>NC_133140.1:46692795-51492795 GCF_048418815.1 Hemitrygon akajei
AGTTTGAACCAGCCGATCCTCACTTTGGTTTATTTGACTACCTGCTGTTTATCCTATCTTGAACTGAGCCTACTGCATCCTTTTTAATAAAATGATGGTCAGGTAAAGAAAAGCTTAACTGCCCACTTCAGGCTTTTCACACTGGAAGAATGAGATTGAGAAAACTTGTCTTCAGAAACAAAGATATATGTAACTTGTGCTGAAGAGGAAAATCTTGATTTTTTTTTTGCAAGAATTTTAAATTAAGCAATATAGAGTTGAGATTCATTTTGTATACCCCTGATTATAATATTGTTGATTGATTTACTGTTTTTTTATATAACCAATCACACAAAGTGCCTGTTTTTAAAGTAACAACAAAGAGAATATATGCCCCACATACCATTGGAATTCTGTCGCACTTGAGGAATAAATGTTAGCCAGGTGCTGTGATGATTGGAGAGCTTGCAGTTTGTGTTATAGCACCAAGGTATGCAAACTAGAAGATTTCAGATTTGCCTTCTGATTTAGGATAGCTAGATATGGAAATGTAGTACATTGACATCAATTCTTCAGGACTGGTGACAGGAAAAAATGATTGTTATTCCCATTCCCAATTTCTATACAGTGATCAGTGTTTTTTTGAATGTTAGATCAGGACAGATTTGCCTTTGCTAAGATATCCTTGATGTTTGAATATTCCTTGCAGTTTAAGTTTATGTGAACAATGGCCTCTTAATCAAGCTTGTAAAGGGTTTGAAATTTTTTATCCTTGAAAATAATGAAGAGCAAATAAACTTACACAAATACAAAAAATGCTGGAAATACTCAGCAGGCTGGGCAGTGTCAATGGAGATAATATTTCAGTTGATTGTCTTTCATCGGGTCACCGAGACTTGTCCCTGAAGAAGTTAACTTCCATGTGTATCCTGGTAAGAGTAAGGAACTGTAAAAATATAACTAGCTATTCCAGTGATTGCCACTATGGAAACATGGAGAAACTTTACACTGATCTGTTTGAGCTGTTTGGTATCAGAACTGGCATTATTGAATTTGTTAGAGTTCGTGATTGCCTGACCAGAATGAAAAGGATGGGTGGGGAATCAAGGAAAATTCAGAGGCAGGTGGTGCATACTGAGAGTGTCAAGATTGGTGCTTAGATGATTATCATATCGTGGATGATGGAGTGATGGTTGGGGTGTTGGCGGGAGGATCTACGCAGTGCTAAGATGGAAGGGTTGGCACCAAATGGATAGAGGTAAGTATGTTAGTTGGTTGGTGTGTACTGCTGCAGTAGTAAAACTTAGCTGTCCTGCGAGTGGCTGATGACAAGCACCCTTTAAACAAGTCAACCAGTTTCCATATTTCTGTATGTTACTGACAGCACAATCATATGGGGTCTGTAAGGACAATTGACACTCCTGGTTGAATTTCTGAGATGACATGAAATGACCCAAAGCTAGTCATTTTGGGCAGCTGTAGAGAGAGGATGAGAGGTAATTTTTGGTTCCAGAAATACTTTTGTGTACAAAATATGTATTTGAAAGATGCATAAACAGGTATAATTAACACTGAGCCAGAGAAGGAGATTTTAGGATATGTGACTAAAAGCTGGAAAGATGGTGAAGGAGGGAAAAATATGGTGAAGCAGTGAAGTGCAGAGAGCTTGGTATCTACAGTTCACTGTTAAATGTGTGTTGGGAATTTGAAGGTTCTTGAGTGCAGATTTGGAGGAGCTTAAGATACTCTGAAATACATAAGTGGATTAATAGAAGTAGAGGTTTTTGCATCAGTTTTCACTGTGGAAGACACTAATAGTATGACGGAAGTTCCATGTGTCAGGTGGCATGAAGTGTGTGAAGTTACCATAACTAGAGAGAAAGTTCTTGGGAAACTGAAAGGCCTGAAGTCACCTGGATCATCTGGTGTACACCCTAGAGTGGCTGAAGAGATCATGGAGGCATTAGTAATGATTTTTTCAAGAATCACTAGATTCTGGAATGGTTCTGGAACACTGGAAAATTGCAAATGTCACTCCACTCTTCAAGAAGAAAGGAAACTATAGGTCAGTTAAGCTGACCCCACTGGTTGGGAAGATGTTAGAGTCGATTATTAAGGATGAGGTCTCAGGGTACTTTGAGGCAAATGATAAAATAGGCTGTAGTCATGACAAATCTTCTGGAATTCATTGAGGAAATAATAAGCAGGATAGACAAAGGAGAATTGGTAGATGTGTACTTGGATTTTCAGAAAACCTTTGACAAGGTGCCACACACAGGGCTGCTTAATAAGCTACAAGTCAATGGTAATACAGGAAAGATTCTACCATGGGTAAAGCAGTGGTTGATTGGCAGAAGACAAAGAGTGGGAATAAAGGTGACCTTTTGTGACAGCAGCTGGTGACGAGTGATATTCCACAGGGGTCTGTGTTGGGCCCAGTTCTTTTTACGTTATATGTCAATGATTCGGATGATGGAATTGATGGATTTGTTGCTAAGTTTGCAGACAATGTGAAGGTGTGTGCAGGGGCAGGTGTCTTTAGGAAGTAGAAGCTACAGAACCACCCACTTACCTACCCTTCCACACCCCACCACCATCTATATTTTAACATTTCTGTCAGAGTCACCTTATGTACAGTTACTCCTGTGGCTAGAGTCACTTTATGAACATACTAGCAATCTATGTATATATGTATAGATGCTATCGTATATTTATTGAGTTCTTTATTTCATTGTGGGTTTTTTTTGCGCTGCATCAGATCCGAAGTAACAATTATTTCACTCTCCGCTACACTTGTGTACTGGAAATGACATTAAACAATATTGAATCTTCAAAGAGATCACCTCCTATTCTTCCATACTCAAGAATGCAAAGGCTCAAGCTGATTCATGGGAAAATCAGCACCCTATTCCAACTACATTCAACTCACCCATTTCCAGAAGTCAATCTGGTGAGTCGTGACTGTACTCTACCCCAAGAATATGTTTCCTTTGGTAGGGAGACAAAGTCCTGAATAATTGCCCTATAATATCCCAATTTTTAATTTTTTTTTTACATAGCATAAATAATTCAAGTTATTACTTGCTCCACGCTTCTTACTTGGTTTGCTGGCTGTCAGAATTCTTCAATTTGACTGGGTGTTCAGCCTATTTGGCACAGCTCCCTTTGCATGGGATAAGACTGTATCATAGACAACAGAGAAAATCCACACCTTACAACCCACTGAAATTTTGCAGAAACGGTTCATGGAGGTCAGAAGAAAACATCAATCCATAAGGACTGGCACAGTAACCACCCAGACACAGTGGGAAATCACCAACCAGGAATATACGGAGATACAAATGTGCAAACGGAAATGGAAGATAGATGATTGGGAAGCTTTTAAAAACCTACAGAGAGCAACTAAAAGAATCATTAGGAGGAAAAAGATGAAATATGAAAGCAAGCTAGCAAACAATATCAAAGTGGATAGTAAAAGCTTTTTCAAGTATGTAAAAAATAAAATAAAAAAGAGATGACAGTGGATATAGGAACACTAGAAAATTAGGCCAGAGAAATAATAATGGGGGACAAGGAGATGGCAGATGAACTAAATGAGCATTTTGCATCAGTCTTCACTGTGGAAGACAATAAAGTGTGCCAGATGTTGAAGGGTGTGAGGGAAGAGAAGTGAGTGCAGTTACTATCACAAGGGAGAAGCTGAAAGACCTAAGGGTACGTAAGTCACCTGGATCAGATGAATTACACCCTCAGGTTCTAAAAGAGGTAGGTGTAAAGATTGTGGAGGCATTAGTAATGAATTTTTAAAAATCATTTGACTCTGGATTGGCACCAGAGGATTGGAAATTTTTAAATGGCACCCCACTCTTTAAGAAAGAGGAAGGCAGCAGAAAGGAAATTATAAACCAGTTAGCCTGACCTCAGTGGTTGGGATGGTGTTAGAGTCAATTGTTAAGGGTAAGGTTATGGAGTACTTGGTGGACAGGATGAGATAGAGCAAAACCAGCATGGATTCCTTTAGGGAAAATCTTGCCTAATGAGCCTGTTGAAATTCTTTGAGGAGATTACAAGTAGGATAGATAAAGGGGATGCAGTGGATGTTGTATATTTGGACTTCCTGAAGGCATTTGACAAGGTGCCACACATGAGGCTGCTTACCAAGTTAAGAGCCCATGGCATTACAGTAAAGTTACTGGCATGGTTAGAGCATTGGCTGATTGGTAGGAGGCAGCGAGTAGGAATATACAGATCCTTTTCTGGTTGGCTGCCAGTGAGTAGTGGTGTTCCTCGGGGGTCGGTTTTGGGACCACTTCCTTTTATGCTGTATGTCAATGATTTAGATGATGGAATAGATGGCTTTCTTGCCAAGTTTGCAGATTAAATGAAGATTGGTGGAGGGGCAGGTAGTGTTGAGAAAACAGGTAGGCTGCAGAAGGACTTAGACAAATTAAGAGAATGGGCAAGAGAGTGGCTGCTGCAGTGGAATTCCCGTACCATGCAGTGAAGCAGCATGTTAGGATGCTCTCTACTGCACATCTGTAAAAGCATGTGAGCAAAGATGTGCATGATCCAGCTCCCTTCAGCCTGCTCAGAAATGGGCAGCAATGGGCTCAGCACACAGCGCTGGGGTGGGGGGCATTCTTGTGGAGGGTGATGGGGAAGGAGGAGTGATCTTCCCTCCCTTCCCCCTGACTATCTGAGGTCGATTGATTAGGAACTTGAACACCCAATTGCACAGTGGTGTAGTTAGACTGAGGAATAAGAGTTTGTTCACCAAGGTCTGTTAAATGCTGAACTTAAATCCAGAAACAACAGCCTGACATAAGTGTCCTTGTTTTCTAGGTGTGTCAGGGCCAGATGCGTGACAGATCCTATGGCTATAGCATTTATCATAAAGCGATTCTGTCGGTAAGCGGATTGGTGGGTGTCCAGTGTGGCAGGAATGGAGGTTTTTGCATATGTGCCATTAGCAGCCATTCAGAGTACTTGTTGATGATTGGCATCAGTGCCACTGGGCAGTAGTTGTTTAGTTCTGAAGGTGTAGAGTTCTTCAGTGCAGGACTGATTTGAAGTATGTGGGGACAGTAGTTTGGAGTGAAGTGTTGAAGATGTCCGTAAAGATGACAGTGAGCTGGCGTGCACTGTCTCTGAATACTTGGCCTGGGATGTTGTCTGCGCTGCCGCCTTGTGGGGGTTGATTCTCTGCAGAATCCTTCTCACCTCGGTTGCTGGCGTGTTGCATGCTTCGAAGCATGCATATAAATTGTTTGGAGAGTCAGGGAGGGACGCTTCACTAGAACAGTCGGCACTGTTTTTCCTTGTATAGTTAGTAACACCCTTGATGCCCGGCCACTTATACCAGGGATCATTACTGGTCAGGTGTTTCTGAAATTGTTGTATGTAGGCAGTCTTTGCCTTCACGATGCCCAAGATGTGGTTCTTCCTAACTGCTTTGAAAGCTCTTCCATCTCCAGAGGAAGGCAACTTCTAAGGCTTTTAGGAGGGCATACACCTCTATGCAAGATGCTTAATAAAGATTGACAGGATAGGTGGAGGGATGATGATTTTCTCTGAATTCCTCGAATTCTAATGAATTGTCATTGACCTGAAACATTGATTCTGCTTCTCTCACCACACTGCTCCCAGATCTGCTGAGTGTTTTTGGCACTGAGTTTTAATTTCTGATTTCCAGCAATGTTTTGTCTTAATGGCCTCACCTGACTGTGGTATCTGCAGACAAGAGATACAGTCATCCTTTCAGACCTGAGATGAGGGTAGTGAATCAATCAATGGAGCACTCTTCCCAAGGAGGGTAGCCCAGTCACTGGTCTTGAATGGTGGAGCAAGTTTGAACAGTTTGAGAATAGAACATGGGACAGTACAGCGCAGGAACAGACCCTTCAGCCCATAATGTGCCAGACTAACTAAATTAGTAATCAAATGTCTAATAGAACATAGAATAGTACAGCACATTACAGGCCTTTTGGCCCACAATGTTGTGCTGACCCTCAAACCCTGCCTCCCATATAACCCCCCACCTTAAATTCCTCTATATATTTGTCTAGTAGTCTCTTAAACTTTACTAGTGTATCTGCCTCCACCACTGACTCAGGCAGTGCATTCCACGCACCAACCACTCTCTGAGTGAAAAACCTTCCTCTAATATCCCCCTTGAACTTCCCTCCCCTTACCTTAAAGCCATGTCCTCTTGTACTGAGCAGTGGTGCCCTGGGGAAGGGGCACTGGCTGTCCACTCTGTCTATTCCTCTTAATATCTTGTACACCTCTATCATGTCTCCTCTCATCCTCCTTCTCTCCAAAGAGTAAAGCCCTAGCTCCCTTAATCTCTGATCATAATCCATACTCTCTAAACCAGGCAGCATCCTGGTAAATCTCCTCTGTACCCTTTCCAATGCTTGCACATCCTTCCTATACTGAGGCGACCAGAACTGGACACAGTACTCCAAGTGTGGCCTAACTAGAGTTTTATAGAGCTGCATCATTACCCCGCGACTCTTAAACTCTATCCCTCGACCTATGAAAGCTAACACCCCATAAGCTTTCTTAACTACCCTATCTACCTGTGAGGTGACTTTCAGGGATCTGTAGACATGTACCCCCAGATCCCTCTGCTCCTCCACACTACCAAGTATCCTGCTATTTACTTTGTACTCTGCCTTGGAGTTTGTCCTTCCAAAGTGTACCACCTCACACTTCTCCGGGTTGAACTCCATCTGCCACTTCTCAGCCCACTTCTGCATCCTATCAATGTCTCTCTGCAATCTTTGACAATCCTCTACACTATCTACAACATAAACATCTACAATAAACTAATCCTTTTGCCTACAAAGTGTTCATATGCTTTCATTTTCTGCACATTAGTGTACCAATCTAAGAGCTTCTTGAATGTATCTGTCGTCTTTGCCTCCACCACCAATCCTGGCAGCACATTCCAGGCACCCACCATTCTCTGTATAAAACAAAACTTTCCCCATGCATCTCCTTTGAATTTATCCCTCTCACCTTTACTACATTGCTTTCTGGTAATAGACTGGCTTTGACCTTCAAAGCCCCCTCTGACCCTGCGATTTCAGTCTCTGAGGCTGACATGCAAGCATCCTTCAAGAGGGTGAACCCACAGAAAGCGTCCGGCCCAGAGAGAGTACCTGGCCGTGGCTGATCATCTGGCTGGAGTATTCATTGAGATCTTTAACTGCTCACTTGGACTGTCTTATGTACCCGCCTGCTTCAAGCAGTCTTCAATTATAGTAGTGCATAAGAAGAACGTGGTAATCTGCCTCAATGCCTATTGTCCAGTAGCACTTACGTCCACGGTGATGAAGTGTTTTGAGAGGTTGGCGATATAACATATCAACTGCTGCCTGAGAAGTGACTTGGATCCACTCCAATTTGCCTACTGGTGAAACAGGTCCACAGCAGATGCCATTTCATTGGCTCTTTACCCAACCCTGGAACATCTGGACAGCAAAGCTGCATACATCAGGATGCTCTTTATTGACTTCAATGCCATTCTATGAAATGCTTTGAGAGGTTGGTTATGATTAGAATCAACTCTTGCCTCAGCAGTGACCTGGACCTTCTGCAATTTGCCTGTTGCCACAATCGGTCAACGGCAGATGCAATCTCAATGGCTCTTCACACAGCCTGAGATCACCTTGACAGTGCAAACACTGATGTCAGGAAGCTGTTCATTGACTATAGCTCAGCACTTAACACCATCATTCCCATAGTCCTGATCCATAAGCTACAGAACCTGGGCTTTTGTACCTCCCTCTGCAACTGGATCCTTGACTTCCAAACCAGAAGACCACAATCTCTGTGGATTGGTAATAGTATCTCATCCTCTCTTACGTTCAACACTGACGCACCTCTGCGGTGTGTACTTAGCCCATTGCTCTTCCTCGATACCCATGACCGAGTGGCTAGGGATAGCTCAAATGCCATCTATAAATGTGCTGATGAAGCAGCCATTGTTGGTAAAATCTCAGATGGAGATGAGAGGGCATACAGAAATGAGATACACCAGCCAGTTGAGTGGTGTCTCAGCAAAAACCTGGCACTCAATGTCAGTAAGACAAAAGAACTGATTGTGGACTTCAGGAAGGGTTACACAAGGGAACACAAACCAACCCTCATAGAGAGATCAGAAGTGGAGAGAGTGAGCAATTTTAAGCTCCTGTCTGTCAAGCTATTTGAGGATCTAACCTTGTCCCAACATTGATGCAGCCATAAAGATGACAAGACAGCGGCGATATTTCATTAGGAGTTTGAAGAGATTTGGTTTGTCACCTAAAATACTGGAAAACATATTTATATATAAAATTAGTTCCATCTTGGGTACTAGCCTCCATAATATCCAAGACGTCTTCAAGGAGTGGTGCCTCAGAAAGGCAGCGCTGATTATTAAGGACCGCATCACCCTTGCCTTTTTCTCATTGTTATCATCAGGCACACACTCAGAGATTCAGGAATGGCTTCTTCCCTTCTGCCATCTGACTTCTAAATGGGCATTGAACCCATGAACACTTATTACCTTTTTGTGAATATTATTTCTATTTTTCATTACTTATAATTTTAACTATTTGATGTATGTATGTGTGTATGTATACTTTTACATTTTGTCCTTCTGTATTATCATGTTTTGCATTGTACTGCTGCTGTAATGTTTACAAATTTCATGACACATGCTGCTTATAATAAACCTGATTCTGATTCAATCACCCCCTCAAAACTACCCATTAAACTCAAATGCCTTGGTCTTAATATCTCTGTGCAATTGGATCCTTGATTTCCTCACTTGCAGACCCCAGTTATTTCAGATTAGTAACAACATCTCCTCCACAATCTCCTTCAGCACAGGTGCACCACAAGGATGTGTGCTTAGCACCCTGCTCTACTTGCTTTACACTTACGACTGTGTGGCTAAATACAGCTCCAGTGCTATATTTAAGCTTGCCGATGACACCACTGACATAGGCTGGACCAAAGGTGGTGATGGATCAGCATATAGGAGGGAGGTTGAAAATCTGGCTAAGTGGTGCCAGAACAACAACAACCACAACCTCTTTCTCAATGTCAGCAAGACCAAGGAGCTTATTATTGACTCCAGGAAGAGGAAACCAGAGGTCCAAGATTTGGTCCTTGTTAGGGGATCAGAGAAGTAGAGGTTGTTATTCTTCGGTGTTATAATTTTAGAGGGTCTGCCATGGACCCAGCACCTAAGTGCAATTCTGAAGAAAGCATGGCAGCACCTCTATTTCTTTAGAAATTTGCAAATATGTCATGCTGAATCTAAAACTTTAACAAACTTCTATAGATGTGTGGTGGAGAGTATATTGACTGGCTGCATCACTGCCTTTGAACAGAAAATCCTACAAAAAAAATTGGATGTGGTCCAGTCCATCATCACTATTGAGCATATCTACACAAAGCATTGTCCCAGGAAAGCATCATTCTTTATCAGGGACTTCCACCATCCAGTACTTGTAAGTACAAAAATGAAGCAAAAAGGAATAATAATAATGATAATAATAATAATAATAATAATAATAATATCAGAACTGAAGAAAAGGTTAGCCAATGGAAAAGCATAGCCCTCCTTGGAAGCTGTCCCCACAATCTGAGCAGACTAGATGTCAAGAAGGAAGCATCAAACTCCTGGCTCAGAGTTGGAGATCTCCTCCCAGAAATAGAGGGTTCCTTGTGGCAATACAGAACCAGGTATTTAACACAAAAAAATACCAAAAATACATCATAAAGGACCAACAAATTCAAGATGAGAAATGTAGAAAATGCCGAGGGCAGAAAAAAACCAGAAACCATCCAATACATTACAGGATCCTGCAGCACTTTAACACAATCTGGTGACTGACACAGGCACAATCAAGTGGCAAACATCCTTCATCAAAATCCTGCTTTAAAATACAAACTCATTAAAGAAATCATACCTTACTATAAATGCAAGCCTGATCCAATTTTAGAGTCAGAATATCACAAATTATGTTATGACTCATCCATTATTAAGCATAGGATAATTCATAATAACTGTTCCGATATAATATTGCAGGATAAACAAGCAAGAATAAATTATTTAATAGACATGGCCTTTCCAAACACACACAACTTAGAGAAATCAGTAAGTAAAAAAAATGAGAAATATGCTGAATTAAAAGAGGAAATTGAAAAACTTTGGAACATGAACAGGGTATACATTGCACTGATAGTAATATCTACAGCTGGTAACACACTACATGATAGCATTAAACAATTAGGGCTACACAGCAATATCTTTGTAAATCCTCAGAAAACCACAATACAAAATACCATTGGAATAGTCTGAAAGTTCCGAGCAATTGAGAAATGTGGCTATGCCCACACCTCAGGTTTTACCAGCTTGAGTTAAGAAAAAAATAATTATTGTTATTACTTTATTCTTTATTTTTGTATTTAGAGCTCTTCTCCCTCCCCCATGCGTGTCTCCCCCCACGTTTCTCCCCTCTCCCCACCTCGTAACTAGATGTTGCCAAGGTAGGAATATCCTTCTGATGCCACATCCTTATTGTACTGTAACTAGTAATGTATTCACTATCTTAGCTTTGGCTTAAGTATTGATCAAAACAATGGAATATAATCTGCATGCTCTTGTATTCTTAGCTTTAGCTATTAAAAAAGTATTCTGTAGATTGCCTTATATACCTATCCTGTTACCTTTAGTGATTTGCAATCATGAAATTCATGCTCTGTCAGGTTCTCTAAATATCTCACTATCTTTCCATTCCATTTTCCCTTACATCCACATTATAAATAAATTAAGCCAGACAACCTCAGACTGAATTTGGTTTGCTGCATTTCTGCCCATCTAATGAATGTACTGGTGTACTTTATTGCTTTTTTTCTTGTATGGCTAGTTTTTGTTACGTCTGCAAACTTCTTAGAATTGCTTCTCAATTTCAGTTAAAATCACTGATTTAGAGCAAAAAAAGTATTACTGTAGCTTTCAAATAAGCCCTGCAGAACTTCACTCTAAATAGCTTTCGAGTTACTCATTTTCTCATATCCATTTAGACTATTCCTCTTCTAATCAGTCTGTTGGATAAGGTCAAGTCAAACATTGTACTAAGATTCATACAGTTACATCAAATTCAAGTTCAGTGAAGTGAATGGATATTTATACTGGTAAATCCTAATGTAAGGAACCATCCTGAAATAAGTGGAGGCTTCTACAAAACTTAGATATGCCGAATCCCAGGAAACATCCACACTCATGTGCAGAATTATTTAATGATTGCACACTAAATTATTGAACAACTATCTCCTTTACTGTTGATGAATGGCAAGGGATGTTTTCACTGCCTCTTGAATGACCATCTGGGAGCAGGCATAAGAGCAGCAAACTCAAAAGATTCCTTGCACTGTTTCAACTTAACTGCATCTTGATTCATAATTTCTTGTGATTGGTGATATATTGAAGGCAAGCCACCTATGATATTGGTGATGTGGTATTTATTCTCAAATCAGTTTATCCATTGAATATTTAAATGTTCACCCATTACCTTGAAGCAGGTGAAAATTGAGCAAATGTTGCTGCTTCTACTGGGGTCAGCAGTGCAGAGCTGATGTTGTTTACTTAGGCTATGGGTCTAGTTCCAGGAGATGGCGTAGTTCATCAGTGGCTTTCTTGATGGGGTCCTTCTTTAACCAGGACCCCATCACAGACATCAACGTAGACACCTTGACTCTAGTAACATGGTCCAGGTAGTTTTCAGGAAAGGTAAGAATTTTGAGAACGCAGAAATAAAAGAATGATCTAGTGAAAGGAATAAACTTGTTGGTTAAGGATGGAATTGCATCATTTACTTGAATAAGAGAGGACATATCAATGAATAAGCAGCAAATGGAAATTTCATGGGCATAATTAAGAAATGAAAAAAGATTTAAGATTCTGTGAAGTGACGGGATGCAAAATTGAAGTATTAGATGAGCATGGAGCAAGGGCAGGTTTAATGATGCATATAAATTGGCATAATCAAATCAGCCTGTGCCTGAAAAGTTGGAAGCTTCTGGAGTGCATGTAGCACACTCCAAAACTTAGAAAAGTTTTGGACTTAATTAATTTGGACTTAATTAATTTGGACAAATAATTAATAGCAGTTGTACTATGATTGTTATTTAATTCAAATGGAAGAATGAAACAGTAAATAAGGTGTAAATTTGGGTACAACTGACTTTACTCTGTGAGTCAAAATTTATTCATGATAATCGAGGCAAATTTACCAAGATATAGAAACAAAACAAAGCCTTCAGATGCTTTAAAAAAAACAATTACTATGACTCAAAGCCATTTAATGCCACCAAGGAGCAGGAGTTTTGCTCTGAAAAAAATAGCAATGAGTTGATGTACATCATTACACTAAGAAATGGCACCTATGAAAGTATAATCTAGCACAAATCCTTGCAGGTGCAAAAGCTATGTAAAACTGAAAGTAATGTCTGCAAAAAAGGGATTAAAGAAACTAGCAACGTTTATCAATACAAAATAAACTTTTTACATGTCTAGTTACATGCAAATCTTGTGATATCATCAGATTGAGATTGGAGAAATTAATTGTGGAATGAGGAAATGCCAGAGAAATTAAACAAGCACTTTGTGTTTTGTTCAGAGAAATGTGGAGATTTGCAGGTCTCGCATGAATGAGGAGCTTGAAGAAATTAGCATTGGTAAAAATTTGAATGGGGAAAAATTAATGGATCTGAAACGTCATGAATCGTAAGGTTCTGAAGAAGAGATAACGAGTGCCCTAGTTGTTATCTTCCAAAGTACCTTATTTTCTGCAACAGGTCCCACAAGATTGGCGGGTGGGAAATGTAATCAATTATTTGAGAAAAGAGGCAAAAGCATTGAGAGTTGTTGATCAGTTAATCTGATTTCAGTAGTAGGGAAACTTTTAAAATCTGGTACAGTCGACCTTCACTAATCCGACTACCTGTAATCCGGTCCCTTCGATAATCCGGCACTGATTTCAAATTTTCCGCGCAACTATAATTTCAAATTTCCTGGGCCAGCGTACCAATCTGCTGCACATTGTTCTGGTTGCGCTAGATCTGTTTACATTTTGGCGCGCTCTTGTAAGCACAGACAGGTGATTCCTGCTTGTTTTCCTGCATTTATTAATATCATCTGTGTGAGGCACAGCTACCCGGCATCCGCCAGCGGTGGGGGAGCTGGCACACGCTGGGTCAGTCCGCCTTCTTGCCGGCTTGCCAACAATCGTGCACTGCCCTTCAGCATTGCCCGGCCGGTGTTCCGTTCTCTTCTGCCTATGACCTCAGATCAGACATGGCGTCCCACTGAATTCAAGTATATTACTAAGCGGAGGAAAAGAAACTAATGAGGATGGAATGTAATATGGAAAAATAAGTCAGCCACTGTTTTATTTTTAAACGATGAGCAACTTGAAAGACAGTGTTCAGAAAGATCAACTTATGCTTGCATGAGTAACTGGAAGCTAATACACAGGTACACAAAGCACCTAGAAAAGGATATGGTATGTAAACCTTTACTTCAAGAGAATTTCACTGCAAGAAATGTCTAGCTCTATTTATATTTTGTTTTGCCGAGAATAGATCTAGAATATTGCAAAAGAATCTGGTTTTCCTGTTTAAGAGTTGACGTATATGTAATAAAGGTTCACCTGATTGTTTCCCACCACTGCCTGTAAGGAATCTGTACGTTCTTTCTGTACAGCGTGTGTTTCCTCTGGGTGCTCAGATTTCCTTCCACAGTCCAAAAGATGTACCAATTGGTAGGTTAGTAGGTAATTGTAAATTGTCCCGTGATTAGACTAGGTTAAATTGGGGTTTGTTGGGCAGCATGGCTGGAAGGGCCTATTCTGTATAGCACCTCATAAATAAGTAAATAAATCCCTGGAATGGTGAGTTTTTTATATGGAAAATGATTAAGCAGCAGGGGCTTGTGCACTTGAATTGAGAAAAATGTGAGATGATGCCAGTGAAATATTAAAATTCATATGAGTTGATATTCCCTTGGCTGGAGTGACTGATCTCTTGGTGAAACTTCTTTGCTCAGTCTGGTGAATCCTGGAAGTCCTCTAAACAAAGGAGGGCAGGTAATTTGAGTTTTCTGTTAGATTTTGAGATAGTAAAGTAATTCAGGGGTTAGTGCAGAAAAAGATAAGGCATTATCTTATTCACAAGGTGGAGAGGGCATGGGACTAAATAACCTATTTATCCTTTGTTATTACATTAAAATCAATTTTAAAAAGTCTGCACTTGATTTCACTTATCTTCTCTAAGATACAAGACTGATAGGAGATTGGCAGCTAGCATCAGCATTACATTATGGATCCTCATCGGCTGAAAGTTCTGTACTATCATATTTCATTGTACAGAAGTCAGGAATGCACTGCCCAGGTAATGCTGTTTGAATGAGTGTGTCCAGAACATTCAATATTAATTGCTGCTCATTATGTAAATTTGATAGTGACTTCTTCCTTGTTTCACAGTGAATTTACTTGCACTTGTGACTTGAACAATCGATTTTGGCCATTTCCAGAGACTTTTTCCAGTATTTGTTCCTAACCAAAATTTTTCCTTTTTTTTTTGTACAAACTTATTTTGTATCTGAGTGCCATGATGTGTGATTAATTCTTGAAAAATACTGGAACCTAAATTCATCTATGAGTTGCACGTAATGCTGGAGAAACTCAGCAAGTCAGGAGTAGAATAAATAGTCAACATTTCTGGCCAAGTCCCTTCACCAGGACTGGAAAGGAAGCGTGCAAAGCTAGATGGGGCGAGGGTAAGGAGGTGATAATTGAAGTCATGAGAAGCAAAAGGTGGGTGGATGAATTTCGAAGATAGGAGGTAAAGAGCTGAAGAAGAAGGAATATAAAAGGAGAAGACAGGGACCATGGAGTAAAGGGAAGAGGTCAGGAAACAAGAGGGAGGTAATAAGCAGGTGAGAAGAGACGGGGTCATGTGGAGCCAAAATGAAGAATGAGAAAAAGGAACGGGTGTGGTAAACTACATATACCTGTCTGGACACGCCCCTCTGCTGACTGCTCCTGTGGCTCCTCCCACAGACCCCTGTATAAAGGCAATTGGAGGCACTGCTCCTCCCTCAGTCTCCAGGATGTTGTGTGGTGGTCTCTTGCTGCTAATAAAAGCCTATTGTTCGCCTCCTGTCTCCAAGAGTTATTGATGGTGCATCAATGGGGGAGGAGGAGAAATTCCTGGAAGTTGGAGAAATTGATTAGCATGCCATCAGGTTGGAGGTTATCCAGTCAGAATATGGGGTATTGCTCCTCCATCATAGGTGTGACATCATCATGGCAGTAGAGGAAGCCATGGACTGATATGTTAGAACGGGAATTGCGAAGTTGATGGCCACTGGGAAGTCCTACCTTTTGTGGCGGGCGGAGCAAAGGTGCTTGACTAAGTGGTCCACAGGTCTAAGTTGAGTCTCACCTATGCAGATGAGGCTGTGCCAGGAACAACATATACTGTAGATGACCCCAGCAGACTTGCAGGTAAACTATTGCCTCACCTGGAAGGACTGTTTTGGGCCCTGAATAGTTGTGAGGGAAGTGGTGTAGTGGCACGTTTAGCATTTGTCCCGCTTGTTGGGATAAATGCCAGGAAGAATATCAGTGGGGAGAGACAGGTGGACAAGGGAGTTTGTGGATAGTAGAGAGTGCGGGTGGGGGAGGTAAAGAGGTGTTTAATGGAAGGATCCTGTTGAAAATAGCCGAAGTTATAGAGAATGAGGTGAAGTAGGGAGAGAGTGCCAGAGATGGACCAAATAAATTTGAGGGCAGATTGTAAGTTGGAAACAACGTTGATTAAATTTATGAGCTCAGTGTGGATGCAGGAAGCAGCACCAATGCAGTTGTCAGTATAGAGTAGAAAGAGTTGGGAAGTGTTACCTGTGTAGCTTTGGAACATGGACCTATGAATTTATGTACATGCTAAATGTGCCTTTAACTGCAGTCATACACGTTAGTAGGATGGCACATATACTTGATTTTCAAAGTCTTTTCCAACAATGATCAGGTAAAAAAAATCTTAATTTACAAGCTCAAAGATGACTGTCTTTTTGGACACTTAAAGGTTTGTTTTGTTTTATATTGAAGATTGCTTGATATGCAGGCTTGCCTTGAAATACTAAGACAAAAATCATGAGTATTGAATAGTAACAGAACAGGAAACATTGAAGGTAGTATTCCGACTGAATGCGTACCTTTGTAAATCTTTTAGTACTGTGTCTTGTTGGACTAGATGCATTGCAAAGGTCCATGGTCACAGGCAGTGACATAGGACAGGAGTAGGCCACTAAGATTCAAAAATCTTTTCCACCAGTACATATGATCGTGACTGTTTCGTGACCTACAGTAAGTTCATATACCCTTCATTTGGTTGATTGTATACTCATTAATTTCAAGTGTATATTACAGGAGATTAAGTTTAAATTAAGTTATAATAAGTATAACTTCTCCACTGTCCAAAATGTTTTCAAAGATATATTTTAAAAATCCATGTCAATAAACTGTGCTGTTAACAGATAAGAAAGGGAAGTGGCGGTATCTCTGAAAATCATCACTAAGGTATGATAAGGGAAAAATCTTGGAAGAAACTGGTATTTTGCTGTGAGGGAACATCATTGTGAAAGAAGTAAAAGCCCAAATGCAATCAATAATTAACAAGTATAGGAAGGTGATTCGTATTGTGCTGTCCAGCATATTAAATGCAATTGTAATTATTACGCACTCTGGCCTTTATGTTGCACAGGTTAAGGAAGCAGAAGAACATTCTTTGCTAGGAGTAGTGCAGACATTTGGGTAGAAATTTAAATGTTATTTGCAAATTGTCAGTCATATCTGGATACAAGAATAAAAGATTGGGTCATAGCAACCAGACCAGACTGAGTAACTTGGTACTTCTTTCCCCCCCCCCCCTCCCCATTCTTGCTAAAAATAACAACAACACAAAGTTCAGTTGACAGATTTTGTATATTTTATACTTAGTTTTCCTCAAAGATTTTGGTTATTTATCCATTCTCAGTTCCTGAGGTAGCTGTCATTCATTGCTGATATTGAGATGACCTGTTCCTGGGCCTGTTAATATTGTTGTTATTGTGAAATTGTGTATAGGCATGGGTAGTCTATTCTTACATTTTAGTTTTTATTTCTCGGGGGATGCATTTCAATTCAGCTTGTCATCCACTGAAATAGCTTGTTTGAGGCCAGGAACTGATCGTATATAGGCAGGGATTTTGCTTTGCATCTGTTGTCCATGGTGTGGCTGAGATTATAAATTATTTCATGGAATCTAAATCTGACTCATCTTACCCCTGTCCATGCTCAGCACAATGGGACTCCCAAGTTTTCCTGCATCTTGGTTCTCATCCTTATTGCTTGATTTGTCTGTGAATTGTCCTGCTGTCACTGTCTATGGGGTCAAAGCAGTGTTATTGGACAATTATGGAACGTGTGGGAAGGAAAACTTACATGCCATTTATTTTTCAAGTTTAAGTACCACTTGGAGTAGCGCTGGTACTTAGGGGTAGCTTTATAGCTGTCTAAAATGATATTGTAACAGAAGGCTGTGCATGAACCAAATATTTGGATTGGGAAAAATTAGAAATAGACATCATTATCTATGCATTATTAATCTGGGGAGATAAGGCACACACTAGGAATATAAAAAAAAGCATTTACTTCTGAACTGGGTCCGTGCCTAGCACTCTGATTACTAAATGGCTAATTTCCCTGGCATATAAAATACCTTTATACAATATCTGGAGCCTTCTGGTACATTGGAGCTCATATAATATTTTTCCTGTATCTTATTCTTCAGTATGTGCAGTATGTATTTCATGTTGGACCATTTCCCCTCCAAGTCAGAGTGAGCAAGACTCTAACAGTGACCCCACCCCACCTCATCTTGTTCAAATCCTGTCAGTTGTCTCACAAATTTTGTGTATGCTCAGAATTTGTAAAAAGCATTTACAAGGAAGTAGAACATTCACAGAGCGTTGAGGACGTATTTCTAGAACTTTAGCAGATATGGCTTCTCAACCCACCCCCCAGAAACTTAAAATTTGTTATAAAAATAACATTCCAGTTCATGTTTACATATGAAAGTCCAGCATTCCAGTTTGCATCTAGGTCATCCTTTTTAAAAATTTCTTCTCCGTTTGCAGTTGCTAAGTATTTGCGTCGTCTCAATAAATGATTGTTACATATGAGCAGAAAAATATATGTTAAGCCCAAGTGTTGGTGGTGAAATACACTGGTTGTCACTAATGATGCATTTTGCAATGATTTTGCTTCTTGCATTTTAGAATTTGATTTTATTTAATCACATAGCCCAGGTGGCAGTCTGTGAACAAAAAGGACCTTTGGGAAATAATTCTCCCTAATACCACCACATATTCTTTATGTGTTCCTGAAATATTGCTGGACTAACTATCTCAGGGGTATAGAGTAATCCCAAGAGAGTCTGGACCCTTCCTTCTTTGTGGGCCAATAATTAGGAACTCCAGTGCATTTATAAAAATGGGGAGATTATGTTTCAGCTGCTGGAATAAATCATTCACTGGTGCAAATTTACTTCATTGTAAATAGAGTCCATTGATCCTGTTCTGCTAAACTTTACATGGAAGATGAAAGTGTTAGGAAATATTTTGTCCTATATTTGGATATATGCATTTTATTTTTTATTTTATTGGGTATATTAAACATATCTCATTAGCTAAGCATATCTAATTAAATGATATTGTATCAACATTTTGTTCTGCATGGCTTGTGTTGCAAAATAGTTGCTGGTGCATACAGAAATGTCATTTTATTCTATGTAATTCAATATTAGTTTTTCATATGCAACATCTAACTGGCTGCTTCTTAAAGTTATACCTGCAACAGTTCTGTTGAAATTGTTTTGAGAATTAGCCAGGTTATCTAAAAGCATATATTATTTTAAAAAACAGCAGAATAGTTGTCAAAGGGACAAAATGATAAATATAAACTATATTATTTGATTAGTTGTTTTAACCCATGCATTTGTGGTATGGCAGCTCATCTCAGTGTATTAGATAGTGCTGAAATACGGTTTTCAGATTAACTGATACTTTTGATTCTTTTTCCTGAAATTCCTCTTGAGTTCTCTTTATTTTGTGTTAATTTTGTTGCACACACTTTGGCCTAAAAATTGAATAATGCCTGTTTAATTGTGTTACATTCTGTGTGTAGCTGGCTGGTAACACTCCAGTCTAAAGCATTCTACACTAGTCAATAGAGTTTAATGTCTGTGTCTGCAATTTTTGACTGGGATATTAATTGTGACCAGTAAGGAATGTAGTTGGTTGTTGCATGGGGGGAGCTTCTAAGGGGTTTTGTTGGGCTGGGTTGACAGAGGCATCAGGCTAAGTTGGTTGCAGTATGATGGACAGAAAAGGAAGGGGTGAGGTTGGATCAAGTAGTCAAAGGGTAATATTGGTGTTGAATTGATGAATAGCAGTGGGATGGAGATCTTGAGTGGGATCTGTACATTAGAGGAATCTGGATTGTTGATTCGGGGTTTGTGGTGGTGGAAAACTGTCAAATGAGGATCATGATCTGGATAAGTTACAGCAGCACACACAAAATGCTGGGGAAACTCAACAGGTCAGGTAGCATCAATAAAAAAAGAGTAAAAGGTCAAAGTTTCAAGCCAAAATTGAGGACTGAGTGGGAAGGGGGAAGATGCCAGAATAAAAAGGTTGGGGAGAAGGGAAAGAGGCTAGCTGGGTGAAGAAAGTTGGGTGGGAAAAGTGAAAAAAGAACCTGATAGGAGAGGAGTGTTGACCAAAGGAGAAAGAAAGGGAAGGTGGAAGGAACACAGGAGGAAGGCAAAAGAAGGCACAGGAGGCAAATGAGAAGAAGGAAAAGGTCAGAGTGGGGAACACAGGAAGGGAGGAGGGTAATTTGTTCATCAGAAAGCCTGGACTGACACCTTGCCCTACTGTCCTGTTTATTATTTATTGTAAATGCCTGCACTTTTTTTGTGCACTTTATGCAGTCCTGTGTAGGTCTGTAGTCTAGTGTAGCTTTCTGTGTTGTTTTTTTTATTACGTAGTTCAGTCTAGTTTTTTGTAGTGTCATGTAACACCATGGTCCTGAAAAACGTTGTCTCATTTTTACTATGCACTGTACCAGCAGTTATGGTCGAAATGACAAAAAAAGTGACTTGACTTGAAAAGGAGAAATTGATATTCATGCCATCAGGTTGGAAGGTACTCAGATGGATTATAAGGTGTGGCTCCTCAACCCTGAGCGTGGCCTCATCTTGGCACATGGAATTGAAATATTTGGCCACTGGGATGTCTTGGTTGTGCCAGATGATGCAGAGGTGCTTGATGAAGTTTTTCCCCCCAATTTATGATGGCCCTCACCAATGTAGAGGAGGCCATATCAGGCGCACAGGCTACAGTAGACAACCCCAGTAGATTCACAAGTGAAGTGTTGCCTCACTTGGAAGGACTCTTTGGGGGTTCTGAATGGAGGGGAGGGACGACTGGACAAAGGAATCGTGGAAAGTGCAATCCTGGCAGAACGTGAGGGGGAGAGGGGCTAAAGATATGTTTAGTGGTATGATCCCTTTGGAGATGGTGTAAGTTGTGGAAGATAGTGTTTTGTATGTGGAGGCTGATGGGTTGGTTGGTAAGGACAAGAGGGACTCAATTACTATCAAGGTGTCAGGAATATGGGGTTGGATGTACGGGACATGATGGAGATGGTTGAAGTTGCATGAGTTGGAAGTCCCTCACTCTACAACACAGCCCAGGGGTAGTAACTGCTCACTTCCAACTCATTCAACTTCCAACCTGTTGGGTACTGGATTGAGAACACTATTTTAAAAGGATCACTTTAATGTGCGTTCCAGGTAGAATCCATTTATTAACCTTGAAACCATTCTAACAAGTGCTTTCAAGACCATTCTCTGCATGAGTGGCCTCTGGATAAAAATTTTGGAAGAAGCATTGGCGTTAGAAGTCTGAACATCTTTCTGGGTTAATGCATCAGGCATTTGAAGAACCGAGAAAGCGAGCTGCAGACCTAATGCAAATTGCAAGAGTCCTGTAAATTTCTATTCTTTATTTCTTTGAAATTGAATTGTGGAATGTACAAAAACATGGCATTTTTCTTTGTGGCTAGGTGTACAAAATTGTTTTTGAAGGATGTGATCAAATAGAATAATGAGCACAGGGCAGTGGATCTTATCTACATGGAGTTTAGCCATGCTTTTGACTAATTCCACATAGTACGTTGGTCTAGTTGGTTGGAATCCATGAGATGCAGGATGAGATCATAATCAGAATCACATTCAGATTTGTTATCATTGGCTGATATGTCATTAATATTGTTTTTTTACAGCTGTAGTATGGTATAAAGAAATGAAATTATTCTAAATGACAAAAATAAATTTGGGAAATAAAGGAAAGGATGAGGTAATGCTCGTAGACCTTTCAAATATCTGATGGTGAAGTGATAGAAGTAGTTCCTGAATTGTTAAGTGTCAGCCTTCTTTCCAATGGTATTAACCAGAAGAGGGCATTTCCCAGATGTTGAGGATCTTTACTGATGTATGTACCTTTTTGCGGTAACACCTCTTGAAAATGTCCTGTACAATGGGAAGGGTGATGGAGCTGGCTGCCTCTATAAATCCTCTGCAGCCTCTTGCAGATCTTGTGCATTGCCTTCATACCAGGTTGTAATGCAACCAGTCAGAATGTTCATCTATGGAATTTTGTAATTCCATAGTTTCTTTGGTGACATACCAAATCTCCTCAAACTTCAAACATGGTAGAGGACTGGTGTGCCTTCATTGTGATTGCATCAATATGTTTGGGCCCAGGATAAATCCTCCTCGATGTTGATGCTCAGGAACCTGATGCTACTCACCCTGTCCACCACTGACCCCTCAGTGAGGACTGGTATGTACTTTCTCAGCTTCTCCTTTCTGAAGTCCATAATCAATTCCTTGTTCTTGTTAATATTGAGTGTGAGGTTGTTGTTGCAACACCACTCAACCAGCCCATCTACCTCACTACTGTACACCTCCTTACTATTATCTGAAATTCTACCAACAACCCGAGGAGTCATCTGTAAATTTATAGATGGCATGTGAGCTGTACTCAGCCACACAGTCACAAGTTTAGAGGGCTTAGCACGTATCCTTGAAGCGTTTCTGTGTTGATTGTTAAGAGAGTAAATAAGATACATAGTTGGCTTGGTGGAAGGAGGCCGAGAGCATTGGAGGTTGGAAACTTGTTTAAGCAGTTGTGTGCCACAAAGACAGGTGCTGGGTCGCTTATTGTTCATCATGTGCATGAATGTTTTAGATAAGAATGTGAATGGCATGGTTAGTAAATTTACAGATGACACCAAAATTGGTGGTTTAGTTGACAGTGAAGATGGTCTCACGTTATAACTGGATTTGGATCAACTGGGAAAGAGGGCAAGGGAATGGCTGATGGAATTTAACTCATACAAGTGTGAAAGTGAAGCATTTTGTGAAGTTAAAAGCATTTAGAAATGCACAGTGAATGGCGGGACCCTGAGTTATTAAGCAGCAGGACTTTGGGATGCAAGATTATAGTACCCTGAAGTCAAGTCAACTCACTTCTATTATCATTTCGACCATAACTGCTGGTACAGTACATAGTAAAAATGAGACAACGTTTTTCAGGACCATGGTGTTACATGACACAGTACAAAAACTAGACTGAACTATGTAAAAAACAACAGAGAAAAAAAAACACACAACAATTACACTAGACTACAGACCTACCCAGGACTGCATAAAGTGCACAAAACAGTGCAGGCATTACAATAAATAGTAAACAGGACAATAGGGCAGTAAGGTGTCAGCCAAGGTTCTGGGTATTGAGGAGTCCAATATCTTGGGGGGTGAAAACTTACATAGTCTGGTCATGAAAGCCCAAATGCTTCGGTGCCTTTTCCCAGACAGCAGGAGGGAGAAGAAATTGTATGAGGGGTGCGTGGGGTCCTTCATAATGCTGTTTGCTTTGCGGATGCAGCGTGTAGTGTAAATGTCCGTGATGGCGGGAAGAGAGACCCCAATGATCTTCTCAGCTGACCTCACTATCTGCTGCAGCATCTTGCTATTGCAATCCGAGATGGTGCAATTTCCGAACCAGGCAGTGATGCCGCTGCTCAGGATGCTCTCAATACAACCCCTGTAGAACGTGATGAGGATGGGGGGGTTGGGAGATGGACTTTCCTCAGCCTTCGCAGAAACGCTGCTGGGCTTTCTTTGCTATGGAGCTGGTGTTGAGGGACCAGGTGAGATTCTCCGCCAGGTGAACACCAATAAATTTGGTGCTGTTAACAATCTCTACCGAGGAGATGTCGACGTTCAGCAGGGAGTGGTTGCTCCGTGCCCTACTGAAGTCAACAACCATCTCTTGTTCACATTCAGAGACAGGTTGTTGGCTCTGCACCAGTCTGTTAGCCACTGCACCTCCTCTCTGTAAGCTGACTCGTCGTTCTTGCTGATGAGACCCACCACGGTCGTGTCATTGGCGAACTTGATGATGTGGTTCGAGCTGTGTGTTGCAGCACAGTCGTGGGTCAGCAGAGTGAACAGCAGTGGACTGAGGACAGCCCTGCGGGGCCCCCGTGCTCAGTATGACAGTGTTGGAGATGCTGCTCCCGATCTGGACTGACTGAGGTCTCCAAGTCAGGAGGTCTAGTATCTAGTGAACAGAGGGAGGTGTTCAGGCCCAGTAGGGTCAGCTTTCCAATCAGTTTCTTAAGGATGATTGTGTTGAATGCTGAACTGAAGTCTATGAACAGCATCCGAACGTATGTGTCTATTTTGTCCAAGTGGGTTAGGACCAGGTGGAGGGTGATGGCAATGGTGTCATCTGTTGAGCGGTTGGGACGGTACACAAAATGCAGGGGGTCCAGTGAGGGGGGCAACAGGGTCTTGATATGTCTCATGACAAGCCTCTTGAAACACTTCATGATGATGGATGTAAGTGCAACGTGGCGGTAGTCATTTAGGCAGGACACTGAAGACTTCTTTGGCACGGGGACGATGGTGGCGGCCTTGAAGCACGTTGGAATGGTGGCGCTGCTCAGGGAGATGTTGAAGATGTCAGTGAGAACATCTGCTAGCTGGTCTGCATGTCCTCTGAGCACTCTACCAGGAATGTTGTCTGGTCCAGCAACCTTCCGTGGGTTGACCCTGCACAGGGTTCTTCTCACATCGGCCACGATGAGACACAGCACCTGGTCATTTGTAGGAGGGGAGGACTTCCTCGCCGCCACGTCATTTTCCTCCTCAAAACAGGCGTAGAGGTTATGCACTGCATCTGGGAGAGAGGCATCACCTGCACTGTAATTGGTGATGTCCTGGATGCTCTTCCACATGCTCCACGTGTCGCCGCTGTCCTGGAAGTAGCTGTGGATTCACTGGGCGTGTGCACACTTTGCCTCTCTGATGGCTCGGGACAGCTTGGCCCTTGCTGTTGTTAGGGCTGCCTTGTCGCCTGCTCTGAAGGAGGAGTCGTGGGTCCTCAGCAGTGCACGCACCTCTGTGGCAATACGAGTAGAAAGGTGTGGTATGCATGCTTTCATTGGCTAAGGCATTGCTTACAGGAGTTAGAATGTACACATAAACAAGAGAAAGTCTGCAGATGCTGAAAATCTAAGCAAGACTTATGAAATGCTGGCGGCACACAGTCAGCCAGGCAGCATCTATGGAAAAAAAGTACAGTCTACATGTCCTATCGAAGGGTCTCAGCCTGAAACGCGACCGTACTAATTTTCTGTAGATGCTGCCTGGCTTACTGAGTTCCTCTAGCATTGTATGTAGGATATACACATCT
Source organism: Hemitrygon akajei (assembly GCF_048418815.1). Taxonomy (NCBI): domain Eukaryota; kingdom Metazoa; phylum Chordata; class Chondrichthyes; order Myliobatiformes; family Dasyatidae; genus Hemitrygon; species Hemitrygon akajei. The sequence continues at coordinate 46,717,709 of NC_133140.1, forward strand.
TGGGTTAGACCGCAGTTAAAACATTGTCTACCATTCTGGTTGCTTCGCTATAAGAAGGATTTGATGAACCAGAGAGGCTGCAGTAAAGATTGATAGAAATGTTGCCAAGACTGGAGGGTTTGAGTTACAAAGAGATTTTGTATAGGCTGGGACTGTTTTCTCTGGAGTGAACCAGGCTGAGAGGTGACCTTATAAAAGTTCATATAACTATGAGAGGCAGAGATAGGATTACTATTTACCCAAGGTAGGGGAGTCTAAAATTAGTGGAGAGAAAGATTTAAAAGAGAATTGAGAAGCGCATTGCAGCAGGATGTCATAGAGGCGAGTATAATTACAACATTTAAACGACATTTGGATATGAAAGGTTTTGAGAATTATGGTTCAAGCATAGTTGGCATGGACCAGTTGAGCCAAAAGACAAGTTTTTATTCTGTATAACCCTGAATCTATGAAATCCTTCATCAGTTTATTTGTATATCAAGACAGACTTGAGAGATTTAATTTGGATTTTCCCATTAGCAATGCCAGAGATGAAGTTCTACCAGACTTTGCTGAAGCTGCATTTAGAATATTGTCTTCAGTTTCAGTAATCCTGCAAGGGAAAAGATGTCATTAAGTTTGAAAGAATTCAGGGGAGATTTACGAGGATATTGTCAGGACCTGAGAACCGAGTTATAGAAGAGATGTTGAGCAAGCTAAAACTTTATCCAATGGGATGTAGAAAAATGAAAAATGATTTTATGGATCTGTATTAAATCATGAGGGGCATAGATAGATTTTCCTCAGTCTTGGGGTTCCGAGAAGCAGGTTTGAGGTGAGAAGGGAGGGTTTGAATAGGAACATGGTCGGGGGTGGGGGGGACAACATTTTCACCCAGGGGATGGCCTTAAATGGAATGGGTTTGACAGAGGGTGTGATTGAAGAAGGTAAATTAATAACAGTTAAATGTCGCTTGAATGATACATCAGCAGAAGAGACTTAGAGGCAGCCATTCCAACTTTGTGGCCGTAGAATTCAACACAACAAGGTAGTGAACAAGAAGTAGAAATTAAGCTGTGTTTTGTGGGCCAGGTAACTAGGTCTTGGTGCTGCACATGGTTGCAGATTGCAAAAGACCACTCAATAATGTAATTTTGTTTTTTGTAAACCTATTAAATGAAGATGGCAATAAAGAAAATACCAGTTTATGTCATATGGATGTACTTTAATAATCCAAAGAAATGGAAGTGAATGGTTAAACACAGTAGCTTTCATATCCAGGGGACCCAAACTTTCAACACCTATTTAGGTAAAATTAAGATTAATGACTTCAGGTGACCAAACATTTATCCCTGTAACACATTCTTGCAGTATTATTATTTATCAATATACTTTTGTGAATTATTGCAAAATTAATTTGATGTGATTGTGGCTTCAATTTTTATTCTGACCCTTGTCATTGATCTACAACAAAATATGATTCTGATTGTCAACAACTAACATTACACAGATTGGGACAGAAAATAATAACAAAATAAATATTGCTGTCTATCCCAATGTAAAATTAAAGTCAAAGCTGTTATTATATTATTCAAATAAATATATAAACTACTTGAAGTAAATATGCCACCCCCCCCCCCCCCACTGTGAGAATTTTACTGCAGTAGCATAAAAGAAACTGGAGGTCCGTGAACCAGTCCTCATTAGGGAATTGAAGTGGAGAGGGTCCATAACTTTAAATTCCTTGGCATTACCATGTCAGAGGAACAGTCCTGGGGCCAGCCCATAAGTGTCATCACAAAAATGGTGCAACAATGCCTCTGTTTTTTTAGAAGTTGGCATAGATTCAGCATGTCATCTATAGATGCATTGAGCAGAGTATCCTGACTGATTGCATCATGGCCTGGTATGGAAACACCAATGTTCTTGAATGAAAAAGCTTACAAAATGTAGAGGTTTATGGCCTAGTCCATCATGGGTCCCATCATCGAGGGCAAGCTCTCTTCTTGCTACTGCCATCAGGTTCAGGCTACTGAACCAGCAGGAATAATGTCACTCAGTTTATCGCTGAATTGACTCATTTTTAAGGACTCTGCAACTCATGTTCTCAGTATTACTTATTTACTCTTATATTTATTATTTGCACAATTTGTCCTCTTTGTACTTTGGATGTTTGTCAGTCTTTCTTATGTGTAGTTTTAGTAAGTTCTTTTGTATTTCTTTATTTTTTAAATTTTTATTTAAATGCCTGCAAGAAAATGAATTTCAGGATGGTATTTGGTGACATATAGTATGTACTTTGATAATAAATTTACTTTGAACTTTGAGTATTATATCCTGGTAACTATCACAGATTAAAACATGATCTTCTGCAGTTGGTTATGCTTCTTTCAGCCCTTAGTGCTGTTGTAGTTATCAGTTTGTACCATAAACTTGCTGGAGCTGAAAGAAAGAATTGAAAGCAAAATAACATTCATATCACCATTGTTATGCTGTATATTGTTTATTGAGATGAACATACTATAGAAGCCAACATTAAGATGTCACCCACACTGTGGTCCAGATGACACTCGCAGTCCATCTCTCTGTATATTGATTCTGCGTTAAGTTTATCCTATGCCTACAGGATTATTTATGAAATTCTGGTGACATTTTTACTGGAAAATGCTTAGAAAAATGTCATGCCCTTTACAGAAAGATCTGCATTACTGTACACATTCAAAATTAATTGTAATAAGCTCAGAATATATTTCAAATGTTAAACTCAAGAAATAATCATGCAGTCTGCTGAACAGTTTTTTAGTTTAAGGCAGTTTGTTACATGTGGGTTTTTTATTACCTGTAGTTGAAATATATGAAGAGTGGAAGTTAATTGCCAGTGAATCTATAGTGAGCGCATTGCACAGTGGGGCATTTATAGCACCATTGATTTGCTTGCTAGTTTACAAAGAGACTCAGACAGTTTTTTGGAATCTTGATTCTGAAAGGATAAGTTTGAATATTGCTGAACATTGGCATGGTTTACATTGTTGACTTATAAGGTGGGCCAACTTATAACAGTGCATGTCCAGAGCAAACGGAAATGAGTAATTTGTATCACAGTATATAACTTGCACATGACATAGATTGGCAAATAAAACTTTGAATTTACTGAATAGTTATTGCCATACTTATATGTAAACATAGAATTTTTATCTTCCAGTTTTGCTTGGAACAGCAATCTAAATTATTTGACCACCGCTAATAATAATGCAATTAAATAATAGCCTTGTGTAGAAGTCTCTGCACAACGAATCCACAAATAGTTGAATGCTGATTGAAGCTTTTCACCCTTAAGGATTTAAAGAATTGCTGCATGAATTGGCAAACAGATGTTTCCAATTTAATTTGCGAATTATACACAGAGGAACATGTTCTTCAACATTAGTTTTCACTTGCAATGGATTTTAATAGGTAAATGTAGGAAAACAGTAGTATCTTTATATTTAACTGCGAAACAGATGCTTGTATATTTTGAATATGAGATGAAATAGCTCTATAGTTAAAATATGTGTTACTTTAGTCAGAGTGACTATTGTCAGTTCCAAAATACTTGGGCCTCAGAAAAACATTGTGACCTTTAGTTTTAAATGTTTACAACACGAAACAGTAAGTCACATCATAAAATCCTCCAAGTTTAAGGCATCTGAAAGATAAAAGGACCAATGTGATTGCCTTCTACTAGGTCACTGTCCCCAGCATTGAGATCCTGTTACCTGTCGGACAGGAGCATCGGACATTTGTTCATATGCCCAATACCAGACTTCTAAAACAGACACTCTAATTTGAAAACCGTTGTTGAAGGAAGTTACCAAGTAGATAGAATCAGATTCAAGAATATCTTCAAAGGTTCCTTGAAGGAAATCTCCCACTATTAGAAACTCTGGACAATGCCCACTCAAAGTGGAATGATACTGTGAACTGTGAGGTCATGCATTGGAAGCACAGTAGCCTTGTGGAAGTGGAAAGCTCATAATGTACCCACCCACCTGCTAGACATCTTCTGCCCCATCTACAGTTCCTGTATGGACGTTACCTCAAAACCCACAAAACTAGAGTGGAAACAAGGAATTTTTGATCTTGAAGCACTGCCTAAATGGAGTATAGTTTGTTAGTAACAGTCATATTTGGAAGACAACAATATTGAGAATCTTCTTTTGATATTTGCCCTGCCTGGTCCCTTACCCCTCTCTCCCCTCTTCGTCCTTACCCCACCAATGGGTAATCAAAACAACATTAGGGGTCCAAGTTGGCTCTTATTAGCAGGGCATCCAATTTTTATACCTATTGGTAACAGGGCCAACATCATCATTGGCTTCACAAACTAGAGTTCAGTTCCATGGGGTTAATTCCGGTTGGTCTCTGGTCAAAGGGTTGCTTCTGAACTTGTACCTTATTTTTTTACTTTACATTAGGTTATGACCACAAATTCAGTGATTTAGCAATTTCTGTCTAACACATTCCATTCACTGGATCTAACTTGTCTCTGCTAAATGTTTGCCAAAATCCAGCAATGTAATTATTTAAACATAGATTTGTCATTCCAAATGTTTAGCTGTGATTAGTTTGAAGGGTCTTGTTTTTTCAGTGGTGCTTGACTATATTTGCTTAATAACTCGTGGCACAATTCTAGTTCCCTTCTACGTTACCTTTGTCAAAAAGTTATTGACAGGTTGTAAAGGTACTTGTTTTTGTTATAAGTGATTAGGGCAAGATGCCCAGTAGAAAAGAAAATCACTAATTGGAAAGTAAGGGCTTGGTTTGGTGTTGGTTGAACAGGTGATAAAGCCAAACACTGTATCTCAGATAACATCATAAATATTTAATACCTCAAATGAACAATAATTTTTAGTCAAAAGACTAAGGTCCTTCAATGCTGTTCTTGATGCCTTGTCAAAACAATGGAAACCTGCTGGTAAGATTGCTTATGGTGTAATGAGGTCAAGGGAGTCTTTTGGGATAGAATGCTTTCTTTAGTACATTGACAAAATATGGTAAGTGTCAAAGGAGACAAGCCAAATTTCTTTGGTCTCCTGCGGAAGTAGAGACATTGAGCGCTTTCTTGGCTGTGGTACCAACAGGATAGGTTGTTGGTATCATTCAGTCCGAGGAACTTAAAGCTCTCAGTTCTCTTGATCTTAGCACCATAGATGTAAACAAGAGCATGTGTGTCACCCACTTCCCTGAAGTCCATGACCAGCTCATGGCATAATGTAACTAGACTTTCTATCTCTTTCCTGTACTCCAGCTGTCTATGATGGTACCATCTGTAAACTTGTCAATGGAGTTGGAGCTGAATCTGGCCATACAGTTGTGAGTGGAGTAGGGGACTGAGGTTACAGCCTTTTTGGGCAGACATGTTGAGAACAATCATAGTGGAGGTGTTGTTGCCTATCCTTGAGTCACTTCATCTTTTTTTTGTGTGTACTTACTCTTCAATAAACAATTCAATGTACCTTTCAGTTTATAGGGCAATAGTTTCCTGTTATTCAATACTTTTTGGAACAATGTGGCCTCTTTAGTCAATTAGCAAGATTGAGTAACAAATCATTATGTGAAATCTTGGTAAAGATATCTGAAAGTGTTATTGGTTAGATTTGGAGAGCAGTGGATCATTAGAAGGTTGTGCACTATCTTCTGCTTATCCTATCAATAGCTTCCAATGTAATAAATAACCGTGATGCATGTGATTGTTCTTAAATCACAGTGGCAAGCACAAGCTATTTTTAGAGGGTGCTTCTACAATGCTCAAAAGATTGTCATCCAGTTCATGAGAAAACGTATTTGGCATGATTGAAATTATTGGACCTTAAGTAAGGTCTAGAATTGCCTTCTGCTCTGTCCAATTCAAGGCAACCCTGCTTGCAAACCCAATGTCTTCATATGTCAGCTGATTCAAACTTGACCAGTAAACTTTCAAGTTCAAGTTTATTGTTATTTCAATTGTATACATGTGTATTGCCAAACGAAACACATTCCTCTGGACCACGGTGCACAACACAGTACATATAACTCACACATAAAACAGTACATACAATTCACACACAACACACATAGTAACATTTCTACAAATAAATTAACAAATAATAAGGTGCATTTACGACACAAGTTAAAAAAATAAATAGTATAACGCCATTGACATTTCATTTGTGCTGAGACCTGAATGGTGGCAGGAAATTCAGTAGTCTCATTCAGTACCTAATGGATAGGTATAAAAGTAGAAAAATTAGGGTGTTATCAAAAACCAGAGAGATTTAAAACCTGACAATGGGATATGAAATTGAACAAGATTTGAAGATAAGGATATACTGTAATATGAACAATGGTTGTTTAAACCATGAAATTGTAGATTGTGTAAGAGGAATTCATGGAACTGTTCTTGAAGAGTTTTTGAGCAACAGAGATGATTGGGGTTAGACAATTAAACATCTAAGGAGAATATACCTTGAATATCTGTACCCCAACAGTGATGTAGCTTAGAATACAGTGAGAAGGATAAGGCTGAAATGATAGTAGCCATCTTCACCCAAAGTCACAGTATGAAAAACTTAACTTCATGTGGATGCTGCCCAGACTGGAGGCATGCAGTTAAAAGGAGAAATTGGGGCAAACAAGGCTGAGGAGTAACCTTATGTAGAGGTGTCTACAATTATGAAGGAACTCAATAGAATAGAAAGTTATGGTCTTTTTCCCAAGGTGGTGAAGCCTATAACTAGAGTGCATAGGTTTAAGGTGAAAGGGGAAAGATTTAAATGAGATCTCAGGGTTAAGTTCGTCACACAGAGGCTGGTGAATATTTAGAATAAGCTACAGGACAAGGTGGCAGAGCCAGGTAGAATTGCAATGTTAAAAAAAAACATTTTAGACAGGTAGGTGGAGAGGAAAAATTTAGAGGGATTTAGAGGCAAATGGGATTAGCTTAGATAGATATTTTGTTTGGTATGGATCACTTGGGCCAAAGGGCTTTTTTCTGTGTGTATAATTGTATTAATCTCTCTATGAATGATTCATATTGGCCTCCATCCAAGATCACCCGAACCATGGAAGCAATGTTTTGGCCAATTCCATTTACTTCATATGACAAAAGGTCAAAAGTGGGCATTTTTACAGAAGTGTTTATAGTTTCATTTATAGTTCCTCCAGGTAATGAAGTGGGCTGTAACAACATGCAATAAGATCTAGATAAAATGCAAGTTTGGATTTGTTCAATGAACATTGTACCAGGCAATGACAATCTCCAGCAACAGAATCTGATGGCCTTCACTTGAAACTCAGTCCTTCACTCTCAGGAACTGTGGGGGGGGGGGGGGGTCACTATGAAGTTTAAATATAGTTGGACTAGCCCCAAGTGGATTGGTGGCTAGACATTCTGCAACTTCCTTTGCCTTCTTACTTCCCAGAGCCTCTTCACCATTAACAGTGTTCATGTCAGGACTGTGCTAGGACATGTTCTCCAGTTGCCTGGATGAATCCAGTTACTCAGCACAGTTCAAGCTATATTTTCCACTCCATCTAAAATGTCAACTGTTTATTCCCTTCCTCCTTGAGGCACTATACTTTGATTCCATACCATGTATAAATCACACTGATGCAGCTCATAAAAAATCTACAGCTTCACATCCCAAAAGTGTGGCCTCAACAGGTGCACAGGAGTAGCATCATCTTCCATTTCTCTTCCAATTTACACGCCATCCTAACTTGGACATTTGTTGCCATTCCTTCACAGATGGCAATAACTCAAGAAGGTAATTTTCTGCATTGGTTTCAAGGTCTGTTGGTGATGCCCAGATGAGAATTGTGTTTCCAAAACAAAAGTGAAGATGATAGTCTGTTGTTCTTGTGCAACCATATTGTTGTTGGTTCCATGATTGAAGTCTAGAGATCTAGATCTGGTAGCATGGAAAGTTGGGGACCAGGTGTACTTCTCCCAATTATGGAGGAGTGGCAGGGGATGGTAATCAAGATGGGAAAAATAAATAAAGACAAGCTCATTTGCTGCAACTGATTTGATGTACAAAGGAACATATGAAAGGTGGAAAATCTTGAGACTTGAGATAAATATGATGGGAAGAAGAAGCATTTTAGGTAATCACCAGTATCCATAACCTTGTAATGCAGTCGATAGAAAACTCAGAAGTGAGTCTGAAAAACAACATCTGGAAAGGAAATACTGGAAATAGAGGAAAAATTTATGCTTGCCTGTATTATAGTGAATTTTGTGGCTTTTACAGAACTGTGTAAATTTATGGTACTTAAAGAGGCCATTCAGCCCATTTGGACCATGCCAGTTTTAGTGTTCAGTATTGTCTAAACTTCAGTGTTCCTTTGTGGGCAAATGGGAGTCTGACTTTCTAAGGACAAACTGCATTCTGTATTGAGCAAACACAAGCTTGTTGATCTCCTAAATGGGACTTGCATTCTGTTATCTTCATTACCAAAGAATCAGTTTTGTTTTACCTTCAATGGTGAACAAACTAAAAGAAGACTTCTCTGTAGGAAATTATTGGATTTCCTATTTGTTTGGCATTAGAAGTTATGGCCTTTTTAAACTCTTTAGCTCCTGCTGGGTTTCCAAGTTTGGACATAAATAACTAACCTAGCCCCTAGCTACTGCTAGAATGAAGTTACTGACCTGGAAAACTCATTTTGTTTGATTCAACGAAAAGGGCAAATAAGCCTGGCTACTCAAACTTCCTTGAGAATAGTATGCAGTTAAATTTTGCTGAAATGGAGGCTGAAGTTTCCTTAACTCGGCAAATGCACTCATATATTTATATCCTGACTCCACAAAATCTGGCAAGGAATGAAGAATCTTCTATGTAGTTATTGACTGAACATTTTCTCACTTCTTTGTTTCATGTGGTGTTAGGAGTTGGTACATCTTCATTGAAGGAAAGGCCGTTCCATTGGCTCACAGACTGCATTTTGTATTTTTGCCCCTTGGTTGCAGGTGCCCTTTGAGAATGCTTTCTACAGAAGTAAGCTGTTACTTTTCAGTTATGCCTTCTATGAGGTAGGAATTTGGGCATTACTGTTATTAATCAAAAATGACAATCTCAAACAGTTATCATTAATAAAGATGGCTTCTGAATAACAGAGCTCTATTTTGCTTGACAATAATTTCTCTGTGGACAATTTGTCACAGATGGCAGGGCAGTGCACGTCACACTTTGTCTTGTGGATATAGTATTTTTTTGTTGCTTTCCCTGATCCAAGCAAAATCTCACCTCCTGGAACTTAATTCAAGCCAAAATCTTCAGTACTCCATATTGATGAAACACAGGTTATCTAGTCAAATTTGATGATGAAAGTGCATGAACGTTACTAAAGTAATAATTTTGCACTGCTTTGTCATTTATTTGTCCTTGGAATGTGGAAATTTCTGCAGACAACCTGATGGTGATGGGTTTTATCCCTAACATTGTGGCACTGGTGTTATAATTGTATATGGCAAAAACTTAATACAAGAAGGTAGTATGATGCACATGCCAGAATTATATGTGGCTTAGTCATGATGGAGTTTTCTTCTTAGTGGTTGTGAAGCAGAATTAGGGCAAACACGATAAGAAGCGACTTTAATGTCTAATGTCTCATCCTCCATCGCTCAAAGTCGACATTTCAAGCTGAAACCCTATGAAATAATTATTCATTGTTTTCTTTATTCCTTGAAAGGATAAAAATATTTTAGTTCCCTATAGTGACACTTCCTCAGCTACCTGCTAAGTGCTGCTACGGGCCCCTCTCTGAGGCTAAACCAGACTGTTCTCAACCTCAACATCCTATCTGACCATGAGCTGAACTTCCAAACTAGTGTCCTCTTCAACACCAGGTTTATCTTTTTCCAAATATGTCTCCCACCTTTCTACCTCTCTGCCACTGAAACAGTCATTTATGTCTTTGTTACCTGCAATTTCAAATATTCCTATGTCTTAATTGGTTGCACACCTTCAACACTCTGTAAAAATATCCTGGCCCCAAACCCTTTAGTCCATGTCCTAAAGTTTGCTAACAACATTGGTTGCTACCTTTGCAGCATCTAAGATTTTAATTTTTCAGCCCTCAATAGACTATTACGTCAAACAAACCAGCTTCTCCTCCACTGACACTGTCTGAACTTCCTAGTGTCTTAGGAAAGCAAACACCACGATCCAGGACTTCACTCACCCAAGACATAGAACCATAGAACATTACAGCACAGAAACAGGACCTTCGGTCTATTTGGTCTGTGCCGAACCATTAATCTGTCTAGTCCCATCGGTCTGCACCCAGACCATAGCCTTCCATACCCTTCATCCATGTACCTATCCATATTTCTCTTAAAAATTGAAATTGTCACTTGCGCTGGCAGCTCATTCAAAACTCTCTCCACTGTCTGAGTGAAGAAGATTTCCCTCATGTTCCCCTTAAACATTTCACCTTTCACCCTTAACCCATGACCTGTAGTTTTAGTCTCACCAACTTCAGTGGAAAAAGTCTGCTTGCATTTACCCTATCTATATCCTTCATAATTTGTATACTTCAATCAAATCTCCCCTCAATCTTCTACATTCTAGGGAATAATGTCCTAACCTATTCAATTTTCCTATAACTCAGGTCCTCAAGTCCCAGCATCATCTTTGTAGATTTTCTCTGCACTCTTTCAATCTTATTTACTGTACATTGTTCCTGTAGGTAGGTGACCAAAACTGCACACAATACTCCAAATTAGGCCTCACCAATGTCTTATACAATTTCAACATAACATTCCAATTCCTGTACTCAATGCATTGATTTATGAAGTCCAATGTGCCAAAAGCGTTCTTTACGATGGTATCTACATAATTCCAGATTCTGGAATTATGAAACTGTTTTCCCAGATTCCTCTGCTGCACTCCTCAGTGTCCTACCACTCACCGGTAAGACATACCCTGGTTTTCTTCCCAAAATGCAACACCTCACATTTGTCTGCATTAAATTCCACCCAACATTTTTCAGTCCATTTCTCCAGCTGGTCCTGATCCCGGTGCAAGCTTTGATAGTCTTCCTCACTATCCACTAATCTTGATGTCATCCGCAAATTTGCTGATCCAGTTTACCACTTTATCATCCAGATCGTTGGTATAGATGACAAACAACAATGAACCCAGCACCGATTCCTGCGGCACACCACTAGTCACAGACCTCCAGTCAGAGAGGTAACCATTTATAACTGTCTTCTTCTGCGGGGCCAGTACCCAATCCAGTTTACTACTTCATCTTGAATGCCAAGCGATTGAACCTTCCTGACCAACCTCCCATGTGGGATCTTGTCAAATACCTGTTAAAGTCCATGTAGACAACATCTACTGCCTTGCCTTCATAAACTTTTTGGGTAACTTCCTTGGAACTTCCTATTTTGCCTCAAGACAGCCAACACTACTTCCTCTGTAATCTGCACAGGGTCCATGGTCTTGCTGCTGAATTACCTCATATTGATAGACTCTGTTTCCATCTCCTGAGTAAATACTGAGAGAAAAAATCCATTTAAGGTCTCCCCCATTTCTTTCAGCTCCACGCATAGATGACTTCCAGAGGACTAATTTTGTCCCTTGCTATCCTTTTGCTCTTAATATATCTGTAGAAGTCCTTAGGATTTTCTTTCACCTTTTCTGTTAGAGCAATTTCTTGCCTTCTTTTAGGCTTCCTGATATCCTTCTTAAGTGTTCTCTTGCATTTCTTATACCCCTCAAGTATAAGAAATGCTGCAGTGCACCTCCTTCTTTCTCTTAACGAGGGCCTCAACATCTCTCAAAAAACAAGGTTCCCTAAACTAGTTATCCATGCCTTTTATTCTGACAGGAGCATACAAACTCTGTGCTCTCAAAATTTTGCTTTTGAAGGCCTCCCTTGTACCAAGTATACCTTAATCAGAAAACAACTTACCCCAATTCACACTTGCCAGATTCTTTCTGATACCAACAAAATAGGCTTTTCTCAAATTTAGGGTCTCAACCTGAAGACCAGGTCTGTCCTTTCCCATAATTACCTTGAAACTAATGGCATTATGATCACTAGATGCAAAGTGTTCCCATACCAAACCTTTGTCATCTTCCCTGTCTCATTACCTTATGGGAGATTGAATATCATACTCTCTCTCCTTGAGAGTTCTATATACTGATAAAGGAAATTTTTGTGAACACATTTGACAAACTGTTTACAGTTTGGGAGTCTTAGTCAGTATGTGGAAAGTTAAAATCATCTACTATAACAACCTTATGCTTCTTGCAACAGTCTGCGATCTCTCTATGAATTTGCTCTGTTAAATTCCGCGGACTGTTGTGTGGTCTATGATAAAATCCTATTAACATGGTCATACCTTTCTTATTCCTCAGTTCTACTTATAAAGCCTCACGAGATGAACTTTCCAGTCTGTCCTGAATGAGCATTGCTGGACTTTTTCGCTGATGAGTGATGCCATCCCTCCCTTTTAATCTTTCAGTCTCTATGGCATCTAAAACAACAGAATCCCTGAACGCTGAATCGCCAGTCCAGCCCCTTCTGCAACCAGGTTTCACTAATAGCTACAATATCATAATTCCATGTGTTGATCCATGCCCTAGGCTCATCTGCCTTTCCTGCAAATCTCCTTGTATTGAAATATATGCAGCTCAAAACATTAGTCCCACCATGTTCAACCTTGTATGTAGGCTTAACAACATCTTTCTCCACAGCCACTCCACTATGGATACTCTTGATTCCCATCCCTTTGCAAATCTAGTTTAACACCCCCCAACCCATGCAGCACTGGCAAACCTTCCCACCAGGATATTAGTCCCTCTCCAGTTCAGGTGTAAACTGTCTCTCTGTACAGGTCCCACCTTTCTTGGAAGAGAGCCCAATGATTCAAAAATCTGAAGCTGTCCCTCCTGTACCAACTATTTAGATATGTATTGGCCTGTTTGACCTTACAGTTTCTAGCCTCACCAGCAAGTGGTGTGGGTAGTAATTCTGAGAGCACAATCCTGGAGGTCCTGTCCTTTAAACTAGCACCCAACTCCCAGAACTCACTTCGCAGGACCTCATCACCCATCCTAGTCATGTCATTGATACCGATGTGGACCACAACTTCTGGCCGCTCACCTTCCCACTTAAGTATGCTGTGGACTTAATCTGAGTTGTCCTTAGCCCTGGCAGTCAAGAGGTAACAAGCTATCTGGGAATCTTGTTCTCATCCACAGAATCTGCTTTCTATTCTCCTAACCAATGAATCTCCTATCACTACAGCTCACCTATCGTTCCCCCCCCCACCCCCACTTCCCTTCTGAGCCATACAGATCCAGACTCAGTGCCAGAGACTTGCTCATTGTAGCTTCTCCCTGGTATGTCATTTCCTCCAAAAATATCCAAAACGGTATACTTATTATTGAAAGAAACGGACACAGGGTTCTCTGTGCTGGGTGCCTATTCCCTTTCTATCTCTTGACAATCATCCAGGTACCTGCCTCCTGTTACTTAGGTGTTACTACCTCTCTATAGCTCCTATCTATCACCCCCCCCCCCCCCCCCCAAAGTTCCCACATCTCACACAAGGAACATGTCACTATCTCTGGACCCATTCTCAGTGCACTCTGTACTAACAAAAAAAAACTTACCAGAAACTTACTTAGAACCTGCGTGATGCTTGTCCAAGCAGATGACTGGAGAGGTCAGACCATGCTCGAAAAGTTCAAAGGTTTCAAAGGTATATTTATTTCAGGTATACATCCTGAAATGCTTTTTCTTCACAACCATCCACGAAAACAGAGGAGCGCCCCAAAGAATAAATGGCAGTTAAATGTTAGAACCCCAAAGTCCCCTCCCAGCTCCCCTTCCTCCCGCACATAAGTGGCAGCAAGCAACAATCCCTCTCCCCACCCCCCCACCCCCCCCCCCCACCCGCCACCGAGCACTCAAGTGTGCAGCAAAGACACGGACTTGCAGTACAGTACTCCAAAGACCCGGTATTCAACATACCACAGGTTCTCTCTCTCCCTAATAAGGGAGAAAGAAATGTCTCCGTTTCACAGCAAGAGGGGAGATGTAACAAACAACTAGCTAGTTTACAATGTTAAAAGTCTGTTGTGCTGCTTTTTCCGAGCTCTGTGTCCAAATATTTTAGGTCTCTGGGCACACAGCCAATGATCTTCCAGCTCCCATGACCCACTGGTCCGGGACACCGACCTTCGATCAACCCGTCTCCAGAGTCCCGAGATCCTAGGCCTCCAAAGACAAGCGGAACTCATAGGCCGCACCCTTGACATATGACATAACAACCAGTTGTGACACCCCGAGAGTGGGTTCCATTCCCACAAATGGCAATATGGACAAAAGATGGCAACCACGTTGAGTTCAGCGTCGCTGGCCGGCCTCTGTCTGCTGCAATTATTCATTCTGCCTCGTGTGTCACTACATTCTTATGGAAGGAGGCTGCCATTCAACCCAATCCTGGGCAATATGTTCCCATGTATGTGGGTTGATGCCATAAGCTTTTAGTTATGTTTTCAGGGTGTCTTTAGAGCATTTCCTTTGGCCTTCACGGGAGTGCTTTCTTTCTGTAGTTCACTGTAAAGTTCTTAGGCAGCTGATAGTATGGCAAATGAGCTACGTGACCTGCACAGCATAACTGGGACCGCATTAGGATGGTGCAAATACTGGGCATGCCTACCTTGGTAGGTACCTCAGTGTCAAGGATTCTGTCTTGCCATGTACTGTTGAGGAGCTTTCTGAGGTAGACTTTGTGGAAATGGTTCAGTTTCCTGATATGCTGTTGGTACCCTGTCCATGTTTTACAGCTGTAATGCAGTGTGGGAAATACTGTGGCCCAATACACCTTCAGCTTCATCTGTAGATTTGTGCTTCTTCTGGTCCACATGTTGCCTTTGGCGACCCTGACATTTACTTTACATCAGTGACTATGTTCTGGGACAGCGTGCTGCCAAGGAACATGAACCTGTTCACTGAGTTTAGTCTTGGACCATTGATTGTGATGTTTGAGTCAATGTATGAATTCCCTGGAAATGGCTGATTCGTTATTTCAGTCTTCTTGGTGTTGACGGTAAGCCGAAGTTGGTACATGGATCAGAACACTTGTCGACACAGTGCTGCATATTGTCTTTTGAACCAACGTTCAGGGCACAGTCATCAGCAAAAAGGAAGTTTCTAATGATGTCTGCCATAACCTTAGTTTTTGCTTGGAGCCTCTTGAGATTGAATAGTTTCCTATCAATGCAGAATTTGATGCTGATGCCTACGTCGCCGTCTCCAAAGGCATTATTCAATGTGACAGAAAACACAAGACTGAGTAACATGGGCACCAAGATGCAGCCCTGCTTGATCTTGTTTGAAACAGGGAAGGGCTCAGATGTCTCACCATTGTCCTGAACTCTAGCTTGCACGTCATTGTGGGATTGCTGCATCATAGTGATGAATTTCCTTGGGCATCTGTGCTTCGCCGTGATCTTCCATAGACCTTCTCTGCTAAGTGTTGAAGGCCTTAGTGAGATCGACTGCAGGAGAACAGGTCAGCATTTTGTTTTTGGCATTTCACTTGCATCTGCCTTGCAGCAAGCACTGTATTAATTGTCCCATGCTCTCTTCGGAACTCACACTGGTTCTAGTAGGAGCCCCGGGTCAAGATGTGATGTGAGACTGTTGAGAAGAAGCGTGACGAAGATCTTGCTTGCAATAGCAAGGATATTCCCCAATAGTTGTCGCAGGACGGTTGGTGCCCCTAGTACTTATGCAGGTGAATAATGGATGCATCTTTAAATGCCTGTCGAATTGTCTCTTGCTGCCACAGGAATTGGAAGAGCTGACGGATGTTTTTCTGTTAGCACCAGACCACCTTCCTTGTAGGTCTCAGCAGGTATTGCACCTGATCCAGGCACTTTGCTGCTGGGGAGCTGATGTATCGCTTCTGGGTCTCGGCAAAGGTCAATGGAACATCCAGTGCTTCATTGACAGGTACTTTGGGCAGGTGATTGATGGCTTCATCATTTGTAGTTGAGGTATTTTAGAACTCAGCCCACCTATGAAGAGTTTTCTCTTTGCCCGTGATCAGCGTGTTCCCATAAGCACTAAGGAGAGAGGATGATCCTCATGACTTGGGGCCATAAACTTCTTTTAGTGCAGTGTAGGGTCTTTAATTCATACCTGCCTGGATCTCCTCAGTGTTAATGCTCAGCTAGAAATCATGCATCTGGCGCAGATTGTGCTGTATGTTATTGAAGGCATTCTTTGAGATGGGCTTATGGGCTGAGGAAAGCTTGTGGAGATGTGGTTTCTCATCACAGTTTTCATCAATCCAGCCCATGTGGCTTTTGATTCTCAGAATCTCTGTTAGAATGTTGGAAATCATTTCTCAAAGGCTTGAACAAGCAGTTTCTATTCTGATTATCTAGAGGGGTGGAGTTTCAATGGTCTTCTCGGTGGTCAACAAAAAATTGTGTTATGTCGCTGCCTTTCTGTTTGGAGACATTCAACTGTCTTGGGGCTTTCATTCCTCATGGGCCTCTTCTAGGCTGGATATGGATGTTCAGTTTAGAAACGACGAGAGGGTGATCTGTTCAGCATTCAGTGCCACACATAGATTTTTGTCACCCTTACTGTGTCTCTTCCTGATGACGACACAATCAATTAAATGTAAGTGCTTAGAGCTTGGGTATATCCACAAAGTTCTGTTATGGGCGGGAACTGGAAGGCAGTGTTAGTGATAAATATTTCTTGTTGGGCACTTGTCTGAAGTAGTAGAAGACTTGTTGTTGCAGTATTTCCCAATGACCCCACTCCAGCAGGTGTGGTCTGACCCTACTCTTGCACTGTTATGAGATTCTTGAATAGACCTCTCATATGTTGTAGATGAAAAATGATCACCCAGTCAACCCCATTGTAGCCCTTGCACTTCATTTGTTCACATGCACTGCACATTTCTCTATACTGCTACAGTATAATTTGTACTCTGCATTTTGCTGTTTTTTACTACCTGAATGTACTAATGTACAGCACGATCTGTCTGCATGGCATGCAAGCGCAAGTTTTTCCACTGTAATTCAATGCATGTGACAATAATGAGCCAATGCTTCCAATGTTTGTTTAGGGCCCAGAGCCATTTCCCTTGATCTTTCTACTTCTCTTTAGCCTTACAGTCCTCGCAGCATTGTTTTCACCCATTTCTGGTCATTTGCACAACCTCAGTTTTAATCATTGTTGTGGTTTGAAACTTTTGAAAATAATTCAAAAATGCCTTTCTTAAAATCTGTTCTTTAATCAAGCTTTTGGTCACTTGTCATATCTCTTCATATAATTGTCAGAGTTTGTCCAGGCAATCTCTTAACTACATTTTTCTGCTTTTTAAAAGGCACTATTTAAATTCAAGTTCTAGTATTTGAAGTGGTTCTGCAAACTGCTGCATCGTGCTTCTTAGAGGTGCACTCCATTCAAGCATGGATGAACCCTCAGCAGCCCCAATTGTTCATGGCTGCAGTTAACTATTGCTATGAGGCTGGTAGCTGCCACCTGTGACACTAATCTACTTTGCAGTGCAGATTAAGGTCATTCTGACCAGCTGGCAGGACACTTTTTAATGAGGTTTTGCACTGGGCTGCAAATGGTCTCTTGGATGAAGTTTCATACTGGTTTGGTTTGACATGCTTGGATAACTTAGTTATGCTGTCATTTCTCACACTTGGTGCACACCTGAAAATGATTTAATTAAGATGTAAAAATGTAGCATAATTGCAGTTACTTGACAAGCTTTACAGGGTAAAAGTAGTATAATTGAGAATTTACTAAAAGGCTTTATATACTGCACCTATATGTCAACTCTACAAAGGTTCTGATAACGTTGGATTGTCATTAGTCCTGCCATATTCCTGTTATCAGTAATTAGGTAAGTATTTCATTATACATGCATGTTTTGTCGCCAGAATAGGTACAGTAATCATTGACTTGTTTTGGAAATGCATTTGTTTTGACTAATTGCACATGTCATGGGTAATTAAGTTGCAAACAAAAATTGTATTATCTTAATGCTTGGGAAAAACTATATGGTGACTAATCATTATTGCAGGAGTAATGGGGCTTAAATGAGGGTTTTCTGTCTGCCATAGCTCAGTTCAATGTGTTGCCTCCGTCAAAAACTTATACTTTCAAGGCCATATAATAGTTGAGGAATTATTTTCTTTCTCACTCTCACACTCTCACTCTCACACACTAATATCTCAGATTCTAGGATTCTGTTGCACTTTTTTGAGGAAATGTGCTACTATCCTGGGTGTCCAAGCCTAATATGTTTATATATGGATATTTATTTTAGAGATACAGGAACAGGCCCTACTGGCCCAATGACCCGCACTGCCTAGCAACTCACTTATTCAACACTAACTTAATCACAGGACAATTTACAATGACCAGTTAACCTACTAACTGGTATGGCTGTGGACCTTGGTAGGAAACTGGAACACCCGGAGGAATCTCATATGGTTCAAGGGGAAGTAAAAACTCCTACAGATGGCACGGGAATTGAACTTTCAACTGCAGAACGCCTCGAGCTGTGATAATGTTGCGCTAACCGCTATGCTATCATGGGACCTCCAATTACTACCTTATTTAACGTCACCAAAGCAAATAACTTGGTTAATACCACTTCAAGATTTAATTACTTTTTAAAATATTTTTTACATTGACATCTATAATCTGCTAGTATCCATAACTGAAGTCAGTTGTCACAATGGTCCAAGTAGGTAATCTTTTCACTTGTAGTGGTGGTTAGACCATTGCAATGTTGATCAAAGTCTTGCCACTTTATCTGGATATAAACAGACAAATAAGAATGTACACAGACATGCTATAGTGTGAATATGTTTCATTACAAATGTTAAATGGTAACATCCTTTGTTGCCAGTTTCCTCATAAGGATATTGAGAAAGCATTCAAAAGCCCACAAGCTCTATGCTGCAGTGCTTGCAAAAGCTTATTCTAGAGGATTACTACTTTTTAATGACCTTAATCCACTTAAAGTGCTTTTTACATTCTGTTGAACTCTGGATTCTGTTAGTAATAATGGTTTACGATTGCAAGGGATCATATGTCTTTCTAAATTAGCCAAATATTTTAATCTAAAATAGGCTCATGTGGTATATTTATTAAATTTACTGTAAGTGCCTGCAAAATGATTTGATCATTGACAATAAAGGTCAAACAATGCTGCTGTTAAAATCACTAGGGAGCATATAGGGCTAGTATTTTCAACAGCCGTGGAAGAGAGATAGTTTGGGGATTTATTGTGCTTAAGCATGTGAAGTTTTTTGTCTGGATAGGTGGTTATATTAAATAGAAGTTATCTGTTTGATATTTAAAATGAAGGCCAAAGATTATCCTTGGAAGTAATTTAACATTTCACGGCCTTACCACTTTAACCAATTTTCATGTGCTTTGAGAATTTGGTTACTAGCCAAAACTTTGTGGTCACATCATTAACTGATGTCATTTGGAAGAGGGCTGAATAGAATTAAGACTTTTATGAGAGACGGAGAACTGAAAGTTATGGCTTCAGGAACATTTGTTGGCATTGAGATCTAGTTCCTGTGCACAATCATCTGTAGAAAGTACAGGTGTGGTAAAACCTAAACATTTTTGTATTAACATGAAAATCAGCTTCATCCCACTAACAAACTACTTGGGATGGCATGATTGTGGATAAAATGTTTAGAAAGCTGAGTACCTCACCATGGAAGTTTGTATATTATTTGATGGAGTTAATTTTTTCATTTGCTCATGCTGACATGTAGTTGTGTGCGTAGTTATGTTTCTTATGTAATAAAGCATCATGTTCTAAAAATAATTTGCCCATATTCTTCCACAATTGGGAATTAAATCCTTTATTTTCCTTTTCTCTGCAGATGGTGATGATGACCCACAAGTATCATGGGTGGCTTCATCTCCCTCCAGTAAAGATGTTGCGTCACCTTCTCAGATGTTAGGAGAGGGCTGTGATCTTGGCCTTGTGGATGAAGAAGGAGGGACTGGTTTGCCTTATCCATGCCAATTTTGTGACAAATCTTTCAGCCGTTTGAGTTATCTTAAGAGGCATGAGCAAATCCACAGTGACAAACTTCCGTTCAAGTGCACATTT
Source organism: Hemitrygon akajei (assembly GCF_048418815.1). NCBI lineage: Eukaryota > Metazoa > Chordata > Chondrichthyes > Myliobatiformes > Dasyatidae > Hemitrygon > Hemitrygon akajei. Next base: position 46,737,855 of record NC_133140.1, read on the forward strand.
TGCAGCCGTTTATTCAAACATAAACGAAGCCGTGACCGTCACATCAAACTTCACACTGGAGACAAAAAGTACCACTGTCATGAGTGTGAGGCAGCTTTTTCTCGCAGTGATCATCTCAAGATCCACTTGAAAACTCACAGCTCAAGTAAGCCATTCAAATGTACAATTTGCAAGCGTGGGTTTTCTTCTACTAGTTCGTTACAAAGTCACATGCAGGCCCATAAGAAGAACAAAGATCATGTTGCTAAGCTCGAGAAGGAGATGAAGAAGGAAGATGTTGTCTGTGATTATTGCGATGAGACATTTAATCAAGCTGAAGACTTAGAAAAACATATGGCAACTAATCACCCACAGATTTGTGAGAAAGCAGAGTTGCAGTGCATCCATTGCCCTGAAGTATTTGCTGAAGAAAATGCATTAATCAGTCACATTGATCTAGCCCACGGGAATAAGAAACATAAATGCCCAATGTGCCCAGAACAGTTTACTACAGTAGAAGAGGTCTATTGCCACTTGGATAGCCATAGGCAACCAGATTCCAGTAATCATAGCATAAGTCCTGATCCTGCTACAGGAAGTGCTGCTTCAATGAGTAGCACAACTCCTGATTCTAGTGCTTCAGTAGAACGTGGTTCCACACCTGATTCAACTCTAAAGCCATCCAGAAGTCAGAGAAAATCTTCAGGATCTTTGGAAAGAGAAGGAAGGCAAAACTCTTGGTCACCAAAAGTCACCTATAGCTGTCCGTATTGTTCTAAGCGTGATTTTAGTAGTTTGGCTGTCCTAGAAATTCATTTAAAAACCATTCACTCGGATAAACCTCAACAAAGTCATACATGCCAGTTCTGCCTTGATTCCCTTCCCACTTTGTATAATTTAAATGAGCATGTCCGGAAAGTACACAAAAATAATGTTTTTCCAGTAATGCAGTTTACCAGCGCATCTACATTTCACTGCAACTATTGTCCAGAGATGTTTGCAGAGCTAAATAGTTTGCAGGAACATATACGAATTTCACATTGTGTCCCAAACACACTTTCTCAAGATGGAAACCATACTTTCTTCTGTTCTCATTGCTCATTGGGATTCCTGACAGAATCTTCACTTACAGAACACATTCAGCAAGCTCACTGTAATGTAGGAAATCCAAAGCTAGAGTCACCTGTATTACAGGCAACACAGTCCTTCATGGAAGTTTACTCTTGTCCTTACTGTACCAATTCACCCATTTTTGGCACCATCCTTAAGCTCACAAAACATATCAAGGAAAACCATAAGAACATTCCATTAGCAAACAGTGGCCGAAAATCAAAGTCAGAGCAAAGTCCTGTTTCTTCTGATGCAGAGGTATCTTCTCCTAAAAGGCAGAGATTGTCAGCAAGTGTACCTTCCCTATCAAATGGCGAATATCCATGCAACCAATGTGACCTTAAGTTCTCCTCATTTGAAAGTTTCCAAAGCCATTTGAAGTCACATTTGGAAATTCTTCTGAGGAAGCAGTCATGTCCTCAATGCAAAGAGGATTTTGATTCTCAAGAGAGCCTTTTACAACATCTTACCATACACTACATGACAACATCAACTCATTATGTCTGTGAGAGCTGTGACAAGCAATTTTCCTCAGTGGATGATCTGCAGAAGCACTTGTTGGATATGCATACTTTTGTGCTGTACCACTGCACTTTGTGCCAAGAAGTGTTCGATTCCAAGGTTTCCATACAAGTGCATTTGGCTGTGAAACACAGTAATGAAAAGAAAATGTATCGCTGCACAGCCTGTAATTGGGATTTTCGAAAGGAGGCAGATCTTCAGCTTCACGTCAAGCATAGCCATCTAGGCAATCCAGCTAAAGGTCGCAAATGCATATTCTGTGGTGATACATTCAGTACTGAAGTAGAACTACAATGCCATATCACAACACACAGCAAAAAATACAACTGTAAATTTTGCAGTAAGGCCTTCCATGCCATTATTTTACTAGAAAAGCACTTAAGAGAGAAACATTGCGTATTTGACAACAATAACCAGAATGGTACAGCAAATGGCATTGCACCATGCAATAAGAGAGTGGATACTGACTTGCAGAACATACTGATGAAGAACCAGGAAGCTCTAAACAGCCATGAAGCTAGTGAAGATGATATTGATGCCTCAGAGCCCATGTACGGCTGTGATATCTGTGGTGCAGCATATACTATGGAGGTGCTTCTCCAGAATCACAGGTTGAGAGACCACAACATTCGACCTGGAGAAGATGATTGTTCACGGAAAAAGGCCGAATTCATAACCGGAAGCCATAAATGCAACATCTGTGCAAGGACTTTTTTTTCAGAGAGTGGTCTCCGAGAGCACATGCAGACCCATCGTGGACCTGCAAAACACTACATGTGTCCCATTTGTGGTGAGAGATTCCCTTCACTTCTAACACTGACTGAGCACAAGGTCACCCACAGCAAAAGTCTTGATACGGGAACTTGCAGAATTTGCAAAATGCCACTGCAGAGTGAAGAGGAATTTATCGAGCATTGTCAGATGCATCCAGACCTGAGAAACTCCCTGACGGGTTTCCGCTGTGTAGTTTGCATGCAGACAGTTACGTCTACTCTTGAGCTGAAAATTCACGGAACATTCCACATGCAGAAACTGTCAGGGAACTCTGCATCATCGTCTCCAAGTAACCAGAGTCATCAGAGGCTCTACAAGTGTGCTTTATGCCTGAAGGAGTTTAGAAGCAAACAGGACTTGGTGAAACTTGACATCAATGGTTTGCCATATGGCTTGTGTGCAGGTTGCATGAACAGAAGTACAAATGGTCAGTCTGCAAATGTAGTTCAGCAGGAAACCAATGAAAGAACCAGTGCCAACCTTCGGTGTCCTGATTGTGCAGTTAAGTTTGAAACTGTGGAAGATCTGGAGAGTCATATCCAGATAGACCATAGGGAAATGACGCCAGAGACAAGTAGCCAGAAAAAGTCATCCCAGGCATCACCGGCTCCCAGGGTAAGAAAATTAAATGTATTTGTACAGTTGGCATATAAATAATAATTTTATGCTAGCATAGTGCTAAGAAGAACTGTATAAGACATGTAAGCATGATAAATCTTGAGGTTTGTTGAGTTCACTTAGTGTATATTTTTACTGTACCTTAGGTAACAATGTGATTTCACATTGATTAGAATTGATAATTTCATTTTGTATTAATTTAAATTGTTTTACACAATAACTTAGTGCACCACAATAAATAATAATCCCTTTCATCTTATAATTATTGGACAGAAGAAGACATACCAATGCATTAAGTGCCAGATGACTTTTGAGACTGAACGGGAAATACAGATACATGTTGCAAATCATATGATTGGTAAGAAAAAATGTTTTTATTTTATCTATTAAAATAAGTTAATAATTTTAAAGTTGTCTCAGTGTAGGGTTACGCCAGTAAGTTAGCTGAATTGTTGAAGAACTGAGAGCAGTAACTGTTACATTGTGGTTTGAAATGGCAGGTATGGGCATTCTATGGATCCTACTTTAGGTAGAGCTGTGGCAATGTGGTAGGACTGAGCTTCACAAACTTTTAACTTTGCTGAATATTCTGTTAAGAAGCTTTTTTAAAAATAACTTGTGTTTGCATAGCTATAGCTAGAAGTACAGGCTACTTTCAAAATTGTCAGTTTTCTGGTGTTGCACCCTTCTGAATTTTAATACAAGCTTTAGAATTTCTTTGAAGCTTTGTCTGAAGGTTTTTATTTAACTGGCTGTGATTTTACAATTGCTGCCTTGTCAGAACAATAGCTGAAGGAGCCCTGTCATTTGTTTTATTCAAGTTTTTACTTAAACAATTATGGCAACAACAAGAGCTGATGTAAAGAATTTCCCAAATACAATGTTTAATTTCTCTGTAAACACTCACAATGTACCACACAATAAATACTGACAAGGCAAACACTAAATGCAAATGTGTGGAAGATGTTCTGATAGCTCAGTAGTTAACAACTGAAAAGCTAATAGTTTAGTTTCCATTTCAGGCCTAAGTTTGCTGATCTCCTTTGGGAGTATTGTGCATGAACTATAATTGGCTGTTCAAATGCAAGGGAAAGGAAAACTCTTTGATTGTTATATAGGAGTCTGCTGGTGGTATTCAGAAAAAAGTTCACATGATGTCAACTTTACTTGACCACCACATCCCTACCACACTTTCACCACATCCACAGTGGAGTGGTGTGATTATGTTCAGTTGCAGGAGATATTGGAGAACTGTTACATATGAAATGCATTATAGCAAAATAAGACTATGAAAGGCAGGGTAAAGAAGTGATTAAGACATTGGGAACATATTTTGAAATAGAATGCAATGGTTTAGGACTTTGGTGTTTTTGCATTGATAAGTCAATCAATGTGGATTCAATTGTATACAAACCTGACATACTTTCTACTACAACAAAGCACAAAATATATATGTTAAGTTATTGTACTTTATGGTTGGTTTGCTTGAAAATAATATGTTGACAAAGTATAATTTAAATAAGTGTTCAAATGAAGAATTGTGTAAGAAATAAAGTGTACAATAAATGGAACTTACTTATCTTAGTAGTGCATTAAAATGAGTTTTTAGAGTCATTGAGTCGCAGCATATAACATGGAAACAGTCCATTTAGCCTAATCCATCCATGCTGACCAGTGAACACCCTTCTCTTTATCCCATCTCCCAGCACTTGTTCCATAGCCTACTGTGCCTAAGTAATTCAAATGTTCATCTAGGAACTTTTTCAATGCTGTCAGTAACCCAGCATTAATCAGTCTGTAGTCCAATGCATTCTGTAACTTTTTAGTCTGATTCTTAGATGGCAAAAAAACAAGATGGAGTGGAGTGGAGTATGCCTACCGAATTGCAGGTCCTCTTTAAAGTCTGCTGGGAATCACTTCAGATTTTTTTCAATAAGGAACAGTGGGAACATGAACTTGATATGCTTGGGTGGATGCTGTTTAGAGGATCATTTTTTGGTTGCCCCATGCGAAAGGTAGTATTACTTCCTATGCATTTGGAAGTCTTTAATGCTTTAGAGTTCTCTGTGTGGAGTTTTATGCTATTTCTGTTGTATTTATAGTACAGTTTGGCAATAGGGACTTGGGTTTCCCAGTGGAAAATCCTCAATTTCTTTGTTTTAGTGATAAAATGGAACATGTAAGATTGAAACCACTTAGAGTGAAGTATCATTGAGGATGCTTCATTTCTATGTGTGCATGCCTACTCAACAGAGTCCAGAGAGCAAGAGGGTATTTTACTGATCATCAATGCCTTAGAAAATTGTGATTCTAATGCATCACCTCCCCATACACGAGTAATGGAAAGTTATGTCAACAAGTAGTTTAAGACCAGCTCACTTCATCTTGGAAAAACAGCATTTTGCAAATCATTGGACTTTTGAATTTCTTTGCACTGTATCTTCCAGGTAGTATCTGACAACTTTTGTTACATTAATCAGAGTACAATCCAGCACTACATAAAAAGACTTCAGGAAAGCAGAGAAATGGTGAAAGATTAAGGTGGATGTGCCCTGGCTTAAGGAGCAAACTGCTGTTGCAATCCCATACTGCAAACCCCATATGACAGCCCCCTCAATTTTGTGAATTGGAAAACCTTTCATTCTATTAATATATCAGTAGTAAGCACCTTTTCCCTGCATACAAATGTACACTGCCTAGAAAACTGCATGCTATTATTATTTGTTAATCCCCTTTGAGAGACTCCATGCCTGGAATCAGGGTGCTGATTAGTAATCAGAATGATCTCCTACAGCCATGACTAATGACTTTCTTAGAAAGGTTCAAAACATGTAATGAGATTTGTACAAATACAATCTGACTATTGAAAAAAGGTTTTGAGGTTATATGGCCTTTTCATGCCACAAACCCTCAAAGCTTATAAAATCAGTGCTCCAGTACTTCTGGTAATGTTTGCACAGAGCCGGGCATCATGAACAGCGTTGCCATAAATAAATATGTAGTTTATTTCAATGGTGGTGTTTTGGAAATAAATATTGAAGAATAAACAAAGAAACAACCATTTCTCTTTCTCACCATAAGTCTGTATTTCTACGTGAGAGTGCAGCTGAACCCCCAGTATCGCAACTGGAAGTCAGTGTCTCCAGCAAGGAAGGCCAAGCTGGTAGAACTGCTTCTTCGGGGGACCGACCAGAAAAGAGGGTCCAATTCTGACTGTGGGTGTTTGGTTGTTTGTGTGGAGTTTGCACATTCTCCCTGTCTCCACCTGGGTTTCCCCTGGGTGCTCTGGTTCTGTGCCCTTCCCCCCCCACCGCACCCCATGATATGCCAAGGGTATGCCCGTTGGCAGGATTGTAAATTATCAGTGTGTGTGAGTGCTAGGAGTTAATGGGCATAGTGAAGTGAATATAAATAGAGGTATGGGATTGAGGGAATAGTTCCGAGAGCTGACGTGGGCTGAATAGTCTCCTGAAAGTGTGGAACAATTCAGCCCTCAGACTGTACTGAAATGCCACTTCAGACTGCACCCTCGTATATCTTAACTAGAGCTTACTTTAGAGCACTATACCAAGACTGTTACCACTAAATCATTGCTGGTAATGAATGGATGTGTTTCTGATTTCAATTTTATTTGCCATGATAAGTCTGATTCTACCCATATTTATTAAAACTTGCACTGTGTTAAGTAAAATTGAAATTAGATAGGCTTGCTGTTCCTTGAAGTTGAACAGCCAGTGGTGCGGAGATGGGGTACAGAATCGGAATCGGGTTTATTATCACTGACATATCGTGAAGTTTGTTGTTTTGTGGCAGCAGTGCAGTACTATGCATTAAAAAATACATATGTTACAATAAGAAATATATAAATAATGAGAGGCATTGATCATGTGGATAGTCAGAGGCTTTTTCCCAGGGCTGAAATAGCTAACATGAGAGGGCAGAATTTGGAAGTAGGTACAGAGGAGATGTTGGGCAAGTTTTTTTGCACAGAGGGTGGTGAGTGCGTGGAATGGGCTGCTGACGACGGTGATGGAGGTGGATACAATAGGGTCTTATGGGAGACTCCTGGATAGGTACATGGAGCTTAAAAATAGAGGGCTATGGATAACCTGAGGTGATTTCTGAAGTAAGTACATGTTTGGCACAGCATTGTGGGCCGAAGGGCCTGTATTGTGCTGTAGGATTTCCGTGTTTCTATATAAAAATAAGTAGCGCAGAAAGAGAGCAGAAAATAAGATAGAGTTCATGGGTTCATGGTCCATTCAGAAATCTGATGACAGAGGGGAAGAATGTATTCCTAAAATGTTAAATGTTTGCCTTCAAGCCTCTTCCCGGATGGTAGCAATGAGAAGAGGGCATGTCCTGGATGGTGAGGGACACCACCTCCTTGAGGCATTGCCTGTCATAAATGTACTTGATGGTGGGGAGTACATCTCCCCAACCCTCTGCAGCTTTTTCTGATCCTGTGCATTGGTGCCTCTACCAGACAGTGATGCAATCAATTGAATTGAATTGACTTTATTTCTTACATCCTTCACATACATGAGGGGTAAAAACCTTTATGTTATGTCTCTGTCTAAATGTGCAATCATAATAATTTATAATAATTTGAATAGTCATAGAAATACACTCAATTCAGGGTGAGTTAATCAGTCTGATGGCCTGGTGGAAGAAGCTGTCCCGGAGCCTGCTGGTCCTGGCTTTTATGCTGTGGTGCCGTTTCCTGTATGGTAGCAGCTGGAACAGTTTATGGTTGGGATGGCTTGGGTCCCTAATGATTCTTCAGTCCCTTTTTTCACTCCTGTCTTTGTAAATGTCCTCAATCATGGGAATTTCACAACTACAGATGCACTGGGCTATCTGCACCACTCTCTGCAGAATCCTGCGATTAAGGGAGGTACAGTTCCCATACCAGGCAGTGATGCAGCCAGTCAGGATGCTCTTGATTGTGCCCCTGTAGAAAGTTCTGAGGATTTGGAGGCCCATACCAAACTTCCTCAACCGTCTAAGGTGAAAAATGCACTGTTGTGCCTTTTTCACCACACAGCTGATGTGTACAGACCACATGAAGTCCTCAGCGATATGGATGCCAAGCAATTTAAAGCTGTTTACCCTCTCAACTCCAGATCCATTGATGTCAATGGAGGTTAGCCTGTTTCCATTCCTCCTGTAGTCCATAACCAGCTCCTTCGTTTTTGCGACATTGAGGGAGAGGTTGTTTACTTGACACCACTGTGTCAGAGAGATGACCTCTTCCCTGTAGGCCACCTCGTTATTGTTTGAGATTAGGCCAATCAATGTAGTGTCACTGACAAATTTAGTTAGCAGATTAGAGCTGTGGGTGGCAACACAGTCATGGGTATACAGGGAGTAAAGGAGGGAACTTGCTACACAGCCTTGAGGGGCTCCTGTGTTGAGAGTCAGAGGAATGGAGATGAGGGAGCTCATTCTTACCACCTGTTGGTGATCTGACAGGAAGTCCAGGATTCAGCTGTACAAGGCAGGGTCAAGGCTTCCTGCTGAGCCTGGATGGAATTTTGGTGTTGAATGCTGCTGTTGGCGTCCAAGAACAGCATTCTCGCATAGGTATCCTTCTTCTCCAGATGTGTAAGTACGGTATGTAGAGCAGTGGCTATTGCATCGTCTATCCATCGGTTGTGTAGGTAGGCAAATTGTAGGGGTCCAGTGTGGGTGGCAACATGCTGCAGATGTCCTTGACCAGCCTCTCAAAGCACCTGCTTATTATTGAGGTGAGTGCGACAGGATGCCAGTTGTTCAGGAAATTTACCTTGGTGTTTTTTGGTACAGGGACAATGGTGGATAATTTGAAGCAGGAGGGCATTCTACACTGGGAGAGGGAGGGATCAAAAAAAAGATCAGTCAGAATGCTTTACATGGTGCATCAATAAAAATTTTCAAAAGTCTTTGGTGACATACCCAATTTCCTCAAGCTCCCAGTGAGGTCGAGCCACTGGTGTGCCTTCTTTATGATTGCATCAACATAGGTCTTCAGAGATGTTGAGATCCAAATACTTGAAACTGCTCGCACTTTCCACTGCTGATCCCTCAATGAGAACTGGTATGTGTTCTCCGGATTTATACTTCCACATCATTTATGATTGCACAGGAAAAGGTATATAGTGGTAATTAGCAGCCAGATACTGGGGAGATCCCTCCAGCTTGATCCTCTCAATGATGAGAGCTTGATACACCCTTGTTTTAGCTCAACATAGTTAGAAAGCCCATTGTTGCCAAAGACTTAAATGAAGCACTTACATGAGACAGAATTCTAAATGTTCCCTTTCAACACCAGTATTTAAATTTACTTATTTGGTACAAAACCCACAATCATACCCAATTTCCTAACAATCTGAAAGGTGGCTATTCAGCCCATCGAATATATGCCGACTCACAAAGCAGTCTCATCAATTCCATTCACCTCTTACTTTAGGTGACCTTTCTTCTTGCACATAGCTGCTAACCCCATCCTAATTTTTTTACACCTAATTGCATCAGCAATAGCTTAAAGAGACTACTAGACAGGTATATGGAGGAATTTAAGGTGGGGAATTAGATGGGAGGCGGGGTTTGAGGGTCGGCACAACATTGTGGGCCGAGGGGCCTGTAATGTGCTGTACTATTCTATGTTCTATGTAAAGTACTCAATTAACTAACTAGCACCTCTTAAGAAACTGGAACACTGAGTCACAGTCACATGAAAAAGGTGCAAATGACACACAGCAGCTCTCGAGGTCAGAATTGAACTCAGGTTGCAGGAGTTCTGAGGCAGCAGTCCCAATAGCTGTGTCACTGTGCATCCTATAATCAATATCCTTCAATGTGCTTCACTCATATTGAAAAATTCAGTCAAGTGATGATGGTAACCTGAAGGTAGGAGGGGCGATACTAGTTATTTATCAAATGGGTATATGCCACCTACCTTGTGAAATTAGACCATTTATGTTCAATTAGCAAAAAGAAGTGTGAGGCACACACAATAAATTAGATCTAAAGAGCTACATTCATGTGTAATTTGAAGAGATGATCCATTACTGCAGGTTGTTGAGTATTGACTCAGAGTAGAGCTTGTTGGGCTCGGCAGGATTGCACTTAGGCTGATTTTTTTTTTGCTGTGTCAAAGCTGCCTTTCATCCCCCAAGATATAGGTAATTTAGTTGTACTTCACAGAGAAGGTCAAAAGTAAAGTGAGAAGTAACTCAGGATAGGAACGTCCTTCCCTGATGATTCTTTCAGTTTATTCCTCTTATCTCCTCTCTCCTGAAGAGTGACAAATTTGGGATATACAGGTAGACCCCGAGTTACGAACGTCCGACTTACAGGCAACTCGTGCTTATGAACCGAGGAAGGAGAACGCTGTCCGCCATTTTAAGTCAGATCGTGACGCTGTCTGCCATTTTAAGTCGTTGCCGTTGACACTGTGCTGAGTGTTTAACTTTGTATTTGGCTTAAATTTTTCTTAGTAAGATTCATCCTGACCCTGCCCCCCCCCCCCCACCCCCATTCCAGTCAGCTGGTGGTGCAGTGAGATCAGCGCCGGACTGGAGAACGGAGGTTCCCGAGTTTGATTTAGTGACAGACCACTCCCGTGCTGGGTTGGTGTCGATCCAGTGACTCCCGTACCATCCGTGCCGGGTTGATGTTGAGCGCACAACTCGGCCTCGTAAAAAAAAAACACTGCCACCTCCAGTTTAAATTTCTATGCGGAATATTGTGGAGGATCAAATATCCAAACCTAGCACAGCCCCCACTTGTCCCATTTAGCCTGTTTCAGTGCGGTGGTCCTTAGGACCCAGCGGACCTCAGGAGCTGGCAAAGCTCAGGACCCACCGCCTGCAGTGTTTCTGTTCCGTTGATGGGAAGCGATCGCGATTGAAAATAAAGTGGAAATAATAAAGCGTTTGGAAAGAGGTGAAATGCCATTGGTCATTGGAAAAGCGTTAGGCTACAGTCGGTCAACAATCGGAACAATTTTAAAGGATAACTGATAAAGTGAGAGTAATGGAGCATGTGAAAGGCCCTGCCCCAATGAAAGCTACAATTATTACTAAGCAACGCAGTGGTTTATTATTGGAATACATACGTTTCTTAAGTGTTTTATATGCATAGACAGGTAAAATATATACATACTAAGACAAACGTTTGACTAACTGTTGCTAAATAATACCGGAAGTACTTGTTCCGACTTGCGTACAAATCTGACTTAAAGACGGACTCAGGAACGGAACTCATACATAACCCGGGGACTGCCTGTAGATTAGTTTAATTGACAGGTTTTCCAAAGATATTGGGAATGATAGATTGCACACATGTTATGCTAAGTATCCCATATTCAGGCACAGCAAAATGCTTTAAGAATCCTACGTGTGTAGCATTGGCCATAAGAATGTATTGCTGATGGTTATAGTCTGTTTGTAGGACTTGTCCTTGTATCATGTAACTGCCTGACGACCATTATGAATTCTCATGATTTCATTCAATGTCCCAGTTATTTTCTGGGATTGACCATTGTTCAAATATTTAATTGTCCAAGATACTTCATTTGCAAAAGCACCTTGGTATTTTATGTGCTTGCCACAGAAATGTTCACCTCATGTCCTTTGCACTAGCTACTAAATTTGTACTCCACAGAGACACTGCTGTTTTCCCAAGACCAGGTGATAGCCATCCTTGATATCTGCTGTAGGATAGGTTGCTGTGGTGCTCTAGCACCCACAAAGCAATATAATCCAGTGCTCTTTAGACAGCTGTCTAATTTTGCAACCTGAGCTTTGATAGTAGAAGTATAGACTTCTGCTCTGGTTGTAAAGAATTGGGTGAAATCTCTGTTACAGTGGCTACCATTTTCATGCTTGTGGGATGGGCTTAAAACTCCAGAATTACAGCATAAGAGAAGGGTGGCCATTCAGTTTATAGTAGTTCTGAGTAAAGCAATTTCATGAATCTAATTTGCTTCCATTTCCCCCCATAATCCTGCAAGTTATTTTGAGGACACCATAGCAACATCATTGAAGATTTTGTTGAGTTGAGGGGTGGTTTGGTTTTTCTGTGGTATCTTAACAAATAATAAACAGTAGCAGGAGAAAGCCATTTGACCCCTTATGGATCCACTGCTGTTCAGTTCAATTGTGCCTGATATTTTACCCCGCTCTACTTTCTTGCAGTGACCCCTCAATCCCACAGAAGTCTAAAGATTTGTCAGTTTTCTTCATAAATATGCCAAGTGGTTGGCATCTGCAGCCCACTTGGATAGTGAATTCCAAACACTCATCACCTGCAGTGTAAAGAAATTTCTTCTCATCTGACTTACCTCTGGTTGTATACACCCCAGTGAGAGGAAGCTTCAACTCTGCATCAACCCTGTCAAGCCTTATTAAGCCTAGGTAATAGCCCTCACAATGTAGATAATAGCATTTAATCTTGTTGACAATATAGTGGAAGATAATTAATGCACAGCTTATCTAGATTTTGTGGTAAAGCTCTTAACATTAACTAATATTAAAGATTTACTCAGATAACTCAGATTTAAACAGATAACTGCTCATGATTGCAAGTGAAGAATTTTATGTTTCGGTGGCAGTGTGCCTCCGGAGGCTGCACGGTAATGGTACCTTGCCCAATGTCTCAGCATTGAAGGACCTGGAATCCCTGAAGTTGCTCCACTTAATATACGTGCCAGAAAATGTATAAACTTGTCTGTGATAGTTTAAGTAGTTGTTAAAAGAGTGGTGCATTAATTACTGCTAAGAAACATTTCTCTAATTGAAATAGAGAAGTGTGGAATGACTTCTCATAAGATTTATTGTTGAAAAGTTTTAAAAATCAATTTTGCATTTTCTTCTTACTTAGTCCCATTTTCCTTGTTTTGTATTCTGTACATTATTCAGCAGTGAATTAATTATTCTAAATTACACTTCTTGGAGCAGAATTTCCATGCCTCATTTGAAGTTCTTCGATCTGAGATGCATAGATCTCCTGCAGAGTGCAGGATGCTAAAATGGATTTCTAATCACCACAAGTTTTGGTGCAAAAGACCAGCGGAAGTCTGTGGGCAAGTTAAGCATGATAAATAGCTGTTCATTTGCCAATGACTTCAAAGTCCCAACCAGTATGTGCACAGTGAATTTCATTAAGATGCGATATATGCACTTTTCAAACCATTGTCCATATGTAACACAAGGTAATAATTTTATTTATATTTATTTTCCTTTCATTATGTCCACATTTTTTGTGTTTGAAATAAGAGATTCTATTAATAAACTTGAATGAATATCAGTCCCATAATGATATGCTGAAGCTTTTCAAGAGAACTGACAGAAATTTGTAAATGTTGTGAATTGACAGGAATCACAGTAGTCACTGGAGATTAGTATAAGAATGGTGAGGCCATCCGAAACTGAAACAGATACAAGATGTATCACAATTTCATGCTTTATTATTTATATTAATGGATGCCTGAATGCAAATGAATAGTGTGTGTGAACTGAACGATCAGTCACCATTTTGGGAGAATTCGTTTTTTTTCCAGACGAATGGGATGCTGGTGTTGACTGCTGTAACAAAAAGAACATAAATAGGAGCAGGAGTGGGCTACCTGGCCCGTCAAAGCTGTTCTTCCTTTCGATAAGATATGGCTGTTGACTCAGTTCCACCTACCTACCTGTTTTTCCTTCATAGTTTTAATAAAGTGGACTGTACACTCAGACCCCACTGAACGCTGAGGATGTGTTCCTCGGAGGTGGAATGCTCTGTAAATCAGCACTATATAGGGTCATTGCAACATTACGTAAATGGACGTGTATGCCTTATTTTAAAAAAAATCAAACCCGAGATGTATGATATATTATTTTATGTATACAGAGTAATTTGTGGAGTAACAACATGCAAATGGACCTAACCTGTACATCAGTGGAGCAGCACCACATTGCATCAGCAGCAGAGGGAAGTGGGTGTTGGTTATGTCTTGGAGGAGGGACCAGACTGTGGGTCCTCCTCGAACTTTGGCTTCTTCTTCAAGTAAGCATCAAGATTTGACTGCCTTTTCTTAAGTTTCCTCTCATGAAGCAGTTTTTGGTAACAGGAAACCATGTCAAGAATGCCTCTCTTGACCAACTTGTTTCATCAATTTTAATATTCAAATCAGTTTCCCATTTTTGTCTTGACTTATGAATTCCTTGTTTAATCGCCTGTTTTTGAATCAAATTATACATACCAGAAATAATTTTTTAAAATTTTCCTTTATGAATTAAAGTTTCTATTTCATTAGGTTTCGGCAATAACATTGTTTGACCCAGTTTATCTCTTAAATAAGCCCTTAATTGGAAATAACAGAAAAGAGTGTTATTTGATATTTTATATTTATTCTTTAATTGGTCAAATGACATTAATATACCTCCTTCAAAACAGTCTCCTATATATCTAATCCCTTTGTGAAACCAGTTATATAAAAGTCAAGATTATGTCTTGACAGTATGACAAATACAATAAATGTTCGACTAAGATTAGTACAATATAACTTTTTACATCAAATATATATTACACCACAAAAAATAAATAGATTAAACTCAAATTTATCTGATCAATGTTTTCGATGTAATCAAGAAATTGGTACTTTTTTACACTCTACTTGGTCTTGTTTTAAAATTCAACCTTTTTGGACAAATTTAAGAGTTTTACTGGAACAAATTATTGGAATACAACTTCCACATAATCCAACATTATTTTTACTAGGCGATATTGAAGGGATAAAATCAAAATCCAAATTGAATAATTATCAGAAAGAATTCATAAAAATTGCATTGGCAGTAGCCAAAAAGCTATTGCAGTTACTTGGAAATCGGATTCATACTTAAGTATAGATTGTTGGAAGAATGAAATTTTAGCTGCATTCCACTTGAAAAAATTACTTATAATTTAAGAGATAAATATGAAATATTTCTGAAAATTTGGCGCCCTTATTTACAAAAGATAGGATTAAATATATAGGTGCTCCGAAGATAAAATTATTGGTTATCTGGGGAAAGAATTAAATATAGATATTAAAACTATTATGAACGCCATGGAGCATGTGGGGATCTTCCGATATCCAGGCATTCTTTCTTTTTTCTTCTCTTTTTCTTCTATAGGGATATGTTTGGGGGGAGGGATTAAGGGGAGGGGAGAAGGGTTGACAATTTTTTTTCTTTCTGTAACCCATTTGAAAATTCAATTAAAATTTTTTTTTTAAAAAAAAAGAATGCCTCTCTTTGCCTTATTGCTTCGCTCCAATCAGGGTCGTTATCGATGAACTTTGCAAATTTCAAAGAGGTGCAAACATCAAACCTGACACTCAGCAGCTTCCAAACGACATATCACTTGCAGTTTCACATCCATGTCAATGTCTTTCCTAGGCATCTTGGATGTACTACCTTCACTCGCAGTTGCAGGCCACTTTCCGGACAGTATAGGTGAAAAAAATGGAATAAATTTGGTGAGAGCAAGAAAGTTTGCACGAGCAGGGTACGCAGAGTATGAACTGATAAGTGATTAGCTGTGAGTGGCTCAGCGTATGTAAAGCACTCTCATTGACTGATTGAATGTTTATTGTAATGGTGGCTGGTCTTGAGAAGTTTTAAGTGTTTAGAATGAATTTTTGCCATTTAAAAATTTTCAATAAAGAAATGAATAACTGCATTGTAATGAATCAGCAGTATGCAGGGTAGCATTATGCAGGATCTGAATGTACTTCTTCCCTGGGCAAAGAATTTCACAGGTTTTCTACTCGGTGAAAAGCAGTTTCTCCTTATCTCTTTCTTAAATCAGTGTGTGTTTTTCATATTAGGGCTATCATCACTCTGTTTCTCCCTTCATAAGTATTAGTACTACTGAGAATGAGATATTTGTTGATTTGCTGTATTAAAGTCCACCATTAGCATGAATTTTAGGTGTAGGTTTTAATGCTTTTGGTACGTTCATTCTAGTACACGACAAGAGGTCGTTCCAATCAAGTATATTGCATTCATTTAATTTCTTGCATTATAGTGCCTCAGGGATGGATGAACAAATGAAGCTGAAATTTGTTTTCTATAAAATGTTGTATTCTGCTGTTCTATGCAGAATTTATAGTGAGGTTGTGCCAGATCTTTGCACCATTGTTGTCCAATCAAGATTTTAATGGGGGGAACAGACCATTCATATCAATAAATAGGTGAGCCTATACAAAATCAAGCCATTGAATTCTTTGAAGTAACACACACTCACAATGCTGTAGGAACTTAACGAGCCAGGCAGCATCTATAGAAAAAAGTACAGTCGACATTTCGGGCCAAGACCCTTAGGCAGGACTGGACTTTTTTTCTCCATCCTGCTAAAGGGTTTTGGCCGGAAACGTCAACTGTACTTGTATGTGTTGCTTTAATTTCCAGCATCTGCAGATTTTCTGTTTGTTTTTGATTGAATTCTTTGAAATAATAGTTTTAAACAGTAAAAAGGGTGTTGCAGTGGATGGGACGAATTTGGACTTTGTAAAGGCCTGTCGTAATTACATTAATGAGAGTCTCTGAGCAGCGGCAAATTGGAAATTGGAAGCCTGAGAAGACGTAGCTCACTCAGATTTGTTGACTGAGTAGAAAAGACAGTGACTCACAGCATTTCAATGCTTTGATCAGCGGTCAATCAGCATTGACGATTGATTGGCAAGAACAAATTAAAATAGGACAGTGGCGAGCAGAGCGGCCATCGTTGGAGTGGTCAGAGTTAGAGTGGAGAATACTTAGGCTTCTGCAAGGAGAGACAAGTGAGAGAAGGCAAAAAGCTGTTGGTCAAGTTCCCTCTCCCACCCCCACAGTTTATTGTTCTTCCTTCTTTATTGCTCACTTAGAACAGTAGAGATGTCAGGCAAGGTAGTGGAATGTTCCTCTTGCAGGATGTGGGAAGGCAGCTTCTAACACTCCACATTAAGGAGTTGGAGCTGGAACTGGATGAATTCTGGATCATTCAGAAGGCTGAGGGGCTGATAGGTGAGACATGTAGAGAGGTAGTTTGACCTTGTGGCCAACCCCCTTAACAACAGGTACCTAGGCTGGTGTAGTAGAGGAAAGTCGCAGTTGTCAGGTGTCTGGCACTGTCTGACCCTGCAACTTAGAAGGGAAAGGTGAGATGAGGCAAGCTATGGTGACAGAGGATTCGTTAGTAAGAGTAACAGAGTTTCTGTCGATGAGAACGAGATTCCCAGATGGTATTTTGTATCCTGGGTGCCAGGGTCCAGGACACCTGGGATCAAATCCTCAGAATTCTTAAGTGGGTGGGTGAACAGCCAGAAGTTGTTGTCCATGTAGGTACCAATGATATAGATAGAAAGCGTGAGGAGGTTTCGCAAAGTAATTCAGGGAGTAAAGTGTTAAGTTAAAGGGTAAGACCTCCAGGATTGTGAACTCAGGATTGCGACTCATGCCAAAAGCTAATGAGGCCAGAAATAGGAAGATTTTTCAGTTTAACATATGGCGAAGGAGTTTGTGTAGGAAGGAGGGTATAAGATTTTGGATCATTGGGCTCTCTTTCAGGGAAGGTGAGACCTGTACAGAAGAGATGCTAGGGGACTAATATTCTAGTAGGAAGGTTTGCTAGGGGGATGGGAACCAGAGTGCCAGAACAGTTGTGGAGACAGATGTTGTTAAGACCTCAGACAAAGTCAGGAATCAAAATGTTAAGCTTAATGTGACTAATGTCCTGAGCTGCGTATATTTCAAAACAAGATGTATTGTAGAAAAGGCAGATGAGCTCAGGGCATGTATCAACACTTGGAATTTTGTTATTGTAGCCATTAGTGAGACTTGCTTGCAGGAAGGGCAGGACTGGCAGCTCAGTATTCCGGGATTCCGCTGTTTTAGACTCAACATAGTGGGAAGGATTAAAGGAGGAGGGGTGGCATTACTAGTCAGGGAAAATGTCATGGCGGTGCTGAGCTAGGACAGACTGGACAACTCATCTCGTGAGGCGTAATTGGTCCTGAGGAAGATCAGAATAGTAATCCATGTGTGGAGTCAAAAGAGATGAGGGAGATCTTAGATGAATAGTTTGCATCTGCATTTACTCAGGAGACAGGTACAGAGTCTATAGAAATGAGGTTAAACGGCATCAATTTCACAGACCCTATTCAGATTACGGAGGAGGAGGTGTTTGCTGTCGTGAGGCAAATAAGGTGGATAAATCCCCAAGGGTGCTGACAAGGTGTTCCCTTGGACCCTGCAGGAGGCAAATGAAGAAATTGGTGGGGCTCTAACAGAGATATTTAAATCATCCTTAGCGGCAGGTGAGGTACCAGAGGATTGGAGGATAGGCAAGTCTGGTCCTCTGTTTAAAACGGGCCTTAAAAAATTAAACGGATGAAATTATAGACCAGTCGTGGGAAAATTCTTGTAAACTATATTGACCTGATATACACCTTACAGTGGTAGAGGTGTATAAGGTGATGAGAGGCATTGATAATGTGGCTAGCTAGAAGCTGGGCTGAAATAGCTAACATGAGGGCGTATAGTTTTACAGTTCGGAGGTGGGGGGCATCAGAGATAAGATTTTTCACACAGAGAGTGGTGGGTGCATGAATGCACTGCCAGCGGTAATAGAGGCAGATAGAATAGGGTCTTTTAAGAGACCCTTAGATAAGTACATGGAGCTTAGGAAAATAGAGGGCTGTGTGGTAGGGAAATTCTAGGCAGTTTTTAGTGTAGGTTACATTTTTGGCAGAACATTGTGGGCCGAAGGGCCTGTAATATACAGTAGATTTTTATGTTTTCATATTTTTATGTATTCTAGGGGACTAAGTATTTGGATAGACATGATCTGATTAAGGATAGTCAGCATGGCCTCGTGCATGGTAGGTCATGTCTAACCAATCTCCCTGGGTTTTTTGAGGAATTTGCCAGGAAAGTTGATGAAGGCAAGGTAGTGGATGTTGTCTGCATGGACTTTAGCAAGACATTTGACAAGGTCCCGCATGGGAGATTAGTCAAGAGGTTTCAGTCACTCAGCATTCAAGGTCAGGTAGTAAATTGGCTTAGATATTGGCTTTGTGGGAGAAGCCAGAGATTGGTAGTAGATGGTTGCCTCTTGGGAAGCCTGTGACCAGCAGAGTGCTGGGCCTGTTGTTGTTTGTCATCTATAATCAACAATCTGGTTGATAGTGTGGTTAACTGGATCGGCAAATTTGCAGATAACACCAAGACTGAGGGCGTAGTGGACTGCAAGGAAGACTTTCAAGGCCCGCAGAGTGATCTGGACTATGGAAACATGGCTGAAAAATGACATATGGAATTTAACGCAGACAAGTGGCAGGACCAACCAACATAGGTCTTCCACAGTGAATGTTAGGGCACTGAAGGGTACATTAGAACCTGAAGGGTACATAGACCTGAGAATGCAGGTCTGTAATTCTTTGAAAGTGGTATGATAGGTAGATTGGGTCATAAAGAAAGCTTTTGGCACCTTGGCTGTCATAAATCAAAGTATTGAGTACAGGATATGGAGTGTTATGTTGAAGTTGTAAAAGACATTTAGTGAGGCCTAATTTGGAGTATTGTGTTCCGTTTTGGTCACCTACCAATAGGAAAGATGTAAATAAGGTTGAATGCATATAGTCAGCGTTTACAAGGATGTTGCTGGGTCTGGAGTTCTTGAGCTATAAGGAAAGATTGAATAGGTTTAGACTTAATTCCTTGAAATGTAGAAGATTGAGAAGAGATTTGATAGAGGGAAACAAAAATCATGAGGGGTATAGATAGGGTAAATGCAAGCAGGCTTTTTCCACTGAGGTTGGGTGGGACTACAATCAGAGGACATGGGTTAAGTATGAAAGGTGAAAAATTTAAGGGGAACATGAGGGGAAACCTCTTCACTCAGAGGGTTGTGAGTGTGGAACGAGTTGCCAGCACAAGTGGTGCATGTGAGTTTAATTTCAACATTTAAGAGAAGCTTGCATAGGTATGTGGCTGGTGGAAGTATGGAGGGCTGTGGTCCTAGTGGGAATAGGCTATGTAAATGTTTTGGCATGAACTAGATGTGCTGAAGGGCCTGTTTCTGTGCTGTACTTTTCTATTATTCTATAATCTGGCTTATTGTTGACTTGTAATTTAGGCCAATGAATAAAGAGTTATGGAGTACATAACAGAATGGCCACAAAGTTATCAACAAAACAACATCAGGGCTAGCTGCTTAGACCAGTGTAATATGTTTTGTTCCATTGTTCGGACCACTTGTCGTAACCATATGTAATAATACATTCTCCCCGTTACCACATGGGTTTCGTCTGACAGACATACCGGCTGGTGTGGTATAATGTGTCCGGTGCTCCCGGTGTGGCTTTTATATATTGGTGAGACCCGACACAGACTGGGAGATCGTTTCGCTGAACACCTATGCTCTGTCCGCCAGAGAAAGCAGGATCTCCCAGTGGCCACACATTTTAATTCCATGTCCCATTCCCATTCTGATATGTCTATCCATGGCCGCCTCTACTGTCAAGATGAAGCCACACTCAGGTTGGAGGAACAACACTTTATATACCGGCTGGGTAGCCTCCAACCTGATGGCATGAACATTGACTTCTCTAACTTCCGTTAATGCCCCTCCTCCCCTCCTTACCCTATCCCTGATATATTTAGCTTTCTTCCCCCCCTCCTTTTTCTTTCTCTCTTTCTGCCCATCACTTGGCCTGTTCTCCATCTCCCTCTGGTGCTCCCCTCCCCCTTTCTTTCTTCCTAGGCCTCCCATCCCATGATCCTTTCTCTTCTCCAGCTCTGTATCCCTTTTGCCAATGACATTTCCGGCTCTCAGCTTCACCCCACCCTGTCCAGTCTTCTCCTATCATTTTGCATTTTCCCCTCCCCCTCCTACTTTCAAATCTTACTATCTTTCCTTTCAGTTAGACCTGACGAAGGGTCTCGGCCTGAAACGTCAACTGTGCTTCTTTCTATAGATGCTGCCTGGCCTGCTGCGTTCCACCAGCATTTTGTGTGTGTTGCTTGAATTTCCAGCATCTGCAGATTTCCTCGTGCTTGCCTTTTAAAAAGACATACCAGCTTGTAGGTTAATTGGTCATTGCAAGTTGTCTTGTTATTAAACTAGGAGTAAGTCCGGGAATTGCTGGACGGTGTGCTCGAAGGGCTGGAAACACCTATTTGTGCTGCTTCTCAATAAATAAATAATGATTTAAATTGTATTCAAAAGTATAATTTATAATTGTGTGAGGTGCTACATTTTGGTTGGAATAATCCAAATAGAACATACATGGTAAATGGTAGGGCATTGAAGAATGCAGTAGAACAGAGTGATCTTGGAATAATGGTGCATAGTTCCCTGAAGGTGGAATCTCATGTGGATAGGGTGGTGAAGAAAGCTTTTGGTATGTTGGCCTTTATAAATCAGAGCATTGAGTATAGGAGTTGGGATGTAATGTTAAAATTGTACAAGGCATTGGTAAGGCCGAATTTGGAGTACTGTGTACAGTTCTGGTCACCGAATTATAGGAAAGATGTCAACAAAATAGAGTACAGAGAAGATTTACTAGAATGTTACCTGGGTTTCAGCACCTAAGTTACAGGGAAAGGTTGAGCAAGTTAGGTCTTTATTCTTTGGAGCGTAGAAGGTTGAGGGGGGACTTAATAGAGGTATTTAAAATTACGAGGGGGATAGATAGAGTTGATGTGGATAGGCTTTTTCCATTGAGAGTAGGGGAGATTTAAACAAGAGGACATGAGTTGAGAGTTAGGGGGCAAAAGTTTAAGGGTAACATGGAGGGGGAATTTCTTTACTCAGAGAGTGGTAGCTGTGTGGAACAAGCTTCCAGTAGAAGTGGTAGAGGCAGGTTTGGTATTGTCATTTAAAGTAAAATTGGATAGGTATATGGACAGGAAAGGAATGGAGGGTTCTGGGCTGAGTGCGGGTCAGTGGGACTAGGTGAGAGTAAGCGTTCGGCATGGACTAGAAGGGCCGAGATGGTCTGTTTCCATGCTGTAATTGTTATATGGTTATATAATTTTTCATTTTACACCAGTTTGGAAGTGTAAGTAAGATAAGTCGATAGCAGTCTACACACATAATTGATTTACATTTAGGTGCCAAAAACATTTTTACTTTTGAGCTGACAAGAAGTAGAGACCATAAATGGAAGGTTACTACTAAATCAGACAGGAGTCCAGCGCAACAACTTTACCCATACAGGGTAAGAATGTGAAATGTGCCACCACGAGAAGTAACTGAGACAAACAGCATTGATTTGTGGCTGGATAAGTACATATGGAAGACTGGAGTTGAAGACTATACTAAAAGAACTAAAGTGATGAGAATGGCGAAGAAATAACCAAATCGATGAGTTGAGCTGATTTGTTTACTTGCGCAGTGGATTCAGTTCAGTGCAGCTCAAAATAACTTCTGTAAAATGCTGAATACAAAAGATGTTTGTATCTGGGGCATTTAAAAGTTTAAACATCAGAATTTTCCTAATGTGAAGAAGTCATCTGGGACTATAACAAGCCAATTAAAATATGGGTAGTTTTTTTTTAAATGATCTTTTTAGTATGCAACCAGTGTGCCCACGTCCGATTCAGGCCCTACTGCCATTTCCTGTTGAAGCAGCCTACATATAACGTTTGAGCTTGGAGTTCTCTGACTTTGAAGAGCATGCTGAAGCTCCTCCTTTCTACATCTCCAGGGTATTGTGGATCAGAAGCTGAACTGTGTTGAGGGCAGAGTATTTGGTTGTGAGCAGCTTATTTACTGAATTTTGTGTCCATCTGCAGGTCAAATTGGGAGTTATACTTTATACTTGCCTGGATATTTACAGTTTCAGTAAGATTCAAGAAGTTTGATATTATCCGTGGAGAATTCATTTAACCAGTGCTCTGCTACTGGACTCAGTAACTACTACTCTTGTTGTAGGGTGACACTAGAATGTACAATCTAGATGATGAAATACAGTAATCCAGTGCGGTTATTTTGCCACTGTTTCTCTCCCCAAAAGTTTTCCTCTTCAGAGTTGTTATCGTGGATGACTTCAACTTCCGT
This sequence comes from Hemitrygon akajei, assembly GCF_048418815.1. Taxonomy (NCBI): domain Eukaryota; kingdom Metazoa; phylum Chordata; class Chondrichthyes; order Myliobatiformes; family Dasyatidae; genus Hemitrygon; species Hemitrygon akajei. The sequence goes on from NC_133140.1 coordinate 46,760,913, forward strand.
AATATTGATTGTGATCTGTTTTGTGCCAAAGGTATAGATGGAGCAGAATTTGTTAGTTGTGTCCAGGATTCCTGACACAATATATAGACAGGCTGCCAAGAAGAGGTCTGGTACTGGGCATTGAACTTGGCCAGGTGGCAGTCTCTCAGTGGTGAGCATTTTGGAGACAGAGATCTCAACTCCCTAACCTTTACCATAGCCTTGAACAGAGATAGCAGGAGGTGGTATGGGGTAGTGTTTAATTGGGGGAGGGCGAATCATGATGCTATTAGGCAGTAACTTGGGAGTGTAAATTGGGAATAATGTACTCCAGGAAATGTGCAATGGAATTATGAAGGTTGTTTAAGGGGTTTTTAGAGGGAGTTCTGGTTTGGTTTGTTCCATTGATGCAGGGACAGGATGGCAGGGTGAAGGAACCATGGTATGGAAGAGATGTGGAACATTTACTCAAGAGGAAGAAAGAAACTTAAGGTTTAGGGAACAAAGAATCAGATAGGGTTCTTTGAGAATTGCAAGGTAGCCAGAAAGGAGCTTAAGAATGGATTTAGGAGAAGAGGGCATGAGAGGTCCTTGGTGAGAAGGATTAGGGAAAGCCCCAAGAAAAAGTTTGTGAACCCTTCGAAATTCCTTGTTCATTACCTGATTTCTGCATTAATTACTCATTAAAATGTGGTCTGATCTTCATCTAAGTCACAATAATAGATGAACACAATCTGCTTAAACTAATAACACACAAACAATTGTACTTTCCATGTCTTTATTGAACACGTTGTTTAGTCATACACAGTCTCGACTGGAAAAAGTATATGAACCCTTGTATTTAATAACTGGTAGAACCTCCTTTAGCAGCAATAACCTCCACCAAACATTTCCTGTAGTTGCTGATTAGACTTGCACAATGGCAAGGAGGAATTTTAGGCCTTTCCTCTATATAATACTGCTTCAGTTCAAAATATTTCTAGGATACTTTGCATGAACAACCTCTTCAGGTCATGCCACAGCATCTCAATTGAGTTAGGGTCTGGGCTCTGACTTGGCCATTTCATAATGTGAATTTTCTTCTTTTTAAACCATTTTGTTGTTGATTTACTCTTGTGTTTCATATTATTGTCTTGTTGCAACAACCAACTTCTATTAAGCTTCAGGTATAGACCACTACCCTGACATTCTCCTGTAAAGTTTTGAATTCATTGTTCCCTTAACGATTGCAAGCTGTCCAGGCCATGAGGCAGCAAAGCAGCCCCAAACCATGATGCTCCTTCCACCATGCTTCACAATTGCGATGAGGTTTTGGTATTGTTGTTCAGTGCCGTTTTTCCCCTCCAAACACAGCAGTATGCATTTCTGCCAAAAAGTTCTTTTGTCTCATCTGAACGTTGCCCCAGATACTCTGTGGAACATCCAGGTGGTCTTTTGCAAACTTGAGATGTGCAGCGATTTTTTTTTGAGAGTGGTGGTTTCCTCTGTGATGTCCTTCCATGAACACCATTCTTGTTTAGTGTTTTTCTTATATTGGGCACATGAACAGAGAGTTTAGCAAGTTCTAGATATTTTTGTAGATCTTTTCCTGTTACTCTTGGGTTCTTTTCCACCCCCTTCATCATCGCATGTTGTGCTCTTGGTGTGATCCTTGGGAGAGTAGCAACAGTACTGAATTTCCTCCATTTGTAGACAATTTCTCTTATTGTTGGCTAATGAACACTCAGGTCTTTAGAAATGTTTTTGTAGCCTTTTCCAACTTCATGCATCTCTAAAATTCTTCTTCTATGGTCCTCTGATAGTTGTTTTGATCAAGGCATGCTGCACATATGCACATCTTTCTTGAGAAGAACAGGCTCTGTCGGTTACCTGACTGTCTTTTTTTTTATGGGGCAGGGCACCTCTACAACCCACACACCCAATCTCATCTCATTGATTGGAACTCCTGACTCCAAATAGCTTTTTCAGAAGGCATTACCCCAGAGGTTCACACACTTTTTTGAACCTACACTGTGATTGTTTAAGTGATGTACTCAGTATTGATGAGAAGAAGTACAAATGTTTGTATGTTACTAGTTTAGGCAGATTGTGTTTGTCTATTATTGTGACTTGGATGAAGATCAGACCACATTTAATGAGTACTTAATGCAAAAAACTAGGTAATGAACAAGGAATTACAAAGGGTTCACGAACTTTTTCTTGCAACTGATATGTGAAGGACAGGAGGATGACTAGATTGAGAGCAGGACTGGATGAATCAGGAATAGAAGGCAAAACGTGTGTCTGGAGTTGGAAGAGTTAGTGGAGACCCTTAATGAATACTTTGCTCGGTATTTGTCAGTGAGAGGGACATTGACGTATATGAAGACAGCGTACAAGAGGCTGATGTACTGGAACATCAATATTAAGTATGAGGCTGTATGGAATTTTGAAAAATATTTAAGATTGATAAGCCCTGGGCTGAATGGGATATGTGAGGAAGATGTTGCTACTCCCTTGATGATGATCTTTGCATTGTCACTGGCCACAGGAGTAGTCCCAGAAGAGTGGAAGGTGTCAAATTTTATTCCGTTGTTCAAGAAAGAGAGTATGAATAACCCTGGGAGTTAAAGACTAATGAGTCTTGTGTCAATGGTGACCAAAATATTGGAGAGGATTTGTAGAGAGAGTTTACAAGTATGTGGAAAAGCATACTGATTAGCGACAGGCAACGTGGCTTTGTGAGGGATAGCTCATGCCTCATGAGCCTGATTAACTTTTTTGAGGAAGTGACAAAGTGCATCGTATATGGATTTAATAAGGTGTTTGATAAGGTTCTCTATAGTAGGCTCATTCAGAAAGTCAGGAGGCATGGGTTCCAGGAAAATATGGCTTGTCCATACAATGCAGAGGGTATAGTAGATGGAGAGCATTCTGTCTGCAGGTCAGTAACCAGTGACGTTCAACAGGGATCTGTTCTGGGACCCCTGCTCTTTATGATCTTTATAAATGACTTAGATAGATATGGAAATGGAAGGGTGGGTTAGTAGGTTTGCAGATGACACGAAGGTTGGTGAAGTTATGGATGTTACGGAGGAATTTTGTTGATTGCAACAAGACACTGAGTTGGGTTGAGAAGTGGCAGATAGAGTTCAATCCAGAAAAAAGTGTGAGGTGTTTTACTTTGGAAGGTTGGGTTTGAAGCCTGAATGCAGAGTTAATGGTAGGATTGTTAGCAGTATGGAATGACAGCAGGATCTTGGGGTCCACATCAATAAATCCCTCAAATTTGCAACGCAAGTTGATAGGGTATTTAAGAAAGTGTATGAAGTGTTGACTTTGATTAGTTAGCGGAGTGAGTTCAAGACCCATGGAGTAATGTTACATCTCTATAAAAGTCTAGTTAGATCACATTTGGAGTATTGTATTCATTACTGGTCACCTCATTATAGGAAGCTTTAAAGAGGGTGCAGAAGAGGTTTACCAGGATACTGCCTGGTTTGGAGAGTATGTTTTGTGAGGATAGATTGAGCAAGGTAGGGCTTTTCCCTTTGAAGTGAAGGAGGTTGAGAGGTATTTGATAAAGGTGAACAGGATGATCAGAGCCATAGATCAAGTAGATCGCCAGAGATTTTTTTCAAGGCGGAACTAGCTAATATGAGGGGGTATAACTTTAAGGCAATTGCAGAAAAATATGGGGGGGGGATGTCAGAGGTAAGTTCTGTTACACAGTGAGTGGTATGTGCATGGAACACGGTGCCAGGGTTGATACTGGAAGCAGATACATTAGGGACAGTTAAGAGACTCTTGGTTCAAGTTCATGTTCAGTTTAATGTCGTTCATTAAACTGTATACCACTGAATGAAATAATGTTCTCAGGACCAATACAGTACATATAATTCACACACATAATAAAATCACAAATTTAAAAATAATAAGATGCATTTTTGGGACAAATTATAAGTAAACAGTGTAAAACTACTGGTGATTTTTATGTGATGAGACCTGGGTGGTGGCAGGGAGTTCAGTAGCCTTATGGCCAGGGGAAGAACTTGTTTCCCGTCCAAATGCTATGGTCCTCCTGCCAGATGTTAGGGGGTCAAAGAGATTGCTGAACGAAGGGGAGAAACATGCATGAAAGAAGAAGAGGGCTATATGGGAGGGAAGGGCTATTTTTATCTTAGAGTAGGTTAAAAGGTTGGCAAAACATTGTGGATGGAAGGGCCAGTATTATGCTGTAATGTTCTATGTACCAATAAAGACAAGAAGAGCAAAGCTGAAGAATAATATTATGACCCAGCTCCTCTGCGTAATACCTAGCCTTTGATATTTATCGATATTAGGTCCTCATTGAGTAGTTTCAGTATCCACTATCGTAACACAGTGACTGGAGCAAAGTTGATATTGAGCTGTTATTTACTTCACTTAGGAGACATTCCTGGGGTTTATATTCTTCAGAGGGTTGTTAATCTGGAATGTTTGGGTGCTAGTGACTAAGTTGATTGCTAAGTTGTTGAACTTTGAGAATTGGAAAAAAATAGATGTTTGGATTTAGTAGCAAAGTAATTAAGAGTAGAGCAGCAAGTCAGTCTTGTTGATTTTGAGATCCATTTGGCTCATATGTAATGACATGCTTGTTGAAGAAAGGCATAGTCCATTGGTAGGATTATGCAGTATACTGCACTTTCTGTTCTATAGGTCATAATAGCAGAGCAAATTTTAAAAGTGAAAGACTAAAGAATATTTGGCATCAATGATGGAGAAAATATTGGAACTGGAAGTCATTGAGACATCTGCCTGTGGTTTGAAATATTATATTGAAATTTGTAACCACAACATATATGGAAAATATTTTTGTGGATTTCTGCTCCTCGTTAAGAAGCCGGATTTAGGCACTACGCTGGTGTGAGTTTAGCTTATGTTTTTTTGTTTTGGACCTTCTTATTTTTAAATATTTGTATAATAGTAGGAATAATTTCTTGTTTTTCTTCCTTGTACTCTTAGTAACCATATCCTAATCATAAACTCATTACACTAACCAAAGGATCAGCAATTCTTCACACTGAGTGCTATGTCCTTGTTCAAACCATAAGCCCATACCTGTCACTAATTCATTTCTTTACCACAAAAATATGACCTAACAAACCCCTGTCAAATTGAAATTACAGCACCATCTGTTACAGTATTTTTCTTTTGCATTGTGGCAATAGTCAGTTGTATATCATTTGTGTTTCTGTGCCTGAGCTATAGTGTACTCAAATGTAGAACTTCAAATTGTGGTTAAAATAATTGATTGTTCACTTAACTATGAACATTTATGTTAATAAATAATATTACTTCTCTTATAATAAATACTTGAAAGATGGAAGTACATATAGTCTTTACATTTGAGGATTTTGAATGTTTAGCCAAGTGCACTGGCAATATATTGTGTCCATACATTGAGGGCAACTCCACAGACAAAGAGAAAGAAATTGAAGGACCTTCATGGGGCCTTTTTTAACCTTTGTAGTATTTAGATTTCTTTTGTTCTTATTACACCGTGGAATCAAGTTCTGGATGTGGCTTCAAGTCCCTGAAAGTGAATGTCAGGAAGAATAGAATAGCAGGTTAGTAAAATTACCTCAATCTTGTACAGTCAGGGAAAATGCCCAGGCTAATGGACAACAATTACATGACAGGAATTCCTAATTAATCAACAGTGGAATTACATTTCATGAGGTCTATAGTCATGTGGTTAATTCTATTTTCACTCTGCTTTCTTTCCCTTTAGCTGGTCAGAAATTCTTATCATTAATATGTTTTCTTTTCTCAAGGTATTATTAATCAGCAATACTTATTTCGACAGAGGCATCACATTTGCTGCAGCTCCTTTATCTTCAGTTGCCTTGAGTAACTGATTACATTTATTCCATACAGTTAAATTATTCAGCTTTTGGTGCACTGTCCCGCTATCTTTCAAAATAAGTTAACTTCCACAATTTAGGTTAATTCCAGCAACTCCATGGTGAAATTATAATGATACTTGTCATTTCGAGCTGCAAATCTTGTGGCTCAACTTACCCAATAACTTATACACCTTTGCTTTTTTTAGTAGAGTTGTATAAGTTTTCTAAGCATAATACTTTTTTGGAAAGTTTTGGTTTGGAATTGAAAATGCTTTGTGTCACAAAATGAAATGAACGCAGCCAGTGGAATGTGGATACAGGCAGTCCCTGGGTTACGAACGAGTTCTGTTCCTGAGTCCGCCTTTAAGTCGGAACAAGTACATCTGGTATTATTTAGTGTCAGTTAGTCAAACGTTTGTCTTGGTATATAGTATATATTTTACCTTTCTATGCATATAAAACACTTACATATGTATATATATATGTACATATAAGAAACGTATGTATTCAAATAATTAAACCACTGCGTTGCTTAGTAATAATTGTAGCTTTCATCGGGGCAGGGCCTTTCACATGCTCCATTATTTTCACTTTATCCTTTATCCTTTAAAATTGTTCCGATCATTGACCAACTGTAGCCTAACGCTTTTCCAATGACCGATGGCATTTCACCTCTTTCCAAATGCTTTATTATTTCCACTTTATATTCAATTGCGATCGCTTCCTATCAACGGAACAGAAACACTGCGGGTGGCGGGTCCCGACCTCCACCGGCTCCTGAGGTCCACTGGGTCCTAAGGACCACTGTACTGAATTCCCTGGGTCTGAAAGTCCACCGCACTGAGACTGGTTAAATGGGGCAAGTGGGGGCTGTGCTGGGTTTGGGTATTTGATCCTCCACAATATTCCGCGTGAGAATTTAAACTGGAGGTGGAAGTGTTTTTTTTACGAGGTTGAGTTGCCAGCTTGACATCAACCCGGCACAGGAGCGGTCTGTCACTGGATCGAATTCTGGACCCTCCGTTGTCCAGCCCGGTGCTGATCTCACTGCACCACCAGCTGACCGGAACGGAGGGGGGTGGGGGGGTGGGGTCAGGGTGAATCTTGCTAAGAAAAATTTAAGCCAAATACAAAGTTACACACTCAATACAGTGTCAACGGCAACGACTTAAAATGGCGGACAGCGTTCTCCTTCCTTGGTTTGTAATATGAGTTGTCCGTAAGTGGGACAGTCATAACTCGCGGACTACCTGTATATAGATATGATGGTTGTCATAGATGCAGTGGGTGAAAGGAACTATTTCTGTGCTGTACCCACTTCCATCTCTCTTTCTTGCAACTGCCTGAAACAGAATTAGAGTAATCATTGATGAGCTTCAGGCCCACACATCTCCTCATTTTAACTTTTAATTCAACTATTCAGGCAATCATCTGTATGCTTGAGATTGTCCAATACCAAAATCAGCATGTTTCTTTCACACAGTATCATTGTGCCTAAATTAGCTTCTGGTTAATCAACCATCTAAATATTTCATCGTTGTTTCGAGTAATTTCCCGACCTTGTACCCACCCACCACTGCAATTCTGTGTATCCTTATCCAGTCTGTAGCACCATCCATCCACTCTACCCATGTAAGCTCACCGGTGTATCTGTACTTCTCTAAATCTGCTGACCTGAAATCATCTTTAGATTTAATTGATTTGGTGTTAACAAGGCCCCAGTCTTTTCAATTCTCTCCCTAAACTTCAGGGTCTCTTTTTACAACTTAACTGTTTGACTTGGTATTTCCTTTGTGACTGGGAACATGGTGCTTTGTTCAATCTGTGATTGTAATTGCAAGTTGTTGTGCAAGGCCTGGCATGGTTCACGAACAGCCACTGTTCATATTCTGTTCCTCAGTACTTGCTGCATTGAAAAAAAAAGCCTAGTGTTCCCACTTATTTTGAACACACTAGCTTTAAACTCTGTGACTCAGGTCAACCATATCCGAAGTCAATCTTATCCTAAAGTCAGTGGATCCAGGTGTTCCATTCTTATGATCAGTCTTGGGCACTTTATTAGCTTGAATCAACCTTGTAGCCTCCTCTCAACTTGCTGGTAAAAGTTCCATCATGATGGTAACATAGAAATCAAACTCAGAAGGAGGTGATATCATAACCATAACTAACTTCAATATAGTAGCTCTGAAAACAATTTTATATTATTTATAGAATTTGAGATCTTTCTGAAGAAAACAAAATTGAACAAGAATTGAGAGGAAAAAGCAAAATTGCCCCAGGTGAGGCAACACTTCACCTGTGCATCTCTTGCGGTTATCTGCTGTATCCGGTGCTCCTGATGCGGCATTCTCTACATTGGTGAGACATGATGCAGATCGCGGGGTGACTTCGTCGGGCACCTACGCTCCATCCGCCTACCATTTTAATTCCTATCCCCATTCCCATTTTGATATGGCCACCATGGCCACCTCTTCTGCCACAACAAAGCCACTCTCAACTTGGAGGAGCAACACTTCGTATTCCATCTAGGTAGCCTCCAACTTGATGGCATGAACAGTGATTTATCTGATTTCTGTATTTTTTTTTTACCCCTTCTCCTTCCTTCTTCAATTCCCCATTCTAGCCTTTTACCTCTTCTCACCTGCCTATCACCTCCCTCTGGTGCTCCTCCTCCTCCCCTTTCTCCCATGGTCCAGTCTCCTCTCCCATCAGGTTCCTTCTTCTCCAGCCCTTTACCTTTTCCACCTATCACCTCAGGTTCTCACTTCCATCTGCCCTTCCCACCCACCTGGCTTCACCTATCACCATCTAGCTTGTCCTCTTTCCCCCACCCCCACCACCTTTGATGAAGGGTCCTGGCCTGAAACGTTGACTGTTTATTCATTTCCATAGATGCTGCCGGACCTGCTGAGTTCCTCCAGCAATTTGTGTGTGTTGTTCTGGATTTCCAGCCTCGTGTTTATGTTGAACAAAAATGTGGCCAGTATTTTATCTTTCGAATTATGAAAGAGATTATAAGCAACACTGAGGCCAGTATCAACTACACATGCAGCAGTTTTCCAATCTAACAGTAACATAACTTACCTAAATATGGTTAAATTTTTATATAAATTGTTTTGTACTATATAAGAAATTGTCACTGGGTAATTTTGTTGCTTTCTATTCCTGCTGCCTGCTTTTGTAAACTCACCTTTTTAAAATAGGAAATTTAGTTTCTTGCACAGTTCAGTTTGCCTCTTTTCCTCTTTAATTATTTTCTACACATGAAGCATAAAATTAATGAAATCATAGTTCCAAATATCCATTAACTGTGCATTGTTTATACTAAGATTATCGAAATTTAATAGGACATTTAACGTTTCTTGAATGGATGCTCTCTTTAAAACATATTAAATCTTTCACAAGTATTAAGTAATTGGGCTTTTAATCATTTGATTTTTAGATCCTCGTTACACGACATAAAGCAGTATATAGTTCAGCTTAGCCATATATACAGAGATATTTAATACATAGCGAAAGACAGGAACCATTTTGCCCTGTGCTACAATTTTTGTACAGAGAAATAAATGCTGACTACAGGATTTATCAAAGCATCTCCATTAGGTATTTGAAATTGCATCACTATGCACCATCTCTTTAAATGCCAATTATTTTCAACCTTTTATGTCTGAACAATATAAAATTGAACAGGGGACAGCTTAATCATCCTTTCTTTTCTCCTTGTAGTGCAACTCCTGCTGAGCCTTTTACAGGTCAAAATGTGTTGGGCGCAGGGGGCAGAGCTGTCTACAAATGCAGGATAGAATAAAATTCCTTAATCTTTTACTTACCAGTGGTCATCTTGGCAGTGTTAAACGTGGCTTTTAAAATTGCTACCTGCCTGCCTCTGAGAAGTTCTTAAAATAATTGAAAGGGAAATCAGCCATTTGCAAGAAGCCTGGTGTTGCTGAATGTTGGTGCGCTCATGCTATACCATGGGATAATGCAACATGAATGATTCTTCAGGAATGCATGGGGTATGCTCCTGGATTGATTCAATCATAGTTGGAGAGCAAGTTGTCCTGCATAATTCACAGCTAGTTCTATGGCATTGGCAGGTGTCCGCAAGGTGATCTGAGAAGGGAGAGAAAATAATTCACAAAATGGAAATGAGAAAGTAAAAGCTTTAAAATCCTCAGAATGAAGACCTATTGCAGATTCTAAAATTTTTATATTCAAATTATGTTTCATTTTATTAAACTTTATTCAAAAATTAAGAAAAATAAAATTATAAGAATTTCTACTAGGTGCTAATAGGAACTAGTGTTAAAAAGAAATGATGTCAAAGGATTGGACTTACTACAAATAAATGAAGGCTTGTCAGATATATAAAAAAATACTTTAGAAATAATTACTCTGTGTGTTAGTTGATTGTATTTTCCGTGCTGCCTCCTCTGGGATTTCATCAGATGGTCTCTTCTGACATTGGGTGTGAGGCAATCCAATAAGATGTTGAGTACTGTTGAGGTGAATTCAAAAAGAATGCCTCAGTACCCATCAGGAAAAGTAGGATTTTGCTGATTAGAAATCAACTAACGTAAAAATATTCCTTGGTGGCATTATAAAACCTTCTGTTTCATCAGTAAGATCATAAGAGGATCCTGTACATAAATGTCACTTTCCCACCTCATAGTCTTCAAATCTTTCTGTGAACGAGGATGTGTATACAAGTTATTCCATTCCTATGAATTGTTGGTAATCCAAACAGTTTACAAGTTGGGAATGTGGCCGTGAACCAAGTACCCAGATGACAGAAGATGGCAAAACCATACTGCCAGTTTCCTAAGCATTTGCTCATACGTACAGCGGTACATATTCTGGGATCTTTTAAGCTAAGGTGGACCTGTTCCTCTGTCATCCATGATTCTGTCATAAATAATTTCAATGAATTACAACCCTCAAGCAAAGTAACTCCAACCATGTCATTCCTTAATCCTCAGCTCCGTATTTTGAGACTATACCTTAATTCCAAACTTTCCAACAGGTGGAAAGAATCAATGCATCCATTTGTTAAACTATGTGAGGGGAAAAAAAACAGTGACACAGTGATGCAGCAACTAGTGCTACTGCCTTACAGGACCAGAGATTAGGGTTCAGTCCTGAGCATGTGTGCTTTCTTTGTGGAGTCTGCTCAGTCTACTCATGACCACATATATTTCCACTCTGTGCTCTGCTATCCTTAGTGTAGGTGGTAGCTGGATAACCTGGGTTGCTAGCTTGGGCAGAGGGAGACTGATGTGCAGACAGGTATGGAGGAAAAGTGAATCAGTAAATAATTAGTGCAGATGGGCACTTGAGGGTCAGTGCAGTTAGAGTGGTGATCTTAACCACATACAGAAACACGGAAAGACAAATTACTCTCCTGTCATGGGTTTCATTTGAACAATAACGGCAAGCACACCACACCTACATATGCAGCCCATCATAGGAGAGTAATGTCTTTCTATCGTATTGTTGGACATGAGCAAAATGGAAAGTAATGTAATAATGCAGACTCTCTGAAGACATGGGAGGCGTTATATAAATAGAAAAAAATGCAACAGACACTCAGCAAGACAGACAGCTTCTATGGGAAGACAAGTGGTTAATGTTTCAGACCCCGACAAAGGATCTAGGGCCTGGGGCATTAACTGTTTCTTCTTCCACGAATGTTGCTTGACCTCCTGGGTGTCTTTGGCATTTTCCGGCATCTGTGCATAGATCATAGACAACTGTAATTCTTTGATTTTTGTGAGATAAATATACTTTTGTATTCAATGTTTCATCTAAAGGTGAACTGAGTTGGGATAGAACATAGAATATTAAGCACAGTGCAAACCCTTTGGCCCACAAAGTTGTGCCCACTTTTTAACCTACTCCAAGAAAAATCGACCTCTTCTTTCCTACATTACCTTCCATTTTTTCATCATCCATGTGCGTAAGAGTTTGTTAAATGCCCCTAATGTATCTGTCTCTACCACTTACCTCTGACATTTCCCCCCCCCCACCCACCCCGAACTTTCCTCCTATCACCTCAAAATTATACTCCCTTGCATTAGCTATTGCCGCCCTTGGAAAGCATTTCCAGCTATCCATTCTGTCTCTGCCTCTTATCATCTCACACACCTCTATCAAGTCACCTCTCATCCCCCCCCATTGCTCCAAAGAGAAAAGTCCTAGCTTGTTCAACCTACTTTCATAAGAATGCCCACTTGTCCATGCAGCATCCTGATACATCTCTTCTGCACCCTCTCTAAAACTTGCATATCTTTCCGATAATAAAGGTGACCACAAATGAACACAATATTCCAAGTGTCTAACCAGGGTTTTGTAAAGCTGCAGTGTTACCTTGCTGCTCTTAACTTAATCCCCAACTAACGAAGGCCAACACTTCATGCACTTTCTTAACTACCCTTTCAACTTGCACTGAACTTTGAGGGTTCTGTTGACCTGGACCCCAAGATTTATTTCTATTTATTAATTAACAGCGTGGAGTAGACCTTTCTGGCTCTTTGAACAATCCCTCAATTTAATCCTAGCCTAATCATGGGACAATTTACAATGACCAATTAACCTACCAACTGGTACGATTTTGGACTGTGGGAGGAAACTAGAGCACCCGGAGGAAACCCACACGTTCACAGGGAGAACTTGTAAACTCCTTATAGGCAGTGGGAATTGAACCCAGTCACTAGTACTGTAAAATAATGTGCTAACCACTACACTACCCTGTCGTCCATGGATCCCTCTGTCCCTCCACACAGCTAACAATCCTGCCATTAACCCTCTTTTATGCCATCAAATCCAACTTTCCAAAATGGAACACCTCTCACTTTTTTCTGGATTGAACTCCATCTGGCACTTCTCAGCCCAGCTCTGCATTCTGCCAGTGTGCTGTTGCGATCTACAACCCCCGGCCCCAAACATCCACAATTCCACCAACCTTTGTGTCATCTGCAAGCTTACTAACCCACCCTTCCATTTCCTTATCTATCTAAGTCATTTATAAAGATCACAAAGAGCAGGAGTCCCAGAGGAGATCCCTGTTGAACATCACTGGCCACTGACTTCCAGGCAGAATGCTCTCCATCTTCTACCACCCTCTGGGCAAACCAAGTTTTTCTGGATCCTTTGCCTCCTGACTTTCTGAATGAGCCCACCATAGGGAACCTAATCATGTGCCTTACTAAAATCTATATGTGCTGAGTCCACTGCTATATCTTCATCAGTGTGCTTTGTCACATTCTCAAAGAATTCAGTGAGGCTTGTGAGGCATGACCTGACCCTCACAAAACTATTCTGGCTATCCCTAATTTGACTGACACTTGTAAATCCTGTCTCTAAGAATCTTCTCCAGTGACTAATGTAAGACTCACTGGTCTTTAACTCCCAGGGTTATCCCTATTCCCTTTCTTGAACAAAAGAATAACATTTTCCAATCTCCAATCATCTGCCTGCCTGCATCCACAGAGGATGCAAAGGACACAACAATATCTTCCCTCACTTCCCATAATAACCTATGGTATATCCCATCTGGCTCCAGGGACTTTTTCAAAAGTTCTAGAACATCCTCTTAATATCAGCATGTTGAAGTCTACCACTCTGTTTTACATTGTCAGAGTCACTCTCACTGGTGAATACGGAGACAAAGTACAGTCGGCCCTCCTTATCCGCAAATTCCGCATCCGCGAATTCAACCAACCGCGAATCGCGAAAACCCGGAAGTGTTGTTGTTGGAGCATTTACAGACTTTTTTTGTCATTATTCCCTAAACAATGCAGTATAACAACTATTTTACATAGCATTTACATTGTATTAGGTATTATAAGTAATCTAGAGATGATTTATAGTATACGGGAGGATGTGTGTGGGTTATCGTGGATTGGGATAAAAAAAAGTTGGAAGTTCTCTTACTAACAGGTACAATGAACCTGTTAGTAAGGGAACCTTACTTACGAACAGGTACCTCCAGTATTATTTAGCATCAGTTAGTCAAATGTTTGCATTCGTATATAGTATATATTTTACCTTTCTATGCATATAAAACACTTAAGAGCACATGTTTCAGTTCTGGGCTGGGGAAGTTCCCGAGTTCAATCTAGTGACAGATCGCTATCGAGTGCGCTCTTCACCGTGCCAGGTTGATGTGGAGGATCAAAAACCCAAAGCCAATAATTAAACCACTGCGTTGCTTAGTAATAATTGTAGCTTTCATCGGGGCACAGCCTTTCTCACTTTATCCTTTAAAATTGTTCCGATAGTTGACCGACGTAGCCTAACGCTTTTCTAATGACCGATGGCGTATCACCTCTTTCCAATCGCTTTATTATTTCCACTTTATTTTCAATTGTTATCGTGATTATTTTCGTGAGCAGAAACACTGCGGATTCAGATCTCTGCCGCTGGGTCCTATAATGTCCACTGCACTGAGACAGGTTAAATAAGGTCCTGGGTTCCACTGGGTCCTAAGATCCACCGCATTGAGACAGGTTGAATAAGGGACTTGAGCATCCATGAATTTTGGTATCCGCATGGGGTCCCAGAACCAATCCCTCGCGGATGAGGAGGGACGACTGTATTCATTAAGGACCTCCCCATCTCCTCCACCTGCAGGTGCATGTTTCCTCTACTGTTGCTGATCAGTTCTACCTTCACTGGTCATTCTCCTGTTGCTTCATGTACATGTAGAATATGTTGTAATTTTCCTTAACCCTACTTGCCAATCCTTCTCATGCTCCCTTCTAGCTCTCAAGTCTTCAGCTTCTTCATGGCTACCTTGTAACTCTTTAGAGCCTTGTCTGATCCTTGCTTCCTAAAACTTAAATAAGCTTCCTTCCTCCTCTTGATTAGATGTTCCATACCTCTGGTCGACCATGTTTCCTTCACCCTGCCATCCCTTCCCTGCTTTGATGAGACAAACCAATCCAGAACCCCCAGTGAGTACTTCCTAAGCAACACCCACATTTCTGAGCTGCATTTCTCTGAGTAAGTCTGTTCCTAATTTATGCTGCCCAGTTCCTGCTCAACAGCATTATACTTACTCCTATCCCAATAAAATACTTTCCCATATCATCTCTTTCTATCCCTCTCGAAGACTGCGGTAAAGGGCAGGGAGTTGTGGTCACAATTTTGGACTAATACTTCCAAAAGAGAAGTATGTAATTCCAGTACAGATATGAACATACAAATGACACTTATGGAGAATTATCAATGTTCCGTGTGTATTACCAATGTACTTCAAGAAAGCTTTAGGTATTCCTGTCCTTTGAACAAAACAATGTTCATTGAATGAACTATAAAAATCTTCATCTAGAAAGTAAAATGCATCCAACTTTCTAAACTTCTCTAGTCTGTCTCTTCAGTACCATACTAAAACAATCCTGCATTATCAGTAGTTCAATTTTAATTGTTTTTGCATAACATTTGCTTTCCATCATACTTGTTCAAACTGACATAACTTACCCTGTCATTCTTAAAAATAAAGGAATGTCATCTAACATACTTTTCAAAATGACATCAAAGATACTGGACATTGATTTACTGTTTAGTTTGAAGATGTAAGTACAATGATTATGTTCATAATTATTTGGATCCGAATTGCTTTGAGATGTCTTGGAATAATATAGCTGTTATATAAGAGCAAGCTTTGACATTCCTCTGTTTTTATATAAGTTATGTATTATTCCTGGGTGGGGCATAAAATGAGACCAGAATGTGATAGCAAGCTTCTTGACTAAGTAGGATACGCTTGCAGCCTTGACATGCCATGATGTGGGGGTGTGTGATTTGATTTAAATACAAATATCCTCTTTCAATTTCTGTTGTTTGCTCCATTGATACCCATAAATGACTCATAATGGTGTAATGCTGAGGTTTTATAAGGCATTGGTTGGACCACACTTGGAGTATTTGTGCCCCTTATCTAAAAAGATGTGCTGACATTGAAAAGTGCCCGGAGGAGGTTCATGAAAATGATTCAGGGAATGAAGGGGTTAATGTATGAGGAGCTTTTGATTGCATTACCCTGTATTTGCTGGAGTTTAGAAGAGTAAGGGGGAATCTCATTGAAACCTATCAAATATTGAAAGGCAAAATAGAGTTGATGTGGAGATGTTTTCTATAGTCGGAAAGTCTATGGCCAGAGGAGAGGCCAGAGCCTCAGAATAGAGGGATGTCCAGTTATAACAGAGATGAGGAGAAATTTCTTTAGCCAGAAGGTGGTAAATCTGTGGAATTCATTGCCATAGGCAGCTGTGCAGACTAAGTCATTGGGTATATTTAAGCTGGAGGCTGTTAGGTTCTTGATTGGTCAGGGTGTCAAAGGTTACGGGGAGAAAGCAGGAGAATGGGGTTGAGAGAGATAATAAATCAGTCATGACAGAATTGCAGAGCAGGCTCGATGAGCCAGTTGGCCTACTTTTGTTCATATGTTTTATGGACTCTGATAGTTACCTAAAGAGACAAAATACTGCTGACAATGAGATAAAGCAAGAGCTACCTAAAGGATAGACAAAAGATCCTTATGGGGGAGAAAAGATTCATCAATATTCGGTAGACAAAAAAAGGGGATCAAGTTTATTCTTCCATCATCTTTATTCCCTTTGTGCAACAGCTTGCATCCATTTGGTATTTTGACATTCATATTGGAAATGGCCACCTGTATATCGTTCCCATGGATTATGGGATCAGGTAACATATGCCTCGCATTTCAGTCTTTTCAGAATATAAGAAAGTTATTTGCAGTAAAGGAGGAAATGTAGGTTATGCAACCACAGTTGTCTGTCTTAATATAGATCAAAATAATTTTCAATCAAATGGAATTTTAAAATTAATAATGAAGAGTTTTATAACAGTCTTGATTTTTCATTTAATATTAAGCTGTCAGAGTTTGCTGATGACCTTGAGTAAAGCTTCCTGCAGATTGTTTTCTTAAGAATTGGTAGTTCTTGGGCACCAATTCCATGAAATTCTATCCAGCATGAACAAAGAAATTTAGCAGCCTATACTTGAAATATCAGTTTTTTAATGTTATTGCATTTACACTGAATTTTGTAATATTGATTAAGAAAATGCAGTCCATTTATTTGTTTTATAAGCTCAGAGATCTGTGGATCCACCCTTAAATACTGGAAGAGAAAGAATACTTAGAGACTTTTTTCTGTGAAAGCAGTTGGTTCAACTAAAGTTCTCATCAGATTGCATCTCTCTAAAGATCATGATGAAGCTCTAGAAAACACTGTCTTTAATGAATGAACAGGGAATAGCTAATTGCATCTTATGGATTTGTGTGGTTGGTACTCCGTAAGTTGCTGGCAGTTGCAAACTTTAAAAAGTTTGTGATGCATTGTTCACAATTTATTCATTGCAATACAAGTGGTTCCTATTACGGTGGCAGCCAGAGAAGGTGGATTTTATTTCCTTCATTTGAACAATAAAGAAATCAAAGCCATTTTGTTTGGCTACTACCATCATTTCTGTTTCTTGGCCATTGATTTGTCCTGACAACTGTATTTTGAGCTATTTGTGTAATGCCTTCCTTGAACCTGTCAGCCTCTTCCCCTTCAATTAAGTTTCTCCTCAAATCTGCTTCTCTAACTCTGCTTTGATATTTACACTTAGTTTGTTGCTTTGCATGTGTGTGTTTTGGAATGTCTTCCAACTCTAGAGGTCCAAAATTATTGCTGTGGTTATATCTTCCAGGAGGTATGATCATACTAGTTCCTGCCAGAATCGTGGTTTTGATATGCAAAGGTCCGAAGCTCAATACTTGTAGAAAGATTAAGGCCTTGAAGGTTAACATAGTACATAAACCGGCAGTTGCCGCAGGTCAGAAGTATGTTGAGTGAAAGAAGGTAGTTTTGTTTTATGTCGATTTGTACAGCAAAGGAAAGTCCTTGGTATCAGCCTCATATCCAGACCCCAGGCTATAGAACAACCTGCTGTCTATTGCACTCATGCTACTTTCCATTGCTAATGGCAAAAACTTACATTTTGGCCAGTTGGTCAAAAAATAAGAATTGAATTAGATTGGTTGGGGTACCAGAATTTGAATTAAAAGTGTTGAAAGTCTGAAATGGAAAAGAAAATTACATTCATTTATATTGTCTCCACGAGGTTTTATTAAGTGAAAATCTGGTTTTATGAATATGGCTTTGTTAAAAGTCAAAAGTGAAGTTTTTGAAATTGACAGAAGAAACTGGGAGCAAAGGGAAGCATCATCAATCAGCAAGCAAACACTAATACTAGAAGAAACAGCCAATGGGTTTAATAGCCAGATGGATTTTTTAAAAATATTGATTACTGATGAATAATGAACCACAGTATGCTTCAAACTAGCTCCTGGCTACTAAATTTATTAAAGGTAAACTTCTTCAAGCCACAGAAGAGCTACTTTTGCCAATTTGATTTGCCCAAATATGTAAGAAGATTTAGGTCATCCATTATTATAACATGTTTGCAAAAAGCTATGCTTGTTTCATGATTAATATTTTCTCCCGCTGTGAAGTTGCTGCTTGTCTAGCTACAAATTATTCCAACCAAAGTTTTTCTCTTGCTTTCTTTATTTCCCCCCATTTTGATACCTTCCTTTTATATCTTGCCGTCCTATTTTCACTATTTAACCACAATAAATGTCAAGCATCTTGGCATATTTCATGCCAACGGTGTACAGAAGTGTATGGTCACACATATTGGTAAAAGGAATGAAGGCATAGACTCTTTTCTAAAACAGGAACAAATTCAGAAATCTGAGGGCAAAGGGACTTGGGAGAACTTGTGCAAGATCCCCGAAAGGTCATTTTTCTGGTTGAGGAAGGCAAATGAAATGTTAGCATTCATTCCTAGAGGACGAGAATATAAAAACAAGGATCTAATGCTGAGGCTTTATAAGGTTGGCAAGTCTGCATTTACAGTTTTGTGGGCAGTTTTGAGCCCCTTATCTAAGAAAGGATGTGCTGGCATTGGAGAGAGCTCAGAGGAGGTTCACGAGAAGTGTCCCAGGAATAAAAGGAGTGTTTGGCTCTTTGGAATGTAATTCCCAATATTAGATCATAAGACATACAACATAGGAGTAGGATTAGGCCATTTAGCCCATCGAGCCTGCTCTACAATTTCATCCACATCCTTCCACTATCCCTGTCAACCACTTTTTACCCTTCTCCATATAGCCTTTGATACCCTTACTCATCAAGAAACTATCAAGCTCTGCTGAAGATATACAAAATGACTTGGCCCCCACAAATGTCTGTGACATTCAGATTCACCACTCTGACGAAATTCCTCCTCATCCCTATTCTAAAGAGGCATTCTTATATTGTAAGGCTGTGCCCTCTGATCCTTAACTCACTCACTATAGGAAACATCCTCTCCACATTCACTCTATCTAGGCATTTCAATATTCGATAGGTTTGAATGATATCCTCTACCTCCCCCCACCCAGTCTTCTACATTCCAAAGAGCCAAACACTCCTTTCATTCCTGGGACAATTCTCGTGAATCTCCTCTGAGCCTTCTCCAATGCCAGCACATTGAAGTATTGCACATTTCCCTTTCCACAGAGCTCCGTGCATCATGGAAAATAAAGTATTTTGGATCCTTGGAGTTGAAGGAAAGGGGTTGTGACTAAATATTTGGGAAAGTAGATAACTTAATTTTGAAAATGAACAAGAGCCTGTGTTGTGCTATTAATTTGGTTGGGCCCTGCTGCTAAAACAGTGCTATTTGTGATGTAATGAGCTTAGAAGACACAGTGCAGGTGATTTGTAACTGAATTTCAGGAGTGACACAACTTGATCCGGAATTATTTGCAGTCTGGTTCCTTTAAGGAGAGAAGCGTGATTTTCAGATACAATTTGATCTCTATGCAATTGCCATTTCTTTTACAGTCTGCTTATTAGTTCGCAGGTAGCTGGCCTTGAATTTTTTCTTCAGTAACTTTCCTTCACCTCAAGCTTAAAGTCCTAGTTGCAGTGCAGTGGTCGCATGGACTTGCTCCCTCTTTCTTTAGTACAGGTGAAATAAAATTAGAAATTGTATTTTACATGATCTTTGAGCCCTGTATTTGATTCTTTGATCAGTTTGAGCAAACGTCTAAGGTTCTACATTTGAGTTTTGACCCAGCTGTTGAAACTCGATAGAGCCAAAATCCTGGTTTCAGCAAAGTTGTTAGTTTCCACGTGGGCCTGATGACAGATAGGACAATTTCCATTTGTAATTCATTTTTCTTAAGTTTTCAAGTATTTGAACATTTGACTGGGTGTGATAGAAATGCTTGTCTTGTAATTTGAGACTAATTGTTAGAAGTAGATTGTACCTTGTAGATTGAGACAGATATACATTTGAGTCCGACTAAACGTCGAACATTATCTTTTGCTTCTCTTCTGGCTAGACGTTTAATTCTTCTTAGGTGGAGAGATGTTGCCCCACCCACGCATGCTCAATGGCTTAATGATATTATGTCCTGTTTAGACCTTGAAAAAATTCACTACTCCTTAATTCGGACATAAAGTTTCATAAGGTGTGGGGACCTTTTCTTGAATATTTTCATAACTTTTCCTTAGACTAAGTTTCTTTTTCAGTCCCTTTCAGCTTTTTTTTCTTGGTAGTAGGCATCATTATCTTTTGCTCTTATTTTCATGTACAGTTTTGGGGGGTTGAATGTTCTGATTTATACTTCCTACATTTTGCTGTGGTTGGTCTGGAGTTTTTTTTCTTGCGGGGGAATGGGTACTAACTTTACATGACTTTAGTTTGGGTGCTTTTTTATCATTATTTTGAATCATATTATCATTGTGTGGTTATCTTGCACTGTATTAATCTCTTATTTTGGTCTTGTTTTTTTTTGCTGTAGTGTTGTAGAAATGCATAAAAAAATCAATTAAAAAAAAGTAGATTGTGTAAAATATAGACAGGAGACGCAACAGACTGCAAATGCTGGAATCTAGAGTAACAAAGAAGATAATGGAGGAACTCAACTGGTCAGGCACATCTGTGGAGAGAAATAGACAGATCAATCTCTATTTCCTTCCAAAGATTCTGCCTATTCCACTCATTTGTTGTTAATGTAAAAGATACATAGATATATTAATATATTATTTGGTGTAACAACCACAATGTGTAAAATATATATATATTTCTATTTTAGAATTGTAGATGTAGTTGTTATTAAAGTTAATAAAGGGATAACACATCAAGAAGTGTGGCTTTTAGAATATTTCATTGGCTCCCAGTTGAAGTTGCTATGCTATTTACCCAAAAATAATAGTGGACTCTACTGGCTTTGCCATCATTTTTACTGCCTCTTTAGCATGAATTGTAGTAATTGTGAGTGTAAACAACAAGCTGCTCCAAACTGCTTCACTTGCAGAAAAGATTCAGCTTGTTAGATAAATCTTTCAGTGCTGTAGTACGGAGTTCACTTTGTTCTGTTTACATATTAAATATTGGGCACCACAGTATGGAAAAAAGATCCATATCTGTGAGCTGCATGCATACTTTGAATTGGCACTTGTTGGTTTGGTTTGGTTTTTTTAATTGCTATGTACAAAAACTTTGGACTTTAAATCATGTTATTTTGCAATTTGGATTTTGAGCAATAATTGTTAAGAAAATATGCAAAGTTTAATTGAAATTGTGCATATATTACATGTTCCCAAGGAAATTAAAAAGTGAAAATCAGAAATATTCTCGTCAAAAGTAATAATCAATGAGAGATGTGGATTTTTTTTGTGTTAGTTAAGTTTCAGAAGTACCATTGTGAGACCATTTCTTTTGAAGCTGGATTAAAATACAAGAACAAGAAAGGAAATGGGCATAATCCTGCTAATTATAGGCCAGGGAGCCTCAGGTTAATGGGGAAAAAAAGCTATCAGTGAGGATACTGGGGCAAAGGATTTATGCACTTTAGGAAAGGCTTGGCCTGATTAGGCACAGTCCGCGTGGCTTTGGGTGGGGAAGACTGTGCATCACAAATTTGATTGAAGTTTTGAGTAAGTGATAAAGGAGTTTGAGGGTATGGCAGTGAACATGATTTATATGGAATTTAGAAAGGCATTTGATAAGGTCTCTCATAGTTGATTGACTCAGAAGATAAAGACGCTTGCGTTCCAGGGTGAATGACATGTTCAGATTCAGAACTGGCTTGCCCGTAAAATATGGAGAGTAAGGGGTGGAAGGTTGTTATTCTGGCTTGATTTCTGTGTCCAGTGATGTTCTGTAAGGATTGGAGCTGGGACTTCCATTGTTTATGATATACTTTATAATCAATAATTTAGAAGAAAATATAGATGGGTGGATTCTCAAGTTTGAAGATGACACCAAGAATGGTGGAATTGTGGACAGTATAAAGGACTATCAAAGAACACAGTGAGGGTCAAATGAAAGGAGATCATATAAGTTAATAGTAGACCCCTTCATAGCATTAAAATATAGAGGGATCTTGGGTCCCAGGCCCATAGTTCACTGGAACTATGCATGGAGCTATGCAAGTGGATAAGGTGGTAAAGAAGGTATATGGCTTATTTGCTTTCATTTTCAGGGGTGATGAATATAAAAGTAAGGAAGTCCTTAATCAGACTGTATTTGGAGTATTGCGTGCAGTGCTGGTTGTTCCATTATAGGAAGGATGTAGACATTGTGGAGAGGGTGCAGAAGAGGTTTAACAGGAAGCTGTCTGGATTAGAAGGTATTGTTCTGTTTGTGGTACTGGGTTCCCAGGTGGCTATGAATAACACACAAGTGACAGAGAACTGAGAATCAAACGTGTGGCTGTTTCTTTGCTTGTAATGCATCTACCCAGAATGCCCTCTCACATTACGTTCAGTGCGTAACACACAGAGAAGTTTGACAGCAACCAGTAAGGGTCAAAATATACATGAATACATAACAGGTATGAACTACAGGTGTCCCCCGCTTTACGAAAGTTCGCTTGAAGCCACTTCGCTTTTATGAAAGACCTGTATTAGTAACTGATTTCATAGGAATGCTCTACTTTCGAATAGCGGGGGAAACCTATATCAGGAAAGGTTAGCCAAGCATGGGTGGTTCTCCCTAGCATGTCAGAAGCTGAGCGGAGACTTGATGGAGATTTTTTTTTTAATTATGAAAGGCTTAAATAGAATAGACAGTCAGAATCTTTCCTCCATGAGAGAAATGTCAACCACAAGAGGACTTGTTTTTAAGATTAGAGGAGTGATGTTTAAAGGCGACGTGTGGGGCAAATGTTTATGCAGAGAATGGAAGGTGCTTGGAATGGGTTACCAAGGTTAATTGTGGAAACAAGCAGTTTGGTGGAGTTGAAGAGGGTTTTGGATGGACACGGATGTGAAGAGAATGGAGGGATATGGATGATACACAGAAGGGTGGCATTTAATGTAAATGGGCATCAGGATTGGAACAACATTGTGGGCTGAATAGCCCATCCAGTGCTGTGCTGTTCTGTTTGTAAACCTGCCATTGTTATTGAAATACATCCTCTATCCAGTGTTTATTCCCATATTTACAAGATATTAATCTTTTTAAAAATATTGCATTTGTATTGCTATTGTTTTGTAAATCTGTGAGAGCCCCAAACGAACTGCTGCTTTGCAGTGTGGTTTGCATAAAATGTTGCTGCTTATTGACAGCCCATAATACAAGTATAATACAAAAAATTAATCAACTGGTGAAAGGGATTGTACATTTCTATAACTGGCTCAGACAGTTACCTTGAAGAAATGGTACAAAAGATTTTAATTTGCTATTTGCATGTAGGAAGAGCACATTGTTCATTGCATTTTCTTTTCAGTACCTTTTACTAATTTTCCCATTTCTCATAAGGAGTTGAATTCGCCACTCAGTTCAATTCCTTGTACAACAAGTGAACACTAACATCTTTCTGAAATCATCATTGTTGATCCTTGAAATAATAAAATTTTTCA
The DNA here is from genome assembly GCF_048418815.1 of Hemitrygon akajei. Classification (NCBI taxonomy): domain Eukaryota; kingdom Metazoa; phylum Chordata; class Chondrichthyes; order Myliobatiformes; family Dasyatidae; genus Hemitrygon; species Hemitrygon akajei. The sequence goes on from NC_133140.1 coordinate 46,784,692, forward strand.
TTCAGAACTCGTTTAATTGTTGTCCTCATTTTTGCATTTTGCAAAACCTTAACTGGATATCAATCAAGAGGTATACTCTGGTTGATAAAATCTATCAAAGCACTACCACAGTTATCTGGTCTGAGAATGTACTGAACACTGATAAAAGATCAGACTTGAAGCTTTACTCTCCATAATTTATCCCTAAAGAAGCATTATTTTGTCAATGATAACCTCTTGTTAATGCGTTTTGTCCAATGTTAACTGCAAATAGTAACATTTATTTTTAAGATTTGTAATTTTTATTTTTTGCCAACATCTGCTCAGTTATAAATACATAACATTGTATGAACTTGGATTTTTTATTTAAGCTAAAAGATCATTTTCAACCTTGTATTTGTATTTGATGGCTAGTACAGGAGCTGCTTACATTTTTTTGTCATTTTGTTATTTTCGTCAATATTACAGTATTATAACAGTTTACAAATTTCTTGGTGCCTTTTGTGTTAAGCTGTGATCTCAGTTTCTAGATTTTTCCTTATAAATGGTGATAAGAGGTTCGAAGTTTTTGACAGCATTCTTCTACGTGGCTGTGATTACACTTGTTTAATTTACAGCCTAATATATTGTATTTATATGTGTGTAAGAACATTGACACAACACCTTTTCTGTAACACTAGTCTGAGCTGTGACAGTGGCTGTCAAGGTGCGATGTTTCTAGTTGTCATTAGCACTGGACTGACAGCATGCCTCAATCAATTCACAGCCTTAAAACATCTGTTAGCTCATGCATCAGAGAAAACACTTATACTAACGCTTAGTTCATTTACTGTGCGTTGAAGCTTACAATACTGTATCATTTTTGTCACATAATTAACCTTGAAAATTTTTGTGATATAATTATGATTTACATACATGAAGATTAATTCTGACTTCAAACATTATGGTCATGATTGCATTCAGTCAGTTGTGCGACAAATATTTATCTTAACAGAACTGACTGAGATTGTGGTATTTTGCTTTGCTGTCATATTAGACCTTTTGGAGTTGGGCTGAAAATTAAATGTTTGTTCATGTTATTTGTGATTCTCTTAATGCAAAGCATGAAATTAATGGTATGCACATTATTGTCTGCATTTTGTATTTACCATATTAATTTATGTAAACAACTATGTTTGTCACATTTAATCCTTTCACCTGACTATGTAAGATAGTGTATAGAATTAGAGCACAATGCTGTTGACATTCTTTTAGCTTTTCTCTGCTTTCAAATGCTGTTTTTGAGGTTTTAATTGTATGTAGTGAGAAAGGTTAATCTAATAAAAGTGCAGACAAAGCAATAATCAGCAGATCTATTAAATACTTTGAAGAGCTTCTGAAATATTTCTGAAGCGTGAGAATATAATTTATACAAAGAATATTGTGGTTTATTGTGGTTGGAAGAATATTATTGTATATTTCTCTGACTTTTGTAGAATGTTTCATTGGAATGACTGAAGATGTGAGTAAATGAATGTTTATTTTTTGATGTAACTGTCAAACAGCAGTTTTGTTAAAAAAAATGTTCCATTGTGATTGTTTGTAGAGTCATAAAGTGCAATGAATGAGTTAATTGAATGTCAAAGTCTTAGGAATTATCTGTAGCATATAGATGTTAATGTACCTATTTCAGGCTGGTGATTTTTTTTTGCTTTCAGCTCCACTTAGAATATCTTTAGTATTTTGTTTCCTGTGTAAAAACAGTGCTGGAATTTAGTGCTTACATTCCAGTTTGCACAGCAATAGCTAACATAGTCTCACATTAGTCTGCCAAACTAGCAGCACAGGGGAGAACTTCCTGTGCAGATGATGTGAAAGTGTTTCTGTGATTTCTTCCTCTGTAGCTCTGGGAGATAAAAGACAAGCCTTTGGGGATTACTCAAGGGGACTATATTGTATTTATAAAATTGAACTAAGGTATGCAAGTGTATTTGTATTTTGTTGCACTCTGGAGAGTTATGCATGTAGAGAAACATGAATTAGCATTTTCCATTTCCATACACTGCATTAAGTGGAGGGACTGATATTAAGCTTTGAGTTTTCTATATGCTTTTGCATTACACTTTAATGGTGCACAAAACAAATGAAGTTCATGCCATTTTGAGTGTCTTCTTTGCCACCAATTTTATTATAGCAATTTCTTCTAAAAGCATACCACTTCACATTTCACTTTGCCAATCTAATGTGTCAAGTATTTCTATACAGATAAAACAAAAGCTTAAATTCTTATTCATCATTATAACTGAAAACTGTTTTTCATTTACAGGATAAATTTATGACTTAATTCCTGTCTAATATTATTGATTTTGCAATAATACATTTGTATATTCAACAATAGTTAGGATTAATTTTGACTGTCATTAATTTTTACACAGGGGTATTGGTACAAAAGTAACATTTTTAGGTCTTCGGTATTGCACCTTTCCTTAAGAAAGAAGCCCAATTATGTTGCGGGCAAATTTTAGCAGCACATGAATGTAAATCTAGTGCTGTGGATGTACATTTGCAATTGTTCTACAATTCTTTTCACTTCAATCAGTTGACTAAATAATATGGTATTTTCAGATGACACTAGTGATTTTATACTCTGGCATAAAATGTATAATAAATATCCCAATATTAATAATAAACTCAATAAATTCAGTAACAATTTCATAATATGCATGCATACAGTTTATTCCACTTAATTCCTGCTGTTGAGTTTTGAGGTGTCTGTGCACTTGGAATAGACAATCAAAAAGCTTGTACTCCTTATTTTATCAGATGCTCATTTATTTCTACAATAAAATGCCTGAAGATTTCTGGGAAGCAGATAAGATCAATACATTTACTTGCAGTACAAAATTAAAACTAGATGCAGAAAAATTGATTAATGCGGAGTTAATTTTAAATAGAATTGTCAGGGAAAGTATGTTCTATCATGTTTAGAAAATTGGGTATGTAATAACTTGCCATAAGTGCAGCTTTATAATACAGAGCTTGTATTATTAGCATGAAGAGATGTGGGTTGACAAGTCATGAAGATTTTCTTTGCTGTTTATTGAAGTACAAAGCTTCCCATGGCGCATGAGTAATGCAACTCTTTGCTGGAAGCAAAAATGTCTACTTAGAAGCTGGACTGAAGCACTGCCTTCACTGCAATAAACATGGTTAAAATGTGTACTGCACATGTAACAGTTGGAATAGGTGTTAGATGACCTCTTGAAAAAATGGGGAAATACCAGACACCACTGTCTTCAAAGTGTACAATGGTACTCATAATAGCTATATTGTCTCTCCCTTTACAAATTTATCACAATACAGACAGTCCCCGGGTTACGTACGAGTTCCGTTCCTGAGTCCATCTTTAAGTCGGATTTGTACGTACGTCAGAACAAGTACATCCGGTATTATTTAGCGTCAGTTAGTCAAACGTTTGTCTTAGTATATAGTATATATTTACCTTTCTATGCATTAAAACACTTAAGAAACATGTATTCCAATAATTAAACCACTGTGTTGCTTAGTAATAATTGTAGCTTTCATCGGGGCAGGGTCTTTCACGTGCTCCATTATTCTCACCATATCCGTTATCCTTTAAGATTGTTCCGATCGTTGGCCGACTGTAGCCTAACGCTTTTCCAATGACCGATGACGTTTCACCTCTTTCCAAATGCTTTATTATTTCCATTTTATTTTCAATCGCGATCGCTTCCCATCAATGGAACAGAAACACTGTGGGCGGCGGGTCCCGAGCTGCACCGACTCTCGAGCTCCGCTGAGTCCTAAGGACCTCCGCACTGAGACGGGCTAAATGTGACAAGTGGGGGCTGTGCTGGGTTTGGGTATTTGATCCTCCACAACATTCCACATGGGAATTTAAACTGGAGGTGGCAGTGTTTTTTTTATGAGGTCAAGTTTCAAGCTCGACATCAACCTGGCATGGGAGCGGTCTGTCACTGGATCGAACTCGAGCCTGGCACTGATCTCACTGCGCCACCAGCCGACTGGAATTGGAGGGGGGGGGGGTGTCAGGGTGAATCTTACTATGAAAAATTTAAGGCAAATACAAAGTTAAGCACGCAATACAGTGTCAACAGCAACAACTTAAAATGGTGGACGGCGTCGTGAGCTGACTTAAAGTGGCAGATGGCGTCGCGTTCTGACTTAAAATGGCCAACAGCGTTCTCCTTCCTCAGTTTGTAAGTACGAGTTGTCCGTAAGTCGGACATTCGTAACTCAGGGACTACCTGTGGTAGATCTTACTAGTGAGGTTCAATTGAAGAATGAAATGTATTCGGCAGCACAAGGTTTGGTACTTCGCTATGTTCTGTATCTGAAATGACTGGGAGTGGAATGGAAACAAAAGTAACACTACCCATTGGTAAGAAAGAATGAATTTGATGTAGAAAATCATCTTGTTTAAAGCTACAGAAAATAATGTATTGACTGCAACAGTAAAATGAATCACATTTGTAATATTAATAACAAGTACCAGCTACAATATTCCTGTTCCATTTGCAGCTTGTTCTGTTTACTCCACTTACTTTACCATCAAAGAGTATATTATTATATGATATTAAACTTATTAACAATTTCCATTCTTATTTATTACACAAAAACAAGCATTAGTGATTATCTTAGATTTGTGCCTGTTTCTTTAACATCGCCTATAAAAATTAAGGATTTACGGTACATTTTCTTTTGCATTATCTCCTATGAATGGCCCCTGTCAGTGCAGATAAAGATGTCTAGTCTAGTATCACCTCAGTGGACAGAAGTGTCTCATTTGATTTGGCCATACCTGTTGAGTGAACACATATGTTTGTTACTGTGTACAAAGAAGGCATAAATATTTATCATTTCTTTGCACAAACTGACTAATTACAAAATTGAACTTTTACAATAAGAAATTGAATAAAGATTATAAGTGGATTGGATTTAACACAAGAAAAGGGGGAATTTGCAGAGTCAGGGGTGAATACATGAAATATGTTAAATGACAAGATAGTACCGTTAGAATACAGTAATGCATTGTATGGTTATTTGGTGATGAGAGAATTTGAGGGAGAGGAAAAATAAAAGTAGCATGTTTTTAAATTTGTAATAACATCTCAAGGATTTCTTTTTTTCTGAGGATTTCAGTGTTCCTATTTTCTTCAGCACATACAACTGTGGTCTGGATTGCTAACTGATACAAATCAGATAGTGTTTTTATTTTAATGTAGTGTATATGGATTTCAGCAAGGCATTTGACAAGGTACCCCATGCAAGGCTTATTGAGAAATTAAGGAGGCACGGGATCCAAGGAGACATTGCTTTGTGGATCCAGAACTGCCTTGCCCACAGGAGGCAAAGAGTGGTTGTAGACAGGTCATATTCTGTATGGAGCTCAGTCACCAGTGTTGTGCCTCAGGGATCCGTCCTGGGACCCTTACTCTTCATGATTTTTATAAATGACCTGGATGAAGAAGTGGAGGGAAGGGTTAGTAAATTTGCTGATGACACAAAGGTTGGGGGTGTTGTGGATAGTGTGGAGGGCTATCAGACATTATGGATGACATATGGGACATTAATAGGATGCAAAACTGGGCTGAGAAGTGGCAGGTGGAGTTCAACCCAGATAAGTGTGAGGTGGTTAATTTTGGTAATTCAAATATGATGGCAGAATATAATATTAATGGTAAGACTCTTGGTAGTGTGGAGGATTGGAGGGATTTTGGGGTCCAAATCTATAGGACACTCAAAGCTGCTGGGCAGGTTGACTCTGTGGTTAAGAAAGCATACAGTGCATTGGCCTTCATCAATTGTGGAATTGAGTTTAAGAGCCAAGAGGTAATGTTGCAGCCGTACAGGGCCCTGGTCAGACCCCACTTAGAGTACTGTGCTCAGTTCTGGTCACATCACTATAGGAAGGATGTGGAAACCATAGAAAGGGTGCAGAGGAGATTTACAAGGATGTTGCCTGGATTGGGGAGCATGCCTTATGAGAATAGGTTGATTGAACTTAACCTTTTTTCCTTGGAGCGACGGAGTATGAGAAGTGACCTCATAGAGGTGTATAAGATGATGAGAGGCATTGATCATGTGGATAGTCAGCGGCTTTTTCCCCAGGACCGAAATGGCTAGCATGAGAGAGCACAGTTTTAAGGTGCTTGGAAGTAGGTACAGAGGAGATGTCAGGGGAAAGATTTTTTTATGCAGAGAGTGGTGAGTGCATGGAATGGGCTGCCAGCGACGGTGGTGGAGGCAGATGCGATAGGGTCTTTTAAGAGACTCCTGGATAGGTACATGGAGCTCAGAAGAATAGAGGGCTATGGGTAACCCTAGGTAATTTCTAAGGCAAGGACATGTTCGGCACAAGTTTGTGGGCCAAAGTGCCTGTATTGTGCTGTAGGGTTTCTATGTTTAACAATCCAAAGGTAACGTGCATACCAACGCTTTGTACTCAGTGGAACTCGGAAGAGTGAGAGATGATCTCATTGAAGTATACAGGGTTGTGATTAGAATTGACAAGAGAGGTGTTAAGGTACTTTTCCTCTGGTGAGTTGAGAACCAGGATGCATTTTCTCAGTATTTGAGCCTGGTCATTTAGACCGTGATTAAGAAACTTCATAACTCATACGGTTTGTAATACTGTACTCAGGAAGCTTTAGGTCCCTTGTTATTGGCAGTAATCCATAGACTTTTAGACAAGGTATACAAGAATTAGATAGAAAAACGGATGTCGTAGAGGGTAGATGCAAACTCCATGGGCTTCATGGCTAGTTTTGCAACTATTTTTTAGTTCTTTTGCCAGTTCTTCATGTTTTGAAGCCAATATTGATTTGTCTGTTCGTGTGTTTTTTAAAAAATATTAGAGAAATCAATTAATAGACACTGCCTTTTTCTCTATCCCCATTTCACTCTCTGCACATATCTGCAATGTTTCTGCTGCGATTGTGGATTGTAAAAGGGGATTTACTGAACAGCTGCCAGTCAGTCTAATATCAGTTGTGTTCCAGATCAGAATCCTCAGTACAAGTTATCCTCTCCTAAGGGACTGCCTACAGGAGAATAAAAAAATCATCAATGACATCGACTGACTGTGATAGAAGCCAAACTTTAAGCAGTCACACTGAAATTGATTGTATTTTGTCTTTGCTATTTTATCACCAAAGTTTGTCAAATCCCACCAAGTCTTGCACAGAAGAGAAAGATCCAAATCGGGATCCCATTCTTGACCAGAGAAATAAGTTGGCATAATTGAAATTTATATAAACCCAATCCAAGCTAAGCCCAACATTGGATACTCAAGAAATGTTCAAAAGGGTACTTTGTGACAAGTAAGTGATGTTTTCAAATGAGGTCACTTCTACTATTTTGGGTATGTGTTGCAAGGCAGTGTATATTTTTGTGGTCCAATGGAGCTGTGGTGGGTCTCTTACTTTGATGGCTGGGGCTAATGGGATTCCTATTTAGGAGCACCCTGTGATTTGGAAATTAGTTAGGCAGCTGGGAGGAAAGTGCAATGGTAAAATGCTAACTGGACTTAATGCATACAGTATTCTGCATGTCCAATGTAGTTATATTTCCAGTTGTTTGTGATATCTGCATATTAGTGATGTTTGTACACTCAAGTACCCGAAATGTGGTACCGTTCATTTTCTCAAAATTGGAAAAGATTACATTGCATTATTTCAGTTGTCTTGTTTTTCCCAATTTACTGGACTTGATATACTTTATATTCTGACACTCCTAATGAGAACATCTGTTTCCTCAATGACCAGTTATGCCAGATAATGCCACTTTGTACCATGCCAACCAGTAATGTCTCATCACGATTGTTTCCAAGACTCCTGGTTTCACCGGTCACATTCACACCCAAAATTTGATTTATATTTCCAATGTATTTTTTTTTATTTAAAAAATCTTTGTAGAGAGAATGGGAATGTGAGGAGAATAAAATAACAATCTAATCTTCACAATGGCTTCGCTTCCCATTCCTGAACCCCCTATACTTCCATCATGAAAACATAGGAAAAACTTTAGAAGCCATTGAGGCCAAGTCCAAATTCAATTAAATTGTAGCTAATACTGTACCTCAAGTCCATTTTTCAGCCTTTTTCCATTTATAAACATTTCCTTATTGTGTTAAATCTGTTGGTATCAGTCTTAAATATTTTTCTAGTGTTTGTGGTGGAAAATTCTGAAGGATTTCGATTTCTGTGCAATGGTGTTTGCATTCATCTCAATCCTGCATGACTGATCTCAAACTGATATTATGCTGCTTGATTATGGTTGTTCAGCAAGAAGAAATAGTGTTATTATCTTGTTATTCCTTTTCAGAATTTTGTTTCAATATGATTCCCTCTCTTTCTTCTTCCTGAATAAAATTTCATTACAGGGCTCTTGGGTTGCATTGATATACTAGAGAACATTGGGTTGCAGGTCCACAGTTCTTTGAAAGTGGCAACTCTAATAGAAAGGGTGGTAAAGAAGGCATACAGCATACCTCATCAGTCAGGGCATTAAGTATCACATTCAGGAAATCATGTTGCAGTATAAAGCCTTGGTAAGGCTATATTTGGAGTTTTGTTTGAAGTTCAGGTCATCAGGATTTGAAGAGGGGCAGAAGAGGTTCACTGGGATGTTGCATGGATTAGAGAGTATCAGCTTAAGGAGAGATTGGACAAACTTGGATTGTTTCCTCTGGAGTGCTGGAGGATGAGGGGCAACTTGATAGAAGTGTATGCAGCATTGTAGGAGGCATAGACTGCCCCAGCATGGAAATATCAAATACTGTAGGACATAGATTTCAGAGAAGGAAGGGAAAGTTTAAAGGAGATGCTCAAGGTAATTTTTATTTTACAAAGAAAATGCTTGATGCTTGGCATGCACCACCAGGAGAGGTAGTGGAAACAGATAGGTTACTTTTCAGGATCAGGGAATGGAGGAATATAGACCATGTACAGGCAGATAGGAATAGCTTAACTGACTTGTTCCTTTGCTGCATTGTTCTATCTTCTAACCTCCCAGTGAATATTATCTGTTCTCACCTGCCTATCAATAACTATCGCCTGTCACCAAGAAGAAATTATCCTTCCTTTGTTATAGGGATTAAAATTGAAATCTAGTCTTATTATACTTCACCATTGAACTGCTTGCTGTAGCTCAGTGTTAATTTTATGCATTTCTTGAAACGGTATATTAAGATATAGCTGTCGACCAACATTTATTTGTTTCTCAACTTTTAAAACAAAAATTGTTTTTGTCTTCTTACTAAAATTTAGTACTTGATGATTTCTAACATTATATTCCAGTTATCAACTTATTGTCTATATAAGGGGTGTGCATGGGCAAGACCCATTGATTTTTGGATCAGTGAAAGACCTACCCCTTTACTCTCAATGCTATATACAGTGGCATGCAAAAGTTTGGGCATCCCTGGTCAAAATTTCTGTTACTGTGAATAGCTAAGCGAGTAAAAGATGAACTGATTTCCAAAAGACATAAAGTTAAAGATGACACATTTCTTTAAAATTTTAAGCAAGAGAACTTTTTTTATTTCCGTCTTTTACAGTTTAAAAATAGCAAAAAAGAAAAGGACCCGAAGTAAAAGTTTGGGCACCCTGCATAGCAGTACTTAGTAACACCCCCTTTGGCGAGTATCACAGCTTGTAAATGCTTTTTGTAGCCAGCTAAGTGTCCTTCAATTCTTATTTGGGGGATTTTCCCCCATTCTTCCTTGCAAAAGGCTTCTAGTTCTGTGAGATTCTCAGGCCGTCTTACATGCACTGCTCTTTTGAGGTCTATCCACAGATTTCCAATTATGTTTAGGTCAGGGGACGGTGAGGGCCATGGCAAAACCTTCAGCTTGTGCCTCTTGAAGTAGTCCATACTTCCATCATTGAAATGTAATTGAATTCATTCAAAAAGTTCTATTCAAAAGGTTCAAAGGAACATCTAAACAAGTCCTGTGGACTGATGAAGTTAAAATAGAACTTCTTGGCTGCAATGAGGAAAGGTATGTTTGGAGAAAAGTGCAGAATTAGATGAAAAGGACGCCTCTCCAACTGTGAAGCACGGGGTGGATCAATCATGCTTTGGGCTTGTGTTGCAGCCAGTGTCATGGAGAACATTTACCAGTAAAGGGAAGAATGAATTCAATTAAATACCAGCAAATTCTGGAAGCAAACATCACACCGTTGGTAAAAAAGCCGAAGATGAAAAGAGGATGGCTTCTACAACAGGATAATGATCCTAAAACCTCAAAATCCACAATTGTCTACCTCAAGAGGTGCAAGCTGAAGGTTTTGCCATGGCCCTCATAGTCCCCTGACCTAAACATCATCAAGAATCTGGATAGACCTCAAAAGAACAGTGCATGCAAGATGGCCCAAGAATCTCACAGAACTAGAAGCCTTTTGCAAGAAAGAATGGGCAAAAATCCGCCAAACAAGAATTGAAAGACTCTTAGATGGCTACAAAAAGTGATTACAAGCTGTGATACTTGCCAAATGTGGTGTTACTAAGTACTGCCATGCAGGGTTCCCAAACTTTTGCTTTGGACCCATTTCCTTTTAGTTATTTTGAAACTGTAAAAGGTGGAAATAAAAAAGTTTTCTGGCTTAAAATATTAAAGAAATGTGTTATCTTTAATTTTATGCCTTTTGGAAATCAGTTCATCTTTTACTCGCTTAGCTATTCACAGTAACAGAAATTTTGACCAGGGGTGCCCAAACTTTTGCATGCAACTGTATGTCATTATTTTATCTATCAAGACTACCATCTACCAATTCTGCAACAATACCCATTTAGCTCATGTCATTGTGGTCTTCACTGTCAAAATGTTCTTCTCACCAACTTTTATTTCAAAGAATGCATTCAAATTCAGTGGATTCCAGTTAACTGGTTAATCGGGCAGCTACTTTTTTGGGGCAGTTTCTAAACAGGGTCAGTCAGTTGCATGTGTGTTCAAAAAGTAGCAATTTTTATCACTGATAGTTGACAATAAATAAGCATCAAGACAATTCAGAATTGTTTTGCTCACTGTGGTTTCAGGCATTCAGGCTTGGGAAGGCCAGAATCAGAGAAAATAAAACAATTTCACTACAACAAGAAGTTAAGAACAACAAAGAATTTGAAGATATCAACAATCATCTTGAATATTACAATGAAAATGAAGATTTGGAAGATGCAGTTGTCGAAACTAATGCAGTCCATTATGTGCACTAGGTGACTGTGCTGATTTTCCTGTTCAGAAGAACATGGCAGCATACACTAGATGAATTCCTTCATTGATAAATGTTAGGAATCAGTAGACTGTTTTGAGTACTACAGTAGTATGGTAGTGTTCTAATTTGTCCATATTTCATTTAAATACACAATAGGTTACTCAGTTAAATGGGTGATTGTCTATTTCCATGAAACTTTGCCTAATTTGGGCAGCTACTTCATTAGGTTAACTGGTCCACTGTATTATCAAGTCTTTGGAAAAGCAGTATTATTTTAACAAAGAGATCTGAGAAAATTGTATATTCAATGGCTTTCTTTTGACCAAACGAGCAGCTTCATAAAGTGGGGAGTACCAGAAGTAACTTGGTCAATTAATCTAACATTCTCATGTCTGTGTCTATCTAGACATCTGGTTCATTATCATTATCGCTTCACTCAATCTATTTGTCATTATTAGGAAAATAGAGCTTTGTAATAAATTAAGAAATTACCGATGGTAAATTGTGGTTTCACTAGATTGATTTAGAGGACTGCCTTAGTAGGGTAAAAGATTCAGAGAATGATTACAGGATAAATGCATAAGCTGCAGTTTTCTCTGGCTGTAGAGTCTTGGGGTTAGGATATAGAATGAGGGTAAGTTGTTTGGCCATTTAGGACTGGAATGTGAAGAAATTTGTTTATTCAATGACAATGAGAGGTTTATGGGTGCTCAGTCATTGAGTATACTCAAAGTTGATATTGGTATATTTAAGAGTGCCTTGGGAATTAAGCAGGCTTGGATGTGAATTAGAGTAATACCTGTAAACTTGATGAATGGTGGCACAATTTTGAGGGGCCCAGATGCCTTTTCCTAACCTCTTAATTTTTGTGTTTTTATTGATTAAGTATAGTGGATTCTGGTTAATAGGGAGACATTGGGACCAGTACATTTGGTCCCAGTTACATGCCTGCCCCAACTAACCAAAGTTTTCTTAAATGAAATACAGAACAAATCGCAACACCACCAGTATTGCTACTTCAGTATTATGAAATTGTGTTATTCCTATTACTTAACAGCAGAGGAATTCATCTAGTATACACTACTGTGTATGGCACGGCCAGGAAGGGATAGCACCTGTGGTGAAAGGGTTTGTATTGTCCATTCTGGGGAGCTCACTCACCTTTGATTCCCGCCGGACACTCAGCTCTCACCTGTGCTTTCAAGTACAGTCGGCCCTCCTTATCCGCGAGGGATTGGTTCCGGGACCCCTCACGGATACCAAAATTCACGGATGCTCAAGTCCTTTATTCAACCTGTCTCAATGCGGTGGATCTTAGGACCCAGCGGAACCCCAGACCTTATTTAACCTGTCTCTGTGCGGTGGACATTAGGACCCAGCGGCAGAGATCTGAATCCGCAGTGTTTCTGTTCACGAAAATAATCACGATAACGATTGAAAATAAAGTGGAAATAATAAAGCGATCGGAAAGAGGTGAAACTCCATCAGTCATTGGAAAAGTGTTAGGCTACATCGGTCAACAATCGGAACAATTTTAAAGGATAAAGTGAGAAAAGCTGTGCCCCGATGAAAGCTACAATTATTACTAAGCAACACAGTGGTTTAATTATTAGGTTTTGGGGTTTTGGGTTTTTGATCCTCCACATCAACCCAGTATGGTGGAGAGCACGCTCGGAAGTGGTCTGTCACTGGATCGAACTCAGGAACTTCTGTTCCTGAGCCCAGCGCTGAAACATACGTTCTTAAGTGTTTTATATGCATAGAAAGGTAAAATATATACTATATACTAACACAAACGTTTGACTAACTGACACTAAATAATACCGGATGTCCCTGTTCCGACTTACTTAGTAAGAGAACTTCCAATTTTTTTCGATCCGGATCCACGGTAACCTACGCACATCCCCCTGTATTCTTTAAATCACCTCTAGATTACTTATAATACCTAATACAATGTAAATGTTATGTAAAATAGTTGTTATACTGCATTGTTTAGGGAATAATGACAAGAAAATAATCTGTACATGCTCGAACAACAAGTGCTGGTAGAGCACTTACGGGTTTTCACGATTCGTGGTTGGTTGAATTCGCACATGCGGAATTCGCGGGTAAGTAGGGCCGACTGTAACTGTATGTGACGGTGACAACACCCCGGTACACCACCTTGACAGGCGGACTAAACAAGGGAGGGTAGCTGGTAGGCCTCATACCCTGGTGAAATACGGGCATTTTATCCTAAAATGTGAATGGCTGAGATCAACAGCCAAGAAGGCAGTTCTGCAACATTTTGAGGACAGCGAGGTCATCACAGAAGAAGTTATGGCTATCCATTGTAACCAAGGAAAAGCCCAGTTTGTGACAACTACTCATATCACTGGACCTGGACTTCTGAGGTCAACAAAATGGAACTATCCCAGTGCAACAGTTTTCCACTTTAAAGACTCTGCTGCACAGGTTTCGCTATCATTGTCAGTTACGATGAACAACCAACATGCTGCCAAGTTCTTTTTAATTGATGGTCAATGAATAAAATTAGTGCAGGCAGCTAGTGTAGATAATGGACTGCCTTCATTCAATGCTTTTGACAGTTGCATCCTCCAGATCTTCATTTTCATTTTCATTGTGACATTCAAGATTATTATTCATGCAGGCCGTCCATTGGTCAGGGTCAACCATGGATGTTACATCCTAGTTGTCATATGAAAGTCTGTATGCAAGCCAAGGGGGTATGATAAGGAGAGCAATCTGTTGTCCCTGCAGCAGGTACCCCCTCTCCATGCAACTGAAGAATGCAAAGGAATGACAGAGACTGATACAGGTTGACACCAGTGTCGTCACAGGAGTTGCCAGTCAATATTGAACTCAACGTAGGATTGCATTAGGCACACCAGCTCCATATTTTTCCTCTGGATTTACTCCTGAAACCTTCCCAATGAGTGGGGATAGCCGCAAGACAGTTCAGGTTTGAGATTAGAGTTTTCATTCTCCTAGATGAGCTGCCAACCACAGCTGATGAGCCCCATCTACCCGAGATGATTATCAATGCTTTCAAATTCTTCGTAGGTCCTGACTTGTTGAAGTAGTGAAATCATTTCATTTTCACTCTCAGCCATTTCTGGCATCTCTAAGCCTGAATGCTAGAAACTGCAGGTAGCAAACCAGTTTTGTATTGTCTTAACTGCTTATTTCTTGCCAACTATCAGTGACTCAAATTGCTGCCTTTTGAGCACAAACACACGCAAATGACACTAGTTTAAAAACTTCGCTGTAAACATGGTGTAATGCCTAACACTAGTTAGAAACTTTTCAGCAACAGTGTCCTGTCCCATATAAGCGGCTGCCCCAATTAACTGGAATCCACTGTACATGATTTGAAATCTATGGAGACACTTGACAGCATAAAGAAAAAATCTCTTGCACGTGATTCCACTAAACAGCTCATATGTTATTTTTTCATCTCAATTAAGGTCTAAACCAGGCCAGTACAAATGGCTCAAGCTCACCCAAACCCAAAATGTTTGCCAGAATATGTACCTGTGTGAGACAGATACTCTATTCATATTCTTTTCCCAATATTTTGTTTCCGGTTCCCAGTACTTTTCTGGCTCTCATCTGATTTTTTTTATATACTGTATGGCATTCTTGAATGCACTTAAATTTGATATTGAAAATATTTGGCAGCTCAGGTCCTGTCATTCAACAGTGATAATTATTCCATTATCTTCAGGACTATTCAGATATATATATATATATATATATATATATATTGTTTTTAATGTACAGTAATTTGCTTCTCACATGAGAAGTTCCCTCAGTACCTGCATCATTTTGCTTATTATCTCACCTGAACCCAGCTTGGATAATTTCTCCACCATACTTAAATGTGATCTGGTGCTTTCCTTTTTGAAAAGAACAAAAATATGGCTTCATAGAGGACCTAGGAGATTACATAGTGTCATGGCATATATAATGTTAAACTTTGCAGGAATAGCTTTTTCTTGTACATTTTGCATTCCTATTTCTGACATCTATATATTTATGAGTTTCTTTATCTGGACAAAGGGCCATTTTTTTGTAATCAGAAGGGACAGATTTCGGTTGCCTTTGCTCCCAGCTCCGTTTCTTTTTGACATTGAACGTTATTTGTTCAAGCACTAGGTCACTTCTAGCCTATGTAGTTTCTGATAACCTGATGTCTCTCCTCAAAATTTAAAGCCAAGAAAATAGTTGTACTTCCATCTTTTTAAATATTACTTATCTTGCTGCTTTATAGTTTTTAAATGATCAAAAATTAGTTACCTAGGAAATAGACTAATATGAAAGGCTTACATTTTCCAATTGCAGTGTGCTTTAAACCCAATTTAAATACTTTAGAAGTGTACTATTGTACCTTGGGAATTGTAGCTTCACATCAAAGTTCTACAGGTAGAAATGTGGGAATGCCAGATAATGGAGTGGAATAATTCTATATAGCAAAATGATGTACCATTAAATTGATGAATTGGATATTTAAAGCAGCGGATAAGGCTATCAATTAAATAGTGGCAGGGTTCAATGAGAAGAAATTAGATATTTTAGGTAGTCTCTTTAAAAGTGTACTAAGTATATACTAAGCAGGGGGTAATGAAAAGGGTTTAACTTTGAACATGCATCAGTGAGCATAGTCAATCAAGGAGACATGGTTAAAAGGTTTAAAATTTAAAACACCATGTCTTAGTGTACTAAGCATTTGTAATAATTCAGATCAGAATCAGAATATTATCATTAACTTGTATGACAAATTTATAAACCTCTTTCCCCCACCCACCTAACTTCCCCCTCACCTGGCTTCATCTATCACCTGCTAACTTGTACTCCTTTGCCTCTTCTTCACCACTTCCTCACCACCTTATTCTGGTTTCTTCACCTTTCCATTCCAGTCTTGATGAAGGGTCTCGATCCAAAACATTGACTCTTTATCCTTCTCCATAGATGTTGCCTGACCTGCAGAATTCCTCTTTCATTTTGCACTTCCAGCATCTGCAGAATCTCTTGTGTTCATATGATAAAATTTGTTGTTCTGTGGCAGCAGTGCAGTGCAAAGACAGAAAAAAGGCACAAATTACAAAAAAAATGTGAGGTGTGGGGAGAAAAGTAGCATTCACAGACCTTTCAGGAATCTGATGGCAGAGGAGAAATTGTTCCTGAATCATTGATTGTGCGTTTTCCGGCTCCTGTACCTCTTTCCTGATGGTAGTAATAGCATGTCCCAGTTGCCGTGGGTCTAAAGTGATGGGTGAACAAAGAGAGCTGCTTTATTTAGAGTTATTTGGCATAGCCAAGATATGGTTACAAGGTAATCAAACCTGGAAATTAAACATTTCAAGGTACTAGAATTTAGAAAGAACAACTAAATAGTGGACTTGATAATAAAAAAATGACTAACAACAGTAAAAGGGAATGATCTTAGATTGGAAGAGCAGCAAGTAAGGTTAGTAAGGCTGGCAAAAAATAGTAAAACTGATTTAAAAAGACACCAATGGGAGTTGCTCCTTTCAAAACTGTACATTTGGAGAGATCATTCGTCAGGAATTTACAATAGATGTAGAAAAGCTCAAAAATAATAATGAAGCGCTTATTTTAATTGACGTGAGGCATTTTAGAGGATGAGTTCTTTTAATGCATTCAGGACAATTTTGAGCAGGAAGAACTTGGGATCAGGCTATTACAAACAATAAACACAAAAAAATCTGCAGATGCTGGAAATCCAAAGCAACACACACAAAATGCTGGAGGAACTCGTCAGGTCAGGCAACATCTATGGAAATGAATGAATAGTCGACGCTTTGGGCTGAGACCCTTCTTTAGGATTGAAAGAGAAAGGGAAAGATGCCGGAATAAAAAGGTGGGGGGTGGGAGGGGAAGAAGGCTAGCTGGAAAGTGATCAGGAAAGCCAGGCGGGTGGGAAAAGTAAAGGACTGGAGAAGGGGGTATGAGATAGGAGAGGAGAGTGACCCATAGTAGAAAGGGAAGGAGGAGGGGACCCAGGGGAAGTGATAGGCAGGTGAGAAGAGGTAAAAGGCCAGAGTGGGGAATAGAGAAAGAGCGGAGGAAACATTTTTTACTGGAAGGAGAAATCAATATTCACGTCATCTATTACAAACTATGGCAACCAAACAATGATGGTCATTATTTAATTAGGAAGAAAAAAATGATTATAAGGAGCACACATTTTAATCAGAATAGAGCCCTGAACCAAAGGCAATTACTGATGTATAAATTTTGAAGCTACAATGTAAAATCAGATTTTAAATTTGCCGGTGGATCAGGAACTGCAACGCTTCAAACAATAATTCCTAATTCAACACAAATGGGATTGGTGTAGATAGGCCTCTCAGTCAGCATGAATGGGTTGGACTGAAGGGAACTAATTCCATTCTGAAAAGTTTTATGAATCTAAATGAATATTTTATTGGGATATAAGAACACCAGCAACAAATGAATGAACTCAAATTGGGAATAAACTCAGTGACTTTAAGAACTGCAGATGTACAAAGAGGAGAGTGGCAAAAATAAATGCACCCCTAAGCGACAGGTGAAGCAGTTTGTAAAGGAAAATAAAGATGGCAGAGACATTTAATACCAACATATTGATTTTGTTTTCCCTTCAAAATATATAATACATTTATGAGAAATGGAAAACCAAGTAACCCATTGATGGTGAGGAACTTGAAGTAATTAGTCTAAGAGAAAATAACAGGGGATCTGGGGGTGGTGTGAGGTGTGCAAAAGCCAACAAATGCCCTCTGTCTGAAATCTAAGGTAATAACGAGATGATGGCGGAGAGAGTGAATGCAAGAATGGGGATCTTGTGATGAGTCTTGATACTAGAATAATTCTATCTGCTTGAAGTCATGGAGTCACATTGCACAGAAACCGGCCCTACAACCTGGGCATGTCCATGATGATCACAAGACACTATCTGTACAAATCTCAAGTACCAGCACCAGCTTGCATTGCATTGGCAATTCAAGTACTCATCAAGATACTTCTTAAATAACATCAGAGTACCTACCTCCACCACCTACTCAGACAATGCATTCTGGATTCCAACCATCCTTTACATGGAAACGTTCTTCCTCGGACCTCCTCCAAACATCATTCCCCTTTCACCTTATGCCTATGTCCTCTAGTTTATGATTCCTTTTCCCTGTGAAAAAGACTATTTGTATTAATCCTATTAATGCACCTCATGACTTTATATACCTACATTATATCACCCCTCAGTCTCACGAAGGCCAACTGATGGTGCATATATGGAACAAGCTACTAAAGGAAGTAGTTGAGGCAGTTGCAATAACAACATGTAAAAAAACATTTGTGCAAGTATATAAATAGAAAAGGTTTAGAACAATGGTTTCCTAACCTTTCTGGGAAAGAAAATAGAAACTGGAAAATGGTAACAATTAATTGCAGAAATTACTCAAAACTATTTCAAACAATAAATAGAATTATTTATTTTGTTAATTACATGAAAATAATTTTCATCAACAATTTTAAAGCATACATTAGTAGTGCACAACTAATCATTACTTCATTGCTTTTTCACCTTTCAATGAGATGGATGGGCTTGATGCAGTGATATCAGCTTCTCAACATCAAGCTGAATGTCACTCAAGAGTCGCATATCCCAATGTTCAGTAACTTGCAGTCTGTTTCGCTCTGAAAAATGTTGGGCAATTGCACTGGAACCGCACTCCACTAAATATGATGTTGGAAAAACAATAAAGAACATCTTGATATTTTTCCCTATTTCAGGATGCATTCAGATTTCTTACTGCAGCCAAAAGTCTTGATATGAATTTTTGAACCTCGGCTTCAGCTCAGTCATTTTGTAGCAAGATCAGTTCTTCTTCCATCCTTCCTGTTAATTCCTCATTACAAGTGTTCATGAATAGATTTATTACTCAATCTACTATTTGGATCAAGAGAACATACTGAAATCTCTCTGACATGTCTTAATTCAGCTCGCTAACAATGGCCAATGTTGCACTTAAATGGGGTTAATTTGGGCAGAAATGTAAAGACAACTGCTTTGACATTGATCAGATTCATATTATTTCCTTGCAAATGAAGATTGATTTCATTAAACTTGGTGAATAATTCTAACAAATAAGCAATGTCATGCCTAATATTCTTAAGTTGATTACAGAATGAAGCATTTGAGTCTTCAAAAAAATTTTATCACAGTTTCAAAAAGCGCATTAAAGCATCTCAGGCAGTTTCCTTTTGAGAGCCACCTGACTTCTGTGTGAAGCAGTAAGCATTCAAAATGTTTATCCTTGTCAATACAAAGTGCTTGAAATACTCGGGAATTGAGAGCATGCAACTTGGTTTTACTTACCTATGTGATAACAGTATTTAATGATTTGTACAGCTGATCACTTAGGTTATCTGAATTGCACAGTTAATAAGTATGTTAGGTACAGCTTTTTGAAAGAAAGTAATGATCCCACAGTGACATCTTGTCATTGATTGTGTCCCACCTGTTATACAAGCAAAAATGTTGGTGAGCAGAATGTCCTCTTTGAAAAATTGCTCAACAACCTGAAATGTTGACTTCCCCTTGGTATCTGTTTCTAGTCCTCTTGCAAATAACAATTCTTGAACCATGCTTTCATCTTTTTATAAAGCAAACATAACCAAGAAGCAAAGATTAATTGCCATGCAAATTTGACTCATTCAACTGTAGAGCAAATTCTGTTGTCGTAAGTACGTTGCACAATGTGTCTTCCACATTCACAGACATTTCATTTATTTGTCTTTGAACAGAGTTTTCACTGAATGGAATCGCATTAATTAGTTGGTCTTGGTGATTAATGCAAAACCCTACATAGAAGCTTTCTTACTGCTGACAGAATCAGTACTCTGATTATGTGCAGATTTCCAGATTTAGTAACGAGCAATGAAATGCTGTATGAAACACACAAACTATCACTGTTTGGTTGTGAAGTGCTGGCAAACATGTTTTGAAGAGTTTTCCATTTCTGAAAGTTTTCACTCAGACTGAAAACAAGCCAAGTTCTTGTTTGCTTTATTAAAGTGTATTTCTTCTCAAGTTTTCAAGGAGCCTGGATGGTTTCACTGCCTGATTTTTAAAAAAACTTGTTTACACAACACGCACATTGGCTGCTGTAGCTTGGTGCTGGTATAAATCCATATTTCAGATACGCTACACTATACTGTCCATACTTCACTTGTGTTTGTTCAATCACCTATTGTCTATGTCCACCCTCAATAAAGGGGAAAATTATGATGTCATCATAACTCAGACAAAACTTGACTCTCAGCCTGAAGATCAGTAAAGTGGGGCAGTGATATCTTGGTTGGGCTGCGGGCTAGAGAAAAGCAGTCGAGACTATTCAAAAGGGCAGATCCTAAATTTTTCTCCAGTGAATGCCGTACTCTAATTCACAGGAAATGTGGCACTGCATGAGTAGAGTATGGGAATTGTACTTGCTGACACTGTACTTCAGTAGTGACCAGCAGTAATACGTGGGCCAGACGGGGCCCAGAAATAACGCAATTTCTTCAGTCCAGATTGCTCATGAAATGCCAAATACAGTGGGGCCATGCTTTTCAACAACTATAATGTGCTTCAAATAAAGCCTAAGGGAATGGTGGCTGAGCAAGAGATCTATCATTGTAATCAATTATGAGGCTCTGAGAATCAAGTGCTCATAATAAGTAATTCATTTCTTAAATTAAGCTTGTAATCCCTCAACTGGCCCCCTTGCTACCATGCGCCCTCTCCCACTGCTGCCTTTATTTTTATTGTCCTCTTAGAAACTCCTGTCACCTCTATAGGGGGGCAATATTACCCTCTTTGGGAACCACTCATTGCAGAGATATAGGCCTAATGTGGGAAATAGGACTAGTTTACATTTTGGATAGTATGGGTGATTTGGGCCGAATGACCCATTACCATGCTAAATTTCTATTGCTTTGCAACCGGAACTGTGCACAGCACCACAGCTGGAGCCTAACCAATATTTTATAAAGTTGCATATAACTTTCCCACTTTTATGTTCTTTGCTCCAGTTAATGAAAGCAAGTATTTGATATGCTTTCTTTGCATCTTATCTACTTGTAGTAGTGCCTTCATGGATTCTTGGACTTGTACCTTACTGAATACAAATGGGAAGTATTGATTTAAGGCTCCTCGCCTCTAACTCCATGCACAAATTGCCATTTTATTCCCAAGTCAGCCCAAGGGTTTCCCTGTTGTTACCCTCTTGCTATCAATATACAGTACATGTAACATGTTTTAGGATTTTCCTTAATCTTACCTGCCAGTGATAAATCATGGCCCATCTTTTAAAAAAGGACTCAGTACAATACAGTACACTATAATAAGCATTCACTTTGCTGAGTTGTATAGAACCCTGGATAAGTCTGTCAATGCTGTAAGGCTGAAACTCTGGCTGGGAGCCTTGAGCAAGGGAGCATAGTCTCAGCATAGATGGTTAGTCACTTAGGATTACAGTGAGAAGATTTTTAAATCAAATGTATTTAGTTTCTTGGATAGTGGTATCTGAATGCCACTGTTGTATTTGAGGCTGAGAGTAGCAGTTTAAGAAAAATAATGGAAATGAGAAATATGGGAATCAATTGAAAAAGTGGATTGTGTTAGAGAATCATCTGATTTTATTAAATGGTCTAAACCTAAATAGCCTTATGGCCTACATGGCCTTTTCCTTACGTTCTGGGAAACTTGGAATTGTGACATGTATTCAGGTAATGACCTTGTTCAATAAAGGAGTCTAATCTGCATGATATTCAATAGTATTATATTATTCAAATCCCCTGCATCTGAAGTGTGGAGGTCATCTTTAACCAGAAGGTCTGGCCTTATAGATACTGCAGTTCCATGACAGAATATTCTTTATGAAACAACCCACTTTCTCAGTCTGTTGTCGGCCATTACGTGCAGGTTCCTAATGCTCAAAAACCTCTGCCAGGTTAAAACAGTCTGCTTGATTGGCAACACACACACTCCAATTGCTGGAAGAACTCAGCAGGCCAGGCAGCAACTATGGGAATGGGCCGAGACCCTACGTCAGGACCACTCAACCACTTATTCTTTTCCATAAATACTGCTGAGTTCCTCCAGCATTTTGTGTGTGTCACTTTGGATTTCCAGAGTCTGCAGATTTTCTGGTGTCTGTGTTTCTGCATGCATGAATGGCTTTCTATCCAAACCCGAAAACTTTCACTCCCTCTGGTACCACCATTCTGTAGCTGTGACGTATACTGTGCGCACCAATACACATCAGTTTTTCTTTGTTGCTATCTCTAAAATTCATGACCTCTACTACCTAGAAAGTGTCAGGTAACATAGTTTGGAACACCATTGCCTCCAAGTTTCTATCCAGGTCACACACCATTTTAGCATGGAAATATATGGCCATTACTTCATTGTTGGGTATAAATTCTGAACTTCCTATAGAATAGAAGTGGAAACTTTTGGAGAACCATAGCTAACTGCACCTGAGGAGAGAGAAACAGAGATAATGCTTCAGAGTGTTTTCAGATTTTTGTTTCTTGGATACGTGCGGAAAGTTTCTTCAAAAAGAATGCTGATTCAAGAAGATAGTAATCACATCTTCTTAACGACAGTTAATGACAGGAAATAAACGTTGGCCTACCCTTACCTAGCATGGATTGCTGTATTATGTTTGAAAACCAGAAGAGGTGAAGCTGAAACATAACAAATCACCTGAAAATATTTATCCTTTATCAAAAATTTTAAAGCTATGTTCTGAAAGGCCAAAAGACAAACAAAAAATTCCACTTATTACAAATTCTGCTCCCAGCTCCTAAAATCTGAAACTGTTCTTTCCCCCAATTACCTGGCAACCACATATTTTTTTGAATACCTCCTGGTAAAATAGCTGTGATATAAATGACCATTTATGTTGTGCAGCTGAGGTGGTGCAGCAAAATGGGATGGAATGACAACGCAGCCTTCTTAAGTCTGATTTGTATTCTGCCTTAAACTAACTGATTTTGTGCTCCCATGCTGATTGATATATTGATTGATGGATCTACAGCTGGTGTTTGAAATGCTGGAGTGTTAACTCCATTGTGGTTAATTTTCAATTGTTTATGTGATTAGACAGCTGTATTTTTGTCCAGCAGCTTTGGGAATAAGGACCCTTCAGGTAAAACCTCCCCCATTCCTGCCCATAATGGACAGCTGAGGATGAGTTACTGAGAGCAAGAATCCTCTGCAGGTTCCTGCTGCGTGAATTTCTCAGGAAACTTTCACCTTGCAGAGTAGCATCTGGAGAGTAGGTTCCACTGAATTAGACACATCTGGATTTTGATGCTAGTGATTACATCTAGAAAGGAGTAATAGCGTCATGCCTGCAGCCTTGAGAAAGTTTACCTGTAACATCATTTTTTCATTTTGTTGTAAACTACTTCCTTGCATGTGTAAACATCCTTTCTGCCTGTCACCTATAGTGGTTAGGTCATGGAACAGTATTATTTGGGACTTGTTAGTACGTCTGGAAATAATACTGTGTTTTCAGTGTTCAGAGTACGCAAACATCCGGTATTGAGCTTTTTATTATCCTCTATATTCAGAGTAGGATGGGAATGAATCACAAGATAAACTTTATATTAACTCCTAGAAACCAACTATTTTTTGTGAAACCTGTTGTAAATTTCATGTGGAAATCTGATTCCAATCAAAGGTTTATGTGAATGGTACGGTATTGAAGTGGACCATATTTGCAATTGATTTGAAATCTTATGAATCCACTTTTACAGGTAATAAAAATGATAGTCAATGAATAAGTGTGGTGTAGCTCTCAGCTGCCTTAGACTTAAGCCAATTCTTTGAGTCATTAATAATTTGGAACAGGATAAAATTGGAGCAAAATGCCAAGTTGCACACCAGAAGGTTTTTAACTGACTTTTTCTCATTCCTTTACTTATTAGTTTTTCTTTTGTCATAAAAAAATACCATGATTGATTTTAGTGTCACCTTACTGTTGGTGCAAATTAATATATTCCAAAAACTCCCAGCAAAAATACCTTCAGCAGAATGTCAGAATATGATGGCATGAAGTCGTAACATTCAGGTTGTCCAAACTCTGAAGCTTCAACATTGGGAGATAGGGTTTTACTTACCAAGTGTATAGCTACTTCACAGAACCTGCTTGTATAATACTGTGCTTAATTACTTGACAGGGTCTGAAAATATCTTACAGAAAACCAGGCAAGTTATCATCAAAATGTCAGCAAATATGAAACTGCCACTCTCAACTTCAGGGAGATGTTAGCAGTGGCATTTATTATTAGCCAAATGATAAAAATCACACACCTATTAAAGCTTATGGAGCTGGTCAGTGACAAACATCAAAATGGGGCATATATAATCATCGTCATTGCAGTGGGCTCATGCCAGTCAGAGGTTTGCATGCTAATACAGCTGTCCTGAGGTCATAACAAAAAAAAATTACATAGCAATGTAATTTATAGAGGGTTCAATGAGAGTGTGATTTCAAGAGTGAAAGTGCAACAAGGAGCTCTGATTTCTCCACTCACCTTGCTCAGATTTGAGTTGTGTGATGGTGAAAGGAGTAAATAACCATTTGTGTGAAGCAGACTGTTTGATTAGAGTAATAGTTAGTTGGCAGAATTAAATTGGGCACATTCTATTGCAGTGATTGGTTTTTACAGGCAGATTTGCTGTCGACCTGTGCTGTAAGTGATGAATTTGCAATCTTAAACAAACATGGAAATATTTAGCTTTTGTGTCATTGTACATGTGGATTTAAGTGAGGTTTTTTTGAAGATCTATAATCTGTTGTTTTTAAGATGGCAAGTATAAAAAAGAATGATTTGATAATTGTCATACATTTCACATTGATCACCTGAATGGATGGACGTAGTTGCAAAGGTCGACTTTCCTTACTACTGTTACTCGAAGGAAAAATGCAGTTGACAGTGGGTTAATCTTCTATACTGCTGGATTCTTATACGACATGTTGCAATTGATAAAGATAAGTCTATTTAATTTAATTATGCTCAGGAAAAGACAATCTGATAATTGGGAGCTTTTTTTTGGCAGTAGAAAAATTCCCATTAAAAGACATCTGAAATAATGAACAGAAAAGGGACCTTAGGAATTGGGCACCTGAAATAATGAACAGAAAAGGGACTGTAAGATATTGTTCTGTAGGAATTAAACAGTAACATACATCCCCAGCATGGAAGCCAGGGAAAGTAACACTATATGGTTGAAGATAGCTTCTGGTTTTATTGTTTTATTTTGCTATATTTATTTTTTAAATGCCACTATTAAGTCTCCATAGATTGTCAATTCAAATTAGTGATGGAAATCAATTCAGTGTAGATTTTCACAGAGATTGGCATTTCTTCAGCTAGCCATCACGGCAGCTGGACTTCATTAACCACTGGTGTTAATTACTGGGAGGCTGTTAGTTCAGTCCACATGTACAGGCACTTGGGGTAACGCAAAAGAGTCACCTTGAAAATGAACATTCTCTCCAGACTGACTACCAGTAAATAAGTGAAAATAGCTTCATTTTTTCCATTCTAGAAAAATAGAACCTTTTGTTTTTAATGCAAACTGTTTTTAATCTCTATTAACTGCATAGCAAAGAAAATGAAGTGGTAAACATCCGGTTAATTGAAAGGTTGTCAATTATTTTATGAGGTACGGATAATTATAGAGTTGTAAGACAAAGAAAAATTGTGCTGTTTCCTTTAGTCTTTAATTCTCCATCAGGACCAGTGTCTGTATTTTCTGCAGAAAATCAATGTATTCTGATTCTGTAATTTCCCATGGTGCATCACTCAAGAGTGCGCTGTGTTGAGAGCTGACATATCCGGTCATGGTAGTCTGAACTTTTCTGTAAAGAATTCATTGGAATTTCACAACCTTTGCTGGATTTTGTGAAAACACTTATTTGTGTTTGTGTAAACCTGCTAATGGCGGATGCCTGCATTGTGAATCCCACCTACAATCCACGCTCGTTATGGCGTGGAAAGCACTGTTAATAATGCATCTGTGAAACTCAGCTGCAAGGGAGCCAAGTAATTATCCCACTGTAGCAATCCCTGCCTCAGTGTCATCACAACTGGGGCTTCATTAAAAGTCCTAACAGTAAAGACTTTGTGTATCTGTCTGTCTGTGTATGTGTGCATGTATGTGTGTGTCTAGCTGTCCATATTTTTTCTCATTTAAATGATCAGCCATGCCATGGCACAGAGGTAATTTGACTTTTTGAAACCCAAGCAGCCCTGGTGTATTTCCTTCTAGCTTCACCTTCAGTGCAGTACCAGCTGATCAGCCTCAACCGAACAAAGGGTTTATCTGAAGCTCTGAAGCATGTATGAACCAGCTTCTACCAAAGGAAAAAAAATCAAAGGACACGAGTAAATGTGTTAATTCAGAGCAAAATACACGCAGCTAGACACTAAATCTTTGCAGGGATTTTAGCTTTTGAAAGCACTTCTTTGATCATTGCTCGAAACAAATTCCCTTCCTGCACAATAAAGTAAGCTATAGGCTACACACATCCACAATAAAGGCAGGACCTAGATTTAAAGCTCCAAGGGCCTTTTACGTTTTCCTCTACCAGATATTTTTCTGAAGGAACAACTTAGAGTTTGTATTTTGCTTTAGCTCAGCAGCCAGGTTTGCAGTTGGAATGGTGAGAAAAGAAGTGTGTGAGTATTGTGCTATGAAGGGAACAATCCTGCAGTGAAGCAGTTGTGATATTAGAGCGGCTCTCCTAAGAAATCCCATGGCTCCTGTGTACTGATCGTAGTGGCACATTCCCAGACAGCTGGTCGCTCAGCATGGGCTGTGCATGCAGCTAGGAAGCTAGCGCGCTGGCGGAGAACAGGTAATGCTCTAATTTCCCCTGTGCAGATGCGGCCAGGAATATCTTAATTTATTGGTGTGCTGGCATGCAAGTGGGATGCCGGCTGTGCAGTCTTGCATATCTGTTAGCAAAATGAACTGGTGGGTGCTATCTTTCACTAAGTTAAGTTTGAAATATTCATTTTTTCCTATTGCCCTAAATTGATTCAGTGATTGTTGTAATTTCTTAGGTCTATATAAAAACATGCAATCATTGATCAAGAAACAAATTTAAACTTGTGGCCGTGGTAGTTAGTCACTCACAAAAATGATTCT
Organism: Hemitrygon akajei; assembly: GCF_048418815.1. Lineage (NCBI taxonomy): Eukaryota > Metazoa > Chordata > Chondrichthyes > Myliobatiformes > Dasyatidae > Hemitrygon > Hemitrygon akajei. Next base: position 46,812,124 of record NC_133140.1, read on the forward strand.
TGATGATTTCACAGTTTACCTTACATTGACAAGATTTTTAAATGGAAGGCACACGACTGTCACAATCAGTGACAAATTCAATTACCTATTTGACTTTATTTCAAGATTATTATTGAACATTTACCTCCTTTGAAATAATCTTGAAAATTGCATTTTTTCTATGTTAGTAAGTGTCTCCTTCACCTTTGCCTTCAAGAAAAGTATTTTAAAAATTCTTGAAGGTGAATATCACTGAAATTGAGACTATCAAATCACTTGGCTCTACTGCTTTCCTTCCCTTCCTACAACACTCTGGATCAAACTTCCAAGATTCCCCAACTGATTCAGCCTTGAACCTATGTCCTTATCTAGTTATTCCCCACATGCCTCCTCCAAATTCCTTATGATCATGAAATTAATTTCCTGCTCCCTTGACCACTATGCACTAAGTGGTTGCCCATCCAAGTCTTCTATTCAGGTGCCCCCCCCCCAATATCTAATGGCACAGTTTGTCAGAATTAGCAGGCTCATCCACATATTTGATATCGTTGTCCTACTCAAAACAAAGCAATCATGGAATCTTATAACTTTGCAGATTGTTAATCCGTTTCCAATTTCTTCTTGCGTTCCTTAAACGTGTCTTCCTAAATTCATAACCATCTTTCCCATTCTCCATGTTGAATCTCTCCAATTATGTTTCTGCCTTGCCACAATAATAGAAACTCCTCTTACCAAGGGCGTAAATTTCATACAGACAGCCCCCAGGTTTTGTAAGGGTTCTATTTCTGAGAACTATCTGTAACTGGTTTCTACAATGGTCAGAAATGTCCATTTTCTATAGCTACCCTTGTCATATTGGTCTTCATACTTTTGCTATACGTCTTTCAGATCACTGAATAATCACCAAATGCTCTCCACAAATTATCTAATTGAATCTATTTTACATTCAGTCATTAATGAATGCCATAAAACATTATTATTTTTACTAGCTTGAAAAATGTTAAAAATGTTTGAAGGAGTTTATGCAGAATCATATTTTTGTTAATTTGTAACTGGGGAGTCCCTGAAAAGTTTAACTGTGACAAAGATAAATTTATTCATTCATTTCTGCTTTGAGCAGTGTACAAGCTTTGACACAATTAACCATACTGCCCACTTCCGACTTCCTTCCACTGTCACCCATTTGAGTTCACCACTCTTCTGGTTCCATTCTGATCTAACTAGTCATAGTCAAAGACTATCCTCTTCTTCCCACTATTTCTTTTCTTGTTCATCCCTTTTTTTGTTATCTAGAATTTCTTACCGATACCCCATCTGCAGCAACATCATCTCTAAACCCATGCATTGCCTTTTCAGTCTCCCAATGATTTTTAAATAGTCTAGCAGTTTGTCCAACATCCAATACCGGGTGAACAGAGTCTCCTCCGTATAGATATTTGGAAGATCAAGCCATTGTCTTCATTCCTCATTACAACCATTGTAACTTACTGAAATTCTAGTTGTTGTTTATGGTTGCTCCCCTAGATTAACTTCTTCACGATTAGTAAATCTACAAGTTACTACCTCCATTGAAATTTCCAACACCGACTTTGCTCATCTGCTGTTGAAATCCTCATTCATGCCTTTGTTAAATCCACGTTTGGCGTTTCCAAGCTACTCCTGGCCAATCTCCCACATTCAACCCTGTAAATGAGGATGCTTGAAATCCTGCTGCGTCATAATTTACACCAGGTCTTTTTCACCCACCATATCTATGCTTCCCGTTGACATTGGCTCCTCGTTAAGCAATACTTTGATTTTAAAATTCTCACTTCTTGCTTTCAAATCCCTCCGTGATCTCACCCCTGTATCACTATAATCTCTTTTAGTCTTTCTAAGGTATTTGTACTCCTCCTTGTTTAGCCTCTTGAATATTTCCTTTTTTAATTGGTCATTAGCAGCCATACTTCAGTTGGCAAGATCATTGGGTCTAGAAATTTCTCTCTTAATCTCACTGCCTTTCAATTTCTTTCCATAACTGCACTTGTTTTCACCACTTTCCCGCTTTAAAACATTTCTTGGGATGTGTCCATCTATTCATTTCAAACATCTGGATCAGTGTCATATTTTGTCTGATAATGTTCTTCCAAAGAACTTCAGGAATAATACATTGAATGTGCATTTCTTTTTTTTTGAATATTTTTTCTGAAATGGCAGCTACTCAAGTACATCATTAGGTGATTATTTTCCATTGTTTTCAGCAGCTATGATCAGTTTGTCACAGTCAATTGAAAACTTCTGCCAGTATTATCTCTACATTTCCCTTTCTCAAACTATTTCATGTTTGCACTCGTACAAATGCTTCATTAAGCTGGGTATTTATAAGAAGTGGGATTGTGACTGTTGTGACTGAGAAATCACAAAAAAGCAAACTTTCTATATTTGAGCTACAAGGTTAGGTATGAGAGGCCAGACCACGTTTTGTCAATAATCATTTATAAAGAACCAATCATTTGAGATTCAGAGGCATATAGAAATGGAATAAGATTTTATTGCTTAGGAAATGTTACACATTTGTTAAGTAATTCAGAAATATTTTCTTTCAACTCTTGAAAGCACCAGCCAGCAATCTATAACTTATTCTGTGAAATCCTTCAACATTGTCTGTTGGATTGCAGTTTGTGTAAAGTCAGCTTAAAAAAAATGAAGACTATATTACAGTTTAAGTTAGTAACTTAATACTGGCGAGGAGTTAACAGGACTATTTTATTCCCTGGAAATAAATTGATAAGGAAAGGAAGTATTAAAGCTACCCACATTTTCACATGTCTCTCACTCCTTCCTTAACTAATCGCTTAGTGGACAAATCTATAGTGGCATTGCACCATGCTAATAAGTCATTGAAGCAACCAGATCCAGTTACCAATTTATAATTAGCCAGGGCAGCACTTATTCCTGGGATATGATACAAGTTAGTTGGGCATATACAGGATAAGTTAGCCTCAGTAGAATTCATGGTCAAATGGTACCACTGTTCCCTCTAAGCTGTGTGGGTGCACGGTTGTGCAGTAACTAAAATGCGCTTGTGCACGTGGCCTTTGTTGCTATGCAGCTGGAATAAAGATAGATGAGAAAAAGTTTACAAAACGTGAAAGATTTTCTTTGTTGTACGGTATTTCATTATATCCTTCAATTAATAAATGAAATCAAAATTATGTGATTTTTCAAATTTCATTCATATTATGCATGTTATTAAAAATACACTTAAAGTGACATCCACTTTTCATGCCATTTAAAAATTTCCTGCTCAGAGCAATGGTTGGTCCGTGCAGCTGTAAAAAAAAGAATTAGAAGGAACATTGATTGCCACCACCAAAATTCTTAAATGACAAGTAGTCATACAATTGGAAAAACTGCAAATGTATAATAATCCCTACTCTGGCAAGTTAGGTCATTTTCAGGATAGCAGAGAAAATTGGAGGCAGAAAAAGATATCTTCGTATTCCAGAATGCCTTCGGTTAATGTGGTGGTTTTCTACTTCCATTTCTTGTGAGAAAGCTGTTTTCAGCTGAGTTTTATGTCAGGGGTTATATTTATTTATTTTTATTTATTTCATGACAAGCTTCCAGCACAATGTAGTTTAAATATAGGCTAAATAATTATCTTCACTCTTCATTGATATCGATTCTGTCAATGAATGTGTATTTAAAAGTATATATTTTATATGGTTATATTACTTGGTCTTTAATTTGTTGCAAATAAAATGTTTTATTACTATTTACAGATGTTAGTGCTCATTGTATTATTGTAGCCAAATTGAAACTACCTCTTGATAAAATTGCAATCATGATGTCAGTCATTAATTTTGTATGAATGTTATCATGCATCAAGCATGAAGTACATTGACTATCAGTGTGTCAGATCCAAATTGCCGTCATTTAAAAAATGAAATACAGAATGACATTCCCTCATTAAATATAAACCATGCACGTTGTGTTTAATAACTTATGAAATGCTCCATTACAACTTGAACTTTTAATTCTTTTGGCCTTTGAAAGATAACTCTTTTCTTGCTTATACATGATCAGATCCATTTCTGATAGTATATAACATGTTAAGAGTAAAACAAATGGAATGTTTTAACGTTGAGGCAGCTGAATATTTAGTTGTATTTTAAGAGGCATTCTCCAAGGGAAGCTATATTTAGTACTGTAGTTTTATAGCAGGATGCCAATTCTCGGGGTAATTATATACTTGAGTATAGTGTAACAAGATTCTGATTATAACTTGCACACTGATACAATGCACACTTCTTTCTTAAGAGATCTTTATAGTAAAAGAGAAACCTATCAAGTCTGACAATTATTTAACTAGAGGAAATAAAGTGAGAAGCCAGTTGTATTATTAGGTGTGAGTACCTGTTTCACAATTGTTAAACAGATGACTTGCATAACATTTATCTATTGTAGAAAATAGTAATATTTTGTGTTTGGTTTGCCATATACATTCTGGCATTACTGTGCAACTAATACTAATTAATAGCACAGTTTGCAGTTGTTTAGCAGTGCTTGTGGTGTTAAGTGATTTCACAGGAAAATTCAGTCCCAGTATTCCTGAAGTTGGCAAACGTATTATATAATGATTAATGTAGAGATCTGTATAGACTTTATATATCAATCGTACAGATGTTTTGAAATAAAATTCAGTGCTTTGAAGATAACATTATTGCATCTGAAGACTAAATGTGCTCTCTATAGATTGATAAGATTTCCATTCCTCGATTTCACATTTGGAAATAGTGGAAGAATATGCACTATATTTGTAAGAGGAGAAATAAATAATTACTGCTGAACTTTGCTAGTTTATATCATAATGCTTAATCTCTATTGGTTACATGCACTGATGTGTTGTCATCAACAACAGAAAAAATGTAATTATTATAAAACACTAGATGTATTTAGCAGCTTGTATTGCTCTTAGGAGGTTTTTGGTTGTTGAAAGGGGAATCAGAATAGTTGTGGAGGATCCAATTAGGTAAAGAGCTAATGAATGAGAAATTGCGATTTAGTACACAGAGGTAATATAATTAATGGTCCACATACCATTCTACTGGGGACTTAAAATGATGGCAGGTTACTGAAATACATATAATACCGCTCTGGATTATTTTGGAAGTGGGTGTGGGGTTGGGTGATTTCATAATACCTATATCATGTTGCCTGACACACAAGTGTTTTGAAGCATAGGTAGTGTACGTATATGAAAATCAAATTATAAATCTGTTCCTAGTATATGATATTTATAAGAAGCCCTTTCTGTATATTGTTAACGTGTTACACAGAAATTGTTTAGGTTTTTTTGAAAGCATTCTGAAAAACATGAGCAGCAGCCTTGAGAATAAATCTTAATCAATTGTTAGAATCAGGTTTAATATCACTGGCATATGTCGTGAAATTTGTTGTTCTGTGGCAGCAGAACATCGCAATACGTGATAAAAGATAAATCACAATAAGTGTGTGTGTGTATGTGTGTATGTATGTATATATATATATATATAGTTAAACAAGTAGTGTAGAAAGAGAGGAAATAAAAAAAAATACCGAGGTAGTGTTCATAGGGTTCATTGTCCATTCAGAGATCTGATGGTGGAGGGGAAGAAGCTGTTCCTGAAGCATTGAACGTTTGTCTTTAGTCTCCTGTATCACCTCCCTGATGGTAGCAATGAGAAGAGCCCTGTCCTGGGTGATGAGGTCCTTAATGATGGAGGCTGCCTTTTTGAGCCATCGCCTTTTCAAGGTGCCCATGATGAAACTTGCTGAATTAACAGCTTTCTGCAGCTTTTTCCGATCCTATACAGTGCCTCTGCCATACGAGATGGAGGTGCGACCAGTTAGAATGCTCTCCTCAGTACAACTGTAGGAATTTGTGAGTAGAGAATTTGCTGAAAGACTTGCAGTAGCAGTGTTAGACATCTGAGGTTCTCAAATTGTTAGAGTACTAGCCTGAATTGTGCTGAGTATATCCACATTCTAGCTGGGTCGAGTACACATTGAAGCTTCTAAATATGGTGAAGCCTGGTTAATTGGGATATTTCAGGACTAGTACATTTTGCCCTAATTAAGAGGCTGCCCCAATTAGCCGAGGTTTCATGGAAATAGTTAAAAGGTATAAAAAGACAAACTACCATTTAACTGACTGACATTGTGTATTTAAATTAAATATTGAAAAAATTAGATCACTAGAAATGCTACTATAGTAATATAAAACAGTGTTGGAGGCTGTGGTATAAGAAAGGACCCTACGGAAAATCCTGGCAATTCTGGACAATGTTTCTCACCCTCTGCATGTCACCTTGGCTGAACAGAGGAGCACTTTTAGTAATAGACTGAGACAACTGTGCTGCTCCAAAGAGCACTACATGAGGTTATTCTTACTCTCGGCCATTAGTTTCTATAATGACTCAACCTATAGGTGGAGAAGTGATGACCCCTCCTGATAGACTGTTTGAGGTAACTTATTTTTTATTCCTTCTTGCTTCTCTTCTTATATTTGTATATCTGTGCACTTGTAATGCTACTATGACATTGTAATTTCCTTTGGGATCAATAAAGTATCTATCTATCTAATAGTTATCGACGGTATACTGCCGTGTTCTTTTGATTGACTGTAAATGAACAAAATCAGTACAGGCACCTAGTGTGGATAATGGACTGCCTTCATGCAATGTCTTCAACAATTGCATCCTCCAAATCTTAATTTTCATTGTAACATTCAAGATGACTGTTGCTACCTTCAAATCCTTCATAGTTCCTCACTCGTTCAAGGAGTGAAATCATTTTCACTCTCGGTTATATCTGGCATCTTCAAGCCTTAATGGTTGAAACTGCAGTGAGCAAAATGGTTCTGAATTGTCTTACTGCTTATTTCTTGGCAACTATCAGTGACAAAAATCACTGCTTTTTGAATGCAAACATAATCAACTGACACGGTTTAAAAACTGTTTGCTTTAAGCACAGTGTGATGTCTTGATGGCCACACAAGCCTACGTGACTGATGCTAGTTAGAAACTGTTCGTCACCAGTCTCTTCTCCCAGTTAAGTGGCATAGTGCCCAAGATAAACGAAGGGAACCCTGGTTATTTGAGAATTGTGCCAAATAAGTGGCTGCCCTGATAAAACGATGGCTTAAATAACCATAATCCACTGTATGTTGATGCAGATAAGCCTGCCCACAATCTCAAAACAATTACATAAATTCCCTTTGATAATGAAACTCAAAAGCCATAAAAGTTTCTTCCATTAGACATCTAACTGCAAAGTTCTACATGATGTGAAAGGATGTGGGGGTAGTGAAGAAAATCTTGTATTATTTCATTCTACTCAGTTTAGGAAATGACTGTGGAATTCAACTATCGCGATCTAAACTCACAAAGTGAAAGACTGCTTTGTAGCAATGTGAAAATGATGTTATAACTCATTATGCTATTTTGTTTTAATCAATCTGCCTCAGCAGTTTACCTTACCAAAAATTTATTTTAGTTGTGGACAAAAATTATCTATTGTAATTTGTGCAGAATTGGAGAGTGTTAAATTTTATTTGTACTGACTTCTCTATATTCATAACATGGGATTTAATAGAATTTTAAAATGCAGTAATTTAGCTCTCACAAGAAGCAACAAAGAAACAGGAAATGAAATATTTTGTTTGAAAGAATTAGGGATAGACTCACTGGGCTACTTTCAAATAACTTATGAAGAGAAGGAAAGACATTTCATTAAATCAAATTTTATTTTTCGGCAGTAATATATATGAAGCAAAAATGCATAGAGGACACAAAAGCAGATTAGTGATCACGGAAGAAACATTGCAAGGGGCTTACAAATTTAAACCAAGTGTTTTGTGCCTCTGTAGGTTTTCAAACTATCCATATAATTTCTCACAGGAATCCAGATATCACAATTCGTAAAAATATATTTTAGTTATTTCGGTTCTATACCTCTCTGGACTCAATTATGATATTTTCAGTGATACAGTGTCCTTTGTTAGATAAAGCACTTAAGGATGATATGTCTGGCTCTAAGTTCGAAATCCAAAAGCTCCAAATGCATGGATCCATTGAAATGTTTCAATATTAGTCAGAGTTTGCATAATTTTAAATTCAAATTGTATCCACTTGACTTTAAGATAAAGCACAAAAATGGTGGAAAGCTACAATTTAGAACTTCCTTGATGACATGTGTTTTTCAAGCAGCCACAAGTTAAGCTTTTCAGACAAGGCAGGTTGATGGCTGTATTCATGACTTTTTCTGAATGTCCAAATCTCAATTGAGATGGTTGTTTGGTTATGTCATTTGGGCTTTGCGCCTCCAAGCTACGATAGTGAGACGTGGTGTGAGTTTCTGTGCTTGATTGTATCCAGTCTCTCTGCTGGAAATGACTGTGTGGATGTTGGATAAGAACAAGCTTTGGCTCAGCACATTTCCCCCCATGATTGAATAACCTGGCGATGCTCATCGTCTAGGCAGACCCATTGGAAAAAGCTACAGTGCTCAAGAAGTGCATTATATTGAGACAAAAAGAAAGAATGTAGATTGAAAAGAAAGAGCAAAGATAGCTAGGAGTTTATAATCTTACGTGCTGTTGCAAGGTGAAATTCCTTAAGACAAAATATGACTAATATCTGTTGAATTTTCAATATAAAATATGCATTGTGGTTGCAACCTGGCTAGCTTTGTCATATGCATCGTACATTAAATGTGCATTAATGGGAATGGAAATTATGAAACTATCCGACAATTTGCAAAGTCTGTAAAATCCATGAAGAGAAAATTTTGTAGCTAGATCCATGGGATGCATTAGCTATGCCTGTACTGAATCTACTCAAAAATACACAGAAAAAATAAACAAAAATAACCCATTAATGGTAATTAAATGTTTGTGGATTAAATGAGAAATTTTACGTTCTTGTACAGTTATATTTAGTAAATAGTTCTAGCCCTAGAAGCTTTTAGAAAATAGCTGGCTGAATATTACATGTTGTAAAATGAAACTGATGTAATCTATGTAGTTTCGTCAGGTGGTTTCCAAACATAATTTTGTAAGCTAGAAAGCAAAGCTTCTAAGGTTTTAATTTTTACTTAATTTTCCTTATTTTCAACTTTGACAGCAACTTTCAAAGACATTCATGGTGTTTGATTGACATAGACACTAGCAAATAACTGTGTGCCTTTTCTGTCAGTTTTTCTGATTTTCTTTGGATGGTTTTTGGGGGTTGGTTTGTTCTGGCATTGCCCATGTGCCAGGATTTATACTTGGAAAACCTTACCACCCTGCAGGAGCTCAATTTTGAGTATGGAGCCAGATTTATGAGGTTTTGTCCTCAAGAGATCTGCATGAGGGAAGAATGAACTTTTTGCCTAGGTCAACATTAAGTGTTTTTTTTAATTTTAAGACATTTATGGGATTAATGCTAATTTATGGAATTAAGCACCAATGAGCTCATTCCAATCCAACAGATTTACAAAAATAATTCAACAGATCAGTAAATAAGGAATGTAAAATAAAAGTAGAAAATGCTGGAAACAATCAGCAGCTCAGACAGCATCTGTTCAGAGAGAAAGGGTCCTGGACATGTTGAAGTCATTGTTGAATTCTCAGGACTGAAACATGTTTAGTCAGAAGTTGCAATGCAGTTCTTGTTCTTGCATTTGGTTTTGTTTCTTAAGAGGTCAGAGTGGCAGCAGGATGCAGGATGGAGAATTAAAATGACAGGCAAATGGCAATTCTGGATTGCCCTTGCAGACTGATCAGAGGCGTCCTAAAAAAGCAGTAGCTCAGTCTGTGCTGGATGTAGAGGAGGCTGTATCATGCACACTGTGTACACAGCACTAAATTGTAAGATGCCAAGTGGAATACTGTTGCATCTGGAATAAGCATTTGGTTACATTGATGGTGGGAGGGATGAAAGGGAAGGTTGCAGAATAAGTGGTTTTGTGAAAAGGAACAGTTGTTAGTGAAGGTGGTGGGTTGAACCAGGTTATTATCAAGAAAGTGGTCCCTATCGAGTGCTGAAAGTGAGGAGTGGACTACTAGTGGGATCATTTTGAAGCTGGTGGAATTTATGAGGTGGAAAATCAGAACACTTTCAATGAACAGCATCTCATCTTCTAGGTTGGCATATTAGAGCCCTCCTGCCTTAACTCTGAAATACCAACTCCATTTATGCACCTTGACCTGCTAAGTGTTTAGCACATTGTCTATTGGTCAAACTAGAGTTTCAGCTTTGGTTTTCTTTCTCTATTCTCCTCCGTTTTCATTTGTTGAATTTTATTTATTCCTCCTTTCAGATCACTGTGAATAACAGATCTTCACATTTCTCTCTCAATGCACACTAGTTGTGTCATCAGTCTCTCATCGTCCCCACTCAATCTCAGTCATTCCTTTTGTTCTCAATATCTCTTCTGCTTCTTTGCAACTTACAGCAAGTTTGATTTCTGAGTTTTCTCAATTCTGATGAAAGGGGGAGACCTGAAACCTTAAATGCATATATCACTTGACCTGTTGAGTAGTTTGTGCACTTCCTGTTTCTGTTTCTAATTTTCAACATCTGCGGCTTATTTGCTTTTGCATAAGAGATATTTCTGCACACCTAAGGATGAATTACTCTGCTTTTTTGGCAGTGGTTCTAACATTCTAAAATCATAGATTATACAAGCCAGTGTAGCAAACTGAAACTGAGCTAACCTGCCTTATATAATCAATTATGATACCTGATGTAGACAATGCTTTTTCAAAAAAGTGAAATATACAATAAAGGACCATCTGATTTTCATTGAAGATCTATTTCATTGAAGATGTTGGATACATGCTGTTCATCGGCTTCCACAATCTACAACTCAAAGTTGCAAATATGTCAAGGTAGTGGTAAGAGACAAGAAACATGCCATCATATTCTGATTGTAGGCCACAAAATAATGAGGGAAATAGAGGAAAAAGTTTGCCGTGAAAATACTGGAAATGCAAATTTGTACGTCGAGTTGTGATACTGGGGAGCTTCAGTTACCATAGTGATTACCGGAGTGAGATTGAAATAAAGTACTGAAAAGATCAGGCAGCAGTTGTAGAGAAAGAAACAGCTAATGTTTCAAAATGTTGGAGGGACTCAGCAGGTCAGGAGGCATTTATTCATTTCCATGGATGCTGCCTGACCTGCTGAATTCCACCACCGTTTTGTGTTTGCCACTTGGGAGTTCCAGTATCTGCAGAATCCCTCGTATTTATGTAGCTAATATTTCATTTCATTGATCTGAAGTGCTTGATCATTGACTTGAAATGTTAACTCTTTTGCCTTCCACAGACACTGCCTGACCTGCTGAGCATTTCAGGTATTTTCTGTTTTATGTAATTAAAATAAGCATTTGAAGATGTTTTAGTTAATAAAAGGGAGCTGGCATTGATTTTTTCTTTTCTAAAGGCAAATTGCTTTTGAATAATTTGATTGATTTTTGATAAATAACAGAGAAGAAGTGGATGAAGTGAAACAATGGTAAAATTCATAGTGTTGAAACTGAATCTAACATGTCCTACTGATGTAAGTCACTGTCATATTTTCATGGTAATTAAAATTACACTATGATCCAAACCATCAAATTTTAATTGGATCATAAGCAGTGTCAGTGAATACCTTTTTATATTAACAATCAATTTAAATTGTTACTGAAAAAGTTAACTTTATAGCAGGCAATGTTCCCAATGGAAATGAGGTTAGACAAGTAAACCACAACATTGCTAAACTGTCAAAGATGTCTGTGATTTTGGTGTTTTTCCCCTCTATGGTGAATACCATTTATTGTGCTGGAGAATGTACAGTACCATAGAAAATCTTTTCCATATTTGTTCATTTATTATATTGTGGTCTTGCAGTTTTACAACAAACTTCTTTAGGAAAATTGAAAGCTTATTCTGCTGTACATGATAAATTTAGAAATCTCAACCCCAGTGTTACTACCACCCCGGCCTCCTGCCTGCATCTGAGTAGAAATGAATGCACCTGTAGTTTTCTGTCTCTACACATGTTGTAGGTTCTGATTATCAGTTTGTATATTTAATGTGTTCTCAGTATTTGTTCAGAACCCTTGGGGCCAATGCCCCAGCTTGCAGAATATATCACTTGCGTTAGGATCCAGCAGAAGGGATAAAAGCTGCCCGTTATGGGACAGAGAGCAGAGTTTCTAACCTTGAAGAGTAAATAAAGCATTTGGGAACAAAATATTTGCCTTACCTTTCCAAACCCTTGAGTTTTCTGCTGGAATCATATATTCTTGATTCTTACAGCGGCTGGGAGTGGCTGCTTTTGGCAGTAACAAGGCTATTGTCAGCTCAGTAAGACAGAGGTCTAAGTGAGTGCTGATTGGCATTAATGCACATGGAAACTGGAGGCCTTCTACAAAAATCAACTGCTGAGGAATTTATGTAGCTAGAATCTTAAACAGTCAATACCTTAACTAACAATAATGGCATTTGTTTTGGAAATGCCTTGCATAGTTCCAGTGGTAGAACATTAATGAATAGAATGAGAGAGCACAGAAGGACAACACTGATCCCATGCCACTCTTTGAAGTGCTCTGTGAGTAGTCCCCACAAAACTGTTCTTTTTCCGTACCCCTTTAACCATCTTGGTTTCAATTAAACCCAAAATCCTTTGGAAAGTTTCTGTTGATTCTATTTCTTCCAAACTCTACATTACAGATCACAAATGACTACTTTTATAAAAACTTCCCTCTCTAATTTTTTTTTAGCTCTAAATGAACACCAACTGTCTCAAGTGAAGAAAAAATGGGCACTGGTAGTCAGTGTCAGGGTTTTTATTATACTTTCAGTAGTATGAGGATAACAATGCATAATTTAAGCATGTGCCTTTCTGGAAGCAATCAGCAGACTATTATAACAAGGATACTAAAGATGTCCACAACCGATGGCTGAACATTGAGTTTTCCAATTTTAGGTAAACTGCTCCCCCTCTATCCCTTTTATCCCTCCTCCTGATTTATCTAATTCCTACTACTCCACGCCAGCGCCCCCCTCAAACTCGCAAGAGATGTGGCAGGTGTCTGGAAATCTAGAGCAATACATACATGTTGGAGAACTCAGCAAGTCAGGTGACATCTATGTAGAGGAATTGACCCTTCACCAACACTGGAAAAGAAAGAGGCAGAAGCTACAAATAAAAGGTGAAGTGAGAGAAGGACTATAAGCTAGCAGGTGAGAGGAAAGGTGGAGGAGGAGAAAATGAAGTAAGAAGCTGGGAGGGGATAGGTGGAAGAGATAAAAGGCTGAAAAAGAAGCGATCTGATAGGTGAGGACAGTGGTCCATGGAAGAAAGGGAAGGAAGAGGGCAACCAGAGAGTGATGATGGTCAGTTGAGGAGAATAGTAGAGGTGAGAGGATAACCGGTATGGGGAATGGAAAAATGAGGTGAGGCGGGAGAGGGCATTAGAAATGACCAGAATTGGAGAATTCAATGTTCATGCCATCAAGATGGAATGTGACCTCCTAACCTCATTGTAACTGTAGGGGAGGACATAGACCAATGTGTCGGAATGGAAATGGGAAGATAAATTGTAATGGGTAGCCGATGGGAAATCATGCCCTTTTTTGGTAAACAGAAGAAAGGTACTCAGTGAAGCGGTCTCCCAGTCTGCGCTGGATCTCACCAATGGGGAAGAGCCACAGAAACAACGAATGACCCCGCCAGACTTGCAGGTAAAGTGTTGCCTCACCTGGAAGGCCTGAGTGGAGGAGGTGTAGAGGCTGGTACAGAAGTTGTCATGCTTGCAAGGATCAGTGGTGAGGGAGGGAAAGATGTGCTTAGTGCTAGGATTCCATTGTAGGTGGCAGAGGTTATGGAGAATAATTGGTATAGTAGTTAAGAACTAGGGGAATTGTATCCCTGTTACAATGGCAGGAAGTTGGGGTGAAGGCAGTTGTGCAGGAAATGGAAGAGAGATGGGGGTAAAGGCAGCATTGGTGGTGGTGAAAAGCAAACCTGTAAGTCGGTTGGCATTATTTATTGTATCTCGTGCTCCTATTGCAGCCTCCTCTACCTTGACGAGCACCTTCACTCTGTCGCAAAAGTCAGGATCTCCCGGTAGCTATCCATTTCAATTGGACTTACTATTCTAACATGCCGCTTAATGGCCATCTCTACTGCGATGATGAGGTCAAACTCAGGTGGAGGAGTGACACTTTGTAATCTGTCCAGGCAGCCTCCAACCTGATTACATGTACACATATTTCTCCAACTTCTGGTATTTTCTCCACCCTCCCTCCTTTGTTTTTCTGTTCTCCATTCTGAATATTCTCTACCCCCCCACCTCCCCTTCACTTTGATTCTTCTCACCTGCCATTCAACTCATCTGGTTCCCCTCTTCCCTTTCTCCATGATTCACTCCCTTCTCCTATCAAAATCCTTTTTCGACCCGTTACTACGTCCACTTATTACATCCCAGCCTCTTATTGCATTCTCCCACTCCCCTCCCCAACCATCCACCTTCCTCCTCACCTGGTCTCTCATTATCCCCTGCCTGTTGTACTCTTCTTCACCCTGGCCTTCTGATTCTGGCTTTGGCTCCCTTCCTTTCAATGACTAATGAAGGGTGTCAGCCTGAAATGTTGACTGTTAATTCCCCTCCATAGCTGCTGCCTGACCTGCCAGGTTCCTCCAGCATTTTGTGTTTGTCCCCCATCACTCAATGCTCCCTCCAAATACTCCATCTGCTCATCGCCCACACATTCCTTCCACTGGGCTCCACCCTCCCCATTCTATTCCCATCTGCCCTCCCCACCTTCTCCAATCAGATTCCATCATCTTAAGCCTTTTCTTGCCTCCTGTTACCTTCTAGTCTCTGTCACTATTTCCACTCTTCTCAATTTCCTCACACTTGTCCTCACTTTAGCAGTGCCTGCGTCACCCTTCCATTCATGTCATTCTCCTGGCTACCTCTCCCTCTCCCTTTTGGTCCAGATTAAGAGTATCAACCCAGAATGTCGGCTGCCCATTTGCCTCCATAGATGCTGCCTTGTCTGCTGAGTTCCTCTGGTATCTTGTTTGTTGCCACAAAAGTGGTACACTGTGCCTCCATTGCTTTACATTTGAAAACTGAATATTGGCCAAGGATGTAAAATTTCATGGCCATAAGATCTTTACAAACTAAATCAAAATACATTGTTGGCAAGTAGGTGCGTGGCACAGTGATGCAGGTAGCAGAGCTACTGCTCCTCAGCTCCAGAAACTCAGCTTCAATCCCAATGTGTGCAGTTTGGGTGTACTCCCTCAAAACAGTAGGGGTTTCCCTCATGTCTTCCAGTTTTCTCCCACATTTCAAAGTTGTGCAGGTTGTCAAGTTAATTAGCCACTGTAAATGTCCCTTGTGTACAAATAATAGATAGGGCCTGGGAGATGTTGATGGGAATGTGGGGAGATTTACCTAGTTTGTGAATGGGATTGCTCTAGGAGCCAGTGAAGATTCAGTGAGCCAAATGATCACCTTTGTTGTGTGAAACTCAAAAAGTTGAATTTGTTGGAAATAGTCAGGGATAAATTGCAACTGACCAACCTAAAATTTCTGTTTGAAATCAAATTTAAGGACTCCAACTTGCATTTATATCTTTATTCAAAGTTATAAACCATTGTTATTTGAAGCTGCTCTGCAGCATCTGTAAAAGCATTTGAACATTTTATTCTTAGAGCTTCTTAGTATGTACTGGGGCTTGTAGAGCCTGCAGCCACAACACTGCATATTGACAACACTGTCTAAAAGGGGTAGTATTTGGAAAAAAATTTTGCTGGTACTCTGGTACACCAGTGGAACTTAATGAATGTTCCTTTTTCTTTGTGACTTTCACTGATTGTTGATCTGATGTTGGTATACCATGTAAAGGGAATTCACAACTTTTATTTGTTGTTTAATTGAGTTGTCTTGATCCCATTGTAAACTCTCCAAGAAGCATGGGCCGTGCACTCTGGATTTATTGATTACTAATTTATCTTTTACGTTGTTATTAATTAATACAATTTAAGTAGTTGATGGTGCATCAGAAATCAATGGTACATAGATCATTGAGTAACATTGGCCAAATCATGGTTGTTTTGTTTTGCACTTACCTGGGGCGGCTGAGTAAGAGCAAAAGACTTGACCTTTTGCACCTTAAAGACAACAGCAAGGTGTAGCAAGGCCTTGGGGCTAAGTAAGTCCAGGGTGGTATGCTTCTGAAGATACCCCCCTCAATTATCTTGCCAGGAGGCAAGGTAGGAGATGGAGCTTTGTCTCCAATGAACCGATCACAGAATCTAAATGTCTGAATATAAATGTTACTTTAACTCTTTAAAAAAGAACAAATAAGAAAAAGTAAGGGGGAAATAAAGTTACTGAATCTACATACTTCTCCCGCACTCTACAAGGCTTAGAACCCCCATTCAAGTCAATGAGGTTGCTCATCGTTCACCAAGAAGGCTTAGGAAGAACAAACTGAATTCTGTAGTAACTCAGCAGATCAGGCAGCATCTGTGCAGAGAAGTGAGCAGTCTATGTTTTAGGTCTCAACCCAAAATAATTGACTTCCCATTTCCCTCCTGACCCCCTGAGTTCCTCTGGCATTTCATTTGTTGCTCCAGATTCCAGCATCTGCATTCTGTTGAATCTGTTGGGGTTGCATAGGCAGATTCCCTGGTGGAATCAGAATTAGTTTTAATATCACTGGCCTATGTCTTAAAATTTGTTTTACAGCTGCAGTACATTGCAATACATAATAAAGAGCTATAAATTACAATTTTATTTATAGATGCACGTGTGTGTATGTGTATATTTGTGTGTGCTTGTGTGTGTATATATAAAATAAAATTAAATAAATAGTGCAAAAAGAGAGTTAAAAATACTGAGGTAGTATTCATGGGTTCATTGTCCAATCTGAAATCTGATGGCGGAGGGAAGAAGTTGTTCACGTTGAGTGTGTGCCTTTAGGCTCTTGTACCTCCTGCTTAATGGTGGCAATGAGAAGAGGGCATGTCTTAGGTGATGGTGTCCTTTATGCTGCCTTTTTGAGGCCACGCCGCCTTAAGGTGTCTTGGATACAAGGAAGACTAGTGCTCATGATGGACCATGCTGAGTTTACAAATTTCTTTCTGCAGCTTTTTCTGGTCCTGTGCAGTGTCTTCCAACTGTTAGAATGCTCTCCACGGCATACCTGTCGAAATTTGTGGGAGTCTTTGGTGACATACTAAGTCTTCTCAAACTCCCAATGAAATATAGTGTCAATATGATGGAGCCAGGATAGATCCTCAGAGACATTGACACCTAGGAACTTGAAGCTGCTGATCCCATGATGAGGACTGGTGTGTGTTCCCTCAACCTCTCCTTGCTGAAGTCCACAGTTAGTTCTTTGGTGTCAATGACGTTGTGTGCAAGGTTGCTGCTATGACACCACTCAACCAGTACACCTCCTTGTGTATTCTGCCAGCATTAGTTGTGTCACCAGCAAGTATATAAATGCTATTTGAGCTGTGCCTAGCCACAAAATTGTGAGTGTAGAGAGAGTGGAGCATTAGGCACATCCTTGAAGTGTGCCAATGTTGATTGACAACAAGGGGAAGATGTTATTTCTGATCCGCACAGACTGTGGTCTCCTAATGAGGAAGTCGAGGATCCAGTTGCAGAGGCCCAGATTTTGGAGCTTTTTGTTAAGTATTGAGGGTATGAATGTGATGGACACTGATCAATAAACAGAAGCCTGATTTCGGTATTACTATTGTTCAAGTGATCCAAGGCTGAGTGGCGAGTCTGTGAGTTTACATTGGCTGTAGACCTATTGTGATGATAGACAAGTTACAGCATTCCAGGTCAGGAGTTGTTTCTAGCTATGTCTAACCCCTCAAAGAACTTCACAGTCGATGTGCATGCCACTAAGCAATGGCCATTGAGGCAGCTCACCCTGCTCTTCTTGGGCACTGGTATGATTGTTACCCTTTTGAAGCAGGTGGGGACCTCTGTCTGCAGTAGTGAGAGATTGAACATGTCCTTGAGCACAGCCACCAGTTGGTTGTCACAGGTTTTCAGAGGCCATCAGGGCCTGACACCTTGTGAGGGTTTACCATCATGAAAGGCATTCTGACGTCAGCCTCTGAGACAGTGGTAACAGGGTCACCGCATGCTACAGGTATTCACACAGGTGTAGCTTTATTCTCCCCTTCAAAGCAAACATAAAAGCATTAAGGTCATATGGGAGTGAAGCATCACAGTCATTCACAATGTTAAGTTTTGATTTGTAGGAAGTAACAGCCTGCAAACCCTGTCAGAGCTGACGTGCATCCGATTCCATCTCTATCCTCAATTGGAATTGTTGTTATGCCCTTAAAATAGCCTCCTGTATGTCAAACCTGGACTTCTTGTATAGTTCTGGATCACCGGTATTGAATGCCACAGATCTAATCCTTAGCACACTACAAATCTCTTAATTCATCATGGCTTTTGGTTTGGGTATGTCCCGTATGTTCTTGAAGGCACACTCTTATCCACACAGGTCTTAGTGAAGCTGGTGATGTATTCATTCGGACTCAAAGATGAATCCCTAAATGTCCAGCCCACTAACTCAAAGCAGTTCTGTAAGTGCTCCTCCACCTCCTTTGACCATACCTTCTTTGTCCTCACCAGTGATGCTGCGGTATTAGCTTCTGCCTGTGTGCCAGGAGTGGAAGTACAGTTGAGTGATCGGACTTTCCGAAGTGTGCTTGTGAGATGGCATGGTAAGCATTATTGATGGTAGTACAACAGTGGTCAAGTGTGTTGGCTCCTCAGGTTCCACAGGTGATATGTTGGAGTGGTAATTGTTCAAAGATTTCTTCAAGGTGGCCTGATTAAAATCTCCCGCAATGATAGGGTTAGCAGTTTTGTGCCTGCTGATTACGTTGCTCAGCTCCTCCAGTGCCTGCCTGATATTGGCCCGAGGTGGAATGTACACGACTACCAAGATGATGGCTGAAAAAGCTCTCGGCAGATAAAATGGGCAACACCTGACCACTAGACGTTCCAGGTCAGGTGAGCAAGACTGAGGAAGAGCTGCCACGTATATGCATCACAATTAGTTAATCATAAAGCCTACTCCACCTCCTCCATCTTTAAAAGGCTGAGCTGTCCTATCTTTGCAGAGTTTGGTGAAGCAATCGAGCTGCAGCGCTGCATCCAAAATAGCTGGGGAAAGCCACATTTCCATGAAGCAAAGTGTACAGAAATCCCCAATGTCCCTCTGGTAGAGCAATCTTGCTTTGAGGTCTTCTGTTTTATTTTCCAGAGACTAAATTCACCAGCTTGGTAGTCGGGAGTAGAAGTCTAAAGCGTCAGTGACTCAATCGTACCTGTAGGCTGGCGTGGCATCCCCGCTTCTGTTTTATTAAAGGGGAACTGTACTCACAACCCACTTATGCTGTTTGAGGTTCATCAGCTTTGAGTATCAATAGATTTTTAAAAACAGTATTAAAACAATACTGCTTACTGAAGTATCGATGGCTGTGGATTTCAGCTGTAGTAGTCCTAAATGGGAACATTTGGTGACTCCCTTTGGAGCTGCAAGCAAAAAGTTACCACTTAACGGCACCATTTTACTATTTTCTTATCAGTTTCTGCCACTGGGCTTGAGATAGAGTCCAGCGCTGAATCAGTGACAGCTATGCTGGCATTCAGTTTGTCTTGTACCTATAGTGGATTTAAAAATCTCCAGGACTTACCTGGGAGTGACTAAAAGCTGGCAATTTCTTTCAGTACTGCTAGTCAGGGCCAGATCATATCAACCTTCTAGATTTTCTTTTCCTCCTTAAGTTATGTGATTTTCCTTTTAATCTGTTGTTGCTTGGTCTTAAAAATAATTAAGGAATGGCGTTCAATTTTACCATTCAGTATTTTCCTAAACTACAGATTTGATCTGTATCAATTATCTTTCCTCTCACCACATCAACATTAATTTGGGGGCACTAACTTTTTTTTAAAGAGTTTTTTTTTGGATAGGATACCACAGTTTCCCTTTTCACCTTCACTGCACTCAAGTGAGCTGAAATGACCTTGCACTTCATTGTTCTGCACACCGCGCCATTCATCAACCAGTAATGGTTTGGTCACATTACACAGATTCACTGTGTTCATAGGGAACACCTGAAGGTTTGAAGAGTGATGGGAAACAAAACTTTCTAGAAAGAATTCAGATCAAAGATTATCTGATATGTTGAAGTGCTTATGAGAAGATGTCATTAACACCATACCATATTTATTGGTTGTTCAGAAACTTTGACTTGTGCTTTGAAGACTCCTAATTAAAATTCTGGGTCTCATTTCAATATTTCAATGTGTTTATTGCTAAATGTTGTATCTTCTTTGCAATCTACTATTTTTTAATCTAAATGTGTATCATGCTTTTGTTAAGAAAGGAACATTTCCATTGTTTCATTTACTTTTCATTGTTGGCTTTACTCCCTGAAACAAGAAAGATAAAAGTGACTTAAAGTTCACTTTAACTAAAGTGCAAAATGGATTATAGAAAATTGGCAGTGTATTTTATAAAACCTCAATTTCTTTTTCCACTGGAAGGATGTAAACCAGTCTGTCATATTGCCAGAACACATTACACTCTTTCACTGGATGCCAATATTACCACCTAACGTTAAACATTATAGAATTAGGTTTAAGATTTAGTAACTATCTCACAATATTTTATAATAGAAAAATTATATAATAGTTGATTCAAAGCTACATTTCACACATTATACCATGATTCCACTCATGAAACCTTTGAATTAAAATACTGGACTTATTTTTATTTGGTGTAAAAATTGTAATAATAATCAATAAGAACAACACTATTATGACATCCAAAAGTCTCTATAACCTAGTATGTCACACACTGCATGCTAACAGGTAAACACTATACTACCATTTTCCCAACTGTGCCTTCTTACCTGCTGCCATGTGTTGGCGCGTGGCCAAGTGGTTAAGGCGTTCGTCTAGTTATCTTGAGGCGTTCGCTAGTTCGAGCCTTGGCTGAGGCTGCGTGTGTGTCCTTGAGCAAGGCACTTAACCACACATTGCTCTGCGACGCCACCGGTACCAAGCTGTATGGGTCCCAATGCCCTTCCTTTGGACAACATTGGTGGCGTGGAGAGGGGAGACTTGCAGCTTGGGTAACTGCCAGTCTTCCATATATAAAAAAATACCTTGCCCAGGCTTGCACGCTGGAAACTTTCCAAGGTGCAAATCCATGGTCTATTGATCCTAATGGAGGCCTACCTACCTGCTGCCATTTTTAGACATCCTTGCTTCCCCTTCCCTATTTATTTTGGAATTAACAGCACTGAAGTGCCTTTGAATTTTTAATAAAGAAATCTTTAATATGATTTCCTTATCCTTATTTGCCCATTGTAGTGCAGAAGTACTTGAATATACTTAAAATAATATTTGTATATTAGTTCAATCAAGAGAAAAGTGTCTAGAAAATTAATTGCACTGGGCCTCTTTTTAAAGCTGGTTTAGCAACATGTTGTTAATAATAATTAACTTGCAACATGAATGTATTTCGGTCATTATTACAATGTACTGAGTGTTTCTCTTTTTATTAGAAGTTTATTGTATTAGCATCAATGTCATTTATAATACTTTCAGTGTGTGTGTGTGTGTTGAGATTTGTCTCAGTAAAAGTCTAAATATTAGAGTATACTATGTGCCTTAATTGTGCTTAGTAACTGGGTTGTTAATACATCAGAGCAATAAAGACTAAGTGTTTTTATTAGCTCAGTGCTGGATTTGAATATTTAAAAAATATTAAGGTTTTTATCCCAGCTGTCTCAGCTGTGAGGAAAAAAAGCTAAAATATTGCTGCCAGTCAAGACTGACATGCCAAATGGCCAACTGTGAAATCACCAATTGTCTCACCTTTGCCTCAGTGACTATTAACTGTTTCTCTTTTCTTTTCCACCATCAGAGCTGTTTATAATTAATATAATACCATAACACTTCTTTGAAAGTTTTTTTGGTTTAAGGAGAAATAATCTGAAGCTTTCTAGTTACTGCACTTAGTGGAATGTCTTCATCCCCAATATCCCTTTACTAAATTTCTGCACTTCCTGCAAGAACTTGACAAACTATCTAAAATAGAGATTTCTAGATTTGTTGCAAAACTCTGACATGCTGTAAAGATTTGATGTAAATTTGTTAATTTAATAAAATCAAACATCCCATAAAGATCTTGGCATCATTCTCAACTTGCTCTGTCGCCATCAAAGATTTGGTTTGTGCATTCCTAAGTTTGTCTGTTATTTCACTGCACAATTTGCATTGTGTTGTCTTTCCTCATTCTTCCAAAACAATGTATAATTTCCCTGGATTCAGTTTTTTTTTGGTGATATTTCACCAATCCATCTGATTTTTTAAAATAATCTTTCTAACTTTTCCTTTACAACATTTTTGTTAGTTGCAGACTTTGAAATTATTGTCTGAATACTCTAGCATAGGTCAGTAATTTTTTTTAAAATAAGAAAAGCCTTTCTAATACTGATCTTTTTTTTTAAAAAAAAAGCACGACTGGAATCTTTAATCTGATAAATGACTATTTACCATTCATCTGTGCCTTCTGTCTTTTAGCCTCAGATTTTTTAAATCTCTCTCCCATTGCTTTTCTCTTCATGAACTCTAAGTTTGCTAATGTAAAGTTCATTTAAAATGTCTATGTCCCTCAGTATCAGCTAGACTTCATAATTGTATTTATTGGTAAGTAACATTAAGTTAAATATCAATTGCCTTTAATACATCAGGCTAGACCTCATTCATTACTGCATACTCCTACAAGTGCCAGGGTTGCCCTGTAATATTGTCTTTAAACTTTTATTCTTCCATATGGCCAACTGGCCAGCCCTAGCTGAGTTTTTATTTCTTATTGGTATATTATTTGCATTGACTACAGTTTTTGTAAAAGTGATTGTAAAATATCTATTCGGAAATGTAGAGTTAATTACTCAGAGGCAGGAAGGAGTGGGTTTCCTGCAACTGATCAGCAGTAACCCCATCTCGCATCCTATACATTCCTTGTAGCACAGCTATGAACAAATGGAAAATTCTAGCTAATATTTTCTTCTTGTGTAGATTTGCACGAGTGTATTATACATTTTTGTGGTGAATTTTGCACTTAAATTACCTGTTGGTCTAAAGTGATAATTAAATAATTACCTATTTAATTCAAGGAAAGTGATGTCTCTGAAGTGTCAGTTACAATTTAAATTGCACTTCATTTTTAAGAATGCAATTTTGAATATTTTCATTGCTTTTTAAAAAATATTTACTTAATGTTCATGATCATAAGCAAGAAAATTAAGTCTTATGAACAGAATAACTGTTTCAAAAAGTCATAATTTCACTGCAATTTTGCACCTTCCATTTAATGAAAAAACTACTGTTGTGACTTTTAGAAAACTCCCTCTTTTCAAAATTGGATGAAAAATGTACAACGTTTGAATAGGAGGGATTGATACATAGTTTCATATAAATAGAAATAGTACATTTCTACAAAAACTCAAAAATTGTCCATTTGTTCAGCATATTAATATGTGAAATCATAACCTGTGTAATGTTGGCCTTGCTCCACGTCTGATGCATTGTTGTATCCTGGCCAATATTTCTTCTTCAAATAAAGCATGCACTTACTCATTCACATGCTGTTTGTTAAATATTGTAGTTCGCAACTTGTCTATTTCCCTGTACAAAATTTCAAAAAAATAACACATTGCGTATGAGTCCTGATGAAGAGTCTCGGCCTGAAACATCAACTGTTTACTCTTTTCCATAGATGCTTCCTGGCCTGCTGAGTTCCTCCAGCATTTTGTGTGTGTGTGTTGCTTTGGAATTTCAGCAAATGCAGATTTTCTCATGTTTGTGACATTGCTTATAAATCACTTTTAGGCATCTTGATGACAATATGGTCCTTTTTCAAGAAATACTGCAACAATTCTAGAGTGTAAAGAATGATTTGATGCAACTGTCCTTCTGAAACAATAAATTGTCCAATTTGCAAAATACAATGCCATTTTAAAATGGCTGCTAGATATTACACTATTAAAATGAGGGAAGTTAAAATATTTCCGAATTTCTGAAAGATCAGTATGGGGTTTTGATACTCAAAACTCTGATGTCATGATTTGATATTAATACATATTTTCTCTGAGTTGGAAATCATAGTGTCCATTAGATGGTAACAATGAGATAAAAGAATATATTTATAAGGTTGATATATGTAGAGTTATAGATTCTGTTTCTGTCGGTGATTCTTGCTGTTTTTTTGGACTATCACTGCTGTAAATCCACAGCTGAAACTCATCTATGAACATATTTACATTAAAATTTGAACATCACAAAACTTTTTGGAGAAATAAATCTCGTTTTCTCTGCACTTAATTCTTGAGAGAGGTAGTCTGGCCATGAAAGAGTTATTTACATTGTCTTAACTAATAATGAAACAAATACATTAGACTTTTCTAATGCAGAACCTACTGAGATTTTGTGCGTAGGAACTTGCCATTTAAACGTATGTGGATCTGATGGTCTTGAATAAGAACAGTATACATGGAATTAATGGCGGTGGGGGAGGATGCTTTTATTAGTAAATAGTAATTATTCAGATAGCTCTACTTATGCATATCTTATTAGTAAATTTGAGGAAAGGTGTAAAAGAAATCTGTGTAGCATCTCCATTAGTGTGTTGTGAAGTGAGTTCAGTTATGAGACTATTAAACTGCTATTTTGATAATTAAGCCCACAGCTGTTGTGAGGGCGTTGGGGGCAGTAGCTGATGAAGTAGCAGACTGTGCCATGAATTGACTAAATAGAGAAACAAGGGAAATTTAAGAGGTTTTCAAGATGAAGTTGTTATGAACATGAAGCCTGCTCATTCCCCAAGAACTTACCATAGATTCCATATGACCTGCAGTCTGTAAAGGCAGAGTGGTGTAACTCTCTGCTATGAAATTTGAGGCAATGGGTTTTTCTGCATACCCATATAGCTTGGGGTTTCATTTGAAAACAGCTGGAGGCTAAGGACCGACAGTTGCTTTATAAATAAAGCCCCCTGTTAATTCTTTTTTTTTCTCCCCCTTTGGAATCTGTGGTTAGTCTTCCAGTATGTGACCATTAATTACTTTTACCTCAGGCATTACTAGTTCAAAAATTCCAGTGCACTTTAACAGTACACTTTGGAATGGAATAAAATAAAACAACTCTGCCTCAACCAGTATTAGCCTAGAATACAGGACTATTCAATGTATACTGAATCCTGAATTAGTGTGGAGATAGCTTTTGGATTTCATTAAAGTGGCATAGAGGAAAATAAAAAAAAACATAATTTTAGTTTTGTTGTACCCACTTACCATGCAAGTACTTTACCTCCTACTGTGGAGTCTTGCTAACTAGCTCAGTCGTTTGGATGTTGCAAAGTGGAAAATATGGGATTTGAATAGAGTCTGCTAATTCATGCTCATTGAATTATTTTGCACAAAATACTACTCAGTTATTAGTAACAGTCTAATGAAAATGAAAACAGTATGTGTTCTAAATGAGCAATTTCAATAAGTTTCTAGTAAATTAATCCATGCATAATTTTTAACAGAAAATGAGTAGTTATTTTAAGATTGTAAACTACAAAATAGGTGGAAAGTAAGCTGGAGTCAAGAATATTTTAAATACATTGGAGTCAGGATATTTTGAATGCATATGTGCAAAGTGTATGGAAAGAAATTACTTCAGCTATTCTCTGTTCAACATGTTCTCAAATGAAATAAAGTCTAATTATCTGTCAATAATATAATGAATTTTATGGTACTTCAGTTATCTGTGGAACATACGTTTTAAATTATTTTTACATGAGGACTGTCTTATGATTGACACTGCAATTATTAATGAAGACAACAGAATTGTTAAGCAATGGTTAGCGAATGAAAGGAGGGAAGCTGTTTCATCAAATGGAAAAGTGTTAGTGTTACTGTGATATTATTAAATATACCATTATGGCAGCAAGATGGGTAAGTTTACATAAAATTCATCATGATATTGTTTCTTATCTTGGCATTTACTTTTTCATATATGTGATTGAAGCTTACTGCAATCTCAGTGAATTCATGATCTGCAAACCCTGGGGCAGAAGTTTGTGCAAAGAAAATACAAGATGCTGCTTTTTTGACAGTTTTTTTTTTGTCAGATGCTTGTTAAAGGGAAACTAAGAGAAGGGTTGAAAGTCTGCAGGTAGTGATGGTTAAAAAGACAAGGAAAATAGCGGAAAAGCAAAAGCCATTAAAAAGATGAATTGTTAGAGACTCGAAGCTTTCTTTCTTTTACTGCTATCAGTGTTGGATTGTGAAAAAATGATGCAGTGGTCCTTAGACCAGTTATGATTACATCAGCAGACACTACTGGTAGTGGTGGGTCTCTGCCAGAACTATCTGTTTAATAATAACAGCAGCTGTTATTCCTAAAATTCTTTATTTATCACCTCAGTATGCATAGGTAGGTGATCCAGGAGAGAAGTCACTAGGGATGCATTCTCTTAAGGGATGATACCTTTCATACCAAATGATGATTCTACATACGTGATCTTTGTTTTCCTTCTCGCTGTCTCTCTCACTTTCTCTTTTGAGAAAACTGTTTGCTTGCTGATGTACATAAATTTTTATCTAATACATTAATATAAACGAATGTTTACTTAGTATTTCCCAATTTTTTGCTAGCTCTTGCGGAGCATGGACTAGCTGCAAAGAGGTCTTTCCAACTAAAGACTGATAATATTTGATATTCCCAGTGCCTTTGAATTCTTACAATTCTCCCGAAGAATCTGAGTAATTCAAGGTGAAATTAAACTGTTTTTGATTGGAATCCTACTGAAGCAATAATTGTTGCCTGTGTTACCTGCCCACCTGGCCTAGATCAGAGGGCTGGTCAGATCAGGTGGCTGAATACAGAGAGACCCACTAATACAAACAAAGATTTAGTTTCAGTCAGAGTTGTAGATCATTTAAATAGAAACCAAAATGGAAGACATTTAAGAGTAAATAAAATTGAAGTAAACAAATAACGTGCATTGTTATAGAAGTTAATTATAATAAAAGTTAATTAAAATATACACTCACTTAAAAATAATTAAAACATGTTATGCTGAGACTTACAACTGAAGTAAAATGTATTTTTTTAAAATCTTGCATTTTTCATTGCTTCTCAGTTAGCAGGCCTGGAATCCCCATAGAAGCGAAGGCGGTCTCTGATCACAGGCCTGTCTCAGTGTAGGATAGGAGAGGCAATTCCCCACTTAAAATGGGCCCTGCTAGTGACACTACCTGCCACGGAATAACTCCCAGAGTTCTGCACTCAGCAGCACATACACAGAAGTCCAAGATTTACTGAAGTTTCAACAGCTAAACATTGGTTAATCCATTTGGAACCATTGGCTCCAATCAGCAATGTTTCCACAGTGAAATGCAGAATAACACTTTTGGTCACTATCAAAGTAGAACATTATTATTTATTACGAAGTATAAAAAGACACGAGGACTATGATATTTTAAGGTTTGTTGCATAGATCATAAATCTCTTTGCTTGGCACGGCATTTGTACTTGTATGGACATTGTAATGGAACTATGAATTATAATGAAGTACAAGTAGACAGAGAGTAAAATAAGAAAATGAATAGATCTGTTTGTTTCTATTATGTTCCTGACTGAGTAAAGTGAACTAATAGCAGAAATAAAAGGGAAATGACAAGATGGTTCAGTTCCCTATTTTGAATGAGATAGGCTCCATTTACAACTGATAAATAAATGACCACTAATATTATTGAGGCGTCTGCTCACAAAGAAGCCAAATCCTATAAGGGATGTTTGCAAGTACAAAATTACCATAATGCGGAGGACAGCAGTGAAATTTTAAAAAAGCCCAAAAAGTGAATCTAAAGTTCTCAGCACCACTTTCTAAACAGGATTTGATCCAATTTCACATGCATTCACAGAATATTCAAATTCCTACTTTCCAGTAAAAATACCCACAAAACTATTTCAAGTCAGTTTTTGTACTTTATCTAATTAAAAAATACAGTGCCCTTACTGCAGCATTAAACATTTTTGCAGGTTTTCATGCTGTACCTCTGTACCTATTTTCAGGTGTAAAACAGCTTCCTAAGCCTTCAACTCTGAGTGTAGGAAATAGACAGTTATCATTTTGGACTAAAATTCATTCTACTCTGGTAAATGCTAAAATATTCTAACTCCTTCTTCAAGACTGGTTTAGCCTGAAGCACCCAGCAATGGTTGCCTTAGGGGAAAGCTGCCCTGCATACAGGTATTACTCCATAGAAGACTAGTTTATAAGCATATTAGCCTGAATACAGAGTGGGGAGAGCACTAGGTGCATGGTGGCTGAATTCGTTAAGAGCTCTACCAATTCACTAAGTTTCTTATTTTTGGAATGAGAAGTAATTGTGGAAGCCATTAAAAAGCAGAAAAGACAAAATGATTTGAAAACTTATACATATTATTTTGATTTAACCATTATTTTAGGACAATAAGCATGCTGTATTATGTAGTGAGGTTGGGTAGAAAAAGCTGAATATATTCAAGGGAGCTCAGTGCCTCATTTATGGAATGATAGGGTAATAGCGCCCATTCTACATTCTATAATGTAATACGCATAACATTGAAATTAGCTAAATGCAGCATCATCTACTGGAACATTAGACGTCTACCAAGAACTTTCAGTGAGACACATATCCCACATGTGAAATGTTGTATATGATTCTTGAAAAATAGAAGGGTCAGGTTGAGAAAAATAACCACACCCAGTTTTCTCCCTAATTTTTGTATTATTTCATCACTTCTGTAAATTTTGGTGCTTGTTTATTCTTACTCTTCTATTAAAATTAGTTGCAGTCTAAATCTCCTGCAGTTCCAGTACAGATTAAATTAAATATGCACGAATGAGTTTTAATTGTTTATAAATGCTTTACAAAAAGAACCACTGAGTTTTAAATATAGTAAGATTTCTCTGAACAGTGGGATTTCTGCAAGTACATTTCGTAAAATTGTGCAGCTTAAACTAAAGATTTCTCGGCTCTTTGTTCTTTTGATACGTAATTGTCTACATGTGTTTGTAGGCCTTGTTTTGGCAGAGTAGGAGATGTTAGTTAAAGGTCCGATTACAAGCTCCACAGCATTTCCATTGCTCATTGGGTGGGATTTAGGCCTCCGCAGTACTTGAGTAATTGATTATGTCTGCAACGCACTGGAAAAAATAGTTTAAAACTTTCAAGCAGTCATATCGGCAACAGAGAAGCAGAGCACATTGTAGAAGTTGGAGTGGTAAGATTATATTTTTATTGTTTTAGATTTTAAAATTGCAGTATAAGGCAAGTAATCATTCCTGGATGGCACATTCCAGTATTTTTTAAGCTACTGATAGGCTGGGAGAAATGCAAAACACTTTCTAAGCCCTCTTCCTTTCATGTAATTACATTTTCTGAAAAGACAATTTAACTTTTAAATATCTAAATGAAAGCGAAATTAAAATATAGATTGAAAAGTTTTTTTCAATTACTGAGTTGACTGCAACCTTTCCAGTTGCTTCATGAAGATCTTGCATATATTTCTATTAATTTCAAGGAAGATTTGCACTTGCTTGATACCACTGTCTTAAAAAACATTGAATTTCAATATGAATTTTTTTTTAGATAGGATGTTGATTGCATGTGAGCTAATGTAGATTTCTGTCTCAGAACTACAAGCATTAAATATTTTAATGGTATGCTTTGGCTCTCTCACAAATCAAGCACTTAATTATCTGATAATTACTCAAATAAAAAATGTGCAGATGGTACTATATACCCTGTCTTGGGGATCAGAGTTTTTTTTTCCTGGTTGTTGTTTGGTTTTCTTGGTATTTCTTTAACCCTTCACTATGAAACTGTTGTAAAGTAGTCCTTCCATTTCCAATGAAAATGTTGGAAATTCCTGTAATTCTTTGTAGTAATTGAGTTAAGTCATTTTTTTAATATATATCTGACAAAGATGGATTCTGGATACGGTTATCAAACTCGTGCCTTTTGTCAGAGTGTATAATGTATTTGGCAGCTGCAGGCCTGAGCCCAGCATTGGTTGTTTTAAAGCTCCTTAAGGATTATACTCATTAAAGCACAGGAATGAGGTAAGGCCCCCAAAGCGCGGGACCCCGTTACTTCATCAACATTTTCCTGAAGAGGGTAATTAAAACAAAAATTACTTTTTTTGATGCAAGTGGAAAAATCAGAGCAAAATTATACCAGCGACTAATGATAAATGTCTGGTTGTGGCAGAGTGTCTTCCTAAGAGAAAGCAAATGTATCAGAACTGAGCCTGCTGGAGTGCAGCACTAACACAGAATGAGCTATGGGCATTACAGCACATCTGCAAGGATTTTGTCAGAAAATATTTTCTGACAGCATATTTTGTTACTTTCACTGTTGAGACTGAAGTTCAAATGTGACTTAATTTTTGCTCTAGTAATATAAACCTTGCACATTTTATTGCTATAGAAAATGTCTCATATCCTAAACGATTATGTCCTGCTGCTTCTTGCTTCTGTGTATTATGGGATTGTATCAAACTTGCATCGAGTGTAAAGGTCTATCTTCTAACCCTATGGTTAAAATTATGATATAGAAACATGACATTAAATTATTAATTATGGAAAATAAAAAGCAAAAATAGAATGCATATATTTAATTAATCAGAAGCAAACCTTACATACTAACTTAACAGATATATTGATTTACCACCTATAATTCAAGTACATGGTTGTAGAATTTTAATTCATAGCATATATTCAAAACTCATCCAGTTCACATAAGTAAACATATACTTATTGCCTACTTTATTGGGT
Organism: Hemitrygon akajei; assembly: GCF_048418815.1. Taxonomy (NCBI): domain Eukaryota; kingdom Metazoa; phylum Chordata; class Chondrichthyes; order Myliobatiformes; family Dasyatidae; genus Hemitrygon; species Hemitrygon akajei. The sequence continues at coordinate 46,843,052 of NC_133140.1, forward strand.
ACATTCTGTATCTAATGAAGTGGCCACTAGTTGTATGTTTGTGGTCTGCTGCTGTGGCCTATCCACTTCAAGGTTTAGCATGTTGTGTGTTCAGAGATGCTCTTCTGTACACCATTATTGCAACACGTGGTTGAGTTACTGTCACCTTCCTGTCAGCTTGAACCAGTCTGCCATTCTGCCCATTCTCCTCCGACCTCTCTCATTAACAAGGTGTTTTCGCCCACAAAACTGTTGTTTACTGGATTTTTTTTTTTTGTTTATTGCACTATTCTCTGTAAACTAGAGCAGGAGCTCCCAACTTGGGGTCCACGCAACTCTTGCTTAATGACATTGGTCCATGACATAAAAAAGGTTGGGATCCTGCGCTAGAGGCTGTTGTGTGTGATAATCCCAGGAGATCAGCTGTTCAGATGATCAAACCACCCCGTGGGCGACAAGCATTCTATGGTCAAAGTCACTGATATAACATTTCTTCCCCAGTCTGACATTTGGCCAGAAAAACAACTGAACTTCTTGACCATGTCTTCATGCTTTTATGCATTGAGTTGCTGATTGCATTAATGAGCAGGTATACCTAATAAAGTGGTCACTGAGTGTATTTTGCTTGTATTTCCTTATGGTACCATGTAATAACATTCAGATAAAGAAATACAAACTATGAACAGTCGAGTTGTTATGCCTTTACTTTGGCTTAATTGATTAATCTGAAATTCTTTGCACTTCAAGCCTCTGAGATTTCAGGTTTTCTGAGGATTGTAGTCTAAACTTCAATTCATAAACACCTCTTCTCACAGAACACTAAAATAATTCTAACAGTGGAATTCTTACTTGCCTTCCAAAATTTTAGGAACCAAGATATTGATGAATATTCGTCTTAATTGTCAGAAATTTTCAACAAAAATGTTTTGAGGATTTCTGTGGCTTCCATGATGGTTCTGTTGCACCTTTTGCTATTATTTTATTACTTGAAAGGTATTTAGAATAACGGATTGCAGAAGTATCCTGCATACTGTTGTCATGAATTGTCTTAGTGGTATGTTACAATAAAATCCTCAGAACTAGAGTTTGTAATTGAACACAAATGTAAATAGAAATATTCAAGAATTAATGAAGTAATATTTCTTGTAATTGTATGAGGTAGTAATTCTGAAGAAAGTATTTTAGTTTTAGACTATTAAGCTTTAATTATTTTAAAAGAAGTTGTACATCGGCCACCTACACTTGATTTCATAGAGTGGTATTACATGCTTGCAATATCTTGCTGAATTACAGACCCACAGACTTTCAAGGACTTTGCAACTCATGTTCTCAGTATTTTTTTGCACAAATTTGTCTTCTTTAGCACAATGGTAGTTTATCAGTCTTTGCCTGTTTTTGTATAGGTTTTTGAAAAATTCTTTTGTATTCTTTTATCCTATTGTATTTTGTCTGCAAAAAATGAATCGCCAGGTAGTATATGGGAACAAATGTACAATATATTTATTTTAAATTCCTAATCTTTACTGTAAAATTGTGTGGGTAATGAACAATATTCCACAGGACAAAGTAAGTCAGAAAGAAAGCAGTCACAAGGTGGTCTTAGCAGTTGGTTTAAAGTTGTAATAGCAGGGTTCTAAGTAGATGTTGCTTGATTTCTGTGAACACATACAACAGAAAGTCAAGGAGATCAAATGGAGATTGGGTGACAGCTTTGCATAATGACACCTCTGTTCAATCTCCAACCATGACCACAAGATTCCCATTGCCTGTCACTTTAATTCTGTCTCAGTTAAACTCTCATCTTTCTGTCCTTGGCCTCCTACAGTGTTTCAACTAAAGCTTGAGGAACACCACCTTGTTTTCAGTTGAGGTACTCTGTAGTACACTCAACCTAATGTTCAGTTGAGCAGTTTCAGATTGTGTGCTTTCTAACAGTTTTATTCAAGACTTAAAATATGCTTTGGAAATGCCTCCAGCAGTTTCTGTTTCTGTTTTTAATTCTTAAAACATTATTTCATCTTTTCATTTGTTTGATATTTTCCCTAAAGTTCACTTTACCATCATGTTTATTACTATTTGTACGTTTGCAATCTTGGCTACAGCCACTGTTGTTGTGTATTTAATGTTCAATAATTTTTCTGTGATTTTGTAAATATATTGTTTGATTAAGCATTCTTATTCATTTAAATAATTCATTGCAGGTTGTACGTAAAATTATGTGAATGGCATATATCATCACGCCACCATGCATGCCTCAGTAGTCAGGAATTAAAGTGAGCATGAACAAAATTGCAATGTTTCCACAGAAACCTGTGTGGCTAAACAAATTGTGTTACTGTTGTATGGGCTGTCATGTGTATCTGTCATATTGCATGCAGATACAAAGACAAAACTTGCGAAAAATGAAACAAAGTAGGACATATACAATGAGCATATCGGGCAGACAAAAATAAATGGACTACATGGGGAAGAGAAAAAGATAAAAAGTCAAGTTGTGGTTTCAGAAAGAGTGCTAATGTGCATGCTGTTGATGAAAAATCTAATAATGATGAGAGTGACACAGGACTGGGTAGCCTTGAGATTTGTACTGTGAAAGCTAACAATAGACAAGTAGTATGGTTTACACCAGAAGTGAATAGCTAATTAATTAGCTTGGAATTGGACACTGTTGTAGCTCAGCTGTTTTGATCATTCCACAAAATAAGTTTGATTTGCATTTCAAAGATACTGAACTGAAGCTTGCAGATATCCAACTAAGAACTTCTACTGGATAAAAGATTACATCTGTGGGAATGACATTCATAGCAATGAAATACAATAACCAACAAGCAACATTGGTCTTGTATGTGATAGAAACAGGAGAGTCGGCATTGTAGAGTTGTGATTGGCTGAGACAGCTACAACTGGATTGGAGGTCCATCCACCATTTTCTTGCCACCTTCCTTGTAACAGTCAAGTGAAAGTGAATTAAGAAAGGTACTAGATGATGCAGCAGCAGTGTTTAATGATGCATTAGAAAACTCAAATGTATCAAGGATAAAATAGCGTTAAATGAAAATACTGCAACCAAGTTTTGCAAAGCCCATTCAGGACCTTGTACCATCTGTGATTAAATAGCCTATGATTAAGTGAGCTTGATTACGTGGAGGCTGAAGGAATTCTTTCCATGGTTGAGTGGAGCCCAAGAAAAATGTGTTTGTCAGGATCATGACAATCTTAAGATCACCATCAACCCAATGTAAACCAATACCCTCTGGCCAGGATAGAGGATATCTTTGGAAACCTTTCTGGAGGGTAACACTTCAGAAAAGTGGACTTAGCTGAGGCCTACCTTTAGATGGAGGTGGAAGAAGAGTACAAAGTGTTGCACACCATAACCATTCACAGAGGGCTTTATCGCTATAATAGGCTTATCTTTAGAGTAGCATCTGCACCTGCACTCTGGCAGAAGGTTATACAACAGGTGCCGCAAAGCTGCCCAAGCACTCAGTGATAACCTGGGTGACATCATTGTTACTGATGAGGATGACAAGGAGCACGGTAATGTCGTAGAGTGGCACTGTAGCATAGTGGTTAGCACAATGCCCAGCAGTACCAGCAACTGGCATTCATTTCCTGCTGCTGCCTGTAAGCAGTTCGTACATTCTCCTCGTGAAGGTGTGAGTTTCCTCCGCGTGCTCCGGTTTCCTCCCACTGTCGAAAGATGAACCAGTTGGCAGATTCTGAGATACACCCTGCGGATGCGCTGGGACACATCATCAGTGATGTAACCTGGGGTCGTCCGGTGTTTCAGGTCTTTCAACGTCATACATCCTCGCCCAGGTGACCCAACCGGGGTTGATCAGACCCCAGCTTGTGTCCCAGCAGCGTTGGCCCATGGATCACCCCTCCTGATCCACAGCCATCTGGAGGCTCTCTCAGCAGCCTCTACGATGGTCCCGATAGCTTTTGTCTTGCTAGCCCCAGTGATGCCAGATAGGGTGTAGACTCTGCAGAGTGAGCAGCCGGCAAGACCCCTGCACTCTACTTCGATGAGCTCACAGCAAGCCTCCCAGCCTTGCCTCCGGCACTGCTCCACCAGCTCCCGGTACTGGCCCCGCTTCCACTCATTTGCCTCCTCAATGCGGTCCACCCAGGGAACTGTCAACTCGATGAGGACACTGAAGAAAGGGCCACATTTGGCCTCAATGAAGTTGTTGCTATATGGTTGGAAAACTTCAGCTACCTCCCCAGGTCAACTTGAAGCAGCCAATCTGCTGCGGTGCTAAGCAGGCCCGATGATGATGATGGTGCTCCGCTCTAACAAAGTAAATTGTCCTGTGATTAGGCTAAGATTAAATTAGTTTATTGCTGTAGCACGGCTTGAATGGCCAGAAGGGCTTATTCCACACTGTATCTCAATAAGTAAATAAAATTTCAGTATTATTTGGGTAATATTATAAAAATATTGTTTAATATTTTAAACAATAAATATTGTTTATTTATTGTTTAAATAACAATAAATATATTGTTTAGTTAAACATTTTTGTCAGTTTAAATAACTCATTCTGGGTTTATGTAAAAGTACGTGAATGACATACGTCATCACACCACCATATCGTACGTGTGTACCTTGCTTAAAGTAAAAATGAAGTTAGACATGTTATTCCTGGCTCTGAGTTTTTATTTCAATTAGTTTTTTTATGTTTTGGAGTTACAAAATATAACCGCTATGCTTAATGCAACAAGTGAAAGGATTGTTCTGTTGTATCCACAGTGACGTGCTCTGCTTGTCTGACAATTTGTTCATTCTGGTTTGCCCTTGGCAGATTTTTGTCTGTATGATTCTTCACTGCCATATTGTGTTTTATCTCTGGTCCTGCCAAGAATTGTCACACTCTCAGTCAGAGTAGGCAAAGAAGGAGCTGGATTTGTATAAACACCCAATATTCTCAGGAATCCTTAGAACACTGAATTACTTTGACCATCAGTGTTATGAAGTTAAAAATCGGACCTTTTTATAAATATCATGAATTCTTGCTGTCAGAGAGAAGCAGATTTCCTTGCCCTTTGCATCATTCCATGTGAACATGAAGAAATTTAAGGGACCATGGCACTTTCAACAATTCTGTCATGTTTAGAATTGCACTGAAATGCCAGTCCAGATTATGTTAAAATGTTCAAGCTTAAGCTGATGATTGAACCCAAGACCTATTGAGATGAAAGTGCCACAATGAATCTGAGCTAATGCTTGCTATATTTAGCTGTCAGTCAGTGCTAATGTTAAGTAGTGGTGCTGGGGAAAATGTATTTTTTGAATATAATTAAGTAAGTTAATATCAAATATACAGATTATATTATAAACACTGTGAGAAATTCTGTGGATACAGGATATCCAAAGCAACACACAAAATGCTGGAGGAATAGAGCAGGTCAGTCACCATCTATGGAAATGAATAAACAGTTGACGTTTAGGGCCAAGACCTTTCTTCAGGACTGAAAAGGAAGTGGGGAAGATGCCAGACACAAGGTGTGGGGAGGGGAAAGAGGCTAGCTGGAAGGTGACAGGTGAAGCCAGGTGGGTGGGAAAGGTGAAGGGCTGGAGAAGAAGGAATCTGATAGGAAAGGAGAGTGGACCATAGGAGAAAGGGAAGGAGAAGGGGACCCAGGGTGAAGTGATTGGTAAGAAAAGTTAAGAGGTTAGAGTGGGGAATGGAAGAACAAGGGAAGGAAAAATTGTTCTTTATTCCATCAGGTTGGAGGCTACCCAGATGGAATATAAGGTGTTGCTCCTCCACCTTGAGGGTGGCCTCATCTTGGCACAAGAGGAGGCAAGGCCATGAACTGACATGTCAGAATGGGAATTAAAACATTTGGCTATTGGGAAATTTCATTTATGGCGGGTGGAACAAAGGTACTCGATGATGCAGTCCCCCAATTTACAATGAGTCTCACCGGTGTAGAGGCGGCCGCATTGGGAGCACTGGACACAATAGGTGACCCCAGCAGATTTGCAGCTGATGTGTTACCTCACCTAGAAAGACTATTTGGGGCCCAGAATAGCATTGAGAGAGGAGGTGAATGAGCAAGTGTAGCACTTCGGCCACTTGTATCTCTTGTATGCTATAATTTGTGATGTATCTATTGGATTTCACAGTAAGTTGCCAGTTTGCTTACCAGGAGTAAAAGCTGTTGGCTGTTCATTGAGGGATTTGTCGCAATAGTTGAATTTGTGCATTTTTCATTAGTTCTTGAATGTTATATGCAGCATCTTTTTTATCCTATCGGCCTTTACTGTCTGTAGACTAAGGTGAAACATGATTATAGATCTCTTGTGTCTGGAAGACTCCAAGTACTACTCTATTCAAGATACAAGCCATGTAAAATTATTATAGAGAAGTTTTTAAAGTAATTGTTTAACTGGAGTTCAATCTGGACAAGTATAAAGTGTCAAATGCAAGAAGAAAGTATCACATCAAATCAAATCAAGTTTAATTGTCATTCAAACCATACACGGATACAGCTAAACAGGACAACTTTTCTCTGAGGCCATGCAAAAACATACACAGACACTCAAAATAATCAGATCAAAAAAGAATATAGTTCTCGCTATAACAGAGGCAATGCTACTGCCTCGTCACCAAGCAAGGGAAACAGGCCTATGCCAATCATTGTCCAACAGGGTCTTGCAGTTGAAAAAGAAATGTCCAATACAGTCACTCACGGTTTCTCTGCACACTGCCTCTGGGCACCAAATTTGGTGCCTTCGAGTAGCAGCAGCAGTACAGTCTGCCCCCAAGTCAGCTCCTCCGAACCCAATCGGCGGCTCAGCTGTCCTCCTGGCGGCTAATACAGTAAATAGCATAACAGTTACGGGCTTTGGTGTACAGAGGAACTTTGTGATGCAACTCTTTTGCTCCCTGGAAGTAGCAACGTAAGGAGATAAGTTGGGAAAGAAGGTAAAACAGCATGCTTGCCTTCTTTAGTCAGAGCACTGATTATAAAAGTTGTAAGATCATGTGACTATTGTATAAAACTTTGATTTCATCACATTTGAAGTATTGTGTGCATTTCTGGTCACTGCATTATAGGAAGCGCATGGGGATGCAGGAGTGGGTTCAGCTTAGTTTGTGCTCCGTTAGATGAAAGGAGAGGTTAGGCAAACTAGGATTTTTTTTCTAGAGTGTTGGGGACATACATAGATATATAAAGAAGATTTGCAGGGTATAGTGGTAGATACCTTATGAAAATGGTAGCGCAGACACATGAACCAGCAAGCAATAGAGGCAGACGGATTGAGTTTAATTTGGCATTGTGATCGACACAGACATGGTGGGCGAAAGGCCATGTTATTGTGCTGTGCTATGCCCTTTAGTGTCATGGAGTTAAAGTGTACACCATAAAAGCACACCCTTTCAGTCAGCCAAATTGCCAATCTGAAGTAGTCCCTGTATTTGGCCCATTTCCCTCTAACCCCCATCTATATATATGTCTATGTTGCTATCTTTATTAGATTTTCTTCATAGTAATTAAATAGTTGCTTCTCCTTGATTCCTTAAGTGGAATTTTGTTAAAACTAGCTTCTCCTATGGACAACAATTTTCGTTCATTAGTTTAGCAAAATTAATGGTATCAAGCCTATGGTTTCCACTAAGAATATCAAGCCCCTCCAATTTTAACAGACCCAGTCTGTGAAGCCTCATATTCTCAAAAATTCTCAGGCATTCCATTTGGGAGTTGTTGCATCAGTAATGTCTCTGTAGTGAACACTTTTTCTTTATTCAAAGAAAAGTTGCCTTTTCCCTTCGCACGCCCCCCAAGGCACAACCTTGTCTTTGGTACAAGCAAGATATCCATTTTAGCTTTCACAAATGGATACAAAAAATTTCGTGTTTTTTTTTTAAATTCCGTACATCATCAACCATTAGAGCATAAAATCAACCGATGTGGGCCCAAGACCAAGTGAAAATTCCAGAGTTAGATTAGTGTTCAAAAGGAGTCATTCCACTCAGTACTGACATGCTGTGCAAATCTGGAGTCAAATCGCAATTTGACTGATGTCATGGTGAAGTAAAGTGAGACTCTCTGGAGACAGGAGTCTAAACACTTCAGTTTGATGCTGAACTAAATGTACATCACGTAAGATGTCAGTTTTGGTTCACAGTTTGCCTTGGATTTCAGAGTATTTCTTTTAAACCTGCCTGACCTTTCAAACATTGAGAGAGAATGGATTCTGCTCTTGATGCTATTAAATATTAACATTTCTAACTTTTGCAAAAGATCTCTGGGCATATATTAGCAAATCATTTGAAGAGTTATCTTCTGGACAGTGTTACAATTCACTAAGTGGTAAAGGAAGGAATTTTGCCAGACTAGAACCTGAACTGCTGATATCAGTGGTTTCTGTGGATGCATGCAGGAGGGCTTTAAAGAGAGACCCAGCCCATGTTTACAGACTTTTTTTTAGAATCAAGCAATCCTGCTTCCTTCTTCCCCTCACCCTACCAAACATATAAAGGCAAACACAGGCGGAATTGCTGAGGTCCTAGTGACGTTTGAATATCTAAAGAAACAATCCTACTTAACTAATTCCAAGAGGAATGGTTGGGACTTTATTCTCTACACATCACATTTTGATCAATTATGCTAAATAACTCCAGTACTTTTTATTTTTAAGTTTTCCCTGGAGGTTGAAAATCACTGAGAATTCTGATCTTTGGCATCAGTAAGGTTAGCTGTGTGGACTGTGCAATTTCATTAACTTAACCTGTAGGTCTGTAGAGACCACATATCTGTTAGGGAGGGAAAGTCTTAGTGAAAATATTCCTCAGTGTGAGTTGCCTCTTCACTCTGAGCAATTCAGTTCAGCCAATTTATCACATTAATTTATTCAGCTAAAATCCAACAACCTTATTTGGAAGTGTCCTTTTCAGGCAGCAGCTAGATTTGTTACTTTTTCTACCATGTTCCCTTGAAAGGTTGTACTGATTTGTTGGCTCACTGATAACTCTCTTGTTTTTAAATGACAATGTGATTCTAAGCTGCACTTGACCTTAACATATGATGGTGCTGCATTGTTGGAGGAGCTGCACTTTTGGATGAAATGTTAATCAGAGGTTAAAATATGACCTCGATCTCACGTGAAGAAGGTCTTGAGCGACAACAGAGTAGGCCCAATTCCTGGCTAACATTTAACAGCAAATGTCCTTCATCATTTGGGCAGATGTTACCGTAATGGAAGGTAGAGTTGGCTCACAGTAAGTCACAACATAATACAGTTGGCATATGGCCGAGTGAATCTTTCTTCCTATCTTTGATCTGTTAACTGGATCTTCTTCTCATGAGATGATGATTCCAAAATTATACCGAGGGTCAGGGTAGCTGAAGTTTGGATTATTCTGGAATAAAAAGTACATGAGCGTATTGTTCGTAACTTCTGACCATATTCCATCTCCTTCCCTGATTTTTTAGGTGCTGTTGAAGGAATATACAGCCAGCCTTGTCAACTTCTGCTGGCAATAAACTTGAGCGCTATTAATGCAAGTTTGTTCAGCCTATTGCCTCAGTGAAATCACATCCTCAGACAGGAAATCAGACCTGCATTGATTATTAAAGTATATTAGTGTTAAATTTGAAGGGTTTTCAGTCATAGATCGCAAAGGTAACAGTTATGCACCATATCCCGGCTTTGTTAGTAAATGCATTATATGTTGTCATATTGAGGCAGATAAATCAGCAAAGTACTGATTCAGTGTGTTGAATTAGCTGTTTTCAATGGCAACAGAAAAAAATTGAAGAGAATTTGTGTGCCTTTCTTGGTTGATATAGCTCTCTCTACTTTCATCTAATTGCAAACTTTACAATATGTCTACTTTGATCCATCTATAAACTACCACCATAACATGATAATCTTTTTTTTAAAAACTGCATTTGGTGAAGTAATTTCCTTTAATAAGTTTTTTTTTTAAAGCCTGTCAAAAAAATTGAAAAATTAGGACCAAAATCTGTAACGTTCATTGCCAGAGGATTAGGAATAATTTTTTCCGCAATATCCTTATGTAGCTATTATCTGAAAGCCCTGCATTCAATAGAATATAATAAAACTAGAAAATGCTTCATAAGTATGTGTTTGGAAACCATTCACCTTGTCAAATCTGATAATATTCCATCATAATAGATGCATTTTCTTTGGATTGATTCCCCAAAATCTTGAACAGCTGGCTGAGTTCAACACTGAATCATTACTAAAATAATATTTAGAGCTGAAGCAGCTTCAAGTAGTAGACAGGCAAGTAGTACAGAAGCCTTCCATCACCAATATTTAATTGGCCTTTTATGATTTTGATTAGTGAATCTTTAGATTACAAAGGCAAATAAATAAAGCAACTGCTGGGCAGCAAAGAACAGAAGTATTGTGATGAAATAAAGACAGTGAGTTTGATGACAGCTGAAGGCCTGGTGAGTAACAATGCAGTTGTACTATCATATGTTTACTGCTTTTCATTGATTGCATAATTGAAGGCAAGACTGGAGTCTGATCCAAATCTGGAATCCATAAATGTAAGCAACTGACTTGCAGAACTTGGGAGGAAGCTGGCGATCCATTAGACAATTTACAAACTGAAACAGACTTTTTAATCTGGGACTGAGCACCATGAAGCAGAGAAGCACATGCAGTATATAGGAACAAAATGGGATAGAGTACTGTCGTGGCAATGGGGGGTGTAAATTCACAAACTCCACTAGCTATGGCAAAACCCCAGTGCTACCTGTAGTAAATCACACTGCAGTAGTTTAAATTAACCACAAACCTAAGATTTAATTCCACACTTTCTTACATTTCGCATTCCTACCATTCGTTTTGACAGTTTCTCTGTGTCATATATGTATGTGTTAATGTTTGTTAAAGCTTTCTCCAGTGTGGATTGCATAATATCTGAGTAATGTAAATCATTTGTTCCAACATTTGATTTTATAGACACTAAAATGCTTTTATACCATAAGACATAGGAGCACAATTAGGCCATTTGGCCCTTTGAGTCTGCTCCACCATTCGATCATAGCTGTTTTATTTTGTCTCTGAACCCCTTTCTCCTGCCTTTGTCCTTTAACCTTTGATACTCTTGGTAATCAAGAACATCTCTGCTTTAAATATACCCAGTGACTTACCTCCACAGCTATCTATAGCATTATTTCCACTTATTCACCACCCTCTGGGTAAAGAAATTCCTCTTACCTCGGTCTAAAGAGACATCCTTCTATACTGAGACTGTGTGCTCTTGTCCTAGACTCTCCTACTATTGAAAACAACCTCTCCAGGCCACTCTATCCAGGCCTTTCAATATTCGATAGGGTTCAAGGAGATGTTCCCCTTCCTCCTCTTCCTCTCCCATTCTTCTAAACTCCAATGAATACAAACCAGAACCATCAGCTCTCGTATGCAGTGCCAACAATCTGAAGATCGGGGTTCAATTCCCACTGTTGTTTGTAAGGAGTTTGTATGTTCTCTGTGTGATCCCGTGGTTTTCCTCTGGGTATTCCAGTTTCCTCCCATATTCCAAAAGATGTAAATGTTAAATGTAAGTTGCAGGCATATTCTATATCGATGCTGGTTGAGTGGTAACACACACAATGTCAGTAAGACCAAAGGATTGTAAACTTCAGGAAGGGGAAATTGGCAGAACACAATTCTCATTGAGGAGTCAACTCTGGGTAGGGTGAGCAGTTTCAAGTTCCTTCAACACCTATGAAGATCTATCCTGAGCCCAGCATATTGATGCAATTATGAAGAAAGCACACTTGCTGCTATATTTCATTTGGAGTTTGAAGAGATTTGGTACGTCACCAAAAACTCTAGCAAAGTTCTACAGATGTACCATGGAGAGCATTCTAACTGGTTGCATAACTATCTGACATGGAGGCACAAATGCACAGGATCAGAAAAATCTGCAAAGGCTTATATACTCAGCCAGCTCTGTCATGGGCACCAGCCTCCCCAGCATCAAGGACATTTTCAAAAGGTGATGCCTCAAGAAGGCAGCATCCATGATATAGGACCCTCACCATCCATGACATGACCTCTTCTACTTAACACCATTAGGGAAAGAGGTACAGAAGTCTAAAGACACACAATCAAAAGTTTTAGCAACAGCTTCTTCCTCTCCAGCATCAGATTTATGAATGGTCCATGAATATTACTTTACTATTTTGCTCCCTTTTTTGCACTACCTATTTATTATTTAGATACTTAGCATAGAGATATGTTTTATGTATTGCACTGTACTGCTGAAACAAAACAACCAATTTCATGAGCAAACATGAGGAAATCTGCAGATGCTGGAAATTCAAACAACACACACAAAATGCTGGTGGAACACAGCAGACCAGGCAGCATCTATAGGGAGAAAAGCACTGTCGACGTTTCAGGCCGAGACCCTTCGTCAGGACAAAGGGTCTCGGCCCGAAACGTCGACAATGCTTCTCCCTATAGATGCAACCAATTTCATGATGTATGTCAGTGATAATAAATCTTACTCTCAACCCAGCACCAACTCCTGTAGAAGACCACTAGTTGTTGCCATCCAACCAAAATAGGCAGCCGTTATTCCCGATCTTTCCATCCTGCCAGTCAGGCAATCTTCTGACAGTACTAGCAACTTGTCAAAGACCTGAAAATCCATGTAAACAATACACACAGACTTATATCTGTCTGCCTGCCTGCTTTCTCCTCAAAAAATTCCAACAGATATGTTAGGCAACTTTTGCCCTGAAGGAAACTGCTGACTTTGGCCTATTTTATTGTGTGCCTCGAAGTACCTCAAAACTTCATCCTTAATAATGGGCTCTATCTTGCCAACCATTGAAGTCAAGCTAACTGGCCTATAATTCCCCGTCTTTTGCCTCCCTCCCTTTTCCAAGAGTGGAGTGACATTTGTGATTTTTCAGTCCTCTATAACCCTTCCAGAATCTAGTGATTCTTGAAAGATCACAACTAATGCCTGCACAGTCTCTTCAAATACCTCCTACAAAACCCTGTGATGTAGTCCATCTGGTCCAGGTGACGTATCTATCCTCAGACCTTTCAGCTTCCCAAGTACCTTCACCTTTGTAATAGTGACCACACCCACCTGCCTCCTAACATTCTTGGATTTCATGGCATACTGCTGGAATCTTCCTCAGTGAAGATTGACATAAAATACTTTCTTAGTTCATCTGTCATTTCTTTGTACCTCATGACTACCTTACCAACATCATTTCCAGTGGTCTAATGTCCACTCTTCCTTTTCTTTAACTCTTTATATCTCTGGAAAAAAAACTTTTGGTATCCTTTTTTATATTATTGGCTAGCTTCATATGTCATCTTTTCTCTCCTATGCATTTTAGTTGCCTTCTGTTGGTTTTTAAAAGCTTAGCAATCCTCCAGGTTCCCACGAATTTTGCTACATTGTATGACCTCTCTTTTGTTTTTATGTTGTCTTTTTGTCTTGTCAGCCACAGTTGCCTTATCTTCCTGTTAGAATGCTGCTGCTTCTGAATTACTCCTAGAAACCCAAGCCATTGCTGTTCTACTGTCATCCCTGCTAGTGTGTTCTTCCAATCAACTTTGGCCAGCTCCTCTCTCATGCTGCTGTAGTTTCCTTTACTCCACTGTTTTACTGATACATCAGATTTTAGCTTCTCCCTCTCATTCCATCATAATATGATCACCGCCTCCTAAGGGTTCCTTTACCTTAACCTCCCTAACTAAATTAGAATACAGTCCATATTGTTAACTTTCTCTAATGTAAGTTAAGGAATTTAGTATTGAAAAATAAAAGGAAGCTTTTCAATTATATAATTCTTTTCATGACCTTGGTAATACCAAGACTGTATACAGCCATTGATGTATATTTGTAATGGAGTGTCTCTCGTTATGTGCGAAATAGCAGATCATTTGCACAGCAAGCTTCCAGAGCAAATATTAGTCTGGTAATCGGTTTCAGTGAACATGGATCAGAGATAAATATTTTTTTCAGGGCAGCAGGTACAATTATTCAAAATAGTACCATCGAATCATGTACTTCCAGCCAAGAGGAAACCTATGGGCCACTGTGAAATAATTTTGAGAAGATGGCATTTCTAGCAGTGCAGTACCACAGGCTTGTACTAACTCTTCTGACCGAAAAGTAAGAATACAGAATATTGAACTACAATTCACATAGAGGATGCAGGAATCCAAGAACAACTCCTGATATGTACAGTATATATGGCTGTAGAATTTACTTCATTGCAATGGGCAGTCAGCATTTTGGTTTGTGGCCTTTTATCAGTTCAGATGCTGCCTAACACACTTAGTTCCTACTGTAGTTTGTTATTTTTGATCAAGATTCCAGTATCTGCGGTCCCTTGTATCTCCATAACTCAGGAAAAACATTGGCCAGAGTATGGCAGATTCTCTTTTGTCCTTCCCAGTAATACATCCTGGAAATAAAAATTCTGCTGCTCTGCCTTTGTTCAACCTTTATATGCCAGCTTAGGACTGACTTGCTACTGTGAACCCACAAAATTGCGACTGTCGGCATTCCAATTAAATTTCACTGTGAAATTTTTGAACAAGCAGAGCCATTCATCAAGTCAATTCTTGCACTGGATTTGAACCCAATTTGATCCTACCAATGAAAGACAGTGTGCCAACTAACCTTCCCTATTTTATTTATAGGCAGTGTTTATTTCACCTGTACAATCACCTTACATTAATGTGATAAAAGTCATTTTTCATAAGCAGAAATGAAGAGAGAGGGAATAACCTGTATGCATTATATAATACAGCAGATGGCCAGGGACAAATTATAACCCTGTGTGTGGTCTCAGTTGTTTTTGGGCTTGCATGTACATTCACAACCGTGTGCTCAAGTACATACTGGCTGGAGAAAAACTCAGGACTGCACACACATCCATAATTTGTCTGCAATCAGCAGTTATGATATAGGTGAGTTTCTAGGCAGTTCATAACAGCTCCTTCGATAAAATGTAGGGGTATTAAAAAGATTACAATTTTTTTTATTGTTGACCATCTTTGTTTGTTTCTATAGTATCCTGAAGTATTTTTCCAAAGCTTTTTGCTGTTTTGATATATTTTTGAACATGTGTTGTACATAAAGGGTTACAAAAGTTAAGCCCCAAGTGCAGACCATTTTCAGCTAGCTTACAGCAGCTGCGGAGTCATGCTGATAGATTAAAAGCAGCTCCCAGCCCCTGAATGAAGTACATTAGAGCTCCTGCAGGGCTGAGCTGGGGAGAGGCCTTCACAGCTGTCGTTTAGGCCATGCTTCAAACTACAGGCTAAAAAAAGATATTCCAAAAACTCAAAAGAAAAGTACTTTTATATTTCAAAATAATTACATTATACAAGTTTGGAAAATGACTTCTGCATTATTTTTGCAATGATAAAGCCAGAGTGTAATCACAAGCATATATCTGTTTTGCTATTTATCAATACAAATAAAATACAAAATTCAGTAAGAAAAGCAACATATTATATTCAGTCATGCAATGTTACAAGGCTATAGTTAAATAAGTAATAAAGCAAGTAATGAAAAAAATCAGTTTTATATACATTACCTCGCATGTCTTCAGAGCTAAGTCAGTGATTATTATAGTTGGCCATGAAAAATGCATAACAACAAGCGATATTTGTAAGGTAAATCAATGGCGCACTTGAGTGTCTACATCCAGGAAGCTTCAAAGACTCTGGATGCATCTTATTCAAGCTAAATACTAACATTCGTAAGATTGCATGGAAGAAATGTTCAACAATACTATCAACTGTGTTTTCAATTGTCTGTGTCACAAATGCTTTCAGTAGCCATTGCAGTTGTGATTTTTTTTCTTTTTCTCCTAAAATATTTTGGCTCTTGGGTGAAGGAAATCAAAATTACAAATTATGATTAAACCAGCCAAATGTTTGTACTTAGAGATTTCTATTTGCTGAAGCCTTCATTCATCTGCATGGGCTTTCTCTTGGCCCATGAAAACCCATTTGGTAGTTTGAATACTTCAAATACTGATGCTAAAAATGATTGGCAATATGTAAACAGGATAGCAACATAAATACACAAAGATATTTCTACAAGAATAATGTTGGAAAATGTTCCTGTGACTACACTGTCTGAATCTGTTGAATACAGGAAAATCAGACTTGCCAAGAATGTGAAAAGTAAGTGAAAGGACAAGGTGTTCTCCTTTGATTTAAACTGAGTGGTAGGGGTGTATGCTTTTATTTCTATATATGCTCTTAACTTTTTATTTTCTTTATTCAGTGCAAAGTTAATTAGTTGATTCAGTTTAAAATTCATGGAATTTGTTTGGTGGGAAGAAAAAGGTAAATAAATACATACTTTCTTAACTCACGTAGCTTTGTGTTAAAGAAAATTGTGATATTAATGGTTTTCTGGGGGTGCAATCCACCCGCTCCTTGTAACATAGCAGTCACTTCCACTTCATTAACAGTAGTTCTTTAAGACTGAGTGATCACAAAGAATTATAATGCCCTTTTTAAACTACAAGCACTATTGACTTCATATGTAATTACAGTGTTGCCACCTCATATCCTTGCCCACTTTCCTCACAGCTTTCTGTATGAATCTCATGTCAAGATCTCCTCCTGCTACAACACTGAAGCTGTTCTGAATTTCATAAATGATAGGTCTCTGCATCTTGATTTTCCCATCCTCTATCACCTTTTCAGTTTTGTTTTGCTTGATGGGCTTGTTCATAATGTTACTAAATACATCTGGCAAGATCTCACAATAGCTACTTTGGTGGTCTCCACCAAGTTTTTAGTTCTGATCTTCAGTAAGAATTTGTACTCTGTCCCTTTTTCTTTTGAGAAACACTGCTCTCAACAATAATATTAGTGACAATTCCCATTTCTATTCCTTCAAGCTTTGACATTATTACAAAGTTCTTTGACAGTTGAGCATCTATCATTTTGTTGTGCTGCAGTTTCCTCCAGGTAAAACTATCAAACATACCTTTCCTTTATCAATGCCTCTCATTTTTCAGGTTCATGTAAACATAGTTTCATTCATACTCTGCTGCCTATTTGCTGTCTACTCATTCTACTTGAAAATAGGCAGGCTGGCTATCGAAGCTTAACAATTTAAAATTGTCATCCTGATATTTAAACCACTTAGCATCTTTGGTCTGTTGCATTCTCAGTTACCTTAAACCAGCCCCACCCCCTCAACTCTTCAGAGCTCCTCATTCTTCCAATTCTGCCTTCTGTCCGTCTCCCATACCTTTTGCCACATTTTACAAAGAGACCTCAAGAGAGCAACAGCAACTGGCCGAAGTGATTGCTGCCCAGTGGCACTGACTTTGACAATCATGAAGTGCTTTATGTGGTTGGTAATAGATTGTATAAAATCCCATCTTCCAGCTTCATTGGACCCTTTCCAGTTTGTCTACTGCAAAAACTGATCCACTGATGATACCATAGCCTCAGCCTTCCACTCAGGAAGGCACAGGCTGACTACTCCATTGCACATCAATGTCTCTGCTGTGGAGAGTGAAGAGCACAAAGGTACACACATAACAGTCGATCTAACCTGGACTCGCAACTTCTCCTCGTTATTCAAGTAAGCAGAGCGGCATCTGCATGGTCTGAGGAGACTGTGGCGTGCAAGGCCCCATGCCCCCATTCTAACAACTTTCTACAGGAGCACCATTGAGAGTGTCCTGTCTGATGCATCATTCTGTGGTACAGAAGCTGCAAGGCCCTACAGAGGACAGTGAAAATCACTGAGAAGATCATCGGGGTCTCCCTCACCCCCCCTATTTGTGATATTTACTGGAAGTGTTGCAGATGAAGGACTCAGAGCGTTGTTGAGAATCCCTACCACCGATCCCACAATCTCTTTGACCCACACCCTTCAAGAAAGGTAGTACAGAAGCATCAGCACTAAGACTGCCAGACTGGGTAACAGCTTCTTCTGTCAGGCTCTGAGACTAATGAGTACCCTGCCACCACCAAGGTCTCATCACTAGGACAGTGAGCTGTTTACCGCACTTCTTACTATTTACCTATCTGCACATTACTACGTGAATTTTGGATTATATTTTATTAACTTAGTTATAATATCTTGGTTTATCTGCTGTGTGAGATATATGTTGTGTGAGTGCACTGTGGTCCAGAGGCAAGTTGTTTCATTTGGTTGTGTATATATACAATCAGATTCCAATGAACTTGAACTTGAAGTTACGTACAACAGGCTCTGTAATTTAAATCCCTCTGCAGCTCCAATTCTCTCTTTTGTAAAACCCTGGCTAAATATTTTGGTCATCCTCTTAAAACCGTTTGGTCCCATCTGTGAGGCAGCATGGTTGTTGTGCTACCTTTGGTAGTTTCCATCTCCAACTTGAGATAATTTAGAGAAATGCCTTGAAGGAAGGTGCTATTCATTTTGATAGTGCAAAAAGATAAATAAGCATTGTACCCATGACATTTGGTGTCATTACCTTTTGTGAAATAGATTTTGATCTGAAGTTAACTATTGGAACCGTGAATAAGATGTTTCCAGGTGATATTAAAATCTGCATTATAATTGATAGTGGGGAAGAAAGTGTTGGCTGCAGAAAAATATTAATGGATCAGTCAGGTGGGCAAAATATTGGCAAATAGAACTCAACCTCGTGATGTGCGAGATAAACATTTGAGAATAAAAACAAATGAAAAATATGCACAATAAATAATAAAATACTGATAAATAAATAGGAACAGGGAGGTCACGTTGGCCATTGAAAATAGTACGACAAATGAGTTGATTGGTTTAGAAGCCACAGAGTTGGAATGTAAGTAGGGAAGTCATCCTGGAATTGTATAAAGCATTAGTTTGCCCACAGATCAATTAATATGTAAAGTTCTGATCATCCCACAACAAAAAGAAAATGGTAATTCTGGAGGGATACAGAGCAGATTTGAGTTACGGTAGGTTGTGAGTATGAGAGAATTTTAGTGACGAGATATCGAGTAGGCTTGTTTTATTTAGAGCCTAAGAGGAGGTTTAATTGGGATCTATCAAATTATAAGAGGCTATTCAGGCTGGATAGGAGGCACCTTCATAGCTTTACAGATTGCCAGAATTTTGTGAGTTGTTTGGTAGAAAGATTAGAGGGCATTTGAGGAAAAGTAGATTCCCCGAAGGGTGTTGCTAGTATGAAACCCATTGCCTTGAAAGTATGTTAGAAGCAAAGATCTTCACCATGTTTAAAAAGCATCTAAGTGAGCTCTGCAAAGCTCTAGGCATGGAGCTGGGAAGTGGGATTTACCTAAAGAAGCTCTTTTATTGTCACTGTGGACACGGTTAGCTGAAAGTCTATACTGGATAATTACCCTAGTCTGATTACAGCCAGAGTGTTATGATAGATTGTTAATGTATCAATAAGTCATTTGAACATGTCATTATTATTCATATTTAGGTAGGCATTTGGCTGAACCTGTAGCAAAAATATTAGTCAAAAATTTAAAGAACTAAATGCCTTATACAAGTAAATAAAGTAAAACCTTATCCCTTTAAAATAACTATTGTTAATATGATCTATCCTTGATAACATTAAGTTGGCTGAGCAGCCAGACTAGAATTTTCACAGATTTCATTATGCAGTGTATACAGTGACTGGAACATGCATTAAAAAATCAGGCAGTATCTAAAATATGTAAATAATCTTTCTGAGCAAAAAATTGTAATATTAATTCTGTTGTTATTTTGGAATGTTTGCTTTTCAGAATTAAAATCCATGCACACATATTAAATGTTTTTGAGGTCAAAGAGGTTGCTCATGCTTAATATTTTAAAAGAATTTTCCAGCAAAGATTGGCTTGTGAATACTTCAAATGTTTCCATAATATAATGACCTTTCTTCGTTACAATAGAAATGATCGCAAAACTCTGGAAGAGTATTGAATCACTGACAGCAGGTTTGGGATTTCTGTGTTAAACCGCGCATGTGCGTGAAATCCCAAAGTTTCTGTCAGTTTCACAGTATAATGACAGTGAATGCTAATAGTTTTGCTGTCACTACAACTGCAAAATGTGGGCCATATGTGATTTTCCCCATGCTGTCAACTTCAGAGCCACCTCCAAGCTATCTCCTGCATAAAGTCATCATTACTGGACCTTTTAGGAAATAGGAACAAATACTTGACGGCCTGGGAACTCAGTTGAATAGATTCTCCTTTGGCAAGGTACGAGCTGGTGCCTTTGGAAACATTCCTATGAAGGTTTCAGTGCCTCTAGGAAAGGAGGAAAGAAGATTGACAGTGAGGAGAGTCAAAAATAGAATGCAATAATAATGAGGCTAATCATACTCCTTTAAAAAATATCTGATAGGGAAGAGTCTTTTGGAAAAAGAAGTTGTCTTTTGGCACATACTTGATAAAAAGAAAATGTCAAAGCTTTGGTACATTGGCTGAAGTTCTGAAGGTGCATGTAGGTCCTTAAGATTAAAGTCAAATACAATGCGAAATTAGAGTTAAGGATCAGAGTGAACAACTCGAATGAATCAGTAAAGTAAACTTGCCACCAGCTGTATCATGTTTGGGGTTCTGTACTTCCATTGTGAATATATTGCAAAATAGTGTACATAAAGAACCATTGTTACTAAAAGTAAGTAGCGTTTATTTTTCTAATTTTCAGTGTGCTATAACTTTCCAGATTCATGCTTGTGGAAATGTCTTAGTTCCTGTACAATAAAATATTTCTGGTGTCATAGCCTCAACTCAAACAAATAGATTGAAAATTTCTTCTTATCACATGGGCTGGTGGCCTTTTTTCCATGGTGCTTTATTTTGAGATTTTGTTCTGTTCCATACTTTGCAGTCTTACTGCATGTGCAATGCTCTGCTCAGTTGTGCATGACAGCTACCTAACATGACAGTTTTGCAGTGGCTGAATGAATGATGATTGTGTCGGCATTGTACTTCTTTCAAGGGAAAAGTGAATATTGTGAAACAAGCATTAGTGAGTTCAACCAGCAATGAAGGTACAATTCTCACCAACCTTTGCATGGTGAAGTAACAGAGCATATTGACCACCGGTAACAGAATCGGCAGAAAACAATTTTCTTTCCATTTATTTCAAATGAAATGAATGTCCAAAAGCATGTGACCACTTACTTTTTGTGTCCTGCGTGTCCATTAAAGCAGGACAGATTGGACAAAGGGGCTGAGGAGCATTGATAGGTGGAGAACAAAGAAATGTCAGAGCAAATGATCCTTTTCTTAGCTTTGGTTGTGATGCGATGACATGGAGGGTGTGTTAGTTTGAAAACTTGATTGCAGAGGTATTTCGTTTTGATTTTTTAAAATATCAGCATAATTGTTTTATGGAAAGTAACCATTGAATTTTAATTGACCAATTTACAATTGACTTGATTCCATAACTGAATACATTCTTAGAACATTTTATACTGTGTCAGCTGTGGCTCAGTTGGTAGTACCATTGCCTTTAATCCAACTCCCCATCTCAGAATAAAAAAAAGACTGAAGGAGGAACTCAGCAGATCAAGTGGAATTTGCTTTGGAAATGGGCAGTCAAGAGTTCCTCTAGCAGTTTGTTTTTCGCTCCTTAATGCCAACATGTGCAGTCTCTGCTGTCTCTTTTTTTTTGTGTGAAACTGACTACAAAAACAGTATTCACTGGGACTTGAACGAGTACCAGGATCCAGTGGCACCAACTTTTGGGTGCAATTTTAAGTGAAAGCCCTACCTTTCTTGGATGCATGCAAGAAGACTGTATTGAAGAGCAGGAAAGTCATCCTCTGTATCTCACCAACATTTATCTCAAGACAAAAATCGCAAACAGATTATCTAGTCATTCCCACATAACATTTTTCTGGAATCTTAATGTGGACTAATTTAAAACTACTTGTATATAATGCTTAGATCACACTGACCTGCAGATATGCAGACAGTCCTGGAAAATGGCATCAGACTCAATTTATCTTTTTGACTGGCACAGACATGACAGGGCAAGTGGCCTTCTTTTGTGTAGTACATCTTCAGTGATTGTGGCACTTCTCACAACAATGCCTCCACTACATCAGTATTTCATTGTCTTTGCCTTGGACAGTCCTTAACTAGATTAAAAGGTATTACATAAATGCCTTTTTGCCACTGAACTGGATGATGTCTTTATATTTGTTTTACTGATTTCTCACCACAGTTCTTAGTGTTATAATGAATCATTTTGATACCAAGTTTATTGCAAACACTGCTTTGGACCACCTTTTATTCTTATGCTGAAAGTTACTCTGTATAAGCAGTGAGACAATGGAAGATGTCAGTACTTGTTAAATATTTTGACACTAGTTTGGCTTTCTGGATATTGAAAATAGTGATGTCAAAATTCAGTTTCTATCATCATAAAAACTCCAAGATTGTGTTGCAGTTGCGGAATATTCTGTGGGCACCATTTAACTTTATTTTTGAGTTGTCTCTGTGCATGTGTGTGCAATAAAGCTTTCTCGATCCATGTTTGCCACTTTGAGTTACCATCTTATGTTTGCTATCACTTTTTTTTTCCCTGTTACTGTCACCGCCTGCCATCTTGGCAGCCAGGATTTGTTATTTTTATCATAGTGTGACAGGAGGTATGGGTTTACAGGAAAATAAACTAGTCTTTTTATGTACTGGGAGGGATTGTTTTACTAGAATGTGCTTTACCAAGATGTTCACTGTGCTGCCCATATTTTATGCAGAATTGCTAGAGTTAACAATAAGCTACCAGCAATGCACTTTAATGTTGCTACCCAGGTCTTCTCTTAGGAACAATTCATTTTCCCCCATTTTCTCCCACTCCTCTAATTATTCTGCTGCTTCTCCTATTGTTTACTCCATCTGACAAGCCACTAATAAATGTAATGCCTTTGTTATCACTAAGATAGAGGCAATCTCGGACCAAACTTTCCTCTCCAAAGTTAAAGGCAGTCATCTTCAAAGATTTCAAAGTCCATTTATTATCAAACAATAAATAAATCAAACAACTTTGAGATTTGATTGCCACAAAGCAAGAAATTCGGAAGAACCAAATTAAAAAAAAATGAAGACCCACACCTGATGCGCAGAGATAGGGAAGAAAACAAGCCATGCGAACACAAATCGTACGATTCCAAGGCACTGGTTCAGACTCATGGCCAAGCGGCAGGCATGTTCAGCGGCTTGCAAATAGTATTTATAAGAGAGATCTGAAGAGTCTTGCCTTCCAAATTGCTGTAGTTATTTACCACAGCTGTATAGTTTAATGTTCATTCCCATTTCAGAACTGAAATATTCCTATTTAAGTTCTGATGCTATGCAACTGGAACCATGGCGAATTATTTCATTTCATCCTCCTCAACAACCTGCAACTTTGCCTCCCCCCCCCCCCCCCCCCACCTGAAGCCACTTCTCTCCCATTTCTGTTCTGACCTCTTCAGTCATGGTTGGAGAATAATCAGCATTGACTCCGTTTCCTGCTACTCCAAGTTCTCAGAAGAGTTCCCTGGACGTATCATTTGAGCCTTCCTACTTCTTAACTACAGCTGCCACTCAATGACATCAGATTCCACATGGACACTGGTTAGGTGACCCAAGCCAAACAGATTCTGACTTGTGTTGGGTTTGGTTAGGCTAATGCTTTATAAGTATGATGCATCAAAGCTCAACACAATGCTGACTGCTGTAAAATAGCTGGGAGAGTGCCAAGAGCTTAGCTGGTTTTCAGTACATGGCTACCCAGCCTCACTGGGCTGGAACCTGACTTTGTGCCTCAGGTTTGTGTTGAGACCTTGAACTTTAGCTGAGTTTTATTTATCTGTGGTCAACGGTGAAATCCACCTCCTGTGCCAGCAGAGAGGAATACACTAACTCCCAACTTGCTGAAACAGTGTTGCAGGATGCTGCAGGCAGTCTGAGAAGATGAAAGTCACAACTATATACCATGCAATTTTGGTAAGCATGTTTCTGTTCTGGAACTGCAGTTAAACGTTCAGGTATGCAGCTGTGGGAAGAAGAAACAGAAGCTTGCATTGTAAGTGTACTCCTATGAATATAAGACCTTGTCACGACTTCTGATTTGACACACTGCTTTTCCAGTATCCAGCTCTGGATAAGCAGAAATATTTCTAGCTAACTGCTGGAAAGATAAAAGCTATTCTCTTCAGTTCTCTCTTACATCTGAATCTGTACCAGACAGTCGACACCTTGGTATTGTATTAGTTCTGTGGTCAGCATGTCACCATTTATTTACTCCAATAACTTGTCTAGATGTCTATTAAGCATTGTAATTGCACCCGCCTCTCTCTCTGGCTGTGTAAGCGCATTTCATATAATTATGTATTCTATGTGGAAAATCTGACTCTCAGGTCCTCTAAGTCTTTTACCTTTCACCTTAAATATATGGCTTCTAGTTTTAGCCTGCTTTCCAGAGGAGAAAAAAGATTGATCATTCACCATATCCATGTTGCTCATGATTTCTGAGTGATCCATTAAGTCATGAGCACTACCTCAGTATTCCTCTTTTGCACTATTTATTTATTCATTTATTGTAACTTCAGTAATGTTTATGCCTTACAAGGTTCTAGTGCCACAAAACAACACACCTCATAACAAATGTGAGTGATAATAAACCTGATTCTGAGGATCGCCCTGAGCCTCCTTCACTCCAGGGAATACAGATCCAGCTTATCAGTTTCTCCATAAAATCAAGCTTTTCAATGCCAATAACATGCTTGTGAATCTTTTCTGTGCCATCTCAAGCTTAATCACATCTTTCCTACAATCTGGCAATGAGAATTGCACACAGTTTTTCAGGTGTGGCCTCACCAAATTTCCATACTGCTGTAATGTAATGTCCAACTCTTGTGCTCAGTGTCCTGGCCGTCTTAATCATTTTATCTACCTGTGTCACAGTTTTCAAGGAGCTTGTTACATTAGATCTCCCTGTTTTATAATATTCCCCATTGTCCTCTCATTTACTGTGCATGTTCATTTCCATTTACCGTCCCTTTGCCCATTTTCTTAGTTTTCCTTTATCCTATTGCAACTTGTGCAACCTTTTTCACTGTCCACCGCAGCACCAGTTTTGGTGTTATTTATAAACTTGCTAACTGTTTCCACCTATATTCTCATCTAGATTGTTTGTATATGTGTATATTACAAGCTACTGTACCGGGGACCCAGCAACAATCTTGTTGCACATCACTGGTGACAGGCCACCAGTCTGAAAAACAACTGTTATGAAATCCTTCCACTAAACAATTTTGTATCCATTTAGCTAGTTCACCCTGGTCCCATGTGACTTCCCAGAGCAGTCTGTTATGCAGGACATTGTCAAAAGCCTTGTAGACAACATATATTGTATCAATTTTTCTGGTCACTTTTTCAAAGAACACAGTTAAGATACAACTTCCCATATACAAAGCCTGCTGACTGCCCCTAATCAGTCCTTGCCTTTCCAGATGCAGATAGGCCCTGTCTCACGTAATCCCCTCTATTAACATTTCTACTACTAATGTTAGGGTCACCAGCCTGCAGTTCACTGGCTTGTTCTTTCAGCACTCTTTAAAAGTACATTCGCCACCTTCCAGTCGTCCGATGGGTAAGGAAGATACAAATTCTTTGGCAGGGCCCCAGCAGTTTCTTCCCTTGCTTCCCAATGGATACAAAATATATATTGAAATACAAAAAGATATGAAGGAAATGACCAGAACCCTGTTCAGAGATAGAGCTTCAAATGTAGTTTTAAGGAATGAGAGATAAAGTCAGAAAAATTTAACAAATAACCACACTTAAAGATAGTTAATTTATTGAGAAATATTTTTGAACAAAAAATGATTTGGTACACTGTTGTAGAAACACATTTTTCCCTTATGTTCTGATTATTCTGCATTTAATAATTAATTTGTTTTCATTTATGGACTTATGTTCTTAAGAAATTGCTCATTTAAATTTTCCAAAGCTGGCATAAGGTCTCTTACTCCAAAAGCAACTTATCACATGTTCCATTTTCATTTAGTTGTCTTGGTGTTTTTTGTAAATGCTTTTCTTGTGTCTTCATACTTCTGATTTGCACTATTCTTTGTGTGAAGCGAGCTTTTAGAAAGATTTTTGGAGTGAAATGAAACCAAAAGAATAACCTTTACCCCAGAGCGCTTTACATCTGTAGATGTAATGAGCTGATAATGAGAATCACAATGGAAACTCATTAACAGATTATTTTTCTCTTATTTTCAGTTACTTCTGAATTACAGACTAAGATGATAAATTCTGAAGAACACCTTTTGTATCTAAGATCCCTAAAACAAGCAATTTCCCCAACTACGTGGTTGGAGGATACCGGCTAAGCAGATACTGCAAATGCTGTTATTTCTGTAGCTTAAAAGCTGATGTCATTGAGTCACATTATTAGCTCCTATTTCTAACATTCCTTTTCTTTTTTGGAAGTGCTATGTTTCTTACCTCTCTGCAATAACATAGCTTGGGATAGGACTTCCCACATGGGGTTTTTGAAGCACATACCCAAGTCCTAACACTCCATGGCACAGTGTGTTAATGCATTAACCTGCTGTGCCACAGGGCCAGTGTGATTTGTCATTTTTTATTTCACTGTAGTGAATTGCCACATCATTGGGCAGTGAAATTATCTTTCTTCCTCCATGGGGATGGGAAATTGGGTTAAATGATTTATTTTCTAGTTCCTCTCCCATAAATAGGTGTGCATGTTGCCATTTTATTTATCCTTTCCTGAAAAATTCTTAGCATAGGTTTTTGGCAGTAACCTTTTGGTGTCAATTATTTATTTCCAAATTTAAGTAAACTAACGGCTTCTGAAGATGTTTTTTAAAAAGCTTTTTAAAATATTTAACAGTTTTGTGATATTATCTCTGTGCAGTGGAGGCTATTTAATTTAAAACAGAGTCTGTTCACTTTGTCTGAAAAATATTGCATGAAGTGTATCAGGGATTTAGTCTATTTTTCTCTTTGTCATGTACAGTTCAGTCTCTACAGATTCAATTGGATGAGTGAGGTGCATTTTTCTTAATGTAGCATGTCATCTTTTTTTTAATGCTTGACCTTTTCCATTAATTCCATTGTGTTTTCTTCAAAACTAAACAATGCTTCTGATAATTGACTAGCTCAATGAACCACATTGTCAAATTTGTCTATGATTAATCTGCCCTTACTTCTCATTCAATTCATGATTTGTAGGCAATAGGGTCGATTCTAACCCAAGGAGAATTCTTTTGCTGTAATTTTAAATAATATAGTTCTTCCGGAATGGTGAATGCACATGGTGATAAATTGTTATAGAAATTTATAAAAGTAATTGTTCCTAAATATTGGTAATTCCTAATGTTTCCATGAAAGACATATATTTTCTTGTCACTATTAAGCATATTAAACTGGTGAAGGCAGCTCTATACAATTATACAATATGAGGCTCTGAATCATATTTAAGGAAAATCAAACTAACCATCAGGCAGTAACATTAGGGATTTCAGTGAAACAGTATGAGCAATGATTTTCATGAAGCCATTGTTCTTTTACACACAGTTAGCGCACTGCAATACAACTGAGGGATTTTAGTATACATGAAAGCAGACAAGCACTACTTTTATAAGGTCCCTAGCTAAATTGGGCAAAACCTCAGGGCTCCATGGTGGTGCCAGAGCAGCATTCTGATTTCTCATCACTCCATACAGATCATAGCAGGAAGGCTGCACTATCGTAAGAGTGACAGTAAGCCTTTTGATTTCACAAGGAAGCATGCGTCTAGCTGAGAAAGGGAAGGGACTATAGCCCGGACTGGACTCTAGATCGTGGTGAGTCTGAAATCCCAACTCAGTCACAGTGATTGCAGTGGATGTGAATCATGTGTTAAAACTGAACTGCAGGCATTTTAGCTTCAGCACATTCGACAGCTTTGTAAACTTTATCTGAAATTGTATTTGGCAATGCCAGGTGCATATTTTGTTTCCTGGAATATTTACTTATTATTAATTTTTGTGCTGGCTTGCTAAAGCATATGACCAGGAAACCAGCAGTGTATTCAAGCCGTCTGGTCCTGCAGTTTTCAAGTACCAGGGGCTCATTTGTATGCAGAGGGGATTAGCTAGAATTTACTGTATATTCACCCTGGGGAGCTGTGAACTCCCCAGGAATATGGGCTGCTGAAACATTGCAGTTGGAAAGATTAGAACAAACCCTTATGCTACAGACAGAGTCATGGTCACTCAGTAGGCCTCAGACATTAAGATCATTTTCATTTACAGCCTTTTTGATCATCCAACCTCAAAGAAAACCTCTGGTTTTATGACTGCTCATGCCAGAATTACCCAATTACTGTTTGCAAGGGGGAAATCTGAAAGCACTTATAACTAGTAGGCAGGGCACATGATCTGTGCGTATGGATTTTTTTCTACCCACCCCAACCAATATTTTTACAGCTGTTGACATATATTGAGTTACATATGGCTGATCCGCATCCCTCTGGTATATTCTCAAAGATCTGTACACCATTAAATGTGCTAGTTTGAAGTAAATTACTCCAACTTAAATAAAGGACCTTGCTGTAGCATAGATGTTGCCATAAATACAAAATTTAGAGTTTTTGAAAATTGGCTGTGATTATACACGGTGAAAACATTCACCACTTGCAACAGAATCCATTTAAGTACAAGCTGCTGCTTTCTCTTGTGGGTTTGTTTGCAACGACATGCGGCTAATACTCAATATGTCCTTGCCTGCAGTCATTAGACTATCATTTTGGGGACTATCAGTGGTTCAATAAGTCTAGTGTTTATGGAGCTAAGGTTGTTGAATGTTCTCTCTTCAACTGGACTCAAAGGATTATGCCTGAAATTTTCATAAATTTACAGCAAAAGAACACAGCTGTTTAAAAAGCAACATTAATAAGACAAGTGTTATAGCAGATACAGTTCACTGGACAACACTGGGTGTCTTAAGAGAAAAGAGATCCAATAAAGATTGTTGCATATTTCAAACTGTTAGGTATTCTTTTTAAATATTTCATGCACATTATCACTATATTTCTGAGTTGGAAAGTAGCTGGACAGATTGGTATTGTACAAGATGTGCTACTCTCTGGAATAATGTGGATTCCTATTGTTATTTCTCAGTCTGAAAATTCTGAGCTACAGAACAAAATTAATCATAGAGTTTGCAAAATGCCATGTTAAGTCATTCTTGTACCCTAACTCCTAAACTGAGTTTTTTGTGGAAGGAAAATAATAAGTGTAAAATAGATTACAACAGTGTCTGGACCAGTCTAATTAGTACCAAACTTAGATTTTCCTACTTGTAAGAATACTGACAAAAGCGATGTGCCACAGAGAGTGGTAGCCTGATTCAAGAAGGCTCAATCTATGAACTGGTTACACTATAGAAATAATTACCTCAGCTCAATTGGAATGGTTCTGACAAGAACCCTCACAACTGTTGCCTTTGTGCCATTGGATAATATCCAGTTTTGGATAACTCCGAGCTTCTTCTACTGAAATGTCATGAATCATTGTCTTGGGCTTCATGGCAAACTTCATACACTTGTCATTTATTCATTATTCAGTAGAACTTGCCTCTGGTCACCTAGGCCCCTTCCTTTGTGACTTGGTGTCCCAAATAGTTCTGGCTCTCCAACTTGCTCTTGTTATTAAAGATGTAAATATTCATCTAAAAATAATTTTTAAGCACCTATCATTAAATTTAATACTTCAGCTTGGTGAACATTGGGCCAGATTATAGTAGCCCCACAGGAGCTGCTAGCAAGCTGCAGTGCATGTGTCAATATGCTCCATACTTCTGCACCTGCACACTACAGTATAGAATATTGGAACACACTGGAGGCCACTTGCAGGTGCTCTGTCCCTGGACTCACTGCAGACTTCCTGTCTTCATTAGCATTGCAGGGAAAGGTCAGTTTTTTTATTAAACTATTTTAATTATGATTAATGTTTTAATTAATTCACAGCAGTTAATTCTGTTTTTGTGAATACTTATAATGTAATTTTGTAATGTTCTAATGGTTTTACTTATTTAATTTTTGCAGCTCTTCCTAAATGCACTTGATCATACATAGAAACAGTGAAGGGGCTTTCTGATGCACAAGGTATCAGGTTACAAGAGCGTTACATAGGCAGGGTCTTAGTTTTTGCTTGTTGAGGCCTAGTTGCTGTTCGCCTCTGCTTCGATTTGCAGAGTGGCCACAACGACTGAGCCTCAGGACCATTCTGTGCCAGGTCCCAGTAAAAGGTGATGTGGCCAATGTGTGCATGGGTGGGAAGCTGAGGGCACTGTTGCAGCTGCACATTGCAACTCCATTCAGTCCATTATGCCTCAGTCAAAGTGCTTTTGGGTCTTTTTGTATATTCTTGGCAATTCCCCATTTCCACAAATGATTACATCGTAGGATATGATTGGTAATTTTATACACAATAGTGATCTAAGATTTTATAGATTATAGAAAATTTTGGAAGAGTAGCTGTGTTTGTGAAACACAATATGTGCCACTTTGGTTATTTCAATTTTATTTGATATGAATGCAATTTGACTTCTGTATCTAAATTCGGCTTTGAAGAACCTTTGCAAGAAATACAGATTCATTTAGTAGTGCAAATCACAACACAGAGCATTACAGTGAACTCTACCACCAAAATGAATTTCTTAATTGCAATGGAAAGATTGCTGGAGGGAGAGTACAGAATACTTAGAGCCACCAGCAGGGGCTATATTTCAGGACACACATGCACCATAGTGAATCAGGATCAGGTTTATTCTCACTGACATATATCGTAAAATGTGTTGCTTTGTGGTAGCAGTACAGTGTGATGCATGAAACATCTTATAAAATGCAATAAGAAATGTGTATTTAAAAATAAGTAGCACAAAAGGAGAGCAAAAATTGTGAGGTATGTTCATCGGTTCATTGTCCATTCAGAAATCTGATGGTGGAGGGGAGAAAGCTGTTCCTAAAATGTTAGGTGTTTTGATTTCAGTCTTCTGTATTTCCTCTCTGATGGTAGTACTGAGAAGAGGACATGTCCTGGGTGATGAGAGTCCTTAATGATGGTTACCACCTTTTTGAAGCATCATGTTTTGCAAGTACTCATGCAAGTTATTAACATGCAAAAGCAATCAATGAAAATATACTTCAAGTACTGCCTTATCATGCTCAATATATTTAATTCCAAAACTTCCTAACCCAGAGGCAGGTTAGGTACCATTGAGTCATAATTGACACCTCACAGCTTCAGTTTATCACAAACAATTATATGCAGTATTGTTTAAGTAATACTGTTTAAGTAATCATTGAGGGAGGGCATGTTGCTGAAGAAGCCAAGAGACTGTAATATAATACATAATACTGATGGTACACATCCTGTTACTGGATGAATGTAGGTTTTGTTGTAGTAAAATATTCAACGTTTATCAAGAAAATCATAACTCCACAATATACATAGAAGTGCCTGTCTACCTGAAAATGAACATTATTCCATTTGCACAATAGCAATTACTGTTCAATGCAAATATGTCTGAAATAATATACTATTCAAAAGTTCAAAGTACATTTATTATCAAAGTATGCATGCAGTATACAACCCTGAAATTCGTCTTCCTCACAGATGGTCACAAAACAAAGAACAACCATGGAACCAACCTGTTCAAAGGAAAACAGCAAATCCTCTCCTGCCCCACATGCAAATAAAATCGTGCAAACTGCAACAAAAAAAAGTCAAAAATATAGAATATAAAACACAAAAGGCATATTTTAGTACAGGTCAGCTCAGTGTTCATTATCTGCAGTCCACCTGATTCAAAAATCACCCAAAAGTAGCAACAAAAAATACATACTATAAAACATATATCTAGTATATATAATTTATTAAACAATGGATTTTCAAAACTTGGTTAGACCATTTATTAACTAACTCTGAGACTGCTAAAGTGTGTTCAGAGTTCAGAATGTTTGAACAGCAACTCCCAGCATTCATGTCTGTAGCTAATAAAACAACAATAAAAAACACGAGGAAATCTGCAGATGCTGGAAATTCAAGCAACACACACAAAATGCTGGTGGAACACAGCAGGCCAGGCAGCATCTATAGGGAGAAGTGCAGTCGACGTTTTGGGCCGAGACCCTTCTTTGTTCTGTCATTGTTCTGTCAAATCAGAAGGGTAAGTTTTTCACAGGAGATTGAAAGGGTATATTTTTTTACATAGACTAGTGAGTATCTGGAATGATCTGCAGATGAGGTAGTGGAGGCAGATACAATGTATAAAAGTACTGTATATTGGTGTAACGCAGGCAAATGGGATTACTGTAGATAGACATCACAGTAGTCAAGGATGAGGTGAAAGACCCCGATTTCTATGATTTAGATAGTTTTCCTTTCATTGGTTTAGTTTTACACAAACTAGTTACAAGAAGAATGGGTCAAAATCAAATTGATGTGATGTTAAAATGGTGTTTCAGGATCACTGAAAATTAAAATAATATGATATTGTATCATTGTCATTACCAGAAAGTAGTGTTACTGTTTAATCCTTTTAAAATGAATGTAAAGTTTTAATGATCCTTTGTTGAAATGCATTAAGTAACAAAAAGTTGTACTTTCTTTGAACAGTCAGTATCAAGTCTGCTTGCCACAGAAAGTTAAACCATGATAAATTCAATCTAGGTATGCTTTCACTGATGTGATTATTTTAATTTACTGCTAGTTAAGCATGCATCCATTGAAACAATTTAAGTGTAGAGGCTAATATCTTAAAGTTTGAATTATTGTTGGAGATTTTTTACTTTCCTTTTTGTTATATTTACCTGTCTCAGACTATAGCACCTCTCTTTATTTCCTCCTGAATAAGATTTTGGATGGAATTTGTCCATACTAATCTCACTTTTAATCTCACTGTTAATTTCGCATTTCCTCAATGTGGTTGATTAAGGAGATGCACAGTTGCTTGTCTTATTCATTTAGGTTTGAAATTTGATTTCCCCTGTTGCTATATAATCATCTCATGCTTCCACCAAATCAACACAAAATATTTTAAAATCTGAAGTGCAAGAGCAATTTTAATGCATGGTAAATGCCGTTGAATTCTCTCCTGTAATAAGTTATCATGCTTAAACTGGATTTTACTTTGGAGATTTTTCATGCTGAACCATCCACTTTAAGATGTGTGCAACCATAATTCCATTGATAACATGAGAGATCTTTTTTTACTGGAATTACCTCAGAACTATGGTTAGAAAATAGAAGGTTAAAGAAAATCATGGTTTAACTTGAATAATATCTTGTTATTAACATCACATTTCCCAAGTCATCATTAATAAATTTCTTTGTGACCTGTTGTTATTGTCACCAACAACTTCTGACTATTTTAAAATTTCTTTTTCTAGTTTATTTTTATCAGTAACTTAATATTGATGGAGTGTTATGGATTAAGGTGATTCAAAGTGATTCCTGCAAAAACAAAAGACAAGTCCAGTCAAATGTCTTGTATTTTTTTTTAAAAATGGGTTTTGATTGAAACAGTCTGGCGGGTTAAGTAGTTGTAAAAGAAAGAATAATTTTGCCTTTTCTGCATCTTAGATTTTATATAGTACCTCTTTCTCTCTCTTCACTGTACTTCACGATGTTAATTTTGCAAATTCACTTTGTCTTTTTTGTCACATGTTCTGGTATTAATGTACATTTATCCTTGTAGTCAAACTAAATAATATAGCTGATGCAAGTGCAAAAAGACATTGACTAATTTTATTGTTTATGAATTGTTTAAACTTAAAAAGAATAATAATGTCCAAACTCATAAGCTATGGCCTGACTTGATTTCTATAATGCATGTTTGTTTTTAAACAATGAATTGAAATTATATGAGAAGAGCACCATATTATATCAGAGGGCACTTATCAAATCAAAATCCTTTTGTCTGATTACTTCTGTTGCTGTTTTTCTCATCCTTCTGTCCTGTATTTTCCCTGCTCACGTGCATTGTGTTAACACTTAATGTTATCTAGAACCTGTTGTATCATATATATTTATACTCACTTTGTTTACACCCAAAGGGGGATAAGAAGTTTCTAAAATAAAAGCAAACGCTTAAATTAGAGGTAAAAAAGCAAAAGCCGTGGAAAATTTGTATAAATAAAACAGAAATCAGTAAAGATAGATAACGAACATGGAATACCTTCTTTAATTTTTAAAAATGCAGGAGTGCTATGTTGCCAAAGCAATCAACTTTAGGCTCAGATTCAAGTTGTTCATTAAATGTTGACATAAAATTCACAATAGCTCCTCGTAGCTAAAGTCAAAGTGATTTGGCTGGATCACTTGCAGACATTTGTGAATGATCTGAATTCCACAGCTACTGTTTCTTGCCTCATGGTTGAAACTTCAGCATGACAAAATGAGTACTGTAAAGGTGTAAGCAGATATGTGCTGTTAATTATGCTCATTCAAAGGTATTGCAGCCTGTCTGATTTTAATTTAAGTGGTTTTGAAAGACCTGAGAATTACTTTAGTGTATATATTGCTTTGTGATTTGTGTAGATGCTACATTACATCAATAAATGGAATGAGAGCATGAATATTAGAAAAAGGAACTCTACCTTCTCATTAAAACTGCAAAAAATACAACAGAAGTATGGCTATTAGAAAGCTGTTAGCATACTCTAACTATACCATTAGTTTCTTTGTTAGTAGAGTATGTGTCTGCCTGGTCACAAGTAGCAAGGTCACCCCTGCTGCTCTGGGTGCTGGCTCTGCCTGTGCTGGCGGTATTTCCTTCTTTTCCTCTTTCTCCCTGGCACTATCTTTCTTTTTCTTTCTCTCCTGAGGTGCAGATGGCCACATTTGCAGGTTAACTGGAACAGCTGGAGGCGCATTATTAGTTCCCTGCTGCGAACTCATATTTGCTTAGATTTTTTTTAACTGCACAGTAATTTATGACTTTTAGCCACTGATGTAGCTGGTATGCTTCTTGTGAACAGACTGATCTGTGTTCAAAATTCATTTGCATTTGTTAAAATGTTGAAAAGAAGGATGCAATTGTCTTTTTAATCAATTAATCGATGATTATTGTTCATAGGGCTATAGCAGCTTTGAAATGTAAACAACATGAACTGTAGCAGACACTAATCCCTTAGGGGATTCTAGACAATATTTATACTAGTGCATTCATCTGTGGTGACAGTTTCTAAGGAGTGCAATAGTAGATCATAACTGCCATGAGTGAGAAGTCAGCAGACTGTTTATTCCACTCCATTTAATGTTTAGAAGCACAATAAATAATTACCTTTGTTTTAAAATTTGTATTATAAATGATTCTGGGCTCCAACTGCAACTTCATGCACAAAATGGATATTGCTTTGTTTGGTTCCTCAGGGTTAGAAAAAAATAAAGCTTTTATAGTTTTAATTCAAAACTAACAGCACTAACTCCCTTAAGTACACTTGGTATGTTAAATTAACAACGAAAACGCAAATATTTATTTTCTGCATTATTGCATAGCTCATGCAGAAATTCATTGAGCTAAAGAAATATGCTACATGAATATACAAATAGTTTAGAGGAGTGTATTTATACATAATTTATTCATAACTATTTTTCTTGTCTGTTAAAATTTTTTCCCCATTCAGAAATACATTGTATTTACAGGAGGGCTTGTGTTTTATCTTGTTATATTTAAATGTAGCAATCTAATAGTGCTCCGTGTTTGCTAACTGTATTAAGCATTTCAAGCTGTTGAAATACCAATGTATGATGTCTTGAAATTATGAACTTGGGTTTGAGTTCCAGTTCTTTATAGA
The DNA here is from genome assembly GCF_048418815.1 of Hemitrygon akajei. NCBI lineage: Eukaryota > Metazoa > Chordata > Chondrichthyes > Myliobatiformes > Dasyatidae > Hemitrygon > Hemitrygon akajei. The sequence goes on from NC_133140.1 coordinate 46,878,850, forward strand.
ATTGGAAATAATTCACTTGACCAAACATCACTCCAAGAATAAATTCCTGAATTGCAGTACAAAGTTTGACTACCAAATTACCACATCTATAAAGCTATGGCCTAGAAGGATCGAGCACTGGGGTTCTCAACTTGTCATTGTTATACATCTGAGGACCATCTATATGCAGTGAACATGCAATTGTCACTATTTCTAGGTGGAATCATGCTGTTCCAGAAATCCAGTCAGATTTTCCTTTAACCCATGTGACAAGTACTCAACTTCTGTATCAGATATATGCAAAATGAGATTATTAGCCAGGAAAAATGGGCCATGCTATACTGAGGTTGTCTCTGGAACAATTTAAGGGGGGGCCTTCTGAAGCAAGCCTCTCCACAGTGCTGGGAATGTAATCCAATATTATGTTTGTGTTTACTGCATCTTACTCACCTCCTACCCCGTCCACATCTCCAGGCAACACTACTACCCTAACTGCGTACTTGGATTTTAATCTCTGGCCACGCCCCCCTCACTGCTGGTCTTTGAGTTATCCTGACCTTTTCATCACAGTTTCATACAGTGGACTAATTCTGCTCCAAAAACTCCTTGTCTTGTGATCACAAGGAGATGTCTTTTCCTGAGCCGAAAAATGCAGAACCATTTTCCTAGTGCGCTGCCAGAGCTAGCCTACCTCAAGCACCACAGAGCTTTAGCAGAATTTATCCCAAGCTGCAGCTGAGACTGCAGTGGGACTGCAGATAAACTGGCACAGTTGGTAGTAGGTCATGTGGAGGATGAACAGAGAATTATCCATTGTTTTCCCTACCTTCACCAGAACTTAAAAGGGCTATTTGATCAAGGTGGAATTCGAGTTGGTGCTACTGAATGGATTTATGTCACACATGTGCACCAAAGGGCCGGGTGAACCAGAACCTCACCTTACCCACTCCTGTCCCAATCTAGATAGGTACTCCATTTAGTTCAGGTTGATCCATTCAACCTGAACTGAATGATCCAGTTCATGTAGCATCACCGCATGCTGTGTCTTACTACTAGACCAGTGATGACTGTGTTGGGCATGGGACTGGGTCCAGAATGACTGTGGTTCAGTCAGGCCCAAGCTGAGATCCAATTTTACACTCAAGCAGGTGAGTAGATTGAAAATTGTCAGTGGTCACCATTGAGAGGAGGAATAGAAAGGCAAAACTATCTGTATTCTTAAAATGACAATTTGATTCATTATTGCCAGTCTTGATGTGTAAGGCATGCTACTGAACCATAGACTGAGTTAGAATGCAAACAGGTTAACCTTTCCCTAAATGAATTGTAATATAATAATTTATTGTAGCCTATATGATATGTCATAACAGTTAAAGATAGAAAATATCAACATGTAATATTGGTACATTTAGCCTTTGCCTCACTGCTTCTAAAAGCACAGCAGGAAAGGAGTTGTTTTGTCCAATCAAAAACATCTGTGGTCAGTGCAACTAATCCTGATTTGGTGACAGGCAGTTACCAAGAATCAGCAGGGTCCTAATCTGCTGTCATCAAATCTGATAGCATGTGATAAATCTGTCAGCTCCAAATGCTCATCTTCAGCTGCCAAAAATATTCCAAACCTAGGAATTTAGTAAAAGGCATAATACAATTGTGTTTATGAACTTAGGCCCATGTTGATTTATATTTTCTTTGTATTGTTGCTTTTCAAACCTTCACATTACATGTCGGTGCTTTGTGCACTTTAAGTGTAGTCTGGCATACATGCTGATTATTGAATACATAGATTTAAAACAGCACAATTTTAATTGTTGCTAGTTATGGGATTATGGTAAAACACTATTACAGATTGTTTACATTTTTGTTGTCTTTGTCCATACTTGATTCAGATATTGCTTGAATTTGTTTGGATGGTTACTTTATACACATTGGCAACTTGCTTTCTACGTTACACTTCTTTGTACTAATAGTTATCTTATTTGAACTTTACAGAGGAAGGAATCAATCATGAGTGCAAACTGTGTAACCAGATGTTTGACTCGCCGGCAAAGCTGTTATGTCACCTGATTGAACACAGTTTTGAAGGAATGGGAGGTACTTTTAAATGCCCAGTTTGTTTTACAGGTAAGGTGCACATTATAGAACTTGGATTAACCATTTTTACTTTTGCAAAGAAGACTTATTTTTAAATGTGAACACTCAAGAAATTTATCGTTAATCTGAAAATATTTGAAGAACTGTCACCAAATAAATGATCAAAAAGTTGGTCTGCAGAGTTAACTTTTTGTTTTGTTCTGTGCACTCCTGGCAGTGCTGCTGCAAGTTAACATTTTTAGCAAAGAAACAATCACTAACTTGGTTTCATTTTTCTGATATATTGAGAAGTGTCATGCATTTTATCCAGTATATTTGGCTTTTCTACAGAATTGTCAAAAAAAGTAGAACGCATTTTCTATTTTGAATTTAAATACACAAGTCTTTTGAAGCTAACGCACAGATCCAAAAAGCAATCACAAAGGCCAATGGAATGTTGGCCTTCATCTCATGGGGCTGTAGGGGAAAAAAGGGAGGAAGTTATGCTTCATTTGCTCGGAGCCTTGGTGATATCTCATTTGGAGTACAGCAGTGAGTTTTGGGAATTAGCAACAAGTTGTATATGTTAGCTCATATTCACTTGAGTATAGAAGATTGAGGGGTGACCTGATTAAGGTGTTTTAAGTTTTATGAGGATTCTCTAGGTTAGATTCAGAAAAAACTATTTCCTCTGGCTTGGGTTCAAAAACAGTGAGCAATTTCAAAAATAGAGCCATGCAGGATGAAATCAGGAAGTATGTGTTCTGAGAAGTACATATTATTTTTGCCCTTGCAGTTGTGAGTACTGAGATAATTGGTGGTTTCAGGACTGAGTTAATAGATTTTTATTCAGTAATGGCAATGAGGAATGGAATGAGTGCAAGAAAATGGAGTCTGGGTACAGATTAATGATGTATAATTAATTGATAGAGCGGGCTTGAGGGGAAAATTCAGCTATTCCTATGCTTTGGAATTGATGAAGAAAGTAAGATCCTCTTATCCTCCGTTGAGGTTGGTAACAACTGCTGTGGAGCAGGGTTTAAGATAATGTGGCAAAGAGAGGCGAACATGCTGAGGCATCAAAGAGAATCAATATGCACAGAGGAAGAGGCAAGCAGCACTTCAGTCAGAAAATTCAGAAGGAAGAGTGATCAAAAGGAAAATACTGTTAAAGCTGGAAATCTGAAATCAGAACAGTAAATACTGAATGTATGCTGTGGGACAGGTTGCATCAGTAGAGAGAGAAAGTGTTGACCTTTTATCAGAATTGGCAAATATTACAGATGCAACAGGTTTTAAATAAATACAGAGCCAAGGGAGAAAGGGGTTGCAAAGTGCAAACAGAGGTAGTACATGCGAGGTGAGAAGACAATGAACTGAAAAGTCTGAGTGAAGAGAAGACAGGAATGATAAAGTAATCAGAGTGGATCATAATCCAAGCCAAAAGAGATAAGAGTGGAGGAAGTAAAGAAACAAAAGATGCGTCTAGTGGAACTGTGCACCTGTGCAATTTCCAGAGATGTAAAGGATCTCGGCCCAAGATGTTGGCTATTTATTTCACTTCATAGACGCTATCTGATGAGCTGTGTTCCTCCAGCATTTTGTGTGTGTTGCTCTGGATTTCCAGCATCTTCAGAATCTCTTGTGTTTATGACTTCTCCATCCTTTCCTTTTACTTTGCTTCTCCCACTTTCCGCATTGCGTCACAATAATCGAAGGCCCTGTTATCTCTCAAATGTGTTTAGATTTTTCTTACTGGTTGTTGATTATCAACTATTGTTTCTTTTCTTTGAGTGGTTGCCCTTGACATTGAGTCAGCATTTGGTTGACTGTGGCATCAAAGTAATTGAAATTATTGGGGATAAAGTCTACTTTCAAAACTGTGAGAGTCCTCATGGCAATATGTTAGGCCCAACCTCTTCAGCCATTTCACCTGTTATTTTCCTCACATCTTAAGGTTAGGAAAGGAAATAATTGCTGTTAATTCTATTTGCATTTCCTCATAAAATAAACTGATCCATCTGTGAATGGAGTAGTAATATAAGTTGAAAAGTGGCAAATTTCATTCATGCTACATGTGCTAGACAATGCCATTCTCCAACAAAGTAGACTAACCACAACCCTTGATGTTCATTGCCAAGTCCCAAATCATCAGTATCTTGGAGGTCACCATTGAGGAGAAACTCAACTGGACCAGCCACATAAATGTCACATCTACTTGAGGTGGTCTAAAGGCTAGGTAACCTGCACTGAGAGGCTTCCACCATCTAAAAGGTATGTTGGCATTGTTAGGAATTGTTCTTCATTTGCGCAATCGAGTATAGCACCAACCATATGCAAGGAGCTTGACACTATCCAAAGCAAAGTACCGTGCTTGACTGGCACCCTAAATCTTCATTCCCACCATCACTGCCATTCTGTTGTGTGTACCATCTACAAAATGCACAGAATCTACTTGCCTGGTCAATTCCAAACCCACAACTTCAACCACCAAAAAAGAATGAGAGTAGCAGGTTCCCTTCCAAGTCCACTCACTCTGATTTGAAAATGTATCATCATTACTTCATCATCAGTTTTTACCTTCTCAAGACCATTTTGAAATCAAATGAAATGCTGGCCTTGTCACCAGCAGCTATATCCCAAAAAACTAATGTAGGGTATTGTTTTTCCTTGTCTTCCCCAATAAAATGTGGGTGGGAATGTCTGGTTGCCTTCCCTGATATTGATTGTGGGCAGGACATTGATCTGCAGCTATATGAACACACTACAGAAATTTGGATTGTTCTCCATAAAGGGAGATTTATTGAAACAGTTTTGAATAATGAGGAGATTTGTTAGATTAAATAAAGAAAAGCTACTTCCTATGATCTGTAGTGTACTACTGAGCAGGTGGTGGAAAGTTCAGCAGTGACTTTCTAAAGGGAGTTTGATATATACTTGAGGATATATCTTTAGGAGTACTGGGACCAGCAGAACATTGTGGGACATTTTAAAATGTCAAAGTGGATAAATCACCAGCTCTGGATAAATTGTACCAAGGTATTTAATACAAGAACAGGTTTTGACTATGATTTCCCATCCTATTTGTGCGGTGTCAGAGGAATGGAAAATTGTTGATGTACCATTGTTTAATGAAAGGGAGTATTCTGAGGGAGAACATAAATGTATTAACTGTGTGAATCCAGCATGAATTCATCACAGAAATGATGTGTTGAACTAACTAACTTAATTTTGTGACATAGTAGTAAGTTGCATCATTGAGGGTAGAGCTCATCTGAATTTGGCCAAACATTTGTTCCACATGGTAGTTAAAAGCAGTGAAAGCCATGGGAAGTTACCAGGCTGGAAACAATATTGGCTTAGAGTAGAAAGCAAGGGTTAGCAGGAATTATATTGATTCAAGAGTTGCATACAGTTAGGTTCTACAGGACTTGGTGCTAAGCTTCATGAATTTTGTGGTGCTGGTATAAATTCTTGGCTTAACTGTAGTAGAGGGAAAAATTGGTAATGACATTAAAATTGAAATCGTGGTTGACAATGAGTAAGAAACTCTGAGGCTACAGAACGATATTACTGGACTAGTTAGCTGTATGAAAAATTGCGATCTTGAGCTGTTGCTAGAGCTGGAGAATTGTAGTTTAGTTATGGGGTCCGACTACCCAAGGTTGAAGGAAGGAGACTGAAAGCAGATTTAATGACAGCATATAAAATTATTAGATACATACTGAGATCGGTAACCAAGGGCAAAGACTTAAACTGATTTATAAACGTGGAAAGGAATCTAGAAGTAATAATACTTCACTGAACGAGCCTGGAATCCACAGCTTAAAAAAGTGATGAAGGCAGAAATACTGTATCTTTTATTCCTTAGAAGTAGACTCTTACAAGGCCCAAGCTCACCTCATTGACCCTACCTGGCATGTAGCAGGGATATTTGTTGTCAGCTATGTTATTGACTAACATAGAAATTAATAACACAAAAAAAGATCTTGCAATTACATACCATAGAGTGACTACATTTGAAGCTCTGATGCAAATCTAGTCAAGGTTGACATTTCAGTCTATCTATATGATTAGAGTCATAGAGAAGTACAGCACAGAAACAGACTTTCTGGCCTATCTAGTCAGAATCAGAATCAGAATCAGACTTTAATTGCCAAGTACCTATGCACATACAAGGAATTTACTTCCGGCAGATGTTGTCTCTCTGCTCATAACAATAATAATGATAAATATAAATGAAAATATAGATTATACATACAGGTAGCGCAATCCAAGTAATAGTTAGCCGACAGTTAACCAGCAGTTAACTGTTCAGCAAAGTGACCGCAGTAGGGAAAAAACTTCTCCAGTGCCTATTAGTCTTAGTCTGGAGGGATCTGAAGCGCCTACCAGACGGAAGCAGATCAAACAGTCCGTGCGCAGGATGGGAGGAGTCCTTTATGATGTTCCCCGCCCTCTTCTTCAACCTGGAAGAGTACAGGTCCACAATAGAGGGCAGGGAGGCTCCAATGATGCGCTCGGCAGTCCTCACTGTGCGCTGTAGTCTGGTTCTATCCTGCTTGGTGGCGGCTCCAAACCACACAATGATGGAGGTGCACAGGACAGACTCAATGACTGCAGTGTAGAACTGCAGCAGCAATTCCTGAGGCAGACCGTATTTCCTCAAGAGCCGCAGGAAATACATCCGCTGCTGGGCCTTCTTCAGGATGGAGCTGATGTTCTGCTTCCACTTCAGATCCTGAGAGATGGTGGTTCCCAGGAACCTGAAGTTCTCCACGGTCCATGCCAAAACCATTTAAACTGCCTACTCCCATCGACTTGCACCAGAACCATAGTCCTCCACATCCCTACCATCCATGTACCTATCCAAACTTCTCTTAAATGTTGAAATCAATGTTACATGCACCACTTGTGCTGGCAGCTCATTCCACAATCTCACAATCCTCAAAGTGAAGAAGTTGTTCCTATGTTCTCACCTGGGTGGTCCTGCTGAAGTGCAAAGCCTTGCATTTGTCTGCATTAAATTCCATCTGCCATTTTTCAGCCCGCCTTCCAGCTGATACAGATCCCTCTGTAAGCCATGATAGTCTTACTCTCTGTCCACTACATCCCCATCTTGGTATCATCCACAAATTTGCTGATCTAGTTAACCACATTATCATCCAGATCATTGATATATATGACAAACAAGAAAGAACCCAGCACCAATCTGTGTGGTACAGGTAGTCCCCAAGTTACGAACGTCCGACTTACAGACAACTTGTACTTACGAACCGAGGAAGGAGAATGTCGTCCGCCATTTTAAGTTGTTGCCGTTGACACTGTGTTGAGTGTTTAACTTTGTATTTGGCTTAAATTTTTCTTACTAAGATTCACCCTGAACCACTCCCCCCCCCCCACCCCCCGCCCCCCGTTCCAGTCGGCTGGTGGTGCAGTGAGATCAGCGCCGGGCTGGAGAACGTAGGTTTCCGAGTTCGATCCAGTGACAGACCGCTCCCATGCTGGGTTGTTGTCGATCCAGTGACTCCCATACCATCCGTGTCGGGTTGATATCGAGCTCGCAACTCAACCTCGTTAAAAAAAACACTGCCACCTCCAGTTTAAATTCCCATGTGGAATATTGTGGATGATCAAATACCCAAACCCAGCACAGCCCCCACTTGTCCCATTCAGCCTGTCTCAGTGAGGTGGTCGTTAGGACCCAACGGACCTCAGGAGCCGGCGGAGGTCAGGACCCGACGCCCGCAGTGTTTCTGTTCCGTTGACGGGAAGCGATCGCGATTGAAAATAAAGTGGAATTAATAAAGCGTTTGGAAAGAGGTGAAACGCCATCGGTCATTAGAAAAGCGTTAGGCTACAGTCGGTCAACGATTGGAACAATTTTAAAGGATAACGGATAAAGTGAGAATAATGGAGCATGTGAAAAGCCCTGCCCCGATGAAAGCTACAATTATTACTAAGCAACACAGTGGTTTAATTATTGGAATACATATGTTTCTTAAGTGTTTTATATGCATAGAAAGGTAAAATATATACTGTATACTAAGACAAACGTTTGACTAACTGACGCTAAATAATACCGGATGTACTTGTTTCGACTTACCTACAAATCTGACTTAAATACGGACTCAGGAACAGAACTCGTACGTAACCCAGGGACTGCCTGTATACCATTAGTCACAGGCCTCCAGTTAGAGAGGCAACCCTTTACTACCACTCTTTGGCTTCTCCCATAAAGCCAATGTCTAATCCAATTTACTACCTCACCCTGACTGCCAAGCAACTGAGCCTTCTTGACCAGCCTCTCAGGCGGGACCTTGTCAAATGCCTTACTAAAGTCCATGTAGACAACATCCACTGCCTTGCCTTTATCCACTTTCCTGTTAACTTGCTCAAAAATCTCTTATAGATTGGTTAGACATGACCTACAGTACCTCACACAAAGCTATGCTGACAATCCTTAATCAGTCCACGTCTATCCAAATACCTATATATCCAGCCCCTTAGGATACCTTCCAATAACTTTCCCACAACTGATGTCAGACTCACTGGCCTATAATTTCCTGGTTTATATTTAGAGCCTTTTTTAAACTGCGGAACAACATTGGCTATCCTCCAATCCTGTGTTACCTCACCTGCTGTTAAAGATGTTTTAAATATCTCTGTTAGGGTCCCATCAATTTCTGCACTTGCCTCCCATAGGGTCCAAGGGAACACTTTGCCAGGGCCTGGTGATTGATCCACCCTTATTTGCCTCAGTCTAGCAAACACCTCCTCCTATGTAATCTGCACAGGATCCATGAAGTTGTTGCCACGTTGCCTCACTTCTATAGGCTCTGTATTGGTCTCCTGAGTAAATACAGCATTAATTTAAGATCTACCCCATCTGTTTTGACTCCACAGATGGTTTACTATTCTGGTCTTGCAGAGGACCAATCTTGACCCTTGCAATCTTTTTGCTCTTAACATATCTGCAGAATCCCTTCAGATTCTGCTTCACCTTGTCTGCTAGAGCAACTTCATGCCTTCTTTTAGCCGTCCTGATTTCTTGCTGAAGTGTTCTCCTGCATGGATTACTACATGATGTATCTGCAGTTGCATTGATCCATATTATGTTTTCTTTAGAGCAGGGGCCCTGCAATCCTTCCCCCTGGTAGTACATGACATTCTTAAGTCCATTCCCCAATCTCAAATAAAACTAAAACTTGTCTGGTGCTATCTGGAATACAGCTTGGCCTACATTGCTTTAATTTTCTTTTCAGTTTTATCGCATCAGGAATAACAGTTTCCCTTCCCATGGTTTGATATTTTTGTCAGGCACTATGCTCTTAATTGGATATCAAATTCTTTATTATTTTGTGGAATGCAGATTTATTCTTCTTCAATGAAGTGTGGTTGTCAGTTTGCCTCATTTTAATCTAGAACTCTGTCCCTTGAAGGCCACAGAGGCAACACTGTGAGTTCAGGGGTGACAACTGGTTACATTGATGAATTAAGCTGAGGCACCTCACTGAATTTAAAATGTTTCTGTTGTTAGTATTTAATTTTGTTTCTTGCATCTTATGAACAAAGTTTGAATAGACCAACAAAGTGCAGAGGTAGTGAGCTAATTTAGTATCTGCTCTCACTTCTGACAGTAGCAATAGTATCCAGAGCTGAAAATTCTGAATTCAGATTCAATTTAGGAATGTGTATAAGCTTCAGGAGATTTATGCTCAGGTTTTTTAGTTCAGTTTAGAAGTTTTCACAGCATTAATCACCCAATTTCACAATGATTTTACAAATAAACTAACTTTGATGTAACAGTATTATTGCACTGTTATTGGTGTTATTGCAGCTGTAGTTTTATTTTCAAAGGGTATGGAATCCCTAGATTATTTATTGCTTTACTAGAAATTGAGAAATGTACTATTGTGTGCCCAGTACAAGTTTGCAACTTCAGTAAAGCATTGGACTAATGTTATGTTATTCAGTATAAGATGCTACTAATTAATACATTGATTGATTTCCCCAATGTGTTACATTGGCATAAATTTGAGCATAAATTTTTGAAGTCGACAGTTGACCTCCGTACTTAAGCTTTATTGACCTATTGACATGCACGAAATTGGCAGAATTGCCATGGCGTACTGCATCAACTTGAATAAAATAGATGAGACCCTGTGCAGTGTATTGAAATTCACAGCATTTCATAAAATTGAAATATTATTGTGTGCACAATACTAGCCTGTCTGCTTAGATGTGAACAGTCTTGAAAGTGCTCCTTTAGTTTCAATTATGAGCATCTTTTATTTAAATAAATGCAAGAAACCAATTGATATATACAAGAAAGAACAACATGTTCTTACTTTGGTTTGATCTCCTTTTGTTTTCTCACAGCTGTTGGTTTATGCTAACACTAAGAACCATGTGGAAGTGAATAGTGAAAATGATTTCATGAGTAGGTGGCCAAGTTTCATCACGGGATACGGGCCAATAATTATCAATGCTAAAATAATTACCTAATATCTGTGGTAGCATTTAGGTTTATAATTTATATTGAGTAATTAAATAGTGATTCAATGTAGGTAGATCAGAGCAATAAACCAAAGCACATGTACAGACTAAAAAGCGCTCCAGTATGCAAGATGTTATAAATAAGTGAAACTCCAGTCTTGAAATGTTAAATTATTAATATTGTCTACATAGTGAATTAAATTTAGTGAAACAAAAAAAAATGATTTATTGATAAATATCACAAGGTCTGTGGGGGATTTGGCTCAGTGTGGTAATAATAGACATACAGCTGGGAATGGCAGCCGAGTTCTACAGCAGATGCACTTCTGATCACTTTCAATTATTTTCAGTCTTCGTGCAGGCAAACAAACTACAGCAACATATCTTCGCAGTACATGGGCAAGAAGATAAGATTTATGACTGTTCACAATGTCCACAGAAATTCTTCTTTCAGACTGAACTTCAGGTATGCTTCAGAATACTGTGTAACTGTTTATTTAATAATGATTCTTTCTTTATTGATAAGAGCCCGTGGTGTTACAGAAAAAAGATGCTAGCTTGGACAGTAGATTGGCAGAAGTCGAAGTGGGGGTGGGGAAGGGGGGCTTTTCTAGTTGACTGCCGGTGACTAGTGCTGTTCTGTAGGGTTACTTTTATTACCTTTCCATTACTTTTCACGAAGGAAAGAGGTGCCACCTTTGCAGGGCGCCCAGAGGAGATTCATGAGAATGATCCAGGACATGAGAAAGGTTATCATGTGAGGAGTGTTTGATGCTCTGGGCCTGTAGTTGAAGCTTGGAAGAGTGGGATGGTGAGGGGAGGATGGTGCGAAATCTCATTGAAACATTCCGAATCTTGAAAGGCCGAGATAGAGAGGATGTGGAGAGGCTGTTTCCAACAGTGGGAGAATCTAGGGCCAGAGGGCACCCTGTCAGAATAAAGTCTTTCCCTTTAGAACAGAAATTAGGAGGAATTTCTTTACCAAGAAGGTGGAGAATCTGTGGAATTGATCACTACAAATGGCTTTGGATGTCAAGTCATTGGGTATATTTAAAGCAGAGGTTGATAGGTTCTTGATTAGTAAGGGTGTCAAAGGTTACGGGAAGAAGACAGGAGAATGGAGATGAGAGGGGAACAGACTTGATGGCCAAATTGCTTAATTCTGGTTTTATATCTTATGATCTAACTCTATTGATTTAATATTTGTTGCTTGTTCCATGTCACTGAAAAAGCTGACTCTGGATGGACTCTTTCAAATTTACTTTAAAAAATAGTTAAACTTACTGATGTGTTTTATCCTCAAACGCTTGTTTGCTGCAATGCTTCTTCGAACAGTTAATAATTCTGTGATGGTGTTTTATTGAGTTTTACATCTAACTTTTAAACCTCTGTACTTGACATCAAATTTTTCTCCATTTGCTATCTGTGCAGAACTTGTCTCTTCCAATTATGCCTTTTAAGCACAGCAGTTCCTGTACTACTACTTAAGGAAGTTTGCAGATTTTGGCATGAAAGTATCATTATTGAGCAGGGTTAATGAAAACAAATGAAGACAAAAGACTTGGGTAATGATGGGATGGGAGGGGAATGAAAAAACACCAGAGAACTGAAAATGAATAAGTTCTATATAAAAGCGTTCCAGGTAACTCTTAAACAGCAGTCCATTTTGACATATGATACCAATTATCCTAGTGGTGATCAGATAGTAGTTTGCATTGATGCAAATTGACTCAGTATAATGAAGACATTTTCTGTGACCCCAATTGCTTTGATAACTGGAACAGTTCCAGTATGCTCATCCTTGCTACTAAGATTAGCTGTACTGCCCTGTTTGCACTATTCAGAGCAGTCTGTTATATTAAAAAAAATGTTTTCTGTACAAGCACAACTGCTGAACTTAGACCAGGAAATTAAGGTTGTACACTGGGGTCTGGATGGTCTTATGATTTTTGGGATTGGATAAAACTTGATAAAGTTTCTTGTTTACATTGCATTTGTTCAAATGAAAACCTAAATACCAAGCAGTTAGTGGTGCCAATAGATTTTTGTAAATTTCATTTTTAGAAACAGAAAAAACTACAGCACAATACAGGCCCTTCGGCCCACAATGCTGTGCCGAACAAGTACTTACTTTAGACAATACCTAGGGTTACCAATAGCCCTCTATTTTTCTAAGCTCCATATACCTATCCAGGAGTCTCTTAAAAGACTCTGTCACATGCACCTCCACCACCATCGCCAGCAGCCCATTCCACGTACTCACCACTCTCTGCATTAAAAAAAACTTACCCCTGACATTTCCTCTGTAACTACTTCCAAGCACCTTAAAATTGTGCCCTCTTGTGATAGTCATTTCAGCCCTGGGAAAAAGCCTCTGACTATCCACATGATCAATGTCTCTCATCATCTTTTTCACTGTCACACTTAATTGGTCCTATTCTCTCACGTCTTATCCTCTTGCTCTTCGCATACTTGTAGAATGCCTTGGGGTTTTCCTTAATCCTGCTTGCCAAGGCCTTCTCATGGCCCCTTCTGGCTCTCCTAATTTCATTCTTAAGCTCCTCTTGCTAGTCTTATAATCTTCTAGATCGCTATCATTACCTAGTTTTTTAAAAAATATTTTTAGAATAATGAAGCACAGAAAGAAACCCTTTGGCCCACAGTGTCCATGCTGACTACTGACCCTCATCCTATTACCTTCTCCCACATTCCCTTCAACTTCCCCAAGATTCCAAACCTTGCCTCCAAATCAACGGCCAAGTAACTAACAATTTTCATGTCTTTGGTATGCATTGTGGCTATTAAGACTTGAATTTATTGCCTGCAAGAAGGTGGGAACAAGAAGCCTTCTTAAACTTGCTACTACTGACTTGTTGGTGAGGTATTTTAATAATGCTGTAGAATAGGGAATTCCAAGATCCTGGAGTTGGCAGCCCATGACTTTCTGTATAAATTTTACCCAATATTTTCAGGAAAATTTACAATACCATGAATGGATATGTCACTGGGTTTATCTCCAAAGATCTTTTAACTTTTTTTTTAATCCTATGTCTGGTCTTATAATTGTACTACCATTGACATGCTAGTGCTCATAATAAATAAATATATGAAATGCATCCATTAATGCATCGACCAAAATGTGGTAACATATCCCTTAGAATATATTTAGCAATCAGTTAAGACCCCAAGAGCATGTTCAATGTATTCTTTAACTGTAGGCTTAAGCAAATTATTTAAACACAACCACATACCTCTATTTAATATTTTTGCTTGATGTTGCACAAAATGTTGCATTCCCTTTTGAAGCCCATTTGTTATTTTGATGCCTATTTAATTCAGCTAGCAATCAGTCAAGCCAGTGCTTTTCCACACACAAGACAAATGGTACTAAGCAATCACTTGCTGCCGAAGTAGAGCAAATTATCAAAGTACACCCAGGACACATGCTTATGTCTTTTATGTAAACTATCCTTAAGATGTTGCTTTTACAATAAACTTACTGGAACTATTACTGGGGATCTGACATGATCACTGGTTGGTAAACAAGATACTGCAGATACTGTAAGTCTGAAACAAAAATGGAAAATGTTGGAAATACTTAACAAATAAGTCTGTATCTGTGGAACAATAAACTGTTTCAAGTGTTAATATTTAGCAGAACTAGGGAAAAGTTAAAAAGAAGATTTTGCAAAGAATTGGGGAGAGGTAGAAAGAACAGAAAAGAAGGTTTGGTGAACTGATTTACAGTTGAAATCAGAAGTTTACATACACCTTAGCCAAATAAATTTAAACTCAGTTTTTCACAATTCCTGACATTTAATCCTAGAAAACATTCCCTGTCTTAGGTCAGTTAGGATCACTACTTTATTTTAAGAATGTGAAATGTCAGAATAATAGTAGAGGGAATGATTTATTTCAGCTTTTATTTCTTTCATCACTTTCCCAGTGGGTCAGAAGTTTACATACACTTTGTTAGTATTTGGTAATATTGCCTTTAAATTGTTTAACTTGGGTCAAACGTTTTGGGTTGCCTTCCACAAGCTTCTCACAGTAAATTGGTGGAATTTTGTTCAATTCCTCCAGACAGAACTGGTGTAACTGAGTCAGGTTTGTAGGCCTTATTGCTCGCACACCCTTTTTCAGTTCTGCCCACAAATTTTCTATCAGATTGAGGTCAGAAAATGATGTCAAGTCTGGTTCATCCTTGGGAGCAATTTCCAAACGCCTGAAGGTACCACGTTCATCTAAACAAACAATAGTACGCAAGTATAAACACCATGGGACCACGCAGCCGTCATACCACTCAGGAAGGAAACGCATTCTGTCTCCTAGAGATGAATGTACTTTGGCACGAAAAGTGCAAATCAATCCCAGAGCAACAGCAAACGACCTTGTGAAGATGCTGGAGGAAACAGGTAGACAAGTATCTATATCCACAGAAAAACGAGTCCTATATCGACATAACCTGAAAGGCTGCTCAGCAAGGAAGAAGCCACTGCTCCAAAACCGCCATAAAAAAGCCAGACTACAGTTTGCAAGTGCACATGGGGACAAAGATCTTACTTTTTGGAGAAATGTCCTCTGGACTGATGAAACAAAAATTGACCCGTTTGGCCATAATGTCCGTTGTTATGTTTGGAGGAAAAAGGGTGAGGCTTACAAGCCGAAGAACACCATCCCAACCGTGAAGCATGGGGGTGGCAGCATCATGTTGTGGGGGTGCTTTGCTGCAGGAGGGACTGGTGCACTTCACAAATTAGATGGCATCATGAGGAAGGAACATTATGTGGATATATTTTGAAGCAACATCTGAAGACATCAGCCAGGAAGTCAAAGCTCGGTTGCAAATGGGTCTTCCAAATGGTCAATGACCCCAAGCATACTTCCAAAGTTGTGGCAAAATTGCTTAAGGACAACAAACTCAAAGCATTGGAGTGGACATCACAAAGTCCTGACCTCAATCCGAAAATTTGTGGGCAGAACTGAAAAAGTGTGTACGAGCAAGGAGGCCTACAAACCTGACTCAGTTACACTAGCTCTGTCTGGAGGAATGGAACAAAATTCCAGCAACTTGCTGTGAGAAGCTTGTGGAAGGCTACCCAAAACGTTTGACCCAAGCTTAGCAATTTAAAGGCGATGCTACCAAATACTAGCAAAGTGTATGTAAACTTCTGACCCACTGGGAAAGTGATGAAATAAATAAAAGCTGAAATAAATCATTCTCTCTACTATTATTCTGACATTTCACATTCTTAAAATAAAGTAGTGATCCTAACTGACCTAAGACAGGGAATGTTTTCTAGGATTAAATGTCAGGAATTGTGGAAAAACTGAGTTTAAATGTATTTGGCTAAGATGTATGTAAGCTTCTGACTTCAACTGTATGTGATGGCATTCAATCTGCTTTTTGCTTCTTGGTTAGTTTGTTTTGCACTAAACCAAAGGTACCTTCCAGACTCGCAATAAACATACTTGTAGATACATAGCTTTCTTTACTTTTTATCTCGCATGTGATTCTATAACTTTATCCCCTGAGGGATTGATTCAAGTACATTTCCATGATTCTACCTAATCCATAGTCCTTTCTCATTTGCAAGCAATACAAATATATTCATCTGTGCAGTGGGTTACATTTGCCTTCATCAGATTTTACAGAAATGATTAGTGTTGAGAATGGGTACCTTGGTGAAGTTTTCTATCTTCCTGCTATTCCTTCCTGTCAGAAACCAATGTAACTAAGATCAGCCCACTGACTTTAAATAGGGTGATAATCATACCATGGTCAATTTCTCTTTTAAATTTTATATTTCAAAAGCATCGGTTTTGCTGTTCCACATTGTAACCCATTCTCACCAATAAAATGATTGAAAAGCAGAATTCTGCAATTATATATGTACAGGGTAGTACAAACAATTTGTATTTTGTTTCAAGCCATGTTGTGGTTTGGAGTCTGTTTATTTTAAATCTGGGTAAAGTTGGCAATGCAGATTTGAAAGCAAAATTACAGAATACAGCAGTTATTCCCACATTATGATAAATTTTCCATGAAACCTTTGCTATTCTCTGAGGCAAGCAGGCCAAACATAATTTGGATAACCCACACCCACAGTTAGACATTTTGTTATTTTTGCATCTCACAGATTAAATGTACCTCATACTGACACTATTTAATGGCACTAATTCCAGCCTCTTCTTTGCCTCTTAAAAACACGGTAATAGCATACTGTTAATCAAATGAAAAAGCTAAAACCAATCATGTCTTGAGTGCACAAATAATTTTTTTCTGTCAGCGTAGTGGAGCTCCTGAATACACTAATTCAATTAGCTGAAGAGTGGCAGTAATCAGCAAATAACAAGGCTCATTTAGTGAACTTAAAGCAAAAGTTCTAGCGTTTAAAATTTAACAGTGATGCAGTTCCTCTGCTTAACAAGGGGTTGATTAATGTGCTCATGCTAACAATAGTTAAAAGTCCTGGTCCTCAATAATCAGTGCAGAGAGGATTTTCTTCCCTTCTGTGTTCACTGGCTTCCTGCTGGTGCACTGATTATTGAGGATCCTGTGCTTGCGTGAACGACATCACACTGCAAGGGGGATTAGTATTTAGGAAAACAAGAACTAAAATATTTCAGACAAAGACTTACATTAGTATATTGATTGAGATGTACGAAAGGTGACATGACATAATTATTTGTCTGTTGGCCCAACGTCATCTGTGAAATTAACTGATGACTATTTGGTGCTCTGTACAAAGCTCTTGTTTTAATTGTCGGTGGGAAGGTCAGGCAGGTGGAAAATGTAAAAGCAGATGACATGGTCAAGGATATGATCTTGTCAGTTGAAGGATGCATTGCAGAATTGGCAGTCAATGGGTCATGGAATGCTCTGATTCACAGTTTTTCCTTTCTAATTTTATTTAATCTTGTGCAAACTTAACATTGTGAGAGTTTAAGGTGGGGGGGGTAATGCTTTAAATAATTATAGTGCCATGTTCTGCAAAAGCATTCAGGAGTAGATTTGGTAGGACTGGTTATTTGCATTTATTCAGGGTTTTCTTTGGTAGTTTGTGTTAAGCATCTGCCTACCTTATTTGTAACTTATCTGCAGGCCATTAAATGATGTAACTGTAATGCATGAAGACTTCAAAGCCTGGATTCTGCTAGCATATTCTGGGCACCTTTTATCATTGTACACCCTAACAAACCCTGGTCTTGATGACCATGGAAGCCAAAAGTCAATGAAAGGAAACCCTTTGGATAATGCAGTTGGAAAAACTGAAGCTTCAGAATGTCTCTGACAGATGTGAATGAGGCTTTGCACACTGGCAAATCTTTGACAACTGTCAAAGGTGTGAGAATTCTTTACACACTGCTGACATTCAGAAGCATGTTGCAATATTAAAATTGCATGAAAAATTTTAAATATTTTTAATGTAATAATATCAACCAAGAGTGCTGTAGGTAATTACAGTCATTACCTTGCACATCTTCCTTGCAAGTCCCAATTAAGTCAGCAGAGTTTCAGATCCTGGACTGGCTCACGGTCTGATAGTTGAGTACCCCAGTATAATACTGAAGAAGCTCAGCAAGATGGAATTCTGCTGCTAAGTGCAATGAGGAGTCCAGTCACAGTAGTTACCGAAACTTACAGTTCCAATTAGAATCAGAATCAGGTTTATTATCACCGGTATGTGTTGTGAAATGTGTTAACTTAGCAGCAAAAGTTTAACCCAACACATAATATAGAAGACAAACAAAAATAAATAAATAAAATCAATTACAGTATTCATATATTGAATAGATTAAAAATCATGCAAAAAGCAGAAATAATATATTTTAAAAAGTGAGGTAGTGTTCACGGGTTCAATGTCTATTTAGGAATCAGATAGCAGAGGGGAAGAAGCTGTTCCTGAATCACTGAGTGTGTGCTTTCAGTCTTCTGTACTCCTACCTGATGGTAACAGTAAGAAACAGGCATGCCCTGGGTGCTGGAGGTCCCTAATAATGGATGCTGCCTTTCTGAGACACTGCTCCTTGAAGATGTCCTGGGTACTTTGTAGGCTAGTACCCAAGATGGAGCCAACTAAATTTACAATACTCTGCAGCTTCTTTTGGTCCTATGCAGTAGCCATTTCCACCCCCCCCCCCCCATACCAGACCGTGATGCAGCCTGTCAGAATGCTCTCCACAGTGCATCTATAGAAGTTTTTGAGTGTATTTGTTGACATACCAAATTTCTTCAAACTCCTAATGAAGTATAACCAAATCCCTTCAAACTCTAATGAAGGCAATGTCTTACCTTCTTTATAACTGTATCAATATGTTGGGACCAGGTAA
Source organism: Hemitrygon akajei (assembly GCF_048418815.1). Classification (NCBI taxonomy): domain Eukaryota; kingdom Metazoa; phylum Chordata; class Chondrichthyes; order Myliobatiformes; family Dasyatidae; genus Hemitrygon; species Hemitrygon akajei. Next base: position 46,897,735 of record NC_133140.1, read on the forward strand.
GGTCCATAGAGATCTTGACACCCAGGAACTTGAAACTGTTCACTCTCTCCACTTCTGATCCCTCTTATGAGGATTGATATCTGTTCCTTCGTCTTACCCTTCCTGAAGTCCATAATCAGTTCTTTCGTCTTACTGATGTTGAGTGCAAGGTTTTTGCTGCGACACCACTCCACTATTTGGCATATCTCGCTCCTGTACGCCTCTTGTCTCCATCTGAGATTCCACCAACAATGGTTGTATCATCAGCAAATTTATAGATGGTATTTGAGCTATGCCTAGCCACATAGTCATGGGTATAGAGAGAGTAGAGCAGTGGGCTAAGCATACACCCCTGAGGTGCACCAGTGTAACTTCTCAATCAGGATTGTGGTAATGATGGTATTAAATGCTGAGCTATAGTCAATGAACAGCATCCTGACATTGGTATGTGTTTGTGTTGCCCAGGTGGTCTAAGGCTGTGTGAAGAGCCATTGAGATTGCATCTGCTGTTGACCTATTGTGGCAATAGGTAAATTACAATGGGTGCAGGTCCTTGCTGAGACAGGAGTTCAGTCTACTCATGACCAACTTCTCAAAGCATTTCATCATTGTGAGTGCTACTGGATTATAGTCATTAAGGCAGCTCACATTATTCTTCTTGGGTAACTAATAGTAATTTTAGGACATGATGCCATTCAAATAGGTAAATGCCAGTGAAAACCGCTGGCATTTGCAAGTAAAACCTGGGCCCTATTTACAAAATGCTTCTTCGTAAGACAGCCAGCAATTGAAGACCTCATAATATTCAATAAAGATTTCTTCAACATTTAAATACCTAGGAACAAGATATCATAATCTTGGTGTAGTGTGTTATAGTTTGGTTTACATTTTGAGTGTTTGAGCTCAAAGAAGTCATTTAGATTTGCCTGCTTATCTATGGAAAAGTTATGCAAATGATTGTTCATTCTATTTGAAGATATTTGATGCAAAAATGCAGCATTAATCTTTCTAAGGTGTGTGTAGATTAGCAGATAACATCTGCATCATTGTGAAATATGTCTCCTACTGCTCAGTAAAGAATTGCATTGATTCTGTAGTTGTGATGAAATTTACAGCTACGTCTTTCCTGTGGTTCTAACTGAAATTGAAAAGCATGGAGATGTAGAAAAGTAAATATACAACATTATTTTTGAATTAAAAATCAAAAATGAATGGAAAATTTCCAATATTGCTGATCATCCTCACTTGATAGAGGTGGAAGGTGGTCTTATTTGAGCTGATCATTCACTGCCTTGGTAACCAATTTTAGAAGTGCATCTCTCTTTAGTGTTAACTTTTGGATCAGATTTTCACACAGGTTTGTTCTGAAAGCAGAAGCCTTTTATGATTTCTTCCAGAAGAAGGAGCTGGTGAGCCAGCTGGAAATAACCATAGGATGTTGCTACTCAAGAATTCTTTTGGCCTGACACTTTACATTCCTCTAAGCAAGGTATCTGAAGTATTGAAGTTTCACTCACCAGTTAAAAAAAGTATCAGGCAAATTGCTTTGATATTGGAAGTACTGGTACAATTGGGGATGCTTTTCTGATGTCCCTGCTTCTGTTTCTATAAAACCAATTGTAACACCAGGATAGCATTGTTCTGAATGAGAACTGAGATTCATTCACTCTTGATGAGGAGGATACATTGTAAAAAGGGGAAGAGAGCGATTGCCTATTTTTTCTCTGACCCCAATATCTCTAGAAGCTATCACTGACTGCCTTCTTATAAGTCCATTTGCAATTTGCTGTTCATCAAGGCTGTGGCTGCTTCACTTACTTGCACTGTTGTTCAATCCAAATAAAATTGGCAAGAATGGCACCCAAAGGAGGTTGAAAGAAGGAAGTGATTTAGAAGTTGTTTAACTCTCGACAATCCAAACAGCAGGGTGGCACACAGGCCCTCTGATCCAATTACTTGCAGCTGAATGTCTCTTTAAGAACTGCTTCACTTGCTCTGTGATAATGATCTTGTTAGCATTTCCTGTAGGTTGAGTGCTATTGGTGCACTCTTTCACCATAAGCCAATATAGTACTGCACAGAAGTCTTAGACGCAGTAATATAGCTAAGGTGCCTAAGACTTTTGCATAGTATAGTATTTGTCAACCTGGAGCACAGAATGAGTTTGTAAGTCTAGTGGGAGCAAAGGATGTTGGGAATGGTGAGGGTGGAGCACCATGGGAGGACAGGTGGTTGAGAAGGAGTGCCAAGGGCAGGGTGGTGCATGTGCAGACGCATCCAGCCCTGTGACACCAGGCAAGGTCAGTTTTCAGCATCCTAACTTCATATTTGTGTCTAAGACTTTTGCACAGTACTGTATGCCTCCTTTTTCTGATACCTTTACCAAGAGAAAAAAGATTTTGACCATCTACCTTATCTATGCCTCTCATAATCTTTTATACTTCTATCAGGCCACCACACAGCTCACTTTGCTCCTGGGAAAGCCAGTCCAGCTGTCCAATCTCTCTCCAGCACAGTTACATTATTCCTGTAACATGGCAGCAAGAGCTGCAAACAATACTCACGTGGTTTAGCCAATATTTTGTAAAGTTGCAACATAAATTTCCAACTCCTACTGTATATGCTCCCAGCAAAGCCGTACTGACAATCTCCCAATGAGTCCCTGTCTTTCTATGTATACATTAAACCTTTCCCTCACAATTTTATCTATTAATTTCCTTACCACTGATAGAGGGCTCAGCAGTCCATTGTTACCTGGCTCACACCCTTCTTAAACAAACAACATTAGCTCTCCTCCAGTCTTCTGGGATCTCACCTGTGGTTAACGAAAATGCAACAATCTCCACCAGGGTCACAGCAATCTCCTTCATTGTTTCTCATAGTATTCTGGCTCTGGAGATTTAGCCATCCAAATTCATCCTACTGATTCAATCTGCTGATTACTGACATAGCTGGGAGCTGTACAACAACAACTTGTATTTAAATTGTACCTTTCAATTATGGAAACCTGTATTTATAGAAATACCTTTATAATAGCAAACTGTTCTGAGGGGCTTCACAGTGCAATCAAAGTGTTTGACGCCCTGAGATTAATAATGAGATATTTTGGCAGAGCTTACCCATTTAACGATGAGAACTGGGTAACTTTGACATATGATTCTTTGGTGTGTTGGTTGTTAATGCAAACAACACATTTCACTGTGTTATTCCATGTTCGTGTTAAGTGAATCTGAATATAAAGACCCAGTAACAAAAACAAGGCTAAAAAAACACTCATGGTAATTAAAGTAAGCTTTCATTTTGCCATAATTAATCCAATGATTGGGTTCACAAAAATAAACAAATATGAGACTTGCCTGGTTTACAAACTATTGGTTTGGTCATAACAGGAATATGGACTCATTTCTTGGTGTCACGCTTTAGGAAAACTGGGAAGGTTTTGTAGAGCAATCAGAAGACATTTGCCAGAATGATTTCGGGGATGAGGGACCGAAGTTATGTGGAAAGGTAAAGGAGCTAGAGAATGTTGTGAGGATATCTGATGGAGATTTTAAAGTCTTGATGAGTATAGGTAGAGTAAGAAAAGAAAAATTTGTCCCTATTGTCTGAACATCCAAAATCTAGGGGCCATAGAATAAAGATGATTAACAAAAGAACTAGAAGTGACACAAGGTGATTTTGTTTTTACGCAGCTGATGATTAAGATATGGAATGCACTCCCAGAGGAAGTTATGCAATGTTCAAAGGAGTTGTGGATAAGTACTTGCAGGAAAGTGCAAAATAAGATCTTTGTCAAAGAGTGAGGTTTTAAGGATAGAAAGTGGTGTAAGAAAGCAGAGGAATTCCAGAACAGAGATATGGATACTGAAGTCAATGGTGAGACAGTAAAATGAGGAGTCATCAAAAGGCCAGAAATACACGTGCAAGACATGGTAGGGAGCAGTGTGATAAGGTTGGAACACCACAGAACCATTTGTAAACAATAAAAATTTTAAAACTTGCTGAACATATAGCCCGTTTAGATTGGAGAGCCCATGAATCATGATTGTTATAGATTGGTATAACTGAGGACACAGAGAATAATATTTGATGTTCTTAAAGGCTGGAATGTGATCTAACAGTGAAGTGGGGTGATGATTAGAAAACCTACAGCATAATACAGGCCCTTCAGCCCACAATGCTGTGCCGAATAGTACCTAGTTTAGAAATTACCTCTGTTTACCCATAGCCATCTATTTTTCTAAGCTCCATGTACCTATCCAGGAGTCTCTTAAAAAACCCTATTTTATCCACCTCCACCACCATAGCCAGCAGCCCATTCCACGCACTCACCACTCTCTGCGTAAAAACCTTACCCCTGACATCCCCTCTGTACCTACATCCAAGCACCTTAAAACTCTGCCTTGTTTTAGCCATTGGAGCCCTGGCAAAAAGCGTGTGACTATCCACACGATCAATGCCTCTCATCATCTTATACACCTCTCATCCTCTGCCGCTGCAAATGGAAAAGGCCGAGTTCACTCAATCTATTCTCATGGGGCGTGCTCCCCAATCCAGGCAACATCCTTGTAAATCTCCTCTGCACCCTTTCTGAAGTTTACACATCCTTCCTGTAGTGAGGTGATCAGAACTGAGCACAGTACTCTCAAGCGGGGTCTGACCAGGGTCCTATATAGCTGTAACATTACCTCTCAGCTCTTAAACTCAATCCCACAGCTGATGAAGGCCAATGCACCGTATTCCTTCTTAATCACACAGTCAACCTGCGCAGCAGCTTTGAGTGTCCTATGGACTCGGACCCCAAGATCCCTCTGATCCTCCACATTGCCAAGAGTCTTACCGTTTATACTATAGTCTGCCATCATATTTGACCTACCAAAATGAACTACATCACACTTATCTGGGTTGAACTCCATCTGCTACTTTTCAACACAGTTTTGCATCCTGTATTGTATTCATAGAGGATTATATTATTACATCATTAGAAGCTCATTTTGGGGTCAAATGTCTGGTTGAGGTTCAGATAGTTGGCAAAGAGAGGGACAAAGCAGTGAAGAGGTATTAAAAATGTTTGTTAGGAGTTGAAATCAACGGCTTCAGGCATATGAATGTTTACTTGATAGAAAATAGTGTTCAAGCACTAGATTGTTCAGGAACAATTGAGAGGTCAAATTGGCATGTTGAGCTACAATTTGATGTTGCTCACTGCATAACTAGAGCCTGATCCTTTGTATATGGGTGGTATTACCGAAGAACAGCATTATCTAAAAAAAATCAAAGAAAGCCAAGAATAGATAATCTAGGGACACCAGAGATAATAGTGTTAAAGCAGGAAGAAAAGTCATTGTGCGTGAACTACATATGACTGCGAAAATAAAACTACACAGTTTCAGTCCCATATATCTCATTTGTGAGACAGGTGTAGGAGAATGTCAAAGGTTTCAAACCAGTTAAGAAGAAAAAAGGGGGCTGGATTTGCCAGACGAATAATATGTTCTGATCAATGCCAGTCAAATAGGCTGTTCTAGGTATCTTGACAGAAATCAGATTGGAGGAACTCTAAAATGGATGACCATGTTTGCTGGAATTGAATTTATTTAAATCTTACATCCTTCCCACAATATAAGGGAGTAAAGATCTTTGCATTATGACTCCATCACAATGTACAGACATGTGAATTTTTAAGTCTGATGGCTTGTAGAAAGAAGCTGTCCCATAGCCTGTTGGTTCTGGCTTTAATACTGCAGTACAGTTTGCCAGATGGAAGCAGCTGAAACAGTTTATGGTTGGAGTGACTGGTGTCCCCAATGATCTTCCAGGCCTCCTTTACGCACCTGCTGCTGTAAATGTCCTCAATGGAGGGAAGTTCACATCCACAGATGAGCTGGATTGTCCATACCATTCTCTGCAGTGCCCAGTGATCGAGGTTGGTGCAGTTCCCGTACCAGGTGGTGATGCAGCCAGTCAGGATGCTCTCAATGTTGCCCCTGTAGAAGGAGTTGAAGATTTGGGGGCTCATGTCAAACTTCTTCAGTTGCCTGAGGTGGAAGAGACGCTGTTGTGTTTTTTTTTTGGCACACAGTTTGTGTGTACAGTCCCCCTGAGATCTTTGGTGATGTGTTTACTGAGGAACTTGAAACTTGAAACTCTCAACTGGAGTCCCATTGATGCTGATCAAGGCAAGCCTGTCTCTGTACCTCCTATAATCCACAATCAGCTCTTTAGTGTTTTGAACATTGAGGTAGAAGTTGTTATCTTAGCACCACTTTGTCAGGGTGTCAACCTCTCCTCTGCAGGCTGTCTCATCACCACGAGAAATAAGGCTGATCAATGTTGTATCATCTGCATATTTGATCATTAGATTTGAGCTGTGTGTGACAGCATAGTTGTAGGTGTAAAGGGAGTAGAGGAGGGGACACAACCCTCAGGGCACCTGAGTTGAAGGTCAGAGGGGCAGAGGTGAGGGAGCCCATACTTACCAGCTGTCAGCGCTCCGATTGGGAGTCCAGGATCCAGCTGCACAAGGTGGGGTGCAGGCCAAGGTCTCTGACCTTCCTGTCAAGTCTGGAGAATCTATAATGTCTGAGGACTTTGAAGAGAAAAGAGAGTTTGGAAATGGGGAGACAAATTGGGTTTTTTAAATATTTTTAAGAAGAATCAAGAAGATAAATTTGAAGGAAAATGCAATAACATGGTGCTAGTAATAACAGAATGCAGAATGTGGGTAAATCAGAGGACAAATTCTGAGAGGGCATGAGGTACAAGAGCAAAACTAGGAAGCAGTTTGTAGCTTGTAGCCTGAGCAATGGAGAGTCTCAGTTCTTCCTACAAGTGAGCTAGGGAGAGGTAGAGAAAGGACAGAAGTAGTTGATAAAATGGTCTTGGTTTTAGCGATAGAGGTTTCTAAGCTCTTTACATTTGGAAGTGAGGATGAAGGAGAAAAGATTTAAACAAACATATTGCATGGGTGAGAAAAGGCAAATGCATTCTTTGGATTCAGCATGATCTTGAAATAATGAGCAGTTTGAGCAAATAAAAGCTTTAGAGGACTGGGATATAAAAGAAAGGATGTAATGCTGAGGCTTTGTAAGGCATTGGTTAGATAGCACTTGGAGTATTGTGAGCAGTTTGCAACACTTACCTAAGAACAAGGAGGTAGTACAAGGCCAAACAAGTTCAAGTCTCTATCATTTGGGCATATGAAACAAAAGGTAGCCAAAGAAAATGGTGCTTTCAATGGAACTAGAGGCTTTAAAGGTAGAGGTAAAGAGACTAATAGCTGCAGAGACATTATGGAATGGAAGTCTACAGATGTTGAATGAGCACAAAGTAATTGTGAGGTTTATTTTCCCATATACCAACTGAAACAGCTGTTTAGGAAGAGGGGTGGGTGTTGAGCTGTACACTAAAATAATGAAATGACCATCTGTATTTGCAAAGGCATGTGTGATGGGACAGTGAAGAAAGTGGCTATTTTCTGTGAATTACCATAGCAACAGAGGTGAAGAGGTTAATTATTAAATATGAGGTTTCAGGATACTTGGAGGCACATGATAAAATAGGCTGAAGTCAGTATCGTCTCCTTAAGGGGAAATATTACCTGACAAACCAGTTGAAATTCTTTGAAGAGATAGCACGTAGAATAGACAAAAGAGAGTCAGTGGATGGTGTTAACTTGGATTTTCAGAAGGCGCCACACGTAGGCTGCTAAACAAGACAGGAGCTCATGGTTTTACAGGAAAGATTCAAGCATGGGTAGAAGATTTGTCTGCCTGGCAGGAAGCAAAGTGTGGGAATAAATGGAGCCTTTTCTGTTTTGGCTGCTAGTGACTAGTGGTTTAATACACCACCGCTTCTTTTCACATTATACAGTATATCAATGATTTAGATAATGAATGGTTACCTTTAGTTTAAAGGTTCATTTATAATCAAAGTATAGTACTCTGAATTTCTTCTTCTCTGGGTAGCTGTGAAATCAAGAAAGAAAAAAAAAGCAGCACGATCATCAACCCCCAAATCCCCCCCTCCTCACACAATAAAAAAACAAACAAAAGCAGAACAGGCACATCAACCCCAAAATCACCTCTCTCCATACAATATATTATGAGAAATTTCAGGCAGAAAACACAATATAAAGACTGAAAAAAAACTATAGTCCAAGTCCTTAACCAAAACGCAGAACACCTGGGTAACATTCTCCAGCCACAATGGCAGGCTGTTCCTGTCCATTAGCAGAGCAATCAAAAGGCAGGCAGCCGGTGCTCACCTTCCACATTTGCCTTGATGTTTCAATCTCCCTTGTCGCTTTAATCAGCGCACGGTGGAAGCTTTAATCAGTGAAATTGAGTCGAATATCGGCTTGCACCCCTTCCCGCAGCCTGCCCACCACAAAGTTCACGCATGCTGCCTCTACCTTCCGGCATCCTCTCGGAGACTGTGGAGCACTGGAACACCCAAACGATCTCAGAAAACAATTCATGGAGTCCAACAGTTCCAAAATCACATCCAAGACAAAAAACAAATGTAAAAGACATAGAAGAAGTGAAATATATGGTTTAATGATCTATCCAGAATATGTCGACTGAAGGAACGTTGCATGCAGGTGCCATCTTGACCGGAAGCCGAATTTGTGAATGATATAAAGATAGATGGAGGGGTGGGTAGTGTTAATGAAACAGGGAGTCTGCGGACATGGCAGATAGAATATGGTGCAGGGAAGTGTACCTTGGTTGAAGGATTAAAAGCATAGACTATTTTCTAAATGGGAACAGATTCAGAAATTGGATGTGCAAAGGGACTTAGAAGACTTTGTGCAGGATTCACTAATAGTTAACTTGCAGGTTGAGTCAGCAGTAGGGAAGGCAAATACAATGTTAGAATTCATTTTGAGAGGACTAGAATATAAAAGAAAGGATTTATAAACCTGAAGCCTTATAACGCAGTGGTTAGACTGTGAGTAGTTTGGGACCCTTATCTGAGAAAGGGTGTGCCACCATTAGAGAAGATCCAGAGGAGGTTCACAAGAATTTTCTCGGGAATAATAGAGTTAGCATAAGAAATGCATTTGATGGCCCTGGGCCAGTACTCACTGGAGTTTAGAAGAATGGAGTGGGGATGGATCTCATTGAAACCTATTGAATATTGAAAGGCTTAGATAGAGTGGATGCAGAAAGGATGTTCCCTATAGTGGGGGAGTCGAGAACCAGAGGATACAGCCTCAGAATGCAAAGACATCCTTTTAGGACAGAGATGAAAGGTAATTTCTTTAGACAATGAGTGGTGAATCTGTGGAACTCATTACCACAGATGGAGCGAAGGACAGTGCAGGGCAAGTCATTAGATACATTTAAAACAGAGGTTGATATGTTCTTGATTAGTAAGGGTGTCAAAGGTTGTGGTGAAGAGGCAGAAGAATGGGGTTGAGAGGGATAATAAATCAACTATATTAGAGTGGTGGAGCAGACTCGATGGACTGAATAGCTTAATTCTGCTCTTTTGTCTAATGCCCTTAAGGTCCAAGACCTTACAATTGGGCAGTCAGCCCAGAGGATGGAGCTGTAAGTCACTTGAGGATAAAAAAATTACCTGTTGCAGAGAGTCAGGTATGCAACAAGATCAGAACATTTTATTACACTTGGCTTACAAATTCCAAATAGGAGACAAGAGGTCTAAAGAGTGGTTCACTATCTACTCCTGGAGCCTTCCCTCTTTTGGACATTTCAAAGTGCAATTATTATTGAGAGCCAGACTGCTACTTGTTTGGGTGGTGGGTGGTTCAGTTGAATGACTTCATTTGGACACAGGCATCCCAAGTTTCCATTAAGGTAGTTATTTACAGTACATTAATACAATCTTAAACAGTTTGTTCATGAGTGGCAAATTCCTTCCATGTTAACAGCATTCAGGTGATATGGAGAGAAATGGGTAAAGTCCATAGAATCAATGCAAAATTGGGGGTGCAGTGGACACAGCGAGGAAGGCTATCAAAACTTGCAGCATAATCTGAACCAGATGGAAAAGTGGGCTTAAAAGTAGCAAATGGAACGTAATGTAGTCAAGTGTGAGTTTTTGTACGTTGGCAAGATAAACCAGGGGTAGGACTTGCAGAGTGAATTGTAGGGCAATGGGATGTGCAGTTGAACAAATACAGATCCATAATTCCTTGAAATTGGCATCACAAGTAGATCGGGTTATAATAAGAGGCTTTGGCACATTCGCCTTCATAAACCAAAGCATTAACTACAGGAGCTGGCATGTTACAAGATAAGACATTGGTGATGCCAAATTTGTTCTGGTCACCTACCTACAGGAAAGATAGCTATAAGCTTTAAAGAATGCAGAGAATTTTATAAGGATGTTGCTGGATCTTCAGACCTGATTTATAGGGAAATGTTGGATAGTTTAGGACATTGTTCTCTAGAGTGTAGGAGAATGAGTGTGGAGATCTTATAGAGGTGTACAAAATTATGAGGGGTATATATAAGGTAAAATACAGTATATGCCAGCTTTTCCCCCTGACGTTAGGTGAGACTAAAACTTGAGGGGGAAAATCTTCACTCAGCAGGTAGTGTGTGTGAAATGAGCTGCCAGTAGAAGAGATGGATTCAGGTTCAGTTGCAACATTTAAGAGAAGTTTGGATAGATACACGGATGAGGGTGGTATGGAGGGTCCAGGTGCAGGCAGATGGAACTAGGCAGAATAACAGTTTGCCACAGATGAGATGTGCTGAAAGGCCTGTTTCTATGCTGAGGTGCTCCCTCTGACTCTAATGTGGGTGCTCTATAACACAGCAGACTGAATCTTCTCTGAAACTAGCACCCACCTGAAACAAAAATTGGAATCTTTCAAGATGTTTTCACAGATTGCGAACTACCATTGTTTACTCACATAAAACAATAACTGCAAGGTGAAAAGATTTTTATAATCCACTTACAGCCTTTGCAAGTTAGGATTTTGAAAACAGGTATTGAGTGGATCAGATAATACATTTTAACAACAAAAACTTGTCTTTCACAAAAATAGTTAAATAGTGTCACATATGAAAGAATTAATTTTCAGGTTATCTGATAATTCCATTCTGATTATTTTTAGTGTAAACATAAACAATAAGAAGCGTGAAGCACACATTATGCTAAATATGTGTAGTAATGGCATTTTTTTGCAGTTTGTTTTCTCTCTTCTGCTCTTAATAACAGAAGTGCTTTCTCCATTTTATCACAATATATGCCTGGGTGTTTTCAGAGAAAAAAAATGTCTAGATCATTAAATATAATAGGTCTCAGCTGCAGTTATGATCACTGAAGCATGCATTCAATTCATCATTGCAAATTAGGTGCATCTAAGAAACATAACTGTTTCTGAGCATTTTAGGTTCTCTAAAAGAAATACCAATGCAAAAATGTAGGGACTAAATCATTATTTAAGTTGAACTGTTTCTGCATGTTGTTGAGCAAAATTAAGTTAATTTTGAAGGCGGTATTCACATTGTTTTCCATTGTCTGTTTTGAAACTAGTGGACCATTGTTAAAATTGTTACATACATAATTTATTTATTTAGTACATCTCTTCTACTGTTAAATAGACATATAACTTGACATGATTTATGTTTCAGTGACATACACTTGAACATCAAGCCGTTACAATTGTCAAGTATTCTCGGCATGTGTTTCAATAATTGTCTTTTCTTAATGTATCTTCTTCATTAGATCTTTAAAATGAGCTTTTGCTATCTCAACTAAATTTTATCTTACGGTAAGAGTAGTAATAATTTATTTTCTGTTCTGTTTGCTTGTGGTTAATGCGTAGTTGTTCATTGTCTTGAGTTTTTTCTTCCACATTGCAATGTATTTTTCACTACAGGATGCCTTTTGCGTAACTGCTCACATCACAAAAGCAGTATAATAAATAATTGCACATTCTTGGAGAATCTTTCCTAATATCCTTATTAGTTTATTCACAACTTCAGGGAATATAATTTGTTCTGCAGCTCATATGGTACATTTTGTGAAGTATTACTAAAGAAATGTAGGGAAGTACTGCTTGTAATTTGCCATGAAGAACAAAAGTAAGTTCATGGTGGTTGCCATTATAAATAGTAAATATGCACAGTGGACAAACAAATGTGCCTGTCATTGATTCCCTATTTATCTGACTGAAACACATTCTCCACTACAGTCACCAAATTCAGTTTTGGCTATTTATTACCTATCTTCATTATAACACAAACATTAAAAAATTAAGTTTTGTTGCATAATGTGTGAGTATTATATGGAATGTGTAAAATTTATTACTTGACAACATCCTTATCACAAAATTTTACATTTTTAAATTTTTAAATTGTCATTTTACTGTGATAATATTTCTAAGTCGTAGATCTGTATTTCTGTTTTAATAACACTTAAGAAAAAGCAAAAAAAGGTTTCCTTGATATTTCAACTTAATTTCATTGTATATTTTATGCTCCGTGATATGTTTGAAAAGTTAGTTAAAAGTTGTTCTTTTTGCCTGACTTGATTTATTGTCTGAGAATTCCTCGATTTGATTGACTGCTGGCTTGAGACTTGTTACTGGAAGTCAGAAATCCCCTAAATAGCTGACAGCAGTAAACATCAGGAAAGGAGTAATGCATACCACAGAGATCAGTAGATCTTTAGGGGAAGCTTTCGTCAAGGTTGTTTTTGATTTATCTTTTCATAGAAATGGAAAAAAATTGAAAAATGGTAATCTTGTTAATTCTGCACATGTTCTGAATGATTGGGCTTGTAGGTAGCAAAATCCAAGAAAGCAGATTCTCACACTATTTTCCTTTCTGCATTGGTGAAGAAGATAGAAAAAAGCCCAAATTCTCATGAACGATCGTGTTATTAATAATTTGCATTGGTGCAGCACTGAGTGAGTTAGAAAATAAATGTTCTAAAAGCATTTATGATCTAATGTCATGCACAGCCAAAATGCACTACAGAATAGTATTGTATAAAAATATCAATATTTAACATCTCCATTATAGTGTATTGAATAATTTGTTTTGATATACTCTCATTCTTAGCTGAAACTAAACAAGTATTGAAAGGTAATGGATTTGTTAAGTTTGTCACTTAAGTTGCTTTACCATATCTAGCTGATAGGCCACCCTCAAACACTAAGCGTAATGTTACTTCATAGATTGCATCTAACTTGGTACAAAGGGAGCTCAGTATGTTTTTCCTTCATCATTATCGCAAAAATGTCAAGGGAAAGCAAAATCATTCCATCTCCTTGTTACTAGATGGGAAAAATAGAAAGATTGAATGTCGTGCTATTTCCAAATATATCAACTAGATGATAATTGGAGATTCATTTAAATATTATATACTTAATGAAGAAACATTGGTTATCTTTTTGACCTAGCAGTCATATCCAGTACTTTAACAGAATAAAGTTTCAAAGCAGGATCTAAATATTACTGTCTCCATAAATACAACAATCACAAGTATAGTGAATAAGTGTAAGATTTCTTTAAAAATCACCATCTTCTCAATAACGGGGGCCTCTTCACTTCAGTCAGTTAATTGTTGGGAGCCGGTTACCACTGAAGTATTGAGCATGCAAGACTTTTTACAGAAAAGATGTCTGCTGTGTGCATACCCATTTGTAATAGGTGATTCGTTGTTCCATTTCTTTCATGGACTGAATAGCTTGCAGCAGTATTTGCAACAAGAGATAATCACTTTAGTCAGCATGTTAACAGGAATCAATGCTATGTCCATTGCTTTTCGTGTAACATATTAATGACTTCAATTTAGAAGTCCATGATTAAGAATTTTGCAGGGGGCACAAAAATTGGGATAGTGTGTTTGATTGGAAAGAAGATGGTATTGAATTTCAGGAAAATGTTTATGCATTGGTCAGATAAGTAGCAAAATACGAGATCATTCAATATAATGCATTTGAGGAGGGCAAACAATAGCAGGTCAGTAACTAAGAAGTGCAGGGTAATAGAAGATCTTGGCAAGACTGTCCACAGATCCAAAAAGGGAGAAATGGAAGGGGCAAATGGGCAACATAGTGGACTTCGACACTCCATTCTTTGATTGTTACTTTTTTTTTTGCACATAGATAAATGTAAACATGAGCCCCACCTGCACACATCAGCACTAGTTTAAAAACATCATTTGCGACTGACATTTCAGTATTGGATTATTTCTTCTGGCCATAGTTTGAATACCTAACCATGTTAAGTTTTGTTTGTGCACAGGGAGTTGTTTGGCTGCTGCTGAAGTAGATTTTTTTTTTAGAGAATAACTCTCTTTCATTTCAAAATTGTGTCATGGGATCTTTCATGTGCACTTGAGAATGAAGGTGGGGCCACAATTTAATAACTTATTTAATCTTCTGGTAATACCATACTCCTTCAATATGCACTGGAGTCAAGCAAGAATTTTCTACTTTAGATTCAGGAGTGGGACCTTGACCCACAACCTTCTGAGCCAGAGGGAAATGGAGCCACCACAACATAAGCCTCACTTGCAGTAGTTAGACATTGATGGATGCTGCATCTGCTGCAACAAACCCAGATGTTCATCAGTAGGTGTTCCGTGATTGGCTCCATTAAATGAGTTGATGGAAGTGGCCGCTGTTCCCTGTTGGAAAGGGTAGATTCTAAGCTGTGCCCAAGTCCCAATTGTAAACTGGGGCTGGACTTCTCCATTTCCTTGGCTTCTGACTTTGCAGTGCACTGAACATTTGGGTTGAATTGTAAGCTAATAATTTACAGTGCAGTAGGGTCCATATGACCCGTTATAATTGTAGCACCTGAAAATACATCACTCAGATTGAAGGGGAATGAAATAAGAAGCTGGAAGGTGATAGGTGATAAAGGTAAAAGGGCTGTAGGAGAAGGTTTCTGATTGGAGAGGAGAATTGACCGTTGGAGAAAGGGAAGGAGGTGGGGTATCAGGCGAACTGATAGGTGTGGAGCAGGGAAGAGGTAAGGAGGGTAGAGTGGGGAATTGAAGAAGAGGGAGGGGGAAAATTACTGGAAGTTGGAGAAACCTCATGTTCTGTCTGGGACAACACCTCATATTCCACCTAGGTAGCCTCCAACCTGATGACATGAACATCGATTTCTCTAACTTCTGGTAATTTTTCCCTTTCTCACTTCCCACTTTACTTGTCCTCACCTGCCTATCACCTCCTGGTGCCTCTCTTCCTTCCCTTTTTCCCATAGTCAATTCTCCTCTCCTATTAGATTCATTCTTCTACAGCCCTTTACCTTTTCCACCTATCATCCTTCTGATTCTTCATCCCTGCCTTCCCCATACACAGCTTCACCTATCACTTTCTAGCTTTAATCCTTCCTCTTCCCCCACCTCCTTATTCTGGCCTGTTTCCCCTTCCTTTCCAGTCCTGATGAAGGGTTTTGGTCTGAAACTTTGACTTTTGATTAAATTCCAGAGGTGCTGTCTCGCCTGCTGAGTGCATGTTGCTCAGATTAATCCCACTTCCCAATTCCAATTCTGTAGATTTGTAACTTGTATTACATTAAGTGTTCATTGGAATTCTTTTTAAGTGTACTGCAAATTCACTCTCCAGCGTTCCTTTAGTCAATGACTTTAAGACTCTCCCTAATCTTGGGATGGGAACAAATTTCCTTGCCTCCCCTTTAATCCTCCTAAATATGTGTCTCTAAGTGTTTAATCTCTCAGCTAAGGGCATAGATCCTTCTGTTCTCCATATTGTTCTTGAAACTTATGTAGTAAAATGCACCTTCAACACTTGAGATGTTAGATGTCTAGTATGTACATCTCCAGTGTGGCATCCATCCTCATATTCTGTATGAAAGAATATAATGGTAAGTACTGAATAGACATCCTTAATTACCTTATCCTGCTGCATTGAAGTTTATTATCATGCGGTTGTATGTTTTACGTCCAAGACATTGATGTATGTCTCATAAAGCAGAAGACAGCCCTTCCATCATTGAGACTCTTGATAATTATTAACTTTTATTTTCTCCCACTGACCTAATTTTTAATAGAAGTTGCTACTCCTTTTAGATCCTATGGGCTTCTACTTTTTTCTGGTCAGTGAGCATTGCAGGACCTTGTCAAATTACTTAAAAAGATTCACATGGACTACATAAAGCACCCTCACCCATCATGTACTTGGTATCTCTTCATTCAGATCAGTCTGACATGGCTCTCCTGTAACATATCCTTAAGAGACTGTTATTAATTAATCATTTTATTTCCAAGTGATGATTTATATTGCAACTCAGATTTTAGTCTCGTAATTTTCCTGCAACCAGAGTTAGGCTGACTATGTTTTATTAATTGTAACACATTAGCACTTTCCAGTCCAGCCGACGAGCATTGAAAAGATGTAGTTAGAGCCTCTGCTATTTCCTCCTTTACTTCTCTTGACAACCTGGTTTTTGTAATAAATTAGTATATTTCAATATAACTATTGATTAACTTACATGAATACAGGGTAATGAGACTGTTAATATGAACAGATATAATGTAATTGGTAGTTTATATACACTTTCTTGTACTCTGTATTCTTCTATGTAGAAGCTAATAAAAATATTGGAAAAGGACAACCTGGGATACATTTTATCCAGATTTGGGGACTTAACTAATTGTGAATTGCTAAACCCCTTAATCTTACTTCTCTCTCTGTACTTCCATTTTTTCTTTATTTCATTTTGCTTCCTTAACTATATATCCATATTGAACCCCTTGTTTGCAAAGATAGACACAAAGAATTCCTATATTTCACCTCTACTTCCTGAGAAGACTGAGGTCCTTTCAAGTATGCAGGCCTCTCCTTCACATGTTCTACCAGCCTGTTGTCGCCTGTACACTTTTCTGTGTGGTGGTGAGCTGGGCCAATGGCATTAACATGGGTGATGTCAACAGGCTCAATAAACTGATTAGAAAGGCTGGCTGTTATAGGAGTCAAACTGGACACACTGGAGGCTGGGGTAGAACTAAGGACCCTACAGAAAATCCTGGTAATTGTGGACAATGTTTCCCACCCTCCGCATGCCACCTTGGCTGAACAGAGGAGCACTTTTACTTGTAGACTGAAACAACTGTACTGCTCCAAAAAATACTATATGAGATCATTCTTACCCTTGGCCATTAGGTTCTATAATGAGTCAACCTATAGCCGGGGAAGTGGTGACCCCCTCCTATTAAGACTGTTTGTGGTAACTTAATATTCATTCTTTCTTCTTCTCTTCTAATAGTTATATCTGTGCACTTGTAATGCTCCAGTGACACTGTAATTTCCTTTGGGATCAATAAAGTATCTATCTATCTATATCTACTAACTCATCACAAAAGTTACCTTATTGGTCTCCAATAGGACTGTCTTTCATTTTTAATGCTCTTGCTTTTCATGTATTTATAAAACATAAAGGGTATTCCTTGATTTTACATTTCAGTATCTTTTTCATTTATTCTCTTTGCTTTACATGTCCTCCCAGGTTGCAGCAGGTTCCATTCCTGTGAACTGTTCATAACCCATTCAGTTCATAAGTCGGAAATATGGTCACAAACTCAGTTCCCAGGCAGCAGGAAATGGCTGCAACTGCATGACAGCCAGCAAAAACAACTGCTGGTCTCCTTTATATTTACGGGCTCCACATAAGCCGGGATATTGTAATCTTGGGAGGGCCTGTGGTATTTTTCCTTTTTAACTACATCTGTGATTTTCTGTATTGCTTTAGTCTTTCTGCAGTGCCGAAGTGTTGGTACTTGACGTAAGCTTCGGCCTTTGCACTTTTTAAAATCTATTTTTCCTTTTCTTTCTCAGGTGAATGGGCATATAGTGGGAACATATTGCTCTAAACACTCAATTTTTAAAAAATATCTCTGAGTTCACCTTAAGTTGTACCAATCATTCAGAATATTGGGGACCCTTGCTGACACAACTGCAATGCTGCAATGAACAGCATGGGTAGCATGGACTGAACAGAGTACTTTTACTGTCTGTGCACAATTGTCTGCTAAACCACCAGATCCCCACAGAAATATTGAACAACAAAGTGCAAATAAAGAAGTAAAAATAAATAGTATTAGAAAGTAAGCACTATTCAGAGAAAGTAATGAGGTTGAAAATCTCAAAGACTAGTCAGGGAAAATGTCACGGTATTGCTCAGTCAGAACAAACTGGAGAACTCATCTAGTGAAGTGTTATGGGTGGGACTGAGAAATAAGAAAGGTATGACCTTGTTAATGGGAATATATTACAGACCACCCAACAGTCTGAGGGATCTAGATGAAGAAATTTGTGGAGAGATCACAGACTGTTGCAAGAAACATAAGGTTGTTATTGTAGATGATTTTAACTTTCCATATATTGACTGGAACTCCCATACTGTAAAAAACGAGATAGAATTTTTCATATGTGTTCAGGAATGTTTCCCTAATCAGTTTGTAGAAGTCCCAACTACTGAATGTTGATATTCTCTTAGAGGATGAGATGGGGCAAGAGACAGAACTTTGTGTAGGGGAACACTTTGCATCTAGTGATCACAATGCCATTAGCTTCAAAGTAAATATGCAAAGTTAGATCTGGTCTGCGGGTTAAGGTTCTAAATTGGAGAAAGGCCAATTTTGATGATATCTGAAATGATCTATCAGGTGTGAATGGGGGCAGGCTGTTTTCTGGCAAAGGTGTACTTGTTAAGTAGGAGGCTTTCAAAAGTGAAATTTTGAGAGTACGAAACTTATGTGTGTCTGTCAGAATGAATGGTAAAGATAACAGGTGTAGGGAGCCCTGGTTGTCAAGTGATATTGAGGCCCTGGTTGAGGGGATAAAATGGAGGTGCGTAGCAGGTATAGGCAGGTAGGAACAAATGGGGTGCTTATGGAATATAGGAAATGCAAGAGAAAATTTAAGAAAGAAATCAGGAGGGCTAAAAGAACGAATCAGGTTGCCCTATTAGTTAAGGTGAAGGAGAATCCTAAGGGATTCTACAGATATGCTCAGAGCAAAATGATTGCAAGGGACAAAATTATTCCTCTGAAGATCAAAATGGTAATCTGTGTGGAACGAAGAGAGATGGGGGAGATCTTAAATAAATTTTTTGCATCTGTGTTTATTCAGGAGATGGACACTGAGCCTATAAAAGTGAGGCAAAGCAGAATCAACTTCATAGACCCTATTCAGATTACAGAGGGTGTTTGCTGACCTGATGCAAATTAGAGTGGACAAATCCCCAATAGTTTAATCATCCTTAGCGACAGGGGAGGTCCCAAAGAATATTGGAGGATAGCCAATGTTGTTCCACTGTTGAAGAAAGGCTCTAAAAACAAACCAGGAAATTATAGACTGGTAAGCCTGAAAGTTATTGGAAGGTATTCTAAGGGACTAGATATATAAGTATTTGGATTGACATAGACTGATGAAGGATAGTCAGCATTGCTTTTTGTGTGGTAGCTCATGAATAACCAGTCTTACAGAGTTTTTAAGGTAAGTTACCAAACAAGTGGATGAGGGCAAGGCAGTGGATGTTACCTGCATGGATTTTTGCAAGGCATTTGACAAATTCCCACTTGGGAGGTTGGTCAAGAAAGTTCAGTCACTCAGCATTCAAGGTGAGGTAGTAAATTGGATTAGTCATTGGCTTTGTGGGAGAAGCCAGAGAGTGTAGTAGAGAGGGTTGCCTTTCTAACCGGAGGCCTATGGCTAGTGGTATGCTGCAGGTTGTTCATTATCTATATCAATGATCTGGATGATAATGTGGTTAACTGGATCGACAGATTTGTGGATAACACCAAGGTTGGGATGTTGTGGACGGTGAGGAAGACTATCATGGCTTGCAGTGGGATCTGGACCAGCTGGAAAAATGGCAGATGGAATTAAAAGCAGACAAACGTAAGGTGTTGCACTTCGGTGGGACCAACCAGGGTGGGTCTTACAAAGTGAACGTTAGGGAACTGAGGAGTGGGGTAGAATGGGATCTGGGAATACAGGTGTTGTCATAAAGAAAACTTTTGGCACATTGGCCATCATAAATCAAAGTATTAAGTACAAGAGATGGCTGTTATGTTGAAGTTGGCTTTTTCCACTGAGGTTGGGTAAGGCAGATTAAGGGTGGAAGGTAAAAAGTTCAAGGGGAACACAAGGGCAAACTTCTCTCGGAGGGTTGTGAGAATGTGGAGCAAGCTGCCCGCACAAGTGATGCATGCAAGCTCAATTTCAACACTTAAGGTAAGTTTGGAGAGGTACATGGATGGTAGGGCTATGGTCCCAATGCAGGTCATGAGAGTAGGCAGTTTAAATGGTTTAGTACAGACTAGATGGGCTGAAAGGCCTTTTTCTGTACTTGCTTTTCTATGACTCTAATTTGAAAATGTAAAACTCAGAGTTTTGAAAAGTTGATAAAGGTATCAGTGGAGGCAATGTTATCATTCTCTAAATTTCTATAAATTCTCAAATGGTTCCTGCCGATGATCAGTTGCAAATGTGACTGCTAGGAAAGGCAAATTATTTTTATTAGATTTCTTTGGGCATGTACCTAGTAAATTAGCTGAGGATGGGCAAGCAGATGTTAGGCAGCAGCCCCACCTGTTGTACCAGTGTACCATCATTGAATTATACAAATGTGTAGTTCTGTGCAGATTTCATTTATCAGTTTATCTTCTCCCGTATGATGCTCACAAGTTACGAAAAATCAGCCTGCTTTGTGGATGATTTCAGTGTGCCTTGAAGAGAGAAGGAAGGAGTCCTCTTGGCAGCCTTTGAAATTTTTTTCTCTCTAAATAGTGTTCAAATATCATATTTACGGATCATAAAATCACCACTTTATTTCATTTGATTGACACATTTTATCCATGTAGATATTAAAACTGTACTATAAATACAAGTTTAATACTGAGTGTATAAATATTACCCCTTCGACGCAAATCATACCATTTTGTAAGTTGCTCTTGGCTGCAAAGCCATTGTTTTGCAGAAGTGAGAAATTTTTCAGTTTAGTGTAAGAAAATATGTGGTAGGTAGTTGAGTTACTGGTATGTGGTTCAATATAAATTTAATAATGGTAATATGCCATCAGAGTTTAGTGGCCTTAGTATTAAAAAGAGTGCATTGCCTGGTTCCGTTAATGATAACATGGGACCTTTGAAATGCAACTGTACAATCTTGCGTTTTTAGCAGTGCAACAAAAGACAATTGATCTCAGTCTTGTTTGAAAGGAACCTAGTGTGTGAAGAAAGTACCTACCTCATGTGATGTCACTTCCAGCGCATGTACAGATATGTACATATACAGCATGGAATACTGCCTGCTGCTGCTTTTGCCACCAGTAATTGTAGTTTGCTGTTACCACACTGTATGTTGCCAAGCCAGCATTTGGCCTAAATGTTCAGCCGAACCAACCAAATTCAGTTGTGTATTTTTATAACCCCTTTGCTGCACACGATTCACTGCACACCCGTTGAGTGCGTTTACTGTTTGTCAGGAGTGCAAACTACTGAACATATGAGGCTTTAAGACAGGCCATCTGTTAGTCCTGAATCATTGGAAGATTGTCAAACTAGTCTAAAAATAAGCAGATAAAAATACACTGAAAAAAGACAATTAAATACTTTGTTTTATTATCTGGAAAAGGTGTAAATAAAGTTTGGCCTTGTGATAGCATGTAATGAAGCATGCAAAATCCTTTTGTCTGCGTGGGATCAGGACAGCAAAAGTTGGCATTTACTTGTTCTGAAATTCTGGAAATGTTACTTACAGATATGTTTTGACTTTTGTGATGGCTTTAAGAGAGCTGAAACAATGACGTGAATGATATTATTCCAGAAATCAGATATGTTTGAGATTAGTGCCAATATAATGTGTTAAGTAATTGCTTGGCACTCATTTTCCAGCACTTGGTATCACTGCATTAAAGTATTGCAGATTGAAACCAGGCGAGCTCCACGAGATCAGTGTGAAGTGTACGTAAAGGATGGGGGAATATCTTTATTACTATAGATTAACCATGAGACATGTTAACTCTCCACACCACATCAGCTAATCAATTGCCAACACTTATCTTGTTCTGCTAATGTTGAGCAGACTGGATTTAATGCACTCACAGCAGATCTGTTTAAGCAATAATTGAATAAAGGCCACAGCGTTATAGAAGGATAGTAGTGGTCAAAATGGTTGGATTTAAATTAAAGTTTTAAAATGTGATTCTAAAGTGGTTCAAGCCCAAGGTTTTAAACATTTGAAATTTTTTTCTTGATGAAAAAATAGGTTAAAAGTGAGTCTTCTCATTTTAAGTATAATGTTGATTCTTCATTTATGAACAAAATCAAAAATACATTTGCTGGAAAAAAAGATTTAATATTAAAATTCAAACATTCCCAAACAAAAGATATAAAATAAAACTGTGACCATAACCATGATTTAGCAATTCGTGTGTACCTGTACCGAAAATTAAGATACAAATAATTGTTGAGTTTATGTATCCTGATATGCTGAGTTGCTTTTAAAAGGTGAAGCCAAGAGGAACTGGGTCAGGTCACTGTATAGTTCATCATTTGGTTAATGAAATAAATGAGGTGGCTTTTAACTGCATTGCGGGAACTGATTGTGGAAATATTCCGCTTTGTGTTGAGGTGCGCTGGGGCAAGATTAAATTCTAACCAACTTGTAGTAGGGTAAAAAGACAGAATTTTAATAACTGATTTGAATCCTGGCAAGATTCATGTTTATTGGTGCTGCCCAGCTTTGAAGCTGTTGCAGACACCTAATTTATTTGGACAGGCGAGCACAAGAACTTGCATTAAGTGCATCTATGTTGCCTGGTGTGGTGATTGGCCAGTTCCACCAACTTATCTTTTATTCAGTCAGGACTTCATAATGAGCAGTGGTGTCCCCCAGGGTTGTGCACTCAGTCTGTTGATGTTCACACTGCTTACTCACAACTGCACTGCCGTTTTCAACTCAAGCTGCATCATCAGGTTCGCTGATGATACCACAGTGGTTGGCCTCATAACAACAATGAAGGGTCAGCATGAAGAGAGGCGGTAGAGTGGCTTGTCAAATTGTGCGAGGATAACAACTTGAGTCTCAACGTGGACAAGACAAGATGATTGTGGACTTCAAGAAGGCACAGGTTGATCACCACACTCTCCATTACACATCATTAACTGTGCCGTGGATCGCAAAGTTTCTTGGTGGAATGATCTAACCTGGGCTCATCATACCTTAACCAGTCAAGAAGGCACAGCAGTGTCTACACTTTCTGAGGAGATTGAAGCATGCAAGACTTCCCGCCCCGCCCCCCCCCCCCCCCCCAACAACTTTCTACAGGAGCACCTTCAAGAGTGTCCTGTCTGACTACGTCATTGTGTGGTACGGAAGCTGCAAGGACTACAATACCCTACAGAGGACAGTAGAAACTGCCCAGAGGGTTATTGGGGCTCCCTCACCCTATTTATGACGTTTTCCATAAGCATTTGAGACGAAGGGCCCAAAGCATAGTTGAGGATCCTTACCACCCATCGCTCAGTCTCTTTGTCCCACTACCATCAGGAAGGAGGTACAGGAGTATCAGGACCAGGTCTGCCAGACTGAGTAACAGCTTCTTCCCTCAGGCTGAGACTAATGAATACCCTGTCTCCACTAGAACAGCGAGCTGTTTACTGTTTACGTGTGCTGCACTTTACTACATACATTTTGAATGATATTAACTTATTTATATTTTAATTGATGTGCTGTATGTGATATCTTCTGTATGGGTGCATCGTGGTCCAGAGGAACATTGTTTTATTTGGTTGTATATATGTACAGTCAGATGACAATGAACTTGAACTTGATTTTTTTTAAATGCCCTTTTTTGGGGTAGAGGTTACAGAAGTGCTTTGAGGCTTTCCAGATTTTAACCTACACTCTCCTGAGGTTCATTTTTGCATAGATGGAGATTGAAACTGGATAGGCCTTGAGCGAACTGGGTTAGTGGACATAGTTGCACCTTGTTCCTCTCATTTGCCCTGGAGGAGTTGGCAACTGGGAAATCAAGTAAACAGCATTATATCTTTGCATTTTTCAAGATATTTAATTATTTTGGTAAATGTTAAGATGAGAAACCCAACAGGTGCTTCATCCCTCTTGCTTTAACTTTTGTGGAAGGTCACTGGTATTTCTTGATAATTAATGGTATTCAGTTCTGCTGTGGCTGCTGAAAACCCAAGCAGAAATTGTGGTTTGTATACGCTGCCAGTCTATTAATTGCTGAATCTTCTGCTGTGCTTTTAATTAAATAGGATCTCATTTTTATTAAATGATTTAAGTATGGCAAGTTCACTTATTTGGTGTCCTGACTAAGACATGTCAATTACTGTTTGGTTGTGATTTAAGGTTGGAAGGGTCATTATCAGACCTAGTCACACCAAGTATTCAGTTCATTGATCCTTCTTGTGTAATCAATCAACAGCTACTAGCCAATGCAATGTGTTTTTCATTGGGTCTATATTTTGCAGCTTTCAGTGCTGATATAGCACCGTCACTGGATTCCAACTAGACGTAGCTTAGTCAGCTTGATGTAGGATTTTGATTGGCTTATCTTTCATCGACTTCTAGTTTTTTTTTACTTCAAAGACAAAGATACGTGGTTGTATGTGGTAAAAGACTTTTAACAAAATAAAGTGGGGGGAGGAAGAGACTGTACACTACCACATAAATAAATTTATGAGCTCACGGCAGAAGCTAGATAGGGATGGCACAGAGGAACTGTGGACAGTTCTGTCCATTACAGCCTTTTAAGGACGTAGTGTAATTAAATACTATGAAATTTATGAAAAATATATTCACTCAGAATGTGTCCCTCTCATGAGCGCGCGTGTACTCACAGTTACAGTTTAGAGCTCCCTCTCATTGCTTGCGAACAGCTGAGTTTTTGTTTGGATGAGCTCATGGTTCTATCACTTGTGTTGTATTTAAGGCACGTGGTTTTGAAATTCAAGGGAGAACTAAACTTCATTAATCTTCAGTAGTGTTGGCAAAGAACTATCCATATAATTAAATATGGAAGTCGGAAGAAGATGGTGCCAGCAAACAACATGACCAAAGGCGACGTCCTTCAGACAGTTCATGTAACTACCCCTTTTACTACTTCTTTCAAATATGATTCTACTACTAAGCTTTTACATACAATTGGAACCTGTGATTTACATTTGGATGGTGTGTTTCTGGGTCATTTGAGAGATCTGGCGCTTTGTTGTCTCTGAGGGAGTTCGGTGAGGTTTTGAGTGGCGTGTACGGCCTGAAGGCCAAGAAGCCTGGCGAAGAGGCACAAGCCCGTGGTCAACCTGTTTCTTGTCATCTAGCTGATTAAAGCATTGAGCAAGACTGAAGTCAACAAGGACAAAAGCAGAAGGTGAGCGGGTGTTCAGCACCATCTGCCCATGTTTGAGCGGTCTCTCTCTTGCTCTTGCCCACTGCTGTGGGAGGAAGGTGCCTGCATTTACCCAGTCTTTCAATCCATGGTGCCAGAATCTTGTCTCTTGGGCACGGTTTAATCAAAGCAGTTTGTGGATTGGATTCTGCAGTTCATGGTATATGTGTTTCTGGTTCTGGTAACTCCTTTTTTTATTTCTATTTTGTTCAAGGTGGACTGGCTCTGTGGCCTGAAGCCAATGAAGACAGCACTAAATTGAACTAAACTAAACTGAATGTTACTAGACTGTTTCAGTGACTATGGTTTGATGTTTTATATTCTGTGTTTTTTACTCATTTTTTGCCGTTTGCATTAATTGTTCGTTTTTTGGGGTGTTTGATGCTTTTCTTTGAATGGGTTCCATGGTTTTCTTTATTTTGTGGCTGTCTGTGGGAAGATGACTCTCAGAGTTGTACACTGCACACATACTTTGATAGTAAATGTACTTTGAATCTTTGAAGTTGGTTAACCTGAATGAAAATGAGTATAAGTTCCAATGTACTTTCTGCATTGACATCTACAAAAGTTTTTTCTGTTTGTTTTCCATTTATTTCTATTGTAATTGTAGAGGGAAATTATACCTGGATGGCAGCTATGCCTTTACTATGCCACTGAAGTAGCTTAATTGCTCACGATCCAATGTTTCTTTCTTACTAGTCAATATTGTAATCCATAAGGCAATGTTCCCCTCCATTTTAGAATCAGAACACGCCTCTCAAAGCAACTGCCTTGACCTCTTTGTCCTTTTGAGTAATTAGATATCTCCAAGCACCCTTCTCTCTGCAAAGTGCAACTCCTATATCAATTATCATTTTTATTCATGTTTGAATTATTGAAATAATGTTTCTGGTGTTCACTTAGCCTGATCAAATTCTATACTGTGAGCTTTGAGCATTCTATAATGGAGCTTTGAGCATTGTTCCGTTATTTTAATCTTTTTGGTTTCTGTGTATATATCCTTTCTATGCAAGGAATTAAATATTTTACCCTCTCTCCTGCTGGCCAGTTTGGAGAAATCTCTTTCTCTTGGTTCTGAGTTGCCTCTCTGCCACAGCTAGAGTATTCCTACTCCAGCATCTTTGAATCTCACAGGGAATTTTTATGTTTGTGATTGTCCCCTCTTTATCATTCCAGCACATCCCTCCTCCCATCAATCTTTCTGCTTGTCTTGTTATTGCTCAACTCCATCTCTGATTTTCAGTTTTCAATGAATGACAATTTTCTTCACCTGCTGTTTGCAAAGACCAAAGCTAACCACTCCCCAACCACAATGTAGTGAAGTGATGAGAATCCAACAATACAACAGCTACGTTTTATAAAGTTGTACCAAGACCTCCCTTCCCTTAGATCATTTCCCAGTCACTGACATTAGATTAACTGGTTTTGCTTATCTCTACTGGCCTTCTTGAATACACGACTTATGCTAGTTACCTCTCAGTTCACTGATATCATATCCTTGGACAGTGGAAATTTAAATATCTCCATCAGAACCCCGGTAATCTCTTCCCTTACCTCCTGTTAGCAGCCTCAGATACATCCCATCAAGCCTTGGGGTTTATCCACCCTTGTGCCTGAAAAATCACTCTAATACTTCCTTTTTGATCTTAACATGTTTGAGAATTTCCCAAATGACATCTCCGACCGCAATGCATATTTCCTTATCAAGATAGTCCCTGAAAACTTCGCCCACATTCTATGGATCCACATACAGTTTGTACTTCCAGTCCCTAATAGGCCCCAGTCTTTCCCTGGTTACCTTCTTGCTCTTCATATTATTATTAAATGATTTGGGATTTTCCCTAATCTTGTCTGCCTGTTATATTTCCTGTTCCCTCTTTGCCTTCCTGATTTCTTTATTAGTATACCTGAAGGACCTCCTGTATTTTCAGTCATCAAACCTTCAACGTCTCTTTGACATCCAGGGTTCCATGCACTTATTGTTCTTGCCCTTCATCCTTAGAGGAACATGTTGGCTTTGAACTCAGTCTATTTAACTTTTAAATTCTCTCACTCATGAATGAAGAGTTACCTGTACATAGCAGCTCCCAGTTGATACGTGCCAGGGCTTTGAACATTGCATTCAACTTTCAAAGTTAATTTCTGGATTATCCATATTGTTTTCAGTAATTGCTTTGAAACTTACTGAATTATGGTCACTTTCCACAAAGTGCACACACAGACACTTAATCCACATGCTTGCCTCCTTTCTCTGAAAGGAGCTTCCATTAAATACCTCCAAAAGATGGCACTTTAACAATGTACTACTTCCTTTGCAACACTTGACACACCATTTTAGATTATATTCTGAATTGTCTGCAATATGACTTGAATCCACATCTTCCTATATCCAAAATGACAGTACCAATGCTGTCCCTCTAACAACCCTTAATGTACTTTAAACAACCCGAACAATTTTTGCAAAACTGTCTGTAGTGGCCTTTCATCCTTCAAACTGTGTGAACTTATATGAAACTCTGCTGACTACAATGTAACTCACTCTTCACCTTCTGCTTATTAAAATCCTCATTCCTTTATTCTGATCTCTAAGTAACCTTATTTCCCATCTCAGCACCTTACTCCAGTTGTTCAGTGACTTCGCCACCTGCCCAAACCTCTCCACTGCTTTTTCTAGATAACTTTTGCACAACATATCTGCTACTTTACCACCATGCCTCAAACTCTGGAGTCTCCTATCCAAATTTCTGCTCAACTTCTGTCAATTTAAAGCCCATTGTAAAAATTTGTTTTACTTACCTCACCTTGTAGGTTTATCCTTGGCTCAGTGTTGGAAGATATCTTCATCTATTTTCCTCCATTAAAAATTATATAGAAATTCAAGGAAATTTTGAATTTCAAGAGATTTTGCAGATGCTTTGTCAAACACCTCCACTCCATCCACCAAAAGCCAAATTTCTTGGTAGCCAACCATTTTAATTCCTATCCCCATTCCCATGTTGGCCCATGGCTTCCTCTTTTGCCACAATGAGGCCACCCTCCGGTTGGAGGAGCAACACCTCATATTCTGTCTAGGTAGCCTCCAGCCTGATGGCATGAGCATCATTTTCACCTTCCAATCATTTTTTTTTCTTTTTTTTTCTTTTCCCCACTCTGGCCTCTTACCTTTTCTCATCTGCCTATCACCTCCTCCTGTTGCCCCTCCTTTTTTCCTTTCTTCTTTGGTCCACTCTCCTTTTTTATCAGATACCTTCTTCCTTAACCCTTTACTTTTCCCACACCCACCTGGTTTCACCTGCTATCTTCTTCCTTGTCTGATTTTTTTTATTCTGGCGTATTCCCTCTTTCTTTCCAGTCCTGATGGAGGGTCTCAGCCCAAAATGTCGACTGTTTATTCATTTTCATAAAACTGTTTGACCTAAGTTCCCGAGCATTTTGTGTGTTGCTCTATACGAATTCAAGCTGTTTTTGCTCAAAGAGCACATCTAAATGTTTGACTTGATAAGGCTTGAATTAAGAAGTATATCTATTATTCTTTGGAGAACAATAGTGGCAATTAAGACAGTTTATCTTATTGTTATACATTATACTAACTTGAAAAAGAGAAAAGATCCTGAAGTAATTAGGGAAAGAATAGTCATGTAATGAAAGCAATTAGCATAAAACTGAAATTGGATGTCTTTAACTGTTACTATTTCTCTCTTCTGAATGTACATTAGATATGTTTAAAGCATGTAAAATATAATTTTTGAATGTTAAAAAGAACATTAAATTCTAAATGTATTATGAACAGCATTTTTCAACAGAAGAACTCATTTCTCAAAGAAAACAGTTGATATTGATTTAACCTCGTTACTTATTTTTTAAAAAACAGGATTAATAAAAAGGGAATAACTCTCTAATATGTCAGTGGTGAAAAGTGCAGTAGATCATATTAACATATCATTTGGATGTGGCACAAATCCAGCTCTGTACTGCAGTAACTGATAAAACATCAATTTCTGGCACAAGGACCTATCCACACAGCTGTCGCCGCATTACATCATTTCCCCCAAAACAGTAAAGTGTTATGTCGAAGAAGTAGTATGTTCATGTAAATTTTTAATAATCTTTGTTTTGCCCGATACCTATTAATGCCAATGTCCTTCAGAGGACGTCATTGTTTTTGAACAGCAGTTCAATATTGCAATCTAAAAACAACCTAATGCGATGGCATTAAAGGTTTTCCAGTGCAACATCATGGTCAGACGTGGCTCTCGCTTTAGCCACTGTTCCAAGCATTGTATTTTAACACACGGATAAGTGGTTACTGTAGTAACCTCAGGACAATACAACCCTGTATTACTGTTACACTGACAATGAATATCCTGTTGTATTTAGAATACCAGCCTCTAATGTGTGAAGGTCTATGTATATAATAAAATAGTAGCTATTCGCATAGCGTGCTTACATTCGAACAAACATTGAACCAGGACTTATGTATTCTTTTCAAGACTCTCAATGCTGGAGGAACTCAGCAGATTAGGCAGCAGCTTTGAGGGGAATAAACAGCTGATCCCGAAACATCGATTGTTTATTCCCCTCCATAGATACTGTCTGACCTGCTTAGTTCTTCTCATTGTTACTGTCAAGAAGGAAGTGCAGGGGTCTGAAGGCACATACTCAACAATTCTGGAACAGCTTCTCCCCCTCTGCCATCCGATTTCTATACAGGCATTGAACCCATAAACACTACCTTACTACTTTTTATTTATTTTCGTTTTGCACTACTTATTTTAACTAAACTATTTAACATGTGTGTGTGTGTGTGTGTATATATACACTGCAATTCAGCTTTTTTTCTATATTTATCATGTATTGCATTGAACCGCTGCTGCTAAGTTAACAAATTTCACAACATATGCCAGTGACAATAAACCTGATTCTGATTCCTTCAGCATTCGGTGAGTGTTGCTCTGGATTTCCAGCATCTGCAAAATCCTTCGTGTTTTTCTATTTTTACTTGTGTAACAGGTTTCTTGTCAAAAAAATGTATGATTCCAGGTTGCCCTAAGCAATGCTGCGCTATTGATGTTTGTGGGATCTTGCTTTCAACATATTGGCCGCCATGTTTGCCTATATTACAACAATAATCATAATTCAAAAATATTCACAGTACTGTGCAAAATTCTTAGGCAAATGTTTAAAAAATCTGTAAAGCAGATCATTTCAAAAACAATGAAAAGTTTCCAAATATCAAAAGAACTATAAAGAGCAGTAAACAATTTTCAAAAAACTAAATCAAATCAATATTTGGTGTGTCTGTCCTTTGCCTCTAAAACTATCAATTCTCTTTGGTACACTGTCATGCTGTTTTATAAAAAAAATCGACAGGTAGGTTGTTCCAAGCAACTTGGAGAATGTGCCACAGTTCTTCTGCAGACTTTGGTTGTCTTACTTGCTTCTGTCTCTCCAGGTAATCCCAGACAGCCTCAATGATGTTGAAATCAGGGTTCTATGGAGGCCATACCATCTGTTGCAGAACTCCCTGTTCTTCTTTTCACTTGAAGATAGTTATTTATGATCTTGGCCATGTGTTTGGGGTCTTTGTCCTGCTGCGGAAGGCAGTTGGGACCAATCAGACACCTCACTGATGGTATTGTGTGATGGATGAGAATCTGCTTGTACCTCCCAGCATTAAGGATTCCAGTAATTCTGACCAGATCACCAACTCCATGCAGAAAAGCAGCTGTAAAACTGCAGGGAACCTCCGCCATGTTTCACCTTTGGCTGCAGACACTCATCCATGCAGCACTCTCCAGCTCGTCGACGAACCAACTGCTTGTTTGAGCCAAAAATTTCAAATTTTGACTCGTCAGTCCAGAGCACTTGCTGCCATTGTTCAGCACCCCAGTCTTTGTCTTTTGTGCGTAGGTACGTCTCTTGGCTTTGTTTCCATTTCAGAGGAATGGCTTTTTGGCAGCAACTTTTCCAAGAAGACCATTTCTGACAAGACTTCTCTCGAGGGATGTACTTTTGTTCCAGTGGTTTCTGTGAGTTCAGAGCTGATAGCAGTATTGGACTAATTCTGATTTATAACAGACATCAATATAATGTATCTCTTGTCTGCTGCACGCAGTTTCTGTGGCTGACCATTGCATTTCTGGTTCACAACCTTGCCCATTTCTTCCTGCTTCTTCAGAAGAGCTTGGACTGCACATCTTGAAACTCCTGTCTGCCGCAAAATTTCTGCTTGGAAGAGACCTTACTGATGCAGGATGACCATCTTGTGTCTTGTTGCTGTGCTCACTCTTGCCATGGTGTAGGAATTGATGATCTGAAGGTTAAATTGTCACACCCTCACCTTTTAGTTTGGATGTCTTTCACCCATTTTGATACTTTTACACTCATTTCAGTTTCATTTAATCAGTTTTGTT
This sequence comes from Hemitrygon akajei, assembly GCF_048418815.1. Classification (NCBI taxonomy): domain Eukaryota; kingdom Metazoa; phylum Chordata; class Chondrichthyes; order Myliobatiformes; family Dasyatidae; genus Hemitrygon; species Hemitrygon akajei. The sequence continues at coordinate 46,929,509 of NC_133140.1, forward strand.
CATTAAACTCATTATGTCATTGATCATTAGCACCTGTTTTTTTTAAATCATACACTGGGCTACAATATATACCTACAAAGTAGTTAGGTTTTTATTTTAGAAATGGACTATTACTTAATATGTTACTTTCTTATTTCTCTGTAGCATAATTTTTTTGGAAAATGTATATTTAGAAATCTAAAATTGGCTTTTTTCGACTGGCACACTAATGCAGAAGACAAAACAATAAGCATCTAAAACAAAATTTATATAAAAAATCTAGGTTGCCTAAAACTTTTGCACTGTACTATAAATAGCTGAACATAAGTTAAATATCCATCCAGTTCTGGATTAAAGTGTCTAGTTTTGAAGCTGCTGTAAAAGTGTTTTTAAAATAATTACGCTTCTTTAATTTTAAATGTTTTCTTCTATTTTTTCTACATTCTAATTTTCTTAACTAACTGAATGGGCATTCTGTGAGTGCCTGGAATGTAACTGTGCAAATTAGCAGTTGCCACAAAGAATTATGTGAGAACAATTTGCTTTTTGTGTTATGTTTCGGAATGCTGGGAAGGTGCAGAAAATAGGTGTGACCTGATGGCTTGACCAAGGTTGAAAATTCTTTGCTTAGAGAAAGGCAGGCTATGAATCTCTTAAGTTGACACCCCATAAGTGCAATGTAATGTGTAGCCAAGTTCTGACATCATACTGAAAATATGATAAAAACTTTGAATACCTCATTTACTTTTGAATATACAGCTGGATGAAAACCAGGACAATTCAATTTCTAATAATTTTAAAAATTGAATAAAATTTATAAAAGAAATTTATTTGTCATCTGAAGCAGTTTTTTCTTTAATATATGACATTAATCCCAGTGTATTAACAGTAATTCTATTTAGAGAGCTTTTAATTTTGGTTTTCAAATACTGATGTCACCCATTATCGCTTGAAGAAGCTATCCTGAGGATTTTGGCCCAAAATAGCATTTATCTATTCTTTTAAAGAAAGGCTTTGTGATATGACTTGTCCCACAGGATGCTGCGTTTGCCCACTGTCAGGTACTGGGATAGATGTGGTAGTGATGTGCCTCACACATCTGTCTCTGTACAGTGCCGTACAAGGAAAACCGGGTCAGGCAGCAGGAGAGAGTGCACAGCTGCAGCTCCCCAAACTGGCTGGCTTCCAAGGTGGTGGGTTTGCCGTAGGGACAAGGAACAATCTAATAATCTCTGTAGATCATTCTTTTCCTGTAAGTTTGTTTATGACAACCAGTGTTATATATGTTGTTATTAGTAGAATTAGTGGACTATTATACCATCTTGAATTCTTATTTTGTAGAATTATTTAAACTGATATAATTATTATGTTTATGTAGGAAGGATTAAGTAAGTATTGAATGTTACCATTTCAAATGACTTGTGTATTGAGAGTAAACTAATGAAAGTATCTATCCTAATTTGGTATTCAAAGCTGTATTTTGTTTTCTGTCTATCTGGTTATTATTATATATTTCATACTCATGTATACTGTATAAAGATTCCAGACATTAGCTTTTTATATAGAAAACAGAGACCAGATGCTTGAATTTATAAATGATTCTTAAACTTGCTAGCAGCTATCCTGTGTAAAAAGAATGAGAAATGTGACATTTTGTACGTATTTCTGAACGTTATAAAGAGTAAAAGAGAGGTGAGAGTAGATATCGGACCGCTGGAAAATGGTGCTGGATTGGTAGTAATGGGGGACAAGGAAATGGTGGATGAACTGAGTAGGTATTTTGCACCAGCCTTCAGTGTGGAAGACACTAGCAGTGTGCCAGAAGTTCAAGAGTGGCAGGGGGCAGAAGTAGTGATGTTGCCATGCTTGGGAGAAGGTATGTAGGTAAGTCAGCTGGACCAGATGATCTACACCCAGGGTTCTGAAGGAGGTGGCTGAAGAGATTGTGGAGGCACTCGTAATGATCTTTCAAGAACCAGTTGATTCTGGCATGATTCCGGAGGACAGGAAAGTTGTAAATGTCACTCCAGTCTTCAAGAAGGAAGGAAGGCAGAAGAAAGGACATTATAAGCCAGTTAGTCTAACCTCAGTGGTTAGGAAGATCTTGGAATCGATTGTTAAGGCTATGGTTTTGGGGTACTCGGAGGCACATGATAAAATAGGCTGTAGTGTGCTTGGTTTCCTCAAATGAAAATCTTGCCTGGCAATTCTGTTGGATTTGTTTGGAAAAAAGTAACAGGCATGATAGACAAAAGAGAATCAGTGAATGTTGCGTACTTGGATTTTCAGAAGGCCTTTGACAAGGTGCCACTCATGATGCTGCTTAACAAGTTAAAAGCCCATGGTATTATAAGAAAGATACTGCCAAGGATAAAACATTGGCGGATTGGCAAGAGGCAAAGAGTGGGGATAAAAGGAGCCTTTTGTGATTGACTGCTTCTTTTTATATTATAGGTCATGATTTGAATGATGGAATTGACAGCTTTGTGGCAAAGTTCATGGACGATACGGATAGGTAGAGGGGCAGGTCATGTTGAGGAAGCAGAGAGGCTGCAGAAGTACTGAGACAGTTTAGGACAATGGGCAAAGAAATGGCTGATGGAATACGATGTTGCAAAGTGTATGGTCATGCACTTCATTAGAAGGAACAGAAGTGTAGAATATTTTCTAAATGGAAAGAAAATTCAAAAATCTGAGGTGCAAAGGGACTTGGACTTTCAGGATTCCCTAAAGGTTAATTTGCAGGTTGAGTCAATGGTGTGGAAGGCAAATGCAATGATAGGATTCACTTCGAGAAAATAAAAGCAAGGATATATTGTTGAGGCTTTATGGTAAGGTCTCAGTTGGAGTATTGTGAACAGTTTTGTGCCCCTTATTTAAGAAATGATGTGGAGAGGGTTCACAGGACATTCACAAGAATGATTATGGGAATGAAAGGGTTACCATATGAAAACCAATTGATGGCTCTGGGCCTGTACTCCCTGGAATTCAGAAGAATGGGGGACAATCTCATTGAAACTTATTGAATGTTGGAAGGCCTCAGTGGAGTGGATGTGGAGAGGGAGTAGGATCAGAAAGCACAGCCTTAGAATAGAGGGACGTCCATTTAAAATAGAGATGAAGAGGAATTTCTTCAGCCAGAGAGTTGTGAATCTGTGGACTTTATTTCCACAGGTGGTTGTGGAGGCCATGGTCCTTGGGTATACTTAAGGCAAAGTCTGATAGATTCTTGATTAGTCAGGGCATGAAAGGTTAAGGGGAGAAGACAAGAGATTGGGGCTGAGAGGGAAGTGGATCGGCTTTGATGAAATGACACGATGAACCAAATGGCCTAATTCTGCTCCTATATCTTATGGCCTTATGGTCTTATAAGGAATTGCTCCATTACCTTTCCTGACACTTGTGTATCAGCAGGACTTCACTTATGCCTGGTGATATTCCTTTTTTGGGGTTAAAGTCTTTAACAAAACAATGACGATAGAATTTTTAATCCCTGTTTTCCTATACAGTATTCAAATATTCATCAGAAGTATAGGAAAATCTTGGGCAAATGTGAAAAGGCACTATTCACAACAGCAGTCAACAAAGGGTTTATTGTTGGGCCCCCTAAAGCCCTGTTGGTCTAATAGTATCTGAACTGGTGTGAGTCTGTTATGAAGGTGGAATTGGATTTGCTCCAATCTTATAATTAAGAAATCCCTATTTTACTATACAAAATGCACTTGGATTTGTATTAAATCCAGAATAAATGCTTAATAATGTGAATCTGAGCATACTGCTGGCTTGTGTTTAATATTGCTCAACTTTTAACATTTTACAGATAAGAAAGACCTCATTCTATTCAACCTACATTGTGAAAGGTATACAGCCTAGAATGTCAAATGTAAGCTCAATTGACTCCAATTCCAATGTCTCACACTACAAAAAATTTGTTCCAGTTTGGTGTTTTTTTCTTCTTCTTTACTTTCCACTTAAACACATCCTATGTACACCTGAATATGATATCTGCCTTCCTGTGAGATCAAGTTTTAAAAACATCGAAAGATAAATATGTCTTCATATATTTAAGAGTAATAGCTTGGTTCAATTTAATTAAAACATAACAAAATATATAACAACTTTTTTTTCAGAATATCTAGTCCATCACAGTAATTTTGGAAAACTGAAAATGACTTCCTAAGTGATTTGTCAATGTCAGTACCAGTTTCTTTTTTCAAAAGAGCAAAAACTTAACTGGAGTCCTTGCAACAAACAGTCGTGTTTCATGCTTCAAGTCTCCAAATAGCTCCACTAATAATTATAGAGAGTGAAAATTTGCAATTGCTCTTAATCCTCAAAATGCAAAGTAAATTTATTATCAAAGTACATACATGTCACCTTATACAACTTTGAGATTTACTTAATGGTGGGCATACTCAATAAATCCAATAACCAAGATAGAATCAATGAAAGGTCACATAGAATCAGCATGCAAAAGAAAACAAACTCTGCAAGTACAAAAAGAAATTAATAATAATAACAAAACATAGGCTGCAGAATGCCACTGGCGCCATCTTACAAGATCTTCAATTTGAAGATCTGGCCACGTTTATAGGTTGGTAAGTTATTAAACCACACAAAGCCCCTGGATTATGTTGGATATGATAGACACTTAAATAACATGTACTTTTTATGGTACCTTGCCATTGTTAAGTGAATCAGTTGAATACTTGAAAACGCAGCCTAGCGTGTAAAGAGGTAATCCTCTAATTACTTCTCAAGTAACTTCCAATATATCTAGAATTGTCATTTTATTGTGTATTTTACTGGATCAACAGGATTAGATTACACTGTTTAATAAGTACAAGTAATACTGTATGTTAATTGAAAGATTATATGATTTTATTTTGTGAAATGGACAATTGTTCTTTGGCAATGAAGAACATTACTCAATTTCTTGAAATTAATTTAGAAATAATGTGTCATTCACAGCAGCCATATGACAGAAAACTTATATAAAACTGAACAATTACACTTGATATCCTTCTCACGTGGGTGCTTGGAGGCTAGGCTGAGCCGAAAATGCAACTTCAATTTCACAACATAAATTTAGTGAATCTTGAATATCAAGCCAGTGGTGTTTTTGAATGTACTCACCTGAGCTCTCCTGCCACTGATTCTGATACATCATGGCTTAAAGTCTGAGCAGATATTCTGTGGAATCATTTGTCTTCTCGGCTTCTTATTTTTCAGTTTGAGAATCACTCTCTGCATTTGTACATTTTTTTTTGCCTATGTATGCAGCCCAGTGTAACAAAGCAGTAATAACAGGGGAATTAACTGTACCCAATGTCATTAATTTGTGTCCTGAGACCAGATTACAATACTGCATTGTATTAAAGTGCAAATGGTGAGGTCTGAGTGTTCAGCCAGCATTTTTACCTGAATTTGGAATTTGGAGAATATTTACCCTCTTTACAAAAGCAGCTGTTCCTGTTATATAAATGCTGAAAGTGTATATTCTTGAGCCGAAGTTAGCTTTATTACAAGAAATTGAACAGAACTGAAAAGCAATGGAGAATATTTTGATTCTAAAACCAAATATATTTTTTAAACCAGATATTTAAAGTAAGGAAAGCCGACCTGTTTTGTTTTAAAGCACAGGTATTTTGCTTCCCTCTTCTGGTGGAAAAACAGAATTTGCTGAATATTGCCACAAATTGTATTAAAGATGAAAATACTAAAATGGTTATTTCTCCTTTTTGACATTATAAACAATATTTTGACGAGTTATATCCAGTCTAAAGCCTTAATCTCCCCTTCACAAGCAATGCACTACACAGAAGTATCAATTATGTTTCTTTCACATGTCAAACAAATCAATTATTGGCATTAAAATAGATTTTGTATCTCCAGTTTCATCACTCACTGCTTAATGTTTTAAGCAGCACTATACCTCAACCAATTGAGACATCTTGCAATAACACCATATGTTAATTCAGCATTTTGCCTCATGATTTTAACAGTAATACTTATTGTCCTCATACAACAGAATGAAGGTATCCGTGTCAGGCCTTGTATGGATTTATTGTTGAATTTAATCTTGTACTTGTCAAGCTAATGGAAATGGCTTTGCATTCAGCTAATAGTTGCTTTGTGTCATAAAGCTAAATTGTTCAAGTTCTCAAGTTATCTGCAGTGAACCCGGGGTGGATATGGACACATGTTATTTATCCCTTATGGGTTTTTTTTTTGTCTTTCCAGAACCACATGATGAGTCAGCACGCACAGTAAGGTGTCAGCACTGCGAGACATATTCTCTGCAGAAGACTCGACAGAGACACAGTGGGAGAGAACTTTTGAACATTACATCCAATCAAAGTGTCATTTGAAACCCAGATGTAAAACTAATGATTTGGCCATGAGGCACTGCTATTATAAGCAGTTTGAAATGAATATTAATGTAACAGATTAAAAGTATTCTATGCTCAGTATTTTTCTGTCCTGCCTTTAAACTAGTGAGTTCACAGCTTTTGCTTCTAATCAGAGTTATAGTGTGTTAGAAACATCAGCTTTGTTGCTGTTGTCCTTTGTTGCTTAATGTAGTAAGCTAATAGGTGTCAAGATAACTAGATGTATTTTGTTAATACTTGCTTTTAAATGCAGAATTAGCCAGTTGTGATAACTGTGATGTGCTAGTTTGCCATTGTCGGAATATTTTTTTTCTCTTTTTTTTGTCAAAGAAGAATGTTTTAATTTGGATTGGCCAGTTCACAGTACAATGAGAAACTATGTAAAGAAAATCAATGATTACGGTGAAACTGGATGGTGTTTGCTTCTAAAATGTGATTTACCTGATTGCAATAACTAGGACAGTATAATAAAGGGAAACCACGCACTTAATTTCTGTTTGTATCAGAGTGAAATTGCACATACTATTTCTTATCTATATCCAGATGCAAGCATATCATATCTAGTTTAGAGATTATTAAAACAACAATACATATTGCAACATGTTACAAAATCACAATATTACAAATGCAGGAAATCTGCAATACAAACAGAAGATTGTCAAATCTGTGAAGAGAGAAACATAATTCATATTTTATGTTGGCGATCTTTCATAAGAATTAGTGATGCAAAGCATTTCACTTACGCAGTATTTGTATGAAGCATGCAGAGACCGCATGAGTACAATTACAACACTTAAAGAGAAGTTTGTATGAAAGGACCATGGGCTTAGTGCGGGAAGATGGGACAAGGCAGAACAACACTTTGGCACTGATTAGATGGGCTGAATGGCCTGTTGCTGTGTTGTGGTGCTCAATGACTCTACACAATGATGATAAGCCACTTAATTTCTCTCAACTTTAATAGCTGACAGCATTCTACATCCCATACACACTATCAGAGTAATATGACCCCACTTTTGTTTGCACTGTCCCAAAGTGCCCTCATATTTTCTAATTCATTCCAGAAGTCTTCAGTGATGTTAAGGTCAAAATTGTCTCCAATTTACTCTGGTACTGACGCACTGAAACTTCATTTCCTTTATTCACGCGCTGTATTATTAGAGGTGGTATTGTTTAAGTCTGAAGCACTTTTGGAGTAAAGGAAGAGGAAGTGTTAAATTTGAGATGGTAGAGTAAGATACAGATGAGCATTTTGTATATTATTCTGATGAATGGTTTTAGTGCACTAGTTGAAATTTATATTTCTAGTTAACTGACTTAGAAATAGAAGTTTAAAAAGTTGTGAAAAAGTGAACTATTTAGTTTTCTGTCCTTATTTTCAATCAGCATATGACGCACGCTTTCAGAGCTGAATAACTGTAGGATGAAAAATATAATTGGAACATATATGATCAATTAAGGAATTGCATAATAATTCAAATTATAATTTGTATGCTACTTAGAACGTAACATTCCTCTACCAGCTGGATAAACAGTCTTTGAGTTTTGTCAGAGGTGCCACACCAGACCTCACACAGTTAATGAACAAAATTCCTTTGCCTGACTTTCTTCCAATTAGTATTATAACACAGTACTTTCAAAATAATCAGATACACACAGTATCTAACCTTCAAAAAGACTGCTGTGTAGAACAAGAATATTTTCCAAGTATTCCACACAAACAGCTTTATTAGTCACAGCAGATCAAAACATTAAACTGTGATCCTACAGCTCTGCAAATGACAGGCTCTTTCCCAAAGCTAATAACATTATTTTCCATTGTTCAACAGCAGTGTTTAATTTCTGTCAGACTTTTTTTTAAAAAAAAGAGAACATTTGTACATCACACTTTCTCCGCCATAAATCCAACACGATTCAACAATGCTCTGGAGATCAAACAGACAAGGCAGACTGTTTTCGGGACTCTTATCACTGCTAGAATACACATGAAGGTTCCAAATTAAACTCATTTCTATTTCCTGTAAATATACTGGGATTGGGTGGTCATGGCTTTATTTCCCATGGGATTGTGGTTATGAAGGAAATATTTAAAATAGTAATAGGTATAAGTGTATAACAAACATGTATATTGCCATTTTAAACTTATTCTTGGAATACAACAAATGGTAGCCAAATTGAAATTCGTTGTCCTGAGAAAATGGTGATGGGATGCCTTTTCCACAGCTGGTAAATTAATACAACAGAGAGCATTGCTAGTTTCCTGAGACGAATTAAAGGTCAGCCATGTTGGATCAGAGTCTCCTAGACCAGACGGGATGTGTTGGCTGCGCTTTCCAATTGTCATCATAGGCAGTTTACTACAGAATAGTATTCTTCATAGTTTTTATTATATATTTCGTGTTTTACAAATAGTTTTTGACAATTATGGTCTGTCAAACATTTTCTTAGATCATTCTTGTTAGTACATAACGCTTAATCGTTCTTCAATTTGCACACAGTATTTAAAAAACGCAATTTAAGTAGCAGCTGAATCTAAATAGTTATATTTCATGAAAATCCAATGATTCGATTGCAGATCATGCCTTCTGATCACTGTTAAGGCAACATGATTAAAGCTATTGCATGTTGAGGATATAGTCCTTGCACAGTGCCCTTTATCTTTGGAAAGAAGCAATTAGTCACCTATTTTTGCTTTATGCAAAGTTTGCCCAGGTTTGTAATATCTTGAATGGAACTTCTTAAACTTAACACTCCAATAGATTACTAAAATCAAATAATATTTCTGAATGGATCTGTAGAATGGGGTTCAAATTTTGATCTGAGCTAATTCTACTGTAAATAACCAATAACATATTTGCAGCTTATTTTGCCATTGTAGAGCTTGTTAGTGGGTTAGAATGAAAGGTAAATTTGTAATTATATTATTTTGATCTCAGATGTCTTTCTGAAGAATAACTATAATTCGAAAACAAATGGCACAACTGTTCAGTGTACAAGGCAAGCAGCAGCCTTGTGGAATCAGGGTAGAGGTTATTATATTTTCTTTTGAGTGGAACATTTTGAGAAGATTCCACCTACAACAGGAATACTCAAACTACAGAATAAATTCTTCTACTTTCTAGTATATAGAATCTGTACAGAAAAGAATGCAGTGGCTTTTTTTTTACCATTTCCTTGCATTTTCACATATAGTTACAGCGATTTGCTATGGATGGAAGATACTAAGATGATATTTCATTTGGGCAGCAAATATTTTCTGTATAGAACATAAAGTACACCAGGAAGTCTGTAAATCTAGATTAACACAGGTAACGACTGCTTATATGGGCTTGCTTTCTAAATTCCAAAACAAGTTGCCAGGGAACAAGGGGGAAAGGCATGCAATAAATTTATTTATCACTTTTTTTCATAGTAATAATTCTATAACTGTTGAGAAAACGATTCTACATCACGTTTTGCCCCAATTTAAACAAGGTTATATTCTTCCACAACATGGGCATCTATGAATGTTCCTTTACAAAAGTTGAAGCACAATAGCAAAACAAAAATTTGCATTCATGCAGCATTTTTTTGTAAACTTTCCCATGGAGCCTTATAGGGATTTAATCAAATGTAAATTGTTGCCAAACAAAGGAGAAAATGTAGGGATGTTTGCCTAAAGCTTGGTCACTGAGGTAGGTTCTATGTATTTATTTAATCTGAACCATGTTGCTGATTTTGAGTGATGTCCTTAGGTTATGTATGAAAATAGACAAACTGCTAATTGATTCTGCACCAAGCCGAGATTTTATTCCTGGAGCCTTCACGTTTGCATGCCGAGGTGTGTTGACTAAATCTGACACATGTGTATACACATAATGGAAAAAGGTACCTTTTTGTGCCTTCTACGCCTTCAGTTCCACTCATTTTACTAATGATCGCTGACTGCCAATCAAAATCCATTACCTAATTGTAGCAATAGCACATCACAGTGATCTGTAATCCTAGTTCCACTAATATCAGTAGCCTATCTGTTGGGGACCCCAGCTAGTTGGTTCTCATAATATTGAGATTCAATATTCTTGGTACACCCGAATTCTCTTTCAGGTGAGGAAGCAACATCTCGACTGTGTATGATATTTCAACCAGAATAACTTTGATTGTAATTACTACGAGCACTTTCTGTTTCCTTTCATGCCACTGACCAATCCTCATCCCATATAGCCTAACCACATCTATGACTCTATAAACTGTTTATGAGGTCAAATAGCCCGGCCAACTTACTCTCTGCGTGCAATCTGACAGAGTCTCATGGAGAGTTCCAGACTCCTGACCTAGTCACACCACCAACTGTGTGGTGTAAAGGGCTGATGGTAAGTGCACCAGGCTGACTGAGCAATGGACTGTTTGGAATCAGAATCAGGTTTAATATCACTGTCATGTGTCGTGCAATTTGTTGTTCTGCGGCATCGATGGGTGGGGTCGACCATAGGTGTTGCATCCCAGCAGTCCATGTGGTACGCAAGCTAGTGCAATGTGATGTGGAAAGCAGGCCATTGCCCATGTAGCAGGCTGCCCCCTCTGCACACAGCTGATGAATCCAAAGGAACAGCAGAGACCTATACACTTTGACACCAGGGGTTGCCAGTCAGCGTTGCACGCAATGTACGACTGCCTTAGGGACTCCAGCTCCAGATTTTTCCCTCAGGGTTTATTCCCAAAGCCTTTCCCATGAGGGGGTATAGCCACAAGACAGCAGTGGAATGTGAAGATTACAGGCACAGGAGGGGGGAGGTGCAAGAATAAGATTAAAATGAAGGCATTGCTGATCCAGAAATCAGCATGATGGCAGTTACAGATGAGCAGGCATAGGTGCGAGTTTGAATGGGTGTAATTTTGAGGTTGGCCAGGAGACTTAAAATGATCAAGTCCAAAGCTAAAAATGAATGGTGGCAACAGATGAGGCAGGTAAGAACTGAACATTGTTACAGAGGTACAATTCAGCAGTTTTTCTGTGAAATTTGTGATTTCATGCTCATTTCAAGATCAGATAGGAAGTTGTGGCTATGAATAGTTTTAATTGAATCTAAAGTGGTTCTCAAGAAAAAGTTGGTCATTTTATCCAGTGGGTGGAGTTTGTTGAAAGAGGCAATGGCTTAAATGGAGGAAAGTGTGGTTCATCTAGGAGTGGCTGTCAGATACCTCTGAGGCAGTGGGTGATGATGTAGAGAAGGTAAATAGAAGTAATTTATTTTTTGGTGATATTGCCAAGCTGTAACATGCAGATGAAAAGTAAAAGGGCATCGAGGGTGAGTCACTTGGAAACTCCAGAGGTGCAAAGGAAACCTATTGTTAGAGGTCACCTGGCTATGGCAAGCAAGTAAATCGGGCATGGGGCAGCTCACTTGGCTTGACAACAAGGGTGAGGCCTCAGAGAGGTGGTCCAATTCATACTCTTGTTCATATTAGTACCCCCTTTACTTGAAAGCCTTCCAATATAGCATTTTATGTCTATTTGGCTTAAGGAATGGTCTGATGGTGGAGATGGATTGGAGGAGTGGATCTTGACTTAAGTCTGTTATTGTGCAACTTATTTCCTTGGATGTCACTTGCACACATTTTATTCACCAATGCATTTTCTATGCTACAAAGGAAGAACCTGCAGTAAGTACCAAAGTGGGTGGTGGATCATGTATGTGGGCACATTTTTATTTTTTTGCATTCCAGCAGAGGGAGATCAGGCTAAATATTTGTGTCTTACAGATTTTGACTAGGCTTGAAGGCGTAAGGAGTACAGTAGCTGCTAAGTGTCTACATTGAATACACCTTCTGAACAGTTCTGTGTTATGTCTGAAAGTAGTTGTGTTTTTTGTTGAAATTAGTTAACAGAGATTGTTATCCCATCTCGAGAGAATGCAGCATGATGGAGTGGCACTCAGAGCTCCAGGGAAATGGGACCAACTGAATTGCTTAGGAGCTGGCATAGATGTGATGGGCCTAATGGTTTCCTGTAGTGTTATAAAGTGAGGCAAGCTGCCATTTCTGGCAGGGAAAAATTTATGCAAACTGATTCATTTCCTGGTCAGATACATTTGCATGTGTTACAATTTTCAATCAAGAAATAGGTTAATTACCTCTCCAAGGTTACTTCAGAGAGGCGAAAGAATCAACCACATATTGTGGACTGATCCCAACAGGTATTACACACATAGAGTCTTTAACATGTAGGTGGACTGCCATTATAGGCAAGTCGTCTTGGATGTGAAATGAAAACAGAAGCTGCTGAAAATTCTTTGCAGGTCAGGCAACATCTGTACATATTTGAGCAACAGTTACATATCAGGATAAAGACCCGTCATCAAAACTGAAGAGTTTTAAGTTGCAGAATATGTAGGAGAAGAGGAGGGGTAGGAAGTGCCATTTCGGTTAAAGGTATTTAGTAATTGGTGCTATAGCAGAGGGATGGAGCCATTAAGTAAAAGGCAATTTGTGAATATCACTATCACTGAAAGTAGCATAAATGACTATATTTGGACTATTGCACTTTGTCAGTTTTGCTTTTATGGAGCTATGCATACATAAGCCCTGTGATTTTTTGTTAGTGCTTGATTTAGAAATGCTATTGTTTGCAAGCATGTGATAAAGGTTCACAAATTTACACTCTGAAAGATCTGTAAAAATTGACAAAATTGAATTGTCCAATATGATCGAGCCACAGAATCCATGCAGGTCTATTTTAATGTAAAATCTGCCTTGTGCAAGGGGAGTCTATATTTGTGCATTTAACTCAAAAATATCTCAAGATACATCATAGGAGTCCTAATATGATGGGGCCATGGTTCATGAAACACTGCTATTCCTGGAAATTTGAGGTGACTGTTTACATCAAGAGCCTAAGGAGGGTTTAACTATTAAGCACCAGAATTCTGTGATGGCAAACTGGTAATTATTTAGCCACAGAGACATGCTAAAAGTGGAGCAGAGCAGTGCTGTCAATGAATGACTGGAATAATGCTGGAAATTAGCAGTCAAGCTCTATTCTGTATTTCATAAGGGACAGGGTCATTTTTACTGTCTCAGTTTTTCCCTAATAAGCAGGGACTTTGGTGCTGTCATTCTAGTTTTGATTTATATATCTGCTATACTAACTAGTAGAAAATGACCATGACAGGTACTTCACTGAATTCACAGAATTTTCAGTCCCTTGCAAATTGTGTGATTAAAAGGTGAAATAACTTCAAAATTTGTAGCAACAGACAAAAAGATTGAGAACTACCTAAATAAGTTACAGTACTTGACAATTTATTATATTAATTGTAGCAAATAAAGCTTTTCCTCAGCCTGGTCAATAAATCAACTATCAGAGGATTCTCTATTTTTCTAATCATTTTGTTGGCATCCCTGGTACTCACCACCTGGATTCTGAGGGACTTCCTGTGGCTTTTCCTGATGGCTATGTGGGAAAAGGTTGAAAATTTGAGATCAGTGGCTTGTGGCCAACGTGTTAGCTACATTGCCTGAGTGAAGGCAAGCAAAGTCACCATTTTCAACCTTCACTGCAGAAGAATCTTCATCAGAGAGCTGCCACGTAAGGCAAATTAAAAGTGTTTCAAGCCAACATGACAGGAACCATAAAGACCCAGTGATTCTACAGTAACCAGGGTAGCATAGCGGTCCGCATGATGCTATTACAGCTCAGCGTGTCGGACTTCGGGGTTCATTCCTGGCATCCTCTGTAAGGAGTTTATATGTCGATCCGTGGAATGCATGGGTGCTCCAGTTTCTACCCACAATCCATTTAGTAGGTTCATTGGCCATTGTAAATTGTCCCATGATTAGGCTAGGGTTAAATCAGTGGTTGCTGCTGAGGTGGCTCAAAGGGCCTACTCTATGCTGCATCTCAAAACAAAATGGTTAGAAAGATTCCCTCATGTCCAATCCCTTGTCAATTAGTTATGAAACAACTTGAAACCTTCATATCACCACAAGTGTATTGATCCCGTGGAGGCTGAACTGAAATTTTTGCAGTCCAAAGTTTATGCTTGAGCCTCTTTGCCTCTGCTGGCAAACAAGTCCTCACCACCTACAGGCCCCTGCAATGGCAGTGAATTAATTTGGTGCACCTTCTTTTCTCATTTCGTCGAGAGTCAACTTTATCTTGTTATAACCAAAATGTAAAAAGTAATGAAAGACTACTTGATATCTTTAAAGTGTTCCACATGATGCTACACTTCATTTTCAAGCATACTTAACAGATAAAAGAAATATTACCTGCACTATTAACATGAAGACGCCAGAATTCTGCAGGTTAAGCTGGGAAGCAATGTAGTGAGGACATCTAAAAATCACAAGGGAATGATTTGTTTAAAGTTGGTAACCCTTATCCATGTAATAATGTACTTTATATCTTTTAACTTTGGTTTGATGATAAATTAGTGACTCTAAATGTGTTTTATCTCTATTTTCAGATCTCTAGACCTTACGTGAGTAGTCCAGTTAAATCCATGAACAATGTATCTTCATGACTTCCCTTTAATTAAAAGCAACAGATTACATTATAGTTTCATATTTTTATGTCAATGTTGTTGATGTTTATTCATTACTTTGGTAAAACAATGATTGCCCATTCTAACTGACCAATAACTGAGCTGGTCACTCATTAAACAATGTGTACATGCAAAGTGGAAGTTTGTAAAGGTCACATACAGAATTCCAGTGCTAATTCCAAAAATGCAGAACCATTCTGAAATGTTAGTCCCAATTATGTGCTAAAGTCCTTGAACCCTCTACATTCTCCCCCCCCCACCCCCCGAAATCAAGAGTCCGACAACTAAGCAGGCTGGTAAAGAACAGAGTTTTCAAATTGTGACTGAAGTCACTGATTGTATTTTTTTTCTGTGTTGCATTTATTAAAGATTGAAAATTATTCCATGAATGTGAAATAGATGCTCTGTTTAAACTTTGCTGGAGGAGATTGGAGTAGGCAATTTGATGGTAACTTGGTGTTCTTTATGGTCATATGGATGAATGAATGATGAATGAATCACTTGCTGAGTGATTTTGGGAGTACTGTACTGGATGTCCTTGTAATTAAAGACTGTAGGTGGCGCTATATTCCAGTTAGCTTAGTTTGTGAATGGACAAGAGAAGTCATATTTTACCACAGTCAGCAAAGCACCAAAAACTGCATTTCTAATTCAGAATACTGTTCTGTTTTTTTTAAATGAAGTGCTTCCATTGTTAATGTTATAACTTTTTGATGATGGATTCCTACTTGAAATGATCTGTTAGCATGTCAGGTCCCAAGAGAAGATTTAGAGCATTCAAGACTGCATGATTTAGAGATGATAATGTAGCTGATTGTCAGTGTGGATATTACGATGGAGGTAATTGTATATAAAGCCCAGCAGCTGAAGGCTGAATTAATCTGCACAATCATGATAAGGTAAACACATTTTTTTACATTTGCAGGATTGTTAATGAAATATAGCTTATTACTTTTAATGAAATGGATTGAATGGAGTGAAAACTTTTAAATGTTATTTTAATAATAATAGCAAATATTATTATTTGAAACCCAGTTGAGGTTCTAGAAACATAATATAGGAGACCAGATCAAACCAAAAATCTTTAACTTTATGAAAAAGCCTCCTTCAAGCACGCTATTATGGAATATTTTAGTCCCATTGCAGGACTTTTACCAGAATGTCAGCATTCACAGAAAAAACTAACTAACTAAAAGTTTAATTCAAATTTCTGTGTTTAAAATGCAGGGAAGAGGGTTTGTCCATAGACCCTCTGTTGCAGTTCACCAGGATCTCCTCGTCTCTGATTGTGGTCTGCCCCACATATTGAGAATAATGCGTAAAATGTTGCTTCGTGTCAAGTCAGTGAGCATGCTGATTGCCTTGGCAAAGATTTCAATAGGGCACCTGGTAGCGCGGGGATGGGGTGGGGGTGGGGGGAAACAGCAGTTTCCAAATTTTCACCTTTAGCTGTGTATTTATGGACACCAGAAGTTGCTATCAGGAACAGAACTAAATCTTGATGGTCTCATCACCATTACAGCTGCTGATTACACCCCTTATAATGTTCTTTT
Organism: Hemitrygon akajei; assembly: GCF_048418815.1. Classification (NCBI taxonomy): domain Eukaryota; kingdom Metazoa; phylum Chordata; class Chondrichthyes; order Myliobatiformes; family Dasyatidae; genus Hemitrygon; species Hemitrygon akajei. Next base: position 46,945,958 of record NC_133140.1, read on the forward strand.
TTGCAGGAGGAAATCCTAAATCTACAATGAATTAAATGGTCACTGTGAAATGATTGGGCCTATTTCAAGTGTGCTGGATTAGTACATATATGAGCTATTTATATTTCATAACTGGGAAAAAATAATTCTTAGTGGCAATATTTAAAGATGTTGTCCAGCATTTTCCACTGGAGATGGCTTCCAGCAGGTGAGAAATAATGTTCAAAAATGTGCCGTTGCTGATTAATATTGTGTAAAGTTTATGCAGCACAGGGAGAATTTTCCCCTCCTGTTTTGGGCTTTTTTAAAAAGCAGCTTGCAGATGGTGCACATGATGTATTGTACTCTGTTGAAATTTCTCCCCCTCCCATACATCAGACAGACTGTTGAAAGCAGCAGATGGGCAAAATGGTCAGCAGGAGGGTGGTGACTGTGTCAGTGCAGACTGCTCTATCCCCAATAATGTAAAGTGCAGGAGCAATATTCTTTCAATAGATTGTCTATACAAAATCATTGCTATGGAAGATTTTAAAAATGTGCTTTGGAACTTAATCAACGTGTGTACTGTTGAACACACAAAATACTAGAGGAACTCAGCAGGTCAGGCAGCATCTATAGAAATGAATAAATATCATCATTTTGGGCCGAGACACTTCATCAGGACTGGAAAGGAAGAAGGAGAATGCCAGAATAAAAAGTGGTGGGGAGGGGAAGGGGGACCAGCTCGAAGGTGAAGATTACAGGTTGGTGAGAAAGGTAAAGGGCTGGTGAAGAAGGACTCTGATAGGAGAGGGGAGTTGACCATGGGAGAAAGGGAAGAAGGAGGGCCATCAGAGAAGTGGGTGGATCGTTTTTTTTTTACTGAAAGGAGAAATCGATGTTCAAGCCATCACGTGGTGGCTATCTAGATGGAATATGAGGTGTGGCTCCTGGCCCCCTGAGATTGGCCTTGTCAAGACCGCAGACCAACATGTCGGAATGAGAATGAGGATAGGAACTAAAATGGTTGGCCACCAGGAAATGGTTTTTTTTTTGGCAGATTTAGCAAAGGTGCTCATCAGAGTGGTCCCCCGATCTAAGTCGGGTCTCAAAATTGTAGAGGAGGCCGCATCGGGAGCTCCTGATACAATTGACAACGCCAACAGCTGCATAGGTCAAGTGTTGCCTCACCTGAAAGGACTGTTTGGGGCCCTGTATGGAGGTAAACAATATGAAAGTATGGGCAAGTGTAGCATGTCGATCGCTTGCAGGAGGGTGAGTCGTGGGGAGGGATGAATGGAGAAGAGAATTGGGGAGGGACCAATCCCTGCAGAAAGTGGAGAGTGGGGAGAGGTAAAGATGCATTTGGTGATATAATCCCGTTGAAGGTGGCGGAAGTTGTGAAGAACTATTGGATGCAAAGGCTCATGGGGTTGTAGGTGAGGATAAGAGGAACTCCATCCCTGTAAGATGGCGGGAAGATGGGGTGAGTGCAGATGTCTGGGACATGGAGGAGACAAGGGTGAGGGCAGCATCAATGGTGGAGGAAAGGAAACTCCATTCTTTGAAGAAGGAGGATATCTCTGATGTCCTGGAAAGGTAAGCCTCATCCTGGGAACAAACGCGGCAACTGAGAAAACAGAATAGTATTTTTACAGGAGATAGGTGGGAAGACATATAGCCAAGATAATGGTGGGAATTGGTAGATTTATAAAAGATGTCGGTGGGCAGTTTGTCTCCAGAAATGGAAATGGAGAGGTCAAGAAAGGGGAGATGTCAGAAATTAATTTAAGGGGTGGTTGGAAGTTGGATCCCCATTCTCATTCCCATAAATCAGTCTATGGCCTCCTCTTTTGCTACGATAAGGCTATTCTCAGGGTGGATGAGCAACACATATTCCATCTAGGCAGCCTCCAACCTGATGACGTGAACACCAATTTTTCTTTCAATTAAAAAAAAGATTCCCTCCCCTTTGCTCCTCTTCTATTCCCCACTCTGTCCTATTACCTGTTCTCCTCACCTGCCTATTACCTCCCCTTGATGCCTCTCCTTTTTCTCGCATGGTCCACTCTCCTCTCCTATCAGATTCCTTCTTCCCACCCCCCCTTTACCTTTCCCTCCAACCTGGTTTCACCTATCACATTCTAGCTGGTCCTACTTGCCCTCCACCCACCTTTTTATTCTGACATCTTCCTTTCCAGTCCTGAAGAAGGGTCTCGGGCCGAAATGTCGACTGTTTATTCATTTCCATAGATGTTGCCTGATCTTTTGGGTTCCTCCATCATTTTGAATGTGTTGTTGTAGATCCAAATGAAAAATGTCTTTAAAAGAGTCTTTTAAGTGGCTCTTAAATAGGCACATGTGTGGCGCATGGCCAAGTGGTTAAGGCGTTGGACTAGTGATCTGAAGGTCATGAGTTCAAGCCCCAGCCAAGGCAGCGTGTTGTGTCCTTGAGCAAGGCACTTAACCACACATTGCTCCAGTCCACCCAGCTGAAAATGGGTACCGGCAAAATGCTGCGGGTTAACCTCGCGATAGACTGGCATCCTATCTTGGGGTGGTGGGGGGGGGTCTTGTACTCTCAGTCGTTTCCAGCCTGATGAGCCTATAAGGCTCGGGACAGAATAGGCACGAGGAACTTAGAACGATAGAGGGCTATGTGGTAGGGAGCTAGAGTAGGTTACATGGTTGGCATAGCATTGTGGGCCGAAGGGCCTGTAATGTAGATTCTATATGTTTCTATATCCCACTGCAGAAGGCAAGTGCCCAATAAGGTAAAGTTAATTTTGCCATGTAGAGGGCGTAGTGGCAATGGATCTGCAATCCCCCTTACTAAGATGTATTTTGCCTGTTAACACAAAACCATTCATTAATAACACAATTCATAGCATTCATGCCAGCAGTTCAAGACTTCAAAGCAAATGTCTGAATGTGATTAATTTTATCCGTTGTAAAGTAAGTGGTGAAGAAAATGAGTGTTACAGAGTCCCTTACTCCTCCTGGAGAACATGACTTTACTGAAAATGTGCTAACATTATTTGCACTTTCCTGTTACCCACCCCTCCCCCAGCTGTACCAAATCTCAATGTCTGATGTCTTTGTACAGTCAGCAGTCCAGTGACCGCGACACAAAAATTTAAATAAATATCTCATTGTCTTATAAATATTGTAAATAACATCAACAATTGTACAGTAATCAGTTCATGGTCACCTACTGATGGCTGCATTCACCATCCTTTTATCATTTTGTGAATGTCACGCTTGATTAAATCTCCTAAATAAGAGGGAGAGAAACCAGACTATAATTATTGAAAACCATTCTTTAGGACAGTTGGTTGCTCAAATGCTAAAACAGATTACAAGCTGTAAAACTGATTCAGGATGCTAATCTGAAGGCAAGAGCTCCTGGCCTCTTTATTCTGTCTCCTTGATTACCTCAGCCAGAGTTCCCTGATGAGAATCATTTTAAGTTCATAACAATAATCAGTGATCTTGGCTTCCAGTTCTTTCTCTTACAGGAGTGTTGCATAATAATTTATTATGTATAAATGATTATATTTATCTAATTTACTATATAAATAGATGCTAAATTTACAATTGTTAAATATTTTAGCACACCCATTTTAAAATCATATAATGCTTTGAAACAAATATGATGAGATGCAGGATTAGATTTATAGTTAGCAACAATTCTGGCAAGATGCAGCCACGGTACAGACAGGAAGCTTGATGGCCCAGGTTCTGTGGTAGTAATAATGAATGGAAGTACTGCTTTTCCCTGTCAATAGTCCATGGAACTGACAGAAACCTCGGGATTTCATGTATGCTTAGTTTAAGATGGAAACTGCGAAGATGGTGTCAGTGATTCAACATTGCTCCACAGCTATACTGTTTGCATTCTTCACCATAACCAGTGACGATCACTTGAACTGACAAAAAATAAGTGACCTGATACCACTATCAAATGCTTTCAAAACCTATGGCTTCCTACATGAGACCTAAATGAGGATTAAATGACAGAAACATATTCTTTGCTGTAAGGTAGTTTTAATTCTGTGTTGTTATTTATGCAAATATTTAAATGCAACCAAATATATCTATTTTTAACCAAATATATAAAATTTCATTACATATTGGCTTCGACCATTATTATTGGTTTCAATGTCTTTTTTAACACTTTGAAGTGAATACAGAATTATACTTTTGCTTCCTGTGAGAATTCTTGAATGTGATTGGCTTCTTTGACATTTTCATAACATGGGCACAATAGGGAACCATCAAATCCATGTTTTTTGATAGATTGTTCTGGCAGATATTGTAAATGAGGAGGTTTTGATGAGCAAGGTGAGCGGAAATTTTCTCCAGATCAATGGCTAATGCAATTATTTTGTGTAACAACAAATCCTGAGCCTCTAAGTCTATGACAACATCCTTCTCACACATGACAAACCACTTAAAACAGATATCAGGTTTTCTTTGTCCAATGAAAACAATGATTTACGCTTTAGCTATCATTGCTGCCCTCCTTTAAAAAATTTAACGTCGCTACATTTTTCCCTGTCTTCCATTTAAGTTGAACTTCAAAGTGTGGAGGCATGGGAGTGCAAAGTGCATGTTGAGTCTCATTGTCATTACTGAGACCCTGGCAGTGTGCTGGCAGAGACCTTGACGGAATCAGTTGCTGATATGGGCAGAGAAATGGCAGATGATGTTTAATCCAGGCAGATGTGAGTTTTGCAGTTTGGATGGTCAAATGAAAGAAGAGTTAGACAGCTTAATAACATTGAGGTACAGAGGGATATTGGCATCCAGGTCTATAGTTCACTTAAAGTAATTACACAAGTGGATAGGTGGCTTAAAAAAAAGGTATGGGATACTTACCTTCATTAGTAAGTGTGTTGAATATAAGATTTAGGAAGTCATGTTGTAGTTATATAAAACTTCAGTCAGATGGCACTTGGAATATTGCATGTCATTCTGGTTGTCCCAATATAGAAAGGATGTGGAGAGAATGCTGCAGATGTTTACCAGGATGCTGCCTGGATTAGCAGTTGTGAGCTATAAGGAAAGGTTGGACAAACTTGGGTTGCTCTCACTAGAGCTTTGGAGGTTGAGAGGAGACTTGATGTTTTTAAAATTATGAGAGTCATGGATAGCGTAGACGGTCAGAATCTTTTCCCCATGGTAGAAATATGATGGTATTTTGTTTGCTGTCCATAAAATTCTGAACTCAAAGGAGACCTTAAGCCCTATCCAATATAGATATCAATGGATATACTCACTAAAGGGAGTTTATACTGTAGCCACCCACTTTTCAAAGGCTAGATCACTTCCCTGTCTCTCATCCATGGTGAGTTTACTTGTCAATACCCACTACTTGAGTGGTGGGTCCCTCCTCGCTACCAAGGAGGAGATACTTCCAGCTAACAAAGTAGTTTCAAGCAAAGTTTGTTTATTTTTAGTGAAACACATTCAAATTTAGATAAAATTCTTGAAACACATTTCACAGAGGATCACAGATGATTAAGAAAAAAGATTTCCAAAACACAGGTACAGTTCCTATAAGGTAAAAAGACAAACCAACAAGTTGCAGATGAAAGAGTAGTCCATTGCAGAAATTGAAAGCAGAGGAATGAATTCTAGTTACCCTGTCTTTCTGTCATTCTTCTGGTCATTCCTTGACCATTCATAACAAACATGATTTCTCTCTAATATTTATACTTTTTCTCCACTTGGGAACTTCACATGCATGTGATGTTTTTCAGTTGCATTTGTTAGGTCAGATAAATGCGTCATTTAATTAAGCTGAAGTGGACCCCGTTGTTTGATTAAATAATAGGCCAACGAGGATCGTTCACTTGTTTATGACAAGAAGCTGAGATGAGATTATTGGTTGGAAGATTAACTTAGTTTAAAAAAAACAACTCTTTGATCCCTGGAAGAGCCAGCTGTTATGTTAGAAAGCTGAGCTTGACAAAAAGGCCCTGGACCCTGGACAGTGAATATCCATCACAGAGATGTCAAACACCAGATGACATGCTTTGAAGGTTAAAGGGGGGAGCTTAAAGGTGACATGAAAGGCAAGTTTTTTCTATATGACAAGTGGTAGGAGTCAGAGATAGGTTACCCGGGTAGTGGTGGAATTATGCATTCTGGTGAAGTTTTAAAGGCTTTTTGATAGATACATGATTATGAAGGGAATGGAGGGATATGGATGATGCACAGGAGAAGAACATTTAGTATATATTGACATTAAGGTTAGCAAATTTTTGGGCTGAATAACGCGTCCAATGATGTATTCTTGAGTCCAAAGGAACAATCCTCAATTCTCTTAGCACGGAGGCTCTTTACAGATTTGTAAGTGGAAATCAGTTTCTTTTCATTTGATTCAATTCAGTTAATTTAAATGTATTTAAATACGCACAGACATATTGCTATTTAAAATATTTCCGAAGGATTTTGATTGTTGTAGCTGTGCTGAGTACTTTTGGACGGTTATGAATTTCAAAGAGGTTTACAGATGTTTCTGAAGGGCCTCAACTACTGTCAAGGCCGTTCTGGGAGCAGTCTTGGAGGCGGCCATGCAGAATGCTGGGCCAAACTCATCAGCTGAGCCCGGTCTTGTGGCGGGAGACTGTACCCTAGGCACCTGCTGCAAGGAGGTGGTTACGTCAAAGCTGGTGAACCATGAGCTCAGGGGGTCTGCTGATCAGCAGCAAATTCTTTACCTCTTGCTCTAACCTTGAATTATCTGAAGGTGCTGACTGAAGATCAGAAAATTACCTGCCAATTTTAGAAAGGGCATCCCATCAATATATTGTACTCACAGTGTTATTTAGGCTAATGCAACACCAGTGTAGAAACTAATTACCTTACTGTTACCTATATAACAGATTTAAAGCTAAGTTAATGGTTAGGCTCTGAACTAAATGAATAGGTATTTAGATATTTACTTAATTTCTAAAGCACACATGATTAATAATTTGTAATGTATAATTTAAGTCATGGTGTTGATATAAACAGTAAATACAAATCATCAGACACAACCTTAAACCTGGCTGATATAGCAATCATAATAATTACAATGACTTGGTGAAACTAGGTTACCACTGTGGCTGTACTAGTATCATCTGGTATTTGGCACATGAAAGAGCGAATATTTGTCTTTAAGCACTGTTGACGGTAATGAACTGGTTGGCTTTATACGGGCAAGATCAGCACAATCTGGGCAGATGTAAAAGTGTGACATGGAGACTTCTGCAGTTTGTTAAGAAAGGGTCCTCCAACAAAGAAAACCATGAATAAAATCTAATGCTTGAACGTAGAAGCAAACAGGCAGGTGCACAAAGATAGATTATTACTTAAGGATTTATAAAAGGCAGCAGGTGTAAGCAATAAAACCAGTAAGAAAAGAGGTAGTTGAGGACACTTTACAGTTAAAATCATTATATTCTTCCTCTTCAACTGCCAACTATGAATTAATAATTTATAATAAATGGGATAGTGTGCCATAATTTGGATTGTCACTTCAGGAATGAGGCATTCTTGTTGTGTTCCACTGTCAGTGAGTTCTCATTGTTGAACTTAACAAGCTCCACTCTTGCTTTGTTTGGAGAAAAGAACATGAAAAGTGTAATTAGTCACTTTCTGCTCTTTACAGAATAGTAATTATTTCAGTAAAGTTTTTGGTGTTAACTAATGATTAATCTGTGTGCTTGACGTTCTTTCTCTGGCATTAGCATCAATTGAGTTCAATTATCTTATTAGTGTGGATAAATACAAATGAGGGTGCCTGATATTCTTTCTGGAATGAAGAGGAATTGTTGTGATGACTAACTTACTTTGTACCTTGCTAGAAATGAAAACAGAAACTAGATCAGTGGGGGAAAATCAGGTGATTGAGCTCCTCCATATGACTGTAAACAAAGGAAATGTTATTCCGGCTTGAATAAAGCGTGCACCTTTATTACCTGTGATGACCCTGTTTCTACAAGTAGATTCACTTGCTTCACATGTTTGAACCTCTTTCGAATCTAAGCTCAGTTCCCTGAGTAAGATGCTGAAGGTCACACCTCTGGTTACTTACCCCAATCCAAGAATACAGGCTAGCAATCTAACAATAGTGACCAGCATTAATTTTGGATATGCCAGAATTTCTACTAGCTGAACATCAAGAAGATCAAAGTGATGTTCAAGCCTTCCCCTTGGGTCCATTTACTCTCTGTTATTTATACAGGCTGAACCAAGCTGTTCAATTTACAACAGAACTAAAAACTATTTTCTGGACCAAAAGTACCCAATAAGGGTTGAGCCTACATACATACATACACATATTTACAGTGGCATGCAAATGTTTCGGCACCCCTGGTCAAAATTTCTGTTACTGTGAATAGTTAAATGAGTAGAAGATGAACTGATCTCCAACTGTCATAAAGATGAAACATTCTTTTCAACATTTTAAGCAAGATTAGTGTATTATTTTGTTTTGTACTCTGAAAATTAAAATAAATGATGCCCACAAAGCAGGAGAAGGCTATAAGAAGATAGCAAAGCACTTTCAGGTAGCCATTTCCTCAGTTTGTAATGTAATTAAGAAATAGCTGTTAACAGGAACGGTGAAGGTCAAGTTGAGGTCTGGAAGACCAAGAAAACTTTCCAAGAGAACTGCTTGCAGGATTGCTGGAAAGGCAAATCAAAACTCTCGTTTGACTGCGAAAGACCTTCAGGAAGATTTAGCAGACTCTGGAGTGGTGGTGCACTGTTCTACTGTGCAGCAACACCTGCACAAATATGACCTTCATGGAAGAGTCATCAGAAGGAAACCTTTCCTGCGTCCTCACCACAAAATTCAGCATCAGAAGTTTGCAAAGGAACATCTAAACAAGCCTGATGCATTTTGGAAATAAGTCCTGTGGACTGATGAAGTTAAAATAGAACTTTTTGGCCTCAATGAGCAGAAGTATGTTTGGAGAAAACAAGGATGCAGAATTTCATAAAAAGAACACCTCTGCAACTGTTAAGAAGGTGGATCGATCATGCTTTGGGCTTGTGTTGCAGCCAGTGGCACAGGGAACATTTCACTGGTAGAGTGAAGAATGAATTCAATTAAATACCAGCAAATTCTGGAAGCAAACATCACACTGTCTGTAAAAAAGCTGAAGATGAAAAGAGGATGGCTTCTACAACAGGATAATGATCCTAAGCACACCTTAAAATTGACAATGGGCTACCTCAAGAGGCGCAAGCTGAAGGTTTTGCTATGGTCCTCACAGTCCTCCGACCTAAACATCATCAAAAATCTGTGGATAGACCTCAAAAGAGCAGTGCATGCAAGGCAGCCCAAGAATCTAACAGAACTGGAAGCCTTTTGCAAGGAAGAATGGGTGAAAATCCCCCAAACAAGAATTGAAAGACTCTTAGCTGGCTACAGAAAGCATTTACAAGCTGTGATAGTTGCCAAGGGGATGTTACTGACCATGCAGGGTGCCCAAACTTTTGCTTAGGGCCCTTTTCCTTTTTTGTTATTTTGAAACTGTAAAAGATGGAAATACAAAAGTAATCTTACTTAAAATATTAAAGAAATGTGTCATCTTTAACTTTATGCCTTTTGGAAATCTTAGCTATTTGCAGTAACAGTCACTGATAGTTGGTGTGAAATAAACAATAAGTCAACTCAGAACTATTTTTCTCACTGCAATCTCAGGCTCACGGAGTTGGAAATGCTAGAAATGGCCAGAGGTGAAAATGAAATTATTTCACTATTTCAACAAGTTAGGAACTATGAAGAATTCGAATGTATCATCAATCATCTTGAATGATACGATGAAAATGAGAATTTGGAGGATTGTATGAAGGCAGTCAATTTTCTATGCTAGGTGTCTGTGCTGATTTTGTTCATTTACAGTCCATTGACAGCGTACACTGTCAAAATTTCTCCATCGATCACTATTAGAAGCTAATACATAGTTTTATAGTACTGCAGAGATATTGCTAGTGTGGTAATTTGCTTTGTTTTTCATTTAAATACATAAATTGTTACGCAGTTAAATGGTAGTTTGTCTTTTTTATACCTTTTTAAGCATGTCCATGAAACTTCGGCTAATTGGGTCAAAATGTACTGGTTGCAATGTGTCCTAATTAACTAGAATCCTATATATATATATATGTATGTACTATACTTATGTTGACTGCAATCTCAAGAAGAGTCAACCAGCATTTTATTAATCACATATATACCCCTTGTTTGTTGAAAGAAGAATTTCAAAGCCTTCTCTTCCGATATACTTTGGTGATTCCAAACTCTATTTGAAACAGTATCTCTGAAAATACTTCAACTATGTTAAGTGATAATGTGGCCAATGTCATCTGTTTTCCACATTTTTGATTAACTAATCCTAAATACTACCGTTTTGCCATCTGCTGGTGATCTCATAATGCTGATAGGAGCTTACTAATAAACCAGTTCAGCAGACAACACATTTTTCCATCGTGACTTTATACACTGAAGGCTTTTTCTTTCATGTCAGCCAACCCTTATGCATTAATCCTTCAGACTATCTTTGTATTTCTCCTTTAGATGATAACAACACCTGTAGCCATGGACATTTGTAATTATGAAACGTGCAGTTTCGACATTTTTAGGAAACATTCAATTCTTGAAAATATTTTTGCTGGTGTGAGAAATTACCTAATGAAAGTTTAGAACACTTGCAGTAAATTGCATTTTATTAGGTACAGCAGTGCACTTGCTTGTTAATGCAAATACACAACTAATCAGCCAATCATGAGGCAGCAACTCAATGCATAAGAGCATGCAGACAGGGTCAAGAGGCACAGTTGTTGTTCAGACCAAACATCACAATGGGGAAGAAATGTGATCTGAGTGATTTTGACTGTGAAATCATTTTTGGTGCCAGATGGGATGGTTTGAGTATCTCAGTAACTGCTGATCCCCTAGGATTTTCACACACAACAGTCTCTAGAGTTTACAGAAAATGATGCAAAAAGCATAAAAGAACTATCACGTGAGTGGCAATTCAGTAGGTGAAAACTCCTTGTTAATGAGCGAGGTGGGAGGAGAAAGGCCAAACTGGTTCAAGCTGACAGAAAGGTGTGACGGTAACTCAAATAGCCACGCATTACAACAGTGGCATGCAGAGGAGCATCTGTGAACGTTCAGCATGTCAAGCCTTGGACAAAAGACAGAGAACATACACTTAGTGTCCACTTTATTAGGTACTGGAGGTACCTAATAAAGTGGCCATTGAATGTCAGGAATCAACAGAAAGTGTTGCTGTTCATTATCCGCAGCATGTTTCTGCAAGCTTTGCAGGTTATCAGGGTTGGTGAAGATATTCTGAAGGTCATCCTTTGGGATCTCCTGCGGATGTAAAAGTCTTTATCTAAAGCAGCAAGTCCAAGGGAGTTGGGACTCATCCATGACATTGATTTAAAATATATTAGCCAATAAGAAAGCTGGAAAAGACACAAAGCCGTAATCTTTACACAAAATAATTATTTTGTTTTTAATTTGCTTTGGTTTCCCATGGGGTTAAGACTAATGTTCATATCTGGAAGAAAGATTAGAACACAGGTCCCAATAGAAGAATGTCATTATTTGGTAAACTTGTTAATTCTTGGCGTACATTGAGACATGCTCATAAGTGTTTGCACATCTACCCCTTTGTTATCAGTGCTGTTCGTTCAAGGCCAGTTTCTACTTTAGATTGAATCAATCATTGAATATTCATTTCACACATCAGGTTTCCTTTTGTCTCATTGTTAAGTTTTAATGGTCATGAAATTAATTTATTTTTTATTCCACTGTTTATCAGAGTTGATGAAAATGATAACTTGACATAAAATCTATTGACTTAGTTTTACATATATTGTTGATATTTTAGAAAGTATACAAGTCACTGAGTTTGATTTTGTTTGTTGTAAAATTACACCATTATCTTGTGTTAGTGAGCAGCGATATTTAGAAGAATGAGCCATAGAAGTCTATATTAAAATGTGCTTCACTCTCGATAATAGTTAGCTTTCTGCTTATGAGTGGCATTTAAATGTCTTTAGTTACTTTAAAGACGTAAGGCAGATTTTGCAAGAACAACCTAATTATCTCTTTCTTTGTTTTTGTTGCTCAATATCTAAGTACAGCCTTTTGGAGGAAGATTACAAATCACTCAATGTAAGACATGTAAGGAAATAATTCAGAACGCAGAATATACGTATTCCAATAAGGAGAAATCTTCCAAGGGGAGGAAATCGGTGATTAACTAAAAGAGTTAATGATAACATGAAATTTAACAAAAAAACATGGGTGGCACAGCAGTGTAGTGGTTAGCACAATGCGTTACAGTACCAGAGACCCAGGTTCAATCCTGCCGCTGTCTGTAAGGTTACATTCTCCCTGTGATTTCCTCCAGGTGCTCCTCCCAGAGTCCAAAGACGTATCAGTTGGTAAGTTAGTTTGTAAGTTGTTCCTTGACTGTAAGGGCATATTCCACCTATTCCACGCTGTATCTCAATAAATAAATAATGTATGATTAAAATGCTGGAGGAACTCAGCAGGCCAGGCAGCATCTATGGAGAAGAGTACATAAACTCTTTTGCATTTCAGATTTCCAGCAGCTGCAGAGTCTCTTGTTTGTGATATAGTTACACAAACATGAGTAGCAGAACAGATCAGATGCTTCTCACAATAAACGCAAAGAATGGCTGAACAATTAAAGAAAGGAAGATAAAATGATTGTATGAAATAACTGTAGTCAGAAGTGTAAGAGCATAATTTCTGTAGATTTTTAAAATAGAAAAGTTAACAAAGTAAATGTGAAATAATTGTAGTTAGAAGTGTAAACATAATTTCTGTAGATATTTGAAATAGAAGAGTTAATAAAGTAAATGTTGGTCCTCTGCTATGTGAATCTGGAGTATTAGCAAGGAGAAATAATGAGACAGCAGATGAATTAAAGACATCTGTTCAATTAGCCTTCACAGTAGAGAATGCCAGTAACGTCCCAATAATAGCTGTAAATCAGGAATTGGGAGGGACTCTGAAAAGTTGCAGACACAGGTGAGTGTACTGAACAATTCTCCCAGCTCCAGGTGGACTTCAGCCTGGGATACTTAAAAGAAGTGGCTTGTGTGATCACTGATGATTTGGTTTCAATTCTCCAAAAAATCCCTAGATTTGGGAAAGGTACCATTGGATTAGAAATTTGAAAAGGTAATGCCTCATTTCAAATTGGGAGGAGGACAGAATGCGAGAAACCACAGACCTGTTAGCATACTATCCATCATCTGGAAAATGTTAGAAGCATTTGTTAACAAAATGATTATTGATTAAAAGTAAGGTTATCAGCAAGGTCAACATGGTTTTGTAAAAAGGAAGTCATGTTTGACCAATTTATTTGAGTTCTTTAAAGAACTAATGCATGATGTGGAAAAGGGGAACTGGTGGATATGGTATACCTGTACTTGGGCTTGTAGAAAACTTTTGATAAAGTGTGGCATCAAAGGTTGTTGTGGAAAACAAATTGTATGGTCGAGTAGGTCATGGATGGAAGACTAGCTCGCTAACAGAAAACAGAAACATAAGCAGGTCTTTTTCTGGCCAGCAGGATACAGAATTGAGGAGTCAAGTTGTCAAAACTTACACAAACGTTTTCAATGTGGTCACTCGAGCTCTCATTGCTAAATTGGCTGATGACATAAACATAGACAGCAAATAATTTGTGAAGAGGTCATAAAGAAACTTCTAAGAAATATATGAGCAACACACACAAAATGCTGGAGGAACTCAGCAGGCCAGGCAGCATTATGGAGAAAGGTACAGTTGACATTTCAGCACGAAACACGAAGGCAGGACACACCTGAAAGGACAGAGATGTGGTAAATGGAGTATAATATTGAAAAAAATGTGTTTATTTCAGCACGAAGAATGCACCAGCATAAATGGTGACAGATTGGAGAGCTCTGAGATGCAAACTGAGCTGATGTCTAGTGCATGATTTGTAAGTATTGGACAGTGAGAAATTAGGAAAGGTATCAGAATATTATTGTTACTTTTAGCAGAATTGAATACAAATGCAGGAGAGTTATACTTCAGTTATATTTGAAACTGAGTACTATGTACAGTATTGGTCTTCTCACTTAGGATGTGAAAATGTTGGAAACAATTTGCAAAAGGGAACTACGTGGAATAGATGGACAATCCTATCAGAATCAGCACCAGAATTAGGTTCATTGCCACTGACATCTATTGTGAAATTTATTTTGTGGCAGCAGTATAGTTCAACACACAAAAATTACTCAGCATTACAAAAAATAAACAAGTGGACTGTACAAAAGAGGAACAGCGAGGTAGTGCTCACAAAGTACACTGCAGATGCTGTGGTCAAATCAACACGCACAAACAAGCTGGATGAACACAGCAGGTCGGGCAGCATCCGTTGAAATGAACAGTCAATGTTTTGGGCCGAGACCCTTCTTCAGGACTGAAGAAGGAGGGGGCAGGGGCCCTATAAAGAAGGTGGGGGGAGTGTGGAATGTGCCAGGTGAAAAACCAATCAGTGGAAAGATCAAGGGGTGGGGGAGGGGAAGCAGGGAGAGGATAGGCGAGAGAGGTGAAGAAGGAATGTAAGGGGAAAGCACTATGGGTAGTAGAACATCTCATATACCATCTGGGTAGTCTCCAGCCCCTTGGTATGAACATCGAATTCTCCAACTTCCGGTAATTCCCTCCCTTCTCCTTCCCCCATCCCACTTTCACTCTGCCTCCTCTTCTAGCTGCCTATCACCTCTCTCATGATTCTGCCTTCTTCTACTACTCCTTGATCTTTCCTCTGATTGGTTTCTCACCCGGCACCCTCCACCCTCCCTCCACCTTCTTTACAGGGCCCCTGCCCCCTCCTTCTTCGGTCCTGATGAAGGGTCTCGGTCGGAAATGTTGACTGCTCATTTCAACGGATGCTGCCCGACCTGCTGAGTTCCTCCAGCTTGTTTGTGCGAGGTAGTGCTAATGGATTCATGGGTTTATGGACCGTTCAGAAATCTGTTGGTGAGGGGAGCTGTTTCTAAAACATTGAGTGTGAATCGTCAGGTTCCTGTACCTCCTCCCAAAGGTAGTAACGAAAAGAAGTCATGTCCCTGATGGTGAAGGTCCTTAATGATGGATGACGCCGTTTTGAGGCGTTGCATTTTAAAATGTCCTTGATTGTCTGCAGCCTTTGCAATCCTGTGCTTCGGAGTCTTCCTACCAGCTGGTGATGCAACCATCAGAATGCTCGCCACCGTAGACATGTCTGGGTGTCTTTGCTGATATAATCAAGTATAGTCATTGGCATGCCTCCTTCTTGATGACATAAATGTGTTGGGCCCAGATTGCCTAACAACTTGAAGCTGCCCACCCTTTCCATCACCGACCCCTCGATGAGGACTGGTGTGTGTTCTCCCAACTTCCCCTTCCTGAAGTCCACTATCAATTTCTTGGTCTTACTGATGTTGAATGCAAGTGTATTGTAGTGACACCACTCAACCAGCTAATTTCTCTTGCTCCTGTTTGCCTCCTCATCACCATCTGAGATTCTGGCAACAATTGTGTTGTCATTGGCAAATTTATAGGCATTAGAGTTGTGCCCAGTCACGAGTGTAGAGAGCAGAGGGCTGAGAATTCATCCTTCAGGCGTGCCTGTGTTGGTAATGGGTGGGGAAGAAATGTTATTACTGACACAAATAAGAGAAAATCTGCAGAGGCTGGAAATCCAGAGTGCACACACAAAATGCTGGAGGAACTCAGCAGGCCAGGCAGCATCTATGGAAAAGAGTATTGTCGACGTTTCAGGCCGAGACCCTTCAACAGGACTGGAAAAAAAAAGATGAGGGGGTAGATTTAAAAGCTGGGGAGGGGAGAGAGAAACACAAGGTGATAGGTGAAACCTGAAGGGGGAGGGATGAAGTAAAGAGCTGGGAAGTTGATTGGTGAAAGAGACAGGCCATGGAAGAAAGAAAAGAGGGGAGGAGCACCAGAGGGAGGTGATGGGTGGGCAAGGAGATAAGGTGAGAGAGGGGAAAGGGGATGGGAAATGGTGAAGGAGAGTGGGGCATAAGGGGATTACTGGAAGTTCAAGAAATCGATGTTTGTGCCATCAGGTTGGACGCTACCCAAATGGTGTCGTTCCTTCAAGCTAAGTGTGGCCTCATCATGACAGTGGAGGAGGCCATGGACAGACATGTTGGAATGGGAATGGGAAGTGGAATTAAAATGTGTGGCCACTGGGAGATCCCACTTTTACTGGTGGATAGACTGTAGGTGCTCGGCAAAGCCATTCCCCAATCCTGCTTCGGGAGTGGGATCCCACCACCAAGCACATGTTTCCCTCCCCCCCACTTTCTGCTTTCTTCAGGGATCACTCCCTACGCGACTCCCTTGTACATTCATCCATCCCTACTGATCTCCCTCCTGGCACTTATCCTTGCAAGCAGAACAAGTGCTTCACCTGTCCCCACACCTCCTCCCTCAATACAACTCAGGGCCCTAAACAGTCCTTCCAGCTGAGGCGACACTTCACCTGTGAGTCTGTTAGGGTGATATAGTGTATCTGGTGCTCCTGGTGTGGCCTCCTGTACAATGCTGAGACCCGACATAGATGGAGACCACTTCGCTGAGCACCTATGCTCCGTCCGCCTGAAAAAGCGGGATCTCCCAATGGCCACCCATTTCAATTCCACTTCCCATTCCCATTCCGATATGTCCATACATGGTCCCTCCATTGTCGTGATAAGGCCACATTTAGGTTGAAGGAACAACACCTTATATTCTGTTCGGGTAGCCTCCAATCTGATGGCATGAACATTGATTTCTCAAGCTTCCGTTAATGCCCCCACCCCCCCTCTGCTTCAACATTCCCCACCCCCTTTTACCTCTCTCACCTTATCTCCCTGCCTGCCCATCGCCTCCCTCTGGTGCTCCCCTCCCCGTTTTCTTTCTGCCATGGCCTTCTGTCTCTTTCATCAATCAAATTCGCAGCTCTTTACTTCAATCCTCCCCCCTCCACGTTTCACTTATCTCCTTGTGTTTCTCTCTACCTCTCCCACTTTTTAAATCAACTCCTCAGCTTTTTTTCTCCAGTCCTGCCAAAGGGTTTTGGCCCTAAACGTCGACAACACTCTTTTCTATAGATGCTGCCTGGCCCATTGAGTTCCTCCAGCATTTTGTGTGTGTTGCTTATAACCAATCCACACTGACTGTGGTCTCTGTTATGCTTTGTAACTTCAAAATGTTAAACTAATTCAAAGGAAGACATGGGAGTCCAACGTGAGAGTCTAACTTGCTTTTTTTTCTTTCTCATGTTCCTTCTCACGTTCACATCTTTCCCAGTTACATTTTTTCTCTCTATCTCTTCTCTCCTTTTCAACTTCTTGTCTTTCTTTTTCCTCTCCTTTTTCTTCTCCTTTCTCTGAATTTGCTAATTTCTTAAAACATTAGGTCTTGTTTATCCTCTTCTATTTCCACAGCCCTTGTGTCAGCCTGCTCTTTCTTTTCCTTTTTCTTCTCTCATGCATGTGAATTTTGATCTTGGGAAGGTGCATTTAGTTCACTGGGGTATTGACTTTATTAATCCTTCTATTGCTCCATTTACGATCCAATCGCTCTTCATTTCTTTATCCACAACATCATCTGGCAAATCCTCTGATTTTGTATCTCTGTTGATTCCTTTCTTTTTGACCGTCCACTTATCCAGCTCGGCGTTGGTCCTTTCATTATATTTACAAGCAGCTTTTTGTCTTACACTTGAGGTTCATGCAATAACCTTAATTCATGCAGAGTAGACTAGTTTTTTATTCTCACAAAAACAGAATGCTTGCAACTTTCCTGAAACTCATTGAACACTCTTCCAGCTGAAAACCAAACCACAATTCACAAGGAACTGACTGATTAAGGTATCAGAATCTTTCTCAGATATGTTGCTTTCAAAATCTTCTGTAGCTGGTCACTTTCACAATTCCTCTGAGCAGCATGGTCCTTCCGTGGTCCAATATGATTTCCATCCAGAGGCACAGAGTTTGTCCGCTATTGGGCAACAGTCATGGTGTTTTACATGGAGACAGTTGTGGCATCATCCAGTATCTTTCTTAATTCAGTTTCAGTTGACTTTATTACAAGGGATGTGGCATGCAAATGCTGGATGGATCACCAATCAAGTTGCAGTTGTCTTAGCCCATCACACCCCCACAACGCTGGCCCTCCTGTTTCTCCCACATACAAGGCCAGTGATTATTTACACCCCGTACTCATTCTTCATGAACCCCTGAATTCTTCTGTTTACTCTTTTGCGTTTTTAAAAACTCAACAGTCTCTGCATGTGTGGGACTGTTTTTTTTCACTCACCATTCCTCACTACACTTTTCTTTGAACTTGAACGTCTAGTCACTTCAACAGCCATCACAGGTCCGTTTTAAAAATACCTCGTCATCACTGCTATGTTTGGTAACTTCAAAACACTAAACTAATTCAAATGAACACATGGGAGTCCGAAATGTGAATCTAACTTTGTGTTTTACCTTGAGCGAGGCCTGCGCTTATCACATGGTAGCATGATGTCATATGCAATTCATGTATTTCTATGTATGATGCATCATGAATTATTGAAACAAAGAAGAATACTTACTCAAACAATATATTTACAAGATTACTCAAATATAACTGAAATATTAAATACTCAACAGTCTCTCAATGAGCAAGTCAAGAATCCAGTTGCAGAGACCCAGGTTTTGAAGCTCGTTGATTAGTACTGAGGAGTGAAAGGCATTTAATGCCAAGCTGTAATTTATAAACAGCAGCCTGACCTGTGTATTGCCGTTGTCCAAGTGGTTCGAAGCTGAGCGGAGAGCCAATGAGTTCATGCACATTCTAAATCTTTTGTGTCAGTATAAGGAACAATGAATCTGGCCAGGCCTATATCCTTTGAGATTTAGTAGAGTAAGGGGGACAGTGATTGAAACACTATGACAGGATGAATGTGGAGGAGGTGTGGGAGAATCCAAAACCAAAGAGACAGGGATCATTCAAAAACAAAGAAGGACATTTTTGTTTTGTCTTAGAGCATCGTTGAGTTTTTGGAAGGTGGTGGAAACAGAGCCTTAGGATACTGTTAAGGACAAGTTAGGTGGGTTCTTGAGAAGCGAGAGGAGGAAACGTTACTGTGGGCACTTACAAATGCAGAGCTGAGGTTACACTTGGATCAATCATGATTTTATTGAATGGTCATGCAGGACTGAAGGACTGAGTGGCCTATTCCTGTTCCCAGATTGTAGATCATGATAAATCTTTCAAAGGAATCATCATTTATGTATGCATGATGTCACTGGGCTAAAATTGTGGTGGGTCAGCTGTCAGTGCTCACTGGGCAGAACTGGTATTAGTTCAGGACCATTTCATGTGTGCAGTGCATAACACTGAGATCCAGATGATGCCAATGACACTCCTCCAAAGCAATGAAGTGAACACAGCACCAATGAATTGATGAGGACTTCAACCTTTTCTGCAATTTAGAAAAATAAAAATCACTGGAAAATGTAAGCTTTGCTAAATGTGTCACACGAAATTTAACAGCATTAGATATTAAAGGAATCAAGGGATATGGTAAAGTGACGCTAGTGTGAAAACAGAAGGAACTGAGGCCTTACTGAATGGTGGAGCAGGCTAGAGAAGGTTCTGGTTCCTGTGTCCTCTGGTTCTTGTCTGTAATCTCTTTAATTTGAGAACTATTTTAGTTTTCAAGTGTGAGGCCTTGTTTCCTCAAAAGAAGATTTAAAAATATACAAAGCAAAGCACACAAAATGCTGGAGGAACTCAGCGGGCCAGGCAGCGTGAATAAACAATTGACCTCTCAGACTGAGAGCCTTCATCAGGACTGGAAGGGAAGGGGGAAGAAGCCAGAATAAGATGGTTGGGGGGGGGGAGAGGAGAAGGAGGGCAAGCTAGAAGGTGATAGGTGAAGCCACCAAGCATATCTTTACTTTCACTCCACTCTTCAATTTCCATAGGGATTGCACCCTCTGTGATTCCCTTGTCCATTCGTTCCCTCCTCCCATTAAACTCCCTCCTGACACTTATCCCCACAACCAGCAGAAGTACTACGCCTGTCCATTCAGCTCCTCCCTCATCTTCATTCAGACCCTCGAGCTGAGGCAACGCTCCACATGCGAATCTGTAGTGGTCGTCCGCTGTGGCTTCCTTTACACTGATGAGACCCGACGTAGATAGAGTGTTGCTTTATCGAGCACCTCAGCTCCATCTGCAAAAAGCTGAGCTTCCCTGTGCTCAAACATTTTAATTCCTATCCCCATCCCCTTCCGATATATTGGTCCATGGCCTCCTCTTCTGCCACAATGAGGCCACCCTCAGGTTGGAGGAGTAACACCTCATATTCCATTTAGTTAGCCTCTAACCTGATGGCATGAACATCAATTTCTCCAACCACTGGTATGTTTTCCCTCCCCCTTTCCTCTTCTCCAATCCCCCACTCTGGCCTCTAACCTCTTCTCCTCACCTGCCTATCAGCTCCCCCTGGTGCCCCTCCTCCTTCCCTTTCTCTCATGGTCCACTCTCCTCTATCAGGTTCCTTCTTCTCCAGCCCTTTGCCTTTTCCACCTATCACCTTCCAGCTTCTTACTTCACACCTCTCCCCCACCCACCTGGAATCACCTATCCCCTTCTAGCTTGTCCTCCCCTGCCTGCCCCCACCTCCTTATTCTGGCATTCTTCCCCTTACCTTGATGAACGTCCACTGTTCATTCCTTTCTGTAGATGCTGCCGGGCCAGATGAGCTCCTTCAGCATTGTGCATGCGTTGCTCTGGATTTCCAGCACCTGCAGAATCTCCAGTGTTTAAAAATACATATTTTTTTAAATTGTTACCATTAATCTTAATGATATTTCATTTTCTAAGTTAATGTTTATTTAACTTTTGCAAAGTTACCATCCATGTTTTGCCATCTGTGATTATCCTTTCCTCTGATGGGAGGCACAGGTGATTTGCTCTGGTTAATCACACAGACTGAGAAAAAATTACGCTTTTGGGTTTGATAAATTTGGGGGTGGGCTATTGTCTACGTTGTGGTGTGTACTATCCCTCCAGCACTCTCTGCAAGAACCAGCTCACTGTGATGTAATGTGTGTAGTCATGTTGTTCTGAGATCTCTAGCTCTCGGGATGGACCCCTGGAAAAATGGGTCTCCCTGTTTGGCGGCTCTGTTATGTTTAGTTTAGGCCTTTGGTCATTGTGCAAGGCACGTTGGCAGCTGGTGGAATAAGAATAACAGTACAGTTCATGCCCTGAAGCTCACTTTTCTTTGAAGTTTTGTACTAAATACCCCTTGAGTGAGAAACATTCCTGATGTAGAATACAGTCAACTTGGCTTTGCATAACTAACACTGCAAAATAGAATTTACAATCTCCCATTCAATCCTTTTAACACCTTGGAAATTTCACAGCAGCCCATGTTGTACAATGCTTATTTATAAATTAAACAATGTATTATCAGGACTTGGCAACACACTGTGCAGCATAAGGCAATGTTTATTATTAACAATCATTGGGTTTGCTCACTTAGAGCTAGTTTCTCAGCTTATTTCCTTTGGAAAACAACTATCTTCACAAAATCTGTTTTCACGATACACGAGGTTGGTTCGTGTGCAGAGCTCCTTGGAAGCCAGCAAGTTTACTGTGGAATTGGCAGCTGCTGCACAGGATTCACGCATTGGCAACGAGCAACACTGGGATGGGCTTTGCACAATGTCACTGCAGCGTTGAAGTCTCTCTAACAGTGGTTTTATATTGTACAGGTTCCTGTGGTCTAAATGCTACAGGAGCCTCTACATGCCAAGTGTAAAACTGCCAGGACTTGTGAAGAAGGTTCATGGTGCCAATATAAAGAGATGTGGCAACATTCAATAACTTAGCCACTCAATAAATATTTAATTAAGGCTCTGCCTGCTGTATTTTAGGCATTCATCGCCGTGGCATCCATACAGTCAACAATCAAAACGGGGAGCATAAACAGACACAAAAAGGTCATTGGACTGTTGTATAAAGCAAGAATGAAGGTAGAATATAACATTGGCTGTGCCATTGACTGTACAGCACATTAATATATGAAGGAGATATGAAAGATTATCTTCACATTTTGTAATGAAGGAGTCCTTAACAATGGATCCACACAGCCATGGCTACAGTACTGATAGTATTTCCTCGAACAATCATGATGAATGTTCAAATGGGACTCAAACCCCAAGTGCATTAGAATCGGATTTTGAATACTTTGCTATAATTTGCTTGAGTATCCTGTAATGTGCACACATCTGCTGTTACTATCACACAAAGGAATTTAAACTTTGCACAAAAGATCATCACCGTTAGTCCTGACGAAGGGTCTCAGCCCAAAACGTCGACAGCGCTTCTCCCTATAGATGCTGCCTGGCCTGCTGTGTCCCACCAGCATTTTGTGTGTGTTGTTGTTTGAATTTCCAGCATCTGCAGATTTCCTAATGGTCACCATCTACCTCGCTGGCACGTTGGGTATATTCCACGATCGTACACAATTTCATTTCCTTTTCCTGTTTCTGATGCGGACGGTGTCGACAACGTGGAATCTGCGATGATTTATCTGCAGATTTTAGGACTGGCTAATTTATACCGTTTTTTATTGAAGAAATTATTGATTCACTGTGTCGAATTGCAAAGGAGCAAAGGGCGTGAAGCACCAAAGAACTGCGAGTTCATCTAGAGCGGAATGGATTTTTATCCTTAGATTAGTTTCGGGTTTACTTGCACTTAAAAACTCAGTGCACACACGTTGTCACTAGGCACAAGAGTTTTGCACACGCCGGTTGTTACAGATTAGAGAGAACACTGGTGTCCTGATGCTTCAGTAGAAAGCTGATCCAGTGCAGCAGATGCAGAATTTCCAGCTCAAATCAGGTGGGAAAGATCCAAGTGGCATTTAGCTTTGTAAATTGGGTGTGAACGGGTAGAAATTTGAACGGGTAGAAATTTGTCCTTGGTCAAATTCTCAATCAATGAGAAATGCGGGTTATGCAATGGAGTCAAATGTCAGAAGCAAAGCACAACACACAATTGCTGCTTATATCATGCATCGTGCCCATGGGACTCGGGAATAATTTCTTGCCCTGGGTTCTGGTATTTTTATTGCATCCATATTTGAATTTAATTGGTTTTGTTGCCTTCCAAATGCAGTAAGCTAACATACCAGTAAAAGATATTGTAACTAATTAATGCTCCATTGATATGGGCATTGATGCCTTGAGTTTTAAGCAGTGGATGTTGTTCTCGCCAATGATTCAGCCTTGGATCTGTAGATCAGCAGTAATTAGATTCTCTTCTATTCAAGTAAACAGCTCTGCAGTCTCTGGAAAACAAATAATCCTGTGACCAATATTCAGTTCTCCTAGTTTAGACATGGAGTGCTGCCACATTATTTGCTCCTTGTTCCAATACTGAGTGAGGTAGCAGTATCTGTTCTGTGAAAACTAGCGTTCATGGCAAACAACGGAGCAGGCTTGCCCCATGATCTTCTCTCAGTAATTTTGAAGATTCGGAAATATTCAGAGATTGATTTTTTTGTTGCTTATTTAAAACTATAAATATTTACTTTCCTTATTCAGCTCACAACGTGATTTGAATCAGGAATATTATCGGTGCAGTTCACCATCACATGCTGATGAACTCACTCTATACCTTGGATTGCCAAAGGAATCTGGAGCAAGTGTGGGGATAATGCATTTCATTAAAAGAGAAGATAAAGCAATTTAGGATTGTATTTGTCAGAATCTAAAGGATAAGGGTGATTTCATTGAAAATTTCAAAGTATCAAATGAATTGATAAGCTATGTAGAGAAAAACTATTTCAGTTGAATGGAGAGTCTATGACTAGAGGGCGTGGCCTAACAACTAAAACCAGTCCCTTGTGGAGCAAAGCTTAGAGACAGTTCGCTTCTGCAACTGGTTTCTTGGTTTTCTCACTTCTGGACGGACCCCAGTCAGTTTGGATTGGCAACAACATCTTCTCCACAATCTCCATCAGCACAGGGGCACCACAAGCCTGTGTGCTCAACCCCCTGCTCTACTCACTTTATACTTACCACTGTGAGGCTAAAAGCACAGCTCCAGTGCCACTTTTTAAATTGCTGACGTCACCACTGTCATTGGCTGAATCAAAAATGGTGATGAATCAGCACACAGGAGGAAGGTTGAAAACCTGGCTGAGTGGTGCCACAACAACAACCTCTCACTCAATGTCAGTAAGACCAAGGAGCTGACATCAGGAGGAGGAAATCAGAGGTCCATGAGCCAGTCCTCATCAAGGGATCAGAGGTGGAGAGGGTCAGCAACTTTAAATCCTCAGTGTTTTCATTTCAGAGGATCTGTCCAGGGTCCAGCATGTATATGCCATTATGAAGAAAGCACAGCAGAGCCTCTACTTTCTTAAGAGCTTGCAAAGATTCAGCATGTCATCTAAAATGTTGACAAACCTCTATAGACGTGCACTGGAGAGCATATTGATTGGTTTCATCTTGGCCTGATATGGAAATACCAATGCCCTTCAATGGAAAACCCAACAAAAGTCGTGGATATGGCTCACTTCATCATGGGTAAAGCCCTTGCTGCTATTGAGCACATCTATATGGAGGGCTGTTGAAGGAAAGCTGCTTCCATCATCAAGGACCTTCACCATCCAGGTCATGCTCTCTCCTCACTGCCATCAGGAGGGTGATACAGGAGCCTCAGGACCCACACCACCGTGTTCAGGAACAGTTACTACCCTTCAACCATCAGGCTCTTGAACCAGAGTGAATAACTTTACTCACCCCATCACTGGACTGTTCCCACGACCTATGGACTCATTTTCATCATCATCTCACGTTCTGGATATTTATTTATTTGTTTGTTTATTATTTTTCTTTTTGTATTTCAACACTTTATTGCCTTTTGCACACTGGTTGTTTACCATCCTGTTGGGATCCGTATTTCATTTATTCTATTGTGTTTCTTGTATTTACTGTGAATGCCTGCAAGAAAATGAATTTCAGGGTTGTATATTGAAACATGTATGTATTTTGATAATGAACTTTGAACTTCACTGTGCCAGAAATTTGGGATTTTGAAATAGCAGCCAATGCTAGGTCAGTTGCTAATGTAAATGCTGAGGAAGATGTCAATTCTGAAACTTTTCTTCTGTTAGGTACAATCATTAACAGAAGTAAATGTTTCCACCCCAACATGCATCCATTAAACCCATCTAGGGCCTAGCATGGAAATATTAGCATGCATCAATTTTCCCAAAAAACATTGAGTAAATCACACTATTTCTCTATCCCATTGCTTGACTCTCAAATTTCCAATAATTTCAGCTCTATTTTTTACTTCATTTGCAAAGCCCACAGTTTAAAACCTTGATTCTGCTGCTTTCCAAGCCATTAACTTGCTGTATCCTTTTCATCAATGAGTCACTGGTAAATTCTCTGAAATCATCTCCCATTCTCCAGATAATGCTGGAAGTCCTAGCTGACACTCGTGCACACAAACAAGGAAGAATTTTGCTTTAATCTGAAACAAAGAGTGCAGTGTGCTGATACAGTGGTTAGTGTCTCTGATGCATAGTTCCAGCTATCTTGGTCCTGTCTGGGGCCGTGGCTATATGCGTTTCATTTGGACCTCCCATGTCCCAGCCAAGTGCTGTTCAAATAGGCCACTGCCATAAGTAAGCCTCAGTGTAACTGGGTTTCATGATTGAATTCAAGAGAGAAGGGGCGGTGGGGGGGGGGGGGGGGGAGAATAAGTTACAAGGAAATACTTGAGAAATAGAATGAACGGATTTGCTCTGAGAGCTGGCACAGAAATGATGGGCCAAAATGGCCTTCTGCTGTATCTTTAGAAATATGAGAAACATTTGAGAATTAACTGGTTTTGGCAGGAGGAAGCAGGAGCAATTGGTCACAGTCGGGGGGCAATAAAGGGGAACTGTGAAAGAATTCTGGTTCAAATCCTTGCTGGCCACTGCTTCCTGAAGCTAAAATGTGTTGATCCCATGGATGCCATTCTTAACTAGCCCAGAAAACCTCACCATCAGTCCCCATATCGGAAAGGTAAGGTACTGCAAGTTGTTTCTTACCTACACATTGGAATCAGAATCAGGTTTATTATCTCTGAAGTATGTTGTGAAATGAGCTGATCTTGTGACAGGAGGACAATAGAAGACATAAAAAATTACTAGATGTTACAAAACATGTGAGATTTAATATACTGGCCACTTTACTTACAGGGAGACAGTGGCAAAAGAAGTGATGGAGGAGGTTGGAGAGGGATGAGAAGGGACAGGTGGAAGTGGGGGTGTTGGTGATTACAGTCTTCTACTTCTGGAAACCGAAAGGAAACAGCGTGAGCTCACTTCTGTACTATGTTGGAACTTGTTTCCTGGTTTCATATTGCTGGGTTGATTGGCCTTCACTATTAGAGCAGAGGTGAAACTCTTTGAAGAGGGTTGGAGAAATGATGGCTTGTTGAATGGAGAGAACACTGATGAGAGGTGTGGGGAGACTGGGTTTGAATGAAATATAGAAAGAAGGGACGAAGACCTAAAAAGCTGGAGAAGTAAAGTGAGAGAATCCAGGAGTCATAGAAGGACATGTTACTGGAATAGATCCAGCGTGATGGGGGCAATGGTATAGTTGGGTTTGATGACTGGGGAGACATATAGGTTTGTTTGGAGGGATTATGGAAAGCATCCTTCTCCAATCTGACTCAGCGACGGAGTTGGAGCAATTCTTTCACGTTCCATCAGCAGTTTTCTTCTGCCCCTAGGTGTCACAACCACGGATTCAGCAGCGCAGTAGATACGGCAATTGCGCTTGTGAATTTGCACGTGTCAGCTAATTATTATTTAATCGTGATAGTATTTAACTCCATACTTGTCGTCGTAGTGCCTGGCGAGACTTGGGCAGAGCACAGCTATGCTTCGCTGCTGTTCTGCATTCGGCCTTCCCTGAGATATTGGACTTTCAAGTCAACTGACTCTGAAGACTAGTGGTATTCGTTTAATGTTTAGACATTCTTTTCAGCCGCAGTGTAGGCTTCGTTTTCCATTTGAGAGCTTTAGTTAACGGCCCTGTTTGGCCTAGCGCTTATTGTTTTCTTTTCCCTTTAACACTGTTCGTTCTAAAATCTGTGAACTATCGACCTGCTTCAGTGTCTCTCACTCCGCACTTGGGCCATATCCAAACCTGGTAACATTAGGTGTTTGGCTCCTTGGTGCCCTGGAAACCCTCCATGAGGGTTTCAACCTAAAACGTCAATAATTCCTTTTTTTTCACAGATACTACTCGATCCATGGGGTTATGACCCAGTTTTTCAACCTCATTGAAATATTTAAATAACAGGGCATCCTGAGAGTTTGTTGTCACCTGACCCATCTCCATTAAAACTGGAACTAACTGTTTATGTCTTCGCTTGGGCTGACATTCTTTATTCATTTATTTTCTGACTCAAACAATCATTTTGGAGAGTTAATGTTTCTCCCTGTCTCAGCCAGAAGTTCATGTCTTAGGAAACAAGGTGAAGAAAATCTTCTCTCTGTCTGAAATCATTATTTTATGGTTTATCTGGTGCAGCTGTACAAATGGAGCTTACATTAGAAAATAACAGCAGATTCGTCAACTGCAGGAAGAAGTTTTGAGCTAAAACTTCTAAAGGAATTCTCACAATTTCCCACCATAGCTTTGACAGTTGAATGACAAAACTGCTGTGAAACTTTGGAAATAATGGGGAACAGAAATGTACCTGCTGAGTAGTTAACTGTCTTGGGATGGAATCAGTGTGGTCAAAATGCATTTAAAAATGTACATTGAACCCTTGAACACCACCTCACTTTTTAAATATTTCTGTTATTTCTGCTTTTTGCATGATTTTTAATCTATTCAAGATACATATACTGTAATTGATTTACTTATTTATTTGTTATTATTTTGTTTTTTTCTTCTATATCATGTATTGCATTGAACTGCTGCTGCTAAGTTAACAAATTTCACGTCACATGCCGGTGATAATAAACCTGATTCTGATTCTGACCACACTTTATACTAGTGTTGATGGTGACAGTCATCAGCTTTTGCTGCAGTGCGGAAGGTTCTGAAACTTCAGCAGAGTCAACTGGAAATCATCAATTTTATCTTTGACTTATTAAAGTGCAACAGCATGGAGAGAGGAGTGGGGGCAGGCTGAGACGGGGTGCAGCTCTTGCTGTTAACAACATGGAGGGAACACCTCTGCTTTGCTAAAACTCTGAACATTGCAACTTGAAACAATTACTACTGGTGTGGATTACAAACAAGAGAAAATCTGAATTCCTCCAGCATTTTATGTGAGTGGATTTCCAGGCAACACACACAAAATGCTGGAGGAACTCAGCTGGCCAGGCAGCATCAATGGAAAAGAGTGAACAGTCAACATTTCGGGCCGAGAACCTTCATTGTCTTGGCCCGAAATGTCAACTGTTTACTCTTTTCCATAGCTGCTGCCTGGCCTGCTGAGTTCCTCCAACATTTTGTGTCTGTTAGAAGGGTAAATGTGAGCTTTAGATTGCTGTTGTGTTCCAAAGAGACACAAAAGACTACATCTTCTGGAATCTGGAGCAACAAACAACGTGCTGGAAGAACTCAGCAGTTCAAGCAGCATCTGTGGAAGGAAAGCAATTGTTAATGTTTTGGGTTGAATTCCCAAACACACTGGACCATTGTTGTACCACCATCAAGAATGCCCACTGTGCAGTTCCACACCCTCACTTCAGGAAGTCTGATCACCTGGTTGTACTTCTATTCCCTGAGTACAGGCAGAGACTGAAGACTGCAGCACCAGCAGTGAGGACCAAGAAGCTGGACAAGGGAAGCACAGGAATGCCTACAGGACTGCTTTGAATCGGTGGACTGGACTCTATTCAGGGATTCATCTTTGAACCTGGATGAGTATGCTGCAGTTGTTACTGACTTCATTAAAACCTGTGTGGATGAGTGTGTGGCTACAAAGACTTACATTCCCAAGCCAAAAGCCGTGGATGAACCAGGAGGTACGTCATCTGCTGAAGGCTAGATCTGTGGCATGCAAGTCTGGTGATCCAGGCCTGTACCAGAAAACCAGGTATGGTTTGCAGAGAGCTATTTCAAGGGCCAAGAGTCAATTTCAAATGAGGTAGGAGACGGCATCTGATGTATGACAGCTCTGGCAGGATTTGCAAGACATCACTTCCTACAAAGCAAAACCCAATAGCATGAATGGCAGTGATGCTTCACTACCAGATGAACTCAATGCCTTCTATGCCCTCTTTGAAAGGGAGAATATAATTACAGCTGTGAAGATCTCTGCTGCACCTGATGACCCTGCGATCTCTGTCTCAGAGGCTGATGTTAGACTGTCTTTAAAGTGAGTGAACCCTCGCAAGGCAGAAAGTCCCGACGGAGTTGATGCACCATCAATAACTCTCGGAGACGGGAGGCGAACAATAGGCTTTTATTAGCTGCAAGAGACCACCACACAACATCCTGGAGACTGAGGGAGGAGCAGTGCCTCCAATCGCCTTTATACAGGGGTCTGTGGGAGGAGCCACAGGAGCAGTCAGCAGAGGGGCGTGTCCACACAGGTATACATAGTTTACCACATTCACCCCCCCTTTGTTTTAAAAGAGAGTCCCCATGGGGCAAAGTTTCTTACAAATATATTTACAGGTTAAGTCTATCAGGCGGTCGAATCTGTCGCTGCGATCTACGTAGCACCGGTGGTGATTGCACAGGTGCCGGTGGTGATTGCACCGGTGACGGTGGTTGTGCTGGTTCCGGCCTAACTGGAGGTGTCAGCCCACTAGGCTTCAGTGATCCCTCATGCGTGTGCGTGGCACCCAGTATGGGAGTGTCGTGAGGAGTCTGTGTAGGGCTTGGTGTGCGCGGTGTCTCGTGGGTATACACCTCGGTGGGTACGGGGTTCATAGTCACTGTGGAGTGTTCAGGGTAGGAGTCTGGTGCTCCTGCGGGCACCAGGTCATGGACGGAGACCGTGTCCTCCCGCCCATCAGGTAAGACCACGTAGGCATACTGGGGGTTCGCATGTAGAAGGTGAACCCTCTCGACCAGCGGGGAGTATTTATTGCTCTTCGCATGTTTCTGGAGCAGCACTGGCCCTGGGGACGTCAGCCAAACCGGTCGGGTGGTCCCAGTGGCAGACTTCCTGGGAAAAGAAAAGAGTCGCTCATGAGGGGTGGCATTGGTGGACGTGCATAACAGGGAGCAGATGGAGTGGAGTGCCTCGGGGAGGACCTCCTGCCATTGAGAGACCGGCAACCCCTTTGACTTAAGGGCTAAAAGTGTGGCCTTCCACACAGTGGCATTCTCCCTCTCCACCTGTCCATTCCCCCGGGGATTATAGCCCGTGGTCCTACTAGTAGCAATACCCCAGCCAGCAGGTACTGGCGCAGCTCGTCACTCATAAAGGAGGACCCTCTATCACTGTGGATATAGCAGGGATATCCGAACAGAGTGAAGAGCTGGCACAGGGCTTTTATGACAGACATGGCAGTGGTATCGGGGCAGGGGATGGCAAAGGGGAACTGTGAGTACTCGTCGATTATGTTGAGAAAGTAGACATTGCGGTCGGTGGAGGGAAGGGGGCCCTTAAAGTCAACACTCAGTCGCTCAAAGGGGCAGGTGGCCTTGATAAGTTGTGCCTTTTCAGGACGGTAGAAGTGCGGTTTGCACTCAGCGCAGATTTGACAGTCCCTGGTCATCGTCCTGATGTCCTCAAGGGAGTAAGGCAGGTTCCGGGCTTTCACGAAATGGTAAAGTCGGGTGACCCCCGGGTGGCAAAGATCTGCATGGAGGGCGTATAGCCGGTCAAGCTGCGCACTGGCACACGCTCCCCGGGATAGGGCATCGGGGGCTCATTGAGGATATCATAGTTGTAGGTGGAGAGTTCTATTCTCCACCGCAAAATTTTATCATTTTTGACTTTGCCCCGCTGTTGGTTGCTAAACATGAACGTATTGGAGTACATGAACGGGCTCTGTCGTGGGCAAAGTACTGGACAGTATGACATCGGTAGCAGAGTGAAGGGCGCTGACTAGGCTACAGTCAATTATGGAAAACCCTGAGCATCCTCTACATAGCACCATCCAGAGACAGAGAAGCAGTTTCAGCGACAGGTTGCTGTCGATGCAATGCTCCTCAGACAGGATGAAGAGATCAATACTCCCCAATGCCATTCGGCTTTACAATTCAACCGCCAGGAGTAAGATATGTTAAAGTGCCGGGGTTAGGACTCAATGTATTTAAGTAAACTACTTAAGAACTTTTTAAAAGCTATTTATTAATGCTTTTTGAGAGGGTGATTTTAGATGCATATCATATTTTTACTGAGTTAAGTATTGTATGTAATTAGTTTTGCTACAATAAGTGTATGGGACATTGGAAAAAATGTTGAATTTCCCCATGGGGATGAATAAAGTATCTATCTATCTATCTATCTATCTATAAAAGTATAAATTTTGCTGTGTAACCAAAACTATGTAGTCAGTTTTGAAACTTGCTATTTGCTATGCATGTACCCAATTTAGTAGGAGAATGAAATCTTAAGAATGTAGAAGACAATGGTGTGTTAATGAGTGGTAGCTAAGAGATGTAGATTAGAACATGATTAAGTCAATGGGTAGAAACAATAGTAGCAGGATGTACGTGTGATACGCAACTATAGACCGATTGCATATGCTAATGCAACTGGACCAGGAGATTGCTATAAAGAGTGTTGTGTCCAAAGGATTGGTGGGCGATCAGCGACTAGCTCAATGACTGTCTCAGCTTTGATTTGCAAATTAAAGTTTAACCCTTCTTGAAGAATCTTCTGCGTCTCCTGGTCATTTGTGGGGCACAAGAAACCACGACAAACGCAACTGAGCGCTGGTCGGTCAGCAAGGTGAACCTTTTGCCAGCGAGATAGTGCATCCAGTGCCTAATAGCTTCCACTATGGCCTGGGCTTCTTTCTCCACCACGGAGTGCCGAATTTCAGGACCTTGAAGGGTACGAGAGAAGAATGCTACTGGCCTGCCTTCCTGATTGAGGGTAGCAGCAAGCGCGAAATCGGAGGCGTCACTCTCTACTTGGAAGGAAATGGTCTCATCCACCGCATGCATCGTTGCTTTGGCAATGTCCCCTTTAATGCGGCTGAAGGCCGCGCAGGCCTCGGCTGAGAGTGGAAATGCGGCGGACTTGACCAGGGGGCGGGCCTTGTCTGCGTAGTGAGGGACCCATTGGGCGTAATAGGAAAAGAAGCCCAGGCACCGTTTGAGGGCTCTGAGGGTGGTGGGAAGAGGGAGTTCCAACAGGGGGCACATACGGTCGGGGTCAGGGCCAATGACACCATTCTCCACGACATACCCAAGGATAGCGAGTCAGGTGGTTCTGAACACACACTTGTCCCTGTTATAGGTAAGGTTAAGAGCTTTGGCCGCTTGGAAAAATTGTTGGAGGTTGGTGTCGTGATCCTGCCAGTCGTGACCGCAGATGGTGATGTTATCCAGATATGGGAACGTGGCCTTCAGTTGGCACTGGTCCACCATCCGGTCCATTTCCCTCTGGAAGACAGAGTCACCATTCGTGACACCGAAGGGGATGCGCAGGAAGTGATAGAGCCTGCCGCCCACCTCAAAGGCAGTGTAGGGGCGGTCCTCCGGGCGGATGGGGAGCTGATGGTAAGCAGATTTCAGGTTTATGGTCGAGTACACCTTGTACTGAGCTATCTGATTGACCATATCCGCGATGTGGGGTAGGGGGTATGCATCAAGCTGTGTGAACCTATTGATGGTCTGGCTATAGTCCACAACCATCCTATTTTTCTGCCCTGTCCGAACAACGACCACCTGGGCCCTCCAAGGGCTTGTGCTTGGCTCAATGATCCCCTCCCTGAGCAGCCGCTGCACCTCCGACTTAATGAAGGCCCTGTCCCCCGCGCTGTACCTCCTGCTTTTAGTTACCACAGGTTTACAGTTGGGGGTCAGGTTGGCGAACAGCGGTGGGGGAGGGATCTTGAGGGTGGAGAGGCTGCAAGTGGTGTCAGTAGCGCGGCTGTTGGCATGGTGTTGGGTGGGATGTGTGGGTTGGTGTGCGTGTGTGGTCAGTAGTGGGGTATATGACGAAGCCCCACAAAACTGAAGATTTCTGACAGTGATTAGTGGGAGTGGCCCGTCATACTCCATTGTCACACTTTTCAGGTGGCTCTGGAAGTCGAGCCCCAATAGCACAGGGGCACACAGTTGAGGCATGACCAGTAATGCAAAGTCCCGATATTCTGGGCCCTGCACCACCAATGTCGCTACACAACCCACCCGGATGTCTGTGGAATGCGACCCAGAAGCCATGGTGACCCTCTGGCTTACCGGCCATGTCACGAGTCCGCAGCGTTGCACCGTGTCCGGGTCAATAAAACTCTCAGTGCTGCCCGTGTCAAACAGGCAGCTAGTCCTGTGCCCCTCCACCAGGATGTCCATCATTGACCTTGCAAGCTGGTGTGGAGCGCTTTGGTCGAGGGTTACGGAGGCCAGAGTTGAATCGCCGTCTTGGTGCCTGGTAAGCACCCGTGGGTCGGAGGCGGGGCGAGGTGGCGCCGACAAAGATGGCCGCCCCATGCCTCGCACGAGGCGGGCAGCCAAGATGGCGGCAACCAAGATGGCGACCCCCATGCCTTGCACGCGGCGCTGCTCGACCCCGCTCATGGTTTAGACTTACAGACCTTGGTGAAGTGGCCCTTCTTTCCGCAGCTGGAGCAGGTCGCTTCTCGGGCCGGGCAGCGTTTTCGGGGGTGTTTCTCGAGTCCGCAGAAGTAACACTGCATGGACTTGCGACTGGCAGCGGCCGTGGTCGATTTGCCGGAGGGTTGCGGGGAGTTCACGGACTCGCGAGTGGCAGCAGCTGTGGTCGATTCGCCGGTGGGTGACGGGGTCTGCAGCGTTCATGGGACTGGCGGGAGATTGCACGGCTGGACAATGTCAGCATTGTGCAGAGCAGCCTCCAGCGTGTTGGCCAGCTCGATCGCTGACTGTAAGGTAAGATCGGCATTTTCCAGCAGTCGCTGGTGCACATACACTGACCTGATCCCCGTAACGAAGGCGTCTCGTACCAGGAGCTCCGCATGCTGTTCCGCCGTCAGTCCCCTGCAGTCGCAGGCCCGCACGAGTGTCTGTAGGACCCGGACAAACTCAGCGCTCGACTCTCTGGCCCGCTGCTGCCGCGTCGCTAAGCGATGTCTTGCGTAGACGGTGTTCACCAGCCGCAGATACTGTCTTTTGAGGGCGTCCAGTGCCCCTTGGTAGGTCGGCAGGTCCCTGATTAGGGAATATACCCACGGACTGACTCTGGAGAGGAGAACTCTGTGCACGACAGCAGGCTCAGTCACGCGAATCTCTTCCAGGTACGATTGGAAGCATGCAAGCCAGAGTTCAAAGGCAATGGCTGCTTCGGGAGATTGAGGAACAATGTCCAATTTATCTGGTCGTAAAATGCTCTCCATGTTTTAAAATTGCAGCTAATAAAATTGATGCACCATCAATAACTCTCGGAGACGGGAGGCGAACGATAGGCTTTTATTAGCTTCAAGAGACCACGATTAGCAGCAAGAGACCACCACACAACATCCTGGAGACTGAGGGAGAAGCAGTGCCTTTATACCGGGGTCTGTGGGAGGAGCCAAAGGAGCAGTCAGCAGAGGGGCGTGTCCAGACAGGTATATGTAGTTCACCACAGGAGTATCTGGTAAAGCTCTGAAAATGTGCCAACCAGCTGGCGGGAGTATTCAAGGGTATTTTCAACCTCTCACTGCTACAGGCGGAAGTTCCCACCTGCTTCAAAAAGGCAACAATTATTGCCAGTGCCTAAGAAGAATAATGCGAGCTGCCTTAATGACTACAGGTGTCCCCTGTTTTTCGAACGTTTGCTTTACGACACCTCGCTGTTACAAAAGACCTACATTAGTTACCTGTTTTCGCTAATACAAGGTGTTTTCACTGTTATGAAAAAAGGCAGCACGTGCCCCGAGCAGCCAAGCTCCTCCCCCGGAACTGCATTCTAGCCGACATTGCTTAAACACGTGCCTGTGAGCATCTGTGCTTTATGTCGATTTATTTTGTGCATCCGTTAGCAAGATGAGTTCTAAGGTATCGGAAAAGCTAAAAAGAGTGCATAAGGGCGTAAAACTAGACATGATTAAGCGTTTCAATCGTGGTGAACGAAGTAAGGATATGGTGAGTTTGTCTAAGGGTTTGTGGAAGTTGACAAAGATGATGTTGAAGAGGTTTTGGCATCCCATGACCAAGAACTGACAGATGAAGAGCTGATGAAGAGGAAAGGATAACAATTGAAACCGAACGCAGTAACGAACAGCCCGAAAGTAAAGTCATCCAGGAGCTGAACGTGAAGCAATTGCGTGAGATTTTCGCTGTGATTGACAACGCTGCAATGATTGCAGAAAAGCATGACTTTAATTTTGAAAGGGTACGTAGGTTTAGGGCATATTTGCAGGATGGTTTGAGTGCTTACAAAGAACTGTATGATAGAAAAATACGCGAGGCTAAGCAGTCAAGCATACTGTCGTTTTTCAAGCCTTCGACATCAGCCACAGCAGATGACGAACCTCAACCTTCGACATCGAAGCAGGCAGACATAGAAGAAGGTGACCTGCCTGCCCTGATGGAAAGAGACGATGATGAGATAACACCCCAGTCTCCCAACACCCCACCCTCCGACGACTCAGCCTAACACTCCATCATCAGTGTGCTCACTGTCTTCCTGATTCCAGTAAGTGAAACTACACTGGACATACATTATTTCTACTTTATATAGGCTGCGTATTTTTATTGTGTTATTTGGAATGATTTGGCAGCTTCATAGCTTAAAGGTTACTGGAAAGAGTACCTCTACCGAGAGCGCTTGCGTGAGATTTTCGCTGCAGTGGACAGTGCTGCAATGATTTCAGAAAAGTATTCCTACTTTATATAAGCTGTGTATTTATCAGATCATTTCTGCTTTTACTATATATTACTATTATTTTAGGTTTTATGTGTTATTTGGCATGATTTGGTAGGTTATTTTTTGGGTCTGCGAACGCTCACAAATTTTCCCCATATAAATGAATGGAAATTGCTTCTTCTCTTTATGACATTCCGGCTTATGAACCATTTCATAGGAATGCTCTACCTTCGAATAGCGGGAGAAACCTGTA
Source organism: Hemitrygon akajei (assembly GCF_048418815.1). NCBI lineage: Eukaryota > Metazoa > Chordata > Chondrichthyes > Myliobatiformes > Dasyatidae > Hemitrygon > Hemitrygon akajei. The sequence continues at coordinate 46,982,242 of NC_133140.1, forward strand.
TTGCCCGGTAGCACTCACATCGACAGTGATGAAATGCTTTGAGGGGTTGGTCATGACTAGACTGAACTCCTGCCTCAACAAGGACCTGGACCCATTGCAATTTGCCTATCACCACAATAGGTCAATGGCAGATGCAATCTCAATGGCTCTTCACACAGCTTTTAGACCACCTGGACAACAGAAACACCTATGTCAGGATGCTGTTCATCGACTATAGCTCAGCATTTAATAGCATCATTCCCGTACTCCTGATTGAGAAGTTACAGAACCTGGGCCTCTGTTCCTCCCTCTGCAATTGGAACCTTGGCTTCCTAACCAGAAGACCACAATCTGTGCAAATTGGTGATAACATATCCTCCTCACTGACGATCGACACTGGTGCACCTCAGGTGTGTGTGCTTAGCCCACTGCTCTACTCTCTCTATACCCATGACTGTGTGGCTAGGCATACAACCATTGTTGGTAGAATCTCAGGTGGTGACGAGGGGGCATACATGAGTGAGATATGCCAACTGGTGGAGTGGTGTCGCAGCAACAACCCGGCACTCAACGTCAGTAAGATGAAAGAGTTGATTGTGGACTTCAGGAAGGGTAAGATGAAGGAGCACATACCAATCCTCAAAGAGGGATCAGAAGTGGAGAGAGTGAGCAGTTTCAAGTTCCCCAGTGTCAAGATTTCTGAGGATCTAACCTGGTCCCAACATATCGATGCAGTTATAAAGAAGGCAAGACAGTGGCTATAGTTCATTAAGATTTTGAAGAGATTTGGTATGTCAACAAATACACTCAAAACTTCTATAGTTGTACTGTGGCAAGCATTCTGACACTGCATCAGTCTCTGGTATGGGGGAGGGTGCTGCCACTGCACAGGACTGAAAGAAGCTGCAGAGGGTTGTAAATTTAGTCGGCTTCATCTTGGGTACTAGTCTACAAAGAACCCAGGACATCTTCAAGGAGTGATGTCTCAGAAAGGCAGTGTCTGTTATCAAGGACCTCCTGCACCTAGAGCATGCCCTTTTCTCACTGAAGTCACACACGCAGCGATTCAGGAACAGCTTCTTCTCCTCTGCCACCCGATTCCTAAATGGCTATTGAAACCTTGAACACTACCTTGCTTCTTTAATATATATTATTTCTGTTTTTGCACGATTTTTAATCTATTCAATATATGTATATAATAATTGATTTACTTATTTATTTGTTATTTTTTTCTTCTATATTATGTATTGCATTGAACTGCTGCTGCTAAGTTAACAAATGTCATGACACATGCCAGTGATAATAAACCTGATTCTGATTCTTGAAGCAGGGTTTTAGCCTGTAATTTCCTTTCCTCCCACCGACACTGCTTGACCAACTGAGTTCTCTAGTTTCATTGTTGCTGTTGTATTCAAGGTGTCTTGCAGGAATGACAAAGCATAATCCTCTGGTGCACTGATTACAGAATAACTGATAGGGGCTCCTCTGGTTTGTGCCTTAGTAAGAGATCTCTGTAGGCAGAGTATTTTGTGGCCGGTTCCTAGACATATGTTTCTGAATTTATTCTTTTCCTCTTCCTCACACACAGCTACAGATCATCAGAGCTTTCCAATCACTGACCTTTAACAAAAGACAGTAATTGGAGATTTCAAAAGTAAATGCTTATTTTCTGTTTGAAGCAGAAAGTGAATTAAACGAGGAAAAACACTGGCATGTTTTATTCCGCTCTCTTTCCATTGATAGGTCTCTGACGAACAAAATGTTATCTTTACATTGGCGAAACTCATGATAAATATTTGCACTGAGATTTTCAATGGGTCACTGCAGCAGAAAAATAAGAACTGAAAATCAAGCTTACAACTGGGAAGTCCATGCGGTTGCAAATTCTTTGTGATGCCTACTTACATTCACATGAAGAATTAACTTGAAGATTTTTGATGGTAATGGCACGACATCAGAAACTTGCCATGGGGTACACAGAGAGTTCTTGGTGGCTCCAGACAATATCCTTTCTCTATATTTAACATTTTGTGCCTTTTCTGCTAATTAGGGCAGAAGAAAATGGCTGGCAAGAAAGCATAAAAAGCAAGGAACAGAGGTGAAACCAAGCTCGGAGGAGGAAAGAGGGCAAACTGGTCCAGCAGTCTAACAGAAGTCATTGGGAAGCAGGGATCGGGAGAATTTAAAGCTGGTCGTAATTTAGCTCCAGGGTTTCAAGATAACACAGAGGGAGCAGAAAATCTGTGAGGAGTCAACAGAGTAAGTTAAACAGTCTGAGACTGATTGTTTCCAGTAGTTGAACTGGAAAAAAAGTGCAATTAAGAGAATCAGTCAGTGTACAGCCAGAGATTAGGTGTTACATGACTGGAGGCACTAGTTTCTACTGATCTATGAACAAATTCTTCTGTTCCTTGTGGGCCAAACAATGGAATATTAGTGCTCTGATTTCCAGTGTAAGTGGAAAGTAATTTAATTACAACAGGAGTGCCATTACAAGATAAGTTAATTAGTATATTGGAATTTTTGACTATATTCTTCTATATTTAAATGAACTGCAAATAAGCTTCATTCTAAGTTAATATTTCATATACATGTGAAAAATCTTCAAGCTGCTGCAACATAAGGTTGATTATGATGCATTTGATTGGATTTGCAGATATACCTGGTATTGAATCATTATCATAAGATGAGTGTAGCGGGGTTTATAAATTAAACCAGAATCCTTGTCCACCATGGCTCAATGAGTATATGTACTACATAATGTGTTACTGATCTACAGAAAAGAAGGTCAAACATTCAATTCCAGGCTTGCCTTGAGACTAACAGATCTCAGCCTAGCTGGTAATAGCCTTGCACAACAAAGCACAGGAATGATTAAAAAAAAGACCGAAGTTGCCTTTTCAGATTGTCAACCAGTATACGCGTACTGGCATTGCACAACTTCTTATGTTAAAAGCTCCAAATTTTAAACCTCTGCCTTGTGGTTAAAACCTTTCCAGACTTCAGTTTCTCCTTTCTCCAGGATTTCTTTTTTGTTCTGTGAAGTGCCTTGGGATGTTTTTTTTTACAATATATTGAAGACATTGTCCAGATGTAGTATGTTGTTTTGATTTCTGTCAGATTGAATTTTCCATCTTATGTTTCTGTGAGTAAAGATATTTTCTATTCTCCAGATGTGGCCTTCTCTCTAAAGGACTAATTGTACCTTCCAGATACTTGTTGCTGCGTTGGGAGAAAGGGTATGTGTGTGCTCTGTTTTATAAAATGTGACACATCAAAGATAATGAGAGGCATGCTGGAATTTCTGAGATTGGAGGTGGATTTTCATTAAGGGCTGTTGCCTGCTTTTAAAGTTGTTCTGCTAGATGTGAAAAATGGCCAGGGGCAATGTGGCTCAGTTAAACAACAAGGCAGATACAGGGAGTCCTGCTCCAAATGATCACCACATTTGGAGGAAAATATCATCCCGTAACAATGTACTTTTGGTGATGATGATGGCCTGAAGCTGGGGAGGAGATGAAGATGACATTTTCTCTCCTACTTACAATTTCTAAGCAGTTGAGCAGCATTTAAATTGGTTATTTTCTGAAACCCATTGGTTTTCACTATAAATGTGGTATACCGCCATAAAGCGATAATATGTTCATTTAACTAAATGCATGGGCATGCACATTTTCCTTCATGGAAATTTAAATGCAGCCATTTCAAAGTGAAGATTATATTTCCCATGCATGAAATTGTCTGCTGCACAATTTTTGTTAGTCTTTATACTGCTTAATTCTCCTCTACTTACGCCTCTAATATCTCAACATTCATGGAGTAAAGTTATTAAGTGGAGTCACAGTGTGAGATGGGCAAGCATGGTTCTACAAATGTAATAAATCATGCCATGTGCTTATAGCAATCCTACTTCTCAGTAAAAGTGGAGGTTTTCATCACAAGTTTATCGTTCTTGTCCAATCGCCCGTACATGATTTGCTAACACATTTTAAAGGAGAGCTAAGAAACAACCTGTGATCTTGAGTCATGCCCAAGGGTTTGGCTGATATATACATCTGACTGGACAAGGGCAGCAGACATCCTATCCAAATGACAACAGTGAACCAGTTGAGTTCTTTTAAATTGCAATCAAGTGGTTTCATGGCCATTGTTATCACTACTAGATTTTGCTTTGTTTCAGATTTATTCAACTGAAATTGTGAAGTTCATGGTTGTCAATGCAGGATTTGGTCTTATGCCTTCGTTTCGGTAGTCCAGGTTACTGAACTGATGATGTTGGTTGCACAACTGCTTGGCTATTGTAGCCCCACGTCGTTGACTGGTGAAAGGGAATGGCAGATACCAATGTCCTTGAACGGACAATCCTACAAAAAGTAGTGGATTTGGCCAAGATCATCACAGGTAAAGCCCTCCCAGACATTGAGCACATCTACATGAAATGCTGTTGTAGGAAAGCAGCATCCATCTTCAGAGATCCAGATCATGTTCTCTTCTCACTGCTAATATCAGGAAGATACAAAAGCCTCAGGACCCGCACCACCACAGTTACCACCCCTCAACCATCATCTCTTGAACAAACAAAGATAACGTCACTTTCAAGGACTCTTCATTTCATGTTCTCGTTAATTATTGCTGTTTATTTACATCTGCGTTAGCAGAGTTTGTTGTCTTCTGCACTCTGGTTGAATGCTCTAGTTGGGCAGACTTTCATTGATTCTGTTATAGTTATTATTCTATAGATTTGTTGTGTATGCCCACAAGAAAATTAATCTCAGGGTTGTGTATAGTGACATATATGTACTTTAATAATAAAATTTACTTTGAACTTCAGCCAAAGGTGGGAGCAGATGAACAGTATATCTGGCTGTAGGATACATTTCTTTTTGTTGTTTGCACTCTCAATGTTACCATTCAAAGTTCAAAGTAAATTTATTATCAAAGTATGCATAAGTCACTATATACTATCCTGAGATTCATTTACTTGTGGGCATTGACAGTAAAACAAAGAAATGAAATATAATCAATGAAAAACTCCATACAAATAAAGACTGACTTAGATCGAGTTTGCCTCTCATTCTTATAACTCTAGGCACGGTCTACACAATGTCTTCTCATTTTAAGTCCCAGCATTCTGCAACCTGTCCGGTAAATCTTCACTGCACTCCCTCTATAGCAATTGTACCTTTTCTAGATGAAAATGTGGTATTGTGCAACAGTACTAATACTCTTATTTCTGTTTCCAACCACCTTCCTATTTTAACTAATATACAATACTGATTGTGTGCGCATAAAGATATACGTAGAACAGTGACTGTCAGTGTGGGTATGAGGTGTGGAGTCTAGGGGTATTGTGGTAACGCATGGGGGGTGACGAAGGGTACTGAGAGGATGTGGAGAGGAGAGGCTGATGTGGATGTAGTGATTGTGGAGCAAATGATATAACCTGCTTTCTGTTTGCCTACGTCAGGATGCTGTTCATCGACTATAGCTCAGCATTTAATACCATCATTCCCACAGTCCTGATTGAGAAGTTACAGAACCTGGGCCTCTGTACCCCCCTCTGCAATTGGATCCTCAGCTTCCTAACCAGAAGGTCGTAGTCTGTGCGGATTGGTAATAACATATCCTCCTCACTGACAATCAGCACTGGTGTACTTCAGGGGTGTGTGCTTAGCCCACTGCTCTACTCCCTGTATACACATGACTGTGTGGCTAGGCATAGCTCAAATACCATCTATAAATTTGCTGATGATACAACTATTGTTGGTGGAATCTCAGGTGGTGACAAGGGCATACAGGAGTGAGATATGCCAACCAGTGGAATGGTGCCGTAGCAACAACCTGGCACTCAATGTCAGTAAGACGAAAGAGCTGATTGTGGACTTCAGGAAGGGTAAAGGAACACATTCCAATCCTCAGAGAGGGATCAGAAGTGGAGAGAGTGAGCAGTTTCAAGTTCCTGGGTGTCAAGATCTCTGAGGATCTAACCTAGTCCCAACATATTGAAGTAGTTATAAAGAAGGCAAGACAGCGACTATACTTTATTCGGAGTTTGAAGAGATTTGGCATGTCAACAAATACACTCAAAAACTTCTATAGTTGTACCGTGGAGAGCATCCTGACAGGCTGCATCACTGTCTGGTATGGAGGGGCTACTGCACAGGACCGAAAGAAGCTGCAGAATGTTGTATATCTAGTCAGTTCCATCTTGGGCACTAGCCTACAAAGTACCCAGGACATCTTCAGGGAATGGTGTCTGAGAAAGACAGCATCCATTATTAAGGACCTCCAGCACCCAGGAAATGCCCTTTTCTCACTGTTACCATCAGGTAGGAGGTACAGAAGCCTGAAGGCACACACTCAGTGATTCAGGGCAAGCTTCTTTCCCTCTGCCATACGATTCCTAAATGGACATTGAAGCTTTGGACACTACCTCACTTTCTTTAATCTGTTTTTGCACATTCTTTTAAATCTATTCAATATATGTAATTGATTTACTTGTTTATTTATTATTATGCTTTATTTTATTATTAATCTTTTTTTCTCTGTGCTAGATTATGTATTGCATTGAACTGCTGCTGCTAAGTTAACAAATTTCACGTCACATGCCGGTGATAATAAACCTGATTCTGAATCTATATGCTAACTTTCAGTGACCTATGTGCAAGGACACATAGGAGGGAGGGACTGCAGATGCTGAAATCTTGAGCAACATGCAAAATGCTGGAGAAACTCGGTGGATCAGGAAGCAGTTAACAAGGGGAATGGACCGTAGATGTTTTGGGTTAAGGCCTTTCTTCAGGACTGGAAAGGAAAGGGAGGAAGCTAGTAAAAAAGGATGGGGAAGGGATGAAGGAAAAGCTGGCGAGTGATAGGTGCATCCAGGTGATGGGGGCAAATAGGCAGTTGGCAGATGGGGAGTGTGAATGATGTCAAAAGCTTGGAGGTGAATAGGTGGAAGTGACAAAGGGCTCAAGAGATGGAAACTGATCAGAGAGGGCAGTGGACCAAGGGAAAATTGGAAGGAGGTAGGAGAACTGGAGGGAGTACTGTGTGGGTGATGGGCAGATTGAAAGGGTGGGGGAGGGGAAAGAGAAAGGTCAGTGGAATAACGGAAAACAAACGGAGGGGAATGGTTACCAGAAGTTAGAGAAATCTTCGTTTGTGTATCTCCTATCAGATTCCATCTTCTTTATCCCTTTGTCACTTCCATTTATCAACCTCTGAGCTTCTTGATTCAGACCCAAGCCCGCCTTCCCTTCCTGCCTATTGTCCCACTCTCACTTGGATCCCCATATCACCTGCCAGGTCTCACTCCACACCCTCCCCCCACTCTTTTGTGCTGACTACCTCGCCTCTCTCTTTCCAGTTCTGAAGAACTCCAAATGTCCTTGACCCCAGATGTTGACTGTTCATTTTGCACTGTATATGCTGAATAATCCACTGAGTCCCTCCAGCATTTTGTCTGTTGCTATCTGCATGGATAATCAGGTTCCTCTGAACATAAGCGGGTCATACTGGTTCCTTTGAAAACATAGCTTTGGGCTTCGAGGTGTTAAACATAATGATCTGGAGTAGGTTATTGTCATTGCACTGCAGATCACAGGAAGATTTCTGTTTAACTTTGGACTCCGTAATCATGGTGAGAATTGTCCAATACAAATATTAAAGGCTCTAAGCTAATCTCAGAGCACATTTTATTTAGTGATACAGTGCGGAGTAAACCCTTCCAGCCTCTCGAACCACATTGCCTCAGCAAGCTCCAACAAATTCGATTAACCCTCAGTCAATCACAGAACAATTCCCAATGACCAATTAGCCTACCCGGAACGTCGTTGGACTGTGGGAGGAAACAGGATTGCCTGGGGAAACCCACGCTTTCCATTCCTTACCAGGGGCACTGGAGTTCACCTCTGTACTCCAGAGCACTCCGAACTGTAACAGCATTGTTTTAACCACTACGCTACCCCGGCAGTTGGTATTTAACATACCAAGAGACTGAAAGTATCATTATCTCACTCCTTATTTTAATGTGCTCTGCTGTAAGTCAGATTGGACCTGTGTCAAATCCATTCGTGGAATAAACATGCTGTGGTATGTCAGTGAAGGAACACGCAGTCACGCTGAACCTTTCTCCTCCTCCTCCCCCCCCCCCCCCACTGGACTTACAGAGGGCATCTTCACTCTCTCTCCTATCAACCCTTCACACTGATCCCAATTCAATCACAATCTTTCAGTTTCCCCAGAGAGTGCAGATACTGGAATCTGCTGTAGCAAACAATCTGCTGGAGGAGCCCAGGCAGAGAGTAGGGGGCATGGAAGGGACTCTTTGATGCAGGGTTTCAATCCGGGCACCTGTGCTCCCTGCCCACCGGAAAAAGCGGGATCTCCCGGTGGCCACTCATTTCAATTCTACTTCCCATTCCCATTCCAGCATGTCAGTCCACGGCCTCCTCTACAGCTGCGATGAGGCCACACTCAAGATGGAGGAGCAACACCTTATATTCCGTCTGGGTAACCTCTAACCTGGTAGCATGAGCATTGATTCCTCAAATTTCTGCTTATTGTACCCCCCCCTCACCATTCCCATTCCTGTTTCCCTCTCTCACCTCATCTCCTTACCTGGCCATCACCTCCCCTCCAGTGCTCCTCCTTTCCCCTTTCTTCCATAGCCTTCTACCCTCTCCTGTCAGATTCCCCCTTCCCCAGTACCTAATCTCTTTCACCTATCAGCTTCCCAGCTCTTTACCTCCCCCTCCCCTCCCCCTCTCCCGGGTTCACCTAAACCTACCACCTTATACTTCTTCCTCCCCTCCCCCTACCTTCTTGCTTTAACTTATCTTTTTTCCGGTCCTGACAAAGTGCCTCAGCCGGAAACGTTGACTGTTCACTCTTTCTCAGAGATGCCGCCTGATCTGCGGAGTGCCTCCATTCTCGTGTTTGTGCCAGAGGCTGAGGCATGGACAGTTGTACCGTTTCACAGGCATTTGGATCAGTACATGGAGGGACCTCGAGCGTTACAGGCTGAACTTGGCCAAATGGGACTGTGGTCGGGATAGACAGTTGGGTCAAAGGGCTCGGCTTCTGGGTTGTTCTACTCTATGATAGTATTGTGGGCCGAAGGGCCTGTTCCTGTGCTTGTACTGTCCTTTGTTCTAAATCGCTGCATCTACTCACTACACTAATGCCACGCCTGGTTCTGCAGATAATTTTGTTGCCTAAATTTCCTGCCGCGATAACATCCCTCAGACCTTCATTCTTGTTGGTCCCCTCTTCACCCCACTCTCAAATTTTGTATGATTCCCCTTTTCCTCACCACTCCCTTCCATCATCGGGCAGCCTGTGCGATTTGGGAAAGGACTGCAGTGGCAAGTTTAAGGTGTACATTGGCAACGCAGAATGGAATCTCTCCCTGGACCTCCTGCACCGTGACGGAAATGTCTTGCGAAATTTTTGATTGCGTTAACCGAGACAAAGTGACCATTTAATCTCTGAAACATGAACCCAGTTTCTCTGTACACCTATGCTGAGTTTTTCCAGCATTATGTTTTAATTTCTTAGATTACGGTTTTGTTTACTTAATGCATTTGAAAACCACCCAGCAAAAGTAATAGGAAGTGGGCAGGAACTCCAGCGGACTCCGTTTACCACCTGGGCACGGTTACTTCTGACATTTGCCAGGTTGGGCGAAGGGTGCTGTAAGTTCGCGGCTGGTGTGCGTGTGGTTTCTGTGCTCGGGCAGTGGGGTGGAGCGCAGCAGCCTGTGCCTGTACGCCTTTCACCGCACGTACGGGGCTGCACGTCTTTCCGTGCCGAGAGGCTGCGACTCCGCTCCGGTCCGGCCCGCCCGCAGCATTATTCCGGCACCGGCTTTGCGCACAGCCGCCGAGAGCGTGGGCTCTGTCCTCGAGTTGCTGCGGGCTGATCACACCGAGCCCCGGGCATCCTCTGCGCCAGTTGGGTCCCGGCTCCAGGCTTTCAGAGCCCCGGGAGCCCGAGCTTGAGCCGCCGGCTTTTCCTCTTCTGCGGGGCGCGGGCGCGGGCGATGGCGGCCGCAATGCTATCGGAGACGGAGATGGAACAGCGGTCCATGGCCGAGGAGGACCCGAACGGCAACGAGCACGGCGCCGGGGCCAAGAACAGCACGGTGCCGCGCTGGGGACCGCAGCACGCTGGCGCCAGGGAGCTGGCTCAGCTCTACTCGCCGGGTAAGCCATGCCAAGGTGCCAGAGGACGGTCTGGGCACATCTAATTATAGCTGAGTGAACCACCCGCCTCGGTACCACTGACATCTCTGTTTGCACTGCCAGGCGGAGCAGGGAAGGCCAGGGGAATTACAACAACGCAGAGACATTACAGTAACAATTACTCTGAGGTTTATACCATAGGACGGGGCCATTTGTCTCTCCGTGTCAAAATTCATCCCAATGACCCTGTTTTCCCCCTCAGGTAATGTTCCCTGCATCAAACATTTTGTCAAACTTTCCCTGAAAAGTTAAACTAGTCTGTCCCTCAACCGCTTATTGCTGGAAGGCATCCATACACCAACTGTGTATGGAGTTTAGCACTCTGATCTGTCTTCATTGCATGATGTGTCTGGACGCACGCAAAGACCTTTTACTGTATTTTTGGTACACATTTCAATAATAAACCAACAGAACACTGAACATTACTGCACAGTACAGGACCTTCGGCCCACAATGTTGTGCTGGTCTTTTAACCTACTCTAAAATCACTTCCCTCCAACTGAGCCCTCCATTTTGTATCAACCTTGAGTTTGTTAAGTGCCCCTAATGTACCTGCCTCTACCACCACCCCTGGCAGGCAGTCCGTGCACCTGCCACTCTCTGTGTAAAGACCTTACCTCTGACATCCCTGCTGTATTTTCCTCCAATCACCTTAAAATTATGCCCCTTGTGTTAGCCACTTCTGCCCTGGGAATACCATTTCCATAAGTGCAATGTTGGGATTTGGGATCCCGATGGTTCAGTTACCCCAATCTATAGCCTGGGGAGACACAATGCAGAGGGTATGCTGGTGTATCAACGGTGTCACATTGCCTCTGAATATGCTGCTTCTAACAAAAAAATTACTTGACAGTACTCAACAGGGCCAGCATCTTCCCTGGAAACTAAAACAAAGTTAATGTTTATTTACTATCTCTTACTATCTTTCCTATCGGTTAGTCCTGACGAAGGGTCTCGGCCCAAAACGTCGACAGCGCTTCTCCCTATAGATGCTGCCTGGCCTGCTGTGTTCCACCAGCATTTTGTGTGTGTGTTGTTGTTTTAATGTTTATTTCCTGGTTTTGTTTCAGAATTGCAATAGCTTTGTTTTGCTTTATATTTGCACTATTCCCAACTACAAGCCCTGTACACATAATCCAGGCAGACACACAAGAGCACTACCAAGTGAGTACTACTGTGTTAAGGAGATCCATTTGTCAAGTCAGGTCCTAAATTGAGGCCTGTCTGCTGTCTCAGCTGTGTCCTATGCTACTCTTTCAAAGAAGAGCAGGGGCGCTGTTGGGAGTCCTGGCCAATGCTTATTAACCATTCAGCAAACACTTCCAAAGCAAATCAATTAGTGATCATCACAGAGTAGAAGAACAAGCACTCCTATTCTGCTTGGGTGGTCTACAACCCAACTGCATGAACACTGAGTTCTCTAGTTTCAGGTAACTTGATCCTCCTTTGTCCCTTTCTCTCACCCCCCCCCCTCCCATTTACCCAGGCTTTGAATACCTAGTTGTATTCCCTTCACTCATCTAATCCATCTGCCCATTACCCTCACACTCCTCTCACTTGGGTAGTCACCAAGCCTATTCCCATCTGACTACCATCCTGTCTCACCAGGTTTCATCATTATGCAGCCCTTCACTCTCTCAACTTATCACCTCCCTGTCTCTGTTGCAGTTTCCACCCTTCCCTCCCTAACCTGATCATGTGTCAGTCACCCCTCCTTGTCTCAATCCACTAATGATACATCAGCTCTTTGTGGCATATCTTCCTTCCCCTTCACCTCTTTATGCTGCATGTCTTCCCACTGTTCTTTTTGTCCTGATGAAGGGTTTCAACTCAAATTTTTGACTGACAGTTTCCCTTCACAGATGCAAGCTGAGTGCCCGCAGAAGCTCTGGGTTCTAGCATCTGCAGTTTGTAGGTGCTTGATGCATAAAAATGGTAGTTTCCTGCAATGCATTTCAAAAGTACTTTTCATGTGAAGTTACTTCGTATACTGTGTAATTTCATTTACAAGTTCTCATTGCCATTAAAGAACCTTAATTTATTCACCATAAGTAGTATTTGTCTTGTTCTAAATTTAGATACAACATTTAAACAAAGCTGTTTGAATTCTAGGCTCTTTAATTAAAGTTTGCAGCTCCTATTTAACTTTGTAGTCAAAGTTGTGATCATTGCTTTAGGGTTTTCAAAAATATCCTCTGACAAGATTATACAGAGAAGCAGAGACACTATCTTTGGTATTTAGCCTTGGTTACTAACTTAAAACCTTGAATACTTCGTTCATATACAACATAGCTGCTTTTTAGAGCAGTTCATGGATGAGCCCACTAGGGGATCAGCTATTCTTGATTGGATGTTGTGCAATGAACCGGAATTGATTAGAGAGCTGAAGGTAGAAGAACCCTTAGAGGCAAGTGATCATAATATGATCAAATTCACCCTGAACTTTGAGAAGGAGAAGCTAAAGTCAGATGTATCAGTATTACAGTGGAATAAGGGGAATTACAGAGGCATGAGGGAGGAGTTGGCCAGAATTGTTTAGAAAAGAACACTGGCAGGGATGAGGGCAGAGCAGCAATGGCTGGAATTTTTGGAAGCAATTGGGAAGGAACAGGACCTATACATCCCGAGGAGCAAGCAGTATTTTAAAGGAAAGATGACACAACTGTGGCTGACAAGAGAAGTCAAAGACAACATAAAAGCCAAAGAGAGGGCATATAATAGAGCAAAAACTTAGTGAGAAGTTAGAGGATTGGGAAGCTTTCAAAAACCAACAGAAGGCAACTAAAAATCATTGAGACGGTAAAGATAGAATATGAAAGTAATCTGGCCAATAATAGTGAAAAGAATACCAAAAGTTTCTTCAATTAGATAAAAAGACGGGAGAGTGGTTATTGAACCTCTGGAAAATGATGTTGGAGAGGTAGTAATGGGGGCAACAAAGTAGCGAACAAACTGAATAAGTATTTTGCATCAGTCTTCACTGTGGAAGACACTAGCAAAATGGTGGAAGTTCCAGGTGTCAGGGGTCATGAAGCGTGTGATGTTACTATAACTAGAGAGAAAGTTCTTTGGAAACTGAAAGGTCTGAAGGTAGGTATGTCACCTGGACCAGATGGAGTATACTCCAGAATTCTGAAAGAGGTGGCTGAAGAGATCATGGAGGCATTATTAATGATCTTTCAAGAATCAGTAGATTCTGGTATGGTTCTGGAAGACTGGAGAATTTCAAATGTCACTCCACTCTTCAAGAAGAGAGAGAGAGAGAGACAGGAGGAAGGAAATTAACAGCCAGTTAGTCTGACCTCAATGGTTGGGAAGATGTTGGAGTCGATTATTAAGGATGAGGTCTCAGTGTACTTGGAGGCACATGATAAAATAGGCTATAGTCAGCATGGTTTCCTCAAGGGAAAATCTTGCCTGACAAATCTGCAGGAATTCTTTGAAGAAATAACAAGCAGGATAGACAAAGGAGAATTGGTTGACATTATGTACTTGGATTTTCAGAAGGCCTTTGACAAAGTGCCACACGTGAGGCTGCTTAACAAGCTCTGAACCCATGGTATTACAGGAAAGATTCTAGCGTGGACAAAGCAGTGGCTGTTTGGCAGGATGCAAAGCGTGGGAATAAAGGGAGCCTTTTCTAACTGGGTGGGAGATTGAGAGGAAAATTGGTTCAGCCACGATGAAGAGGCAGAGCAGTCTTGATGGGCCAAATGGTCTGGTTTGCTCCTATATCTTATGGTCTATATAAGAACACTGTTACTTTTATAAACGTTGAATAATGTATAAATAATTACATTAGAAAGCCAGTTTTGGTAGGAATATCTCACAATCTAGCAATATAAATATGGACATAAATACATAATTTTTATACAGCAAATATCTGCACTCTGCAATGTAATATTGACTTGTGTGATGTAGGTTAAATGATAAATATAGGTAGGATACTGGGAAGTATCCCTTACATTTCCTCCAAGAAACAGGACATTTTGTACCTTATGAGCTGGCTGTCATTCATTTGAAGGTTGGAACCTCCAACATGACAGTTCACTCTGTGATAGAATACAGAATGAAGTGCACAGTACAGGACAGCCTCTTTGGACTTCTGTGTTCCTTATAGGGCATGCTCTCTAATCCAGGCAGCATCCTGGTAAATCTCTGCACCCACTCTCAGGCTGCCATATCCTTCCTATGATGCGGCAAAAAAGAACTGAAAACAATATTCCAAGTGTGGCTTAACCAGAGTTTATAGAGTTGCAAAGTTATCTTCCAGCACCTGAACTCAATTCCCAGCTAATGAGGGCCAACAGATCATACATCTTCCTAACCACTCTATCAAGTTGTGTGCCAACTTTGAGGAATTCTATGGATGTGGACCCCAAGATCCCCCTGTTCCTCCTCACTGCCAAGAATCCTGCCATTAATCCTGTACACTGTCTTCAAGTTTGACCTTGCAAAGTATATCACTCCACTCTTTCCCAGATTAAACTCCATCTGCTACTTCTTAGCCAGCTTTGCATCCTATCAATGCATCCTGATGTAAACCTTGACAACTATCTACACTGCCAACTACTCCACCAATCTTTGTGTCACCTGCAAGCTTAGTAACCCATCCTTTGTCCAAGTTGCATGCCATCTTGGACAATGACTCCCATCCACTCCATAATGTGCTGGTTAGGCACAGGAGTACATTCAGCCGGAGACTCATTCCACCGAGATGTAACACTGAGCATCATAGGAAGTCATTCCTACCTGTGGCCATCAAACTTTACAACTCCTTCCTCAGAGTGTCAGACACCCTGAGCCAATAGGCTGGTCCTGGACTTCTTTCCACTTGGCATGATTAACTTATTTTTATTTAATTATTTCTGGTTTTATATTGCTATATTTCTTCACTATTCTTGGTTGGTGCGGCTGTAACGAAACCCAATTTCCCTCGGGATCAGTAAAGTATGTCTGTCTGTCTTTCACTTCCTCATCCAAGTCATTTATAAAAATCACAAAGAGCAGGGGTCTCAGAACAGATCCCTGTGGAACACCACTGATCACTTTGCTTCAGGCAGAAAACATTCAATCTATTCCCCCCCTTTGCCTTCTGTGGGCAAGCCAATTCTCAGTCTTTGAGCTTCTGACCTGTTGCACAGTAAGATCTGATGAGTGGTAGTGTCTGCCCAAGTTATGTGCTTAAGACTCTGAAATGGGATTTGAACTTAAACAACTTTTGTTCGTGCTATGTTTCTCCACCTGTCACCGTCCCTTAGTATTTGTATCTGAAGTTCACTTATCCCATTCAAACGATGTTCGGCTTCCACAGATGCTGGAACGCGGTGACTCTTTGTGAGCTTCTCTCTGCAGATTTACCAATTTATCAGCAGTGGGAAGTGGATTAGAGTGTTTTTATTTTGTAATATGATCCTCTCGTGTGAAAGTGGAAAACCCAAGTCTCCATAGAAAATAGCAATAAATTTAGTTGTTCATACAACAAGTGTTTCTAGTACAGCAACTGATTAGTAGAGGTAAGACTTGGAGTCATTCGTGCTTTATGAAATCAGTACTGCAGCAAAGCCGTTTTCCTGAATTGAAGATGCAGTTCATTCCCTCATTGTGGCCCATTGCCATTTGTGACATCCCTAAATTGGCATATCAAATATTCCTGGCATTCAAATGTGACTGAATATCCAATATGGCACAGAGTTATTAGATTTGACTTTGACTGTACATTTTAATGAGAGCTGCAAACCTTATTTAATTAAAGAGCCTAAAATTAAAACGGTTTCACTTAGATTTATTGTCTAAATTTAGTGCTAGACAAATACTACTTGTAATGAATAAATTAGGGCTCTTCATCAGGAATAAGAATTGTTTTGCCTTTTAAATAAAATTAGATCCGTGGTATTTTAAATAGAGTTGGAGATGGCACCAACTAATTACAGGGTTAGTAATTTATTGTTCATTGTATAACTAAGGTCACAGAGTTCAGGTTTAATCAGTGATGAATTGGATGATTTCTGTTGGATGATGATTGGGGCCAATAATTGGCCTCAGCATCCTTCATTTAAAAGGAGAGAAACTGCCAGGAGGTTCTTGGTGATGATTGTGATTCTGTACCTCCTGTCAGTAGAATGGATGTCAAGAAAGAAAGGATCAGGTATGCTGCGATATCTCTTAAGGTTGAATAACTTTTCTGGAACAATTGCTCATCATGTTCCCTAATAGTAGTTGTGTAGTCAACTGGGAGAAGCAAAGGCATGCCTTAAAGAAACAGGTGAATTTAGGGGAAATATTATTCGGGAAATTAGCTGCAGACCCGGAAGATGATCAAATTGAGATCCAGTAGCAATGCGTTACATCATCCACCATCTCACCTTTCATACACTGTGGTATCAGTCACAGCAATCAACTGAATATGTGTAGAGTCCAAACAAACTGCAGGAACTGGCAGCTTCTTCGAATGGTTCACTACCTTTTACAAAAGGAAGCAGTTGCTGCCTAATCTATTCCTGTGTTTACAGTTTATGTGCATTGCCAACACTCTCAACAAGTTTTGCCTTCTCTGTTTAATTCAGGTCATCTTTCAACATAATTACAGTCCAATTTGTTCATCACTTTCAACACTTAAGTTACTTCTAAATCTATGCTATTCCAGCCTCTGATGCCTATTTGATTGTTCTCATGGAGAATTTTACCAGGGTCTCCATTGTGCTCTGTGTGAGGGGAACAAAACCGAACACGGTATTTCTAATAAGGCTCTATTGGGGGTATGGGGTCTCCAATGATTGGCATAAAAATACACTTACCCCTGGTAATTCTCCCAGCCTGTGATGTGGGGACCATGGGAAGGATTCTTCCTGTTGAGGTTCTCTATGAAGAAAGAACCTTTGCTTAGAGGAGAAAGCTATAACAAGCCTGCCCTTAGAGGGTATTAGACAGCTGGCTAATTTACAGAGAACTGGCAAACTATCAAACCTTTTACAAACACTAATGCATGAGTCATTCCAAAATATTCAGAAGCTTAAGTGTTAAAGGAAAGCAGAACTTAGTTGTACTATAAAATTTGTGTGCCCTGTAGAATTTTCTGCATAAATATGACCTAAGGTGTGATCAGATCTTCACCTAAGTCCTAAAACTAGATAAAGAGAACCCAATTGAGTAAATAACACAAAAAACATACTTGTTCATTTATTTATTGAGAAAAATGAAACAATATTACATGTATTTGTTGGAAAAAGTATGTGAACCTTCAGGGTAATGCCTTCTACAAAAGGAATTTGGAGTCAAGTGTTCCCATCAATGAGATGAGATTGGAGGTGTGGATGTGGGAGGTAGAGGTGCCCTGTCCTATACACTATATAAAAAAGAAAGACACAAAGTCAGGTTACTGACAGAGCCTGCTCTTCTCAAGAAAGATCTGTTTATGTGCACCATGCCTCAATCGAAACAACTTTCAGAGGACCTTAGAAGAAGAATTGTAGAGTTGCATAAAGCTGGAAAAGGCTACAAAAGCATCTCTACAGATCTTGTGTTCATACAGCAAGAAAATTGTCTACAAATGGAGAAAATTCAGTACTGTTGCTATTTATCCTAGGTGTGGGTATCCTGCAAAGATCACACCAAGAGCACGACCTGCAATGCTGAAGGAGGTGAAAAAGAAGCCAAGGGTAACAGCAAAAGACCTGCAGAAATCTCGAGAACTTGCTAAAGTCTCTGTTCATGTGTCCACTATATAAAAAAAACTGAACAAGAATGGTGTTCATGGAAGGACACCACAAACGGAAACCACTGCTCTCCAAAAAGAGCATTGCTGCGTGATTCAAGTTTTCAAGGGACCACCTGGATACTCTACAACACTTTTGGAAGTGTTCTGTGAACAGATGAGACTAAAGTTGAACTCTTGGCAGAAATGCACATCGCTATGTTTGGAGGAAAAAGGGCACTGCACACCAACACCAAAACCTCATCCCAACTGTGAAGCATGGTGGAAGGAGCATCAGGGTTTGGGGCTGCTTTGCTGCCTTAGGAACTGGACAGCTTGCAGTTGTTGAGGGAATAATGAATTCAAAATTGCATGAAGATGTTTTACAGGAGAATGTCAGGGTAGCAGTCTGTTGCCTGAAACTTAATAGAAGTTGGATAATGCAACAAGACAATGATCTGAGAAACAAGAATAACTCAAACAACAGAATGGTTTAAAAAGAAGAAAATTTGTGCTTTGGAATGGCGGAGTCAAAGTCCTGATCTTAATCCTATCGAAATGTTGTGGAAGGAACTGAAGCAAGCAGTTCGTGCAGGGAAGCCCACTAACATCCCAGAGTTGAAGCAGTTTTGTAAGGAGGAATGGCCTAAAATTCCTCCAAGCCAATGTGCAGGACTGATCAACAGTTACCAGAAACATTTGAAGTTATTGTAGTGCATGTTTCCAACAAATACATGTAATATTGGATAGTTTTTAATGTAATAAATAGATGAACAAGTATCGTTTTTTCTGTTATTTATTTAATTGGGTTCTCTTCATCTAGTTTTAGGTCTTACATGAAGATCTGATCAGATTTTAGGTCATATTTATGCAGAAATAGAGAAAATTCTGCAGGGTTCACAAACTTTCTAGTTTGTAAGTATGTTTAACAACATAAAATCTATTAAATGGCCTACTACAATATAAGTATGACGCAGCCTGAATCTTGGGAATCTCAGTCACATCCAGGCCTAGCCTGATAAGTGGCAAGGAATAGTCTGCCACAGAAGGGCTGGACAACAGCCATCTATAACAAGAGAGAATCAAATCACATTCAGTAGCTTCACCATTTACATTCTGGATGATATCATTGACAAGAAGGCAAGGTGGGGGCTATATTTTATTAGAGATTTGGCCCCTCAACCCAACAAAAGCTTCTGTAGATGTACCATGCAGAGCATTCTGACAGGCTGCATCACTGTCTGGTATGGGGGACGTGGGGACTACTGCACAGGACCAAAAGAAGCTGCGGAAAGTTATAAAATTAGTTAGCTCCATCATGGGTACAAGCTGCCGTAGTATCCAAGACAATCTCAAGGAGCGGTGCCTCAGAAAGGCGATGTCCATTATTAAGGACTCCTATCACCCAGGGCATGCCCTTTTCTCATTGTTACTGTCAGGAAGGAGGTACAGAAGCCTGAAGGATTTATAAAACTCAATTCATATCAACTCACTGCAGCAGGTCACATTTCAACTGTTGTTCCTGCTTTGTTCATGGGATCTTTTTAGCGGCACAACTGCCTTCTCCAAAATTTATGAAATGCTTCTTCCATGCTGTTCAAGAAATTAAGGTAGTTCCTCTGAAGTTGTCTGCCTCTGAGTCTGAAATTGCCAATTTGCTGTCAGACTAATGCTTCTCTGTTCTCTGGGACATCTCACTTTGGTACGATCCCCTGAGCGTCTGATTACCTCACCATCTCATCTACTCATGATCACATCTGGCTCCACTTATCTCCTGCCAGCCCCTCCCCAAGCTGGTTCCATTTACCTGTCACCCCTCCCCAAAATCAGAACCAGGTTTAATGTCACTGGCATATGTCATGAAATTTGTTTCATGGCAGCAGTATTGCGAATACGTAATTAAAAAAACTATAAATTACGGAGGAAATGTTGTTCCTTAAAATGTTGAGTGTATGTCTTCACGCTCTTGTATCTCCTCTTAGATGGTAGCAGTGAGATGAGGGCTTGCCCTGGGTGATGGGGATCTTTAATCATGGATGCCGCCTTTTTGAGGCATAATTTTTTGAATATATCCTGGATGCTGGGAAGACTGGTGCCCATGATGGAGCTGGCTGAGTTTACAACATTCTGCAGCTTTTTCTGATCCTGTGCAGTGGCCCCTCCGTACCGGACGGTGATGCAACCGGTTGGAATGCTGTGCATGGTACATCTGCCTATCACCTTCCAGCCTTCATTCTCACCCTCCGCCCACTCCCCCTCGTTCTGCTACACTGGAGGTCCACGATAGGGGTTCATGACGTAAAAAAGGTTGGGACCCCTTGTGCAAACCACTGGCAATTTTTACTGTTCCATCACAGTACTGATGCGAGATCTCCACCCAAAATGTCACTTTACACCTTCTTGCCTCCACAGAAGCTGCTTGACCAACTGAGTTTTTCCAGCATTGTGTTCTTTGTGAGCATTATCCGCTGCTCCAAGTCTTTTTCAATTTCATGCTTGGCCATTCAGTGTTTCTATTCTCAATACCTTTAGTCTGAGTAGTTCATGCCACTTTGATGCACCCGTTGACCTGCAGTGATGCGTACACATGCCTAGCCTTTACTGTTGCCCCAACCCCCACAATTCGCTTTGTTTTTAATGGCTTTGAAGTTGTATCTTATGTGATTATTCACTTCATTGCATACTTATGAATGTATCATGTTACTATTTATTGCTATGCTTCATTACCACATCTCTGGGCCACGTGAGTTTTCTTGTTACACAACCGCATACTTCATCCAATCCATCATCTTCTTTCAAAGGAGCTCTCAAGCTTACTTGTTTGCTTGCTTTACATCCCGAGTGCCACGTTGCCAGTCAAAAGGACTGCTGTCTAACTGTACGCGAGTTACTGCATCGCTACCTGTGCCTTGATCACCATACCTGTCCTCGTGCAGAGACCTACTTGTGCTCAACGCCCTGCCGTACCACTTTGCAGTTTCTCTCACTGTTGCTGGTAGTTACTTGGTAGTTATTGATCTGCCATTCTCTCCGATTGCACCCTGTTTGTTTCTGTCTGCTGCCTGATAGATCTTTCTCCCCTCCTGTCTCCAGTGTCTCAGGTGGGGCCACTGCACCCAGAAGTGTATGGGATTCCTTGACCGCACCCCCGAGCGACCATCATTTCAAAGATACTGTCATTCAGTTGGACAGACTCAATCCATTCTATGTTCTTGAGGCAACTGGACACCCCGTCTCTCCTATACACTCAGTGTTTCACTTCCCATGTGATGCACCATCAATAACTCTTGGAGACGTGAGGAGAGATATAGGCTTTTATTGGCTGGAAGAAAGAACAAGCAGCAATTGACCACCACACAACATCCTGGAGACTGAGGCCGGGGCGGTGTCTCCAATCGCCTTTATACCGGGGTCTGTGGGAGGAGCCACAGTCAGTGGGAGGAGCCACAAGAGCAGTCAGCGGGGGGGGGGGGGGGGGCGTGTCCAGACAGGTATATGTAGTTCACCACACCATGTAACTTGGAGGTCTCTCTATTTCTAAAGAGCCCAACATAATTCTTCTCTGCCTTATTCTGGCCTGTGATGGATTGTTTTGGCATAGTGTCCATGTACAATGTATCTTTGCTTTACGATTGGCACTAAATATATTGTGCAGTAGATACCGTGGAGTATTTCTCTTTCCATCTTCTTAACATCTGATTCTTCTGTGTGTACGGTACCCCTTCTGGAATGGGCTCAACAACTTCTGTACCCTGAACCGACTCAAACCACCATCTTTGGCAACTGTTGCTATCCTCAGGAGCTCACACCCCTTACAAGATACGTCCCATTCTGCGATACCTGTTGCGCTTGCCTGTCTGAGGTAAAGTGCCTCGTGCAATATCCGCGGCAAGACTGCTCATCTTTCGCATTGGGGCGACCTACTGGTTTTTCTCCTGGTCCACGCGACTTGGTCAAGTCCTGCCAGAATGTCTCGGCCCGAGCCGTCAACTGTACTCTTTTCCATGGATGCCGCCTGGCCATTCTGTGTTTGTTGCTTGGCCAAGAGAATGGTATTGCTGCCAGTATCACCTCTGCTGCCTTTTCCCCTGTGTGCATCTTAGACCAGTGGCCAGAATGAACCAGCCTCGTGGTTTTAAATGGCATCTCTGCGTTAGTGACCCTGTGACTTGCAGCCTCTAACATCAGATTCGTTGTTTTAAATAGCCTGAACTTTCTGATCAGTTAACATGCATAGTAAGTGATTCTGCAATGGCCAATTTAAAAAAGGTTGGAGAATCTATTTATTTATTTGTTTGTTTATTTTATCTATCTATTTGTTGATTGATTGAGGTACAGTGCAGAATAGGCCCTTCCTGCCCCTCAAGCCATGCTATCCAGCTAACCCCCTATTTAAACCTAGCCTAATTGTGGGACAACTTACAATGACCAATTAACCTACCAGCCGTTATGTCTTTGGATTTTGGCAGGAAACTGGAGTTCCTGGGGAAAACCCATGTGGAGACGGGGAGAACGTACAAACTCCTTACAGGCAGCGGTGGGAATGCAATATCCTGCCTTGTCTTTAGGCTGAGCAGGCATTGCCAGTCATTTCCTCTGGCTGCATGTGTCAGAATTGTGCTCTTTTAAAATCTCCAGTGACATAGAGGACTGAGTTGCCCCTTTGGCTTTTCACTGTTTGTGGTGCAAGGGTACTCGCGAAACTCTCAGATGCCTCTGGCCCTGCTAGCAGGAACAGTACCACTGTGGTTTCACTAATCTGTGCGTTCCCCCAGGACCTTGATGATATTGTTTGCCTTCATGAACATCAACAGAGAGGGTAGTTAGTATCTATTTCTGTCTCTCAGGTTTCCTGACACATGTGGCACGTTCACTGTCAGCCAGCAACTCTGCTCTACTTAGTACACCCTGTCTCAATGTTTTTTGCATCTCTGTTACTCAACCAGTAACATTGCAAAGTCTGTGCCCATCTAGTGACAGAAGTTCCTTTTGTGCTGTTTGTAGAAGCACATAAAGAGAGGGAGAGAGAGAAACAGAGCAGTCTTTATTCTTTGAGCAGTGGCTTTTAGTTAAACTGCAGTGTGTAAATATATAAACAATATATGAAAAGTCTTAAATTGTAATAAGGTCTGGTCCTGAAGCTATGCTCTGGATAATGTACTTTCAGAGATCAACTTCTTCAAGGAAGTGACAAAACAAGTCGATGAAGGTGGAGTGGTGGATGTGGTGTCAGTTAATGGATGTACATAAGGCATCATGGTAGAAAGTCAGGAGGCGTGAGATCCCGGAAAACTTGGCAGCGTGGATTCAGAATTGGCTTGCCTATAAAGGTCAGAGAGTGGTAGGAGATGGAGTGTACTCTGTCTGGATGTGGGCGACTGGTGATGTTATGCGACCTCTGCTCTTTTGTGATTTTTACAGAAGACTTGGATGAGTAAGTGGATGGGCGGCTTAGTAAGTTTGCAGATGACTTGAAGGTTGGTAGTGTTGTTGATAGTGTAGAAGGTTGTCGTAAGTTACAATGGGCCATTCATTGAATGCAGAGCTGGGCCAGATGGAGTTCAATCCAGGGAAGTGTAAAGTGTTACACTTTGGAAAGTTGAACTTGAAGGTGGATTACAGGGTTAATGGCAGGAATATTAGCAATGTGGAGGAACAGAGGGATCTTGGGGTCCACATTCACAGAACCTCAAAGTTGCCGCACAAGGTGATGGTGGTTAAGAAGGTGTATGGTGTGTTGGCCTTTATTAGTCAAGTTCAAGTGCCATGAGGTAATGTTGTGGCTCAGTTAAACTTCTGTTAGACCACATTGTGTTCTGCTCAAATAATCTTAAGAAGGACGTGGAGGCTTTAGAGAGGGTGCAGAGGAGATTTACCGTACCTTTGGATTAGAGAGCATATTTTATGAGGAAAGGCTGAGTGAGTGAGTGAGTGATTGGAGCAAAGGAAGATGAGCGATGACTTGATAGAGGTATATAAGATGATGAAGTGACATAGATAGAGTGAACAGCCAGTGCCTTTTCCTCAGGGTAGCAAGGGCCAATATGAGAGGACATACTTGTCAGGTGATTGGAGGAAATTGTAAGGTGGGTGTCAGGCAATTTTTTTACATAGAGAATGGTAAATGCATAAAATGCACTGCCAGAGATGGTGTTAGAGGCAGATACATTTGGGAGATTTAAGATGCTCTTCGGTAGGCACATGGAAGAAAGAAAATTGGTGCACTATGTGGGAGGGAAGGGTTAGATTGATCTTGGAGTAGGTTAACTAGTCAGCAACACATTGTGTGCTGAAAGGCCTGTATTGTCCTGTTCTATGTAAACACTTTTGTACTATTGCATAAGGTTCCTTACCTGGCCAATTGGTTTTAATTTTGTGCCATGTGTGAAATGTATATTTGGCATGCATTCCAGACTCAAACAAGGTGTTATATTGCTGATGAAGAATTGTTACTTACCAATGATTGTGAAACTGTACACCGACAAGAATTAGCACCTTGCAAAGTAGAGAGTAACAGGTGCATCACAAGAAAAGCTCACTTTGAGAACATACTGGCACATATTCAGGTAATCAGCAACTGAGTTTACTCTAGGACGGGTGGCCAACCTTTTACATTCCATGTGTCAATTTTTTCACACACAAGTTCAGATGCGCCGTACAACTCTGGTACCGCCATTCAATTCTTGTAAAAATATGTTAATATAGACATATTTAGCATTTTTACATGATATATTGATTTAATATAAAAACAAGGTAAACTTTACTTACCATAATGAGACTTTTAACAAATATATTTAGACTTCTTTTGATTTCTTCCTTTTTCTTAATCACATATTCTTTTTGTAACTCAGACCCAAGCACTAGCTTCAGTTTTCCTTCTATTTCAGTCTGATGTGTTTTATAGTGTCTATTAAGATCATGTCTTCTGTTATGTGAGAAAGTGTTTTCACAAACAATGCACAACGGTTTTCCTGACGGACCCGCTATAAATAAGAACTCATTTCCCCACTGTTCCTTGAATTCACACTTACTATCACTTTCTGCTTTTCTTCAGCTCATGTTCTTTTGCACTGTGTTGGGTAACTGAATGTAAAAACAAGGCTTAGTTTTCAAAAAGGTACAAAACTTTAAATGTTCACAAAGGACGAATGAAGCACAACTCCGTAGCGTACGATTATCAGTTGTAAACTGACTGGCAGAAGCCTGTGACGCACCGCTGAGCACCTCAGGATCCTGGCACCTCAGGATCAAGCAAGTATCAAACGTGTATTGAACAGTTATGGACTGACTGCAGAACAAAAGTCTTCTTTCCTAGTTTTTTAAAAATTGAAAACAGATTAATGTGAAAGAAGATAACCTTTGCCAAAAGATGTGCATGAAATAATAAAATCACTAAAGATAATTGCTAAGTTATAGATTTATTCTCTGTAAGACCTATTTCTAGCTCTAAGCTACTTGAATTGCTGTTATAGATTTTTTTCACTACAAGTCAGTTTTTGTTTAATACTTTTTGCATGAGTAGGCTTAATTTATTATTATTATCACTGGGGTGCAATGCGCTGCTTCTAATCATCCAATGTGCCATAGGTTGGCCATTCCTGCTCTAAGATAAAGCAAATTTGACTTCAGATAGCTCTGCAGCTTGGCCGCAGCATTTGTTTGCCCAGATTCAGTGCACATACTTATACTTAGCAGGGTAGTCAAGTCAAGTCAAGTCACTTTTTATTGTCATTTTGACCATAACTGCTGGTGCAGTACATAGTAAAAACGAGACAACGTTTTTCAGGACCATGATGTTACATGACACAGTACAAAAAACTAGACTGAACTACATAAAAAAACAACAAGAAAAAAACACTACACTAGACTACAGACCTAACCAAAACTGCGTAAAGTGCACAAAACAGTGCAGGCATTACAATAAATAATAAACAGGACAATAGGGCAAGGTGTCAGTCCAGGCTTCGGGTATTGAGGAGTCTGATAGCTTGGGGGAAGAAACTGTTATATAGTCTGGTCGTGAGAGCCTGAATGCTTTGGTGCCTTTTCCCAGACGGCAGGAGGGAGAAGAGATTGTATGAGGGGTGTGTGGGGTCCCTCATAATGCTGTTTGCTTTGCAGATGCAGCGTGTAGTGTAAATGTCCGTAATGGCGGGAAGAGAGACCCCAATGATCTTCTCAGCTGACCTCACTATCCGCTGCAAGGTCTTGCGATCCGAGATGGTGCAATTTCCGAACCAGGCAGTGATGCAGCTGCTCAGGATGCTCTCAATACAACCCCTGTAGAATGTGATGAGGATGGGGGGTGGGAGGTGGACTTTCCTCAGCCTTCGCAGAAAGTAGAGACGCTGCTGGGCTTTCTTTGCTGTGGAGCTGGTGTTGAGGGACCAGGTGAGATTCTCTGCCAGGTGAACACCAAGAAATTTGGTGCTCTTAACAATCTCTACCGCGGAGCCGTCGATGTCAGCGGGGAGTGTTCACTCTGTGCCCTCCTGAAGTCAACAACTATCTCTTTTGTTCACATTCAGAGACAGGTTGTTGGCTCTGCACCAGTCCGTTAGCCGCTGCACCTCCTCTCTGTAAGCTGACTCATCATTCTTGCTGATGAGACCCACCACGGTTGTGTCATCGGCGAACTTGATGATGTGGTTCGAGCTGTGTGTTGCAGCACAGTCGTGGGTCAGCAGAGTGAACAGCAGTGGACTGAGCACACAGTCCTGGGGAGCCCCCGTGCTCAGTGTGACGGTGTTGGAGATGCTGCTCCCAATCTGGACTGACTGAGGTCTCCCAGTCAGGAAGTTGAGAATCCAGTTGCAGAGGGAGGTGTTCAGGCCCAGTAGGCTCAGCTTTCCAATCAGTTTCTGAGGGATGATTGTGTTGAATGCTGAACTGAAGTCTATGGACAGCATTCGAACATACGTGTCCTTTTTGTCCAGGTGGGTTAGGGACAGGTGGAGGGTGATGGCAATGGCGTCATCAGTTTAGCAGTTGGGATGGTACGCAAACTGCAGGGGGTCCAGTGAGGGGGCAGCAGAGTCTTGATATGCCTCATGACGAGCTTCTCGAAACACTTCATGATGATGGATGTGAGTGCAACGGGACGGTAGTCATTTAGGCAGGACACTGAAGACGGTGGTGCTGCTCAGGGAGATGTTGAAGATGTCAGGGAGAACATCTGCTAACTGGGATGTTGTCTGCTCCAGCAGCCTTCCGTGGGTTGACCCTCACATCGGCCATGGTGAGACAGAGCACCTGGTCATTTGGAGGAGGGGTGGACTTGCTTGCCGCCACGTCATTTTCCACCTCAAAACGGGCATAGAAGTTATTCAGCGCATCTGGGAGGGAGGCATCACCGGCACAGTCAGGTGTTGTTGTCCTGTAATTAGTGATGTCCTGGATGCCCTTCCACATGCGCCGCGTGTCGCCGCTGTCCTGGAAGTGGCTGTGGATTCACTGGGCGTGTGCACACTTTTCCCCTCTGATGGCTCGGGACAGTTTGGCCCTTGCTGTTGTTAGAGCTGCCTTGTCGCCTGTTCTGAAGGCGGAGTCACAGGTCCTCAGCAGCACACACACCTCCACGGTCATCCATGGCTTCTGTTTTTTTATTATTAAACAAAATATACTTCATTCAAAAATAAAATTATGTACAATAAACCATTCAATGACTCTCAGTCCTTCACAAATGCTTCCATTACTGTCTTTACGTTCCCACACTTTTGCCAGGTGGCACTCTGTTATTCCATATTTACATACCCTTTTTGAGAGGTATACACCCCGGCCCCCTACCCCTCAACTCCCACGGGAGAAGGACCCTAGACTGTGGTCCTTCCCCACCGGGCCCTTGCGGTGGCTGCACCGAGTTTGAGTGCGTCCCTCAGCACGTACTCCTGCAGCCGAGAATGTGCCAGTCGGCAGCATTCCCCCACGGACATCTCCGTGTGCTGGTAGACCATCAAGTTTCGGGCCGACCAAAGAGTGTCTTTGACCGAGTTGATGATCTGCCAGCAGCACCGGATGTTGGTCTCGGTGTGCGTCCCCGGGAACAGCCCGTAAGAGTCCTCTGTTACGCAGCTGCTGGGGATGAACCTCGACACTGCCCTTTCCATCCTCCTCCACACCTTCTTGGTGAACCCACAGTGTGCAAAGAGGTGGGTCACCGACTCCTCCTCACTGCAGTCCTCCCGTGGGCAGCGGGGTGTGGAAGCGACGTTCCGGGCATACAAAAGGGATCGGACTGGCAGGGCCCCTCTCACTGCCAGCCAGGCGAGGTCTTGGTGCCTGTTGGTGAGGTCTGGTGATGAGGCATTTTGCCAGATGAACTGGATGGTCTGCTCGGGGAACCACCCCACTGTGTCCATCTCGTCCTTCTCCTGCAGTGCCTTCAGGACCTTACGTGCTGACCACTGCCTGATGGCCCTGTGGTCAAAGGCGTTGACCTGAAAGAACTTCTTTACGAACGACAGGTATGGCGGCAACGACCAGCTGACAGGGGTGTTGCGCGGGAAAGGGGCCAGACCCATCCTTCTGGTTAGCGCGTGTAGTGATGGTCTTGGACAGAGTAACATCATCATTGCTGATGTAGCTGGTCACTGATGCTGTGTACTCCTCTAAGTTGGTAGAGTCGCTATCAGTTGCAGCCTCCCTGAACATGTGCCAGTCAGTGTGCTCAAAGCAGTCTTGAAGAGCAGAGATGGCTCCTGCTGGCCAGGTTTTCACCTGCTTCTGAACTGGTCTGGAGCGTCTGTATGCTGTGATTAGCATAACAGAGATGTGCTATCTATTACTTTTTATTAAATACTTACAGTCGGGTGGCAAAAGGAACTCCCTTCATTGTAGGAGATGTGAAATCTGTCTACAGGCTTGGTTAGCTTGACAAGTACAAGAAAATATTGTGAATAAGCCCCCAACAATACAACAGCAGATGCCTGGTACCTTGCTCAGTGGAATTTGGATGTTAAGGAATACTGGTTAAAGTAAAGCATTTTTGATGTTTAAATGAATTTGACCACATTTATTCCATAGTTCTTTTTAAATTACATGCACTGCAAGCAGAATGATTATTATAATTTCTGCCCTTCAGTAGGCAAAGTAAATTTATTAAAGCAACACACACAAAATGTTGGAGGAACTCAGCAGGCCAGGTAGCATCTATGGAAAAGAGTTACAGCATCTGCAGATTTTCTGTTGTTTGTAGATGTATTAAACAACTTTTAGTTGAAGATTTATTGTCATAAAACTGTGGCAGGATTGAGGAGTTGCAACCCAAAAACCATGACTTGGTAATATGAAACGAAGCACTGGGAACTTTGGATGTTGAGAGATATAAAGAGAAAAGAGGAGCCCTACAGGAGTTATTGGGAACTAATGATGGGGGAGGCCTGTCAAGACTACAATGTATGCAGAAAGATGCCCAAAGGGAGATTAGGAGCAAAAAGTGGGATTATTAAATGTTACTGGCAGAAAAATTGATCAGCATGGATGTACTCTCAGTGGCCACTTTATTAGGTACACCTGTACACCTTATTAATGCAAATATCTAATCAGCCAATCACGTGGCAGCAGCAACAAGGCAGATATGGTCGAGAGGTTCAGTTGTTGTTCAGACCACACAGCAGAATGGGGATGAAATGTGATGTCAGTTAATTTGACTGTGGAATGATCATTGGTGCTAGACAGGGTGATTTGATCTCCTGGGATTTTCACACATAACAGTCTCTAGAATTTACAGAGAATGGAGCAAAAAAAGACAAAGTAAAAAAAAACATCCAGTGAGCAGCAGTTTTTTCTGGGGGCAAAAACACCTTGTTAATGAGAGGGGTCAGAGGAGAATGGCTGGGCTAGTTCAAGCTGACAGGAAGACGACAATAACTCAAGTAACCACGTGTTACAACAATGGTGTGCAGAAGTGCATCTCTGAATGCACAACATGTTGTACCTTGAAGTGGATGGGCTACAACAGCAGAAGATCACAAATATACACTCAGTGGCCACTTTATTAAGAATAGGACATACCTAATAAAGTGGCCCCTGAGTGTTTATATTGGGCTGAATGGCTTGTTTCTACACTAGATGACTTAGTGACCTGATTTCCTTTGGTGTTACGGAGATACAATTTTATGTTCTGAGACATATCACCATTTTAAAATGATATCCTCTTATGACAATTCTTAGGAAAATTAATGCCAGCTGAAGTGGCTTTAGAACTAGTTTGAGTAGTGAGCCTGCCCAGTTATATGATGCCTGTGTATGTGATGAGGTCACTTCAGTTTTTAGTGATGGTTACTGAACACATGGGGATTGTATCCTCTTTTTGAACATGTGTGCTTTTTAAAGTTATTGACTCAAATCAAGTTGGCCAAGCACAATCTGGCTTCAACAGATTTGTGGAAGTAATTTTTTCTTTAAATGGTAAACTTATTTTGTCTTGGATTATTGTCAGTGGTGAGAAATCTTTTTAGAGATAATACTCTGAAACAATGTCAATTTTTGGGATTATATAAGAAAAATGGCAGTCCGGTTTGGGCTTGAGTGACTTGATTTCTTGTGAGTTCTTTGATAGTTGAGAAGCTTGACAATGGCTTTATTGTGAGCCTGATAGAGCAGGGTTCCCCAGGCATATAAATGTTTTAGCTAGGTTGCAAGAAGGAGGGGTTAAGAAATCATTTTGAAACTCCATGGCTTGTGACACTGACGAGGGCCAGCCACCAAATTCCTGACTGAAAGATGTTTTCCTTTTTCTCCCTAAGCATCCAGGAAAATGTAATAAATAAATAAATAAATCTTTTGCTTAGAAGTGTCTATTGAAAAAGTTATCTGTGGGGAACAGGAATGTTTGAATCTGGCTCCTTGTCAGATTTGATAAGAGGTCATTGTTGGCTTGTGGAAATCAGCTGGACGTCTTCCGGTCCAGAAAATCGGACTTGTCGATCTCAGGTCTCTTCTGTCAGCACTTGTGGAATGTTATTACAGTGAAGTCCATCACCATCCAGTTGAGAAATTTGTGCAAAATCAAAGTATCTGTACAAGATGTGATTGCACTTATATAACATTAGATTTGTCAGAAAAGGTTGTCAGTTTTTCTCACCCCCAGTTCTGATTGTTTAAAATCAAGGCATATAGTTCTGTCTGCATTTGAAATTGTTGGGTGTTTCCTTTCTCAATGCATCACTGTTTGAGTTCACTACATAGACAAATGATTTTACGAAGTGTCATGAAATTTCTTTCAGGCTGAGTATGGGTTTTCAGGTTCTGAGTGAGGAACTTAACAATAAGCATTTTATATAATAATTAGAATGACATTTTACATAATGACTTGAACAGGTTAATGAAGAGGAAGGACCAGGTTAATTTCAATCCAAGCTGCCTGACCTGCTGAGCTCCTCCAGCAGTTTGTGTGTGTTGCACTGGATTTCCAGCATCTGCAGAATCTCCTGTGTTTATAATGAAGAGAGCACCCTGACTTCCGTCACAGCGAATTTTCAGTTTTATGCTGTGTGAGTAGCATTATAAAGACTACTATTAGACAGCGTAATATAAATAATCTGGATTTTGTAGTCAGTGAGGAAGTAGTGAATATCCCATTCACTGCACTTATGCTGGCCATGGGCTTTTGCAAAACATGGTAATTAGGGATATAGTTTTGCACTCAAAGGAAACAGAATTATGTTTCTTATCACTGTCTTATATGATATGAAATTTATTGTTTTATTGCAGGAGTGTAAAGATATGTTACTATGCATTGTAAGGTAAATACTGCATAAACATGAACAATGAGGTCGTGTTCATGGGTTCAGGGACCATAAGAATGTAAGAAATAGGAGCAGGAGTTGGCCATCTGGCCCGTTGAGCCTACTCTGCCATTCAATAATAATATGGCTGATCTGACCATGGACTCATTGCCACCTACCTGCCTTTTATTCTTAACCCTTAATTCCCCTGCTATGCAAAAATCTATCCAACCTTGTCTTAAGTATATTTACTAAGGTAGCCTCCACTGCTTCATTGGGCAGAAAATTCCACAGATTCACCACTCTCTGGGAAAAGCAGCTCCTCCTCATCTCCATCCTAAATCTACTCCCATGAATCTTGAGGCTGTGTCCCCTAGTTCTAATTTCAGCTACCAGTGGAAACAACTTTCCTGCCTCTATCTTATCTACCCTTTTCATAATTTTATATATTTCTATAAGATCTCCTCTCATCCTTCTGAATTTCAGCGAGTACAGACCCAGGCAACTCAATCTCTCTCATAGTCTAACCCCCCCTCATCTCTCGAATTAGCCTGGTGAACTTCCTCTGTACCACCCTCAAAGCCAGTATATCCTTCCTCAAGTAAAGAGACCAGAACTGCACGCAGTACTCCTTATGAGGCCTCACCTGTACCCTATACAGTTGCAGCAACCCTTCCTGCTGTTAAATTCAATCCCTCAAGCAATGCAGCCCAACATTCCATTTAGCTTCTTGATAGCCTGCTGCACCTGCAAACCAACCTTTTGTGATTCATGAACAAGCACTCCCAAGCCTTTCTGCACAGCAGCATGCTGCAATGTTTTACCATTTAAATAATAATCTGACCTTCCATTTTCCCCTCCAAAGTGAATGACCTCACATGTACTAACATTGTACTCCATCTGCCAGACCCTTGCCCACTCACTTAACCTATCTATATATCTCTGCAGACCCTCTGTATCCTCTGCACAATTTGTTTTTGCACTCAACTTGGCAAACTTGGGTACACTACAGTCGGTTCGCTCTTCCAGATCGTTAATGTATATCGTGAACAGTTGCACCTACCCCTGTGGCACACCACTCACAGCTGATTGCCAACCAGAGAAACAGCCTTGTATCCCAGCTCTCTACTTTCTGTTGGTTTACCAATTCTCTCTCCATGCTAATACAGAAATTTGAATTCATGCATTCAGAAATCTGATGGCAGAAGGGACGAATCTGTTCCCAAATTGCTGAGTCTGGGTCTTTATCCTCTCGTACCTTCTCCCTGGTGGTAGTAATAAGAAGACATGTCCCAGATGGTGAAGGCCCTTAGTAATGGATGTTGACTTCTTAAAGATTACGGCCTTGATGGTAGGAGGGTTGTGCCCATGATGAAGTTGGCTGAATCTACAACCCTTGTGATCTTGTACCTTCATTGGGTCCTTCGTACCAGCTGTGAAGCTGGACTTGACTGAGCTGGACAAAAATGGTTCATCTAGCCAATCAAGTTAAAGAGTCTTTAATAAGGTACTCAGCTCCAGTCAGGTTAATTGTAAAAAGCATTCCATCATGGTCCGTAAAGTATTATCTTGAGGACCTACTGTTGCAAATTCCTTTGTGCACAGATGTATTGTGTGTTTAGGAACTGTACTTTTACACATTGAGCTATTGAAAAGCTTTCTTTTCCTTTGAGTGCTTCACCACTGAGGATTCACCTGGTATACAGATGGAGGGGTAGGGTTGCCGTGGGTTCTGAGAGTTGGCATGACATTTTTTTCGAGGGAGGTGTTGGGTTCTTGACATTTGGGCTAGTACGTGGGAGGAATGGGGCTGCGGGTTCCGGTCAGTTACTTAAAAGCAGGTCTGGATGGGACCATCACAGTCGGATCCCCATTGGTAAAACAGCCTGTGAAGTCCTGTTTATGCATGTCATCCGCAGGCCCCATTTGTGTGGACAGAAATCACAGCAGTGGCATTGAGGGACACATTGTGCGATGTTGAAGCCACTGTGCTTGTCCAACTGTGCCATCACATCAGGCACGTGGAGTCTGGAAGGAAAATCATGCGTATTGTTGTAAGCTCTTTAACCACAGCCTTTTCGTAGAAATTGTATGATGCAGCTTACGTAAATGTATTAAATGACTAAAATTCACAAAATATAAAGCAGAAAATGTAAGTTTGAATATATTGTTCATTGTAACACATGGACCCAAAGAGAAGTAAATAAACAGTAGAGAAAGATAGGGAGAGGAACATAATAATAAAATAAAAAAGGAAAAGGTAAAAGTGAATCTTTATAAATAACTACAATCTGAAGAATAAGATTGCACAATGGTAATTTTGTACCGCCAGAACATTTTTGGCAATGTTATTTTTTAAAAAATCACTTGCATCGGAAAGGAGAGGTTTCAATTTTTCCGGTATGTAACTGGGCAAATAATAATGTTTCAAGGCCACAGCTTCAAGAATGCTGCCGTCTCTCATGAAGTGAAACTTGTTCAACTCCTTGACTTTTGCATTGAATTGCATATGCATAGGTACTGTATGGCCATATGTACTATGGCCTCAGATATGTATGGTACATTGAAGTATTTCAAGTCCATGTGGCATATAGAGACTTCTTAGATTTCCTATTACAAAAGCACCAGGAGATACTGTAAATATTGAGTACCACATCTCCTCCTTTTTCCCTCATTAATATTCTATACAGACACTGGTTCCAGCTGGCTCTCCAGGTGAGGGTTGATTCACACTAGGCTGTGAATATAAACAGATGATAAGTCTAACAGTCAGAGATGAATGCATCATACTTTCCAAGCCAGATGTAGGAATAATATTCAGTGTGAAATAGAAGATCTAAGATGTTGATGGTATTATTCAAAATAAACAGATAGATAACCGTGTTTTGAACTGTGGCAAACTATTGGACTTGGAATTTTTCATAGAATGTGATCATTCAAAATTTGATATACAAAATTATGAGGGGTATAGATAGGGAAAATGCGAGTACGCTTTTTCCGCTAAGGTTCGGTGAGATTAAAACTAGAAGTCATGGGTTAAGGGTGAAAGGGGAACATGACAGGGAACTTCTTCAGTCAGAGGGTGGAAAGGCCTGCCAGCAGAATTGATGGATGTGGGTTGTATTTCAACATTTAAGAGAAATTTGGGTAAGTACATACATGGATGGGAGGAGTATAGAGGGCTATGGTTTGGGTGCAGGTGATGGGACTAGGGAGAATAATAGTTCGGCATGGACTAGATGGGATGAATGGCCTGTTTTTGTGCTGTAGTGTTCTGTGATTCTATGACTATAACTTATACCCCTGAACTGAGGAGGCAGATAAGGTCCTTGTTTGTTTGTGGACCTTGGAGTCACATATAGGCCAGAGTGAGTAAGGAAAAGCAATATTGCAATTCAGAAAGTGCACTGTGAATACTTCAGTGCATTGTATTCCTCCCGATGGAGAGGAGTGATGGCAAGAGATGGATTCATAAATTAAAGAATCAGAGGTGTTATCGTGAACATTTGTAAATGGAATGTTTGTAAATCAAGCAATTGCTCTTAATAAACAAATGCAGTGTTCAGAACTTCTAACTCTTAAGTACTGGATCCTTTTTCTTATCACCCAGTCCAAGTCATCGCTTCTGCTGTGCGAATCTTAGATCAATCTATCAATACTCAACCAGCTGATGCTCATGCTTGGTCTTCTGTTAAAGTAACCTTGGTGCGCCTGTTGTGGGTTGTTTCAAGAAACTCCATGCTGCACTTTCTCAGGCTCTCTGGTGTTGATCAAATCATTGGGAAATGGAAGTCGCTTCACTAGAAGGTCACTGTTTTGGGTGTGTTTCTTTACCTCTGACCCATTAGATGCAGTAAAAATCAACACATTCTCAGAGGAGGTAGCTACCTGGGGATTTTAACCAGTTTTTGAGTTACCCAAGGAAATTGAACTGCACAGAGAGAACACTTTAATAAAATTGGCACAGGAATTTTCCCAGTTGGAATGGAGTAGGTATCATTATTGGCCCATGTGACTTGAAGCAATCCATAATTTGGTCACAGTGTTAGTGAATCTGTGGAAGAGTCTGGTTTGAAAGCAGTAATTGTTTTTGCTGATTTATTGGTTATCTGCGTTCGGGCCTGTTCAGAACCCAATGGATGAATGATGAGGATGTTAACACTTCAATTCAGTTGCATCTAAGTTCTGAAATTTGCATAATCTCTTGAAAAAGAGTCCTTGCCTGAGATTGAGATTGTGTTTTAAAATATAAGTTTTGCTATCAGTCAATTAATGTTTTGCTTATAAGTTAAGACTTCTGTAGTTGAAGGTTATATTTGGATTGCAACCCTAAGCAATTCAGTATGGACTTGCTGTTTAGCACCTTTTTGAAATTAGATTTTTGTACAGAACTAAAAACAGTTTGCCCTTCATTTCTCTGGAGTCTGGAAGTTACTTGTTATTGAAGGGTGGAATCTTGACTCTCCTATGGAAAACCCTTATCCAGTTTTGTCTTGTAGTATCCATCAGGAACAGAGTGTCTTGTCAGAAAGAGTTAAAGAGGTAAATCAAAACACAGTGGATGCTGGTTAACTGGGACACATCGAGACCAGTACAATTTGACCCAATTAAGTGGCTGACCCAATTAGCCAAAATTTTGTGGAAATAGTTAAAAAGATATGAAAAAGACCAACCACTTTAAATTAAATACAGAACAAATTACAACATTACCAATACGCCTGGTGGCTGTCTGTCATATCAGATGATGACAGGAAATCTGCGCAAGAGAGTTTTTAAAGTGGAAAAGCCATTGCAGAGTTGCACTCGCTTGACCTCAGATGCCGGGTCCAATGGTATGAGTAGTCATCACAACTGGGGACTTCCTTGGTTACAAGAGGATGACTCTGACATTTTCTGCGCCTCGCCACGGAACATTGCAAAACTGCCTTCCCGGCCATTGGATCTCACTGTAGATTTCATGCCGGAGCTGACTTCACACGCTAGGACAGGCACGTCCCGATCTCACTGGGATACGAGACCTGCCGGCTACCCTCACCTGGTTTAGCCAACCTGTCAAAGTGTGCACCGGGTGGATGTGGCCGCTGTTGCATGCAAACAGTTACTTTGAGCCACAGGAGAGGACTGCGTATGTGGTGGAGTCCAGAGATAACATTCAAGATGATTATTGATACAGTCAACAAGCTTCTAACTTGTTGAAGTAGAGAAATTGCTTCATTTTCACTCCCAGCCGCTTCTGGCATCTCCATGCCTGAATATTTGAAACTGCAGTGAGCAAAACAGTTCTAAATTGTCTTATTGCTTATTTCCCTCCAACTATCAGTAACAAAAATCACTGCTTTTTGAACACACATGCACACCACTAATGCTATTTAAAAATTGTTCACTTTAAGCATGGTGTAGTGTCTATCAGCCACACAAGTGCATGTGACTGGTGCTAGTTAAAAACTGTTTAACTAGTTAAAAAGTCTCCTGTTCCAATTAAGCGGCATAGCTGATGCCCCAATAAACTGGAATTCACTATATTCCTTTAAGACACAAAAACTCAACAGGAAATGTGTCCTGATTGAGCGCAGAGTATCCCAAATAAATGAAGTGAACCCTGACTATTTTCTCAATAAGTTTTGTTCATTAAGGGTTGTCCCAAATAAGTGTCTGCCCTGATTAACCTACGGCCCAATTACCTGGCATCCACTGTATAAGAAGAGACCCAACAGACTGAGCATGAGATGAAATAAATTTGCTTTTCTTCAGCTGCTTCTCAGGTGAATTGGGATGAAGATGTTTTTAGCCAATTTGAAAATAAAATGTAAATTCCTACCTGTTGTAATTGTTACTTTGGAGTCCATTACTGTGAGTAACAGCACAGAGTATCGTGCACCCCTCCCTTCTATTTAAAATGCTTTTGATATTCAGTTTGTGAGGCAAAACGTTGCCAACATTTTGGAAATAAAATACCTGCGGCAACGTCTCAGTGATCATTTCCCCAGGAAGGAACTTCATTAATCCCCTGGCTTTAAATGCTGCACTTTGAAACAATTAGATAGTTGTATCAAATTTTATATTTAGACATCTAATAAATTGTTTACATCCTGGAAAGGTATTTTATTTGCATAAATTCTGGGTTGATTCTTGCATAATTTCCAACTGCTTTTGACACAGTCGGTCAGTAATTCCTTCTGCTAAAACATGAAGGAGTGTAAAACATCTGAAGATTGGTAGGTGGAATTTAAGGACTAGTTAATTAATAAATTAAAGTGTTTAACAGGATAAGACTTGGTTTATTAGCTGGCAACAATACCTTTAGTGAAATCCACACCTTATATGTATCTGATGATAGAATTCCTGTTCTAAGCTGGTCTGACCTGGTTTGACAGTAACTTTATTCTGTGCATTTCCTTTGAAGCTTGGTTACATCAGGCTCTGTCATTAGTTCTTCCTGGTGTCAAATATGGCTTCTGCAGGAGGCCTTGGATGTCATGAGGCAATCCGTCCGTGGCGGTCAATTTGATTTATAGTTGTAAGGCTGTAACCCTGGTTGGTGCAAATGCTCTCAATAAAGTATGGAAGCAGTACGATGCTTAGGTTTCTGGGCAGTCCCTTTGTATCGAGGATGATTTTATTTCCACTCCAGTTTTGTGGGTTCTGTGGTGGCTCAGGAAGCCGATGGCAGAAACAGAAGACTTTTCCACAGGTGAAGCAGGTGGTGATTTGTGAGGCGTGTTGGGTGATTTTTTTTGAGGGTGGAGGGACACTCCTTCTGTAAGGTCACTGTGTCCTTCTGATACATGACTGCAAGGTTCTCTGTATCTTCACAAATACTTCTTCTCCACTTCAAGGTCAAGGGTCAGAGGTTCTCAAGAATTTGTGGGGACTTTGTATTTCTCCAAGGAGGCTTTCAGCACACACTTGAATCATTTTCTGTATTGGCCTGGCAATCTCTCTGTGTTGCAGAGCGCAGAATAGAGCATTTGTTTTGGGAGGCTGGTGTAGGACATGGGAATGGTGTAGCCTGCCCACACTGGTGCGTTCTGAGTTTGTGCCTCACAGGCCAGAACATAAAGGTAAAAATGCACTTATTTTTTTTAAAAAAGCTGGCTACCTACTGTTTCCATGAGCCCTCCATTCCAATTCCATACAGCTGAATTAAAAAGACAAGAAAAAAGTATTGTTTCTTTGTTTAACCAGCCCACTCTGAAAGCTGGAACCCTTAAACTAACAACTATATTTTCTCTTCAAAAATATTTTGGAAAAAGGTCTTCAGTTTCTGCTTTCAAAGGGAGGCCATGAAGTAACGAAACATGACAGAAGTGGGGCCATTTCTGTAGCTGGGATAAACCTTTAAATTTATGATATAGTTTGTAAACTAATTTAAGTAACTCAGCAGGGAAGTGCTTAGCTGACTGATGGAGTAATTGGTCTCAGAACTGCAAAGGTTTGTGTTTCATATATAAATGCATTGGTTATGTTTTACAACTATTGTGTAGATTGCTTAAAGCAGGCAATCAAGAAAATATTGTTTGACCATAAAATTAATTGGTATGTTATAAAATATTTCATGAAGGATCAGACCACCAAAACTCCTTATTTAAATATTATCTGAACTCATTGGAAGTATCAGTTGCAACATTTTGAACTGACTACAATGTTTTGCAAGTCAAGGCGTTGTTTTAAATTGCCTTGGTTCAGACAAGGTTTTAAAAAAAAGTATAATTTCACATTGGCAGACACGTAAAACATGTAAAATGAAGTGGACCAAAAATGCATT
Organism: Hemitrygon akajei; assembly: GCF_048418815.1. NCBI lineage: Eukaryota > Metazoa > Chordata > Chondrichthyes > Myliobatiformes > Dasyatidae > Hemitrygon > Hemitrygon akajei. Next base: position 47,021,653 of record NC_133140.1, read on the forward strand.
TAGTGTGGGGTTTTGTGTTTTGTTTATAAAGTAATCATTTGGATTTATGTTGAATTATCATTATTAAGATGAAACTACTTCAGTACTATAGTTTCCAAAACTTTTTTTTCCCCCTTTGTTCCCAGGAAAACGGTTACAAGAGTGGATCTGTGTCATCTTGTGTGTGTGTTTGGTGGCCATCAGCTTCCTGTGCCTGATGCTGCACTTTTCCACGGATCACGGTTTCAAATTAGTAATAGCCATTCGTAAGTATTGTGCATGCTTTGTTGATCTCACATTGTGTACCAATCAGTTGAGCAGATTATTACTGGTAAATTGGAGGAGATGGTGTGAATGAATGCTGGATTTGCACTGGCTCAAGATTCAGGATTGTTTATTGCCATTGTTCAGTACACAAGTTTAAAGGAGAATAACAAAATACTCCAGATCCGATGCAGCATTAAAAATGCAATAAATACAAATACATAGAATTAGCTTATATAGGTACACAGACATAAAGTGGACATCAGAAGTCTCTGTTGCTCTGATAGGTAGTGGTGGTGGTTGGGGTGGGGTGTGGTGAGTCTTAAAAGCCAGGTTACCTTTGCAGCTTTTTGGCATCTTTCTCCCCATTATAAATGGGAATCTCTGATCATTTTTCTGCATTTATGGCTGTGGATTTGCACAGAGGACTACAACATACGATGCTACAAAAGTGGCATTGGTGTCTGTGCTAATCTGTAGCTGGATTTTCAGCAAAATTGTGCTGATCCCTTTTCACTGGTAATCAGAACCTTCAGAATTTTAGGTGTTGCTCCTTTTGAAACCAACATATCTTAACAATTAGATGCATTTGACCTTTTTTCTGGGTAGAAAAAGCACAGGTACTATCATACTGCAGTTTTAACGGTACGAATAAATGATAATCCAAACAATCAACTCATTCTCAACAAGTTATTTTGCGGGTCTTCAGCGTTTCCCAACAAGAAACCCCAAAATTTAAACTCTTCTTTGAAACAAGAATATTTCCATTCACATCCAATCCTCCTGTTCTTTTCTGATGTGGGATTGCAAACAATTGGATGAGGGTGCCGAAGAAACCAATCTCTAAATGTTAAAACACTTAAATTTTTTCATGAAATGTCTGGAACACTTAAGAAAATGAGAGGTGCATTTCAAAATGAATCAGAATCAGATTTATTATCACTGGCATGTGACGTGAAATTTGTTAACTTATGTATCACTGTCGTACTGCCAGGGATAGTGATAGAGGCAGATACATTGGGAACATTTAAAAATCTCTTAGATAGACAAATGGATGAATGAAAAGTGTGGGACTATAGGGAGAGAAGGGTTAGGTTTATTTTAGGTTAAAGGATCGATACAATATCGTGTGCTGAAAGGCCTGTTCTGTTCTATGTTCTCTCTAAGTGTGCATGGTTTACACCTTGTTATGATAACAACAGTGAATATAGTAAGAACCAGCCTGACTGTAGAGTGACTAAGAAACTGTATTTCATTTCACAGTTTATATCGGGCCTTGTTAGTGGGATTCTGAAAGCTCACTGTTAGTGACGCTGTGTCCTAATCGCTCTTCCAGTGTCGGTTCTCTATCACCTTCTTCCTAGATGGTGTGAGCATTGAAATATTTACACTTAAAATAAATTCTGAATCAGATATGCAGTCCAAACTTTAAGGTGGAAGGAAGGTTGATTTTTCTGCCCAATCTACTCCTGACACTGTCAATTTTCCAAAATGTCTGTTTTCAAAAAGCCAGTTCTGGAGCACTGACACTGAAATGAATTAAAAGTAGCTCTTGATCCTTAACTAGTGGATGTACATACCCTTTACCAACAGATTTATACATTGTCCTGCCTGTACCTTGCTATCCAGTATATATTTTATATTTTGTACAAAGTACATACTGCTGTCTTGAGAGGCAGGGTCCTGCCTGGGTTCAGTCCTGGCATGAGTTGCTGTATGTGTGGAGTTTGCATTTCTCTCGGCATCTTCATAGGTTTCCTTTGGATCTGCCAGTTTTTTCCCACATCCCAAAGGTGGGCACATTACTAGTTTAATTGGGCAATGTAATGCCTCCAGGGAGTCAGTGGGAGCAGAATTTTGTTGGGGAGAATAAAATGGATTCAGTAAATGGTGTAAATGGGCTATTTGTGGCCTGTTTTCGGTTGACAAGGCCTTGATAGGCTGTCCTTGGTCAGCAAGACCTTGGTGGGCTGTCCTTGGTCGGCAAGACCTTGGTGAGCTGTCCTTGGTTGGCATGCCCTTGGTGGGCTGTCCTTGGTTGGCAAGGCCTTGGTGGGCTGTCCTTGGTCGGCAAGACCTTGGTGGGCTGTCCTTGGTCGGCAAGGCCTTGGTGGGACGTCCTTGGTCGGCATGCCCTTAGTGGGTCATCCTGAGCTCTATGACCTTATGTGGCTAATGTAAAACTGATAATTCAGGACTTGGGTTGTATGACAGTAGCTGTTTTTGTTTCCCGCAGTATTGGTTGTTTTTCCCATTAATACCCTGACACATTTTAACTTGCTCTTTCTAGATAAATACACACCTATAATAAATAGCATGATAAATTTTCCCGTGAACCCAATAATTTTAAAGGTAGTATAGCAAGCTGGGCACTGGTCATTTTAAAGGGAATGTGGGTAATGGAGCCCTGGTGAGTTTTTGGGAGTATGGGAACTGGATTCCTGGTCAAAGGGAACATGGAAATGGGCTGAAGCGACTTTAAAGGGAGCATAGGAAACCAAACTGTGGTTAGATTAATAGGAGTGCAGGAACTGGACTTCAATGCTGCACTCCATTTTAAAATTACAAATGAGTAGATAAAGATTGCACAACCACTGAGATGAAAAGAAGCACAGCAAATATCATTTGATGAGTCAGATGACACGCCTTTTGGGATTTTGAAATAGTCAGAATATAGATTATCAGAGTTTTAGTGTATTTCTTCAATTTGTATTTTACTAAACTACATGAAGGGTTTGACTGAAGTAGCATGATGGGTTTTGGCAGTACCCTGGAAGGGACGGGTTCACAATGTTGCCATGAAGTTTCAGTTTAACCAGCTAAGAATGATAACCTCCCTTAACTGTATACTGGAATGAGTGCAGTAGGAGCTGTTCTCCGGGGAATACCGGAGAAGGTAACTGGTGCAGTAGTGTCTAAATCATAATTACCTCGCACTGGCACACTGATCATCTGTGGAATTCACCATTTAATAGACTGCCTTCACGTTTGAAGTAATTGCATCTCTGTGTTATTGTGTCCAATGTGGAGGTGTTTAGATATGAAGCATCTGTAAAAATGCCAATCATTTTTTTGTAATTTAAAATAATATCTTTCATGAGACAGGGACCAGGTTGGCCGAGAGTTATTGTGAAATACTGAAGTAACACAATAAATAATTATCTTTAAATGACGATTGTATAATGCATGTTGAGCATTCTATTGGATTGCCGCAGCTTCTAACTTTTCTTGAACATGGGAACATATCATAGAGGTGCGTATTCCTCCTCTTTTCCCTGCTTCAGGTGTGAACTAATTATTACTGACGATGATTGCTGCACTAGTTAGTTTCACCAGTCAGGGACAATTTTTGGAGAGTTGCTCCCATACAATTGCTGACTTCAGTTTGGTATCACAAACTGGAGAGGGGCTGTTTTAGTTAGATGGTCTAAAATTCCATTGCAGCATTCTGGAATGGTTCTTCTCAACTTGTCTTAGAAATGATTTATCCTCAGTACCAGCGATGTCTTTTCAAATCCTCTAAATGACATTTTGCAGAGTTACTTAAAAATACTGTAAACCAGAGCTATAAATTTGATCACATCATACACAATGTACATTGTGACCAAGGTGCTCATGTTATAAATGGTGTACTGTACAGTCAGATGTCTGAAACAAACAGCATATCATGCAACTTACGGTCTGTTATAAACAATGTCCTGACAGTAATATTCTCATTCTCAAAATGTTATACTGCTTGCCTCATGATGTAAGTCTTACGTTGGGTACACAATCTTATGTGGTGGATACATCCCGGTCCACCTCAGGCAAAGTCCTCCCCACCATTGAGCACAGCTACAAGGAGCAGTGCCACAAGAAAGCAGCATCCATCATCAATGACTTGTTACTATCTCTTTGCACTACTGCCTTTGGGAAGGAGCTACAGGTGCCTTAGGTCCCAGCGTCAAGAACGGTTATTACCCTTCCACCATCAGGCGCCAGAGCCAGCGCAGAGAACTTCACTCGACCCCAACGCTGAACTGTTCCCACAATTTATTGTCTCACTTTCAAAGACTCTACAACTCTTGTTCTCAGTATTATCTATCTATTTATTTACTTATTTTGTGTCTGCACAGTTTTCTTTTGCACATTGGTTGTTTGACAGCATTTGAGAGTAGCTTTTCATTAACTTGATTGTATTTCTTTTTCCACTGTGAATTCCTGCAAGAAAATGAATCTCAGGGTAGTATATGGTGACCTGTTTTAAGAATAAATTTACTTTGAAGAATTCCCATTCCTGTTCTCAAAGGTGTACAGTTTAACACCCCGCTCAACTTATTGTCCCTTTTCCACTTATCACCTCCCAGCCCAGTCTATACCTTCACTTATCATTTCTAACTCCTGTGGCTACCCACACACTCTTCCACTGGGTCTGCTGGGCCCTCCCCTACTCTTCCCATCTGCCACTATCCTTAGTAAATTACTAAAAAGGATAATTTTTGTCACATATACAAAGGTAGAGTGAAAAAACTGTCTTGCATCCTGTCCGTACAAATCAATTTAATACAACTGGAGATTGAAAAGGCATATAAAAAGGGGAAATGTTACAATTTTCATGGAGAATTTCAATATGCAGGTAAATTGGGAAAGATCAGGTTGGTGCTGGATCCCAATAGAAGGAATTTATAGAATGCCTATGTGATGGGTTTTAGAGCAGCTTGTGGTTTAACGCACTGTGGAAAAGGCAATTCTGGATTGGGTGTTGAGTAATAAATCAGATTTGATTAGGGAGCTTAAGGTAAGGGAACCTTTAAGGTAAAGGGGTAGTGACCATTATATAATAGAATTCACCCTGCAGTTTGAGAGGGAGAAGCTAAAACTAGATATATCAGTATTACAGTGGGGTAAAGGGAACTACAGAGGCATGAAGGAGGCGCTGGTCAAATTTGATTGGTGGGGACACTAGCAGAAATTATGTCAGTACAGCAATGGTTGGAGTTTCTGAGAGCAATTGGGAAGGTGCAGGATAGATTGATCCCAAAGAAGAAATATTCTAAAGGGAGAATGAGGCAACCCTGCCTGACAAGGGAAGTCAAGGATCATAAAAACGTAAGCGGGCATGTAATATAGCAAAAATTTCTGGGAAGCTAAAGGATTGGGAAGCTTTACAAAACCACCAGAAAGCAACTAAAAAGGCAATAAGGAGAGAGAAAATGAAACATGAAAATAAATAGACAATAATATAAAAGAGGATACAAACCTTTTTTCACAGTGTAAAAGAGAGGTGAGGATAGAAATCTGGTCACTGGAAAATGATGCTGGAGAGGTAGTAATGGGGACAAAGGCTTGGGGTCAAACTCAATGAGTATTTTGCATCAGTCTTCACTGTGGAAAACACTAGCAGTGTGCCAGAAATTCAAGAGTGTCATGGGACAGAAGTGAGTGTAGTTGCTATTACTAAGGAGAAGGTATTTGGGAAGCTGAAAGGTCTGAAGGTGTGTCACTTGGACCAGATTGACTATATCCTAAGCTTCTGAAAGAGGTAGCTGAAGAAATTGTGGAGACATGAGTAATGATCTTTCAAGAATCACTGGAGTGGTTCCAGAGGACTGGAAAATTGCAAATGTCACAGCACTCTTTAAGTAGAGAGGAAGGCAAAAGACCGGAAATTATAGGCCAGTTAGCTTGACATCGGATGTTGGGATCGATTATTAAGGGTGAGGTTTCCGGGTGCTTGGGGGCACATAATAAAATAGCCCAAAGTCAGCATGGCTTCCTTAAAGGAAAATCTTGCCTGACAAATCTGTTGGAATCCTTTGAGGAAATAACAGGCAGGATAGACAAAGGAGATTCAGTGGTGTTGTTTACTCGGATTCTCATGATGCTTTTGACAAGGTGCTGCACATGAGGCTGCTAAGCAAGATCCCTTGGGAAAGATATTAGCATGGATTGAAGATTGTTTGGCTGGCAGGAAGCAAAGAGTAGGAATAAAGCGGGGGGGGGGGCCTTCAGGCTGACTGCAAATGAATAATGGTGTTCTGTTGGGGTTGGTGTGGGACTGATTCTTATCACATTTAGATGATGTCAGTGATTTAGACGATGGAATTGATGGTTTTGTGGCCAAGTTTGCAGACAATACAAAGACAGGTGGAGGGGCAGGGATCTGCTGAAGGACTTAGATCAGGAGAATGGGTAGATGGAAATGCAGTGTAGGGACGTGCATGGTGAAGCACTTTGGCAGAAGGCATAAAAGCATTTTCTAAACGGAGAGCAAATTCAGAAATCAGAGATGCAAAGGGACTTGGGAGTCCTCATCGAGGATTCCCTAAAGGTTTAAAGTTCAAAGTACATTTATTATCAAAGGTATACTATATATAACCTTGAGATTCCACTTCCTTACAGTCAACTACCAAACAAAGAAACACAGTAGAGCCCATTAAAGAAGACCATCAAATACCCAATGTGTAGAAAAGTAAACAAATGATGTAAACAATAAAAGTAAACAAGTAACATTCAGAATTGAAGTTCATGAAAGTGAGTCTACAGTCATGAAGCCTTCACAGCTGATCCAGGAGCTGGTTAGTTGCCTCAGTTCAGTGCAGATATGAGTAAACCTCGTGGAGCAGTGAGTTCAACACTGGCCTGTTCCTGGCCTCCAGCCCCCAAACCCTGACCTTTTCAATGTGGCCCGGCACATAATTCAGCTAAACAGCTGGTTGTTCTGCGCCGCTGGACTTGGACCGTGCCGCTTCGATACGCCCTTGGGCCCCGAAAATGCGCCTTGTTTTAGCCCGTACCTGGCTCTTCCAGTTCGTCCTGGCGCGTACGTTGGTGAAACATCCACCTGTTCCTCACCCTCGGGCTCGGGTCCCACCGCCCTGATTTGGCCAGCGCACACCATGCTGTGGCAGTCCTGCACCTTCGAGACTTCAGTTCACTCCGCAAAAATACCAGGTCATACAGCAGTCGTAAGTTCAACTTCAAAAGGGAGGTTACAGGCTATAGATTGCAATGATTGTTTTCGAGAACAAGTGTGATTAATAATGTAGTTAATATTGTGTTTGCTGCCAGCAAGTCATTGCTGTGCTTTATCTGTGCCATCTTAAACCAGAGGTTATTTTGCAGGTTGACTCTGTGGTGAGGAAGGCAAATGCAATGCAAGCATTGATTTAAAGAGGACTAAAATGTAAAAGCAACGATGTAATGCTGAGGCTGTATAAGACATTGGTTAGACCACATTTTGAGTACTGTAAGTAATTTTGGGCCCCGTATCTAAGAAAGTCTGTGTGGACATTGGAGAGGGTCGAAAGCAGGTTCATGAGAGTGATCCCAGGAATGAAAGAGTGAATATCTATGAAGAGTGTTTGATGGCTCTGGGCTTGTACTTGCTGAAGTTTAGAAGAATGGTGGTGGGGGTGGGGGGCTGCTCTTATTGAAACCCATTGAATATTGAAAGGCCTAGACAGAGGATGTTTCCTATAGTGGGGGAGTCTAGGACCAAGGTACACAGCCTCAGAACCCAAAGGTGTCTCTTTAGAATGGAGATGAGGAGGAATTTCTTTAGTGAGAGTGGGTAACTTTGTGGAATTCATTGCCACAGATGCCTGTGAAGGCCAAATCATTTTGATAATTTAAAGTGGAGGTTGATAGGTTCTCGATGAGGAGGGTGTCAGAGGTTGTGGGGAGAAGGCAGAAGAATCTGGTTTGAGAGGGAAAATAAGTCAGCAAAATGGAATGGCAGAGCAGACTCTTGGGCCTAGTTCTACTCCTGTGTCTTAAGCCTCATAGCCGTGCAAAAAAGCAGTACAAGATGAAAGAATAATGGAATGCAGAATGAGCTGTTGTGTATCGAGAATGTGCAGTGCAGGAAAACAATAAAGTGCAAAGTCATAACCAGGTAGATTGTGAGGTCAACAGTCTATTTTACCATCCTAGGAGCCATTTAATAGTCTTATAACAGTGGGATAGAAGCTGTCATTGAGCCTGATGTTTTGTACTTTCAGGCTTTTGTCTCTTCAGCCCAGCAGGAGGGGGAAGAGAAGAAAATGTCTGCAATGGATAGGCTGCTTTACCGAGGTCGTGAGAAGTGTAGGCGGGATCCATGGAGGGGACACTGGTTTCTCTTATTTCATTCCACAGTTCACCTTTTCTTATCACAGTCCATGATCTGGAGCCCTTTATTTTCTCTACCCATCACCTGCCAGTTTTACCTTCCCCTCTCCCACCTGACACCATTCCCCAGTCACCCTCCTCACCTGGATCTACCTGTTGCTTGCCAGCTCTGGTCCTGCCCCTTCACCTCGCCCCTTTATAATGGCTTCTTCTTCCTCCTCTCTATCAGAGCAGATGAACTCTGGGTGAAAGAGCAGTTTTAGCACAGGACATTGACTGTCCTGATCTGATGAGTTCCTCCAGCAGGTCATCTTTTACAACCAAATAGCCTCTGTCATATTTTTACGATCGAAGATATGCTTAGTAGCAAAAGGTTCTCTGATGTATCCAGAGTACCCTATGTGGCACTGTCAAAGCTCTTGACATAGTCAGTGCACTCCTTGGAAATCATAAACTCAAGAGATTCTGCAGATGCTGGAAATCCAGAGAATGGACACAAAATACTGGAGGAACTCAGCAGATCAGGAAGCGTCTATGGAAAGGGATAAACAGCCGATGTTTTGGGCCAAGAACCTTCATTGAGTGCAAGTTCAATACAGGGTAGATTGTGAGGTCAAGAGTCTATTTTATCATACTAGGGAACCGTAAGTTCTGATGAAGGGTCTCGTCATCCCTTTCTCCAGTTACAGTACTGCCCGACCTGCTGAGTTCCTCCAGCATTTTGTACTTATCCCATGGAGAGAAGTTCAAGCTCCCATATGAATGGTATAGTGTATAGCAATGTCTTTGGGCTTCTGATGTAAAATGGTGTAGTATATAGCACAGTGTGCAGATACCTGGTCGAAATTTTATACTTTACAGCAAATTGTTCCAACTCCTTTGAAAAGAGTACATTGCATAGCAAGGTATTTATACCCACCTATAAATAGCATAATGTATAGCAAGGTGTTCATATTCCTGATATAAATGGTTTACGTGTAAGGCAAGCTATTCAAGCTGCCGGTGTGAATGGAAACGCAGGGGACTGCAGATGCTGGAATCTGGAGCAACAGACAATCTGGATGAACTTACTGGGTCAAGCAGCATCTGTGGGGGGGGGGGGGGGGAAGGAATTGTCAAAGTTTTTGATAAAGAGTTTTAATCCATAACGTCAACATTTCCTTTCCCCTTACAGATGCAGATTGACCCGATGAGTTCATCCAGCAGATTGTTGGCTGCTCCTCTTATAAATGCTACAGTATATGGCAAGGCCTTCCCATTCCCATATAATTGTCTTGTACAATACAGTGAGGTGCTTACACACCTCTGTCACATTCACTCAGTGTGTTTCAGAAGTTTTTCTGCTTTCCCTGAACTACTAAGCTCTTACAGCCGTAACATCAGCGTAATTAAACCACCAGCTTTGTTAAAACTTGTACGAACAAATGAGCTAACATTTTACAAATATAAGAAACTGTCAGTGTCCTTAATGGTGCAGTGGATTTTGTCTGCTTCCTGTCTCCGTTGTAAGTTCCAGGAAGAACCCCATTCCCCTCTCTCATTGACCATGATTTCTTCACAACCTTGAGCTCCTCCCTAGCTTCTCTCAGGCATCCCCATGGAGCACAGCCAGCCAGCAGCAGCTCTTCCTTGATCTGTTCTCTAGCCCTGAAATAAAATTGCTTTTGGAATGAGCTGCCATTGAGCACACATCTCTAGGACTCAGTGAGGAGTCTACTCTATTCTCACAGAGAGAGCAAAATGATTAAAGCATTTATATATAATAAATTTCCCCCAATGAATAAAATACAGATGGTAGCAATGGAATATCCTTCAGGACAAACACACACACACATACACACACACACACACACACACACACACACACACACATATACACACACACACACACACACACACACACACACACACTCTCACACAGACACACACACACACACACATATACACACACACACACACACACACACTCTCACACAGACACACACACACACACACACACTCTCTCACACAGACACACACACACACACTCTCACACACACACACACACACTCTCTCTCACACAGACACACTCACACACTTTCACACACTCTCACACACTCACACACACTCTCACACACAGACACACTCTCTCTCACACACACAGACATGCACACACACACAGGTCAACTCATGACTGTCCTACGTGTAAATACGATTTTGTATTCAGCAGTGCCTGCAGGATGTCTATCCTCCTGTGTACTGAGAAATTACACAGCAGAGGGAAAAAGCCATTTGCAGTAACGAGGAGTTGTAGGGCCAAGAGGTTGGGGGAAGGGTGTTTGTGGTGGGAGCATAAAGTAGAATCATATTGATAGTCTTCGTGATTTGGAGCATTTATACTGGGACATTTGCAGAATGTCAGGCTCCGGGATATAAATGAGTATGACGGAAGAAATGCTGTTCAGATGTGGGAAAAGAATTGCTTGCAATTAACCAGTGGTCATTGAGAAACCTGTCGCCTATTAAAAATGTGGTCCAGAGTCTGAATAACCTAAAATTTTAAACTCTCTTTTCTTGGAAGGCATTTAACCGATGCTGACTGTCTGTTCTTTTAAATATGGTGCCTGCATTCCAGTGTCCTCTGGACTTAGATGTCTCCATAATGGGGAATCATTTCTCAGTATCCTCTCTATCAATACCCATCATCGTTTTGTATACCTCTCTCAGTCTCCTTTACTCCAAGGAAAGCAAACCTGGTATGCTTATGTTTTCTCTGCCCTGAACCCCATATACCTTCTTCACTGTTTAATCTACCTGTGCTACTGTTTTCATAGATATGGGGACGTGTACACCAAGGAGCCCCTGTGATGTTCTGTTGGGCCAAACCAATCCTAGCTATGTCCCATCTTGAATAGTCCTCTCAAAAATTGTACCTATTGGGATTAAGTTCCATTCATCCATTTTTCCAGATGATCAATAATTTCTCTGTGACCTATGAACCATCCCCCTCACTATCAACAGCACTAGCAACCTTTGAATCACCGACAAACAAATGGTACTGCCCGTGTTCATATCCAAACCATTAATGTATATGACAAATGGCAGGGGTTTCAGCACTGCGGTGCCATGCAAGTTGTAGGTTTCCAGTCACAAAAACAATCCTGTACCTTCACTTTCTCAAATGCCTCACTGACGTCCATGTAGACTACATTAACCCCACAGCCTTCATCAGATAGTTTATTACTAATGCTACAAAACTCAGTCAAGTTACTCAGACCATATCTCCCAACAACAAAGTCAGTCCCTGATCAACCCCTTCCTTTCCTTGATTATGCTTGTCCTTCAGACTCCTCTCCCAATAATTTCTACACTGCTGATGTTAAACTCACTGGCTTTTAATATAGAAAAAAATTGCTGGGAAGTGAGAAGATTGGTAAGTTTTTAAAACCAACAGAAAGCAACTAAAAAGCAATAAGGAAAGAAGAGATGAAATGCGAAGGTAAGTTGGCCAATACAGTAATATAGAAGGGGGTACTGGAACCTCTTCAGATGTGTAAAGAGTAAAAGAGAGGCAAGAGTGGACCAATGAAGATTGACATTGGAGAGGGCAAGGAAATAGCAGAAAAACTGAGTAAGTATTTTGTGTTAGTCTTCACTTTGGAGGACACCAGCCGCATGCAAGAAATTCAGGAGTGTCAGGGAACAGAAGTACCGTAGATTCCGGACTACAGAGCGCACCTGATTAAAAGCCGCTGGCTCTAATTTTAGAAATAAAATCAATTTTTTACTTGTACAGGCCGCACCGGATTTTAGGCCGCACCGGATTTTCGGCCGCAGGTGTCCCACGTTGTAATATGAGATATTTACACAGAAAGATATTACACGTGAGGATTTTTTAACTTTTAATTAAATCCATATGGTAACAAACAAATATATATTGCAAATGCTTTTTTTCGAACCGTGCCTGTAATACGGCTACTTTTAAATATACATACGTATCGGTAACACAAATTACGTTGCATATACTTTTTTACTGAACAGCACGAACAACATTCCAATATCTCCTAGCAACTGGTAAAAATATATATACTGCAGCCTACCAGGAAAAGTTATTGATCGCCTTTAACTTAAAAGCAGCGTTTTCGCTCGGGTCTGATGTGCTCAGGTCTGATGAGCTCGCGTAACGCGATCGGGTCTAATCGGGTCTAATGTGCTCGGGTCTGATGAGCTCGCGTAATGCCCCCACCTTCCCGTTTATCGCAAACCGGTATCCCACAAGACGCGGCGAAATCGGGTGTGACGTCATAGCATCCCGGGATGTAGTACAGAAAACAAATATAGTTAAAACACTTCTAACTTTAACTAACAAATGAATTACTAAGCGAAAATATTATAAACTAAATAACTGCCATAAAGGCAGCACAATGCTTTTCTTCGAGTGTTTTCCATGTTGATGAGGGTGAGTACAAATGACTGATTTACAATAATTTAATTGTGAAAGTGCGCTTGATTTATCGTACAATTTCATTGGACCTCTGTGAACTACTCATCAATTTTATTGGTCTACTGTTACGAGGCAAAATGTTTACGAGGCGGCATGAAAAAAAAACCATGTATTAGCCGCTCTGGATTAAAGGCCGCAGAGTTCAAAGCTGTTCAAAATGTGGGAAAAAAGTAGCGGCTTATAATCCGGAATCTACGGTAGTCGCTGTTAGTAAGTGGAAGGCACTTGGGAAGCTAAAACTTGTGAAGGTAGGTAAGTCATGTGGACCAGATGCACCACATCCCAGGGTTCTGAGAGAGGTGGCTGAAGGAATTGTAATAATCTTTCCAGAATCACTAGATTCTGGAATGGTTCCAGAGGATTGGAAAATCACAAATGTCACTCCACTCTTTAAGAAGGGAGGGAGGCTAAAGAAAAGAAATTATTGGCCTGTTATCCTGACTTCAGTGGTTGGCACGACGTTAGATTATGTTATTAAGGTTGAACTTTCAGGGTACTTGAGACAACAGGGAGAAATCAGCATGGTTTCCTTGATGGGAAAACTTGCCTGACAATTCTTTTGGAATTTATTAAGTGACAGGCAGGATAGTTAAAGAGAGTCCATGGATGTTGTGTACTTGGATTTTCATAAGGCCTTTGAGAAGGTGCCACACACTAGGCTGCTAAACAAGGTAAGAACCCAAGGTATTGCAAGAATGATGCTAACACAGACAGAAGATTAGCTGACTGGTAGAAGGCAAAGAGTAGAGATACAGGGGGACCATTTCTGGTTGGCTGATGTTGACCAGTTGTTTTCAGCAGAGGTTAGTCTTGGTACAGCCTCTGTTAATGATCTGGATGATGGAATTGATAGCTTCGTGCCCAAGTTTGCAGATGATACGAAGATAAGGCGGAGGAGCAGGTAACGTTGAGGAAACAAGGAGTCTGCAGAAGGACTTAAATAGATTAGAGAATGGGCAAAGAAGTGGCAGATAGAATGTAGTGTTGGGGAGTATATGGTCATGCACTTTGTAGAAGGGATAAAGGCGTAGACTATTTTCTGGATGGGGAGTGAATTCAGAAATCAGGTGCAAAGTGATAGGGACCTAGTGCACGATTCTCTGAAGGTTAACTTGCAGGTTGAATCAGTAGAAATAAAGGCAAATGCAATGTTAGAATTCATTTTGCAAGGACTAGAATATAAGACCATAGGATCCAGGAGCAGAATTAGGCCATTTGGCCCATCGAGTCTGTTCCGCCATTCAATCATGGCTGATCCTTTATTTCCCTCCTCAGTCCCACTCCCCAGCCTTCTCCCTGTAACCTTTGATGCTGTGTCCTGATTTCCCTTAAGGCAAGGATGTAAAGGATAACAAGGCAAGGTTGTAAGAGTAAGGCTTATAAGACATTCGTCAGACCACACTTAGAGTATTGTGATCAGTTTTGGGCCCCTTATCGAAGATAGAATGAGCTGGCATTGGAGAGGGTCCAAAGAAAGTTCATGCGATGGATCCCAGAAATGAAAGGGTTAAGGTTTGAGGAGCATTTGATAGCTCTGGGCTGTACTCACTGGAGTTTAGAGTAGCGGGGAGGGGGAGAATCTAATTTTTCCTATAGTAAATGAGTCTTGGAGCAGAGGGCACACCTCAGAATAGAAGGAACTCCATTTAGAGCAGAGATGAAAAAGATTTTCTTTAGCCAGAGGGTGGTGAATCTGCAGAATTCATTGCCACAGACAGCTGGAGAGGCCAAGGCGCTGGATATATTTAAAGCAGAGATTGATAGGTTCCTGCTTAGTAAGCGTGTCAGAGGTTACAGGGAGAAGGCAGGAGAATGGGATTGAGAGGGATAATAAATCTGCCGTGATGGAATGGCAGAGCAGACTCAATGGGCTGAATGGCCTGCTCCTTCAGTATGTCATATGGTCTCGTGGTCAATACCTGTGCCATTAAAAGCTAAAGCATAGACCTTAGAAACACTCTAAATGACAAAATTGCTGCCCATTCTCTCAAGGAGTGATGATACTTGAGTTGTGCGGAACCTTGGACAGGCCATAGAGTGTCTGACTGTGATTTGGCCTTCAAAGGGCTCCAGTGGAGATTCAGAGCAATACCCAGGTTTAAATTAGAAGGATGTGAAAGATTAAAAGTATTAAAAATAAGCTAATTTGTCACACGGGCAGTGAAATGTGTCAATGACCAACACAGTACGAGAGTACGCTGGGGGCAGCCCACAAGTGTCATCGTGCTTCCGGTGCAACATAGCATGCCCACAACTTACTAACCCTAGCCCTTTTGGAATGTAGGAGGAAACCAGAGCACTGGGAGGAAACCCACACGGCCCTTTACAGACAGTGGCGGCAGTTGGAACTGGAACACTGGCACGGTGAAGCGTTATGCCAACCGCGACGCTACCGTGTCACACCCCAGGTTGCAAAATTGCCACTCCTTTGAGGTCATTGAAGTCTCGAGGAGGTGATCAAATCACTGAAATTTGTGAAAGGATTTAACAGGGAAGGCGAGCAAATCTGTTGGAATAGCAGGGCACTGTGGTCAGAGTGAGCTGGGTGTACAATTGCACAGGTCACTGACAGTGGACAGCCTGGCAAAGAGGGCATTTAGCATGCTGCCACTCATCGGTCAGGGCATCAAGTTTAGGAGTAGGGACATCATGTTGCAGTTGTATAAATCATTGGTGAGGCTGCACTTGGAGTGTTGTTTGCAGTTTTGATCACCCTATTAAAGGAAAGTCATTGTCAAGCTGGAGAGGGTACAGAAGAGATTTGCAATGTCATTGCCTGAACTAGAGGGCCCGAGTTATAGGGAGGGGTTGGCCACGCTGGATCCTTATTCCATGAAGTGTAGGGGAATAGGGAATGACTTCGTAGAAGCTTAGAAAATCATGAGGGGTATGAATAAGATGGACGGTCATCATCTTTTCCACAGCGACGGGAAGTCCAAAATGAAAGGGCACAGGCAAAAAGCTGGAGGAACTCAGCAGGCCAGGCAGCATCTACAGAAAAGAGTAAACAGTCGATGTTTCAGGCCGAGACCCTTCATCAGGCTCCCGATGAAGGGACATGGCCTGAAACATCGACTGTTTACTCTTTTCCATAGGTGCTGTCTGCCCTGCTGAGTTCCTCCAGCTTTTTGCATGTGTTGCTTTGGATTTCCAGCATCGGCAGGTTTTCACGTGTTTGTAAAGGGCACCGATACAAGATAAGAGGGGAGAGACTTAAAAGAGACACAAGAGGTAACATCTTTACACAGAAGGTAGTGAGTACGTAGAATGAGTGGCCAGAGGAAGGGGTTGAGGCTGATACAGTTGGAACATTTAAGCATAGATACATGGAGGGCAGGGGCTTGGAAGAGGGTTATGGACCAAATGCTGCCAACTGGGACTAGCAGAAAGGGTGCTATGGTCAGCATGAACTAGATGGGCTGAAGGACCAGTATCTGTGCTGTATTACTCTATGACTTCCTGACAAGGAAATAAAGGACATTGTGCCCTTGCATATAAAGGGATTTGGAGATGTCAAGTACCTTCCTTCCAGCATACAATTGACACTGGGTTTAAGTGGTCAGGCTATTGATTTGGAGAAGTGAGGTTGAATCTCAGCAAAGGAGTGGGGAATTTAAATATAAGGAGTTAAATAAATTTGGAAGAAAGCGCTAGCAATAGTCATGGTGACTGTAAAACTGCCAGATTATCATAAAAGTCTGTTTGGCACACAATGTCTTTTAGGAAAGAGATCTGCTATGCTTATCACCTGAAACGTTGTCAGATTCCACCCCCCCCCCCCCCCCCACCACTGTGGATGCTGCTTGACCGACTAAGTTCCTCCAGTAGGTTACCCGGTAACCACATGTGACTCAGGGGTAACTGATGTGGTTGATTCTTAATTGACCTTTGAGAGGGCTTAGGAGGAGACTGATGAAGGTCAATAAATGCCGGTCATTGACAACCACATCCTGTTTACTAGTAAATGAAATAAAAAGTGCAACTCTCAGTAGTTGAATTGTGAGACTCTTGTTAGTTGCAGATATTGACAAATATAAATAAAATAATAATTAAAATACAGACAAGGTTCGAGGCAGGCTAACTGGTCTCTGTTCCTGTATTTCATTCATATCTCCTTATTGTAATTAAGAGGGGAGATGTTCTGTAAAAACAATCTTTCCTTGTAGCATTGTCAAACATTTTCTCTTCCTGTGTCCAGTAAAGCACTTAAGAAATGTCGATAGAAAAGTGAGGTTAACAGAATCTGTAAACCCTGGTAAAGTTCAAAAAGAAGATTGGCAAATGGACAAAAACAATTATTTTCAAAATGTTGTGATCATGTAAAGGTCCTGAGAGCGGCATCTGTCTTTTCATCTTTGGCGGAGATTCAGTCATCTGTCTCATGACATCTTCCAAACCCCTTTCATTGTTCTTTAATGTCACCAACCGTTTTCTCGTATTCTTGTATTCTTTCGTGATTTCACTATTTTCTCTGAAAGGATTGATTGGCTAATATTTCAGATGTTAGGAACCATCACCCTCTGTGTTTCCTTGCAATTCTCTCAAAGTAATTTTGAAATCTTAACTTTAAATCTCGCTCCCCACACCCCTTGCATCTATTGTAATCTCTGACATGCTGTGAGTTATTCCACAGGAGACCTTCCTGTATCCATAATAATATGCACTTCTCACCTTGCAATCAACTGTTAATTATTTTGTGATTAAGCATACCGTGATTACATCACTGTCAAAAGTTGTGTGGTTGTCTTAGCACCATGAACGCCACAGGGTGTTCTGGTTATTCTGGCTCTTTGAAGTCACATAGAAAGCAACTCGGTTTTGAAAAGTAAGTCAAAAACTGATCAAAATGTCCCAATGGTGTTAAAAATCAACTGCACTGAACTACTAGTTGAAGATTAAACCTAACTTTGGGTGCTTTGGGCTAGCTACTTGTGTTCACTTTTGGTGAAGAAGGAGATCATCAGCTGAGAGGTTCAGCTGTTGTTGGGTTTCCATGTGGAATGCAACAGTGAAGTTGGCACTGTCGGTCGCAGCCGGGCTTTGTCCATAAATCATTTTTACATTTGCCAGTATTTAGCCTTATAGCCAGTTTGGTGTAGAATACCACAAAGTAGTCAACCTTCTTTCGGCCACAGGGTGTGTTGTTCTTGAATGAATCGATGGGGCAGTGAAGAAAAAGGTTGGTCAGAGGGACTGATCAGGCCAGTGAAAAAGGATGCTCAAAAGAGGCATGTTATTTATGCATGCGGGGGTGGGGGTGGCAGTGAGATCTGTGTGTGGCTAAAACTGCACATTGAGGAAGCTTGTGAGTGAGTGGGCGAGGCCTCTGTCATTAGGGTTGACCATGGATGTTGCATCCTAGCTGGCTAGATGTGCAAGCCTGGGCAGAACGATTTGGAGAGCAAGCTCCCCTTCTCCACTCATCTGATGGACCCAAAGGAACGGTAGAGACCGATACAGTTTGGTACCAACAGCATCGCAGGAGTTGCCAGTCAGCATTGAATTCACTGTAATACTGTCCTAGGGACTCTAGTTCCAGGATTTTTGCTTGTAGTTTACTCTCAGAGCCTTTCCCATCAGTGGGTATCGCCACAGGGCAACAGAGGTTTGAGGTCAAGAGCTTTCCTTCTCCTGGATGAGCTGCTAACCACAGCTGATGAGCCCCATCTGCCAAAGCGACTAGTTTTAAGGCACCAGTAACTCACTTTTGCCCCTTCTCCTGTTGGTAGAAATGGTTTCTGCCGGGCTTAGTAGCTAAGCCACACGTGAAGGCCAAGAGCTGAACTTAGCTGTCAGAGGCTACTTGAGATGCACGCCATTGGGAGCATTTGATAGGAAGTGGGAGCTTGTCCCCATTACCATCCCTGGCTATTACAACCTTAAGGAAGCTTGTAATACAGGAAATACCTGTGTCTGCTCTTCCTGGGCCTCTGGGGTGAAATAAAGGTGGTTGAACCCTTCACTCCTTGAGCATTAGGTTTGAGTGAGATCCATAATGAGGTAGTGAGTAGCATGTTCAGAGACGTAGGAGATATTAGCAGAAGCAGCCTGGAATGACCCTGATGAAATTAAACTGAGGGTGACCTTGGACACGACCACCAGAGGCATAGCAGTTAAGGTATATACTGTAGGAGAGACATGTGAGACTGCAGAAGCTGGAATCTGCAGCAACAGATGATCTATCAGAGGAGCTCAGTGGGTTGAGCAGCATCTGTGGAAGGAAATCAATTTCCTGATGTAGTGTTTTGACCCAAGGCACATGTGAGATTGCGTTGGAGGTTTTAGCAGCCCAAGTGATTTCCGTGAGGACACAGAATGCAGTTTGAGTGTTACCCTAGGAGAAAGTGAAGTAGTAAAATCTTAAATAAGAACAGAAAATGTTGGGAATACTGAATAGATCAATCACAAACAAGAGAAAATCTACAGGCACTCGAAATCCGAGCAACACACACAGTCCAAGTTTTGGGCCGAGATGTTGACTGTACTCTTTTCCGTAGATGCTGCCTGTTCTCCAACATTTTGTCAGTGTTGCTCGAAATAATCAGTAGGATGAGTTTTCTGTTATCTGTTTTACTCCCCACAGATGCAGCTTGACATGCTGAGTATTTCAAACATTCTTTATTTTGACTTTAGATGCCCAGCATCTGATTTATTTTTTTTTACAACTTTTCAGAAGTAAAATCTTGTTCTATGAACCAGTGTTCTACTTTTCAGACTAATTAAATCTGATAGGTTATGAATGATGTTGCGAATCAGGAAAAATCGAAAAGAAACTGCAGATGCTAGAAATCTTAAAGGGGCCTTAACTTTGAATGTGAATTCTCTTTCTCTTCCCACTAACCTTAAGATGATTTCTGCCATTTTCTGTTTTTATTCATAATTCGGAGAATTTTATGGTAGAAAAAGAAGGCGCTAGGACAAATTTAAATCCTGACTACAAGATTGGAATCAAAATAGGACCACCCCCTCTCCCCAAAATGGACATTGAATTTCTCTACTCTGAGCTCAATCAATTTTCATCTGCTCTGCACTTTTTTGTTGGGGGGTGTGTGAAGGAATTTCTAGGCCTTGGGCTTTGTTGCCATGGTTAAAAGTTTTGTGTAAACTCTTTAGTAGATTACTGTCTTAATATCACTCCCAGGTATCCATTATTCTTCACTTAATATGGTTAAACAGATGTCATTACTTATCCCTATTCTTAGAAATATAAAAAGCCCTTTCAAAAACACGGATCACTCAGAAGTAAATTATATAGTTACCTACAGTTTACGGTACAGACGTGGGTCACTAGCCAACTGGCCATTATTCCATGTGAGCATCCTACCATAACATTATAATATCTTATTAACCAATTCCCCTTCCTTTCTTCTCTTTCTTTATCTGATTTACCCTTAAGCACATTAATAATATGTCTCAACTACTTCTTGAACTCATCCTATATTCTTCTGAAATCCACGTTGACCTCATTAATTGCTTTTTAATGATTTCTCTTTCTGGAGTCTGTGAAGTCTTTCCTGATGTATATATCCTCTCAATTTTTTAATTATCCTTAAAACCATTTTTTCACTTTCTCAAATGCCTTTAATAGTGTTTATATCAAGAAAATGTAAACTGAGCTTGATGCTCTGAAATATGGGCTAACAAACTATTATACAAGCTTAACATTGCAGAGTTGAGACAGAAAATCAGAAAAGTAGAAATAAGCTCCTGTGGTTTGATATGTTTAATGTCCTTGTTAACTTGTGTTACTGCTTTGTGATTTGTGTATCTTGGTCTCTCCAATTCCTTCTGACCTTCTAGCTCATTACATTTCTGAAGCAATATGTTGCTTTCTTAGTCCTTGTACCAAAATCACCTTGTAGTTAACCCATGTCACAATTACTTTGTGAATTGTATGGCTATTCTGCATGTTTTTGGGTATTTCATCATATTTCTGTTAGTGTCTGTATCAAGATAGAATACCAGAATCCATTTTGTTCATGTAAGTGGTGATCCACAGTACTCCACTCTCACATTCAATCCCATGGACCATCTCCACAACTTTTTGCAGTCTTGAGGAACTACTCGTAACTCCTAATCTCTGTTTTCTGTTTTGTAGTCAGCCTTCTTTCCATTCTGCTGCATGTCCCCTGACTTGACCTTAATTATGAGCCAAATATGGGATTTTTCTGAATTCTTTCGAAAGTTCAGATATATTATGATCAAGAAGTTATATTGCATTGAGGATGTTTAATATGAATTCTCTATTTAAATAAGACAACAGTGTAACCTCACATATATCTTGTAATGGTGTGAGTTTCGATATAGGCCATGTCCCACAACACAGAAATTAGGTAACTGTTAGTTTTACTTATAAGTTTGTTGGTTGCGAAGAGTAATAATTCTAGATCTAAAATTAGACTGGAAGAATGTTTGCATTGAAGTTACTCAAAACTTGGTAGACATTATGTTATAAACCAGTAATTTTGAATTAAATGTTTGGATTGTGATTGAGATATTAGTAATGCTGTGGTTGATAATGAGGAAGGTATCAGTGGACTGGTTGAGTGAGCAGTGAAATAACTAATGGAATTCGATCCAGAAAAATGTCCCAGGTAAAGCATTTGAGAAGGGCAACACAATAAAGGAATACACAATGTATGATAGCATCAGTGTTACATTTGGAAGAAAGAAATCTTCAGTGCACATCATGGATTCCTGAAGGTGGCAAGAGTGGTTTATTGGGGATGATAAAGAAATAAAAGTTGAGAGATCCAAAGAGCTATTGAACCAAAGAAAAACCACATTGAAGGTTTGGCATTCCTGTCCTGGCCTTCTGTTTACCCTTGCCCAACATCTTTGCCAACTTGCTTTGATAATAGATTTACTTTGAACTTTGACCTTCGAGCATTGACTTCCATTAGGCATCATCTTAACCATAGAACAATTACAGCACGGAAACAGGCCATCTTGGCCCTTCTAGTCCATGCCGAATGTTTACTCTCACCTAGTCCCACTGACCCGTACTGAGCCCATAACCCTCCATTCCTTTCCTGTCCATATACCTATCCAATTTTACTTTAAATGACAATATCGAACCTGCCTCTACCACTTCTACTGGAAGCTCATTCCACACAGCTACCACTCTCTTGAGTAAAGAAATTCCCCCTCGTGTTACTCCTAAACTTTTGCCCCCTAACTCTCAACTCATGTCCTCTTGTTTGAAACTCCCCTACTCTCAATGGTAAAAGCCTATCAATGTCAACTCTATCTATCCCCCTCACAATTTTAAATACCTATCAAGTCCCCCCTCAACCTTCTATGCTCCAAAGAATAAAGACCTAACTTGTTCAACCTTTCTCTGTAACTTAGCTGCTGAAACCTAGATAACATTCTAGTAAATCTCCGCTGTACTCTCTCTATTTTATTGACATCTTTCTTATAATTCGCTGCTGAAACCTAGATAACATTCTAGTAAATCTCCGCTGTACTCTCTCTATTTTATTGACATCTTTCTTATAATTCGCTGACCAGAACTGTACACAATACTCCAAATTCAGCCTTACCAATGCCTTGTACAATTTTAACATCTTGGTAGAATGTGCAGTGTATTTCAGCTTGACGTCACCAAGCAGGCTGAATGGCAAACGTAGTGAGAATGCCCTATAGTCTTCAATCAGTGGAGAAAGCAAGATAAAGTATGGGCTATACAAATAATATGAATCTATACATTGAAATATCATCAACATTAAAAAGTGGAAAAAAGAAATTTTTGTGAGACTCAAAATCCACAAATGCAGCATTAGTTTTATTGGAATCTGAAAGGTTACTGAGTAATAAGTATGCTATAATAATCCATTAAGATTTTTTGCATCTTAGTCAATAAAATATAATTTCAGGATTTAGTTTTTACAATGTGATTAGTTCAGAAGTATTTTATATTCTCATCTATTCATTAATTTTTGTTAATGACACTAGAGAAGACTATATTAGTACGCCTTACAAAGTATCACTGACAGCTACTTCTGCATTTCCGCACGCTAGAAGCACTTCTCAGATATCCTGCATTATGATTGTAAGCGCTGATAGCCACATCATCACTTCCCATTATAAATTCTGGCCCATTAATGATCTGGGATTTATTTTTATGGTGGACGGATTTCTCAGTACTCTAGAGATGTGTCTTTATAAGACATAGGCCAGAATTGGGCCAATCAGCCCATTGAGTCTGTTCCACCATTCCATCGTAGCTGATTTATTATCCCTCGCAACCCCATTCTCTTGCCATCTCCTCATAACCTTTGGCACTATTACAAATCAAGAACCTGTTAACCTGTGCTTTATATATACCCAGTGACTTGGCCACCAAAGCCAACTATGCCAGTGTTTTCCACAGATTCACCATTACCTGGCTAACAAAATTCCTCTTCATCTCTCTTCTTAAGGATTTGTCCCTCTATTCTGAGGCTGTGCTCTCTGATTCCAGACTTGCCCACTATAGGAAACATCCTCTCCACATCAACTCTATCTATGCCTTTTAATATTTGATTTTCTCATTCTTCTAAACTCCAGCGAAAACAGGCCTAGAGCCATCCCATGTTCCTCATATATTTACATATTCATTCCTGGAGTCATTCCCGATTATTAGCATTAGATCCTTTTGTTAAGCACGAGATCTTTATTCTCATGAGCCTTTCTCCACTTTCTCCAATGTCAGCATATCCTCCAAAATGGCTCACTATGCTCCAAGTGCAGTCTGACCGACACCTTATAAAGCCACAGCATTACATCCTTGCTTTTATATTCTAGTTCTCTCAAAATAAGTGCTCACATTGCATTTGCCTTCCTTATCACTGACTCAATGTGCAAGTTAACCTTTAGGGAATCCTGTACAAGGATTCCCAAGTCTCTTTGTACCACTGATTTTTGAATTTTCTCCCCTCTTTGGTGCATGACCATACACTTCAGTACACTATATTCCATCTGCCATTTCTTTGTCCATTCTCTTAATCTGTCTTAAGTTGTTCAGCAGACCCCCAGCCTCCTCAAAATTACCGGCCCCTCCACCTATCTTTGTATTGTCCACAAACTTGCCCACAAAGCCATCATTGCCATCATCTATATCATTGACATATAACGTGAAACGAAACGATCAAACATTGTCCCCTGCGGACCACCACTAGTCACTGGCGGCCAACCAGAGAAGACCCCATGCTTGCGTCCTGCCAATCAGCTATCCATACTAGTATCTTTCCTGTATTGCCATGGGCTCGTGTCTTGTTTAGCAGCCTCATGTGTGGCACTTTGTCAAGGGCCTTCTGAAAATTCATGTAAGTAACATCCACTGACTCTCCTTCATCTATTTTGCCTGTTATTTCCTCAAAGAACTGCAACAGATTTGTCAGGCAGGATTTCCCCTTCAGGAAACCATGTTGACTTTGGCCTATTTTATTATGTGCCTCTAAGTACCCTGAAACCTTAACTTTAATACTGGACTCGCACCCACTGAAGACAGGCTAACTGGCCTATAGTTTCCTTCCTTTCGCCTCCATCCCTCCTTTCCCTCCTTGGTTCTGGAAGGCTAGAACATTGCACATATCCCTCCCTTAAAGAGTGGAGGGACATTTGCAATCTTCTGGTCTCCTGGAACCATTCTGGAATCTATTGATTCTTGAAAGATCATTACTAATGCCTCCATAATCTCTTCATCTACCCCTTTCAGAACCCTGGGGTATAGTTCAGGTGACTTATCTGCCTTCAGTCCTTTCAGCTTCCCAAGCACCTTTGGCATAGTAATAAGAACTACATTCATTTCTGCCGTCTGCGCTCACAAATTTCTTTTGAAAGGTAGACGATACGCACATTAAATCGGTGTTATAGGGTCTACTTTGAAAAATTCCTTTCTGTAACTTAATGTGCCAAAGAGATAGCTGAGGGCAATTTAGACCATCACATTGAGTGTTATGATGTTCAATAATAAAGAGATGTAGCAATCCAGTGATTAGAAACTGTAGGACTTCTAGCAATTGAATTTGTTACATATATGTTGTGAAGACAGTGATAATTAATGGCACTTATCACCATTCTTGCCTATAGCCATGTTGTCCCCTTTACTCGTTGTGGCTGTAATAAGCATGTCTAGACCTTGTACATCGAATTTGCTGTATAGTTCTGTCCCGACACCAAAGAAGTTTGAGGCTCACAGACCCTCAAATTATCACGCATCCATAATCATATGTTTATTGTACTTGGTTTTGCCAAACAAGTGCAACTGAGGTGCAATTTCTCACCCAAGCTTTTATGGCTATGCATTGTGCTGAGTTGTATTCTGGCTCCCTTCCTCATCTCCCTGAACCAAATATTATCACCAACTGAGTTTTGATACTGTGACTTGCCTGACCTCATAAAATGGCTGTCATCTGGCATATCTGAAAAGACATAAAAGTAGTGCATGGACGATCCTCGTCTCCATTTGGCTTCCTCCTCTGTGGAAAAATACAACACTTCAGTACCAGGACTGGGTAGCGTAATAAGAACAAGATCCCAGCAGTGAGAAAGATCTGTTAAGCCATAAAACGATGGAGCATGTGGGGGTTAATTAAAAAAAAGTTTACTTGCTAGAAGTTGATGTCAGGTAAAGCCTTTGCATATATACTAGAGGAGGGGTGAAAGCTATCATCTGTAGACAATGCGGGTGTGGGAATGCAGAAAGGCACAGAGACTCAGGCTGCTTATACAACCTGCAGTTATTTGAACTAAGCTTTATTGTTTTTGCAATGAGGATTTCTGTCATACTGCTTTCAATTCCTTTCAGATGATACATTTTAAAGTGTAAAATATTGTTTTTATTCTCTTGTGTTTGAGGGGGAGATGAACAACAATGATCAAATCCTTTACTGAGAAACAAATTGAAAAAGTACTGAAAGCTTTTAAAGTCAAAATCAAAAGTGGCAGCCATTTCCTTTGGGGAAGTTCCTGCTATGCACGATGTTGTCTATTTGTGTTACGATGAGGTTTTGAGCCTTCCTTAATCGTCTTCTGCTTTTAAACTATTATCTCTGTCTCTGTGAGCAATGATCTTGGGTGAAGGTGATGAAGAGGTGGCTTCTAGATCAGGCCCTGCGCGCTAGTGAATGGGTAAATTTTAGATGCTGCTTTCAACAGGCCATGATACTTACTTCCACCTCTTTGGCAACAAGAGCTATTGTGGATCATTTAGTTTTCCCAAGTTATGTACCGGAGTGAAATATAAATTATAGGCTTCCTCAATAGGTAAGTAGTTATATTTTGAGAGTATCCAAGCTTCTCTGAACATACAGTCCAGGAGTTCCCGCCACTGACTGCAAGGAGTTTATACGATCTCTTGTGAGCGCCTAGCTTTCTTCCGGATGCTTCAGTTTCCTCTCACCTCCCAAAAACCTATGGGTCAGTAGGTCCCATGGGCATAATTGGGCAGTACGGGCTTGTTGGGATGGAAGGGCCTGTACTTGCTGTATCTCTTAAAAAAAAAAGTGGCTGAGTTCGATTTCAGCTGATCTCAACGGGGCAGTGGTAGTGGTGCTGCAATCAGCTCTGGTACTCCTGTGATAAAGTGGAGAAAATTAGTGCAGATTCCCACACTTGATCGCTGTGAAATGGTCTCTTTGAGAAGTTTGAAAGTGTGGATATTCTATGAGGATGTGAACGGACTTAGCTGAGGTACCACACACGATGGAAAAATCAGAAACAGATTTATTATCACTGACATATGGCATGAAATTTGTTTGTGGCATGGCAGCAGTGCAGCGGAAAGACACAAAAATGTATAAATTACAAAAATAATTACAGTGCAAAAAAAAAAGGAGCAATGATGTTGTGCTCAGAGATTATTCAGAAATCTGATGGTGGAGGGGAAGAAGTTTTTCCTAACTCGTTAAGTGTGGGTCTTTGGACTCTGATTCTTTCTGTCTGATGGCAGTAACAAGAAGAGTGAATGTTCTGGATGATGAGGGTCCTTAATGGTCAGTTCTGCCTCCTTGAAGCACTGCTTCGTGAAGGTGTCCTCGATGGGGAGGCTGTGTCTGTGCTGGAGCTGGCTGAGCCTACATCACTCTGCAGCCTCTTGCAGTCCTGTGCATTGGAGCTTCCACACCAGGCTGTGATGCAACTCTCCATTGTGCATCTGTAGTCATTTGTAAAGGTCTTTTGTGACATAGCAAATCTCCTCAAACTCCTAATAAAGTAGAATTGCTGGTGTGCCTTCTTCACGATGTCAGGCTCAGGATAGATCCTCTGATAAGTTGACACACTGGAACTTGAGGCTGTCCATCCTCTCCACAGCCGACACCTCAATGAGGAGCAAAACGTAGAACCTGTAGAGCGCAGGACCGGTGTGAGTTTCTCCGACTTCCCCTTTCTGATGTCCTCAATCAGTTCCTTGGTCTTGTTGATATTAAGCATAAGGTAGTTGTGTTACCACTCGATCAGCTGATCTGTCTCACTCCCGTAAACCTCCTCATCACCAAATGAGATTCTACCAACAGCAATGGTGTGCTTTTGGTGAATTTACATATGGCACTTGAGCTGTGCTTTGCTACACGGTCATGAGTGTAGAGAGAGTAGAGCTGTGGGCTAAGCACACATCCTTGATAAGTTGTCCCTGTGGTGTAGATTCACCATGATTTAAGCAGTTAATTTCCAACGAAAGTTTGGTTTCATTTCGTTTAGATGGTCGACAAGTAATCAAATTGAAGGCTTAAAATTATTTTAAAAATTGCACCAAAACAGATGGAGAGATGGAGAGAACAAAGGGTTGTGATCTTAGTATTAGAGAGCAGCAGTTTAATGTAATGGTGATCTGAAGCTCTCTTCCCTGAAAGGCTGTAGATGTCAGGCCAGTTGAAAATTTCAAGGCACATCAATAGATTATAGGCTCTTGGGGCTTGAAGGCCTACTTCTGTTTCTATAGCTTGACATTTGCTGTTAAAGCTCACACATGAAGAATGGCCACTTTGGCAAGGTTCCAAAGGGCAATTGGTGCCTATGGCACTGCACCTGAAAAGAAGCCAACGCATTCAGAACATGAGAGGTGGGAATATAGGGAAAGAAATTTCACTATATAATTCCCAGCTCTATGAGCCTTATTTTGCAGTTTGCCAGGAACAATACACATGAGTGTATCACCCTGTGTTATGTTACTGATTCTGAAATAAATAAAGATACCATATCTTGCATGAATAATATTGCATATTATAGCATTAGTTATTGTTCGCTCTTTTGCCAATCAGTTGTTTCTTATTTGACTGTTTCCCGTGAAATCACCTGAATTTGTAAATGTGTTTTTTTAAAGAGGAAATAATTAACTAAAAGCCACACAAATTATCTCACATTGCCAGCCTACTTTTATTTTCCCGGGGGTTCAAACATCGTTTTTTACATTAAACCTAGTATAATATAATCCGATGTACACACAGGAGATGGCAAATTCATTGTTCAGTTGACTTCTACTCAGTCAGCCCATAAACCCTTTAAAAATGGTGACAATGTTTTCACCTGGAATCAGGAGTTCCCGTCCCCAACCGATGCCGCTGTTGTATATTCAGTGCGTGACGGACATCAAAGAAAAGCTGCTGCTTATGAACTTATTGCCAAAGTCAATTGTAATAGTGAAGAGAGAAATCTTCTGAAACAGACCAAAGTTTGACAGCCGACTCCTTTTGATACATTACTTACTTTATCACAGTTAATGCTAAGAAACCAGGGTGTCTGTCATTTTGGCAGGGGTTAAGAAAAGTGCAAGTGAATCTCGACTTTTTAAGACTTCACTGCATGGATATTGTGTAGCATTTAAACTTTTAACAGTGTGATGCCTCTGGCAGTATCACTGTGTCATTGGCACCACTGCAATACGAACTTCACTCCACTACTAATGAAGGGTGTATATAGTGATATGCTATCTGGGTGACCTTGAGGTGCCATCAGTTCTTGAGCTTGTAATACTGGAATGTCTCCTATTTCTATATATAGTGCAGCAATATTGCTATGTTGTAAATTCAATAGTTTCAAGGTCCCTGTGAAAAATTTGTTAACACAAGCAACAATGCACTCAAGATATATTATCAGGCAAATGATCAATGCAAAATACCGATGCGTTCTACAAATATCAATTTATTTAATTTTCTTTGCTGACGGAGCAATAGTAGTTTCCTTTATAGTTACTTGTTTTTATTATGAAGTGACAGAACATTTAAGCCTGAAATCAGCTGTCTGTTAAAGCATAATCTGCATTGATAAAGATGAATGTGCCTTTTAGGAGCTAGCTGTTGGCTTACAGGACTGTCATAGCTTCATCCTTAGACACAAGGCCCACCCATCCTCGTTCTGAATTAATTGCTCTCTTCTCATGTTGCTTTTTCTGAAACCATTTTGACAGTTCTTGACTAGGCTGCGGTTGGTAGATAAAACATTTTATGACTTGTCGAGAGATCTTGACTGAGGTAAAGGGCTGGTGACGTGACCTGTCTAATTTCCTGGACTTGCATGGTGGTGACTAAGGATTAAGGTGATAGGGTTATAGCCCACTCTAAATTGCTCTTGGCTGTGTAAGTAAGTGGCAACATCTAGGGGGCTTTGAGGGAAGATGGGAATATGAGGAGAATATGATTGAATTAGTCCAGGATTATTGTAGAAAATGGGCTCAGAAGAGTTGATGTGAATTCAGTGAGATGAAGGGTGTATCTCGGGGCTCTTTGCTTTCCAGGAAACCTCATTGTGACAGAAAGGAGAAACTGAGAGGAACATCAGTGGAATGACAACCTTGGAACTGAATTATGAAAACAAAATATTTGTATTGATTTTCTGGTCATAATATGCACCTAACTGTATTTATTCATTTCCTATTGAAGTTCTGCCCAAGGGGATTGAATTGTGCACTTCCTGTCATGAGTCAACTAAACACAGATACTGGTTCCACATTAGATTCTGTGTATACGATGACAGCAAAAATGTGTTTCTGACTTCCTAACAGAAATTGGCTCAAGTCACCATGACCTGTGGCCTACAGCCTTTATTTGCTCACAGCAGAACAATAAGCCCTTCATGCAGAGAGTTGGAAATTAACAGAGTCATTTGGGACATGATTTAACATTTCATCAGCTTGCCCACACTGATTTACAAGTGCCTTCTGTCCTTTTGAAAAGGATGGTGCTGAGTAAGATTGCCTCTCCTGTGAACTTGAAGCTGTTTAGTCACAGCACTGTCTCTGTCTGGGCTGTTCTGTCGAATGGCACTTTATAACTCACAACACTGTCACCTGTGTCAAAGGAACTATTGAGCTAGAATTATCTTACCAGCCTATTTCTGTGACATTGCAACATCCTAGACCAAGTGTCATGATCTTCTTTGAGATTGAGTGATGACCAACACAGCTTTACCTAAGCCTTTCTGTTTCACATGGAACCTGATTAACAAACCCCACCATTTGTACATTTACCTCTTTGATTTGCTTTTCTGCCTACTTCTCCCCCACCCTCTCTCTCCCCACCACTTTACTTTTTCCTCATTTCTGGCTGCCACAGAAGGAACTCTTGAACAGTGTTGACCGTTTTCTTGAGGACAGGGTTTGGATGAAAGTACAGCATGAGTCAGTAGGATTTAATTTTTAACACTTTAAACTGGGAGAATGCCAAGTTATAGATGTCTCAGCTTAGTGAGTTGGTTATTTTGGTACCTCCCCCCACCCCAATGCAAGGGAAGGATAACTTCCACATGGTACTTTTAAAAAAAGAGAGATAAAGCGTGGCAATAAGGAGGTGATCTCCTGAATCCTGCAGCTGGTAACTCCTACTTTAATTTCCCATCCATGGAGTAACCTTTAGTAACACTGACAAATTTGGAACTCAATTCTTAGTTCCTTCTGAAATGTGCGGCATCAGATTGTGCCAATATTGCGTTAGTTGTTGTGTTTTATTTCATATAGTGGAATGCATCAAGACTTTGCATTCAGTATTATGTAATCTAATTTGTTTAATCCTCGTAATATTTATGTATAAAATAGTCTAGTTGTTCCAGTGACTGGAGTTGATATGGAAACATACTTAAGATTTATTGTTTTGTGCTTTGAGCCTGTTGATGTGCCACTCCCTGACTAGTGAACTAAATCTTTGTTTAAGTTCAGGAACAAATTTTTAAGACTGAAATTCACTTTTATTTCCTCATCTTAAACCATTTAGCCACTGAGCAATCATTTTCTGATACCAAATAAAGTTCAGTGTCCTTCAGATATGTCTCATTCTCCCAGATTCTCTATGCTATTAGTTTTATTCTGGTTTGTATGCTATATCCTTGTTGGATACTACATAGGCCACTGAAATACATTGAAGGTGCAATGATGTAAAATCATTCTGTGAATATAACACATGGTATATCTGAATTTCAGCTTGCACGCTTCCATGTCAGGTTCTGGATAATCCGACTTGTGTTTTTGTCCTTTTGTTGCTCCTCATCCCAAAACGGAACCATATTCAGGATCGCAGTTTTGGCTGCACATCTGATCCACATTCCTGAACCCTGATCAGAATTCAGAATCAGGTTTAGTATCACTGGCAGGTGACGTAAAATTTGTTAACTTAATAGCAGCAGTTCAATGCATTACATAATATAGAAGAAAAAATATAAAATAATAATAAATAAGTAAATCTTATTCAGTATACTTTATACAGTATACGTATATTTAATTGATTAAAAATCGTGCAAAAAACAGAAATACTATATATTTATTTAAAAAGTGAGGGAGTGTCCAAGTGTTCAATGTCCATTTAGGAATCAGATGGTGGGCGGAAAGAAGCTGTTCCTGAATCACTGAGTGTGTGCCTTCAGGCTTCTGTACCTCCTACCTGATGGTAACAGTGAGAAAAGGACATGCCCTGGGTGCTGGGGGTCCTTAATAATGGACACTGCCTTTCTGAGACACCGCTCCTTGAAGATGTCCTGGGTACTTTGTAGGCTAGTACCCAAGATGGAGCTGACTAAATTTATGACCCTCTGCAGCTTCTTTCAGTCCTGAGCAGTAGCCCCCCACCCCCACCCCCCCATACCAGACACTGATGCAGCCTGTCAGAATGCTCTCCACGGTACACCTATAGAAATTTTTGAGTGTATTTGTTGACATACCAAATCTCTTCAAACTCCTAATAAAGTATAGCTGCTGTCTGGCCTTCTTTAAAACTATATCGATATGTTGGGAACAGGTAATATCCTCAGAGATCTTGACACCCAGGAATTTGAAACTGCTCACTCTCTCCCCATTTGATCCGTCTATGAGGATTGGTACGTGTTCCTTCATCTTACCCTTCCTGAAGTCCACAATCAGCTCTTTCATCATGCTCACATTGAGTGCCAGGTTCTTGCTGCATCACCATTCCACTAGTTGGCATATCTCACTCTTGTAAGCCCTCTCCTCACCATCTGAGATTCTGCCAGCAATGGTTATATTATCAGCAAACTTATAGATGGTATTTGAGCTATGCCTAGCCACACAGTCATGGTATAGAGAGAGTAGAGCAGTGGGCCAAGCACACACCCCTTGAGGTGCACCAGTATTGATAGTCAGTGAGGAGGATATGTTGTCACCAATCCGCACAGATTGTGGTCTTCTGATTAGGAAGAAGTCGAGGATCCAATTGCAGAGGGAGGAACAGAGGCCCAGGTTCTGCAGCTTCTCAATTAGGATTGTGGGAATGATGGTATTAAATGCTGAGCTATGGTCGATGAACAGCATCCTGACGTAGGTGTTTGTCTTATCCAGCAGGTCTAACACCGTGTAGAGAGCCATTGAGATTGCATCTGCCATTGACCTATTGTGGTGATAGGCAAATTACAATGGGTCCAGGTCCTTGCTGAGGCAGGAGTTCAGTCTAGTCATGACCAACCTCTCAAAGCATTTCATCACTGTAGAAGTGAATGCTACCCGGGTGATAGTCATTAAGGCAGCTCCCATTATTCTTCTTAGGCACTGGTATAATTGTTGATTTTTTGAAGCAATTGGGAACTTCCGCACGTAGCAGAGAGAGGTTGAAAATCTCCATGAGTACTCCCGCTAGTTGGTTGGCACAAGTTTTCAGAGTCTTACCAGGTATTCCATCGGGACCTTCTGCCTTGTGAGGGTTCACTCTCTTTAAAGACAGTCTAACATCGGCCTCTGAGACAGAGATCACAGGGTCATCAGGTGCAGCAGGGATCTTCACAGCTTTAGTTATATTCTCCCTTTCAAAGCAGGCATAGAAGGTGTTGAGTTCATCTGGTGTGAAGCATCACTGCCATTCATGCTATTGGGTTTTGCTTTGCAGGAAGTAATGTCTTGCAAACCCTGTCAGAGTTGTCGTGCATCCGATGTTGCCTCCAACCTCATTCGAAATTGTCGCTTTACCTTTGAAATAGCCCTCCACAGGTTTTCTGGTACAGGCCTGGGTCACCAGACTTGAATGCCACAGATCTAGCCTTCAGCAGACAACGTACCTCCTGGTTCATCCACGGCTTTTGGTTTGGAAATGTACAGTAAGTCTTTGTAGGCACACAGTCATCCACACAGGTTTTAATGAAATCGGTAACAACTGCAGCATATTCATCCAGGTTTGAAGATGAATCTCTGAATACAGTCCAGTCCACTGATTCAAAGCAGTCCTGTAGGCATTCCTGTGCTTCCCTTGTCTATACCTTCTTGGTCCTCACTACTGGTGCTGCAGTCTTCAGTCTCTGTCTATACTCAGGGAGTAGAAGTACAGCCAAATGATCAGACTTCCCAAAGTGAGGGTGTGGAATAGCACGGTAGGCATTCTTGATGGTGGTGTAACAATGGTCCAGTGTGTTGTTTCCTCTGGTATTGCAAGTGATCTGTTGATGGTAATTGCTTAGTGATTTTTTTCAGACTGGCCTGGTTATAATCTCCCAAAACGAGGGTGAAGGTGTTAGGGTGCGCTGTTTCATGCATGTTGATCCCATTGCTCAGATCATCTAAAGCCTGCTTGACATTGGCCTGAGCTGGAATGTAAACTGCTACCAAAATGACCCCAGAGAACTCCCGTGCTAGGTAAAATGGACGACACTTAATTGCTAGATATTCCAGGTCTGGTGAGCAGAACTGGGACAGCACTGATATATTTGTGCACCAAGAAGAGTTGATCATGAGGCATACTCCTCCACCTCTGCTTTTGAGAGACTCTATAGATCTATCCTGATGGTGTACAGTAAACCCTTCGATCTGAATCACTGCATCCAGTACGGAAGAGGTTAACCAGGATTCTGTGAAACAAAGGAAACGTGGTCCTAATGTCCCTCTGATTCAGCACCCTGGCTCTGAGATCATCAATTTTATTCTCCAGAGACTGCACGTTCGCCAGGAAGATGGTTGGTATTGGGAGTTTAAAACCCCGTTTCCTTAAACGCACTTGCAACTCCGATCTACGACCATGCTTCTTCCACAGGCACTTCCGTCCACAGTCAGAGGTTTTCGTCAGTTTTAAACAGCAATTGTTTAAATGCATTAAGACATCTTTGTTGACCGTACTGACCTTGGAAGCAGTTGTATTTTTCTGATTTTCCTGACACTGACCTCGTAAGGCTTCTGAGTAGGAATTTAAATATTGGAGTGTTTCTAAATTTGGTCTCTGCTGTGTCTGCTCATCAAATGAAAATGGTGTATGGTTTCTTTAGTTTTTTTTTTGCCTTTTCAGTTACTGCTTCTGGACCGGGAAGAGCATAATGAGCTGAGGCTTCTTTTCTTAACCACAATCCAATGACCATATGTTGGACCAAGGACAAAGAATTGGCTGTTTCAATATCCACTAGAGCTATACTATCTGCAGGTCCCCGCTGTCTCAGCCTGTACGTTACAGGCACTGTGCTTTCTGTTGCCTCCCACTTCATTATTCAGAAAATGTGTGTACTTTAGGAAAAAGATGAGGAAAAAATAGCTAAATATTTGATGGTGAAGGAAATGTCATGTTTTGACCACCGTTTTGGACATGGTTAACTTTAATAATTAATATTTGCAAGATCAAAGTTGCTTCCTAGATCAGAGTTTCATATGGTTGAGCCAATGGTATGGTTGCCTAACTGGTGCCCTCAATATGCCAGGGATTTTCCCTGCAGTAGCATAGAATCATATCATGTAGAAATATTCCCTTTGACCTGCCATTTCCACAATGACCGTCAAGCACCCTTTTATACTAAATGTATACTTTTCCCATTTTATTTTCCCCACATTCCTGCACATTTGACCATACACCTACGCACTAGGAGCTATTTACAGTGGCCAGTTAATCTAACAACCTGCACATCTTTTGGGATAAGAGAGAAAACACGGCAGCAGGGAACGCAATACGTGTTCTGCACTTGGCTCACTGGAGTTGTGATGTGCTTTGTGTGAGGGCACCCTGGCAAAGTGCTCACCCTTGCTTTCTACTCACGTGAAGCTCTGCAGCTTGTCCTGCACCCAGCACTGAAGCTTAATGTGGTGCTTGAGAATATATCCTATCCCATCCAGAGCCAAGGGAATCTGGATCTTTGCAGAGTGTTGGACCCAACCTCTCTTGCCCCCATTGAAAATCCTGCCACCACATCCCACACCCTCACTGGCTACCCACCATTACCTTCAGTTGGCCGTGTTTCATCTTTGAGTGCACCCAGCCCTTCTCTTCCATGACAGGAATTGCCTTTAATATTTCTCTAGTGCTGTGTTCGCCAGTCCTACAGATTATTTTCCTCTATCAATTCTAGTTCCTTACTTATCACTGAAAGCAAATTCTTTGAAAAAGCATTTTCGTTCTCCTTAAATGACAATTCTCCTCTCCTCTCCCCTCTCCTCCTGCTCAGTATCCTGTGCTCGTAAATGTGCTCGGAGATATTTCTTTGTATGTCTGGAAAGCTAAAGAAGTGTAAGTGGCAGGTTTTATGTACTTCTAATAAGGTCAGCCCTTAGTTTCGACTCCCATCAAGGATAAAAGCTGAAGCTTTCTCTCATCTTTTCTTGGAGCCCACTGCTTTGATGCTGGGTTCAGTCTCAGAGTGTTTCTGAGAAAGTGCTCCAAGGGCCAGGCTTCTCCCTTGGTGTGTCTGCTGACCAGCACTTGCTGAGAATGTCTGATCACGGCAATAATCAGTTTAAAAATGGCTGCACTGTTATATTCTTGTTGTTTTGGTTGTATATAATATCATTCCAGACTCTGCTGAAACCCCTGGAATTCATTTCATTAACATTCACAGAGTCATATTGCCTTCCATTTTCAATCCTGCAAACAGCACTTTCTACTTGTTTCCCTTAAGTTTCATCTGCCATTAGTTTGTCTCCAGTTAATTTAATTTATAATTTCTAAGCTGTTTCCCTATCATACCTTGTTCATGTCGGCTACAGTTTCAGTATTTGACCACTTGATACTGAACTTTGAATCCATCTTATCTCTATAAATTTGAAGATTAGTGATCCAAACTTTGGTTGTGTCATTAATCTTGATAACTATCTTCTTCTGCTGATCCTTAATTTCTTATCCAAGTTTTTCTGATCTGGCAGATGAGATGGTTGGCTATTATGTCAGTACTGTGAAGATTTATGCTTTTTATGAAAACAGAATATAGTGTAAATATTGTGCTAGGAATGTAATTAATAAATACCCTGTATTTATTATCCATCTGAAGCCACATACAGCTCCACCACAATTTCCCATCTATTCTTAAAAGCCACAGTGCTGCAGAACACCGTTCTGCTTTACTGCTATTGATTGAACATAAGAAATAGGAGCAGTAGTAGGTCATAGGGCCCCTCGAGCCTGCTCCACATTCAGTAAGATCATGGCTGCTCCCATATCTTTAATCCACTCTCCCACCCAGTTCCTGTTGTCAAAAAATCCATTGGCCTCAGCCTTGGATGTTCTGAATGATTGAGCATCTGTAGCCTCTGGTGTAGAGAATTCCAAAGATTTTCCTCCGAGTGTAGAAATGGTTCTTCATCTCGGTGCTATCAATCTGCAGAGTCAGACTCTGCGTTTGTTCCAGGTTCTCCAGCCTGAGAAAGCATGGATAAATTTGGAGAGGAATGACCTGTTCCTTGCCCTCTCCTCCCCATGCCCTCTGAGAGACAGGGCTTTGATTTAGACTGTCACCCAGAAGATGGCAATATAGCACATCCATGGTACTGCAGTGATGTGTCAGGTCTCTAACCTGCTGACTGCCCCAAGAATGGGGCTTTAAAATCCTATCCTCCTAATGGAGCCACAGCTGGCTTTGTGTGTGCATTTCTGTAAACTCAAGGTTCCCAAACACGTTACACAAGATTAATCAATTTACAATACAGTATAATTAATACGGTTTTGCAGACAAATGCAGAGGTTTCCAATGAATGGCCTGTTAATCTGGTATCAGTGGAGTTGTTTGAAGAAATAATATTGATCAAAACACTGAGCGGACTGCTCTCTTTATCAAGTCCTACCAGTTTACTGTTTCTCGGTATTGATTTTAAGATTTTTTCCCCTTTAGATCTATCCGGAGCCTTTCCTGTCCTGCCTTCTGTTATTTCCTTTTCTCTTTTTAAAAAAATCTGCCAACACTGTGTACCTGAATGCTTCTATTATCTGCTGAGCTGTTACCCGTTCAATGCTCTGAAACTTTGCTTTGCTCTTCTCCGTCTGGTATCTGTGCTGCTCCGTGTCTGTTCCTAACAATAGTCTTGATGCCTGACCTATTTATTTAGTTGTGGCCCATTATTCTCTGCCATCATTTACTAAGGGGGTGGGATGCTTCATGAAACTACTGATTGACTAAAGGTCACTAATAGTTTTCGTTTTGATTTACAATTAACGAACAATCCGCTATCATGCACATCTGATTGACCAAACAGCTTTAAGGGAAGCGTTTTGACCAGGTGTGTGAGCAATGTCTTTGTCTACCTCTGTCTGTCTTCACTGACGGCAGAGAATACATCTATCAGGGCCTGTTAATGGATGTATTTATTTTCTCTGCAGGTGACAAACTAATGTTGGTCCAATGTGGGAAGTTTGCTGGGGCTGTTCTCGAAAGGCCATGCTGCAACTGTGTTCTGTTAAGTTCCCAACCTCCATTTTTTTTTTCAGGCGCAGTTACTTCAAAGAGGAAACACAGAAACTAAGCAATCCTGGAATATGTACACAATAGGATCTTTGGGGTTCCAATCCAGAATGGCTACAACTTTTTTGACAGAGACTGACACATAACCAAGGTGCCAAAGACACCAAACTGTTCAAATACAAATAACACTGAGAACATGAGTTGTAAAGAACCCTTGAAAATGAGTCTGTAGGCCATAGATTCTGTGCAGGGTAGTAGTGAATGAAGACATCTGTGCTGGTTCAGGAGCCCGATGGTTGTAGGGTAAGCCTAAGGCTTCTGTACCTTCTGCCCAATGGTAGTAATGGCCTGGCTGGTGGGGGTCCTTGACGATGGATGCTGCTTTCTCGGGGCAGTGCTCCATGTAGATGTACTCCATACTGGCGAGGGTTTTACAGTATCCACCTCAGTTCCTGGGTACAGTGTTTCCATACTAGCCCATGATGCAACTGGTTAGGATACTCTCCATCGTGCATTGGTTGAAGTTTGTCACCGCTGTTGATGGCGTGTCAAATCTGTGCAAACTTTATAGAAATTCAAAGTGCTGTTGTGCTTGCTTTGTGATGACGCTTTTGTGCTTGTCCCAGGACACATCCTCTAATATGTTAATGCCAAAGAACTTAAAGCTGTTGATCCTCTCCACCTCCATTCCCCTAATGAGTCTGACTCCTGTGCTCTGACTTCTTTCAGTTTTTGGTTTTACTGATGCTGAATGAGAGGCTCTATTCAGTTTCCTTTTTATATGCCAATTCAACACCACCTTTGATTTGGCCAACAACATTGGTGTCATCAATAAGTATGGCATTGGAGCTATAATTAGCCACACAATTGTAAGTAAAAAGTGAGTAGAACAAGCAACTAAGCATATACAGCTCTGTGGTGCATTGAATACATTGAATGACTCCCACCTCTACAGTTCACTGTGATAAGGAAATCCAATGATTCATTATCCTCTGGGAAGAGCTTCCTCCTCAACTCCATCTGAAACGGGTGGCTCCATTTGTCGGGAAGTGTAAGTAGCAGAAGGAGTCAACGTCTTTAAAGTCCCTCACCTTGTCATGTCCTTCTGCTCCCCTCTCTTCCCCCCCCCCACCCCCGTGGTAAAGTTTGTGGGTTCCACAGTGGCCTAATCAGCCACTTCAGAAACCCCAGAGCTGAAGTAGAAGCCAATCATCCTGAATGTTGAGGGACAACCTAAGAAGGGCAAGAAAAAGAAGATATTTCAATTTGCAATGATCCATGTTAATCCACAGATGAGATTTAAGTGATTTCTGAGGCAGCATAAGAGAGGGAATGGGGCTTGGCAAGGCATATTCACCTACCCCTCCTTTCGTCACAATCTTATGATCAAAAGATAGTCTTCTCCTTGCATGTATAGTATTTCGGAATGAGATTGCTCAGAATCACTTCTATGCCTTATTTGCCAGTCTTATTGCTTCAGAATTCTAAAAATCTCATCTTTTTAGATTTCTAAAACTAATTAAACAGAAAAGCCAGAATTGAAACGCCCTATATTTGAATGTTAACTTACTGTCCTGATGATTGGTTTTGCAGTGGTTAGGCCCAGACAATGATTTTGTGTTTCTGCAATGTGTTTCCTTGAGTATCGAATTATTGCTTTAGCCATGCCATCCAAAGGAAGTGGTGAGCAGTAACTACTGATTCTCCACAGGAAGTGAGGAAACATCTGCTGCTGAATCAGCTCTCGCTCATCTCCCAATGACCAGGTCAAGCTGGAGAAATGTGGCTGTTGGAGGGGGTGGAGGAATGGTGGGAGGGCGTAGGGTAGCCATAGAATATTAGAAGGGGAACAGGAAGAAATACTGAAAAAATATTTTTTACCACACTTGCCAAGTATTTCATTAAACTTTTCATTCATTTTATGTTAGAGATTCAAGAAACACTTTGCTCATGTTGTTGTGTTTGGAAAGGTGGATTTGTTACTGAAATACAACAAAGATTTTTAACCAAACATAAAGGTAGTTTTTATTTTGTAATTCTTAATGAAAAAGACAGCAGAAGGGGCCTTCCTGATCCCCTAGCATGCAAAGCTGTTAGTTTACAACAATTCAGGCTCCCACTGGATTTTTTTTGTATATCTAATACTTGAGATTACTCCCATAAGTAAATTCATTCTTAGCAAGCAGCAATACATTTTCTTATGCCCGTTTTACCCCCTGTTGATGTAGCATGCTCAATGTGAGCAATAGGCTCCTTACACTACTGATAACTAGAAACAGCATGAGATCCCTCCTACCTCTCTGTTTCCTCTGACAGATAATGCTTGCCAGACCAAATATCTCAGGCTGCAAACTAGATTGCAAAGATGGAAAACACACAGCAGAAGAGTCAAATAACAAAGGCAAGATAATGCATAAATAATTATCCATCTTCAAAACTCGTTCCACAATGCACCTGCCTCAGTTCATCAGCTGTTTGGCAAACCAGATGTTCTGCAAAGGAATCTTGGTAAGGTTTTCCTGCTCAGAATCCTCATTGCTGTGAATCTCAAATTGGAATACATAATAATCAGAAGGATAAACTTCACAATAGACGACGCCACCGGTCAACTTAGGATTCGAAAGGATTGGTTGGCCTGGAGAGGTTTACAATTAGAAGTTTGATACCTGTATGACAAAGTACTTCATCACACAAGAGTAAGGCTACGTATGTTGACACTCATAACCAGAAGTTTTTTATTCCTTACACAAAATACGAACAGCTGGGAGAAACTGAGTGGATCAAGAAACAACTGTGTAGACAAAGGGATGATCAACCCAAAACATTGACTACCCTTTGTCTCCTCAGATGCTGCTAGATTCACAGAGTTCCTCCATCTGTTTGTTTTTGTTTTGCTCCAGATTTCAGCATCTGCAGTCTCTTGTGATTCAAGCTTTTTCTTCTCGTAGCTTTGTCACAGTATTAACAGTATTACCTGTACCGTTGTATTGACGTTCATTCAACATATCTGAAGCTCCTCCATTTGAATAACATCGATGTGTCAGATTCGTCATGGAATATATTTTAAAAGTGCATTCTTGAGTTAAAAACAGACTTGAGGGCAGCACACACAAAATGCTGGAGGAACTCAGCAGGTCAGGCAGCATCTATGGAAAGGAATAAACAGTTGATGCTTTGGGCCGAGACCACTTATCAGGACTAGAATAAAAGTGAGAAGTCAGGATATTAAGGTGGGGAGGAGAGCAAGAAGTAAATGTTGGTAGGTAAAGGTGAAACTGGGAGAGGGACGGGGGATGAAGTAAAGAACTGGGATCACAGAGGGGAAGCAGTGAGAAAGGGTTTCACTGAACTCCCATTGAAGAATTCATCGTGTAGCTTTGATAGACTTTTTTTTACAGTTAACAAGATATTACCACTTAAAATGGCATAGGCGGATTTTGCATCTCCCATTCATAACCTTTTTAATTTCAGATTATATTTTCATGTCCAGGGGCATTCCTTCAGTTTCAAACATTTTTCCTATTTTTTCCAGTCAGCATGTTTCATGTTTGCTTTGTGCTCTCTGTGTTCTGCGTTCAGAGAAACTCTTTTAGTCCTCCTTGCATTCCTGAATGACCCAGAGCTATAAAACCTACTTGGTAGTTAGAAGTAGTGAATGAACACCATTTCTGCACAATTAGCAGTTCATAGTTTTTGCAGAATCGTAGAATTTTGATGTGGTTATGGCTTTTCGTATAATACTCTTAATTTTTTTTCAATCATGGTGTTTTTTAATCTATTTATTGATACTAAATAGAAAAGTTTCTTTTTACTTACTAATAACAAAATAAATAAATAACTTTGGAGTCATAAATATATTTAACTTGGTAACAGAGAGATTGAAAAGACATCTAGATTGATTTGAGCTGACATTTTAACACCACCTTTCTCTTTACAAAGGTTGTATAACTCGAAGAGCATCTGCCAAATGTTCTGTTTTATTTGTCACTTAGAGCTGTCTGCAACATTTTCCTTCTCCAAGGTCCATCTAGCTTAGTTGTTACCATCCTGTTAATGAAATGTCTCAAGGATAATGGAGTCGTTGACTAGACATAGCAATCGGTCTCCATCAGTTCACATGTCACTTGCCACATCATGTCTCAGATTACATATGCTTTAACTCAAAATGCTGTTTTCTGATATGTCTGCCTAAGTTTCATGTGAATTTAATCAACATCCAACTGCTTCTCCCATCTCCTTTGTTCCATAAGTTTACCACTCACTGGATTTAAATGTACTGTATCTTCACTAATCCTTCGCCATGGACAGAGTGAAAGAGCTTGTCACTGTCTGTATTACCTCAAGGCAGTGGTTGTACTTGTTGCTCCTTCCGTGAGTCTCCCGTTTTCCAGTGAGTCGATGTCCTGCTTATATCATTGCCCCTCACGATCCAGTGTCTCTATCTTAAACAGTCTGATGGTTCTCTTTGTTCTCCTTTCAATAACTGTGTTGGACTTTTCAAGTCAAGTCAAGTCACTTTTTATTGTCATTTCGACCGTAACTGCTGGTACAGTACACAGTAAAAACGAGACAAGGTTTTTCAGGACCATGGTGCTACATGAAACAATGCAAAAACTACACTAGACTACAGATCTACCCAGGACTGCATAAAGTGCACAAACCAGTGCAGGCATTACAATAAATAATAAACAAGACAATAGGCACAGTAGAGGGCAGTAAGTTGGTGTCAGTCCAGACTCTGGGTATTGAGGATCTGATGGCTTCGGGGTAGAAACTGTTACATATTTTCTCTACTGCAATAAAGATTCTATGTTGTCACCTATATTTTAATCTAACGTTATTGATGAGGAGTAATACCTTGATACAATCCAACTTGGAACTTTTACTCAGATTGTTCCCTTACTAAGGGAATTTGAGGGGGGAGGGATGGATCTATTGGACTTTGCAAATTAAAAGCCAAGTATACCTTTGCCAGATTTCCGTTCCCTGCCCTATCATTTTAAGTGAAACCCGATATTTGGTCTGTCTCTAACTATTTTCATATGTGGTTGCAAGAGATATGAAGACAAATCACTGTATCTCTTCCTTCTGTATCAAAACTAAAATAGTTTATCCCTCTGTATTTTATGCACAGCTCCCAGCAAGTTAACAAGCTACTTTTACCTGTCATTTTGTTAATTGTGAAAACATTAAAACCAATGTAAATGGTATAATTTCGCACCATGTCATTGATTTTTCAGAATCAAGTATTACAAGGTTATTTCACAGGGTCCAGCCCTCAGTATCCAGTCATGGAAAGATGTTATATGAATGTCTGTCTTCATAGTGGTTGCACCAAATGTGGTGAACCTTGAAGTTCTTTGCACTGGAAAAGCGATAGGTATCAGGCAGTCTAAGCTGTGTCCTTCATCGAGTTGATGATCATCCATCAGCAGTTAATGTTTATTCTTGGAGCAGCCTACAGAACTTAGAATCTTGAGTTGTGTAATTGGATTGGTTACAAAGACCACTACATCCCTTCCCACACCTTCTTGAAAATACACAGTTAATGAGGAGGTATCTGGCATCTCGATGCAGCATGCAGCGGTGTGGGCAGTCACATGAAAGATGTGATAAATTGTATGAAAGATATGATGGAGAAAGCCCATCTTATTTGCATGAACCCACGAACACTACCTCAATATTCCTCTTTTGCACCAGTTATTTTTTATTGTAAACTATAGTAGTTTTTTAATCTTTTGCACTATACTGCTGTAACAAAACAACAAATTTCATGACGTGTCAGAAGTAATAAACCTGATTCTGGTTCTGATCCAAGTATGGCCTTCTGGCAATATCCTGGCAATTGACTTCGAGGGTCTTCTCAGAAGCCATCCAAGGATCCATGGTCCTTTTGTCCCTCAAGGATTCAGTGCCTACAGCCTGATTGGTGAGGTCAAAGGTTGTATAGAAGCTATTCCATGTCAGGTGATGTGGTACTGCCCATTTGAATGGAAGGCTTCTTGGAAACAAGGCTGTGCCCACTTACTACACCCACCCTTTGCAACACAAGAGGCTGGCAGAATTTCAGGAAGTGGTGACACTTAGTGTTTACATAGCCAGGTTCTGTGCCACACACAATATTTGGCCGAAGTTCAGATGAGGGTTTCATTGTTCTCCCTTTCCCTGCATGTTGATTCTGGATCTCCAGGTAAAAGGTGACTTTTGCAATGCAGGAGTGGGGCATGGTCCCTAGTTGTGCAATGTACAGCAGGATAATGTGCAACGAAATTGTAATTGTGGTTGTGCCTTCAGCTGAGTGCCTCTGTTGAGTTTGCTACTTAGTTAATGTTGCACTTAGACTTATAATTTAACATGAGAAAATGTAGGTCAGGAAAAGATTTTACTTACATCCAGAACTCTGAAGGTTTACAGACTCATTGGGGCTGGCAAAATCATAGCTTCAGGAAAACAGTTATGTGCAAGTACATTTACTTAAGGTCTCTCAGGTGGTGCTGACATGCCTAAGGAATGGGATTTGCACCTGCCAGCTATCTAATAATTTTTTTCCCATTAAATTCTCTAAATCATTCTAATGTACACTTGTTGATTCATAGTTGATCAAAAGCATCAAACTCACGATCTCATTGTTCAACATCATCATTCCATAAAATGCGCTTTCTTCCCCACATTTACATATCAGCAAAATGTTTCTAAGCTAATTTATTTCAATAGTTGCAAATGCAGATTTGCCTAAGAATTAGCTGGCAAATTTAACAGGATGTAATCACGTTTGTCATTAACATTTTCAAGTAGTGAGTACTTGTCACACAACAGAGTTAAACTTGTCGTTCTGTAGATCTTACTGATAATGCATCGTGGGGTTCAATTTCATGATGTACATGGGATAGAGCAAGCATTCATTTCTGCACCCTACTGAAATGTGGAAAGAAGGGACAGATTCG
Organism: Hemitrygon akajei; assembly: GCF_048418815.1. Taxonomy (NCBI): domain Eukaryota; kingdom Metazoa; phylum Chordata; class Chondrichthyes; order Myliobatiformes; family Dasyatidae; genus Hemitrygon; species Hemitrygon akajei. The sequence goes on from NC_133140.1 coordinate 47,066,464, forward strand.
AGCACTATTAAAAGTGGTAAAAAAAACTACCCTTGCGTATCTCCAAATAAGGAAAATTTTGGAAGATCTACCGTAATTAGGAAGATTTCACTTAAATTTTTTTTACCACTTTTAATAGTCCTTGAATCTGTGGCTAGATTCAAGAATGACGAGATACGACTTGATCTGTATTTTGTAGATGACCTCTAAATTACTTTAACATTGAAACTCTCACAAAATAATGGTCCAGAGAAGAAAATGAAAGCTTGAGAGAACAATCTGGTTTTAGAAAAGGCACCAAGGAATTTTGGTGACGATGGGGGTGTTCAGCCTTTATGTGATGTATACAATTTGAACAACACTTAATTGTTCACTGAATGAAGTGCACTACTCCAATCACCAAATTGGTAGCTGAGTTAAAATATTTTCTGTGTGGTTAGAAACTAAAATACGTTCAAATGTATAATAACCATTTAAAAACATTCATTATGAATTATAATCATATAACATAGGAGGAGTGCATGCTGAGCAAAAGTAGATTTTAGATCAACCCCATTTCCACCTTTGCCTAAAGGCAATGTGCTCCTCCAGCCATTCCTTTCCACAAGGGAGTTGCTTCCTGCACACGCTACGTCCTCAGGGGTCTGTGTCAGTTAGTGTGCTGACCTCTCCCATAATGCAGCATAACGTGCCACCACTCACCGGTCAGTGGCAGCAAGAACCAGCATTACAAACCAAGCCACTTCCGAGGGCCACTCAGGGTTTATGTACGCTGAGTGTGCACCGTGCCTAACCAGGCACTGACAAGGACGGCATGGCTGCACAGCGGTTAGCCATAATGTTATTAGAGCATCAGCAAAATGGATTCAATTCTGCTGCTGCCTGTGAGGAGTTTCTATGTTTACCCCATGACCACTTGGGTTTCCTTCCACGTTCCAAAAATGTAGGTTAATTGGTCTCATGGGTGTAATTGGGTGGCGGGGGCTCATTGGGCTGGATGGGCCTGTGGCTGTGCTGTATTTCTTAAAAAATATATTCATGTTTAAAGACACAAGATTCCTTCTTCCACTTACTTCTAATTTGGTGTTTCTACCTGTTGTTGTCTTCCTTGTCCTCCGTTTTTACTCCAGTTACTGCCTCCTCCCTGCTTCACAATGTGGACGCTCCTTTCCATTTTAACGTTCCTGTGCCCACCAGTGCATCACCTCTGTTATACAGTGACGAACCTATGCCCATCTATCACATATAGCCTACTGAGAGTGTGCACTTGGGACCAGGGGTGGGTATCAAACTGAATTTGCACCTGGGCTCAGAAAACCCGACTGCGCCCAATGTGGACATGGGGTTTCTGGTCCCAGCGGAACTTGCTACTGGGTCCCTGTCCCAAGTTCAAATGGGTCTCTGGTCCAGAGTCTAGCTTTGGGTTTGGTCCTGGAAAACTGAGCTGGCCTCTGAGTAACTGCATCTAACTTCAGGTGGTCTGCGATGAAGGTGGAAGTGGTAAGGATGGGCCCATTCTGTGGGATTCAAGGGCTACTGCCTGAGGTCATACTGTGAGGAATGGCACTGCTAATGTGGTCGAGTAGTAGAAGATGAGAACGCCAGCAAGCTCTGTTAAGGGACTGGTGGTAACAAACCTCATGATTTTTTAAGAGGTTTTCAGCGCTGTGTGGAAGATTGCTGACAGCAGAAAAAGAGTGACAATGAATTTGTAAACTCAGGTTCCTTCAAAACTTCCAAACGTTTGTGAGAAATTGATTTTACTAAGCTGTTTGGAATCTGTTGAACTTGTTTTTTTAAAAGTATTTCTCCATTTTCAAATTGCAGATTCCAGGTCCGTAAGTAGTAGTATAAGTTGAACTGATAAACCTCCCTCATTGTAACAATCTTGACAAGTGCATGATGTCAGCAAGAAATACAATCTTTTGTGTTGGCAATTATATTTTTAAATATAAAAGAAATAATTATTTAATGAATTTTTAAGCCAAGTTTGGCCATGGTTAGCTTCAATGCAACTAGAACATAGAATTTTGAAATGCCTTTGAGAAGGGGCCAGGATAACAGTGCTGATTTGGGAGCAGGCAGAGTACTATGCACATCTGAATCATTTTAATGAAAATGATAAGAATCAGAGCAGCATGGCGGAACGAGAATGCTAGTGTACCAGCAGGGAAGTTGTGGTGTCGTGCAGATGTAGGATGCAGGTTGGCGTCCACAATTCCCACACAGTTGCATGTCTCATTATTTTAAATCTGCCGAACTTCTGCAACTGGCTTTTTTATTTCAGAATTCCTCATTAAAATAATGAGCTATTTTCGAAATAAGCGCAACAAAAATTGGCTTTCTCTAAATAATCTACAATTAGTTCTGTAATAAAATTATTTTGTCTTTGTTTTATAAATTGAGTGGACTGTAGTTGGAGAGTCTGACCCAAGTCTCCATTCCTTAGAGCTTCTTTTATGTTGTAAACAATAACATCATGGGTTCCTTCCCTCCTTTCTTTGCCAGAAGGACCATAGTCAATTATCCCTTGATTATTTTGAAATGCTAATAGATCTCCTGTGGCACCCCTCACAGTGTGTCTGAATGCTCTTTGAAACAAGTTACAGTGGCAATATAGCTCCACCTTGTGCCCGATGTGCATAATTACAATGTCACCAGGACCTGTTTACATAGGAAATTAGCATTAAACCTGGTTACATGGACATTTGCACAAAAGTGTGGGCAGGTTTTCCTTGTGTGGGCAAAAATGTAGTCTTAAAGAAGATTCTGAATGTGTTCTTAATGAAGGGTCTCTGCTCGAAATGTTGGCTGTTTATTCCTTTCCATAGATACTGCCTGACCTGCTGAGTTTCTCCAGCATTTTTGAGTGTTACTCTGGAATTCTAACATCTCTTGTGTTTCTTTACAATAGTACAATAGAAAGAGTGCAGAGGAGATTTACAAGGATGTTGCCTGGATTGGGGAGCATGCCTTTTGAGAATAGGTTGAGTGAATTCGGCCCTTTCTCCTTGGAGTGAAGGAAGATGAGAGGTGACCTGATAGAGGTGTACAAGATGATGAGAGGTATTGATCGTGTGGATAGTCAGAGGCTTTTTCCCAGGGCTGAAATGGTTGTCGCAAGAGGACACAGGTTTAATGTGCTGGGGAGTAGGTACAGAGGAGATGTCAGGGGTAAGTTTTTTATTCAGAGAGTGGTGAGTGCGTGGAATGGGCTGCCGGCAACGGTGGTGGAGGTGGATGCGATAGGGTCTCTTAAGAGACTTTTAGATAGGTACATGGAGCTTAGAAAAATAGAGGGCTATAGGTAAGCCTAGTAATTTCTAAGGTAGGGACAAGTTTGGCATAACTTTGTGGGCTGAAGGGCCTGTATTGTGCTGTAGGTTTTCTATGTTTCTACGTTGCAAGTTTTTTAAAATAAAGAGCACTCCAGTTATACGCTGAGGCATATATTTTTCACAGTGCATCATATTCTGCTTGCTGCTCAAAGGAAAATAATCTAAAACTTTAATCACTAAATATGATTGGCTCCTCTGCGCATGGGCATTTTTTTTTGCTGACTTCCTCTAGATGTGTGGAGTTCTCCTTCATGAATAGTGATACTGACATCTTTGATAAAGGATGTTTCTGTGTGGACCACTCTCACAGCAGCAAGCTACTTGAGGTGTGTTTCCGCAGTAATTAAAGCTAATCGGCTCCAACATGCACTCTGGCTCATGTTCAGTGGCTCACGTGGACCTCTTGCCTGCCAGGACCTCAAGCATTTTCCTCACTTTTTGAATTGACCTTACCTGGCCAATATTGCCATTTTGTCAGATCACATGCCAAGTACGTTCTCCTATCTGACCCTTGCATACCCTCAAAGATTAAAAGTCCCAAATGACTGCTCAATCACCCTCCCGCCACAGAGTATCCCCTTCCCCAACCCACTCAATTTTCCTAGTCTCACTGAAACCTCCCAAGATGCTTGCTATTGCCTGAAAACCTTTCTCATAACTAAGGTCTCTCAAAGGTTCATCTTATTATCAAGGTATATACGCAGAATACAACTCTGAGACTCAACTTCTCCAGATAGCAAAGAAATCCAGAGAAGTCCTTCAAACGCATTGACTCCCCTTTCCTACATGAAAAGGAAAAAGAAACAAAACTTGTAAACCCCAAACCCCTCCCTCGCATAATAACTTACAGATCGCCCACCAGCACAGCAGCTAAAACATCAAACCCCTAACCCCCAAGCCCCTCCCACACAAAAAAAACAGCGACAATTGTTCCTTACGATTGTGGTACAACAGTATAGGTGATGAGATGGCCACGTAGAAACAGTTCGGAATGTTCATTAACTGTTTCTGTGCGGCCATCATATTCCCTATGACTGTTGTACCACACATTGTAAGCAATAGAAAGGCCTTGGGTGCGGAAGTATGAGAAGGGTTTTCAGGCAATAGCAAGCATCTTGGGAGGTTTCAATGAGACTAGGGAAATTGAGTAGATTGGGTGAAAAGTTGGGCAGGGGGCCTCTTTGGTGGAAGGTTGATTGAGATGCAGTAACATTGCTTGGCTTAATTTTTTTTAAATCTACAGTTTGAAAGGAAGCTGTAGAGCTGAGAGATCAGAAATAGTGAAGTGGTTCAGATTTGGTTAACATTCAGGAGTCCTGCAATGTGAAGCAAAAAAGAAAATCTGTTGGAGGAGCTCAGTGAGTCAAGTGATTCCTGTGGAAGCAGAGGGGTAGTCAGCATTTCAGGTTAAGAGACTGCATCAGGACTGAGAGTGTAGAGATGAGATAGTAAAAAGAAGTGAGAGAGAGGGGCTGGTAAGTGAGAGGCAGAACCAAGTGAAATGGGGGATTGTGGCAATTGGAGGCGGAAGGGGTAAGTTTAGAGACGGAAGTTGGTGGGCGATAGGTGGAGGGACCACATTCTCAGCAACTCCCTGGTCCACATCCCTTGGCACTTTACCCTGCAGCCATTAGAGATGCAACACTTGTCCCTACACCATTTTCCTCACCACCAAAGCAGACCTTTCAGGTGAGGCAAAGATTCCTGCGCACCTCCTTGTCTGTCATATTTAGTGTTCTCGATGAAGCCTCCTTTGTTTCAGCAGAAACGAGCATAGATTAGGTGACCATTGCTGCATTTTTCTGCAACAGCTAACTTGACCTTCTGCTTGCATGTCACTCCTGCTCTCCTTTCCTTTCCCACACTTGTCTTTCTGTCCTTGGACCTCTCTAGGGCCAGACCAGGACCAAGCATGCCCCATTATCCTCTTGAAGAGTCTCCAGCCCAATGGTGTGCACAATACTGAATTTTCAAGTTCTAGGCAACCCCATCTCCCTGTGTTCTTTTACCATTCCGATCAGACCACTCAGATGCAACTTTTTTTAAATTTCTACCCCCATACCTAAGTTTGTCACCCTTTTCTATTTTACCCATTACCCATGCACCTATCCAGCTGGACTTCTTCCTTTGTCGACCCTTTCTATTCCCTGCTCTGTCCAATTCCATCTTCCCATCATCCTTCCCTTTTCTAGTTCCACTTATCACCCTCTATCTCTATCTTCTCCTTCTCCTTCTACTCCATGTGCCTAATGTTCTTCCACCTGTCTCTAATTTTGCCCATCCTTCTCCTTCATCTCTATCTCTATCTGGCCATCAACCCTGGCTCACCTACCACCTATCATCCTTCCTTTCACCTCTTTATAATGGTTATCTTCCCTCTACATTCTCAGTCCTGATGAGAGTAATGGCCCAAAAATGTCGGCCAGTCCTTCGCCTTTGCAGGTGCTGCCTTGACCCTCTATTCCTGCCACACGTAAGTCTTCTGCTTTAGGTTCCAGCATCTGCAGTGTCACCTCGGCCCTCTGCAATGTGAATATTGGTGAGTGTGCTGGAAAGGTGATCTTAAACTGTATGCTTGCACACTGATGTCATTGTCAAGGTGACGGAGCACACATTGACACAGGTGATGGATTTATACTTTTGCATTTTCCTTTTCATGGTAAACGTGTGTTGAGTTGTGGTGTTGAGTGAATTCTGCCTACTGAGGAGGAGACTTAAACATGGTCATTTCACTCCAGCCTCCATGGCTACTATGTGCTGATGGCAGATTGGCAATTTTGGACCCCAATATGCTGTCGAGCTTAGTGACCATTAAGGACCATTGCGTGAGTGGCCATTATTCAGTGACTTGTGTTCTGGCTGTAGAAGACTTTTACACATCGACTCTAAAGCCTGCAATTTGCTGGTCACATTTAAGAATGTCTCAGGTCTTTACACATCAAGCATTCACAGTATTCAATCATATATTAATGAAAAGTAATTGGTCTTTGAAACTGCAGAATTCTTACAGGGCTTGGCAGGGTGGATGCAGAGGTGATATTTCCCGTGGCTCAGGAATCCAGAACCAGGGCTTCACAATCTCAAAATAAGGAGCTGGTCATTTAGGAATGGGATGAAAATTCTGTACCCAGAAGATAATGAATCTAGAATTCTCCATCCAAAAGGGCTATGGAGAGTTAGTTGCTGAGTATTTTCACATCATAGATAAATAGATGTTGGGATGTTAAAGGTATCAGGAATTGGACTTGGTGCAGAAACATGGTGCTGAGTAGAAAATCTTGCAGAATCGTATAGAATGGTAGAACAGGTATGTTGGGCTGAATGGCCTATTTCTGTGATTTAAAAAAAAATCAAATCAAATAACGCCACAGCACAGAAAAGAGTCCTTAGGGCCATCTCATCCATAACGAACTTTTAATCTGCCTAGTCCCATTGACCTGAGCCTTTCATGTCCCTCCCATCTATGTGCCTATCCAAATTTCCTTTAAACATTGAAATAAAAATCATGTCTACCACTTCCACTGGCAGCTCATTACCCTTCATGATCCCCTTAAACAGGTCACCTTTCGCCTTTAACCCATGAGTTCTATATCATTATTAACGCATGGTCTCTCACCCAACTTCAATGGAAAAAGTCTGCTTGCGTTTACCCTCAATATACCCCTCCTAATGTTTTATCAAATCTCCCCTCATTGTCCTATGCCCTAGGGAATAAGGTCCTAACATATTCAACCTTTCCCTATAACTCATATCCTCAATTGATGTCAATATTCTTGTAAATTTTCTGTTCACTCATTCAATCTTATTAATATCTTTCTTATAGGTAAATGACCAGAACTACATACAATAGTCCAAATAAGGCCTCATCAATGTCTTGTACAACTTCAATATAACATCCCAACTACCGCACTCACTATATTGATTTATAAAGGCTCATGTGCCAAAAGCTCTTTTTACAACCCTGTCTACTTGTGACACCCCTTTCATGGAATTATTAATTTGTTTCTCAGACTTCTCTGTTCTACGGTACTCCTCGGTGCAGTACCATTTATTGTGTAAGCCCTACCCTGGTTTGTCCTCCCATAGCGTAACACCTCACACTACTCTGCATTAAATTCCATCAGCCATATTTCAACACAATTTTCCAGATGATCCAGAGCTGATGCAAGCTTTGCTAATCCTTGCTGTGTACTATGCCCCCAATTGTGGTGTCATCTGCAAATTTGCTGATCCAGTTTACTACATTATCATTCAGATCATTGAAAAAGATGACAAATAACAAAGCACCCAATCCCTGTGGTACAGGGAAGGAATTGGACGGCATTTTATGGGACCAGATGTGTAAGTATTTGGATGATCATGGGCTGATTAAGGATAGTCAGCATGGCAGGTCATATCTAACCAATCATACAAGAGTTTTTCGAGGAAGTTACCAGGAAAGTGGATGAAGGCAAGGCAGTGGGTGTTGGCTACATGGACTTTAGTAAGGTACTTGACAAGGTCCCGCATGGGAGGCTGGTCAAGAAGGTTCAGTCACTCAGCATTCAGGATGAGGCAGTAAATTGGATTAGACATTGGCTTTGTGGGAGAAGATAGTGTGGTAGTAGAGGGTTGTCTCTCTAACTGGAGGCCTGTGACTAGTGGTGTGCTGCAAGGATCTGTGCTGGGTCCTTTGGTCTTTGTCATCTATATCAATGATCTGGATGACAATGTGGTAAACTGGATCAGCAAATTTGCGGATGACACCAAGATTGGGGGTGTAGTGAACACCGTGGAAGGCTTGTAGAGGATCAGCTGGAAAAATGGAGATGGAATTTAATGCAGACAAGTGCAAAGCATTGCACCATCCCGGGTTGGTCACCTACCTACAGGAAAGATGAAAACAAGGTTATAAGAGTGCAGAGAAAGTTTACGAGGATATTGCTGGGTCTGGAGGACCTGAGTTATAAGAAAAGATTGAATAGGTTAGGATTGTATTCTTCAGAATGTAGAAGATTGAGAGCAGATTTGGATAGAAGTATACAAAATTATCAGGGGTATAGGTAGGGTAAATGCAAGCAGGCTTTTTCCACTGAGGTTGGATGGGACTGCAGCTAGAGGTCATGGGTTAAGGATGGAAAGAGAAAAGTTTAAGGGGAACATGAGAAACTTCTTCAATCAGAGGGTTGTGAGAGTGTGGAATGAGCAGCCCACACAAGTGGTGCATGCGAGTTTGATTTCAACGTTTACGAGAAGTTTGGATAAGTACATGGATAGTCAGGGTATGGAGGGCTCTGGTCCTAATCAGGTCAATGGGGGCTGGCAGTTTAAATGTTTTTGGAATGGACTAGATGGGCCAAAGGGCCTGTTCCTGTGTGGTACTTCTCTATGACTTTATGACCACTTGCCATGTGCCTCCTGTCAGAGAGGCAACCATCTACTATGACTCTGGCTTCTCCCGCAAAGTCAATGTCTAATCCAATTTACTACCTCGTCCTAAAAGCCGAGCGTTTTGAATGTTCTTGACCAACCTCCCATGCGGGACCTTGTCAATGGCTTTGTAAAAGGCCTTGCTCTCATGCTGCAGTTACTACATTTGAGAAAAAATAGGCACCATTGTGCATAAGAATATTTTTATATTCTTTACACTAATAATTTTTTTAGAGGTGAATCATGGTAATGAGGCCTTCCAGCCCAAAGAGCCTGTGCTGCCCATTTACATCCATGTGACAAATTAATCTCCTAACCCGTATGTCTTTGGAGTGTGGGAAGAAACTGGAGCGCCTGGAGGAAACCCATGTGGTCATAGGAAGAGCATACAAGTACCTTACAGACAGAGGTGGAATTGAACCTGTGTCGCTGGCACTGTGATAGGATTTCGCTAACTGCAACGATACCGTGCAACCTCAAATTCTGACATCACCTCAGTTGATCTAAATATTCGAGCCTACATGTGCAGGGTACAGTGGATTAGCGGTCCATCTCCTTAGCCACTTGGCTACCTCATCACATTGGTTGAGTGGATTTCCAATCCCAGACCTACCGTTCAGTACTGACTCTTGTCGTTCTGCAGTTTTGTGCTCTTCAGGGGCTATATACTGCCAGCTTGAAAATATTTACCGAGATCAGGAAGTTATGAGGGAAGGAAAACACTAAATGTTGCAATTATGCAGCAGATTAGTCAGCATTTGTAAACAGAAGAAGAAAAGGATGATGTATTAAACTACTAATTAGCGTGTGTTTGTGTGTGTGTGGAGAGGGCAGTGTTTATTTATAAGGGAAGCAATAAACCATGTCAGTGCCTTACCAAACTGTGACTAAATTAACCAAAATGACCTTTATCTTGAAAAAATGAAACCTTTGCCTTGAAAATGTCTGCCCGTCTTAACCACATTAACTTGAAAAACATAAATCCCTGCTGGTTTGTAAAACGATTTAGAATGATGTGAAAAATATGATTTCATTGTCCAGTCTTTTTATTTTGGAAAATTATGTTTTTATGGTGTACTATTAAGAAAACAAATAAGATCTAAAAGCCATATATAATTTTTAAAAGATTTGAATGTAGATGCATGACTTTGGATTAAAAAAAATCTATCTGATCATTTTTAGTTTCAGACTGTGAGCTCATTATGGATCTTCCAATCCTTTCCATATTTTCCAGTTGCTGGGATTGTTACTGCAGATTTTGCCTCCGGCCTGGTTCACTGGGGAGCAGACACCTGGGGTTCTGTTGATATCCCTGTCATTGGCAAGGTGAGGGCCGACTGGATGAATAGCATTTAATATGTGCATTGTCTTGTGAGCATGCTGACATCTGGGCCACAATTAAAAATTGTGTCTAAAAATAAGTGCATTGTTTCTGTGACCCATTCACAATGCTACTCTTTTTCTTACACACAAACACATTGCAAATGTTTCTGATCCCATATTTACACTTGAATGCAAATTCAGAGGGTTTCATTGTAAATTGAGCATGAAGTAATGTGAACCAAATGTGCTGGTGACTCTTAGTGAGCTGTGCTAACATCAGAATCCTTTGAGAATCGCACAATGTAGAGTAAGGTCCTGCACTTGAAAGGATCCTTCTAGAATGAGTATTTAAAATGACCCAAAGATTTTGTCTGAATCAGATTAATTGAAATCAGCTTGTGGCTTAACTGGACACAGCTGAGGGCTGCTAAAGCGACACTACCAGAATGTCGTGAAGGTAGGATGCAGCTTTTTAAAGCGGCAATGTTATCTTTCAAACCCCATCCCACAGATCTACATTGCAGCAGCACAGAAACGATTATTGCAAAAACAATGGTGTATTTTTCTTGTTTGAAGACATATTACATTTCCCCCCCAAAATTGCAATGTTAATCTTGAATTGGGTTGTGGATTTTTTTCCCTTGCTCTGCACCTCCACTTGATCTCTTTTGAAATGCTTTGTGTACAGTTATTATTCATCCAATAATCTAATTGGGTAGTAAACAGGCACTAATTAATCTCAGTTGTACCATGTCAACTGTACCTGTCTCAATTGTACTATTAGGGGAAGTACTGAGTAAAGGCCCCCATAGGGAGGGAAAATTAAAAAGTGAGTCATGCTGGACCATTCTCAACTGCCTCCAATGGGCTGATTTCAAAGTGTTGTTGACAGAGACCTGGAAGCTCGTTGTTTGCCCCTCCCCCGTTGTATTTTCTAGGGATGCAGTGCAACGATGAGGCCCAGAAGGGAAAGAGAGGAAAATAGCTTAAAAAAGGAATGCTTCCTTCAAGAAGTGGCAGCTGGGACAGAGGGCAAAGCCGCTTGGACTCGGCGCTCTTCCCCAGCAGGACAGCGCAGAGCATGTTTTTTGTAAAGGGCGTGATCATGTTACCCACCCAGTCGAGGGAAATAGAAGTTTACAATGCAGCTGAAGGGCTAATTAATTTTCAGAAAAAAAAGTGTTTACATAGCAAAGCCAGAATTGGAGTCCCCAAAGTCGGAGATCTTTTGTTGTTAGGAATGAAGACTAAAATGAACTAAAAGTTCAACGTGGGTCTGATCTGTTCTCTTCTGGACTCCAGAATGGTCCCCAGTGTAATGTCTGACTCAAAGGACATGGTGTACATTACAGACTGGAATGCCCTTGATTTGAGCTGAACTGGACCCCACCTCACTGCTGAGAAATTGAATCTAATAACACTCAGTGGAGTGTATGTTTTGGCTGTGGGATCCTATTTGGTGAACACTTTTTTCCTATTTCTATAGCACAGCTGCTGCATCAGATTACTCATTGGTTTCTGTTGCTGCAGCAATCTTAAGCACCCATAAATCGAAACTTAAAGACAATAACTAGCTCTTACATGGTCACAGACTGTGGTTAACGTTTTATGGTTGGACTGAGGGCTAAACTATCAGAATTCACTGTGACACTGACAACAGCTTTGGGATTCATACACATGTGTAATTTAACATGGTGCTAGTAATTCAGCTTTAAAACTGCCTGCTAATTCTTTTTCACAAATAAACTCGTATGTGGACAATGGTCCATCTTAAATATTTCAATGAATTTTAAGTGTATGTTTGAATATATATGTTGAATGCTTTTAAAGTATTGGATATAGTAACTTTATGCTTTTGCTTTCCATTTTGTTATCTGTGGGAAGTTTCCAAGTTGATAGGCTGCTCGGCTAGTGTGACTGCTGTTAGATGTCAGGCTTGTATTGAACTGATATCAGACAGCAGCCAGGAGTGGAGAAGAGGAGCAACACATAGGATGCCGGAAGAACTCAGCGGGTGCATCAGCACCTATGGCGGGAAATAGTTGGCATTCTGAATTGAGACCTCTCGTCTGGACTCATTGGTGCTACCTGACCTGCTGAGTTCCTCTGGTATCCTGAGGGTGGTGAATTTGTGGGTTTCACTGCCGCAGATGGCTTTGGAGGCCAGACCCCTGGATATGTTTAAAGCAGAGGTTAATAGGTGCTTGATAAGAAAAGGTTACGGGGAGAAGGCAGGAGAATGGGGTTGAGAGGGATAATAAATCAGCCATGATGGAATGGCAGACCAGACTTGATGGGCCATATAGCCTAATTCTGCTCCTACGTGTAATGCTATGATCTGAAATCTCTAATGTCTCCACTGGGAAAGTTACATGGAGGTTGACAGGTCTCTGCCGAATTTTGTTCAAGGTCAATGGTGAGCTCTGTTATCCTACAACTGATACACAAGCTAGTCCTGAGATTTTCCTTCCATTTCATCCCAAATAACACTGTGAGCACCAAGTGTTGACTAACAATTCTCAGCCAGCAGTAGACAATTTCTTTTTTTAATCCATTGCATTGATTTCATTGAAATCAACAAGGACGTTGAACAAAGGAGAAAACTTACCCCTGGAGTTTCTCTTAAAACTGTACTTGCTCATTTGCAAACATTAATTGCCATGTGAGCATTGGGTATGCTAAATGACTAACCCAATAATAGCTTTTGATTTAACAAAAAGCTAGTTGTTGTATGAAACACCTTGATTCCTTTTGTTGTCCTGACCCAGTCACAATCTCTAAATTTATACTGGATGAGCAGAGATTTCTTTGCATTAAATACTAGAAGGCCTTTTTCTGCCCCAAATTCCATTACGTGACTTCTCTCCTTAGGAAAAATATGGACTTCTTTTTTGGCAAGCATGACATTGCATATCACCCATCATTAAAACTGTTGCTTCCTACCTCCAGAACATCTGTGGTCAAAGCTCTCATCCGTACATTTGTTACAGGTACAGGTAACATTCGATTTCTGGCTACCATTGCCATTCTACTCTCAGTAATCTCGAGAACGCCCAAAACACTTCCATCATTGTCCTAACTCACACCAAGTCATGTTCATCTGCGGCAGCTCCTTGATACGTAGTGTGCAGATTTCTAACTTCTCACCCTTGTTTTGAGTTTCCTCCTCAGACTTGCCCCTCCTAATCTTTGTGATTTCCTCCAGCTATAAAACCCATCAGGAAAATTCATCAACTCTGCAGTATTGACCTTTCATCTCCAAATTTCATCGTTCCACCAATGGAACTATGTTTCCTGTTGCTAATTCACTGAACTCTTGGTGTTTCCTACCTCAACTTTTTTGTTGTCTTTACATTTTCTCTTTGTGCCTTTACTGAGCTCCTTAAAATTATCTCTTTGAACATAACAGCTGCCCTAACATCACTGAGTATCATGGAACATTTTCCTTGGTAAAGTTGAATTCTAGAGGAGAAGCCAAGGTGGCAATCTTTGACATCAAGGGGCATTTGAATGATGTGGTTGAAAAAGTGTTCGGCAAAACTAAAGTCCATGGGCATCGAAGGGAAAACAAGCCAGTGACTGGAGAAAAAGTAAGATGATTATGATTGTTGGAGGCCAATCATTCCAGCTTCAAGGTATCACCGGATAGCACGCTGACTGGTTGCCTCACGTTCTTGTATGGGAGCTCCAGTGCATAGGAAGTGGAAGAGATTATATTGAATGGTGGAGGCAGCCAGTTTCCTCACAAGTGCAGCTCGACAAGAGGTGTTGTGTCAGCAAAGCAGCAACAGTCACAAAGGGCCATTACCATCCGGGCCATGCCCTCTTCTCATTGCTGGCCATCAGGCAAGAGGTATAGCAGCCTGAAGATTCACCCTTCAAGGTTCAATAACAGCTTCCCCCCCACCCCCCATTCCATCGAGTTTTTGAACTGACCTGAGAAGTGCCAGTTCTGCCTCTAATTATACTTCCTTTAACTTGCACTGTTGTTAAGTTATTTTGTTTATTTTGCCTTACAAGGTTATATTAATTTAAATTTGTGTTTGTCATTTTTATAGTCTATTGCACTGCTGCTGCTAATAGGTATATATGTCCAAGGCAATTAACATGAACTTGAACTCACTGCAGGAGTGACTTAGAGTATTCTCTGAGGATCAGCTATCTTCATTTGCTTCATCAGAGGAATTGATGTTTGCTGTTGCTCGTTTAATATTCAATTCCATTTACAACTACTTAGCAAATGAAGCAACAAGGCACTCTTAAGGCATGGGCTGATGTGGCAAGTAATATTCATGCCGAAGGCCAAAGGCAAATGACCCTTACTTGGGGGCTAAGGGGGCACCATCAGTCTAAGCAGCAATGTTGAGGGTGGGACAGAGTTGCATTTGGATGATTGGAGATCCCAAAGGTGAATGAGGTTGGAGTTTCATGGCAACTGTGGTTTGCTGGTGGGGTGAGGGATATTAGACTGATTAAGGCCTTAGGAGCTGTGAGTCATGGAGGGGAGGGGGCAGATGAGGAGATGGTTGGCTGGGATCAAGAAGGGGATGGATGTTTCAGAGACGTGGTGTGAGAAAGTTTATGATTGGGGCTGATTTTGTGATGGGGAATAAGGTGTGGGCGATCATCAAAAGTTGGGACCTCTGAGGTGAACCAGATTCAGGCTGTTGGTGGCAGTGGAGGCCCTAATTTTGTGTGAATCTGACCATTGTTACAGTGGTCAGAAGAGAGACCTTATTTATGTAAACATTCCATCATATGTACCATCAATAAAACATGTTTTTTTTGGAGTTGACCAGGAATGTTGATTTAATGTCACTCTTGGGTCAACATGATTTAGTTTCTAAAGCAAGGAAACAGGCCAAATTACATGATTGGAATACGCTGATTATCTAATTGGCACATAGGTGAATCATATTCAGAAATATCTGGTCAAACTTCTGAAGTTGTGTTGCACCCAGTAGAAAACATTGCAAATGTCATTTATCTCTTACCTACCTTATTGGATCTCATTCTTCTGGGCAGGAGAGTCAACCAGACTCATTGTCTGACTTGTATTTTGTGAATAATGCCATGCTGAACATGGCTAAAGAAGTGAGGTGAGAGTAATATTAACTGGCCTATGTTGTTCTTGCCTTTTTCAGCTTGTTGCACAAATTAGTTCAATTAAGAGAGTTTAACCAAAGTAAGTTGATAAATTGCCATATTTTGGAGAGGGACTGGACGAATTTTGGTAAGTTAGTTTTCAACTTTGCAGATGAATTGCTGATCTTCAGGAGAATAAAAGCACAGATTTGGAGCAAGGTGTTGCAACTCTAGGTACATGTTTTAAAGTAAATGGCTTGTGTTAGCTTGAGGATTTTTGCAGGTGCTTTCTTCATATATCAACCGCTTGACTGTACAGAGCCCATCTGGAAAAATTAGTGCAGTACTATAGGTTAACACTTTGAGGATTTAGTATGCTCATTACTTGCCTTATAAGAACAAGGGTACACTAGCTTTGCTTGGAGTCATTAGATCCTAACATATTAAGTCCATATTTTAAATAGTTGGATTGCAAATACAGATAAGTGTTAGTTATAGTTTTGGGACAGTATCGCCACTGGTTTTAAGTTGAAAAGGAACCTGCATTGTGAATGATGTATTGATGGATTGGGCATATTGTTTGCCTTCCTGACATCAGAGCCTGTAAGACACTCTAAAACAAGCACTCTACTCTGAGTCCTGACGAAGGGTCTTGGCCCGAAATGTCGACAGCGCTTCTCCCTATAGATGCTGCCTGGCCTGCTGTGTTCCACCAGTATTTTGTGTGTGTTGTTTGAATTTCCAGCATCTGCAGATTTCCTCGCGTTCACTCTACTCTGATCTCTGTTATGACAAAAGATTGTCAGATAGACAGAGAAGCCTTTACAAAGTATTGCACCCTATCAGGTCCTTAGGATTCCTGCTCAAGGCCACTCAAAATGAAGAAGCATTCAACATTGCACTGCATCTCATGAAGCAGTTTGGGAGCACATAGAAGCCAAGCAAAACTGGCAGAAGGAATACACCACTTTCCAAACTTCTCAGCTACCTATGCAGCAAATACTGCTGCTTGTGTGTGGACCCCACATTGACCTCATCAACTACTTCCTAACTGACTGAACTATGGGGGAAACAAATCTCCCTTAATCTCAAGAAAATACATAAGAAGAGTGAAAAATAGTTATCATGAATGCACTGCAGTGTGTTTTGAGAACTGTTATCAAAATGGACAACTTTATCCCTTCCCATTGCTAATGATAATGACAGTTAGTATATTGATTAGATTATAGGCATCTGTCTTCAAAAGGAGATTGATGTAAATGTAGTGAAGAGGTGCAAAGTTGGAACTAATATAACTGCATTTGCTTATTCAGAGAATTGGTCAATAGAAAGTCTTCAACACACAGTAAATATAATCAACCTATCTCTCATAATAAGAAAATAGGCAGTCTCAGACTATAGATGAGAATATTTTCTAATGCCATTTTCATGAACATGTCAAGTGGATTCAAAGTAAACAGCTGATGTCGTTGATAATCATTAAAAGTGCGGTTTTAATCTATGCTTAAAATTATATTGAAGGTTTTAAGATTGGAAGGACAATAATCAAAATTAGTGATTCTTTTGTGAAATCCTGTTGGTTAAATTTGGATAGTTGAGGAGTATTATTGAATAAATACATTGCTGTTTCATTCTATAGCTTTTGAGGATTGGGACGTATTTAAGAGCCTTATTTTCCTCTATCTGTGTTAAGCCATCTCCCCTAAGAGATTTGGTGGTTTACATAGATCCCATAGCAAGACAAATTGTACATGATATATGGGCCTGGGAAGATGCTGGGGAAGGCTTTTTGCCCTTTTATTGTTTCATAACTTTTTCAATTATCTAAATGCTGCAGTTATTGCCTGCATTGGCATTGGGATTTGGGATAATAACTTTCAAGATTTAATGCTGGACTTGTTTATCGGGCAGATTAATGCTTCTTCAGACTCGAGGCAGCCTTTGGCATAAACACGGGGACATTAGTCATGTGACTCTAGACATAACTGAGTGCTTCCTTGGCCCAAAGAAACTGGCTTGTGGAATATCTTCCTATTTTACATACTGAAAACATGATATAGTTCTGAATGGACTAACACAGGGTAAGCTAGTGTTCTGTTATGACCCCATTATCAGTCACTTCTTCTGACATTCTTGTTTTCGCTTTGTCTTGCATTATATTTACTTTTACTCGTGCATGTAGCTCCAATATGCTTCTGCTTTTAGTTTGCCCTTTGTGTAGTGATGGATCACTTTTTATATTCCATATTTTCTTAAGGGGCTGGCTGAGAACTTCCTTGGAGAACACCACCTCTTTGTCATTGTGACATTTAAAAAGTAAATACGTTCATTAAAATAGAATTGTTGCAGGAGATATATGTTCTATTTTGAGGGAGGAAGGTGAGAGAGAAGGTTACTTGAATTTTTTTAAATATTGTAGTACCACGAGATTTGCGCTCATCCAGTTTGTTTTCTCCTCCTTCTCCTTTTATCAGTTGTTCTTCTCATTGATGTCCATCCTGATCTCAAATTCCTGCTGAGTATTTTCACAATCGTTTCAGAAGGTACCGACAAGCCCTCATGCTTATAGAACTGAGGAACGTTTTGTTGAACTTCCTAACCCAAAAAAAAAGTGGCAGTGGAGCCTAGATTGTTTCTTGTAAGATTTTGTAATGTAGTACATTCATTTCCAATCCTGATTAGTGCAGGTGTACACTGGTGTACCTGCCATATAAAAACAGAGAGGTTCATTGTTTTTCAATGTAGGTTTATTATTTGCCATTCAAAGGAATAAATGTGAAAGGATCCTTGAGAACTTAAAAGATTTCTTCAGGATCTTCTGTTGATATAGTGCACACGTCATGGAGGATGCTGAGCTACTAAATGGAACGCAGCATGTGTCTTCATGTCTCTTGCACACATTTCATTGTAGAGGTCAGGTCTGCTGCAGTTCGAGGGGAGATAATTATCTTGTTTGGTGTTGGATCCACTCTTTCTTCCCACGGCCAATGTTGTTAGGGCTTCCAATTACGTATTGAGCAGTTGGTCCTGCTGCTACACTGTTTCGAGAACCCAGGTTCGATACCAGCCTTGGATGCCCCCTGAGCAGAGCTTGCATGTTCTGTTTGTTAGTACATGGGTTTCTTCCCTCAGCCTTCTCTGCTGGTGGGTTAAATAGTTCTAAATGATTTAAATATGCATGTTAGTGGCTGAAAGAATCAAAGGGCCATTGATGAGCATGTGAGAGAGAGAGAGGAAGTTGCAGAGTACAAGAAAATAAAGGTAGAGGAGATGGAACTAATGGAATTGCTCTTTTGGAAGCCAGCATCTACGTAATGATCTAACTTATCCTATCCTGGAGTAACTCTGCACCCTAATTCCATGTATTCATTACATGTCTGGCTGTTCCCACCCCTCCTGATCATATGTCGGATCTCAGAATCTCCTTCGTCACTTGCGTTCAGCCTGCTCCCAATGTTAATCCTTTCTGGATCACTCAACTCTCCATTGCCCGAGAGTGCACAACCCACTTGGTTTCCTCTGTCAGCTCAGCAACATATGTGTGGGCACCTTCTAACCTGTGCAATGCCTTGCTTGGACAAGGTCTGATGGATAAGTGCAGCTGGGGAGCTCATGTTAAGCTGGCATATGCTTCCACTCTTTGCTGTGTTAGCATCACTTTGGGCTTTGAAGACTTTCTAGGCCAGCTTCATATCTTTATCCCATGGCAGAATTGGGAGATATTTAAACCACAAAATAAGTGTGAAGCTGTAAACTGCAGCACAGGACTGTGACATGTAGTAGGTGTGTTTTTCTGTCAGGAAAGTTAAATGTAAACAGTTCATTCATGTTGATAAAAGATGTATTGTCATATTTAATTCACCACCTCCTCTTCCGCTTTCCAATCACTAACAAAAGTGCAACTTGGATCTGCCTCCAGTTCAGCATTTAAGTGATTTAATGATAACTGTACACAGATTCATCATTAATTCATGAGAGTGAATAAATAAGTGTTCCAGTTAATTCTACTTGAAATAGAAACTGTCAACATAAGGTCCTCAGATAGATTGCTTGTTAAAATTAAACTTTTTCAAAACTAACTTTAGCTGCTTAATAATGAGTCCACCCCTTGTGAAGCAATAATATCTGGTAAATACGTGAATTTGTTCTGCTCTGTTGGTAAAAGGGGGCAAACAATTCAGTTCATTGCCAATTAATGCTGATGAGAATGATTAGATGTTAGAGAACAATGGCCTGAGCCAATTGTGTAGCATGGCCAGAACTTAAATTAGCCTGACTCTGTTGCACTGATAACTCCCTTAACTGTTTTAAAGATGGTTATAACCAATAACACACATTTCTTATTGAGGCCACAGTCTTTTGATGATCTCCTAATTCTATATTATTCCCCAGGGTGGGATTTCAGTGAGCAAAGATACAAAATAATAAAACCACACATAAAGTGAAGAGATCTTTTTAACTTAATTTTTCGAGACATGGACATCACTGGCAAAGCCAGCATTTATTCCCTCTATCTAAACGCTCTTGAGATTGTGATGGTTAGCAACCACATTGAACTGCTGTGGTCAATCCCAGGTGAAGATACGGCCGTAGCAAGTTGCAAGATCAAGACCCAGAGATGACAGATGAATGGTCACGTATTTACAAGTCGGGATAGCTAGTGTGCTAACTTGGAGGGAGAACTGCAGGTGATGATGCTCGTACAGGCTAGCTGGTCTCAGATCTCATGGCAGTAGAAGTTAATAGGTAGAGAGCGGCTGTTGGTGTAGAGTAAGCAACTCAGAGAAAATCCTATTGAAGCAGCACACACTGCCGCCATTCGTTGTTTGTGCTGCTTTGCCCTGAATGCCTTAGGATTCCTGAGTTCATTCGGCCCTGTGCTCAACCAGACACATAGAGGGTATTCCAGCATGATGTGGATGTGCTTCGCAGAACCTGGAAAAGCCTCGGTCCAGAAGCAGGGTACCTAGGCAATAACATGTTTTAAATAGGCATAGTGTTTTATGTGGCCAGTCAATTTGAGTTTCTAGTTAATGCTGGTCTCTAGGGGACTGTGTAATGATAAGGCCATCAAACGTCAATGGTAGGCTGTCTCTTCATAGAATGATCAATGCCTGGTACTTGTGTTGTATGAGTGTTACTTGTTACCTATGTTTAGATGTTGGTGCATACAGGTCTGGGCTGTTTCATTTATTAACGGGTTACAGATAGAAACTGTACAAGCTGAGAAAGCACCTCCATTTTGAACATTAAGCTGGAAAGTCATTGATGAAATGCCTGAAGATGGTTGGGCTTTGGGTCACTGCCCTGAGGAACTCCTGTGCTGGATGGCTGGCCGCTAATCATTGGAGTCATTTTCCTTTGTGTGAGTTACAACTCCGGTCACCGGAGTATTTTCCTCCAAGTGCCTTTTTGATTGCCTATTCACAAACTGCCTTGATTTCTTGGGCAGTCACTCTCACCTCATCTCTTGAATTCAACTCTTTGGCCGTGTTATGCTGAGGACTGGAGGAGAATGGTCCTGGCGAGACTCTAAAACTAGTCTTTGGTAAGTGGGTTTTTGGTTAGGTAATGAAATTGGATAGCATTGTCAAAGATACTTGTATCAATTTACTAATAGTTGAAAATAGACTGGCTAGGTATGACCTAATCAGCTTATTTTTGTTCTGCTTTTAGTGGATAGGATGTTTCTGGGCGATTTAGTACATTATGCCAATATTGGAACAGCGTTAGCCATGCAGCTGCTTTTGGCACTCAGCTCTTTGGTACTACAGCTGGAATGCTGCCTGTCCTACAGTCTTTGTTGTACTCACTGCTCGAGGTTGCTTCTTGATATCATGTTATGTGAATTGGCAGAAGACAAATTCTGGAGATCTTAGGAGGAAGCCTAGATGGACCACCTACTTTTGGATAAAGGGGTTAAAATTTTATTCATCTTGTCTATGGCAATGGTTGAGCTCCAGCATTATTGAGGGAGGGGATTCCGCTGTTCACTTGCTTATCTGACCAAAACCATATGCAACAAGATGTGTTAAGATTGCAGAGCCTTGAAATGGTGCACCATGGTAGCGTAGCAGTTAGCGCAAAGCTATTAAAGTTCAGGGCGTTTCAGAATTCGGAGTTCAATTCTGTCGTCGTCTGTAAGGAGTTTGTACGTTCTTCCTTTGGCCACATGGGTTTCCGCTGGGTGTTCTGCTTTCCTTCCACATCCCAAAGACGTGTGAGTTAGTAGGTTAATTGGTCATTGTAAATTGTCCCATGATTAGGCTAGGGTTAAATTAGTGAGCTGCTGCCTGGTGCGGCTCGTTGAGGTGCAAGGACCTGCTCCGTCTTGTATCTCTAAATAAAATAATATTTGTTGTGGGATCACTTGGTTCTGCCTCATGAATACTGTTTTTCTATTTCACATGTGGTCCTGTGTTTAAGGTTCAAAAGTTCATAATATTCATTTTGTATTGTTGGTGTGCATGTATGATACAACTTTGATATTGTCTGGTCCAGATAGCCACTAAATAGACAAAGACCATGGGTATTGATGGAAGAAAAGACAACAAAATCCCCCAACCAGCATGAAAAAGTAAAGAAACAAAACTCATGGGCCCCAAAATCTCTCCCTGCTCATAGCAAAAACAGCTACAAAAACGATCAACGATCCTCTACACGTAACAATCCCAACCCCCCTCACTTGCAGAAAAACAGCGGCAGCAGCACCAAGTCCCCAACCCCACCCTTACACACAAAAAGTTAACAAATCACCCACCCGTCAATTGACCACAAGGAAGAAAACACCAGAAAAATGAAGGAAACCGGAATAAAGCACAGTCCAATAATCACATAAATCTCAGAATATGGGAAATGTCTTTTCACTAAATATGTGGAGAACAGCCGCGTGAACTCAGTCCTTCTGTAAAGGGTGACTGCTGATCTGGGCCCTGACGCTGTCCACCCAGGTCCTAGTTCCGCTGATCCAGGGCTGAATGTGTCGATCTGGCTGCCAACCATCTCGCACTGAGCCATTGCTGACCCCTCCACATTCACCTCGATGCTTCAATCTTTCTTGCTGCTTCGAAATGGAACCATTCTTGTCTTTTCCCTGAGTCGGCTTGTCTTCTTGGACCTTTTCGGCCCACCCCATCTCTGATTTCCACAAGACAGCTCTCCAGACACAGCACAGCGCTGGATCGTTCAATGGAGTTTCAAACCATAAGAATATAAGATATAGGAGCAGAATTAAGCCATTTGGCCCATCGAGCCTGCTCTACCATTTCATCATTGCGGATCCAATTATCCTCTCAGCCCCAATCTTCTGCCTTCTCCCCGTATCTCTTCAGGCCCTAACCAATGAAGAATCTATCAACCTCTGTCTTAAATATACAGAAAGACTTGACCTCCACAGCTGCCTGTGGCAATGAATTCCATAGATTCACCACTCTCTGGTTAAAGAAATTCCTCCTTATCTCGCTTCTAAAAGGGTTCCTCTCTATTCTGAGGCTGTGTCTTCTGGTCTTAGACTCATCCACTATAGGAAACATCCTCTTTACATCCACTCTATCAAGGCCTTTCAGCATTCGATAGGTTTCAATGAGGTCACCCCTCATTCTTCTGAATTCTGGTGAATACAGGCCCAGAGCCTTCAAAAGCTCTTCATTTGACAAGCCATTCAAAACTGAAATCATTTCCATGAATCTCCTTTGAACCCTCTCCAGTTTCAGTGCATCCTTTCTAAGGTAAGGGGCCCAAACCTGCTCACAATACTCCAAGTGAGGCCTTGTCAATGCTTTATAAAGTCTCACCATTCATTCCTTGCTTTTATATTCTTGTCCTCTTGAAGTGAATACTAACATTGCATTTGCTTTCCTCACCACAGACTCAAACTGCAAATTATCCTTCAGGGAATCTTGCACAGGGACTCCCAAGTCCCTTTGCACCTCAGTTTTTTTGTATTTTCTCTCCATTTAGTAAACAGTCAAGCTTTTCATTTCTTCTACCAAAGTGCATGACCATACACTTCCCAACACTGTATTCCATCTGCCATTTTTTTGCCCATTCTAATGTCTGAGTCCTTCTGTAGCTTCTCTACTTCCTCAAAACTACCTGCCCCTCCACCTGTCTTCATATCATCTACAAACTTTGCAGCAAAGCCATCAATTCCATCATCTAAATCATTGACATATAATGTAATTTCCACTCTTTGCCTCCTGCCAATCAGCCACTGCTTTATCCATGCTAGGATCTTGCCTGTAATACCATGGGCTCAGAGCTTGTTAAGCAGCCTCGTGTGTGGCACCTTGTCAAAGGCATTCTGAAAAACAAATACACAAGATCAATTGATTCTCTTTTGTCTACCCTGCTTGTGTGTCACAGGCTCCAACAGTTTCTGTAACACAAGCAAGACAAAAAGGGCAAACAGAAGGCATAGAAAAAGTGAGAAAATCAGAAAGTTTTGCTGTCTCAAAGATATCGCTCATGGAGTTATGGTCTGGTGGCACCATCTTGACCGGATATATTTGGCTGGATATATTAGCTTGGTCAGGTGGTGTTTCATTGTTGGGAGGTTCTCCAGGCATGTCCTTCTGCCTTCTTCTGTCGATGAGCCAGGATTGATCCCCTCACTTGACAGTCATGATGGAGAGAAGGTTATACAGGACCAAGTGCTCACTGAAGATGCGGGAATACATTCCTGCCACTGATGCTGATCCACAGTGCCAAATGGACACTCAATTTGCTGTTGACTGGTGAGGTTAATGTCATGTAGGATTATTCCCCGTGCTAGTTCACTCATGACATGCTACAGATACAGCCCAGTAGATCTGTTCTTTGGCACTGAGCAGCTCTTGGTGCTCTATGTTGAATCTTCCTCCCAGGATATATTCTGTGTTTTTGCTACTTTCTGTGCTTCTTCGCAGTGTTGCTAAACATGGAGAACCACTGATACATATTCTGAGAGAGGAAGGTTGGTTGTAATCAGCAAGGTGTTTCCTTGTATGCATTCGTCTTGATGCCGTGAGATGTTTAGGTTCACTGCTGAGGAGCCCAAGCCCTTTCTGTCCCACCTGCTATTGACTGTATCACCCAGTTCTTAGCTAGGAATTATAATGTCGGAGCCTAGCATGTAAGGTCTGAAAACATGCATACAACTTTGCCGAACTGCTCTTTGAACAATTATTTCCTTTCATCCATTAAGCTTTCAAACCTGTGTGGATAACTTCACAACCTCTACTCTGAACTGATACCACAGCCTATGAACTCACTTTCATGTTCTCAATATCTATTTGCATTTGCACAGATTGTTGTCTTTTGCACGCTCGTTATTTGTCAGTCTTTGTGTGTAGTTTTTCATCGATTCCATTGTATTTCTTTGTTCTACTGTGAATGCCTGCAAGAAAATGAATCTCAGTGCAGTATATGGTGACATATATGTACTTTGATAATAAATTTAATTTGAACTTTGACTTTTGACTTGTCAGCTGAACAGGTTTCCCAGTTTAGACACCATTCTGCTGACACTTGTAATGAGGACTTTGCAATGTCAAATGGGTTGGAACAACTCTGGCTTGTTGGTGCTCTGTGCCAGGTTGTTGAAGGATGTTCTAATCATGTTAATCCTTCCTCTCCTTCAATATGATGGATAGTATCCAAATGAATGGTTTTGTGGGCCATTTCAGAGAGCCACTAATCAGTTACTGTATGTTACTGTGGGTCCTTTGTCAATAAAAGACCAGGTTGGGTAAGTGAACCCATTGAGTTTTCACAATAGTCCTGTGGTTTTGTGGTCACCATAACAGAGCCTTTTTTTGGGTTAAATTCCAGCTTATTTAATTGACTGAATTTAAATTCAATGATTGCTGTGCCGGGATTTGAGCTTGCCTCTGGATTGTTTAGTTCTCTGTATTATTAGTCCAGTAACATAACCACTACATCACCACCAAGAGAGAATGAGCAGTATTCAAGGAGATGAATAAAAACATAATCGGGTAACTGTAGATTAGTTGAAGGCAAACCTTTGAGATCCGTAAACTTTACTGCAGGAGTCAGAGCTTAGACAAGTATTCTAACTTTCTTAACTAATTACTCATGGGATAAAGAAATTTCTAACACAGCTAACGTTTATTACCCTTTGCTAATTGCCCTTCTGTCGCCGGTGGTGTAGTGTCATCTACACCGGACTTCGAGGGGAGTGGTCCTGGGTTCGAATCCGGCCGGCTCCTTGCATGCTTTCCATCCGTGCTGTGTTAAACATCAATGGAAATGACTAACCAGCTGACGTTTTGGGCCGAGACCCTTGTTCAAGACTGAATGAGGTGGTTTAGTTTTTCTACTGAAGGAGTGCCCAGAATGCTTTCAGGGTGGAGGCCTTATTCCCAGTGTTGAAGAACCAGCAACATTTTTGGGCCAGGATGGTGAGCAATGCAAGATGGTCATTGTAATGCAGGGTTAGGTGATTGATCCACTTCAAGTATATGTTGTCATCCAACAGACAAATAGCTTGCAACAATATATTTCACATGCCTTAGGTTTTCACTATATTCTCAAACAGCTCTTGTCAAAAATTCTTAAATTATTCTGACTTTTCTTTCTTGTGAGCATTTCATGATTGGAATAAGTAATCTTGACGTACTTTGAATGTAGAATGTAGTCTTTGTTTAAATGCATTTTTAATATAAAACATACAGTGAAAGACAAGCATTTGTTGCTTTTTTTTTGTATGCAGGCATTTATTAGGCCTTTCCGAGAACATCATATTGACCCGACTGCAATAACCAGGCATGACTTCATTGAGACTAACGGAGATAACTGTATGTTTGCCATTATTCCACTGGCCCACATGACCTACAGGTTCATCAACAACAGTCCAGGTGAGATTATGTCCTTCCTATTGATTGAACAAAAATGTCTTCAATGTCATGAATACCAAAGGATTTGAGTTCTTGAATTTGGATTGCCAGGTTCCCAATGACTTAGTTACAAGATAGGACTGTAAGGAACTTGTTGGCACATAGTTAAGAGTTCTGGAAAGAGCAGGGGTCCCAGGTTTACTTCTGATCTCTTAGGAAAACTCAAGAATTCTTCTGTGATCAAGATGGAGGCTAGGTATTAAACCTCCTATGTTACTTTTCCACAAATCTCCTCCCCCATCTCAAACAAACAAACAAGCACACATACACACACAGCACTCTGTAGGGTGAAATAGGTAAAGTGAAGGTAAATAAGGTAAGGTGACTGATGCACCATCAATAACTCACGCTGAGACTTAGGAAGTGAGATATCGGCTTTTATTGACTGGAAGAATAAACAGCACTACATCCTGGGGAAAATGAGGGAGAGCAGCAGCCCACAGTAGCCTTTATACAGGGGTCTGTGGGAGGAGCCACAGGAGCAGTCAGCAGGGTCTGTGGGAGGAGCCACAGGAGCAGTCAGACAGGTATATCTAGTTCACCACAGTGACTACTTTGGAAAATCTTAAATCTTTGTTTTATTAACGTTAATGCACAATGGGTTGTATACAAATTGTGTTGGTATAATCTGAAATCATTGGTACAACACAATATTAAGAATGGCTAAGTTCCTTTGATTTGGGAGAATCAAGGATTTATTCTTTATTGACATCCATCTCACTGCTCATCAGGATTGTCACCTGGACTTGTTCCTTCATATTTTGGATTGGCTATCCCTTTTCCATAAGCTCGGGAAGTAACCATTTAATAAAACATTTCTCTTTCTCGCCTGCTCCAGCTCCTATAGTCTGTAGCGGATTTGAAGAATGCATTTCACAGAATTTGAACCAGACAGGCCCAACTTCTAAACCACAGAGCAGTAGTGATTCTTTCCCGACTTGGTCCAGCTTTCAGAATGTGACACTGTAAACCGCTGTGTTAGATGATCTCTGCTGAACCAGCTGGTGCTTCTTCAGCAGCTGAAACCTGTATGTTGAAAGTTCAACCCTCTTAAAAATAAGAATGTTTTTGGTGACTGTTTGTCACCTTCCCTTCCTCAGTTCTTTAGCTATTGGATTGTAACTGCACTTTTGTTGCCCACCTGGATGGGACTGTCCAACTTCTGTTGTCCCTTAAATCCCGTCTTGTCCCTTGAGATGTTTCAGCATCTTCAGTGGCATCTTGACCTTCCCCTGTATTGTCATATCTACCTCCCTCAAGCAACATCAGAAGTTGTCATCAGTGGATCTCTCCATAGCAACTTCACTCCTGAACCACCGTCATTACTCAAAGCACTGGCTGTGGGTGCTGTTGTTCACATGAGCTATCAAAGCAAAGTGCTGTCTGCCCTCTCAGCTTACAAAAAAAATCTATCGCTACTTTTAAAAAGTGACATAGTTTTCTCAGGAACCTTGGCTGATATTTACCCATCAATGAGTGTTGCTAAAAAGAAATGGTTTCTCTGGTCATTTAGCAAATTGCTGCCTATGGGAGTCATTGTGATTTGATTTGGGCATCACTTCAAGTTGTGAAAGCTGCAACATAAATGGAATATTTTCTGTGCATGGCTTCGCACAATAAACATCCCAATTTTAATTCTGCCTGCAGGATTCATCTCCAGTGCTGTTTCCCCCTTTTTTTTCCCTCTTCTTGTGGCTTCTCGTGGATCTTCCTTATGCTTCAGCAAGAGTCTGATTGCTTTCAGCTGCAGAGATCCCATACTGTGGAATAGTTTGTGTTCAAATCCTGTTCCAATGAATTTAGCTCTGAAAAAGTGTGTGTGTACATTTGTGAGATCTGTGCTGCTTGGACAACAAAGCTAAAAATGTACGGTGACCTGGGACTGTCTGAAAGAAGTACGTAAAGCTAGGCAATTCTTGAGCTTTTTTTCGTATTTATATTTTACATTGCCATTCTCTATTGTTGCCCATTACTTGCAGGAGCAGTTCATCAAGATGAAAGATTTTTTGTCAAGTTTGTGATTTTTTTTCAAACCTCTCAAAGCCCTGTGGATTTAAATGGTATTTACTTGGATCTGATGGAATTAAGTTAGGATAATGAACAAAGAGGCTCTCCAGGTGCAGAGGCTGAAACAGTCTAATCTAGTTTATGGTCTCATTGAGGGCATGCTGTTTCCTTAGAGTGAATTGGCCTTGTGATCAGTGACAATTACTGACCAAGTGACAGGAAGTTTCTATTTTCCTTTCGGCTATCACTGCCAAGTATTGGTGGAAGTTGGTCCAGTCTAGATTTGGCAGCTGAAGATCTGAGTGATCACGATGGTTTATCTGAAGCTTGCGGATTTTATGTTTGCGAGCACCGATAATTCTGTTGGGTCAACTGGTATACAAACACTGCGCCAGATTAACAGATATGTTGTGGTGCCATGTCCCTGTCTGTGGAAAGAGGATTGATTTTGGGTGTTCAGAGAGGACTCTGATTGGGCGTCCTGTTTGAGAGTTTGTGGAAGTGGGAGGAGGAATACAATGTTAGTGCTGGAATTGTTTTATTTGTTCATAGTGCAAGAAATTCCTTCAGGAAACACCTGATAGAGAAGCTTTTGTCCCAGTTCGTAGGGGAGAATACATTTTCAGACCGAGACCCTGGGGATAAAGCTTCCTAACTGGACATCTGGCCGGATTATGACTTCAGGAGCAACTTGTTACCACATTATGACTTTCAGAGAGCCACTGGAATTTATGGAACAGAAGGAGGCCATTCAGCCCATTGTGTCCAAGATAGAGCTGTTGAAATTACTGCCAGTCCCCAGATATGTGGATTACAGCTCTTCAACTGTACGTCCTTTAAAAGGTTTTCTGGTAGTGAATTCCAGAAACACCGGCACACTTAGGGTGAAAACATGTTTCCTCAGCCTCCCTGTGATTCTTCTACTGATTAACTTAAATCTTTGTACGTTACTTACAATTCCTTCTGCCAAAGCAAATAGATCTTTGGCTTTTCATAATTTTATACAGCTCATTGTAATCTCTTTTCAGTCTAACTTGGTCCAAGGAAAACATCTCCTGCCTGGGCAGCTTCTCTTCACATTAATTGTACAGCCCTGCTAATGTTTTTGTAAATCTTATCTCTAGTGCTTCAGATACTAAGGTGATCAGAGTGATGAACATTTTCCCAGCTAAGGCTTGATTAGTATTTTACATACTATTGGCATGGTCTATTTTCTCTTGAAATTTATGGTTCAGTTGATAAAGGTTAATTAACCCATGTTAATTCTTCAGTACCTCACCTATCTCTTCTGAGGCCTGTGGTGATTTCTAACATGCAGTACAAAGTAGTTTACTTTGGTATTTCTGGGTCCTTTGGCCCCCGTAATGCATCAGCCCAAATTTCTCCAGATTAAATTTGATTTGCTGCTTTTATTAAATTAGAATATGGAGAGGGTTTAAAGGAGGTTCACGAAAATGATTTTGGAATTGAAAGGCTTGTCATATGAGTAACATTTAATGGCTCTGAGCCTTTACTCACTGAAATTCAGAAGAATGTGGGTGATCTCATTGAAACCTATCGAATGTTGAAAGGCCTCGACAGAGTGGATGTGGAGAAGATGTTCCTATGGTGGGGAAGTCTAAGACACTGCCTCGGAATAGGTGGATATCCTTTTTGAGCGGAGGTGAGGAGCAATTCCTTTAACTGAAGAGTGGTGAATTGTGCAAATGAAGACAGAGTGCAAATGAAAGAAAATAAATAATACTGAAAACTGAGAATAATATTGAATGCTGAGGAAAAATTGGGGAGCTCAAAGCCAGAAATAGGAACATAGATACATAGAAAACCTACAGCACAGTACAGGCCTTTCGGCCCACAAAGTTGTGCTGAACATGTCCCTACCTTAGAAATTACTAGGTTTAACCATAGCCCTCTATTTTTCTAAGCTCCATGTACCTATCCAAAAGTCTCTTAAAAGACCCTTTCATATCCGCCTCCACCAGCATTTCCGGCAGCCCATTCCATGCACTCACCACTCTCTGAGTAAAAAACTTACCCCTGACATCTCCTCTGTACCTACTCCCCAGCACCTTAAACTTGTGTCCTCTTGTGGCAACCATTTCAGCTCTGGGGAAAAGCCTCTGACTATCCACATGATCAATGCCTCTCATCACCTTATACACCTCTATCAGGTCACCTCTCATCCTCTATCACTTTGAGGAGAAAAGGCCGAGTTAACTCAACCTGTTTTCATAAGGCATGTTCCCCAATCCAGGCAACATCCTTGTAAATCTCCTCTGCACCCTTTCTATGGCTTCCACATCCTTCCTGTAGTGAGGTGACCAGAACTGAGCACAGTACTCCAAGTAGGGTCTGACCAGGGTCCTAATGGTAACATAAAATCAGATCTGGGATTTGAAGGCTTGTGTAAGTTACAGAGATAAGGGACAGCGAGATCATAAAGAAATTTGAAAGCAAATATGTAGTTCTTAAAATAATAGAGTGCTTTAGTTGGCTTGGAGGCAGCGTAAATGAGTAGGCAAATATGGGTGACAGATGAATGGGATGGTGTGATTTATGATGTGGCAAGGAGAATTCGAGAGAGCTTGAATTTATGGTGGTTAGTACATAGAAAGTCAGCCAGGTGTGTGTGGGAATCGTCAAGTCTTGAGATAATAAAGACATGGCTGATGGTTTCAGTGCCTGGTGAATAAGATGATGTTGTGGAGGTGGAAACAGATGGTCTGGTAATGACATGGATACCTTATTAGAAACTCTGGGTCAAATGTGACACAAAGGTTGTGAACAATCTGGTGCAGTTTCAGACAGTTGCCAGTGAGAAGGATTTCGACAGGGGCTAGGGAATGGAGCTTGTGGCAGAAGACAAGGGCTTTGATCTTTCCTGTATTTAGTTGGCGCAGATTTATCTGTTCTGAATATCAGGCAAGCATCCAGTACTGATGTGCAAAAACCCTGATGGTTTAGAAGCCATAGAAGAATCACGGAGTGGAGCAGGGTACAGTTGATGTGCACGTGCAGTCAGACCTTGTGTTTTGGTTAAGGATACCAGCTGACAGCAAGCAAATGAGAATCAGAAGCAAGGCAAAGATGTATCTCTAGGGACACTGGAGGGAATGTTTGGGGCCGCGATGAGATTGCAGTGCCATCAACACCAGAAGTCACCCTTCAACACATGTCCGTCTTAAACGTCAGAATTCCTTTGTGATACTTAGTGCCAGATGTTGCACTATTTTGGGGACATGACTTCTTTCCTAATACAGTGTGTACTTTTGGCAATAGTTGGAAGCTCATAATTGTTTAGCTACTAAAAGCTCTAAAATTTCTCATGTTGTTGCCAAAAATCTACATGGTATATGTAGCACATTCTTCAATATCTGGGCCAGTGTCTCAACTGGGAGTGCCTGGACTTTTGGATAAGAGTGTGCTTGCCTTCAGTATCGTGGAGAAGAATTCAAGTGCAATTAATAACCAGGGAGGCCTGTTAAACTGTTGGTTTAGAAGATGCAACAGATATGGTTTACTAAATCATTTGTTTCCCGTTTACTAAGCCCGTGCAAAATCTTTATTTTTATTAGTGTCTTCTACTGTCTGAAATCAGTTGATTTTGGTGTCTATTAATATTATAATTCTTAGGGTATATTTGGGGCACAAGCTTTAAGAGTTACACCGTTTCTCTTTTTCATAGGCCAAATGTTTACTGGTATTCCAGAAATATGACTGAATATTTCTTACTCAGCATTTGTAGGAAAGGTAGCGCCTAGATTTTAAAGCTCACGCCATGATACCAAATTGGTTCAGTGGTAGTTATTGTTACCTCTTTAAAAAGGCAGCTTTTTTGGAATATGCACTGTTATGAAAATTGACCTGTAAAATTTAACCCGGTACTACTTCAAAATTATTAACAAAATAAACTGTAACTATATTCTGGTTATTTTGTTTATAACTGATCCCTGAGGAACACCACTACTTCACTAGCAGCCAACCAGAAAAGGATCCTTTTATTCCCACTTGCTACCTCCTATCAATCAGCCAATACTCTAACCACGCTAGTAACTTTATTGTAATACCATGGGCTCATGTGTGGCACCTTGTCAAATGTCTTCTGTAAGTCCAAATATACAACATCCACTGCATCACCCTTTATCTATCCTACATGTAATCTCCTCAAAGAATTCCAACAGGTTCTTCAAGCAAGATTTTCCCTTAAGGAAACCATGCTGGTTTTGTCCTATCTCATCCTGTGTCACCATGTACTCCATAACCTCATCCTTAACAATTGACTACAGCATTTTCCCAACCACTGAGGTCAGGCTAACTGGTCTATAATTTCCTTTCTGCTGCCTTCCTCCTTTCTTAAAGAATGGAGTGACATTTGAAATTTCCCAATCCTCTGGTACCATTCCAGAGTCAAATGATTTTTAAAAGATCATCACTAATGCCTCCACAATCTTTTACACTTACCTCTTTCAGAACCTTAGGGTGCAATTCATCTGGTCAAGGTGACCTATGTACCCTTAGGTCTTTCAGCATCCTCTCCCTTGTAACTGCACTGATTTCTCTTCCCTCATACTCTTCAACATTTGGCACATTTTATTGTCTTCCATAGTGAAGACTGATGCAAAATGTTCATTTAGTTCATCTGCCATCTCCTTGTCCCCCATTATTATTTCTCCCGCCTCATTTTCTAGTGGTCCTATATCCCCTCTCATCGCTCTTCTGTTTTTTTTTACATACTTGTAAAAACTTTTACTATCCACTTTGACATTGTTTGCTAGCTTGCTTTCATATTTCATCTTTTTCCTCCTAATGATTCTTTTAGTTGCTCTCTGTAGGTTTTTAAAAGCTTCCCAGTCATCTATCTTCCATTTCTGTTTGCGTATTTATATCTCCATATATTCCTGGTTGGTGATTTCCCGCCATGTCTGGTTGGTTACTGTGGCAGTCCTCCTGATGTTCCAGATCCTTCTCAGACACTAGTTGGTGAAAGCCTGCAGTTTTTGTAGTGTCTCCTCTGTTGTTCTCTAGATTTCAGAGCCATATAGGAGCATCGTTTTCACATGTGAGTTGAAGATACTGATTTTGGTTTTCCTGGGTATGACTGGATATCCACCCTTTCCTCAAGATGTTGAAAACTACTCTGGCTTTGTTGATCCTGGCTTCAACATCCTCATATACTCTCAATGCTTCCAAGATAGACAAAGAAAGTCACTTCTTCCAGGGTTGCATTTCTAATGCTGGTGCAGTTTATCTTCACTTTCATTTTATCTACATTTGGTCTTAGACCCAGCATGGTGGAGTTAGTGGTCAAGAGGGTTGACTTCTCTTACATCTGTTGGTTAGAACGAGATGTCATCTGCAAACACTAGGTTATCAAGTTGCTGCCACATAGCCCACTGGATTCCATTTCATTTTTCACTTGTAGTCTGTTTTATAATCCAGTCTATTGCCAACAGGTACAGGAAAGGGGTTGTCAAACGTCCCTGCTTCACCATTATTTTATTTCCTAGGCAGAGTATTTAAATCAGAAAGTGCTGACAACACTTTGAAAGTTGGGCAATATCTCTGGAGAGAACTAATGTATCAGACTGATTATATTTTATCCTAAAGGCTACTTTGATTTCATGGAATTATTTTCGAATTTTCAAATCTGCACTTGTATCTGGTATTATGGTCACTGTTACTGTTGAATCATGTGAATATATTGAAGCCCCAGAGATTATGACGCTTGTCATAATGGCTTGACATTTTCTGTGCTTGACCACCCCTGAATTTGGAATTTCTAAGTGTAATTTCATTGTATGTCTTTGCTAGTGGGGTCTGTGGGTAAAATATGAATCCAGTATTGGAGAGATTCTCTTTCAGAATGGGTGAAGCAGTGAATTTAAGTTGTTTCAAATCTGCAGTGGAATACAGAATTATGCAATTCTGATGAAATGTGTTCCGGCTGAAATATTTACTGTTGCTTGTCTATCCTTCTAAACGTTTCCGAGGTTTTTCTCCAGATTTTCAGGATGCACAGTATTTTGTTTTGCTACAAGTAAATGCAGAATGTGTTGGATTCCATTTTATTTAATTTTATTCTGCTCTATTCGTGTTAATTTTGAGTAGCTGGGGTTCCCTGCATCACCATCTGTTTGAAAGAAAAGGCAAAGAGAGACATAAAAGCCGTTCACAATTCATTCCAAACACTCTGTGGGGGTTTCATGCTGCCGTCATTGCAATAATACTCGCACTTCATCCAAATGCTCAACAGGAGGACCATCATGCTGCCATCATTCCAGATTGTTTGTGCTCACAGCCATTCCAGATTGTTTGTAAAACCTTTCATTTATATGTAATCAGACTTCAAACAAGTAATGCTATATTTTTGCTGGCTGTGAGTGTGGATAATCCTGAACAGTTCTGGTTCTGTTCCAGATCTTTTTGGAAAGATGTACACAATTATTCAGCCTATGAACAGAAAGCTGATTTGAAGAGATCCGTTTTTAAAATTATGTGAGAGCTTATCACTATAATGCTGCAAACATTTCTTACTCATCTTTCTTTTTTTTTACCTTATTTTCTCTCATTTTTTTCAACTTAACACAATTTTTACCCTCGTTCATTCCAGTTTTGTTACACAGGTAAAAGCTGCACCTGATTTCTCCATCACATTAAAGACCCTCCACTAGAGAATACAATGCAATCCAAAAATAGTTTTTACACAGATGTGACCTTTCTGGGGAAGGAGGAGCAGATAGAAAGAACTAATCTTTCTTAAACAACGACCATGCCTTGCTTAGCCCTGCAAAGTCAACAAATCATTGCATCCAAAATAGAACATTGGCTTTCAATGACTTTGGATAGTTACTAAATTACTTTTAATTGGGAACATTCAACATGCATATGCATTAGGTGCACACATTTGTGTGATCATTTGTGAAATAAATACAAAACAAATTTAGCTGATATGAGCTACTTTTTTTGTATTGATACTTACTGTGGGAGACATTTAATGGTGTCCTAGAATGTATTTATTATATTTAACAAACTGGTTAGAATATTTGTTGCTGACACATCCATTTGTTATCGAGGGGTACTGCAATGTGTGTGAAATGGCAAACTCAGAGGATTCGAGAGAAGGTTTTTTTTGTGTGGACCAACATAGCAGTATGCTTGAAGCCACAACGTTGTCAGCTAGCTGATAGATGAATGCAGCCATGAACTGGTTCACATATAATTCAAGAAAAATGATGTGAGATATATTCCTTTAGAAACCAAGTTAAATCAAAAATAATAGTTTTTAGAAGATAATCTTTTTATTTTTAAATGTAAACTAAGTTGAATATAAACAAATACACCATATACTGTAAATGAACAAAATTTAAATGATTGGTTAGCTGTTATTTTCCCCAATATCAGTTTTCCACCCCCTCCCTACCTCCTTGCTGCATAATCTTTACACCTTATAATTCAGTGTGGAACCAAGGAGCCTTTGGTAAAACTGAAGTCAGTAATCACCATGGAAAGAACATTTCACTGGTTGAAGTCATACATCTCACAAAGGAAGAGTGGTTGTGATTATTTGATGTCAATCATCTGAGACCTAGGGCACCACTGCAGGGGTTTCTCAGGACAGACTTGAGCATCTTCAGTTGCTTCATCGATGACTTTCCTTCATCAGAAGGTGGGATCATCTGATGATTACACAACATTCAATTCCATTTGCTGCTCCTCAGCGAATGAAACAGTCCACGTCTGTTTGCAGCAAGACCGAGATAACAGTCAGGCATTAACTGATAAATGACACGTGAACATCTCCAACAGTCTAACCTCCATACCATTGCTCTTGCCAAATCATCGTGATGGTCAGGAGTTTGGCAATGATGAACAGTACCCTCTTGTTCATCATTGACCAGAAATTCATAGGGACCGGATGCATAAATGCTGTGACTACAAGAGCGAGTCAAAGGCTAGGAGTTTTGCAGCAAGAGACTCAATTCCTAGCTCCCGAAGCCATGTTCAAGGCACAAGTGTGAGGCAATAGTTTCCAATTGCCTGCAACTTCAGCAAGACAAAGAAAGATTCTTACCTTGCAAGATAAAAACAGCCAACTTGTTTGCCACCCTGACCACTACCCTAAATATTCATTAACTCCACTACGAATGTACAGTGTTTATAGTGTGTATCACTTACAGTTATTCATCTCAGAAGTCAGCTAACTACTCGGACAGCTCTTACCAAACCTGTGACCACCTCTACCGAGAAGGACAACGGTGGCAGACTCAAGAAAACACTGCCACATGCATTTTCTCTTCCAAGTTGTATATTATTCTGACTTTGAAAAAGAATCAGCATGACTTCATTATCATTGAGTCTGAATGCTGGAACTCGCTCCTTCACTTCAGCAAGCCCTTTGACAAGGTCCTGCATGGTATGCTGGTCCAGAAGGCTAGGTCACATGGGATCCAGGGTGAACTAACCATCTGAATACAAGATTGGCTTGGTGGTAGGAGTCAGAGTGTGGTAGTGGAGGACTGTTTTTTAGATTGGATGCCTCTGATGACTGGTGTGTTTCAGCAATTGGTGCTGGAACCCTGTTATTTGTCATACTTTAATTATTTAGATTAGGATGAGGGGATATAATTTGTAGGTTTGGAGATGGCACCAAAATGGGTAGTACAGTGGGCAGTGAAGAAGGGTAGGGAACTGAAGAGGGTGGCAGCAGTTGTAGGGGACTCTATCGTCGGGGAACAGATAGGCGATTCTGAGGATGCGAAAAGGAAACGGATGGTAGTTTGCCTCCCAGGTGCTAGGGTCTGAGATATTTCCGGAATGCATCCACAGTATCTGAAAGGGGAGGGTGAGCAGCCAGAAGTTGTGGTACTTATTGGTACCAGTGACATAGGAAGAAAAAGGGAGGAGGTACTGAAAAAAGAAAATAGGGATTTTGGAAGGAAGCTGAGAAGTAGGACCTCAAGGGTGGTAATCTCGGGATTGCTGCCTGTGCCAGACAACAGGGAGGATAGGAATAGAATGAGGTGGCAGATAAATGCGTGGCTGAGGAATTGGAGCAGGGGCAGTAATTCAGATTTATGGGCAATTGGGACCTCTTCTGGGCTGCGTGTGAACTGTACAAAAGGGACGGGTTGTATTTGAATCCGAGGGGGACCAATATTCTTGTGGGCAGATTTACTAGAGGTATTGGGAGTGGTTTAAACTTGTATGGCAGGGGGATGGGAACCAGGATGATAGACTGAGAATGAGCCAGCAGGTTTATAAGTAGATGATGAGTATAATGCGAATGTAAGGAAACACAATCCAATGATTGGGTACAAATGCAGACAAAGCAAAGAGTTAAATTGTACCACAGAAACAAAATTCAAAAGGGTGAAGAATGCAGGACTGAAGGTGCTGTATTTAAATGCTCATAGCATTCAGAATAAGGTGGACGAACTTGTGGCACAGTTAGAGATTGGTTGGTATGACATGTAGGCATCTCTGAGTCGTGGCTGAAAGAAGGCCATAGTTGGGAGCTTAACATCAAAGGATATACGAGGAGTGATTGATAAGTTTGTGGCCTAAGGTAGAAGGAGTCAATTTTAGAAAACCTAGCACATTTATTTTTCAACATAGTCCCCTCCTACATTTACACACTTAGTCCAGCAGTCATGGAGCATACGGATCTTGGACCTCCAGAAAGTGTCCACAGAAGGGATGATTGATGAGTTTGTGGCCTAAGGTAGAAGGAGATGAGTTATACAGCTCTCATTACATGCACATGCAGGTCAACTCTTTTGTGTGATTATGCAGAAAGTTTGAAGTTAATAACTCATCTCCTTCAACCTTAGGCCTCAAACTTATCAATCACCCCTCTTACTTTGTATTGAAAGGACAGGCAGGAAGGCATAGGTAGTGGTTTGGCTCTGTTGGTAAGAGATGGAATTACATCTTTAGAACGAGGTGACATAGGGTCAGAGAATGTTGAATCTTTGTGGGTGAAGTTAAGAAATTACAAGGGTAAAAAAAATTATAAGAATCATATATAGGCTTCCAAATAGTAGCCATGATGTGGGGTTGAGATTGCAAAGGGAACTGGAAAAGGCATCTAATAGGAGTAATGGCACAATTCTAACAGAGGACTACATGCAAGGGGATTGGAAAATCAGGTTGGTATTGGATCGCAAGAGAGGGAAATTGTTGAATGCCTCTGAGATGGCTTTTTGGAACAGCTTGTGCTTGAGCCTACTTGGCAAAAGGCTATCTTAGATTGGGTGTTGTGTAATAATCCAGATCTTCTTAGGGAGCTTAATGTAAAGGAACCTTTAGGAGGCAGTGGTCATAATATGATTGAATTCATACAGCAGTTTGAGAGGGAGAAGCATAACTCACATGTATCTGTAGCACAATGGAATAAAGGGAATTATAGAAGCATGAGAGAGGAGCTTGCCCAGGTGGATCAGAGGAGGATTTTGGCAGGAATGACAGCAGAGCAGAGGTGGCTGAAGTTTCTGGGGATAGTTCACAAGGTGCAGGACAGATCTGTCTCACAGAGGAAGAAGTTCTCAAATGGCAGGGGTAGGCAACTGTGGCTGACAAAGTAAGTTAAGGACTGCATAAAAGCCAAGGAAAGAGTATATAAAGTAACAAAAGAGAGTGGGAAGTTGGATGATAAGCTTTTAAAATCCAACAAAAGGTAACTGAAAAAGCTATAAGGAAAAAGATGAAATATGAGCAATTTGGAGCAAGAAGGCTGCGAGTGAACTGATTTTTCAGAGAGAAGGGAGTTTTTTTTTACTACTCGGGTTAAAGAGAGGCGAGACCGCACAGGTGTGTGACGTCAGCCAGTAGAGCGTGAAAGGTTTAAAAAGAAGACCGCCATATCCAGCGGGCAGCGGAGTGAGAGGCCTTTGGCTCAACGGGCTTAGGCGGTAACGGGACGAGGCGAGGTAGGAAGTATGTGTGTGAGGCCAGTTTTCTGTGCTTAGTGTCAGATGTGGGAGGTCCTGGAGTCTCCCAGCCTCCCGGACGGCCATATCTGCACCAGGTGTGTCGAGCTGCAGCTCCTAAGGGACCGAGTTAGGGAACTGGAGATGCAGCTGGATGACCTTCGCCTAGTCAGGGAGAGCGAGGAGGTGATAGTGAGGAGTTATAGGCAGGTGGTCACACCGGGGCCTCGGGAGACAGACAAGTGGGTCACAGTCAGGAGGGGGAAGGAGAAGAGTCAGGTACTAGAGAGTACCCCTGTGGCTGTACCCCTTGACAGTAAGTAGTGCTGCTTGAGTACTGTTGGGGGGGGGGGACAGCCTACCTGGGGGAAGCAGCAATGGCCGTACCTCTGGCACAGAGTCTGGCCCTGTGGCTCAGAAGGGTAGGGAAGGGAAGAGGAAGGCTGTAGTGATAGGGGACTCTATAGTTAGGGGGTCAGACAGGCGATTCTGTGGACACAAGAAAGAAACTCGGATGGTAGTTTGCCTCCCAGGTGCCAGGGTCTGGGATGTTTCGGATTGCGTTCAAGATATCCTGCGCTGGGAGGGAGAACAGCCAGAGGTCATGGTACATATTGGTACCAATGACATAGGTAGGAAAAGGGAAGAGGTCCTGAAAAAAGACTACAGGGAGTTAGGAAGGAAGTTGAGAAGCAGGACAGCAAAGGTATTAATCTCAGGATTACTGCCTGTGCCACGTGACAATGAGTAAAGGAATATAATGAGGTGGTGGATAAATGCGTGGCTGAGGGATTGGAGCGGGGGCAGGGATTCAGATTTCTGGATCATCGGGATCTCTTTTGGGGCAGGTGTGACGTGTACAAAAAGGCCAGGTTGCACTTGAATACCAGGGGGACCAATATGCTGCTGGGGAGAGTTTAAACTAGAACATGTTGGGGGTTTGGAACCGAACTGAAGAGGAGGTTAGCTCACAAATAGAGAAAGCTTGTTGACAGTGCGAGAGGGAGGATAGGCAGGTGAGAGAGAAAGGACATGCTCAGACCGGAGGATGAGATGTGTCTATTTTAATGCAAGGAGTGTTGTGAGCAAAGCGGATCAGTACTTGGAGCTATGATGTGGTGGTCATTACGGAGATTTGGATGGCTCAGGGACAGGATTGGTTACTTCTAGATGTTTCAGAAAAGACAGGGAGGGAGGCAAAAGAGGTGGGGGTGTGGCACTGTTGATCAGAGATAGTGTCACGGCTGCAGAAAAGGTGAACGCCATGGAGGGATTGTATACGGAGTCTCTGTGGGTGGAGGTTAGGAACAGGAAGGGGTCAGTAATTTTACTGGGTGTTTTTTATAGGCTACCTAATAGTAACAGGGATATCAAGGAGCAGATAGGGAAACAGATCCTGGAAAGGTGTAATAATAAGAGTTGTCGTGATGGGAGATCTTAATTTCCCAAATATCGATTGGCATCTCCCTAGAGTGAGGGGTTTAGATGGGCTGGATTCATTAGGTATGTTCAGGAAGGTTTCTTGACACAGTATGTAGATGAGCCTACAAGAGAAGAGGCTGTACTTGATTTGGTATTGGGAAATGAACCTGGTCAGGTGTCAGATCTCTCAGTGGGAGAGCATTTTGGAGATAGTGATCACAATTCTATTTCCTTTACAATAGCATTGTAGAGATAGGAGCAGACAAGTTAGAAAAGCATTTAATTGGAGTAAGGGGGAATTATGAGGCTATCAGGCAGGAAATTGGAGGCTTAAATTGGAAACAGATGTTCTCAGGGAAAAGTACAGAAGAAATGTGGCAAATCTTCAGGGGATATTTGTGTTCCAGTGAGACAGGGAAATTATGGTAGGGTATAGGAACCGTGGTGTACAAAGGCTGTAATAAATCTAGTCAAGAAGAAAAGAGAAGCTTACGAAAGGTTCAGAGAGCTAGGTAATGATAGAGATCTAGAAGATTATAAGGCTAATAGGAAGGAGCTTAAGAAGGAAATTAGGAGAGCCAGAAGGGGACATGAGAAAGCCTTGGCAGGCAGAATTAAGGAAAATCCCAAGGCATTCAACAAGTATGTGAAGAGCAAGAGGATAAGACGTGAAAGAATAGGACCTATCAATTGTGACAGTGGGAAAGTGTGTATGGAACCGGAGGAGATAGCAGAGGTACTTAATGAATACTTCAGTATTCACTATCGAAAAGGATCTTGGTGATTGTAGTGATGACTTGCAGCAGACTGAAAAGCTTGAGCATGTAGATATTAAGAAAGAGGATGTGCTGGAGCTTTTGGAAAGCATCAAGTTGGATAAGTTGCAGCGACTGGACAAAATGTACCCCAGGCCACTGTGGGAGGTGAGGGAGGAGATTGCTGAGCCTCTGGCGATGATCTTTGCATCATCAATGGGGATGGGAGAGGTTCCCGAGGATTGGAGGGTTGCGGATATTGTTCCTTTATTCAAGAAAGGGAGTAGAGATAGCCCAGGAAATTATAGACCAGTGAGGCTTACCTCAGTGGTTGGTAAGTTGATGGAGAAGATCCTGAGAGGCAGGATTTATGAACATTTGGAGAGGTATAATATGATTAGGAGTAGTCAGCATGGCTTTGTAAAGGGAAGGTCATGCCTTACGAGCCTGATTGAATTTTTTTGAGGATGTGACTAAACACATTGATGAAGGAAGAGCAGTAGATGTAGTGTATATGGATTTCAGCAAAGCATTTGATAAGGTACCCCATGCAAGGCTTATTGAGAAAGTAAGGAGGCATGGGATCCAAGGGGACATTGTTTTGTGGATCCAGAACTGGCTTGCCCGCAGAAGGCAAAGAGTGGTTGTAGATGGGTCATATTCTGCATGGAGGTTGGTCACCAGTGGCGTGTCTGTGTGATCTGTTTCTGGACCTTTACTCTTTG
Source organism: Hemitrygon akajei (assembly GCF_048418815.1). Taxonomy (NCBI): domain Eukaryota; kingdom Metazoa; phylum Chordata; class Chondrichthyes; order Myliobatiformes; family Dasyatidae; genus Hemitrygon; species Hemitrygon akajei. The sequence continues at coordinate 47,108,330 of NC_133140.1, forward strand.
TGATTTTTATAAATGACCTGGTTGAAGAAGTGGAGGGATGGGTTAGTAAGTTTGCTGATGACAGAAAGGTTGGAGGTGTTGATAGTGTGGCGGGCTGTCAGAGGTTAAAATGGGACATTGATAGGATGCAAATCTGGGCTGAGAAGTGGCAGATGGAGTTCAACCCAGATAAGTGTGAGGTGGTTCATTTTGGTAGATCAAATATGATGACAGAATATAGTATAATGGTAAGACTCTTGGCAGTGTGGAGGATCAGAGGGATCTTGTGGTTCGAGTCCATAGGACACTCAAAGCAGCTGCGCATGTTGACTCTGTAGTTAAGAAGGCATATGGTGTATTGGCCTTCATCAATCGTGGAATTGAATTAAGGAGCCGAGAGGTAATGTTGCAGCTATATAGGACCCTGGTTAGACCCCACTTAGAGTACTGTGCTCAGTTCTGTTCACCTCAGTACAGGAAGGATGTGGAAGCCATAGAAAGGGTGCAGGGGAGATTTACAAGGATGTTGCCTGGTTTGGGGAGCATGTCTTATGAGGATAGGTTGAGTGAAGGAGGATGAGAGGTGACCTAATAGTGGTGTACAAGATGATGAGAGGCACTGATCATGTGGATGGTAAGAGGCTTTTTCCCAGGGCTGAAATGGTTGCCACAAGAGGACACAGTTTTAAGGTGCTGGGGAGTAGGTACACAGGAGATGTCAGCGAACTTACTCTTACTCTGGTAAGTTTTTTACTCAGAGTGGTGAGTGCGTGGAATGGGCTGCCAGCAACGGTGGTGGAGGTGGATACGATAGGGTCTTTTAAGAGGCTTTTAGATAGGTACATGGAGCTTAGTAAAATAGAGGGCTATAGGTAAGCCAAGTAATTTCTGAGGAAGGGACATATTCGGCACAACTTTATGGGCCGAAGGGCCTGTATTGTGCTGTAGGTTTTCTATGTTTCTATGAGGACAGACTGGCCAATAGTATGAAGCAGGATAGCAGAAGTTTTTTTCAGTTATATAAAGAGTAAAACTGAGGGGAGAGTTGATATTGGACCACTGGAAAATGATGCTGTTGGGGTAGTAATGGGGGACAAAGAAATGGTAGATGAACTTAATGGGCAGTTTCCAGCTGTCTTCTCTGTGGAATACACCAGCAGTGTGCCAGGAATCTGTGAGTGTCAGGTAGCAGGAGTGAGTGCCATTGCTATTACAATGGAAAACATGCTAGGCAAACTCAAATGTCTTAAGGTGGTTAAGTCACCTGGACCAGATGGACTACATCCCAGAGTCCTGAGGGGGGTTGCTGAAGAGATAACGGATGCATTGATCATGATCTTTCAAGAATCAATTGATTCTGGCATGGTCCAGGAGAACTAGAAAATTGCAAATGTCACTCCACACTTAAGAAGGGAGGAAGGCAAAAGAAAGGAAATTATAGACCAGTTAGCCTAACTTTAGTGGTTGGGACAGTGTGGGAGTCTGTTACTAATGATGAGGTTTCAAGGTACTTGGAGACTAATGATAAATTAAGTCAAAGTCAGCATGGTTTCTGCAAAGATAAATTTTGCCTGACAAATCTGTTAGAGTTCTTCGAGGAAGTAACAGGCAGGGTGATGTCATTTACTTGGATCTTCAGAAGGCATTTGATAAGGTGCTACACATGAGACTGCTTAACAAGATAGAATCCTATGGCGTTACAGGAAGATACTGGCATGGATAGCAGAATGGCTGACCGGCAGGAGGCAGCGAGCAGGAATAAAAGGGGCCTTTTCTGGTTGGCTGTTGGTGACTAGTGGTGTTCCACAGGATCAGTACTGGGACTGCTGCTTTTCACATTATTTGTCAGCAATGAAGTTTTCACATTGTTTGTCAGTGACTTAGATAATGGAATTGATGGCTTTGTGGCAAAGTTTGCGGATGATACGAAGATAGGTGGAGGGGTAGGTAGTGCTGAGGAAGCAATGCGATTGCAGCAGGATTTAGACAAATTGGAAGAATGGGCAAAAAAGTGGCGGATGCAATACAGTGTTGGGAAATGTATGATAATGCATTTTGGTAAAAGGAACAATAGTGCGGACTATTTTCTAAATGGGGAGAATGTTCAAACATCAGAGGTGCAGAGGGACTTAGGAGTCCTCATGCAAGACTCCCAGAAGGTTAATTTATGGGTTGAGTCTGTGGTAAAGCAGGTAAATGCAATGTTGGCATTTATTTTAAGGGGAATAGAATATAAAAGCAAGGAGATAATGCTGAACCTTTAAAAGATACTAGTCAGGCCGCCCTTAGAGTATGTCAACGGTTTTGGGCCCCACATCTCAGAAAGGATGTGTTGTCATTGGAGAGAGGCGGTTCACGAGGATGATTCCGAGAATGAAGGGGTTAACATATGAGGAGCATTTGGCAGCTTTGGGCCTGTACGCACTGAAATTTGGACGAACGTGGGAGGAATCTCATTGAAACCTATTGAATGTTGAAAGGACTAGATAAGGTGGATGTGGAGAGGATGTTTCCTATGGTGGGGGTATCCAGAACTAGAGGGCACAGCTTCAAAATTGAAGGGCAGCTCTTTAGAACAGAGGTAAGGAGGAATTTTTTTAGCCAGAGAGTTGTAAATCTGCGGAATGCTCCACCACAGATTGTGGTGGAGGCCAAGTCCGTGCATACATTTAAGGTGGAAATTGATTGTTTTGTGATTGATTCGTTGTATACCCCTAGGGTTCATTTTTTCTGTGGACTGTCACTTTAAAACGCTGAGAGAATGAGTCTAACTTTTGAACACGTGGACTTCTACTGATTACAAAATTGCTTGGTTACTATGGTGAGAGAGGTGGAGTTATTTGATGGACAATGAATGTTCTGGCTTCTCGCAGCTTGTTTTGAATATACAAGGCCACAGAGGTACACAGTCGGAGTCAAGATGGATTCGGTCAATGGAAGACACAATGGAAGTCGATCGCTGGTTTAAACTTTCAGTAGCCCAAAAGGGGTGAGTTGAGATTGATCCAGAGTATTGATAAATGACTCTCACAAGTGTTGCAACTAGAAAAAGTTTGCAGAGAGGAGAGGAAGGTTTGAAATAGAAGAAACCTAGTGACAAAGATATCACTGCTTGGACTGTCTATCCAAGTAGCGTGAGTTCGTTCCCATTCGGATACAAAAGTGTGATTGTCACATAGTTAATCCACAGGAGTGGGCTTTCTGATGAGGGGAAAACCTTTGTGAATACCAAGTGTGTGTTTATCCTTTGTCTGGGTGTGGTAGTTCACTGAAGAAAGGGATCAGCCATGATGGAATGGCGCAGTAGACTTAATGGCAAATCACTATTGGAGTTATTTCATCTGTCATGGAACTGGATAGTGGGCTATCACGTTGTGTGACTGGGGTAACCTTGTGGAATCTACCAGTGTGTCAACCCTTGCCTGGGTGGTGGTTCCCTTGAAGATGGTCCCCTTTGTGAAAAGCTACTGTTGGTGATATTTCGTGTGAAGGATTTGGAGGAGAACGGGAAGATAGATGACACCTGTTTGTTTGGATTCCAAATATCTCTCTCTCACTTCAAATTCCATGGATTGAACTGAACAGAACTTTTTTTTACATACCATTGTAAAACTGTAACTCTTGCCACCTGAGTTTGAATAAGTTTGGGAACTTTATTTTTACACCTATATATGCATAACACAGCTAACCCTTGGTTTACCTGGTTTAAGTTACTATATGACGTAGTTACTAATAAAATAGTGTTTTGTGAACAGCAAAACCAGACTCCAGGTGTGGTCTATTGCTGCTGAGACTTTTCCAGGGTTGCATGTATGTGACAGGGCATCAAAGGATATGGTGAGAAGGCAGGTGTATGGGGTTGAGTGGGATCTGGGATCAGCCATGATGGAATGGAGGAGTAGACTTGATGGGCTGAATGGCCCAATTCTGCTCCTATGTCTTATGGTCTTATAGTTGTTTCAGGTTACATCAGGATCTAGATCAATGGAGAAAGTGGGCAAGGGAATGTCACAGTGAAATGAGCTCAGTTACATTTAGTTATGCATTTTGGCAAGTTACATCAGTTAAGGACATACACCATGAGTGGCAGGGCCCCGAGCAGTGTTGCACAGAGGGACCTAGTGATACAAGTGCATAGTTCCCTGAAAACTATGGCAACAGTGGATCACTTAAAGAGGCGTTTGGCATGATTGCCTTCCTTAGCTGAGATACAGAGTACGGGAGTTTAGACGTCTTGTTACAGCCATAATAGACATAGTGAGACCACACTTGGCCAGGGTGACCTACTTCCATTCCATTTGACCCAATAGTTTACAATGGATATAAGATATGGTACATAATTAGGCCGTCTTCCCCATTTATATTTCTTGGTGGAAGGCTCTGAGCCTTTCTCCCTCAGTTACACAGTGACCGCATTACTAAAATAATTTCTCTTCCAGTGGCCACGTGGCCAACATCATTGCACCCCCAGGTCTCATCCTGAAGCCCTCTGGAGCCCTTCTACAATAGTAGCCTTTCAGTGATATGAATGAAAGGATGCCTAGCTCTTGCCCTTCACTGATTCCAAGTTTCTTGCTTTGCTATCAAACTGCCCATCCAACACGAAGATGTGAATCAATCAGAGTTCCTTGTAACTGAACACTGAAAAGAAAAGGGCCTTATTTATCCAAATCTATCTGATTTATCATCAGAACATATCCTCCACAGTCTCACCACTGCCTCTCCTTTCTGAGGAAGGTGAGGAGAGGTGGACTGTGCACATCACTTACCGATGCGCAGTTGGGGGTATCCTATCATGCTGCATCACCATAGTACTGAAACTTCACTGCAACGGACAAGAGCCTACTCTACAATGGGTAGCTAAAACTGCCCACACATCACTGGCACCAGCTTACCAACCATCGACAAGATATATCCGGAAAGTTCCCAGAAAAGGGCCTGCAAAATCATGAAGGACCCCACCACCCTGCTCATGGTCTGTGTCCCACTCCCATCAGGGAGGAGGCTATGCAGCATCCATGCCAGGACCATTAGACTCAAAAACAGTTACTTCCCCCAAGCCATCTGGTTGATCAACACCTCCACCCACTAACCCACCCCACCACACTCCCTACCGCCACTGGTTTATCATTTCCAGCACAGACGCTCCTGCACCTAACATCAATTTATGTGCATACAATCAGTCTATGTATAGATGCCAATCTTGTGTATTTATGTTTATTGTGTTCTCTCTGCTTGTGTTTTTTAAATGCTCTATTGAATCTGGAAGAACAATCATTTTATTGTGTATTGAAGAGTGACAATCTTGAATTGTATCCTACTGTGATGTATCTATCATACACTATTCATCAATCTCACCTGCCTATCAGGATGCCAGCCGAAGAATAACCCAGCAGTTTGCAATTTCTGTCATTACTTGTTCCTCCAGTTATCTCGCAGTCCTTCACCATGGTCTGCTCAACTTCTTGGTACAATCTTTCTCTGCCACCAACATACCTTAGGAGCTGCTGAAACTTCCACGTGTGCTCCAGATTTAAGTTTACTAATACCCTCCTTTTTGTCCTCACGGACTTTTCAACTCATTTGCAGGCAGGTTTGAAATAAAAGCTGGAAAAAAAAACCCGGCAGATGGAAGGAGAAAAAGCACTGTTTATCATTCAGTCAGGGCCTTTCATCAGAACCGGGAGAAGTTAGAAATTTGAGGTGTGAAAACACGGCAAGAGGCAAGAGAGATCTGCAGGAGGGCAGGGATTCGGCAGGATTCAAGTGTCACCAGTACTGATGGTGCCAGTGAAAGAGGATGATAAAGGTGTGTCCCCAACTGGGGTAAATATGAAGAGGCAAATTTAATCTCAAGTAGCATGAGAGAGGAGAAAAGACTTGAATGCTGGGAATGAAAGATTAAAGATGTAATGACTAATTATTGAAAATGGTTGAATTTGTTGTTGAGCCCAGAAGACTATAAATTGTTTGGCCAGAACGTGATGTGCTGTGTTGAGATTTAGTGGAAAGATGTAGAAAGCCACATATAAAGAGGCTAGAGAATTAAAGTACCAGGCTGCTGGAGGCTCAGGGTTTGCAGACTGAATGGAGGTATTCCGTGAAGCGTCTGAACTACATTTGATTTCACTTGATTTGAGGTAGACTGCATTGTGACCACTAGGTGCAGCAGTGTAGAGTGTAAAATGTAGAAGTAAATCACTACTTCACTGGAAAGGAATGTTTGAGAGCCTAAAAGAAAGTTTTAGAGTCTTTGTCCTTTCATTCATCCATCTTGCCTCAGAACATTTTCCAATTTTTTATTCCTGCTGTTGTTCACCACCCTTTGAATTCTGGTCTGCTGGTCACTGTCCTCTCCTCTTCTACCATCTGTGGTTGAAATTCCTGTTGTCCTTATTTTGAAGCTCGTTTGGACTTTCAAAGGCCTTCATAAATGACCCTGCTTTAACTGTGCTTGGGTTCGTCAACCCCTTTTAACTCCTGCTTGGTTCTCATTCCTCACTACAGGTGTACTGTATGTTTGCTTTATCGAGTATGTGTACGATGATGTTACAACTTACAGTAGTTGTTGCATATCATGTGATACGTGGCACACATTCTGTATGCCTTACTTTGATAAGTTGTTATAAATTGCTTTCATCATGATGTTGCCTGTTAGGACTTTTAAGTTAGGGGGAGAGACAGAATGAGCTGGGCTTGTTTTCTGTGGTGCGGTGGAGGCTGAGAGGGTGCTCAATAAAGGTAGACAAAATTATAAGAGACGTATATAAGGTGGATAGTGAGAAACGTCCTCACAAAGGAGACATCTAATGCCCTGGGACTTAGTCTGAGATGTTAGGGTGGATTCCCTTTATGGAAGAACGCCCCTGCGTGATCTTATTTATCATGGTGAGGCTGATACATGGGCACCACCACGTGGACCTTGACAGATCGGGGTCAGGGTCCGGTGGTATGCCAGCAAGACGGCTGGGGTCCCTTTACTGCCGCAGACTTCCTTGCCCTTCATTGCAGTTGCGATGTGTCATCATCTTCAGCCAGCTACACCGTTGAGGGCTTCATTGGATCGCTCTTTGTCTGGAACTTTACAGACTTTAAGCTAAGCACCAGATGGCTAAACTCTAGACGGCATCACTCCTGGGATCTCAGGAACTCACAAGCCCCTCCACCACGACAAGGAGACGATCCTCCGAGAGGTATAGATGGTTTGCATGGAAGTGATAGCCATTTTCATGCTTTGTGACTATAAGTTCTAAGGCAACCTGCTACCCATATTTATTCAAGTCCTTTCACTTCTCTCTGTCTATGCTGCTTAGTACAAAGCTCAACCTGCATTCTTCTGGACTAAACTGCTAATTTTGCCTCTTCCTTACTCCTGCCCAAAGAGGTTCTTCAGAATGGGAGAGAGAGAAAAAGCAACGGAGCTGGGCGATGAAGAATCAGAGAACATCTAGCACCATCCATATTAAAGCCAGGGTCTAGGTAAGGATATAGAGTCTATTTTCAGAAACCTTTCTCCCCCTGCGGCACACTGCACTCAGGAGGTTAGGAAGGGTCCTGTTCTCTACTAGAGATTGCAATTGTACATTGGGCAGCTGGGGTTAAAACTGCATTTACCCCACTTACTGATATCATACATTGGTTACACCAATATGCATTTCATTCCAATGCTGAAAATGTGTGTAGAAGCACATGAAACAACTGGAGAGCCCTCGGGCTGCATGGAAATGGCCTCATCCTTGTGCATGCGATGGAATGACAAAGGGAAGCGAGACTTGGAGCCGACCTTAATATGGGCTGGCATTAGGCTGGTTTGTTTGTGTGAGATATGTAAGTCACATCCACGGAGATTATTCGATTCTGGTCTAAGTCCAACTTGTTTATTCAGTAGAAAGAATCGGGATGTAAGTTGGAGCAGGGAAATGAGCTGGTGCTTGTCTAGTTAGCTTATTTTGTTTGAAAAGGTGCAGTGTAAGACGGGCCTTCTAACAGAAATGTTGATTTGAAAGCAATGTGCACAGATATGCTGCTTTTGTATTCTGGTGTTTCTCTATTCGGGAGCCAAGTGCCAGCACACGGGTCCAGTGCATCTGGCGGTTGCCCCAAAATAAACTTGTTGAATTTGTTAAGACCATTACAGAGCCAGGTCTTTCCTCCCTCTGGTCTCTACAAATCTGACACACTGTCTTTGGGCTTGCTGCAGGCTGCGCAGGACCCATGGCATTGGGAGCTGGCAGCACTAACGTAATATAACAGCAACATAGAAGGAGCTATAATGTAAGCCAACCCTGTAGGGATGCATCTTACTAACAATAGCTGCTTGCTTCATTATTCTAACGCATTTTAAGTATTCAAAGGAATCCAGGTCATGCAATCTTGAAAGTATGAATTCTTTTTATGCTTTGTCAAATACTGTTCTATTGCCCATAAAGAAAGACCAAGCTGTTTACTTTTGAAAGGTTATTTGATTTTCCATTGTTCTCCTCTGCAGCATATAGTGTGTCATTGAATCTTTTTGTCTCTCCCCCGTAGTAGTCAGTTTAAGTAGCAGTCCATTGGTGAAAGCATCTCCCACCGAAGGGAATGGGTAGTAATAATGAAGCTGGCACTTCTATTAGCCCACTGTGTTTGGAGAGATTGCTGTGGAAATACTTTATTGGCACAATCTGATCAGCTGAGTAACAGCAGTTCAAATAGACCCATTATGCCAGCAGATGATGTCAACTGATACGGGGTTTTAAAAGCTTTGCTAGTCTGATGTAAGTGACTGTGAATTGCAAGGAACGCGTACAATGTTTTTGTTATTTTTAAATAATAGCTGAACGATTCAAGCTCGCAGCTCCCACTCAGTTGCTTCGTTAACTGCTTTCTTGCAGTTCAGAGCTAAACGTGACATCATATCAAATATAGTTTAGGTCACACAGGAAAATTGGGGTGAGCCTTGGTGCCATTTCCTGCAAGGAACACAGGGTCATATCTATTGGCCCATTAACAACCAACAGGGGATGCATTCTCAATCAGATGTCCAGCTGTTAAGGCCTTTTTCCCAGGAGACTGGCATCCAGATGGTGTTGTTTGAATTCGGTTCCCTGGGGATAATCCCGTATGTGCTTGGAAAACTCATTCACCACATGTTCTTCCTCCCCTCTAGTTTCAAATGGACTTTTGATCTCACCCCCTTCTGTCTCCCACTACTCTTTGCAGGAAACATTATTACGACCCCCCAGTAAGCAAAGTCTATGTAAAAAGTCAGCACTGTTTTGCCTGCAGTGCTATGGAATTTTTTAATCCAGCTCCCAGATGGGAAAGTGGATATAATATTGGTGGTCCCATTCCTTTTTCTTGCTGAGCTGACTATACAGATTTGAAACAGCTCACAGACTTGTGCTGAATATTACAGTTACACTCTCCAGAGAATAAACTTTGCTTTCAGAGCCGGTCTGCTTTGATTTAAGAAAAAGAGCATCATCTTCAACAATGTCTGTAAAACCAGCTAACTACCGAGAGCCAGCTTTGAATTACGTAGCGTGTATTCTTTGCATGGAATAATTAGATGATTTTCTTTCAAATGAAGGCCAAATGCCCAGCAAGCCTCGGTTTCCTGTTGCAGCTTAGGAGTACTTGAAATTCTGGAGAGCGTGGAAGTCCGCAGAGGATTCACTCCTTCCGAATTCCGACCGGTTGGTCAGTCCAGAGCATTCAAATAATCTATGCAGAACCTGCTGAGAAAATCTGCTTGAATGAGAGGGGAGTGGGTCAGCAGGTCAAACAAAGTAAAAATCCGCTGTTGCTCGGTGATGTTTTGATGAGGATTATTTGAGTTTGGGAGCAAAAACGAGCTTGATGGAAATTATTTTTCTGAAATGCTATTGAAAAAGCAGTGGAGGCTTTTTGCTAAATCAGTGAGAATGCACAAATCTATTGTATTCATTAGACCATGTTTGTTCCCTCAAAATGCTTCTAATATGTGAACTGTTCACGAGGTGGGGCATTACAGTGATGATTGCATAACATCAGAGTTAGGTTTAATATCACTGGCATATGCTATGAAATTTGTTGCTTTGCAGCAGCAGTAGATTGCAATGCATAATAAAAAATTATAAATTACAATGGGAAAATAGATTAAAAAATTAAATCAGCAGTGCAAAAAGAGAGGGAAAAGATACTGAGTGAGTAATCGTGGGTTCATAGTCCGTTCAGAAATCCGATAGTGGAGGGGAGTATGTGTTCCTGAAATGGTGACTGTGTGTCTTCAGGCTCTTGTACCTCCTCCTTGATGGTAGCAATGAGAAGAGGGCATGTCCTGGGTGAAGGGGGTCCTTAATGATGGATACCACCTTTTTGATGCAGCATCATTTGAAGGTGGGTGCTGGGGAGGCTAGAGCCCATGATGGAGCTTTCTGTAGCTTTTTCTGATCCTGTGCGGTGGCCACTCCATACCAGATGATGATGCAACCAGTTAGAATGCTCTCCCCGTGTATTATAGGAGGTTGCAAATGACTTTGGTGACATACCAGATCTCAAACTCCTAAGGAAATATAGCCGCTGTTGTGCCTTTTTTGTAACTGTATCAATATGTCAAGCCCAGGATAAATCCTCAGAGATATTGACACCCAAGAACATGAAACTGCTCACTCTTTCTACTTCTGATCCTTCGATGAAGACTGGTGTGTGTTCCCTTAACTTCCCCTTCTTGAAGGGGAAGAAATTCCTTGTTCTTACTGATGTCAAATGCAAGATTGTTACGTCGACACCCATCAACCAGCTGATGGTTCTCGCTCCTGTATGCCTCCTCATCACCATCTGAAGTTCAGCCAACTATAGTTGTGTTGTCGGCAAATTTGTCGATGGCATTTGAGCTGTACCTAGCCGCACAATTGGTGGTGCAGAGAGAGTAGAGTAGTGGGCTGAACACGCGTCCTTGAGGCACGCTAATGTTGATTGTCGGTGAGGGGGAGATGTTATTTCTGATCTGCGTGGACTGTGGACTCCTAGTGAGAAAGTCCAGCTTCAGAGGCCTAGGCTTTGGAGCTTAATGATTAGAAATGAAGGCGTGATTGTGTAGAATGCTGAGTAATCAGTTGCCTGACGTGGGTGTTACTACTGTCTATGTGATGCAAGGCCGGGTGGAGAGCCAGTGAGATTGCATCCGCTGTAGACCTATTGTGGCAATAGGCAAATTGAATTAGGTCCAGGTCCTTGCTTAGTCAGGAGATGACTTTAGCCATGATCAACCTCACAGAAGATGTGAGTGTTACTGGGTGGCAATCATTGGGGCAGCTCACCCTGCTCTTCTTGGGTTCTGTTATGATTGTCACCCTTTTGTAGCAGGTGGGGACCTCTCACTGCAGCAGTGAGAGAGATTAAGGACGTCCTTGAACGCTTCTGCCAGTTGGTTGGCACATGTTTTCTGAGCCCTACCAGGTACACCATCAGGGCCTGACTTCGCCCTCCGAGACAGAGATCACAGGGTCACCAGATGCTGCAGGGATTTGCACAGGTGTAGTTTATTCTCCCTTTCAAAGCGAGCGTAAAAGGCATTGAAGCATCGCAGCCATTCATGATGTTAGGTTTTGCTTTATAGGAAGTAATGGCCTGCAAACCCTGCCGGAGAGGCAGATTCTGTCTGTAATCTCTAATGGAATTGTTTTGTCACTCCTTAAAATAGCCTTCCACAGATCATTCCTGGATTTCTTGTATCGTTCTGGATTACCAGACTTGAATGCCACAGCTCTAGCCCTCAGCAGACTACGAATCTCTTGGCTCATGCACAGCTTGGGTATGTCTGGTGTGTCCTTGAAGGCACACGCTCATCCACACAGATCTTGCTGAAGTTGGTGACAACTGTGTGCATTCATTCAGACTTAGTGGTGAATCCCTGGATATTGTCCAGTCCACTGATTCAAAGCAGTCCTGTAAGCACACCTCCACCTCGCTTGACCATACAGACAGACAGACAGATATACTTTATTGATCCCAAGGGAAATTGGGTTTCGTTACAGCCGCACCAACCAAGAATAGTGAAGAAATATAGCAATATAAAACCAGAAATAATTAAACAATAATAAGTTAATCATGCCAAGTGGAAATAAGTCCAGGAACAGCCTATTGGCTCAGGGTGTCTGACACTCCGAGGGAGGAGTTGTAAAGTTTGATGGCCACAGGCAGGAATGACTTCTATTAACGCTCAGTGTTACATCTCGGTGGAATGAGTCTCTGGCTGAATGTACTCCTGTGCCTAACCAGTACATGATGGAGTGGATGGGAGTCATTGTCCAAGATGGCATGCAACTTGGACAGCATCCTCTTTTCAGACACCACCGTCAGAGGGTCCAGTTCCACCCCCACAACATCACTGGCCTTACAAATGAGCTTGTTGATTCTGTTGGTGTCTGCTACCCTCAGCCTGCTGCCCCAGCACACAACAGCAAACATGATAGCACTCACTACTGGAGCTGCAGCCTTTAGTCTCAGTGTGTATGCTGGGAGCAGAAGCACAGCCAGGTGGTGGGACTTTACAAAGTGTGGGCGTGGGATAGCACGGTAAGTGTGTTTGATGGTGATACAACAGTGGTCCAGTGTGTTGGCTCCTCTGGTTCCACAGGTGATATGTTGGTGATAGTTGCTCAGAGATTTCTTCGAGCTGGCCTAATTGAAATCCCCTGCAAAGATAGGGAAGGTGTCCGGGTACGCAGTTTCCTGCCAGCTGTAACTTTTCTAGTCAATTAAGGATATCTTGTAAGTACTTCAATTTGTATCCTTAGATTTCTACAGATGACTTTGGAAATGAAAGCGAAGCACGTTTTAAAATATAAAAGCAATTAATTTGCTCGGTTTACTGCCCAACAGTTGAATGTGAGGGTTTGCTTTGAAAAACATTTTAACAGTGCTGGTTTCAGGGAACAGTTGTACATTAGCTTTCGGCTCTAACCCGGAGGTTTGGCAGTGACAGAAGCCTGGTTAAATGGAGACTAACAGCTGCATAAGAGTGCGGTTTAATGAAAAGGTTTTCTGCACGTCCCTGCTCAGCAGACTCGAAGTAATGACATTAGACACAATTATTTTGAGGACCTGAGCATTGCTGCTTCCCAATTAGCTGCTGATATCTCTTCCAAGAGAAAATCTGCAGATGCTGGAAATCCCACCACCAAACCCATCTTTCCCATTTTCTGTAGGGGCCGCTCCCTACGCGACTCCCTTGTCCATTTGTCCCTTTCCACTGATCTCCCTCCTGTCACTTATCCTTGCAAGCTACATCTACCCCTACACCACCTCCATCACTACCATGCACTTCCCCTCTGAGTCAGTTGGGGTCATATCCTGTGTCCAGTGCTCCTGGTGTGGCCTCCTCTATATCAGTGAGACCTGATGTGGATTGGGAGACTGCTTTTCCGAGCACCTGCCAAAAAAAGTGGGATCTCCCAATGGCCATCCATTTTAATTCCACTTCCCCTTCCCATTCCGATACGTCCATCCGTGGCCTCCTCCACTGTCGTGATGAGGATCTCCTATATTCTTCACTCGTGCTGAAGGGTCTCGGCCTGAAACATCAACTGTACTCTTTTCCGTAGATGCTCCCTGGCCTGCTGAGTTCCTCCAGCATTGGGTGTGTGTTGCTGATATCTCCCCGACATAGATCACCTGTAGTATATGTATCCAGCCACTGCTAACCTCTCCAACACTTAGCACCTTCCTCCACCACTGTCCCTTCCTCTCATTGCCTCCCAATCAGTATTGCTACAGCCAATATCAATGACCCTAAACTGTAGGGTAGCTATCTCCACATCAGTGACTCTGCCCCTGCTCCGTACAACCCCAAAAGCCCAAGTTTTTCTTTCTTGGAAGATTTCCTCCAACAACTTTTCTGAACTTTAGAATTTTATTAAGCTAAAAGCAGTTAACTGCTAACTCAATAATTTCATTGTGAACTATGGATTTAGAATTCATACCACACAATTTGCTAATCAATCTATAATCTGGACTGCAAAAGTAAACAGCTTAGTTAATTCAATTTGTGGTAGAGAGGAACAGGAAAAAAATCATGTTATGTAAATAAAGCCAGCTATTCTATGTAACATCAAGGAACACCAGGGAAGATCAAAGATATAGAGACAAGGATTTAACAGTTCAGCCTTCAAGTATAGGTGTTAGGAAGTGTCATTATGTTGTCTTACTTTTTTCATTCAGAATCTGAGTCCCACAATACTTAATATTCTACATGCATTGCTGATTTGAACAGCAGGTTTGAGCGATGTGTAGGTTGCTGCAAGAACACCAGTTAGATACTTGTAATGGTGTCTGACAGTCAAGCTGATAAGTGTGTTTACGAAGGATGCGCATTGTCAGGAACTTTATCCTGTGAACTGAGTGTTTATAGGACAGTCAAGAAGTGAAAGTATAATGTTAGCGTTGTAGTCAGTGCAGTGCTGTAACCAACCGCTCAGGACATTGGAGTTCAATCCTGGCGCCCTCTGGAAGGAGTCTGTATGTCCTTGCGCCCAGGTTTTCCCTGGGTGCTCCGGTTTCTGCCCACAGTGCAAAGACAAACCGGTTCGTGGTCTCATTGGTCATTGTCTGTTGTCCCATGATTAGGCCGGGATCAAATTGCTGGGTTGCTGGTGGCTCAGCTCAAAGGACCAGAAGGGTCTATTCCATGCTGTAAATCTAAATCAAAACAAATAACTTCGTAAGATATCATGCTCTTTTAATTATTATTATATTTCATTCATATAGACTTATGAACCAAGTATGGAAAAGAGTACAGTTGATGTTTCAGGCCAAGACCTTTCATCAGGACTGGAGAAAAGATGACCATTCAGGGCTAGGAGGTGGGGAGGGGAGGAAGAAACCCTCAAGCCACACTCAGGTTGGAGGAGCAACACCTTGAATTCCATCTGGGTAGCCTCCAACCCGATGGCATGGACATTGATTTCTTGAACTTCCGGTAATGCCCCCCCCACTCCCTTCACCATTCCAGTTTCCCATTTCCTTCTCTCATCTTATCTCCTTGCCTGCCCATCATCTCCCTCTGGTGCTCCTCCCCCTTTTCTTTCTTCCATGGCCTTCTGTCCTCTCCTATTACATTCCCTCTTCTCCACTGCTTCAACGGGGCATTGTTGAACCACTGACTGACGTTAGCAAATCAACAAACTGGAGCTTAGCTCGAGTTGGTCTATTAGCTTTGCCATTTAGTACCTTTACCTGAGGAATCATTCGGGGAGTTGCTTCTTCCATTATTAGAAGGGGACCCCAGTAGTGAGAAAAAAGTATATATGTTATAGTAGACAGAAGTGGGCAAAAATAAACTGGTTTGAGAAGGAGTTTAGTGCATTCATTGGCAAATAAGCACAATGTTCATGATCCTCATTCTGCAATGAATGAGGGAACAAGTCACCTGTTTATGATCATCTGTGCCTTCTGGTAGCTCATGTGAGGAAATATCTAATTATTATTATCTTCATGAGTGGCACGCTAATCATGAAGGAAGAAACATTGATTCATCAGGTAGGTACTAAAATATTACATGATATAGGAAAGGATTATCTTTGTCCTTAACCTTACGTCCACCAATCTTATTATCCACTAGAGTTTACTACATTTCCAACATCATATCAGTGCCTGAGACATCAATGCACTCCTCCATTTTCAGCATCCCAAAGAGATCATCCCCTCTCTGGTGGTTCATTCTTCCATTTCCATCAACACGCGCTAAAAATACTGTTTTAAAATCGCACCCTAACAAAACAATCAATAAGTTATTGCTACCACCCTGAATGCTTTTATAAGTTCCAGAGTTCTACAAAGATAACCAGGTGTCTATGATCTGCAGTGATTAAAGACATACACTGGCTTCTCACAGGCAACGCTAAACACCCACTATGTCTGTTTGATTATCTTTCCTGTGCACACACATTCAGGCATCTGTTCATAACTTCTGCACTGATTTGTGGTCTACATATTTTTATTGTGCAACAATCTGTTAACTTTATAAAGAAGTTGCAGTTTATGATTTGTTTTGATTATTATATTAGAAGCTGGCACCTAAGAAGAGCTGCTCAGCTGAGCTGCTGCTCCTGTGATTAAATCACTGACGATCTTATTTAGCTTGGCCAAAGCATCACCGCCCTGGAGGATGACACTGCCCAGCGATTCAACAAGACCAGCCACGTAAATACAACAGTGAGCCAGAAGCTGTGTATCCTCAGCGACCGATGCTGAACGTTTCTCCACTGTCTGCAATTTAGGAGCTTATACAGCGGCTGAGACGTTGGGTACGGACCAGGATAGAAACTGTAAACAGAGTTAGCTGGTCAGTGAGTGAATGGGACCAGTTAGGGATTGACAGCGGACTAAAAGGATGAAAGGCTTGTGAATTGTGTACCATCTACA
Source organism: Hemitrygon akajei (assembly GCF_048418815.1). NCBI lineage: Eukaryota > Metazoa > Chordata > Chondrichthyes > Myliobatiformes > Dasyatidae > Hemitrygon > Hemitrygon akajei. The sequence goes on from NC_133140.1 coordinate 47,124,695, forward strand.
AAATGTACTGAATTACCTATCTGATCCGTAACAGCATTTCTCAGAACTGGTGGCGCGTGGGAAACCACAACCTGTCCCCTCCCTGCAGGTCAGTGCTATCCTGACTTGGTAAAACATTGATTGCACTTCAGCATTGCCATGCCTAAGCAGAGTCATAGAATTATACAGAATAGAAACAGGTCCTTTGGCCAACCTAACACATACAGAAAACTGGAGAAACTCAGCAGGTATGGAAAGCAATAAAGAGTCACATTTCAGGCCGAGACTCTTCACCAGGACTTATCCTGTCAGTGCTGACTAAATTGTCCACCTGAGCAGTCTTATTTCCTGCATTTAACCCATAACCCTCTCAATCTTTCCTACCTGCCTCTATAGCTTCCCTTGGAAGCTTGTTCCGGTATGTTCACCACCCTATTGGTGAAAAAAATTGACCGTCGGGTCCCTTTTAAATCTTTTCCCTTTCACTTTAAAGCCACGCCCTGTAGTTTTAGACTCGCCTACCCTGGAAAAGAAAAAGACTGAGACCATTCACCTTACCTATGCCTTTCATTTATCCCTATAAGGCGTTCTTCAGCCTTCTATACTCTAGGAAATAAAAAGTCCCAGCTTATTCAGCAACATACACAAAATACTGGAGGAACTCAGCAAGTCAGGCAGCATCTAAGGGGAATAAATAGTCAATGTTTTGGGCTGTGACTTTTTGTCAGAACTGGCAAGGAAGGGGATGGAAGCCAAAATAAGGTGGGCAGGGGAAGGGGAATGCAAGCTGACAGATTATATCTCAGGTCCTCCAGTCCAGGTAATGTCCTTGTGAATCTTTTCTGCATCCTTTCCTAAATCCTAGAACTCTCTACAACAGTGGTCCCCAACCACCGGGCCGCAAAGCATGTGCTTACCAGGCCGCGAGGAAACGATATGATTTGGCGATATGAAACAATATGAGTCAGCTGCACCCTTCCTCATTCCCTGTCATGCCCACTGTTGAACCGAATGCACGCGAGGTCATCGGTCGCTTAAACGCAGTGATACCCTCACGCCAGGGATCACTGGTTGGTCTCGGGTAAGCGGCTGCCTCACGCAGCCGGCGAGAAGTGTCATTGCTACTGGCCTGGACCAGGGAAAGATGGGCCTCTGAACCTGTTTAGCACACCGAATGTTCGTGGGGAACACGGTGCTAAAATATTCGCAGACGACCTAATTCGGGCTCAGGGTTTCGTAAGTAGCAGAGCAGCTACCTCGCTGCGATCTACTGAAAGTCATCTCTCGAGCCAAACTTTTGTTGGCCGCTCTCTCTGGACTGCGACCGCTACAGCCCCGGTACGGGGACTTCCGGCCCTTACCTTGTCCTCTCATTGGTGTGTTGTAATGATTTGATATGTTCATACAAGGAAAATATGCGCTGTGTGTTTAATATTAAATTCACTAGATAAACCCTTTTAGAAAAGAAATTGAGTGTATTAGCCACTTATAAGTGACTTATAGTTGACTTATCACCTATATTCCGATCGTGATTAACACCACCAACCACACCACCACCACCACCCCCCCCCCCCCCCCCCCCCCCGTGGGCCGGTTCGCAATAATATTGTCAATATTAAACTGGTCCGTGGTGCAAAAAAGGTTGGTGACCCCTGCTCTGCAACACAGCCCTCTGGTCACCAGCAGGACCTCTCAGTGGTTTAGAGTGGCCACTCACCAGTCACTATGAAAGAGTGCAAAGAACATTTATAAGGATGTTGCTGGGACTTGAGGTTCTAAGTTACAGGGAAAGGCTGAATAGGTTTGGACTTAATTCTCTGGAGCACAGGAGAATGAGGAAAAATCTTATAGGTTATTATAAAATTATAAGGTGTATAGGTAGGCTGAAAGCATGTAGTCTTTTTCACCGAAGGTTGGGTGAGACTAGGGCTAAAGGTCATGGGTTTCTAGTGAAAGATGAACTATCCTGAGAGAGAACTTCAGGGAGTGGTGCGATTGTGGATGAACTGCTGGCAAACGTGGTAGACGTGGGTTCAGTTGTAACACAAGAGAAGTTTGGATAGGTACAGCGATGACAGGGATATGGAGGGCTATGGTCTTGGGTGCGGGTAGATGGGACTAGGCAGAAGACCAGGTTAGCATGGACTAAATTTGGCAAAGGACATGTTTCTGTGCTGTAGTACTCTAGGACTTTATGACTCTTTGACCTTGTCAAGAGCAGTTAAGAATCTGCAATAATCTACAGACCAAACTCCTGATGTCCAAATATTGAATAAAAAACATTAAATCAAAACTCAGCTCCATTTATAGGCATCTTAATCAAATTATTTAAGACTTGACCACAAGTGAACTTATGAAAACATACACTCAATTTTTATTGCATTTTCCTTTGTTTCCTGATTGTATGTAAACAGGATAGTTATATTGTGAACAGATTCTCCTTTCAATTATGCGCAGAACATTTGCAAATTGATTCTTTTTCTGTGTGAATAGAAAATGGTGTGCTTTGGTATAGTACGGAACTATGCATGTAAAATCAATTTTTGTTTTAGGTTTTGTGATTTTTCTTGGTAATGAGTTGTGGGAGGTATTTAATTTGCAGTCAGCTGCAGTCTCGCACGAACGCAGTTGATGACCAAATGCTGACAGTAAAAGGTATTGCGAGAAAGGTCAAGAATGTAATTAACACAACCGTCTTGGAGAAGTGGAATCATGTAATATTCAAAAATATCTAAAAAGATCAAAATCAGGCAGCATGAGATTAACCCTTGAATGCATGATTATCTACCGAAAAGAACAAACAAAGAGTCAGAGGTAATCTCTGAGAAAGATGTAAATCTAAACTATTGACAAGGATGTGCAAAAAACTCATGTGGGTACGCTATCTGATGTGGATGTGTGTCAGGAATAATCAACCACGCTGATAAAATAGCTGATCATCTTTGACAAACTTGGTATTGATTGGTGGAGTGAGATTGAGGTAACACAGTCAGATGTGACATGAACTGTCAGTGGGACATAGCATGAGATGAGGCACAAGCTGGCAGGCAGTAAAGGAATGAAGAGATAAAGAAAAAGCTGCTACAGTCTTGCCTGACTAGGATCAGGCATCCTTTGGTGCTCATTAGAAAATGCAGTAATTCAGAAGGAGGAGGATGGCTCCAGTGGTTTGGTGCTCAGCTGCAAACCACACCAATCTATGTTCTGATTCCAAGGGATGTCTGTCACTCAAACTTGTTTGCCTTGGAGGTTGAATCTTCATTTTCCTTAGGTGAGCTGCTAGAGAAGATGTATTACAAGACTGATTTTTGCCATGGGGAAGAGATAAAATATGCTGACGTACCCAGTTTGAATTGTCTACTGCAGGGATGATCTAGGCTCTTAGACAGGGCTTTGCCTGCCACAATGCATTCTGCTCTGAAGCAATAATATACTTACTTGTGAGATTGGTATAGCTGGCATGCTGCAGGCCTCCTAATTGTGGAGAGATCTTGCTATACAGTGGCTTTTAGCTGGTTATATGTAGGCGGCCTTCTCTGCAACCTTCACTACTGTGAGTACACAGTCTGTGTGCAGTCCTTTCTTCTATTGTCTAGCTTAATAGACTGGCCTCTCCTGCTTTCATACTTACAAATCCAGTTATAGCCAAGAATGTCTTATAATTGCTCGTGTCCCCACACTGTTACTTCAGAGCCCCGCAGGAGTAATACTTGATTTCTCATTGACTTGCGTGGTGAAAGCAACCACGGATGTCCAGTTCCACACACGCACTGAGGCCACGGCGTACCCCTCCATTTCTTACAGGCCCTCTGTTACTGCTGTACTATCAAACTGCTCTTCGGACATTCATTCCTCAGTGAGACACGGTTTGCTCAAGGTGAACTTTGTGACGACCAAAATCCTTCCAGCCATCAACACGGGTGCCCAAGCCAACTGCTCCATCTCCGTCCCAACCACGTGCTCAGATTTAACCTTTCAACCTTGGTGTTAAAACGCAGCACTGTGGTACCAGAAGGCTGACATAAAAATCAGGAAATGCTGAGAACACAGCCAGTTAGACAGCTTATTCGGAGGGTGAACATTTCGAATGCTGATGTTTTGTCAGATCTGGGATGAAATAGGAATAAACCGAATTGTAAGATTCGGAGAAAGCTGGGACAGAAGAACAAAGGGGACAGCCTGGGATTGAAAGACAGAGAGCAAATGACAAGTGATGGCGTGTCAGCGCAAAGTGAAAGAAGGTAGGAGGAAGACATCAATCTGCAGGAATTCTATTTGAATCGACCAGAGGAATGTGAAATGAATACTGAAGGTCTGGAGCTGTAATCTGAATATGTTGATTAATTAAAGGTTTTTAATTCTAGAATCTGGTGAAGTCCCAGCTCATTCCAGCTTATATTATGCTTTGTTGGAATGGTGTAAGGAACTACCATTAAGTAAGGAGACTGGACTGGAATCCAGAGCTAAAGGGACAGAAATCTTGAAGCTCGGGTGATGAAGGGTTTATTTTATGAGGAGTGATTACACAATTTGGGTGTACAGGCTGGTGTTTTGGGGAATGAGAGATAATCTTATTGGAAATGTATAAAATTCTGAGGAGGCTTGTCAGGGTTGATGCTGAGGCCATGTTTCCCCATGCAAGTCCTGGAACTGTCTACACCACAGCCCTCTGGGAGTTCCCTCACCAGAAGGACTCCAGTAACTTAGAGTGGCCACTCACCAAGCACAGTGAAAGAGTGCAAAAAATAAAATTACAAGGATGTTGTTTGTCTCTTGCATGGACTAACGTAGGGAAGAGTAACTTGCTTACTCTTAGAAGTGTTCAGTAGCTGCTTTAAGTCACCCTCTAACCAATAAGTGTTCAAGCCACCTTGACTACAGGGTAAAGTCTTTAAATGGATGTCTACAATGACTTGCCCCAACCTCTGGGCGTAATATTTACTGGTGTGCTGAAAGTATTATTAGTTTAAACAGTCTTTCTGTCAAGTTTTTTTTTAATTGTTAAATTGTAAAGGTCCTTTTTGATGTGCTGTATGTAATATTTTGTCAAATTTGATAGATACATTTACTAAGACAGTTTGTGGTGAAGGTTTATAGACTTGAAATAAGATTTCACTTTGCAAATGCTAACTGACTTGTTGAAAACTTACAACATTTAGTTTTTGGTTTAGCAGGAAAGAAGTTGCAAGCTTCAGTTTATGTTGTTTGGAATTCTTTCGTATTTAATTAAGTATCACCTCTTTAACTAGATACTTGTATATAATATATTTCAGTGAGTTTACTCAAGCCAAGTTGCAAAGAGCAACTTACTCTTTTATACCACCATCTAGTGGTGATATGATAATATGTCATGTTCTGAAAACAACCGTAAATTTCAAAGTTTAAGAACTTTTCTATTAATTATTCATTTTGTTAAAGGACTTTACTTAATGTAGTGCTTTCACCAGTCATTTATCAACACAAAATGATGATTCCCAAGATTATTGACTAGGAAGCACTTAATATGAAGAGCGTATAGCATTAAGCAAAGTAATTTGATTTGCCGTCTGCTTTTGAAGGCCCATTTTACAGAATTGGTTCTTGTCAATATAAACATGAAGTTTATAAATTTATAATGTGATTACAGCTATTAAGTTTATAGTAACCTATTCACTATACCTTTTGTTCCAAGAGTAGTTAATGTATGACAACTGAGTTAGGAAATTTCTGAAAATTGAGAGTATTTGGGGATTATTGCAAAATATACAAATTAGCTTCCTATTTCATAACTTGAGTCTGATAAATTTCAGAAAGTTGCTTCTGCCGTGTTTGTGATTTTCTGTGTTCTTGGACTACTCTGAGCTTCCCATTCTGCAGTAACTCTCTAGTCATTGCATGGAGACTCATTCAAACTTATTTAATGGATTGGAGTGATTTTATTGATCGTCCTTCACAGCTATTATAATGCATGTCTAATTCCTATCAGATCGAATTAATGGAATGGTTTCTTTATTTTAAAATATTGTTATTCTAAAACAAAAATTGGGAAATGGAAAAAACATATCAGCAAATAATAAGTCAGTATAATCTTGTGGTAATTACAGTTTTCTGGTGTAACAGTATCTTTGTCCACAGTGATAATAATAGGTTTATCTCGTGCTTGCTTTCATCCTTTCACAATTACCTGTCACATAATGCTCTTAAGTTATTATTACCTGCTCAGGTGGCAAAAAGTTTTGATTTATCCAATCCTATTGAATAAGAACCAGGCACTTGTTAACTCACCCTATTGATATGAAATAGTTTGACATTTGAAGCAGTGTCAAAATCTCAGTGAAGATTCCCCTGCCCTTGAAGACTGAAGAATTTCAAAGACTGCGACATCACTGTTTTAACCACTGCTCTTTATGGCAACTACTGTATATTTAAATGTTTTATTAAGGGGCAAACACCACAATGTATCCAATTCACGCCATCAAGTAGCATCAAGGATCAGTTTTATTCTCCTTGTACATTTACATGTACAGGTCGCGTACCCCTTACCCAAAATTCCAAAATCAGAGAAACTCTGAAATCCAAAATTGTTTTTGAGCCCTGACATGACATCACAAATGGAAAATTCCTCAAGATACTGGGAAAGTTCCCAGGCGATACGCAGGTCTTTGCACATCACAGACAGTTCTGAGAAGTGACTTCACGTGTAATGAATAGAAGTTGATGTAAAATGGAAAAACATGGCAAAAAGTGGGAAATGAAGATTTAGATCATGTGTTGAAAGAGTGGATTTGTCAGTGAAGAAGTGAACACATGCTGCTTAATGGTGTGCTGGTCATGAAACAAGCAAAGATCTATCATGACAAGCTGAAAATTGAAGGTGATAGTGAATATTCAGTAGGCTGGTTGCAGAAATTTAAGAAAAGGCACAGCATTAAACTTTTAAAGATTTATGTTGACAATGGTTGGTGGGGTGAAGGTATAGGAGGTATCAGGTGCTCCTTTCCTCCGCTAGCCTGCAGGTCAGCTTCGGGCAAGGTATAGCATCCCCCTACCCCTGATCAGGGTCATGTGAAGCCATGGGAGCAGGTTTTGGATGGTCATATGAACAGCTGGTGTATATGACAAGTCCTGGTTATGCGAGTACCGATGCCAGGCAGACAATCTTTGAAGAGTCTTGATAATGACTGGGGTCACCCATCTTGTAACGACGCTGCCCTGAAGAAGGCAGTGACAAGCCACTTCTGTAGAAGAATTTGCCAGGAGCAATCATGGTCATGGAAAGACCGTGATCACATATGTCATATGACACAGCACATGATGAACAAATGGACAATGTGGTGATAGAGTGTCTGCTAATCGCGAAGGAGTGGAGAAATTCATTGATGGGTTTGCTGAGATCATCACTGATGAAAATCTGACACTCTGAACAGCTGCATCGGTCGGTACATGTGTGATGAACAAGTGTAAGACAAAGACTGCTTGCCAGTAGCACATAAATTCAGAGTCAGAAATTATGGTGATCCCAAGCTATCTCATTATATATTGCAAACTCCAAAGAAAATCTGCCACACTTCTGGCCCCAAGCAATTCGGATAAGGGGTACTCAACCTGTATTAGGAATTTGCTGTGGTTGTGACAGTTGTGGGAAGGATTTTGATTTTATTCTATTCACAATGCATACGAGTTTTTATGGTTTATTCTCAGAGTTGCACATTTCTGTGGGATTCAAAAGCTCAGTATTTTGATTTCAAATGTTCGAAGATTGCAGAGTCTCTTTTTCCATCTGTTGCCTGACTAAAAAGCATTTGGGACTGTTGAAGGCTGCAGAGGACGTGAGGTATTCAGTAGGTTAACCATATAAAGCATTGATAAAGTGGGCCTTTTGCTTTCATCCCAAAACACTGTGCAGGTCAGCAACCTCTTTTTTTTCTCCTCGTGCGGACCATCCGACAGGGGAAGTGCTGTTGCCAGGAAAGGAATTCATCACTTCTGGTAAAGCACAGCGTTCTACAACCTTGTGTTTTGAGATTACAATAAAGTGGACTGAAACTTGTGTTTAAATCACAATTTTTTTTCTGTTCCTAAACTAAATACAAAATTCATGGAATATTTAATCCAGGCTCATGAATGGTTGATATAAAACTTATTAATTTTTTGAGGGATCAGAAATCCTTACTTTGAGAACAAGGAGTAAATTGTATAAATTGTTAAATTCACTGTCTCTTTCAAGGCGGAGTGTGGCAATATATCTCATTATAACGTAGATCCGTAGTCCTGATTCACCACTGTGGAATTTTTGCACAGTCCATCTTAACTATATCCACTCCAATCTTTTGTTTAATTATAACAGGCTGCCTAATTCTCTGACTGAGCAATGTATAAAGTTTAATTCTGATCTGATTACACAACCTAAGCAGGAAGTACTAAAAAAGTTAGAAATTGTCCTTTGGATTCATTAAGTTTTGTTACTATAATGACTTACTGGCTTGTGATTCCCATTTCTCACTCCAGTATCCATGGATCATCACTGCAGTTCGATTTGGAAAGCATGTCCAATTGATGAGTGTTCACAGAATTACATTAATAATTGCTTTCCTCACAATTATTAGCTATAAGGAAATTAACTTGCATTAGTAAATATTTCAGTGAATACAAAAGGCTTTTGTTTTGTTTTCTTTTACAGATGTTGTGTACGAAGCCTATCCCTGGGACTGTTACTTATTCTGTTTAAGTGTATTTGTGACAATGACCAATCAAATTCACAAATGGTCTCACTCGTACTTTGGTTTGCCTTGCTGGGTCAGCATCCTGCAGGACCTCCATATCATCCTGCCTAGAAAGCATCATCGGATCCATCACATTTCCCCTCATGAGACTTACTTCTGCATTACCACAGGTAAGAACAGGGTTGAAAATGTTACTTAATATACCAGGAATAGAGGTGAAAGACTGTACAGTCAACATTATTCTTGAACCATCACAATTAAATTGAAACAGCAAGTCTTGTTTACAATACATTTATTGTTTAGTAATTTGCTTATGAATATTTTAGCAGTGGAGCATTAATCTGTAAATTTAATCTCACCCAAAAGTCAAACAATTTTGCTAATGTAAATGCTTACTGTGTTAAGCAATGATATTGATATGAGACCTGCAGGACGGATTAGAAAATTCATTCATGGTATTTTATTCCTGCTACTGTAGTTGCAAAAGCGGAATCAGCCCTTATTCCACTCTAAAGAGACATCAAAAGCTGCCTATATTCTTTCGGGTTTTGTTTTCATGTCTGACGGTGAAATATTGGTGGCTGAATTTAGGTGCTCGTGAAACATTTATCATTTGCTATTGAAATTCTTGACCAACTCTTGCTAGCCTAAAGGCTTACAACTGGAGTAGTACTATTTACTTCTGAAAAGTGAGTGATTATGCTGCCTGGTTCCTACCTGCTATAGAATGTTTGGACAAGAATTGATTACTTTCCATCCGCCTGTATGAGCCCATCTTTCATTTTCCAAGCTGAGTGGAGCTGTTACTAAATGTTCTTTTGTTTCAGAGAAGACAAGGACTAACTACAACTCTTGGGTTATCTGGAGGACTTGTTTCAAGCAATAGTTATGTGAAGGAAAGGGGTTATCCCATTCTGCTACAAAGGGCAAGTTCTTCCAGGAGCATGGTGCAAGCGGACAAGAATGTGACAATGGTCATAGCTAAACATCTCAGATCAAGGGCATTTGGAACTTTAATTGTATGTTTTCTATTTGTGATTATAGTTCTTTAATGAAGACCAGGCCCATATTTCACATCCAGAAACATCCAACTCCAACTTCCAAATTGTTGAGGAAACCAAGCTCACTAACAGCCATCGGAAAAAATGATGAGTTGTTTTGTAGGACACCAACGATGAGTGTATTTATGAACAATCCACATGGGAGAGCATCTGTTTCAAGGGAGAATATGGCCTAACAGCCCTCATCTCTCTCAGGAATGATATGTTCTCAGTTCTCAGTAAGCAACACTCTCCACGTTGAATTATTAATAGCCTACTGTCAGTAGTAACAAATAGACTCGAATAAAACAGAACCAGTAGAAAACAAGAAAAATTGGCTGCACAGGGATCAATCAGAGGCTTGAGGTAGCCTTGTAAAACTGTTTCTTAGTTATAGTGTTTCAAAAAAAATCATTTGTTAGAACGGACATGCTTTCATGTCTTTTGTTCAGTTTCATTTGTGTTAGGGTTATCATGAAAGCCTGCTTCGAAATTGGATCGTAATATTCCACAATACACCAAAAGTGCAAGTGCCAGTAGGTTACTTATTATTCTAGTACCATAGCAGAAATGCTACCTTGATCAGTAAAGCTGCATCTTTCCTGTTTTAGCACATTCATTCTCAATTGTTAAATAATTGATTGCAGTTAAATGATAACATTTGGGTGTTCTCTCATTGAGAAATGCAACCGCGTTTTTCGAAGTTATTCATGCAGTGATGAGGTGAACATGTTGGGTACATGACAAGATGTATAGATAGATGTTTCAGATTGCATCCTTCAATAAACAAGATTTCTTTGCTGTCATACTTAACAATCAGGCACCAGAACATCAGTGTTCTCTGCTAGCAGCCCTGTTAGATGTATACCACAATGAAACTATTGTCATGAATACGGTTGTGGTGTCTGTTCTGTCGTCCTGTTATTCTTCATGCTTTGTAATATCCATTTCTCTGAAACTTGCTTTCCCACCCCATCAACCCTGATATTCTCAAGACCAGACAAACTACTCTCAGATTACAATATTTACTCTGCTTGACCACACTGGCTTTATTTCTGCCATATTTTAGTTTATTTTTCATGTAAATTTAATGTATAATTCATGTTCCAAATTGATAGAATTTGTCAGGCTGTATGAAAGAACTGTACTGTGCTGCATTTGTACACTGTAATATTCAGAGTTCAATATTGATTTAGGCTTCTTTGCCATTCTGGCGTACCTCAGATGTTTTTGGAGAATTGTATAAATCTACCCATTTTAAAGGCCCAAGATCTGTTATAGCCAGGTATTTGTTTGTCCTCTCCCCGGCTTGGAAACTAATATGGAACTTCTGAAGCCCAGTGAGCAAATTTAGAAGGCAAAGAGAAAGATTCCTAAAAACTGACAACCTGAACAACAAATTCTAATTCTAACGACAAAGAGATTAATTCATCTTTTAGAGATGATATTATTTAATTTTTTTTTGCTTTTCTGCTGAAAACTAAAATTGACATAATATGAGTTTGCGGCTGTGCCTGTACTTCACGTAAAACTAACATCTGGAAGAACTCTATAGCTCAGATAACATCTGTGGACACTGCATTGTTTGGAAAAGTGATGTGGTGTATTTAGATTCTTTTAAAATGGGAACTAAATTCTGATGATGTACAATTTATTACCTGGGAGAATCTGATCTAATGATCCCACTGAGGAATATCATATCTTTACAGATTTTGGTACTTTTCTAATATTTGGAAATCTGCTTTGATATGTCAATTGAAGCCAAATAGTCTAAAAAAAAGTAGTGTGTTTTTCGTATGATTTGTGAGTTTGAGATCTTTGGAAGTTTATGTACAATTGATATATGCACTGATGTACAAACATAAGGGGTAAGTCATTTGACCTCTCAGGCTTGCCCCAGCATTCTGTATGATCTTGGCTGATCTATTCTAAACCTCATCTCCTGTTCTATGTTTCTTGTAGCCACAATTCCCTTGTGTGCTGATATCATGACCTGCTGAGATCTGATTGATAGGTGGTTGTTAGCTTGTAATTCTTTCGAGCTCTTTCAGTGCAGGAAGATGTCTCACTTCATTTAAATTAGGAGGATTCAACATAATCACGTCCGAGTAATTTCTGACCCAAGCTCAACCCTGACATCCAGCTCTGTGGTGCCCAGACTTACAGAAGATTTGTGACCCCTCTATACCAGGCCCAGGGGGATCGCACTCAATCCTATTCACAAAGACATCTCTTGCAGACTGAGTGAATCCAGAGAGATGGCAGTGTGATGTAAAAGTACAAGGGTCCATTTAACCCCCTCCCCGCACTTGAACCTGCAATCTGAGCTTGGAGCAGTGGTGACTGAAGTGGAGAGGACCAGCAGTTAAGGAAGTGAGAGGTCCCTTAATGATCCAGTCCAATGATTTTTCTTTCAGAATTAGGAAAAGTTAGAAGTAAAGATTTTGAAGATGTAAGAATGAGCAAAAAGGGGGAAAGGAACGTTGTGATTGGAAGGCAAGGAAACTGCAAGGAGGTGGAGCATGTAGACGAGACAGGTAAAGAAATAAAGGACTGGTGGTGACGAAGTGTGGATGGAAACAGGCGAATCATCGTCGAGTCATAGAGCTCTACTGCACAGTAACAGGCCCTTTGACCAATCCAGACATGCCAAAGTATTACCGTAGATTCCGGACTACAGAGCGCACCTGATTAAAAGCCGCTGGCTCTAATTTTAGAAAGAAAATCAATTTTGTACTTGTACAGGCCGCACCGGATTTTCGGCCGCAGGTGTCCCACGTTGTAATATGAGATATTTACACAGAAAGATATTACACGTGAGGATTTTTTAACTTTTAATTAAATCCATATGGTAACATAAACAAATACATATTGCAAATGCTTTTTTTTCGAACCGTGCCTGTAACGCGGCTACTTTTAAATATACGTTGCGTATACTTTTTTACTGAACAACATTCCAATATCTCCTAACGACTGGTAAAAAATATATATACTGCAGCCTACCAGGAAAAGTTATTGATCGCCTTTAACTTAAAAGCAGCGTTTTGGCTCCGCCACTCGCCCCCGCCTTCCTGTTTATCGCAAACCGGCATTTTTCCTACAAGACGCGGCGAAACCGGGTGTGACGTCATAGCATCCCGCGATGTAGTACAGAAAACAAATATAGTTAAAACACTTCTAACTTTAACTAGAAAATGAATTACTAAGCGAAAATATTATAAACTAAATAACTGCCATAAAGGCAGCACAATGCTTTTCTTCGAGTGTTTTCCATGTTGATGAGGGTGAGTACAAATGGCTGATTTACAATAATTTAATTGTGAAAGTGCGCTTGATTTATCGTACAATTTCATTGGACCTCTGTGAACTACTCATCAATTTTATTGGTCTACTGTTACGAGGCAAAATGTTTTTGGCGGCATGAAAAAAACCATGCATTAGCCGCACCGTAGTAAAGGCCACAGTGTTCAAAGCTGTTCAAAATGTGGGAAAAAAGTAGCGGCTTATAATCCGACATCTACGGTACTTTGCCTGATCTGCACCTGGATCACAGCCCTCCATAACCCTCCCCTCCACGTACTTATCCAAATTTCTCTTAAGTCCTGAAACTGAACCCACATCCATCACTTCTGCCGGCAGCACTCACCAACTTCTGAGTGAAGAAGATAACCCTCAGATTCTCCTTAAATGTTTCACCTTTTACCCTTAACCTATGACCTCTAGTTCTAGTCTTACGCAACTTCATTGGGAAAGCCTGCTTGCATTTACCCTATTTATATCGTTCGTGATCAAATACATCAAATCTCATCTGAAATTACAAATGAGAAAATCTGAAATAAATACAGAAAATGCTGGCGGTGTTCATTGTCTGAAATTGTAGTAGTCAGTGTAGAAAGGCTGCAATCTTTCATTTTAAGCTTCAACAGAAGAATGTAGTAGGTTGGGGACTGAGAAGAGATTTTAAAGTGACAGAAAACTTGAAGGTTAGGATCTAGCTTGTGGATCCCTACTTTGCATTTGGTCTCCCAGGGTAGAAAAGACCTCATCGTGAGCAGGAAGTACAGGAAGAGAGTTTAGGACCCTGAATGGCAGGAAACGTGATATTCAAAGGGCAGCTGCAGGTCCCCCGTGCTGTCTTAAGTGTTGTCACAGACATCCTATGATGTGACGGCAGAGCTGTGGGCTGTGCCTGTACTGGTGCAGGTTTGGAATGACTCCTTACTTTGATATACCACCATATCTGCTGTCCTGATTCAGTCAGAGAACAGTTGATGCTCATTGTTCCTCAGCATGGTTCAGTATACTGACATTTGTCCCTTATATTTGCCCTTTACAAATGCATTACCTGACTCTTCTGAATTTAATTCCATTTTCCTGCCCAGCTGCTCCATCCATTAATCCTTTAATAGTCTACAACTTTCTTCCTCATTAGCAAGGTGGATCATTTCTGTAACATCAGCATACCTTCTTAATTACAGCTGCTACATATTAGTGTAAAGCATTAGGACACACCACAGAAAGCAAAGGACCTACTACATTCCAGTCTTTGAAAAATCTCATTTTATACACACACACTCACCAACTTCTCACTTTATAACCATATAACAATCACAACACGGAAACAGGCCATTCCGGCCCTCCTAGTCCGTGCCGAACTCTTAATCTCACCTAGTCCCACCTACCCGCACTCAGCCCATAACCCTCCACTCCTTTCCTGTCCATATACCTATCCAATTTTACCTTAAATGACACAACTGAACTGGCCTCTACTACCTCTACAGGAAGCTCATTCCACACAGCTATCACTCTCTGAGTAAAGAAATACCCCCTCGTGTTTCCCTTAAACTTTTGCCCCCTAACTCTCAAATCACTTTCACTTGGATCTTTCATTTGTCTTGTCAGTTTGCCTTGAGCAACTTTGCCAAACTCTTTGTTACACTAAAAGTTTTATCCTCAAAGACTCATTTTACTACCTTATTCAGAAGTCAAGAACATATTTGTATTTTTAGTCCTTTAGTGCCATACTACAAGCCCAGATAGTTCCTTGTTGCAGTTTGGGAAATATTTTATCAGGCTTGGAGATTTTAAAATGCTAAAACACTTCCTGGTTATTATACTCAATAACATTTTTTTTTCTTAACTCCTTTGTGAAGACCATTAGATGATGTACATTTAGCCTGTCTTCTTGTTAAGCTCCAGTAAAACATTATTTATTTATTTTTATTTAGCGATACAGTGCAGAACAGGCCCTTCCAGCCTTTAGAGTCATTTCACCAGCAACCCACTGACTGAATCCTAGTGTAATCACAGGACAATTTACAATGACCAATTAACCTACTCACCAGTACATCTTTGGACTGTGGGAGGAAACCAGAGCACCTGGAGGAACATTATAGAGGATGCTGGGATTGAACTCTGAACTCCGACGGCCCGAGATGTAATAGTGCCGCACTAACCGCTATGCTACATTGGCGCCCCAATTATCTTTTTGTCCCTAGTAATAACTTTTTATTTCTTTGTTGTTATGCTTTATGTTTATAAAATATCATTGATTTTTCCTTAATTTTATTTACTAATGCTTTTTTAATGCACTTCCTTTGCCTCCATAATTCCTTTTGTAGTTTTGTTCCTGCTGTTTCTATACTCCTCTTGGCTTTCTGTAGGTGTCGCATAAAGCTCAAGCTCTCATGCTTCTTAGTGTTCGGTATTCGGGGTGGGCATCGGGGATGTGGTAAAAATTTTAACAATGTACACTGCATTCCTATGAAATTCAGCCATTTGAATTGAACTAGTGCATGTTGAGTCTTATTTCTTTCACAGTTGCAGTAGGATTTCAAAGCCATATGCTGACAAGGTTAGTCGGTCTGTCCAGTCCTTTTGAGGTCGTTCATCAGATTCAAATCAGCTTCAATCTGGGATTAAATCAGCTGTTTTCAAGATTTGGATAGATTGTAACAGACTGAGCATTTTTAGGAGCAAAATAAGCAAATTAACAAGGTTGCAGTAAATCAATTTGTTTATCGTACCTTGTCTAACTCTTGGCATTAAAGACCCGAACCTCATCGATATGTTGCAGTGGCTCCGAATAGAATTTTACCAGTTTAAGTGAAGCAGGTTAGGGAACTCTAGGCATGCGCTATCAAACGTGGAAGTACTGAACTCACAAAGAAATTAGAAAACGTGACAATGTTTGTTTTCTCCATGTGGAGTCCACAGAGCAACTTCTATCTTCCAGAGATTCACTATCACAAGCTAGGATCAGCGCTTGGCTTCTGCTCCGGGTTGAATTGTCTCGGTATTGGGATTGGTTTGTCATTGTCACGGGCAGGTGTCAAAAGCGGGTCATCCACCCCGTTCAGACAGATGAGACCATCACGCAATGCAGTGAGGTAGAACAAGGTAAAGCTAACAACGCAGAATAGATTACAAAGGCTACTGAACAGTGAAGTGCAGGAGAACAATAAGTGCAAGATTATAATGAGGCAGTTTGTGAACTCGAGAGTCCATTTGATCATACAAAGGGTCCACTCAAGACTCTGAAGACAAAGCAGCCCTTCGGCCTGGCGGTATTTTCTACCCACAGGAGAGGGGAAAAGACAGAATTTTTGAGGTGGGTGGGGCCTTTGTTTTATTGGGGATTAGGAATTATTTGAGATTAATTTAATATTTTTAAATTAATTTAACTATCTTTAAAATATAGCCTGAATAATTTTGAATATTTGATAATTTTAGTGCCATGTAAAAGGCTGCCTAGATCTTTAAGCAGGGCAGGCTGGGGCCGAGGCAGTGTTGGGTGGAATATGGTATTTTGCCGGCCAGCTGAATAGACTGACTCCCTGCGTAAGGATCTGACGAGAGTGAATTTGTGTTGATGCCTCACTTGGCCAGTCATGTGATCACTCTGTTGTCATTGTTTAATGAAATCCATACTCCACCAGTTGTACTGCTCTCAAGAGGATACATTTGATCACAGAAAAGGAAAAAACAGTACCATGGTGAAAGTTCTGAATGAATGTAGAGGGCAGCACAGTGGTGTATTGAGAGAGACACTGCCTCTCAGATCCAATAATCCAAGTTCAATCCTGACTCCTGGCGCTGTCTGTTTGGAGTTTGCATGCTCTCTCTGCATGCATTTCCATCAAATATTCTAGTTTCCTCCCACGATTTACTAAATGGAGAGATAATACAAGGGAGAGGTGCAAAGGGACTTGGGAGCCCTTGTGCAGGATTTCCTGAAGGTTAATTTGCCAGTTGAGTCTGTGGTGAGGAAGGCAAATATGATGTTAGCATTCATTTCAAGAGGACTAGAATATAAAAGCAAAGATGTTATGTTGAGACTTTATAAAGCACTGGTGAGGGCTCACTTGGAGTATTGAGAGCAGCTTTGGGCCCCTTATCTTGGAAAGGATGTGCTGAACCTAGAGAGGATTTAATAGAGATTCACAAAAACGTTTCCAGGATTAAATGGCTTGGTACATGAAGAGTGTTTGATGGCTCTGAGCCTGCATTCACTATAATTAAAAAGGATAAGCGGTGACGTAATTGAAACTTATCGAATGGTGAATGGCTTTGATAGAGTGGATGTGGAAGGGATGTTTTCAAAGGTGGGAGAGTCTAAAAGCAGACGGCATAGCCTCAAAATAGAGGGACGTCCTTTTAGAACAGAGATGAGGAAATTGTTTTTCCATAGAGTGGTGAATCTGTGGAACTCTTTGCCACAGGCAGCTGTGGCGGCCAAATCTTTATGTGTATTTAAAACAGAGGTTGATTGGTCAGGGCATGAAGGGATACAAGGAGAGGGCAGCAGACTGAGGCTGTGAGGAAAATTGGATCAGCCATGATGAAATGGCGGAGCAGACTCAATGGGCCAAATGACCTAATTCTGCTCCTATATTTTATGGTGTTATGCCAAAGATGGGAAGGTTGGTAGGTTAATTGGGCTCTGTAAATTTCCAATTGCCCCTAGTGTTGGGTGAGTGGCAGAATCTGTGGATGGGGGCAGAATTGATAGGAGCATGAGAGAATAAGATGCAAGGTTATTGTAAATGTATGCTTGATGTCTGACATGGACTGAAGGAGCTGTTTCCAGGCTGTAAGACTCAAAACTCATAATTATTTGTTAATTAAATTTAAACCATTCTATAGTCCTGTTAGAGTGATGCTTCTTTACAACTTTAAATACCTCTTTGAAGGTTGATACAGACCTTTGCAAACATATTCTTGTTGTTTGGGAGAGCTAAAACATTAAGAATTTTTCTGCTTATTGAGAATGGAGGGAATGTTTGATTGTACATATTAATTGAGTGGCTGTTGACTGGATCAATTTGCATTTGGATTTTAAATATGCTTTACCCAAACAAAAGTTCATTTTCAGGAGGTAGACTTTTCAGTAAAGTAGCTTTTCTGGGTCTTCTCGGTTTCCTAAAGTCTTTACAAGGTGGCTTTAGTCTGGACGGTAGTTGTAGTCATCACGCTTTCCTTGTCATACTCACTTGTGCTCAGAGGAAGCTGAAGATCAAGTCAGGACAGTGAGTTGTTGATCTGCCAAGTAATCCAAGGCTGGTAGACTTTGGTCAGTGGCAGGACTTTGAAATGCATAGACTCACAAGGCACATTTTTTGTCAGTTGAGCAAAGATCTGCACTGCTGGCAGAATGCACAAGCCACAGTCTTGTACTTTCCTAACTGTCTTTTCCTGACAGCGTTTGAGCGAAATTTGCTCCTGTAGATCAAAACCAGCCATCCCTGATTGTTGTCTGGTTCAACCGCAGGAGGGATCAAGACTGCACTCACTGTAAGCGAGTGGCACAAAAGGGCTGCTACAGTTCTCAAGGGTTCTGTTTTGTCTCTTCCCCTGTCAACACACAATGTTACCTCCAAGGCTGTGAGACAAATAGAGTAGGCAGGTGGCTGTCAGTGTAACCCAATCACTTCAGATCTTATGCGGGCAGGTTGTTGGACACTTCCAATCACTGGCTGAGTTTAATGGTTTAGCTGGAAATCATAATAATAATCCCCATGCCAACAGATGGAAGGAGATCAAATTCATTACTATTTAGATATGATGTGGATGAGAAACTTGTGCTCAGCCCAAGAACTGTCCCTCTGTTCATTTACCTGTTGGTAATCTATGGCATGAGATTCTCCCCCAGTAAATTTATTGCCGATCCACAATGGTAGATAAACTTTCCTCTGGATTTGTTCAAGACAATTTCTGCAAATCGGATTGAACTGTCAGTGGATACAATAAATCTTAAGCTCTTGCCTCAGGAGTAACTGCTGCATCTTACAGCAGTAAAAAGGCCCTTTGCTCCGACAAATAACACATTGGCTGTAGTGCCCTACATAAGCCTTTTCCCACTCTTTATTGTCTATTTTAATTTGCTTCCAGTGTGCTCACCTAGGCTGCCATTCTCTTTGTGGGGGAAAGTTTCATAGTTCCATCACTCCCTTGGCAAAAAAAAACCTTTATCTTGGATTTACTAGTGGCTATTTTATATTTAAAGTCTCTCTTTTATCTTTAAAGCTTCTTTTTCTAGTCTCACCCAGAAGTGTAAATATCATCTCAGTACCTGCCAGATCAAACCACTCGTCATTTTGAAGATCTTTTCAGGTCTTGTTTAATCTTTGTAGGTAGTTCAAAGAATCCTAGCCTGTCGATTTTTTCTGAAAGGTATAATCACTAATTCTTGATGTTCTTGTAAGCCTTTTGTACTCTTTCCAGTATCTTTATATTAATCTTGTAGTTGCAGACCAGAGTTGTTCTCTGTGATATCGGTGTGGTCCAACCATAGTTCAATATGCTTAATATAACTTCTTTCTTTTTCACACACAAATGCTGGAGGAACTCAGTAAGTCAGGCAACATCTATGGAGGGGAATAAACAGTTGACGTTTCAGGACAAGACACTCCATCAGGACCTTTCATGAATACGCCAGCATTTTGTGTGTGTTGCTCAAGATTTCCCACGTCTGCTGCATTCCCTGTTTATTTTTTCTATTTCAGTTCCGCTTCTCCAGGAGAACTTAATAAACTTGAAGTTATGATGCATTATTTTGCTTTACTGATCTAATAGATCATTGCATTTTGGCTTGGTGTGCACTCAAATCATGTAACATTTCTGCCTGCTTGCTTGGATCTTGTGAGCAATCATAGAATGATTATTTTACCTTGATTTCTTTAATAACCTTTTAATGGCTGGAGGCAGACCATTGTCTTAGCGGCTGCTCTTTTTTCCCCCCTCAGTCTTTCACTGAAGATTTGTTGTCTTGCAAGTGAATAGCAGTATTTAACCTTTAAAGCTATTGCAGTTCTTTTTAACAGGCTCTCAGTCAGTGCTTTTGATGCTTTGAAAACTCTCCTCACATATGTTAATGAGGCAAGTTGCAAATAGGATCAAGATTTGAAAAACTAAATTAGAAAATTTCCCATTAATAGTATGATGATTGATAAAGGAATTTATATTCTGGAAATGAACTACCTTTGACAATGATGCTGAAATTTTGTTGCACGGGAGATTAAAATGTTTGAGATTTGTTTTGTGGCGTGCACTCTAATTGACGTGAATCTTCTTTGTTGTACTCAGGATGGCTGAACTACCCTCTCGAAAAGATTGGATTTTGGCGGAACTTTGAGTATCTCATAACACATATCACTGGGCACAAACCAAGGACTGATGATATGAAGTGGGCTCACAAGGTGGAATAAAAGACTATAAACAGACTAATGATGTGGAAAACTGAGGAGACACGGCCATGCTTAAGAAATGAAGACACATATAATTAATTCTCCTACCCTCGTCCAGCACTTAGAAACTTACATTGTTACATGATGTGATATATGCTTGAACAACTTTTTATTTGCCATTCTAGCAAGCTGCTTATGTAGGTCCAAACATAATTTTAACAATAATCCTTTGTTCGCCATTCTACTATTATGCAGAAGATGTTGATTATTCATACGTTATTTTGTACCTAGTATATGTTTAGAAGTAGCACCAGCAACGCGGACAGCAAATAGAAAGAGTGCGAATTTTAAAATAGTCTCAAAAATGACTGTACCCTTATCAGCCTTAAGCACTTTAAAATTGATTATAATTCTCGTAAATGGAATGATTCTGTACAGGATTTAATATAAAATATTATTTGAGTTTTATACTGGAGTTGTGTAAAATGTAAGTTTGTTTTTGTGCTCTAGTGCTCTGCGTTGAGATAACACATCATAATATAGAACCAAGTCAGAGAAACTTCACACGCCTGAAGCAGCCTCACTGTTGCATCTTCCTATCAGTTTTTGACAGATCATTTGAAAACTTTGCCATTTAGTCGTGCGACCAGTCAGGCAATACGTTAATAAGTCTGACTGGCAATGATTATTTTCCATGGGGATGGATCATATGTCACACATACTTTCTAAGAATAAGTTATTTGATCCCAAGGGAAAGGGCATACGCATCCTATATAGTTGTCCATATTCATTGCAAGCCCTGCACTATACCATGATCAATCCCACTCCCTGCAGAAATTGCATGTACCTTTATGCTATAAAGCCACATCCAGTTAAGCTGATCTAAAAGTATGCTTTCTCTTCTGTTATCCTGCAGTCGGTTCAGTTCATTAATAGCTACTCATTTTGTCCTGACTGCAATAGTGTTTCCTGGCCGTTGATCGAAGATCTATATAAACCAACATTAGTGCAGCAAGACCTTGTTGCATGCATGTGCTCTGACAGTGCTCAGAAATCTCGCCTGACGCATTGACAGCAGACGGTTATGCTTCACTTGTCATGCTGTCCAGCAGCTAAGTTTAGAAGTGCTTCTGATGATGATCCTGAAATATAAATGTGATTCAGATCACAATACAGATCTGGCAGCCTCTCTCCCATTTTAACTTGTTTTCTTGTGTTACCTATTGTATGTCCATGTCAGTCTTTACAAGTTCTCTTTAGTTCTTCAGTAAGTCTTATGTAGTAATCTTTCTCACAGACACTCTCTCTCTTTCTCTCTCTCTCTCACACACACACAGGCAGTTGTGGAATTTATCACTCTCTTTTTGGTCCAATTCTTATTATCTTTTTAATTTCCGTATTTTACAACTGTTAACCTTCATCAAAGCGCTATTAATTCCTTCTGCCCTGATGATTTGGTCTCTAGCAAGATAAACCTCTTTATTCTCCTTCTGACACTTTAGTTTCACCACATAGAGCATATAAGCATATCAGAAATATTGCTCCGTATGGAGGGATATGATAGAACTGCATTTCTAATTTATCTCTGTTGAGTTATCAGGTCAACTCTCTTGTGTGGATTCAAATTCCATTGCCTTACCCAGAACTGATCACACAGTTTCTTAGCAAATGGAAAAATGTACATCCAAGTTCAGAAACGATTTGCTTCGTCTGTTCGAAGTGTATGGCGAGTGCAGGCTACATTTAATTTCTAAATCAAAGTGAAACAAGTGAATGAGCTGGATCATTATTTATGAGTTGTATATGAAATGTTATTTTTGTGCAGGCTTACTGGGATACAAAGCTGTCTATGTTAAGTAGAAACCCAAACCCTCCTCTAGTATCACTTGTTTGTTAGGTGAACTCTTCCACCTGTTCTGATTTTAAAACCACAAATGCTGAAAATGCACTACTGGTCTTTGGACTTCCCGGGTTTAATCTTGCACTTTGAATATCCATCTGCTTTCCTCATCAAAATCATAAACATGACTTTACTCTTCTCTCATCTTGAAAATTCAAACTGCTTTCTCAATTTCTTGGAGCTAAGTTGATTTAAAATTCCAACTGTGATTACTGGTCTCAGATTTAAAAAAAAGTATTTCTGTCCATTAAAGTTAGAGAAAGTTTGCATTCTCCTTGATGTTTTCTATTCCCTTTGTGCTATTCATATGCTTGACAGTTTGGATCATATTTAGGACATTCATTAGGAGTTTTTCACACAAGAAGATGCATTTTTGTGTTATTTTGTACAATAATCAAGGTTAATCCTTTTCCTGTGGCAAAAGCACAGTATTAGTCACAGTTGGAATTATTGCTAAACAATCATCCTCCTGTCAGGTTTACATTTTTGTGCCTCAGCCCATTCACAGCATGTGGGAGCTCAATATAAAGCTGAAAGACGATGGTATGGAGCATATCAGCTCGGAGCATGCATGTGTCCATGAAGGTATCTGGGGCAAGGTTATGGAGGAACTGGAAGGTGTGAATCAGAATCTTGACTGCATTGCATGAACCAAATGACGAACACGGTGGCGTCAATCATTGAATTATCCTGTATTTTTGTTGAGGTGCTTACGGAGTCAAAAATGCTTTTACTTCCCACAAACCAGTTGTCAGAAGAGATGAGAAAAGAAGGAACTACGTGGATTAGCAATTGAACGCACTCAATTCTTGCAGCAATTAATTGCAACCCTCTCACTTCTGATAGTAGATTACCATCATATTCTGCAGTGCCAAGCTGCAGCATGCTTATTTCCCAAGGGCTTTGCTGCATTGTATCTTTAGCTCCCAAGCGTGCTCTCATTTCCTGCTGTGACTCCTCAGGATGCATTGTCATTATACAGTTGTTAGATCCTCCAGTATTTAAAGGTGCCTTGCCATATTTTTGACTCCTTTTCTCTTCCTTCTTTAAAACCATTTGAGTCCTGGTGGGTTTAGCTCCTGACCTGCTTGGAGTGGTCCACTAACTTGTCAAAGTGTCTTAATTTTGTGTGTGAGCCTAGGCTGTGATAATTACCAGGCTGTTCAGCTGTGGAAGATTGCAAACCTAGTTCAGTGCAATTGGCACCTATATATGAACAACTTAATAAGACTCAGGAATTAGAGCCTTGAATGTGTTCTCCCTCCCATAGCTCAAGGGACAGAATGACAATAATAGTATCTTACCCAGCTGAGACTAGCTAACATAGCACAGACTAATAATGAGTCTTTGTGGCTTAATGCATTTACCCGTCAGGCTTTTGGGGCAGATGTTTGTATTTCTTTCAATGAATTTGTGTGATGAATATTCTTTGTCTCAACAATCTTTGAATTACTTCTTATTTGTCATTATATGCTTTCTGTCTAAAAACATTTGGTACTTACCACGAACTGGCAACATAGAAGCAGTTTATTTTGAACTCTCCAACTGTGCTTAATGCCCACTAGTTATCAGGTTGTTCATGTAATACATAAGTAAATCAGAGAATTTATGCCAATTAATCACTTGAATGTGATAGCAAGAGGAAATGATTTTTAATGTTGCTATTGCAAAACCAGTTTTGTTCATGTGCAACTGCATTCTTTTGCTTACTTTTGACGTGTTTAATGACAGAAGATTATTTGGTCATAGAAATAAAAATGAATTTCAGCATTACCGTGCTGTTGGATTGTGTGAACTCCAATCGGCAATCGATGAAGCGAAATGTCACCAGTACTGAACTGCTGACAGGGATGAGACGAGGAAGCTTATAGTTTGCAGCTATTCTGAATATATCCCTGAAGTAATTAAAGTAAGTCAAATGTATTAAATGCCAAGAAAAGAGTAAACATCAACAATAATGCACGGAATCATGTCTGTACAGTGGAAAAGAAGCTTCACAGGGAGAGGTAAACCGAGTCCCAAGTGTCACTTGCAGACCAGGCTCAGCAGTTCTTTGGCATTGGAACCGTGGGTGCGGAGAAAGTTGTTCCATGAAATGCTGCTGGAGCTAATTTCATTCCTGTGGGGCTTGAGGTGTCTCCTGATGATTCAACTTTTTGCTAAAGCAGCCAGAACAAAGAGAACAATATATGTAAACAGGAACAAAAGAAATAAGAAAAATTAAGAATTTGCACCTCAGTTTAAATGGATCGGCCTGGCTGACATGAGGAATGTCTATCACACCATGCTGTTTTTTTTTCTGATAAAACCTGCCTAAATTGAACAGTTGATCCTGGAACAATACCTTACATATTCCTCCGGGCAGATTTATTTTAGTGCTTGGGGGAGCTGCACGTTACTCCTTTGTGTATTTGCCAGAGCTAGTAGATTATTGTGTGTGGAGTACTAATATCGTGCAATGGAATAAAGATCAGTACTCATTATATCAAAAATAACTTCAATTGTGCCCTTGGATAACAAAACATAAACTAAGCAAAAACTGCTAGAAGGAGGATTCCATCTGAAAAAGTCAAATGGATGGACTTGCTGTATGGTACACTGTGTGTAAAGTTAAAGATAGGGTCCAATAACTCCCAGGATCTCAAATTTTCTTTATTATTCTACGCGTTTCATATCTCTCCCTTGACTAACATGTGCCACCTACTGAAAATTAATAAATAAATATAATTGAAAAAGAAAATGATTCTTTTAAGTTTCTTATATGACTGCTCTAAAAAAGTGGTTCAACAGGTAAATACAATTGGGCTATGCTGTAATTTCTTGAAAAGTGAGAAATGAATAGATAATTACCTACATTCAAGCAAGTAGGAGCCAGGTGATTAATCCAGAGCTTTTATAAATGCAGAGCACGGGTGGTGCTTGCCATCTGTGAGGCATCTCTCTGTGTGAATATTTGATGAATGTAAAATTACCTGTAAAAGAGGCAGTTGTGGTTCTTCAAGTGTGTTCATTGCTATGTGCCGCTTTGGTCTTTTGAGATTTCTGTTTCCTTTATTCGCTGCTGTAGAATTATAGTATCACCCAACTCAGAAGGTGGCTATTAAAACATTGTGCCCTGTCATCGGTTTAAAATTTTTCTCCTATTTGCTCCCTTACCCTTAACCCTGCAAAATAGACCCTGTACGATACGTCCAATTCTATTGTGGCGTATCTTGAAGGGACTTTCTAGGAGAAAGCTATCAAAAGACTGACCATGGATAAAGATCACTTCTGAAAGGTTTGATTGAATAACCCTTGACAGTGGATTCATTCACCCTCCTTTCATGTGGCTGTGGTCAGGTGCCAGCAGAAAACTCGGTCATGAAACTAAAACAAATTGGATGATATGTTTAATTTTCCATAAGAGAAAGATTTCCAGCACTTCCACAAGATACTAAATATTATGATTTCTCTTCCACACTGTGGGGAATTTGGAATTCCATTTGAGGAAAAATGTAGGTGTGCAGTGTGTGTTGCCAGTTATCTAAATTTATTCCCTTTCTAAATTAAGTTGGATACTCTTGTGATTCATATGATCTCAGAGGAGTGCAAAAAACAAATGTGGTGCTGCCAATTTTTGCACCTGGTGTTTATTGTCAGAAGGACACACATTTGCCTGGTAATTCTGAGTCTACCTTAACAATTTGGATTTCTCTAGTACATACCCCAATGTCTTGAGTGTTAGCATTTACCATCTGCTTAATGTTGACAGGAGGAAAGTTGATGCATGGTGGGAAAGCTTCAAGACAATGGTTCCATGTTAAATAATTGGTTTGAAAATAAAATATAAAAGGATGAGAAGTGCACAAGCCTAAATTTGAGTTTCTGTTGGCCCGAGGTATTTTACTGATACTATCCTGTGTAAGTCAATGATTGGAAGTGGCTTCACTTCAAACTGTCTACTGTGGTAAAATATAGAATAGGTTGTTTTACACTTCCAGCAAACCAAATGTTAAAAGAAAATCACTTCCACATAATGAAATAAGTTTTCCACCACTAGCTGGTGCTAAAGCTATAGCAAAGAAAGAACCCAATTTTTCTGAAATAGTATATTTGACAGAAAATTTTAACTACAATCCTGTGAAGCAGCTTGAGACATTTCACTACATTTAATGACACAATTTAAGTTCAAGTTGTTTTGTACTACACCAGCAAACAGCTTTTATCTGTTTCTCAGTCAGTGTTGAAGTAGATGTTTACATATAATTCTATGGTTTGACTTCTTGAATCACAAGATACCATAGTGGCTGTTCCAGCAGCGATGAAGTGGACAAAAGAATTATGTAGAACTTGTAATTATCACTGCATGGTCTCCTGGGAGGGAAAGGTTCATTTTAAAAGAATAATTAGTGATCAGAAAAATTTACAGGAGAAAGAGCAGGTGAATGTGACTAATTGGATAACTCTTTCAAAAGGCAAGGGCAGGCATGATGACTACTCCTGGTCTAAATTTCTCTAATTCTGTACTTGACTATATTACACTGTGATTCTATTAGCATGATTATTACTTTGAACTGCACATTTTAAAATTGAATTTGCTTCTCAATTTGTGTTTTATTTTATTGTATTGACATACAGTGTGGGTTAGGCCCTTCTGTCTCTTCATGGCACACTGCCCAGCAAAACCCTGATTTCATCCCAGCCTAATCACGGGACAATTTACAATGACCAGTTAAACTATCACATGTCTTTGGACTGTGGGAGGAAACTGGAGCACCTGGAGGAAACCCACGTGGTCACGGGGAGGACATACAAACTCCTTAGAGGCAGCGGAGGGAATTGAACCTGGGTTGCTGGTACTGTAAAGCGTTGTGCTTTAATGTTAGAACAAGTCTTATTCCTTCAATGTTAGAACAACAATAAGTTATTTTTGTTTGTTGGTGTAATATGAATGTTGCTGGCATTCCTGATGTTTGTTATTCATTGAAATGTCCCTGAATCAAGGATGAAGTTGAAAGTTAACCACGTCGGTGAGTCTGTGGTCAAATACAGGCCAGAATGGGTAAGAAAAGCAATCAGGTAGTTTAGTGCTTACATTTATTGAGACTGGCAGATTTTCTATAAGTTCCAGATTTATTTAGTTACTTGAGTTCAAACTCCATTGCTGTCACATTGGGATTCCACTAGGAGTCTATGGATGAAAAGTCTAAAACCTGGATATGTATCTACTTAATGATTCTCCTGCCACTGTACCACAAGGTCAATGTGATCTCAAGTGACTTCAGCATTCCAGTCCAAATTTATTTAGTCAGTTCCATTGGTACATCCACTATGCTCCCGAAGCAGTCAATCTATTTCAGATTTTAAAATGTGAGAGGTTACCAGGCAAGCATTGGGAACATTCAAAGGAGTGTTCAAACTTAACATTGAAAAACTGCAACTTCCCCATTGATGCCTCAGAATCCCTGGCACACGACGCTTCAGTGAGGAGAGGGCACTTTCAGGATGGGATTTAGAACTTGTGTGTGTAAGCTGGGAGCACACAGAACGTTAAATAAACAACAGAAGGAGTGTACTACCTCACAGACTACCTGTTCACCTGCTCCAAGCAACTGCAGTTCCTGCATTGATTTCATGAGTCACCCAAGAACCTATAAATCTAGAGTGTAATCAAGTCAACCCCCATACCAGGCGATTCCCTATGAGGAGGAAAAGCCACTGAGCAAAACAGTGTGTTGGACCTCTCACTCAGAATAAAAGCTTGTTAAAATCTGGTCTTTGCAAAATATTGGACCTTGACTGCGGCCAAAATTTACTATTGGGGAGACACCTCCTCCAATTGCAACTGCTTCATTTCTGGCCTTGTTCTTTCTTGTTCTATCAAGGTCTTTGTCATCCAAACAAAAACTTCTCATTTTGTTCTTTTCACTTCTCTGTAGTAATTCGAAAATCACTTCACCCTTAGCATCTGCCCAAAGATTATTAACCAAAATCATTAATTTTTGTTCACCCTCTGAATTACTAAAATAGTAAATACTGGATCAATTTTCAGCCTAAAAATCTACATGCATACAAATTGTAAGATCAGATGGAATAACCTTTTGTTCTGGGTTCCCAGTACTGGTAAAGATACATGGCATAAACATGGCATTGCTGGTTTAAAGAGTTCAGAAGTAGCCCAAGGACTAATGCCTTTTTCTCACATACTGTATATGCAGCATTTATTGCTCATCCCTGATTACCCTTGAGGTGATGGTGAACTATTGTCTTGAAAACATTACATTCTGTGCAGTAAGCATTGCCCCCTTATTCTGTAGGGGATTGGAATTTAATCCTAATCTCAATGGCTCTTCACACAGTTTTAGACCACCTGAATAATACAAACACCTACAGTATGCTGTTCATCGATTATAGCTCAGCATTTAACACCATCATTCCCACAATCCTGATTGAGAAGTTACAAAATCTAGGCCTCTGTACCTCCCTCTGCAATTGGATCCACTACTTCCTAACCAGAAGACCACAATTTGTGCAGATTGGTAATAATATCTCCTTCTCCTCCTTGCTGATGCTCAACACTGGTGCACCTCAGGGGTGTGTGCTTAGCCCTCTGCTGTACTCTCTCTGTGCCAATGACTGAGTGGTTAGGCATAGCTCAAGTACCATCTATCAATTTGCTGATGATACAATCATTGTTGGTAGAGTCTCAGGTTGAGACAAGAGGGCGTACTGGAGCGAAATATGCCAACTAGTGGAGTGGTGTCGCAGGAACAACCTTGCACACAGCATCAGTAAGACAAAAGAGCTGATTATGGACTCCAGGAAGGGTAAGATGATGGAAAACACACCAATCCTCATAGAGGGATTGGAACTGGAGAGAGTGAGCAGTTTCAAGTTCCTGGGTGTCAAAATCTCTGAGGACCTAACCTGGTCCCAACATATCAATGAGTCATAAGGAAGGCAAGACAGAAACTAAGAGTTGAAGAGATTTGGTATGTCAACAAATACACTCAAAAACTTCTATGGATGTACCATGGAGAGTACAGTATTCTGACAGACTGCATCACTGTCTGGTATGGGGGTGCTACTGTACAGGACTGAAAGGGGTTGCAGAGGCTCGTAAATTTAGTCAGCTCTATCTTGGGTACTAGCCTACAAAGTACCCAGGACTAAATCTTCAAGGAGTGGTGTCTGAGAAAGGCAGCGTCCGTTATTAAGGACCTCCAGCACTCAGGACATGCCCCTTTCTCCCTACTACCATCAGCTGGCCCTGAAGGCACACACTCAGCGATTCAGGAACAGCTTCTTCCCATCCATTTCCTAAATGGACATTGAACCCATGAACACTACCTCACTTTTTAAATATACAATTATTTCTGTTTTTTTGCACGATTTTAACCTATTCAATATACATATACTGTAATTTGAATTACTTATTTTAGTATTTTATTATTGGTTTTTTTCTATATTATGTATTGCATTGAACAAATGCTGCTAAGTTAACAAATTTCACAACACATGCCGGTGATAATAAACCTGGTTCTCCTTCTGAATAAATTAAGAAACAACAATAAATTTCTGGACGTAGTGCTTCCTGTTTTGGAGGGGAAATTGGATGGGTTGGTATCTTCATGATCCTGATGCTCATGTCTTTCTAAATGGTTTCAAGCTTGTTTGGGAAACCTAGTCAGGTAACTTCAGTGCATCACCTGGATGGTGCACACTCTATAGTCACGGCGTGCAGGTAGATGTGGACGTGAACATTTCAGGTGACAGATGAGGGATTGTAAACAATTGGGGTGTTTTGCCAAGAGGAACTGTTGTGCTTCTGGAAGCCGCACTCAAACACTTGACCCATGCAATATACACTCAGTGACCACATTATTAGATACAGGAGTGGAACCCAGTGTGCTCTTCTCTGCTGTAGCCCATCCACTTCAAGGTTCAACGTGCATTCTGAGATGCTCTTCTGCACACCACTGTTGTAACCCATGGTATTTGAGTTATAGTCGCCTTCATGTTAGCTTGAACCACTCTGGCCATTCTCCTCTGACCTCTCTCATTAACAAGGTGTTTTTAACTGCAGAACTACCATCACTAGATGTTTTTTAAAAAATTTTCACACCATTCTCTATAAACTGTAGGGACTATTGTGTGTGAAAATCCCTTCATTTTCTGAGAAACTCAAACCACCCTGTCTGCCACCAACAATCGACGTCACTTAGATCACATTTCTTCACCATTCTGATGTTTGGTCTGAATAACAACTGAACTGCTTGACGATCTGCATGTTTTCATGCATTGAGTTGTTGCCACATGATTGGTAGAATAGATATTTGCAGTAACAAGTTACCTAATGAAGAGGCCGCTGAGCGTATGTGGTGGGAATGTTTCATGGAATTACAAAGTGTGTTATTTGCTGCGGGATAACCCCATCTCTGACCTGTTGTAGCCATAGTTTAAACCATAAGCTACCAGTGACCCCTGTGATGTAAATGAACATAATTCAACAATGTTCTAGCCATTGAAAATCGGAGGGACATCGTTAAATTTACTTATGTTTGTACGGGTTGTTGCTGGGAATACATAATGCTTGAAAGATACTTGCCATTTATTAACAGCCATTTTGGCCAGATGCCAAAATTTCTGTAGGCACAAACTGCAATATTATCTGAGAAGTTGTGAGTCATCTTGGAGCCATCATCATCAAAGACTCACATTCCTGTCCTTATAATGGTGGGAATGCCCTTGATGAAGCAGCTAAAGATCGGCCCAGGAAACGATTGTGAAACATCACCTGTGTAATCATGGAAACAAGATGACAATCTTTATTTTGCCTGTAACAGTATAGCAGGTAATTCACTTCTTGCCCATTGGGTTTGGAAGTAGTTGTTAAAAACAAAATGGCAGTGTGTGTTTATATATATAAAATAATTCAATTAAAATAGTGCAAAACAGAAATAATATAAAAAAAAAGTGAGGTGGTGTTCATTGATTCAATGTCTATTTAGGAATCAGATGGCAGAGGGGAAGAAGCTGTTCCTGAATCGCTGAGTGTGTGCCTTCAGCTTCTGTACCTGACAGTAACAATGCAAAGAGCTCTCGAGGCAGGTCTGAAAAAGCACATGGCAGACTTGGAACTCGATGCAGCACTGGAAATTCTGGAACAGTCCTGAGGCAGATCTGAAAAAATACGAGGCAGACCTCTCGAGGGCAGGGCTCATGTATATCTTTATAAACATTGGAACTAATTTTGTTCCAACTTAAAATAGTATAACTACCGCTAATTTAAAAAAATCATAATAATGCAATAACAAAGTAACAAATTTAATATTCCAATTACTTACACTCTTGAAAATTATTCAATAGTTTGAAATATTAAAGAATCATGACCTAATACAGCAAATATGCATGCATCGTAAAGACTATAACTATCTATTGACTTCTAAAAGTCATAATCGTTTAGTATTTTGTTAAGAAACTGTATCTGTGAAAGCCAATTATGGAAATATTTATTTAAACCATAATTAATCCACAGGATTTTGGCAGTCACACACAATTCTTTTACTTCATTTGCACATTCATGCAGTACTGGTTGAAATGGAGGGATTGACATCAAACAGCACAGGGACACCATATTCTAGTTACGGGTAATTCCTCTTGGCATTAGAATGCCACCAAAGTAAGGGGCACATTCAAATCAAAGCGAATTGACATGACTAATAAGACAACTCTGTTCTATTACAGTGTGTCAGAACTGTAGGAACGTGAAAAAACTCCATCAACGTTGACTTCTGACTCCTTCATATGTGGATGAATATCAACTTGGAACCCCGATTCTTCACACTGTTTCAGCAAGGTAGAAATGTTGTTTTGAGACAGTCGCAAATATCTGAAAATATATAATAAGAGTGGATTATTGACTGAAGATTATAAGTCATTGTTTTGATGAATATTAATCACAGAGATTCAGTAAATATCAACCTTCAGTAAATTTATGACTTTTCTCAAGATTTGTTCAGAATTGAATCACAAAACAATTACAAAAGTGGCCATTTGTTCTGTCTTACAGAGTCATAGAAAAGTACAGCACAAAAACAGGCCCTTTGGCCCATCTAGTCCATGCTGAAAACTTTTAAACTGCCTACTCACATTGATCTGCACCGGGACCATAGCGCTCCATATCCAAGAATCCATGTACCATCTATGTTCACTTCAGCATTGAAATGGAGCTTACATGCACTACTTGTGTTGGCAGCTTGTTCCACACCCTTTGATTGAAGAAGTTTCCCCTCATGTTCCCCTAAAACTTTTCACCTTTCATCCTTAACCCATGACCTCTGGTTGTAATCCCACCCATTCTCAATGGAAACAGCCTGCTTGCACTTACCCTATCTATACCCCTCACAATTTTATATACCTCTATCAAATCTCCTTTCAATACCTTCTAAGGAATAAAGTCCTAACTTATTCAAGCTTTCCCTGTAGTCAGGTCTTCAGACATGCAACATCCTTGTAAATTTTCTCTGTACTCTTTCAGCATTAATTACATCTTTCCTATAGGCAGATGATCAAAACTGCACATTACTCCAAATTAGACCTCACCGAAGTCTTTTACAAGTTCAACATAATATCCCATTTCCTGTACTCATTGCTTTGGTTTATGAAAGCCAATGTGCCAAAAGCTTTCTTTACAACCCTATCAGCTATGCCACCACCTTCAATGAATTCTGGGTCTGTATTCCCAGATTCCTTTGTTCTACCACCCTTCTCAGAGCCCTGCCGTTCTCTGTGTAAGACCTACCCTGACTGGTGCTACTGAAGAACAACACCTCACACTTGTCTGCGCTAAATTCCATCTGCCATTTTTCCAGCAGATGCAAGCCATGATATCATGGCTTTCTCAATATCCACTACATCCCCAATCTTGGCGTCATCCACAAATTTGCTGATGCAGTTAACCACATTATCATCCAGATCGTTGATATAGATGACAAACAACAATGGATCCAGCTCCGATCCCTGCGGCACTCCACTAGTCGCAGGGCTTCAGAAAGAGAGGCAGCCATCCACTAACACTCACTGGCTTCTTCCACAAAGCCAATGTCTAATCCAATTTATTACCTCGTCTTGAATGCTGAGCCTCTGAACCTTCTTGACCAACCTCCCATGCAGGAACTTGTCAAATGCCTTGCTAAAGTGCATCTACTTTCCTGGTAACTTCGTTCAAAAACTCAGTATGGTTAGACATGACCTACAGTATGTCACACAAAGCCATGCTGACTATCCTTAATCAGTCTATGTCTATCCAAATGCCCATATGTCCGGTCCCCTGGATAACCTTCCAATAACTTTCCCACTACTGATGTCAGGCTCACCAGCCTATAACTTCCTGGGTTATTTTTTAGAGCCTTTCACAGAACAACATTAGCTATCCTCCAATCCTCTAGTACTTCATCTGTGGCTAAGGATGATTTAAATACCTCCTCTAGGGCCACAGCAATTTTTGCACTTGCCTCCCAAAGGATTTGAGAGAACACCTTGTCAGGCCCTGGGGATTTATCCACCTTAATTTGCCTCAGGGTAGCAAAACACCTCCTCCTCTGTAATCTGTATAGGGTTCATGAAGTTGATGCTGTTCTGCCTCACTTCAATAGACTGTGTCTGTCTCCTGAGTGAATACTGATGCAAAAAATACATTTAAGATCTCCCCCATCTCTTTTGGCTCCAAACACCATTCTGATTTTGTCCTTTGCAATCGTTTTGCTCTTAACATATTTGTAGAATCTCTTAGGATTCTCCTTCACTGTGTCTGCCAGGGCAACCTCATGCCTTCTTCTAGCCCTCCTGATTTCTTTATTAAGTGTACTCTTGCATTTCTTATGCTCAATCAGCACCTCATTTGTTCCTACCTGCCTATACCTGCTATGCACCTTTTATTTTTAAACTGGGGCCTCAATAACCAGGGTCTTTGGAATTACCACAGCTTTCCCTTCAGTAACTCTAAACTGTAGGATGTTACG
Source organism: Hemitrygon akajei (assembly GCF_048418815.1). NCBI lineage: Eukaryota > Metazoa > Chordata > Chondrichthyes > Myliobatiformes > Dasyatidae > Hemitrygon > Hemitrygon akajei. The sequence goes on from NC_133140.1 coordinate 47,159,003, forward strand.
ATGACCACTTGCTAGATATTTCTGCCCTTACGTTTGGAGACACAAGAGAGTGCAGGAGCTGGAGTCTGAAGCACCAAACAACGTGCTCAAAGTCAAAAGTCAATTTATTTTATTTTATTGAGATACAGCGTGGAGTACACCCTTCTGGGCCTTTGAGCTGCGCCGGCCAGAAATCTGATTTAATCCTAGCCTAATCATGGGACAATTTACAATGACCAATTAGCCTACCAATTGGTACATCTTTGGATTGTGGGTGGGAAACCGGAGCACCCGTAGGAAATCCATGTGGTCACCGGGAGAACATACAAACTCCTGACAGGCAGTGGCTGGAATTGAACCTGTGTTGCTGGTACTGTAAAGCACTGTGCTAACCACTATGCCACCGCGCTGCCCCCAATGTCAAAGCAAATTTATTATCAAAGTACGTATATGTCACCACAAGATTCATTTTCTTGCAGTGATCAGCGTCTCTGAGGGGAAAGGAACTGTTGATATTTCGGGTTGAAACTATTACATTTGCCTCATTTGGCCTGTCCTACTTCCTAGGACTGAGTTGGACAATGCTGCTCTCCTCATTAAGCCAGAAACTTAATGGTTGAGAGGGTTTCCCTCAGTACAGTCCAGGAGCTCATCCACATCTTTACCCTAAATTTGACTACATTATTTATAATGTTATAGGAGTTAACCTGGTGAATAGATTCACAGATTAAACAAATATGTCACGTAAATTTTACTGGGTTATTTTGACACAATTAAACAAACAATGCAACTTAAGACATCTTCTTATAAATCAGTTTCACTCAATGCAATTTTGGCTTTGTTTCAAGTTCTTAATCTCTTGCCCAACTCCTTCAAATCTGCCTGCAGGATCTCATTCTCTCATGTATGGTACTGCTATCAATATACATCACGACTTCTGCAGCTGCTCAGTAACACCCTCAAGCTTGGAACCAAGGAGTTAACACACCAACTTGGAGGCACATCTTTGACGGCAGAAATCACTATTTTCTCCTTTAACTACAGAAATCCCAATAAACAATTGCTCTTTAGCCCTTTCTCAGAACATGTCTAGTTGTGTAACCCCATTTCTGCTTTCGTCTGAGCTCTGGCTGCATTCTCCATGGGAAATTGTCAGTGTGAAGAACTGAATACAGGTTAGACGGTAAGATGGCCTCCCAACTGCTCTCCTTGTCAGACTGGTAGTCACCAATTCCCACTCTGCCTGTACTTTCTTGTTATGCCGGGTAACCACCTCATGAACAATGCTGCTGAGGAAGCACTCAGACTCACAGATGGACCTTGGAGATGCCAGCCTTTTGCTAAGTGTCTAAAACACTGAGGTAAATCTCCTTCAGTTGACAACGCTGCCTGCATCTGTAGTGGCAACCACATCCGTACCAGATGCACCCAGCTGCAGCTCCCCAAAGAATGTGATAAGGAACTGAAGCTGCAGCCTGGTGACCTTCAGCTCATACAGGAAGCTGACGAGATGATAGACACAAGGTACAGGGAGGCAGTCACCCCCAAGTTGCAGGAGGCAGGAAAATGTGTGACTGTCGGGAGAGGGAGTGGAAATGGGCAGCCAGTGTAGAATAACCCTGCGGCTGTTCCCCTCAATAATTATACCGTTTAGGGTACTGCTCAGGGAGATGACCTACCCAGGGGGAACTACACTGACCAGGTCTCTAGCACTGAGTCTGGCATTGTGGCTCAGAATGGAAGGGAGGAGAAGACTGCAGTAGTGATAGTGGATTCAGAAGTGAGAGGAATAAACATGAGAATCCTTTGGCATGATAGAAACACCCGGATGATATATGGTGCCTCCCAGATGCCAGGGTCCGGTACATCTCGGTACATTCTAAAGGGGAAGGGTGAGCAGCCAGGTGTCTTGATACATATTGGCACCTATGACATAGGTAAGAAAAGCGAGGAGGTCCTTAAGAGAGAGCTCAGGGAGCTAGGTAAAAAGGTGAGAAGCAGGACCTCCAGGGTAGCAATCTCTGGATTGCTGCCAGTCCAGTGCCATGCGCCAGAAAGGATAAGAATAGGATGTCTGGCAGATCAATGCATAGCTGAGAAACTGGTGCAGGGGGCAAAGCTTTAGATTTCTGGATCATTGGGATCTCTTTGTGGGAAGGTACAACCTGTACAAAAGGGCTGGGTCACACCTGATTCCGAGGGAGACCAATATCCTTGCTGGCGGGTTTCCTAGAGCTGTTAGGGATGGTTTAAACTAATTGGATGGGAACTGGAGTGATAGGGTTGAGGACAGGGATGTTGGTTTACAAGCAGAGGCAGTGTGTAGTGAGACTGTCAGGAAGATAGGGCAAAATTGCAGTCAGTGGGATGAGTGGTAGTGTAGAAGCGGGACAAAAGCAAAAAGGGTGTTGGATACATGACTGAAGTCTTTATATTTGAATGCACAACGTATAGAGAATAAAGAGGATGATCTTGTAGCACAGTTAAGAGATTAGCAGGCATGAAATTGTGGGTATCACTGAGTCGTGGATGAAAAGAGATAATAGTTGAGAGCTTAACGTTCAAGGATACATGTTGTATCGAAAGGACAGGCAAGTAGGCAGAGGGGGTAGTGTACCTCTGTTGGTAAAAAAATTAAATCAAATCCTTAGAATGAGGTGACATAGGATTGAAAGATGTAGAATCCTTGTGAGTAGAGTTAAGGAACTGCAAGAATAAAAAAAAATCCCTGATAGGAGTTATATACAGGCCACTGGAGAGTGGCCGAGATGTAGGCTGCAAATTACAATGCCATTTTGGACAATGTCTCCCATCCACTCTATAATGTACTGGTTAGGCACAGGAGTACGTTCAGCCAGAGACTCATTCCATTGAGATGCAACACTGAGTGTCATAGGAAGTCATTCCTGCCTGTGGTCATCAAACTTTACAACTCCTCCCTCGGAGTGTCAGACACCCTGAGCCAATAGGCTGGTCCTAGAATTATTTCCACTTGGAATAATTTACTTATTATTGTTTAATTATTTATGGTTTTATATTGCTATATTTCTACACTATTCTTGGTTGGTGGGACTGTAACGAAACCCAATTTCCCTCGGGATCAATAAAGTATGTCTGTCTGTCTGTCCATGGGAGATAGAAAAGTCTTGTCAAAAGGGTAATTTTAAAATAGTCAAGGGGGAAGAGTTTAAAGGGAACATTGGGGGTGGACTTCTTCACACAGAGAATGGTGGGAGTGTGGAATGAGCTGCCAGATGAAGTGGTAAATGCGGGCTCACTTTTAACATTTAAGAAAAACTTGGACAGGTACAAGGATGAGAGGGGTATGGAGGGATATGGTCCAGGTGCAGGTCAGTGGGACTAGGCAGAAAAATGGTTCAGCAAAGCCATGAAGGGCCAAAAGGCCTGTTTCTGTGTTGTAATTTTCTATGGTTCTATGGGTTTTCAATATGCAGGTAGATTGGGAAAATCAGGTTGGTGCAGGACCCCAAGTGGATATTTTGTAGAATGCCTACAAGATGGCTTTTTAAAGCAACTTGTGGTTGAGTCGTTGGCACAGGTGATGACCACTGGGTGTATTTATGACAAAGGCTGATAGGTTCTTGATTAGTCAGGGTGTGAAACGTGATGGGGGAAGGCAGGTAAATGGGCTTGAGAGGAAAATGGATCATCCATGATGAATTTCTGCTCCCATGTCTCCTGGTCTAACTCCATTTACAAGTTTGCAGATGATATGACCATAGTTGACCCTATCTCAAATAATAAGACAATAAAACATAGGAGCAGAACTAGGCCATTTGAACCGTTGAGTCTGTTCCGCCATTCAGTCATGGCTAATAATTTTTCCCCTCCTCAGCCCCACTCCCTGACCTTCTCCCTGTATCTTTTCATGCCGTGTCTGAACAAGAACCTATCAAGCTCTGCCTTAAATACATCCAACAACCTGGCCTCCACAGCTGTCTGTGGTAATAAGTTCCACAAATTCACCATCCTCTGGCTAAAGAAATTTCTCCTCATCTCTGTTTTAAATGGATGCCCCCCTATTCTGAGGCTGTTCCCTCTTCCCCTAGACTCTCCCACCATGGGAAACATCCTTTCCACATCTACTCTGTCTGGGCCTTTCAATATTTGAAAGGCTTCAATGAGAACCCCCTTATCCTTCTAACTTCCAGCGAGCACAGACCCAGAAGTATCAAACATTCTACGTATGATAACCCTTTCATTCCTGGAATCATCCTTGTGAACCTCCTCTGAACCCTCTCCAATGCCAGCACATCTTTTCTAAGGTGAGGGGCCCAAACTGTTCACAATACTCAATGTGAGGCCTCAGCAGTGCCTTATAAAGCCTCAGCATCACATACCTGCTCTTGAATTCTAGACCTCTTGAAATGAATGCTAACATTGCATTTGTCTTCCTCACCACTGACTCTACCTGCAAGTTAATTTTTAGGTTGTTCTACACAAGGACTCCCAAGTCCCTTTGCATCTAAGATTTTTGGATTTTCTCCCCATTTAGAAAATAGTCTGTACATTTACTTCTACTACCAAAGTGTGTGACCATGAATATTCCAACATTTCATTTCATTTTCCACTCTCTTGCCCATTCTCCTAATCTGTCTAAGTCCTTCTGCAGCCTATCTGTTGCCTCAATACTACCTGCCCCTCCATCAATCTTTGTATCATGTGCAAACTTGGCAACAAAGCCATCTATTCCATCATCTAAATCATTGATATACAGCATAAAAAGAAGCAGTGACAACACTGACCCCTGGAGAACACCACTAGTCACTGGCAGCCAAAAAGGATCCTTTTATTCCCACTCACTGCCTCCTACCAATCAGCCAATGCTCTAACCATGTTAATAACTTTCCTGTAATTCCATGGGCTCTTAACTTGGTAAGCAGTCTTATGTATGGCAGATTGTCAAAGGCCTTCTGAAAGTCCAAATATACAACATCCACTGCATCCCCTTTATCTATCCTACTTGTAATCTCTTCACAGAATTCCAACAGGTTCGTCAGGCAAGATTTTCCCTTAAGGAAACCATGCCTTCTTAGTCCTATCTTGTCCTGTGTCTCCAAGTACTCCCTAACCTCATCCTTAATAATTGACTCCAACATCTCCCCAACCACTGAGGGCAGGCTAACTGGTCTATTTTTTTTTCTGCTGCCTTCCTCTTTTTTTTTAAATTTTTGAGTGACACTTGCAATATTCCAGTTCTCTGGATGCATGCCAGAGTCCAATGATTTTTGAAAGATCATTACTAATGCCTCCAAATCTCTAACGCTACCTCTTTCAGGACCCGAGGGTGCAGTTCATCTGGTCCAGGTGACCTATGTACCCTTGGGTCTTTCTGCCTTTTGAGCACTTTTTCCCTTGTAATAGTAACTGCACTCATTTCTCTTCCCTCACACCCTTCAACAAGTGGTACACTGCTATTGTCTTCCACAGTGAAGACTGACGCAAAATACTAATTTAGTTCATCTGCCATCTCCTTGGCCCCTATTATTATTTCTCTGGCCTCATTTTCTAGTGGTCCTATATCCACTCTCATCTCTCTCTTATGTTTTACATACTTGAAAAAACTTTTACTGTCCACTTTGATATTGTTTGCAAACTTGCTTTCATATTTCATCTTTCCCTCCTAATGATTCTTTTAGTTACTCTCCATAGGGGTTTAAAAACTTCCCAATTCTCTGTCTTCCCACCAATTTTTGCTTTATTGAATGCCTGCTCGTTTGCTTTTACATTAGCTTTGATTTCCCTTGTCAACCATGGTTGTACTATTTTGCTACTTGAGTATTTTTTGTGATTTGGAATACATCTAACCTGCACCTTCCTTATTTTTCCTAGAAACTCATGCCATTGCTGCTCAGCTGTCATCATTACCAGCATCTCCTTCCAATTACTTCTGCCAACTCCTCTCTCAAACTACTGTAATTTCCTCTACTCCACTGAAATACTGTTACATCAGACTTTACTTTCTTTCTACCAAATTTCAAATAGAACTCAATCATATTGTGATCACTGCCTCCTAAGAGTTTCTTTACCTTAAGCTCCCTAATCATCTCCAGTTCATTACATAACACCAAATCCAGTATAGCTGATCGTCTAGTAGGCTCAATGATAAACTGCTCTAAAAAGCCATCTCGTAGGCATTCAACAAACTCGCTGTCTTGAGATCCACTTCCAAACTGATTGTTCCAATCGACCTGCATGTTGAAATCTCCCATGACTATCATAACATTGCCCTTTTGACGTGCCTTTTCTATTTCCTGTTGTAATCTGTGGTCCACATCCGAGCTACTTTTGGGAGGCCTGTATATAACTGCTATCAGGGTCCTTTTACCATTGCAGTTTCTTAACTCAACCCACAAGGATTCAACATCTTCCGATCCTATGTCACATCTTTCTACTGGTTTGATGCTATTCTTTACCGGCAGAGCCATGCCACCCCCTCTGCCTACCTTCCTATCCCTCCGATACAATGTGTAAACTTGGACATTTAGCTCCCACTACAATTATCCTTTAACCACGATTCAGCGATGGCCACAACATCATGCCTGACTATCTGTAATACTGCAACAAAATCATCCACCTTATTTCTTATACTCCATGCATTGAGATATAACACTTTGAATACTGTATTTGATACCCTTTTTTATTCTGCATCCCTAATGCACTGATACTTACCAGTGCTTTTTTTAAAATATCCATCCTATCCTGAGTCCTTTCACACTGGTTCCCAATCTCCTGCCAAGTTAGTTTAAATCCTCAACAGCTCTAACAAACCATGAGAATATTGGTTCCCTTTGGGTTCAGGTGCAGCCCGTTATTTTTAAACTCGTCATACCTTCCACAGAAGAGATCCCAATAATCTAAGAACCGGAAGCTCTGCTCCCTGAACCTGCTTCTCAGCCACACATTAATTTGCCAAATCATCCTGTTTCTACCGTCACTGGTGCATGGCACAGGTAGCAATCCAGAAATTACTACCTGGGAGTTCCTGCTTCTCTGCTTTCTACCTAGCTCTCTAAGTTCTCTCTTCAGGACCTCTTTGCTTTTCCTTCCTATGTCATTGGTACCAATATATACCAAGTCATCTGGCTACTCTCCCTCCCTCTCCAAAATGTTGTGGACGCGATCCGCGATGGCTCTGGGGTTAATGATGAGTCAGAGTGCTGGAAGGAGAGAGCACTTTATAACTTCGTGTCATAACAATAACCTTCCCTTCAATGTCACCAAAACCACAGAGCTGGTCATTGACTTCAAGAAGTGGGGCAGTGTACATGCTCCTGTCTACATCAACAGTGCTGAGGTTGAGAGAGTTGAGAGCTTCAAGTTTCTAGGTCTGACCACACAGATGCCATGGCCAAGAAATCTCACCAATGCCTCTGCTTTCTCAGAAGGCTAGAGAAACTTGGCATGTCCCCTTGAGCCATGACCAACTTTTATCAATGGACCCTAGAGAACATCCCGTCTGAATGCATAACAGCTTGGTATAGCTAATGCTCTGCATGAGACTGCCAGAAGAGTTGTGGACATGGCTCAGCACATCATGGAAACCAGTCTCCACTCCATGAAGCGATGAATTTAAGTGAAGATGTATGTAATTTTGTACACCCAATGTTAAAATTATGTACCTTGGCATATAACTGTTGTTGATTGCTGTCAATCATTTTGCTCTCTACTCAAAGCACAGTGACATTATCCAGTACTGCTAAAGCAGGGAATTGGGAAAAAGCTGGATTTTGCAGATACATTGTAAAGCAAGAAAGGAAAATAAGTTGTGAAAGTTGGTATAGGTTGACCTGAATGTGAACTTAGCCACAGTATGGGGTTAATGAGGAACAATTAGAATCATTTAAACATGTACAAACAAGCTGGATGAACTCAGCAGGTCGGGCAGCATCCGTTGAAAGGAGCAGTCAACGTTTCGGGCCGAGACCCTTTGTCAGGACATGTCAAATTAGAATCATTTGATTTGTTTATATTTCTTAACTTCTAGATGGTCACTTCAGTTAGTTTGTTACCTGCATCGTAGAGCCTCTTCTGGTTTGAGAGCTTTTGCACCTGCTGATTGAACTTTAACTTTCTCATTGGTGATCCTTGAAAGCATCTCATTTAGATTTTTATTCAAGGTAAGAAATCCATTTGAAGACTCTCGTAAGTCAGTGACATATTTACTCCCTCCTGCAGAAAGGACCTTTGACAAAGAAGGCATCTTTGTGATTGTTCCACGGCTGTCCAGATTGCTGGGCATTTGGCTTGAACGGGAATATGAGGTGTTATATTTACTCAGTTTGGACAGATTGACACTTCCTAGCCCACTATTCATGTTCTTGGTCAGGCTGTCTGTGTTCTTAGAGGCTGACGTATTAATGGGCGAACTTAATCTGCTAAATGGTTCTGTAGATCTTAAAGTTGACTGTCCTGCAGAAGAATAATTTTCTGTTACTAAATGCTTTTATTTGTTTCGAGATACAGCATTGTAACAGGCCCTTCCAGCCTAACAAGCCTGCACCATCCAGTTACACCCATGTGACCAATTAACCCATGTGTCTTTGGAATGTGGGAGGGAAGTGGAGAACCTGGAAGAAACCTTTGTAGTCACATGGAGAATGTACAAATTCCTTACAGATAGCGGACACTGTAATTGTGTTATGCTAATCACTAAGCTACTGTACCGCCCTGTTTCTTTAGTTTTAAAGTAGCATTGTATAATTAGTAATAAATTGTAAACACATCATGAAAGTACAGTGCCATAAATTCAACAAATACTGTCACAGTAATATAACTAATACTTAACTGCAGTGTTTCATAGGAGGTAATCAGAAAATGACATTTTTTTCTTAGCGATCAATTTTCTTTACCCTCTTCTTCACTGTCGTGGATACAACAGACACACCAGTGGTGTTTGCATACATGACAAAAGTGTGGGTACTGCATAAAAATCATGATAGCATGTGTCAATCTTGGTGGGAAGCAGTGATAGATCGGGAGTCTGATTCCAGCCTCAGATTTGCTTAAAACAGCTATTGCTAGACAAGAACCAGCAGCAAGTACGTGGCTAATACTGCCACCTCCACACATTTTATTTCCCATCTGAGAGGGACTAATTCCAAATGGCACAGTGATTGATTGTGGCAGTGGAAAGCTGAATTGTGCATCATGAAATATTTGATGTGCTGATTGCAGTTCTTGTAAACTGCTAAGTTAATGTACGGATTCAGGCAATATTTTACATCATTAAATTGAAAGAAGATGCTTGTATTTATATCAATGTGTTTACAAACCTCACAACATTAACAAAGTACATTTAAAGTTCACTCATTGTTGGAATGTAGCCAAAACAAGGCAGGCAGCAGAGAAGATGCCATAAATGTGATAGGAACCAGGTAATCCATTTTTTATCAATTTGCTAAAATTTGATGAGGGATAAAAGTTGACCTGGCATTTGAACTGATAAAACTCTTAATCTTCTGTGGACATAACTGCCTTTTGCATCCACCTGAGGGGGCAGGGGTAACCTTCGTCGAAAGTTTCATCTCAAAGGTAGAACTCCTGACAAACAGTACTTCTTCAGTTGGATACTGATGTGTTCACCCTAGTTTTTATGTGCAAATTACTGGAGTGAGGCTTGAACCTGAGGCCACCAGATTCCACTTGTATAAACAAGATGCTGAGGTTCTTTTTGCAGGTAGGACTACGTTTCTAACCTTTGTTTCAGCACAGTGAACACATATCCACCACTTTAGGAGTGGAAAGACCATCAAGGGAATGGAGTTGCCACTAAACTAGACCTTCCTCCAAATATCCATGTGCACATTCAAAATGTGCACTCACCAGTCACATATATATAAAACACCAAATCCCTAGGTTGGGAAAAGGCAAAGACACATTAAAAAAAATTCCTTGTGGATAGATAGTATTTCTTGTTTTCTGAGTGTATGGTGTTGTCCATGGAATGAGGATATGTGTTATCAAAATACTTGGCAACAAGTCAGAAGACATTTTCATCAGAGCAAACAGTAAAATATAATTGGGAAGTGCTGTTACCATGTGCCAGTGAACTATACAGAGTGCTCGTCTTGACCACACCTGGTCTCTTTCTGGTCCCTGAGCGACAGGTAGGTCTTTTACACAGCACAGCGAGAAGCAATTTAATGTCAAGTATCTCCCTCAAGTAAAGGGGAGAGAATGGAAAGTTGATTTTTTTTAGCCTCAAAAGGAGGTATCTGTAGAGTAATGTATAAGATTGCAAATGGAAAGTGAAGATTCACAGGATGTGATTTACTTTAAGGACACAGGTTTAAATTTGGGACTGATGACAGGAAGTTCAACATTAGATGGCGTGAACAACTCACTTCTGTACCGAATGATGGAGGTAAAAACCTGAAAATCTTTGAAGAAGCAACAAAGTGTAACAATTATGTGAGGTGGAGGCTTGTTTTTGATGGATGAATCAGATGCCATTTCGAACCTCATCGATCATCCTTACTGTTTTGGACATTTCAACTAACAGATAACTTTTAAGTGACAAAATTGTTGAATGATTTTGTTAGTGCATTTTTTCAGGACCACTTACTGTTTCTATCTTTTTAATGTTTCTGTATCTCCACCGTCCCTTCACTATGCTTAAAGTCTATGATAGTTCTGGATTACAGTTATATCAGAAACTCTCTTCCATCATACAGGCAATGAGTGTTGGTAGATCAGGGTATGTCTGCTGAGTGCAATCTTTTCCCAAGACCACCACAGAGACACTCTCTCTGAAGTGGTTGCAGGATTTTCACCAAATGTGTATATCTTATTGATAATCCCTTTCATTAACTGGGGGGGAGGGCGGTGGCTGGGTGGGCATCATAGCCACAGTAGAGATGACCTTGTAATTGTGTACTGGTTCATTTTATCACCAACTCTTCCTTTTCAACATACCCACAACAAGACGTGTAATTGCTTTAGTAACTTAGACTTCGATTATCAACTATTGCAATGCTTAGCTTTTAATATCTATACAAGAAGCAATACAAATCAGAAAATTATTTTCACTATTCCTACCAATCCTCTTTGTGGGGTTCTGAAGAAAGCTCGCAAATTTTGGAAGATGGTCTCCAAACTGACTGCTCCCAGCTCCTGAAGATGACCGTACTGATTCTTGATGGTTTTCTACAGCTGTTCTCTTAGCAACTTTCTCTGGCAACTTTGAAAACAAAATAGTTACTATCTATTTATTGTACTTTACAGTCCCCCCAGCCTCATCATAACTGTTGTGCCTAGTGAACATAAAACTCATGCATGAAATGATAGTCGGAAAACCTGCATCAGATTTGAGTGGGCATCCAACAACTTACTTTGGCCTGTCTTTTGTCTGTAATCGGTTTTAAGATACAATGCACACACATCATCTCAGTATTGAGACAAGCTCTGACTATCTTTTCAACCTGAATATGACCTAACTATTGTTGGTAGTATCTCAGATGGAGATTAGAGGGCGTACAGGAGCGAGATGTGCCAACTAATGGAGTGGTGTCGCAGCAACAACCTTGCACTCAACGTCAGTAAGACAAAAGAGCTGATTGTGGACTTCAGGAAGGGTAAGACAAAGGAACACATACCAATCCACAGAGGGATCAGAAGTGGAGAGAGTGAGCAGTTTCAAGTTCCTGGGTATCAAGATCTCTGAGGATCTAACCTGGTCCCAACATATCGATGCAGTTGTAAAGAAGGCAAGACAGCGAATATACTTCATTAGGAGTATGAAGAGATTCTGTATGTCAACAAATACACTCAAAAACTTTTATAGATGTACTATGGAGAGCATTCTGACAGGCTGTAACACTGTCTGGTATGGGGGGAGGGGTGGAGGGAGCTACTGCACAGGACCAAAAGAACCTGCAGAGGTTTGTAAATTCAGTCAGCTCCATATTGGGTACTAGCCGACAAAGTTCCCAGGACATCTTCAAGGAGCGGTGTCTCAGAGAGGCAGCGTCCATTATTAAGGACCTCCAGCATCCAGGGCATGCCCTTTTCTCACTGTTACCAGCAGCTGGGAGGTACAGAAGCCTGAAGGCACACACTCAGTGATTCAGGAACAGCTTCTTTCCCTCTGCCATCCTATTCCTAAATGGACATTGAACCTGTGAACTCTACTTCACTTTTTTAATATATATTATTTCTTTTTTTCACATTTTTAATCTCAATATATGTATACTGTAATTGATTTATTTATATCATTTTTTTTCTTCTATATTATGAATTGCATTGAACTGCTGCTGCTAAGTTAACAAATTTCACAACACTTGCCAGTGATAATAAACCTGATTCTGATTCCTTAAAAGCACTGCTGGTGGGCATAGAAGAGTCTGCCAATAACGTAGACAGTGTGGTGAACACTTTCCTTCATTGGTCAGGGTATTGAGTACACAAGTTGGAAAGTCATGCTACAGCTGTACAAGATGTTGGTGAGACCATACTTGGAGTATTGTGTACTGTTCTGGTCATGGTGTATGAAGGATGTGATTAATCTAGAGAGGGTGCAGAAAAAATTCACGTGGATGTTAGTCATGTGAAGGTTTGAGTCTTAAGGAAAGATTGGAAAGGTTAGGACTGTTTGCTCTGGAGTAAAGGAGGCTGAGGGGCTTAGATAGGGTAGAGACTCCCGGTCTTTTTCCCAGTGTGGACTTAGCTAAAACTGGAGAGCATAACTGATGCACCATCAATAACTCACTGTGAGACGTAAGAAGTGACATATCGGCTTTTATTGACTGGAAGAATGAACAACACTACATCCTGGAGAATGAGGCCGGGCTCAGGCCTCAATCGCCTTTATACAGGGGTCTGTGGGAGGAGCCACAGGAGCAGTCAGCAGGTATATGTAGTTCACCACAATAACTTTGAGGTGACTCGGGAAAGATTCAAAGGGGATCGCAGGGATATATTTTTCCCACACAGTGGTTGATGGGTATATGGAATGAACTGCCAAATGAAGTAAGAGATCAGGTACAATTACAAGGTTTAAAAGAAATATGAACACCAACATGGACAGGATAGGTTTAGACTAGAGAGAAATGTGCCAAACACAGCAAAATGGAACGGTCTTAGGCAGGACAGGGACAAATGGGACACAAAGTCCTGTTTCCATGCTGCCTAGCTCTGTGACTCTATAAACCCTCTGCAGCCTTCTCTCAGGATTGCAACCTCCACCCAATGTCTCACCTTTCTTGTCCTTTCTTTTACCACCTTTCTATTCTCCCTCCAGCCATGTCCATCTCTCACCTGCTTAGCCCTCAGGTGTTTGACAAGGCTGAAAGCTGGATGAAATTGGTCAGGTTCTGATCTGGAAGCTAAGGAAGAATGCCTAGTTAGTGTTTGCACTCACTGTAAAACTGATGATGAGACTTGAGAGTCAAGCAGGAGATGGTTGCTTGTGTATTGTATGTAGTGGTACAGCTGCTAGGGCTGCTACCTCATAGCTCCAGTTACCCGGGTTCAATCCTGATCTCTGCTTCTGCCCATGTGAACTTTGCATGTTCCCCTTGTGACTATGTAGATTTCCTCCATGATCCAATTTTCTTTCCACATTCCAAGGACATGGAGGTTGTTCGGCAAACTGGCCGCTATAAATTGCCTCTACTGTGTAAGGAAATCTATGTGGGAAGAAGAAAATGTAAGTTTGTTGTATTCTGTGACCATAGCCCACTTACTTCAAGGTTCAACGTGCTGTTCAGTGACGTTCTTCTGCACACCCCTGTTGTAACACGTGGTTATTTGAGTTACTGTCGCTTTCCCGTCAGCTTGAACTAGTCTGGCCATTCTCTTTTTGACGTCACTTATTAACGAAGCGTTTTTGCCCACAGAACCGTTGCTCACTGGATGATTTTTTTTTCAACTTGCACCACTTTCTGTAAACTCTAAAATCTGTTCTGCGTGAAAATCTCAGGAGATCAGCACTTCCTGAGATACTCAAACCAACCTGTCTGGCACCAACAATCATTCCACGGTCAAACTCACTTAGATCACATTTCTTCCCCATTCTGATGTTTGGTCTCAACAACAACTGAACCTCCTGAGCATATCTACATGCTTCTATGTTTTGAGTTGCTGCCATAAGATTGGCTGATTATATACTTGCATTAACAAGCAGGTATACAGGTGTAACCAATGAAGTGGCCACAGAGTGTATTGGATTAATGTAATGTAAATGGCTGATTGATAATTGGAAATGGTCTCAACATTTATTATTAAATGTTGTTTATTATTTATTGTAATGCCGGTACTGTTTTTGTGCACTTTATGCAGTCCAGTGTAGGTCTGTAGACTAGTATAGCTTTCTTTGTGTTTTTTTTAATTACGTAGTTCAGTCTAGTTTTTGTACTGTGTCATGTAAACCATGGTCCTGAAAAACGTTATCTCATTTTCACTATGCACTGTACCAGCAGTTATGGTCGAAATGACAATAAAAGTTGACTTGACTTGACTTGAACAGGCGGAAGAGCTTTTGTTTTACCGTGATGTATCTATCACCATTTTTGACAGGAGTTTAAACAATAGGATATGCCCTATTCATTTTCTGATATTTGAATGTTGAAGTCAGCTGACAATCTTACATAAATTTTGCTGACTTATTAAAGGTCACTATTAATTGCAAATACCTGTCAGGAAGATTATGCCTGAAGACACACACTCAGTGATTCAGGAACAGCTTTTTTCCCCTCTGCCATCAGATTCCTAATTGGACACTGAACCCATGAACACTACCTCACTTTTAAAAAATATATTATTTCTGTCTTTGCACAATTTTTAATTTATTCAATATACATATACTGTAATTGATTTACTTATTTATTTTTACTTTTTTCTTCTATAGTATGTATTACATTGAACTGTTTCTGACAAGTTAAACAAATTTCACATCACGTGCCGGTGATAATAAACCTGATTCTGATTCTAGTACAGGCAACAAGAATGTGCAATATTATAATGAGGTCACGAGTCCATCTTACTGTCCAAGAAGTTTGTTTAAGTGTCTGATAACAGCAGGATTGAAACTGTTCTTGAGCCTGGGTGGTATGCGCTTTTAGGCTTTTGCATCGTAAGCCTGACAGAGAGAAGAGAAGAGAAGGTCCTGGGTGGAGGGGATCTTGGATTATGCTGGCTGCTTCACTGAAGGAGTGAAAAGTATAGACTTTCGAGGGGAGTGGTTGTTTCCATGATGCGCTGAGCTGAACTCACAACTCTCTGCTGTTCCTTGTGGCCATATACAGAGCAGTTACCATATCAATCCATTATGCATCCAGATAAACTATTCTCTGTGGTGCATCAGTAAATATCGGTAAGGATTGATAGGGCAGTTGTTTTCATCAAGGAGAGGGCCATGCAAGTCATATCAAAGAGGCCTAAATCCAATCTGCCACCAACTGCCAAATCATGGGAGGCAAGGAGGAAGATGCAGTTCCCGGAGGTGGTACAAACCACACTTCGATCAAACATCGTACTGTGGTCCAAGACAAGAAAATCATCCTGTTGGAACTCACAGTGCCATGGGAGGAAGGATGCAAGGAGGCTGATGCGAGGAAGGCCCTGAAATACCAGTCCTTGGTCCAGGAGTGCAGGGACAAAGGATGGAAGACGTAACTATTCCCTATGGAGATCAGCTATAGAGGGCTCCCAGGAAGGTTGGCATGGAGGTTGCTGTCTGTGCTGGGCCTTGACAAAAAGAGCAGGATCCAAGCAGCTCACAGGATGGGAGAGTCTTGCTGGATATAGAGCAGGCGAGAGGATTTGAGCTGGAAGTCAAGAGCAGATGGGCAGTGACTTGGCCACCACTGCTGACCTGCCAGCTGGAGAGTGTAGTGGTTAAAGGTTGAACCACTCTGAAGCACTGCCTGACAACATCTGCTCCTGGCCAAAGGCTACAGTTACCTCATCAGGTAAGTGAAGAGAGCAACCCAGTGTCAATTGAAATGGGATACTTCAAATTTCTTGGCCTCCTGAGGAGTTAGATGTGTTGTGAGCTTTCTTGACCATGACATCAACATGGTTCATTCCTAGGCACTTGAATCTCTCAACCTCAAAAGCATTGATATGGATGGACGAGTGCATGAGCACTGCCCTCCTCACTGAATAGATTGACGCATTGAACAGGTAATGAAACAGATGTAGGAAAAAACAATGTTTACTCTAATTGCTTTAGATGAAGAGATGCGGAAGGAGGCTTGCCTGGAACTTTCAGTGCAACAGACCAAATGGCCAAGTGCCTTTTTCTGTGCTGTAGGTTCCATTTATCTTCTAAATACCCCTGAATTGGGTGAATTCTTTGCTGCCTTTCTCACCAATAGCATTTGGTCATAATTCTGCCCTAGGCTAATGAAAATGTTGGAAGGAATTGGTTACCTCCAGAACATAGACTTGAACATTAATCTGCATGGAGCAATTTTACATCAAACTTTGCATCAATGTATATATTCAAGGAACATACATGGCCACCAATTATTTTCTTAAAGTAACATCCTCAAAGAAATTGTATACTAAAGATTGTTATCCAGGAAACAAAATATGTTTGGAGAGGCAAAGAATTGAATGTATGGTAGTTATTGTGTAGGATTCCCTAAAGATTAATTTGCAGGTTGAGTCAAGGGTGAGGAAGGCAAATGCGATGTTAGCATTCATTTTAAGAGGACTGGAATATAAAAGCAAAGATGTAATGTTGAGGCTTTATAAAGCACTGGTGAGGCCTCACTTCAAAGGTTCATTTATTATCTACTTCTCTAGATAGCCATGAAACCAAGAAAAGAAAGGCAGGATGGTCATCAACCTCCAAATCCCTCCTTCCTGCACACCAGGATGAACAAAAACAGAACAGGCACATCAACCCCCAAATGCCCCCCCTCTGCACACAAAAAAAGAGAAAAATTGGGCAAAAAGCACAGAATACAAAAATAACAATAAGATTGAAAAAAACTCAACAATCCCAGTCGACATCCAAAATGCAGGAAACCTGGGCAACATTCTCCTCTCTGTATCAGAGCGATCTCACCAGTGATAAAAAGCCAGTCTCCTCTATTCGTTGTAGAGCAATTACACCTGCGATAAAAAGGCAATCTACCCTCTCCGGCAGCAGAGAGATCACCCCAGCGATAAGACAGGTAATCAGCGTTTCAATCTCCCTTGTCGCTTTAATCGGTGAAATGGAGTCAAACGGTGGCTTTCAGCCTTCTCATCAAGAGGCTTCTGCATGCTTCCTCAGCCTCCCGAGTCCCCGCGGAGACTGCAGAGCCCTGAAACACCCAAACAATCTCCAAACTGCAAATCACAGGCTCCAGAATCACACACAAGACAAAAAACAAACATAAAAGACATAAAAGCAGTGAAATATATGGTTTCATGATCTATCCAGAAGATGTTGACTGAAGGAGTGTTGCACACAGGTGCCATCTTAACCAGGTGTCAACTATACTGTGCAATTTTGGACTCCTTATGTAAGAAAGAATGTGTTAAGATTAGAGAGGATTTAAAGGAGCTTCATGAAAATGATTCCAGGATTGAAAGGGTTGTCATATGAAGAGTGTTTGATGGCTCTGGGCCTATGCTCACTGGAATTCAGAGGAACCAAGGGTGACCTAATTGAAGCCTATCGAATGTTGAAAGGCCTTGATAATAGTGGATGTGGAGAGGATGTTTCCTATGGTGAGGGAGTGTAAGACCAGATGACAGAGCCTCAGAATAGAGGGGCATCCTTTTAGAATGGAGGTGAGGAGGAATTTCTTCAGCCAGAAAATGGTGAATCTGTGGAATTTGTTGCCATAGGCTGCTGTGGAGGCCAAGTCACTGGGTATATTTAAGGCAGAGGTTCTTGATCGGTCAAGGCAAGAAGGGATATAGGGAGAAGGTGGGAGATTGGAGCAGAGAGGGAAAATGGATCAGCCATGATGAAATGGTGGAGCAGACTTGATGGGCCAAGTGGCCTAATTCTGCTTCGATATCTTATGGTCTAAGCCGAAATAAGGGACAGATAATCAGAAACACTCATTTTTACAATATCAAGTATCATGGAATATTGATCTCTATGGTTGTAACAGGATAATGTCTTATCAGTTGTTATATACAGATAAACTATTCAATGCTTTCTCCTGAGTTTTGAGATAAACTGTAAAATTACAAACAGTACAATTAACAGGAAACAAGACATTCCAACCCACCTTTTGTCTGTTAATGAGAACCTTCTGATTTGAAATTGTCTTTAGTTTTTCCAAATTCTTTTCAACTTTTTCTTTCTCCATTCTTCTAGACTGCCTATTCAGGCAATTCATACGATCCAATGCCCGTGTGGTTTTCAGTAGCTGTGGTAGGCAGACAGGGGAAGCAGCAAATATATTTATGGCATAAATACAACTGCATGTCTTTCATTCATTCTTTCCCATGAAACATTTAACTCGGAAGACCTATTTGTATTTTCTTATAGAATGAAATATGTGCTATCTTCATATACTTTTCTTTAATACCGTCAATCATTATTTACCATTTATTCAAGAAAAGGGAGCATGTACAGAATATCTGAATGATTGGCTTTTTTTCCCCAATCATGAAGAAAATTTTAATAAGCTACACGTACATTGCTTTTCTAGTATAAGATTATATTTTGCACCTTCACCCAAGCAATAATTTGGTGGAGCCAAACTATATTTTCTGGAATGATATCTACAGAAGAAAAAAAATTGTGGGTGGGTGGATGAAATCTCGATTGTCATCTCACTTAGTTTGGAAGTTAAAAATGACCCTAGTGGTGCTTGATAGCAGATGCAGGGAACCTTTAAATGCTTTGTTGATGTGAATGCTTATTTTCCAGTTAAACTATTTTCATTAAGGATGCCCCACTGCAATGGAAGGTTGAGAATTTATGACACAGGTGTCTAAAGTGGAGCAGACCTCAGGAGATGTATATTTTTCGGGAGAGTTCAAGCGGAGAAAGGCCAAATGGATCTTTATTTAATCATCTCTTTGTGTTAGAAAATGTATGTGTATACACTGACCATGCAAAATATTTGCAAAGTGGAATTAAGCAAAAATGATTTTAGACTCTTAAGGGTCATCGTGGCATTAAATCCCAAGGTAGCATTTCCTGACTGGAAAATTCAGGGAGGGATACTTTAAACTTCCAATTAAATGTGAGAATTTCCCACAGTTCTTTGTCTTATTCATGGAATGTATGCTTTGTAGGCTAATGCAATATTTAATTGCCCATCCTTATGAAAACTTGGTGGTGAATTGCCTTCTTGAACCACTGCAGTCTTGGATGTTGTCAGTGAGAGTGTGCCAGGATTTTGACCCAGTGATGGTGAAGTTGTGGTAATATAATTCCGAGTGAGGATGGTGGTTGACTTAAAGGACAACCTTGCTGGTGGTGTTCCCTCATTTTTGCTGCCCTTTCCTTGTAGGTGGAAGAGGTAGTGGATTTGAAAGGTGCTGTCCAAGGAGCCTGAATGAGTTAATGCAGCGCGTCCTGCAGATAGCAAAAAAAAGGTGCAGCGGCCAAGAAGTCATGACTTTGATAGAATGATTTAACTCTTAAATATATGTCATGGATTTTAAATTTTGCCATGCTTTCAAAGTATATTTTCAAGCAGATATTAAGAGAGGTTCATTATATAGTTCTGGACCACTGAAAGGATATATAGCAGATCAACACAATGTTGTGATAAGAACATTGGAAACAGGACTAGGTGTATCTGAAAGATTCCAGAGTATTATAATTCAACAAGATCATGACTGATCTAGGCTTGACCTGTTACACCTCCACAGCTCTCCCAAATAATCACAACACCCTAAGAGAAGAAACTTCTTCTCCTCTCCGACTTAAATGAATGGCCCCTTATTCTAAACTGTCCTTCCCTGGGCGTGGATAGTCTCACCAGAGGATCATCAAACCTGTCAATCCGTGTCAGAATCTCTAAGAATTCTAATGCAGTAGGGCACAACTTACACACTCTTTTCATATATCAGACCTCTCGACTCAGAAAGCAACACAAAGCATTTTTTCTTCACTGTACAGTATATCCTTTTCTAAAAACAGTCAAATCTCTACACGATACTCCAGGTGTGGTCTCATCAGCACACTTCTATGTTTTTATTCTTGATATCCCTTAGATTAAAAAGCAGTATTTCATCAGCTATCCTAAAGGTTATACCTGTCTGCCAACTATTTGTCCTTCATGCTCCAGAATCCCAGATCCCTTTAATAGTAACCTGTTTTTCTTTTTTTCCACATTTTCCCACAAGATGCCCTATCTGATGATTCTTTACCCACTTACATAACCTATTGATGTGCCTTTGCAGTTTTTCTGTATCCTCACTATTTGCATATCTTTGCATCATCAGCAAATCTCGCTACAGGACCCTCAGCCTTTTCATCCAGGTCATTAATAAAGATGAAAGTAGTTGAGGTGCCAGCGATGATCATGTGACATTTCAATAGTTACTGAATACCAATGTAAAAATGAAGTACTTATACCAACACACCACTTCTTGTTAGTTAGCCAACCTCTTCTCCAAGTATAATACCTGCAACTCCATGTGTTTTCTGTCATCCTGTACAGTCACCACTTACTAGGCATCTTATCAAGTGCCTTCCTGAATTCCAAATACCCAAATTTAATCATTTTTCTCTTACCCATCCAGCATGATCCCCTTTTCACCAATGATGTTAACTTTGCCTGTTTTATTATTTTCTAAATATTACTTCCAGCAAGTGTCTCCACACATTCTGTCATAAACATAGCATGTTCTCAATATCCAGCAGAACAACACAAGTAACAACAACAACAACAACAGCAGAAATAAAGCAAAACTACAGTAACACAGCAACCCCCTTTTCTCCCACCATCTCTCACACACATACAGGTCTCCAACCCCAGAACAGGGTGGCTCTGGGCCTCTGATCTCCAGTTCCTGGCCTAGACTCAGAGACATTAGGATTCCAACTTCCATTACAAGCCTTTTTCCAGTGATAAATGTTAGCCTAAATGACCTATAGGCTATGGCTTTCTGTTCCCTTCTTTTCTAAGATTGTCCTACTTTGCCTGGATAATGTGTAGCAAAAAAAAACTCCAATTACTGTTTAAAGAAGTATGCTATCCTATATAAGGCCTATTACCATTGTCACTTTGTGCCCTCTCTCACAAAGAGTTTGTCTTAATATCCTATTTCCATGTTCTAATTTGTGTATTAGTGTTGACACTTTGGCTATTCTGCATTGTCTTCCTCTTACATCTGATCACTTTATAAAATAAGTAGCTGTACAAGCAACTCTGCAGAATGAATTGTAATTAAGGGTTTGATAATTCTGGATGTGGTAATAGACACATCAGCTTCCCCTTTGAAAGCAATTATATGGATGCAGAATTGTAAAATCCCTTCACTTTAATAGCTGTTCTATTGCAGGAGCAGTATGAATCAAAGAGAGTATCTCTTGGGTGTTGGACCTTAGCCTAACTCAGTTAATCTTGTTACTGGAGAAATTGTGAATGATGTCTTTGAAAGGTAAAGTACTGAAGATGATTTCTACAACTTCAAAAAGCTGAAACTTTTACAAGGAGCAAGTGGGCTTGTGCTTTTCCTCGGCAGATGAAAGATCACTGGGAAGCTGCAGGTGGCAGATTGTTGGGTGCACTCAGTAACAACCCGATCCTTCTGTTCCCTTAATTCCAAAGGCTATATACTCACCTATACTTATTGCAGTGGAAATCCAGCTGATGGGGACCGAGGATAATGAAGAGAAGGAACACATGTCCTTGAATCATGCTTCTCAAAACCTCTGCAGTTGTTCAATCAGCATCTCAAGTCCTTCTTTGATCCCTTTCCCCCAAAAAATTCCTAATTATTTTCCAGCCCAAAAATTCTCCTTTTCAGTCTCCATTTGCCCCTCACTTTCAAATTCACAAACATTAATATCCCTTTCAATCTAATTTTCCATCCCTAATCTCCCTTTCCTTTGTCTTTGTCACTCCTAAAACAGCTACAAGTGCATTCTCTACAGAGATGTGATTATCCAGATTTAGATTAATTTATCAGATGTACATTAAAACAACAGCAAAGTGCATCGTTTGCAGTAACAACAAATACAACCCAAGAAGATTATGGGGGTCACCACACATTCTGGCATAAATGTAGTGTTCACTTAGATGCAGTATCTGCTATTACAGTGCATTGATATTTGCTCAACAGTTGTTATTTGTAATTAATGTGTCCAATTCTGTGTGTGACTTCAAATGTAAACTTTCCACAAGCTGCTCTTCTCAAGTACAGTGTACCTTTGATCAAACTAAATTTTGTCTTTTTTTTCCCCAAAATCAGGTTTAATATCATTGCCATATGTCATGAAATTTGTTGTTTGGTTTCAGCAGTACATTGCCATACATAAAAATTACTGTAGGTAACGAAGATAGATAAATAAATAAACAGCACAAAAAGACAGCAAAATAGTTGGGTAATGTTCAAGGACTGTTCAGAAATCTGAATACAGAGGGAAGAACATCATCATCATTGTGCACCATGTTGTAGGATGTGGGCGATCATGGGCTTTCCATGACTGTGATTGTTCTTGGCAAATATTTCTACAGAATTGGTTTACCATTGCTTTCTTCTGAGCAGTGTCTTTACAAGATCGGGTCACCCCAGCCACTATCAATACTCTTCAGAGATTGTCTGCCTGGCATCAGTGGTTGCGAAACCAGACTTGTGATATGCACCACCTGCTCCCATGGCTTCCTGTGACCCTGATCGGTGGGGTGCGCTAAGCAGGTGCTAAACCTTGCCTAAGGGTGACCTGCAGTCTAGTGAAGGGAAGGAAGGAGCACCTTACACATCCTGTGGTAGAGGCGTATCTCTACCCTCCCCCCAAATAAACATAGCAAGCTCTCAATATGCAGCAGAACATCACAACAAAACAAAACTACAACAGCACAACACACCCCTTTTCTCCCCACCCAGACTAGTCTCCAACCCCAGGACAGGCTTACTCTGGGCCTCCAATCTCCAGTTTCTGGCCCAGACTCGTAGACATTAGGCCTCTGACTTCCTTGACCTTTGAGCTTAACCCCAGAACTCACCAGTCACAGGACTTTGAACTCCAGGCCTCGAACTCCTGACTCACATGGGCTTCTGATACTTGAACTAGCTGATCTAGAGTGTTGTCCCTAGGCTGGACTTGTAGACTTGCAGACATTGGGCCACTGACTTCCAGACACTCCAAGATCGGACCTCGACTTCCGGACTCATCAGTTTTGGTCTTCGCCCTTCAGGCATTAACTGCATGGACCTCTAATCCGGGACTCTCTGAACTGGGAGAGTCACCAGCCCTTATCCATGGAGCCTGCCAACCCAATCCCCATCCACGGGATAACTGGCCTTCTACTACGGAGTGCTCAGATGCTCTTGACCTCTTCTCTGCCTCCTCTTCCAACTCTTCATTTACAGTCTTTAACCTCCAAATCCCCTCATCCCTAAACCCTAACCCGTCCTCAAAACAATTCCTGTGAACTCAGCTCTCTGACCCATGGCCTCGACAGAGACTACAGCTTGGCACCAACTTGAGCAGAAGTGAGGGATCAAGGATTATTGCAACATTTGGCTCATTGAGTTGTGTCTGTGTACCAGGAGGGATGCCATTGCTCCCATTTACTTTATACTCTCTCAACAGCCACACAAATTATTCTCTCAAGAACCTGTCCAAAGCCCTATTGAAGGTGTGGTTTGATGATACAGAATTCTATATCCTAATTACTCTCAAGTAAAAGAGTAACTACTACTTTTTCACATCGCTTTGCACTTCTCTCCAACTATTGCCTCCTGGTCCCTGTGCCATCCACAAGTGGGAACAGAACTCTCTCTTGATCTTGTTGAAACCAGTCATGGTCATGTGGGGTGCCACTTTGACTCAGGATGTTTGAACACGAGAGATAGAAGCAGATGGAGAGTAGACAGCGTGCCCCTTCACTCGCTGCATTGTTTAGGAAAATTATGGGTGATCTCCAGGTTTCCACCTAAAACCTGTATCCCTGGTTTTCACTGGGTTCCACAAATCTATTGCTTTTTGTTTGTTACTGAAAACCCTACTTATGATGTTTGACACCATCATCTGAGAGCAGCCCCCTGGGCTTTAAACTGGCCTTCTCTAGCCCCTTCAGAATCTTACAACGTCAATGCTGATTCTCCTTAAGTATGTACCCATTTTACACAATCTTTCCTCTCAGGACAACCCAGTCATCTAAGGATGATTGTACTATATCTAGGGTAAGAACATTTAAGCTCAGATAATTATTAGCTTACCAAAGCCCAATACGTTGTGTCACTGAGTCAAAGGGATAATCAGCACAGAAGAAGCCCTTTCTGCACTGACCATCAACCACCCATTTATACAAATTCTACATTAATTTTATTCTTTGCATGTTTGCTTCAACTCCCCCCAGATTCCACAACTCATCTACACTGTAGGGACAATCTACACCGCCAATTAACCTACTAGCCCACACATTATTGGGAGACGGGAGGAAGCTGGAACACCTGGAGGAAACCCATGCAGCCCCAGACAGCACCTGAGGTCAGGATTGAACCTGGATCTCAGACGCTGTGAGGCAGTGGCTCGACTAGTTTTATAGATTAATTATATCTAATGTGGCACCTTTTGAAAAATGAAATATGGCACATCAACAGATTCTTTTTTTATCCAGCTAGCTACACCATTCATCAATAAACAAATTAATCAGTCAAAATTATTCTATCAGAGAATCTGTAATCACTTCCTTCAAAATAAACCATGAGATTAGCCCAATGTCTCATGTCAAGTTTACCAATTTGTAGTTTGTTTTCTTTCTTTCTTTTTGTAGGATTAGCAATGTTAAATGTTAGTATTCTACAACCTATCCATGCACTATCCAGGTTGTAACCATTTCCAGTATCCTTGGATGCACGCCATCAGATCCAGGTGATTTCGATCTTTAGACTCATTAGTTTCTCCAGTGTTTTTTTTTACTTCTATTAATTATGTTATGTTCCTCACTCTTATTAAGCCACTTGGTTCCCTGCTATGTCTGGAATGGTTTTCGTGTCTTCTACTGTGAAGGTAGATGAAAAACTCTCCTTTAGCTATCTGTTTATTCCCCACCACAATATCTCCTGCCTTAATCTCAATGAGACCCCTATTTATCTTAATGATCTATTCCTTTTAATATACTTGAGGAAGCTCTTACAAAGTGTCTTTGTACTTCCTGCTAATTTACTCCCATTTATGCGTTATTCCTTTGGGTTCACGTGATGTACTTGGCACAACAATTGGAACAATTAAGGCATTTTGGAGTGCAACCAGGAAACAATTTTTCATACAAAGCACCGTGGAAATCTGGAACTTGCTCCCCTAAAATGCTACAGATGTCAATTGAAATTTCCAAGACTGAGATTTAATTTTTTTTTTTGTTGAGGGTTTCAAGGGAAATAGAGTTGAGGTGCAGATCAAACACAATCTAATTAACAGTCTCAAGAGGATGGATGCTCCACTGCTGTTCCTATAACCATTATTGGCAAACACATAAATAGAAGCCTCAGATCATAATGGAAATGACAGTCCTACCACCACTGGAAATCTGGTGCAAGTGAACCCACTCAGGAGGCACCCTCAAAATGATTACTAATTATATATTTGAATCAGGATCAGAATCAAGTTTAATACCACTGGCAGATTTTGTGAAATTTGTTGTTTTGCAGAAGCAGTCCATTGCAATACATAGTAATAAAACTATAAATTACAATGAGTATATCAAAAAAATAAATACCGTAGTGCAAAAAGAGAGGGACAAGATACTGAGGAAGCGTTAATTAGTTCTTTGTCCGTTCAGAAATCTGATTGTGTATGGGAAGAAGCTGTTCCTGGAACACTGAGTGTGTGTCTTCAGGCTTCTGTACCTTCTTCTTGGGTAGCAATGAGAAGAGAGCATGTCCTGGGTGATGGGAGTCCTTAATGATGGATACCACCTTTTTGAGGCATTGCCTTTTGAAGGTGTGTGGATGCTGGGGAGGCTAGCGCCCATGATGGAGCTGGCTAAGTGTGCAACTTTCTGCAGCCTTCTCTGGTCCTATGCCCTTCTATAACAGACAGTGATGCAGCCAGTTAGAACGCTCACCACAGTACATCTGTAGAAATTTGCGAGTGCTTTTGGTGATATATCAACTGTTCTCAAACTCCAAATGAAATATAACCGCTGTCAGTAATTGCATCAATATGTTCAGCCCAGGATAGATCTTCAGAGATGCTGATACCCAAGAACTTGAAACTGCTCACCCTTTCCACTTCTGATCCCTCAGTGAGGACATGCTGTGTTCTCCTGTCTTACCCTTTCTGAAGTCCACAATCAATTCTTTGGTCTTAGTGATGTCGAGTGCAAGGTTGTTGCTATGACACCACTCAACAAGCAGATCTGTCTTGCTCCTGTACGCCCTCTCATCACTATATGAAATTCTGCCAAAAATAGTTCTGTTGTCAGCAAATTTATAGATGGTGTTTGAGCTGTGCCTTGCCACACAGTTGTGGGTATAGAGCAGTGCACTAAGCACGCATCCTTGAGGTCTATTGTCAGTGAGGAAGAGATATTATTTCTGATCCACACTGATTGTGGTCTCCTGGTGAGGAAGTCAAGGATCCAGTCACAGAGGGAGGTGCAGAGGTCCAGGTTTTGAAACTTTTTGTTTAGAACTGAGAGTAAGATTGTGTTGAGTAGGCAAATTGCAGTGGGCTCTTGCTTAAGCAGAAGTTGATTCTAGCCATGACAAACCTCGCAAAGTACTCCATTGCAGTAAATGTGAATGCCACTGGATGATAGTCATTGAGGCTGAACCTTTTGACCCAAAGATTCGGTGTAAACCAAGTGTCACTGAGTTTGATAATTTCTCTTTGGTATTTTTCCAATGTATTTCCATTCCTTCTTGCTTATTATTGGATTCTTTCATCAGTGTGATTTGAGGCAGTCAGATATAAGTTGGTGCTCAATAGTGGTTTGAGGGAATTGAATTGTGTACAAGATATGATTTACAAAAGACTGCTCAATGAATTATTAAAAATAGAAAATATGTGTACTACATCAGATCAACTGGAGCTCAAGAAAAGCAGCTAAGATCTGCACAAAGCTATCAAGCCTGTGAAACAACAATATAGGGAGAGGATTGAGTGAAGATTCACAACGAATAGCACGTGACTTGTGGTGAGGGTTACATACCATCGCAGACTTCAAGCCAAACATTGTGGTGCTGCCAGCATTGCGGCCTCTGTCCCAGATGAGCTCAATTGCTTTTTGCTAGGTTTAATGTCGCTAACTCTGAGCCTCCGAGGGAAGACACAGCCACAACCTGCAACCTGGTCATCTCTGAGGCTGAGGAATGCAGATGTTTCCAACGGGTGGACAGTCGCAAGGCTGCGAGACCCGATGGCATCCCAGGGCGAGTAATTAGGATGTGCGCAGCATTTTAATCTCTCTCTCTCTCCCTCAGTGTAGAGTGCCCTCCTGTTTCAAATTATCCACCATTGTCTCTGTATCAAAAACAACCAAGGTAACTTGCCTGAACGACTGGCGTCCTGTCGCACTCACCTCAATAATAAGCAAATGCTTTGAGAGACTAGTCAAGGACTACATCTGCAGCTTGCTACCACCCAAAATGGATCCCTTACAATTCGACTACTGATACAACTGATCGACAGACGACACAATAGCCACTACTCTACATACTATCCTTACACATCTGGAGAAGAATGACGCTTATGTGAGAATGCTGTACTTGGACAACAGTTCAGCATTCAATACCATAATTCCATCCAGGCTTAACATGAAGTTCAGAGACCTCGGCCTTGACACTGACTTGTGCAGCTGGATCCTGGACTTCCTGTCAGATCGCCAGCAGGTTGTAAGAGTGGGCTCCCTCACCTCCCATCCTCTGACTCTCAATACAGGAGCTCCTCAGGGCTGCGTAGTGAGTCCCCTCCTTTATTCCCTGTATACCCATGACTGTCTCGCTACCCACAGCTCCAAAATACTAATTAAATTTGCCAACGACACTCCACTGATTGGCCTTATCTCAAACAATAATGAGGTGGCCTACAGGGAAGAGGTCATCTCTCTGATACAGTGGTGTCAAGAAAACAACCTCTCCCTCAATATCACAAACACAAAGGAGCTGGTTGTGGATTACATTAGGAATGGAGATGGGCTAACCCCTAATGACATCAATGGATCTGGGGTTCAGAGGTTAAACAGCTTCAAGTTCCTCGGCATCCACATCACCGAGGACCTCACGTGATCTGTACACACTAGCTGTATGGTGAAAAAGGCACAAAAGCACCTCTTTCACCTCAGACGTTGAGGAAGTTTGGTATGGGCCCCCAAATCCTAAGAACCTTTTCCAAAGGCACAATTAAGAGCATCACTGCCTGGTATGGGAACTGTACCTCCCTTAATCGCAGGTCTCTGCAGAGAGTGGTGCGGACAGCCCAGCACACCTGTTGTTGTGAATTTCCCATGATTCAGGACATTTACAAGGACAGGTGTGTGAAAAGGGCCTGTAGGATCATTGGGGACCCAAGCCATCCCAACCACTATCTATTCCAGCTGCTACCATCCGGGAAGCAGTACCGCAGCATAAAAGCCAGGACCAACAGGCTCCGGGACAGCTTCTTCCACCAGGCCATCAGACTGATGAACTCACGCTGATTTGAGTGTACTCTACATTACATTGACTGTTCTATTTATCATAATTATAAATTACTATGATTGCACATTGCACATTTAGATGGAGACATAACGTAAAGATTTTTATTCCTCATGTATGTGAAGGATGTAAGAAATAAAGTCAATTCAATTCAATATGTGCATTGTCTGTAAAGAAAGAGAAAGCATGTTAACATTTTAGTCTGTGATGAAGACTTTTTCTGTCCATCGCATATGGATCAAATGCATTATTCCTCTGCTAGTACTGAGGGATACAGAGGACGTAAACCATAGCCAAGAAACTGGGCTGATTAGCAATGTATCAGCCATGAAGGTTGAAGTGCCTTGCAAAGTGGTGGCTCTGATTGGTGATTTGTAGAGGAGAGGGTGTTTGGGAATCACATCCTACTGGGGTGGTAAAGAATACAGTATGAACTGCCCTTGCTAGTCTTGTTTCCTCTGTAGATCCAAACATTGCAAGCTTTCCAAACATTGTAGCAGGGAACAGTGTTTGACATTGTGATGCAATGATATAAAAGGTGCATCTGTCGAGTATTTAATTCTAATTTCCTATTATGTTTTCATAAAAGCTTCTTGCGGAGGAGCTAAAAAAGATGGTGCCAGAGGGTTTTGTGGACCCAGGCAACTTCTTCCAGTTCGTCCGCGAAACAGCTAATTCTTCTTTTCTCATGTCCTTCTCTTCTTTTCAAGGCGGCTGGGGTCCTGTCAAAGTCTGTGATCTACAGCTACAGCTCAAGCTATGGTGCTCCGCGAGTGGTGAGTTCTCAGACTAGTCGTGTGGCCTGGTGCTTCCGTACCTCTTGGAATGCCTGGAAGTTGTGTGCCTTCAAGGTATGGCCCTGTAGACAACCTCGCTCCTCACTGACTGAAGCGTTGTAGGAGACCGAGATTTTGGGACAGCAGGCAGTGTGCACTGCTGTCGATAAAAGGCCCCTGTACCAGAGCAATTCCTCTCCCTCTCTTTCTTTTGATGGTGAGCGAGAGCCTGCCAATCCTCGAGTCGGGGGGCTTGGAGAAGCAATGCAGAAGATTGTAGCATCAGAACAACAAGCTGCTGGTTTCCCACTCTCGTTTTTGCAGCAGTGATTTCTTTCTCCCTCACTGGTGAAAGACAGCCTATCATGAGATACCCAAGTGTTGGGTTGTGGATTGTAGTTTTTGATTGAGGCCTCTTTGGGGGCTTTTGCTATTACTTGCATGGTGGGGGGGGGGGATTAGGGTCGATGCTTCTGCTGCTGCTTGTGCCTGGCAGGGGGGAGAGGCCTTGGGGGTTCTGACGTTTCCATCATTCATCCTTTGGGGGTTTTTTGTTGCATGGATGTCTGTAAAGAGTAAGAATTTCAGGTTGTATAATGTACTGTATATATTCTCTGATATTAAACTAAACCATTTGATTTAAATATGGTAGTGGAAGCTTGCTATTATTATTTATTACTGTTGCAGAGAGTTGTCTTTCTGCTAGTTGTGGGTGGATGAGATGGATCCCCAAAGGTGATATGGAGTAGGAATGGGAGAGATAAAGGACAAGATTTTAAGGCAAGGTTTTCCCTTAAGTTTTGGAAGTAGTGGGCATAGGAATTCTTGGTTATGTACAAACTGGCTGAGAACTGATAATTAGGTGATAAAGAGGTGGATGAACTACAGACTCTACAACGTGTACAAACACTTCCAATGACTGGAGCAAGAACTAAGGTTGATGAACTAAGAAGCCATAAACATAAGAGATTCTTCAGGTGCTGGAAATACAGAGTAATACACATCACTGGAAGAACTCAGCAGGTCAGGCAGCATCTAGGGAAAGGAATGAAGAATCGACATTTTGGGCCGAGACCTTTCATCAGAACTCAAAAAGCCAGTATTTTCTGAACTCTCATATAACCATATAACATTTACAGCACGGAAACAGGTAATCTCTGCCCTTCTAGTCTGTGGCAACACTTACACTCACCTAGTCCCACTGGCCCGCACTCAACCCATAACCCTCCATTCCCTTCCTTTCCATATACCTATCCAATTTTACTTTAAATGACAATACCGAACCTACCTCTACCACTTCTACTGGAAGCTCATTCCACACAGCTACCACTCTCTGAGTAAAGAAATTCCCCCTCGTGTTACCCTTAAACTTTTGCCCCCTAACACTTAAATCATGTCCTCTTGTTTGAATCTCCCCTACTCTCAATGGAAAATGCCTATCCACGTCAACTCAATCTATCCCCCTCAAACAGATGTTTTGAGCCACCTTACAACCTTTAATATCAGATTTTGGTACATCAAGAATAAAATATGGGATTGACCTTTGAAAATGATTTATGACAGATAATAAAGACAGAATGTCCCGAATGTGGTAATCTTAATGCCAGATTCTCCTATCCAAAGTTC
The DNA here is from genome assembly GCF_048418815.1 of Hemitrygon akajei. Taxonomy (NCBI): domain Eukaryota; kingdom Metazoa; phylum Chordata; class Chondrichthyes; order Myliobatiformes; family Dasyatidae; genus Hemitrygon; species Hemitrygon akajei. Next base: position 47,190,127 of record NC_133140.1, read on the forward strand.
AAAGTAAATTTAATATCAAAGTGCATATATGTCACCATATACAACCCTGAAGTTCATTGTCTTGTGGGCATACTCAGTAAATCCATAGAATAATAACCATAACAGAATCAATGAAAGACCGTACCAACTTGGCTGTTATACAAAGCCAAGCCTGAAATATAGAAAACTAACTTGATGCAATGGACGGATAGCACACTCCTGAAACCACTGTAGTCGAGACACATCTACTGCACCAGAACAAGGAAAATGTTAGAAAACACGTGAACATTATGCAAATGTTTAATTATGTAACAGTGCAGCAGTCAAACAGATGGAAGTTAGATGGTAGTGACAATGTGTGATAGACAGCGACAATGAGTGATAACTCGGACCTCCTGAACACAAACTTAAAACTCACAAATTAGAGAAATAAAATATGTCTGAGTTGTTTCTTAGGGAAAATAACGTGGCACAAAACATACTTTGTTTGCAAAACTTAACAGTAGTGGAGTCCTTGTACCTTAAACATACTTAGATACCAGATCATATATATATACACACACACAACAGAAGTGAGGTAGTTAGCTTTTTTGACAAGTGAGTCTCCTTGACCCATTCCCGCTGCAATGTTTTCCTCCAAATATTCATTGGACTTTCTTTTGCAAATTAGTTGAATCAGATTACAAATTCTAAATCCTGATTTAAATCAATTAGTTGTCCCGTGGAGTCTTCAGCAGTTTTCCCTGTCACATTTAATCCCTGCCTGTGGTTCTCAAACCCTTTCGGGGCCTGAAGCATCTCTGCATGTCCTTCTCTAGTGTAAGAAGCTCAGTTTGGCTAGTGGATCAATAGCACCCCATTCCTGTCAAACTGGTAAATCACTTCAGCCTGCTGTGAATGGGAAATCTTTAGATAAATTTAAGTTTTCTTTTGTTAAGTAAATGTAATTGGAGAAAATACCACCAAAAATGGAAGTTGTGACAAGTATTATCAAAATATAGATTATTTCTGTAAAAGGAAATTTGAATATATATTTTGGTATTATTTGAGAAGTATGTGTAATGTAAGGCTAGGAGGAAAATAATTTAAAAATGGGCAATACAACCATGGCATTAAGTGTTTTTGTTACAACTATTGTAATACAGGTAACTGAGCATCTGTTTTCCCGAATCATTCAGTTTAACATCCAACGTGAGACTTTTAAAGTATGATCTTCAGCAGAGGGTCTTGGTGCCGACTGAAGTGGGATGTATCCCAGGGAAGCATTTCCCTCCATAGATGCTGCCTGACCCGCTGAGCTCCAGCATTTTGGTCCAGATCTCCGTCATCTGCAACCTCTCTCGTGGCCCTGAAGAGCGTGTCCGCAGTGAGTGAGTCGGGGAGCTGAAGCCGGCATTTGCCCATGTCCTGTGCTGAACCTCCCCCTTTCAGGTTCCCACCTACCTGGCATGTCTCCCTCTCGTTGTGCACCTTTAGAATTCGCGCGTTTTTGCCGTCGATCCAGTCCGGGCACCGGCCTCCCATGCCCGCTCCACCCCACGGCGGCCGCCACCTTCTCCCGCGGGGAAAGGTGGCAGCTTTCTGCCCGCAAATCCATTGTGACGTGACCGTGTGACCCGGGGGCAGGGGCGGGGGCGCGCACCCTGTCCGCTGTCCCAGTAGCGCAACTACTCGGTGATGGAGGCGTCCTCCCTACTGCTAACTCAAAATGCGACGCCGAGCTCCCCAGCGTGCCCAGATCAATAAACGCTGCCTGGCTTGCTGAAGTAAGCTCATTAACGTGGGAACAGATACGGAAAGTACAGAAAAAGTTAAATACTTATGTAAGATTTGTAAATATACATCATAACGTTGGTGCTCTCAGTGCAAGACGTCCATCCAGCTTTGCCTTAAAAGTATTCAAAGAATTTGCTTCCATCACTCTATATTGAGATGGGTTATCAACAGCAAATGAGCCCTGGTTCTGGATTCTCCCAGAGGAATCATTCACTCCACATTCACCTTGTCACAATCCTTTGGGATCTTATATATTTAAATCAAGTCCCCCGTCCCTCTTCTAACCTCCAGTGAAGACATGTCCAGCTTTCCCTCCTGCTCCAGGTGCGGAGAACGCAATGAGACGGGATCTCCCACTGGCCACCCATTTTAATTCTACTTCCCATTCCTATTCTGACATGTCAGCCCATGGCCGCCTCTACTGTCATGATGAGGTCACACTCAGGTTGGAGGAGCAACATCTTATACTCCAGCTGGGTAGCATCTAATCTGATGGCATGAACATCGATTCCTCAAACATATGGTAATGCCCCACCCACCTTCACCATTCCCCAGTCCCATTTCCCACTCTCTTATCTCCTTACCTGCCCATCACCTCCCTCTAGTGCTCCTCCCCTTTACCTTTTTTCCATTACTTTCTGTCCTCTCCCTTCAGATACCCCCTTCCCCAGCCCTTCATCTCTTTCAACAATTGACATCCCTGCCCTTCACCCCCACCTGCATTGGTTTCATCTATCACCTACTACCTTGTATTTCCTCCTCCCCTCCCCCACCTTCTTACTCTGACTTCTCATCTTTTTTCACAATCCTGTTGAAGGGTCTCAGCCCGAAACATCTACTGTTTACACTTTTCCATAGTTGCTGCCTGGCCTGCTGAGTCCCACCAACATTTTGTGTGTGTTGCTTGCCTATTCCATGTTGTCTTTTGTCCCAAATACATCATTCTATTTGCTTGCAAGAGTTACGTTATATTATAAGACCATAAGACATAGGAGCAGAATTAGGCCATTTGGCCCATCGAGTCTGCTCCACCATTCAATCATGGTCAATCCTTTTTATCTCTCCTCAGTCCCACTCCCCAGCCTTCTCCCCATAACCTTTGATGCCATATCCAACCAAGAACCAATCAAGCTCTGCCTTAAATATACCAAATGACCTGGCCTCCATAGATGGCTATGGTAACAAATTCCACAAATTCACCACCCTCTGACTAAAGAAATTTCCCCACATCTCAGTTTTAAATAGTCCCACTTGGTGGCGCAGTAATATCAGCGCCAGACTCCGGAGCGAAGGTTCCCAAGTTCGAATCCAAGTCGGGTTGAGTGTTGAGCTAGCAACTCGGCCTCGTAAAAACAAGAATAACTTGCTACGGAAACACCGTCAAAAGATGGTGCCCTGATAACTCCACTGCCAAGTTAAGGGCTATTCTTCTTCTTCTTCAGTTTTAAATGGATGCTTCTCTATCTTGAGGCTGTGGCCTCTTGTCCTAGACTCCCCATCATGGGAAACATTCTTCCCACATCTACACTATTCAAAAGGTTTCAATGAGATCCCCCCTTATCCTTCTAAATTCCATTGAGTACAGACCCAGAACTATCAAACGTTCTTCGTATAATAACCCTTTCATTCCTGGGATCATCTTTGTGAACCTCCTCTGAACCCTCTCCAATACCAACACATTTTTTCTTAGATGAGGAGCTCAAAACTGTTCACGATACTCAAGGTGAGGCCCCAGTGCCTTATAAAGCCTCAGCATCACATCCCTGCTCTTGTATTCTAGACCTCTTGAAACTGAAACCTAACATTGCATTTGCCTTCCTCTCCACTGACTTTACCTGCAAGTTAGCCTTTAGGGTGTTTTGCACGAGGACTCCCAAGTCCCTTTGCATCTCAAATTTTTGGGTTTTCTCCCCATTTAGAAAATAGTCTGCACATTTTTTCTACTACTAAAACGCATGACCATGCATTTTACAACATTGTGTTTCATTTATTTCACAGTGACTAACAAGGGATGTTAAGGACTACAGAAAAACCAAAGGTAGCAAGAGTGGGAAGTTGGATGATTGGGAAGCTTTTAAAATCCAACAAAAGGCAGTGAAAAAAGCTTGTAAGAATGGAAAAGATGAAATATGAGGGCAAACTAGCCAATAATATAAAGCAGGATACCAAAAGTTTTTTCAGTTATATTAAGAGCAAAAAGGGAGGGGAGAGTTGATATTGGACCACTGGAAAGTGATGCTGGTGAGGTAGTAATGGGGGATAAAGAAATGGCAGATGAACTTAATAGGTATTTTGCATCTGTCTTCACTGTGGAAGACACTAGCAGTGTGCCAGAGGTCCATGCTTGTCAGGGAGCACAGTGAGCACCATTGTTATTACAAAGGAAAAAATGCCAGGCAAACTCAAAGGTCTTAAGGTGGATAAGTCACCTGAGCCAGAGGGACTACATCCCAGAGTTCTGAGAGAGGTTGCTGAAGAGATAACAGATGCATTGGTCATGATCTTTCAAGAATCACTTGAATCTGGCACGGTACCGGAGGACTGGAAGATGGCAAATGTCACTCCACTCTTTAAAAAAGGAGGAAGGCAAAAGAAAGGAAATTATAGGCCAGTTAGCCTAACTTCAGTGGTTGGGAGAGTGTTGGAGTCTATTATTAATGATGAGGTTTTCAGGTACTTGGAGACTAATGATAAAATAAATCAAAGTCAGCATGGTTTCTGTAAAGGGAAATCTTGTCTGACAAATCTGTTCTTCGAAGAAGTAACAAGCAGGGTGGATACAGGAGAGGCAGTGGATGTCATTTACTTGGATTTTCAGAAGGCATTTGATAAGGTGCCACACATGAGGCTGCTTAACAAGGTGAATCTGTGGTGTTACAGGAGAGATACTGGCATGGATAGAGGAATGGCTGACAGGCAGGAGGGAGAGAATGGGAATAAAAGGAGTCTTTTCTGGTTGGCTGTTGGTGACTAGTGGTGTTCCTCAGGGGTCAGTATTGGGTCTGTTGCTTCTTGTATTGTTTGTCAATGATTTAGATAATAGAACCATAGAACACTACAGCACGGAAAACAGGCCATTTGGCCCTTCTAGTCTGTGCTGAAACTTTATTCCGCTAGTCCCTTTGACCTGCACCCAGCCCATAACCCTCCAGACCTCTCCCATCCATGTATCTATCCAATTTATTCTGAAAATTTAAGAGTGAGCCTGCATTTACCACGTCAGATGGCAGCTTGTTCTACACTTCCACCACTCTCTGAGTGAAGAAGTTCCCCCTAAATCTTTCCCTTTTCACCCTAAAGCCATGTCCTCTCATATTTATTTCTCCTAATATCCCTTGAAAACCAAGGTTCCCTAACCCTGTTAACTTTGCCTTTAATCCTGGCAGGAACATGCAAACTGTGCACTCTCAAAATTTTGCCTTTGAAGGCCTTCCACTTACTGAACACATCCTTGCCAGAAAACAACTTATCCCAATCCACTCTTCCTAGATCCTTTCTTATTTCCTCATAATTGGCCCTTCTCCAATTTAGAACCTTAACTTGAGGACCAGAGCTATCCTTTTCCTAATTAACTTGAAACTAATGACATTATGGTCATTGGACCCAAAATGTTCTCCTTCTGTAATCTGACCTGTCTGGTTCCCTAATAGGAGATCAAGTATTGCATCATAATGGAATTTAAAAATTAGAAGAATGGGCAAAAAAGTGGTAGATGGAATACAGTGTTGAGAAATGTATAATAATGCATTTTGGTAAAATGAACAATAGTATAGACTATTATCTAAATAGGGAGAAGGTTCAAACTTCAGAGGTGCAGAATGAATTAGGGGTCCTTGTGCAAGACTCTCAGAAAGTTAATTTACAGGTTGAGTCTGTGGTAAAGAAGGCAAATACAATGTTGGCATTTATTTCAAGGGGAACTGAATATAAAAGTAAGGAGATAATGCTGAGCCTTTATAAGACACTGGTCAGGCTGCACGGAGTATTGTCAATAGTTTTGGGCCCCATATCTCAGAAAGGATGTATTGTCATTGGAGAGAGTCCAGAGGAGGTTCACGAGGATGATTCCAGGAATGAAGGGGTTAACACATGAGGAGCGTTTGGCAGCTATGTGCTTGTGCTCACTGGAATTTATAAGAGTGTGTGGGGATCTCATTGAGACCTACTGAATGTTGAAAGGACTGGATAGGGTGGATGTGAAGAGGATGTTTCCTATGGTGGGGGTATCCAGAACTAGAGGGCACAGCCTCAAAACTGAGGGGCAACCTTTTAGAACAGAGGTAAGGAGGAATTTTTTTAGCCAGAGAGTAGTAAGTCTGTGGAATGCTCTGCCTTAGACTGTGGTAGAGGCCAAGTCTGTGCGTATATTTGAGGAAGGACTGTTTTCTGATCTGTCAGGGCATTAAAGGTTATGGGGAGAAGGCAGGTATATGGGATTCAGTGGGATGTGGAATCAGCCATTATGGAATGGTGGAGCAGACTCAATGGGCTGAATGGCATAATTCTGCTCTCATGTCTTTCGGTGTATGGTCTTACCGGCCACTTTCTTGCCCATTCTGCTAATCTGTCTAAGTCCTTCTGCATCCTATCTGTTTCCTCGACATTACGTTCCCCTCCAGCAGTCTTTGTATCATCTGTAAACTTGGCAACAAAGCCATCTATTCCATCATCTAAATCATTGATATACAGCATAAAAAGAAGCAGTCACAACACCGACCACTGCGGAACATCACCACTCACTGGCAGCCAACCAGAACAAGATCCACTCGCTGCCTCCTACCAACTGACCAATGCTCTAACCATGCCAATAACTTTCCCGTAAAACCATGGTCTCTTAACTTGGTTAGCAGCCTAACATGTGGAACTTTGTCAAAGGCCTTCTGCGAGTCCAAATATACAACGTCCACTGCATCCCCTTTACTTGTAATTTCCTCAACGAATTCCAACAGGTTCAACAAGCAAGACTTTCCCTTAAGGAAACCATGCTGACTTTGACCAATCTTGTCCTGTGCCATATCCGAATGACAAAAATTTATTCACATACATACCATGAGCAATTTGTTTGAGATGTTTTCACGTAACTTCCGGCCTCTCAGCATGCATTGATGGAACAAACTGGTTTCCCCACACAGAGCCTATGCAGAAACATCACCTTATCTTGTAGTACCAGGCATCAGAAGGCAAGTTTCACTGAGTTGATAATCTTCCAGCAATATTTCACATTGGTCACTGTGCATCCCTGGGAACTGTAAATGGAGTGCAGTGCTGTGCTAAACAACTGTTTAGAATGAACCACAACACAGACATTGCATCCCTCTTTAGGCAAGCACTCATTCCAGAATGATGGTTTCAAACCTACCGGAACTTCCTTATTGCAGCCTGCGCTAGTGCTGAGATTCCACCTGAGCAGCCAGGAAGAGACCCCACCAGTCAAGCAAGGAGTTGGTGCTTGTTTGAATGTTCTGGCGGTGAGAAAAGCTGGCAGGGTCTTCTGTTTCTTTTTCTCACAGGGCCTTCAAGACTCTCCCTGTAGATCACTGCCTGTTGACTTGTGTTGTGGTACACAATGGTCCAGGTGAAGGGAATGTTCTGCATAATGTGGAAAGAACTCATTCTTCAGCATGTTGGGAAAAGTTAGAACTTCAGTATGTCCATAAGATCATAATTCATAGGAACAGAGTTAGGGCATTTGGCACATCGAGTGTGCTCCGCCATTCAAATGTGGCTGATTTATTTTCCCTGTCAACCCAATTCTCCCGCCTTCTCCTGCAACCTTTGACACCCTTATTAATTACAGACAGACAGACATACTTTATTGATCCCAAGGGAAACTGGGTTTCGTTACAGCCGCACTAACCAAGAATAGTGTAGAAATATAGCAATATAAAACCATAAATAATTAAATAATAATAAGTTAATCATGCCAAGTGGAAATAAGTCCAGGACCAGACTATTGGCTCAGGGTGTCTGACACTCCGAGGGAGGAGTTGTAAAGTTTGATGGCCACAGGTAGGAATGACTTCCTATGACGCTTAGTGTTACATCTCGGTGGAATGAGTCTCTGGCTGAATGTACTCCTGTGCCTAACCAGTACATTATGGAGTGGATGGGAGTCATTGTCCAAGATGGCATGCAACTTGGACAGCATCCTCTTTTCAGACACCACCGTCAGAGAGTCCAGTTCCACCCCAACAACATCACTGGCCTTACAAATGAGTTTGTTGATTCTGTTGGTGTCTACTACCAATCAAGACCTATCCAACCTCTACTTTGAATATACCCAATAACTTAACCTCCAGAGCCATCCGTGGCAATGAATTCCTCTGATTCACCACCCTCTGTCTAAGGAATTTCCTCCTCATTATTCTAAAGGGATGTCCTTCTATTCTAAGGCATGCCTTCTGGTCCTAGACCCCCCCCCCTTACCCCCCACCACCACTATTGGAAACATCCTCTCTACATCCACTCTATTCAGGCCTTTCAATATTCAGTAAGTTTCAATGAGACCCCCCCCCCCATATTCTTCTAAAGTCCAGTGAATACAGGGCCCAGAGCCATCAAACGCTCCTCATATATTAACCCTTTCATTTCCTGAATAATTCTCGTGAACTTTCTCTGGACCCCCTTCAATGCCAACACATCCTTTCTTGGATATAGGGCCCAAAGCTGCTCACAATACTCCAAATGTGGTCTGACCAATGCCTTATAAAGACTCAGTGTTACATCCTTGCTCTTATATTCTTGTTTTGTCAAAATACCTACACCAGATTCTAATTAATTGGGCCATCAGTTAATTGGGGCAGCTGCTTATTTAGGACAACTCTTAAAGAGATTGAGAAAGTAATCAGGATTCCCTTCATTTATTTGGGATACTATTTACAGGAGATAGTCACTCACGTGCAGTTGTGTGGCCATTGGACACTACGCTATGCTCAGAGCAAAAAGTAGTGCTAGTTGCATGTGCCTGTGTTATGTTATCCATTTGGGCTGATGGACGGCGAATCAAAAAATAGTGATATTTGATAATACTGCTTTTTTAAAATTTTGGCTTTAAATTTTTTTGAGGCCCTCACCATAAAAAGATTTGACACCAGCTGAAAAAAATTACCCTTCTGTTGCAATTAAAAGCCATCCACCAAACACCACTCATCGTCAGCTGGCAGAGATAAATGGAGTGCTGAAATCTAAAATTATATGATAGATAAACTGTGAGAACAATGGACATTTAGCAAGGGAACATACCAAAAATGAAAGTGTGAAGGTCAGGATCCAGATGTTGAAGAGTCCCTTAATAAATGGTTTTCCATTGTAACTGGCTGGTGTGTGTGTGTCTATGGACCAGTGTTCACAAACAAGTCACAGAAGCTAGCTAAGAAGCATGGTCACAAAAATTTTAAAGCAATGGATGGTTGGTTAGCTCAGCGGAAATGTATACACCACATTAACTTCAAGAAAGTGCACAGTGAGAAAGGTAGTGCTGATCCGGTAAGAGCAAAAGCGTGGAAATCTACGCATTTCCCTGAATTGCTTCAAAAATTTTGTACAGATGCTATGTACAATGGTTCAATTTCTAATCTTTTGTCTCCCCCTTGTTCTTGTAGGTAATGGTGACATGGTGTCCTTCATGACACTGGCTCGAAGAAGGTGCTAGGAAAACCGGGTCTCACAGGAACAAGGACAACTCATTTGGTAAGGCACAAAACGCAGAAGGTTATCCAAACAAACAACGTGTTAGGACACAGGAGTTGCTTACAGTGAGCCAAGTGAATTGAACAGTTTGCTTATTAGTCCAATCACGTACCATCCTGACTACATATCTCCCTCATTCTGAATTCTATTCATCGGAAACTCTGCTGCAAATTGCATTCACAAGGATTTTCATGATTCAGTAAGGTTGCTAACCTGAATGTTATTGAAAAATCAACAATGAAAAGACAAAGTCTGGAAGGTTTCTTAAGATATAGTCATGAACTGGGAATATGGTTTTGCTTGTATTTTTACTGCAAATCCCAAAATATTATGTTGTTATTATAAATGCATATTCCTATAAAAGATCCTAAAAGCTGGTGTTGAATGGCAGGAAAATTTCATCCACCATTGTCTAGATATGTTTTACTTTCGTTTATAAACGTACTATATAACCTACCACCCAGACACTAATCCAGAAGAATCTGAGAGGCAAGACTGCCCTCTAGTAATGGAGAAAGAGGCTCACTGCCATGAAACATGGACTGCATGGGGATATCCTCAGCAATTACTCTTCTACCAGAATCCTGGCATAAATTTGCACCCAGAATGGAAATACTTAACAGGAAGACACAAGCAGATAAACTGAGAATCTCAGTTTTAAGAAGGATTAGATTGCCTCTGTTCATTAGTTTTCAGGATTCAATCTGTAATACCAAATGTGCACTAAACATGACGCTGTTGTTGTCGGAGGCTAGAGGAGCGCAGGAAAGGTTGAATAAGTGTGGTACTGCTGACTAATGATTACATGGGGACAAGATGGATTGGAGTGCTGTGCTGTTTCATTGTTTGACAGAAAGCCCTTTTATTTGAAAATGGGAGAAAAAAGTAGAAAGGTCATGCTGTCAGAAGACTTTTTCCTCAGTAAAATGTGCCATAATGTCTTTTGCAACGAATACAGTGTGAATCTCCTTTACTTAACAATGATACTTGCCTTACATAATGATGTCAAAAATGCTGACATGGCACAAAAAAATTCCTCGTGTTACTTTCTGAATGCAGAAAGTTGTATGGGAGAACATATAATTGGAAGCAACGCACCTTCTGCCCCAAGACCAAAGTAATTGTGGTACAGTTAAATATTTAAAACTGATTCCCAAAAATACCATTGTAGCAGTTACCTTAATATTGTATAGGAGATATGGTCTGCTGATTGTGCATTGGACTACTAAGTAATTCACACTTCCAACTGAAGTTTCTTTATGGTATTTCAAAGAGAAATTAACCTTTTGTCTCCATTAATGAAGTCACAGTAGGAGGGGTTCTACTCAAATCAGCACAGGAACTGATAAAGTCCTTCAGAAGATGGTAGTTTTCTATGCTGAAGCCCAGCTAGTAGGAATCGAGGTGCACAGTCAATTAGACCTTGGTGTTGGCTTCACCAAGCTCAGAGGTGGAAGACTTCTGGCCTTTTATGGCCTGGTGCAGTCCAGTGTCTGTCTCTCTCGTTCTCTGTTTGTTTGATTCTCTCTCCCCTCTCTCCCCCTTTCTCTTTCACCCACTCTCCCATTCTCCCATCCTTTCCCTCTCCCTCTCTGTCTCTTGTCCAGCCCTTACATGATCAAAGTGCAAAGTAAATCTATTATCAAAGTACAAATGTGTCACCCTGAGATTCATTTTCTTGCAGGCATTCACAAAGAAGCACAAAAGAATCGATGAAAAACTGCACACAAAGAAAGGCAAACAGCCAATGTGCAAAAGAGAACAAATTTTGCAAGTAAAATTAAAAAAACAACAAAACAACAATAATAATGAATAAATCAGAAATAAATATTGAGAACAATAATTGTAGAGTCCTTGAAAGTGAGTCCATAGATTGTGGAATCAGTTCTGTGTTGGGGTGAATAAAGTTGTCCATTTCTGGTTCAGGAGCCCAATGGCTGAGGGGCAGTAAGTGTCCCTGAACCTGGTAGTGGGATTCCCAAGGCTCTCATACCTCCTTCCTGATTCAGCAATGAAAAGGGACCATGGCTTGGATAGTGGGGATCCTTGATGAAGGATGCCACTCTCTTGTGATAACACTTCTTGTAGATGTGCTCAGAGGTGGTGAGGTCTTTACCAGTGATGGATTGAGCTGCATTAACTGCTTTTTGTAGGCTCCTCTGTTCAAGGACATTGGTGTTTCCTCACCAGACCGCAATGCAACCAGTCAGTATACTCTCCACTGTGCATCTATAGAAGTTTGTCGAAGTTTTAGATGAAATGCTGAATCATCACAAACCTTCAAGAAAGTAGAGGTGTTGCCCTGCCTTCTTTGTAGTGGCACTTTCGTGCTGGGCCAGAACAGATCCTCTGAAAGAAAACACTGAGGAATTTAAAAGTTACTGACCCTCTCCGCCTCCGATACCTTGATGAGGATTAGTTCATGGACCTCTGGTTTGTTGTTGTAGCACCTTTCAGCTAGATTTTACACCACCTTTCACTTCGCCAACAGCAGTGGTGTTGTCAGCATTGGAACTGTGCTTAGCCTCACAGACATAAGTATAAAGTGAGTAGAGCAGGAGGATGAGCCACAGCTTTGTGGTGCATCTGTGTTGATGTTAAATGTGAAGGAGATGTTACATCTCTCTATGTGACCAGTGTAGTCTAGCTGGTTTAGATGAAATCTTTAGTACTAGTTAGTTACTAGAGCTGTGTGAAAGAACGTGGGCGTAATTAGCACAAAAACAAGATGAATGCTTGTTTGAGCTTTGCTAGCTTTCACATTACATTGTGTTAACGAATAACGTAAAGTTCAATATTTGATTCTCTGTGCAGCTATAATAAAACATGCAAAATAAACAAGTATTTTATTTTTTTCAGTGGATCTGTTGCAGTAAATGTAAAATTGGATTGCATTTTGAAAGCGTTATTATTATCAAATCTTTAAGTGATATTCCTGGGGAATTTTTTAATTTATCAAGTACTGATTCTTCCACAGAATTACTGTGTGAGACTGTAAATGCTTCTTTTGTTCCTTTATTCCAGGTCAAAAACCACGACCATACCGTTGACTAGCTATTGCATTATCTAATCAAATGAACAGTATGCACAGAACAACACACACAAAATGCTGGAGGAACTCAGTAGATCAGGCAGCATCTATGGAGGGCAACAAACAGTTGACATCTCAGGCTGAGTCCTCAGGAGTTCTTCCAGCATTTTGCGTGTGTTGCTTTGAATTTCCAGATCTGCAAAATCTCTTGTCAGTATGCATGTTTACCCAGGTTTCCCCCCACCCCCACACCTAGATTCCTTACATCAGATGTTTAAGCCTTAGAATAGTTTATGGGGGCAACTTCTTTACCAAGATTACAGCAGATCTTTCCGGAGAGATGACAAAGCCTCCTGTTTATTTCACTGCGTTCCAACAAACAACTACACTTTGCATTATGACATTTTAGCATCATAGAATGAAAGCATCCAAATGGGTTTCACAGGAATGTTGATCAACAATGAAAGTGATGCCAGAGAGTAAAGAGATCAGGTTGGATGGCTGAAGGTTTGGTCTATAGTTGGTATCTTACAGGAGGAAACAAAGGAAGAGTTTTAAGGAGAAAACTGCAAAGCTCAGGGCTCTGGTATTCAAAAACAGTTGTGAACCTTTAAAATGTCTGGATGAGCAGGAGAAAAATTTTGATTAAACACTGATAACTCAGAAGATATCAGGGCTGGGTGAGATTTTGATGATATTGTGAAATAAGATTAACATGATATCTGAAGAGAAAGATAGACTTCTTGAACAAATGATCCAACAGTTTAGTGAGAGCAGAAAGTTGGCTATAGTTAGAGTTAGCTCTTTCTGCAGATGCTATCTGATCTAATGATATTTTTTTCCAACATTTCCCTTTCCTTGTTTTAGGTTTCTAGCACCTGAAGTTGTTAAAACAAAAAAAATCTTTTACTTTAAGGTGGTGTAATAGGATTTTTCTTTTGTGTTGAATAATAATGAAGCACACATTAGAATTCCCTTAAGGTTTGCCGTCCTAACACAGTGCAAGGTAACAAAGTAGTGAGAGGCAGCTCATGTTAATGAATAAGCTTTGGGAAATCTAAGAATCATCTTAAGAATCTGGCTTTCTTTCCTCTTTTTGCAGGTGTTGCTGAGGTTTACCTATTTCAGGCCTGCAATGCCACTGTGTAGTCTAGTGTGAAATCCACAAGAAAAACTGTAAATTGACTCTTCAATGTAGGTTCGGGTTGTCTGTGATTGATCGCTGTAATATTTCTTCAGTATTCTATATCAGGAAGTATTAAATCAATGCAAAAAAAGAAGTGCAGGGCTGAATACCAGAGTATTCTGATTCAGAAGCTGTCAGAATTAATATCTTTAATTGTACTTATTGGATGAGTAATGCAATCATTGGGTACAATTGTTAAAATAAAATCAAAGAGGAAGCAATATATATGACATAATTAGAAACAAGAAGCCGCTTGTGATTTTGTCATCGCAAAATTACCTTGTGCATGATTATCCTCTATTACTAAATTCAAAATTATAACATTCTCAGTGCATAGTCAGATTTGAGTATTGCAAAAGAGCTTGGTTATATTTTAACAATCAGCCTGATATAACATCTACATTTTCATTATTTTAAACAAACTTGAAGCTGCTATATAGAAGGAAATAACTCAATAATGCAGTATATTTACCAGGTGCCTGATAAAGTATTGCCAAAAACATAGACTGATGGGCAGTTGTTTCCGGATTTGAAATGTCTATGGTAAAGCCTATCGAGCAGTTTAGGAGATGTGACGAGATGAGAAACACAAGCATTTTGCTCAAGCAGGTAGCCAAGTACAACAATCAAGGCGGCATAAGGTAATAGGCTGGAGCTCAGCATGTTGCTGTACAAGCATCACAATAAGATAACACATGAACAGATACAGAGGAATCCATTGACAAGCAAACAAAGAGTACACGGAAAGAGCTGGATGAGAATAATTTGGAGCAGGCTTTTGTTATTTGTAAGGATTTGTTATGCCACCTCTGTTTTTAAGTTTAATGTTTGGATTTAGAAATAAACAACATCTCTATAACTGCTACAAATTTTCTAAGAACTATATAATTGTGCAAGTTGGTGGAGGAACTAGTTTAAATTTTGAATTTAAATACTAATACTGTTTGCTGAACAAGGAAAAGTTAGGTTAAGCATAATTCCTACGTCATTAGAAACAGAAGTGTAATATTTAAACAGGGTGACATTTCAACTGCAGGTATGTTTATAGAATTGTGGAATATGAAGCAAAGATTATTTTTGTTTATCTCCAGGCAGAAAGTAAAGCAGAAACTATTTATTTTTGGGAACAAATTAGAAAGAGGCACAGATGTGCCAGTCTCCTGTGCATCGGTGTGACCTGACATGAGTCGGGAGACCGCTTCGCCGAGCATCTACGCTCTGTCTGCCAGAACAAGTGGGATCCCCCAGTGGCCACCCATTTAATTCCACTTCCCATTCCCATTCCGATATGTCTATCCATGGTCTCCTCCACTATCGTGATGAGGCCACACTTAGGTTGGAGGAACAACACATTGTATTCCGTTTGGATAGCCTCCAACATGATGGCATGAACATCAATTTCTCAAACTTCTGGTAATGCCCCCTGATGCACCATCAATAGCTCTCTGAGACGTGAAGGCGAGATATCGGCTTTTATTGACTGGAAGAAAGAACAAGCAGTAGTTGACCACCATACTACATCCTTGAGACTGAGGGCCGGGCTCAGGCCTCAATCGCCTTTATACCGGGGTCTGTGGGAGGAGCCACAGTCAGTGGGAGTGGCCACAGGAGCAGTCAGCAGGGGGCATGTCCAGACAGGTATATGTAGTTCACCACACCCTCAACACCTCCTCTTCTCCATTTCCCATCCCCTTGTCCCTCTCTCACCCTATTGCCTTGCCCAGCCATTGCCTTCCTCTGGAGCTTCTTCGCTTTTTTCTTTCTTCCATGGCTTTCCATCTCTTTCACCAATCAACTTCCCAGCACTTTACTTCATCCCTCCCCCTCCAGGTTTCACCTATCACCTGGTGGTTTTCTCTCCCCTTCCCCCACCTTTTAAATCTACCCCTCATCTTTTTTTTCCGAAGGGTTTTGGCCCAAAACACCAACTGTATTTTTTTCCATAGATGCTGCCTGGCCTGCTGAGTTCCTCCAGCGTTGTGTGTGTGTGTGTGAGAGTCCTTTTCAGTGTATGTGAATTGAAGGAGTTGTCTGAGCATTGTTAGCTCAATGATGGGCAACATGATGCACTGAGAGATTGGTCAGTTGGTGAAATCTTACAGGAAATCATTCAAAAATGGCTCCTAACTGAAGCACAAGTTACACGTAAAAGAGCGGTTGAAGTAGCTCTATCAATGGAAACAGCAGACAGAGGCTCAACTGAGTTGCAATTCGGAATATGCATGAACAAAATTTTTATGACTAAACAGAAACCAGGCTGGTCAAACAAATTGTGTTACTGCTGCGGCAGAGGCTCACATACACCAGACCAATGGAGATTTAAAGGCAAAACTTGCAGAAAATTCAACAGAGAAGGACACATACAAAGAGCATGTCGGGTAGACAAAAATAAATGGACTGCACAGGGAAGAGAAAAAAATTGAAGTTAAAGTTTTAGAAAAAACACTAATCTATGTGCTGTTGATGAAAAACCTGGCTGTGATGAGAGTGACAAAGACTGGGTAGGCTTGAAGTTTATAATGTGAAAACTAGCAATAGACAAACAATATGGGTTACGCCAGAAGGGAACAACAAGTTAATTAGAATGGATTTGGACATTGCTTTGGCTGTTTCAATCATTCTACAAAGTATGTTTGAATGACATTTCAAAGATATGAAACTGAATTCTGCAGGTATCCATCTAACAATTTATGCCAGAGAAAAGATAACTGCTGTGGGAATGATGTTTGTAACAGTAAAGTACAACAACCAACATGCTACATTGAGCTTGTATGTGTTAAAAAAACAGGAGGGCGAGCATTGTTGGGGTGTCATCTGCTGAAACAACTACAACTTGATTGGACACCCATCCACTATTTGCATGCCACATCCCCTGTAATAGAGTCAACTGAATGTGATTTAAGAAAGGTACTGGATGATGCCACAACTGTCTCTATGTGGTACACCATGAACTGTTGCCCCACAGAGGGCAAACAGGTGTTGCTGCCAACCTCTGTGCCTCTGGTTGGAAAGCATGTTGGACCAAGGAAGGACCGTGCTGCTCAAAGGAATCATGAAAGTGACATAAGCAGTGGTCCGATTACAACATGCAACAGCAGGCAACATATCTGAAAAAGCTTCTGATATGTTAATCAGGCAGTTACTTGCAAAATGTCACTTGATTTTAAACTGGAAGAAAGTTCAAAGACCTTAGGAAAGTTGCAAGCATTCAGCTTTTGTGAGTATAAAGAACCAGAATCTACTCTGCGTGAATTAAGGTTATCGCATGAACTTCAAGCGGGAGACAAAAATCCGCTTGTAAAAGTAATACAAAGACCAAAGCCGAACTGGATGAATGGACGGCCGAAAAGAAAGGAGTCCATGGAGATACAAAAACAGAGGATTTGTCATATGATGTTCTGGATGAGAAAATGAAGAGATCAGACCATAAAGGGAGCAATAGAAGAATTAATAAGACAATACACCAGTGAACCTTCCCAAGATCAAGATGCACATCTTGGAAAGAAGAAAGAGGAAAAGAAAGATCAGGCTCTTTCGTTCCATAAGGGCTATGGAAATAGAAGAGGATGAACTGGACCAAATTTCTCAAGAAATTAGCAAATTAAAAGGTACTCACAAGGAACTAGAAGAAAAAAGAGGGTGAGAAAAGTTGAAAAGGAGAAAAGAGATAGAGAGAAAGAACATAAACGAGAAAGAGAAAGGCAATAAAGAGAAAATCAATGTGAGAAAGAAGGAAAGTGAGAATGAAAGTGCGAGCAGGTTTGGGACCATGAGTGAGACTATAACAGGCATCGTGAGAGAACCAAGATGAGGTGGGGAGGGTGATCAAAAAGGGGATTGAGAGTGGGATAAAGGCAAAGAAAGAAGCTGGGACCGGGAAAGAAGTAAGGATCAAAGTAGACCCAGAGATAAAAGCCAAGAAACCACTTTCTGCAGACTTGGAGTCATCTCCTGCAACCACAACTGAGGGAGCTCCAGAACCTGAGGCTGTTTCACAGCCACAAGTCTAACCTGCCAAGCAGAGTGACCTTCCAGAGTGCCCCGGTGACCAGTGGAGTGCCTCAGGGATCTGTTCTGTGACCCCTACTCTTCGTGAATTTTATAAATGACCTGGATGAGGAAGTGGAGGGATGAGTTAGTAAATTTGCTGATGAAACAAAGGTTGGAGGTGTTGTGGATAGTGTGGAGGGCTGTCAGAGGTTACAGTGGAACATCGATAGGATGCAAAACTGGGCTGAGAAGTGGCAGATGGAGTTCAACCCAGAAAAGTGTGAGGTGGTTCATTTTGGTAGGTCAGATATGATGGCAGAATATAGTGTTAATGGTAAGACTGGTTGGCAGTGTGGAGGATCAGAGGGATCTTGAGGTCCAAGTCCATCGGACACTCAAAGCTGCTGCGCAGGTTGACTCTGTGGTTAAGAAGGCATACGGTGCATTGGCCTTCATCAATTGTGGGATGGAGTTTAAGAGTCAAGAGGTAATGTTGCAGCTATGTAGGACCCTGGTCGGACCCCACTTGGAGTACTGTGCTCAGGTCTGGTCACTTCACTACAGGAAGGATGTGGAAACTATAGAAAGGCTGCAGAGGAGATTTACAAGGATGTTGCCTGGATTGGGGTGCATGCCTTATGAGAATAGGTTGAATGAACTCAGCCTTTTCTCCTTGGAGTGATGGAGGATGAAAGGTGACCTGATAGAGGTGTATAAGATGATGAGAGGCATTGATTGTGTGGATAGTCAGAGGCTTCTTCCCCAGGGCTGAAATGGCGAGCACGAGAGGGCACAGTTTCACGGTACTTGGAAGTAGGTACAGAGGAGATGTCAGGGGTAAGTTTTTACGCTGAGAGTTGTGAGTGCATGGAATGGGCTGCTGGCTACGGTGGTGGAGGTGGATACAACAGGGTCTTTTAAGAGACTCCTGGATAGGTATATGGAGCTTAGAAAAATAGAGGGCTGTGGGTAATACCAGGGAATTTCTAAGGTAAGGACATGTTTGGCACAGTTTTGTGGGCCGAAGGGCCTGTATTGTGCTGTAAGTTATATGGGGGGGGGGGTGAGTGTGTGTGTGTGTGTGTGTGTGTGTGTGTGTGTGTGTGTGTGTGTGTGTGTGTGTGTGTGTGTGTGTGTGTGTGTGTGTGTGTGTGTGTGTGTGTGTGTGTGTGTAAGTTGAGATATTTTCTATATTCATTTGGAGTTTATAGCTAAGCAGGGAGGAGTGTTGATTATTTAATTTTTCAGTAATATTTGAATATAATTGTAAATATATTGTCTGATTAAGCATACTTTGTTCAAATAATTCATTCTGGTTATATGTACAAAGTATATGATTGCAGTACATCATCATCGTATTAAAGTAAAAATGAAACTAAGCCATATTCTCTTGGCCTCCTGTCTTTTTCTTGCAATTAGATTCATGTTTTGGAGTTACAAAACATAATGATTCCAGGTTACCAAGTAAATATTAATGCTGTTACGAACCCCGTAACTGGGTTACTTACCAGCAAAGATAGAGACGTCTGTTGAAGTCTGATGATACTATTTTTAACAGTATTTATTAGTAAAAATACAAAAAAAATATAAATGCAAATATACAGATAAT
This sequence comes from Hemitrygon akajei, assembly GCF_048418815.1. Lineage (NCBI taxonomy): Eukaryota > Metazoa > Chordata > Chondrichthyes > Myliobatiformes > Dasyatidae > Hemitrygon > Hemitrygon akajei. The sequence continues at coordinate 47,209,387 of NC_133140.1, forward strand.
ATACGTCATCAATACTAAACCTAAAAGTGCGGGTATAATAATAATCAATAAGAAATAAGCTCTATCGTTGTCTAGGGGATAATATATTGTCCGATTGAAATATATAGTTCGTTCAGTTCATGCAGGCTGCAGCCGTTGGGGACCCTGTGTGGCAATTGATGGAGAGAGAGAGAGATATGGAGAAAAACTTGCCGACTTTCCTTTTATGATTTCGATCCGTCGGGAGTCCCGTTGGTGTGGCCGTTCACTTGTGGCCTCTCCTTTAGCTAAACCGTTCTTCCGTGATGAGCCCGCCAACCCAGGCAAGGGAGGATGCACACGAGCCCCCACCGGCTTTTGCTATAAAACGCTGTCACTGGATTTCCAGCGTCTCTGCTGGTGCGTCTGAAGGGGGTGTTCCCCAGACCCTCTTTTATCCTTACTCACGGGGTCTCAGATGTCAATCAGGTTGGGATGATGCAATCCCTCAACCAGCCCACTCTGGTTGTCCCCTGAGGGGTTTCAATGAATAGTACAGTACTCAATACACAATTCCGTCTCCAAGAGACAATGGCCGTTATCAGTGGTTCCGTTTTGCTGAGGTCAGGACACATTCCAAACCTTGTGTATTCTGGATATCTCTCTCTCATTTCCTGGGTCCCAGACCCGAATTAATAGCGATCTTGCGATTCTCAAAAAGGAGGGGGTGATTTTGTACCTTTCGGCCCCTCAGAGTTGCGTCACATTCGTAACAATGCCCACAGACAATACACAGAAAATATCCCCCAAAAATGTGTCTGTAAATAAATGTGTCCTACTCTTCATCCTCTTTTTCCAATCCTGCTGAAGGGTCTTGGCCCGAAACGTCGACTGTACTCTTTCCCAAAGATGATGTCTGGCCTGTTGAGTTCCTTCATTTTGTGTGTGTTGCTTGGACTTCCGGCATCTGCAGATTTTCTCTTGTTTGTCCATAAAATAATGCCTATTTGACAATGTATACTCCACTTAACAGATTTCAGAAAATTTAATGATATTGTTTATGGTTTGTGAGACTTGAATATTGTGTACAGCTTTTGACCATTATAAAAAAAATGCCTTTGTCACAGAGGAACTGCAGATCTGGTGGGTTTGACATATGATAGGAGATTGAAATTACTGAGGCTGTATTCTCTGGATTCTGAAGAATACAAGGAGATATTTTTTCAAAAGATAGACAATGCCTGAAGGGCATAGAAGCTAGCTGTTTTCCCTAGACATGGAATTTAAGATCATGGAGCAGAGTTTTGGAATGAGGGATAGACTGTTTATGACTAGATGAGGATAAATTTCTTCACTCAGATGATGATTAATTTGTGGAATTCTCTGCCTTGGAGAATTGTGAAGGCTTCGTCCCTTTGCTTATTTACAAATTTCAGGACATTAAGGGGATTGGGGACAAAGATGTACTGGTGATTCATGGTGACATTTTGCAAACAAAATGCAAAACTTTGAGATAATCCTTTTCTGAAATATTATTGCTGCAATCTACTGTCTGCAGCCTGTATTTTTCCTTTAAGTAACATACTTTTAAACCAGCTAAACGAACTAGTGATTTTACAGTCTTCTGAAGGACTTGGATCAGAACACATTTGGCCCACTTAGTCTGCTCCACCATTTCATCATGGCTGATCAAATTTTCCTCGTACCCTCAATTTCCTGCCTTGACCCACTCCCACCCTCGTACCCTTGACCAATCAAGAATCTATCAACCTCTGCCTTAAATATACATACTGACTTAGCCCCCACAGTTGCCTGTGGCAACAAATTGCACAGATTCACCATTCTCTGGCTGTAGACTTGGTGGACTTAACTCTCAAGAATGCAGGTACAGCACCTTTAAGCAGACAGAGGCACATCACCACAACCAGAAAAGGAGGAGGAGAACAGGACTCCAAGCCAGATTGAAATCCTCTACTCATTATCTTGTTAACAAATGCACAGTCACTGGAAAACAGGATTGAAGACTTAAGGGCAAGAATTGGAGGGTAATGTGAAATTGCTGCAGTCTGTGTTTCACAGAGACGTGGCTAACTCAAGACACGACAGGTTCAGCGATATGACCCAAAGTCTTTTATATGGTGGATGGACCAGACTGCTGATTCGGAGAAGGCAAAAGGTGTTGTCTGTGTTCAGACGCGGCCTTCTTGTTGCTCTCTTGTTCCGCCGACCTGTAACGTCTAATGGTTAGTTGCTGACCATATATATCAACAGAGTTCTTCTCCATGCTCCTGACTGCAGTTTACATATCGCCAAAGGCCAGTGTTAAGTAGGCACTCGAGGATTTGTGTGCCTCAGTCAGCAAACAGGAAACAGCCTACCCTGACGCCTTTCCAATTATTGTCGAGTACTTCTGTTTGGTTTTGTTTGAAGAAATCTCTACCCAATTATCATCATCAGATCACTAGGGGTTCCAACACACAGCTTTACTATCATAAGGAATGCTTACTGTTCAATCACTAGACTGTGTTTTGGGAAATCTGGCCATCTGTCTGTCCTCCCCCTCCCCACATACTGGCAGACGCTAAAGAGCAAGACTCCGGAAGTAAGGACATTGGAGAGGTGCAGCTATGGGTTTGTTTTGATTCGTGGACTGGGTCATGTTTAAGGGCTCATCAGAGTTTCTGAACAAATATGCTATGGTTGTCACAGACTTTATAGAAATAGTCACAGATGAGTGTGTGCCCACAAAATAATTCAGTGCGTTCCCCAACTAGAAGCCCTCGATGAACCATGAGATCCACAATGTGCAGAGGGCCAGATCAGTGTTGTTCAGGACTAGCAACCAAAGAAGCTACAAGAGGTCCAGGAGAGAGATCAGTGGGGAGGGATAAATGGACAAGGGGGTTTCTGTTACACAGAGCTCTGATATAGAGTCTTGACATGGAGACAGGGTTTTCATGGAATAACTTGAAACTAGAGCTGAACTTAGAACTAACGGTTCTAAACAGTCAGGAAACAAAGTTATCACATGGGAATAGACCAAAGAACTGGCAACCAGTAGTTGTGACACCAGTCTCTGATGGAAACCAGGTGTGCTGTAATTAAGTGAACTAGCGGCAATTGGGAATCTAACGACTGGAATTTAAGGCATAACCAAGGAGATAGGAGCGAGATGGGGGACAGCCAGATGGGACCATGACAGTTGCATAGGGAGCAATCCCTGTGGAAAGAGAAAAGGCTGGAGGGAAAGATGTGCTTGGTGGTGGAATTCTGTTGGAGATGGCAAAGTTACGGAGAAATATGTGCTGGACTTGGAGTCTAGTGGGTGGTAGACGAGGACAAGAGGAACCCTATCCATGGTGGGGTGGTGGGTCATTCAGTGTTATCATTTCAGAGAATCTGTCCTGGGTGCAGCATGTATGTGCCATTGCAAAGAAGCACAGTAGCACATCTACTTTCTTAGAAGTATGCAAAATTTCCGCAGGTCCTCTAAAAATTTGACAGTTTTCTATAGATGTGTGGCATCAAGGCCTCTGATGGAAACACCAATGCCCTTGATTGGAAAAGTCTACAAAAGGTATTGGATGCAGCCCAGTCTGTCACGGGTAAAGCCCTTCTCATCATTGAGTACATCTACATGGACCCCTGTTGCAGGAAAGCAGCTTCCATCATCAAGGAACCTGACCTTCCAGGCCATGCTCTCTTCTTGCTTTTGCCATCAGGAAAGATGTACAGGAGCATCAGGACCCACATCACCAGGTTCAGGAACAATTATTTACCCCTGAGCTATCAGGTTCTTAAACCAGAGGGGATAACTTCACTCAACTTTACCTACCCTATCACCGAATTTTTACCTCAACCTATGACCTCATTTTCAAGGGGTCTTCGCCTCATGTTCTCAACATTTATTTACTTATTTATTTATGTATTATTATATTTTTGTTTTTTTCTCAGCTCAAGCTGGTAAAACCTGAGGTACGGGCATAGCAAAATATACTTATTTCTCAATTGTTAGAAACTTTTGGACTATTCTAGTAATGTAGCTTTCTGGAGATTTACATAAATATTACTGTGTAGGCCTAATTGTTTAACACTATTGTGTAGGCAGGGACTTTGGTGTGATAACATTTGATGATATTACTATTGGGACAATGTATATCCTGTTCATGTTCCATAGTCTTTCAATTTCCTCTTTTAATTCAGCATATTTCTGGTGTTTTTCACTTATTGATTTCTGTATGCTATGTGTTTAGAAGGGCTTTATCTATTAAGAAAGTTGTTCTTGGATGTTTATCCGGTAATATTATATCTGGATGGTTATTATGGATAAACCTATCTGTAAAAATGAATTGATTGTAATAAAATTTGTAGGACCCTGACTCTAAAATTCAATCAGGCTTGTATTTATAGGAAAGGTATGGTGTCTTTTATGAGTTTGTACTTTAAAGCAAGATTTTTTTGAATGATGTCTGCCACTTGATTGTGCCTGAGTAAGTAATCAGATTGAGTTAAACTGTTGGATTGTTTCTGGTTTCTCTTGGCATTTTCTGCATATATTGTCTTGAATTTGTTAGTATTTTATTCTGTATGTTGATAATTTTTTTTGTGTTAACCACCTGGTTCTGTATTGCCACGAGGAACTCCTTTGTTTCTGGGTAGAGGTCTCCAACTCTGAGCCAGGTGTTTGATGCTTCCTTGCTGACATCTAGTCTGCTCAGATCAGGGGGAGGGTCATGTTCTTCCACCGGCTGATCTTTTCTTTGTACTGATAATTTCTTCATTTATCTGGATTGTGCTTTAATTTATGTTCAGTCGTGTGTACTTCTTCTCAGAATTGCATATGCTCACCTGGAGTGCTGAATTGGGTGTTTTTTTATGAAAGTATATCCTTAGAGATTTTATTTGACTACTGTGTACATTTTTTATGTCTGTTATTTCTCTTCCTCGTTCTGTCCTAGGTAGTGTTAACCTAAGTGCATTCAAGTGTAAGTACTGTTTTTTAAAAAATTTGTCATTTCAGTTCTTATTTTTCTTTGTAAATTTTTCAGAATGGTTTCAGACCAAGATAATATTGTTATGGTCCAGTCCAGAGCCCGCTTTCCGGGTCTTGATCCGGTCCGCAGACTCCAGACTCCGGGTCTTGTAGCCGTCCCTCCTTTCACCCTTAAGCCCAAATAAGATCATCTTGGTTTAAGGAAGTGCACCTGAGACCTATTGGCTTGCAGGTGGATATAAGGGGCTCTGGGACTGAGTCTAGTTGTTTGGAGGGGTGGAGGTGGTGGTCGTTGCTGCCGCCGCCCTGTTTCTCTTGTACCTGCTGTTCCGTCTGGTTTGCCTTATTCGTGCTGTTGTGCTGTTTGCCTGGCTATCCTGCTTTGACCCCGGCTTGGAGTACCCACCGTTAATCATCTAGTTCTGTAAGTCCGTTCTTGTAGTCACCCTGGACCGAGCTCCCTTCTGATCCCTTGCCTCTGTAAGCAGGCTGGACTGCCATTGCCCTGTGGGGGGACTCTGACCCTTTCCTACCCCTCTCTTCCAATGGGTGGTGCCCCGCAACCTGCTCAGGTGCTCCACGTCTTGCCCAGGCCCCTGTGTTCCTGCCTGGGATGCCGGGCCCTGCCCAGAAATAATGTGACCTGCCCAGGGGGCTATCCTCCCAGCATTCCTTGTCCCATAGACCCATCCTTTGGCCTAGCCAGGGTCCTGCCTTTGCCATGAAATCTCTGAACCCCAGGATCACCGTTGCATGCCACAGGATCTTGTTCTATCCTTTAGTTGTTCCTGTCCGCCCCTAGTACTTCAGTGCCTGCGTCCTGCATTTGGGTCCAGTCTCCACGTCCCCTTGTGACAAATATAACAAAAGATAACATTAATATGGGTTTTGCAAAAGTATTTATTGGCTTTGTTCTATTTTTACTATTGAGCTCTGTTTGGTAGATTTTTTTTAAGCCGTGAAGTAAATTCTGTCAAAAGTTTTCCCTTTATTATTTATGTTATTATTTTTTTTTCTTACTTTTTGTATTTGTACATTTAGTTGTCTTTTGCATGTTGGTTGTCTGTCTGTTCTGTTGTGTACGGTCCTCCATTGAATGTATTGTGCTTCTTGTATTTTCTGTGAATGCCCACAAGCAATCTCAGATTTGTATACAGTGGCATATATGTACTTTGAATTAACTTTGAACTTTCTAAGGAACACTGCTGAGAAGTGGTTGAAGTAAGTCATGAACCTAAGAAATGGGAAGGCTTGCTTCAAGAGTCAGATAGCTTACTCTTGCTTTTATTTCTTAGTTGTTATGATACAACCATGACCTTTAGTTTTGAAAGTATGCAAAACTCCCTCCATAGGACAATTGAAAAATGTGAGCATATCGGGGCAGTTTATAAATAGCAATGTCAGTGAATTGGTGAGTGCATTCTCACACCCCTTTTCCCCTCTTTCTCAGCTATTTGAGAAGTAGTTGGAGATGTGAGCTCGAACTGCCTGCGAATCCCTCAACCTACTCATATTGGAGGCTGAGCGCTGGTTATATGAATGTTTTCTTTTAGCTGCTCCTCAAAACAATTTATTTCAAAGTCTTTATTTCAAGTCTTAATAACTTAGATGATCTGATAACTATTATACACATAGGAAGCACCTTGATAATAAAACACGGGTGGTGTGTCCTTTCTAAGCTGTTCATTATAAAATGTGAGTCATGCTGATTGTAATAGTTGTAACTGGGCTATCTCAATGATGTATGTTGGCGCAGCTCTTTTAATAAAAAGTGTACACATGGAACAACACCAAAGATCACTGGAACACCAAACATTAGATCGAAGTGATATGCATTTTAAAGTGTTGCCTCACCAACCAATGTAGACAGCCTGGAGGAAATGTCGACCTTGCTTAAAATAAAGCAGCCAGCTTCCATGAGAAGCTGCCAGATGTGTCTTGAATTTGAGCAGTGTTGCTGCACAGTGAGAATCCTCACAATCAGACACTGCTGGCCCTTGCTGGGCAGCTCGCAGAGCAGGCAAATTGCCGAAGTCGGACATCAGGGGAGTTGCTCATACGGCCTGGAGTCGTCAGTCAAAGGTAAGCATAATGGCCTGGAGATAGATATGGATTTTGATGCTGCTGTTTTTCTCAATAAGAATTTGAGTTTTTCAAAGCTTTTCTAATAACACACTGCAACATGAAATGAATCTGATTTTCCATTTGGTATTTCTCATGCTGAAAACCGAATCTTGCTATTATTTGTTGTTTAAATTCTCACCATATGAATTTCTGTCAAATGATTTAACTGACATTGGGATCTTCGACTATAAACAGAATGCAAGCATTCTTTGGATCTATTTTAAAGATGCCTCTCAGGTTTCTTTTAAGGACTTCATACGAGGTCTTCCAGTAACATCTTCAAGTAAACTCCAGAAAGACATATAGGCAGAAGAGAGCAGAAGTATAGAAGATTCATTGTGTTAGAAGTGAGGTGACAGATTCAGTCATAGAGACACAGAAAAGTACAGCACAGAAACAGGCCCTTTGGCCCATCTAGTCCATGCCAGACCATTTAAACTGCCTACTCCCATTGATCTGCACTGGGACCATAGCCCACCGTACCCTGGCCATCCATGTACCCATCCAAACTTCTCTTAAACATTGAAATCGAGCTCGCATGCACCGCTTATGCTGGCAGCTCATTCCATAACTCTGACTGAAGAAGTTTCCCCTCGTGTTCTCCTTAAACTTTTCACTTCTCACCCTTAACCTATGACCTCTAGTTGTAGTTCCATCTAACTTCTGTGGAACAAGCCTGCTTCCATTTACCCTATCTGTACCCTTCATAATTTTGTATACCTCTATCAAATCTCTTCTTAATCTTCTATGATCTAAGGAATAAAGTCCTAATATATTTAATCCTTTATAACTCGGGTCCTCCAGACCCAGCAACACCCTTGTAAATTTTTCCGGTAGTCTTTCAACCTTATTTGGCCAAAACTGCACACAATACTCCAAATTATACCTCATCAATGTCTTCTACAACTTCAACATAACATCTCATCTCCTGTACTCAGTACGTTGATTTATGAGGGCCAATGTGTCAAAAGCTTTCTTTACGATCCTGTCAACCCGTGACCCCACTTGCAATGAATCATAGACCTGTATTCCCAGATCACTTTGTTCTACCACACTCCTCAGTGCCCTAATGTTTACTGTGTAGGGCATACCCTGGTTGTTCTTACCGAAGTGCAACTCCTTGCAATTGTCTGGATTAAATTCTTATTGCCATTTTTCAGACCATTTTCCCATCTGGTCCAGATCCCTCTGCATGCCATGATGGCCTTCCTTGCTGTCCACTACACCCCCAATCTTGGTGTCATCCACCAATGTGCTAATCCACTTAACCACATTATCATTCAGATCATCGATATAGATGACAAAAAGAACAACACCTCAAAGCCATGCTGACCGTCCCTAATCAGTCCCTTTCTAACCAAAATGCTCATATATCTGATCCCCCTAGAATACCTCCCAATAACTTTCCTACTACTGATGACAGGTTCACCGGCCTATAATTTCCTGGTTTACTTTCAGAGCCTTTCTTAAACAGTGGAACAACATTGGCTACCCTGATACCTCACCTGTTGCTAATGATGATTTAAATATCTTTACTCAGGACCCAGCAATTTCTGCACAGGGTCTGCGGGAACACCTTGTCAGGTCCTGGGGATTTATCCACCCTCACTTGCCTCAGGACAGCAAACACCTCCTCCTCTGTAATCTGTACAGGATCCTTGAAGTTGATGCCTCTTCTCCTCACTGCTACAGACTCTGAGTCTGTTTCCTGAGTAAATACAGATGCAAAAAAATCATTTCTTTTTGGCTACACTCAAAGGTTATCTTTCTGATCTTCCAGAGGTCTAATTTTGCCTCTTACAATCTTTTTGCTCTTAACCGGTCTGTAGAATTCCCGGGGATTCTCCTTCACCTTGTCAGCTAGGGCAACCTCATGCTGCCTTTTAGCCCTCCTGATTTCTTCCTTAAGTGTTCTCTTGCATTTCATATACTCCATATGTACCTCATTTGTTCCTACCTACCTATATCTATGTGCCTCCTTTTTTTTCTCAATCAGGGCCTCAATACCTTTTGAAAACCAAGGTTTGCTACACAGGTATTTTTTTACCTTTTTATTCTGATAAGCACATACAAGCTTTGTACTCTCATAATTACACTTTTGAAACCCCCGGACTTCCAAAATACACCTTTGCCAGAAAACAGCTGGTCCTAGTCCTCACATGCCAGATCCTTTCTCATACCATCAAAATTGTTAAGTTAAAGTCTGTCCCGAGCCTTATGGGCTCATCAGGCTGGTGCTTATGCTGGTTTCTGTGGCGTGAAGCGACTGAGAGTATGAGACTCCCCTCCCCCCCCCCCCACCGGATAGGACGGCAGTCTATCGCAAGCATTTTGCCGGTACCCATTTTCAGCTGGGTGGACTGGAGCAATGTGTGGTTAAGTGCCTTGCTCAAGGACACAACACGCTGCCTTGGCTGGGGCTCGAACTCGTGGCCTTCAGATCGCTAGTCCAACACCTTAACCACTTGGCCACGTACCACATCAAAATCGGCCTTTCTCTAATTTAGAGTCTCAACCCAAGTACCAGACTTGCATATTTGCTTTGGAACTAATGGCACTGTGATCATTAGATGCAAAGTGTTCCCTGACACAAGCTTCTTTCTCCTCTCCCGTCTCAATCCCTAATAGCAGATCAATAGCACAATCTCTCACTGGGACTTTTACATACTGATTAAGGAGTCTTTCCTGAACACATTTGACAAACTCTATCCCACCGAGTCCTTTTACAGTACAGGAGTCCCAGTCAATACGTGGAAAGTTAAAACAACCTACCATTACAACCTGGAGGAAATCTGCAGATGTTGGAAATTCAAGCAAAACATGTGTCACCATTACAACCTTGTGTCTCTTGCAGAAGTCTGAAATCTCTCTAAAAATTTGTTCCTTTAAATCCCCTGCACCATTGGGTGGTCTGTAATGTACACACATTAACATGGCCTTGCCTTTCTTATTCCCCAGTTCCATCCATAATGCTTCACTAGACGAGTTTTCCAGTTTGTCCCGACTGAACAATGCTGTGACATTTTCCCTGACTAGTAATGTCACCCCTCCTCCTTTAATCCCCCCTGCCCTGTCGCATCAAAAGCAATGGATCCCCAGACTATTGAGCTGCTAGACCTGTCCCTCCTGCAATCAAGTCTCACTAATGGCTACAATATCCTAATTCTAGGTGTTGATCCATGCCCTGAACTCATCCTCCTTTCCTACGATAGTTCTTGCATTGAAGTAAATCTTGCTCAGGACGTTGGTCGCACCATGCTCAACCTTTTGATTCCTGACTTTGTCTGCGGTCTTAACAACATCTGACTCCACAACCTCTCCACTATCTGTTCTGGCACTCTGGTTCCCATCCCCCTCTAACTCTAGTTTAACATTCTCCTCCCTCCCCTCCACCTCCGTGCAGCACTAGCAAACCTTCCCACTAGGTTATTGGTCCCCTTCCTGTTCAGGAGAAACTGTCTCTTCTGTACAGGTCTCAGCTTCCCTGGAAGAGAGCCCAATGATCCAAAAATCTGAAGCCCTCCCTCCTACTCCAACTCCTTAGCCACACATTAAACTATATAATCTTTCTATTTCTGGCCTCATTAGCATGTGGCACAGGATGTAATCCTGAGATCACAACTCTGGAGGTCCTGCCCTTAAATTTAGCACCTAACACCCTGAATTTGCTTTGCAGAACCTCTTCACTCTTCCTACCTATATCATTGGTGCCTACATGGGCCACGGCCTCTGGCTGTTCACCCTCCTACTTAAGCATGCTGATGACTTGATCCAAGATCAAGTCCTAGACCCTGGCACCCGAGAGGCAGTATTTAGGACTGCTACTTCTCAGGTCTGACCCCGATCTTGGATGCTGCCTGGATGGACTGTGCATATTTCCCCTGCAATCTTCTGGGTTTTGCCCCGTGTGTATATGTTTCTCCCCCATGTCTGGAGATGTGCTGTTGGTCATTTGGCTTCTCTGTAGCTGAGTTCTAGGGCAAATGGTGTGCATGTGAGATAGAATAAATTGCAAGGGTTTTGGGAATTAAGTAGAGGTGTAATGGGACAAATGGAACTGTCCTGTCAGAGACAGGACATAATGGGCTAAGTGACCCCTCCTCTGTAATAATAGTAAGTCAGAGATGATATTCCAAATATGTGTTTCCAGCTCAAAGAGTGCTTGATCCAGTTTCTAGAAAATTAATTGGTTTCACTAGGAGCATCCATAGCCAGAACCCCCTAGCATTTTGGATGCAGACATGGGACTATTATTTCATTTGGGGAATTTATGGAAAAATTTGGGAGCAATAAACACTCAAATTCAATTGAATTAATTCCAGGGAAACGAAATGGGATTTGAATCTATAATTAGCTTGTAGACAGCAAATGAGCATGGGAGACCTTCAAAAATGAGGTAGTAGGGGGGTAAAGAGTGGGCAAGTTTTCATGAGTAAGAAAGGGCTAGAGTTTCCCAGCTAAATAAAAATGCAGAGACTGCAGTGCAGCTGAAATGGAAGCCTGAGATTTGTGATAAGAATCAGACTCACAATACAGTGGAGACCAATATAGAATACAAAAAGGACAATTGCAAATCAAATATGAGGGACTAAGGTAGTGTAGGATTAGATTAGATGCAACATAAAAGGAACCTAGAAGTATTTTGTGAAGTATAATAGTAAAGAGGTAATGCAAAGTTGTTCTCCTGAATGTCTGGAACATAATTGAAGTACTAAATGGCTTTGCTGATGTGGTTGAATAGGCAATGTTACAGAATAAGAAATTTGATTAAATAGTCAAGTATTCCAGTAGGCTTTGCAATAACATGCATTTTTAGCCAGCAAAGAGTATGAAGGAAGGGGGGGGGGGGGGGATTGAGTTTTGCTTCTTTGTTTCTGTAAACTATGTGTCTGTGCTAATCAATATGTCTGAATTATTTGATGAAGTATCATGAAAGTTGATGAAAGATACTTAAAAATTGATCTTTGGAAATGATAAAAAGTACAAAATAGATGATTGGTGAAAGAGAAATTATGGCATTAAAACACAATGGGACAGTATTTATCAAACTGGCTCAGAAATAGAAATGAGAAGTAGGTGCAGAACGATCATTTACCAGATAGGAACATGGGAAACAGGAGCAGGCCAATTAGCATTTCAAGGCAGCCCTGCTATTCACAAATCTACTAATAAAATACATCTATAAAACCTCTTCTATGCAAAGGTTATGGTTCTTCCAATCTCAAGTTCCCAAATAGCCTGTGATCCTTGACTTCCTTGTAGATTAAATGTCTGTTAATCTCCATTTTGAATACATTCAGTGACTCTGTGATGCACCATCAATAACTCTGAGACGTGGGTTAAGGTAGGCTTTTATTGGCTGGAAGAAAGCACAAGCAGCAAGTGACCATCACACGACATCCTGGAGACTGAGGAGGGGTCTGTGGCTCCAATCGCCTTTATACCGGGGTCTGTGGAAGGAGCCACAGGAGCAGTCAGTGGGGGGGGGGGGGGTGTCCAGACAGGTATATGTAGTTCACCACACTCTGTTTCCAAACTCTCTGGGTGGCGAATTCCAAAGAGTCACAACCTTCTGAGAGAGTCAACTCCTCCTCACTTCAATCTGAAATGAATGAAATTTGTTCCGAAATTATATCCATGATTCCACATGCTCCCACTTGGGGTAGCATCTTTTTCAACATCTACCATTGTCAATCCCCCACCGAGTCTTTCACATTTCAATAAGATCCCATCTTATCAAACTCCAAAAGAGTGTAGGCCCAACTACTTCAAAGTCTAAATTTGATAGCCCCTCTATTCCCAGGAATCAACCTAGCGAAGCTTCATTCCAATGCAGGTAAATTAAACTTTATTCAGTATCTAGGCATGGTCTCTTCAAGCCCTGTAAAATTACATCAATCCTTCCTAACTTTTCTATTCAATAGCCCTTGCAATAGATGATTACATTGCATCAGCCTTCCTAGTTACTTGTTGTACCCATTTGCCAATCCTTTGTGTTTGATGTACTAATATCCCAGATTCCTTTGTACCACAACATTTATAACCCTCTTTCTGTTTAAATAAATGACAAAAATGTGGATTATTATTAGATTATGTTTTAGATATCTGGGAAATCTGGGAACATCACAGCAATATATGCTGCTGCCCAGGTGACACTGGGCATAATTTTTCTATGCTGAAGGTTGATTTGAGATTGTTTGCAGCCCATCTAGTGGAAAAGTTACAGTAGTTTCAGGGAGTATGGGCCTTTCTCAGTTGCTGGATTATTCACAAGTACAGTGTATCAACATTGAAAGTGATCATTGAAGCTTTGTGAGAGAGAAAGCATTCTTAGTGAAGAAGGCCATTAATGAATATTCAGTTGATTAGTGAGCATTTAAATTATGCATTCTTTAACTTAATTATTCTTTATTAGCTCACCATATTGTAGCTCTTAAGAGATCTCTTAGAAATTGCTTCACAACATACTTTGATGTGAATTTTATAACAGCGTTGTTGTGTTTCTCTGCATAATGTTGTTCTAAAACTGGCACTTTTGATTATATTCTGTCTGTGTAGCCTCCAACCTGATGTCATGAACGTCGATTTTTTTCAACTTCTGGTAATGGCAACTTCCCCCCCACCCCACCATTCCCCATGCCCTATTCCCTCTCTCACCTTATCTCCTTGCTTACTCATCACCTGGCTCTGGTCCTCCTCCCACTTTTCTTTCTTCCATGGCCTTCTCCAGCCCTGTTTCTCTTTCATCAATCAACTTCCCAGCTCTTTACTCCACCCCTCCCCCTCCCCCTCCCAGTTTCACCTATCACCTTGTGTTTATCCCTCCCTCCCCCACCACCTTTTAACTCCTCATTTTTTTCCCTCCAGTTCTGATGAAGGGTCTCGGCCCGAAACATCAACTGTACTCTTTCCATAGATGCTGCCTGGCCTGCTGAGTTCCGCCAGCATTTTGTGTGAGTTGCTTGGATTTCCAGCATTTGCAGATTTTCTCTTGTTTGCAACTTTTGATTCAGTGTGGCATACCTTGTTCATGTGGCGTGCACCACTGGGAAGGCTGTATGGTGAGTGCATGCTTGTGTTCTCATTGTGTAATAGTGAGGAGGAAAGTGTGAGATGTGATCAGCAGTAATAGACTGGAATAATTCTCAGGCCAGAAGCCAGAGTGACTGATTCTGACCTCCAAAGGAAAGGGTGTGCTATGCATTCGCAAAGGTTCAAGTTCATAATTGTTAAAAATGATAATTTTATTAAACATTCACATGCTCACAAATATATAAACATCTGTCATCTTAATGTGGGCAAAAGGCAAAAGAACCCATCATTGAAAAAGAGCTGCTAATAGGAGATTTTATACTGTTGTCTACATGTACCCCCTCATTTGCAGTAGATCTCATTTTACGGCTCATCTTTGTCTACCTGTGAAATGGAGTCATTTATTCTGGAACCAACCATGAAGACTGAAGTACATTGTGAACTTTCTGACCTTGCCATTCTGAATGGCAGTGTCTTGAGCAGAACCAATGGTGAAACCTGTAATTCACAGAAATGCATTGGGCTGGAAATTTATTCACGCAGCTCTGGAAAAAAAAACACTTTGCACTTTGGCTAGTGCAACTTTGAACACATTTATGTCATGAAATTAGTCTTGTTTTACAGTAGGGTTTTCATTCTCTGCAATCTTAGGGTGAGAAGAGATCACAAATTGCCAAAAAAAATTGAAAAAAACACGCTTTGAATTTTGCCATGTGGAATTACATAGGTTCAGGAGAAAATAGGTTTAGTAAAATCTTGTCATTCTATTCATAAATTATATCTGTCCTTTTCCAGAACAGCGAGGTTGAAAATTTCACTGAAAATAAATTTTGCATGTTGCAATCTGATTTATGTAACTTAGATGAATTTTGTACCAAAAAGCTGTGCTACAGAGAATGAAACCCTTCTGTTTAATAAAATTACCCTTTTTAACAATTATGAACTTGAACTTTTTCAAATGCATAGCAATTCTCTAAAGGAACAATAGTTAAAGAAGATAAATGAAAGAGTATGTTTTTATTAGAAAAGTCAATCAAAAGATTGCAAAATCATATTCACAACAGTGTAGTATGAAACTCACAATAAAGATGATGGTGGTTGTTTCCTTTATATAAAGCATATAAATGTGCCAGTCTTGGAACTGTTCCTACCATCAAATTTGGCAGCCTGACAAATTCCATCTCTAACACCTGAGGTTCTTCATGAACACCAGATAATCATTTAGTTTAATAAAAACAGACTGAAACCCATTAAGATCAAAGCCAAGAGTAAGCTGGTAAAATTGGAAAGCCATTGACAACCACAAGACGTATCAATATCACTGTGGTGAGGTGATGCTGATGAGGGGTATGCTACGTGAGTACATGTGCTCAGTCACGAAGACTCCCACATTTTGCCTGGAAAGCTGAAATAGAGCAGAAGGAAGGTATACATTAGATTGGTGGTGGTGGTGGGGGGGGGGGGGGGATCCTCTAAAATGTGAGCAAGATCTGTCCATCATGGTGTTCAACAGCAAGAACAGTACAGGAGCATTTTGAAGGTGAAACAGAGACAGAATATAACCAGCATTAACTTGCTGTGCCAAACTGACTGTCTTGGAAAGGCGCAGGAGAGTTTGTTTCTCTTGTACTGGTCTCAGTCCTCATCAGCACATTCTCCAGGAATGATACTCCTTCCAACAGAGGGCCTTTATCTATAAGTTCAAAGGGCTACTGCTTATCTATACTCCCTGGACTTTATGAAGCTGGGAATTAAAAGTTTTGAGCTATGGGGAAAGTCTATTTTGCAATTAACCTAATTTGTGTTTGTAAATTAGGTCAAATTAGCATAACTCATCCAAGCCTTTTTAAAATAGGACTTAAAGCTTTGTGAGTTCTAGGGAAAAGTGTATTGTCTAATTACCCTAATTTACATGTGATTTACATAATGACATTTCTACCAATTATACTCTTCAAATTCTGGAAAGGAAGGATCATTTATTTGATTAAATAGAAAAGTACATATTGACCTAGTTCCTTTCTCACCTATTCAGTGCTGTTTCTTTGACAAAGGCTGTTAACTCTATCTACAGTACTGTTCCCCAGCATACAGGAGGAGGAGTTCTTCAAAACAAATAGGATATCAGTTTATTGCTTTTATTAAGAGTGATTTGATACACTGCCTTTCATATAAGGACTTTTTGATTGCTGGATTGATCAAAGGGTTAATGTGCTTTGTGCTGCAGACACGATCATCTTTTTGTGAACACTCATATCATTCCCAGCAGAACAGACGACTCACTTAATGATGGGCCATAAGAAAATTTGGTACTTACAGAGAATGCACACGGCTATGTACTGATAGGGACAAAGATATTTCCTTTGCAAGTAAACAATTGCATTCCTCTTTATGATTCCTACTTGTACAGTGCCTGCTGCTGCCATTCTATCCTTCCCAGTGGGATTGCCTGTGCTCACAGATTACTTTGTGGCTGGCACTATGATCATCTGACAAATATTGCGCTTCTGTGAAGTAGAATAAGCCTGGCAGTTTTTCCTCACTTCTCTACTGCTATCTAGTGCCCCATATGAGTATTTGTGAAAAATGAAGAAGGAAACCAATTTTCCATGACTGATCTGAACATTGGAGTTATCCTACAGTTCATCTTGTTTAGTTCTGCTCATATTTTATTCGCCCTCTTTTGGTGCGCTCCATGCGCCCTTCACCTGGTGTCATTTCCCATTCGAGTTCTTGAAAAATTTTGTGAAATTAGGCAAAAATGTTAATGCGGCTGTGGTAACTTGCAAAATGACTTGCGCTCTGAACTTGCGGTTTGTGAAGTTCCCAGTGTCTTTGCTGCAGTGATCGCTGGGAAGGAGGACTTGAAAGGAGCTCACTTCTCGGCGGTAACAGACCAGCTGCTGAAAACACGGCAGTGGCAATGGGTGGGGCAGGGGAATAGAACAGAAGAGTGCAGCAGCATTCTCCAGCCCAAGTCTCCTGTGGTCCCACGCCACCATCAAGTAAAGCATTACCTGATATGGCAGTACCTTACACTCAGGGGCACATCATAAACTACTGGAATCACAGTCACGTTTGTGCTTTGTCCCATGAACCGAATCCTTTGTTTGCATTCAGCTTTGTTTATTGATAAGCAGCATTATCAAGGATGTAGTTAGATCTTCAGTTTTCATGCAAAAGAGTTTATTTGCTTTATTCAGGAGTAGCATTCATTAGGAGAAATTGTTTTTGTAATGTCAGTGCAAGAAAGTGAAACATCACTAACATTTCCATTTGAAAATGTTCAGCTTGTGCTACCCGACATAATGAGTTAAACAATAGACCACTATATATGGAGGGGTGTGGGGTTGATAGGGTGTTGAAGCTGATCACGGTTTGTGGCCAAGATTGTAGAATTGTACTATAACACCTGCTGGTCAGTCGTAGGTGATCATTACAGATTGTCTGCAGGAGGGTCCTGCTGGATTATAAAAACTGATGTGTAAAAAAAAAAAGGAGTTGACTATCCTGGGATGTAGTTGATTTCTCTAAGGATTCAACTCCTGCAAGCATTTCATTTCAGGCTGAATCTAACATTCTTTTCACCTCCAGCTTGTCAGGTAGAGGAGACAAAGTGTTTTGTACATCACCTTTCAACAGAAGATTGTAATTAACAGAATGCTGAGAAAGGGTATACAGTCAGACCTATATTTGTAAGTAAAGGGCTCTAATGAGATTGAAACGATTCAAGGCACTAGCTGTTTTCAATTCTTGTCATGTAATATCATGCATTTGTAATTTCAATTCATTCTGCTAAATAAAGACTCATGCTATCTATATTATAGTAGATCAGATAGAATTTGATTTAAGGGATTAGTCTTTAGATACTTTAATGAAAGGAACTGTTGTTTGTGCAAAAAATCTGTTTGTACTTCAGCCTGTGTTTAACACATTGTGAGTCATCTTGTGCAGTAATAAGTCTGTCCTGTCAGTTGTTAAGAGTTGAAACTACCCCATTGTATCTGAGAGAACACTGACAGAACTAAGCAACTAAGTTAAATGGATTTCATCATCACTTCAGCAAGGTCTATCTCATTTTTGCAAAACCCGGAAACACTAATTGAGCCAAAAAGGATGGATTTTTCAGGTTATTTTGTCACAACTATGCCTCAGTACTTTACCTGCAGGTGAGGCATTACATCAATATTTCCCATTGTAACAAAATCATTGGATATCCTTCAGCTTCAAGTGACCCAACTCATTCTATCCAATAACTTCAAAAACAGAATATGTTTTACTAACATTCAAAATGCTAAACTTCTCTTTATTCTGAATAGTATTTGTGCTATTTTAATCCTCCTTTGGGCCAGATATCCTCCTTCAAAAACAATGATCGCTTTAATCCTTCCTGTTCAATTGGTTTTGTTCCAACTCGTGCCTTTATGACAGGATGTTTGGAGCTTCTTGCATATGCAGTCATTTTTCCCTTCCTTTCCTGCACTTCTATGTCTGGTGCTAATTAAAATGAAGTTTCACCTCATCTTAATTCATTTTGGCTTTGTGAAAGCAGGTAAGTGACCGCAGTTGATTCCCAAAGACAGCTGAAGAACAGGTGGCCTCACATCTGGTGCTTGCCGCCAAGGACAGAAGGATTGACCTTTAGCAAATTATTTTAAAATATGTTTTCAATCAGTATAAACCTTTTTATAATTTTATGAATGTAATTTTGTGGAGATATGATGAAAGATTTGAATATTTTTCACACAGGCTTCCACTCTATGTCTTGGATCCTCCTAGACTGCGGAGGGTACAAAGATAGGTTAACATCGATGAGATAACGAACCAAAACATGATTTATTTAAATAGTTATATTTGCAGTTTTTGTGTCTTGATTGGCATGGATTTTTCAAGTGAAAGGACTCTGGAGTCATTTATTTTCCTTTATATCAGGGGTTAAAGAAGTGATAGGTCTGAATTGCAGGTTGTAATGTGCTGGGGCTTGCTGAGCAGAAACCGAGCGAAACAAATGACAATGGGGCATCTCCCTGCAAAATGGACGACGACAGTTTCTCCATGATTACTTACATATCCTTGGGGAAAGGTTTGATTAGCTCCATTCATATGATCTATGTAAATCAGTAGTTTCCAAAAGTGGGCAATATCATCTCTCCCCGTTTGCATTGGGAGCTTTTAAGGGGGCGATAAGGATTAAAGGGGTGATGGGAGTGGGTGCTGGTAGCAAGGGGCCATCTGAGGGATTACAGGCTTAATTTAAGAAGTAAGTTCCTCATTATAAACATTTGATCTTCAGTGCCTCATAACAGATTGCAATGATCACATTACCACCTCATAATTTGCTAACCCACCGTTCTGTTAGACTTTGCTCGAAGTGCGTAATAGTTATTGAAAAGCAATGTGACACTCTGTACAACACACGCAAAATGCCGGAGGAACTCAGCAGGCCAGGTAGCACCTACGGAAAAAAGTACAGTCGATGTTTACGGCAGAGACCCTTCAGCAGGACTGGAGAGAAAAAGATGAGGAGCAGGAGGGGAGGAAGATCTGGCTCGCATCAATGACGACCATCATCTCTCCAAGTAGCCAAGGCCATCAGGAACTGAGCATAGGGGAGGGGGTACTGTTACAACAAGCACCCAATTGTGCCAGCTTCTGGGGTTACATGTTCTAACTCTCCAGAATATGGATAGCTGGCATGCTCGCTTTAAAGATTCAGGCCTACTTGCTAATTGGCGGTCATGTTTTGGTGCCAGGATTTAATATTTAAAGAGCACCTGAACTGAAGTTTGGTGCTCAATCATCAGCTCTACTTGGAAAGGGTGCAGAGGAGATTTTGTAAATGTTGGATGTTGCCTGGATTGGAAAGCATGCCGTATGAGAATAGGTTGAGTGAACTGGGCCTTTTCTCCTTGGATCGATGGAGGATGAGAGGTGAATTGATGGAGGATGATGAGAGGCATTGATCGTGTGGATAGTCAGAGGCTTTTTTCCAGTGTTGAAATGGTTGCCACAAGAGGGCACAGGTTTAAGGTGCTGGGGAGTAGGTAAAGAGGAGATGTCAGGGGTAAGTTTTTTACTCAGAGAGTGGTGAGTGCTTGAAATGGGCTGTCAGCAACGGTGGTGGAGGCGGATATGATAGGGTCTTTTAAGAGACTTTTAGTTAGGTATGTGGAGCTTAGAAAAATAGAGGGCTATAGGTAAACCAAGTAATTTCTAAGGTAGGGACATGTTCGGCACAACTTTGTGGGCCGAAGGGCCTGTATTGTGCTGTAGGTTTTCTATGTTTCTATTACCATCTAGCGCCTAGGATTCCGTTCTCATTTCAATCTAGCATCATGTCTCGATTCTAGCCTCGGATATCCCAGCACTTGGGTCCACAAGACCATAAGACATAGGAGCAGAATTAGGCCATTCAGCCGATTGAGTCTGCTCCACCATTCCATCATAGCTGCTCCCAGATCCCACTCAGCCCCATACACCTGCCTTCTTGTCATATCCTAAGATGCCCAGACCGATCAGGAAACTATCAACTTCCACCTTAAATATACCCACGGACTTGGCCTCCACCACAGACTGTGACTGAGCATTCACAGATTTACTACTCTCTGGCTAATAAAATTCCTCTTTACCTCTGTTCGAAATAGTCACCCCTCAAATTTGAGGCTATGTCCTCTAGTTCTGGATACCCTCACCATAGAAAACATCCTCTCCACATCCACCCTTTCTACCCTATCTAGTCCTTTCAACTTTTGGTAGGTTTTAAAGAGATCCCCCCACTCCGCCATCCTGCATTCTTCTAAATTCCAGTGAGTACAGGACCAAAACTGCCAAACACTCCTCATATGTTAACTCTTTCATTCCTGGAATCATCCTCCTGAACCTCCTCTGGACTCTCTCCAATGACAACACATTTTTTCTGAGATATTGGGCCTAAAATTGTTGACAACACTCCAAGTGTGGCCTGACTAGTGTCTTATAAAGGTACATCATTATCTCCTTAATCTAACCCAGGCCTCTCATCACACAGATGAGCTCAACACCTTTTATACACACTTTGAAAGGGAGAATAAGATTACAGCTCTGAGGATACTTGCAGCATCCGGTGACCCTGTGATTTATGTCTCGGAGGCCAACTTCAGAATATCTTTCAAGAGGGTGAACCCTAGCAAGGTGGCGGTCCTTGATGGTGTACCTGATAGGGCTCTGAAAACCTATGTCAACCAGCTGGAGGCTGTGTTCAAAGGCATCTTCAATCTCTTATTGCTACAGTCCGAAATTCCCACCTGCTTCAAAAGGGTGACAATCATACCAGTACCCAAGAAGAGCAGGGTGAGCTGCCTTAATGACTATTGTCCAGTAGCACTCACATCTACAGTAATGAGGTATTTTGCGAGGTTGGTCATGGCTAGAATCAACTCCTGCCTAAGCAAGAACCCGGACTCACTGCAATTTGCCTATTACCAAAATAGGTCCCGAACGGATGAGTTTTCATAGCTCTTCACTGGGCTATGTTAAGTTGTCTCCTGGACAATACTAATACTTATATCAGGTTACTGTTTATTGACTGCAGCTCTGCATTTAAATGGTTCAAATGTTTATTATCAGAGAATGTATACAGTGTACAACCTGAAACACTTGTCTTCGCAGACAACCATGAAAAACAGCGGAACCCCAAATCAATGAACTCCAAAGCCCCCCTCTCTCCTCCCCCACGCAAGCATCAATGCAACAACCTCCCACACGTTTCAGCGCAAAGTGCCAGCACCCACCACCCACCGAGCAATAGCAAAGCACCCAAAGAGAGACCATAATCTGCAGTCACCATGAACTATTGTTTACCCGACAGTTTGACATGCCACAGGCTCTCCTCTCTGACTAACAAGGGACAGAGAGATATCACCTATTTTCACAGCAAAAGGAGAGACTGACAGTCGCTGTTATGATATTACACTCCGCCGCGTTGCTTTTCCATACATCCACCACAGCGAAATCATGATGTTCCATCTCCCACGACGTCTCATCGGCAACACTGGCCTGAAATTGGGCGTGACAGGGCCACACCCAGGAGGCGCCATCTTCCAAGCCGTGCCTGGACAATGTTGGAAAACGGTTGGCCAACAAGCTTCAGGAATGGGAACTCATCTATTGTAAAAAAAAAAACACAATTTCAGTGCCAATTGCAGTTCAGGACCTTGGCAGAAACCCAAAAACCTTTTAAAGGAATCAAAACAGACATTAAAGAGAGGAGTTAAGCTGTTTTCCCGTAGATGAGCTTGACAAGGCAGCCATTTGGCGCCGTCGTAATCTAAACACAGTCATTCTTACAGTTCTGATTTTAAAAAAAGCTCAAAAACTTGGGCCACTATACCTCCCTCTACAACTGGATTTTTGGCTTCCTCACCAGAAGACCACAGTCTTGGCAGATTGGAAATAACATCACCTCACTGATAATCAGTGCTGGTGCACCTCAGGGATGTGTGCTTCGCCCCTGCTCTACTCACTCTACATCCGTGACTGTGTGGCTAGGCACAACTCAGATACCATCTACAAGTTTGCTGATGACTCAGCTATTGTTGGTAGAATTTCAGATGGTGATGGGAAGGTGTACAGGAGCAAAATAGATCAGCTGGTTGAGCGGTGTCGTAGCAGCAACCTTGCACTCAACATCAGTAAGGCCAAAGAACTGATTGTGGACTTCAGGAAGGGTAAGATGAAGGAAAACAAACCAGTTCTTATTGAGGGATCAGAAGAGGAAAGGGTGAGAAACTTCAAATTCCTGGTTGTCAACATCTCTGAGGATCTATCCTGGGCCCAACATATCAATGCAGTTACAAAGAAGGCATGACAGTGGCTATATTTCATTAGGAGTTTGAGGAGATTTGGTTTGTCACTTGCAGATTTCTACAGATATACCGTGGAGAGCATTCTGACTGGCTGCATCACTGCCTTGTATGGGGGTCCACTGCATGGGATCAAAATAAGCTGCAGAAAGTTGTGAATTCAGTCAACTCCATCATGGGCACTGGTTTCCCCAGCATCTGGGACATCTTCAAGGAGCGATGCCTCAAAAAGGCAGCATAGATCATTAAGAAACCCCATCACCCGGGACATGGTCTCTTCTCCTTGCTACCATCAAGAAGGAGGTACAGGAGCCTGAAGGCACACACCCAATGATCCAGAAACAGCTTTCTTCCCCTCTGTCATCAGATTTCTGAATGGACTTTGAACCCATGGACACTACCTCACTACTTTCTTTATAAATACTTACTATGATACGCAAGTTTTTATTATGTATTGCAATGTAATGCTGCTGCATACCAACAAATTTCATGACATATGCCAGTGATAGCAAACCTGATTTTGATTTGAATATTTTTTGCAATTATTTGTCACTGCTTTGAATTTGCAGTTCCTATTTTCTTTCACTGTGCATCATATATCAAAATTCTTTACAGTTTTTATGTAATGGCTGGAAATGCGGGGGGCGGGGGGGGGGGTGTGGCTGTTGGGAACATGTTCTGGGAGCCAAAAGGGTGATAATGCAAGAAAGTTTGGGAACACTGATGGAGATCTAATGATGTCTTCACACCCACCATCTTGACTCCAGATAGAAATAATCCATACTATTTGTTCTGATAGAGTTGTCTGGGTCCTGACAGATCCCTTTCTTCACCAGTGGAGGCAGGTCTAGGACCTACACTCCGGTACTGTTAAATGCAGGAGTATGACCTTACTGACTGACCATCGAGGACTTGGGCTGTGGAATCACCTGCATCAAACAATTCATAACAGCCTTCGGCGTGAGCAACAGCCTCCAGAAATGCCATGCAGTAGCTTACAGCGTCTGATTTAATTGATGTATGTAGCCATATATATGCAAAAGAACAAATACCTATTACAAGAATCTTTATAGGGAGATCAGTTTTATTTTTTTTTCATTCAAGGAATGTGGACATCACTGTTAGTGCAAATGAATTTCTTTCCAGACCCAAGTCAGTAACACCCTTGAATTCCCCCAATTATTTTTAAAGCTACTCTTTCTCTGCTGTCTACATATCAGCCTGAAAATACGTGGAGGTGAGTTAAATGTTTCTAAAGTTCAAAGTAAATTTATTATCAAGTACATATATGTCACCATGTACAACCCTGAGATTCATTTTCTTGTGGGCATTCTCAATACATCCATAACAGACTAATAACCATAATAGAAGCAAAGACAACACTAACTTAGACTTTTAACCAGTGTGCAAAAGACAACAAACTATGCAAATACAAAAGAAAGAAATAATAATAATAATGTATAAATATTGAGTACATGAGATGAAGAGTCCTTGAAAGTGAATCCATAGGTTGTGGAAACATTTCAAAGATGGGAAAAGTGAAGTTGAGTGAAGTTATCCCTTTTGGTTGAAAGGTACTAACTGTTCTCGAACCAGTTGGTGTGAGTCCTGTGCACTTGTACCTTCTTTCTGCTGGCAGCAGCAAGAAAAGAGCATGTCCTGGTTGGAGGCAGTCTCTGAGGTTCGATGCTGCATTCCTGCAACGACGTTTCATGTAGATGTGCTCAGTGGTGGGAAGGGCTTTATCCATGATGGACTAGGCTGTAGCCGTTGATTTCTGCAGGATTTTCTGTTCAAGGGCATTGGTGTTTCCATACCAGGCTGTGAAGCAGCCAGTCAATATACTCACCACCACACATCTGTAGAAGTTTGTTAAAATTTTAGATGTCATGCTGAATCTTTGCAATCTCTTAAGGAAGCAGAGGCACTGCCATGCTTTCTTCATAATTGCACTTATGTGCTGGGCCCAGGACAGGTCCTCCGAAATTATAACACTGAGGAATTTAACGTTGCTGTCCATTTCCACCTCTGACCTTCTGGTTTCCTCCTCCTGAAGTTAATCAGCTCCTTGGTCTTGTTGACATTGAGTAGAGGTTGCTGTTATGACACTGTTAGGACAGCTTTCAAATTCACTTCTACATGCTGATTCATCACCATCTTTGAATTGGCCTATGACAGTGGTGTCATCACCAAACTTGAATGTGGCATTGGAGCTGTGCTTAGCCACACAGTCATAAGTATAAAACGAGTAGAGCAGGGGACTAAGCACCCAGCCTTGTGGTGCACCTGCGCTGATGGAGATTGTGGAGGAGATGTTGTTGCCCATCCGAACTGACTGGTGACTGTAAGTCAGGAAATTGAGGACCCAGTTGCACAGGGAGGTATTGAGGCCATGGTGTTGAAACTTATTGATAAATTTTGAGGGGCTGATGACATTGAATGACTAACATCCTGCTGTATGCATCTTATTGATCTGGTCTTCTGTAATTTGATAGTGATATTAACTAAATTACATGACCTAGAAATACTGTAATTATATTGCTGAAAGTGAAATTCTTTACTCTCTCCAGAATTTGGGAATGCAGCAGTTTACTAACATGAATATTCATTGTTTTCAAACTGTTTGGCATTTGATTTATTTGTTTCCTCTTTAATGGCCCCAGGATTTTCCTGGAAGGAAGAAGGTGCGAAGGATGCACAGCTCGTCAAATGTGCAAGTCAAGCTTTGACTTGTGATCAAGAAGTGATCCCCTGGGTCATCACAAGTTTCTGGCTGCATTTGGCTGCTCCACTGTTAGCTTTGCAAAAGTGGCATTTCGTACTGTTTTCTGTGAAGTGTTGCATTTCTGCATTAATTACTGTTAAACCACGGGGCTGGGAGTGAGGATGGCTGCACATTTCCATTGATAGAGTGTGACAGATAGGTTCAGAGATAGGGAGGTCACTGTGCCTGCAATGATTAGTAAGAATAAAATATTTTTGTTGAGACCAAATTAAATAAGTAAATAAAATTTTTCTCTCACCCAGAATTTAAAGAGCTTTTTATACACTTTGTTAGATCAAATGTAAGATTGCAGCAGTCAAAGAATGGAAAACGAAAGAGATTCTGCAGTTGCTGGAAATCTAGAGCAACACACAAAATGCTGGAGGAACTTAGCAGGTTAGGTGGCCTCTGTGGAGGGAAATAAACTGTTGATGTTTTGGGCTGAGACCTTTCATTAAGGAATTCTGGAGATCAGGTGTTAACAATGGGATATGGGAGTTTGTTCAGCTAAGGCACACTCTGTGAGTATGGTGATGTGCAGACCTTCTAGTTGTTCACTGCTGTACTTGACCAAGTATGTCATTGAGTCATTGAGCTGCAGAGAGACATCTCGTAGAAACATCAATGTACTCTAATCCTACACTTCTCCCAGTTTATTCTTCCCATGTTCTCAACACTGACTCCTCCCAGATTGTATCACTCGCTTACATACTAGAGACCAGTTTATCCTCCTATCTGTAGGATCTGAGAGGAAACCCACATGGAGAATGTGCAAACAGACCCTGGTGCCTGGCAATGTGAGGCAGTGGCTCTAACAGCTGCACCACTGTGTTGACACTTGTGTGAACCCACTGGCAGAACTCACAAGATCGGTCATTGTAGCATGATGAACGAGAGGGGAGAGGATACACTTAATGCTTTGGGACTGGGGGCAAACATGGTCAGGGTAAGCAGCTGAACACAGGTGGCACCCTGGCACAGCTATTGGAGTCAGTACCTCCCTGCTCTGTTGCCCTGCGTTCACGCTGCTGCTGTTGGTGTGGAGTTTAAATGTTTTCCCTGTGGCTGCATGGGCTTTGTCTCGGTGTTCTTGCTTCCTCCCAAAGATGTGTGAGCTGGTAGGTTAACCGACTGCTGTAAATTGTGCATAGTCTGTCGATGAATGGAAATTTATAGGGAGGGTGGGACAGTGCTGGTAGAAATTTGTGAAAAATAAAATGTAAGATGGATGCTTGATCGTTGGCATATACTTGATAGACTGAAGGGCCTGTTTTCCTGTTGTACAGTTTATTGTCTAGACTTTCTTGAGGCATCTTCAGGGAAACCTATCTAAAGATACAGTATATAAAATTAGCTGCTTGTTCCTTCTCTGGTCCATTATTCCTCTCCCAGGAGCGACTGCTACCACTGCACTGCTTGGACAAGTACTTGAACTGCAGATGAGATCCCAGCCTGCATTTGCATATCACCTGGTTTTGCCCGGACTTCCCCATTTAGCCTTTTAAAAGAGCAGATTAGAATTTGGATCCACCTTGTAGAAAGTGTGATCAGTGGAGGTAACACAAGCTCAAGGTGGCATCCGATGTGGGTGGGCGAAGCAAAGGAGAGGTAAAATTCAAGCCATTTTTTTCTTTTAAAATTGCAGCAGCATGAAGCATTTTGAGAAACTTCTTTGTGTTTTATAAGTAAAAGACTTATGAGTCCCAGAAAACAGTAAATTGAATATTTTTGCAAAAATCAGGCTAATATGAATTTCCAGAAAGTACTGTCAGTGGATCTATCAGTTTCTTTAGATTAAATAAAAACACCACCTAGCTTTAGGCTTGTGCCAAAGAAGCTGTGACTTCATCGTCCCGTTTCCTTTTCTAGTTGTCATGTGCCACACTTGCTGTTCAATTTGAACAATGAGAGGCTGTGAAGATCCAGGTTCTTCTGTAGGGTGACCATGGGAGTTCTAAACTCCAGGTTATTGAACACAGAGGTAGATTTTATCCAGGAAAGGAAAGGTGAGTGAGTTTAATCAGCTGACGTAACAAAACTTTCTGCTCAAGAACAGATACTGAAATACATTTAAAAAGAAATGACTACTTATTCTCATCCGCAAATAAGTATAGATGTGTTATAGTAGAGACAAGCAGCATGTGAGACATGAGTTAAGGGCAGCCTCCAAAATGCCAGGTCCATTTGCAGCTTAGAATGGAGCTTAGCTTAGAACAGTTTAGGAGGTAGGATCAGGTTAAAGTGCTCCAGTCAGTTGAGTTTTTTGGAGTATCTCCTATGTGCTTCCATTATTTTCCTGCAGCTTTGGCAGCTGGATGAGTAAGAATGGGAAAATTAGAGCAAAAAAAGACTTTAAAAATATTGGGGAGAAAAGGAAAAGAACACCTCAGTAGGAGTTAGATATAACTTTAATGGTTTTGCGTGACACATTTCTGCCTGCTGTTTCAATAGAGATATTATCTCATTTATTTTGAATATTTTGTTTTTTCATTAAAATAGTAGACCAGTGAGTAATGCAATAGCAGCATGCTGCTAACAGTGCTGGTGGGAAATTTAGCACTAGTGACAGAGAATAAAATCCCTGTCTGCGTTTCAAGTC
Source organism: Hemitrygon akajei (assembly GCF_048418815.1). Taxonomy (NCBI): domain Eukaryota; kingdom Metazoa; phylum Chordata; class Chondrichthyes; order Myliobatiformes; family Dasyatidae; genus Hemitrygon; species Hemitrygon akajei. The sequence continues at coordinate 47,237,694 of NC_133140.1, forward strand.
ATCTTGGAGAGAGAATTCTAAAGTTGCCTCTTAAGGTTTGAGTTCATTTTGTGTTATGTGAATGCGTTTGAATTTCTTCATCTGGTTTCAATCACTTTACAGACCTGAAGTGCATGTAGCCCATATGACTATAAGGTATAGAAGCAGAATTAGGCCATTGTATTATTTTTAGTGATTAGATTACTTATTAGCAGCTGAAATAATTATTGTTGTTCACATTCATGTTTCTCATTCCTACTGAAGCAACTGCATTAACAAGCGGTGTATAGTTTGAGTCAGAAGGTACTTATAATTTCATAAATCTAATTAAGTTGCACAGAGAAGTGGACATCTTACTTTTTAACCAAACTCAATAAGATACAGATCAAGACACAAAAGATTCCAGCATTTGAAGTCTCTTGTGTCTCCAGAATAAATATAGACCTATGTGTACTGCATACTCTGTTAGTTTCCATATTTTCATTGGAGGCCACGTGAACATGGTTCAGCAGGTTGATTATTGGGTTTAATATGTGAAGAGAGGTCATTTGACTTTAGAAGAATGAAAGATGATTTTATTGAACCTATTTAATATTCTGAGGAAGATTGACAGATTGGATGCTGTCAATCCAATAGTGGTGTTTAGAACAAGAGGCTGATTTTCCGAATAAGAGATCGCCCTTTTAAAGAATGATAAGGAACAGTTTCTTCTCTGAGTGTTGCAAATCTTTAAAATTCTTTAAACTAGAGAGCTGGGAGGTGGAGTCACAGAGTATATTTTAGGGGGAGTACATTTGAACTGCAAGGAATTCAGAGATCTGAGGAAAGAGAGCAGGAAAATGGGTTGAGTCCAAAGCCATAATCTCCCTAAAAGGTGAGCAGGCACCACGAGCTGATTGGCCTTTTGCTAGATCTTCCTTCTTATGTTTTTTTAATGTTACCTGCATGGTCATTAAAGGTCAGTAAGTCAGGTGAACCACCATAGCCACAATCTTTCCACCATTCAACTAATGTTGCTTGCTCCTAACAAGATTTTTATCCCAAGAAGCTTAGTGTGTTGTTGGTTCCAAACACAGAGAGATGAAGAGCTTTTGTGAAGAGAAGGCAGTGAAGTTTGTGTGTGAATTCTTTCTGCACTTATTAAAGAAGATATGGTCCAAAGCAAAACAAATTGGTAAATGTGCAAGGATAAAAAAAAAACATTGTGGGAATCATATATATGCTTCCAAATAGTATCCAGGATGTGGGTTTGAGATTGCAAAGGGAGCTGGAAAAGGCATGTAATAAGGGTAATGGCACAGTTATAATGGGGGACTTCCATATGCAAGAGGATTGGAAAAATCAGGTTGCTGTTGGATCTCAACTGAGGGAATTTGTTGAATGCCTATGAGATGGCTTTTTAGAACAGCTTGTGCTTGCTTACTCAGGGAAAGGTTATCTTAGATTGAGTGTTGTGTAATAACCCAGATAACATTAGGGAGCTTAACGCAAAGGAACCCTTAGGAGGCAGTGATCATAATATAATTGAATTCATACTGCATTTGGAGAGGGAGAAGCATAAGTCTCATGTATCAGTATCACAATGGAATAAAAGGAATTATGGAGACATGAGAGAGGAGCTTGCCCAGGTGGATTGGAGGAGGATACTGGTGGGGATGATGGCAGATCAGAGATGGCTGAAGATTCTGGGAATAGTTCACAAGGCACAGGACAGATATGTCCCACAGTTCTTAAAGGGCAGGGCTAGGCAACCGTCACTGACAAAAGAAGTTAAGGACTGCATAAAAGCCAAGGTAAGTTCATATAAGGTAGCAAAAGTGAATGGGAAGTCAAATGATTGGGAAGCTTTAAAATCCAACAAAAGGCAACTAAAAAAAAGCTATAAGAAGGGAAAAGATGAAATATGAGGGCAGACTAGCCAATAATATAAAGCAGGATACCAGAAGATATTTTCAGTTATATTAGGAGTAAAATGGAAGTGAGAGTTGACCATTGGAAAATGATGCTGGTGAGGTAGTAATGGGGGATAAAGAAATGGCAGATGAGCTTAATGGATACATTGCATCTGTCTTCACTGTGGAAGACACTAGTAGTGTGCCAGAGGTCTGTGAGTGTCAGAGAGCAGGAGTGAGTGTTATTGCTATTACAGAGGAAAACATGCCAGGCAAACTCAAAGGTCTTAAGGTGGATAAGTCACCCGAGCCAGAGGGACTACATCCCAGAGTCCTGAGGGAGGTTGCTGAAGAGACAATGGATGCATTGATGGTGATCTTTCAAAAATCACTTGATTCTGGCATGGTCTCGTGGACTGGAAGATTGCAAATGTCATTCCACTCCTTAAGAAGGAAGGAAGGTAAAAGAAAGGAAATTATAAGCCAATTAGCCTAACTCAAGTGGTCTGGAAAGTGTTGGAGTCTATTACAGTATTAAGGTTGAGGTTTTGAAATTTTAGCTGTTTCTCTTTTCACAGATGTTGTCTGACTGGTCGAGTGTTTCCAGCATTTCCCAAAAGTGGCTATCTGATTAGATCCAATGAGGCAAGGGCAATACTACTGAAAGATGTATCATATTCTCCACAACTGCATTCGTTGTAAGAAGAGAATTGTTTTATTTACACAAGGGCATAGAGAGAGGTTTGAGGGGGATCTTAGAGAAGATTGCACAGGCGTGAGCATTGGTAGGCTAGATGATGAGGGTGTGGGTGAAGATCAGATTATTGGGGGGCAAAGGTCAGAATCTTTACATTAGTTCACATAGAGGGCATGTTATCCAAAGCTTTTTGAGGGGGGTGGGACTTTGGTGGAGTGGAGATCATAACTTGAGAAAGTTTTATTTGTTTGCAAGGTGATGATGGATTCTACGAAGACTTACTTTTATTCCAGGGACTGATTTCAGATTTGTGCAACCAATTCTGAATGAAGAAATGGCAGGACTTCTCAATCAATATCACCAGTAATGCTAATCTGTCACTTATTTAGTGCACCAAAGTTCTTGTCACTGACTAATTCCAAAACAAAGTATCAAACATGGTTTGACTAGCCAAAAGGATGTTTGCTTTTTGACTGGTGTCATCTTTGTTTTTGCTTGTAGTGTTAATTATGCAGAAACATATAGGAATCTTAAAACTGAAAATCTAGTAGCAGCATACACAGAAATATATAGCAAATGTTAGATAACAGAGGGCTTCAAAATCAATGAGAGATGGAACACAACAGTGCTATCAATGAAACAAGAATTGCTATTAAAAACTTTTCTGGAGCAGAAACATTTTTGAAGTCTCCATCAGAAAAGATTTGATTAGATGAGGCACCAAGTTATGTTCAAAGTACAGTTGATTATTGGATTTCATACTGTTGAGTGGCAGGCTATACATTAATATTAACATTGTAGGATATGAAACATTTTGCTGTGTTCATAAAATGTTTATTGGTGCAAATGGCAGTGAGGATACTTTGCTCCCAAATCCCTTAACATTGTTTAATAATAAACTAAATTGATGTGCAGGCATTGATTTTTCAAGTTTAAAGGTACATATTTTGTTGGGAGGGACCAAGGTATGTCTAACATTGGGAATGAACACGAGATGGTTAATCTAAAGTATTGAACTGTCTTGATCCGTCCACCGAAGAGCTGGATAGCTATTTCTGTTTCCTGAATCATCATATTAGACACTAATTAGGTTATTTGTTGAAGGGGGTTGGAATATTATATCAGGAAAATGTTAATGTATGCAAGGTTGCATATTGAAACTAATTTTCAGTAATGGCAGATCAGCAATGGCCATGAAAAACAATGAATAGGAACAATTGTGAGCTGAGAAACATAATCACGTTAATTGTTTCTGACCTCCATTTCATTATTCAGTATCTTTTTATAAAATTTAGGTTCATTTTCTGCAACTGATGATTGCACTGTTTGCTCATCAGGAATATTGACTTATCCACACACTCATGTCACAACAACCATAAGTGGTTTGTCAGAGTTTTGAAAAGTAGATATGTTTTTCTGTATGAATTGATTTATTGTGATTTATTTTAGAAGTAGAACTGGATGCATCTTTTGGTCTCCCTTACTTAGAAATAAATCTGACCCTCTTTCTGAGACTAAAGCAGCTTCTGAATTTTAGGCTGCTGTTTTTTGCACATTATGTTTCAATTGAAATAAAATTGTTAGTCATGTGACCATGAAATTTCATTCAGAATGCAGCTCGTGGAATCAGCTTGCTTAGGGAAATAGCCTTATTTCTGTTACTGAAAGTTAAACACATTGCGAGGGAACATAAATCATAACGATGCTATAGCATTCTGTGTCAGTGCAGAGAATGGTCAAAGAGCTCGGTGAGACATGATCATTTTTAGTATTGAACCATCCTCAAACACAGAACATTAAGGATGGTGTCTGAAATATGGATACAAATTGAAAATGTATTTAGAGGCTGTATAGGACCATGGCATTAAATGATTAAAGCTCTAGCTGTTATTTGAGCAAAATGGGAAGGCTGCATTGAGTGTGCATGTGTTTGTTCTGCCACCTTCTTTGCCAGCAGCATTTATTATTTGACTTTTTGTATTTGTTTTAATCTTCTATCAGTCTGTATCATCTATAAGCTAGCTAGCTTGTTCTTCTTTTTAATTTGACTGTCTGCTGCCTTCTTATTGATCCCTTCTTGCTATCAGTGCCAATTTCACCAACGTGAGAAACAAAGAAAATCGCGATGATGAAAGGCATATGGTTGGAAGTGAAGATCAAATGACATGAACATATACATTCCCGACAAAGAAGCAGGGAGGATGGAACCACAATACAAAGTAGCGTAATGGGAGAGAATTTGGGAAGATATCGGTCATCAAATTGAGCAGGATGAGCAAGCAACAAAGGCAGTAAAACGGCAACAGAAAAATGTGAAAAAATTAGAAAGAGTCAAATTAATGAATAAAAGGAAGGTGATATATCCGATGCTGACTTCTTGGAAGTTATGTGTGATGCTTCCACTCTGCTGTGCACGTTCACTATTTTAAAGAAAACACAAGGATACAAATGTGTGGACAATTACATTAAACAAGGTAATTGTCAACTGCAGGACATGAACCTAAACTCAATAAAAGGCTTCAAATAATGACGTGAAGGCAAGGAAGGATAAATATTGTTGTGTCTTTTAGCTTACAGTTTAAGACAGAAATACAATGTAACTTATAACTTGTGAGAAGCCAGCTCATCCCAGCTCAGTGGTGAACTTTGAAATTTCAGACTTGGGATACATGAGCAAAAGGCATGAAAGTTGCAGAGTGATTTTTAATCTGTCTTCTCAATGAAATTGAGATGCCCAAAACTGTGCATCACCATCGTCATGTTGGTTCAGATTTAAACTGGTGGCGTCCCTCTTTAAGTAACCAAGTAGGCTAGTGTGACATTATCAAAGCCCAATTGCAATTTTAATATGCTGTAGTCTGAGCAGTGAGCTGGTCTGGGGGGGTGGGGGGGGGGTGGTAACTAAATGCATGGCTTCTTGTATCATTATTTTATCTTTTCTTCATGTCCAAGAGGACCTGGAATGTCCTTGCAACATATTTAGGCCTTGCTCCAGTAATGTGTTATTGAGTACAAATATTAGTAATATATTTTGAGAATTGTTCAGCTGTATTATATAACAATATTTCTGATCTTAAAAAGTGGAATGAAGAGGATACATTCAGTTCTGTCATTGGTAAGGGTGTCAAAGGTTAAGGTGAGAAGGCAGGAGAATGGGATCGAGAGAGAAAATAAATGAATCATGATTGAATGGCAGAGCAGACTCAACACACCAAGTGGTCTAATTCTGCTTCTAAGTATTATGATCTTATGGTCTTAAATAGTTGAATTGGAATCCTTGGTTGAACTTCTGCTTCACCAGTGAAAATTTGATTTATATGGTTACATTTGTTTGTTTTGAAACCTTGGTGCTTTTTAGAGCTTAATCTTTTGAATGACAAGCAGGCTTTCTTTATCACTATCACTTGGTCACCGATATCCAAACTGGATGAGAAGTTTACATTGTCAAATCAGTTTCTGTGTGATCCTCCTGCACTAAATTTGCACCCTCTGGGTGCTCTGGTTTCCTCCCACTGTCCTGGTTGGTAGGTTAATAGGTCATTGTAAATCGTCCAGTGATTGGGCTAGGGTGACATTGGAGGTTTTTGGGCAGTGTGATTTGAAGCGTCAGAAGGGCCTGTTCTGAACTGTACCTCAATAAAATAAATTAAGAAAATAAAGCCTGACCATTCTATTAATTTGCTGTACAGAGCGAGTTCAATGCAAATACTACATCTTGGTGGCATATATTGCACTTGGTGTAAGTGTTGCCAATATTGTAGCCCAACAATGAGGGGCATTAGTGATAGTAGTGGGCCTCCAATTGTGCTATCTGTGTTTTCTAAATCTTCAACAATAACACGTACATGAAGTGTTGTAACATGTGATGTTATATCAACATCAAAACTTCTGACACGATAATTCCCCTTGGAAAACAGCACAGCACGGAAAGACAGCAGACAGTACACAAAGTGAAATCACCTAGCGGAAGAAGAAGGAGGAGAAAACAGAATTGGTATTTGTGTATCTTGAGCAGACTTGGTTTCCAAATACTTGGGGCAGTCTTCTGCCCACCCAGCTAAGAGTGCGAACTCTGATACTTGGGATGAAAGAGTCATCGGTAAGATAATTCCTGGATGAATGCAATGGGTTTGACTCAACTTCATGGATTCCAAGACCTTATCTGGAAGAGTGAAAACACAACCACACTTTAAGGGCTTGGAGTTACAAGTCAAGAAGAAGAATGAGGAGCTGATATCCTTCTTTGAGGAACAATGGTGAACCAGCTGAGTTTTTCAAACAATACAGGTTTTTTTTTTGTGCTGAGATTTTTTTGTAATTAACTTCATTTAAAATTCCCAGCTGGGACTGTAGTTCTCATTTGTTGATTGATAGTCCAGCTTTCCATGTTACTGGTCTGGAATCATAATCACCATACTGCTACTGATCGGCCACCTCATCCTTGGGTGTCTTTGGTGCTATTTTTGGTATACTAACTTTTTTGAAGCTATGTTAGTACCTTTCTGTATGTAAAAACAGAAACAGAAACTACTGAGCCTGTATCCACCCAATCTTGAGGACAGCTACCTTAAAGTAGAAGGTAATACCTAGACTGTGTATTGATTTTTCATACACTCAATGGACATGCATTCCACTTCACTTTGTATTGAATTAGCTGAACATTTAGTTTTGTTGTGTTGTTTTAGGAAGCAGCTTGCATACATTATAGTGTCATAATGAAGTACTCTGATTTAGTTGTCTATATTGACTTGTTACCGTTGATACGATCCTTTACTACCACTTCTCTAATCCTGCAAAGTGGTATTTTTTCCGTGGATTCCCATACTTTTCCTCCAAACTGCGGCAGAACATTGAGGTGCAGGTCCATAGCTTCTTGAAAATGGCGACACGAGTACGCAAGGTTGGAAAGAAGAGTTAAGGGCTACTTGCCTTTATTGGATATGGAGATGAGGATAAAAGCTAGGAAATCATATTGCCATTACGTAAAAGTTTGGTTAGGCTGTAGTTGTGGCACTGTGGTCAGTTCTGGTTCTTACATTACAGGAAGGATGTGGAGGTTTTGGAGATGGTGATGAAAAGGTTTGTCAGGATGTTGCCTAGATTAGGGAGTATCTGCTATAAGGGAAGTTTATACAGACTTGGATAATTTTCTTTGGAGGCTGAGAGGCAACCTGATAGAAATATATTAAATAATGAGAGAGAGAGATCAATAGAATGGACATCCAGAGTCTGTTTTCTAGGATGGAAATGTCAAATACTAGAAGGTATAAGTTTAAGATGAGAGCAAGAAAGTTTAAAGGAGTCACTAGGCCATAAGACCTAGGAGCAGAATTAGGCCATTTGGCCTAGTCAGTCTGCTCCACTATTCCATCATGGCTGATTTATTATCGCTCTCAACCCCACTTTTGTACCTTCTCCCCATAATCTTTGACACCCTGATTAATTAAGAACCTATCAACCTCCGTCTTAAATATACCCAATGACCTGGCTTGCAGAGCTGTCTGTACCAAAGAATTCTACAGATTCACCACTGGCTAAAGAAATATTTCCTCATCTCTATTCTAAATGGACGCCCCTTACTTCTGAGGTTGTGCCCTCTGGTCCTAGACTCCCCCATGATAGGAAATATCTTCTCCACATCCACTCTCTGCAGACCTTTCAATATTTGATGTTTCAATCAGATCCCACCCCCCTCCCCAATACCCCCCATTCTTCTAAACTCCAGTATGTACAGGCTCAGAACCATCAAACACTCCTCATATGTTAACCCTTTTACTTTTGGGATAAAACTTGTAAACCTCCTCTGGATGCTCTCCAATGCCAGAACATCCTTTCTTAGATAAAGGGCCCAAATACTCCCAAGAGCAATACTCCAAGTGCGGTCTGACCAATGCCTTACAAAGCCTCTGTATTACATCCTTGCTCCTGTATTCTGTCCTCTCAAAATTAATGCTAACATTGCAACTGCCTTCCTTACCATCAAGTCAGCCCACAAGCTAACCTTTAGGGAATCCTGCACGGAGACTCCCTAGACCCTCAGCACCTCTGATTTTGGCATTTTCTCTCCATTTACAAAATAGTCCACGCCTTTACTCCTTTTGGCAAACTGCATGATCATACATTTCCCTACGTTATAAACCATCTGCCACTTCTTTACCCATTGCCCCAATCTGTTTAAGTCCTTCTGTAGACACTGCTTCCTCAACACTGTCTCCCCTTCTAGCTATCTTTGCATCAAGTTGTATGAAACAAGTTTTTACATAATGGTAGGTGCCCAGATCACGCAGTCAGCTGAGTGTCTTGCAGTAAATGAGTCACCACTTAAAGCCCCTAATGCCTTTCTACCATCTGCACGGCACCAAAAGGAGTGTGATGGAGTATTCTCCACTTGCTTAACAAGTGCAGAATTAAGCCTGATGTAGGACAAAGTCACCACTTGATTTTCATCCCATCCTCCACTTTAAATATTCATTCACTCCGTAATTTGGACATTGTAATTGTAGAGGGTGCCATCTGCAGGATGCATTGTGGGAGTTCACCAAAATTTCCTGACAGCACTTACCCAAATCGTGATCTCTGCCAGGTAGAGGCAGAAAGAGCAATGCCACCGATTGTAGGCTTTCCCTAAGTCAGTACCATTCTGATAAGGAGAGATATATCACAATATTATTATTGTTGCTGGATCAAAACCCTGGAACTCTCAGTTGTACCATGGAATTTGCACAACAAATTTTCCTGTTGATCAAAAGCACAGCTTCTGAGAAACACTGAAGGATGGCCAATGGCCAGCGATGCTCTTTCCCCAGGTATGAACGCAAGAGTGGGCTTACACAGATGCAATGAAATTCTCGCAATGTGTGATTTATGTCATGTTGAAATTGCTTTTAAGTAAGTTTATTTTGAAAGTAAAAATGTTATTAAATATCCTTTATGCTTTCCTATTTTTATTACAAGTAAATCTATTACGAAATGCTTTTTCAGGAAAATGCAAGATGAAGACATATTCCCACTGCCCATAACGCGGGACACAAAAATAATGCCAGTTGAAAGTCATATTCTGAATTCAGGTTACAGATTCTGAGCATGGCTTAAATTTTTGCAATATACATGATCCTCTCCCAACAATTTACTATGAAAATATTTTGTTTTAGTGTTCAACGTGGTCTATTCTGTGCCTCCAACACTCTGGAATGGACTGTAAGGTGTGTGAACAGCCCTATTTTACGCAGGAGAAAGATTATCCATACAATGGATTTCCTATTCTGCTTCAAAGTTATTGACAAACAGAGAGAAGGGATAGTGGCTTATCCAAAAGCGTATCAACTCATAAGCATAATTATTTTGCCTCATATAGATCTCTCTCATGAAGTAAAGACAAGATTCAGTAGATGATAGAAAATTCAGCTGTAAATTTAAAGCACCAAACCGGTAAACTCATTTTACATTAACCTGTGGCCTGCTTCCCTTGTTTTAACTGCCTGATGCCACTTGCTATACTTGCTTTGGTTCACCAGATGGTGGTATTGGTACAGGAACTATTGGATGTGTCTAGATGCCTGAGGGAAAGGATGTTTGAAGATCAAGAACTTTAACACATAGAACATAGAACAGTACAACACATTACAAGCCCTTCAGCCCACAATGTTGTGCTGACCCCCAAACCCTGCCACCCATATAACCCCTCCACCTTAAATTCCTCTACATACCTGTCTAGTAGTCTCTTAAACTTCACTAGTGTATCTGTCTCCACCACTGACTCAGGCAGTAATGCAACACAATGGTTTAGTAGGCACCGTGATTCCTACCTACCTCCATGTTCCTGCGATTTTGGATTTCCTACAGTAGGCACCTTAAATCATTGGACTCATACCACAACTTCAGTCTCCGTAAAATCCTGTAACAGCAGGGCAAGCAAGTCTTGCTGAAAGGCCTGAAAAGTACTTTTTTCTATAGATGCTGCCTGGCCTGCTGCGTTCCTGCAGCATTTTGTGTGTGTTAAACTGATGTCGGTGTCTTTCCCCAGGTTAACATCCCCAGTACTGAGGATCTAACTGCAGTCAATGGGCTCTGATATCAGAACATTGGGTTTCTCACATGTCTGACATCTAGTTACTACAACAGACACGCTACTCTGAATTAGGGGAAGCGGTTGATGAAATGCAAGATTCCCACTAATTCCCGGCATTCCACAGAAGGAGAGACAGAGCATTTCAGCACTGTGAATTTGGCCGATTATGTTAAGGGAACAGTGGAGCTCAGAGTAAGCAACAGAAAGGTTGGATCACCTCACACACAACCACCTCATCAGGTTCCTCCTGCTCCATCTGCGTGAGACTTTACATTTCCCACGTGTTAGTCTTATCACTCACCCCAGATACCACAGGATTTGAGTAGAAGCAGATCACCCTCAGTCTTAAGGCTCTGCCGAAGAAGAAATAAATAAAACAACTGAAAACGCTGTAAGTGAAATCAGAAAGTACTGGAAGTACCCAGCAGGTCATGCAAGGGCTGTGAGAAACAGAACCAGTCACCTGAAGAAAAATCATTGACCCGAATCATTCATCCTCTTTGCTTCCCCACTTGCGGCTGCTGGATCTGCTGGGTATTTCCGTCACTTCCTGTTTTTATCACCCAAAACTAATGGAATGGGGAGCTCCAGAGCATCTGAAATGCAAATGGATTGATAGGTCAGATATTTAACAGAGACTCGGGTGCTACCTGTGTGGCCTTTGGACATTTCCCCTGTACCCATATTTCATTTTTCTAAGTGATTTGGTTTTCTCCCACCTCCTTAAGGTGTGTGGTTTGGGAGGTTAATTGGTCACTGTAACTTCCTCTTAAGGTGTAGGTGAGTGGTAGAATCAGAAGACTTGATAAGAATATAGATAGAAAAAGATTATAGGGTTAATTTAGGATTAGTACAAATGGGAGGGTTGTGGTCAGGATGGACTCAGTGGGTTGAAGTATCTGTTTTTCTCTGCTGTATCTCTCTATAACTCTAAAAAATCTGTGGGGGGTGGAGGAGGGATTTGAGTTGATGTCCTGTTTAAGCTGTGCCCTAAATAAAGATGGTTTCAGAAGGTCAGCAAAGTGCAACTGTGAAAATCATGGGCTTCGAGGAGGAAACTCTATTGCTTTGTCTTTGACAACTGGCTGTCTTAGCGTTAGTTCCAACTAAACAAAAGTAACATTGAAAAGTGGCAGGGATGGTTAATGAACATGAAATTTTGCCATTTTACCTAAAACATAATGCCTTTGTTACATTACTGGTTATCTTTTTTATTTAGCTTTCTTATCTCACTGACATTGCTGGTAGAGGATTTTGCAGAGATGGAAGTGGTGGTATCACTCCAATGATTAAAGGTGCCTGTTTGGTTTTTGTTAAGTTGCTAAATGGGATGCCTAACCTTCTGATAAACAGGTAGATGAGAGACAGGCCAGTGGAGTAGTTGAGTGGCTAGTGTCATGCAATGGCACTGACAGAAATCGGAGTGGTTTATGCAAATATGATAGTGGTGTTTAGAGGCTGTTAGATGGACACATGAATATACAAAGAATTGATGGATATGGATCATGCACTGGGAGAAGAGAATTAATTTAATTAGGCATTGTATTCAGCACAGACACTGTGGGCTTAAGGGCCTGTTCCTGAGCTGTACTGTTCTATGTTCTAAAGTTGGCACATAGCAGGATGTAAAAATCCTTTTAAAAAAGATATTCCTTGTTCTTGCTGATAACAAACATTGTTCTGTAAACTTTTATAAAGAACCAAGTCTAAGCACTCAGTGAGCTAGATGGTTTTCCAGCATTGTTGTTTTCATGTCAAGCCCCCTAAGACCGTAGTCTGAAAGCCCCACCATTGAGGGCCGCTACTTCCTTCAGTCAGGTGTGTCCTTCTTGGTTCCAGTCTTTGAAACTGCTTTGGTTTCCTTGCAGCTTGAGTACTACCTTCCTTGTGTAATTGTGTTTGTGTTATCAGAGACTCTACAGAGAGAAAGGGTGGCAGATCATGTGCAGTCCCGGCCACGTACCTACAGGAAGGATATCAATAAGATTGAAAGAGTGCCCAGAACATTTACTAGGATGTTGATGGGACTTGAGGACCCGAGTTATAGAGAAAGGTTGAATAGGTTACGACTTTACTTCCTAGAGTACAGAAGATTGAGGTGAGAGTTGATAGAGGTATACAAAATTATGAGGGGTATAGATAAGGTAAATGCAAGCTGGCTTTTTCCTCTGAGGTTGGCTGAGACCAGAATGAAAGGTCATGGGTTAGGGGTGAAAGGGGAAATGTTTAAGGGAAACACAATAAGGAAGTTTCTCACTCAGAAGGTCATGAGAGAGTGGAATGAGCTACCCACAGAAGTGGTGGATGTAGGTTTGATTTAAACATTTGAGAGAAATTCGGAGAAGTACATGGATGGGAGGGGTATGGAGGGTATGTTCTGGGTGCAGGTCAATGGGACTAAGCAGAATCACAAACAAAAGAAAATCTGCAGATGCTGGAAATCCAAGCAACACACACACAAAATGCTGGAGGAACTCAGCAGTCAGGCTCCTCGTCTTTTTTCCTCCAGTCCTGCTGAAGGGTCTCAGCCTGAAACGTCGACTGCGCTCTTTTCCATAGATGCTGCCTGGCCTTTCGAGTTCCTCCAGCATTTTTGTGGAACTGAGCAGAATAATAGCTTGGCATAGATTAGATGGGCCAAAAGGCCTGTTCCTATGCTGTTGTCATTCTATGACTCTATGACAGATGGTATTGCGCCGGGAGAGAGATGGATGGAGGGAGCAGGATTCTAGCTGCTGTTATTGACCTATCCACTGCTTCTTTCCTTTGGAGAGACATGGATACAAATTCAATGAGATGCCAGCATTGCTTTCCATTTTGTCTTTTCACCCCTCAGAGGATGAATATACAGCAGGGGCTCTGAAACTTGATTGGGCATGGTTGTTGGATACATTGTGAAAAGTTTGCTATTCTCCTTTCCTTGATGCAGTTAAATCTGGAGAAAGAAAAAGAAAGTAAAGGGAAAAATGTTCATTGATAAAACTGGTCTACTGAGAAACTATATCCCTTTGCATCTTCTGAGTGATCTAAATCAAATCTTACAAGATAACTTTATTTATGGCAATATACTCACCATTAATTGTAGCCTGCACAGCACATTGCCATGGAGACCAAAAAAAAAACCTCTGCTGTGTAAATACATGCTTTTGGCTGGTTATGTTTTGTAATAATGACAGCTTTTGAAATCTCTGTTTGAAGTAAACAGTCTCTGTGCTCATATCTTGAAAATACTCTCTTTAGAGCGAGGTTAAGTCATGTACATGTTGGAAGTGATTGAAACAGAAGTAAAGCAGAAGCAGGAAGAGATGAGAGTCAAGCTAACATAAGCCATTCTCCATGTCGTTTGTTTTTGCTATGTGATCTTGGAACATAGTGTCACATCAAGTACCTAAAACACCCTTTGCTTTCACCTTAAGTTTGAAAGCAGTTTTGTAAGATGTTTAAACATGAAAACAAGAGAGAATTGTTCCACACCTGAATCAGTTTTTAACTCAATTTGGAAAAGCAAACTGTGAGAAAATGCATTCTAATGTTATTTGTGCAAACTTAAAAAAAAGGACAGAAGTAAATCACATTGGCCCTTGATCCTGTGCCTCCATTCAATAAGATCATGTTTGATCTGATCTTTGATACCAGTATTCCTGCCTGATTCCAAGAGCTCTTGATTCCCTTGTAGTCCAAATAATCCATCTCAACATTGAATATTGTGGATGATTCAAATTTGTAGAGAGATCACAGACTGTGGGACATAAGGTTGTGATAGCAGGTGATTTTATGTTTCCACGTTTTGATTGGAACTCCCATATTGCAAAAGGGCTGGATGGGATAGTGTTTGTTAAATGTGTTCAGGAAAGTGTCCTTGATCCGTACGTAAGAGGTCCCAACTAGAGAGAGTCTGATACTAGACCTCCTATTAGGGAATGAGACTGGGCAGGTGACAGAAGTTTGTGTAGGGGAACACTAGGTATTTAGTGATCATAATGCCATTGGTTTCAAGGTAGTTACGGAAAAGGATAGGTTGAGATTCTAAATTAGAAAAAGGCCAATTTTGATGGTATCAGAAGGATCTGGCAAATGTGGATTGGGACAGGTTGTTTTCTGGCAAAGTTGTACTTGGGAAGTGAAATCTTGTAAGTACAGAGTTTGTATTTTCCTGTCAGAATAGAAGGCAAGGATAACAGAGAATTTTGGTTTTTAAGAGATATTGAGGCCCTGGTTAAGAAAAAGAAGGAGGTGCATAGCAGGTGTAGGCAGGTAGGAACAACTGAGGTACTTGAGGAGTATATGAAAAGCAAGAGAAATATAATCAGGAGGGGTAAAAGAAGGCATGAAGTTGCTCCAGCAGACAAGGTGAAAGAGCATCCTAAGGGCTTCTACAGATATTTAAGAGCAAAAGGGACAAAAATTGGTCCTCTGGAAGATCAGAGTGGTCATCTATGTGTGGAGCTGAAAGTGATGGCGGTGATTGTAAAAAGATTTTTTGCGTTAGTATTTAATCAGGTGACAGACACAGAGTCTATAGACTTGAGGCAAAGGGGCATCAACTTTCTGGACCCTGTGCAGATTACAGAGAAGGAGCTGTTTGCTGTTTTGAAGCAAATTAGGGTGGATAAATCCTCAGGTCCTGACAATGAGTTCCCTCAAACCTTGTGAGAGGCAGGTGCAGAAATTGCAGAGTGCCTACCAGAGATATTTGAAACATCCTTGGTCACAGGTGAGATGCTGGAGGACTGGAGGATAGTTAATGTTGTTCCACTCTTTAAGAAAGGCTCTAAGAATAAGCCAGGATATTATAGGCTGGTGAGCCTGACTTCAGTAGTGGGAAAGTTATTGGAAGGTATTCTAAGGACACCATATACACACATACTGTATATGTGTATTTGAATAGCCAGGGATTAATTAGGGATAGTCAACATGATTTTCTGCATGTGTCTAATCAATCTTATGGAATTTTTAGAGGAAGTTATCAGGAAAATTGATGAAGGCAAGCCAGTGGATGTTGTTTACATGGACTTTGGCAAGGCATTTGACAAGGTCCTGCATGGGAGGTTGGTCAGGAAGGTTCAATCACTTGGCATCGAAGATGAGGTAGTAAATTGGATTGGACACTGGCTTTGTGGATGAAATCTGAAAGTGGTGGTAGATGGTTGCTCTCCGATTGGATGCCTGTGACTTTTGGTGTGCCGCAGGGATCAGGGCTACATCCATTGTTGTTAGTCATCTATATCAACAATCTGGATTAAAAAGTGGTAAACTGGATCATTGAATTTGCAGATGACACCAAGATTGGGGGTATAGTGGACAGCGAGGAAGACTATCGAAACTTTCAGTGGGACTTGGACTAGGTCATGTAATGGGCTGAAAGATGGCAGATGGCATTTAATGCAGACAAGTGTAGGTTGTTGCACTTTGGGAGAACCAACCAGGGTACATCTTCTGCAGTGAGTGGTAGGGCACCAAGGAGTGTGGTAAAACAGAGGAATCTGGGAATACAGATCCATAATTCCAGGTAGATAAGGTCATAAAGAAAGGTTTTGGCACATTTGCATTCGTGAATCAATGTACTGAGTACAGGAGTTGGGATGTTTTGTTGAAATTTTATATGAAGTCCAAGTTGGAATATTGTGTGCAATTTTGGTCACCTACCTACAGGAAAGATATAAATAAGATTGAAAGAGTGCAGAGAAAATTTTTGAGGATGTTGCCTGGACTTGAAGACCTGAGTTATAAGGAAAAGTTGAATAGGTTAGGACTTTATTCCTTGGAACATAGAAGATTGATGGGAGATTTGATAGAGGAATACAAAATTATGAGGTGTATAGATAGAATAAATGCAAGCAGGCTCTTTCCCTGAGTTTGGGTGAGACTGGAACTAGCAATCATGGGTTAAGGGTGAAAAATGAAATGTAAGGGAGAACTTCTTCACTCAGAGGATGGTGAGAGTATAGAATGGACAGCCATTGCAAGTGGTGGATGTGGGGTTGACTTCAACATTTAAGAGAAATTTGGTTAGGCACATGGTTGGAAGAGGCGTGGTGGATGATGGTCCAAGTGCAGGTTGATGGGACTAGCAGATTAAACGTTTAGCATGGACTAGATGGGCCCAAGGGCCTGTTTCAGTGCTATAGTGTTCTATGACTCTAAGAGTGCACTCCTCTTGATGTATTCTACCCAATGCAAATTGAAGGTCTCCCTATTATGGCAAAGATGAACCAAGGGGAAACCAAAAAAGACACCACACTGTCTCAGGTTTACATGGCAACCCCAAATGGCCGGAATATGCAGCAGAAATTCCAGTTGCCCCGGTTTTATCAACACCAGGATGAACATGCCCTCGATGGGGGCTGCCTTATGTGGGGATTGAGAGTTGCTGTCCCATCCAAGCTGAGAGCTTAGTTGTTGGAGGAACTATATGGCAGTCATCTAGCCATGGTCAAAATGAAAATGCTGGCTTGAAACGTTGTTGTGGCCTGGGATAGATCAGCAGATCGAGCAGCTGTTTGGGATGCCAACACATCCAGAAGTTACCAGAAGCAATGTCTCACCATCCCTGGGAATGGCCTGCATTGCTCTGGCAGAGGATTCACGTAGATTTTGCCAGACCATTCATTGGCACCAATACCTTGGTAGTAGTGGATGCAACTACAATGTGGTCAGATGTGTTCCAAGTAGCCTCGCTTACAGCCTCTTAAACTGCTGATGTGTTGAGAAGCCTCTTCTCAAGAACTGGTGTTCCAGAACACTTAGTAGTGACAATGGACCACAGTCAATCCTGAAAATGAATGGAATAAGACATATTACATCTATACTGTATCACCTAGCTACAAATGGCTTGGCGTAACGGTTTATCCCGAGTCCAAAGAGCACACTGCAAGCACTCTACACTGAGAATGGATCAGAAGCTTGCCAATTTCCTCCTTAAATATTGCAATACAGCACACTCCACAGCCAATACACTCCACAGCCAGTCACTAGCTATGTTGTTTCACGGTTGTCCCTTGTGCTCTCACTTGGACCTCCTCAAACCCAGTCTCAGAAGGACACACCTCAGAGACAAATTGAGGGCTTCTCAAACGAGGAGGTTCAATATTTCAATCCTGGACAAGCAGTCCTGATGAGGCCTACAGGGGTGATCAAAATTGGGGACTTGGAAAGATTAAGAACAGAACTGGACAGCTTTCCACACAGTGGAGATTGCCGTTTGATGTTTTCTGGAGATGACACTTCGATCAGTTGAGGAGAGCAGAGCCAATTGTCAGAGAAGAAAGATGTAGAGAGCTGCCAGACCACTTCCTGCAGTCCCAGAGTCAACCCTACCACCTCCATGGAGGAGGTTCCAGAACCTGAGTTTGTTTCACTGCCACAAGTCTCACCTGCCAATCAGAGTGACCCCCTCCTCATCGTCCGGAAAGATGTTATCCCACAAGAGCAAGAAATCCTCTACAGTGATTAACTCTTTAGGCCTGAATGGCACAAGTTAAAATTTACAGTGCTGTGGATTTCTATATAATACAGTATGAGGTGAGAAAAGATGAGAGGTTGGAGGAGGAAGGTGGGAGGAGGGAGGAAGAAGTCCAAAGTGGTAGACGATAGGTAAAACAAGGAGAGGGGGAGAGGTGAAGAAGATAGAAGAAGTGAGAGAAGGGGATGGCATTTTTACAAGTGACAGGGTGGGAATAGGTATATACAAGTGATAGAGGTGGAGGAGGTATATTTCTCCACTGCATCTGCCCTCAGGATGAGGCTTTTTATTTCAGAACTAATGGGATGTCCTCCTTCTTCAAAGAAGGGGGCTTTTCTTCCTCCACCATCAATGCTGCTCCCACCCGCTTCTCTTCCACTTTGCGCACATCTACCCTTACTCTATCCTCCCACCACCCCAACAGGAATAAGGTTCCTATTGTCCTCGGTCCTCAAATACTACCCCACTAGCCTCCACGTCCATCACATAATTCTCCATAACTTCCACCATCTCCAATGAGTTCCCACTATCAAGCACATCTTTCCCTCTTCCCCCTCCCTTGTCCATTTGTCCCTCCCCACTGGTACTTACCCTTGCAAGTGGAACAAGTGCCACACCTGTCCTACACCTCCTTCCTCACTACCATTCAGGGCCTCAAACGTTCCTTCCAGGTGAGGTGACATTTCACTCGTGAGTCTGTTGGGGTCATCTACTGTATTCATTGCTCCCGGTGTGGCTTCCTGTGTATCGTGTGACCCGGCGTAGATTGGGAGACCGCTTCGCCAAGCGCTGGCACTCCATCCGCCAGAAAAATCGGTATCTCCCGGTGGCACCCATTTCATTTCTACTTCCCATTTCCATTCCGACATGTCAGTCCATGGCCTCCTCTACTGCCCCAAGGAGGCCACACTCAGGTTGGGGTAGCCTCCAACCTGATGGCATGAACATCGATTTCTTGAACTTATGTTGATTGCCCCCCTTCACCATTTCCCTATTCCCCCATTTCTGTTTTCCTTTCTCATCTTTTCTCCTTACCTGCTAATCACCTCCTTCTGGTGCTCCTACCGCTTCTCTTTCTTCCATGATCTTCTACTCTCTCCTATCAGATTACCCTTTCTCCAGCCCTTTATCTCTTTCACCAATCAACTTCCCAGCTCTTTATTTTACCCCCTCCCCCAGTTTCACCTATCACCTACAAGTTGTACTTCCTTCTCCTCTCCCCCCACCACCTCACCCCCAACTTCTTGGTCTGGCTTATCATCTTTCTTTCCAGTCCTGATGAAGGGTCTTAGCCCAACATGTTGACTGCTTGCTCTTTCATAGATGCTGCCTGGTCTGCTGAGTTCCTCCAGCATTTTGTTGCTTGGATTTCCAGCATATGCAGATTTTCTCAAATACAGTATACATGATCACTAGAGAGAAGTATATTACCGGTATATATTTGAGTTGAAGCTTATAGCTAAGCAGAGAGGAATATAGTGTATTTACTATTTGAGTAATATTGTAAATACATTTTTGTTGAAGCATTTGTTTAAATAATGCATTATGAGTTGTATGTAAGGAGTACGTGAATGTCATACATCCTTACACCACCATGTCACATGTGAGCGCCTCACTAAAAAAAGGAAAAAGAAGCTAAGTAGACCACTTCCCAGTTCCAGTGTTTTCTATCAATTAGTTTCTGGAGTTGCAGAACATCATAATTTTATCTCGCATTTTTCTCAATGCCAAGAAGTATAGGGTCCAGGAAACCAATGTTTCAATATTGCAAATGCTCCTTTCCCTGCAATGTGTCATTGTTCCTTTATCTTTGATATCGTATTGTCCACAGAGTGGTTCATATGATGCAAAGTTAAGTGGAATATTCCGCTCTCCTACTTCCAATTCCTAATACGGAATAGACCACTGAAGCTCAGGTAAGCAGAGACCTGAGCGTTATTGCCGACTTGTACTCTGCACTACTGCTGGGAATGATCACAGGATGTAATATCAAGGAGTCACCTGATAGGGATGTGGATTGGTGAATATAGCGTCTTTCGTCAACGGTATCTAAACATTGTGGAACTGCTAGAACTGCATCAAATCTGAAGTGACCTACCTCTTTACCACCTCCCATGCAGGAATTTCATCCTGGTGAGTGAAAATCTTAGATACCTAATTCTGGTTAGACAAGCTTGGTTTAGTCGTATTTGGGGAAGTATACTGAGGAGGCCTAAAGACAGACTTCCTCTGGATAAATAAGATCATGAGTAAAATGGTTATTGTGGTTTCCCTTCTTCAACCTATTTGTTTAATCCAAATTTGTTTAATTTGTTTAGGGGTGTGCCCAAAAGTACTGATTTAGACTTTTGATTTAAAAGTTCAAATTTAAGGCTTTCGGGCTTCAGGTATCTCACTTTCACCCCATGATTGTACGCTCCTGCTGTGACTATCTCTGATAATTTCAGCTAACTCTTGCTTCATCCACTAGATGGAGACCTATGCAATAATAAAGATCTTCATGAGCTAATGATTCCAGTTCCAGAAGCAAAGAGGGTGTTGGTGGGGGAAGTGGGTGGTAGGATTTGGGCTGTGAATGGCTGGGTGTAGATGTGGACAAGGGGTTAAATGCACCAGAAGTTATTAATGCCAACTACCCATAGATTTCTGAATTTATTCTAGGGTTGAAAGGCTGCCTGTGACACCCTAGCAGCCGGGGGAATGAGGGGAGTGACGTCAAAAGCTAAGTACTAATTAAGAGAAAGTTTGGGATATTTAATCCTTCTACTCTGCAAAAAACGCAGGGACACTGGACAGAGGCTCAATGTCGACACTCAAACTTAACAATAATCTTTGCAGTCTCACAGTGTCTGGCTAGGGCTTTCTCCAGAGAGATTGTAAGGAAATTGAATGGCCAACTAAAGAGTATTTTCTTAGAAGGTGAGCTAATATGAGTAATATTTAAGGATCTGCTGTTCCCTTTCCAAACTTTAGAGATATGGGTTCAAGAACTACAACAGGCCACTCTTCAGAGCTCTGTAGAGAAGAGATGTTTCAGCAGGGAGAACCAATTTGTGGGAGGCTATTCCTGCCAGACAAGGTAGACAGGCTGAGTGTCCAGTTGGTAAAATGGTGTTTTATCAGAGCCACCACTTTAATATCCCCTATGACCATTGTCCCTCACTTACTGTGCTGCTAGCAATAAGCTGCTGAATACCCTGCTGTCAATGTATGGAACAATGTATAGCCGAGGCTGTGGTATCACCTTTCCTGTTAAGGCTAGTGCACCTCAGTGAGTGGGCACGAGCGTGGTTGCTGCTTCTTCCAGACAAAATGATAACATTGGGGTGCAATGCACAGCTAGCAGAGTTGCTGCCTCACTGTGCCAGGGACTCAGTGCTTCCACGTGAGGCAACACTTCACCTGCAACTCTGTTTTGAGTTGTACATTGTATTCGGTGCTCCTAATGCAGCCTCCTCTATTCTGGCGAAACCCAATGTAAATTGGGGGACTGCTTTGCTAAGTACATTTATTCACCAAAAGAGGAACTTCGCAGTGGCCAACCATTTAAAATCCTATCCCCATTCCTGTTCCAACATGTTGGTCCATGGCCTCCTCTTTTGCCACAATGGGATCACTCTCAGGGTGGGAGAGCAACACCTCATACTATGTCTGGGTAGCCTCCAACCTGATGACATGAACATCAATTTCTCCCTCCCCATTCACTCTTTTTCCATTCCCCATTCTAGCCTCTTAGCTCTTAACATAAGAACATAAGAAATAGGAGCAGGAGTAGGCCATCCAGCCCATCGAGCTTGCCCTGCCATTCAATAAGATCATGGCTGATCTGTCCGTAAACTCAGCTCCATCTACCTGCCTTTTCACCATAACTCTTAATTCCCCTACTATGTAAAAATCTTTCTAACTGTTTCTTTGTGATATGGTGCAACTCAAACTACCTGCGTCTCAATATCACCAAGACCAAGGAGATGGTGGTGGACTTTAGGAGATCTAGGCCTCATATGGAGCCAGTGATCATTAATGGAGAATGTGTGGAGCAGGTTAAGACCTACAAGTATCTGGGAGTACAGTTAGACGAGAAGCTAGACTGGACTGACAACACAGATGCCTTGTGCAGGAAGGCACAGAGTCGACTGTACTTCCTAAGAAGGTTGGCGTCATTCAATGTCTGTAGTGAGATGCTGAAGATGTTCTATAGGTCAGTTGTGGAGAGCGCCCTCTTCTTTGTGGTGGCATGTTGGGGAGGAAGCATTAAGAAGAGGGACGCCTCACGTCTTAATAAGCTGGTAAGGAAGGCGGGCTCTGTCGTGGGCAAAGTACTGGAGAGTTTAACATCGGTAGCTGAGCGAAGGGCGCTGAGTAGGCTACGGTCAATTATGGAAAACTCTGAACATCCTCTACATAGCACCATCCAGAGACAGAGAAGCAGTTTCAGCGACAGGTTACTATCGATGCAATGCTCCTCAGACAGGATGAAGAGGTCAATACTCCCCAATGCCATTAGGCTTTACAATTCTACCGCCAGGACTTAAGAACTTTTTAAAAGCTATTATTAATGCTTTTTGAGATAGTGATTTAGATGCATATCATATTTTTTACTGAGTTAAGTATTGTATGTAATTAGTTTTGCTACAACAAGTGTATGGGACATTGGAAAAAAGTTGAATTTCCCCATGGGGATGAATAAAGTATCTATCTATCTATCTATCTATCTAAACATATTTAGTGATGAAGCCTCAACTGCTTCCCTGGGCAGAGAATTCCACAGATTCACCACTCTCTGGGAAAAACAGTTTCTCCTCATCTCTGTCCTAAATCTTCTCACCTGAATCTTGAGGCAATGTCCCCTAGTTCTAGTCTCACAAATGGAAACAACTTTCCCACTTCTATCTTATCTATCCCTTTCAAAATTTTGTATTTTTCTCTAAGATCCCTTCTCATTCTTCTGAATTCCGGAGAGTATAGTCCCAGCAACTCAATCTCTCCTCATAGGTTAACCCCCTCATTTCTAGAATCAACCTGGTGAACCTCCTCTGCACTGCTTCCAAAGCCAGTATATCCTTCCTCAAATATGGAGACCAGAACTGCACACAGTGCTCCAGGTGTGGCCTCACCTGTACCCTGTATGGTTGCAGCATGAATTCGATCCCTCTAGCAATGAAGGCCAACATTCCATTTGCTTTCTTAATAACCTGTTGTACCTGCAAGCCAACTTTTTGCAATTTATGCACAAGCACTCCCAAGTCCCTCTGTACAACAACATGTTGCAATCTTCCACCTTTTAAATAATAATTTGCTCTTCTATTATTCCTTCCAAAGTGGATGGTCTTGCATTTACCAACGTTGTATTCCATCTTCCAGAACTTGGCCTACTCACTTAACCTATCTGTATCCCTCTGTGGACTCTCCCCATCCTCTGTACAATTTGCTTTTCCACTCAGTTTAGTGTCATCAGCAAATTTTGCTACGCTACACTCAGTCCCCTCTTCCAAATCATCAATGTAAATGGTAAACAGTTGCGAGCCCAATACCTCATTTTTATTCATTCTAAATAGAAACACACTAGCTTGCTCAACCTATCCTCATAAGACATGTTCTCTAATCCAGGCAACATCCAGGTTAACCTTCTACACACTCTCTCAAAGCTTCCACATCCTTCCTATAATGATGCAACCAGAACTTGACACAATACTCCAGGTGTAGTCTGACCAGGGTTTTAGACATTATGTTGAAGCTCTTGAACTCAATCCCCCAATTAATGAAGGCCAACATATCATACACCTTCTTAACCATCCCATGAAATTGCATGGCAGCTTTTAGAGATCTATAGACATGAACCCCAAGATTCCTCTGTTCCTCCACATTGCTGAGAATCCTGCCATTAACTTTGCACACTGCCATCTGGTTCAACTTTCCAAAGTGCATCATTTCACACCTTTCTGTATTGAATTCCATCTGCAACTTCTTAGTCATCTCTGCATTCTGTATATATCCAATTATAATCAATAACAACCTTCTATACTAGCCACAACATGACCAACCTCTGTGTCATTGGCAAACTTACTAACCCACCCTTCCACTTCCTCATCTAAATCAGTTAACAAAAACAAAAAGAGCAGGTGACCCAGAACAGATCCCTGAATGGCACCACGAGTCATGAACCTCCAGGCAGAATATGGTCCATATACTACCACTATCTACCTTCTGTGGGCAAGCCAATACTGAATCCCCACAGCCAAGTTTCGCTGGATCCCATGCCTCGAGCCTTTCTGAGCGAGCTTATCATGGGGAACATTGTCGAGCAGCTTACTAAAATCCATATCTACATCCACCATTCCACTTTTAACTTATTTTTTCACTTCCTCAAGAAAGTCAATTAAGATCATGAGGAATGACCTTTCCCTCAGAAAGACTATACTTCTCCAAGTGCTAGTAAATCCCATCTCTGAGAATCCTCTCCAATAATTTACCCACCACTGATGTAAGATACTATGGTCTATAATTCCCAGGCTTATCCCTATTTTTTGAATCACTTGAGGGGAGATGATGAAAATGTGGGGATAATAGGATTAATATAGGATTAGTATAAATTGGTGGTTAGCTGGCATGGATTTTGTGAGTCAAAGGACTGTGTTCCATTCTGTAATTCTCTATGATTTTAAGACCACCATTACCAAATGCCCCCAATTCTTTTGTTAAATTGTATTGTTATTCTCATTCATTAGTCTTCCCTTTCCTTCCTTGTTAAAAACTATTTGTTGTTTGTTTTCTGGGATCCAGGCAGCATTGGTAAGGTCAGCAAGCATTGCCTATCAATAATTGTCTTTATGAAGATGGTGGTGAGCTCCTTTCCTGAACTGCTGAAGTCCTTTTGTGAAGGCTATTGTTAGATAGAGAGACCCAATGCCGATGAAGGGAAGCCAGTATATTCTGAAGTCAGGATGGATGTGACGGAGTGGGCACTGCAGGAACAGTAGGTGGTATTCCATTGTGCCTGCTGCCCTTGTCCTTCTTGTCAAAAGTAGACGTCAACAAAATTCAGTTAAAGTGAGTTTTGTAGCAGAGGTTGTTGAGTGGCTTTGAAAACCATACACACAAGAGATTCTGCAGATGCTGGAAATCTTGAGCAACACGCACAAAATGCTGAAGAAACTCAGCAGGTTCAGTAGCAGCAATGGAGAGGAATAAACAGTTGACAGTTAAGGCCGAGACCCCTCCTCAAATGATGATGAGTCCTGAAGAGTTTCATCCCAAAAAGTCAGCTGTTTGTTCCTCTCCATAGATGCTGTCTACATTGCAGAGTTTCTCCAGTGTTTTGTGTGTGATTGAAAACCGTCCACTTGTCACAATGAATCTGAAACTTTCAGAAATATCGCTGTGGACCATTCTGAGCAAGCTCCCAAGATTAACAATTGAATAATAATGGAAGTACCAATAATAGTCAACTGTGCTGCTGAGAAGCTGCAGTTTGGAAGAAGAGGCATTATCATTGTGAATGGCCGTGGAATATGAAGATGGGAAAATAAAATTTGCAGATTGGTGTCACATATAACATCAGATCAGTTCCTTCATACTTTCAGTGGAATTACTCAGGCAATGTGAAAGAACAGCTTTACAGTTTATGGTTAAATAGGGACAAGTAATCTTTTGTGGCATCACAGATGTGTTATCTCCACCTCTTCAATTTCAGTTCCATTGGGGAGGCTGTAGCTAAAGAGGGCAGGGATTAAGGTACTTGAGGACATCAAGCAATGTAAGTTCAACTATTATGCAATAGAAGGGCATTATAGATTTTGAAGTACCGCAGATTGCTGTTATCACAGAAGATTAACCATGTGATTGATATCTTGTGTTAAAGGTCTCCCATTTATCATACTTTATTGTGCTACGTTGTCACCAGTCTTTTCTCTGGAGAGTCATCTGATGAAGATTTCATATGGAATATTGGACAATCTGTTGACTTTATGTTGTGGAGAGAGCATCCACTGAAGGTTCCTTCCAGAGCCCTAGAAAATAAATTTAATCAGGACAGAAAACATATTTTACTGTAGCAGCCTGACTTTGATTAGCCAGAGTGAAAATGATATCTTCAGCTTTCATATACTGGTTTATCCCAAGAATTTTGAAAAATCAATGGCCTCAGACTTCTCAGGAACTGCCAG
The DNA here is from genome assembly GCF_048418815.1 of Hemitrygon akajei. Lineage (NCBI taxonomy): Eukaryota > Metazoa > Chordata > Chondrichthyes > Myliobatiformes > Dasyatidae > Hemitrygon > Hemitrygon akajei. The sequence continues at coordinate 47,263,954 of NC_133140.1, forward strand.
AATTTCATAGCAGAAATACAGGAAAAATCCATTGATACAGCATACTCAGAACTTTTATATGTCAAAGTGGCAGATTTTCCTGGTTTTTGGATGGTATTCCTGTTAATAATAGAGAAGCCTGAGGCCCACACCTCCAGGTTCAGGAGTAGCTACTTTCCTACGTCCATCAGGTTCTTGAATTGACCAGCGTAACGTTAATCCTATCTCAGTACCAGAACACTGTAGACTACCCCCTCTTGCACTACCTCTTCAAAGGTTCAAAGGTTCATTTATTATTATCAAAGCATGTATCCACATACATCTCTGAAATTTGCCTTCTCCAGATAGCCATGAAACTAAGAAAGAGCATGAAAGTCATTCAGAGAGAAACATCAAACCCACCACCCGGCAAAAAAAAAAGAACGGCATCCCAATCATCAACCCCCAAAAACCACACAACATGGAACAGGAACATCAACCCCTAAAAGCCACCTGCCCCTGCATAGAAAAGCTAACAGAACACAGCAGAACATCAACCCCCAAACACCATCCTCTCTCACAACAAAATGGAAAAGGAACAGGTGATAAAAAGCCCAGAATACAAAAACTATATGTCTGAAAAAGTCCTCAGTCTATAAACGCAATAATCACAGAACCAGAATACCACCCTATGATATCACTGACGTTCATTGAAAGAGAGGGACACCACGTGAGGCAGAGAGGCCGACTTGCTTGCCACGTGAGCCACACGGCAATAGGCTGCTCACGGATTCCTTCTCCGGCTGCGATCAAAATGAAGGCAGCTGGCACTGAACTCTTGAGCATTCTCCTTGATGTCTCAATCTTCCTCGGCACTTTAGTCGGTGATTACTGGATGCTTTAACCAGTGAAATGGAGTCGAACATCGGCTCGAGCCCCGTCTTGAAGTTTCTCCGCATCAAGGCTGTTTGAGTACGTGCTCGCTTCCTGGAATATTCTCGGAGACAGAAAAGCACCGGATCTCTCAAATAATCTCCAAACTGTAAATCGTAGGCTATAACAGTCCCAGAACACATATTTGAGGTGAAAAACAGATGTAAACGAAGTTAAAAAAAATTCTGTGAGTTATCTTGAAGACGTCAACCGAAGGAGCATTGTATGCTGGTGTCATCTTAACTGGAAGATGGACTCTTACATGGACTTATATTTAACTGTTTTTTTTAGCACTGATATTTCTCTTGTTCTGTGTAATCTTTTTTTCCCTTCACTGTCTTGTGTAATTTACGTTCTGTGTGTTGATATCTGAATGTATGTGCCTGTGATGCTGCTGCATTTAAATTTTTCATTGCACCTGCGCCTGACAGGTGCAATGCACCTGTGCGTATGAAATAAGCTCAACTTAAAACCTCGGTGAGTCCGTTCATTTTTATCATGTAGAAATTACATACTAGGATAATTAGCTCATAGTGAACCTGGTACGTTTAGAGGTAGTGCAGGAAACAGATCCCCAGGGAGTTTAACAAGAGTAAGGGAACATGGAGCAGGGGAGGTACTACTTGTGAGCCAGATGCAAAACCATCAGGATTTCTGATCAACTGGATAGAAGTTTATCAGAATTTCATCTCATCATGTGGGATTGCTGAATTTACCGAGCTGGCCTTCAGGCATTTCTATGAGCACCCCCTCTCCCACCCACCCCACTCACACCTGTGTCCCAGTGGTGGAGTGTGAATATGCAGCAATTATGCAACAGTTCCACTGGAATAACACACACAAAATGTCGGAGAAACTCAGCAGGTCAGGCAGCATCTACGGAGAGGAATAAACAATTGACATTTCTGGGTGAGACCCTTCATTGGGCCTTTCTCCCCGGACCTGATGAAGTGTCTTGGCCCAAAATGTTAATTGTTTATCCCTTTCCATAGACTCTGCCTGAGCTGCTGCTCAGTTCCTCTGGCATTTTGTATGTGTTACTCCGGATTTCTAGCACCTGTGTTTATGATTTGCAGTGCCACTGGGAAATCTGTCATCTGACTGGTGCTAGGAACAGCAACCCCATTCATCTGAAGAGCATGGAATAACTACAAGTGGGAGAGGACAAGACCTGATGCAAAGTTTTGGCCTGAAATACCGACAATTCATTTCCTTCCACAGATACTGCTCAACTTCTGAGTCCTTCAGAAGTGTTCCTCCAGATTCCAGCATCTACATCCTCTTGTTTCTCTAGGGTAAGTCCATTACCGATTTTGAATGAACTGAATTTGTTTTAATATTTTTAATGTGTTTTCAATTGATTAAATTTTAATTCTTTTCTGAAATGATTTGAATAATTTCTGGTACTTCAATTATTTAGCCCATGATTTTTTTTTGAATATTAAGTATTTCTGAATGCCTGTGGAGTACTTTAGCCTGCTGCAGAAAGTTTATTTTCAGCAGTTTCAGGGGAAGAGCTTGCTTTTCTTTGCACCTCTCAGCTCCTTGAATTTTGGATCAAGATGACTTTGAACAGAAAGTCTTTACTGGTGGGCCCAGAGAAGATAAACCTGTACTTCACCTGGATTTTCCATTAATCTCCATTTTAATCACTGCTTCACATCTTACATATCTCTAATTGGTTTTGAGTATAAAGGTTTGGGTTGACCTTTTCTTATCCCTCTGGCAATAGACATTATAACTTAAGTAAAAATTCAGTAGGTGCAGAACAACGATCACATCTAAATGTGCATTGTCAACCATGTTCTAAACACTGATACCCTGGCCAGTGATATGGTATCTCATGAAACGTCTTTTTATATACAGAAATTGTATTTGGTCCCCAGTAGTATATGGTTGTTCCTGGAGTCATTTCTTCCATGTTTAGTATTTTCAGTTTTACAACTGAATCTGTATAAACCGTGAGTAAGTGTATTTTAGAAGTGAGTCTGCTAGAACTGTGACTGTATGTACGTGCTGTTGGTAAAATAGGTTAGTAGGATTTGGCCTACCACTGAAGCTGGTGTTTGCCTATTCTGGTTCACTTGAACTACTGGATGTAATAAAATCTATGGGATAGTTGTAGATCTGTGCAACAGGATTATTTGATAGTGATGTTCAAGAGGCTTTTCGATGGGCCCATGCATTTTCAGGGATGGGGGTACGTGATCTGGATTATATGTAGGCAGAAGGGATTAGTTTAATTTGGCATCATACTCAGCACACACAGACAAGGCTTGCTTTTGAGCTCTACTGTTCTGTTTCATGAATAAATCTGTTCAAATGCATTAACACCTATCCATTAACGCAGAGGTGTTGGTGCTAGAGAAACAATGAACAAACCACTGTACAAAATATAGAACAATTTTGATTTCTTCTTACTTTGTACTCTTTAAGCAGACTAAATATGTCTAAAGTCCGACAAATCATTTTTTTGTCTTAATACAGAGCAGACTAGGCTCATGAAAGTTCGGCATTTACCAGGTTATTTTATTTTATTGAAATACAGCATGGAATAGGCCTTTCCAACCTTCTGAGCCACGCCGCCTAGCACTCCCCCGATTTAATTCTAGGCTAATCACAGGACACTTCACGATGACCAATAACCTATCAACCGGTACGTCTTTGCGCTGTGAGAGGAAATCAGAGCACCTGGACGAATCCCACGCGATCATGGGGAGAACGTGCAAGCTCCTTACAGGCAGTGGTTGGAATTGAACCCGGGTTTCCTGTACTGCAAAGCGCTGTGTTAACCTCTATGCTACCATGCCACCCAGGCTATTTTAATACTGATTAGATGCAGTTTGGCTTTTGGTAGGTCTGCATTCTGACTAAACAGGTAAGATGTTTATGTAAATGGTATTCACATATTTCCTGTGTATTTGTATGGAGAGAACAGCTAGCAGGTGATTATTTTAATATTTATGGGACTTCTATAAAATGTTACCATTTTTTGACCAGACTCGTCTTGCTTCATATAGACTGAGAACTTACTTCATGAATAATGAACTAAGGACATGTAGAAGTACCAGCAAAGATTAATCTCACCTGTATTTTGACTAGCTTTGTACTTAAAAAAAACTCAACAGAATTATTTAAAACTCATGAATATTTAAGTATGTATGTGGGAGTTGCTAAGTTTGTAAGTCAACAAACAGTTCCCACATTCCGAATAAACTGTGTTACCTGAGGCAGAGCATTTTAAGTGCGAAGAAGAATTCATTTTTACTGACAGCAATTCCAGCTGTCTGGGCTTCCATTTGGAAAATGACCCAGTGACATGGTTTGCCTCAATTATGTGATGTGATCATGAGAGTAGTATATGGTCATCCACTTGTTAATTGATTATTGATTAATGGTAATTGATTATTAGATTTAATTACAGCTGAAGGCTCTTTTGCGGCATTGTCGGAATTATAGGATAGCAATGTTTAAGCTGTGAATCAAATATTGGGCATTCATTTTTCTCTTTATATGTAACAGCATACCTTTATTATCAGGTGGATGGCTACTGGAAAAAGGAAGGGAAGAAAATTAGGCTTGGTATAAACCAGAAACATAAAGACTGGAATCTGGAGAACGAGCAAGCTAACTACCGGAGAAGCCCAATGGGTCAAGCAGTAGCTGTGCAGCAAAAGGCTAACTGACATTTTGGGTTGCAACCCAGCATCAGGACTGACAGTGTGGAGTGACAGTATGAAGAGGTGAGGGGGGAGGGCGAAAGGTGGGACCAGGTGGAGGACGTTGGGCAAATGGAGCCGGAAGAGGGAGGGTGACGAGGAGTAAAGAGATCGAAACTGGTGCGTGACAAATGGCAATGGATAAGGGAAAAAAATTAGGCAGTACATCCATGTGTTGGAGGGGAGGGGGGAGCTTGTTAGGGATAGAAACTACATGGTGGTAAGTGCAGAAAGATTACTGAAGGAATTCTGCCCACTTGGCTCCAGTTGTTCTTTTATATAACTATCTGCATCTATCATGTACCAGTCTCTATCTCGAAGCTCCCCTACCACCCTCCACCTGGCTCCTTCGGCCTATCACCCCTACCTCTACTGTCTTCCTGTGCTTGTGATTACATTTTGCTCCCACTATTTTTTTAAAAATTTTAAGCTGGAATCCCTGCTACATTTATTTCTGGACAGAAACTCTTGAACATTTTAACATCTTCATCTTCCATTTACACATTTCCAAAACCTAGCCAAGTCTTTGATCTGTTATTTGATTGCAAACAATTAATCTGTTGAAATAACTCTTTTGTGTCACTGCAGCCAATTCATTTCCAGTTCGATAGCTGCTATCTTCTGGGCAATTACTTGCCCTGCTTCATTACCGAGATGTACATCTACATGGCATTCAAAGTTCTGATTAAAAAAACTGCCTCATATACATCTGAAGAATATTCAATCCACCTTGGGTAAATTGCGCCACAATTCCAGCTTCATTACCACAGTAAACTGACAAAGCAAATCTCTCAGAATATCCGCAAATCTCATTCTTGATCTCCTTGACATGATTCTTTACTGAACTCCTGAGAGAGTAATTAAAACATTATTTCTTAATTTCACTCTGACAGAAATGGTCTGAATGCCACCTTGTGAAACTGTTCCTTGCTTTGCTTGTAATTTTGTCTTTTATTACATAAATGCTATCGTTTTTTACTTCATCGCCTCCCTTAAATTTTTACACGAATGCTCGACAGTATATTTGGTGTCCCAAGTCAAGTATCTATCAGTATTAAGCCACTAATAGTTTTAGCAGGAATTATTAGCTTCAGGCAGAAAACTAGTCCATCAATTTCCTTGTCCACTGGCAAAGGATCAAAAACAGCCTACTTTAATAGCTAGATTTCATTTGAACTCAGCAAATAATTTATTTTGAATGGGAAGCAGTAGCAAACAAGAAGATATGGAGGCTGCTGCTAACATTTGGTGTGTGTTTGGCTACTAAAATGACACTGAAGAGAAAATCAGGCATGGTCTAGATGAATGGCGCGGCAAGCAGAGAGGGGCAAGTCATCCATTCCTTCTTTTCCTTCGTTCACTCTCTCTTCAAACCCATGTTTGGAACCCAAGGATCAAGGCCATCTGCTGCCTTTTAGATTGCTTTAATTTATGCTGAAATTTCTCCCTCTTAATCCTGATTACCTTCAGTTCCTCACTAGTTCATCTCTTGTTACCCTACGTTACATGGTATTCTTTGTGTTTTACCGATACAAAGTATTTGCATAATCTCTGACATTTCCTTATCCCCCATTATGTCTCATATATCTGCACCCAAATGACTTTTAACACTTGCTTTTTTTTGTACACATAAAAATGCTCCAGTTATTGTTGCAGATCTTACTAATTTAATTTCATATTGTTCCTTTACGTCAATAATTTAGGCATCCACTCTAGTTCTTGAATCCTCAGACTTACTACGCTGCCTGGCAACACTTCAACACTTTTCTATAAAATCACTTCATTGTCAACATTCTTCCTGTGAAAATTCACTTCTCAGTGGAATTAATATTTTTTTTGGGAATAAAGGAATATTTATTTGATTGTTTGCTGTTGTGAAGGAAATTTTTGTGTAATTTACAAATCAGGCAACTTCCTCTTCACAAATATGGATTTAATTAAAAACTCAACTTTTAATTTACCATAAACAACCTTAACATAAACTTCTATCCTATTCTGATCATTTTACTCAAGGGATTAATTACTTAGAGATTACAAATTTACTCTTACTGATCATACAAGGTGAAATGTAAAATAGACATCCCACTTGCTTTTTTTCCAAGAAGCTTTTTTTTTTGGATACATTCAGTGAACCCTCTCTCCGGTTGTTTATTTTTCAATTGATTTAGACATGTTTCCTCTGCCCTTCTGCTGCATACTGGGACATTTAATTCCTAACCTTGGTCACCATGCAACCATATCTCTGGAATGATAGTTAGATCATACTTATTTCTCTTTGCCATTAATTCTTCTTTGTTGTTACAAATGTAGTGCGCATTCAGATAAAACCCCTTTATTTCAATCCCTTACAATTTTTCCTTGACTCAGCCTTGTTCATTGACGTTTCATGGTCATTAAACACACAGTCCCTTCCTTTGACATTTTGTTTATCATTAATCATACTGCATTTTTATTCTCTGACTTTTTAAATCTTTTAGCTGACTTACCCCACTTTCTTTCTTGATTGTTCTGTTTTATTCTGAAAGCTACAGGCCCCTGTTTGACCTGTGGAATTACGTATGTTTAATAAGGTGAAAGAAGTTAAGATTCTGTCTGTATGTGCTGATCGTAACACAATAACAATACCATTAACACACACCCTCTCTCTATCTCTCTCTGCCTGCCTCTATTTCCATCTCCCTATCTCTCCCCAACCTCTGAGATGTTTTTTCAGAGGAAATTGCCGAAACACTGAGCACATTTGTGTGTGGAACAGTCCCAGCTTTAAGCACCCACCTGAAGATCTGAGCTTCGACAAGGTGCCATGCATGAGGCTGCTTAACAAGAGCCCATGGCATTACTGGAAAGATGCTAGCATGAACAGAGCATTGGCTGACTAGCAAGGGGCAAAGAATGAGAATAAAGTGAGCCTTTTCTGGTTGGCTGCTAGTGACCAGTGGTGTTCCACAGGGGTCTGCGTTGGGACCACTTCTTTTTACATTGCATGTCAATGATTTGGATGATGGAATTGATGGCTTTGCAGCAAAGTTTGCAGATGATACGAATATAGGTGGAGGGGTAGGTAGTTTTGAAGAATCAGAGACGCTATCGTAGGACTTAGACAGATTAGGAAAATGGGCAAAGACATATCCTATGGAATATGGTCAAGCGATTTGGTAGAAGAAATAAAGACCTAGTCTATTTTCTAAATGAAGTGGAAGTTTAAAAAAATCTGACGGGCAAAGTGACTAGGGAGTCCTTGTGCTGGATTCCCTTAAGGGTAATTTGTAGGTTGAGTCTGCGATGAGGAAGCAAATGCTATGTTATCATTCATTTTGAGAGGACGAGAATATAGATTCACTGGAGACTTTATAAAGCACTGGAGAGGCCTCACTTTGAGTATTGTGAGCAATTTCGGGCCCCTTATCTAAGAAAGGATGTACTGACACTGGAGAGGGTTTAAAGGAGGTTCACAAAAATGATTCCCAGTTTGACAGGTTTATCATATGAAGAGTATTTGATGGCTCTGGGCCTCCACTCACTGGAATTCATAAGAACGACGGGTGACCTCATTGAAACCTATCAAATGTGGAAAGGCTTTGACAGAGTGGATGTAGAGAGAATGTTTCCTGTGGTGGGGTCGTCTAAGACCAGAGGCCACAGCCTTGGAATGGAGATGAGAAGGAATTTCTCTAGCCAGATAGTGGTGAATCTGTGGAATTTGTTGCCACAGGAAGCTGTGGAGGCCCAGTCTTTATGTATATTAAAGTTGGAGGATGATAGATTCTTGATTGGCCAGGGCATGAAGGGATATGGGGAGAAGGCAGAAGACTGGGGCTGAAAGGTCAAATTGGATCAGCCATGGTGAAATGGTCCTACCATGAAATTAAACTACCATTCAGAGCCTTAAGCAATCCTTCCAGGTGAGGCGACACTTCACCTGCGAGTGTGTTGGGGTCATTTACTGTGTTTTGTGCTCCCGGTGTGGCTTCCTATATATCGGTGAGACACAACGCAGATTGGGAGACCGTGTTGCCAAATATCTATTCTCCGTCCACCAGAACAAACAGGATCTCCCAGTGGCCACCCATTTTAATTGCTCTTCCTATTCCCATTCTGATCTGTCCATCCATGGCTTCCTCCACTGTCAGGATGAAGCCACATTTAGGATGGCGGAACAACAACTTGTATTCCATTTGGGTAGCCTCCAACCTGATGGCATGAACTTCCGGTAATGCCCCCCCCCCCCCACCACACCCCTCCTTCTCCATTTCCCATCCCCTTTCCCCTCTCTTTCCTTATCTCCTTGCCCGCTCATCGCCTCCCTCTGGTGCTCCTCCCCCCTTTTTCTTTCTTCCATGGCCTTCTGTCTCTTTCACCAATCAACTTCCCAGCTATCCACCTCCCCCTCCAGGTTTCACCTATTACCTTGTGTTTCTTTCTCCCCTCCCCCCTACTTTTAAATCTACTCCTCAGCTTTTTATTGCCAGTCCTGCCAAAGGGTTTCGGCCCGAAATGTTGACTGTACTTTTTTCCATAGATGCTGCCTAGCCTGCTGAGTTCCTCCAGCATTTTGTGTGTGTTGCTCAGACTTCCAGCATCTGCAGATTTTGTCTTGTTTGTCATGAAATGGTGGAGCAGAGTTGATGGGCCAAATGCCTAATTCTGTTCTTATATCTTATGGTCTTATGCTCTTAACTATTTTTCACCAAGTGTTCTTTTGATCAGCATTCACAGACTAAAGTCCTAATTACACTCTGTTGGCTTCACTAAGTCAACCATGTTACTTGCTGGACTCCAGAAACAAACTCTTTTCAGGACTTTTCATGGAAACAGATTGACTAGGTGAACAGATGAAATGGATCAGAATTGTATATACACAGATTCCTGGGGACTCTTTGTCTATCTCTGTTTAAAGTGGAGATGGAGTGTTCAGGGTGCCGGAGAGAGCCATGAATCCATGCAGTGGGTGGAACTAGAAGTCCAATGTAATTGGCAGATTGAGTACACCATCTTACCACTGCCCACTGGGCATCAGCCATAGCAGATTCTACATGTCTCAAACTGGCCCAACAGTCACCTCAGAATGGAAGCAAGTCATCCTCAATCCCAAGGAGATGCTAAGAAAGAAGGTTCCTTGAATTTTGGGAAGTTGTTATTTGATTTGTTGAATGCAAGAGGTGAGCACGTATGATAGACCTCATTAATGCTGCACTAATTAACCCCAAACTTCAGGAAGTAGGCTACTGGTGGATCCCCAAACCAGCTGGCAATAAATGTGCTAAAAGAAGTTGTACTTTGAATGTCAAATTCAATTTCTTTAGATATTCTTCAGGTCCGCTTTTACTCTTTCTTGGGGCTGCAAATTATTGTAGGCCAGTTTTGTATTTGGTGATTGTAAGATTAAATCGGCTGAATGAATTCACCGTCTATCTCTCCGACCACCCAGTAGAATCGTGAAGGAGAGAGGAGGCCACTCCCAGGTCCATGAGTGAGATTTTTTAAAAAGGAGCATTCGCGGTGTTTGGCACTTTTCCGGTAGCCCAGTCAAATTGGGAGCAAGATTGGAGGCAACTCCCAGGATCATGAGTGAAATTTGAAAAAGGAGTGCTCACAGCTTTTGCCGTTCTCTGGTGGCCTAGTCGAATTGCAATTTATAAGCAAAGGCAAATAAAAATAATGCAGGGACAAGCAGAGTTCCCATTGTGAGAGAGGACCATTGTTGGAGTGCGGAGGCTTTGGTTCATTAGGCTTGGGTGAGAGCAGGCTTAGGCGAGGTAAGTATCTGCTAAATTTTTTCTTCTTCTAATAGTATATATTCAGTGCAGTGACGATGGCTTCAGGGGCAGCGTTGTCTTCTTTGTATGAAATGGGGGAATTCTGGGAGACCTCCAGCCTCCTGGATAACCATATCCGCACCAGTGCACTGAGCTGCAGCCCCTCAGAGAATGTACTGAGGAACTAGAACTGCATCACGATGACCTTCAGCTCACGTGGAAAGCTGAAGAGGTAAGAGATAGGAGCTACAGGGAGGTGGTCACCTCTAAGTTGCAGGAGGCAGGTACCTGGGTGACTGTCAGGAGAAGAAAGGGAAATGGGAAGTCAGCACAGAGTACCTCTATGGCAGGCATGGGCAAACTACGGCCCGGGGGCCATATGCGGCCCGTTAAGCTTTTTAATCCGGCCCGCAGAACTTGATGAAATTATATTAATAAACCTTGTTAACGTTTTTTCCCCGCAATTCTGGTGTTTTCCCAATAGATGACGCGCTCTATATACATTGACCTTTGTTGAGGTGCAGCGTATTATTCCACATTTGCGCTTTACTCTTTGACCTCTCACATACGTTCTCAAAATAAAAAATGCGCTCCAGATCAAATAACGCGCTCTGCATACTGGCGCGCTGTCACTGTTCTGTCCTTGTGTTGGTCGTTGTTGAGTTTTGGCACAGGGGACAATTGAATAAGAAGGAGCAGGACAAGTAGACCTGCATCTCCTACCGTTTTTGAAATAAAGACAGTCAGGAGGAGAGTGATGATGATAATATCTTGAAGGATAACAGAATTTTCAGTGCTTTAAAATAATAACTGTTACTATTAAAAAAAGCTGTATTTTATTCATTTAATTTTCAGTGTTTTAAAAGTCATTTCAATAAATAGCTAAATACCATGGGACTTCAAAGACAGATATTTTGTTGTAATGCATTTGTTCATTTTCAATTGAAATTAAAGCACATGTTTTCTACATATCCCATGATATTTTATTTTCTCTTATGAGGTGTATTACCAAAACACTCCATCCATCTGCTCCTGTCAAATTTTAGAACCCTTTGTGGCCCACAAGTCAAAAAGTTTGCCCACCCCTGCTCTATGGCCATTCCCATCATTGACAAGTATACAGCTTTGGATTCTGTTCGAGGAGACAACTTACCAGGGGGTTGCTGCAGCGGTCGGGTCTCTGAATCTGTGGCTCAGAAGGGAAGTGGGGAGGGCGAAGAGGTCTGCAGTACTTATAGGGAATTCCATAGTTAGAGGAGTAGAAACAAGATTAAAGGACACACAGATGGACATCCGTTAGAGGACGTGATAGAGACACCTGGATGGTAGGTTGCTTCCCAGGATCCAGGGTCAGGGATGTCTCAGATCAGGTGCACAGCATTCTAAAGGGGGAGGGTGAGCAGCCAGAAGTCTTGGTACATATTGACACCAAAGACATTGGTAGGAAAAGGGTTGAGATCCTGAAGAGCGAATTTAGGGAGCTAGGTAGAAAGCTGAAAAGCAGGACCCCAAGAGTAGTAATCTCTGGATTGCTGCTTGTGCCACACATCAGTGATGGTAAGAACAGGATGATTTGGCAGAGTAATGTGTGGCTGAGGTACTGGGGCAGGGGTTCAGATTTCTGCATCAGTGGGATCTCTTCTGGGGATGGTATGACCTGCAGAAAAGGGATAGGTTATACTTCAACCCAAGAGGGACCAATATGCTTGTGGGCAGGTTTACTAGAGTTGTTGGAGAGCATTTAAACTGATTTGGCAGCAGGATGGGAAACAGTGATAGGGCTGAGGATGGTTCAAGAAGAAGCAGTGTGTAGTGAGACTCCCAGGAAGGACAAGCAGATGATAGGGCAAAATTGCAACCAGTGGAATGAGTTGAAGTATAACGGGGACAAAATTGAAAAAGGTGATGAATACAGGACTGAAGGTAGATTATTTGAATGCATGCAGAATGCAAAATAAGGTAGATGACCTTGTAGCATAGTTAGAGATTGGGAGGCACCTCTTAGTCATGGCTGAAAGAAGATTATAGGTGGGAGCTTAACATCAAGGATACACATTGTATTGAAAAGACAGGCAGGAGGGCAGAGTTGCTCTGATGGTGAAAAATGAAATCACATCCTTAGAGAGAGGTGACATAGGATAGGAAGATGTAGAACCCTTGTGGGAAGAATTAAGGAAATACAAGGGTAAAAGGACCCTGATGGGAGTTATACATACAGGCCTCTGAACAATAACCAGGGTATGAGCTACAAATTACAACAGGAGCTAGAAAAGGGTTGTCAAAAGTACAATGTTATGTTAGTCATTAGGTATTTCAAGATGTGGGTAGATTGGGAAGATCAGGTTGGTGCTGGATCCCAAGAGAAAGAATTTGTAGAATGCCTATGAGGTGACTTTTTAGAGCAGCTTGTGGTTGAATCCACTTGGGGATCAGATATCAGATTAGGTGTGGTGTAATGAATCAGATTTGATTTGGGAGCTTAAGGTAAAGGAAACCTTAGGAGACAGTGATCATAATATGATAGAATTCATCCTGCAATTTGAGAAGGAGAAGCCAAAGTCATAGTTATCAGTGTTACAGTGGAGTAAAGGGAATTACAGGGGCACGAGAGAGGAGCTGGCCAAAGTTGATAGGAAAAGAATATGTAGGGATGACACCTGAGAAGCAACGGCTGGAGTTTCTGGGAGCAATTCAGAAGGTGCAGGATAGATACATCTCAAAGAAGATGTATTCTAATGACAGGATGACACAACCACAGCTTACAAGGGAAGTCAAAGCCAACATCAAGAAAGGGCATATAATAGAGCAAAAATTGGTGGGAAGTGAGAGGATTGGGAAGCTTTTAAAAACCAACAGAAGACAACACAAAAAGCCATAAGGAGCAAAAAGATGAAATATGAAGATATGCTAGCCAATAATATCAAAGAGCATACCAAAAGATTTTTCAGATATGTAAAAAGTAAAAGAGAGGTGAAAGTAGACACTGGACTGCTAGAAAATGATGCTGGATTGGTAGTAGTGGGGGACAAGCAAATGACAGATGAACCGAATAAGTATTTTGCATCAGTCTTCACTGTGGAGTATACTCGAAGTATGCCAAATGTTTGAGAATGTCGGGGCAGAAGTGAGTGCAGTTGCTATTACTAGAGAGATGGGGCTTGGGAAACTGAACTGTCTGAAGGTAGATAAGGCACATGGACCAGGTGGGCTACACCCAGGCTCTGAAAGAGGTAGCTGAAGAGAATGCAGAGGCATTAGTAATGATCTTTCAAGAATCAATAGATTCTGGATTGGTTCCAGTGGACTGGAAAATTGCAAATATTACTCCACTCTTTAAGAAGGGAGGGAGGCAGAAGAAAGGAAATTATAGGCAAAATTAGCCTGACCTCAGTGGTTGGGAAATTGTTGGAGTTGATTGTTAAGGATGAGGTTTCGAGGTACTCGGAGGTACTGAATAAGAGGCTCTCACTTCTTCTACCATGGTTTCTGTAGAGTGGGTACGAGACTCTTTTAGTTGCAGCCCTTGATTTGCAATCTTGGGGCATTCTGTGCAGCCAATATTTTTATTTTCCATTCTGCAACAGATTTACCTCATACTTTGTGAAAATCATCTTCAATGGATTGTCCTTCAATAGGTTTCAAAGGTACATTTAATGTCAGAGAAATGTATACAATATACATCCTGAAATTCTTTATCTTCGCAAACATCCACGAAAACAGAGGAGCCCCCCAAAGAATGAATGACAGTTAAACATTAGAACCCCAAAGCCCCCCCACCCCAGCACTCCCCTCCCATGCACAAGCAGCAGCAAGCAATGACCCCCCACCCCCACCAGCAAAAAGTATCAGCACCCTCCACCGAGCACTCAAGCATGCAGCAAGCATCAATAAAGACACAGACTTGCAGAATCCCAAAAACTACTCATTCACTGGTAATTTGACATACCGCAGGCTCTCTCTCTCCACAGTAAGGGAAAAAGAGGTGTCTCCGTTTCACAGCGAGAGGGGAGACATAACAAATATCTCGCTGAGTTATGATGTTACAAGTCTGTTGTGTCACTTTTTCTGAGCTCTGCGCCCGGAAAATCAGCCCCAGAAAGGCTCGGGTCTCCGGACACACAACCCCCGGCAGGTAACCCGCTGCTCCCGATGTTCTCTGTTCTCCCACGACACCTCAGTCAGGGGAACTGGCCTACAATCAGCACGTCTCTGGAGCCATGAAAATCCGGAACCCTGAGGGTGCTCTAGTCTTCCAGGCTGTGTCCTTGGGATATCAAAAAGCAGCTGGTCGTGAGATCCTGAGAGCGGGTCCCATTCCCACAAAGGACCGAAGACAGAGTGTAACTAAGTGTCAAACTGAGCGGTATCGCAGTAGCAAGGGGTCTGGTCAACTGGTCTTTATCCTCATCCCCACCCATGATCCAACCCTTCTTCTCCCAACCACACAGGAGAATGTAGCCTTTATCGTAACCAAAGATTCCTGGAATGGAAGCTCAAAGTCCTGACCTTCAGATTTGCTCTACAAGGGCAGAATAGCACTGCAAGGCATTTCACCATGTCTCTGCAGACAGGCAACAACTAGAGACTGTTCAGTAACTGTAACTGGTATATTATTGTCACATGTACTGCGAGGTACTGATGAAACTTTGTTTTGCACGCAATCCATATAGATTAGGGGTTCCCAACCTGGGGTTCTGTGGATCTCTTGCTTAATGGTATTGGTTCCTGGCATAAGCAAGTTTGGGAGCCCCTGATATAGGTAGTTTCATCACATCAGTGTGTCAAGGTAGTACGGGGGAAAAGTAATAACAGAATGCAGGATAAAGTGTTACATTTACAGAGAAAGTGCAGTGCAAACAGACAATAAGTTGCAAGGACATGATCAGGTAGATTGTGAAGTCAAGACTCCATCTTAATGCAAAAGGGAATCATTTACTTGCCTTTGAGGAGTGGGAGAGGAGCTGTCCTTGACGCTAGTGTGTTGTGCTTTCAGCCCTTTGGAGGAGAGAAGAGAGAGATTGTCTGGGGTGGGGCGGTCTTTGATGATGCTGGCCACTCTGCTGAGGCTGTGAAAAGTCTGATCAGAATCCATGGACTGGTTTCTGTGATATGCTGAACTGCGTCCACAGCTCTCCGCAGTTTCCTGCAGTCACGGGCGGAGCAGTTCATGCAAACAAGTGCTTTCTTTATGACGCATTGAGAAAAATTAGTGAGGGTCGAAAGGGACTTGTTGAATTTCATTAGCATCCCGAGGGGAGGGAAGGCATTGATGGGATTTCTTAGCAATGTCGTCTATGTGCTCGGACCAGGACCTCCAAGGTCTCAGTAGAGCCTTAAAGGGCCTTGTGTTCTCCAGCATTGAGACAAGGCCATTTCAGTGGTACTGGATACCTTGGTGCTTGCTCACATTCGATTGTGAGAGCTGGGCATTGGGGAACTAATTGCTACCACATAGATGATGGCATGGACGATGATACACAACAGTCTTCCACCAAACAGAAACAGAAGGGACAGCAGGAGCTGGGATCTGGAGTGAGAAAACAAGCAATGCCACAGGTACTCAGCAGGTCAGGCAGCATCCATGGAGGGAAATTTCAGATCTAGACCATTCAGTTGGATACATTCTACCTGGTCCACAAATTCCTCCGGTAGCTCATGGTGAAAGCAGTCATAATGTGCTTATGTCAAATATGGTGAGATTATTTCCATTACCGGCTCTTACCCTTCTCTGGCCTCCCCTCTGCTCCCTTCTTTTCCCCTGCCCACCTTCATCTTTCCATTACTTCTTCTTCCCAATATCTGCTGCTATTTCTGCCCTTCTCCCTACCCATTGCCACCTTACACTCCCAGATCCTCATTGCCCTCTTCTCTGACTGTCATTACCTTTCATAGAATATAAGAACATAAGACATAGGAGCAGAATTAGGCCATTTGGCCCATGACCGTGGCATGCCTGTTGGTGCCAGATGGGGTGGTTTGAGTATCTCAGAAACTGCTAATCTCCTGGATTTTCATGCACAGCAGTTTTATTGAAGTTTCAGCAAATAATCAAGAAACAAACAACATTCAGCAAGCAGCGGTCCTGTGGGAGAGAATGCCTTGTTAATGAGAGAGGTCAGACGAGAATGGCCAGAGTTGTTCAAGCTGACAGTAACTCAAGTAACCACATGTTACAACAGTGCTGTGCAGAAGAGCATCTCTGAAGTGGATGGGCTGCAGTAGTGGAAGACCATGAACATGTAGTCAGTGACCACTTTATTAGGTACAGGAGCTACCGAATAAAGTGGCCACTGAGTGTATTAGCCACATGTACATCGAGACATACAGTGAAATTCATCATTTTGCATCATACCAAGTCAGATGGATTGTGAGAACAAAAGTACATCCTTATGCATGAGAGGACTTTTCGGTGGGTCAGAGACTGTCTTTCAGCCTGTCCTTGTATTCTTGAGCTGTTCAATCTTCTGCTCAAAAGGAGGGGTGGGGAGAAGAGGATTCCCTGGTTATATTGGTGGCTTTAAAGGCCTGTAGGCTTATTGGTCTCTGTAAATTGCCCCTAGTGGATAGGTGAGGGGTAGAATATGGGGGAAGTTTAGGTGAATAGTGGGAAGGTCTGTTAATGCTGGACAGACTTTAAACTGGAGTTGCAGGGGGATGGGAATCACAGTGCCAGAACAGTTTGTGGAAAGCTTATGGAGGCAGATGTTGGTCAGACCCCAGACAGAGTGAGGAATCAAAAGGTTGAGCATGGTGCGACTAGTGTCCTGAACTTTATATATTTCAAAGCGAGGTTATTATAGGAAAGGCGTATAATAGTGCTGAAGATGAGGTAGCTAGCTTATAAACAGAGGCAATGTGTAGTGAAGAGAGGCTGTTGATGGGGCAAAATTGCAGTCAACAGGATGAGTGGCAAAGTAAAATGTGGACAAAATCGAGAAGGATGAATACAGGACTGAAGGTGTTATATTTGAATGCTCACAGTATACGGAATAAGGTCGATGAACTTGTAGCACAGTTCCAGATTGGCATGTTTGATGCTGTAGGCATCACTGAATCATGGCTGAAGGAAGATTATAGCTGGGAGCTTAATGTCCAAGGATACACATTATATTGAAAGGAGAGGCAGGAAGGCAGAGGGGCAGCATTGCTTTGTTGGTAAAAAATGAAATCAAAAGGTGATACCACAAAAAGGCAGCATATGAAGTCCATCACTCAGGACATGCCCTCTTCTCATTATTACCATTAGAGAGGAGATACAGGAGCCCGAAGATACACACTCAACTTTTTTAGGAACAGCTTCTTACCTCTCTGCCATCAGATTTCTAAACAATCTATGAATCCATGAGCACAACCGTCATGTGGGGGGGGGGGTGATGTCTTATTTGCCGTTCGAAGCCGCTTCCACCATGTTGGTTGTTGATTGGCTCATTTAAAGGGTGAAGCCACTCTTTCCTATTGGTTGGCTTGTTCACCGTGGCACTGATCACAGGTTCTGGGTGCCTCTGGGCTACAGGAATAGCACGTGCGAGAGACACAGTCTCTTTCCTTTGCCTCCAGACTGCTGCAGACTGAAGTCACGACTATTGGTGAAGGACCATTGTGAAAGAGTATTGCAGACATCGATGACAACCCCCTACCCACCCCTGCATTTGTTTAAAAAAAAACACATAGAAAGCCTACAGCACAATACAGGCCCTTCAGCCCACAAAGCTTTGTCGAACATGTCCTTACCTTAGAAATTACTAGGGTTACCCATAGCCCTCTATTTTCCTAAGCTCCATATATCTATCCAGGAGTCTCTTAAAAGACCCTATTGATTCTGCCTCCACCACCGTCGCTGGCAGCCCATTCCATGCATTCACCACTCTCTGTGTAAAAAGAAAACTTACCCCTGACTTCTCCTCTGTACCTACTTCCAAGCACCTTAAAACTATGCCCTCTTGTGCTAGCCATTTCAGTCCTGGGAAAAAGCCTCTGGACTATCTACACGGTCAATGCCTCTCATCATCTGGTACACCTCTATCAGGTCACCTCTCATCCTCCGCCGCTCCAAGGAGAAAAGACAGTGTTCACTCAACCTTTTCTCATAAGGCATGCTCCCCAATCCAGGCAACATCCTTGTAAATCTCGTCTGCATTCTTTCTATGGTTTCCATGTCCTTCCTGTAGTGAGACGACCAGAACTGAGCACAGTACTCCAAGTGGAGTCTGACCAGGGTCCTATATAGCTGCAACATTACCTCTTAGCTCTTAAACTCAATCCCATGATTGATGAAGGTCAATGCACCATATGCCTTCTTAACCACAGAGTCAACCTGCGTAGCAGCTTTGAGTGTCCTATGGACTCAGACCCCAAGATCCCTCTGATCCTCCACACTGCCAAGAGTCTTACCATTAATGCTATATACTGCCATCATATTTGACCTACCAAAATGAACCACCTCACACTTATCTGGCTTGAACTCCATCTGCTACTTCTCAGCTCAGTTTTGCATCTAATCAATGTCCCATTGTAATCTCTGACAGCCCTCCACACTATCTGCAACACCTCCAACCTTTGTGTCATCAGCAAACTTACTAACCAAATTAGCACTTCCTCATCCAGGTCATTTATAAAAATCACGAAAAGTAGGGGTCCCAAAACAGATCCCTGAGGCACTCCACTGGTCACTGGCCTCCATGCAGATTATGACCCATCTTCAACCATTCTTTACCTTCTGTGGGCAAGCCAGTTCTGGATCCACAAAGCAATGTCCCCTTGGATCCCATGCCTCCTTACTTTCTCAGTGAGCCTTGCATGGGGTACCTTATCAAATGCCTTGCTGAAATCCATATACACTACATCTACTGCTCTACATTCATCAATGTGTTTAGTCACATCCACAGAAAATACATTCAGGCTTGTAAGGCACAACATGCCCTTGACAAAGCCATGCTGAGTATTCCTAATCATATTATACCTCTCCAAATGTTCATAAATCCTGCCTCTCAGGATCTTTTCCATCAACTTACAAACCACTGAAGTAAGACTCACTGGTCTATAATTTCCTGGGCTATCTCTACTCCCTTTCTTGAATAAGGGAAAAACATCCGCAACCCTCCAATCCTCAGGAACTTCACCCGTCTCCATCGATGATGCAAAGATCATCACCAGAGGCTCAACAATTTCTTCTCTTGCCTCCCACAGTAGCCTGGGGTACATCTCGCCCGATGTTTTCCAAAAACTCCAGCACATCCTCTTCCTTAATATCTACATGCTCAAGCTTTTCAGTCTGCTGCAAGTCATCCCTACAATTGCCAAGATTCTTTTCCATAGTAAATACTGAAGCAAAGTATTCATTAAGTACCTCTGCTATCTCCTCCAGTTGCATACACAGTTTTCCACTGTCACACTTGATTGGTCCTATTCTCTCACATCTTATCCTCTTGCTCTTCACATTCTTATAGAATGTCTTGGGGTTTTCCTTAATCATGTCTGCCAAGGCCTTCTCATGGCCCCTTCTGGCTCTCCTAATTTCATTTTTAAGCTCCTTCCTGCTAGCCTTATCTTCTAGATCTCTATCATTACCTAGTTTTTTGAACCTTTCATAAGCTCTTCTTTTCTTCTTGACTAGATTTACAACAGCCTTTGTACACCATGGTTCCTGTACCGTACCATCCTTCCCTGTCTCTTTGGAATGTTCCTACGCAGAACCCCACGCAAAAATCTCCTGAATATATGCCATATTTCTTCCGTACGTTTCCCTAAGAACATCTGTTTCCAATTTATGCTTCCATGTAACTGCCTTATAACCTCATATTTCCCCTTACTGCAATTAAACATTTCCCTAACTTGTCTGTTCCTATCCCTCTCAAATGCTATGGTAAAGGCAATAGGATTGTGATCACTATCTCCAAAATGCTCTCCTACTGGGAGATCTGACATCTGACCAGGTTCATTTCCCAATACAAGATCAAGTACAGCCTCTCCTCTTGTAGGTGTACTGACATATTGTGTCAAGAAATCTCCCTGAACACACCCAACAACCCTGTAATTATTACTCCTTTCCAGAATCTGTTTCCCTATCTGCTTCTCGATGCCCCTGTTACTATTGTGTGGTCCATAAAAAACACCCAGTAGAGTTATTGACCCCTTCCTATCCCTAACTTCCACCCACAGGGTCTCTGTAGACAACCCTACATACTTAGTTAAGTATTTATTTGTAGCTTGTGTAGTTTTTCAGCTTTAAAATGGGGACATTTATTGGAGCACCCTTTAAGTTAAAGGGAACTCCTCTGTGTAGTCAGAGAAGCTTCGATGAGCACTTGTTTAACTAAATGCCTGGTTTAGTGTTTCACTGTTCATTTATAAATAAATAGTTAATGTGTCTATTTGCAGTCTCCGTCTTTGGTTTCACTGGCTGGATCCTCGAATCTGCCTCCACATTACAACTACCTCAATGTTTTAGCTCTGTTTTGCACTACTTATTGTAATTTGTTCTGCGTTTTGCACCTTGGTCCCAGAGGGACGTTGTTTCGTTTAGCTGTATACCTGTGGATGGTTGAATGACAATTAAACTTGAACTTGATCGTTTGAAATATAAGTACATCGAGGTAGCACAAAGGGAAAAGCAATAACAGAATGTAGAATATGGTTACAGGCAATGTGCAACAAAGGTAGAAAAGAAGGTGAAGTGTCACTACTAGATAGATTGTGAGAACAAGACCTCATCTCAACCATGCAAGTTCCATTCAAGAGTCTTATAACATCATGAGCCATAGGGCCTGTACTGTGCTGTACTTTTCTGTGCTAACATAGAACATTACAGAGCACTATGGGTCCTTTAGCCCACGATGTTGTGCTGACCTTTTAACCTACTCTAAGATCAGTCTAACCCTTCCCTCCCACATAGCCTCTCCATTTTTCCATTGTCTATGTGTCTGTCTTAAGAGTTTCTTTCATGTCTCTAATGTATCTGCCTCTACTACCATCAGGCAGGGCGTTCCATGCACACACCTACCACTCTGTGTAAAAAATGTAGCTCTAATTTTCCCCCTACTTTCCTCCAATCACCTTAAAACTATGTCCCCTCATTTTAACCATTTCTGCCCTGGGAAAAACACTCTATCTTTATACATCTATCAAGTCACCTCTCATCTTCCTTTGCTCCAAAGCGAAAAGCCCTAGTTCACACTAATTCCTAAGACATGCCCCCTCCCCAGACCAGGCAGCATCTTGGTAAGTCTCCTCTGCACCCTCGCCAAAGGTTCCACATCCTTTCTATAATGAAGTGACCGGCTGTCCTTGAGCCTGTTGGTACATGTTTTCAAGGTTGTTTTGTCTTGACAGGAGAGGGGAGAAGAATGTATGTTTGAGGTGAGAGGGGGTCTTTGATACTGTATGTGATAAATAAATCAGAATTTGAATCTGCAGGTCAGGCAGATCTCTCTGGAGAGAATAAAGAGTTGACATTTCAGGCCGAGGCCCTTCATCAGGACTCCTCCCGACGAAGGGTCTTGGCTCGAAACATTGACTCTTTTTTCCTCTCCATAGATGCTGCCTGACCTGCTGTGGCCCTCCAGCATTTCAGTGTGCCACAGTGCCGTAACTGTTAGTGCCAGTTTGAGGATCAATTCCAGCACCACAAGGAGTTTGTACGTTCTCCCTGGGACCACGTGGGTTTCCTCCCACAGACAAAGTCATACCAGTGAGTAGGTTAGTTGGCCATCGTAAACTGTGTTGTGGTTAGGCTAGTGTTAAAACATAGGTTGCTGGCTGGTGTGGCTCATTTTTGTTGGAAGGGCCTATTCTGTGCTGTATTTATTTTATAAACAAACAAATGAATAGCTTTTTGTGTGTTACTCTTGATCTTCAGCATCTACAGAATCTCTAGTGCATATGAATCTGCCTGAATCCTTTGTTCTGACCTCTGCTGTTTTACTTCCCCCACACCCCAACCCTCTGCAGACTCCATCAATGGCATCCAGGAGTCACCAGTCGGAGTGCATGCATTGGTTTGCCATGCAGATGCCCACTGACCGTTGCTTCACCATCGTCTTTAAGAGCCAGAAGGAGAACATGAACCTGGTGGCCATCTACGCCAAGGGGGCCTGGCACTGGACCTACGGGCTCACCAAACTCGAGAGACTCCAGAATGAATAAGAGTGAGAGAGAGCAGCTGGACTAGTATATTTTACGGAATATTGCACGGGAAGGAGGCATGAGCCAGAGAGGGAGGGTGTCTTCTCTGCAGTGGCCCCCATGTCTACCCTACCCTGTGAAGGTCAAAAGCCACAGACACATGAAAATTACCTCCCCTCCAAATTGCGTTTCCTGGCACAAGATCATAAGGCAGTGGTTGTCAAACCTTTTTCTATTTGTGACCCACTTGTGACTTTCATTTACCTCTGTGGCCCTCGCCCTCCATCATCGCATTGTACTTCAGTGCTAAAGATTTTTTTTTGGTTTTATTCTCATATAAAGTCAACATTTATCTGGTAATAGGTTATAGGAATTATTATATGTTAAAAATAATGTTTACAGATAGGTGTATTTGAAAAATAAATCTATTTCAAAGCTCTGAAAGGATACTTTTCCAACCTTCCAGCCAGCAATGAGAAAGTGCTTAATATTGTTATTTTGGGTATTTATTGAAATCCTTGTGACTGATATAAACTACCGAGTTTTTGAATATCTGGTTGCAACTTGGTTAAAGAAAATCAAAGATCACCTCTTTTCACATCAAGACGGTTAAGAGCTTTTGATAGCAGGTGAAGAGCTTGATTAAAACCACATTCAATGAGATAAGGGCTGGGGAATCCAATTAAAATCAATTTTGTTTTCTCCCAGAGCTGTGAAAACTTACTTTGAATATCACTAGTTATCCAGAAACTTTGCTTGCTGTGTTTGAATTTTGCTTGAGCTCTTATATCACTCTGCAGCTCACTAAGACATTCTTGCAATGTGACGTCAACATCATTCACATTCCCCCCCAAATGGATCCACCACCCAGTCTGGATCATGCATCTCCAGCAGGTCTCTGACCTGAAATTCCATTTCAGGCTGCAATTGTTTCAAATGATCAAGATAGACAATCAGATCATCATCTTGCAATTCTAGTTCACAAGTGGCCAGTGAAGGAAATTGCAGCAACTCGAGACATTCAATATTGCTGCTGAAAAGTTTGAGTTTTCTAAAGAAAGCAGTGAAAATAGCCTCTTTGTATGATGTGAGATTGCATATTTTTCCTTCTAACTGTTTAATAAATTCAGTTTTTCAAATCTGACAAGTAAAATATGTCAAACTTAGCAGAGACAATTTGTTCTCCAAGCTGCTTATCACCTAGAAATGCTATAAGACTACCCCAAAGTGCAACAAAGCGACAAGGGCAATTACCTTTTGATCAACATTGGACCTTTGTATACATCAGCACCCATTCAAAATCTACTTTGTTTTCCTCAAAAAGTTGTTGAGAAAGATGATCTTGAAGTGCGTTTGGTTTGATGAAGTTGACTGCCATTATCCCAGCAAGGATGTCGCGCAAACGTCCTCCCAACATTTCTGCAACCAAATACGGATGCTGGATGACACAGTGTATACAAATAATGTCAGGCACAGCATTCTTTTAAAGATCCTCTTCATCTTCTTACCAATGAAGCAGCACCACCAGTTGCACAAACCATTATATATTCCAGCGGAATATTGCTTTCCAAGCAATAGCTCAAGAATTTGTCAAAAAATTCCACTTTTGGTACTTGTCGTAAACTTTTGGAAAAAGTATTTCCTCACTGCTATAATCTCACACTGGTATAATATCAGTTTTGAATATATATGTAAAAATAAAACTGTATTTTAGGCAGTTCTTAGATAGGTGTCATAAATATATTTTAAAATATTATACATGCAAATTATAAGTGGCAATAAAAACTTTGTACTCACCAAAAAAAACCTTCCTTTCAAAATATGATAAGTATCAGGGATCTTACGGAAGTTGTAGTGGTAGGTAGTGATGAAGTGGTAGACTTCTTGCAGTTCTTTCCTCTCTGCAGTTGAGCCATTTCTGGCGGATGATCCTACTCCATCAACTGCAGCCTTCGTGTCACGTTTTACAAGTATTATAATAAGCATGGGTCAATGAAAGGCAAACGGAACCAGCCTCTTGCTGCATACTCACTGACTTGCCCTACTGTAGACAGCCCTGCCCAATCCTCAGTTTGTCCATAGTACTCATAAGCATTTAAATGAGATTACTACAACACAGGCCATACCAGCCTTTCCATATTAATCCCCCTTTGGTAAAGGTTTTGATAAGGAAACTCTGGCAACTTCTGACAGTCTTTCAGTTGGAATTAGATGCAGATGATTCCTTATGAACATGTAATTATCTATAGCAAAGTAATCATAATCACTAGCTGATGGAGCATGTTGCAGGGTATCCTGGTAAGTCATGCACGCCTACTTGCTGTATAATCAGTGATTTGCGGGTGGATGTGGAACGGAGTTCAGTAGGCCACCCTGCAGGGTGTGAATGGTGTCCATGGTCAAGCAGGAGCAGAGATAATGACTGACCCGATCCCAAAAAAGGCTAGGCTGTTTTCCTGCCTCGTGTGCATTATCTAGCATATTTTCCCTTTCATTCATTCAGGGTTCTGATTAAATTACATAAATGAATTTCTTTTTTATTTATATATATTTAATAATATTTATTCAAAACAGTAAACTAGGCAGAGAGCCCCATGTTTCCAGTTTCTTGTGGCTCCAAGGAAGTCTGATATAGCCACTGGGTGGTGCCATATGACCCACATTGAGAACCACTAGTCTACATAAATGTTAGAGTCCAAATTAATTGGTGGGAAGAAGATTCCTTCTTCATCAGTCTAGTGCTGGGCAAAGTTGCCCACTCTCCTCTACCTTGCTTTGTGTTTGTAGAGAATCCTTTGCCATTTCCATCAGGAAGGACTTGGGTAGAAGAGATATGATGTGGGGGCGCTCAGATCAAAGCCTCTCTGTATATTGATGATGGCAGCATCCTCTGCTTGGATTCATAATTGATCTGCAAATTGATTAGCATCTCAGGGGTCAGAGTCAATCGCAGGATGAGGACCTTGGTAATGGCTCATGATTGTCCAATCTTTCCAACTGAATGTGCTCGAGACCTTGTCCAGAAGAGCTAGGGCATGCAGCAAAAATCAGCAGGAGCGGATAGGTGAGATCTAACAAAAGTTGGGATCGCTCTCAACAGTGGGCAAGAACTTGGTCATTAGGTGCCAGGTGCTCTTAGTGTTGTTGTACATGGCAAATGTGTAAGTCACACCCTGGTCCTGCACTGTGGCAGTATCTCAAACCATTTTCTGTTTCATCTGAGGATCCAAGATGGAGCACATCCAACAAATCATGATGAAGAGGGAAAGCTTACAGCACTCTCATTATCTGGCCAGCTTTTAATGGGGTTTATCAAAACCAATGTATACAAGTGTCAAGTGCCACGATAAATGTATAAATTGGATGATGCTATGAATGTAAAGAAAGTCACATGCTGTTTTGTATTACCTGGACATACTTTTGTTACAAATAGATTATATTTGAAAACAATGCATTAAAGAGCAAAAACGGTGGTATTTGCTGCAAAACAAAAGTAAAGGAAGAATGTACAAACAATTCCCATCAGCGAGCATGTTACTGTCCAGTGGTATTTGCATCCACTCTTCTGCTGTCTGTGGAGACATACGACACTGCAGATATACTGCAGTCTGGACTAAAATAAAAATGAGCTGCTGGAGGAACACGGTGGGTCAAGCAACATCTGTGGAAGGAAATGGGTGGTTGATACTTTGGGTTGAGACCCTTCACTGGGACAGGATGATGTTTGTTCATTTGTAGTCTATATTTGAAACCATACACAAAGCTATTTTCCGGAATTGACAATGTTATCGGAAATCCCTCATCTTTAATGTCACTCTCTCAACAGTGAGCAAGAATCTGCTGTCTCTGAGTCAGGGGAATTCAAGTAATTGATGCTGCAGACTGTAACATCGAAACAGTGAACTGTTGGCCTCCGCACTGGCTGTGGCAGGAGCCATATCTCTCTCTCCCTCGTTAATGAGAAAGAGAGCTTGTCTGAGATGTCAAAGTGTTAGGATGGAAAGTAGATTTTGATGGACTCTAGATGATGGTGTCTGGGGGATTTCTACTGCTTGCGTGGTGGGTGGTGGGGTGGGGTGGGGGAGTTTTGCTTGTGTGTGGGAGAGGAGGCAGGACTTTGGGGTTCTAACATTTTCCTGTCATTCATTCTTTGGGGTTTTTGATCTCTGTCTGTTTTGTGGATGTCCGTGAAGAGTAAGGATATCAGGTTGTATACTGTATACATTATCTGACATTTAAATTGAACCATTGACCCATTCTTTTTGAACGTATCTTTATTTGAACATAAAAATGATAAAACAAAAAAAGTTGGACTGTGTATCAGCTAATCACTGCCATATTGAAATGATTATGAAAAGCACTATAGTGACCAGAATACTAATTAGCCCTCACATGAACAAGATCTCCGATACCATTTCTGAAAGCAACTATCACTTCTATGACCCTGCTGCTCCTGATACTGTAGAGTACAGTAAATGTCATCTGCTGCTCAAGGGAGTCAAACCATTCAAATTCATCAGCTTTACAATAATTAATATTTCCATCTTCACCATCCCAACATCGATATTTGTCAGAACCAAACAATTCTAACAGTGATTCAATGATGTGATTAGTAGAGCTGTTACTTATTAATCCTGCGACCTGGGTTCAATATTGCCCCTCGTATGTAGGTGAGTGATAGAATGTGAGGTGGGAATTAGAGAGCATAAGTTTTATGGGAAGGTGGGTAGAATAATACTGGATTAATACATGGACGTCTGATGGAGCTTAGGCCTGATTGACCAAATGGCTTGTTGCTGTGCTATAAGATGCCACAGTGTCAAGTAGATTGGCCCTGCTAATACATCAGATGCTGGAAATCCTGCAACACACACAAAATGCTGGAGGAACTCAGCAGGTCAGGCAGCATCTGTCAAAATGAGTAAACAGTCGATGTTTTGGGCCGAGACCCTTCTCGCCTGAAAAGGAGGTGGGGAAGAAGGCAGAATACAAAGGTGGGGGGGGTGGGGAAGGAAGTTAGCTAGAAGGTGATAGGTGAAGCCAGGTGGTTGGAAAGATAAAGGGCTGGAAAAGAAGGAATCTGATAGGAGAGGAGGGTGGGCCATTGGAGAAAGGGAAGGAGAAGGGACCCAGGGAGAGGTGATAGGCAGGTGAGAAGAGGTAAGAGGCCAGGGTGGGGAATAGAGGAAGAGGGAAGAGGGAAGGAATATTTTTTTACTGGAAGGAGAAATTGATATTCATGCAATCAGGTTGGGCGCTACCCAGATGGAATATAAGGCGTTGCTCCTCCTTCCTAAGGATGGCTTCATCCTGGCACAAGAAAAGGCCATGGATTGACATGTTGGAATGGGAATTAAAATGTTTTGCCACTGGGAAGTTTTACTTATGGTGGATAGAGTGGAGGTGCTCGACGAAGCAGTCCCCCAATTTACTAAGGGTGTCACCAATGTAGAGGTGGCCACATTGGGAGCACTGGACACAGTAGATGGCAGGTTTGCAGGTGAAGTGTTGCCTCCTCTGGAATGGAGGTGAGGGAGGAGGTGAACGGGCAGGTGTAGCACCCCTGCTGCTGGCAGGGATAATTGCCGAGAGGGACGAATGGACAAAGGTATCATGGAGAGAGCGATCCCTGTGGAAAGTGGAGGGGCGGGGAGGTAAAGATATCTTTAGTGGTAAGGTCACTTTGGAGATGGCAGAAGTTGCTGAGGATGATGTGTTGGATGTTCTGCAATAAATTATTCATTTACTATCTTCACAAGTAATGCAACATGGAAACCGGTCCTTAGACCCGATGCAACAATGCTGACCAAGTGGCCTTCTTGCTTGTACTTGGTTCCAATCCCTCTAATCATCTCCAATCCACAAACCTGTTCAAATGTTGTAGTTGTACCTGCCTCTACAGCTTTGTCTGGCAGCTTATGTATACCCACCACTCTCAGTGTGCAAAACTTACCCTCAGGTTCCCTTTAAGACTTTCCCCTCTCATCTTAAATCTGTGCTTAGTTTTCGACAACTCCACCATGGGAAAATGATTGCAACCAGCCACCTTGCCGATTCTCCTCGCGATCATGTATACAGTAGCTCAGTCTATAAGGTCACCCTTGTGCTTCTATTGTTCCAGGGAAATCAGTCCCAGCCTATCCAGTCATTCTACAGAACTCCAGCCCTCCAATCCTGGCAATATCTTTGTGAATCCTTTCTGCACCTGTTCTAGAATACTCATATTCTTCTTATAGTATTGTGATTAAAACTTCACACAATACTCCAAGCGTCGTCTCACCAAGCTGTAAAATTATATTGCAACTCCTACACTCAACACCTCATCCGATGAAGACAACCATGTCATACATCTTCTTCATTAGTTTGTCCACCTGTCTTGCCACTTTCAGGGAACAACGTACTTGTATCTTTAGGTTGCTTTGTGTTGTAGCCCGGGGAACCGGGGAGAAGTACACACTCAGGACAACAACTACTTTTTCCGGTTTTAATTCCTTTATCTGTTTTAGATGTTTAAGTGCCAGAAAAGGGTCTTAAAACAAAACAAATGATTTTACAATCAGCTCCCACTGTTACAATCTCCGCTTAACCTTCGATCCACACACTTGTGTCTCGACCAATTGTGTATGCAGCATAAAAATACAAAGAAAATCGCCCAAAGCTAATATAGTACTAATACGGTAGTGGCGATTCTGAAGAAACACAATACAAACAACATTAGAATCCCCCCAGCTCTGTATCTTATACATCGCAGCAAAAAATGTAAGCGAATACATCTCGCCTAAGACGTCTATTACTCTTTAGTACACACGTGCTGAACCCCCGAACGGAGACTAAACATTCACGTTACGCAGTTACAAGCACAATCAGTCATGATACAATAAAGTTAGACAAAAGGTACACTTTGGCACAACTTTTATTAGATATTGTCTGGTAGTTAAATTACAGGAAGACTGACCTGCTTGGCTGGTAAGAAACTTTGCAAGCCATGCTATCCAGTGTCGAGACCATTACTCGTGAAAATCTAAAGCGTCCACGTGTAAAACATGTCAAATTACCGATATTCCCGATTCGCCAACAAGCATAAATGAATTCACATGGATATCGTCAATTAATGCTCACTTTTCCTCACCATGCCTAGCATCCCTGGGAGGAACTTGATTCCAACAGCCCACCAGCTTCAGTAGCAGAAAGCAAAATGGTCTCCCCGCTATCCCGAGGGTGCATAATGATGTCATCATCTCCACTTAAAGGCACAAACTATTCTAGCATTAGCCAGATGAATGCCTAAGTACACTTTTTACAATACTGAATAAGATTCGATGGTTACCCGGTTACATTTGTTCTACAGAACTCTGCAGGGCCCTGTCATTCACTGGTTTCACTTCCCAAAATGCATCACTTCACACATGACTGAGTTGAATTCCATCTGCCATTCCTTTGCCCAATTTCCCACTTGCCTTGTTCATTGTCCGCTATACCACTAATGTTGGTGTCATCCATAAACATACCTATCATGTCACTTACATTCTCACGACAAACAAGGGATCCAGCTCCAATTCCTGTGGCACACCACTGATCATTGACCAATCTGAAAAACAACCACCACTACCATCCTTCTACCAAGCCAAATTTGCATCCAATTGGCTAGCTCACCACGGATTCCATCTGGTCTCACATTCAACACTACTCCACCAAATTCATGAGACAAGATTGCCAACACATAAAACCATGCTATCGCTTATCAATCCTTAGCTACCCTCTAGACTTCCAGTACCTTGCATGTGGCAAATGAAAACTCCCCGCCTGGGTCCATGAATTTCTTCTCTTGCTTCCCACAACACCCTAGAATTTACTCAGTAAGTTCTGGAGAATTATCCACCTTTATGGATGGATATGCTTCAGGACATTATTGTTCTCTTTCCTGAATTCCTTAGCTTTCACTGCAGGGTTGTGTAATTCACAACCACTATCATTGAGTTGGGGTTTCTCTTTAAGTCTGATGTGATGAGGTAATTATGTAGAAGTTTTATCATGCATTGCATTTAGTGTTTGGAGTGCAATAAATGAGTTGCTATGGCTTTTCTTATACATAAAATGCCTCCACCATTTTTATTTGTGAAACCTACATTGGTGCACCAGGGTGTCTCCAGAGTTATTGACCATGTCGGCCAATGCAGTCGCTTTGAAACTACCAGTGTTTTGGGAGCAAATTGTGGTTGCTAGGTTTGTACAGGCCGAGGCCTCATTTGCACTGCGAGAAATCACCGCTGATGACACCAAATTTTTCTATGTGGGTGGCGTCCCTCAGCCACTCCATGGCTGCAAGCATGGTGAGACTCTACTAGAACACCTGCCCAAATCCAATAAACACCGACCACTGAAAACTCACCTTTTACGACTTCTGGACTATTAGAGTCTGAGTGCGCCAAACAGTTGCTCTGCTTGCCCAGCCTCGGTGATGTTAGGGCATTGGAGCTGATGGAGCACATGCTGTATCTCCTGGGAAATCACCATCCTCGTTTTATTTTTAAACAATTCTTCATGCAGCAAATGCCTGATCAAGTTTGCATAGCCTTTGCTAATGCACCCATTAGGGACTATAGGAAGCTTTCTAAAATGGCTGAAAGTCTACACTCAGCTAGGCGGCGGTGCATCATTCCTCCTCCTTTCTCAATCTCAATAAGCCTGGTCAGCAAGGCCCCCAACGTAAGGATGTTCACAGCTGCAAAAAGACGATGTGGGGCCTGTGTTTGTAGCATGATCACTTTTGTGTGAACGCTAGGAAGTGCCAACCACCTTCCAGCTTCGACGGTGCCAGCCCATCGGGATATCAGAGGTCTGTGAATAACGTGGGCTCCAGCTGCCAGGGTCGTCCACTGTTCATTTCAGGGTGACATTTCGTTTGTGACACGGATACTCATGTGGGTGTGCTGCCCGCTTCACCTATTGATGAGAAGGCAAAGAGCAATGAAACCTCACTGGAGGCTACCAATGGAAGCAGGATCCAGACTTACGGGACATGATGCGTGACGCTCTGCTTCACTGGGCATTGTTACAAATGGGACTTAGTCCTGGCTAAAGTGGCTGGACCTCGATGCAGATTTCCTGTGTGCCCAAGGACTGTTAGTGGATTTTAAGAACCGCCAGCTTGTGGATGTCAAGGACTTTGGATCATTACCCTGCTCTCCCGGCAAGTTCCTCCAATGACTCCGTCAAGTGCGTGCACCATCTCATGTGTGTTTACCCGACAGCTGGGCAAATTGCCAAACCTCACCAAGCCACACTCTTCACTATAGACACAAAGCATGGGGTCAAGTACCACATTTCTACAACTGGCCCACCAGTCCATGCCTGCATGCGAAGACTGGATCCAGAATAGCTGGCAACTGCAAAGGCTGAGCTTGCATTCATGCATTGTATGTCAGTCGAATAGCCCCTGGGCTTGGCTCCTCCACTTGGTCCCTAAGTCCAAGGTTGGTTGCCGCCCAACTGGTGATTGCCAATGCCTTAATGAGGCCACACATCCAAGACATTGGCGCATTTAGCCAGAACATTAATTTTTTTCCAAAGTCAATCTAGTTAGGGGCTATCATCAGGTTCCTGTGTGCTTGGTGGACATTCCCAAAACAGCTGTGATAACCCCGTTTGGCCTCTTCGAGTATCTACATATATCATTTGGGCTGGAAAATACAGCACAGACTTTCTGACTGTCTATGGATGCTGTATTAAAATACTTAGATTTTCTTTTTGTTAACCTGGATGACATACTTGTTGCCAGTTCATCCAGATCTGAACACATATCGCATCTCTACACACTTTTTGAGCGCTTAAGCCAACACGGGTTGATTATTAGCCCTGTTAAGTGCCAGTTTGGGTTGTCAACATTGACTTCCTCGGCCATCACATCTCCACAGAAGGTGTGAAACCCCTCCCATCAAAAGTAGCTGGGTTTATGGATTTCCCACCGCCCTGCACTATTAAAAAATGACAGGAGTTATTTTAGGCATGGTGAATTTCTATCACCACCTCATTTCGTGAGCTGCCAAACTTATCCTTCACCTGCATGATGTGTTTAAAGACAATACCTCTAACCACATACTTAACTGGTCAGTAGATATGACCAGGCATTTGATGATATCAAACAAGCTCCTTCCAACGCTCCCCAATGCACCCGTAGCCATTACTTCTGAGGCGTCAGACTACGCTGTGGGTGCTGTGCATGATCAGCTGGTCAGATGCGTGTGGCAGTCGCTCACCTTCTTCTGCCAGCAGCTCTGTCCCTGCAGGACGTTCGACTGTGGGCTTCACAGTCTCTATCTGGCCGTCAGCCATTATCATTTTCTTCAAGGTCGCCATTTCACAGCGTTCATTGACCACAAACCCACTGTGTTCATGATGGCCAACAGGTCGGTCTGAATGGCAACAACGCTCACTGGCCTACATATCAGAGTTCACAATAGCTATATAACATATCAAGGGGAAAAGTAATGTCATGGCTGACTGCCTCTTATGGCCAGCTGTTGAGGCCGTACACATAGGGTTTGACTATGCCAGCATGACAGCTGGCCAAGCTACTGGCCAGAGGTCCAGGTAGTCAGAGGCCTGTGGTTGACAGACATCAAGTTTGGGGAAGCTGTGGTTCCTCCCTTGTGTGATGTTTCAATGGATTGCCCTCGCCCCCATAGTGCCTGCAGTCTGGAGGCGGACTGGTTTTGACTCCATACATGGCTTTTCGGACCCGGGCTGGAAGCCCTCACAGAAACTGGTTGCACTAAAGTTTGTATGGCAAGGCCTTAGAAAGGACGTGTGTGATTGGACTGCAGGGTGTTTGGAGTGGAGTGCCAGTGGGCAAAAATTAACTGTCTTGTTCAGAAGCCACTGGCGCCTTTTGAGGTCCCTGAGTGATGGTTTGACCATGTCTATGTGGACTTTGTTGGTCCTCTTCCCCACTCCAGCGGTTTCATGCACCTCGTTACCATGATGGACCGTACCACCAGGTGACCAGTGGTCGTTTCTCTAGCATTGATGATGGCTGCAGACATGACTTGTGCATTTATCAGCATTTGGGTTTCTTGGTTTGGCACCCCATCTGGTTTTCCCTTGGGCTGCGATGGCCCAGAACCTCAGCGTAAGGCTACATCACACCATGGTGTATCACCCAAAGTCCAATGGCCTATGTGAGTGGTTTCATTGCTCCTTAAAGGCTGCTCTGAGGGCTTCCCTGACAGATGAGGTGTTGGCATGATCATCTCCCGTGGGTCCTGCTACAGCTCAGAACAGCTCCAAAAGCAGACCTGTAGTCTTCTGTGGCAGAGTTGGTATACTGGCAGCCATTACAAGTGCCAGGTAATTTTATTCCTGATGTAACAACAGCCTTGCTGGTCTCTCAACAGTGTTCCACCCTCCTCAGTAAATTCAATTCCTTTTCACCTATTCCTACCTCCCATCATGGCATACAGCACACTTGGGTTCCTGTTGACTCACATTCCACCTTGTTTGTTTTCATCTGCCATGATGCACACCAACATCTCCTTAAGTCCGCCGACGTCGGCCCATTACACGCCTTGGAATGGGGACAAAAGATTTTATCATTGCTAAGAGGGGTAAGCCTGGAAGTATTTCGGTAGATTGACTTAAACTGGCCCACCAAGACTTGGACTATTCTGCTACCTTGCCCCTGGTATTAAGGCATGACCGTGACTGCATCAATGCACCTCTGAATGAGCCAGAGGCAACTGCTGTTACTCCACCCCTGGAACACAGGACCCGAGCTGGGTGGCTTGTTTGAGCTCTGGACAGGCTCACAGTGCCAGTTTTGTCAGTTCTGAGGAGGACCTATGTAGGGTAATGTAATTGGTGGAAACGTACATAATTCACAACCACTGACATTGAGTTGGGGCTTACTTAAGAGGCTGGTCTGACTGATGAGCAGTTTTTACTGCGCTTTGTGCTCTGTGCTTGGAGTACAATAAATGAATTGCTATGGCTTTTCTTAAACATAAAATGGCTCTGCTGCTTTTACTTGTGAAAACCTATCCTACAACTCATTTGTCTGTAAATACAGATGAGAAGAATTCATTTAGGAGCTCACTCATCTCCAGTGGCTCCACATGTGGACAGCCACACAATCCTTAAGGGGACCTATTCTCTCCCTAGTTACTCTTTTGCTCTTAGAATTATTTTTAGAATCTCTTAGAATCCTCTGAGATCTTACCTGTCATGGATTTCTAATATCCATAATTTGTTTTCCTAATTTCCTTCATATTGTACTCCTACATCCCTTATATTCCTCAAGAGATTTGCTTGATCCCAGCTTTCAATACTGGGCATATGTCTCCTTTTTGTTCTTGACTGCAGTCTCAATATCCCTGATCAGCCAGGGCCCCTCAATCCCTTCAGCCTTGCCATTCACCCTAATAGGAACACATTAGCCCTGAACTCTCCCCAACTAATGTTTCAATGCTCCCACTTTCATCTAGCACTGGAGTTGTGTTTATAGTGGTTGTCATGGCTCATCCATAAGCTCCTCAATAAATGTATGTCACAGATTGATCCTCGGTAAATCAATGCCTTAAGACCCACTACAGTTACAATGTTATCTTCCTCCAATAAATTTCCACCCTGTTCATCTTCAGCCCCAATGAGAGACCCTCAGGTCAAATACAAAATACTAGAGGAGCTCAGCAGGTCAGGCAGCAGCTATGGAAATGAATATGGATATCTATGAAACTGGCGATGTTTCAGAATGAGACCTTTCACCAGGATAGGAAAGGAAGAGAGATGAAGCCAGAATAAGCAGTTGGGGGTGGGGTGGGAGAATCCAAGCTAAAAGGTGATTGGTGAAGCCAGGTGAGGGGCAAGGTAGGATGAAGTGAGAAGCTGAAAGGTAATTGGTAGAAAAGTCAAAGGTCTGAAGAAAAAGGAATCTGATAAGAAGATGGGATCTGAGGAGAGTGGACCATAGGAGAAAGGGAAGGAGGAAGAGCACCAGGGTGAGGTGATATGCAGGCGAGGAGAAAAGTAGACTTAAGAGGGGAGCCAGAACGGGGAGGCGAGGGGGAGGGGAAAATTACCAGAAGTTAGAAATATCAGTGTTCATCCCATCTGGTTAGAGGCTACCCAGACAGAATATGAGGTGTTGCTCCTCCAACCTGAGAGCGGCCTCTTCATGGCAGTACAGGAGGCCACGGACTGATATGTTGTAATGGAAATGCAGGATTAGAATTAAAATGGCTGGCCACATGGAAATCCCGTTTGTTGTGAATGGAGTGAAAATGCTCCACAAAGCGGTCCCCAATCTGGTCAGGTCTCACCAACGTAGACAGGAGCACTGGATACATTATACGATGCCAACAGATTTGCAGGTAAAGTGCTACCTCTCCTGGAAGGACTGTTTGGAACTCCGAGTGGAGATGAGGGAGGAGGTGAATGGGCAGGTATACCACTTCTTCGCTTTGTAGGGATAAGTGCCGGGAGGGAGGTTAGTGGGGAGGTTTGAATGGACAAGGGAATCATAAAAAGGGGGAAAGTGGAGTGATGTAAAGATATGTTTGGCGGTAAGATCCCATTGAAAATGGTGGAAGTTGTGGAAAATGATATGCTGGATGCAGAGGCTCATGGGATGTAGGTAAAACAAGAGGAATTCTATCTCTATTAAGAATGAAAAGATGGGATGAGAGCAGATGTCTGGTATTGTGCATTTAATACTTCAGTACTATTTGAGTAATCTTGTGTGTGTAAACTGTATATATATAGGCTGATTAAGCATTCTTGTTTGTTTAAATAATTAATTACAGGTTATATATAAAAATATGTTATTGTATACATCATCATGCTACCATGTGATACACGCGTGCTTTGCTTAAAGACGAAGCTAGACCTGCAGTCCCAAATCCCGTGCTTCCCTCTGAACAAATTTAATGCTTTGAAGTTACAAACATAATATCTGTGATGAGGTATTTTTAAAATGAACCCAGCGCAGCCATCAACCTGTAAAAAGGCCATAAATGGACAAATTCAGGGTTCATAAAGAGTGAGTACCAGGTGATACTAATCATTTGAAAGAATAAGAGCTGGCTGGCTACATCAGAATGATTAATGAGGTTGATTGCACAATGGGTAATTGGCTCGTGTATACTGAGCCATTGGAGCAGTATTTTGAAGCAAATGCAATAACCAATGAGAAGTGAGTACCAGTTTTGCCTAGTGCATTAGTTTTAAAGGTGTACAGTTTGCTATGAAGTTTGACTGCTCCAACCAAACCAAGTGAGCTTTGCTGCTATTGTAAAAGTAATGCAGGAACACTTAGACACCAAGCCATTGTTGATTGCCAAATGCTTTAGGTTTCATAAGTGGAATCAAAAGGAAGGGGAGTCTGTTTCAGTGTATGGGGCCGAATTGAAGAGATTAAGCAATGTCAGTTTGTTAATGGGTTTAGTGGTACACTGAGAGATCATTCAGGTTGTGGAATCTTAAAAGAAAGCATTCACAAGCAACTCCTAACTGAAGCACAGCTTACATTTAAAAGAGCAGTAGTAAACGTTGTTTCAATGGAAACAACAGAGAGCGATGAAACTGAGTTGCAGTCAGGAATGAAAGTGAGTGTGAATAAAATTGTCTAAACAGAAACTGGCCAGGACACATAAAAAGAGAATGCCGGGCAGACGAAAATAAAAGGACGGCACAGGGAAGAGAAAATGTTAAAAAGTGAAGTTGCAGTTTCAAAAAGAACACTAATCTGCATGCTGGTGATGAAAAAAATAGATCATGATGGAAGTTACAGAGGATTGTGTAGCCTTGAAATTTGCAGTGTGAAAATTAACAATAGACAAGCAATATGGCTTATGCGAGAAGGAACAGAAAATTGATTAATATGAAACTAAACACTGTTTCGGTCATTTCACAAAATGAGTTTGAACGGCATTTCAAAAGTACTGAACTGGAACCTTCAGCCGTCCAACTCAGAGTTTATACTGGAGAAAAGATAACTCCTGTGGGAATGGCATCCGCAACTGTGAAATACAATTACCAAAAAGCCACATTGAACGCATGTGTGGTAAAAACAGGATGACTAGCTTTGTGGGGATGTGTTTGACTAAGACAACTGCATCTTAATTGGAGATCCATCCACAATTTCCATGCCACATTCTCTGCAATGAAGCCATATGAAAGCGAATTAAGAAAGATACTGGAAGATGCCACGACAGTGTTCAAGGATGGCATTGAAAAACTCAAACATATCAAGGGTAAAATGGTGTTAAGTGAAAGTTTTGCAGAGCCCAGCTGGATGAATGGGAGACCAAAAGGAAAGGGGTCAAAGGAGATATGAAAACAGATGATTTATCAGATGTTGTGGATGAGGAAAGCAAGAGGACAGATCAGATCATAAAGGGAGCGATAGGATTAGTAAGAGAATATTCCAGTAAACAAAATGGACCTTCTCAAGATCAAGATGCACAAACTAGAAGAAGAAAAAGGAAGGATGAGATGGAAAGAATGCGAACAAGAAAGAGAATGGTGTGAAAGAGAGAAGAGATGTGAGAAAGAAAAAGAAAGGTATCGAAGTAGATCCAGAGAGAGAAAAGGAGAAGAAAGGTGTCTAAAGCTGTCAGAACCACCTCCTACAGTCTCAGGGTGATTTCCTACAACCAGCACGCCAGAGGCCTCAGAACCTGAAATAGTGTTCACAGCCACAACTCCCACCTGCCAAGCAAAGGGATTCTTTTTGTCAGGTAAGATGATATCCCACAAGAGTAAGAAAGCCTCCACAACGATTAAATCTTTTGACCTAAATGGGACAATTTAAATTTACTATGCTGTGGATGTCTGTATATAGTAGTTGTATTATATAGTATACTGTGTGTCTAGTTGAGATTCGTTCTATATTGAGTTGGATTTATGGCTGGGCAGGGAGGAGTGTTGTGTGTTTAATATTTATGTAATGTTTGAGTAATCTTGTGTATATTTTGGATGATGTATCATTGTTGTTCATTTACATAATTAATTTCAGGTTTAATGTAAAAATACGTGAATTGCATACATCATCATGATACTGTGTACCTCACTTGAACTAAAGACGAAGCCAGACCCACATTCCCAGACCTCTGTGTTTTCCTTTGAATTAGTTTAATGTTTTGAAGTTAGAAAGCACAGCATCCAGGAAATGGAGGAGATGCATGTGAGGCTAGCATAGTAGGTGGAGGAAGGGAAACCCTATTCTTTGAAGAAGGAGGCTTCATATCACTATTGGTTTGTTATAAAGTGATCAAAAACAGACCAGCATCCAGTGAAATGACCCTTTTAAAACTTGTGATTCTATTGGGAATTGTGAAAGCTGGTCAAAAAGAGGGCTGATAATCTATTTGGCATTTATGGGGGCAAGGGGGCATTTAACCCATGGACTTACATGGAGGTGTTGGGTCCTGTAAAGCCCTTCCTGATTTTTGGTCTAAGATCTGGCACCGTACACTTATCTTGTCGCGACCCTAAAACTGAGACAATCAAATATTTCCATAAGGATTTAACCTATTTCAGTATTTTTAAATGCTTCTAATTTTTAAAAAATTAAAAAAATGTAAAACACACAAAATGCTGGAGGAACTCAGCAGGCCAGGCTGCATCTATGGAAAAGAGTAAACAGAAAATGTTTTGGGCCGAGACTCCTCATCAATTCTGATGAAGGGTCTTGGCCCGAAACATCGACTGTTTACTCTTTTCCCCAGATACAGATGCTGCCTAGCCTACTGAGTTCCTTCTGCATTTTGCATGCGTTGCTTGGATTTCCAGCATCTGCAGGTTTTCTCGATTTTAAAAATGTGCTTGTTTTTTTACTGGGTACCTGATCCAACAAGAGGGGCAGCATTCTTCTAGATCCTTAACTGAGAAATCAGAAATTATAATTTCAAAGCAAATACACTCAAGACCCCACACTGGAAGAGTACGCCAAACAGCCTCCTTTTGCTGCTGCTTCAACGATTCTATTATTTAAACAAAAACAGAAAATGTATTGAAATATTTAGCAGCAAGAAAATAATTTTCAAATAAATGAAGAGGAGCGTACTAGGGATTAGTGAGGTATAGTGTATGTATTTTCCATCAATTGCATAGGGACATTGGAAGTTAGATTACTAAATACATTGCACACTAGAGAAAATGGGAAAATTGAATTAAATGATGATGTGCAACCTATGCCAAAAGCTCCAAGTGGAACAGATGTAAACAGTGCAATGTCTAAAGGCAAGCCAG
Organism: Hemitrygon akajei; assembly: GCF_048418815.1. Taxonomy (NCBI): domain Eukaryota; kingdom Metazoa; phylum Chordata; class Chondrichthyes; order Myliobatiformes; family Dasyatidae; genus Hemitrygon; species Hemitrygon akajei. Next base: position 47,303,684 of record NC_133140.1, read on the forward strand.
CTCATAGCAGCTTCTCTCTTTGCTGGTTATGGTGACCTAAAATAGGCAAATTCTGATGACTGAGCAGCCAAACTGCAATAATGCAGAGATAGTTGTCGGTTCACACACATCCATCATCTTACATAAACTGATGTGGTAGTGCAAGGGCTTCAAACTGAGGAGTTTGTCAACAGTGTCTTTAGCATTCATGGTTGTGATAAAAATCTGATAGTCGATAGGGAGCCCAGGATAAAACCTTCACCTGCTTGTTGTTAAACCAACAACTTCTGTAATTCCAGAAAACAGCTAAGCTGTTTCACGTTAGAAAGTTCTACAATAAGTGATTGGATGAGTGTAAAACCTAAAATATCATGAACTGATTACAGCAAATGGTATATTTATAAATATATGGTCAGAACCGTTGTGTTATTGCAATGGCAAAGTAATAGAACATAGAGTAGTACAGCACAGTACAGGCCCTTCAGCCCACAATGTTGTGCCGACCCTTAAATCCTGCCTCCCATATATCCCCGCACCTTAAATTCCTCCATATACCTGTCTAGTTCTCGCTTAAATTTCACTAGTGTATCTGCCTCCACCACAGGCCCAGGCAGTGCATTCCACGCACCAACCACTCTCTGAGTAAAAAACCTTCCTCTAATATCCCCCTTGAACTTCCCACCCCTTACATTAAAGCCATGTCCTCTTGTACTGAGCAGTGGTGCCCTGGGGAAGATGAGCTGACTGTCCACTCTATCTATTGCTCTTAATATTTTGTATAATTATCCCTAAAGGTAATTTGTAGTAAGGTGGAATTGTCATGGCACTGCTAGGTTTCACTGTGGCTGTTGTTAACACATCTTGGTTCTGTTTCATAAATGAGAGTGAATGCTTAACAAAAATTCTGCAAAAGTCATGCTGAAATAACACTACAGTATAGTCCCATATTCCTGGAAGATTCTCACACCACATTAGCTACAGAGTGGGAGCAGACTGCAGCAGGTGGCTTCACTGCAATACTGTAAGTTGGGAAATGCTGGCAGTTCTAGACCGAGTTGGTATTCCAGCACAAACATGAAAACCACAAACTTGCAGGCTGCCCCTTATCCCTGATTTCCCGACTGTGCTCTCCAGTGGCAAAGCAGCAAATTCCCAGGATTCAAGCTGGACATTTGCCTGCAAATCTTAAGCAGGTTAGTGACTTCACTCATTTCAAAGGAGAGGAACAGGTGTGAGTGACCTGGGTAGGTTTTAGGTAACTTACATTTGGTTTTACTTATTAGATTAACCTTGGTCTTAAATGTTTATAAATGTTTTAAATTTAAATCTTCTCTCAAAATTACATTTTTAAAGTAAAATGCATTTTTGAATGTACTTTTGAATGAGCAAGTGTGCTGTGAGTAGGATTTGATCAAGCAGCCAATGTTAGAAATCATGCTCCATGTATTTCAGGTGCTATGGGGGGGGGGCAGTAGATGAATTAAGGAGGGAGATATATCCAGTAGGGACCAAGTGCAGTCCAGCTGTGCATTGCAGGGACAGTGGGAGGAGATAACTCAGATGGTGAATGCCTGAAGTCAAAGTCCTGGATACAAAGCTGCAAAAATATTCAATGGCTTTCTGTATTTGAATAGCAAATATATCTTCAAATAAAGACAATTAATCCCAGGCACTGCTCAATGTTGCATCTTCCCATCATTCAACTTCCAGTGATCAATATACATCACGACTGAGTCATATGGTCTATCTTGCATTCTTGCCCCTAACAGTGCTGCAAGTCTTGTGTATCGATCTCACACCTTGCACATGGTAGCGGCTTTTCAAACATGTCAACCACATCACCGAATTAAGGGTGCAGCTCTCCGACAGACTCCACTCTCTTGCAGATGCGCATGACCCTGTGAACAAGCAGGGACAGATTATTCTGTATTATCTAATCACAATAGAGGAGGAGTTACTTTCTGAAAAACCATCATGTCCAGTGGCAGGCCTGATATTTTTGAAAATAGCTGCATCAACTTCCTATTCCTCTTCACACCACACGTTCCATTTACCAGTGCAGACCTCTTTTTTCTTTCTCCTACCAGGCCTAATCTCGTGCCTTTTTCTTTAAACGAGGCTATGTGAAGCTAGCAGTACTTTGAATATTTTACCTTTGGTAAATTCAGAAGTGAAGCAAAAATAAATTGCATAATGCTGCTGGGGCTGTAATTGTTAGCAATAATGCTATATTTATCACCAAAATGGACTAAACAGCTGCGTGCACGATGATTCCTCTATTTAATCAGAATTGGTATTCAGAATTGGATAAATTATTTTTATCCTCCCAATATATTTCATCTAAACTACTCCAACTTAATTGCACAATCTCCCCATGGAGCATGCTGAGTTATTGTACATCCGATGGTAATGCATTTGTCTCCATACATCGCTGATTTACATTAGATTTTTTTCCTCCTTTAGATTGATTCCTGTATTTTAGTTGGACATTTCACACTGGAAGGTTCTCATAACTAAACAAGCTTCAGCCAAAAGACAGATGCAGCACTTGCTATTGTTTTGGTGCAATAAAATTATCCCGTACTCAAAAAACGTCACTTTTCTTAGTGCTTTGTCCCACGCACACCTCTTCTCTAAAATTCTGTTTGAGGTATTCTCAAGCATTAATTTAATTTCAAAAAGTTAATTATTTAATTGCTTATATCACTTAAATCTACAGATATCACTGAGGCTAATGCAGGCAATTAAAGAAGAGGTTCTGTGACAGAATTCAATGTGAGATTTTCAATTTTTATAAAGTATTAATAATACGTTGTGCTGGGCCTTCATTACAAATCTACAAAACAAAAATACCAAGTTGGACAGATATTAGAGATGAAAGCTGTCCTGGGTCAATAGAAAAATGATTTGAAGGGTTTTTAATCATAGGCAGTGGAAATAATAGGCTTGACATCTTGTCATATCTGGCCAGTGAGTTGTTTAAGAAGACAAAGAATCAAATCAATTGCGCAGACCAATTCCATACAAAGGCGTAGTGTTGCTTATACAGTAACTGCTGTCGATAATAAAATCACAGAGTCAATACAACTAGAAAAAGGCTCTTCAGCCCAATTCATTCTTGCCAACTATGGTGCCAAGCAAGCTCATCATATCTGACCATGTTTGACCCATATCCCTCTAAACCCCTCTCATCCATATCTTGCCTTGAAAATTATTTAAGATTTTACTTATAATTACTGATTTTGTTTGTAGGTCTTAAGAAAACTATCCCTAAATAATCTATAAGAATGGCTTGTATGAAATTGCATTCCTGATCATTAGTTTAATACTTAAACAAATGTTGTACAGATTATCAAAAGCAAGTAACGGCAAAAAGCATCTACAATGGAATCCTCCAAAGCAAGATGAGTACATCAAGAAGGTCACCACCACACAAGGTTACAAGAGAATGATGTTATGAATTACCTGCAGCTCTAACTTGACTCAGTGCACATCTCCACCCCCCACTTCAATAGCCAGTTTCAGACTGCTGTTATTGTGGTTAGGCACCCAAACAAATATGGTTGTTGGTGAATAATTTCCAGTGGTCCAATCTTCCGATTGAAAAAAATGGCAGTTCCACTCAGAATTGGCAGCTGGTATCCACAAACCAGACCGAGGTTCTGACCTCAGGGGCAGAAGCTGAAGTTCCAAACTTCCCCTTGGCTGGTTGCTAAACCCAAGAAAAATGCTCTATGGTATCCCGCAGGAGTTGGAAGATTGCAGGCTTGTGGAACAGAGGGACTCCTTTCCTCATCCAGTGAGAGGGAAACGTGTGGCATGGGCTGTGATCCGGTCTAATGGATAGGTTCAATATCGCTGAATGCTATTGGACCAATTATTGAGATTCCTATGTAATGTCTATGCATGAATTGAGAGCACACACACAAAATGCTGGAGGAATTCGGTAGGTCAGGCAACATCCATAGAAAGGTATAACTTTTGATGTTTGGAGCCAAAGGTTAATAAACATGATCACAGTTTGATTTTTTTAAATGAATAAGATCCTCAGATGGTTTAAATTCTAAAGGACAGAACTCAATCATGATAGTGAAACCTGAGTTAAGAACCGTGAAATGCTTTAGATGAGTATTGTAGAGAAGCACCATCAAAACGTTTTGCTCAGCCTTGGGTAGTCATTGAACCCATGATAGCACGGACTTTCCTAGTCAGCTCTGACAGGTCTTTGAACAAAACCTTTCCATCCATACAAATGGGGAATCATCTAAGATCCCGTGACTCATTATAGTGATAGGAAGTTGGATTTTTTATTGGTATCTTCAAAATACCCCTTCCTGACGACACCTGTAACACAATCTTTTTGCATTCACAATCTGGTGTGACTAGTGCAGCCAGATCAGCTCCAAGTTCAGGCACTCTGAAAGCCACCTGAAAGCTGTAGTTTTAATTAGATCTTATTCTCTCCCTTGCTGTATAAAAAATAAAAAAATAAAAAGAGGGGAGGGTGAATGAGAATTGTACGTACTTTATTAGCCATATATGTTATGGAAACTAATGATCAATGAGTACTTTTAAACATTGCTCAAATTATATAGGTAAGGAAATGTGGTGTGTGTGCATGTGAGAGAGAGGGGGGAGAGAAAGAGGGGAGAGGGGAGAGAGAGAGAGGGAGAGGAAGGAAGAGAGTGGGGGAGAGAGAGAGAGAGAGAGAGAGAGGGAGAGAGAGATCAACAAAACTGAACAGATCTTGTTTTCCAACAGTCCATTTATTAAAAGCAGTTGTGCCACCTTTACATTTCAGAATCAAAATCAGGTTTAATACCAATTGCATATGTTGTGAAATTTGTTCTCTTGCAGCAGCAGTATATTGCGCTACATAATAATAAAATAACTATAAATTACTATAATATAATACCAATTATAATGTATCCCAATACAAAATACAATACTGTATCCGGTGCTCCTGATACTGCATCCTCAACACTGATGAGACTCAATGTAGATCGGGGGATTGCTTTGTCAAGCTCCAATCCATCTACAAAAAGCTTGATTTCCTGGTGGCCAATCATTTTAATTCCTATCCCCATCCCTGTTCCGTCAAAGTTCAAAGTAAATTTATTATTTAAGTATTTCTATGTCACCATATGCAATCCTGGGATCCATTTTCTTCCAGGCATTCACAGTAAACACAAGAAACACTATAGGATCAATGGAAGACTGCAACCCAGCAGAATGGACAAACAACTAACGTGAAAAAGGCAACACACTGTGCAAATACAAAAATAAAGAAATATAAAAGAAATAATAATAACAATAGCAACTAAATGAGCAATAAATATGGAGAACATGAGATGAAGAACCCTTGAAAGAGAGTCCATAGGTTGGGACCAATTCAGTGAAGTTGCGTGAAGTTTTCCCCTCTGGTTCAAGAGACTGATAGTTGAGGAGTAATAACAATTCCTGAACCCCGTGGTCAGTGGCGTATCTAAGGTATGGCAGGTATGGCATGTGCCCTGGGCGCCACTTGAAGGGGGTGCCACTGAGCAGTTTCTATTAAAGTCAGACAAGCCATCCTCGGATAGTGAAAAAAGAATTTTCTTCAGATGTATGATCTGTCTTTGATTATCATGGGTGAGAAGCACTAGAATGGCCTTATTTCAGAGCATGGTATAAGAAGACCATGAAACACTTCTTCACGAAGAAGAAGGAAAGCGGAGAACGGAAGAGACAAAAGTTGGAGGTGGAGGAAGCCAAGAAGTCGAGCAAGTTCTTCATGCTCTTCTTTGAAAATCCCAGAACAAGTAGTTCGACACGTTCCATGGAGTCGCCCGCACCTGCTACAAGTTTCTTAGAATCCGAAGGTGGATCAAGTACAAATGCGTCACAAGCCGAGGAGGTAGTCAAGTCAGATAAATTCGAATATGATGAGATTAAGAGTGAGGCTGCCACAGAGAACGTGGACATGACAGGAGGGGAAGACGATGGTGGTGGTGGTGATGTTGAGTTTATTGATGAGATTGAACATGACGACACTGAACCTAGTGAACTGGATGGTGTCAAAGAGCCTCGAACTGTCATACCAGAAGTGATTGAACAGCATGATATTGGATTTCTGAAGTTCGACAAGGATACTGGAAAAGCAATTCTGCCTGACGCGTTGAGAACAGAAATAATAAAGCTGGGTTCAAAGTATTTCCAGAACAATGAGGGGCCTTTCCTATCAACAAATAACCGCTCAATGAACAAAACTTGGTTCAAGAGGAAATTGGGAAATGGTTGTGGTGAGGAAATGACTTGCTCATAGCTGGTCTATTCCCCTTCTAAAAAGTCTGCATTTTTTATCTGTTGTCTTCTCTATTCCCGGTCAGACCATCAATCCCCATTGGAGCAGGAAAATGGATTCAATCAGTGGAAAGCACCTGAAAGGATTAGTGTTCATGAAAATGCCAAGAATCATCGGGACTCAGAACCTGGCTTTGCGACGACACAGGGAGTCACTTCAGCTGGACAATGACTCCAATGTGGGAGTCCTTGGCTTACTGAAACTACTGGCCATCTTTGACCCTGTCATAAAAGAGCACCTCACTCATTTGGAAAGTCATCCTGGATCCACATCTTATCTTTCACTAGGTGTCCAGAGTGAATTCATCCACATGATGGAATCCACTGTTTGCCACAGTTTACTGAAAAGCATTCGTAAAGCCAAGTACTATTGTCTCATGTTCGACTCAACTCCTGATCAGGCACACCATGAGCAGATGTCAAAAGTAGTGAGGTGTGTGGAAATTGATTTTGAGAGGAAAACAGTCCATGTTAGAGAGTCCTTCCTTGGTTTTATCCAGATAAGCCAGAAGGATGCTGAGAGTTTGGTTGAAGGCATCTTGAAACAGCTAGAGAAGGACGAAATGGAGCTACAAGATTGTCGGTCACAGTACTATGACAAGACTGCTCCGATGGCTGGACACAGAAGTGGTGTTCATCAAAGAATAAGTGAGAAAAACAACCTGGCAGTGTTTGTGAATTGCGACAATCATTCACTCAACTTGGTGGGTGTACATTCAGCCAAGCAGGATACAATGATGGTCATGTTTTTTAGAACCATCAAAGCTCTCTACGTGTTTTTCTCTCGTTCAACACAGCGTTGGGAAAAACTCAAAAACGCCGTGCCTGTGGTTGTTAAATCGGAGTCCGATACTAGGTGGAGTGCAAGGACAGAAGCAGTGAAGCCCTTCAACAGGTACCTTGAGGAGATAGTTCACATTCTCCAGGACATGATAGACAATGAAAACGAGACCAGTGAAACAAGAAGTGATGCAAGGCAACTGTACAATCGTATATTGAGTTACGATTTTCAGATTTTGCTAGGATTTTAGAACAAAGTACTTATTCGCATTGACCGTATTCAAAAGAATAGAGGATCCTAGCATGAACTTCCACGATGCTGCCCTGGATTTGAAAGCTCTCCGAGATCATTTTTATGATGAAAGAGAAGTATTGGTCAGTGAGTCACTCGAAGAAGCAGTCGGTCTCTGTCAAGAATGGAATATTGAAGTTGAAAGACGTCAGAGACAAAAGAAATGAATGGCTGATGAGAACTCGAGAGACGCAGGTTTAACAGCTAAGGAGGAAATGGAAAGAGTCATGAAGGGAGCACTCGACCATCTTCACAGAGAAATGGACAAAAGGTTCACTTGTTTGCACAACACTGATGACAAGTTTGGGTTCCTTCTCGGTGTTGAGGGACTGTGTTCCGGCGCCGACAGTAACAACCTAAAGAAGAAGTGTGAAAATTTGGGCGAATTGTACAGCTCTGATGTTGATGGACAGCAGCTATATGAAGAAATTTTGGATTGCAGAATGTTGCTATCAAGGCGGGTCAACATGAAAATATCAAGACCTGAAGAGCTTCTTGAATTTATTGTTCAGTATGGTGATGAGAGTGTCTTCCCCATTCTTCGCATCAGATGATGCTAACCATCACAGTTTCCATCGCCAGCTGTGAGAGATCATTCAGCAAGTTAAAACTAATACTTTCATATTTGAGAGCCTCCATGGGTCAAAGCAGACTCTGTGATCTTGCTCTGCTGAGTGTAGAAAGAGAAGAATCTGAAAAAACTGACTTTGATCACATCATAGACCAATTTGCATCAGTGAAAGCAAGGAAGGTGCAGTTAGAATTTTCATGTAGTGCCATAATTTGTTAATTAAAAGATTAATGAGCTTGACTTGTATTTTTGAGCTGATATTATGGTGAAGTTACCTAAAAGGGGTGTCAGATGTTTGGACAGGGGTGCAGTTTCAGTGCTTGCCATAGGCGCTGTTTTCCGTAGATACGCCCCTGCTTGTGGTGTGAGTCCTGAGGCTCCTGTACCTTCAGCAGTGAGAAGAGAGCATGGCCTGGGTGGTGAGGGGGCCTTTGATGATGGATGCTGCTGCCCTGAGACAGCACTCTGCATGGATGTGCTCAATAGTAGGGAGGGCTTTATCCGTGATGGACTGGGCCTTATCCACATCTTTTTGTAGGCCTTTCCATTCAAGGCCATTGGTGTTTCCATACCAGGTCATGATGCAACCAGTCAATATTCTCTCCACCACACATCTGTAGAAGTTTGTCAAAGTTTTAGGTGACTTTCTGAGTCTTTGCAGACTCCTAAGAAATTAAAGGTGTTGTTGTATTTCCTTCATAATAGCACTTACATGCTGGACCCAGGACAGATCCTCTGAAATGATAGCACTGAGGGATTTAAAGTTGCTGACTCTCTCCACCTTTGATCCTCTGATGAGGACAGGCTCATGGACTGCACTCAGCCTTGGAATATCTGGACAGTAAAGACCCTGTCTTTACAGGGTCTTCATTACATTGGATGTAAGTGCTACTGGGTGATAGGAATTGAGGCAGGTTGCCACGTTCTTCTTAGGCACTGGTATAATTGAAACCTGCTCGAAGCAGGTGTGTAACTCAGGGAGGTTAAAGATATTGGTGAACATTCCAGTACTTGGCCAGGTATCCTGTCTGGGCTGGATGCTATGTGTGGTTCAATCTCCTGAAGGATCCCCTCACATTGGCCTTAGGGAACGAAATCACAAGGTCATCAGGGGCTGTGGGATTTCTTGAAGGTGCCTCCATTCTTTCGAAGGCAAAGGCATTGAGCTCATCTGGGAATGGATCCTTGTTACCTATACTGCCCAGTTTCACTTTGTAGGAGGTGACAGAGTGCAAGCCCTGCCACAGCTGCCATGTGTTGCTCAAAGATTCAAGTCTGGTCCAGAATTGCTATTTTACACGTGAGATGGTTTTCCAGGGGTCATACCTGGACCTGTTGTATTTTAATTGGTTGCCACACCTAAATGCCACTGATCTGGCCCTCAGCAGTTTGCAGATGTAATAATGGCTCATCCAGGGCTTCTGATTGGTGATTTTGTCTTGTTTATGACTGTTTTTATGAAGTCTGTGACAATAATGGTGTATTTGTTCAGATCCTCTGATGAACCAAATGATCAGATTTTCCAAAATTCAGCCTAGGCATTCCTAATAGTAATAAAGCAGTAGTCGAGTGTGTTGGGACCCTGGTGCTGCAAGTAATACGTTGATGATAATTGGGCAGAGATTTCTTTAAACAAACCTGACTGAAGTCCCGACTGAAGTTGTTGGGATAGGCTGTTCCTTGTTTGCTGATCACGGCACTCAATGCTTCAAGTGCCTGTTTAACAACTGCCTTTGGCGATATGTGAAGTGTGGTGTCATGTCTCCGTAAAGCAGAGAACACAGCAATCCCTCATCTCCCTCCAATGCAGGAATCTTACCCTCAGCTCCTCAATCTTGTTATCCAGCAACTGTATATTTGCTAACAAGATGCTCAGTAGAAGAAGTTTCATGCCAGTGTTTTAGCCTGCCTTGGAGCCTTCCCCACTTCCCTCTTTTGTTTCCATGGTAATGCACCTTCTTCTGTTTAAAGGTGCTGTATCTGTGTGCTTGAGAGTGAAATCCACCGAGTCAGTCAGATGAATGTGAAATCAATAGTTTGTTAAGGCAATTCAAAAGTATGTTACATAGAAACACAGAAAGGAAATTCATAAAAGGAAATTCCAGCTGCAGATTGTAGAGTAGTTCAGAAGTATATTAGAAGTTTTGTCCATGGCCTCCTCTTCTGACACGATGAGGTCACTGTCAAGATGGAGGAACAACACCTCATATTCTGGCATGAACAGTGATCTCCCCAATTTCCGATATTTTTTTCTGCTTTTCCTTCTCTCTTCTTCAATTCCTCACTTTGACCTCTTACCTCTGCCCCCCACCTGCCTATCTCCTCCCCTGCTGCCCCTCCTCCTTCCTTTTATCCCATGGCCCACTCTCCTCTCGTATCAGATTCCTTTTTCTCCTGTCCTTTGCCTTTTCCACTTATCATGTCCCAACTTCTTAGTTCATCCACTCCCCCACCCATCTTCTAGCTTGTCCTCCTTCCCCTCAACCCCAACATTCTTATTATACCACCTTTCCCCTCTCTTTCCAGTCCTGATTTAGGACCTTGCCCCAAACTGTTGACTGTTAATTAATTTCTATAGCTGCTGCCTTACCTGCTGAGTCCCCCAGCATTTTGTGTGTGTTGTTCCAGATTTCCAGCAACTGTAGAATTTCCGAATAAGAAGTATATATTCAAAAATTAAATAAAATAAGTAGTGCAAAAGAGCAAAATAAAAGTAATGAGATAGTGTACATGGGTTCGTTGTCCCTTCAGAAGTCTGATGGCAGAGGGGAAGAAGCTGTACGAAAGCACTCAATGTGTGACTTCAGGTTCTTCTTCCATTTCCTTGTTGGTAACAATGGGAAGAGAGTACGTCTTGGGTATTGGGGGTCCTTAATGATGGATGCCGCCTTTTTGAGGCACTGCTTTTTGAAAATGTCCTTGATGCTGGTGGGGTTAGTGACCATGATGCAGTGGGCTGTGTTTGTAACTTTCTGCAGCTTTTTCCAATCCTATGCAGTGGCTCCTTCATACCAGGTGTTAATACAACCACCTGGAATGCTCTCCGTGGTACATCTATAAAAATTTGTAAGAGTCTTTGGTGACATTCCAAACCTTCTCAAACTTCTAATAAAATATAGCTGCTGTTGTGTCTTCTTTGTAATTGCATCAGTATGTTGTGACCAGGATAGATCTTCAGAGATGTTGACCCCTAGGAACTTGAAACTGCTTTCCCTTTCACCCTTTCCTTGATAAGAAATGTTTAGCTGCATCACCTAGATTGTTCTATTTTCTTATATTCACTCAATCTTATAGGTAGGTTATTATTACACAACCTTCAAGAATGTTTTTTGTTTGCGATCTAAGCAGTTATCCAAAAGTTGAGCAGTAAACACTGGGTTGGATTGAGCTGAACTTAGCTATGCCTTGTGATTGTTGTATTGTCGCAGCATGCTTCACAAAGTCCCGATGGTTGCTATGTTGCTTCAGGCGCACCATGGCCAAAGAGTAGGTCAGAAACTATGGTCCCATGCACAATTAAGCTGTTTGCCTTCTGATGATTCATGCTTTTCAACTAAACAAAGACATTTAGAAAATGTTAGTAAACTTTTTAAAATTAAACAAACTAAAAACTTAAGTTATTTTTAAACCACATTCAGCTGATGTAAATTAATTCAAACATTAAATGTATTTAAAACTTTATCTTTTTAACTAAAATGTAAACCGCATTCCAACAAAGGAATTGCATTAGATGTACATGATCTAATAGTCAATAAAAGAGCTATGGAGTCAGATACAAGGGGTGTATGTGTTATATATTTTTCATCTTTAAAACTGGCACAATATAGTAAAAAACTGAAAAAGAATGCTAAACACGAGGAAATCTGCAGATGCTGGAAATTCAAACAACAACACACACAAAATGCTGGTAGAACACAGCAGGCCAGGCAGCATCTATAGGGAGAAGCGCTGTTGACGTTTCAGGCCGAGACCCTTCATCAGGACTAACCGAAAGGAAAGATAGTAGTGGGGGGAGGGGGAAATGCGAAATGATAGGAGAAGACCGGAGGGGGTGGGATGAAGCTAAGAGCTGGAAAGGTGATTGGCGAAAGTGATACAGAGCTGGAGAAGGGAAAGGATCATGGGATGGGAGGCCTCAGGAGAAAGAAAGGGGGGGGGGGAGCACCAGAGGGAGATGAGAACAGGCAAACAACTAAATATGTCAGGGATGGGGTAAGAAGGGGAGGAGGAGCATTAACGGAAGTTAGAGAAGTCAATGTTCATACCATCAGGTTGGAGGCTACCCAGCCGGTATATAAGGTGTTGTTCCTCCAACCTGAGTTTGGATTCATTTTGACAGTAGAGGAGGCCATGGATAGACATATCAGAATGGGAATGGGACATGGAATTAAAATGTGTAGCCACTGGGAGATCCTGCTTTTTCTGGCGGACCGAGCGTAGGTGTTCAACGAAACGGTCTCCCAGTCTGCGTCGGGTCTCATCAATATATAAAAGGCCACACCAGGAGCACCGGACACAGTATACCACACCTGTGTGAAGTGTCGCCTCACCTGGAAGGACTGTCTGGGGCCCTGAATGGTGGTGAGGGAGGAAGTGTAAGGGCAGGTGTAGCACTTGTTCCGTTTGTGTGAAAAGAATGCTATGTTTGTTAAGGGGCTTGATGAACATATCGAGCTGTCATCTGAACTTGATGCATATAATTATTTTAATAAGGAATCCTGCACCTGAATCAAGATCTTTTCCAAAACTTACTGTTTGTGTACCTGAAAAGTCATTTCAAAATCCCACTCAACAGTTTATGTCCAGAGCAGCAGGAAATCATTTCACAAATAGCATTTAACGAGATCCCAACTTTCACCGAGGTAAGACAACCATTTATTGTTCTAAATTTGGTGAACTTTTGTCAATCAAGTACATTTAGAGTGTATTTATGAAGGACAAGAACTTATTTCTTAAGGTTATTTTGTTCTTCTTTGCTGTTCTCCTATGTTTTGGGCCTAGTCCTGAGATCGATTTTGAGATTCAGTATTTTTTGATTTTCAAAGCCAAATATTGGCTTTTGTTGTATAAAGGAGTGTAATTTGCAAGATGGCTTTTTTAATAGGAGCAGTCTTTCCTGGAATAAAAATTGGAAGGACATGCACAGTATCAGATAACTATGATTTCAATTTTTCTTGCCTTTTGCTCATTCAATCCACTTTATGGGACATTAATAGCATGAATTAGTTTATTGTGTTTTGGAAGCATTTCAACCAAACTAACCAGGTGATGCACCATCAATAACTCTCGCTGAGACGTAAAGGTGAGATATCGGCTTTTATTGACTGGAAGAAGGAACAAGCAGTAGTTGACCACCATACTACATCCTGGAGACTGAGGCCGGGCTCAGGCCTCAATTGCCTTTATACCGGGGTCTGTGGGAGGAGCCACAGGAGCAGTCAGCAGGGGGCATGTCTAGACAGGTATATGTAGTTCACCACATTCACCCCCCCTTTGTTTTAAAAGAGAGTCCCCATGTGGCGAAGTTTCTTACAAGTATATTTACAGGTTAAGTCTATCAGGTGGTCGAATCTGTCGCTGCGATCTACGTAGCACCGGCTGTGATTGCACAGGTGCCGGTGGTGATTGCACTGGAGACGGAGGTTGTGCTGGTTCCGGCCTAACTGGAGGTGTCAGCCCACTAGGCGTCAGTGATCCCTCATGCGTGTGCGAGGCGCCTGGTATATGCGCGTGCGAGACGCCCGGTATAGGAGTGTTGTGAGGAGTCTGTGTAGGGCTTGGTGTGCGTGGTGTCACCTCGGGTACGGGGTTCATAGTTACTGTGGAGTGTTCGGGGTAGTGGTCTGCTGCTCCTGCGGGCGCCAGGTTGCAGACGGAGACCGTGTCCTCCCGTCCATCAGGTAAGACCATGTAAGCATACTGGGGGTTCACATGTAAAAAGTGAACCCTCTCGACCAGCGGGGAGTATTTATTGCTCCTCACATGTTTCCGGAGCAGCACTGGCCCTGGGGACGTCAGCCAAACTGGTAGGGTGGTCCCAGTGGCAGACTTCCTGGGAAAAGAGAATAGGCGCTCGTGAGGGGTGGCATTGGTGGACGTACGTAACAGGGAGCGGATAGAGTGGAGTGCCTCAGGGAGGACCTCCTGCCATCGAGAGACCGGCAACCCCTTTGACTTAAGGGCTAAAAGTGTGGCCTTCCACACTGTGGCATTCTCCCTCTCCACCTGTCCATTTCCCCGGGGATTATAACTCGTGGTCCGACTAATAGCAATGCCCCTAGCTAGCAGGTACCGGCGCAGCTCGTCACTCATAAAGGAGGACCCTCTATCACTGTGGATATAGCAGGGATATCCAAACAGAGTGAAGAGCTGGCGCAGGGCTTTTATGACGGACGTGGTAGTGGTGTCAGGGCAGGGGATGGCAAAGGGGAACCGCGAGTACTCGTCGATAATATTGAGAAAGTAGACATTGTGGTCGGTGGAGGGAAGGGGGCCCTTAAAGTCAACACTCAGTCGCTCAAAGGGGCGGGTGGCCTTGACAAGTTGCGCCGTTTCAGGACGGTAGAAGTGCGGTTTGCACTCAGCGCAGACTTGGTAGTCCCTGGTCATCGTCCTGATGTCCTCAAGGGAGTACGGCAGGTTCCGGGCTTTCACAAAATGGTAAAATCGGGTGACCCCCGGATGACAAAGATCTGCATGGAGGGCGTATAGCTGGTCGAGCTGTGCGCTGGCACACGCTCCCCGGGATAGGGCATCAGGGGGCTCATTGAGCCGTCCAGGCCGGTACAGGATGTCATAGTTGTAGGTGGAGAGTTCTATTCTCCACCGCAAAATTTTATCATTTTTGATTTTGCCCCGCTGTTGGTTGCTGAACATGAACGCAACCGAGCGCTGGTCGGTCAGCAAGGTGAACCTTTTGCCGGTGAGATAGTGCCTCCAGTGCCTAATAGCTTCCACTATGGCCTGGGCTTCTTTCTCCACCGTGGAGTGCTGAATTTCAGGACCTTGAAGGGTACGAGAAAAGAATGCTACCGGCCTTCCTGCCTGATTGAGGGTAGCAGCAAGCGCGAAATCGGAGGCGTCACTCTCTACTTGGAAGGGAATGGTCTCGTCCACCGCATGCATCGTTGCTTTGGCAATGTCCCCTTTAATGCAGCTGAAGGCCGCGCGGGCCTCGGCAGAGAGGGGAAAAGTGGTAGACTTGATCAGGGGGCGGGCCTTGTCTGCATAATGGAGGACCCATTGGGCGTAATAGGAAAAGAAGCCCAGGCACCATCTGAGGGCTTTGAGAGTGGTGGGAAGAGGGAGTTCTAACAGGGGGCACATACGGTCGGGATCAGGGCCAATGACCCCGTTTTCCACGACATACCCAAGGATAGCGAGTCGGGTGGTTCCGAACACACACTTGTCCCTGTTATAAGTAAGGTTCAGGGCTTTGGCCACTTGGAAAAATCATTGGAGGTTGGCGTTGTGATCCGGCAAGTCGTGACCACAGATGGTGATGTTATCCAGATAGGGAAATGTGGCCTTCAGTTGGCACTGGTCCACAATCCGGTCCATTTCCCTCTGGAAGACTGAGACACCATTTGTGACACCGAATGGAACGTGCAGGAAGTGATAGAGCCTGCCGCCCGCTTCGAAGGCGGTGTAGGGGTGGTCCTCCGGGCGGATGGGGAGCTGGTGATAGCGGATTTCAGATCTATTGTCGAGTACACCTTGTACTGAGCTATCTGGTTGACGATATCCGCGATGTGGGGTAGGGGGTACGTGTCAAGCTGCGTGAACCTATTGATGGTTTGACTATAGTCCACGACCATCCTATTTTTCTGTCCGGTCCGAACAACAACCACCTGGGACCGCCAAGGGCTTGTGCTTGGCTCAATGATCCCCTCCCTGAGCAGCCGCTGCACCTCTGACTGAATGAAGGCCCTGCCCCCACGCTGTACCTCCTGCTTTTAGTTGCCACAGGTTTACAGTCGGGGGTCAGGTTGGCGAACAGCGATGGGGGAGGGATCTTGAGGGTGGAGAGGCTGCAAGTGGTGTCAGTAGTGCAGCTGTCGGCATGGTGCTGGGTGGGATGTGTGGTTCGGTGTGTGTGTGTGGTCAGTAGCGGGGTATATGGCGAAGTCCCACCAAACTGAGGATTCCTGACAGTGAGTGGTGGGAGGGGCCCGTCATATGCCATAGTCACACTTTCGAGGTGGCTCTGGAAGTCCAGCCCCAATAACACAGGTGCGCACAGTTGAGGCATGACCAGTAGCACAAAGTCCCGATATTCTGTGCCCTGCACCACCAATGTCGCTACACAACCCACCCGGATGTCTGTGGAATGCGACCCAGAAGCCATGGTGACCCTCTGGCTTGGCGGCCATGTCACGAGTCCGCAGCGTTGCACTGTGTCTGGGTCAATAAAACTCTCAGTGCTGCCCGTGTCAAACAGGCAGCTAGTCCTGTGCCCCTCCACCAGGATGTCCATCATTGACCTTGCAAGCTGGTGTGGGGCGCTTTGGTCGAGGGTTAAGGTGGCCAGAGTTGAACTGCCGTCTTGGTGCCTGGTAAACACCGGTGGGTCGGGGGCGGGGCATGTTGACGCCGACAAAGATGGCCACCCACATCAGGGCATGCAAGATGGCAGCCCCCATGCCTCGCGTGAGGCGGGCAGGCAAGATGGTGACCCCCATGCCTCACACGCTGCGCTGCTTGACCCTGCTCGTGGTTTAGACTTACAGACCTTGGTGAAATGGCCCTTCTTCCCGCAGCTGGAGCAGGTCGCTTCTCAGGCCGGGCAGCGTTTTCGGGGGTGCTTTTTGAGTCCACAGAAGTAACACTGCGCGGGCTTGCGACTGGCAGCAGCTGTGGTTGGGTTCGGGGAGTTTGTGGAATCACGACTGGCAGCGGCGTTGGCGAATTCGCTCGTGGGAACCGGCGGCGGCGGGGTCTGAGGTGTCCACGGAACCGGCGGGGGATCGCACGGCTGGACAGCGTCAGCATTGTGCAGCGCAGCCTCCAGCGTGTCGGCCGTCTCGATCGCCGAGCGTGAGGTAAGATCGGCATTTTCCAGCAGCCGCTGCCGCACATACACTGACCTGATTCCTGTAACAAAGGCATCTCGTACCAAGAGTTCCGCATGCTGTTCCGCCGTGAGAGTTTTGCAGTCACAAGTTCGGATGAATGTCTGTAGGGCTCGGAGAAACTGGGTGCTCGATTCTCCAGGCCGCTGTTGTCGCGTAGCTAAGCGATGTCTTGCGTAGATGGTGTTCACCGGCCGCAGGTACTGTCTTTTGAGGGCGTCCAGTGCCCCTTCGTAGGTCGACAGGCCTCTGATAAGTGAGTAAACTTTCGGGGTGACCCTCGAAAGGAGAATTCGGTGCATAACAGCGGGTTCAGTTACACTAACCTCCTCCAAGTATGATTGGAAGCATGCAAGCCAGAGTTCAAAGGCAAGAGCTGCTTCAGGGTCTTGGGGGTCCAAATCCAGTCTTTCCGGATGTAAAATGCTTTCCATGTTTTAAAACTTCCAGTCAATAAAATTGATGCACCATCAATAACTCTCTCTGAGACGTAAAGGCGAGATATCGGCTTTTATTGACTGGAAGAAGGAACAAGCAGTAGTTGACCACCATACTACATCCTGGAGACTGAGAGGCCAGGCTCAGACCTCAATCGCCTTTATACCGGGGTCTATGGGAGGAGCCACAGGAGCAGTCAGCAGGGGGCGTATCCAGACAGGTATATGTAGTTCACCACACCAGGATCACGCCCATCTATGTCCTTTATGATTATCAGTACTTAAACCTTACCTACAAATACAATCGTGGTGATATTGGTTCACCTTTGAGATTATCTCCTGGTGTGCACCTTAACCTGAATCTCCTCTGTTTGGCAATCACGCTTCTGGATTCTGCTATATTGTACATCATGCCAATGTTAATTTTCTCATTAAATGTCTCCTTAAACCAACTTTTTTTGATTATAGTTGTTCACCTCCTTTAACTCTTCTCCAGGCTCCTGTTGAGTGCTATGAAATGCTGTGGGGTATTATTGTTGTTGAATCTTTCAAAAACTTCATCATCTGTGGGAATGCAACATCCCACTGCATGAATTGATTCTGATCTTCTTGTAATAAATTAGTGAAAGTATTTCATTGCCTACTAAGGACATTAAGCAAGAGATCATATTTGGGTGTTCGAGGGACATGGGAAAAAGAAAATTACAGCTATGTTTTCAGCTTTTAGTCAATTTTTCAATTATTAGTTACAAATAATTTGACTAATTTAAAAATCATAAGAAAGATCACAAGATTATTAGCGCAAGTAACATGTAAAAATGCAAGAAATTGGTACAAACAGCAGATAAAACAGTAGATATTTAAATATAAAGGCCATGTACTGCAGTGAGAAACTGAATGAAGCTTTTCAGCTAAGTGAGTACACATATTTTTCTTGCATGATCAACATGAAAATATACAATCTACCTCAGCAAGTTTTCACTAACTTTATTTAAATCTGTGCTTAAGATTGTACTTGCCGTTACAGTCTAAGGCTTAGAATCAGTGCTGCAAAGTGTGTGCTGGAATCAAAATCTGAAAGGAAAATGTAACTGATTCATAGCAGCTTGCAGATGAAATTGGGCTGCCCCACATTATCACAGCTGGAGCACTCCGTCAGCAACAGTCTTACTGTTTTGCATGTTAGTCCCCCTTCACAGGTTGTAGTCTCAGGAGTTGCTGGCTTCAACTAAACCCAGTCTAACTTTCTGTTATTCAGATGTGGGGCTAGAAATTTGTTCATATGACTCTAATAAAATGGCACCACGCCCTTGCAAATTAATGGCCATTGGGAAATTCATTTCTTCATTTCCAGCTGAAATTTTCACTCATCCTCGCACTTCGATTTTTCTGTGAAACTCTTTCAATAGTTATGCAACACACAAAATATGTCTATAGTAAGTTTTTTAACCTTACTGGAGTGAGGAATATTGCTTCTTATTTACTTACACCAGTTCCTTTGAGCTGGTGCTGTTTAAAGAGCTGACACACTCTTTGCTTTCACTGAGAACTCTGATCTCCAAAAACTTCAAACATAACCACATGCCTGGATTGTTTTGCATGTGGAGGCCAGGTCAAGGTCACTCTCGGGTTCTTAACCTCAAGATTCTAATGAAACTCCACATCGTGTAAGGAGACTACCGGTGTTCCAGTTTACAGAAATAGGCAGAGTGCACATTAGGTTTGTCCTGCATTGCAGACTACCAAAAATGCAGAAACCTCCCTGACAGTTTCTTACTGTACAACCTACTGGCTGTAGGTTTGCAGAGTTCCTGTGATGCTCAGACACAAACTCTACTATTTTAGGTCGGCTCCATTGACTCTATGGTAGCACAATTCCACAATTCTTTCTATTATTATGGTATCTGTTCATTTAGTAGTACTCTCCCCTGTAGAAAGAATATTTCTGACTCGTATTGTAACCTGGGTGTAAAGATTGCACTTGCTGCAGGAAATTTCAACACCTCAACAGGATACACTGGGCTGAGATTGGTAAGGTTATTACACAAGAACCTCAAATCAGTGTTCTATGAAATTTCAGTTGAGGTTTTATCTCCATGTGTGACTTGTACAGTATTAGAACAAACCACTTTACATGGAGCAATTTCTACGCTCTGGTTTCTAATGAGTGGGTCATAATACATTAGGCACATCCACTCTGTGGCCACTTTCCGGACGCCTGCTCTTTAATGCAAATACCTAATCAGCCAATCATGTGACAGCAACTCACTGCATAAGAGCATGCAGACATGGTCATGAGGTTCAGTGTTGCTCAGACCAAACAACAGAATGGGGAAGAAATGTGATCTAAGTGACTTTGATTGGAATGAGTGTTGGTGCCAGACGGGTGGTTTGAGTATTTCAATAACGGCTAACCTTCTGGGGTTTACATGCACCACAGTCTCTAGAGTTTATAGAGAATGGTGTGAAACACAGAAAAACATCCAGTGAGTGACAGTTCTGTGGGCAAAAATGTCCTGTTAATGAGAGAGATCAGGAGAATGGCCAGTCTCACAGGAAAGTATACAGTAACTCAATAAGCACACGTTAAAACAGTGGTGTGCAAAAGAGTATCTCTGGATGCACAACACATTGAACCTTGAAGTGGATGGGCTACAGCAGCAGATGATGACACCGGGTTCCACTCCTGTACCTAATAAAATGGCCACTGAGTGCACATGTGGGCGAATTTGCTTGTCCAGATAACAAACCAGCCTTGGCCATGCACGTGAAATAAACATGTAACCATATGCTTCAAATTTCTAGATAACGTAAGACATTCTGTTGTGCTGCAAACAGAATTTCAACCAAATTAGGGCTACTGATGCCTAAAAACAGATGCCATCCTCTATGTTCAAACCCACTCTGTTTTTGGTGATTGCTTCCTTTTTTAAGCAAATGATGCAGGGTTCTGTTCAGTTGTTGCTGACGGATTTCCAGTCACGTGCCAAAGTGACCACATGTGAGCATATGTACTGAGCATGATCAGGCTGTTTGTCTGTGGGAGATGTATTACATATGAATGAGCTGGAGCAAGCCTTCAGTAGCTTCAAGTTAATTCACTTTCATAGAATTTATATTTCAACTTTAAAAATACAAAACATTTGGCATTGTTCTCTTAACTAGCAAACTTGCTTTTTTAATACCCAGAAAATCTTTCAGCTGCAATTCCATGCCCTGGATTTATTTTTATGTTCAATATATTAGAGTCTTAGAGAAGTACAGCACAGAAGCAGGTGCTTCAGCTCATCCACTCCACGATGAATCTATTGAAACTGCCTACTCCCATTGACCTATAGAGCATTGTCACGTTATGAGTGACAGGATATTTCTGATCAAAACACAAAAAAATTACTGACACTGAAACTCTTAAATAAATACAGAAAACGCTTTAAACAGAGTTTACCAGACAGCATTGATGAAGACAGAAATAAATTTAAAGGGAGAATCGTTAATTTTAGTTCTCATCTGAATTGGCCAAATCTGACAAAAAAAAAAGTTTGTTATTTGAAACTGTTTTGAATTCAGCATTCAATCCGGAGGACTACAATGTTTCAGGTGAAAAGATGAGATGCTGTTCCTCAAGTTTGCTTTGGGCTTTTGTAGGACAATGTGAGATACAAGACATGGAAGTCAGAATAAGAACAGGAATGGGAATAATGCGAAACTCAGGGTCACTTATTGTTGACTGAACTGGGTGTTATATAAAGTAATTATTCATTCTGTGTCTGCTTGCTTCAGTGAGGATGAATCTACATCTTCAGCATGAAGTTTAAAGTACAAACTTCAAAGTAAGTATATATATGTCACCACATACATTCTGCAGATCCATTTTCTTGTGGTATACTCAGTAAATCTACAGAATAGTAACCATAACAGAATCAATGAAAGACAACCCAATCTGGGTGTTTAATCAGAGTGCAGAGAACAACAAATTGTGCAAGTATGAAAAAAAGAAAGAAAGAACAATAATAAATAAATATTGAGAACATAAGATAAAGAGTCCTTGAAAGTGAATCAATTGGTTGTGGGAACATTTCAATGATTGGGCAAGGGAAGTTGAGTGAAGTTATCCCATTTGGTTAAGGGGTAGTGTTGTAATGTGAGTATTATTAAAAGTAAGTTAATACTAATTGGGAAGCTGTTGGTAGCAAGAGGCGGAATCCGGGGTTGGCGGGGTCTTTTTACTCCCAGTATGCATTGTATGTAGTTCCTCCACCCATGCCGCACGAGGTACCTGGAAGCCTCTGTATTGTAAATATCATTTGCCGTCCCAGATAAAGATGCTCTTTTGGCCATCAAGTTGTTGAATGGTCTTTTTGTAAAGTAGAAGTTACTACATATTTTTGGCGACGAGGTAAATTGGTTTTGTGGACGGGTCGGCCCCCTTTTTGATCAGGAGCTGTGAGCAGGCGATGAGCCTCGTGTTCGGGTGGCTACGTTCGGAACGGTCGGTGTGTTCGACGAGCAAATCAAGGAATGGCCGGAGTATGAGGAAAGGTTGGGCCACTTTTTCTGTGCTTATGGAATTACTGAGGAGGCTAAGAAGCGCTCTATTCTCCTGAGTGTGTGTGGGGCAAGGACGTACAAGCTGATATGGAACTTAGCTACGCCGCGGAAACTGTGGAGAAATTCCATACGAGGAACTGGTCAAGCTTGTGGGGAACCACCACAATCCAAAGCCTTTGGTGATAGTTCAACGGTTCAAGTTTCACAGCCATGTCTGGAAGCCAGGTCAGTCTGTGGGCGATTTTGTGGCTGAGCTTCGGCAGCTATCGGAGCATTGCGATTTCGGAGCCATGTTGGATGACATGCTCCATGATAGATTAGTATGCGGTATTAATAATGCCGCTGTACAACGCCGCTTGTTGGGGGAAACCCCACCGTTGACTTTCAAGAAAGCCCTAGAGATTGCCCAAGGCATGGAGTTGGCTGCTAATAATGCCAAGGATATACAGAAAGGATATGGGGGGTCGCAGTCAACAACAGTGCTCCAAGTCAGGAGGGAGACTGGTAGACAGGAAATTCGGGTGGAATGTTTTCGGTGTGGAGGAAAGCACTATGCAAATGTTTGTAAATTCAAAGATACTGTCTGGCATGCTTGTAGCAAAAAGCGACATTTAGCTAAAAAGTGCAGGAGCATAAAGGGTAAGGTTAAGCCTGGGCAGGGGAAAGCTCAACAGACTCAGGCAGTCACACACTACCTAGGAGAAGCAGACGAAGAGGCAGCGTGTGTCTACAACATGTTTGGGGTGGAAACGGATGAGGGACCACCTGAACCATATTATGCTACAGTCACTGTCAGGGGAAAGGACATTAAGTTCGAGATTGATTCAGGGGCTACTGCATCGGTCATTAGTGAAGAGACCTACAGGAGGACATGGGGATCCAACCTGGCTCCCATCAGACCATCTAAGCTCCAACTCAGGACCTATACGGGGCAGCCCATACCTCATTTAGGGGTGTTATATATGGATATTTTGGTCGGGGGCCAGAGGGCTGAAACCAGGCTGGTGATAGCTAAGGGCAGTGGGCCCAGTCTTTTGGGCCGTGATTGGCTTCACAAAATCTGGCTCAACTGGCATGAATTTAAATATGCGCACATGACGGAAGAGCATGAGATGCAGCGTGCAGATGAAGTTGCCGATGGCAATGTGAGTGACAGACATAGTCCGGACACATTTGAGAGTGAGTTCGCAACGCAGCTTACGGCTCTTCAGCCTATTACAGGAGCAATTGAAGTTACCCCCTCGGCGCTGAAAACCAGCACGCCACTTCTAGTATGGCAAAGCAGTGACCCAGCTCTTGTGCCACCTGCCCAGTTACAACAAGGTACATCTCAGCCTGATGATCCCGCTAACAGGAACCTGCATGTGAAGCCAATCATAACAATAGCAAACGGGGCACCCGCAGACAATGTAAGAACAGAGCCTCCAGGACCACCAGACAAGCATTCAGAAAGCACTCTAAGTGATTTGACAAAGAAAGTAGAATTTTCTGGAGGCAGTGGCCCCCTGGGAATCCATGTGGTGCCTTTTAACTCTACACTGACTGGAAGATTCCTTGGCCTGAGTATTCGTGGTATTGAAGAGAACAGCCGTTCAATAAAAGAGAACCTGCTCCAGGAGAATGAATGTATCATCAAAATCAATGACTGTGATTTAACAGACAAGACCTTTGTTCAAGCACAAGAGGTTTTCCGAAACGCATTGCGATTTCCTGCTGTTGACCTCCAGATAGTTCCAAGTTATAACAAGGAACTCTATGAAAAATTTGCAATTGGGTCTATTCTGAGCCACGGTTGTGACGATGATTCAAAATCCAAAGTTCCCTCTTCAGTGTGTTCCAAGCTCGGTGGCAAACCTGCAGATGCCGTTTACCCCAATAATGCTGAGAATAGCTTGCCACCGATTTCAAAGAAGCTCAGTAGTCCAAAACAGTTAAGGAGCAATGACCACTTAATGCATACCAGGAAAGCATGTCCACCAGTGACTTTGCCAGAGGGAGAGACACTGGCAGAGGGGGCAGAGCCCCCTGAAGAGGATGGACATTCTCACGCGGACACACAGACCCCTCTCGTGTCCCCAACAGTAGATCCACCCAAAACATCCTCACCAGCGGTGCCTGCTGGGTCACCGGGGGTATTGCGTAGATCACAGTGCCCTCACAAACCTCCTGACAGACTGAATCTTTGATTGAATAGTTTCTTTTGTTGTTAGATTGAATGTTGAATTTGCCATGATTTTTAGGTGTTTTTGTATTGGTAACCTGTTGCTAATGATACCACTGTTTTTATTTCCCAGTTCTTTTATATTTGGGGAATGTTGGATTTTAAAGGGGGAGAAGTTTTGTAATGTGAGTATTATTAAAAGTAAGTTAATACCAATCGGGAAGCTGTTGGTAGCAAGAAGCGGGATCCGGGGTTGGCGGGGTCTTTTTACTCCCAGTATGCATTGTATGTAGTTCCTCCACCCATGCCGCACGAGGTACCTGGAAGCCTCTGTATTGTAAATATCATTTGCCGTCCCAGATAAAGATGCTCTTTTGGCCATCAAGTTGTTGAATGGTCTTTTTGTAAAGTAGAAGTTACCACAGGTAGCAACTGTTACTGAACCTGGTGGTTTTAGTCCTGAGCTCCTGGATCTTATTTTTGAAGGCAGCAATGAGATGAGAGGATGCTCTGGGAGGTGGGGGTACCTGATGATGGATGCTACTTTCCTGCATCAACATTCCATGTAGATATGCTCAGTGCTGGGAAGGGCTTTGCCTGTGAGGTACTGGGCCATATCCAATACTTCCTGTAGGATTTTCTGTTCAAGGACATTGGTGTTTCCATATCAGGCTATGATGCAGCCAGTCAATATACTCTCCACCACATATCTATAGAAATTTGTCTAAGTTTTAGTACATGAGATGAGAAGAGTTACCATCAAATAGCTTCTTTGTCATATAGTGGAAAGGGTAGAATTAAAACAGTTGCTGTTGCATCTACACCAATTTCATGTGAAGATATCACAATAAGTGGTTTTGCTGGAAATGTTTCTGAAGAGACAACAAAAGCTTTGCAGAAGCAATTATACATTTAGCATGCTTGAAAGCAGGGCGGGGAGGAGGAGTAGGAGAAGTTGAATCTGGTATTATAAAGAAAGTAGTTGAAATTATGGATTATCTGTCAAATGTGAGGCTGCTGGTGTGGAAGATGAAGAGAGAGGGTTCCCTTACCTTGTTCTAGGGAGGAGGGGAGGGGAACTGTAGAAAATGAACTGATGTAGTTGAGAGCCCTGTCAACTATAATGGAAGGTAAGCTATGTTTAAGGAAAAGGCAGACATTTTTATGGTGTGGGTGTTTAGGACAATCCACATGCCAAACTCCTAATTTCATTCAGATCACTTATTGGAAAGTCAACAGGATAAGGCAGAACTGCAGGGAAAACTAAAGACGCAAGAGGTACTGCAGATAGAGCAATGCACACAAAATGCTGGAGGAGCTCAGCGAGTCAGGTAGCATCTATGGATGGGAATAAGCAGTCAGCATTTCAGGCCAAGACCATTCATCAGGACTAAAAACCAAATGTTATGTAAACCCACACCAAATGGTCTATACGTTCAGTATAACGATATACTGGGACACATTCCCCATGCTTCCTTGTAATTTATCAGTTATTAACAAAGTTACAAGAACTTATGGTTTTGGGATATGTGCTTCCTGAGAAAGGCATTTTGTTAGCAGGAAATTAAAGAGCAGCCAATCTTGAAACAGCCTAATGGTTCCTTAGCACTTCTATAACAGCTAATACACAACTTGCCCATTATAAATGTGGAAAAGTTTGCTCACTCAGCTGAGGAGTGCACAATGTTTTTGTTAAAAGGCTCACCAGCAATTTATCCATGAGGCTCAGATGCAGTAACCCAACTCAGTATAGAGTCGTTGGCTTTAATTTTGGAACAGGGAACAAATTGATTTCCAGTAACAGTTGAACAATCTTAAAAAGGGTATTTAAAAAGAAAACTAGTAATAGTTGTAAATAAATGAACCTTGATTTCACATGACTGATATGTATAGAGCCTATCCTGACATTTAGTCATAAAGAGGCCTTTTCTAGTATTTAATAGAAATAAGACTAGCAAAATCTTTTAATTAAGTGCAAATTTTTTTTTGTGCCAATACAATCTTCCACCAACTGAGCAATGTCTCTGTCAGGTTTGGGATGGAATTGTAGATTTAATGGGATACTAGGAATATGGAATAAAGCTGTTTGGAATGTTTTGCCATGAAACACTCTGTTACAATAAGGCAAACATGGGTGGGCTGACAATAGGCCATGATGGCTTATACTGGAGACAGTAGGTCTCTAGAGCTAATAGATAAAGGAGTGTGTATGATGTAGTTCTGCAATAACACTTAGGTAACTGAACTTGTTGATTCAGCCATTAGCCTACCCTTTTTTCAATCAACCAACTTCTTTCAACTCATTATAACTTATGTTCTCAGTATTTTGTTTGCAGTTTGCCTTTTTTTAACAATGGCCATTTGTCATTCTTAGTTTATGCATAGTTTTTCACAACTCATTTATTGCATTTTATTTCATCTTGGAAATGTCTGCAAAAAATTAATCCCCTGGTTATATATGGTAACATATATATCATTTGATATTAAGTTTACTTCAAACTTTAAAGATCTTCATTTACATTCAAAGCCAGGGTTAGCATGTGCGCTTAACTGAACAATATATACATTTGTAATTATATATTCCCGGCATCTTAATTTTTTGTTGTTTGCAAATTTGTATATCATTTAGGGTCTTTTAAGAGACCCTTAGATAGGTACATGGTGTGATATATATGATTATATGATATATATGTACAATGTCTGAAATACATCTTATGGAAAGGTTTGTTTGATGATGAACTTCAATAAAAAGAAGAAAAATAGAGGGCTGTGTGATAGGGTAATTCTAGGCAATTTCTAGAGTGGGTTACATGGTTGGCACAACATTGTGGGCCGAAGGGCCTGTAATATCTGTAGATTTCTATGTTCTATGTTCTACGTTCTATATTCACTTGCTTCCTCCAAGTCATTAATACTTGTTGAGAACAATTGCATTCACGTGACTGAGCCCTGTGGTAGCTGAAAATGAATCCCTTATCCCTACTTTCTGATTCCAGTCATATATCCATTCTTCTTTGTAAAGCATCTTGTCAAATGCATTCTGGAAGTCCAAATAGGATATATTTGCTGGTTGTCCTGTATCCATTCTGGCTGAGAGTTCCTCAAAAAAAAAACTTCAATAAATTTGTCATTTCTTCCTTAAGTGGATCTGTACAATTTGCTTTTGTTATTTGGTTGGGAATATGTCGCACAGTCTCTCCAACCTTCAGAAAATATCATTTTCTTTTTAACGTAAGTTCCCTAATCAATTGTTTGATGGTTATTTTATATAGGTAGCCTCAAGCTATTCTCTTTCCTGCAGGTGAAAATCTCTTTATACTTATTCCATCAAAACCTTTCATAATTTTAAAAACCTTTATTTGGTCACCCCACTGTCATTTCTGAAGTGAAAAGCTCCCACAATCCAATCACTTCATCCTTTCCTCTTATGTTTTCCTGCTCGATTTTCACATTGTTCTTGTAAATCTCCCCTGCACCCTCTTAGGGTCTCATTATCCATTTTATATTTTGGCAACCATTCAGCACATTTCTATCAGGAAACGTGGATGCACTATATTCGTTCAGGTGAATTAAAAAGCACCTGTAATATTGACAATGCTATGTGACTTCAAGGTCAATGATCTGAATCTAAGTAAGCCTTTCACACTTATCAGGTCTACAGTTACTGGAAATGACCACACAAAGAGTGAACTAGATGGGATTACTGGATGCTTTTGAAGGAAGAAAAAGAGAAGAATGTAAGGATTAAGGGAAAAAATGAAACATGTATCCAAGATGATTGCAAAGGAAAATAAAACACAAGCTGGAAGATGTAAGCACATCAGATTTGGTGGAAAGAATGGTAGATATGTTGGACATGTTGAGGATAACTTTTTAAATTCAACCTGCTGCCATTGAGGATTGACTGGTGGTTTGTGGATAGAATTAGGGACGTATTTAGGATGATTAAGCTATGGAGTTGATATTTTTATGACGTTCATGTATTTGGAATGATAGTGAGGGAAAGCTTTTAAAGAAATGTGCTGTAATTGTTATCCTCCACTTTCCTGTACACATACATAATTATGCACAGCTGTTTCTGTTGCCTGATTTGCCTTTCCTTCCCCCACATGACTCCACCTGCCAATCAGCTCCTCACCGGATCAACCATCGTTTGCCAGCTCTTCCCCTCACCACTTTATACTGGCTATCTCCTCTCTACTCTTTTCATCCCAGATGATGGGTCCCAACCCAAGAAGCCAGCTGTCCATTTCCCTCCATGGGAGATACCTGGCCCATTGAATTTGCTTCAGATACACATTTGGATCTGTGTGTGAAACACCACTGGAGAAGGCAGTATAAAAATGTAGTATAACATTTGAAAGAGTTTAACTAACATTGATGGTTTTTAATTAATGTTTGTTGATACATGGAGACAGCTTCTTGTAGTGTGGGGTTAGTTTTCATCTTATCAGTATGATGTTTATGACCATCTTTATACTTCGGAGAATAGTAGGAATGTTTCTTGTTCATCATAGAGGAACATTAACAGCCAGACCAAACTGTATTGCCCATTGCTAATTGCCCCAAGACAATGGTTGGAGCTCTGACATTATTGGGGTGCAAATGCCACTTGGCACTTTTCAGCTCCTGCTGTGCAGCTGTGAATTACCTCATAGTCTGAAGTGCTAAGTCCATAAGACATAGGAGCAGAGTTAGACTATTTGGCCCATTGGGACTGCTCCGTCATTTCATCATGGCTGATCCAGTTTTCCTCTGAGCCTCAGTCTCCTGCCTTTGCCCCACAGCAAAGTGAGTATTTTTAATTTCTCTTGTTACGTACCCGTGACACATGACAGTGGTACCCTTGTCACGTGACTGGGGTTGAAGTTATACTGGACATGAGGTAATGGTCTTGTGATGGTGGAGTGATGTCATTTTCCCGCCAGTAGAGGTCATGTGACAGGTTTTTTCTACAGGGTATAAAAGGAAGACCCACCCTGTCAGGTGGGGCAGTTCGTGGCGGAATTTGCCAAGATGACTTCATGTAACTGCGTGATTTAATGTGATGACGCAGTTTAGTTAAAAATGAAGTTCTATATAATGCCTAAAGTTTAAAAGGTCACTGCCAACGGTTTCTTTGCCGTGGAGAGTGAAGAAAAGTTTGGAAGGTAAAAATCGAGGAGAACCGATTTTCGAAGGTGGAAAAGTTCGACCTTGTTTGATCCTCATTCGGAAGGATTTCGGTGACTATTCTCGCTGTTAATCCCTGGGATGACCAGAAAGGATTTGAGAATAGTGTGGAAGAAAGGTCAGTACCTTTAAGCCGTTATATTTTATAAAATTCTTCGTGGGAAAGTTCGACGCCGGGGAATCGAAGGACATCGACGTGGAAGAGAATTTAAATCGCTTTAAAAAGTCTCTCCTTTTAAAAGGACTGTGAGCTTTTGAACTTTTGGCATATCGCTCTAAAGAACTGTTTTCTTTCGGCATACCGTTTTAAAGAACTGTTTTTTTCAATACCGCTTTAAAGACTGTTTGGGACTGCAAAGCTATTAAGAACTGTTTGAGCAGCTGCCCAGCAGCTGGTTTTGGGTCATGGTTGAGTTTGTTTACTTTTGAGGGGGGTTTGTTTTCAGTGTTTAATAAACGTGTTATTTGTTATAAAAACCCTTGTCTAACTCATCTATATTTATTGTTGCCTGAATACGTAACACTCTGAACTGCTGTCATACTAAGAGAAAGTTTCTCTTGTATCTTCCCTAAAGCAGAAATGATTGTCAAATAGATTTCACTGGTTGTTAATGACACTAGTGTGCCTTTCCTCATGAGGTAAGGGCATACATAGGAACTTAACAATGACTATTTTAAAGGGGAATTTCAACAGATGGATACTACATGGATATGTGTATTTCCATCCATCCTTTGAATATTGTATGCATGTGGGCATTTCCATGCCCAAAGAATATTATGAAGTTATGTGTCCCAGATAGTACCACCTCCAATACCAATTTTCCCAAATGTGTACATCCCTCTTGATCACCTAATGATAAGTATAACTACTGTGCAGAGCCATACACTTAGCCAGATGCTTATGGCATTTCCCCAAGATAGCCATCTAGATTTCATCTGTCAGTTTTCTTCCACCTTGGACCAGGGAAGAGGAAATAAAACTCTTTATATACAGTGTGACACAGAGGCATTCAGATGACATTTGGTTATTCTCTGCAGTTCTGTCTTCATTTTCAATATTCCAAACAAACATATCTCCAAACTCCTCGATCTGGCCTCAACATTTTCCTCTGCAATTGGATCCTTGACTTCCTGACCAAAAAACTGCAAGCAGTAAGGATATCGGCAGCACCTGTGCCGTGATTATCCTTGCCACTGGTGCTCCACAAGGCTGGGTTCTGTGCCCTGTCCTTACTTCCTATACACTCATGACTGTGTGGCCAGACTCTGTTCTAATTCTATCTACAAGTTTGCAGATAATATTACTGTAGTGGGCCGTACATTATATAAAATGATGAGTGGGAATACAGGAAGGAGATGGCTTAGTGTCGTGGCGTCATGACAACAATCTTGCCCTTAGTATCAACAAAACAAAGGGACCAGCTATTGATTTCAGGAAGGGTGTTGGTGCACATATACCTGTTTACATTAATGGGCTGAGAGGTTGAGGTGTCCTGGAGTAAATGGACTGACCTGGTCCAATTACGTTGACATCATGGTCAAGAAAGCTTACCAGTGCCTCTACTTCCTTGGGAGGCTAAAGAAATTTGTGTTTTGACCCTTGACCCTCACCAATTCTTGTTGATGCACCATCCTGTCCAGATGCAGCACAACTTGGTAAGGCAACAGCTCTGCTGAAGAAACTGCAGAGAAACATAGCACACCATGAAAAACAGCCTCCAATATGTAAATAGTTTAGGACATTGAACTGAAAGGGCTGGGTCACCTTTCCTTCCAGATAATTAATTTTCTTGCTTGTACTTGATGATTTGTCAGTGTAAACTATTTTGGGTTATCCAAAGGTGATATGAAGGAACACTCCCAGAATATGTGGGTTGATATTTGTTTTAAAGAATGATGCATTTGAATTTTTGTGAGGCATTTTCAATGTAAATGCATTCTTAATCAGATTCTGCTTTTATTAATATTGGAGACTTAACTATGCAAGTTTATAGATTACATGCTAATATATATCACGAAAGAAAATAACCTATTGTTCTATCTTATTAGAGTGTGCAACTGGATTCAGACTATCAGCCTCAGTTCAATTTATATCAGCCATACATCACACCAGTGTACTTTCTTGACTGGGCATTTCCAAACAGCACCCTCTATCTATTTATCGCCTTTACAGTTTAATTTTGTGTATCTTTATTCGCCTTGCCCACATTTTAACTAGAATTTCTCCTGCACCTGAACTAATGCACCAATGCATTCATTGTTTTGGACATTCCACTGGGGAATGGGGCCACCCTGGGTTACAGAAGACCTGACTTACAGAAAGCTGTCTTCATACAAATTCTCCCATAAATTTTTAGACAATTTATTAATATAGTACAGATCATCTCAAGGTTAGGGCAGGTTTCCTTTCCTGTAATTTAGTTGTAAGCTGAACAGTTTACAAGTCAGAAAAATGGGTGCAAGCTGTTCAGAAGAAGCCGAAGATGCCTGCTGCTCTGAAACAGCTGGCAAATCCTTTCTGCCAAGCTCCCAAATGTTTGTTCATATGTATGGTTTGTACATACTATATGCCAAACATTGGCAAACCGAGGAGGATCTGTGATAATAATAAAATGCCTTGTGGTATTCTGTAGCATCTGGGCACTTGATACATTCCATTAGTTTAATTATGGATTGTGCTAGGGTGAATATTCAGTGAAATCAAAGAGTTATTGTAAGTGTATGCAGAGCAATACGATTTGGGTAATTAGATGTTTTTTGGTTTTTTAAAATTTTTTTTATTAGTTTTTCAAAACATTTTACAAAACTAAAAACCCCAAATCCCAATGAGGAGCATTAATACAGTGCAAGATTAAGCATACAATAACAATATGCTACAAAGGAAGAGAATTTAACAAAAAAGCACCTAAATTAAAGACAAGTGAGCTTAGTGTCCTCCCTAAGCCCCAAAACACAAGAAAAAAACAACAACAACTCCAGACCAACCACCACACAGTATAAAGAGTATAAGTCCGGACAGTCAAACTCCCAGACTGTGAATACATTTAGCAACAGAGGATAATAATGCCTACTACCAGAAAAAAAAAGGGAGCTGAAAGCAAGGGACCGAAAAGAAGAGAAAAAAAAAGAAAAAAAAACCCTAGTCAAGAGGAAGGTTATGAAAGTACTCGATAAAAGGTCCCCAGACCTTATGGAACTTTAGATCCGAATTAAGAACTGAATAAAGAATTTTTTCGAGGTCCAAGCAGGCCATAATGTCGTTAAGCCATTGCGCATGAGTGGGCGGGGCAACATCTCTCCATCTAAGGAGGATCAAGCATCTCGCCAGGAGAGAGGCAAAGGATAGTATTCGGCATTTGGTCGGACCCAGACATAAATCTGTCTCGCCCCAAAAACCGAACAGAGCAGTTAAGGGGTTAGGTTCTAGGTGCTGATTCAGAATACCCGATAATGTAGTGAAGACATCTTTCCAGAATTTCTCCAAGTTAGGACAGAACCAGTACATATGGATGAGAGAGGCACGCCCCTCTTGCATTTATCACAGAGCGGACTAATGCCAGGGTAGAATCGAGATAGTTTAGATTTAGACATATGAACAATCTTAAACTGTAAGAGGCAATGGCGAGCACAAAGGGAGGTTGAGTTAACCGATTTGAGAACTGAGTCCCAGCTCTCCTCGGATAAGGAGATATTTAAATCCTGCTCCCAGGCCATTTTAATTTTATCCACAGGGGCCCATCGTAAGGCTGCTAGTTTATCTCGGATAATTGAAATTAAACCTTTACCTAGTGGATTAATGGAAAGAAATAGGTCCATAGCATTTTTCGCAGGCATTTCAGGAAAGTTAGGAATTAAAGGAGCAGTAAAGTGTCGGATTTGGAGATATCTGAAAAAGTGAGCGTTAGGCAGGTTGAACTTAACGGAGAGCTGCTGAAAAGAAGCGAAGCGATTATCAATGAAGAGATCTTCAAAATGTCTAATGCCCTTCCTGTACCAAACATGGAATGCTGAATTGTACGTAGTAGGTAAAAAAAAGGTGATTATGTGAGACAGGGCTAGAAACGGAAAACCCCTGGAAACCATAGCATTTCCTGAACTGAGCCCATATACACAAAGTGTGTCTAACCAGAGGATTAGCTATTGATCTGGGCAGACTGCTAGGGAGTGCAGAGCCAAGAAGTGCAGATATAGATAATTCTTTAGTGGAGTTCAACTCCATTGCCACCCAGTTAGGGCACTCGGGTTGACCGTGGAAGAAAGACCAGAAGGCAGCACAACGTATATTAGCTGCCCAGTAATATAAGCGAAAGTTAGGTAAAGCCATGCCACCCTCTTTTTTAGATTTTTGGAGGTGGATTTTATTAATTCTAGAGCGCTTATTCTGCCACAGATATGACAAAATAATAGAGTCTAAGGAATCAAAAAAAGATTTAGGAATAAAAATTGGGATAGATTGAAATAAGTATAAAAATTTGGGGAGAACATACATTTTAACAACATTAATACGACCTACCAAGGACATAGATAGAGGTGACCATTGTACCAGACTCTATTTTATAGCATATGAAAGATTGACAAAGTTTTCACGAAAGAGATCTTTAAACTTCCTTGTGACTGTAATTCCAAGATAAGTAAATTGATTATGGACTACCGTAGATTCCGGATTATAAGCCGCTACTTTTTTCCCATGCTTTGAACACTGCGGCCTTTACTACGGTGCGGCTAATGCATGTTTTTTTTTCATGCCGCCAAAAACATTTTGCCTCGTAACAGTAGACCAATAAAATTGATGAGTAGTTCACAGAGGTCCAATGAAATTGTACGATAAATCAAGCGCACTTTCACAATTAAATTATTGTAAATCAGTCATTTGTACTCACCCTCATCAACATGGAAAACACTCGAAGAAAAGCATTGTGCTGCTAAAAGGGATATCACGAAATAATAGTTCTTGTGCTTCTTTATTAATTGGGAAAAGTTCACTCTTATGTAAGTTGAGTTTATAGCCAGAGATCTGGCTAAACTGGTCAAGAAGTGAAAACATTAGAGGTAAGGATATAGACGGATTTGAGAGAAAGAGTAATAAGTCATCAGCATAGAGAGAAACCTTATGCTCAACACCCCCTCTCCAAATCCCGGTCAATTCAGGACAATTTCGAAATGCTATCGCCAGAGGTTCCATAGCCAAATCAAAGAGAAAGGGACTTAAGGGGCATCCCTGATGGGTGCCACGTTTGAGATTAAATACTTGGGATTTCTGAAAATTAGTTAGAACAGAAGCAGTAGGACACAGGTACAGCAATTGGATCCAAGAGATGAAACCTTGGCCGAGGTCAAATTTTTCTAAGACTGCAAAAAGGTAGTTCCACTCTATACGATCAAATGTAATTAGATGTTTTTGATGTGGATGGACATTTTTCAGGAACCAAACTCTTTTGTAATCTAGGTGTTGCCTGAATTTGTTTTTGACGATGTGGCGCTTTCAGTATATTCTTAACCAACTGACTGTCCAATGGTCAATTAATTTTGCTTCCTGTCCTTACGCTAAAGAGCAGTGTTTCCTTGGGGCATTCCACTATGCAGAAATCACAGAAATGCTGTCCAAACTCAACAGCTATCACTATAGTTTATTTTAGGTTCTATAAATTTTTCAATTTTATTTTAAGGAATCACAACAGAGATTTTAAGAATGCATTTACAGTGCAAAATAATCAATGATGTGAAGAAATTTATGTTTCTTTTTGACAGTAAGCTGGCAGTACTGGTCTTGAAATATACTTTAATCTGAAGCAGAGCGAGACTCCCTGGAGATGTTAATGGACCATCATTTTGTTTTGACACTGTATGGAGTGCAAATCCAATGTGGCCTCAAACCTCCAAAGTGCTGAGGAAACTATTCAAATATTTTTTTAAAAACATGAATTCTTCCTATAAAACTCAAAACATTTCAATTTTCCATTTTTCAGAGGCAGCTCTGCATTTGAATGTGCATGCTCCAAGTTTACTCCTAAACAGCAAGGCTAAATTTCCAGCCAACAGTAGAAAAATAACCCAAGGTGCAGTTTCTGGTCTGCAAGTTCATCTTAACATAAGCTTTAGCAAGGACCAGTTTGGCCAATTCATGGCAAACATCACTGATTATGAAGTGTCCCAAGCATTACTCCTGATCAAGTTGCATTTTGCTCCATAGTTAACATGCTTTAGAGTGTAAATGCTGTCTACCCACTGTAATATCCACAAGACTTTACGAACTAGTAAAAATCACATCAGAAACAGTGAAGCAGTTTGTCAATGCTGTAGTGTGAATAAAATCTCTGGAGAAGCATAGCTGGTCGATATGAAGTAGTCTTTTATTTGACAGAATGATACATTCTTTGATGGAAGAGGCCCTTTCAGAGGAAGAGTCCTCTTCAACCCAAAATTGCATGATATCTTATATGCTAAAGATTAAAGGACAATTCTATATGTACAATGTACAGTATCTACAATGCTTCCTTTGAATTACATGTAAATTTCACACCTCCTTCTTCACACCCACCCTCCAGAAACCCAAAATGAATGTTAATCAGCATTGTCTGTATTTTTAATTAACAGCCATTCACAGCTCTATTGTCCAGAACTGCATTTTAAATTTAATCTACAGTCCATGTTCAGGTCTAAAGAATGGTTGCTGAAGTTAGTTGCTGAGGTTAATATTTTGCCATACACCCTAAGTCCAGCATATGCTCTAACAGTCAGATTTACATAGGCTTTTGACTCTGAGTCTACCATCAATTCACCCAACCATATCCTTCTAATTCCTATAGTGTCTATCCATCACAGCCTGACTTGGTTGAAGAAAGTAATTCAATTATTAGAAAAATTTCACATTCAGCTCTCCTTAAAAATTGTCACATGGTTCCATCAACATTTGATTGGTCTGTAATCAGAAGGTATCTGAGTAATCCAATACGGATGTTTAAAAGCATGTGCCGTATTTGATGACATGCTTCCTTTGAAATGATTGCTTTCCAGTAACGCATGTTTTGCACTAGATGTATCCTGCCAACATATTGGTTTTTAGTTTATTATGTCACATGATTTGAGATACAGCGAAAAGCTTTTGATTGCTTGCCACCCAGATAGATCATTCTATACATAAGTAAATTCGAGGTAGTGGAAAAAGGGAAAATAAAGAGTAGAGAATATATTGTTATAGAGAAAGTCATTGAGTCATAGAAAAACACTGCACAGAAACAGGCCCTTTGGCCCATCTAGTCTATGCTGAAATCATTTATGCAGCCATTCCCATTGACCAGCACCGGGACCATAGCCCAACGTATCCTTGTCATGGTCTGGTCCGTGAAGTCCGCGTTCCAGTTCACGGTCCAGTCCATGGACTCTGGACTCCGGGTCTTCCGGCTGTCCCTTGTTTCAGTTGAGCTTAATCATAGGCACCTGATGCTTGTTTTGGGGCTGGGAATATAAGTGGCCCTGGGTTTGAGTGTAGGTGCTGGTTTGTCTTGTCAGTTTCCTGTCCTTCCCTCTGTGGGTAAGTCAGACTGTCTTTGCAATTACCCTGTGGTTGGATCTGTCCCTTCCTGTCCTTCCCTCTGTTGGGTAAGCCAGGCTGTCTTTGCTGTTACCCTGAGGCTGGACTCTTCCCTTCTCTTCCCCTTCTTTCTGTAGCCCTTGGCTGAAGACTTGCTTGCTACCTTTTGCCTGGAGCTTTGTCTGGAACCTTGCCTGTGTCATTCCCTGTTCTTGCTGTCAAGTTCTACTGCCAGAGCAAGAATGGAGCCTTGCTGTGTCTAGATAAAGAACCATCTTTCGTTGTTTGGAACTGTCTCTTTGTGTCCTTACTTTTGCTAGGTAGGTCTGGCTGTTTGCTGCTACCTTGTGCTGGGAACTGTCTCGTTGTGTTCAGCTTTTTGTGTATGAGTCCCGGCCCTATGTTCTGTTCCCAAGGAGGGGTCCCGGCTCTGTGATCCATGTTCCTGTCTCCCAAGACCAAGGCTCTGTGTCCCACGGTCCTGTCTCCCAAGACCAAGGCTCTGTGTCCCACGGTCCCGTCTCCCAAGACCAAGGCTCTGTGTTCCGCGTTCCCGTCTCCCAAGACCACGGCTCTGTGTTCCGCGTTCCCGTCTCCCAAGACCACGGCTCTGTGTTCCGCGTTCCCGTCTCCCAAGACCACGGCTCTGTGTTCCGCGTTCCCGTCTCCCAAGACCACGGCTCTGTGTTCCGCGTTCCCGTCTCCCAAGACCACGGCTCTGTGTTCCGCTTTCCCGTCTCCCAAGACCACGGCTCTGTGTTCCGCGTTCCTGTCTCCCAAGTCCTAGTCTGAGCTTCATGTCCTCATCCAGCCCAGGAGTCCTGTGTCCTGCCCCCATGCCCTGTCCTGTTGCCTTGCCACATCTTGCCCTTGCCTAGATCCGGAGTCCAAGCCTGAGTCAAGACCCAGGTTCTGGGTCTCTGTGCAGTGTCTGGCTCAGAGTCCTTGTCCAGGTTCCGAGTTCCTATTTCCTCGTCCAGGTCCTGCTTTCGTAGTCTAATCCTAGCCCAAGCCCTGTATCCTAGTCTTGTCCAGGTGCTGTGTCTTGTCCAGCGTTGTTTCTTCCCCACTTCCCTTGCTTTCTTGATACACCTGGTCCTGTCCCTAGTACTTCAGAGTCTGTGTCTTGCATTTGGGTTCACTCTCAACACCCACCTTGTAACAATCCCTACCATCCAATATACCTATCCAAACCACTTATATGTTGAAATCGAGCTTGCATGCACCACTTTTGCTGGCAGCTGCTTCCACACTCTCTCAACCCTCTGAGTGAAGAGATTTCCCCTCACATTCCCCTTAAACTTTTCACCTTTCA
This sequence comes from Hemitrygon akajei, assembly GCF_048418815.1. Classification (NCBI taxonomy): domain Eukaryota; kingdom Metazoa; phylum Chordata; class Chondrichthyes; order Myliobatiformes; family Dasyatidae; genus Hemitrygon; species Hemitrygon akajei. The sequence continues at coordinate 47,341,883 of NC_133140.1, forward strand.
CCCTTAACCCATGACCTCCAGATGTAGATCCATGCAACCTCAGTGGAAAAAGCCTGCTTGCATTTACCCTATCTATACCTCTCATCATTTTGAATACCTCTATCAAATCTCCTCTCAATCTTTTATATTCTGAGGAATAAAGTCCTAATCTGTTCAATCTTTCCTTATAACTCAGGTCATCCAGACCAGGCAACATCTTTGTAAATTTTCCCTGTACTTTTTCAAGCTTATTTACATCTTTCCTGTAGGTAGGTGACCAAAACCTCACACAATACTCCAAATTAGACCTCACCAATGTATTACAGTATATAGCTTCAACCTAACATCCCATCTCCTGTACTCAGCACTTTGACTTGTAAAGGTCAATGTGCCAAAAGCTTTCTTTATGACCCTATCTATCTGTGTCACCACTTTCAATGAATTTTGGGCTGTGTTCCCAGATTCCTTTGTTCTACTACACTCCTCAGTGCCCTACCGATGATTGTGTAATACCTGCCCTGGTTGGTGCTACTGAAAAACAACACCTTGCACTTGTCTGCATTAAATTCCATCTGACGTTTTTCAGTCCATTTTGCAGCTGACCCAAAACCCTCTGCAAGTAATGATAGCCTTCTTCACTGTTCACTACACCCCCAGTCTTGGTGTCTGCTGCAAATTTGCTGATCCAGTTAACCGCATTATCTTCCAGATCATTGATATAGATGACAAACAACAATGGACCCAGCATTCCACTAGTCACAGGCCTCCAGTCTGAGAGGCAACCATCTACTACCAATCTGGCTTCTCCCACAAACCTAATGTTTAATCCAGTTTACTACCTCCTCTTGAATGCTGAGTGACTGAACTTTCTTGGCCAACCTCCCATGCAGGACCTTGCCAAGTGCCTTACTAAAGTCCACGTAGACAACATCCAATGCCTTGCCTTCATCCACTTTTCTCATAACTTCCTCAAAAACTCTATAAGATTGGTGAGACATGGCATACCACACACAAAACCACACTGAGTATCCTTAATCTGTCTATGTTTATACAAATGCTTATATATCCGGTCCCATAGACTGCCTTCCAATGACTTTCCCACAACAGGTGTCAGACTTACTGGCCTGTCACTTCCTGGTTTATGTTTCTTAAATGGGTGAACAACACTGGCTATCCTCCAATTCTCTAGTACCTCTCCTGTCGCTAAGGATGTTTTAAATATGGCAATTTTTGCACGTGTCTCCAGCTGGGTCTGGGGGAACACTTTGTCAGATTTTAGGGATTTATCCACCCTAATTTGCCTCAGGACAGCAAACACTTCCTCCTCTGTAACCTGTATAAAGTCCATGAAGTTGATGTCGCTTTGCCTCACTTCTATAGACTCAGTATCCATCTCCTGAGTAAACACGGATGCAAGAAATTGCTTTAAGATCTCCCCCATCTCTTTTGGGTCCACACTTGGATTACCATTTAGATCTTCCAGAGGACTAATTTTGTCCCCTGCAGTCCTTTTGTTCTTAATATTTCTGTAGAAACCTTGTCTGCTGGGTTAACTTCATGCCTTCTTTTAGTCCTCCTGATTTCTTTCTTGTGTTCTCATGCATTTCTTATACTACATGAACACCTCTTTTGTTCCTTCCTGCCTATACCTGTTAAGCACCTCCTTTTTTTTTTACTTCACCAGGGCCTCAATATCTCTCGAACACCCAGGTTCCCTATCTTATCTTTACCAGTGATTCTGACAGGCACATACAAGCTTTGTGCTCTCAAAATTTCACTTACCAAGTACACCTTTTTCAGTAAATAGCCTGCCCCAATCCACACCTGCCAGATCATTTCTGATACCATCAACACTGGCCTTTCTCCAATTTAGAATCTCAACCTGTGGCCAGACCCATTTTTTTTTGCATATTTACTTTGAAACCAGTCTCATTTTGATCACTAGATGCAAAGTTTTCCCCTACACAATCTTCTTTTATCTGTCATGTCTCATTTCCTAATAGCAGATCAAGTGTTGGACACTCTCCTGTTGAAATTTCTACATACGGATTAAGGAAACTTTCCTGAACACACATGACAAACTTTATCCCATCTAATCCTTTTACAGTAAAGTGGAGTGGAGGTAGGAAAATACAGTGCAAGGGCCATGACAAAGTAGAATGAGACATTGAGTTAATTTTTATTTTATAAGAGTTCCATTCAATAGTTTAATAACAGTGGGATAGGTGTTCCTAAGCTTTAGTACTTTCTATTCAAAGAAGAGAAAAGAAGAGAAAATAACTGGGGTTGGAGTGGCCCTGATTTTGTGAGGGAGGGGGAATTGTAGACAGTGAAAATGAATGGTTTTTGTGATTGCCTGGGATGCATTTGTATCTCTACAATTTCTAGCGGTCTTTGGCAGAGCAGTTGCCGTACCAAGCTGTAATGCATCTGCATAGGATGCTTTCTGTGATGTATCTATAAAAATTAATAAGGATCATCAGAGACATGACAAATTTTCACACCCTTCTGAGGCACTGAAATGGATTTTGTCTATGTGGCTGGACAAGGACAAATCGTTGTTGATATTTACAACTAGGAATTTGAGGCACTCCATCATCTCCACCTTCCTGAAGTCAATAACTGGCTCTTTTGTGTTGCTGACATTGAGGGAAAGTTTGCTGTTAAAGGCACTGAAAAGTTGACCAAGGTCTGTACCCAAAACAAGTGTTTAACCCTTTGGTCTTCAAATTAATTTGTGCCATTTTCCCATCGGCAATTTCCCTAATGATGTTTCTGAAAGGGTTTTAAACAAAATTAGAAATTCATTAGCATCAAACTAGTAGCTTCCAAACCAGTTCTTAGATCACAGTATAACTGTGACTTCTGATCTACAGAAGACTGCTGACATGAAACGGTGGGAGCAGAGGGGATTCCTCCATGTACCCCTGGAAGTGGGATGGGATGGTGGTATACTGAGGAATTTGAACAAGTATTTGAAAGTAAGTGTGTGCGTGTGTGTCAAAACAGTGCCATAGTGATGTTGAAAATTGCTGTTTGTGCTTTGAAAGCCAGCAGTATTGACCCACAGAAATATCCGGAGTCTGAGTTTATATTGAAACCATCACTAGATGCTTGCAGCCTGGACCAGAACTCAAACTCTCCTTAGCATCCTTGTAATCAGTAAAATTACTCTTCACACTAGCTAGATCCCAACTCCATACTCTTCACCACTGTGCACAGTCCTTTGTTGTTTCTACCAGCTATAATCGAATCTTACCATCACTCGTATCTTTCCTTCACCTCACCCCGCAGCCTTCTGTTTCCAAAGGGCTCAATGAGGGTGTCAACACTTGTTGCTGTCATGGTCCGGTCTGTGAAATCTGCACTCTGGTTCACGGTCTGGTCCGTGGACTCCGGACTCCGAGTCTTCCGGCTGTCCCTTGTTTCAGCTGGGCTTAATCATAGGCACCTAATGCTCGTCTTGGGGCTGGGAATATAAGTGGCCCTGGGTTCGTGTGTAGGTGCTGGTTTGTCCTTTCCTCTATGGGGTAAGTCAGGTTGCCTTTGCTGTTACCCTGAGGCTGGACTCTTCCCTTCTCCTTCTTTCTGCCTGAAGCCTTGCCTGCATCCTCGCCTATTCTCACTGTCAAGTTCTACTGCTGGAGTAAGACCGGAGCCTTGCTGTGTCCAGATAAGGAACCGTCTTTTGTTGTTTGGAACTGTCTCTGTGTCCATGCCTTCGCTAGGTAGGTCCAGTTGTTTGCCGCTACCTTGTGTTGGGAGTCATCTTGTTGTGTTCAGCTTTCTGTGTATGAGTCCCGGCCCTATGTCCTGTTCCCAAGAAGGGGTCCTGGCTCTGTGTTCCGCATTCCTGTCTCCCAAGACCAAGGCTCTGTTCCAGTCTCCCAAGTCCGAGTCTGAGCTTCACGTCCTCATGCAGCCCAGGAGTCCCGTGTCCTGCCCCCACGTCCAGTCCTGTTGCCTTGCCACATCTTGCCCTTGCCAAGATCCGGAGTCTGAGCCCGAGTCAAGACCCAGGTTCCAGGTCCTTGTCCAGTTCTCTGGCTCGGAGTCCTTGTCCAACTTCCTAGTTCCCCGTCCAGGTCCTACTTTCCTAGTCTAGTCCTAGCCCAGGCCCTGTATCCTAGTCTCATCCAAGGCCTGTGTCTTGTCCAGCGTTGTTTCTTCCCCACTTTACTTGCTTTCTTGATACACCTAGTCCTGTCCTAGTACTTCAGTGTCTGTGTCTTGCATTTGGGTTGGCTCTCAATGCCCACCTTATAACAGTTACTTCAGCTCCTCCTTCACCACTCAGTGATCTAAAAGGTCTTTCTAGGTGAGACAGAAAGAGGACTGTCTTCCTCATATTCTGTGGTATTTGGGGGCTCTACTTCGGAAGGATCTGGGAAAGGATGAGAGGGGGAAAGTTCAAAGTAAATTTATTATCGAAGTACATATATGTCCCCATATACCACCATGAGATTTCTTTTCTTGCAGTCATACTCAAAAAATTCATGATAGAATAACTGTAATAGAATCAATGAAAGACTGCCCCAACATGGGTGTTCAATCAGAGTGCAAATGAGAATAAACTGCAAATACACAAAGAAAAATAATAAAAATAAATAAGCAATAAACATTCAAGAACTTAAGATGAAGAGTCCCTAGAAATGCATCCATAGGTTGTGGGAACAATTTGTGGTAAGGCAAGTAAAGTTGAATGAAGATATCCCCTTTGGTTCAAAAGCCTGATGGTTGAGGGGTAGTAACTATTCCTGAACCTGACGGTGTGAGTCCTTGGGTTACTGTATCTTCTTCCTGATGGCAGCAGTGAGAAGAGGGTATGTTCTAGGAGGTGGGGGTCCCTGATGATGGATCCTGCTTTCCTGCGACAAAGCTTAGTGTAGATGTGCTCAACGGTGTGGAGTAGGCCATATCCATGACTGTTTGTAGGACTTTCCATTCAAGGGCATTAGTGTTTCCATACCATGCTATGACGCAGCGAGTCAATATACTCTCCGCTACACACCTATAGAAGGTTTTCAAAGTTCTAGACACCATGCGAATCTTTGCAAACTCCTAAGAAACTAGATTCAGAAACAGAATCAGAATTAGGTTTAATATCACAAGCATATGTTGTGAAATTTGTTAACTTTGTGGCAGCAGTACAATGCAATACAAGACAATATAGGAAAGTATAGAAAGTGCTGTTGTGCTGGGATTTTCCGTTCAAGGGCAACTATCCTCCGAAGGATAACACCGAGGAATTTAAGGTTGCTGACCCTCTGCACCTCTCATCCTCCGATGAGGACTGGCTCATGGACTCTGGTTTCCACCTCCTGAAGTCAATAATCAGTTCCTTGGTCTTGCTGGCTTTGAGTAAGAGGTTATTGTTGTGGCACCACTCAGCCAGATTTTTAACTCCCTCTGATGTGCTTAGTTGTCACCACCTTTCATTCAGCCTACAACAGTGGTGTCATCAGCAAACTTGAATATGGCATTGGAGCTGTGCTTAGCCACACAGTCAATGGTGTGAAGCGAGTAGAGCAGGGGACTAAGCATATAGCGCTGTGGTGCACCTGTGCTGATGGAGATTGTGGAGGAGATGTCATTGCCAATCCAAACTGGCTGGGGTCTGTAATTGAGGATCTAATACACAAGGAGGTATTAAGGCACAAGGTCTTTAAACTTATTGAATAGTTTTGAGGGGATGATGGCATTGAATAACATCCATCCTGTTGTATGCATCTTTGCAATCCAGATGTTCCAGGGTTGAGTGAAGAGCCAATGAGATGGCATCTGCTGTGGACCAGTGGCTCTGCAGGCAAATTGGAACGGATCCAAGTCACTTCTCAGCTAAGAGTTGATATGGTTCATCAGGAGTGTTTAATGGCTCTGGGCCAATACTCGAAGTTAGAAGAATGAGGGAGGATCGCAGTGAAGTCTATCAAATGCTGAAGGGCTTAGATAGAGTGGATGTGGAGAGGATGTTTCCTATAGTGGGAACCAGAGGGCACAACTTCAGAATTGAGGGATGTTCATTTAGAATGGAGGTAAGGAGGCATTTCTTTAGCCAGAGAGTGGTGAATCTGTGGAGACTGGGTCATTGACTGTATTTAAAGTGAAGGTTGATCGATTTCTTATTAGTCAGAGCATGAAAGGTTATGGGGAGAAGGCAGGAGATTGGGGTTGAGAGGGAAACAGACCAGCCATGATCACGATCAAATGGTGGAGCAGACTCGATGGGCCAAATGGTCTAATTCTCTTCCTTTGTCTTTTGGTCTTAAATGTAAAGTATTGGGAGCAGCACAAGAGAAATGCTTTAAAGCAGAATCTTATGAAACTGCAGAACCCATTCCTGCTTATTGAAGAAGAAATCATGCTAAACTTTGACAATACAATAAAGTTAAATTTATATTGTTCTTTTCATGACTTCAGACTACTGCACTGAGCACTTTGGAAATATTAACAGAGACTGCTAGATATATTCACTAGGTTTTGCACCACCTGTGGGGAGAGAGAAACAGGGTTACCATTTCATCTCCAGTGTGACAAAATCCTTGCTTATCGTCACCAATGTATAAAGTCATGGTTTGTGGCCTTTTGCTCCAAATCCAGTCATTAAGTAGTTAGGTGCGTGTTGATGATGTCATCACGTTTGGGAAATATAATAGGGAAATAAAAGATGTATCAGGGTGTACCACAACAGGAACGGTCCAATCCGACTTCCCGTTGGATGGGAATGGGAAATACTGCAAACACTTCAAGAGAGACACAAGGCCATTTTTATGTGTGATTTATGCATAAAGTACAGTCCCTACTGAAACCAGGCAATCATTTCTTTACAAGCTATGAAGTCTCATGGAATCCAATGTATGCTCAAGAATCAGCCTTTTGATTTTCAATATTTTTTGACTTCAAAGACTGGAAATAATTTTTGGCAAAGATTAATGGCTAATTTAATATCAATGCCAGTGCAAATCGCTGTCAGTGCAAACTGCTGTCAGTGTAATTTATAGAAGAACTAGCTGCTGAAGTGGTGCTGCTGAACTCATTATTCTAATGTCTGCTGATGCTAATCATATTGGGCTACAATAACAAAGACCATGTCACACTGGTTAATATTATTGTGTCTTTTAAGGTACTCCATCTCTACAGCGGTCCAGTTATTACTTGATCTGCTATTTATCCGTTTATTTTATTAAAAACAAGTTAACAGTTTCCATATGGACACTGGCTTTACTTCATACCATCTGGGGTGACCACATATTCAAAAATGGATGGACCAGTTGAGAAATGCACGAATCAAATCCTGGTACTGGCTTGATTGGCTCTGATGCTACATCTGCCCCTGTGTGCCATAGATGATGTCCAAACTTTAGCAGTGCAGATTCAAGTGCTTGTGTCACATTACCTGATTGGGTGAAAGTAGAAGAACCTAATTCCCAAAATCATTGCACCATAATGACAGTGAGACACAGGGTAAAGTCAGGGTCCAACCAGCCTTAACTGCACATTAACTTCAAGATTCAAGATCCAGATGTGTTTATCATACGTACATCGAAAAATGCAATGGATTGAATCTTGTCCTTTGTGTTAACCACCAACACACCCGAGGGTGTGCTGGGAGCAGCCTGCAACTATCGCCACAAATTTCAGCGCGAGCGAAATACACCCACAATATTTGACAGAACAACACAGAACACAACAAACAATAGAACAACAGCAGCAAAACAAACCCCATTCTTCGTCCCCACCCACTCACCCCACGCGTGCATTCAGTCTGCTTTGCTCCCATCTCACAAAACAAGGGAAAATCTGTAGACACTGGAAATCCGAGCAACACACACAAATTGCTGGAGGAACTCAGCAGGCCAGGCAGCACCTATGGAAAAAAGTACTGTTGACTGCTCCCATCCCACCTGCTTTGAACACCTCCGTGTCTCCTTCCCTGCAGACTGAAGCAATTTGCACAGGAAGGAAGAACCATAATACGACTCTGAAACTTGCCTTAACTTTGGTCAGGATTGCAGCTGATGCTTTCTTCTTTCTTAGTATCACCTGGGGATTTTCCCTCTGGAATGACAAGGGGAAAACTAATCATTTTTAGTGATTCTCGGCACTGTCCCAAAGTTAGGGACAGCACAAGTAAAATGCAGAGATTTATACGCTAGACTGACTAATCAAAAGCTTGGATCAGGTACAGCAAGATCTTCAGATCATTGATACTCCAGAGCACGAGCCCATCCTTGGACCAGAATTTTCCTGTTTCTGAGTTTATAGGAGGGATGAGAGACTTAAATAGGGTTGTGTCCTTTGGAGCACAGAAAGTTAAGAAGTACATTACAATCATGTTCAAAATTTTAAAAAAAGGTTTTAAAAGGTAATCCATAACAAATTACTTTCAGTTGCTCATGAGCCAATGCCTCCAGATTTACACTAGAATCATAAAAAGTGATTACTTAAAGAGAATTATATCATGCAGAGCTCACATACAGTACTCACGTCTTTAATATATGGCTGTTAACTCTAAGCTAATCATGATAGTTAAGAGGAATTACACTTGATATATTTTTTAAATGAGGAAAGATCAGGGAAATTAAATTAGAGAAGGTAGCTGTGGTGTGGATTTATCAATGGTAAATTGCATGCATGATATTATGTCCTTTTTTTGCATTGATTGAAAAGTTAAAATTCATGTTTTGCATGATACTACAAAATTTTATCACAATATAAGGAACAATAAAAATATTTTAATTTTTTTTTTAAAATTAATGATTATCTGTAGCTACATTTTCTTCACTTATATTTTCAAACTGCAGTTATTGAATAAGGAGTTTGAACTCCAGAAGCTAAACTGCTTTTGGATAGAAAGCTTGTGTACAATTCCTTAAATCGATGGCTAGAAATGTGAAAACCTTGATTATATCGATTTGACCGAAAATGCTTTGGTGAAAGAATCTTCTGCTGACAGAAATCTGCTGTCTTTGTAATTCTGTGTGTGTGAGATATATATAACATGTGCTACGCTATGAGAATAGAGAATGTGGTTTATGAGCGATCAACGTCTCTGCTGTTCAACAGAGAATTGTAGCCCCACTGTACAAATGGAAATTAACACAAACTACATGTTAATGTTTCTCTTTTGACCACAGCAGGACCAGACAGGATGACAAAGTGTTTTCAGATCTAGAAAAGTGATCTTTTTCTTTGTCCAGCAGAATAAAACATCTGGTTTCTCTTTTTCAATATAGTGTTCAAAAACTCAGAAACTCCTACATATATGACTGCTGCCAAATACTCTTCCACTCTGACTCTGGGAGCTTCTGAAACTAACATTGCAAACCAGACAGCAGTCAAACAACTGATGTTGTACATGAAGGAAAAACAGCTTTACAGCATCAATTAACCTTTTATAACCAATTATACAAGGGCACCATGGACGAGCATGAAATCATACAAAATAAATTGTTGAATATAGTAATACTTCTAACAAATAGAGATTTCTGTTCTTTATTTAAATACTACTAAATGGCAAAAAGCAAAATGGAGAAGTGAATCTTTTTTTTTAATTTCAGAAGGAAGTGGTGTTAATTATTAGAAAGTTTATTAATATACTGACCGCAGGTTCCCTCCATGTCACACACCATCCTGACTTGGAGATATGTCATCACTGTGGCTGAATCAAAGTCTCTGTACTCAATAGCATGTTATGGGTACCTTCATCTAAAACACGAAGTTGGCTCACCATTATCCTACAAATAATATGTTGGTGTTAAACCAAAACACTGTATGAACAGCTCAGTATCTATGGAGGTAAAAAGGAAAGGTTGATATATTGGGTAGAGTCCTCACATCAGTACTGTGAGAGGGAAGAGGAAAGATTGCCTGAATATAGCAGTGAAAAGAGGGCTGAGGGGATGGATAGTAAGTGGAATCAGTTGGGGTGTATAGAACCAGGCTCAAAATACTGACTTAAGAGGAATCTTCAGGATTCTCATCATAAGAGGACATCGGCAGCTCAGTCGCTAAGTACATTCCAAACTGGCTGATAGATTTTAGTCTGTTAAGAGAATCAAGGCATGTGGCATTAGTAAAGGAAAGGGGCACTTGAGTAGGGGTTGTTGAATAACGGAATAAACGTAAAGAGCTGAGTGTTCCTCCTGAACCTCTTTGTATACCGAATGGTTACTAATTAAAAGTACAGTAGCTCTCAACCACATGGTGTAAATTGAATTAATGAGCACCTCTTTTATTTGGTTTAAAATACACCAACTAGGGGAATATGTGCATGGCATTGTTGTATATAATGTTCAGAGGTATCCTCACTCAAGGCAATTTACAGGACAAAATGAGAGATATTGCATTCAGAACACGTTAGTGTTTCTATTTCTGAACACTGGCAGAAACACACCTTTATTCAATCTGCTTTCTAGAAAGTAAGAAACAATTGGAAGGTACTAAATGTATTGTGGTGAGCATTTATTTGGTCCATAATGACAGACGAGGAAGCTCTTTAACTCAACAACAGTTTTATTGTGATGGACATAAACAGACCAGGCACCATGGTCTGGAGAGTGAACCCAACCAGTCTCACCCTGACGGGGGAGGTGACAATCGCACACCCCGGTTACAGTTAGGGTGCCCCACAAATACACAAGCAATAACTGTATAACCCAAGCTAAAATGTAACAATAAACGAACTGGAACTTCCCACCATAATCCCACAAAAACATTTTAATGCAAGAACAATAAACAGTACTGGTCATTAGAAATGCAGTGGCAGGCTGTTGACTATGCCCCCATCCAGAACGTCACAGTTATAACCAAAGTATGAATCAGAACACTCACAAGAATTCTACTTTGGCAGCAGTAGTTTATTACCTGACCACTTTTAGAAGGATATGCTAAAAAGCACTTTCTTGTAAAATGTTATTTTAACACTTTGATTTACGTGAACAGAGAAACAGCGACTTTTTCAAAATATACTTTGTGCATGACTTGTTCTCATTGTTGTTCCCTCTTCGCACCTTGTGGTGCATGGGGTGGCATTGTTTGCCATTTCCTTAGCATTTTTCTGTTTTTTTATGAGGTCAAATTGTTAGCTTGATGCTCAACCCAGCATGGATGGAAAGCGTGCAGGGGACTGGCTGGATTTGAACCCAGGACCATACACGCCGAAGTCTGGTGCTGATGCCACTATGCCAACAGCCAGCTATTTGTTCTCATTGGATGTCAATTAATATTGATCCTTTATAGAGATACAGAGGAACCAAGATGAATGCAGCTTATTATCCATTTCTATATTTCGTATTAGTGTATTTTCATTTTTAGATTCACAAAATTTTACCATTATCTAAAAATCTTCAAATAATCTATTTTATGCTAATTTATATTTTCACTTTTAATTTTGTTATAGTGGCTACACAACAGATTCATCATTGTAGATAGTAATCCAACTCTTCCTAAGCCATACATTCTGAATGTTCTTAACAATGCCTGCAATAGCTGTAATAGATTAAAGATAATTACTACTCTCTTAACCCAACTAATTTCTCTGAAAAATCCTACTTACTTCTTTAAAATGTTGCATGTAATTAGTATTATAGATTTGTTAAAAATAATTATTCAATTCACGTATAAATTGTGTTGATAACAATAACTTCACACTTACTCTTAATGCCATTACTCAAAGGATGCATTAATTACCAAAATGTCACTGTATTAAAAACAGTTACTTCAGTGCTGACAAATAAAATTGACCATCTGTTTTCTTTTTCAACTTGAAGGCAATACATTCCTTTGGAAGTGCCACAAAGTTTGACGTATGTGTAGAGAACACTAGTTTTAAATATTTATTTCTGGGAGGTAGGTAACTCTACCAACTTTACAGAGATTTTAACTCTGATAACACGTGCACCTTTAAAGCACACTGTTTGTCCTTGTGTGTATTGAGCTGTGTATGGTTAAAAACCAACCACTCTGGGCAATGTGGAACAATCTGGAGTCTCCAAAGTTCAAAGGACATTTATTATCAAGGTATGCATACATTATACAACCTTGATATTCATCTCCTAACAGGCAACCACAAAACAAAGAAACCAAAAAGAACCCATTAAAAATAAGACCAATGTGCAGAGAAAGAAGAAACAAATCATGCATATAATAACCGCAAACAAATAATGTCTGAACGGAAGTCCACAAAGAGAATCCAAAACCCATAGTTCATCGCCAAGCCAAGAAAACATCGTGGAGCAGCAAGCAGAACTGGCCCCTTCCTCATCTTTGGCCCTGAAACCCTGACCTTTCCAATTTGGCCTATTGTCCAAACATTGGGTTCAATCACCTTGATACGCTCTGGTGTCTGAACGTCACTGCCTCGATTCAGCCTGTACCTGACCTTTCTGATTTGGCCCTGAGCTTAAATCTTCAGCACTTAAATCTCTTGCTCCTTGCTCACAAAAGAGTGATAGTAATGTAATAATCAGGTAAGTGATCAGTTAACTTCACAAGAGATATTGGTAACAATCAAGGTGACATTACTAAAATAATTAAGAGACTTTAAGCATTCTCTGGTCATATGCCAATAAAGCCATTTTACAAACTTGTTTCAAAATTTTATAAGATATACTTTGTGGTACTATGGTACTAGATTCATAGCATTATTGGACTTAAATTTCAATCTGACTATTGCTAATTATAAAATTAACTAACTTAAAGCTGTTTTTTTGTGGGATGGAGACATAGACACCCAATAGCTTCACTAACCCCATCTTGATGAGACCCAAGTTCTACATTATGGTTTTGAATTAAAACATTTCTACTGAAATTTAGAATTGAAGTCTGTCACTTGGAATATTTTGCAGAATTCAGTCAATGGGGTCAGACTTTCCTGTGCATGGTCAGATAATCCATCAAATCTTATAAAATCAAGTAACTTGAATTATATTAAGTTAACCTACTGGCACTTATTTAATTAATATTCTGCTGGAGTCTTGAATAAATCTGATGGTAACTGAAATATAAACCCAATTATGTGTAAGTGACAAGAATATGATATATCTTTTTGGAATGTAGTGCAGAGAATGATCAGTGTCAGATTTAATGATGGAAGTCCTTTTTCTTTGCTGTTTTAAAAAAAAACCCCTGACACATGAATGAAAAGTCAAAAGCTTGCCAGTGCTGGAATGTTGGAGTCCTTGAGTTCTTCAAAAATTAACTTTATAAAGTTGTCAAAAGTTGACTCACACAGTGTGAGTGCTGTTTCCTCTTTAAAACCAAGTATCTGGTAGTCCAGGAAGTTCTGTGGTGGCAGGGTACACACAGTGCAAGAAGGGTCATCCTCCAGTAACGTGCTAGGGCCTATCTGAGCTCAACCTCAAGAAGAGTCTCAGCCTGAAGCGTCAACTCTTGACTCTTCTCCACAGATGCCGCTCGACCTGCTGAGTTCCTCCAGCATCTTGTGTTTGTTGCCTTTTTTAAGGTTGTTATGCTGAATGTTTATAATAGTACAGGGTGCAGGCAAGTGCTCTGCTCAAATTTGTGTAAATTTCTTGTGAAATCTAACAAGCAAAGCACAATGATATACTGTGGAGCACAGTTATTTGATTTCACACAACTTTTGACTCTTTAGCTTGCTTTGTATGTTGTATTAAAACTGATTGATATTTATTGTGCAAATTCTGACACTGGTACTGGTCACTGGCAAGCCACAGTGACTTCACTCTGAGCATTGTAATTGTGTGGGATTGTGTCTAATCTGTGTGACCCAAGTTATTGTGTGAGGCTCATTAAACTGTCTTTGTGGGATTCATTACAATGATATTACTCGTAACAGTGTAAAAGATAGGCTGACACTTTTGATATTGAAGTGCAAAATCCACAAGGAAGTGTTAAAATTACCTTCCATTTGCTCCTGGAACCCATTTTTATCACCATATCGTTGATCTCATGTAGGGGGTAGTGGTTGTAACATGCGGCCATTCAATAAATGAATCAGTTTTGGAAATAGTGTAAAAGCACAATGTTGGACTTCAGACAGAGCGCGAGCGGACTTGGGAGTGTTGGGCTTGTATCAGCCAGGGGAGTTGGTGGTGTGATCGGGCACATGTTCCAAGGCAGTGGAAGGAAATAACCCCATGGATTAATGTTCCCTCTAAGGTGTACATGTGCGCGCACACACACATCTTCTGCTGCTAGCACACAAAGGAACTTAAACTGTGCACGAAAGGTTGTCACCTGCTGCTGCGTTGGCATGTTAGGTATATTTCACAACCGTACACAATCTCATTTCGTTTTCCGGTTTCTGATGCGGACGATGCAGCCAACATGGAGCTGGTGTTGATTTGTCTGCAGATTTCAGAACTGGCTTACTTATGCTGTTTTTATTGAAGTAGTTATTGCGCACGTGCTGTTGTCACTGGGTGAAAAGCTGCACAGCACAAGATTTTTGCGCACACTGGTCATTACAAGCTAGAGGAAACGTTGCCAAGGATGCAGAGCAGAGTGCTTCACATATTGGGGCATGTCTTGCTATCTTTCAGCCAGTGTTTATGTGGAGGACTGTCAGCTGGATCAGCTAGATCCTGCCTGTGCTGGAGAAGTCAGGACAGAGGTGGAAGTCACATATCACAGCACCTGACCACCCAGATCACCTCCAGACTAGCTGCTGAGTCCAGGACTGTAGTACAAATGCCCAAGATTTAATATGGCCCCTCAGGTAACAGCAGGGATGGCTGGCTTGAGTCAGTGAGGTCACTGATCTTGATGGAAAATATTGTTAGGGCTCTTTCAGGAGTTATGAAGTTATGGAGAGCATAATTATAAACTAAATAAAATGAAAGCCAATCTTGAGGAAATAAAACTCTGTATACAGATTAACTTCCAACTGATACCTTGTGGTTTTCTGTCCCACTGAAAATACACAGGAAATGACAATAGATGAATGTTCCTGCTCATTGTTAAAGGTGTATCCATGCCACTTCAACACAGAGAAGATTGTCACTCAACCTTCTGGCTAGTACATCCACGGATCCATTCTTCAACACTAACATGAGGGATATTTTAAGAGTGTCTGCAGTTTGTACTCAGAAGCTTCTGGAACATACACCAGTATCAAACATTCAAAGGAGTTCTGCTAGTTGGGATGTGCCTCTATTTAATTCTGTAAATTTACGTGACTATTCAAAACATTAAAGCAGGTGATTATAACAATTGGAACTGAAGCAAATTGTTAATTGTTTTTTTTGTGGAAGAAGTGTAAAGCATTGTGTCAGGAGAGTGTGATTCACTTGGATCCTCCTGGACTCTCTCCCTTCTGAAGATTTGCTGTGAATAAAGCTGTTTAAATTTCCCAGTGTCAGCACTTATGTGGCTTAGTTTTTGTCAGTCATAAAACATATAAATTCGGAGAAGTGGTTTATTTAATCTGATGGTAGGATGTTATTTAATATTTCAAAATATCTTTTAATGTTTATAATATTGAAAATATTTTTGGTATGTTTGTAAATGACTTGGATCATCACAGATGTAGTTGAACCATCTTTACAACAGTGAGCAGTGAGAGAGCCAGGCTTGTGGCCCGCACTACTTTGCAAGCTGGGCATGGCAGTGAATCCGCATGGACAATTGGACCTCTGTGCCCACAAGAGATCCACTTAGTTCTAGGAAGCGTGTAGGATCCAAATCTGCAGTCAGCCAGCTCAGTGCACGATCCAGCCTTATGTCCTTCTGTGAGGTTCCAGGACAATTGTTGCCTGAATAGGTGCCACAGTTATTTTAAGGGTTCTTCCTCTCTTCACTTTCCTTCTTCTTTTAGCTGTTGGTTCTGCTTTGCATGCCCTCTTGTTCGCGTTACTTTCCAAAGAGGGTGCTCACTGTAGTACCAGTTCTGATGCAGGGTCTCCTACCTGAATCGTTGCTTCTCTTCTCAAATATGCAGCCTGACCTGCTGTGTATTTTTACCATTTCCTGTGTTTTTATTATTGTACCAAAAGCCTTGTTGGCAAAATGTCTTCCAGAGGAATCTGGAGGACTAGAAGTGACCAGAACTGCTGACACTGCTTTTCGGTCTCCACAGGTACTGCCTCGTTTCGAGCATCAGATTTATTATCACTGAAGTACAGTACTCTGCAAAAGTTTTAGGCACATATATATTGCAAGAGTGCCTAAAGACTTTTGCGCCGTACTGTGTTGTCAATATGGAGCAAAGAATGTACTCGTAAATCTGGAGGGAGCAAAGGATGTTGGGAATGGCAAGGGTGGAGCACCATGGGAGGGGTGTGCCACAGGAGGCAGAGATGGAGAGCAGGTGGCGCGGGTATAGTCACACCCCTCCCTGAGACACCAGGCAAGGTCATTTGTTTCCAAAAAATTAGTTTATTGATCACTACAGAATGTCTCTCTGGTCCTATCTGTTCCCTCCCTGCTCCCTTCCCCTTTTCCCAACCATGATTATCCTCTCCCTGCCCCCTTCCCACTCTCAGTCCACAATAGAGACCCATATCAGAATCAGGTTTATCCTCACTCACATATGTCATGAAATTTGTTTTGTTTGCAGCAGTAATACAGTGCAATACATAAAATCACTACAGTACTGTGCAAAAGTCTTATGCACCCTAGCAATATACAGTACGTGTGCCTAAGACTTTTGCATAATATTGTATGTTGTGAAATTTGTTGCTTTGTGGCAGCAGTAGTGTAAAACATAAAAAAAAACTATAAATTACAATAAAAACAAATGAATAAATAATGCAAGAGGAACAGTGAGGTGGGCTCATGGGCAATTCAGAAATCTGATGGTGGAGGGGAAGAAGCTGTCTCTAAAGTGTTGAGTGTGTGTTTTGAGGCCCCTGTACATGCTCCCTGATGGTACTATTGATAAGAGAAGATGTCTCGGATAGTGAAGTCCATTAATGATCGATGCCACCTTCTTGAGATAGCAGCTTTTGAAGATGCCCTCAGTGATGGGAAGTGATGGAGCTGGCTGAGCCTACAACACTCGGCAGCCTCTTTCGATCCTGTGCATTGGAGCATACGTACCAGGCGGTGATGCAGCCAGGCAGAATGCTTTCAATACCTCCAATATCTGCTATCTGTTCAAGAGTCTGATTGTGTTTGCCCTAGTGCTCTTGATAGGTGTTGGGATCTTGGAATATCTATAGATGGCACCAAACATAAAGCATTCACCTGCCAAAGCAATGATGGGCAGCTGATGAGCCCTTTCAGAAACTCCAGTGGATTGTCTTGCCTTCTGCTGAACTGGTGGTTGTCTGTGTGAGGTGAAGAGGGACGTTTGCTGGAAGATAGAAAATTGTACCTTGAATGATGTTATGAACCTCTTGGTTTGTAAACTTCTGTCCAATGCTTAGTGAACATATAACTTCTCCACAAATACCACATTCAGCTGGAAACATCTCACAATTGTACATGTGTACTGTGGATGTCTCATTGAGTCCAAGGACACTCTTGGAAGTGAAAGACAGGGACTAATGATTACTTTCTTTTAACGTCCGTGTCAACTTCAAAATGATTCCACTTTTCTCAAACTGTTTATATGTTTGATTCAGTCCATTTGACTTTTTGAATGATACTCTATTAACTACTGAAGTATCTGGAAGTAATATTTCAGGATTCTTGCAACCCTACTGGTGTGTTGACATTTTCAGTGAAATAATTTGGCATTCTTTAAAATTAACAGATACAATGACATATGTTCACCTGAATGTGTTGTTGTGCCTCACCTGTTCTATTGTTAAGCCTGTCACTTAAGATCTATCAGTTGCCCTGTTAAACTGTATCAGAGGACAGACTCTGCTTAATATAAATATTAAGGACAGGATTATTCCGGGTATTTTACTTCTGTTAACTTAGTAACTAAGTTTTTGCGTCTGATGAATGTTTTTTTTAATGTTCTATCTTTGCGTTAGATTCTTGGATTTCCTTGTGTCATGCTATTCTCCTGCTGAGAGGGCATATGGATAAATTGGTCACATCCCAACACTCTGGATGTAATACTTTGCACAGAAGCGGCGCAAAATTAGCATAGTTGACTAATTCTGTAGTTCTCATTCTTTCTTTACACTGTTCACACACACGGAATGTGGGTCTGTCTGGGATTGGGTGCTCCTTTACCTTGGCAAAAACTGACCGATAATATTAACATTTGATTTCTGAAGACAGCGTAACGAAGAGCTGCCTCCGGTCCTAGTCTCAGCCCTGTGCTACCTTGCCGCACGGGGACCGGCTCTGATGACATTTTTCCTAGTTTACCGGAGCTGCTAGTAAAGAGAAAATGGTGTTCCTAGCCTTAGCAACTACTCTCTGAGACTATTCTGTTCTGATATACGGCTTGAGTTCTCAACTTACATGTACGGGCCTGATGCACTGGGATTTCTGCTGGCATCCTCCACTTTAATGGGGGAGATTTTGCAGATCTTTTATCAACGTAATCTTGAGATCAGAATAAAACTCATGGAAATACAAAATCAAATTTCAGTGAATAGCCGGGAAAGTAAAACTATATGCATTTTCCCCTTCGTGCCCTTGCCAGCCAAAACAGAACAATTAGATCTAATACCATTTGCCAGTTTCCTGTCAGGTTCTACAGGTGTTCATCCTGAGAACCTGCAACCTACAGGGCCTGACAGACAGTGCTCCATTTAGCACAGAATTTGTCCTCAAGTATTATCTGACTTTCACATGTGCAAAAGTAGCCAAATAAAATTACTCTATTCCATAAATAGAATAATTTATATTCTATTAAATAAGAATAGCTCAGCAACAGTTAAATAGAAACTGAAAAGTGAAAGATACATTTTCTACTCACACGCTAAGGCAATCTATTGATCCATGCTAATATTTGCTACTTTTTCATTTCACAGTCTCCTTAGTGTAGTAAGTATACTAACATGGGAACATCTTACTTTGAAGATAGAAACATTCTCATACATACATAAAGAAATAATAGGAATTATACCAAGCAGAGTTTTTCAATAGTATTTAGTTTTTATGACACTTTGGAAAGCTGCCTGTGGTTTAAGATAAGCTTTAAGTCATTCAGTTAGAGATTTTTATTTGAAATATAGTTATGCTTCATTTATGTTATATAATTTCCAAAATTGTTACCTCATTGAAGGATGACAGTAGTTTCCCTGGAGTGGAAATTGCATTTTTCAATCAGGGAATTTGTAGTATTACTTCCAGCACAATTAATAGATTTTGCAGGGTGAGGAATGCAAATAGAAAAATATTAACCTAATAAGTTGGAAACAACAATGGGATGTTGTTATAAAGATGTTTATGGTGCAGATTCAATGTTTAAAATGAGGAAGATGGGTTTATTAGAATGGATAATAAGTGCTAATGAAATCTCATATTGATGGAACACATTTTATGCCCTCAGGTTGCTAAGAAGATTCCTCATTTAAAACTGTCTGATACTCAGAGTTTTTAAATGGATTACTATCACAGACAATTAAAAATGGTTCAACAGCTTTGGACATTGACAAGCTACCAATGGCTAGCAGGGCTTTTCAAGACAAGAGCTTCAAGTACCTGAGACTAACTGACCACTTGTAGCCTGCTCCAATGAACAGGGTCTCCTTCAGGTGCGCATTGTCAGAGCCATTCTGCCTTCATACCCAGACTAAAACTTCTTGTAAGCTCATGTTGCAAGCAGTGAGACACATAAAGCTGAATGTTTTAAAAAGAAGTTGCAACAGTATCTGTGGACAACAAATAAGATGAGTGGGTAGATGGTCAATTGACAGGCTAACCCCCACATAAAGTTGTCACTATGAGGGGTACTCAGCAATGTACTGCTGCACAATCACTACAAACCTGGATTAAAAGCGTTTATACGTTAGGAAGATCTGCCTGAAAAAGATGTCACTGAGGTTGGCATTATTCATGGGATGCTTCACGCCATTGCAAGTGTCTCATGTTGAGACCCTTTCACAAGTGTTTACACAAAGTAAGCACTGTCTCTGAGGTGAAAAAACACTGAGGCATATAAACATCAAAGTTAATAGTGAATTCTCCCTGGCATTGACATGTGATTCTATCAGCAATGAGGTGGAATAATTATTTCTCATTGGCGGTAAGAAAAATTATGCCCAAGATGAAATAGATGCTGTGGAGTTACTCCAATTCAGAAATTTCTGGTTGCCAGGGATTTTGTTCTGGTTATGGATCATAAACTACCGATTGAAGTTCCATTCAAAAAGTTATTGAAGACAATTGGAGCACAGGGTAATGGAGACAATGTACTGGTGTGGACTGAGATTCAATTAGAAACAGGATACAGAGAGGGAATAAACAAGTGGGATGCTGCAAGTTTTAGTATTGGGTCCCAGGTGTTCTTAATCCATATCAATAATCTGGATGAGAGGATCAATTACTATATACTCTAGACTGTTGATGTTGCAAAGTTAGGTAGCATTATAGGCTGTAGAGAGATTGCTGAGGAGATAGGTTGGTTAAGTGTATGGGCAAGGGTATGGTGGATAGGTTGACAGTGTTGTTAAGACGGCATATGGTGCATTGGCCTTCATCAACCATGGGATTGAATTGAAGAGCTGTGAGGTAATGTTACAGCTATGTAAGACCTTAGTTAGACCCCACTTGGAGTACTGCGTTCAGCTCTGGTCACCTCACTACAGGAAGGATGTGGTAACTATAGAAAGGGTGCAGAAGAGATTTACAAGGATGTTGCCTGGACTGGGGAGCATGCCTTATGAGAACAGATTGAGCGAACTCGGCCTTTTCTCCTTGGAGTGATGGAGGATGAGAGCTGACCTAACAGAGGTGTATAAAATGATGAGAGGCATTGATGGTGTGTATAGCCAGAGGCTTTTCCCCAGGGCTGAAATGGCTAACACAAAGCGGCATACTTTTAAGGTGCTTGGAAGTCGGTACAAGGGGGATTTCATAGGTAAGTTTTTCACACAGAGAGTGGTGAGTGTGTGGAATGCATTGTCAGTGAAGGTGATAGAAGTGGATACAATAGGGTCTTTTAAGAGACTCTTAGATTGGTGCATGGAGTTTAGAAAAATAGAGGGCTATGCGCTAAGGAAATGTTAGGCAGTTTCTAGAGTAGGTTTTATGGTCGGCACTACATTGTAATGTTGTTGTAATGTGCTGTAGATTTTCTATGTTTTTAAGTTCCTAATGAAGAACAACATGAAGTGATCCAGTTTGAAAGAAAGGCAAAACATTTTTAAATAGGGGTAGACAGAAAGGTGCTGGGTGATATAGAAGATTGGAGGAAGAGTGACCCTTCAAATCTGTTCTATCATTTAATGTGATAAGGCTGATCATCCAACGTTGGTATCCTAGTTCTGTTTCCTCCACATAGCTTTTGATCGCTTTCGCTTTCAGGATGATATCTAACTCCTTCTTGAATATATTTAATAGTTTGCCCTCAGCAGTCTGGAGATTCACCAAGTAAATGTCGCCTTATCTCTTCCCTACATGACTTACCCCTTATTCTAGGATTGTCAAGTCAAGTTTATTGTCATTTTGACCATAAGCTGCTGGTACAGTACACACACAGTAAAAATGAAACAACGTTCCTCCAGGACCCTGTTGCTACATGAAACACAAAACTACACTAGACTATGTGAGGCAGCACAAGGCTACGTAAAACATAAAAACTGCACTAGACTACAGACCTGCACAGGACTACATAAGGTGCACAAAACAGTGCAGGGCAGTACAATAATTATATAAACCAGACAACAGGCACAGTAGAGGACAAATTACAATATAATAACAAATGATGTAGATGTCAGTCTAGACTCTGAGTATTGAGGAGTCTGATGGCTTGGGGGAAGAAACTGTTACATAGTCTGGTCGTGAGAGCCCGAATGCTTCGGTACCTTTTGCCAGATGGCAGGAGGGAGAAGAGTTTGTATGAGGAGTGCGTGGGGTTCCTTCACAATGCTGTTAGCTTTGCGGGTGCAGCGTGTTGTGTAAATGTCTGTAATAGCGGGAAGAGATTCCCCGATGATCTTCTCAGCTGACCTCACTATCCGCTGTAGGGTTTTGTGATCTGAGATGGTGCAATTCCTGAACCAGGCAGTGATGCAGCTGCTCAGGATGCTCTCGATACATCCTTTGTAGAATGTGGTGAGGATGGATGGGTGTGGTGAGGTGTTCAGGCCCAGCAGTTTCAGCTTTCCAATCAGGTGCTGAGGAATGATTGTGTTGAATGCTGAACTGGAGCCTATGAACAGCATTTGAATGTACGTGTCTTTTTTGTCCAGGGTGGAGGGTGGTGGCGATGGCGAGCAGTTAGGATGATACGTGAACTTGCAAGGGGTCCAGTGAAGGGGGCATCAGGGTCTTGTAACCCCTAATCTTTGACTCCTTCCACTTGCAGGAACCTCTTTTCACATAGTCTATCTGGTTCCATTAGATCTTTTGTAATTTTCTTGTAGGTTTCTGTAAATCCTTACACAATCATGGAAAGTTAACATTGACATTCAGCAAGCAATTAGGAAGGGGAATAATGTGAGCCTCTGTAGCAAAAGGATTTGAGCTTAAGAGTAAAGTGGTATCTTTCACCAATTATATAGGACCGGAGAGAGAGCACATCTGGAATATTTTGTGCAGATGTGGTCTCATTCTCTTTAAAAAAGGATATATAGTGGATTCTAGCGCGGACACCTAGTGCAGATAATGGACTGCCTTCATACAACGCTTTTGATGAGTGCATCTTCCAAATCATTACTTCCAAAGTAACATTCAAGATTATTCAAATTCTTCATAGTTCCTAACTTGTTGAAGTAATGAAATGGATTCATTTTCACTCTTGGCCATTTCTGGCATCTTGAAGCCTGCATGCTTGAAACTGCAATGTGCAAAACAGTCCCGAATTTCTTTACAGTTTATTTGTTGCCAGCTATCACTGACAAAAGTCACTGTTCTTTTTGAACACAAACACGAGCAGCTGGTGCTATTTAAAAACTGTTCGCTCTAATCATGGTGTTGCGCCTAATGTCAACATACAGTAAGTGCATGCGACTGACTCTAGTTAAAAACTGTTGGCAGTAGTCTCCTGTCCCAATTAAGAGGCATAATGTCCCAAATAAACAAAGGAAATCCAGCTATTTTCTCAGTTAGTTTTTGTTCTTTAAGAGTTCTCCCAAGTAAGTGGCTTCCCCGATTAACCAATAGCACATTCAGTGGAATCTACAGTATTTGCAAATGTGTTGTGACAGATCATCAGATTGATTTTTAGAAAGGTGAGTTTATGGTATGGGTATAGATTAAACAATCAGGGTTTGTTTAATTTAGAAGAATGAAAGGTGAGCTCATTGAAGCATGTAATATTCTTAAGGGGCAGGCTTGATATTTATGGATCCAGTGTCTAGAACTAGCAGCCACAATCGCAATATAAGGTGTTGGCTATTCAGGACTGAGATGCGATGGGATTTTTCACCTGGAGGGTAGTGGATACTGGAATTCTCCAACCCAGGAGTGTTCCGAAGGATCAGTTGTTCCACATATTCAATCTGTAGATTCTTCTGGTATACAATAAATCATGGGATTATGGGTATGGTGCAGGAAGGCAGGGATGAAGTAATAGATCAGCTATGAACTTAATGAGTATCACAGCAGGCATGAGGAACTGAACGGTCTATTCCTGCTTCTATTTCTTGTATTGTTATGGCTTGGAAGTGATTGTTCAGTATGTACAAAGCAGTTTCTCTGCAGTACAGACATTTAAAAAGCAAACATAAATGCATCCAACTTGTTGTCAATGGAGTGGAATCAGCAATGAACTTACTTTTCCTGATCTGCTCCTGCTCCCAAGACTTGAGTACACGCTACTGGTATGCTCCTCCTTGGTACCTTGAACTTCACCTTTAGCAGCAGGGTTCTTCTACCCATCCTACTTCAATAATCTGGCATCCTCAGGACACTGGTGCCAGACTGGGAGATTTTCTGGACCATTGGATGCTAATCCTATTAATAACCAAACCTACTCACAAAATGCTGGTGGAACGCAGTAGGCCAGGCAGCATCTACAGGAGGAAGTACAATCAACATTTTGGGCTGAGACCCTTCGTCAGGACTAGCTGAAAGGAAAGATAGTAAGAGATTTTTCACTTTTTTATACGTAACACATTAGCACAATATTCTTTCAGTAAATGAGGTGAGTTTGAAACAAAACACTGAGTTCAAAGGGAATTCAAAGGTAAAGAATATCACTTGCTAAGATAGATACAGAACAATTGAAGAGATAAAGAGATTAGCTTTATTTGTCACATGTACATGGAAACATACAGTCAAATAGGTTCATACAAGGAAATCTGCAGATGCTGAAAATTCAAGCAACACATACAAAATGCTGGTGGAATGCAGCAGGCCAGACAGCATCTATAGGAAGAAGCATTGTCGATGTTTCGGGCTGAGACCCTTTGTCAGGACTAACTGAAAGAAAAGATGGTAAGAGATTTGAAAGTGGGAGGGGGAGGGGGAGATCCGAAATGATAGAAGACAGGAGGGGGAGGGGTGAAGCTAAGAGCTGGAAAGTTGATTGGCAAAAGGGATACAGAGCTGGAGAGGAAGAGGATGATGGGATGGGAGGCCTAGGGAGAAAGAAAGGGGGAGGGGAGCACCAGAGGGAGATGGAGAGCAGGCAAGGAGTGATTGTGAAGGGGCAGAGGGAGAAAAAATAGAGAGAGAAAAGAGAAAAAAAGGGGTAAATAAATAAATAAGGGATGGGGTAAGAAGGGGAGAGGTCCATTATGGAAGTTAGAGAAATCTATGTTCATGCCATCAGGTTGGAGGCTACCCAGATGGAATATAAGGTGTTGTTCCTCCAACCTGAGTTGTGACTTCATCCTAACAGTAGAGGAGGCCATGGATAGACATATCAGAATGGGAATGGGGTGTGGAATTAAAATGTGTGGCCACTGGGAGACCCTGCTGTCTCTGACTTCCTTTAATGCCCCTGCTCCCTTTCTTACCCCATCCCTTATTTATTTATTTATTTATTTATTTATTTATTTATCTATCTATCTATTTATTTATTCCCTTTTTTCTCTCTGTTCCTCTCTCAATAACTTCTTGCCTGTTCTCCATCTCCCTCTGGTTCTCCCCTCCCCCTTTCTTTCTCCCTAGGCCTCCCATCCCATGATCCTCTCCCTCTCCAGCCTTGTATCCCTTTTGCCAATCAACTTTCCAGCTCTTAGCTTCATCCCTCCCCTCCTATCTTCTCCTATAACTTCAGATCTCCCCCTCCCACTTTTAAATCTCTTACTATCTCTTCTTTCAGTTAGTCCTGATGGAAGGTCTCGGCCTGAAACGTCGACTGTACTTCTTCCTATAGATGCTGCCTGGCCTGCTGCGTTCCCCCAGCATTTTGTGTGTGTTGGTTGAGTCAAATGAGTTGTTTGCATTAACAATCAACATAGTTTGAGGATTGCCTGGGGGGGGGGGGCAACACTTGCCGTGCTTCTAGTGCCAACATAGCATGCCCATATTTACCTAACCCCTACACATACAAGCATCACACACAACATGCTAGAGGAACTCAGCAAGCCAAGCAGCATCTATGGAAAAGAGTATAATCAATGCTTTGGGCTGCGACTCTTCATCAGGACTGGAGGAAAAAAAGATGATGAGTCAGAGTTAGAGTGTGAGGAGAGGGGAGGAAGGGCCACAAAGGGATAGGTGAAGCTGAGGGGGGTGGGGAGGGTGAAGCAAAGAGCTGGGAAGTTGATTGGTGAAAGAGATACAGGGCTGGAGAAGGGGGAGTCTGTTGGGAGCGGACAGAAGGCCATGGAAGAAAGAAAAGGGGGAGGAGCACCAGAGGGAGGTGATGGGCAGGTAAGGAGATAAGGTGAGAGAGGGAAAAGGGAAGGGGAAGGGGAGGGGGCATTACCGGAAGTTTGAGAAATCAATGTTAATGCCATCAAGTTGGAGACCACCCAGATGGAATATAAGGTGTTACTCCTCCAACCTGAGTGTGGCCTCATTGCAACGGTAGAGGAGGCCATGGACTGACAGGTCGGACTAGGAATGGGAAGTGGAATTAAACTGGGTGGCCACAGGGAGATCCCGCTGTTTCTGGCAGACGGAACATAGGTGCTCAGCAAAGTGGTTGCCCAATCTATGTCAGGTCTCACTGATACACAGGAGGCCACACTGGAAGCACCAGATATGGTAGATGACCCCAAAAGACTCACAGGTGAGGTGTCGCCTCACCTGGAAGGACTGTTTGGAGCTCTGAATGGTAGCATATCTTTAGAATTGGGAGGAAACTGAAGCACGTGGAGGAAATGTACGCAGTCACAGGGAGAAGGTACAAACTTTCGTAGACAGAGATGCAAATTGAATCTTAATCTTGCAGACGGCGCTGTAAAGAGCTTCACTAACCACTGGACTATCATGCTGCTCCGTTGGGACATTTTAACAACAGATTATTGATTTCTGCCATACCAGTGAAATAATGTCTCTCTTGCTCTTTGGTAAACCCATCAGTAACCACATGACTGCACATTAAACACCTTCTATCCTAACTGTCTTGAGTATATGGAAATACATTGTCCTTTTAAGTACTGCTGAGATGTCCTGGTGTAGGGGATAGTGAGTGCTGAGCTTCTGCACATGAAATGTGGAAGTCCAAATTGACCAGTTCTAATGAGATGATATTACAGATATTACAGTTTCTGATCTTCTCATCCAACTCCCAGGTTATTCCTTTGCTATTCCACTAAACCCTGCACATCTCTACCACCACTCTCAACCTCTCCCTGTCTCAGTGAAGCCCATTTTCATTTTATCTGTTGAATGTTCATTAAATTAATAATCATTGTAATAATATGACATTGAAGGAGCATTATACCACTTTACTCTTCCAATTTTTCACAGCATTTACCTGTAATCTTGTTATGTTGTGGCTCGTGGCACTAATCCATTAACTTCTGCATCCATGGCCCTTATCATACTTTGCATCCATCAAGATGTTCTGAACGGGTTAAATACTTGTTACTTTTCTGCTGTCTTGTGGGAACAGAATTGCACGGAACACGTGGGCCTTCTGCAGCTAGAAAGTCATGAAGGCCGCTATGTAGCCATTAAATAGATAGCAACACACACAAAATGCCGGTGGAACGCAGCAGGCCAGGCAGCATCTATAGGGAGAAGCGCTGTCAACATTTCGGGCCGAGACCCTTTGTCATTAAATAGATAACTGGGTTTCCATTTTGGAACAATGAGGAGACACTGAATGTACTGTAAATGTAGAAGTTGGCCTTGAAGAAGTCAGTGGTAATTCTTTCTGAACCCATTCACTCTCAATTGATTTTATGCTCTATTAGCGCTTAAGTTTTCAACAACAGATCTAATACGAGGCAGAAGCAAAGTGTAAAAATGGATTCCCCAATATTTCTTGATCTCTGTCCAACAAAATTTGTAGTGGTAGCTTATTGTTTTCTATCACAGCTTATGTTAAATAGATTTTCACCCCTTTCTTCTAATCAGTAAGATGCACTGACGGTTATAATTGACCATTTGATAGCTTTGATACTCTGGTTACATCACCCTTAATGCAGACCACCACTGTCCTACGGTAATAGCTTTTCAATATTTCATGCTGTAAAATGGAGCATATGCCTAATGAATATGAATGACAGGCTGATTAACTGTAGTGCAATGTACACCACTGTGTGTACTTAAAGAGCAAAGTGTATGGAAATATGCTAATATTGTGAATCATATCAGCCAGGAATGGAAAATAAAAAGGAAATTCAATGTAATGTCAATAAAAAAGTGTTTTGTAAGCTCATTACAAAGTCTTACTGAGATACGGAAGTAATATCACCTTGCTTCTTTCAATATTTTGTCTGAGAGAATCTGATTTGCGTGTCCCACATTATCTTAAAACAGGAATGAAAATGACTAGCATAAAATTTTTGAAGATCACCACACTGATGCTCCCCATCCTTCTGTAAAGAAAACGGGTGAGTAAATTTACTTAATTGTAATTATTTTATGAAATGTTCTGAAAAGTATTACTGTACATTTTCCAACAATTAAATTGATTTCACGTATATTATGAAGGCTACATTTTCAGCATTCACAATGTACTGAATGCTGAATTTACTTTGCAAGTTTCAAAATTTATTATTTTTCCAGCTCAATCGCTAGGAAATTACAGACTATTCTAGTTGTGTCTAGGGTTATGTGTGTTTGGAATGGCCATATCTATAAAGTAATCTGTTCTTGTTTGTTTATCCTGTAATGTTATATCTGGACAGTTTTTATGGATTGTCCTACCTGAAATAATGGATCCGTCATAATATAATTAGCAGGACTCTGACTCTAAGACTATATCAGACTTGTATTTATAGTAAGGCATGGTATCTTTTATGAGTTTGTATTTTAAAACAAGATTTTGGAATTGTGCCTGTGTAAGTAATCAGATTGAGTTAAACTGCTGCAGGATTCTGTAATGTGTTGGATTGTGTCTGGATTCTCTTGGCATTTTCTGTATTTATCATCTTGAATCTGTTGGTCTTTTATTATGTATTTTTGTGTTAATCACCTGGTCTTGTAAATGCCACAAGAAAACCTCCTGTTTCTGGGAAGAGGTCTCCAACTCTGACCCAGGCAGTTGATGCTTCCTTATCGACATCTAGTCTGCTCAGATTGTGGGGATGTCTTCCATGAAGGGTCACGCTCTTCTATTGGTTAACTATTTCTTCCGTAGTGATAATTTCTTCATTTTTCTGGATTGTGTTTACGTTTAGGTTTAGTGGTGTGTGCTTCTTATCGGAATTTTGTATGCTTGCATGGAGTGCTGAATCTTGTTTTTTTTGGATGAAAATATATCCTTAGAAATTTTATCTGACTTGTGTAAATTTTTTATGTCTGTAATTCATCTTCCTCCTTCTGTTCTGAGTAGCATTAATCTAAGTGCATTTGAGTTCTTATTTTCCAGATCGGTACTGGACCAAAGTATTATGCCAAAAGAATATGTTAATATGGGAATAGTGAAAGTGTTTATTGCCTTTGTTTATTGTTACAGTTGAGATTTGTTTGGAAGATTTTCTTCAGCCTTGAAGTAAATTGTTTCAAAGGTTTTCCCTTTATTGCACCATGATTCTATTTTTGTTGCTTGTTGATATCCAAGATACTGATGTGTTTCATATTCGACCATCGGTTGTATTGTATCCCGTTGCTCTGTCTTGTATTCCATTAGCTCTATTGCACCTATCTTTATGTTTAATGCTCTGCACTATCTAGTGTAAAGTTTATGTTCGTATTTTTAGAAAAGAGTTCATCGGTTTGAATTAATTGCTTTAGTTTTACTGATGAAGGAGCATATAATTTCAGATCATCCATGTATAGAAGGTGTGTTAAAGGTATAATTTGTTTGGTTGTTTGAATTGATACCCTATTTTTGTCTGATTCAGTAAATTAGAGAGTAATTTAAAGCTAGACAAAACCATAGTGGGCTTAGAGTTGCCCTGGAAAATGCCTCAGTTTATTTTGATAATGGCAGCTGTTCTTTTTAGGTTGTTAATGCATATAGTTATTATAATATTCCAATGCCTCATCAGCTATCGTAAGAATTTCACAAGTATTGGGTGTAGTTTTTATATACTAAGAGCTTCTATTAACCATGAGTGTGGGACAGAATCAAATGCATTTTGGTAGTGAATATGACAACAGGAAAGATGTCTGCTTTCCTGCCAGGCTTGATTTAGAATTACAGAATCTATTATCAGTTGCTCATAAAATCCTTCCATACCCTTACAGCATTCTTCCTGCACTTCTGTAAGAATATTGTGGTTATCTAAGTGAGTGGTGATTAGTTGTGAAATGCACAATGTTACAGTTTTATATATATTGTACTTTATAAACAAGTAATAGGATTATATTTTGATGGTTCATTTGTGATTTCTGCTTTAGGTAAGAGATATGTTTTACCTTCTGTATAAAAATCAAGCATTTTTAAGAAATTTGTTCATTTGTATTTATAGGCACGGATGAAGGCAAGTAAATCTTTATATCAATAATTATGAATATTATCACTGCTGGTATTTTTCCAGTTGTGAGTATTTTTTAAATGACTTTTAGAATATTCATTGTAACTTCACGTGTTTGCATGTCTTCAATTTTGTGAGTGCATTAGTTTTCCTCCCTAATCCAGCTTGCTTCTTGATTGTGCATTGGCCTGCTTGACCAGACATTAGACTGTAAGATCATTATCTGTGTTTGTTGGTAGTTCTGTGCTAGGGTTGGTGACATTTTGGTGCATCATATTTATTTTCAATACCCTGTATAAACCTTTTTGATTGTTCCTGAATTGATAATTATTTTCTTCGTCTCATGCATTTCATGTATCTGTTTAGTCTAGTTTTGTATGCACCAAAGTTTTGTTTTAGTGTATGTATAAATTTTGTTATAAACACTTTTCTTAGGCTGATCACGTATTATATGGTCCTTATATTTCCTTAGATTTTCTCATAATCTTATTGTTTGAGGTATCCATTTTATACTCCATTAGGCAGATTCAATTTTGTTTCCTATTCTCTTCTTCCATTTTGATGTTCTCATTTCATTACTCAGTTTTGGTTCCTATTAATGAGCACTTCTATATTGGAGCCATTGCACTGCACTGTCATTAATGCTGTGCAGTATGTTATTGTGTGTAGCTCTTCAAATGTTTCAGCTTTCCTAAATATTGGGGTTATGTAATATTGTTGAGAGTATTAATGATTTTTGCAAATTTTGATTATCTGCTTTGTTTTGGGACGTGGGGTCTTTTTGTTGGATTAGTGCCCATGTATTCTGTTAGTGTGGTGCCAAATGTGAGGATAATTTTGTCTGCAAGCTCAGTTTCATCATTAGCATTCTGTGGAAGCTCTACAGCTGTGTTGTTGCTATTATCATCAGGTTGTGGAGCAGTTGTCAAAGTATTTCTAATTTCTTCAGTGCTTCGGAGGGATAGCTTCTTCGTTATTTTCTTGTATAGCATTTTTGTGGTCGTTAAATTAGTCTCTTTCTAGCTCTTGGGCTACTTCAAGATTTATTTGGTTTAACATGTCTACAGGCATGATTTTTTTTATTATCACTCTACATTGATCTGCCATTCGTTGTGCATTTACTTGTATGAAGGGATATTGTACTATAAACTGTTGATGAGGTTTGTCCCTGTATGCTGTCATTGTTAATCTCAAATTCTGTTACTCAGTAATATTCACACACTATGAATGTGTTTACTTCTAATGGCATTTCATGTGTGTCTTTCTGCTCTTAACTGCTTGAGTGGTGTCAGTTGTAAGTGGACTGCTCTGCTAAGAAACACCTGCAGAGGTCACAGCTTGTGATGCTGCTGGGCTGTATCTCTTTGAGGTTTCCTTCTCCCTGTCTGCCTATTCACCAGTGCACTACCAGTGGTTTGCTTACTGTCACGCCCAGTGCCAGCTTCAGGCATGCCCTAGCAAACCCCAGGCAACGTCTGTATTAGTGTGTTCCATAGATATCTTTCCATTCTACTTTAGAAATTTTATACCTTCAGCTAGCCCATAACATGCAGAACCTACTCTGACCAGATGATCACCCAATCTAGGTACAATGGTGCTTGGATTTGTTTCTGTATTGGTCCGCGGGTGGTATTTTATTTCCCGCCTGTACAGCATTCCCCAATCCAGCACCTGGGGATGACCCCCCCCCCCCCTTGTGGGTTATTATTAGTTATATTTTTAATATCTTCTTCTCAGTTCAAGCTGGCAAAACCGGAGGTACAGGCACACTCATTTCTCAATTGCTAGGAACTTTCAGGCTATACTGTTGGTATTTAGCATTGTGGCTTTCCAGAAATTTACATATCTATTGCTGTGTGTGCCTAATTGTTTAATGCTATTGTGCAGTGACTTTGGGGTGATACCAGTTGTAGATATTACTATTGGGACAATGTATACCTTGTTCATGTTCCACAGACTTTCAATTTCCTCTTTTAATTCAGCATATTTCTGGTGTTTTCGCCTATTGGTTTCTGTATGTTATGTGTGTTAGGAACAGTGATATCTATTAAGTAATCTGTTCTTGCTTGTTTATCCTGTAATGTTATATCTGGAAGGTTATTATGGATTGTCCTATCTGTAATAATGAAATATATTTTGTAGGACACTGACTCTGAAGCTGCATCAGGTTTGTATTTATAGTCAGGTATGATTATATTAAAAATATTTTTCTCAGCTCAAGCTCGTAAAATCTGAGGAGTGGGCATAGACAAGCACCCTGATTTCTCAATTGCTAGGAACGTTTGGACTATTCCAGTGATGTTTAGTATTGTGGCTTTCTGGAGATTTAATTAAATATTGCTGTGTGGCCCTAATTGTTTAATTCTATTGTGTAGTGACTTATTATTATTATTTCCCTTTCTTGTTTGCACAGTTTGTTGTCCTTTGCACATCGATTGTTTTTCCATCCTGCTGGGTGGAGTCTTTCATCGATTCTATTGGATTTCTCGGATTTACTGAGTATGCCCACAAGAAAATGAAACTCAGGGCTGTATATGTTGACATGTATGTACTTCAATAATTAATTTACTTTGAAAGTTGAACTTCAGACCACATAAGGTTAAAAACTGTATAAGACTTTGGTTACAAATCCTCGAGAGATTGTTGAGGCCTAGTAAGAGCTGATGCTTTCCAAAGTACCAGGAAAGATCAGCATCGCAGGAAATAGCTTCTCACACTCGTTGAGTGGTGGTGGCATCCGTCGGTCTCGAGAGACCATGGATCTGCGCCTGGAGTTTCCAGGGCGCAGGCCTGGGCAGGGTTGTATGGGAGACCGGCAGTTGCCACCGATGTTGTCCAAGGGAAGGGCACTAGGACCCATGCAGCTTGGCACCGGTGACGTCGCAGGGCAACGTGTTGTTAAGTGCCTTGCTCAAGGACACAAACGCGCTGTCTCAGCTGAGGCTCGAACCAGTGACCTTCAGGTTACTAGTCTGATGCCTTGCCCACTAGGCCGCGCTGGTTGAGTATCCTTGTAATTTATTAGCACTGATAAATCCTTGCTTTAACTGAGAGAAATTCCGAATGGCTAACTGTCTATAACTTAAGAACATGTGAGTGGAGTAAGTCTTTGGCATTGATGAATCCCCTGGTAAGTGTTGTTAGAAAATTCCAAGCGAACCAGTTTTGCTTTAAAGTGCTTATAAAGCCGAAGTTCCCAACATTTTTTATGCCATGGATCGAAGCCATTAAACAAGGGGTGTGGACCCGGGTTGATATAAAGCAATGTGTGCCTCACCCCAGAAGGACTTCACGTGATCTCAGCTGCACAGTAATTGCAATTTCAAAATGTGAATGAAACTACTGATGATGTAGTTCGATGGTAATAAGACCAAGCAACAATGACAGGGCAAAGTCTTCCTGAGCAAAAAAAAACATTGAAGGAACTCAGAGTATCAAGAGGCACCTATAGAAGCAAAATGGTTGCCAACATTTGGGTCAAAACCCTGCCCCAGTTCGGAGAGTATAAAGGGAAGATAGCCGGTATAAAGAGGTCTGAACCTGAAATGTAAACCATTCCTTTGCCTGCACAGATGCCACTTGGACCTGAGTACCATTCGTTTTAGCCTATGTGTGGTGAACTACATATACCTGTCTGGACACGCCCCCCCTGCTGACTGCTCCTGTGGCTCCTACCACAGACCGTGGCTCCTCCCACAGACCCTGGTATAAAGGCGATTGGAGCCTAGGCCCTGCCCTCAGTCTCCAGGATGTAGTATGGTGGTCAATTGCTGCTTGTTCTTTCTTCCAGCCAATAAAAGCCTATATCTCGCCTCACGTCTCAGAGAGTTATTGATTGTGCATCAATTTTATTGGCTGGAAGTTTAAAACACGGACAGCATTTTACGTCCGGAAAAATTAGACCTTGATCCTCAAGACTCTGAAGCAGCTCTTGCCTTTGAACTCTGGCTTGTATGCTTTCAATCATACTTGGAACAGATTCCAGTGTCTGATCCTGCCACGAAGTACAAAATATTACTATCTAGAATAAGTCCGAAAGTATTCTCCCTTATCAGGGACCTACCGACCTACCAAGGGGCATTGGACGCCCTCAAAAGACAGTACCTGTGGCCGGTGAACACCGTCTACGCAAGACATCGCTACGTAGATCGCAGCGACAGATTCGACCATCTGATAGACTTACCCTGTAAATATACTTGTAAGAAACTTCGCCACATGGGGACTCTTTTAAAACAAAGGGGGGGGGGGGGAATGTGGTGAACTACATATACCTGTCTGGACACACACCCCCGCTGACTGCTCCTGTAGCTCCTCCCACTGACCCCGGTATAAAGGCGATTGGAGCCTGGGCCCTGCACTACATCTCCAGGATGTAGTGTGGTGGTCAATTGCTGCTTGTTCTTTCTTCTAGCCAATAAAAGCCTATATCTCGCCTCACGTCTCAGAGAGTTATTGATGGTGCATCACTATGATTCTAGTGACTACAGCCCTTTTTGTCTCTAAAACCATAGTGAACTGAGTCAGCTGCCCAGAATTGCCACCTGCACCCTCATCTCTCCAGTGTACAGAGCACAGATAGAACCTTTCTGGGCCCTTGGACCCTGCAGGCACCTGCTGAGGGCTCAAGAGAGATGAGGCTGTGCGTAATGGGTTTCTGAGGCGGGATTTTAACTTGGAGACATTTAGTCATAATTCCACGGATAGCGGTTTTCCTCTGCTGGCTTCTCAATTGCATGTTCTCAACTAAGCACATGCATCAAAATCCTGGACCTTCACTTGCTATTATGCTGAGCAGGATTACTATTGCAACAGCAGAGTTGTATTTGTCTTCTGTAAAAGCTGCCAGGCAGTTGAAGAGTTTTAAGCCAAATAGATATTTAAAACCATTAAAGATGATTTCCATCAATACAAATCTTTTCAAGAAGCTTAGGCTGCTTATGGTCAACATTTTAAAGTGTACAGTTGTATTAGCAACAGTCAGGATTGCAGTTCTTCCAGCAATATCCCCATGTCTTGAATTTTTGAAATCTATATGAATTTGCCTTATGAGGGAAGATGAGGTTGACTAAGACTGTATTCTCCATAGTTTAGAAATAAGTATTTAGGTAGTCAAATGGTGTGTCTGTCTTTATTACAAGAGGTTTTGATTATAAAAATATTGATGATGTATTGCATGTACTGTCATGGATATGTTGGGCCAAAGAGCCTCTATCCATGCTACATTGTTCTATATAGGGTCTTGGTAAAATTACACCTGGTTTTTCTCTTTATCTAAAAACAATATGTTTGCCTCAGAAAAAATTCAATGAAGATTTATTAGACTGGCTCAAACATACTGTGATTTTTATATGAAGAGAGATTGAGAGGATTAAGCCTGTAATCTCTAGAGTTTAGGAGACCTACTGAAACCTATAAAATATTTAAAGTGCTCGACAGGCTTGATGAAGGAATGCACTTCCTGTGGCTGAGAGATCTCAGGATAACAGTTAGGTATTTCAGGCTGAGATACAGACAAATTACTTCATGCAGATGGCAGAGAAACGTTGGATTTTTCTACCTTAGAGACTAAGTCATTATGTTCATTCAATGTGTAAGTTTCTGCCTATAAGATAGCCAATGGATATGAGGACAGTGCAGGAAAATAATAGATGATGAGCCAGGGTCTTGATGAACTATGGAACAGGTTTGAAGGGCCAAATGACCTATTTCTGCTGTTTTATCTGATGCTTTTGCTGAGTGAAACTCAGCTACCCAAAGACAAAGTGAAAAATGGCACATAGTTTTCTCAACGTATCAGGGTAGAGCTCAAATATCACAATCACAATTCCTCTCTTGTTCAAATACTGTATTTAACAGTAACTTTATTGGTTTCAGTACCTGAAATAATATACAAAATCCACTAGAAATGTCTCAGTAATGATTCTTCCCCAACATAGGCCGTAGACAGTTTCAACAAAAGAGTAATATAGAAATGTTAAAATTGCGACTTTTTAAAATATTTCTAGTTACTACAATAAGAGGTCATAATTATGGCAAATAATATCATACCTTCTTGAAAATGTTTAAATGAAGAAATGTAGTAAAAGCATTATCTCCACTTTGGAGTTTATTTAATTCAATTGTGAAGGATAAATTAATCTCACAGATTTTTTAAAGAAGAAAGTATCAGCAGAGAGGCACCTTTGAAACTGAGGAACAAAGCTGAGGAACGAAGTTTTGAATGTTCTTCAAGGATCTAAGCAAGATGTTTCTGTACCAATCATTATTTTGTACCTAAGGTGTAAAATGCAAGATTATATATTTACATGTACTCTGAATCTTCCCTGTGTGAATCTAATTTCAGATACTTGCTAATATAATTCCAAAACAACTGTGCTTAAAGTAAAATAGATAAGTAAATCTTTGGATTTTTCAATCTGATCTTCTGAGGAGCTGTGGAAGTCCTAAACTTGCTGCCAGGTTCCACAGGCAGTTCCTTGGACATAGTCTGATGTTGAACTCCACATGAATCTCAGTGGTGGAGCATGATCTGGCTGAATTCCCTAGAACTGCCACAGAGGGATCTGCTGATTGGGTCTGCAGCAGCTTCAGCTTGCCGCTATATAGTAACATGGGGATGAGCAGCTGAGAAAAGTACTAAATATCTTTGGTTCAGTGTTTATACATTTCTGAAACTATTTTAAGTAATTTATCTTTTAATTAACTTTTAATGACTTTGGAGGCATTCAAAAAGCATTAAACTTGAAAGATTCAAGCTTGCAGGTGGCTGGCTAGTATCAATGGCCCCAGCTCTTAATAACAGTAAGACCGAGATTTTGGCAGTTCTCTTTGTATACTGAATAATATCTCAGCATATTTTGCAGGATGTAGATAAAACGCTGGCACTGATCAAGAGGAAAGGGGTTACAATAGAAGGTTAAATTTCTGAAGATTATTGTCTTCATATTAGAGAAAAAGGCCTGATATAAATCCAAAGATGCTATCAGAAAACTTGGAGTAAACAGGCTAGAAGGGGAGGAGTGTGAAGATAGGGAGGGAGGTGGTAATGTATGTGCGCTGAAGGAGAGGGTGCTGGAGGGTAAAGGAATTAAGTGGCTGAAGGAAAAACCGCTGTTGGGGTGGAAGAAGCAGGAAATTGCACAGGAGAAGAGCGTGGCCGGGACAAAGATCCGAGGGTATTGATGTGTAAGGTATTCATTATAGCCCTTTGTGAAATGTAACTCATTGAAAAAAAACAAGAAGAGGTTGATAATTCATTTTAGCGCAATGCCTTGGTGCTCTTCGAATCCATTGAAGGCAGTGAGGGGTAAGATTTTTGCTAATCCTTGTAGTTGTCATGGGATTATGGGGGTAAGGTAAGGGAGGGCTGAATTTCTGTGGTTTAAACATCGGTTATATCGTTCTTCTCAATAACTGTCTGAAATTGACCCTCTCTGTTTGGAACCCTGCTGTCATATTCTACACTGAGTTGAACTTTAGACCACATCTCTGCACCATCACAATGGCAGTCTATTTCTATCCTTGGAACATGACCCAACTCTGTCCATGCTTCAATTCATTTGCTATGGAAATCTGAATCCAATCTATTGCTGTCCCTAGGATTATCAATGCCAATGCATTTCTTCCTGGCTTCCTTCAGTCTACACTTGATAAACAAGGCCATCCAAAAGTTCCCAGCCCACTGACTCGAACAGTTTCACTCACCTCTCATCCCTGTGCTTACTGACCAACCCTAGCATCAGTCAATCAGTGAGTCATAGAGTCACATAGCGTAGAATAGACCCTTTGGTTCACCATACCATTCTGCCTGTTTATCTGCATTAGATCTGTAGCCTTCTGTGCATCAGTGATTCAAGCACTTGTCGAGATGCTTCTTAATGTGAGATTATTAACCCCCACCAGCACTTCAGGCAGCACCATCCAGACTAACCATTATTTATTTTAAAAAGTTCCCCTTCAGATCTCTTCCAAAACTTTTACCCCTCAACTTAAACTACATTCTCTTGTCTTAGACATTGCCACAGTTGGAAGCTGGCTGGTGGCGTAGTGGCATCAGCACCGGACTTCAGAGCGAAGGCTCCTGAGTTCGAATCCAGCCGGCTCCCTTGCACGCTTTCCATCCGTGCTGGGCTGAATGTTGAGGTAACAACTTGGCCTTGTAAAAACAAGAAAGCCTGCTTAAAAAAATAGTCACAATGGTGTCCTGATGACTCCACTCGGAGTGAAGGCCATTTTTTCTTTTCTTTCTTTAAACTGCAGTTAGTTAAGTGAAACTTAATTACGCTTAATTACATTGAAGAAAGCTAAGACTGTTTATTTTGTTATATTGCTAGTTTTAGTTTCATTAGTTTTTACCATAGAAACATAGAAAACCTACAGCACAATACAGGCCCTTTGGCCCACAATGCTGTGCTGTACATGTACTTACTTAGAAATTACCTAGGGTTACCCATAGCCCTCTATTTTTAATGTCTATGTACCTATCCAAAAGTCTCTTAAAAGACCCTATCGTATCCATCTCCACCACCATCGCCAGCAGCCCATTCCACACACTCACCACTCTTTCTGTAAAACACTTACCCCTGACATCTCTTCTGTACCTACTTCCAGGCATCTTAAAACTGTACCCTGTCACGTTAGCCATTTCAGCCCTGGGAAAAAGCCTCTGACTATCCACACGATCAATGCATCTCATCATCTTATACACCTCTATCAGGTCACCTCTCATCCGCCATCGCTCCAAGGAGAAAAGGCCAAGTTCACTCAACCTATTCTCATAAGGCATGCTTCCCAATCCAGGCAACATCCTTGTAAATCTCCTCTGCACCCTTTCTATGGCTTCCACAACCTTCCTGTAGTGAGGTGACAAGAACTGAGCTCAGTACTCCAAGTAGGGCCTGACCAGGGTCCTATATAAATGTAACATTACCTCTCGGCTCTTAAACTCATGGTTGATGAAGGCCAATGCATCATATGCATTCTTAACCACAGAGTCAACCTGTGCAGCAGCTTTGAGTGTCCTATGGACTCGGACCCCAAGATCTCTCTGATCTTCCACACTGCCAAGGGTCTTACCTTTAACACTGTATTCTGCCATCATATTTGACCTACCAAAATGAACCACATCACACTTATTTGGGTTGAACTCCATCTGCCACTTCTTAGCCTAGTTTTGCATCCTATCGATGTCCCGCTGTAACCTCTGACAGCCCTCCACACTATCCACAACACCCCCAATCTTTGTGTCATCAGCAAATTTGCTAACCCATCCTCCACTTCCTCATCCAGGTCATTTATAAAAATCACGAAGAGAAGGGGTCCCAGAACAGATCCCTGAGGCACTCCACTGGTCACCGACCTCCATGCAGAATATGACCTACAACCACTCTTTGCCTTCTGCGGGCAAGCCAGTTCTAGATATACAAAGCAATGTCCCCCTGGATCCCATGCCTTCTTACTTTCTCAATAAGCCTTGCTTGGGGTACTTTATCAAGTGCCTTGCTGAAATCCATATACACAACATCTACTGCTCTTCCTTCATCAATGTGTTTAGTCACATCCTCAGAAATTTCAATCAGCTCATAAGGCACGACCTGCCTTTGACAAAGTCAAGCTGACTATTCCTAGTCATATTATGCCTCTCCAAATGTTCATAAATCCTGCCTCTCAGGATCTTCTCCATCAACTTACCAACCACTGGAGTAAGACTCACTGGTCTATAATTTCCTGGGCTATCTCTACTCCCATTCTTGAATAAGGGAACAACATCTGCAACCCTCCAATCCTCTGGAACCTCTCCTGTCTACATTGATGATACAAAGAGGCTCAGCAATCTCCTCCCTTGCCTCCCACAGTAACCTGTGGTACATCTCATCCAGTCCCGAAGACTTATCCAAATTGATGCTTTCCAGAAGTGCCAGCACATTCTCTTTCTTAATATCTATATGCTCAAGCTTTTCAATATGTTGTAAGTCATCCCTACAATCATCTGCAGATGCTGGATATTTCCTTTTCCGTAGTGAATACTGAAGCAAATTATTCATTAAGTATCTCTGCTATCTCCTCCGGTTCCATACACACTTTTCCACTGTCGCACTTGATTGGTCCTATTCTCTCACGTCTTATCCTCTTGCTCTTCACACACTTGTAGAATGCCTTGGGTGCAAGATTGTTTGTTTTGCTGTTTCTTAGTAAAGGATAGAATGTATTCTTTGACTTTGGAACTTGATTGGAGTGGGGAGCGTGTCATACTGGATTATGCCTTTTCCCCCCACCCCATCCACTTCATCTCTAAGCAGCTTTGAGTAGCCGCCACATGTATAGACAATAGGTGCAGGAGTAGGCCATTCGCCCCTTCGTGCCAGCATCACCATTCAATGTGATCATGGCTGATCATCCACAATCAGTACCCCGTTCCTGTCTTCTCCCCAAATCCCTTGACTCTGCTACCTTTAAGAGCTCTATCTAACTCTTTCAAATATATAATAAACCTTTTGGTGCTTCATACAGACCTGGGCCCTGTGTGATTCTTTGATCACTAGATTCCACTAACACCCACCATGGGAAAATAGGTTTTTACATTATCTGTCCCCACATAATCTTTTTGTACTTCTGTCTGGTCACCCTCAGCCTCCTTCTGCTTTGGAAAGAGAAACAAAGACACAGCCAATCCAGTCTCTCCTAATAAGAGAAACACTCCATCCCAGGCACACCCAGGTGACACACAGAATACTGGAGGAGCTCATCTATGGAAATGAATAAACTGTCAACATTTCGGGCTACGACCCTTCATCAGCATGCTGCTTGACTTGTCGAGTTCCTGCAGCATTTCTGTGTACGTTACTCTGAATTTCCAGCATTTATGATTAACAGCTAGATGAAATTCCTCTGAACTCTCTCTGGTGCAATCACGTCCCTTGCAACAGTGCAGTGAGCAGAACAGTACACAGCAGTCCAGCTGTGACCAATCAGTGTTTTGTAAAGTTGTAACACGACTTCCTAGCTGTTATATTCTGTGCCAAGGCCAATAAAGACAAGCATTCTGTATGCCACCTTCACCACTTTACCCTCCTGTGTTGCCACTTACAGGATCTGTGGATGTACCCTAATGTTTCTCTGTTCCTCATCTCACTCAAAGATTCTACCACTCTCAAAATGTGACATCTTGCACTTGTCAAGATTAAATTCCATTTAACTTTGCTCCATCCAACTTTCTAGTTGATCCAAATCATGTTTTAAACTCAGGCATCCTACCTCATTATCTATGATCAGTTTTTATATGTTTTCTGCAAACTTATTGATCTCCTACATTCATATGCAACTTGTTAATGATGTACTACAGCCATAAAGGTCCTGGCAATAATCCTGGTGGTTAAAGGTTTCAAGCTAGAAAATTAAGCTTCCACCACCAACAACTCACACAAAATGCTGGTGGAACACAGCAGGCCAGGCAACATCTATAAGGAGATGCACTGTCGATGTTTTGGGCCGAGACCCTTCGTCAGGACTCACCACCAACCTTTGTCTCCTTTATCAAGTCAGTTTTGGATTCAGGGTGAGCATAGGGGTTGGGACAGTACCTCACTCACCAGAAATAACTAGTAAGCTTATTAAAGATGAAGGTGCATAAATCACTCTTCCAAGAACAAAGTAATACAATGTCCTGAGTTTAAAGTCTCATGTGTGTTTTCCAATTCAAATATGTTTTTGTAGCTTTCTCCAGTCCATTAAATTCCTCCATTCTTGTAACTCTTGACTCATCTTAATTTCTGAAATTAATTACTCTGCAACTAATGACACAAATTGAGCTGTGAAGCCAGTAAACCCTGGAATTCCCTTCAAAAACCCCTCTTCCTTTCTCTTCTTCTTTAAAGCATTTCTCAACACCTATCTCTTAGGTCCTGATGAAAGATCTTGGCCTGAGAAGTCGACTGTTTATTCCTCTCCGTAGATGCTGCCTATCCTGCTTAGTTCCTTCCTCATTTCATTTGTGTTACTCTGGATTTCCAGCATCTGCAGAATCTCTTGACTTTATGTGGCTTATTGTTTGATCATCATCCCGTGAGGCACTGGAGTATTTCTCCTTCACTGAGATATAGAGAAATGGATGTTTTTGTCGCTGTTTCCAGACCAAATAGCTGAACAAATGAGAGAGTAAGCAAAGTCAAGATAATCTAATACAAGTTTATATATTGCCGCCTGATTTCAGAGCCTATTGATGAATGCTGACTGAATAGAGTGCTGCTTAGGTGCTTAAACTGCATTTTAAGGTTTCAGCCTCATTAAAATTGAATGTGAAACAAGGGTAAGTTTCTGCAGTGATTCATAGAACTTAATGATTAGCATGAAGAATGATGACTCAGTCTTAGAAAACTGCAATGAAACAAATTTTTGCTGTTAGTTGTTGTAACCTGGAGAGTTTCCTTCTCAGTGGACTGTTGGTGCAGGTTTACAAACTGATCTTTTCTGTCATAAACTTCCACAGGCGTTATTACCCTTTTATTGCAGGGCAAAATTCTGATACAAAACCCTATAAGTTACTACAAAGCTTGAGATAGATAGTCTGACATTACTATTATATGGAAACAGTTTCTTTGAACAATCCAAGTTTGGGTAGGTTTTGTTATTTATATGGATTTTCAACAGCAACACAATCTTCCACTTATATTTATCATGTTTAATGCTACAAAATCAAAGTACTTTGCATGAGTATTATTAGCTAAAAATCATGGCCAGCTATTTTGGGAGATATTAAGGCAGATGACATAATCAGCAATGTGCAGACATCTATCTCAGGGAGCTATAAGGATGATGAAGGGAATTTGAGAAAAGCCAAGACTAAAGAGGAAGTGATACTATTAAGTCTTATTGAACTTAAAACCTGCACAGAGATGATGTGTAAACAGGAATTGATTCAAATAACAGAAAGAGTAAGGGGAGCCAGAGGTGTACAGCAATTATCAAGTCAAAGGAAGCATACATAGATTTGGGCTTTAGAAGTAGATGAGCTGAGGTGGAGAAGGATATCACAGACATACAATTTGAAGCTCACCTCTGACATCAAGGTTGCAGACAGTCTAGTTGAAGTGCGTTAATTTAGCATGTTGGTGAGGGAAGGGAGCCAATGACAGAGACTGAAGATGTTGTTCACAGTCCGATTCACACTTAATTGGAGGAAATCTCTTCCCATTTTGTACTGGTTGTTGGACAAGCAACTAGATACTTTAGGGTAAGAAAGCCAGTGCTAAAATACAGGTCATGCCTTGTTATCATTGTTACCATCAGGAAGGAGGTACAGAAGCCTGAAGACACACACTGAGCAATTTAGGAACAGTTTCTTCCCTTCTGCCATTCGATTTCTGAATGGAGATTGAACCCATTGACACTACCTCATTTATTTCTATTTTTGCACCAACTATTTAACTTTATATATAAAATTCATGTTTTCTTCTATTATTATGTATTGCAGTGTACTGCTGCCACAAAGACAACAGATTTCATGATATATGCTGGTGATATTAACCCTGATTCAGCTGGGTGTCATCAAAATATATGCAGTATTTTGAAATATGTTGTGAAGGTGGATCAGAAATAGCAGGAAGCAAAAATCTTTAGAGACGTTCAGAGGCGGCTGCATCAGCATGGGGAGAGAAAGTACTTGATGAGTTTGTTGTTATGACTGGCTGAGAATGGAATCAAGTATGCTGACCCACCTAGCCAGATGGTGGTGAGAAGTGTTTTTTGAGCTTGGTGTGCTGAATTATACAATGACTTCAAACAAGCTGAGAACTAAGAGGAGTGAATAATTCCATTTGTCATAATTACATGGACGTCACTGGTGACCCTGAACTGAGCTGGTTTGGCATTGATGGCAGAGGTTGGACACTGGACATAAATAAACTAGATAAAACAGGTATAAATCTGAGAGGTTACAACATCTTTAAGCACTTTGAGTAGAGAATGGTGATTTGAGTTATAGAGCATTAGCAGATTAATCAAGGATTGTTTATTGAGGGGGAGTATGATGATGACAGATTAGGACAGGACACTAAGGAGAAAGGGAACCATAAACAATTCAACTAATTTTGAGGCCAGGAATAGTTATATTTTGATTATATCTTTCATATTTTAGATATAATACTGGAGTTTCAATTTTAATGAATCTTATGTATTCATAAGGATAGATACCATATATAATGGAATCAAAGAGTCATAGAACACTACATCACAGAAACAGGCCCTCCAGCCCATCTACTCTGTGTCAAACCATTAATCTATCTAGTCCCATTGACTTGCACCTGGACCACAGGCTTCCCTAGCTATCCCATCAATGTAACTACCCAAATTTGTCTTAAATGTTGAAACCGAACCCATATCCACCACTTGCACTGGCAGTTCATTCCAAACCCTCAC
This sequence comes from Hemitrygon akajei, assembly GCF_048418815.1. Lineage (NCBI taxonomy): Eukaryota > Metazoa > Chordata > Chondrichthyes > Myliobatiformes > Dasyatidae > Hemitrygon > Hemitrygon akajei. The sequence goes on from NC_133140.1 coordinate 47,386,261, forward strand.
CATCTTCTGCGTGAAGAACCTCCCCCTCATGTTCCCCTTTAACATTTCACCTTTCATCCTTAATCCATGACCTCTAGTTGTAGTCCCACCCAACAGAGGGAAAAGCCTGCATTTACCCCATCTATACCCTTGTCAAATCTCCTGTCAGTTTTCTACCTTACAGGGAATAAAGTCCTAACCTATTTTTCCTTTCCCTATAACTCAGGCCCTCAAGTACCAGCAACATCCTTGTAAATTTTTTCTGCATTCTTTCAATCCTATTTAGATCTTTCCTGTAGGTAGGGGACAAAAACTGGACATTAAACTCCAAATTAGGCCCCATTTCAACATAACATCCCAACTCCTGTGCCAGACACTTTCTTTACAACCCGACCTATCTGTGAGGCCAGGAATAATAGATCTGTACTTCCAGATCCCTCTGTTCTACCACATTCTTCAGAGCCCTACTGCTGGATGGTCCTCCCAAAGGGCAACACCTCACACTTGTAAGAATTAGATTACATCTTTCATTTTTCAGCCCATTTTTCCAGCTGATCCAGATCCTATTGCAAGCTCTGATAGTCCTCCTTGCTAACCACTACACCCCCAATCTTGATGTCATCTACAAATTTACTGATCCAGTTAACTGCATTATCATTCAGATCATTGATGTAGATGACAAACAACAACAGACCCAGCAGTAATCCCCATGGCACAACACTAGTTATGGGCCTCCAATCAGAGAGGCAACCATCTACAAAAACTCTTTGGCTTCTCCTGGGAAGCCAATGTTTAATCCAATTTTCTAGCTCAGCTTGAATACCAAGTGATTAAACCTTCTTGACCAGCCTCCCAGTGGGACCTAGTCAAGTGTGTTACTAAAGTCCATGTAGACAACATCCACTGCCTTGCCTTCATCAACCTTCCTGGTAACTTCCTTGAAAAAACTCTATAAGACTGGTTAGACACGACTACCACGCAAAAAAAACCACCTTCACTATCTCTAATCAGTCCCTGTTTATCCAAATACTTATATATCTGCCTTATTACACCTCCTTTCTTAAAAAGTGAAACAACATTAGTTATCTTCAAATCCTCTGGCACCTCACCTGTGGCTAGAGATGTTTTAAATATCTCTTCATGGGCCCCTGCAGTTTCTGCACTAGCCTCCCACAGGGGCCGAGGGAAGACATTGTCAGGCCTTGGGGATTTATCACCCTAATTTGCCTTAAAACAACAAATACCTCCTCTTCTGTAACCTGTTTAGTGTCCATGACCTTGCTGCTGCATTGCCTCGCATCCAATGACTCCATGTCCATCTCAGAACGTTAGTCCCATCATGCTCAACCTTTTGATTCCCGACATTTTGTGTAGGCTTAACATCTTTTTACACAACTACTCCACTATCTGCTCTGGTACTCCAGTTCCCAGTCCCCTACAACTCTAGTTTAACCTCCCCCTCCACCCTGTGTAGCATTGGCAAACCTCCCTGCTAGGATATTAGTCACCCCCCAGTTCAGGTGCAAACTGTCCCTTCTGTACAGCTCCCACTTTCCCTGGAAGAGAGACTAAAGATCAAAACATCTGAAGCCCTCCCTCTGTCCTGGGCCATGTGTTAAACTGTATGATCTTCCTTCTCCTGGCCTCACTAACGTGTGGAACGAGTAGCAATCCTGAAATCACATCCCTGAAGGTCTTGCCCTTTATCTTAGCATCTAACTCTCTGCACTCACCTTGCAGCATCTCATCACTAATCCTATCCATGTCCTAGGTACCGACATGGGCCACGGCCTCTCGCTGCTCACCTTCCCACTTAAGAAGACTGAGGTCTCAATAGGCAGGTAGGTACATTTAGAATAAACATTACCTCTGATTCCTCTAATCTTGGCACCCAGAAGGCAATAAACCATCCAGGAATCTCATTCTCATCCACAGAACCTCCTTCTGTTCCCCTAACCAGCGAATCTCCTCAGGTGGCAGCTCACGTCTTCTCCCCTGCCCCCCACTGGACTTTTGAACTACAGAGCCGGAGACTCTGTGGCTTTCCTCTGCTAGGACCTCCCCCGTCAACAGCATCCAAAGTGTTGTTGAGGGAAATGGCAATGGGGGTATTCAGCAATGGCTGCCTATCCTCTTTCTCCTTCCTGACAGTTACCCAGTTACCTGTGTCCTGCACCTAATATATATGTAAAGTTATATATGTGTGTAATCATGACTTTTGTTACCATTTTGGTTGTATTGTGAAACTAGCATTCACTATGACGGATCCTAACCACTGATAACAAGCAATGTGCAAGGGAATGAATACGTAGTCAGTGGTTAAGCTTACTGTTTTTGGAACTACTAGTACTGTCACCATTGTGCCTGTTAAATATATTAACTATTTATATCTTAATGAACATGTTATTGTAACAATGTTTATTCTAAACTTGCATACCCGCCTATCTTTTAGCTTTTCCCCTCTCTTGTTTTGGATAATTTTAAAAAGATTTCTTCATCCTCTTTTTATTCATTCTGGCAAAAAATTCTGATCCGAAGTATCATTTCAGCTATTTACAAAGGAGAGAAAAATCCACGTTTGTGTTGCATTTCTATTTTCTAGTTGTCGGATTGTTTCTGTCTCCATATGGAAGGCAGCTCTGTCTAGAGGCCAAAATAGCTTTAAAATAAATTGGGGCCACATGTGAAGTCTGAGTTAAACAAATGTTAGGCAGATGGGAAACACAGTGTGAAAAGAGGATCATCAGGAAGAAGCAAAGGAATGTCACCCACCGAAGATCTTTTAATTCAAGGTGACAGAGCTCGAATGTTGAGGATTGTGATACATTGGGCTGAATCAAAGTGGACTGGTCTACAACCCCTGATTCCTGTCTCCTCACACTTACCTGGGCCGGCTGCAAAGAGCCAAGCAGGCTGAAACCCCCATGGTGAGGTTTGGTGAGGTCTCAACAATAAGTCAGTCTTTAATAATGTCCTGCAAAGGCCAGCATCCTCGAATTCCTGAAGAGACTTTGACAGAAAGCAAGTTGGGGATGCAGCCTTGCCTCTGCACCACTGCTGTAAATGATTTAACAGCTTTTAATTGTCCCTGATATTTGGAGACATTTAAACATTGTTATATTTGCTTTTCCTATAATTTAAAAGGTGAAATTAATTAAAATACCAATCATTAGGAAATACTTAAATTACAATGATATAAGGGGAAAAAATAAATAACTTAAAACATTTTTTCCTTCTTGATCGAGAGACCAGGAATCCCCATTCAGAAGACTAAGATCTCTTGTCCCACGCCATATCTGCTGGAGCAGGAAAGAATAGATGGAGTCCCCAATGTAATGCTGGGAAATCACAGCCATGCATCGCTTGGCCTTGGACTGTGGATGGAGTTCAGCAATGAAGCAGAGTGACAGGTGCACCAGCATCTGCCACTCAGCACGTGGCGATCTTATAGACGGTCCGGGTAATTCTGGGAAATATTACCTGGGACCAGCTGATTGCCGGCTGTTCCCTTCAGAGCCGTTGGCTGCAGTCAGCATGATCTGGCCCATTGTTTCTCTTCCAGGGAGCTTCTGATCGGAAGTTAAATTTATGTTCTATTTTTAACTTCAATACTTATCCTGATGAACAGATAGAAGTCATGTAATTCAGCCGGCTAAGTAATGAGTTAAATATACAGTGTGGAAATGCCTCAGCCAAGAGCTGGCACAGTCCATAGACTGGACCAAAAACACAAAAACATGCTTTGCATTTGATGTCCTTCATGAAAGATAAAATAAGTCAATTAATTCCATATTTCAGATAGTTTGGGTGGAGGACAGAACAACTGATAACTCAATCCATCTTGCCATATACTATTTATGAAGTTAACATAACCTCAAGGCTAAGTGCTATTAGTGACATACACGGGGTTTCTTGACAGGCGCATATTTTCAGCTAATATTATGAAGAGTTCTGCAAGGAGAACTCAACCCCACAGAAGTGGGAATGATTTTGGGTGCATGGGAAGACTTTATACCAAAATAGATTCTATGGCACACAATTATTTTGGTGATTCAAGTCTCACAGGATAGTATATAGCTGTGGGTATTGGTACTTGTGTAATGGATGTCCACCAGAAGTATGGAGAATAGGTAGAGGATGAGGCCTACATAGGGTGTCGCAATAATTTGATGCCAGTGCTGTTGATTTCTGATCTCAATACCATAACAGTTATTTCCTCTCGCTGGACATACATTAGTCAGCTAAAAGACCCTCTACTCCTCCCCCTCACACTAATCAACACTATGTAAGGGAATTAATAACTGCATATAAATTAGCTGCTAATTCATTTCTTCTTACAGATGTTGTAATTGTAGAGCAAGTTCAGGTTGCAGAAAATTGCAGGGGACAATATGGCAGGCACTGAAGAACATTTTAAAGTTGTTCCTGGACAGGAAGGTATTAATTTCCCTATCCCTTCTTTGGAAAAGGAGCTGGGGGCATGACAAGCAGGATAACTACTGAGAGAGGAGATGGACCCCACCCCCCACATTTCCTTAGGTGTTCAGGGAGAATTGTTTCTACCTCAATCCTGGCCAGGAACAATGTAAAAGGCATTCTCATTTCAGTAAGAATATTTTTCTGAAATCTGCCACCTGTTTTGTGCCACAGTTGCAGCCTTGGGGCAGGGTAAAGGTTACTGCGTGCTAAACTTCTTCTTTGCTCAAATATTTAAGTTTTAGGGATCTAAATGAAAAAGATGAATGGTGATGTCATGGTGCAGAGCGGAGGAAATGCACATGCTTGCAGCTTCTAAATCCAAAGCAGTGCGGGCTGGAGAGGAGGGTGGATGTGAAAGGAAGTAGCAGATACAAGGTTACTGTCACATTCAATAGCTTCAGCCCCATTACTGCTTTCGGCAACATGTCCCAAGACAGGTCAACAGGGAAAACATAAACTCATCTCTCCTCCCACTCTGATGAACTGCTGATGGAAGTGGTTGTGAGCCATGGATTTCTGTTAATGTGCCAGTGAGTACTGTGCTCTATATTAGGTTTGTGTGGCTGCCATTATTGCTCAAGATGTGAGTGGCAGGTGTGAGATTTGTCAAACAATGAGGAACGTGGGCTGCACTCTTACTGAAATAAATGGTGCATAAGTGATGAATATGGGTGCATATTCTTGAAGCCAATAGTGAATCTGGCAGAACATGGCACATTGGTTCAATGGTTCAATTTAATATCAGAACATGTATACAGTATACAACCTAAAATTCTTACTCTTCAGACATCTATGAAATCAGAAAAGAAAAACCCAAAGAATGAATGACAGAAGCATGCTTGATACAATTAAAATTGTATCTAGTGTTCAGTCCAGTCATCGACCTTCATCACTATTTTCACTCATGCCCTTTTGTACCTGTGTCTGATGTGCCTCTTGTCTGGCTGACTAAGAATAAACTCCCTTAGGTTTTATCTCATTTTGAAGGCAAATGTTTTAGCATTTGTTGTTTTCCATATCAACTTCAATTGTAGAGCATTTACCAACAGTGTTCCACTGACAATCCACTTCCCCTTTCAGAGGGCAGGCTGGTTTAAGCACTGCAATCTTGCTTTAATTGAATAGTCATTCATTATATTCTCACACTAAGAATGATTCCATGTTTGCTGAAGTTTTATTGGAAATGGAAGAATTATTGGCTCACTGGGAGCTGCAGCAAACCCTGGATCTGACCATAAGACCCTAAGACATACAGTAAGAGCAGAACTAGGCCATTTTACCCATTCAAGTCAGCTCCGCCATTCAACTTTGCCTCTCAACTCCATTCTCCCACCTTCTTCTGTAATCTTGATACACTTACTAATCAAGAACCTATCAGCCTCCACTTTAAATATATCCAATGACTTGACTTCCATAGCTGTCTATGGCAAAGAATTCAACATCACTCTCTGGCTAAAGAAATTCCTCCTCATCTCTGTTTTAAAGGCCTGCCAGGTTCATAGTAGCTTAGCTGGCTGCAGATTCCGATTACTGCATTTCAACACAATGTTGGGGGCTGTCAATATCTTCTTTCAGAATATGCTTTCCCAGAAAATGCATATGTGTATAGCGATAGAAGATGCAGTATTACTGTAGTCTGCCTCTGAACACTACTTTTGGCAAACATCTTATATTCTGATATGTGTTATGGATGGGTTAATACATAATTAGGCACATAGTTATGAATGGCCTCGGACATTCCGGGAAACTTGCAGTGTTATCTGAGTTGGAGAAGTGAGTGCAGTTAGTGCTTGTGGTGGGGATGAGAAGAAAAGCTGATTGATAACATCTGAACTGCAAAATGTTCATTGATAAATTCCTGCTTGGAAGCACAATCTGCCAGATTATGTAGGTGTGTGTAGGTTATACAAGCACTGCAGCAGTGCAGTTCTGTTCTAGCTGAGCCTGGTGTTATCCTGTCGAATTATCAGCTGACAGTAAACTACAGCCTACAATAACTGCTTTTTCAGTTTATTAGACTTGTTCAAAATGGACTCCTGACAGGAAAGAGATGATCGGATGATCAAATAATATTGTATTTGAAAAAGAATGAAAATGAAAATATCTGATACTTTTAAACATTTATGGTCTTTATGCTGAAACTGGACAGTAAGACAGAACAGAAAGCAGTGTCCGGCCAATCACTTTGGAAGGTACCTCGGTAGATTTCAGTAGTTTGCACTTCAGTGAGCAACTGGAAACAGAAATGTTTGATGTTTTCATTGGCCCCAATATATGAAAATATTTGCAGAAGCAGAATTTAGTTTGCATTTAAACAGATCGGAGATTCATGGTTATTGATGACCCTTCCATCAATTTAAGTCACACTTTTGATGCTGCTGATAATATTTCATTGAAACATATAACTGAATTTATTTATAATTGTAATTCTGTCCACTAGTATCATATTAAGAAAAGTTCTCTTTTAATTTGTGCTAATATGACAATACTGATTCATAAACCTAATGTAACTGTGAATATATTTGATTATATCCTGTACATAATTAAATGGTTATGTATGTATATAATTGTCTTTTGTTTAATTGAAAGTCCATTTCCTTGGAACCCTGAGGGAGTGGTGAACTTGAAGCAATTCACTCCATGTGATCAGTAAGGAGGGATTTCCAAAAGTTATGAATGAAAACTATTTATATAAATGTCAAGAGTCAAAGCAATTGAATACACTCTTAAGTGCCATGAAAGCAAGTGCTTGGCCTGGTGTTGAGTCTGGATTATGGGATGGAGGATCCAGGCAGAAGCTATGTGGAGGAAAGGGGACGTGTTTTCATATCGAGGGATCTCAACAGCAGGTGCAGTTATCTGTTCCACAGCTAAAGCTGAGAAGTGGGTGGTAAATCAGGGACATCAATAAACACATGAATGCAAAGAAGCTTTCCATCATTTACCCTGAGAAATACTGGCTTTTCTACACACAATTGCCAATTGCTGATATTTGTACCTCAAAATAATAGTCACTATTTTATTAGCTGTAGAAAGCTCAATAAATGGTTGAAGCAATTCAGACCAGATGAAGTTAAGATCTGTGTCAGTAATTTCTGCAGGTGTTTCCTTGTTGGGTCAAAATATGCTCAATTCTTGCTGGTGGTTCTTTACAGAATTGCTTGCTATCTCCCCCTTAACTTGTTCTTGGCTTCTGAAGGTGTACAATGTAGTTGCAAATGAGCTGGAGGTCAGATCCACTGCTGCTCCATGCAGAACTGAGTCTGGCAAGGAAGCAAGGATGTACTGAATGGAGGGACCAGCTGCACTTGTCTGGTCCATGTACAGGTCTTCCCCAGGTTATGGGTGGGTTCCTATTCATAACCAGGGCAGTTCACAAGTTAGAAGTGCTGCAATGAAACAAGATCCTCAAGCAGCAGAAGATTCCTGTGTCCCCCCAGCAGACGGCAAATGAATCCTGAACCACGTGCTGTACATCGCGTGGTGTGTAACCCAGGACAACCTGTAGCACCAAACTTGACTAAAAATGTGCTTTAAATCCATTGTTTACTTTAATATTTTAAATATTTTATAGTAGTTTAGTTGAAGTAATTTTAATTAATTTTTGTTCTACCTCTATAAATTTATTTTAATCTTCTTTAAATTACTCTGCTTTGAGACATTTTAGAAGTTAAATTGGCCTTTGACAGCCAGATAATTTCAGGTAAGGTGCGTGGAGAGGCAACGGGCCTGGTGGAACATAATCCAGCCCAGTGTCTTTGGAGATAGGCAGATCCATTGATGAAATGATAACATGGCATTTTGTATCTGTTTCCAAAGCCTCTGAAATTAACACAGAAGACTGGAAGAACCCCCTGTTATTCTACCAAGTGAAACAGGTACCAATGTACGTACCTTCATTGAAATCTTCATGGTTGATCCTAACACTCACTTCCCTAGTGTTTAAGTGCTAATGAAAATGTGCTAGAATAGTGCTGTGCTAGGGACCTGAGCCTGTTTTCCAAAGTATGGGGGAGTGCAAGAGCTTCATGCATGCATGGGTTTGACTGTTTGATAGGTGCTGGTTGTGATCTGTTCCCCATTAGTGTCAGTCATTGCACATCATTTCAGGAGGGCATCCAGCCACTAACCTTGGCCTATGCTAACTCACCTCGGGCCTGCACCTTGCAAAGGTTGGGTGAACATAGAATCCAAGCCCAGTGGGCAAACACTCTACGTCACAGTTTGCAGCATTTCTCATCCAGTCAAAGGAATGGAAACTCCACCCCTCTTATACAGGGTTCAATGTCCTGTTTGAAAGAATGGATCCCGTGGAGCTCTGCGCATGGTGATACCCATGGGACATGATCCCAGTGCAAGATACATCATCAGGAACTCTCATCAAAATGAGATGTGATTATGAAGGAAAATTATGTGTTGGAAACAGTAGAGCAAGTTGCTGCCCTCGCAGTGAGTATGTACAAAGCTACACAGTGAGTTAAATACCTCAAAAACCACCTGAGATGAAAGCTTCCTTCTGAGGTTTTAATGTGATCTTACTTGTGAAACTGTAGAAGGTTAAGTAAAATTCAATACAGAATTGCTGCACACCTGAGTATACTAATTATTCTCACAGCCAATATTAGCCAAGATAATACATGCACGCTGTATTCCATAACAATGTCGTGTAAACAAGGGTGGTGCAACAATATCTTAATAAATAATACTTACACATAATACTTAATTTAAAATATATCTAATAAATATTTTGCAGCCTGGGCAAAAATACACACTCAGGACAACAAATACTTTTTTGGGTCTTTAATTCCTTTATCTGTTTTAGATGATTTAATGCAAAAGGAGGGTATCAAAATAAAAGCAAAAAAGGAATGAATGAAGCACAGTTCCTGCTGTTACAATCTCAGCTTAATTTTGGCCCACACGCTCGTGTATCAATTAGTTACGTATGCAGTATGAAAATAAATAAAACAACATATACAAACTAATACGGTAGTGGCAATTCTAACAATACAAACAACATTTGAATCCCACCAACCTTGTATCTTATACACAACATCAAAGATATAAATAAATACATCTTATCTTAACTCGGGTGTATACTCACTATCACACATGTGCTGAACTTCCAAACACGTATCGGCTAGACTCGGAAATGAATTCTCCTCGTTCATACTAGGTGAACAACGATTAGCTCATTCTCATTACTCCCTTACATTCACATTTGGTAATGAAACAATAAAGTAAGACAAAAATAAACCTTTACAAAAACTTTTACAATATATTGTCTTGTAGTTAAATTATTACAAAGACTAACCTATTAGGCCGATAAGGAACTTTGCACTATCACGCTATCCAGCGCTGCTACCTTACTCGTGAAAATCTAAAGCATCCACATGTAAAACATGTCAAATTATCAATATTCTAGATTTACAAACAAGTGTAAGTGAATTTACATGGATATTATCAAATATTATTCACCTTTCCTCACCATACGACCAGTACTCCTGGGAAAAGCAGCTCCCACTACTTGATGTTCGTCTCTCCAGAACAACGTAACTCTTTCTTTTCACTCCACACGTGCACAATGCATCACCATTTCCTCTTTAACTGCTTCTCTGAAGAGAACTGAATGTAGACGAGCCAGTATCTGTGACACTGCAGCAGGACTTATGGAGGCCACATCTACGACTGACCTTGGTTCGTAATGTAGGTTAGAGTGCTGTCCAGCATTTAGCCTTTTACTCCTGCGAGGTGCTGTGCTGCAACAGGAGGATCTGACCCTTTATCAGCAGTCGCAGGCGGGTCAAACTCAGCACCCTCTAAGAAAGGCTCAGGCTCCCCTGCAAATGGCTGCCTAGAGAGAGCATTAACCATGCTGTTGCTCCATCCTGGACAATACTGAACATCAAAACTAAACTCTGACAACTGTGAGATCCATATCTGCTCAATTGCTCCCAACTTGGATGTTTTCAAGTAGGATAACGGATTATTGTCAGTAATTATGGTGAATTTAGAACCTAGTAAGTAACCATGGAACTTCTCCACTTATAGCCCACTTAAGTGCAAGCAGTTCTAATTTCATGCTGCTATAATTCCTATCATTCTCTTCAGCATTTCTCAATTGTCAGCCTACAAACACAATAGCCCTCTTTGACTCTCCCTGTTGCCGGTATAGAACAGCTCCTAATCTGTGACTGCTTGCCTTGGTCTCCACTCTAACAGGTTGTGTGAAATCAGCAAAGCCAAGGATGGGTCAAATGTTCAGTTTCTCTTTGAGAAAATCAAAGGCAGTTTGACATTCTTCCATTCAAGGCTGTTTTAACAGCTGGTTTGTATTACTAGGACTCCCTGCATTAAGACATAAATTCAATGGACCTGCGATCTTTGGGAATCCCTGAACAAACCACCTATAATGACTACAAAAGCCAACAGGTGATCTTAAGTCTTTGACCATAGATGATACTGGCCACCGCTGGACAGCCGAGACCTTCTCAGGATCTGTGCCTATCTTGGCTGATATCTGGTGTCCTACGAACTTGACCTCCAACTGCAGAATATTACGTTTTTCCAATTCCACCTTCAGACCAGTCTCCTTGAGGCTCTGAAGCAGAGTGTCAAACCTCTCCAAGTGTTCCTGGAAAGTCTGTGAATACACCAGATTATCATCCAGATACACAAGCATAATTTGGAAGACTAAACCATTCATAGTTACCTAAATGAGTCTTTAAAAAGTCACCAGTCTATTGCAGACTCCAAATAGTATGTGAAGTTATTCCTGTATACTAAATGGAGTCGCAAAAGCAGTCTTAATGCCTATCACGCTCCTCTACAACCACTTGGTGGTAACCACTTGCAAGGTCTATTGTCAAGAAAAATTACACTCCCTGCAGAGCATCAAAACTCTCATCAATACGCGGGAACAGGAATACGTCCTTTTTGGTCTAAAGATGCAGTCTCCGATAATCTACACACTGTCTTGTGCCACCATTAGCCTTCCGTACCAACACTACAGGTGAGGCATACACCCGATTGCTCTCTTGAATCACACACTTCTTCAACAACTTTGAGATGTGCTTTTTCACTTCACTGTACTGATTGGGTGGAACGTGACCAGGTGGCTGTGAAATGGTCCTGTCAAGAATTAACTGAATTTCATGCTTGATCTTGTCAGTGTACCCAAGGTCATCATCTTCAACTGCAAAGATATCCATGCATTTAGCCAGTAATGCTCTTAACTGAGCTTGTTGTTCTTCACTACCCCCAATGTCGAGTTTGTCTAGAATTGACTTTAACTTGTGGCTACTACACTCCTCCTTTACACCAACTGTCACTTGTTCAGTGCCAGCTGAGACCCACTGAAATCTTACAGCACATTGCTGATCACTATCTATGCACTCTATGGTCATGCATTTTGGTAGTGGAAATAAATGTGCAGGCTATTTTCTAAATGGGGAGAAAATCCAAAAAGTCTGAGATGCAAAAAGACTTGTGAGTCCTTATACAGAACACCCTAAAGGTTAACTTGCAGGTTGAGTTGGTGGTGAGGAAGGCAAATGCAATGTTAGCATTCATTTCAACAGGTCTACAATACAAGAGCAGGGATGTGATGCTGAGACCTCACCTTAAGTACTGTGAATAGTTTTGGGCCCCTCTTTTTAGAACAGATGTGCTGGCATTGGAGAGAGTCCAGAAGAGGTTTAGAAGTATGATTCCAGAATGAAACGGTTATCATATGAGGAACATTTGGTGGCTCTGGGTCCGTACTCGCTGGAATTTAGAAGGATGAAGGGGGATCTCATTGAAACCTTTTGAATGTTGAAAGGCCTAGACAGAGTAGATGTGGAAAGGATGTTTCCCATGGTGGGAGAGTCTAGGACAAGAGGGCACAACCTCAGGATAGAGGGACACCCTTTCAAAACAGAGATGCAGAGAAATTTCTTTAGCCAGAGGGTGGTGAATTTGTGGAATTTGATGCCACATGCAGCTATGGAGGCCAGGTTGTTGGGTGTATTTAAGGCAGAGATTGATAGGCTCTTGATTGGATATGCATCAAAGGTTATGGGGAGAAGCCGAAAAATGGGTTTGAGGAGGAGAATACAAAAAGGATCAACCATGATTGAATGGTTGAGCAGACTTGAAGGGCCAGATGACCTAATTCTTCTCCTATGTCTTATGGTCAAAGTGGTCATGAGACGGCTGTACATTATCTGAGCCTATAAGGTTCCCCCGAATAGCCCGACTCACAATTTGAGGACTGGAGGCTCCAGGCTCTACGTCCCTTGCACTTCACTTCCGTAGGGAATTCTTGGTCACATGCCCCCCACCTGACACTTACTAAAACATATTGGTTGCCCATCCTCTGTGAACCTCGGCCGTAACTTGGGTCTACTGCTAGTAGCATGTGCAACACCTCTCTGTACAGTAAGCTTTTCCCCTGCTTGAGTCAACTCACTGATGGCTTTGCCCTGCTCTGTGACTCCTTTGAGGACATCGTCTAGACAGATCCAGACTCCTGAGCTTTAAGAGTTGAGCACGGTGCCTGGCTACTGCTACACTTTGACTTTAAAGTCTTTGTGTTTCTTGAGGGCTTTTCTAAAAACAACAGACGAGCCTTGTCTTGCACTTCCATCGAGGACTCAGGGTTGTTCCGCATGAATCTGTGGAGCCCCCTTCTAAGGGAAGGATCACTGATCCTCTCTATAATTGATCTCTGAGCACAACGCTCTAATTGACCCTAGCATCAGGGAAATGCTTCAGTAGCAAGTTAAGAGCTTGTGCTGGGGCAAGTGAAAACTCCCTATGTGTTCACCTCATGTTGTGTGTGACTGTAGAAGCTATGCAACAGCCGGGGTACGCTACGCTTGTCTCTAAAAGCTTCTCTGAGACAGGCGAATAAGTCATCGACCCAGTCTTCAGCATCACTGTGCATACGTGCTTCTTCTAGAGCTGCATTCCTGAGCAGTGACATAAAACTCATACTGATCCTGGTCAGATAAATTTCTAGCACGAAGTACACATTTGATTTCTTCAATAAAGTCATCAACCCATCTTCCTCAACATCCCCTGTAAATGGAGCAATGTGTCTTTCCCTTGGAATGTATCATAGGACCTTTTGCTTAATTTATCTTTAGCTGCCAGGTATAGTTCCTCATACCGAGTACACAATTCTCTAATTTGTTCATTCAGATTAAGTTCAGATTAGTCATCCTCTGAATGTAACATTGTGAAAACTCAAGTCCTGGCTTAAAGACTCTACAACAAGCCTGGAAAAAGGGTTGCTGACATCTCCTGCAGAAAACATGATGACTTCACGGCTGAAGTTGCTCTGGATCACCGTCACAGCTCTACGTCCTGGCATTAGTCCCTGACGTCCCAACCCGGTCTCAATGCTCTACCACAGTCTTCACGCAACACCAGGATGTCTTTCCATCCCACAGGAATGGCTTCACCACTACCGCATTATGTATTGCACAGTATATTGTACTGGATACAAAAACCCTCTACACTGGCTTGGAACTAACCCATTCCTGGTACCAAATTTTAACAATAAAAATAATATTGAATGGTCACCTGGTTATAAATATTTGTCAATTTTACCAAAAACTTGAGACTCTTGAATATTGTTGTTTCAAGGGCAAATAAAGAGTGGATGGAGATGGATATTTTCCTGCTATGTGCTTCAAATTGAATCTAACTCACCCATACAGGAAATAATATAAAAAGTAGCTGACGTACAGGAAGTGATGTTCATATAAAATGACTGTGCCTCCAGAGCACAGAACATTCCCCACCTGGCATCTATAGGATGTCAAACTTAACTTCTGAGACTAAGAGTCAAATGATCATTTCATTATGTCTTTGGCAAAAGAAGGACTGTCTCAAAGATTGGTCTTAAAACAATCTTACTGCACAATCTTTAGTGGTTCTCACTTTGAAAATACTGGCTTTGTTGATGTACCTGGTGGAGATCAGCAAGAAATGCCTGGCTAGTTAACCATGAGGAGAAGGTGAGCAGATCAGCTTGGAGCCTCTTGTGGCATGATGGCTGGGTTGAGTTGAGTAGGAACACTGGCTTTTATGAGTTGATTGCCTGATATGTTGGACCCTATAATGTACATACACATAGAATTGCCTTGTTTTGTTAAGTATAGAGCTGAGCACAATCTTACTGACAGTAAGGAACTTGATATCATCTAGTTCTACTTAATATCATCTACTTCTTTGTCCAGCTCTTTGGTTATCATCTCTGCCATCTCAACTGCTAGAACAGCAGTACCAAGATCTGGTTTAGGAGCAAGGTTGCCCAGGATGAATCCAACTGCACTATACCCAGCAGCATCTGTGATCTTCAGGTATGCAACAGCAACAATAGCCTTAGTGGATGCATCACAGGAGATGCAGACCTTTTTCTTTTGGGCTGCAGACAGTGGAATTGTTACGTAGGTTCTTGGAATTTTCAAGCCTCCAAGATCCTGACGAGAAGAACACCACTGCAGGTACTGCTCATATTTCTCTTTAGAAAGTGGACATCTCAACCACAAGTGTCCATGGTCAACTCGATTAACATGAAGTGTCCCTTTTATGCACTTCGCATCGTCCATCTGGGTTCATGATAGAGTTTTCTATTTCATTTTTGCTGACTGTGATAGTGGTTTTGGTTTTCCATGCTTTTGCTGGAGGCTTCTCCTTGAATGAGGTGTTGCTGGGAGCACAAAACTAGAGTCATTTTGTATTTCTGCATGGCAGCAGACAAATTCCACAAAGGATGAAAATGGTGGATAGGCAGCATAATACTTCATTTTATACCCAAATGCTTCACTCTTCTTGCATATTGTTCAGTAGTTTCTCCACTATAGGGTTTATTCCTGGTAGGTAATCTCATTTTTTGTGGCTTGCAATTCCATCAACAGGTCTGAAAGCTCTAGTAGCTGCTGTGGTTCTTTGTGTGAGAGCCTTGGAAAATGATAGAGTCTGCTGAAGAGAGATTCTTCAATTGCCTCTAGAGAGCGATGGAATGAATTCATCGCATTTGTACCCCGCAGCTGGATTATTAACTCTTTTTGCATGTTATAGCAACTCTCCATCAAGCCACTTACTGAGAAGATCAAGCTCTTCATGAGGTTTGAGACTTAGCTTTTCATGGCATTACGAGAGCTTGACTTCCAGGGCAGATAACAGGCAGACTGGTTGTTGGATTCTTTTAGCCTTGCTGTGATAAGGTATGACAAGCCAGATACCAAGCCAAATCTATGTATCGGGGCTCGTGAATAAGAGCATCGTGAAGACTGTCTTGCCAAACGTGTGAATTGGGATAAAAGGAAGTTCAGTCTGTTCACGTCTGTGCAGATGGGATTGGCATCAGTAGCAACTGTTGATTGAAGTCTTTGCTGTGGTGGGACTGCAAACGGGGGTGTTGTAGGTCTATGATGCTGTAGACTTTAACTGTTAATCTCTCGACCATGTGAAAGACATGCTGGTTCCATGACGTGGACAGCTTCTCTTTGTAAAGCTGGAGCACTGTTTTTTTGATAACCAAAATGTGTTTGGACATATTCTTTAGTAAGTTGCATTGGCTGTTGTGACAGCAAAGAATGACTGATTCCGGCGTAGATTTACCACCTTCTAAGTCAGCTGCTGCATCATACACCTTTGCTTGTGCTGAGGCAGCCTCAGCTTCACGCTCTTCCTTGAGTGCATTTACCGTAGCCTCTACACGTGCTCTCACCTTGTCTATACATGCTTTCTCCATTTGCATCTCAGCTTTGTGCTTAGCATAAGCTGCTCACATCCAGGCTCGCGCTGCAGCAATGCTAATTGTGGATTCGTTCAAGCGTAGCGAAGACTCTGCAGTTGCGCCACATTCTGACCTCACTTCCAGGCCTTGGTGATCGACGTTGCTTGGGTCAGAAGCTGAGACTGGCTTGTATGGCGTTCTGATGAGTCTCCAGCCTGCAGACAATGATCTATCTTTCCACTCTACTGCCTTTATATGTACAATACAAAGCTCTGCAGCCAGTTAAATACCTTCTTGAAAATTATCTAAGACAGAGGCTTCCTTCAGAGTTTTTAAAGAGATCCAACATGTGAAAGTGCAGAAGGTTAAGTAAAATACATATTAAATTCAATACAGAATCATCATACACCTGAAAATACTAATACTTCCAATTATTCTCACATTCACAACAAATCTCAGGGTAACATATGGTGACATATATGTACTTTGATAATAAATTTACTTTGATCTTTGAACTTTGAACCAGTGTTAGCCAAGGTATTGCGGATACAATAGGATGTTTTAAGAGACTCTTAGATAGGTACATGGAGCTTAGTAAAATAGAGGGCTATGCACTAGGGAAAGTCTAGGCAGTCTCTAGAGTAGGCTACATGGTTGACACAACATTGTGGGCCGAAGGGCCTGTAATGTGCTGTAAATTTCTATGTTCTCTGTAATACATGTACAGTACACAGTACTCCATAATTATGCTGTGTAAACAAGAGTAAACTCGTGGTGAAACAATATCTTAATAGCAATAAACATTAACCATAGTACTAAATGTTATAGGAAATGGTATAAAAAACAACTTGCGTACAGGAAATGATTTTTATACAAAATGACCTGCGTCTCTAGAGGCTAGAACAGAAACAGCATACCGATCTAGTAATATCATGTTTGGTGAATTTTTAAGATTAATCCAGATTTCAATCTAATTCACATAATTTGCGAAGACTATTGTAATTTATCTTCATGAAGTTCTATTGACTTGTATTGAATTAACCTGTATTGAATTAGTATTTGACTGTGATCTTCATCCTTGAGTCTTTTATGGAAATTTGCAATATTGAAAAAATGGTATTGACTGGTAGCAGAAGGCAGATACCATGACCAATTCAAAACGTAAAGTAAGAATTTCATAGTTTATTGGCATTTCTTTAAAAAAAAGCTTTGTTTTTTAACTTAATAAATACTGAAAGAATCAAGGCTGGTGTTCATAATTTTACTTCACCAGTTCTAGCAGGAGCCTAATCAAAAATGAAAAATTCAGCATTACCGCACACTGCACAGTTTCTTCTGATGCACTTCAATGTCTGTGTTCATAATGCTTTCAGCTCTGCATAGCTTGATATGAGTCAAGTACAAGTTTTCAATGTGACCTTTAATCCAGGTGGCAGAGTATGATTTTCACCAAAGCAGAGCTGTAAAGATAGAATAACCATCTCTAAGTCTGGTTTATCAGTCTCAATATTTAGGCTGAAGATGAAGTTTTATTTTTGCAGAATTCATCCCTGGACATGGTGAAGAAAATCCATTCTGATTGAAATGTAGTACATTGGTTCCATTATATTGAAGCACAAGGGAGCTCTTTGACTCCCATTATTATATTTTCAGTGAGGAACTAATTTCAGGGGTATCAGTGGGGACTCATGACGGATTCCTTATGCCTGGATTCTCTTGGAAATGTCCAGGAAAGTGATTACTGTCCTCAGCTACACTGTTCAAATTTTGATTCTGGCCATGAAGATGATATGTGTTGGCACTTCCAGCAAGTTGGTTAATAAGAGCAAACAAACCCATATATATTGACAGCCATGTCACCTACGACTGCAAAAGTCTTACCTCTGTGTCAGAAAGGTGGCACAACAGGGCCGAAATAAAAGAATGCTGCACAAATAGTGTTGCCATCTTTCAAATTGAGCATTAAACTGAATTCTCTTCCACCTGAAAATCTCATGACACCAACTGAAGAAGAAGAAATAAAAAGCACATCCTGATGCTCCAGAGAAAACAGTCCAGGTTTGTCAAACTTATCTTTATTGCTAATACCTTCTAATCCAGACAACATCCTGGTGAACCGACCTTCTCCAGAGCCTGCACATTCCTTCCTGTAATGCGGTGACCAGAACTACACCCTCTACTTCGAATATGACTTGGTTACACAATTGGAACGTGACTACCTGACTTTTATACTTAACAACATGATCAATGAAGGCAAAAATACCATATACTTCCCTCATCACCCTATCTTGTTGTGTTACCACTTTCAGGGAGCAGTGGTCTTGCACCCTAAGATCTCTCTGTACATTAGTGTTCCTGAGGATCCTGCCATTCATGGTATATTTCCCTCTCACATTTGACCTCCCAAAATGCAACACTTGTTCAGATTGAACTCCATCTGGCATTTCTCCATTTATATTTCCAACGGATCTATATCGTACTGTATCCTTGTAAACCTTCCACACTACCCACAACTCCAACAATGTTTGTTTCATCTCCAAATGTAGTTACCAGTGTGCCCATATTTCCATCGAGATCATTTTTCTATTTCCAGAATCAGCAGTTTGGTCTATCCTGTGAACTGAATTGTCTTTATTTCTACATCCTTCACATACACGAGGAGTTAAAATCTTTATGTTACATCTCCATCTACATGTGCAATGTACAATTTATCATAGTTTGTAATAAATAATATGTACAACAGGACAGTCAATATAGCATAGAAATACAATAGTATCAGCGTGAATTAATCAGTCTGGAAGAAACTGTCCTGGAGCCAGTTGGTCCTGGCTTTTATGCTACAGTACTGTTTACCGGATGGTAGCAGCTGGCTCAGTTTCTAATCTAATACTTTGATAAATTCTGTAGATGTGTGGTGCAGAGTATTTCAACTGGCTGGATCACAGCTGGTATGGAAACACCAATGCCCTATAATGGAAAACCCTACAAAAAGTAGTGGATACCATCCAGTCCATCATGGCTAAATCCCTCCCCACCATTGAACACATCTACACAAAGTGCTGTCACAGGAAAGCAGCATCCACTATCAGGGAATCCCCACCACTCACACGTGCTCTCTTCTCACTGCTGTCACCAGGAAGAAGGGACAGGAGCCTCAGGACTCACACCACCAGGTTCATGAATAATTATTACCCCTCAGCCATTAGACCCTTGAACCAAAGGGATAACTTCACTCATCTTTACTTGCCCCATCATCGAAATGTTCTCACAACCTATGGGTTCACTTAGAAGGTCTCCTCATCTCATGTTCTTATTGCTTATTTATTTATTATAATTATTTATTTCTTTTTATATTTGCGTGGTTTACATACTGGTTGAACACCTAAGTGTGATCTTTTATTGATTGTATCTTGGTTGTTACGTGAGGGCCTCCGTAGGTCAGAGTTGACCTGGATATTGCATTCTAGCTGTCTAGATTTGCAAGTCTGGGCAGTATGATGTGGAGAGCAAGCTGTTCACCATGTAGCAACTGATGAACCCAAAGGAAAGGCAGAGGCCAATACAGTTTGGTACCAGCAGTGTTGCAGGAGTTGCCGGTCAACATTGAACTCAATGTAGGACTGTCTTAGGGACTCCAGCTCTGGATTTTTCCCTTGGGCTTTACTCCTGAAGCCTTTCCTATAAGTGGGTATAGCTGCAAGGCAGCAGAGGTTTGAAATCCGAGTTTTCCTTCTCCTAGATGAGCTGCCAACCACAGCTGATGAGTCCCATCTGCCTGAAGTGACTGGTTTTTTAGGCGCCAGCAACACATCTTTGCCGCTTCTCCTGTCAGTGGAAATGCTTCCACTGGGCTTAGTAGCTAAGCCACATGTGAAGTCCAGAAGCTGGACTTGGTTGTCAGAGGCTATTTGTTATTATACAATTATGGATTTATTGAGTATGCCTGCAAGATAATGAATCTCAGGGTTGTATATGGTGACATATACTGTATGTGCTTTGATAATAAAGTTATTTTGAACTTTGAACTATTTCAGAAACAACAACTCTTGGCATTGATTCCTGTGTAATGCCTTTGGTAATGGACCTTCACCTGGAGTTACACCCATCCACCATTACCCTCTGTGTTCTATGGCCAAGGTAATTCTGAATCCAATCAATCAAGTCTCTTGATCAGCCTATCATGTTGAAAGCTTCATAAAAGTCCATGTATGCAAAGTTTATGGCTTTATGCTCCTGTTTAATACTCATTGGATTAACCAATAAAGGTTCATGGCAGCCAAAGAAATAAGTTATTTCACTGATCAAAATAAATGAGTAGGATATTTGCACCCTTGGAAAACATACTTGGAAATCAGCTACAAAAATCTTCATGTGGAAGATTCGAGGTTCAAGATTGTTTAGTGTCATTTCCACCACAAAAGAGAGTGTAAAAGAAAACAAAATAATAGTGACTCTGGATCTGATGCAGCACAAAAAAAGATAAAGAACACAATAAATATAAACACATAAGATAGTTTATATACAAGGATTGATTGTATGTTTAGAAAGGGTCGCCAGGCATAGGAATGTCCATACATCAGGTGACTCTGATAGGAAATGATAAAGTAGTGGTGGTGGGGGTGGGTTAGTGGGTGGAAGTGTTACTGTTTGGGGAAAGTAACTGTTATTGAGCCTGGTGGTCCTGGCGTGGTGTTGGCCTCCTCCCTGATGGGAGTGGGACGAACAGTCCATGAGCAGGATGGGTGGGATCCTTCATGATGTTACTGTGTTTTTCTGACATCTTTCTCTATGTATGTCCTTGATGGTGGGTAGGCTGGTGCCGGTGATGTGTTGGGCAATTTTGATTACCCTGTGTAGAGGCTTCCTGTCCACTGCAGTGCAGTTTCCATACAATGCAGTGATGCAGCATGTTAGGATGCTCTCTACTGCACACCTGTAGAATGACGTGAGTATAGATCTAGCTCTCTTCCTCTTCCTCACCAAGTAGAGATGTTTGTGAACTTTCTTGATTGTGTAGAATATGTTCTGGGACCATGAGAGGTTGCGTGAGACGTGCACTCCCAGGAGTTTGAAACCGCTCGCAGTTTCCACTGTTGTGCTGCCAATGTAAAGAGGGCTGTGAGTGGTGCGAGTTCTTCTGAACCATCTCCTATGACTTGTTTACTTTGAAGAAGAGGTTATTTGCCTGTCATCTGGCCTTTAGCTCTTCCGCCTTCTTTGTAGGCTCATCATTGTTGGTGAGAGCCCTACTACTGTTGCGTTATCAGCGAGCTTGACACTGTTGTTGGCCATGGTTGGCCATGCGGTCATGTGTGAGCAGAGATTATGGCAATGGGCTCAGTACACAGCCCTGGGGATGGTGGACTCCTGTGTTGAGGATGATGGGGAGGGAGGAACACTTGTGCATCCTGAGAAAATGCACATAGCCATTCATTGGGCCAAATCATGCTGGCTCAGCATGTCTTGGATTTCAGTGCACACGTGGCTAATGGCAGAAGTCTGGTACATTGGAGACGTCAAACATTGGAAGATTCTTTTTTTTGTAATTTATTTTTTTATTGAAGTTCATCATCAAACAAACATTTACATAAGATGTATTTCAGACGTTGTGCATATATATCATATAATCATATATGTCACAAATCTCCACAAATATTTATCTGGGGTATACACTTATAGAAAATAGTGGAAAGAAAAAAAACAAGCAAAAGGAAAAAACTATGTACAAGTAGGGAGTGATCTTTTTTTTACAACATGTTCATTGATTGGTGAGAATAAAATCAGGCCGATGAGGCATTATGTAGTTAAACCATTTTTCCCAGTATGAATCAAATTGTTCCAGCTTATGGTTAACAGATGCTGTTATCTTCTCCATTTTGTGAATGTCCATTGTAATTTCCATCCATCCATTTAAAGTTGGGCTCTCCTGTGATAACCATTTCCTAGTAACGGTCTTTTTACCGGCCACCAACAATATATTCATTGAATATTTATCTCTTTTCAACCATTCTTGAGGTATATACCCAAAATATATGGTCTTACTCTCTAAGGGTATTTCACATTTAAAGATGTCTTGTAGGGCATTATGTATCCCCCTCCAATAGTCTTTGATAATAGGGCAGTCCCAAAAAATATGATAATGATTTGCATTTTGATTTCTACAATTTCTCCAGCAAACAGGGAGGTTACTGTCATAATGGGATTTCTGAGAGGGTGTAACAAAATATCTTACCAAGTTTTTCCATCTGAACTCCCTCCATTTCTGTGAACTGGTACACTTCCATTGAGACCAGTGTCGACATTGAACCCTGTGATAAAGCAGTGACCTGGCGAGGGAATGATCTTAATATTCGGTCTCCAGCTTCATGCCAAAGAGGACTGCCATATGACTGGTGACCTTGTTCATTTGAATGTAACTTACATCCCTACAGAAAAGAGTAAGGGTCTACTTCCCTACTTCAACATTTTTTATTATTTATTACTGTATTAACATATTTGATTTATTCAAGTCTTTAAATAATGTTAATAATTCTTGAATGTTTATTATTTAAATGTATGTGATTTTTAAGAAGAGATTCAACCTATCAGAGGCACTTACGAAGGCTAAAGTGTGAGGTGCCAACAGCCATCAGACTACTTTGGGGACATTCTCCACTTATTGACCTGTCAGGCTTGCTAGACACCAGTTTAGTGCCGTGTCTCTCTTCATCCAGTTAGTATAACAGCAGGCCAGTGAGGAGTTCACTACAGGTGAAGAGTTCAGGCTGTGGGGGGTGTTCATGTATG
This sequence comes from Hemitrygon akajei, assembly GCF_048418815.1. Taxonomy (NCBI): domain Eukaryota; kingdom Metazoa; phylum Chordata; class Chondrichthyes; order Myliobatiformes; family Dasyatidae; genus Hemitrygon; species Hemitrygon akajei. The sequence continues at coordinate 47,409,239 of NC_133140.1, forward strand.
TTGGTGGGTACCAGATTCAAACTTCAAGTGAATGCAGCTGTGATCTGATGAATAATGCAATTGGCAAATTAGCCTTAGTGGCAAGTACTATTGGCAACATGGATACTTTCTTAGGTGTTGTTGAAATCCAACATCAAATATAGCAGCTTCAAATTGATCAGAATGCTATAAACTTCCATTATCACAGTCATTTTAGCTGGAATAGCAGAACTGTGTTTATGTGCAAAGCTTTTCGTGAAGCCACCCAGAGACCATTTTCAGATTAAGGTTCCAAATATGTCTTGAAAACTGAATGCAAATATGCACCTAATATTTAAGTAAAAGCTTGTTTGCACAATTATTCACCGTAACAGTAGTTAATGGTGTTATTCTAATGCCACTCAGCCACTCCCACATGGGAGAAGTTCACAAATTGTACAAGCAGTGTTACCAATAAAGTTCAGTTGAATATCTTGCATGCAGGCATCTTGGTGTGCTTTGCTCTGTCCCTCAATATCAAACACAACATGGTGTCAGAAGAGATTGCAACAGACCATGTGAGATCCCCAACAAGAAAGAATTTACGGTAAGACTATTCTTTTTTGCATATGTTTATGAAAAATACCCAGAGACTTATCAGCCCAAAAGGCCTATGCTAGTTGCTAATTGTATGCACCATGAGGCTAAGGTGAGAAATGGCCAGGGTAGCTAGGCAACACCTTCAAATTGCACCCAGAAGTGGATACATTATAATAATCTCTGGGCCAGTAGCCTGGGGAAGTGCACAGAGACACAAACACAGCAGAGGAGTCAGTCAAGCTCTTGGAGAGAGAAAAGAAGACTTTTGTTGTCCAAATAAATGAAATAATAATTATACAAACAAACAGGAAAATTGAGTAAATACGTGCAGTACTGACATCTACTTACCCAACAAAGCTCCCCAAGACATTTGATTTCTCTGACCAGGGAACTTTGAGAGAAGGCACAGACTTGGGGAAATTAGGATTGCAAGCAATCTCACTCAGTCTTCAGAAGAACATCAAGTAAGCACACTGATATACTGCATGGGTGACAAAGCAGATGACATCATGGGTAGATTAGGACTGACAAATGCTCAGAAAATGGAGTATAAAACAGTGCAGGGCAAAATCAAAGAATATTTCACAGGAAAGGAAAACATGATATACAAGAGGGCAAAGTTCAACTCCAGAAAACAGGAGCCAGATGAAAATGTAAGTAACTTAATCACAGTATCCTATGCCCTGTCAGACAACTGTGTAGATGGAAATCTGAGAGATTACCTTATAAGAGCCAAGATTGTTGTCGGCTACCAGACACCAAATTGTCAGAGAGATTTCATTTGCAGGCATATCTCATTCTACAGAAAACTATTACTATGGTCAGGCAGAGTGAGAGCATCCGTCAGCAACAGGAAGAACTCGGGCACAAAAGGAATGCTGAGGGAAAGCTAAAAGCTGTAAATGTCCATCGGCAGGAGATGCGGCGAGTCTCCATTCACGTCAAAGAGCTTTGTCCAGCAAAAGAAGTGACATGCCACCAATGCAGAAGAGTTGGCCATTATAAAAGCCATTGTCACTCAAAAACAGTTCTTCAGGAGGTCAAATAAGACCATGACTCAGAAGGGGAGAAAGCTTGGGGCTCTAGATTCAAATAGACAAGGCTGGCGTATTGTATTTCAGTTGCAAAATGAGGCAGTGATGAGATAATGGGGCAGATATCACAGCCATCCCCAAAAAGCCGTTCACAAAACTGGTGAAAAAAGAACAGGCATTATACTAAACCCAATGAAGGAAGTGCTCATGGGGCCAGGGAAGCATAAGCTTGGTGCGAAAGGAGTGTTTACTACTTCCATCCATAAAAATGAGAAACAGTTAAAAGAAAATGTCTGTGTTGTTCAGAATATCTTCTCACCACTACTGGGACAACATGCCATCGAGAAGCTGAACCTTATTGCAAGCTCAAATTCACTAAGCAATGTTCAGTGGCAGGAGAAGTACCCGGAGTTGTTAACAGGCCTAGGGTACTGAAAGAAGAGTACCTTATCCAACTGAGGCCAGGAGTGATGCCCTACTCTCTGACCACAGTGAAGAATATACCTGTCCCATTGATGAACAAAGTCAAAGCTGAACTTGAGAGAATGGAGGTGCTTGACAATATAACTGGAGTGAATGGGCTTCCTGATTGGTGTGCAGGTATTGATCCTGTTCCTAACCCAGATGCTGCCGTGAGGATATGTGTTGATATAACAAAACTGAATGATGCAGTGGAGCAGGAGTAGTTTATTCTGCCCCCCCCCCCCATTGAGCACACATGGGGTATGCTGGGTGGAGCAAAGTGCTTTACTAAACTAGATGCAAACATCCATTTAGCTCCTGAGTCACAGGAACTCACAACATTTATCACACTAGATGGACACTATGCCTTCAAGAGATTCCTATTTGGCATTTCATCAGCCCCTGAACTCTTGCAGATGAGGATGAACAAGCGTTGGAGGGTCTGGATGGAGTGGTCTGCCACATGGATGATATACTCATCTTCGTGGCCTGGAAGACTAGCACCCTGAAGGTGCACTAATCTAAGAGAAAACAAAGAGAAAGATGGTTATGATGTTGGCTATTCTTTTCTATGTTTATGTAAGGAGCATAAGTTATATGCTAAGGGTAAAGTGAACTGAATCACTCAATTTCAGTGACTCTAATTTCAAGGTAGTTCTATGGAAAAGAAACACATGCCTAGGTTTTCTTTTTTTCAAGAAGGGGAGCTGTACTGGTTGTTCCACAAACATGTGAAAATCTGCAGATGCTGGAAATCCAAAGCAACACACACTGGTGGAACTGAGCGGGCCAGGAAGAGCATCTATGGAAAAGAGCAAACAGTTGACGTTTCAGGCCGAGATCCTTCATCAGGACCAAGTCTGGCTGGCCTGCGGTGTTCCTCCAGCACTTTGATGTTGTAATGGTGGTAGTTAATAGTGTTATTCCTATGCCAGTCATTTAGCCACTCCTACATGGGAGGAATTCACATACTGTACAAGCAGCGTTATGAATAACGTTCAGTTGAATATCCTGCATGTCGGTGTCTTGGTATGCTCTGCACCATCCCTCAATATTGGACACAACATTCACTGCTCTCAATACAAATGTAAGTAAGTTTAAGATGAAACAAGAAACAGAGATGCAAAAAGATGTCAGATTAAGAATATAGAGATAGTGTGACAAGGGCAGGATAAAGTTCAGAAAGATTACGAGGATCTTTTCTGTGACAATTGTGTCAGGAGAACCAGTCCAACCTGATACAGATACTTGATGCTTTATCTTTTCTGAGAATATTTCATGCCAACATTGCCGTTCTTGTGTGTCAGGAACTGTTCTGACCAGCATTAGACAGTGTCAGGCCTCGGCACTCCAATACACCTGAACATTATTGATGTTTTAACTAGAACTTGTGAAGTGACTCGTTTAGTTGCTAAGCTTCCCTTGTGTTTTTCGTGCTGATTGTTTTTTGAATGCGGGTTCCTCGTACATCCTGTTTTTAGTTTACTGAGTTTTGATTTTGATATGCATGGAGTTCCCATGCTATGTGCACTATTTAAGTTTGTCATGACTAGCGATCATTGCTGAGACCTGAACTTGGGTTCTGAGTGAACAAATGTTCTGTGTACTCCAGCCCTCTTGAGTAAATATACTTTGGGTCATTTGTTATTCCTCTGTTACATTCTTCAAATAAATCCTCATTATTACTTTCTAACCTTGAGTCTTGAGTTTACTCTGCCCCTCAGTTCGTTTGTCTGAAGAACTCGTTACATTGTATTACTTGAGAGTTGCTGTAATCGAAGGGAATGATGGACAGACTATCACTACTGCAACGTTGCGGCATTACTTCTAGCTTGTCATAGAGAAATGTCCAAAAGGGATTCTTGAACTTTTTGCCTTCCACTATTACTGTTACTAACCTCAAGAACGGCATGGGCTAGATACACTAACAGAGGTAGAAGTCTGTTGAAGCTCTTTTGTCCCTCCGCAGACTGATCAAAATTATAATGGTTTGGTTTAGTTCAATTTGATGTTCATTTAAATTTTGAGACATTACTGCCCCTTTAACATCGGAGATATCAATTTCTAGTGTTGCATGAATCAGGAACAGGAGCTAATCCATTTGCCACTCTTTTCCGCTATTTCATAAAATCATGAATGATCTGATTATGACTGCCAAAGATGCCTTTATATTGCTTTGATTCATTGTCATTAATACGTTCTCTCTTGGCATAATGGACCTTATTAGGATTGTAAACTAAAAACGTAAGCATCTTTGATCCAAGAAATTGAGTTAGTACTATAGTGAGATAATGTGAACTGGTCTGGGAACAACCACTCAAAGGTTTGTATCTCATGAATTTTATGTTTCTTATATAGTGTAGCAATTATTAAGTGGCATCTTGACCCCCTTGCATAATTTAATATAGTTTTTCAATTATGGCCAACTCAACTGGCTGACAAAGGATGGAGCATCAATTGAAATATTAATTCTGATTCTCTTTCCGTAGGTGCTGCCTGACCTTTCCTGCTGACTCTGTCCACATTTTCTGTTTTTATTTCAGATCTTGAGCACCTGTAATTTTGTATTTATTTATTGATGTATTCCTTAAGTTCCACCTCACGGGTTTATTCACATTGGAGTATAATTGCAGTAAATGTAATGGATGGATTTGGAACTGCTTATTATTTTCACATGTACCAAGATACAGTGAAAAAATTGTCTTGCATACTGCTCATACAGATCAAATCATTACCCAGTGCATTGAGGTAGAAAAAGGCAAAACAGTAACAATGCGATCAAAGTTTAACAGCGACCGAGAGGTGCAGTGCAGGTAAACAATAAGATGCAAGATCATAATGTGGTATACTGTGAGGTCAAGAGTCCAACTTATTGTACAACAGAACTATTTAATAGTACTTCAAAAGTGGGTTAGGAACTAGAGACTGGTAGTACATGCTTTCAGGCTTTTGTATCTTCTGCCTGATGAAAGTGGGGAGAAAAAGTAATGCCAGGGATGGCTGGGGTCTTCGATTATGCTTGCTGCTTTATCGAGGCAATGAGAAATATAGACAGAGAGACTGTTTTCCATGATATTCTGCACCGTGTTCACAGCTCTCTGCAGTTTCTTGTGGTCACGTACAGAACAGTTGCCATGCCAAGCAATTATGCAACCATATACTGTAGGACGCTTTCTAAAGTGCATCAATAAAGGGTCACCAGAGATGTGTGTAACCCTCAGGTTCGGTCAGCAGCGTAAGTCTAGGGAAGACAATCTTTGGTCCCGCCAAACGTGTGAAATTTGAGGTGCAAAACCTCCTGTTTGTGTGGATGCAGTGTGATTTGTTCCCCTGTTACAAATCAGTACCACGAAATAACAGACAGTACACCATATGCAATTAAACGATTTAGCTTTATAATTCTTATTTTGACCAAAGGGTTAGTAAAGAAAAACAAAAAGGAAAGGGCCCATTTGAATGAAACAGTCTAATGTGCACAAGTTGGAAGTTGGAACTCACGGCTTCCTTTCCGCTGGTCCACCATCGATTTCCCGGGCTTCGTCGACTCCTGGCCTCACTCCAAGTCCACTCCTTTCTGGTGTCTATGACCTCTCCTTTCTGCCATCTTCTCTCTCCATCTCTCGCCGAACAAAAGACCCAGATCTCCTTGGTGTTAGGCACACAGCAAGATAAAAACACTCCCCTCATTGGACAGTTCACATTCCAAAGCACCTGTTATCTCCAACCATAACCCAAACACAGAAAGACCATCACATTTGCAGTGAAACCTTTCATGCTACATTTCTTTTGCCTCCTGAGAAAGTAGAGGAGTCGGTGAGCTTTCTTGTCAGTGGTCTCTATGTGGTTGGACCAGGACTGGCTATTGGTGATGTTCACTCCTAGGAATCGGAAGCTCACTACTCTTTTAACCTCAATACCATTGATGTTGATAATAACTTGTTGACTAATTTAGTCAACAATGTTGATTTCGGTCTTGGACTAATTGATATTAGAAATTCTATTATATATACATTTACATTAAAGAATATTATTCAGACTTCCTCTGTGCAATTCAAAAATAGCACACCTTTTCTAGGACTTGTTAAAATGTATAAAAACAGCAACATTTAATTAATTCAAACATGACAAAATTATACAATGCCTAATTTAGTGTAAGATGGTCCAACACGTACCAGCTATGTGAGTAGCAATCATTTCTATTATTATTCATATATTAAATAACCTCTATGCAGTAGTGTTTTTCCAAATACAATAATATATTCAGCATTAGAACACTTGTGTGTCTAAGTTATCACAGCTTTATTAATAATCATTGACATTTTTGAATACATATGCATATAAGTAAAATTATTATCACATAAATGATGTGGTAAAACCTATCTTCAAGTCAATCCCAATTATGTCTTTCCTTGTTTGTAAGACCTTCTGCCTTTTTGGCTTTCCCATTTTAACTGCAGTTTTAATCACTGAAGATGCTGTGGTTATTCTTCAAAGATTGATAGTTAATTTTTAATTAAACCCAATTCTGCACTGACTTCAGTTTCACAATCATTTATTGGGATTGGCAATTTCTTCTGTCTGTTATAATCTACACGCATCCTTTGGTTTACCTGATCCTAATGTGGTTAAAATTTCAGTAGTGTGAGCCATTGTAATACTGCAATCCCTTCTCCAGTGTTGATCTGCATTACCATACAAACCCCTGCAAAAACAAAACTGGGGATCATTGAAACCAATAATCCAACAATGTTTAAAATGATCCAAGAACTGTCAGCTATGTGAACAGAAGGGAACAGCATGCTGCAGTTTGAACATGACGCATAGTTACTTGTAGGAGACAGTTCTATCTGTAATTACCACAGCATGGGTTCCTCATCTCCATGAAAGTACAGCAGAATTTTCTTTTGTTTATCAGTCAAAGTTTTGGAATGTGTATCGTGACCACAAATGAAATACAACTAGGGCTAGAATTTCCCTAATTTTCCAGAGTTTTTTGTGGTGAACCAGAAAACTTTGATACTTTAGGAACCAGAGATTAGACTACTCTGCGTGGTATTTTCAAGTATCACCTGTTTTGTTAAGGTCCCAAAAGGAGTGATAGAGCATGTATATGCACACATTGGTCAGAGGTGCATTGCTTATTATATTGGGTAAAGACAAACAGGTGTTTTTTATTCAAGGGAGTGAAGCAGGCATATATAGATATAATATGTCTAATTCAGATTTGTACTCATTTATTTATTGCATGCACATTGAAACATACAGTGAAATACGTCACTTGCGTTAACAACCATCACAACTTAAGGATGTATGAGGACGCAGAAGTGTCGCCACACAATCCAGTACCAACACAGCACGTCCACAATGCTCGGCAGATCAACATAGAAAACAACAGAACAGAATACAACAAGCAACAAACCAACAGCAGCAAAACAAGCCACTTTCCTCCCTCCCACCCATCTACACACATGGACAGTCCTCTGAATCCGGGCCAGGGCTCCGTGCCTCCATTCTCCATTTCTGAAAACATCACTTCTACACTGGCTTGCCCTGGAATAACCAACAAACCTTGAATTCTCAACTCGAGTAATATTTTAAATGCCATAGTCACACTGCTTTATCCTTGCCATGTCACTTTCACCAGTAACAATGAACTAATTTTATTTACAGATTTAAAGAATGCCTTCAGTTTGACCACATTTTACTTAGGATTTCCAGCTTGCCAAAGGCATGTGTGTGTGTCCTGTTCACCTCTGATTTGCTGTGTTCAGACTCTGTTCTTGCTCTTGCTGTGTGGCCATTATTCGCTCCATGTGCCTCGTTGTGGAGCCCTGAACTACACCCATGTGATCTTTGCACGAGTTCCAACTGATTCTGTCTCAATTCACAGAGCTCCTTCTGTTGGTTCGTGTTGAAGATAGTAGTTCCTCCTGTTGGTTCGTGTTGAACTGGTGCCGTTGTTCTGACCCTGGAGACTCTGTGGTCTAGCCATCTTCATTTTTATATTTCCTCTTCAACTTCAGAGAGGATCGTGGAGATACATGAGAGACAGATTTTCACCCAAAGTTGCATGATGTGGAATCAAGACTGGAGACTTCTTCACGATTACTCTGCTCAGCACTGGCATCTATATGATGTCTATGAAAGGTGGAGTTCTTGTGCTTCTCTTGCACAACCTTTCTGGAGCTCTTATGAATGCTGTTATGAGTTTCTTGAGTTGCAACAGGTTAAGCATCCAAGCTCCTCAAAGACCTCTGCGTACTCTTTATTGAGTGTTGCCTAGTCACCTTTGGTCTGTGAAGCCACTATGAAAACTCTTTCCACCAGGTTGAGCAGTCAGACCTAATACTTGCTGTACTCTCTTTTCAACAATCAGTAGCTGTGCCTTTAGGTGCTCTCTCTTGTGCTTGAAGTTCACTATATGGGTTCCTTTCACTGGAATGTTCTCTCCAGTATAGCCTGACACTTGTAACTTCACTGGAAAAATCTTGCTCTTTACTTTGAGGGTCTTGTAAACATCTATGGATTATAGCTTCACCTAGGCTCTGGTGTCAAGCTTGAATGGAATTACTGTCTCATTCACAGTCACTGGAACGATCCATTCTGGTTTACCAGCACCAGCAGCCTGCAGAGAATCTACAAAAACTTACTTCATTTCCTCAGCAACTGTTGGCACCTTTCTCTTGGTAGCTTTCTGGCACTTTGCTAAATGATTCCTCTTCCCACAATTATTGCAGGTCTTTCAATAAGCAGGACACGCCTTCGGAATGTGCCTTCGTCCACATTTGTTTCATTTACCGTTTAATCCTACTTCCTTGCCACGCTGTTGCTTTGGGAAGCACCTTGCGCTCTGCCCCTCTATTTTCACCACATACACTGTTGTTTCTGCCCTATGCAGCTCTTTATTTTGAGATCATAAGGTCTCCACTGTCCTACACATATTGACAGCTTTTTCTAGCATTAAAACTTTCTCCTGGAGCAATCTTTCTCTGAGAACATTATCTGGGATTCTGCAAGCTATTTTGTCTCTGACCAGTGTATCTCTCAAGTTTCCAAACTCACAGGACTTACTCAATGTGTGAAGCTCATCTAAGTTTTGGTCAAAACTGACACTGTTTCTGTTCACAGGAGAACTTATATTTCTAATGTGCCATTTTTACTTGGGATGAAATACACTTCAAATTTTGTCATCAGAGTGTCCAATGTCAAGGCTATCTCATCAATTTGAAAGCTGTTATAGATGTCCAAACCATCTTCGTCAATTACGTGTAGAAAGATGTTTTCAATCTTTCTTCTGTCTCACTGGCTCTGCTCACCGCTATATATATATATTGAATCACTGTTTGAAGTGTTTCCAATTATCAACTAGATTGCCAGTAAACTGCAGAGGTGCGGAAGGACTCAGATTATCCATTGAAGGGATTTTTAGATTCTCAACTCAACTTCTTGGAGAACTTCAAAAATGCATGCCTTCTTGCCAGCAGCTTCTCTCCATCGGAAGCCTGCATCTCTTTCTTAGACGCTCATGGTATGCTTTGCATTTAGACCTCACGCCAACTGTTGACACCATGTTATGTCAGTTTTTTAACAAAGACAAACTTTGCATGGACTTTCAAACGCTGGAATTAATGTTATTTACAGGCTTACAGAGTGACTTCAGCTCGTGCACATTTTCCACATTTTCAGCCTGCCGAGAGCATGTGTGCGTGCCTTGTTCAGTGATGTCACTTCCAGTTCCATGTGAGCCGTCCACATTGCACACTGGGAACTCAAGTTCTTTATTATGCACACACATACCTCTGCCTCTGACTGGAGCAACTATATGAAACAATGAACCGTACCTTTGTACCCTATCCTCAATACAAATTCCATGAAAATTTCTTTGGTATGAACACTTTCTGAAAAGGCCATTCAGTGGCATACAAAGTTCAGAGATCATTTATAGACCTTGTTCTTGCCATACTCAGAATGAGGAATAGCAGGTGTTCTGACAAAATAACCCAGAGGAACACATTGCAAATGTAAGTAGCATAACTTATGCTTATTGGGGAGAGTAGTTTGATCTCCTCAAAACATTCATTCAAAGGTTCCGCATCTCAGTCAACACTAAATGAGATCCCTCACTTCACAATATGATGGTAAAGGAATGTTGGTGCATTACTCCATATTCCCCAACATGGAAATAATTCAACCTAACCTTTGAAAAGGTTCACAATGTTGGTAATTATCACGACGATACATGGATATCCTTAAGTAGCCTACCAACTCATGCTATTTTTGTAATGGTACTGGGACAGGGATAGGTTTATCAAGATGTCATCAAGGGGGAGACCATTGGTCCTGTCCAAAAGAAATGACAAAGCAGAAACCTACAAATTGTGGTTTCAGTACTTATGAAAATTGTTCATTGTCTATTTCGCCTGTGAATACAGACAGACAGACATACTTTATTGATCCCGAGGGAAATTGGGTTTCGTTACAGTCACAGCAACCAAGAATAGTGTAGAAATATAGCAATATAAAACCATAAATAATTAAATAATAAGTAAAATTTTCCAAGTGGAAATAAGTCCAGGACCAGCCTATTGGCTCAGGGTGTCTGACACTCCGAGGGAGGAGTTGTAAAGTTTGATGGCCACAGGCAGGAATGACTTCCTATGATGCTCAGTGTTGCATCTCGGTGGAATGAGTCTCTGGCTGAATGAACTCCCGTGCCTAACCAGTACATCATGGAGTGGATGGGAGACATTGTCCAAGATGGCATGCAACTTGGACAGCATCTCAGTCTTTCTTACAGTATGCAGTAGTGGGACAGATATATAGCAACAAGGGCCACAAGTTATAGCAAGGGATGGAAACAATGCTCTTTGGGAAGTCACAATGTTATGATAGGGAATATGAATTAAGATCTGATCATTGGAGGATGAACTTGCTGAAAAGGTGGAAGGCTGAAATAATGGAAATAATAGAGGATAATGCTTTCATGAAACATCAGAGGTGATTGTCAGTATAAAGTGGGTGAATTTAGTAAGTAAAGTTAGTATTATTTATAAAATGTAAGTATTGCACGTCTACCGGGGTTCCGTGGTAGTCCTTTGGGCAGCCAACTGAATGAGAGGAGGATAATGATCCGAAAATAAATATCTTTGGATCAAGAGGAGGGAGAAGTTCTGTTACTGGAATCACCCCATGTAATAATTATCAGAGAGAATCTGTATTTACCCATAGGTAACCTTCATTGTCTCAACTAAAAAGCGTGTGGGTTCACAAACTAACTACCTGTGTGCACACCCACTAGAATTCCCTGACCCGCCGTGAACAGTCAGTGAAGAGAAAAGGTGTTAACTGGGAAAGGCGTCTACGCTGACCAGGATTCCTCGTGGGACTGATCTCCTCATGTCCGTGGAGTCCTCCTCATCCGTGATGGTCGATCTCTGGTTGCTGAAGAGTTTGGCTGCTTCCCCTGTCCTTGATTCATTCAATATCCACTAATTAGTAGACTGTAGTTCCTTCTGGTCAACACAAGTAAACAGTGAGGTCTTGCAGGCGAAAGTTTAATCGAAGTAGGACAATGGGGTCATGTTAATTTGCTTGCATCAAACCAGACAACACTGGCTAAGTTAATTACACCATTATGACTGAGTTCAAGGAAACTTGCAGACTAGACTCATTTTGTCACTTAACACATCATACATAGTCACAAGTATAGTTGATCAATCAATGGATAGGATATTTGTGTACTCAGCATCAGGCCTCACAGCATTAATTTCGGATGGTGGGGATCTCTGTCCCCAGAACCTTCACATCTGTGTGAATTACTTTGTCCTAGCAAACATATTTGAAAAGCATCACATGCAGATAATGTCAACTAATAGTAAAACAGTATAAATACTAGAAAGCATTGGGAATTGTTACAAATGACAGAATGGTGGGGTGAAATAAAGAAGAACTACAATTAACTCCTCAACCTTTAGTTGCTATGATGGACAACTCTTTGGCATGTTCCTTTAGTTTGGAAATCTTTTGTAGTTTATAAGTCCTTCGGAATTCAGAAATCTTTTATAAATCAGACATCCTCTGAGAGTGTTAAATGTATTTTAAGAACTAGTTGTCTAAATTTAAATGTGTATCATTAATAATAAAGTAAGTTGTGTAAATTACTTTGTTAGCAGGGAAGTATCTCCTTTTTGGTAGAGAGACGGAATCCATCACTAAATTGTGGGTAATGGCAGCTAGACCTTACCTCAGTGACTAGAGAGGGAAGTAAGCTCATCTTTAAAGAGTGGATGGATACAATATAACCTCCCTAGAGTACAACCTCCCCATAGATACCTATATTGGATAGGGCTTAAAATCTGCTTTTGAGTGCAGGGCTTTGTGGACAGTGAACCCCACAACATCACACCTCCAGTACGTGTTGGCTGCATCGCAATAAGGTCCAATGTGAGAGACATGATTGTGCTTTCAAGGCTCAAGGATGGTTTCAAGATTTTAAGAAGTGGAAGAAAACTTAGCAACTAAGTTTGCCTTCAGTTGACTGAGTTCTTCCCCACAACTGTCACACTCTTTGTGTCCTTTTGGTTAGCACATACTGTATGACTCAATAATAATAATAAATCAGTACTGTAGGTGAGCTGTGCTAGTCTGATTACTCTTAGTCTTGCAGTTCTTAGAGAGCATGGGGATGTCCCAACATAGGTGAGGTGGAGTAAGAGACACACAAACTAAAAAAATGCCATAAACCTACAAAAATATGTCTTTATAATCAGAGGACTAAGATTCATCTGATAGCATAAACCTGACCTTTCCCCGTTATTCAGGTTACCTACTAACTCTTTATAACTTATAGTTCATTACAGGGTTTAAGAAATGGTAGTTAATTTAGTAAATTAAATTTACAGGCAGATGTAATGGAATACAGTGGAAAAACAAGCTATAATAACCAAGGGATCTGTAGACCTTCATGGTAAAACTTTAAAGAAAACTAGCAATGAAGGTATCTCACAAGTTTCTGGTTTGTGCCACTTTTTACTTTTTAGAATGAGAAAGTTCCATGGCTATATGCTTTAGTTTTTATTTTTCAGATATCATTTGATAAGCTGTAGCAAGGAGGGCTTTAAAAATATTTCAACATTCATGCAACTGGGCCAAATTTTCCTTAACCCCTGACCACTATTGACTTGTAGTTTGACAGTGTACATTGTGCATCTGCCACCTCACTCACTCCAACCCCTCTCAGGTAACATGACCCTGACAGGTTTCCAGTTTCTGGCCATTACCATAAGCTTATTTCTTAAGCGGAACAAATGAACCCTCAAATTTGACCTAGTACAGTTGAAACACTGTAGTCCAGAATCCTTAGTACCTGATTGGTGCTTAAACCACAGAAATCGTCCAGATCACCTTCCTCTGAGCAGAACTGTTCTTTTTAAATATACTGCAGATAGACCTTGGGTAGTATAAGCATTTTGAGAATTGTCCATGATTTGAGTTTCTGAAAGTCAGAAAAGGTATCAGCTGGGATTACCGTTGGCTGTGATCATAAAAGTTGCACTGGTAGGTTAATTGGCTATAGGTTAATACAGATCTTAGTTACTTTTAGATCTCAGTTAGAATTATGTTAGACCTTAGTGAGTAGAGATCAGTAATACAAATTCAAAACATGTCAGATGAGAGAAGCTGCTGAACAATTGAATGTCAGAGTAGAGAGTTTCAACCTGCACCTAAAACTGAAAGTGGAAATCCAAAAGAGTAATAAGCTTTTAGATCGGCTGCACCTTCCTCAGCTTTGTAACTAAGGCCTGCACAAAAGTATATTAAAGAACACTAATTGGCCAGAACCAGAATTTTAATTTGAACTGAACTGCAAAAAGTTACTATTCTCCTTCTTTTTAGCAGGCCAGGACTGTCAATGCAGCATTGTAAATAATTATCCTGGGTTATTGGGCCAAAGAAGCCATCTTGCCAATGTCATACTCAGCCTGGCTCCTTGTCAGCTTGTAGATTGGGAATCTGTTTGTTAATTTGGATGCTAATAGCACCACTCATTTGTCCCTCTTGGTGCAGGATAGAACAACACATGCATGAAGCATAAGAAGATGACTAAAAAATCTCACCAGTTTTGGGAAATTAAACCATTCTACAAATCAAGATTCATGCCTATAAATGTTTATACTTAAGGTTAAAACTAGAACTTTGCACATTTTCAGCACAGCAGCCAGGGCAACATATTGGATACCTCTGCCTCTTTAAGCTCCAGTATTCTCTTTGACCTCTAAAAGGCAGCTGGTGCATCTAATCCTTCACTATCATCTCTCATGAAAAACTCGAAGAGTATCACCTCTGCCATTGATACTGAATGGATACTGAGCCCATGCACACAACCTGACAACCCTTTTATTTCTATTTTTGCACTTTTTATTTAATTTATCTATTTAATATATATACTTCTGCATTTTACATTTTACTCTATTTTTATGTATTGCATTGTACTGCTGCTGCAAAGACAACAAACTTCATGACATATGTTGGTGATATTAAATCCAATTCTGACTCAACATCTGACACTCATGCCCAGACAACCCAGCCAGGGTTGATCAGGTCTTGGCTTGTGTCCCAGCAGTACCGGTCCACAGGTCACACCTCTCATTCCATAGCCATCCGGAGGCTCACCCAGCAGCCTCTGCAATGGTTCTGCTGGCTCCTTTCTTTGCAGTCCCCATAATGCCAAGGGATGAGTAGGTTCTGTGCAGCGAACACCCAGCTAAGCCTCCACATCTCTCCTCTATAGGCTCGTATTGTGCCCTCCACCCTTGTCTCTAGCACTACTCTACCAGCTCCTGGTATTTCACTTTCTTACGCTCAAACACCTCCTCTATCTGGTTTTCCCAAGGAACTGTCGGTTCCATCATGACTACATGCTTTGAGGTTTCTGACAGAAGGACCATGTCAGGCCTCGGGAATGATGACACGATGGAGTCAAGGAAGTTGAATTTGGTGCCAAGATTGACATTCAATTGTCAGTCAGTCACCATGGCAAGCAAGTCGGCTGGTGATCTGGGCTGGGGCTTTGGCTGGTGTCCTGCTTTGACAAAGGCTACGGGCTTTCTGGGTTGGCGGAGGTGACTACTGTTGTTAATGGCCCAGGAGATATTGCCTACCACTGTCTTCAGCAACTGGTGTTGGTGCCTGCAGTAGCATTCTTCTCCTGAGGCTTTTGGGCAGCTGCTGAGAATGTGTTCCAGGGTACTTCTGCCAGGGACAGAGAGGACATGATGGTGCCTCACTTTTTGCCCCAAGAGACTAGGCAGGATCAGGATGTGCTGGGGTTCTGCCTGCCAGATGTTGGACCAGGAGATCTTCCACTTCAGCGCACCCTCCCACCCTGTTCAAGTTCCCTGCTGCCACATTCTTACCATCCTGGTAGTACACACTTCCTCAACAGCTGCTTTCCTCTTCCTGGACAGGGTTGTGTCTGTCCCTGCTGAAGTGGGTTGAAAGAAAGCTGGCCGGCTCCATCTGAACGGACGCCACTGTCCCTACCAGATCCCTGTGCCTCAGATGTGACACAGCCATTTCCACTGCACCCTTAGCCTTCCATTTCCTGCCTATCAGGACCTCAGTGCCTAATAGAATAATCAGACGAATACTTCCTGTGATTCCTTGAATAAAACAGCCGAATCATGCAAATAGATTTTAGAAAAGCAAACACAAGAGGCCCAGAGAAAGCACAGTATCAAGAAGTGTAGATTGATTCTGTAATAGAGCAGGACATGTATTCCTTCGTCATTTTGTCATTAGTGCATGGCCAGCACAGAGTTATAGAAATCAGCCCTTCTCATAACTAAAGTTCTCCGATCTATTGGCTTCCTATGACATTTCAGAAGGCAATAAAAACCAGTTACTTTTTCTCTTGATGGTAGGATGCATTAATGTGGTGCTGGTATCTTTACTGAGGTGTTGCCTGCAGTCATGGGCATGTGGGAGAGAGAAGATTGATGTCTTCTTGTATGCAGAATCATCTGAGATATCATATTACTTTAAAGCTGGGGCATCAAAGCTACTCTTTCATTCTCAGAAGCCTTTAATGATATCATGGAATTGTGCCTCATGAGTTAAACACTGCTTGAGTTATGACCCATGTTGTGAATCTGCTCTCCTGGCACGTGACACAACAATGCTTGACTATTTGTATTGCTATTCACGCTCCGAAGAAGTTCTGATTTTTGACGAGGTTTACCAGAGTTATTAAATGCTTGTTATAGTATTTAATTTACATTCCATCAATCAACAAACTTGGCTTCTAAGTGAAAAATAAATAGTCCCTTCAGCAAGCTTTTCACAGACACAGAAATACATAATCACAGATTGGATTGCCTGAATCAGTGATCTGGACAGGAGCTGTACTTCATGTAATTCAATATAACCGACTTGAAATAGTGTGAGTCATGCCAACCCAGGAAGCCCACAGCTGCTCCAGCACTGCCTCTCACTTTGACCTGTGAAACCATTAGCAACTTAATGCACCTGTGAAGAAAGTGCTTTGGATGTATATTAGCAGAAACAACTTCCTTGCCCATCGAATTTTCTTCACTGTCCATGCATGATAAGTACGCTCCAAAAAAGCAGGAAAATTTATTCCCTTAACTTGTGACCAAGATCGTGCACTTACACACTAAAAATTTAATTGGAAGGGAAAAATTTTAGAGTAGCAGCTAGAGGTAGTGGTTAGAAGTGCCCACAGAGATCTGTTCCTGCCTGTTCTGTCCTCTCTGCAGGATGGTGATTTAGAAAGATTTTTTTACCAAATTTACTGATGACAGTAAATTCAGGAGAGGAGGAATAGTGCGAGGATCAAAATTACTGCAAATGGATCTTGACAAACTGAAGTTGCAAAGAAATTTGAAATGGGTTTCAATGGCATTTAAACTGTTCTGGTGCATTTTGTGAACAAAAAGAAGCCTGCCTGCCAGCAGCAAACCCTTCATGCCCACTACCCACCTGAGTGGTAAATACGTGCTTGCCTTTTCCTGATCTGTAACGTCCAGCATCCTTCCTGAATCAAAATGATAAGGACTGGCAAGTTAAAGGGCTATGCTCAACAAAATGCTGTTTTGTGAAAAGGCCAGAACAAACCCCACCCAAAATACAGCCGAGGAAAACTTTAACAGCCTGTTAAAGCACACATCCAGAATTCTCAACTCTATCAAGCACTTTAAATGCTACTGAGCATTAAGAGGCATCTAGACACATTCCAAAATAATTATAAATATATTAAATAATTGGAAAATAAACCATCACAATTAATTCAGAAGATATGAATACCTACACTTGTCTAAGTCCCTCACAACAATGACTGGATTCAATGTTGATACATCAGCAGATTCCCCAGTAAGTTTGCAAATTCCATGCTTTCATGGGAATCCTGAACTTGCTGTCATTTATGTTGTGTATGTAATATTTCAGTAATATTTAAGTAATAGTGGTTGATCAATAGTGGTTGCTTGCATAATTCATTATGATTTATATGAATGAAGTACGTGAATAGCATACATCATCATGTCATTGTGTTTTAAGTGTGAGCATCACTAAAGTAAAAAAAACTGAACTAAGATACTTTCTTCTGGGCTCCAATCTTTTTCTTTCTATTAGTTATATGTTTGGAGTTATAAAACAATATAATGACAACAAGGAAGTTTTAAATGTACCCGAGATGATTACCTACCTGTTGAAGCGCAGTGAGAAATTTGAGTTTAAAAAAAATCGCGCCACATTTTTTCATCACAGGTGGAGAAAGACATACAAGTTTTAAAAAAGACAGAAAATGGATGAACTCAGGAGTTTATAAACAATGAATACTGGGTGATAATAATCATAAATTAGAAAAAAAGGACAGATATAGCTGGCTACATTGGAAAGATAGATGCATTCGACTGCATAAGAGGTAAGTGTACATTGTATCACTAACAAGAGGAAATCTGCAGATGCTGGAAATCCAAGCAACACACACAAAATGCTGGAGGAATTCAGCAGGCCAGGCAGCATCTATGGAAAAAAAGTATAGTCGATGCTATGGGCCGACACCCTTCGGTAGTCCTGAGAGCGACTGAGAGAATAAGGCAGTATTGTAAAGCCAATAAAAAAGCCATTGAGAAGTAAGCACCATTTTTCCTGAGTGCATTGGGTGGAAGAGCACACAGTTTGCTCAGAAACTTGACTGATCCAACCAAGCCAGCTGAAATGATCAGGTGCACCCTGAGGCTGTATGAGGAGCCTCCTGCTCTACCTGTTTCACACTTGTGACTGTGAGGCTAAGGACAGCTCTAATGCCATATTTAAGTTTGCTGATGGCACCACTGTAGTAGGCTGAATCAAAGGTGGTGATGAGTCAGCATACAGGAGGGAGAATGAAAATCTGGCTGGGTGGTGTCACAACACCAACCTCTTACTCAATGTCAGCGAGACCAAGGTGCTGATTATCAGAAGAAGGAAACCAGCTGTCCATGAGACAGCCCTCATTGGAGGATCAGAGGTGGACTGGGTCAGCAACTTTAAATTCCTTGGTGTTATCATTTTGGAGGACCCGTCCTGGGCCCATCACACAAGTGCCGTTACAAAGAAAGCACAGCAGTGCCTTTACTTTCTTAGGAGTTTGCAAAGATTCGGCATGACATCTAAAACTTTAACAGACTTTTATAAATGTGTGAGGGAGAATATATTGATGGTTATCATCACAGCCTGATATGGATCACCAATGCCCCTGTATGGAAAATCTTTCAAGAAGTAGTGGATATGGTCCAGCCCATCACAGGTAAAGCCACCTCCACCACAAAGCATTGTCAGCATTTATTCATCACCACCACCCGGGACATGCTCTCTTCTCACTCTTGCCATCAGGAAGAAAGTACAAGAGCCTCAGGATTCACACCACCAGGTTCAGGAGCTGTTATTATCCCTCAACCATCAGGCTCTTGAACCAAAGGGGATAACCCATCACTGAAATGTTCTCACAATCTATGGACTTGCTTTCAAGGACTTGTCATCTCATGTTCTCTAAATTTATTGCTTATTTATTATTACTGTTTCTTTCTTTTTGTATTTGCAGTTTGTTGTCTTTTGCATGCTGGTTGAACAGTCAGTTGGAGTGGCCTTTCATTGATTCTATTAAGGTTATTGGATTTATTGAGTACGTGCACAAGAAAGTGAGTGTCAGGGTTGTATATGTGACATAGATGTACTTTGATAATAAACATACTTCCAACTTTGAACTTTACTGAAAGTAATTCAGGAATGTTTAGAACCAAAACTGTTGTTAATTGCAGAACGCTTCGGGTTTCCTAAGTGAATTCAAAAGGAAGGGGTATCCATTTCAGCTTAAGTGGCTGAATTGAAGAAGTTGTCTGAGTATGGTCAGTTCAGTGATGGAACACTGAGCAATCACTTAGTTTGTGGAATCTTATAAGAAAGCACTCTAAAGTGTCTCTGAACTAAAGCACAACTTACATTTAAGAGAGCAATGGAGACAGCAGACGAAGACAAAATTGAGTTACAGTCAGGAATTAAGGTGAGTATGAAAAAAATTGCCATGTCCAAACACAACTGGACCTGGCCAAACATAATGTGTTACCGTTGAGGCAGAGTCTCACACACACCAGACCAATGCAGGTTTAAAAGTGAAACTGGCAGAAAATGCAACTAAGTAGGATACATAGAAAGCACATAAAAAATAAACGGAATACACAGGGAAGAGAAAAAGATTTTCAAAAGTTCCAGTTTCTAAAAGAGCTGCCATTTGTATTCTGTTGATAAAAAATCTGATAATGATGAAAGTGACACAAGAGATTTACATTGTGAAAACTAACGAGAGACAAGCAATATAGTTTACATCAGAAGAGAATGGCAAATTAATTAAAATGGAATTGGACACTGGCTTGGCTGTTTCAGTCATTCCGCAGAAGAAGTTTGAATAGCATTTCAAAGATACTGAACTGAAGGCTGCCAATATCCAATTAAGAACTAATAACTGAGAAAAGATAACTCTGTGGGAATGACATTTGTAACAGTGAAATACAACAGCCAGCAAGTCACATTGGGCTTGTATGTGGTAAAAACAGCAGGACCAGCATTGTGAAGAGTGTGAGTGGCTGAGACAATGACAATTTGATTGGAGATCTATCCACTATTTGCATGCCATATCCCCTGCAACAGAATTAACTTAAAGTGAATTATGAAATATACTGGATAATGCCACAGCAGTGTTCAAGGAATTAAAACTCAAACGTATGAAGGGTAAAATGGCATTAACTGAAAATGCCACACCCAAGTTTTACAAGGCCTTTCTGATTCCTTATACCATCCATGATAAAGTAATCAATGAGATAGATCGCATGGAGGATGAAGGAATTCATTCCAAGGTTGAGAGGAGCCTAGGGACAATGCCAGTGGCCCCAGCAGACAAAAAGAATGAGTCTGTCAGGATCTGTGGTGATTTTTAGGTCACCATCAGCCTAGTACTGAAAGTAGATCATTACCTTCTACCCAGGATAGAGGATGTCTTTCTGGGAGGAAACACTTCAGCAAAGTGGACGTTGCTGAGTCCTACCTACAGATAGAGATGAAAGAGGAGTCCATCGGGTTTCTCACTAGGGCTTTATGGTTATAATAGGCTTATTTTTGGAGAAGTATCTGCACCGGCACTCTGGCAGAATGCTATGGTTCAGGCAGCCCAGGCGGTCAGTGTTACCTGGATGACTTAAATGTTACTGGTAAGGATGATAAGGAACATCTCTAAAATCGTAAGACGGTGTCAAAAAGATTAGAAGATTATAGGCTCTGAACGTGATGCAACAAGTTTGAATTCTTTAAACCAAGCATGAGTTACTGTGGTCATGCCGTTGTACAAGATTTACACAAAGTGCTGAGAAAATTCAAGCAGGCATGGATGCCCCAAGGCCAAAGGACATGTCATAGTTGCCCCATTTAGGAGTTTTTCAATTACTATAAAAGGTTCCTGCCGAACCTGGCTGCTGGGCTCCACACCTTAAACTCATTACTACTGATTGGGAAGAAATGGTAATGGACAAAGCAATGTGAGATGCCTTTCCAAAAGTCAAAGGAAATGGTGACATCAGACATTGTACTCACACATTATGATCCACCTCGTAAGTGAAGCTACCTGTGGTACCTTGCTTTATGGTATAGGAAGTGTCATGCCACATGTTATAGGAGCAGTCGTGCCACTTGTACGGGAGAGAGTTTACCCTTGTGGCTGATCATCAACCACATGTCCATTTTCAATCCACAGAAGGATGTTCCACTAACAGCAGCAGCATGAACGCAGAGGTGAGGACACAATTACAAGATTGAACTCAAGAGGACAGCTAATCATGGAAATGCTAATGGATTGTCCTGTTTTCCCTTGAAAAGGAAAAACCTGAAAAATTTACAAAATTACATACTGTGGCGACCCACTTCCCAGCGCACTCGAACCGGCTCACAAAGTGGCGCGTGCCGGCATTGAGACCAGTCCCAAAGAGGGCGCCAAGCCTTCTTCACCAGCAAGGGGAAAAGCCCGCGCGTGGGACGGGACTGTGAATACGTGCCCCCGACAGCATTCCCGCCCGGGGAGGGCGGGAACAGAAAGGCTTTAAAGCGAGGCCGTGAAGTTTGAATAAACCTCTTTTGCAACTGCAGCTCACCAACTACGTGTCGTTATTTCAGCGCTGCGTGTAGCACACCGCTACAATTGGTGACCCCGACGGCCCAAACGATATTTGAACCGGAGATGAACGATGCCGCATCTGTTCGTGCAGTTTCGTTAAAACTGCCAAGCTTCTGGACGCTGCGGCCTCACCTATGGTTCCAGCAAGCAGAAGCCCAATTCCACGTTCGGCAGATAACCTTGGATGCCACACGTTACTACTACGTGGTGAGCTCCCTCGACCAGGAAACAGCCACCCAGGTTGAGGAGTTCATACAATCACCCCCGGAGGACAGCAAATACACAGAATTCAAAGCCCTGCTCATAAGGACTTTCGGACTCTCACGGCGCGAGCGAGCTGCCCGCTTACTGCACCTGGATGGTTTGGGGGACAGGCCACCGTCGGCTTTGATGAACGAGATGCTGTCCCTGGCCGGAGGATACAAGCCCTGCCTCATGTTTGAGCAGGCATTCCTGGAGCAGCTGCCCAAGGACATACGCCTGCTGCTGTCCGACGCGGATTTCAGCGACCCCCGGAAGGTGGCGGCCCGGGCAGACATGCTGTGGAAAGCCAAGAAGGAGAGTGGGGCGTCTGTTGCACAGATCACCAGGCCACGCTCCCAGCAGCAGACTGGACCAGGCCCGGCCGCAGAGCCCACTAACCCCGGAGGCAGGGGTGAGGAGACCAATGAACAATGGTGCTTCTACCACCAGCGGTGGGGCGCAGAAGCCCACCGCTGTCGCCCGCCCTGCAAGTTCCCGGGAAATGCCAGGGCCAGCCGCTGCTGATGGCTACGGTGGCAGGCCATCGGGATAGCCTCCTGTATGTGTGGGACAAGCGGTCGGGACGCCGCTTTTTGGTCGACACTGGAGCCGAGATCAGCGTCTTACCTCCGACAAGTTACGACACCCGCAACAGGGCACCGGGTCCCACCCTGAGGGCCACGAACGGCAGCACAGTAAGGACCTACGGCACCCGTACGGTGCGGCTACAGTTTGGCTCCAGCCAGTTCACGTGGGACTTCACACTGGCCGCCATAGCCCAACCCGTGGATTTTTTGCGAGCTCACAGCCTACTGGTCGACCTGCCGAGGCAGAGACTGGTCCACACCGAGACCTTTCAAACGTTCTCCCTGGGTGAAGCCCAGTTGCTGGCCCCACACCTAGACTACATCACGCTGTCTGACAACGACTTCACCAGAGTCCTGGTGGATTTCCCATTGGTTCTGGTGCTGCAGTTCACGGCAGCCATGCCCAGACACGGCGGACAACACCACATCCCAACACAAGGACCCCCGCCACGCCCGTGCTCGGCGGCTTCCCCCGGACAAGCTCCGACTGGCGAAGGAGGAGTTCAAGAGGATGGAGGAATTGGGGATCATACGGCAGTCTGACAGCCCATGGGCCTCCCCCCTGCACATGGTGCCCAAAGCAACAGGGGGCTGGAGACCATGCGGCGACTACCACAGGCTGAACGAGGCTATGACACCGGACCGCTACCCTGTGCCGCACATTCAGGACTTTGCAGCAAACCTGCACGGCGCACGGATCTTCTCCAAGGTGGACCTCGTCCGGGGATACCATCAAATCCCGATGCATCCGGACGACGTCCCCAAAACAGCACTCATTACCCCGTTCAGCCGTTTCGAGTTCCTCCGCATGCCGTTCGGCCTAAAGAATGCCGCACAGACGTTTCAGCGGTTAATGGACGCGGTGGGATGCAACCTGGACTTGGCTTTCATCTATTTGGACGACATCCTCATAGCCAGCAGCAGTCGTCAGGAGCATCTGTCCCACCTCCGTCAACTCTACGCCCGACTGGGTGAATACGGCCTGACAATCAACCCGGCCAAATGCCAATTTGGGCTCGACACCATTGACTTCCTGGGCCACAGGATTACTAAAGACGGGGCAACCCCTCTGCCCGCCAAGGTAGACGTGGCCCGCCATTTCCCCCGACCCAACCCAATCAAAGGCCTTCAGGAATTCGTGGGTATGGTGAATTTCTACCACCGCTTCCTCCCTTCAGCTGCCCGAATCATGCGCCCCCTGTTCACCCTGATGTCAGGTAAGGGCAAGTAATTTACCTGGGATGAGGAGTCCGCCGCCGCTTTCATTAAAACCAAAGAAGCCTTGGCAAATGCCGCGATGCTAGTGCACCCCAGAACGGACGTCCCTACCGCCCTCACAGTGGACGCATCTAACATGGCAGTCGGTGGAGTGCTGGAACAACTCATCGAGGGTCGTTGGCAACCCCTGATGTTTTTCAGCAAACACCTGCGACCACCCGAGCTCAAATACAGTGCTTTCGACCGGGAACTGTTGGCGCTATACCTGGCAATCCGGCATTTCAGGTACTTCTTAGAAGGTAGGCCCTTCACCACGTTCATGGACCACAAACCTCTTATCTTTGTGTTCACGAAAGCATCCGACCCCTGGTTGTCCCGCCAGCAGCGACATCTGTCCTACATCTCCGAATACACGACGGATGTCTGGCATGTCTCGGGAAAGGACAATGTCGTGGCGAACACCCTCTCCCGCCCTAACATCCAAGCCCTGTCCCAGGGGGTAGACTATGAAGCGCTGGTGGAGGCGCAGCAGGCAGACGAGGAGATCCCTAGTTACAGGACTGCAGTCTCCGGTTTGCAGCTCCAGGACCTCCCCGTAGGCCCAGGTGAGAGGACCCTACTCTGTGATGTCACCACCGGCCAACCTTGTCCCGTCGTCCCGGTGTCCTGGAGGCAGTGCGTTTTCAACTCCATTCACAACTTAGCGCACCCCTCCATCAGGTCAACCATCTGGATGGTAGCCAACAGGTTCGTTTGGCACGGACTCCGCAAGCAGGTCAGTGAATGGGCCAAAACGTGCGTGCAGTGCCAAACAGCCAAGGTGCAGTGGCACACCAAAGCCCTGCCGCAGCAGTTCCACCCCACCCACCGGCGTTTTGACCACATTCATGTGGATATTGTGGGCCCCCTGCCAGTGTCGCGAGGAGCGCGGCACCTCCTGACTATCGTAGACCGGTTCACAAGATGGCCAGAGGCGGTCCCGCTCACCGACACCACCTCCGAATCTTGCGCCCGAGCACTGATTGCCACCTGGGTATCTCGCTTTGGTGTACCGGCCCACATTACCTCTGACAGAGGCGCCCAGTTCACCTCCAGCCTGTGGTCTGCTATGGCCAGCCTTTTGGGGACACAGCTGCACCACACAACTGCCTACTACCCACAGTCGAACAGACTAGTGGAGCGTTTCCACCGTTACCTGAAGTCGGCTCTCATGGCCCGCCTCAAAGGGCCTAACTGGGTGGACGAGCTTCCCTGGGTCCTGCTCGGAATTCGCACAGCGCCCAAAGAGGATCTGCATGTCTCGTCGGCCGAGTTGGTGTACGGCGCACCCCTGGCCGTCCTGGGAGAGTTCATACCAGCCCCAAGGGGGCAAGAGGAAGAACCCGCAGTAGTCCTGGGCAGACTTGGTAACCTGGCCCCCATACCCACTTCACAGCATGGGCAGAACCCAACCTGCGTACCCAAAGACCTGCAAAACTGTAAGTTCGTTTTTTTACGACAGGGTGGACATCGGGCACCACTACAGTGGCCCTACGAGGGGCCGTTTACGGTGATCAGAAACAACGGGTCCACGTTCGTGCTGGACGTTGGGGGGAGAGAGGAGGTTTTCACGGTGGACCAACTCAAACCGGCCCATGTGGACTTGGCGCAGCCGGTCGAGATCAGGCACCGCAGCGCAGAGGCAGACCTCCCAAACAGAGTCCGACCCAGACTGAGGACATTGGGGGGTGTATTGCCGGTTCTGGGGGGGTGGTTATGTGGCGACCCACTTCCCAGCGCACTCCAACCCGCTCACAAAGTGGTGCGCGCCGGCATTGAGGCCAGTCCCAAAGAGGGCGCCAAGCCTGCTTCACCAGCAAGGGGAAAAGCCCGCACGTGGGACGGGACTGTGAATACGTGCCCCTGACAGCGTTCCCGCCCGGGGAGGGCGGGAACAGGAAGGCTTTAAAGCGAGGCCGCGAAGTTTGAATAAACCTCTTTGCAACTGCAGCTCACCGACTCCGTGTCATTATTTCAGCGCTGCGTGTAGCACACCGCTACAATACTCCTCTTGATATATTCTCCCCGATGCAAATCAAAGTCCTCACTATTACAGCAGAGAAGATCCAAAGGGAAACCTGAGAAGACCCCACACTGTCTCAGGTCTACACGGCCACCCAAAATGGTTGCAATGTGCACCAGAAATCACAGTTCTCCTATTTTTACCAGAGACAGGATGGAGGTTGCCTTATGAGATTGAGAGTTGTTATACCTTCCAAGCTGAGAGCTAAAGGGTAAGAGGAGTTATATGCCGGTCATCTAGGCATGGTCAAAATGGAAGTATTGGCTCAAAACTTTGTCTGGTGGCCTGCGATAGATCAGTAGATTGAGCAGCTTGCCACGCACTTTTTGGGATGCCAGCACATCCAGAAGAAACCATAGCTTCTTGGAGAAGAAAGAAGAAAGGTGCCCAGAGCTGTAAGAACCACTTCCTGCAGTGTCAGAGTTGACTCCTACAGCCACCATGGAAGATGTCCCAGAACTTGAGATTGTTTCACAGCCACAAGTCTCACTCACTAAACAGAGTGGACCCCACCCCACCACCAATCAGGAAATAGATTATCCCATAAAAGTAAGAAATCCTCCACAGTGATTAAATCTTTATTCTTGAATAGGATAACTTAAAATTTACTGTGCTCTGGATGTCTATATGCTGTGTATGTATTTGAGATCCATTCTTCATTGATTTGGAGTTTATAGCTCAGCAAGGAGGATTGTTGTGTTTTTAATATTTCAGTAAAATTTGTGTTCTATTGTAAATACATTGTTTGATGAAGCATTCTTGTTGTTTCCATAATGCCTAAATAAATAAATTATGGGGTGTATGTATGAAGTACATTAAAGGCATACGTCATCATGCCACTGTGCCATAAGTGCATGCCTCGTAAAAAACAAAATTGAGAGACGTTCTCCTGGGCTCCCTTCATTCTCTTACAATTAGGTTTATGTTTTTGAGTTACAAAACATAACAAATTACAACTGAGAAATGTGAGCATTTCACACAAATTTCCAGTCCAATATATGCTCAGTGGTCACGTTATTTGGTTCAGATGTATGCCTGCTCGTTAATGCAAATATCTAATCTGACAATCATGTGACAGCAACTCAATGCATAAAAGAATGCAGACATGGTCAAGAGGTTCAGTTGTTGTTCAGACCAACAGTCAGGATGGGGAAGAAATGTGATCTAAGTGACTTGACTGTGGGTTGATGGTTGCCATGCTTTCAGTATCTGAGAAGCTGCTGATCTCTTTGGATTTTCATGCACAACGGTCTCTAGAGTTTACAGAGAATGGTGGAAGAAACAAATAAAAAAATCCAGTGAGCAGTGGTCTTGTGGGTGAAAACACTTTGTTAATGAGAGAAGTCAGAGGAGAATGGCCAGACTGATTCAAACTGACAATAACTCAAATGACTACACGTTACAACAGTGATGTGAAAAAGAGCAAATCTGAATGGACAACATATCGAACCTGGAAGTGGATGGGCTACAGCAGCAGATGACCACACCAGCTTCCATTCGTGTACCTAACACAGTAGCCACTGAGTGTAGTCTATATTTGAATGAAGATGGTTGAAAAGGTGCGATTCCAAGCTATTTAATCTGTGGCTTTGCTAATAGGTCATAGAGCTTTCAGTTAAAAGAATACAGTATTTTGTGGGCAGATCCATAAAATATTGGCATCCAGTGATTAGTCATGAATAAGCATTAGTGAAAGTTTATTCAATATAATATAGCACCGCACAATAAAAAGAATCTTTAGGCAAAAGAGAGCAAAAATAATAAGATGATTAATCTGGGAATATAAAAGGAAAGTAAATTATGAGTCACTGATAGAGGTATTTAAAGTTATGAAGAGATGGTATTAGGTAGAGAGAAATAGGTTACTTACAGTGAATATGAGATCTAGAATGTGTGCAATTGAACATAGGGTTACACATAAGAGCTTCAGGCCAGAAAGCATGATAAATATTTTATTTTATGTGTTACTGAGTTGAAGCAGTGAAATGGAGTTAATAACTAAGGTAGAGATCCAGAAATTGTTTCTGAGTAGTGACACAGAATGATCAGTAGCAAATTATTAATCCATCATCCAATTTAGGGTTTGAACAGGGGCCAATTTCACCACTTTCCCATATAACCCATCTAAGGAACAGGAAGAAAAGGATTCTGGGGGAAAGATGGGATTCAGAATTCTGTTCATGTGGAAAAGAAGCCAATACCTGCCTAATAATTTCCGTTCTGGGAATATTGCACTCATCAACATCTCACAGTTAAGATGCTTTGGGAAAAGAAGCAGCTTCATATTGATCAAAGTAAGCGAAGAGTCCAATTTTGCTAAAATATCTGCTGTTTCTTAATAGCTTTTACATTATTCCATTCATGCAGAAAACGTGCCTCACTTGTGCATTTAAATCTATATTCTCTAAACAACCAGCAGATGTCCTCTATGTATTTGATTGCTAATTATGTTCAGTTTAACTGTTCACATGGAGTCACAGATAAAACAATATTCTAAATTATTAGTGCATTTGATCAATATATTTTGGCCACCAGAGGCAAATAAAAATGGTTTCTTCTCAAGTAAGCCATATTATGATATGAGGCATTAATTCCCATATATTGGGAAAGAATTTAACTGAAATTGATATAAACTACAAACAAACAAAAAACCTGACACCCATATCTTGATGGGAATAAAGGTCAGACCAATGTATGAAAAAAATAGAACTGGTCAGAGAATAAATATAGTTATAAAACAGAAGCATGAATGGCTTGATTAAAAATAAGTGCAGCAAATATCAAAGGCAAATTAAGAGGTTCAGACAGTATAAACACAGAATCCAAAATGAAACAAGGGATCTGCAAGCTACAATCTATTGGAATAACAGAAAAGACAAATAAATATAACAAACAGAAGAGAGAAGAGAATGATAAGATAGATAATTACATTTAAAATAGTATAACGGCTGAAGAAAAACAGGCAGAACTAAGGTTAGCATGCTAACCGTATTATCAGATTAATTGGATCTTAAATGCCACAATAGGTCATTCACCCTCTACCATCAGAGAAATTCCATTTTTTTTCCAACCAGTCCCCTTGCCCACACCTCTTCTACCAAAACAAACTTGTTTCTCTCTTCTCTGGTTCTGAGGAACAGTCCTGGGCCTGAAATATTATCTGTTTCCTGCTACACAGATGCAGTCTGATGTGTTGAGCATTTCCATTATTTGGTGTTTTTTTAATATTTCAAGTTTCTGGCATCTGCAGTTTTTTTTTAACAATCTTGGTGCCTTGGTTGATTATCTTGAAAAATGTGAACCCTACCACAACAGCACAAAATGAAAATCAGTTAAATAATTAGATCTAAAATAAAATGCTGGTTACGGTAACATTGCCAGAACAGATCAATGTTTGTAATGTAATTTAGAGAGGTAATCAACCATTGCTACCTGGACAAATCTGTATTTCTTCCAGAACTACAACAGTGTAGATGACTTCTAAAGCCTTCTGAAGTGGCTTAGTCAGTTGAAGTAAAATTAGGAATGGGGCACCATCTGTGTATAAAGAAATGTTGGTGTTATCTGTAATACCCACATTCTGTAAACAAAGCAAAATAGAAGTCATGAGATAGAATCCCTGTAGATTGAAATGAATGAGAGGGGATCATGCTAACATATGGATAATCCCATTGTAGAAAGAGTACAGAATAAGAAATAGATAAAGGACCAAGTGAAAAAAGGTAATCATCTCCAACTAAATCAGCAGGAAGTGATTGAGAATTTGTTGTAGGGAAATACTTTTGCAACATATACAGTATGCTTAAAATATTGTGTGCTGTGGAATTACAGATAAATTACAGAACTTTATGAATTGTTGATTAAATAACCAATTCATGAAAAAAGCCTGGCCAAGAGAGAGTTCAATCCAAAAATTCAAATTGAATCAGCACATATACGAAATGTAATTTTAGGGGAATATCCAAGCAGTTTAAGATAAACGTTGAAAGGACACAGTGAACCAGAAGAGCTTAGTAATAAATTTAAAGAAATGATTTCAAGAGAAATATGAAGTGTGGAAAATAAACTAGAAGAAATAGTTTGCAAAGAAAAAGAAAAGTGGTAGAAAATATTTGGAATGATTGTGTACTTTTTAACAGTTATGCACCCATGGTATATAATTCTGAATAATACTTGTGTATTATTTAACATTATATGCTAAATATATGAGATTATCTGGGATGCATGGGATAACTATGTCCCACTAATAACCAAGACCAAAGTAACCAATAATGTTACAGCAAGAATGAACAAACTAACCAATAATACAACACCAAGTAACAATAAAGAAATAACAGATGCATTTAAAAACGAGTAAAAGTTGTACTCCATGTACAAATACTCAAATGGCAAAATAGTGCAACTGTGACTGACAAGGGAATGTAAAAGCAAAAGAAAGAGCATGCAACAAAGCAAAAATTAATGGAAGATAGAGGATTGCGAAGCTTTCAAAAACCTACAGAGAGCAACTAAAAGAATCATTAGGAGGGAAAAGCTGAAATATGAAAGCAAGCTAGCAAACTATATCAAAGTGGATAGTACAAGCTTTCTCAAGTATGTAAAAAGTAAAAGAGAAATGAGAGTAGAAATAGGACTGCTAGAAAATGAGGTTGGAGAAATAAAAACACAGGGGAAGGAGATGGCAGATGAAGTAAATGAGTATTTTGCATCAGTCTTTACTGTGGAAAACCCTAGCAGCATGCCAGGTGTTGAAGGGTGTGAGGAAAGAGAAGAGAGTGCAGTTACTATTACAAGGGAGAAGGTACTCAAAAAGCTGAAAGACCTAAAGGTACATAAGTCACCTGGACCATATGAACTGCATCCTAGGGTCCTGAAAGAGGTAGCCGTAGAGACTGTGGAGGGAT
This sequence comes from Hemitrygon akajei, assembly GCF_048418815.1. Lineage (NCBI taxonomy): Eukaryota > Metazoa > Chordata > Chondrichthyes > Myliobatiformes > Dasyatidae > Hemitrygon > Hemitrygon akajei. Next base: position 47,440,027 of record NC_133140.1, read on the forward strand.
TAGTAATGACCTTTCAAAAAAATCACTGGATCCTGCCATGGTGCCAGAGGACTGGAAATTTGCAAACGTCACTCCACTCTTTAAGAAAGAAGGAAGGCAGCAGAATGGAAATTATAGACCAGTTAGTGGTTGGAAAGATGTTAGACCTCAGTGGTTGGAAAGATGTTAGAGTCAATTGCTAAGAACGAAGTACGGAGTACTTGGAGACACAGGACAAAATGGAACTAAGTCAGCATAGTTTCCTTAAGGGAAAATCTTGTCTGATGAACCTGTCGGAATTCTTTGAGGAGATTAGAAGTAGGATAGGTAAATGGGATGCAGTGGATGTTGTATATTTGAATTCTTAGAAGGCCCTTGACACTTGAGGCTGCTTACCAAGTTAAGAGCCCATGGTTTTACAGGAAAGTTACCAGCATGGTTAGAACATTGGCTGATTGGTAGGAGGTAGCGAATGGGAATAAAAGTATTCTTTTCTGGTTGGCTGCCAGTGACTAATGGTGTTTCGCAGGGGTTGGTGTTGGGACTGCTTCTTTCTATACTCTATATCAATGATTTAGATGATGGAATAGATGGCTTTGTTTGCCAGGTTTGCAGATAATAGAGATTGGTGGAGGGGCAGGCAGTGTTGAGAAAACAGCAAGGCTGCAGAAGGAATTAGACAGATTAGGAGAATGGGCAAGAAAGGGGCAAATGAAGTACAATGTTGGAAAATGCATGGTCATGCACTTTAATAGTAGAAATAAATGTGCAGACTATTTTCTAAACAGGGCGAAAATCCAAAAATCTGACATGCAAGGGGACTTGGGAGTCTTTTGCAGAACACTCTAAAAGTTAACTTGCAGGTTGAGTCAGCGATGTGGAAGGCAAAAGCAATGTTAGCATTCACTTCAAGAGGTCTAGAATATAAGAGCAGGGATGTGATGCTGAGGCTTTATAAGGCACTGGAGAGCTCTCATCTTAAGTACAGGTGTCCCCCGCTTTACGAAAGTTCGCTTTACACCACTTTGCTTTTACAGAAGACCTACATTAGTGTGGCGCATGGCCAAGTGGTTAAGGCGTTGGACTAGTGATCTGAAGGTCGTGAGTTCAAGCCCCAGCTGAGGCAATGTGTTGTGTCCTTGAGTAAGGCACTTAAACACTTATTGTTCCAGTCCACCCAGCTGAAAATGGGTACCGTCAAACTGCTGGGGGTTAATCCTCGCATCCTATCTGAGGGGGAGTCTCATACTCTGAGTTGCTTCATGCCACAGAAACTGGCATAAGCACTGGCCTGATGAGCCTAAAGGCTCGGGACAGACTTTAAAATTTAACATTAGTAACCTTGTTTTCGCATTACAAATTTCGCTTTTACGAAAATTTTTCCCGTATAAATTAATAGTTCTTCGCTTTACACCATTTTGGCTTAAGAAAGATTTCATAGGAATGCTCCACCTTTGTAAGGTGGCGGGGGGGGGGGGGGGACACCTGTATTGTGAACAGTTTTGGGCTCCTCTGAGAAAGGATGTGCTGGCATTGGAGAGGGTCCAGAGGAGGTCCAGAGGAGCTTCAGAGGAATGATTCTGGGAATTAAAGGGTTATCATCTGAGGAATGTTTGATGGTTCAAGGTCTTTACTCACTGGAATTTAGAAGAATGAGGGGGATCTCATTGATATGTTTTGAATGTTGAAAGGCCTAGACAGAGTAGATGTGGGAAGGATGTTTCCCATGGTGGGAGAGTCTAGGACAAGAGGGCACAGCCTCAGGATAGAGGGGTGTCCATTTAAAACAGAGATGTGGGGAAATTACTTTAGCCAGAGGGTGGTGAATTTGTGGAATTTGTTACCACAGGCAGATTTGGAGGCCAGGTCATTGGATGCATTTAAGGCAGAGCTTAATCAGCTTTTGATTGAAGAGGGCATCAAAGCTTACAGGGAGAAGGCCAGGGAGTGGAGCTGAGGAGAGGGAAAAAAGGAACAGTCATGATTGAATGAGGGAGCAGACTCAATGGGCCAAATGGCCTAATTCTACTCCTATGTCTTCGGGCCTTATATGTTGATAAGTGACATCAACTTTTCAAATATCATTATCAGTTTTATGGTATATTACTATAAAATATAAAATACAGATATGTTTCAGCTAATGCAATGTAATTTGGAGCACTTGATTTGGTAACACAGCATCTATACTCTACATCTTGAGAGAAAATCCACACTGAAAATTTTCTAATCTATTAAATTTCTTGTAGATTGATTGTTAGACCAATTGTTCTTTTTGGTGATATTTAATCATGTGCAAATTAATGTTTTATGCCATGTTTGGCAGCTTTGCAATGAAGTGCTTTTTTCTGTCATGTTTGCTATTTCACTTAAGGAGCTGTAGGATACTTAAGGCAGAGCAGACTTAATGGGCCGAATGGACTAATTCTGCTCCCTTATGGCCTTTACAGTGGGAGAAATAGTAATGCTTGTTATGCTGCACTCAACATAAACAGTTGTGGGTTGGTGTGAGTGAGGCAAACTTTTACATTAAGTTCTACATGTTAGACCAGGGAACCTCTACTTACTTCCACAAATATTGCAAATTTCACTGAAGTAAGCAATTTATACCAGTTAGTTATGTGGGTTCATTTTACTTGGAAATTTTAGTTTTAGTTTGCTTTGTTGGCTTTTGAAATTCAGTTCAGATGATTATCACAATTAGACAGTTTTAAATTTATCAAGTGTATTAATTATGACACATGCTGTACAATATTTGATTTAACTTAGATCTTACTCTTTTATTTAACTAACATATTGGACACTATTGACGAATCTAACAAATTGTCTTATGCAATCAATTCGACATTCTGGCTAGAATTTATTTAATAATTCTTTGTTGAGGTAATTGCATGTACTGTAGTGCATGCACCAATGCACTTCTAGAAAAAAAGGCGTGTTCGTAATTTTAATTACAGACGAAAAGGTGAAACGAAGGGGATTTCCAAATGTCAATTGACTGCGACCTGTTTATGTCGTCTAACAGATTTAAGTTGACAAGCCCTCGTCTTAATGGAGATATAGTATTCACATATATCACAGCTGAAAACGGGAAAAAAGGATTCACCAAATCATGAAAACGTTTGTTTTTACTCGAATTATAAAAATGCAGAACAATGATCCTTTGTTCTAGCTTTGCCCCTTTTATTTAAAAAGTGTGAGAAAAGATACGAAGCACGGCTCTTGTGCGCCTAGAGAGAAATTATGTATTCTTGTGAAGAATTAACGCCTTTGCAAAGAAGCGAACAAGAGCTGGTGCTTAAAAGATGCGCTCATATATTCCCAGCCGCACTCAGTAACTGAATGCAGAGACTCGAATTGATCTGCCCGTTCCAACTATATTACCTCCTGGGAGTCACGCGGGTTCGTCAGCAGAATGCTGATTGGTGGTGAACGGGCTGATTGACAGGAGGGAGAGGCGGCGGAGCCAGTGAGCAGGGCGGCATTGGTGGGGCTCGTTTTTGTTGCCTGTTATCTCTCTTCTATCAATAATTTACACAGGGACTAGACGCAGCGCTATGTATTCATTTGTGCGTCTTCTTGTCAGGGCCCCTTCTTACACTTCAGGGGTCATTTAATACTTGCTATAAACTAAGAAAGCGAGAAGGAGACGCAGGCACAAAGCGAGAAGGTGAGCTCTCCAACAAATAAAGCAATTTAACAAAAATCCAGGAGGGGATAATAAGAACTCCCAAGAAGAGTGAAAGCTGGATTCGATCAGGAGATAAGGAGCAAGCTGCATATTGACATTTTGTGGAACTCGGTGGTCGCTCGTCATGTTAGAGTTGCTGTTCGCAATGGTTTGGTTTGCGGGACTCGTGTGCGGTCAGAATGAGACGGAGCCGATCGTACTGGAGGGGAAATGCCTCGTGGTCTGTGACTCGAATCCCACCTCGGATCCTACGGGGACGGCGCTCGGGATTTCTGTGCGATCTGGCAGCGCCAAGGTGGCTTTCTCAGTCATCAGGAGCACGAACCACGAGCCTTCAGAGATGAGCAACAGGACCATGATCATTTACTTTGACAATGTGAGTGGGGCGGAAGCTGCTGTATTTAATGAGTTGTATTGCATTTATTTATGAAAGCTGGAGCGTGCTGGCTCGTTACCTCAGGGCAGCTCCGATATCCCGAGGGTCGGCTAGTTTAGGTGCCTCACGCACAGTCAGCTTCATTTCCACCAGGTAGAACGAAGCACCCAGGGAGATGGCGAGCGAAAGTCAAAGTTTGAAGAAAGTTGCGGAAGGCTTTTTTTGCAGTGAAAATACAAGTTTAAAGGCAGGAGCAGTTCGAGGGGAAGTAAGATAGTTTAAGAAGAGGTGAAGTAAAGTGGCAGAAATATCTGAAAATGAACGGCGAGGGACTAGGTGATCAGTTGCATGCAATGGGACGGAATGGGAGAGCAATGTATCTATATAAGAACTGAAAATTCCAACTTAATACTTGTGTAATAGACATTGAACATGCAGGTGGAATTGACTAATGGAGGTGAAACGAGGAAGAAAGATACTGCTGTTTATGATTCTCACAACTCTCAAGCCTGTGATCTCCTCCATTCTCCCCGTGTTCCCGCTGGTCTTGCCATCTGTTTTCAGGCAGCCCACTGAGTGGCTTCGGGTAGCTGACATTAGTTATGTTTGATTTCAGATACTAGTGAATGTCGGCTCTAATTTTGACTCGGAGAGAAGCACCTTTATAGCTCCAAGGAAAGGAATTTACAGTTTTAACTTTCACGTGGTCAAAGTGTATAACCGGCAAACTATCCAGGTTAGTAGACAGGCCGTCATCGCATCGAATGCGTGGACTTTTTTTTCACGGTTTCTCGTTCTTGCTGTAAAGAAAACGGAGCCTTAAATGTACCCAGCGATTTACTGCATACATGACGATCAGATTTTATGGGTAGCCATTCGTACTGTATACATTAGACACCAGGCCAGCTGATCAAAGTGAGGGAAATTAACCAAAGCTTTATGGTCTTCATGGGAGACTCGGGGAATTTACGAATGCGAGGAGCTGAAAGCACTGGCAAGGTCATAGAGTTAATGCATTTTTTTTTCTTTTATAAATTCGCTTAGAAATCGTTTAACACCATGTTTAAAACAAACTATCAAAGTATTTGGAAGTGAAAGGTTAATTAAAGATCGTCTCCAATTCGAGACAAGCAGCGGCGACAAAATCGTTGTGGTCAGTTCAGCGTGCCCTTGTGGCTGTTTATTCATTCACTGCCGGATGGTGGTGAGCTTTCAATTCCATGGGTCCAGAAAACAAATATAAATTAACATAGGCAAACTTCACGGTCCTCAGTGGACTGGTGATTCTCAAGAGCTCTGCAAGAATGGCCCCACCTGCGATTCTCCCTCACTGTTCCACTGTTTCGCAACGTTTCACTGTCTGAGATGTTGACATATTGTATGTGAGCACTCTGACAGCAACGGAGTCAAAACAAGCTTTGGCTGCGAGTTAAAAGAATATTTTTAATCTGCAAATTCCACTGAACTCAATTTTTATTTGAAATCTAAATATTGTCATTGGATTATTAAGCATTCTATCTTTCTGCTGAATGGTCCAATCGTGTCACAGTGTCATGTTGGTTCAATATGAATAAAGGTAATATTTCTTTTTTTCCTTCTCAAAACAATCTGCAAATCGAGAATTCCGTATTACAGAATATTTGGGTTATTTAAGGGACGAGCTGAACTGAGCAGATTTGTGAACTAATCTCAACTGTAAATAATGCAAGCTTTCAAGCAAATGGGTAACGTAGACCTGGGGTAGTCCCGCACATTCGGCAGCGGAGTGCAACATTGAGAAGGAAGACACTGCACTAGAGTTGCAGAAAAAAAAATATATTTTGCCCTGTATTCCAAGTTTGCTTGGCATTTTTAACGTGGAGTTATGCTACGGAATTTTTTAAACTTTTTGCCACCACCGCCGTTGATTGAATGTGCGGTATTTGAAATTCTGTAATAAAATTGTCGATGGAGAGAAATGTCTCCTATTCGTCTCAAGTATCCTATCAAACAAATCATGATGGAAGTTAGGATGGTTTAACTGGTGCCCTAGTAAGTCTCACTTCTCAAAGAATAGTGTAATTAGAATGCACCACAAGACGTTTTATTAATATACTGAGTATATTATGAGTAACCGCAGAAGATTGCCAAGACTTGGTAGTCTGAAATAATTACAGTACTGTACATGGCGGAAATGTACAAGAGGTTATCCACTCTTCCGGTAGATAACGTTCAGCTGTGGCTTTTCCGATCCAAAAGGGTCACACCTAAATGATTAAGACCTCACCTACAGATTCTCAGATTTTCTGTATTTCATTTGTCTTTGCAGCTGTGACATTTTTCACACTCGTACCATTGCTGGCTATTAAGTAAAATGGTGGCCTAGGATTATAATTAGTAATGTTCTGCTAACTGTGCAGTATTTTCACTTTAAACCCGCTATTTTATCAAACACACGATGACATAATTTTAACGGTGTGCTTTCCCTACAGGTGAGCCTGATGCTGAATGGCTGGCCGTTGATCTCAGCCTTTGCCGGAGATCAGGATGTGACAAGAGAAGCCGCCAGCAATGGAGTGTTGACTCAGATGGAAAAGGGGGACCGAGCCTATCTTAAACTGGAACGAGGGAACCTCATGGGAGGGTGGAAATACTCGACTTTCTCCGGATTCCTAGTGTTTCCACTCTAAGAGAAAACAACATTGCATTTTTTCCTGAACCCTATACTGTCACAAGAGGGTTGATAACTTTTTGTTTCCCCAACAGCGCAAGTGCATCCCAAGGCTGCACAGAAAACTTATTATAAAGGGACAGTATCCCATTTGGTACCCTCCATCTACCAAAACCAATTAAAAATAACCCCAGCCTTATAATTATTCGTGGACATATTACACATTTGGTTAATCCCCAGATCATCACTTTCTATGAGCCGATGGATAAACACACTGTAGCATGAATACGCTAAATTATCTTTTTTTTTTAACAAGACTAATTACATTTATTCCATTGGCTTTGATTTTGTAGCAGTTTCAAGGTAAAGTCTGGATAGGCTGCCAAATCGGGAAACTGACAGAAAAGTTTAGCAGGGATATTTCAATGAAGGACTGGTTGCCAAAAGGATACCGTCTCTTTAAATATGTAAGAAAGCAGAAAACATGCTTCTCTCTGCCTGTATACGTCTGCCATGCGGAATCTTAGAGATGGTTGCAGTCTAAAAATGCAGCATACTTTCATTTGCCTTTGTATTTCTACATCCTATAGATACAATATTTTCAATTCTGTGACAGATTAACAACCTATATAGCCGAGCATAAACTTTAAAAAAACGGAATTATGGTAATTTTGATCTAGCAAACAAGGACGGTTAGTTGTGTTTCAGTAGTTCAGTGTATTCTGGGTTTATTCTGTGGAGGCCGCTAATCGTTCTGGTAGCATATCTATCGTTTTTTGTTCCAGTATAATGTGGCCATATTGAACAGCAGAAATTATGAAAAACAAATAGCACTGTAATATATGTGTGAATATTTATAAAATTGAATTTTGCTTTATTTCAATAAATTTTAAATGTAACTTTTATTTTTGTTAACCAGAAATCATGGTTGGAGACGCATATTTTATTATTCTTATATATCTGTGTGTGTGTTCGCACAGAATCTAGGGACAAAACGCCGTGTTCTTTAAAAGTTGTTTCTAAAATATCAGGTTATCATAGCCATTGCAAAAATACGTTTAGAATAGCGGTTTGGCGGACGGAGAAAAGCAGGTATTTACAAAAGCAGTCTTACAAAAGCTTTAGTTGATGCATTATTGTATATGTTCCTGCTTCAGTGTTTAGTAATTTGTGTTTAATGAGAGGTATAATTCCAGTCACTGGCACTGCGTATGCATAACCTTCACACTGATCGGCGCGTGCTTGTTCTGTATGCTCGGTAATCGGCAACACAGTTTGGCTCAGTGATTGAATTTTCTTTTGCAGCAGTACATTTGTTTTTAAACACTAAAGGGTTCTTCTAATGCATACGAACAATTAGGCACAAACATTGTTGTTTAAATTTGCTATTTTAGTAGAAATCTCGTCGAATTTGTGCCTGCGGTTTAAGATTTAAGCCCATTTTGTTCTTAATCACTTGAGGCAATGGGATGTTTGATAAATCAGCAGGGCATCATACTCACTCGCTTCAGGTAATTCGTGCTTCCTTCACGGAGAGCACTCTTGGGCTTATCAAGGTGACATTTCAAGCATAGCACCTCAGGCAAGTAACGGTCCACTTGCAGCGTTATGTGAAACTGATTTCTTATTGCAGAATATAGACTAGGTTTTATTTTTTTTTGTAAAATTATTTATATCTGACTACTTAAAAGAGCAGAAAATTATGAGATCGAGTTGGTTCAGAAATTGTTTCCGTTGCGTATCCCAAATTAATCATGTTCATTAGTGGCCCTGGGATGAGGTCTTTAACTCTGGAGTTCTTTCCCGAAACATTTTAGTTTCCTAGGCGCTTCCGACAGCCTACCTCTGACCAAACATTTGGTCGCCTTTCTTGCCATCTTTTCCTGTGTCTCGATGACAAATTTTGTGTAACACCCCCCCCCCTCCCCCCAGAAGCGTCTTGGGACCTGATATTATGGTAAAATGGACCAAGCAAATCTAACGCTTAAATTCCCGACGTATTTATGCTGTTGAGATCATATGCAGACGCTATAAACTACTGTTCTGGAGGAAATATTACAGAACCTGTATAATAGAACATATTTTCGCGATAGAAAACAGGCTCACTCTGTAGGATACTTTTCGTCATCGTGTTCGGGCCAAAGCAGGGGTTCCCAACCTTTTTTTATGCCATGGACCCCCCACTATTAACCGAAGGGTTCGCGGACGTCAGGTTGGAAACCCTTGGGCCAAAGCGTTTTGATGAAAAATGAGCAAATCTTGGAAATCGGGAACAAGACTGGGAGTGGCGGGCTTGGCAGCAGTTTATCAGAATAACTCTGAGTTCTCTACGCTAGCGAACTGCTTAATTGGCTCACGTGGGGAACATTAATACTAGATGAGCAAAGATTCTTTTGCAGGTGCATTGATTTAAAAAAAAAGGCGCGATCGCTGCATAATCATCCCTTTAAAAGTTTATGTATTTTAAAATCAACACGATTGTGCTTCGAATTAAATATACAAAACAATATTCAAGCGTCAATGTTGTTTAGTATTTTTGACCATTTTCTCCTTCCAATATGATTTAAATTGCTCCCAGCTGTTGGTTGTACATAGTAAGTCCAGCCACTCTAAATGGCTCGCTCTACCATTTTGTAAGATCTAATATAGAGACTTTAAGATATTCTGTGTGTGTCGGGCGGGGGTTGGGGGACAGTTCTTCAATAGGCGATCTCGTTATTAGTGTTGGTTAAAATGCCGTGACATTCTCCAGAAGAGAATACAAGAGACGCCTGTCTAGCATCCTAATCCAAATTTCAGTTAGATTGAAAGACAATTTCCATTACCATCCTGTTATTAGAGACCTAATTAAGAACGTGAACATCGGTCGTTGGCGAGAGATCCTATCCATTTGAAATTCTGAACTCCCAACCGGTTGGTACACATTTCTCAGCAGATCTGGGAGTTCGCGAGCGGAATCTTGCCGCGAGACTCGTAGTTCTGGGAAACTAGGGAAAAGGTGGCTGTGACGGTACTGCACTGAGTTTTCGAGAGTTAGCAGTATCTGAGTGGAACCATTCCAGCCCGACCAACACATTCGGCTAACTTCGGTGCCACTGAAACATGGATTTACTAACTATTTGAAAAGAGCGCCGTTTTTGAGTACGGCCAGGGCATCAGATCTTCTTTCCAAATTGAACATCCGATGTAATCATTGAACCGGCTCCAGGAACGCCGAATCTAGTCTGGTGCTCTAAGTCTGTGCTGTCTGATTTGTTGCTGTTCGATTTGGCAGGTGTTGCCAAAAACCTTCACCAGTCTTGTGTTCAGTTTTGAGACGTAAGAGAACCAGGGCAATTTCCCTGTGGTTATCATTGGGTTGTATCGAAATTGAAACAACTTCATTTGAACAAATAACGGGTTTGAGTTCATGAATTTACTGATTTTAAACTCTCAATTAAACCGGCTCATGTTCCACCACAACACTAACACATGGCGAGGTGCGCAATTCTGAATCTAGCGTTCAGGAAATAAACGCAATTGCAAACTAATTGACCAACTTGTCTTGGCTGGTAGTCACTCCCAGTTTACGTGGTTTAGAAAACCTCCAGGCATTTAGCAAACAATAAATCAAACACAGGCTAGCACCGTAGAGCCCCAAATTGAGATAATTTGCGCTGAAGTTCAGGAGGACTAATCAGCGATTTTGATTTAATTGGGTATTATTTTCAACTTCAGTTCCAATTCGGACTGACCTCGGTAGGACTCGACTTGGGCAATTCCTTCGACAAATCGGTCAACGAAATGGGAATATTAGAACGACACGCAAAATGATTAGTTAAGCTTAAGTAAGTTTGAACATTAATCTTGAATAAGGTAAAACGAAGACTCACTGCAGTTAATAAGAGATTATTTTCAAATGTTTGCTATATTAATTTAACATAATCTAATGCATCATAAACTGCCTCCTCCCGCAGTGCTTTCTCGAATCACCATTTTAATTACACTTCAATAAATTACTTAATGTACTGCAGAATAACACTAATTTGATCTTTCAAGTCCAAATTATTTTAGCGTGTGCATAATCTTCTATAAAATGACGATTTTGCATCTTGATTCAAGTACAATTCGACCGGTGTTTCGTGTTTATATTTACGTGCAGACAGAACTAACGTTAAATCGCCACTATCTACAGGTTTTTTTTACTAAGGTCCTGTTTAATTCACAACCTGTTGTTGTCGGCCAAGCGTTGTGCCACTTTCACTTAAATGTATATGTTTCATTCAATCCAATTACCCTGTAGCCTCTAGTAGAGGAAAATGTGCCAACACAAATTTTCTCCGGAGCAGAGGACAATGCAGTTGATTGTAGGAACACGTATTAGTTGAAGTCCGTACGGTAACTTCTCAAATCGAAACGATAGAGTCTTTTAGACCGAGGGCAGAGGAGTGGTTGATGAAAGCACAGCACACTTAACAGTTTATGGTATCCAGATACTGGGGATTTTGCATAATAATTCACGGTCGGTGAACAGGATCGCAATTTCCGCTATTCGAAGAAAAATCTTCCCAGCCACACACGATAGTAGAGTAATATTTCGGCATAATTGCTGCAGAAATCTAAAGTCGTAGTCTGCAAGTTACCCCCCTTATATCACTAAACCGATCTTGATTATGGGCGGTGGCATAGGGGCGACATTAATTTCTAAAATTTTAAAAAAGAAAAACTTGCAGATGTTCGACTTAAGATAAAGTACGGGAAACACTCAGCAAGGTAGGCAGCATCGGGGGAGAGAAACGAATTATCGTTTCGGCTCGATCATCCACACGTCCAACGTCCTGAAACACTTAATATGAAAGGTAAAATAATTCACCGCCAAGCGGTATGTTTGGGATAGAAACAACATCGACGACCAATATTACAGTGTATAGGCTTATTTTGATGGGTGGCACAGGACGGCAAAGAAGAAACTGGAACACGTTTTGGATTTGGAGAATTAATGATTAACGGGGTCCAATCAAGCCAGTAGCCCATCCCATCCCAAAGGGCAAATCTAATCACGGTTGTCCCTTTTGCAAGACTGTACCTGGTGGGTACAACCAGTGGCCAAGGGAAGGTGAAGACCCTCTGGGCTGGTTGGTCGGTGTTTTTGTACGAGATGCAGATTTACAAATGGTGGGGCAGGCTAGTCTTGCATGCTAATATAAATAATATATGGCAGGTTAATACAAAAGTCTGGCCGTGCTGTCATTAATGTAAGTTTGGGATCTTTTTTCTGTATAAGTGGACCGGGCAGCGGGTGGCAATCGATTGAGGAAGGAGATCGCTGTCGAAGCCTTGGCAACTGCAGCGTCCCTGGCAACCGACGGCGCGCTGGCAAGAACCCAAAGATTCAGCCAAAACAAATGACCATTCTGCCAGTCCTCGGCTGCAAACGAGGGGAGGGGTTGCTTTTGATTTAACCTAAATAATTCTCGGTGGGAGGGAATGTTCACTGGTCACATGATCGTGAAACAATGAAGGGAAAACACAAGTAAATTCCTCCCTGACCCATTCGAGTCTCGGCCGGCAGTGGTAAGTTTGCACTGTCGAAGTACCTGGGCTGGTTCTCTTTGCTTCGCCCTCGCCCTCGCCCGAGCTGGGGCAGCAGGCCCAGTTCAGAACGGCTTCCAAACAGCCCGATTGAGTTCCGAGTACCTCGACGTGTCGCGTTGCTGCTGGCCTCCGTGAGATGTTTTACGGAGTTTAGTTCCGCCACATTTCCAAATCTGTTTTGGGGGACAGATGCTGAAGTTGTTGAGTGGTACGTCTTGTGTAATTGCCTAAGGTGAGTTTGTACACCAGTATGTGGGAATAAAAGTCGGAACTTTATGAAGATGATGTATATGCATAGCGAAAGACGTCAGGTCTTCCGCAACATTTTATAAATTTTCGTCAACCTTTTACAAAAAAACACTTTAATCCTGAAGTACAGTAAAAAAAAAGACCTTAATTTGTCTCTAAAAGGTGATTTGCTCACAATCAGAACCGGTAGATTCTGAACTATCTCAAGGTGGGAGGCCAGAACGTGGGGAGAGCAAATCCAAGTGGGCAGAGACCGAACCAACTGGACGTCGCAATATAAGAAAAGGGTGAAGAAATACCAGCTTGTTTAGTGAATGGCCCCGCGCACTTATCTCAGTCTAGATACTCCTTCCATCCAATAGTGACATGCCGTCAGGAATCCATACTCTGTAGTCGCATCTTGTCTATTCTTTAGCGCTGAATGTGATGCAAGTTTCTCCTCCTGAAGTACGTTATGATACACACACTTAGTGGTCACTTAATTAGGTACACCTCTATACCTATTTATTAATGAAAATTAATACGCAGCCAATCATGTGGCAGCATTTAAATGCATAAACGCATGCAGATATGGTCAAGAGGTTCAGTTATTGTTCAGGCCAAACAGCAGAATAGGGAAGAAATGTAATCTTAGTAACTTTGACTGCGGAACGATTGTTGGTGCCAGATGGGATGGTTTGAGTGTCTCAGAAACTGCTGATCTCCTGGGGTTTTCATGCAACACACTCTCTAAAGTTTACAGAGAATGAGGCAAAAACCTAAAGAGAAAAAATCCAGTGAGCTGCAGTTCTGTGGTGATAAGTGTCTTGTTAATGTGAGAGGTCAGAGGAGAAGCTCTGGTTCAAGCTGACAGAAACCACAAATTACAATGTGTTGCAACAGTGGTTTGCAGAGGAGCATCTCTGACTGCACAGTGTGTTGAGTTGAATAGGCTAAGACTGCAGAAGACTATGAATGTACATTCAGTGGTCACCTTATTAGATACAGGAGGGACCTAATAAAGTGGCCACTGAGGGCTTATCTATACTTCTAAATATCTGCCAGAGACAGGCCTTTTCACCCCAACTCTTTCCAACCTTTAGATCTGCATCTAACTACAATTATTTTCATTTTTGCTGCTAGATGTGCACAAACCTGTGTGTTATGATATGGATAGTGAGAGAATTCCTAAAAAATACTAAAGTTAAAGTTGATTAATTATTCACTAATTATTATAAATCAAGGCCTATTTTGATGTAATCACAGTATTTAATGATGTCGCTTACAGTATTGACGGTAATTACTTTGATAGAAACCTAGTTACAGCTGAGTTAAAGTAGCACAGCTACAAATGAATATTTGGGAAAATGCAATAGAATTAATTAATGGATTTAGTCTGAATTAATAAGTGTTGCCTATCTTGCTGAGTTCGTCCTGCATTTTCTGTGTGTTGCCATAGAGTGAATAGGATGGAGAATTCAAGTGACAGGTAATTGGAAACTTAGGATCACTTGTGAACCAAATGGGAGGTATCCTGGAAAGTAAACGCTCAATTTGGATTTCCCTGCTTTTCATTAATAATTGTTTTATTTACCTTTCCACTTGACAATTCCAGTGTAATTAATAAGCTGTCCCTACGCACTCTCAGCTAGCACCGCTGTTGTCATTCAGTGGCAAAGGGACCTTTGTTTTCTCCACATGCCCGCTATCTGCAAATTGAAACATGGATGCATTCCAAATTTTCTTAGTTCTGAGAGAAGGTTATGGGTTTGAAATATTCTGTTTTTTTCCTCTCTCTCTCAATGGCTGCTGCTTGACTTGCAGAGCATTTCTAGGATGTTGTGTTTATATTTCAGTGTGGATTCTTCAGTAAGATTTATCACTCCCACCTTCACTGCCCGTCCTTGGCACAAATACTTACAGTAATTATTTCCCTCAATCCCTTGTAAACTTCCAGTAACTGTTTCCCTTTGCCCTTTTCCTGACCCCACTGGTCCCTGTCACTCAACTCTTTTCCCTTCTCCAATACTGTCTGTCTGCCCATCACCCACACATTCCTTTCATTGGTTCCCTGCCTCAACTTCTTTCATTTATTCCAATGATCTACTGTCTTGGCCTACCAGATTCCAATTTCTTCAGCCCTTTTGTCATTGCCCTCTATCACATCCCATCTCCCTCGCTCTTTCCCCCCACCCCCCCTTTGCCTGCCTTTCAACCCCTCCTCTTCTTGGATCCACCTATCATGTGCCAGCTCTTGCTCCATCCTTTCCCCACCTCATACTGCTACCGACCCTCCTACTTTGCAACCCAGATGAAGGATCCCTGCCCGAAATGTCGGCAATTCATTTCCATCAATAGTTCTTCAAGCTCCTTTGTGCGTTGATCTTAAATTTATAGATCTCTGCATAATTCTAGCTAGTTTTAGCAATGGTTCAGTTAATAGTAATTGAATTTGTGAGTCAGAGGGTTGAGGGTTCAAGTTGATACTTGAACATTTTCTTTTGGGAGAGGCAGCGAATCTGATCGATACATTAATGAAAGGGTTGCACCATTAGTGTCGAAAACCATTCAGGTCAGACATTAGATCCTAGGGCTCAAACATCTATGGCAGTATTTTGAAACAGAACTGAGGAACTCTCTGTGAAGTCCTTGTCAATACTTCACCTCGTAACATCTTCAGGACTGACTACTTGGTTATTACAAAATTGTTCTGTGTTAGAGGGAGGGAGGAAGGTGTAGGTGATGGGTAGGATGTGAGGGCAGGGGAGGGGAAAGAGAAGGGGTGAAACAATCAAAAGTATAAGGGAAATTAAAAGTCAAGGGGGACAAAGGGGTATGGTTACCGGAAGTTGGAGAAATCAGTGCTGACGTTGTCATGTTGGAGATGACCAAGATGGAATATGAGGTTGCTTAGCCTCATTTTGGCAGTAGAAGAGGCAGTGGGCTGAAATATCAGTGTGGAATATGAAGTGGAATTAAAATGGGTAGCCACCAGGAGATTCTAACTGTTGCAGTGGATGGAGCGAAGGTACCTGAGGCAGTTCAGTCCCCCTAGTCAGTGTCGGGTGTCACTGATGTAGAGGAATTGAATCTAATGCAATGAATGACACTGATGGATTTACATGCTAAGTGACCAGCATCGGCAGTCACTCTTGCGTCTGCTGAGTAGCTGTGGCATTTTCTGTTTTTAGGTCTGTGGTGGTGGAACTTGTTGAAGTTGTTGTTTGCAACTGTTTTTCAAATAATATGTCCTGGAAAGGCTTATAGATCATTGTCCAAATAGGCCAATCATTTTGTTTACTGCAGGCTTGCCACTGCAAAATCCTATTGCACACAAGGCTTAAGGTAGGCGTGTCAAAGTACCCAAAGCAGAGCGTAAGATGTATGGTAATCAGAGCCTGTGTTGAGGTGGATTTCTATCTGAGCAGATCCACTTTAACTAGCAAGAAGCAGGTCATGTGATGTAAAAGCTTGTTTGGACTTCTTGGATCCCTCTCCGTGTAGAATGCCTAGAGAAGAAAATTGCTAACTTTACAGACCCTGTATTGCATGGAGCTCAGCAATGTTGAATATTTCATTCTTAAATCGGTTATGTGATTTAATTTCTAAAAAGAATTGTTTTAAAATATGTTCTGAATTATTTTTATTCTTTGGGGGAACTTGTAAAATATTAAACAGATCTTCTGAAAGTCAACAAATGTTATATTGTTAATATTCTCTCATAATTTGTATTTCTCATTACATGGGAGAAACCCATTGGCATCAATCCCTTTCTCCCACTTACTTTGTTAATAATATCACAGTGATATTACCCTTTGGTTTGCACTTGACTGGGAGAATGCAAGTCTTTTAAAAGTGCCGCTGTTTGCAATGGTCAGTTCCTAGATGAAACACAAGCTTTAATTAAATATTTAACTTAATGCATTGTACAATGACTCAGAAGTTTCATAAAATTATAATTTGATTAAAACTTGGAAAACAGTTGCACCACAAAGGAAAATATCTGGGCGTATATCTTCCCTTTTAATTGGTGTGAACAATACAGGAGCAAAGACTAAATTGCAATTTAAGGTTTCACTTGGGAGGATACCAATTATTTAGACAAAACAAATTATTAAATACAACTCTGCCCAATGGAAAACAGCTAATTAAGAAAATTTAAAGTTATTGATATGGACAGCCAATTAAATCCTCCTTTTTATAATGAGTATAATTAGTATGAATTTGTGTCAATTTAAAACAGAGCAGTTTGTTATGAGTCTTTGGATGTATTAAGGCTTAAGGTAATGATATAGAACTTCAAATCATTTAAAACAATGACAGACACTGTGCGCCCTATAGTGTAGTCTTTGAGCAGTGAGCACACAAAGCTTTCCAGAAGCAAATTTGGGTCATAAGTATGCATTTAACAACTTTGAGCCAGTCCTATATCTTAAGTACCTGAATTCCCCAATTTTTAAACCAATTTGGCCATTAAGTATCTATCAGATTAACAATTGGTGCCAATTTCTGTTTGCAGAAGAGTTCTAAACTTCTAATATCCTCTGAATGTAAAGTATTTTCTAAATTTTCTTCTGAGAGGCCTAGCTCATATTTTCAGACAATGTCCTACTCTGAGACTCCTTAACCCAGGGAAATAGTTTCTCTCCATAAATTCTTTCAACATTCCTCAAAGTTTTGAGAACATATTCTTGCATTGTGAAGAAAATCCCAGATTCTTTAATCTTTCTTGGTGACTAAACCCTTTGGAATCCATGCTTCAGTCTGGTAAATCTGAACTGCTTCATAAGACCATAAGCTATAGGAGCAGCAGCAGGTCATTCAGCCTATCGAGTCTGCTCTGCCACTCAATCATGGCTGATCCAATTCTTCCAGTCATCCCAACTCCCTTGTCTTCTCCCCATACCTTTTGATGCCCTGGCTAATCAAAAACCTATCTATCTCTGCTTTAAATGCACCCAGTGACTTGGCCTCCACAGCCACTCACGGCAACAAATTCCACAGATTTACCACTCTCTGACTGAAGTAATTTCTCTGCATCTCTGTTCTAAATGGATGTCCTTCAATCTTGAAGTCATGCCCTCCTGTCCTAGACTCCCCTACCGTGGGAAATAACTTTGCCATATCTAATCTGTTCAGGCATTTTAACATTCAGAATGTTTCTATGAGATCATCCCTCATTCTCCTGAACTTCAGGGAATAGAGCCCAAGAACTGCCAGAAGTTCCTCATACGGTGACCCTTTCATTCTTGGAATCATTCTCGTGAATCTTCTCTGAACCCGCTCCAATGTCAGTATATCCTTTCTAAAATAAGGAGCCCAAAATTGCACACAATACTTGAAGTGTGGTTTCAAGAGTGCCTTATAGAGCGTCAACATCACATCCCTGCTCTTATATTCTATACCTCTAGAAATCAATGCCAACATTGCATTTGCCTTCTTCACAACCGACTCAACCTGGAGGTTAACCTTTAGGGTATCCTGCACAAGGACTCCCAAGTCCCTTTGCATCTCTGCATTTTGAATTCTCTCTCCATCTATATAATAGTCTGGCCGTTTATTTCATCCACTGAAGTGCATGACCATACACTTCCCAACATTGTATTTCATTTGCCACTTCTTTGCCCATTCCCCTAAACTATCTAAGGCTCTCTGCAGGCTCTCTGTTTCCTCAACACTACCCACTCCTCCACCTGTCTTTGTATCATTGGCAAATTTAGCCACAAATTCATTAATCCCATGGTCCAAATCATTGACATACATCGTAAAAATCAGCGGTTCCAACACTGACCCCTGTGAAACTCCACTGGTAACCGGCAGCCAGTCAGAATAGGATCCCTTTATTCCCACTCTCTGTTTTCTGCCGATCAGCCAATGCTCCACCCATGCTAGTAACTTCCCTGTCTTGTCTTGTCTTGGTAAGCAGCCTCACGTGCGGCACTTTGTCAAAGGCCTTCTGAAAATCCAAGTACACCACATCCACTGCATCTCCTTTGTCTATCCTGCTAGGAATTTCCGCAAAAGATTGCAGAAGGTTAGTCAGGCAGGATTTTCCTTTTAGGAAATCATGCTGGCTTTGGCCTATCTTGTCATGTGCTTCCAGGTACTCCGTAATATCATCCCTAACTATTGATTCCAACAACTTCCCAACCACTGATGTCAGGCTAACAGGTCTATAGCTTCCTTTCTGCTGCCTCCCACTCCTCTTAAATAGTGGAGTAACATTTGCAATTTTCCAGTCATCCGGTACAATGCCAGAATCTATCGATTCTTGAAAGATCATTGTTAATGCCTCTGCAATCTCTCCAGCGACTTCCTTCAGAACCCAAGGGTGCATTCCATCAGGTCCAGGAGATCTATCCACCCTCAGACCATTGAGCTTCCTGAGCACCTTCTCAGTTGTAATTTTCACTGCACATACTTCACTTCCCTGATGCTCTTGAATGTCTGGTATACTGCAGATGTCTTCCACTGTGAAGACTGATGCAAGATATGCATTCAGTTCCTCTGCCATTGTGTCTCTCATTACGATATCTCCAGCATTATTTTCTATTGGTCCTATATCTATCCTCAACTCTCTTTTGCCTTTTATATACTTAAAAAAGCTTTTAGTATCTTCTTTAATATTAGACGCTAGCTTCCTTTCATAATCCATCTTTTCCTTCCTAATGACCTTCTTAGTTTCATTCTGCAAGTTTTTAAAAGCTTCTCAATCCTCTATCTTGACACTAGCTTTGCATTCATTGTATGCCTTTTAAAGAACAAAGAACAATACAGCACAGTATAGGCTATTTGGCCCACAATGTTGTGCCGACCATTAAACCCCGCCTCCCATATAACCCTCCATCTTAAATTCCTCCATATACCTTTGGTTTTTATTTTGGCTCTGACTTCCATGTGAAGAACAAAAGGATGACAGGAGTGAAGGTAGGACCGATTAGAGATAAAAGTGGGAAGATGTGCCTGGAGGCTGTGGGAGTGAGCGAGGTCCTCAATGAATACTTCTCTTCGGTATTCACCACTGAGAGGGAACTTGATGATGGTGAGGACAGTATGAGTGAGGTTGATGTT
Source organism: Hemitrygon akajei (assembly GCF_048418815.1). Classification (NCBI taxonomy): domain Eukaryota; kingdom Metazoa; phylum Chordata; class Chondrichthyes; order Myliobatiformes; family Dasyatidae; genus Hemitrygon; species Hemitrygon akajei. The sequence goes on from NC_133140.1 coordinate 47,459,593, forward strand.
CTGGAGCATGTTGATATTAAGGGAGAGGAGGTGTTGGAGTTGTTAAAATACATTAGGATGGATAAGTCCCCGGGGCCTGATGGAATATTCCCCAGGCTGCTCCACGAGGCAAGGGAAGAGATTGCTGAACCTCTGGCTAGGATTTTTATGTCCTCGTTATCCACGGGAATGGTACCAGAGGACTGGAGGGAGGCAAATGTTGTCCCCTTGTTCAAAAAAGGTAGTAGGGATAGTCCAGGTAATTATAGACCAGTGAGCCTTACGTCTGTGGTGGGAAAGCTGTTGGAAAAGATTCTTAGAGATAGGATCTATAGGCATTTAGAGAATCATGGTCTGATCAGGGACAGTCAAGCATGGCTTTGTGAAGGGCAGATCGTGTCTAACAAGCCTGATAGAGTTGTTTGAGGAGGTGACCAGGCATATAGATGAGGGTAGTGCAGTGGATGTGATCTACATGGATTGTAGTAAGGCATTTGACAAGGTTCCACATGGTAGGCTTATTCAGAAAGTCAGAAGGCATGGGATCCAGGGAAGTTTGGCCAGGTGGAGTCAGAATTGGCTTGCCTGCAGAGGGTTGTGGCAGAGGGAGTATATTCAGATTGGAGGGTTGTGACAAGTGGTGTCCCACAAGGATCTGTTCTGGGACCTCTACTTTTTGTGATTTTTATTAACGACCTGGATGTGGGGGTTGAAGGGTGGGTTGGCAAGTTTGCAGATGACACAAAGGTTGGTGGTGTTGTAGATAGTGTAGAGGATTGTCAAAGATTGCAGAGAGACATTGATAGGATGCAGAAGTGGGCTGAGAAGTGGCAGATAGAGTTCAACCCAGAGAAATGTGAGTTGGTACACTTTGGAAGGACAAACTCCAAGGCAGAGTATAAAGTAAATGGCAGGATACTTGGTAGTGTGGAAGAGCAGAGGGATCTAGGGGTATATGTCCACAGATCCCTGAAAGTTGCCTCACAGGTAGATAGGGTAGTTAAGAAAGCTTATGGGGTGTTAGTTTTCATAAGTCGAGGGATAGAGTTTAAGAGACGCGATGTAATGATGCAGCTCTATAAAACTCTAGTTAGGCCACACTTGGAGTACTGTGTCCAGTTCTGGTCGCCTCACTATAGGAAGGATGTGGAAACATTGGAAAGGGTACAGAGGAGATTTACCAGGATGCTGCCTGGTTTAGAGAGTATGGATTATGATCAGAGATTAAGGGAGCTAGGGCTTTACTCTTTGGAGAGAAGGAGGATGAGAGGAGACATGATAGAGTTGTACAAGATATTAAGAGGAATAGACAGAGTGGACAGCCAGCACCTCTTCCCCAGGGCACCACTGCTCAGTACAAGAGGACATGGCTTTAAGGTAAGGGGAAGGAAGTTCAAGGGGGATATTAGAGGAAGGATTTTCACTCAGAGTGGTTGGTGCGTGGAATGCACTGCCTGAGTCAGTGGTGGAGGCAGATACACTAGTGAAGTTTAAGAGACTACTAGACAGGTATATGGAGGAATTTAAGGAGGGGGGTTATATGGGAGGCAGGGTTTGAGCGTCGGCACAACATTGTGCTCCGAAGGGCCTGTAACGTGCTGTACTACTCTATGTTCTGTGTTCACTTGTCAGCCACAGTCATGCCCTTCTTCCATTTGAAAATTTCTTCTTATTTGGAATATATCTGTCTTGTACTTCTCTCATTTTTCACAGAAACTCCAGCCATTTCTGCTCTCTGTCCTTCCTGCTAGTGTCCCTTTCCAGTCAACTTCGATCAGTTCCCCTCTCATGCCATTGTAATTTCCTTTATTCCACTGAAATACCGACACATTGGAATTCAGTTTCTCCTTCTCAAATTTCAAAGTGAACTCGATCATATTGTGATCACTGTTCCCGAAGGGTTCCTTAACCATAAGCTTTCTTATCACCTCCGGATCATTGCACAACACCCAATTCAGCAGAGGTGATCCCCTAATGGGCTCAACAACAAGCTGTTCTAAAAAACCATCCCTTAGATATTCTACAAATTCTCTCTCTTGAGGTCCAGTACTGGCCTGGTTTTCCCAATCTAGTTTTATGTTAAGATCCCCAACAATTATTATGACATTGCCCTTCTGACATGCCTTTTCTATCTCCTTTTCTACCCCCTTCTGAGGTACTTGCACTCAGAATTACACTGCTCCAGGTCTGGTCCAGCTACAGACTTGTAGCTTCTGTCTCTTTTATACTCTCAACTTTCAGATATAAAGGCCAAAATTCAATTTTAACTTCTTTGATTTATTTTCTCTATCTGCCCAGAATATTTTAACGATCAACAAATGAAAACCACTAAACTTTCTCCATTCCCCACCTCAACTTCCATAACACTAAATCTGGGCATCCATTTTAACTGGCAACCCCTTGGAGAGTTATTGTGCTCAGCTATTAACCTTTTTTTTATGGTTGAAAAACCACATAAGTCTACCATAAAATCCATTTTCCACAGTTTTCCCCCTTTTTCATTTAAGCAACTTAATGCTTCTACCTGCACTGTTGACAATAGTCACAGCTTTCTTATTATCAGTAGATTGGTTTTGTGTAACCTGAGTCATTTAGGAACATGGCAGTCCACACCTGGGATGGTGATGATCCTCCAGATTAGTCCTCAAGCACAACTGTGATTAATTTTAATTGGTCTGTCAATGATTTTTTTTTCAGTTGGTGGGATGCTGAGTTCTAGAATTCATCTGTCTGCGTTGTTTTAAGAGGTTACGTGAAACTATTGTTTTAGCCAAGGTTTAAAAAGTACTGTGAATTTATGTACAACATAAATGATATACACCATAAATTAGTGGAGTCTATATGTATTTTTCTATATTTTAATTGTCCATATAATGCTGATTTTATTACTTTAAATATGCCATTTATATTCAATTAACTAGTATCAAAGATCACAATGATCATTCAGTAGCAGTTATATCCACTGTGATGAAGGACTTTGAGAGGTTGGTCATGAAACATATCAACTCCTGCCTGAGGAGCGACTTGGATCCATTCTGATTTGCCTACCGTCACAATAGATCAACAGGAGATACCTTTTCTTTGGCTGTTCACTCAGCCCTGGAACATCTGGATAATGAAGAGGTAAATATCAGGATGCTCTTCATTGAGTACAACTCAACATTCAACACCATCATCCACTCAAAACTCACTGAGCTCCAAGACCTAGGCCTCGATACCACCATGTGATCCTCGGTTTCCTTACTTGCAGACCCCAGTCAGTTCAGATTGGCAACAACTTCTCTTCCACAATCTCCTTCAGCACAGGTGCAGCACAAGTCTGTGTGCTTAGCCCCCTGCTCTACTTGCTTTACACTTATGACGGGGAGGCTAATTACAGCTCCAATGCCATGTTTAAGTTTCCTGATGTCACCACTGTTGTTGGCCAAATCAACATCAGTGACAAATTGGCATACAGGAGGGAGACTGAAAATCTGATTCAGTGGGGCCACAGCAACAGCCTCTCACCCAATGTCAGCAAAACCAACGAGCTAGTTATTGATGACAGGAGGAAGAAACCAGAGGTCCATGAGCCAGTCCTCATGAGGAGATCAGAAGTGGAGAGGGTAGCAACTTTAAATTCCTTGGCATTATTATTTTGGAGGATGGGTCTTGCGATCAGCATATAAGTGCCATTACAAAGAAGGCATGGCATTGCCTCTACTTCCTCAGATGTTAATGCAGATTCGACATGTTATCTAAAACCTTGACAAGCTTCTACAGGTGCACAGTGTAGAGTATCTGGACCAGTTGCATCACAGCCTGACATGGAAACACCAATGCCCGAGGATAGAAAAGCCTTCAGAAATGTAGTGGATATAGTCCAGTCCATCACAGGAAATGCTCTCCTCAACTCTGAGCACATCTACAAGGAGTACTGCCACAGGAAAGCAGCATCCAGCATCAAGGACCCGCACCATCCAGGCCATGCTCTCTTCTTACTGCTGCCATCCGTAAGGATGTACAGGAGCCTTATATCCCACACCAGCAGGTTCTGGAACAGTTATTACCCTTCAACCATCAGGTTCCTGAATCAGGGAGGATAATTTCATTCACCTCATTCACCTCATTCACCTCAACACTGAACCGATTCCACATCCTATGGATTCGTTTTCAAAGTCTCCACAACTCGTGTTCTCAGTTTTTTTTAATTCTCTTTTTTTTGCATTTGCACAGTTCATCTGTTTTGCACATTGGTTGGTTGTCAGTCTTTGTGTGTAGTTTTTCATTGATTCTATTGTATTTCTTTGTTCTACTGTGAATGCCTGCAAGAAAATGAATCTCACTGTGACATATACATACCTTGCTAATAAATTTACTTTGAACTTTAGAACTTTGAATAATTAAGTCTGGTAGGTAGCAGCAGCTAGTGAAACCAATCTCGTGAGTTTATTTTACTTTGAATAATTAAGTAAAATAATTAAGGTATGTGACATATACATACCTTGCTAATAAATTTACTTTGAACTTTAGAACTTTGAATAATTAAGTCTGGTAGGTAGCAGCAGCTAGTGAAACCAATCTCGTGAGTTTATTTTACTTTTTAGATAACTGGTCTGATTATAGTTTGCGTTGCTCATTTTTTTTGAAAGACTAGTAACCAACAAAAGAACAATGGAGATGTGGTGGGAACCAAATCTATGCTTTGTGTGCTTCTGGATTTGAGCTACCATAGAGCACATGGTAACCCAACTCAATGGAATAGTGTAGCAAAAGCTATTTTCTTTCTCAGCATCTTGACCTGAAACATCTACAACTCCTTTCCTCCTTCAGACTCTCCTCAACCTGCTGAGTTCCTCCAGCAGATCGTTTGTTCAGACTTCAGAATTTATAGTTTTTTGTGTCGTCTTCCACAACATACAGCCTTTCTCTGCAGGAAAAGCATTATGTTGTTTCCATTTTTACGTGATTGAGATGGATATTGTGAGTCAGACATAACCATGGCTAGCTTCTTCTCAATCTTTACATGCTATGTGTTGGTTTACAAACAAATTAATCATTGATACACCGAATCACTAACTGATTGGTGATACTACTTTTGAGTATGGAGGACTTTTAGCTGAAATTGTTGCTGGCTCGTTTTGTGGATGTGACTCATTCGTGTATGGAAGCCACTGGCCTGCATGAAGACGTCAAATGGCATATAAAGCTTGTTTGATGTCAGGCGCGTAGAATTCTATTGCACACATAAGACCCATGGGAACAATATAGCAGGTCTTACAGAAGGCTTTAGGGTTGCATTACCATTTGGTTCCCTTCTACCTGGGTTGTTTCTGAAAATCCTAGACATTTACATTGCACCTGTACCATTCTCTCAGTTTTGATCTTTTCCTCTCCTTTTGCAACCAATGCTTTGTCTTCCACACCCTTGATAATCAACCTAAATCTTCTTTTCCCACCTCGCCCCCTTCGTCCACAATGTAATTATTCCTTTTAACTAGCTTATTGCTTCTATGTAAGATCAGAAGTGTCTGTTCTACCTTCCGGACAAGTGTTGTGGAACATCCAGGGTGCTCTAGTGAGTGAAGCTGATAAATGTCAGGTGTTATACTTGGTTAGGGGGCCATTGTTTGGGCATCTGTGTTACATAATGATCTGAAACAGGAGAAGCAAATGATGCATCCCACGGCCCACAGCGACCATATGTAAAACTTGCCTCTATCTTCCTATTGATTTTATGCTACATTAGTTTGTATTTTCAACAGTTTGGGTAATGCCTGTTAAAATGTTTTATTTCCTAACCTCCAGCTCCACAAAGTAATTAAGTTCACATATTATTCCAGTGCTAGGATCTTGGGAACCAGAGGCTGATTATCCTTACAGGGAGCAGCAGTTCCTGGGAATCTTGGAGGAAAGCTGATAGCTTCACTCTTTGTATTTATTCTTCTTCCCCAATATGTTTGAAATCCATCATTACTCCTAAAGCTTTATTAATATGTTCCCTTAGTTCAAGGCAATGCTTCGTTGGTTCTTTCTGTGACATTGCTTTTATTCCAGCTACTAGGACGTGCTGCAAAGTGTTCTTGAAAGTGATTGAAATCAAAAAAAGGCACTGTGAACAAAAATCTATGTCCTCCAGTCTATTTTAGTACAGGAAGATAATGCGTTGTACCTTCCTGTGCTCTTCTGATAATCTTGAAGTGCTGATATTGTTGGTAATCTTTATCAGAAATATAATGTTTGCATAACCATCGAGGGCTAATTATTTTATTTCAATAAATATTTTTGATACCGTGATACTATGTTACAATAGCATTGGCATCAATGGTAGCTCTTAGCATCTTGACATAATCCTAATGTTTTTGAAATTTTGGGAGGGGTGCACATAATCTCATCTGAATTTGCAAAAAAAAAAAATTCTAGAGTTAGTGATTGACAGCACTTTTATGGTCGCAAATTGTGTTGATTTTAGTACAAAAAATACAGTGGATTCTGGTTAATTGGGACACATCAAGACCAGTAAATCTTGGCCCAATTAAGTGACTGTCCCAATTAGCAGAAGTTTCATAGACATAGTTAAAAATGTATAAAAAAGACGAACTACTGTTTAACTGAGTAACAAATTGTGTATCTAAATGAAATACAGAACAAATTAGGATAGTATCAAAATGACTGCAGTACTATAAAACTGTATTAGCTCTTAATAGTTATCAATGGAGGAATTCCTTCAGTGTACGTGTTCATTCAATTGTTGGTAAATGAACAAAATCAGCACGGGAGCCCTCGTGCAGATAATAGGCTGCCTTCATACAATAATATCGACAATTGCATCCTCATTTTCATTGTAACGTTCAAGATGATCAGAATCAGAATCAGGTTTATTATCACCGGCATGTGCTGTGAAATTTAAGTTTGAAGAATTTGTCAATACCTTCAGATTCTTCCTAGTTCCTAATGCTGAAGTAGTGAAATCATTCCATTTTCACTCCTGGCTCTTTCTGCCATCTCCAAGCCTGAATGTTTGAAACCACAGTGAGCAAAACAGATCTCAATTGTCTCACTGCTTATTTCTTGTCAATTATCAGTGATGAAAATCACTGGTTTTTGAACATAAACACACATGACTGATGCTGTTTAAAAATAGTTCACTCGAAGCATGGTGTAGTGCTGAATGGCCACACAACTGCATACAACTAATGTTAGTTAGAAACTGGTTTGGCAACTGTCTCCTATCCCAATCAAGTGGCATAGTGTCCCAAACAAACAAAAGGAAACCTGGCTATTTTCTCAATTATTTTTTGTTTTTTTAAGAGTTGTCCCAAATAGGCGGCTGTCTCGATTAACTGATAGCCCAATTAACCAGAATTTACTTTAATGAGAAAGGATGTAACGGGAAGATGATCATTATGAAACGATTTAAAACTAAACCCGACATAGATTGTGGGACCAATTCATTGAGCAGCTTCACTCTGTCCGCCGCAAAAGGCAGGAGTTCCCAGTGATCACCATTTCAGTTCGACTTTCAATTCCCATTTTGACATGTCTGTCCATGGTCTCTTTAAGTGCCATGATAAGGCCACACACAGGTTGGAGGTGTAGCCACCAACCTGATGGCATGAACATCCATTTCTCTAACTTCCAGTAATTTCTCCCTCCTCTTCTTTCCTTTTCCATTCCACATTCTGGTTCCCTTCTCACCCCTTCTCCTCACCTGTCCATCACCTCCCTCTGGTGCCCCTCCTGCTTCCCTTTTGGGCATGCTCCACTTCCTTGTCCTATCAGATTCCTTCTTCTTCAGCGCTTTACCTCCACCACCTGTCAGCTTCCAGTTTCTTACTTCATTCCCCCCTTCCCCACCCACCTACCTTTCACCACAGCTAGCTTCACCCATCACCTTCCAGCTTGTACTTCTTCCCCTCCCCCATCTTATTCTGGCTTCTCCCCTCCCTTCTTTTCCAGTCTTAATGAAGGGTCTTGGCTCAAACATTGACTGTTTATTCCTCTCCATAAATTCTGGCCTGTTGAGTTCCTCCAGCATTTTGTGTGTGTTGCTCAAGATTTCCAGAATCTCCTTTCCATAGCATTGGAGAGGGATAGGAAAGCATTTAATTGGACTAAGGGGAAATATGAATCTATCAGGCAGGAACTTGGAATCATAAACTGGGAACAGATGTTCTTAGAGAAATATACGGCAGAAGTGTGGCAAATGTTCATGGGATATTTGAGTGGTGTTCTGCATAGGTACATTCCAATGAGACAGGGAAAGGATGGTAGGGGTACAGGAACCATGGTGTACAAAGGCTGTTGTAAATCTAGTCAAGAAGAAAAGGAAAGCTTACAAAAGGTTAAAAAAAAAACTAGATCATTATAGAGATCTACAAGGTTATAAGGCTAGCAGGAAGGAGTTTAAGAATGAAATTAGGAGAGCCAGAAGGGGCCATAAGAAGGCCTTGGCAAGCAGGATTAAAGAAAACCCTAAGGCATTCTGCAAGTATGTGAAGAGCAAGAGGATAAAACAGGAGAGAATAGGACCAATCAAGTGTGACAGTGGAGAAGTATGTATGGAACTGGAGGAGATAGCAGAGGTACTTAATGAATACTTTGTTTCAGTATTCACTATGGAAAAGGATCTTGGCGATTGTAGGGATGACTTACAGTGGATTGAAAATTTTGAGCATATAGACATTAAAAAAGAGGATGTGCTGGAGCTTTTGGAAAGCATCAAGTTGGATAAGTCTCTGGGACCAGACAAGATCTACCCCAGGTTACTGTGGGAGGCGAGGGAGGAGATTGCTGAGCCTCTGGTAATGATCTTTGCATCATCAATGAGGACAGGAGAGGTTATGGAGGATTGGTGAGTTGCAGATGTTATTCCCTTATTCAAGAAAGGGAGTAGAGATAGCCCAGAAATTATAGACCAGTGAGTCTTACTTCAGTGGATGGTAAGTTGATGGAAAAGATCTTGAGAGGCAGGGTTTATGAACATTTGGAGAGGCATAATATGACTAGGAATAGTCAGCATGACTTTGTCAAAGGCAGGTCGTGTCTTATGAGACTGATTGAATTTTTTGAGGGTGTTACTAAACACATTAGTGAAGGTAGAGCAGTAGATGTAGTGATTATGGATTTCAGCAAGGCATTTGATAAGGTACCCCATGCAAGGCTTATTGAGAAAGTAAGGAGGCATGGGATCCAAGGGGACATTGCTTTGTGGATCCAGAATTGGCTTGCCCACAGAAGGCAAAGAGTGGTTGTAGACAGGTCATATTCTGCATGGAGGTTGGTGACCAGTGGTGTGCCTCAGGGATCTGTTCTGGGACCCCTTCTCTTTGCGATTTTTATAAATGACCTGGATGAGGAAGTGGAGGGATGGGTTAGTAAATTTGCTGATGACACAAAGGTTGGGGGTGTTGTGGATAGTGTGGAGGGCTGTCAGAGGTTACAGTATGACATCAATAGGATGCAAAATTGGACAGAGAAGTGGCAGATGGAGTTCAACCCAGATACATGTGAGGTGGTTCACTTTGGTAGGTCAAATATGATAACAGAATATGGTATTAATGATCAGACTTCCGGCAGTGCGGAGGATCAGAGGGATCTTGGGGTCCGAGTCCATAGGACGTTCAAAGCAGCTACGCAGGTTGACTCTGTGGTTAAGAAGGCAAATGTTGCATTGGCCTTCATCAATCGTGGGATTGAGTTTAAGAGCTGAGAGGTAATGTTGCAGTTATATCGGACCCTGGTCAGACCCCACTTGGAGTACTGTGCTCAGTTCTGGTCACCTCACTACAGGAAGGATGTGGAAGCCATAGAAAGGGTGCAGAGGAGAATTACAAGGATGTTACCTGGATTGGGGAGCATTCCTTTTCAGAATAGGTTGAGTGAACTCAACCTTTTCTCGTTGGAGCGGCGGAGGATGAGAAGTGACCTGACAGAGGTGTATAAGATGATGAGAGGCATTGATCGTGTGGATAGTCAGAGGCTTTTACCCAGGACTGAAATGGCTAACACAAGAGGGCACAGTTTAAAGGTGCTTGGAAGTAGGTACAGAGGAGATGTCGGGGTAAGTTTTTTTTACACAGAGAGTGGAGAACGCATGGAATAGGCTGCCAGCGACAGTGGTGGATGTGGATACGATAGGGTCTTTTAAGAGACTCCTGGATGGGTACATGGAGCTTCAAAAAATAAAGGGCTATGGGTGACCATAGGTAATTTCTAAAGTAAGTACATGTTCGGCACAGCACTGTGGGCCGACGGGCCTGTACAGTGCTGTAGGTTTTCTATGATTCTATGGAATTAGGTTGGGAAACTCACTATGCAACTTGTGATTAATGGAAGCTCACACTTTATTGTCTCTGCACAAACAACACAGAACTATGTTGACCCAGGCCAACAACTTAAACATGAATTCTACTGTTCCCCCTGTACCAATACTCACTCAGACAACTTGTACAATTTATAACACCAAAATAGGGGATCTCCATTGGCCAAATGATTGACCCTTTCTTCTCTCAGCCCTTGGTGTGGGGGTTCTTCCTTGCAATGATGGGTCTCTTAAAAGAGTTATTGCTGCCAGAGCAATCGAAGTGTCCACTTTTATATTCATTTCCTATCAATTCAAACGTAGCATTTCTGTCTCATTGGCTGTAGGTCATGTGTCTGACCTTTAACACCTTTTTATTGGCTCTGCTCCTGGCCAGCATCCACTTATTACCTTCCTCCCAGCAAATGACAACCAGTAATTTATGACTCTTTGTTCTCTTCAGTAACCAGCTCAAATCACTCCAGGCAGGCACAGACCCCAACATTTACAAACCTGCATGTTATATCCAACCAAAGAACATCTCATAAGTAACTTCATATTTGGAAATGATCGCATGTCCAGCGGATTACCTGAAGCATCATTGCGTCTTCTTCAAAGCAGTGAATGCAAAGCAACTTCATCTCACAAAATGGGGGCATAAAATAGTTACACAAAATGGTAGCGTCCATCTCCAAGCTCATAGCAGGAACAAAGACAATTGATCTGTCTGCTTCCACTGTCCTTGACCCATTTCAGTTTGACATTTTCTTCTATATTTTAAATCCACCATGGCCAACAACACCCAATCCATACTCTCTCCTTTCTCATAGGATAAGAGTAGAACAGCATTGGAGAATCAAGAAGCCAATGGTACAGTCCAACATTTATATTCGCTTTCCCCTGTTACTGAAAAGTTTTAATCCCAAGAGTATGGTTGATTCTTTTTGTGGGAAACCTAAGAATATTTGGAGCTAGCCTTGCTGTTCATTGTCTACACTTTCCCTGGTTACTTACCACAGTTAGCGGGTCTCCATTAGGACCTGAAAACTGTGGAACTCAGAGTGGTGGGCTAGACAAACTCGGGATAGCAGCTGGACAGAGTGTTAGTCAGACAGGCAGAGATGTGACTGAATTGGTAGATGTGTGAATCTATGCACAAGGAGATTTAAAATAAAAACTCTGGACATGGAAATTTAAAAAAAACTGTTGTAAATGCTCAGAAAAGATATAGAAATATATTGACACAAAGCTTTATCAATGAGATAACTTCTGAAAACTTCTGAAAGGGCCATTCCTCAATTGCTGGCTGAAGCAAAAATGTTTAAAGGAAGCTACTTAGTCCACTTCTGCAACAGAACTCATCCAGTCTTCAAGACTTAATGTGTTTTGTATTTAATGAAGACAATTACAGACACCTTTGCTGGAGAAAGGTGATTATTTAATTAACAGCCAACCTGTAACACTCAAGGCAATAAACAAGTGATTTTACCACAGGAAAAAAACTGACAATGAATCCCTGAAGAACTCCTGACCTTAATGGGAATGAGTTTTGGTGTAATGAATATTTGGTACAGCTCCATAATGGATATATATTATCAATCAATAGTTAATGAACTTTTATTACAAATTAAATTTATTACAAACCATATGGTTTAAACAAGTTAGGAAACTTAAAAAAATAAAAATAAAAAAGGATGTTGGCAAAAGACAGGCAACTATAGGCCAGTTAGCTTAACATCTGTAGTCGGGAAAATGCTTGAAGCTGTCATTACGGAAGAAATAGCGAAACATTTAGAAAGGAGTGGTTCTATTAGACAGATGCAGCATGGATTCAGAAAGGGCAGGTCCTGTTTGACAAACTTACTGGAGTTCTTTGAGGACAGAATGAGTGCAGTGGATAGAGGGGAACAGGTGAATGTCGTATACTTGGCTTTCCAGAAGGCGTTCGATAAGATGCCGCACAAGAGACTTATAAATAAGATACGGATGCATGGAGTCAGAGGAAGTGTATTGGCATGGATAGTGGATTGGTTAACCAATAGAAGGCAGTGAGTTGGTATAAATGGGAGTTTCTCAAGTTGGCAGTCAGTGGTGAGTGGGGTGCGGCAGGGGTTGGTGCTGGGCCTGTAGCTGTTTACCATTTACATTGATGATTTGGAAGAGGGGACTGAGTGTAGCGTAGCAAAATTTGCTGATGGCACTAAACTGAGTGGAAAAGCAAATTGTACAGAGGATGTGGAGAGTCTGCAGAGGGATATAGATAGGTTAAGTGAGTGGGCCAAGGTCTGGCAGATGGAATACAACGCTGGTAAATGCGAGATCATCCACTTTGGAAAGAATAATAGAAGAGCCCTTTATTTAAATGGTGAAAGATTGCAGCATGTTGTTGTGCAGAGGGACTTGGGAGTGCTTGTTCATGAATTGCAAAAAGTTGGCTTGCAGGTACAACAGATTATTAAGAAGGCAAACAGAATGTTGGCTTTCATTGCTAGAGGGATTGAGTTCAAGAGCAGGGAGGTCATGCTGCAACTATACAGGGTACTGGTGAGGCCGTACCTGGAGTACTGTGTGCAGTTCTGGTCTCCATACTTGAGGAAGGATATACTGGCTTTGGAGGCAGTGCAGAGGAGGTTCACCAGGTTAATTCCAGGGATGAAGGGGTTAATCTATGAGGAGAGATTGAGTCGTCTGGGACTATACTCTCTGGAATCCGGAAGAATGACAGGGGATCTTATAGAAACATACAACATTTTGAAAGGGATAGATAATGTAGAAGTAGGAAAGCGTTTCCATTGGTAGGTGAGACTAGAACTAGGGGACATTGCCTCAAGATTCAGGGGAGAAGATTTAGGACGGAGATGAGGAGAAAGTGTTTTTCCCAGAGAGTGGTGAATCTGTGGAATTCTCTGCCCAGGGAAGCAGTTGAAGCTTCTTCACTAAATATATTTAAGATACAGTTAAATAGATTTTTACATAGTAAGGGACTTAAGGGTTATGGGGAAAAGGCAGGTAGATGGAGCTGAGTTTATGGACAGATCAGCCATGATCTTACTGAATGGCAGGGAAGGCTCGAAGGGCCGGATGGCCTACTCTGCTTCTATTTCTTATGTTCTTAATGTATTTAAGGTAATGGTTTACTTAAGTTTTGATGTCCACTAGCAAAATTTGTTTTGTGTGGTTATTTAGCAAGTCAGGTTGACATTAACAAAGAGTCCATTAGTTTTTAAATGAACTACCAGTGGGTATGTAATTTTCCTTTGGGATGAAAGAAATCACAAGGAAAATGGATATAGAGCAATGATCAGTGAGTTTTGTGTAACTTTGATGCAATATAAATATTACCAGGTTTATTTTCACTGTCAACTCAAAGCCTCAGCATCATAGTTAAATGTAACTGAAACTTGCTAATTTGAATACTGGAGAGAGTGTCACAGGAATATCTTGCTTTTTGGTCCCTCCTCTCTCTATTCATTACTTCTAGCTACTATACGTAGACATTCAATAGGCTTCTTTTAATATAATTTTGAATCAACTCACTGCCACTACTGGAATGGCCTTTGATTTTTTTAAATATATGTTATTAACATTACACACCAACTCAGACTAAGATTGGAACCCATATTCTACAGTCAAATTTGTATCCTTAATAGATGCAATCCACACATAAACATGGAAACTCTGTTGCAGTGCAAGGCCTCAACTATGAACGTTGGGATAACTTTGCTCAAGAAGGTCTGGCTGGGAAATCTTCAACAGGCAATGCATGTGTTAGTCTACAGATGAATGTCTCTGTCAGCATAAAGCCTGTACATTGGAAGGTTTGGCTTATTTTCTCATCACACTCTTCTCTACTTTGTGGCCTGGATCCATATTCATACTAAGTGACGAGTGATGTTGGGGGAACAAAGATTGGATTTCTTCAAAATATCAAGGACATTTCAGTTCTCCATGTGTTTCTGGGACACGAGATCATTCTCTGAAAAGTAAGGTGGGTGGAGTGGCCCTTGTGGAACAACGATTGAGTCATTGGGTTTAATTAAGCAATAATGAAAGGACACATGTACTTTAGAATAAAAGTACTCAGCTGGAGGATGCCCAATTTCAATGGATTGAAAACTGAGCTGGCCATGTTAAATTGTAACAAGGGTTAGCAAACAAGTCTACAACCTTTAAAGAAGAATTAGTTTGCAGTCAGGTCTGTTCCCACAAGGAAGAAAAATAAAAGAATGGCTCTTGCATTGATGAAAAGGAGAGAGAATGAAGGGATAGTGAGAGACAGCAAGTTGTTAGTATGTGGGAGACACAAGAGAATGTGGATGCTGGAGTCTTGCCCAATGGGTCAGGCAGTATCTGTAGACAGGAGAGAACAGTTGATGTTCTCAATCAAACCTCTTCATCTGGACGAGTTGCTCCAGCTGCTTTAATTTGGTGCTAATTTGTGGGAATTGGACAGATATAAAGGCTTGTGGACAGGAAGTTTGAAGGATAAAGTTGATATAAGTAATACCTAATGTAAAAAAAATCTTAACACCTTAAATTGTAAATGGTGATGAGGAGTGAATCTAATCACAGGTCAAAACTGAAATCTATGTACGGCAGCTTAGAGCATAGCAAAGTTGAAAGTGCACCTTGCATTTGTCTTTGGCAATATCTTCCCTCGTAGAATCACAGTTAAAGAAGAGCCACTTGATAGGTTGTGGCTATAAACTGACAATAGGAATAGAAAGACAGGCTAAACTAAACCAGATGGAGAGAATCTACCTGGTCCAGTGGGAGGCTTTGTAGATTCTGAAGGAAA
The DNA here is from genome assembly GCF_048418815.1 of Hemitrygon akajei. NCBI lineage: Eukaryota > Metazoa > Chordata > Chondrichthyes > Myliobatiformes > Dasyatidae > Hemitrygon > Hemitrygon akajei. Next base: position 47,474,652 of record NC_133140.1, read on the forward strand.
TACCTGTTGGAATTATAGAGCTGCTTGGCTGCATTCTTCTGTTGTCATGAAGTACGGTTGGGGGGTGCAAGTGGTGCCAACAGGGTGGTGAACTTCAGATACTAACTATTGTTTAAAAAGTTGTATGGATTAATCCAGCAAATACAAGCCAGGTGGTTTAATCTTGGTAGAGAGGGGAATAAAGAGGAAAGAAGCTTCTGGAACTGATGATCTAAGATAACATTGATACTGGTTGGCAGAGGCTAAATCAATAAAGGAAAGTTAGTATAGATTTATCCAAGGCAAACTGTGTTTAGGTAACAAAGTAGACAAGCTGTGTAGATAGTGTGCTTTCAGAAGATGTTTGATAAAATGCTACGATAGTTAGCCAGTAAAATTGATTGAGGGACCTGAAATAGAATTAGTCAAAGATTTGTGAACTTGGAAGATATACAGTGGTGCTCCCCATGAGATAATGCTGGAGCCTTTGATTTCTTTGGTGGATATTATTTAATTTGACTTTGGTATAGAAGCCATGATTTCATGATGTGGACTTACAACTTGGAAGTAGTGAGGAAGGTGAAGTTAGATGGGCTGATGGGATGATGGATAACTGGCGAACAGCTGAATGCCAAGATCTTCTAAATGTAGAAGATTTAGATAATGAGAGGTAAAGAGTTGGATTATCTCTGACACAGTCTTCACTCCTCAGTTACTTTTTATCAGGAGCCTACCATTAATCTACTTCCAGCTGCAATGATCTCCAGGCAACACCACTGTGACAATTCTCATGCTGAGGTCAGAGGTCATATTCCCAGAATGCTCCACACTTCAGTGCATGGGTGGGTTAGTCAAGAATGAGGGCTGGCTGGTGCTGCTTTTTGTAATTGGATGTCAGTGCAATCCTGTTCAGTGACAAATTAAGAGACCATTTTGAGAAGTGCAGGCAGAATTAACAAAGACAAGTGTGGAATACTCTGAAGATAGCAAGACAGAGAGAAAATGGTGAAAAGCTATAAATCTTGGGTTTTATTGAACAAGAGATCCTGAAATAAAAAGCAAATAGCTAATAATGAATTTCTACAAAACATTATTTTAGCACAAGTGAGTGCTGTTCAGGATACTGCTCTTTAGGAACCTTGAGACTTCCCAGAGAATGTGCTGGAAAGATTTTCTCAAATGGCTCTAGGGATGGGGCACTGGTTTTGTGGATAGTTTGGAAAAGCCAGGGTTTTTTTTTCTTGAAGCAGAGAAGGTTGAGAGAAGAAGATTAAAGGGAAGAATTCAGTGGGGTCAAGCAACCTCTGACAAGGCAAAAAGTGTTAGCTGAGATGTTTGGGTTTAGGCCCTGGATCAGGACTGAAAGAAAAAAGTTTGCCAGTATATGCCAGTCCAAGACAGGGATGGGCCAGAGGCTGCTCTGTGATAGGTGGATGGAAAAATGAACAAAAAAAGAAGGAAAAGAAGTGGACATCTGTGTGGGTCACATGAAACTGGAAAACTTAAGGGTTATACCATTGGTTTGTAAACTATCCAAGCAGAATGTGAAATGTTCTTCTAGTTTATCCATCTTCATAGCAATGAAAAAGGCCGAGGAGAGCCAGGTCAGCATGGGAGTGGGGGAAGGAGAAATAAAATGATGCACAAGTAGAAGCTCCAACAGGTTGGTGCATATAGAACACAGGTGCTGCACAAAATGGTTGCCAACTCTGCACCTGGTTTCTCCAATGTAGAGGATGTCACATCATGAACACTGAAAGCAACAGACCAGGCTGAAAGAGGTGATTTGATAATAGTGTTCAAAATTATTAGCCATCCGAACAAAGTTATCAGAGAGAGAGATTTTCCATTTGCGTGAGGGTCAAGATTCAGAGGATACAGAATGGGGTTATTGGAAAAGGATTCGAAGGACACACGAAGAAACCCTTTATCATGCAGCAAGCTGTTATGATCTGATGATTTTCTGTTTGAAAATGCAGAGTGGGGTGGGTCAGTCATAGGGAGAGTGATGGAGTGATTAATTTGTAGCTTTCAAAAAAAGGAATTGGACAAATACCTGAAAGGTAATAAATCTATGTTTTGAGGCTACTCAGAATCAGGTTTATTATTATTGGTATGTGTTGTGAAATTTGTTAATTTAGCAACAGCATTACAATGCAATACATGATAATATAGAAAGAAAAAAAGTAAATCAATTACTGTAAGTATATAGAGTATATTAAATAGATTAAAATAGTGCAAACAGAAATAATATTTATCTATTAAAAAAAGTGAGTTAGTGTTCATAGGTTCAATGCCCATTTAGGAATTGTATGGCAGAGGGGTAGAAGCTGTTCCTGAATTGCTGAGTATGTGTCTTCAGGCTTCTGTACCTCCTTTATGATGGTAGCAATGAGAAGTGGGCATGGTCTTTAATAGCGGACACTGCCTTTCTGAGGCACTACTCCTTGAAGATGTCTTGGATACTACAGAGGGTAATACCCAAGATGGAGGTGACAAATTTTACAACTTCCCATAGCTTCTTTTGGCCCTGTGCAGTAGCACCCCATACCCGGACAGTAATGCAGTCAGAATGCTCTCCATGATAGATGTATAGAAATTTTCAAGAGTTTTAGGTAACAAACAAAATCTCTTCAAACTCGTAATGAAATATAGCCACTGTCTTCCTTATAGCTGCACCAATACATTGGGACCAGGTGAGATCCTCAGAGATCTTGACACCCAGGAACTTGAAATTGCTCACTCTCTCCACTTCTGTTTCCTCTATGAAGATTGGTTCGTAGTCCCTCATCTTGCCCTTCCTGAAGTCCACAACCAGCTCTTTCATCTTACTGACATTATGTGCAAGGTTGTTGCTGCAGCACCACTCAACTAGTTGGTATATCTCACTCCTGCACATCGTCTCATCTCCAGCTGAGATTCTACTAACAACATAAAAACATAAGAAATAAGAGCAGGAGTCGGCCATCTGGCCCATTGAGCCTACTCCACCATTCAATAAGATTACGGCTGATTCAATCATGGACTCACCTCCACCTACCTTCCACAGATTCACTACTCTTTGCGAAAAGTGTCTCCATCCTAAATTTATTCCCCTGAATCTTGAGGCTATGTCTCTTGGTTCTAGTCTCAACTTCCCGTGGAAACAACTCCCCTTCCTCTATCTTAACTACCCCTTTCATAATTTTATATGTTTCTATAAGAGCTCCTCTCGTGCTTCAGAATTCCAGCGAGTACTGTCCCAAGCGATCCAATCTCTCCTCATAGTCTAACGCCCTCATCTCTGTACCACCTCCAGAGCCAGTATATCCTTCCTCAAGTAAGGAGACTAGAACTGCATGCAGTATTCCAGGCGTGGCCTCACTGGTACCCTGTACAGTTGCAGCAGAACCTCCCTGCTCTTAAATTCAATCCCTATAGCAATGAAGCCCAACATTGCATTTGCCTTCTTGATAGCCTGCTGCACCTGCAAACCGGCCTTTTGCAATTCATGTACAAGTACTCCCAAGTCCATCTGTACAGCAGCATGCTGCAATCTTTTACCATTTAATTAATAATCTAATCTTCCATTTTTCCTTCCAAAGTGGATGACCTAGCTTTTACCAACATTGTACTCTATTTAAAAGACCTTTGCCCACTCACTTAAGCTATCTGTATCTCTCTGAAGACTCTCCATTATCCTCTGCACAAATTACTTTTTCACTCAATTTAATGTCATCAGCAATTTTAGTCAGTCCTGTCTTTCAGGTCATTAACGTATATTGTGAACAGTTGTGGGCCCAGCAGCACTCTGCTCACCACTGATTCCCACCCAGAGAAACACCCATGTATCCCAACTCTCTGTTTTCTATTGGTTAACCAATTCTCTATCCATGCTAATACATCATCCCTATGTGCTATGCATCCTTATCTTATGGATAAGTCTTCAATGGGGCACTTTAATGAAAATACCTTCTGGAAATCCAAGTAAATTACATACATCTTTTCCTCTCTATCCACTGTGCTTGTTATATCCTCAAAGAACTCCTGTAAGTTTGTCAAACAGTACCTGCCTTTTCAGAATCCATGTTGTGTCTGCCTGATGGATCCATTTCTTCCCAGATGCCTCGCTATTTCTTATTTAATGATAGCTTCAAGCATTTTCCCAACTACAGATGTTAAACTAACTGGCTTATGTTTACCTGCCTTTTGCCTACCTCCTTTTTGAACAGTGGAGTGACATTTGTCTTCTTCCAATCTGCCGGCATCTGTCCAGAGTCCAGAGAATTTTGGTAAATGATCACCAAATCATAACCTCTGCCATTCCTTTCAGTCCCCCGGGATGCATTCTATCAGGACAAGGGGAGTTATCTACCTTCAGGCCCACAAGTTTGCTCAGCACTACCTCTTTAGTGATAGCTATTGTATCAAGGTCTGCACCTCCCATCGCATCCAGACCATCTCTGTTAGGCATATATCATCAGCAAATTTATAGATGGCATTTGAGCTATACCCAGCCACACAGTCATGGGTATAGAGGGAGTAGCTGGACTTGCAAAAAAGGTTTGATGTGTTGAAAGGACTCCATCAGTAACGCAAGAATTATGAACATGTGTCCTTTCCAGAATTATCCAAACAAAAATGTGCAAGCAGGAGCCGAGAAGTTCAAAATGTCCGCAAAGTTATGATTGACAACCAACCAACATTCTTTTTGCATTGAGCAGTGACTCAATAAGTGACTTAAAGATTAAAAATAACTTTTGGGACTTGAAGACAAGCTTGGAACGAGTCAGATATTATTACATGATAATGGATTTCTAGCAAAAGGAAGTTTTCTTTCAAATATGTAGTCTACAGATAAGTCATGGCTTAAAAAAGAAACAACTTAATTATTCTCATTCAGTTATTAAGCAAAGCAGCTGCTTAAGTACTTAAAGATCAGCATTTCTATCTAAAAATGCTCAGTAATTGAGAAACGGGCAGGAAGAGGACTGGAAAGGCTATCAAGCTTCTTAACCAGCCACAGGTTTACTTTTGGGCAAATTTACAAGACCAGGAATGTTAATTTAGCAGTCACATTTATTGTTTTTTGCTGCATGCAGCATCTTTTATTTGGCTTTTGGCCAATTTATGCTTTTTTTCTCAGCACAATGAAAAAATGACAGATTGCGAGACATTCTAACAGGATTAATTTTATTAAGTTGTGTAGGGCTATTGATGATCATGTTTTATGTATTTTGTTGATGTGTATTCCTCTTGTGTGTTATGAACTTTTTCGATGCTGATTCTAGATGAGGCCAACCACCAAATGCTCCCTTGGGGTGATGCTGATACAAAAGATATCTGTGGAGCAGCTCAGAATTCTGTATAGAAGGCAGCTGCAAATCAATGCAGTGGTGTGGGATTCAGTTGAGAATGTGGCTCAGCACTTTCTGAGAGGCTGTGAGAGTCTGATGCAGGTTAATTCTCCAATTAATATTAGTACCAGCTAGCAGTGTTTTTCTATAATTATGCCTGTGAATGACACTTTATTACAGTCCATAATTTTGGAATCCCCTATCTTAATGCTTTCCTAAGCAACAAAAGACAACCACGACTATGTTACAGAGTTTTACCTAAGCTGCCGACAAGATTTGTGTGGTATTCTCTCTGAGCCTATAGCCAGTAGTGGAATTCATTCGTCATAGCCTCAGGGGTTACGATAGGAGATCCTAAGTGCAGAATTTAAGGCCAAAATATCCCAGCTGCTTCATAAATGACCTTCCTTTCAGTGTGAGATCAGAAATTGAGCTTATTTGCAACCTCTGACTGCAATGTATAGTTTCATTTGTGCATCAATAATAAAGCTCATCTGTTCTTACATACAGTAGCATCCAGAAAACATTTGGCTTGGGGTATGAGGTAGCAGATAACATGCATACCACTCAAAGGCAATGATCATCTCCAACAAGTGTAAGTCTAGTCACCTTCTCTGGGGCTGTCAGTGGTATTACCATCATGAGGCACCCCACCATCAAGATCCTGGAGATCAAAGCTTAACTTGACAAACCACACATCTACCGTGTCTTCAAACAGTAGGTCCAAAACTGGGTATCTTGAAACCGATGGACCATGACCTGTCCCAAAGCCTTCCCTTCCCAAGACGCAGTCAAAGTTCCATATTATCTATGTGGCTGGCCCTCCATCTATCACCCCAAGCGTTCACTCCCTCCAGTACAGCAGGGAAGTTGAGAGCAGTAGATGCATGGGCAGATCATCTCCTTCAGGTTCCCCTTTAGGTCTCATGCAATGCCCTGACATAGAAACGTATCACTCTATTTCTCTTTTATTGGTGGGTCTGAGTCCCAGATCTTCCTAGATAATGGCACAGTTTGTGCAACTTCACCAGGATCCCAGTGCACAAGAACACGAGAGGCTACAAAGAGTACTCACCACCAAAACAAATGGTTTGGTAATTTACAAGTTACTGAGAAAATTCGCAATGCGTGCACTAGGTGTTGTATTTTCTACAGTTTAAAATCCTCATTAGCTGCAAAATATTTATGGGCTATTCTGATGTCTATATCAGTTCAAGTCTTATTCAATATCTGCTGGGAGCTGAATTTGCCAGTTATCAGAACTGGAATCTTGATTATCACTGCTTATGATTTCTCCTCGCCATGTTCATAGGTTTGACTGCTTCAGCGTGGGTTTGTCACGGATGATAATCTAATGTATGGTACAAGTCTTCCAATATAACTGGTTAGTATCCTACTGTGATCTCTCTATCACCTGCTTATGTGGCATGTGTCTGAAATTACAAATCGGGTGCCTTTTTCCAGAGGTTGACCTCTATTCCCAAAAGGATGCTCCTTCCTCTTTTCTTCAAATGCAATGTTCACTGGTGCTTGTAGTGCCTTTCTTGCGATTCAGTCATTACTCGAGTTTTCATGTCTTTTTCCACGATTGTCCCACATTGCAGAACTTCTTTCTGCCTTTACAACATTTCCTAGCATTGAAATTCACAGATTATTTGAAATGCTACTTGATTTACTCCAAGCATAGTTGCAATGACCTCGTATGCATATAAACTAATTTAAAATCTAGGGTGTGGTGAAGAAGTGAATGAAACATGAATGATTTAAAACTTAAACACAACGTGTGTGTTATGATAGCTTGCCTTTTCGTTCTTTTAGCTCCATAAGCACGTTTTTTCTTTGTGTCTTCACAAAAACCTTCTTCCAATTTGTTTGCAAATAATTTATGTAAATTACATTAGAATATATTGAATCACTGTGTCATTTTGACATTAGTGACACACAGCTGTTGTGATTGAATGAGATCCATATGGTTCTTGTTCAGAGATATAGTTAGGCCTAATAACGTATTATTTTTAAATGGATACAATGACTGGTGCTGAATAGACTTGTTATAAAGGTTTGAATCTAGCATAAGCCATCATAAAGTAGCTATGTTTTTATTTTTTTTAAATAAATGCTCTACATTTGCTCATGTTCCATGTAAGATCCCTTGTCAACACAGATTAGTTTAATTAATTTGTCAGTGTTGCAAGCTTGTCACCATGGGGAGAAATGCTGAACTGTAATGGAGTTCCATATTAGCAAGTCTTCTGCCTATTGCAAATTTACTGCAACCAGAGTGGTACAAATGTATTTTTATTCACGTATCATACAGGCAGCCCTTGTATCTTTCACATTGGGTTTGATTGACAGTTTTCTTATCACTGAATTTAGTTTCAAAGCTCATAGAGTGTAGACACATACTTAAGTCCCTGTGAAGTGCAACTGTATGCTGGGAGGATCAAGGTGAAATTTTTAATTGTATGTTAGGCTTTTGAAGCAATGCTGCTTTACCTCAAAACACTTCAGAATAATTGTGTGAAATTTCCTTATGTAGCTTAGTTACCTGCTGTGATTTATGGTTCTGTAAAACAAAATGTTTGATCACGAATTTGCTGTGTAATTTTGTCTTGAAATACACAGCTATTGACGTTCATCTTCGTCTCTTGTGTTTTATACTTTAACTCATGCAAAATTATAACAAAACAGTGGAAGAACATGACTATCAGTTTTAATAAATTGCATGATAAAAAGTTTAAATTGATTGCAGGGTCAGTTTATGTGCATCAGCATAATACTTTTTCATGACAATAATAGAGTAATTTCCAATTGTTTGCAATACTGGGGATATAATGGGCCAGCCAGTGGAGGAACTGTTCAGTTACCATTTCCATTAACCTTTTCCTAGCAATTAAAATTGAGTAATTTTTATTATGGCTGTTCCATCTACAGGACTGGTCTTAGATTTGGTGAAAATTTTCCAGGTTGCCTGTCGAAGTTCATTCGAAAGCATATGGTACTGTTGCTGACTGTACAACATTAGCACATCAATCATGTTACTTTCTAGTGTGTGAAATCTGATTCTTGTGAACAGTTGTGACCATAAAATAAAATCAAAGTTACTGCTGTAAAAACCCTGACCATATTAAATGTGTTTCATGCACTAAATCTAAAAATTGCTTTTGATGCGGCAGACAGCATGTTAATGGCCACTTCAGCAGCTATGCACGAGTGAGCTAAAATAAAGTTTAATATGTTTATGGCTTAAATGGATGTTTGCATGGTGGATGTTCTGCAAATAAAAAAGGAAGAGCTAATATCTTTCTTTCAGTCATAGCTGATGGATGACTCTTCACAAACTGCCCACTGACAGGCAGTAAGAGATCTTATAGCATCATGCATTATTCATAATTTGTCCAGTTTTCAGTGCTATTTGAGGTAAATGCAGCTTTGTTCCCAACTCAATATTCTGATAGTACAACTTATCTAAATAGCCTTAATGCACTTTTTCGATTATTTTATGTAAGGGACCTGTTATCATTTTCTTTTAACCATACGTCAATATTTTTCTTTAAAAATCTGTCATGAATTAAGTTTTTTTTTGAGAGTTTGCATCAGCAAGGTTGGCCAAATGTGCTTAGAAATCCCTTTGTCTATTTTGAAATAAATGATTTATATATATATAAAGGAATTACATGGTTACTAGTGCAACTGTGGAAGATCGCAGATGGTGCTGTAACATTATTATTCCGCAGGGATTACTTTCTTTCACACATGGTAATGTTTTAATTGTGCTGTGACTAGTAAGGCAGTTAATTCTATGTTTCAAGACATTTAATGCCATTACAAATGGGTTGTTACCCAAAAATAATTTTCCTACATGAAATTGATTACTTGCATTTGACTCTCATAAGAACTACTTTTTGCATGAAAGATGAGGCATCTATAATATAATAAATATACACATTCACAAAAGTCCAGAATAATGAGCTGGTGCTTTGAATCTGTTGGAAACTTTGGTGTTAATATGAAATGCAGTTTAACAACTTGGAACATTATTTATTAAAACAATAATTCTAAAATTTATCATGTAATTTTAGGGTACTCTGAACAGCTGGTCAGAGTGGAAAGATTTAGTTTTGGTCTATAAGATGTTGATCATTGTGGATTTCTTGGCTGGATTTTAGTTTTGATTTTGTACTTGTCATTCCAAGACTGGCTATTTATTATGATTGGAGAGAAATTATGAGAATTCAGAATCCTCACTTATGATATCTAAGAATCTGAAGTTGATGGCCCTGGTCCTTCATCCTTGGTCCTAAACTGATGAGATTAAAGCAGCATTTTTCTAGGGGCATTAACTGTAGCAAGTTAAGGTAACAATTTTTTAATGCGTTGGCCCAACTCATCCATGCCTACGTGATGCCCACTAGCCTAGTTCCATTTGTCCATGTTTGGTCCAAATCCCTCTGAACCTAACCACGTATTATTCCAAATATCTTTTAAATGTTGTAATTGTACCTGCCTCAACTATTTTCTCTGGCAGCTTCCATTTAAGGACTACACTCTGCATGATGAAGCTCCCATTAGGGTCCCTTTTAAATCTTTTACCTCTCGCCATAAATCTACACCCTCGTTTTTAGCTCACTTTGTCTGGGGAAAATATCTTCCATGGCTTTTGCACCTTTATAAGGTCACCCCTCAGACTCCTACATTCCAAAAAACAAAGTCCTAGCTTGTTCAACCTCTTCCAATAACTCAGGCTCTTGACATCTGGCTGCATTCACATCAATCTCCTCTGCATTCTTTCCAGTTCACGTTGGCAGGACGAACAAAACTGTCCACAATAACTGCCGAAGGGTCCTGACGAAGGGTCTCGACCCAAAACGTTAACTGCTTCTTTCAACGGATGCTGCCCGACCTGCTGAGTTCATCCAGCTTTTTTGTACGTCGTGATTTGACCACAGCATCTGCAGTGTACTTTGTGTCCACAATAACTGCACTCTCACCAATGTCTTGTACAGCTACCACAACCATGTCCCAACTTTTCTACTTAGTGCTCTGATTATTGAAGGCCAGTGTGCTAAACACGAACTTCACCACCTTATCTACCTGTGATACTGCTTTCAGTGAATTATAAACTTAAACAATTATCCTGTTTAGGAGTGCTTAATCTCTGATCTCGTGGCTCCAAATGCCTTGCCTTACCAATATTTTCCCCTAACACTTTAAAAAAAAAAAGATTTTATGGTAATGATCCCACAATTTTTTAAGGGCCATGTGATTTTTTTCTTTGTTGACCTCAGTGTTAAGGAGACTCTCTGGGACAAATCTAGAAGTTTGTTAACCCAATTCCTATCTTGCCATGGTGCTCTTCTGAAGTGTAAACAATATGGGATTATTGAGTCTAAATCTACCACATGTTCATTTTGGGTTCACACAGCTGATCACAGTCAGCAGTATTAACATGGGGCTGGTGGAGAAGAGCGATGGATAATCAGTGGGCAGCTGATATTGTGGTAAGAATCCAAAAAAAAAAATTCCTTTCTGGTTTTCTTCAGCTAGAAGTGGAAGGCATTTAGCTTCTTGGTGTTTTGCTACCAGCTTACAAAGTGTGTTTCAAATTTTTAGTTGTTCTGAATGTTTCTGAATTATTGCCGTTCCTATTCCATCCATACTTTTAATCATTGTAAATAGCCTCTTTTGCAAGTGTCATTTAGAATTCAGGGATAGCTGTCATTACTTGCCACAAGTTTTTGTTTGCTTTATCAGATTGTTATAAAATCTCATCTGATTCACTAACAACTTACTGAGGAGGAATTGTTGCATCCTTAGATTTTAATTAGATTGAACCACGGCAGCCCTTTTGGTGAATGTCCTCCTTGTTACTGCATTCACTCAACTGCTACCTTAATGCCAAGGGCAGTTGCTCTCACCTCTCGTCTGGAATTTATTATTTTCACCCATGTTTGGTGGAAGAATTCAATAAGGTCTGGAGCTAAAACATCTCTGTGAAACCCAAACTGGGCATTAATGAGCAGATTATTAACTTTTGATAACTTTGTCAGCGACATATTCCATTACTTTTACTGAAAATAGACTGGATGGTAATTAGATGTGTTGGATGTATCCTGATTTATGTGAATATGGCATGCTTGACAAAATGCAAGGTTGTCCAGGTAGATGCTTGCATTGGAACAACTTAGCTAGAGGTGTACTTAGTTATGGAATGCCTGTTTTCTGATCTGCAGCTGACATGTTGTCTGATCCTGTAGTCTTTTGCTGTCAGCTGTGTCTTTTATCTGTTTTGAAAAAACAGTAATGATGCAATTGTGCAGCTTACTGGGCTGTTTCTGATGGCAATTAAATCTATTGCTGTAAGTCTGGAATCACATATTAACCAGTCTGGGTTATGCTGGTTGATTTCCTTTCTGAAAAGTAATAGAAAGCTTTTTATAACAATTTGTTTGTCAGTAGTTATGGCTGAGTTCAATAAAGATCCATTTTATCAACAATGTAAATTGTACTCCTTCCATAGATTTGAACTCTCATCCTTGAATTGCTAAATTACTAGTCTGATAGTTTAACTACTGCACCAGTCTGTTATTGATAGAATCTTCCCCCTTTCTTTGCTTTTGTTGCCCAGTTTCATTTTTATAATTGTACATCCCTGAAAGTAGATCTGAACCACACACTCGGGTGAGTTCTATTTGCACGTCTGAGCTTTTCAAAAAAATCGGAGTGAGTAATAGGCTTTCATGTAACAATGTAAAATAATAAATAGATTAAATCAGAGGTCACCAACCTTTTTTCCACCGCAAACCGGTTTAATATTGACAATATTCTTGCGGACCGGCCGATGGGGGGTGGTGTTAATCACGACCGGAAAGTAGGTGATAACTCAACTGTAAGTCACTTATTAGTGGCTAATACACCCAATTTCATTTCTAAAAGGGTTTATCTAACGAATTTAATATTAACCACACAGCGCATATTTTCCTCGCATGAATATAGTGGTAAGTCAATTATAACTCACTTATAAGTCAATAGCATCATAACATTTTAAGAAATTTTCAGATATTAAACACATAGCGCATACTTTCCTTATATGAACATATAAAATCATTGCAACACACCAGTGAGAGGACAAGTTAAGGGCCAGAGGTTCCTGTGCTGGGGCCATGGTGGTCGCAGTCCGGAGAGAGCGACCGACCGACCGAGGACTGCAACAGGGCGACCCCCCCCCCCCCCCACCCCATCCTTGTCGGCAGGTAGGATCTATCAACTGACAAAAGTTTGTCTCGAGGGATGACTTTCAGTAGATCGCACCGAGGTAGCTGCTCTGCTACTTACGAAACCCTGAGCCCGAATTAGGTCGTCTGCGAATATTTTAGCATCGGGTTCCCCACGAACATTCAGTGTGCTAAACAGGTTTGGAGGCGGCGCCCATCTGTCCGCGCTCCAGGCTGGTAGCAACGGCACTTCTCGCCAGCCGTGTGAGGCCAACCAGTGATCCCTGGCGCGAGAGTATCATTGCGTTTAAGCGACTGATGACCTCGTGTGCGTTCAAGTTCATCAGTGAGCATGACAGGGAATGAGGAAAGCTGCAGCTGACTCATATCGTTTCATATCGCCAAATCATATCGTTTCCTCGCGGCCTGGTAGCACATGCTTTGCGGCCCACTACCGGTCCCCAGCCCAGTGGTTGGGGACCACTGGATTAAATTGTCCACCCATTTGTGGAAAATTTTGTTCAATGTGAAAGTACATCCAACCCTAATGAAACTGGTGGAAACATCCCCTTATCAATTTCTCTCTTTGAAATCTGACATGCCTAGCAGTTTCTGTTTGAGTAGTTTGTATGTAGTTATAGGAGGAAGCATTAATGAATATCTGGAACTGCCAAATGGATGGGAGGTTTATTCAAGTTCAAGTTTATTGTTGTCATACGCATTTATGCACATGGTATAAATGCCATGAAAATTAAGTTTTTGTACCATGCAAGATGATGACAAACATGAGTTCACACAATCCTAGATTAGCATAAAGTACCGTAGATTCCGGATTATAAACCGCTACTTTTTTCCCACATTTTGAACAGCTTTGAACACTGCGGCCTTTACTACGGTGCGGCTAATACATGATTTTTTTCATGCCGCCAAAAACATTTTGCCTCGTAACAGTAGACCAATAAAATTGATGAGTAGTTCACAGAGGTCCAATGAAATTGTACGATAAATCAAGCGCACTTTCACAATTAAATTATTGTAAATCAGTCATTTGTACTCACCCTCATCAACATGGAAAACACTCGAAGAAAAGCATTGTGCTGCCTTTATGGCAGTTATTTAGTTTATAATATTTTCGCTTAGTAATTCATTTGTTAGTATTTTCTAGTTAAAGTTAGAAGTGTTTTAAGTACCCGGTATATTTGTTTTCTGTACTACATCCCAGGATGCTATGACGTCACATCCGGTTTTGCCTCGTCTTGTGGGAAATACCGGTTTGCGATAAACGGGAAGGTGGGGGGCGAGCGGCATTAGACCCGCGTGAGAACGCTGCTTTTAAGTTAAAGGTGATCAATAACTTTTCCTGGTAGGCTGCAGTATATATATTTTTTACCAGTCGTTAGGAGATATTGGAATGTTGTTCGTGCACTGTTCAGTAAAAAAGTATACGCAACGTAATTTGTGTGTTACCGATACGTATGTATATTTAAAAGTAGCCGCGTTACAGGCACGGTTCGAAAAAAAGCATTTGCAATATGTATTTGTTTATGTTACCATATGGATTTAATTAAAAGTTAAAAAATCCTCACGTGTAATATCTTTCTGTGTAAATATCTCATATTACAACGTGGGACACCTGCGGCCTAAAATCCGGTGCGGCTTGTACAAGTACAAAATTGATTTTCTTTCTAAAATTAGAGCCAGCGGCTTTTAATCAGGTGCGCTCTGTAGTGCGAAATCTACGGTATACATACATGTGCGTAAAATGTACATTAGGACAAGAGTAGGAAGGAGGAAAAATATATAACCTAAGGTATTGTTAATAATATGAACAATTCAAGGGTTTGAACACTATTAGCTCTTACAATGTGAAACCAAGTGACATAACAAAGCTTTGCTCCCAGATGAGTCCAATGCCTTCTATGCTCACTTTGATCATCAAAATATGGAGGAACCTTCACAAACTCCCACAGCTCCTGATAACCCTGCAATTTCAGTCTCTGAGGCCAACGTGAGAGCATCCTTCAGGAGGGTGAACCTACAGAAAGTATCTGGCCCAAGTGGGATACCTGGCCACGTACTAAAGACCTGTGCTGTTCAACCGGCTGTAGTGTTCACTGGTATCTTTGACTTCTCACTTCGTCAGTCTCAGGTACCCAGCTGCTTCAATTATAGTGATGCCTAAGAGAATGTGGTAACCTGCCTCAATGACTAACGTCCAGTAACACTTACGGTACTGTGCAAAAGCCTTAGGCACATATATATATTTAAGACTTTTGCACAATAATGTATTTGTCAACGTGGAGCAGAGAGCGAGTTTGCAAATCTGGTAGGAGCAAAGGATGTTGGAAGTGGCGAGGGTGCAGTGTTGCGGCCGAGAAGGAGCGCAAGGGCGGGGAATAGTGCGGGTGCAGACACACCCAGCCCTAAGACACCAGGCAAGGTCATTTAATTCCAAACAATTGGTTTATTGATCATTACAGAATATCTCTGGTGCTTCCTGCTCCCTCTCCCTGCCCCCTTCCCACTCTCACTCCACAATGGAGGAATCAGATTTATCATCACATCACATTTGCCATAATTTTTTTTGTGCAGCAGTACAGTGTAATACATAAAATGATTGTGCAAAAATCTTAGACATCTTATCTTCTCACTTTCAAGGACTCTTCATCTCATGTTCTTGATATTTATTGCATATTTATTATTATACATATTTTCTTTTTTTCCTTCTGTGCTTGCGCAGATTGTTTTCTTTTGCACATTAGTTGTTTATCCATCCTGTTGGGTGTGGTCTTTTATTGATTCTATTATGTTTCTTAGGTTTACTGTGTATGCCCACAAGAAAATGGATTCCTGGCTTGTATATAGTGATGTATACTGTAGGCACTTTGATAATAAACTTACTTTATGGTAGTGGGGAAGAAGCTGTTGTCAGCCCTCGAGGCCCAGCCACCTCAGTTGCTTCATAAATGTACTTCCTTTTGTCATAAGGTCAGAAATGGTGTTTGCAGCTTCTGCTGACTGCAATGTTAAGTTCCATTCATGGATAGACAATTAACCATATCTGTCCTACATAGAGTAATATCCAGAAAACATTTTGGTTTGTGGTGCAAGGTAGCAGGTAACATACACAAACGCAATTATCTCCAACAAATATGAGTCTAGGCAGCTTCTCTTGGTTTTGAGTGGTATTACCATCATGACCCTGGTGATTAAAAGCTTAACGACAAACCACACGCATATTTTGTCTTGAAGTGGTAGGTTAGAGGCTGGGTATCTGGAAGCAGGTGGCTCATGACCTGCCTCAGAGCTATCCCATCCTCCTCAAGATACAGTCAAAGCTTGATACTCGTTCCAGAACTAAACAATCCATGTGATTGGCAACCCAGCTATCAACCCCCAGCATTCATTCTCTACACCATCAGTACCCACAGCTAAAAGATGATGGGCAGCAGATGCATGGGAATGTCACCTCCTTGAGGTTCCTCTTTGGGTCTCGCACACATACCCTGACTTAGAAATATATCACTATATTCCTTCATTTTTGGTGGGTCTAAATCCTGGACCTTGATAGATAATTGCTCAGTTTGTGCATCTTCACCAGGATTCCAGTGCACAAGACTGCAAAGGCTACAGAGAGTAGTAGATCCATCATGGGTAAAGCTCTGCCCTCCATCGAGAATACCAATCTCTGTAGTCTTTTGCTCTCCTTTGCATTGCAGTTTTCATACCAGTCCTTGTTGCAGCCAGGCGGAATACTTTCCACTGTACTTGGAGCCTTTGATGACATGACAAATTTTCTTAAACCTTTAAGAAAGTAGAGATGCTGGCACGCCTTCTTCATGGTTGCATCTATGTACTGGGCTCCGGTTTGGTCCTCTGAGATGTTGATATCTAGGAACTTGAAGCAGACCTTTTCTACAGCAGACCTTTCAATGAGGGCTAATGTGTGTTCACCTGACTTCCTCTTCCTAAATCCACTGTCATTTCCTTGATCATGCAGATGTTGAGTGCAAAGTTGTTGTTAGGACCACATATCCAACTAATCTATCTCATTATGTAGTTTGTCTTGTCACCATCCGTGATTCTGCCAACAACTGTGGTGTCGTCAGCAAATTAGTGGATGGCATTAGAACTATGCTTAGCCACAGGTTGCTGGGAATTCAGTGTTGGGAAACAAAAAGGAGGTGTGTGCCCATGGGTGTGTTGCAGTTAACAAACCCAGTTAATAACTTAAAAACAACAAGATAATCTCCTAAAATTTAAAACAATCATGAGATTTAGTGTCTGCTGGTGCTCTTCCCCATTAACATCATTTGGAAAGTCGTCTGTGCCCAAGTTAAGATGGGGCTGAATCTCCATTGTCAGTGGTGATCAGTCTTGTGCCTGGGATGAACTCTGATAGTTAAGCCTTGGAGCACATCTGGAATATCAATAATGCACCACTGTCTGCTGTTTTAGTTTGGAACTTTCTCTGTATTTGACGAAATCCTGAAGTATTCTGTAGGAAATGTCAGTAGTTATATGGGTAAGTGGCAACGTTTTGCCACAAAGTCTGAAATGTTAAATCTTGGTAGACTTTGGATTTATCCCAAAATAAAGGATGTCAGTGTGTTTTCAATGCACTATTTAGGCTTCATTGTTGCTGAAATGCTTACGGGAAAGGGAGCACCTAGAAGTCCTTCTAATTATGCGACAGTACATTTGAATTGGGAAATAGATTCCAGTAGTTGTGTGCTCTGAGCATTGGATTTTCAATCTATATTATCTATGAGCTTGATGTCTGTTAAACAGATTGACATCCTATGCTCCATTGGATACCAATAATCAATTCATTGCAGTTGCAGTTTTTCTGATCGTTATTATAGTTGAACAAATCCTGTGAATGCAGAATATCCACTTGCACATACAAGAGCAAAGTTAGTCATTATCTGACTTAATCATTTCTACTGCTTCCTCATATAAATATATACCAAATTAAATACCTACAGTCTTTCATAAAGTTCATAGAGTGCCCGTGTAGCTTAAACCAAGCAATCTCAAGAGCCCTCACCATCCAGGAGAGGCTCTCTGTTCATTACTACCATCAGGGATGAGATACAGGAACCTGAAAACCCACTCAGTGTCCTTCGGACAGCTTCTTCCCCTCTGCCACAGATCTCTCATTGGCCATGAACAGAATCACATTATACCACTTTTCTATTATTTATTTTTTCATTTGTTATTGTGTCTTAGAGTAATTATTTACATCTTGTACCGTATTGCAACGAATTTCATGACGTGTCAGTGATAATAAACCTGATTCTAATTCATGCATCCCGGAGCACAGTAATTTAATTACTTCTCTCTATCATTCGTGGTTGTTTCCAAAGTTATCAAAGGCAACAACATTGTGATTTCTATTACTAAAATGATGCAATTTAAAAAAGATAAAGCTTTCATATTACATTATTTACTTATACTTGCTCATATCCTTGAGTTTCCAAATCTTAAATCTAGTCTGATTCAAAGGTTTATTTCTGTTGGTTGCATGATCTATTGCCAACTATATATGTCTCTTTGATTTCTTAAGCTAGTTCTCTGGTTGTGGAATGGCCTTTTAATTGCTTCAGAGATTTAGATAAGTCACTTACAGAAGCTTGATATCTTTATTTATTTTCTATGGAAGCTAGTTTTACACGAATTTCTAAGAATTCCAGAGTCAATGCTTCATGTTTCTTTTGAATTCAGAAATGTGGTTCGATAGCATCTTATTCTTGAGCTTCTGGATTTCAGAGTTGTAATTTGGGGAGCTCAGTATATTGTAGTTTGGAATGTAAAAGGTTAATCTTCTATACTGAAATGACTAACCTGTTCAGTTCTGTAACCCCTTTTCTGATCCTTCTCGAATTCCTGAATCTCTCTCTCTTTTTAAACTATTCCCTAAAATCTTTTGTTTATTAGAGCAAAATATGTTTTGTGCACTATGAAATGCCTGGGATACTTTATATAAAGGTTGTAGGTCTTTTCCTCCTTCCTAAAATATTTCATATTCTTATTTATTCTACAGGTAATAGATGCCTCTGGCTATGTAAATAAATGATTGCCATACAAGCTTGCCTAAAGAGGAAGAACCTAGAGTTGTGCATTATTTAAGCCTCGTCTAATCTGTGATCTGTCTCTCCATCTAATTAATGGATTGAGAATTTGCAATTAAATTAAAAGAAAATGTCTGTTTTAAAGATGGAACAGTGGAAGCTGAGGTTTGCTTTAGGACAGTTTGAATTGGATTGCAGTATCCCATAAATTTTGTGACCATTTTCACTGTAAGTTATCAATAGTTTTATACAGTATAAATAGCAAACTGCACTGAGTTGTGTAGAAAATGGGCATTTTAAGAACATCTGTGTCAAAGCAGGAGAAATTTTGTAGAGATTGCAAAAGATAGTGAAGGAAGAGCATTATGCAAAGGATTACATTTATGATGGGGTGGTGGGGAAGGACTGAATGATGTGGAGGAAATGCTATTATGAAGGAATACTATCAAAATATGACACTAGAGATTTGTTCAAACTCTGAAGTGATAGGATGCTAAAAAGACTGATTTTACTGTGTTTGGAATATGTGAATATGTACAATATTTAATGTGATATTTAGAAATGCTGAGGATTTTGACTCTATGCAATGCATCATTTATTTGATAAATGAAACAGAGCTCAACATTTCAAGAAAATGTTAAAAGAAACACTGAGGAAGATGATGAAATAAGATGAAACATGGGATTATGATAATTGTGCAGTAAACAAGCACCAATAGTGCAGAATGGGTTGAATAGTGAACCTCTATATAATGTCTTTTTGCGGTACATGATAAGAAACTTCAAAAAAGTGCTAATAATGTTTCTTAATAAATTGTAGATTAGTAATAGATCAAAATTTACGATGCCATCGTTACATTATTTGAAAATCTACTCTGCCCTCCCAAAACAACTCCAAAATGATGCTACTTTAAGTGCATGTTTTGATTTCATTGTGTTGTGTGGAAAAGAGTGCATTGGCAATATGGAAGTACCAGGTGGAAGGGTATGCTATAATGAGGATATTGTAGTTGTCCAATGAGTGACTGGATGAAAATCTGGCAAAAGGAACTTAATGTGAGGTCTGTGGTTCAGTAAGAGGAATTAAAAGGCAGAAATTATCTAAATAACCTGCAAATGAGTGAACTGCAGGAGGAGGTATTTTGGTGCATGCATCACAGGGAAAGTTAAACAGATAGTTAAGACTTGTTATTTATTGTGAAGAGGTTGGTGTTCAAAAATAATGAGGTCTGGTTAATGTCAAAGTACATTTGTTAAAGTGTGTATACTTAATATAACCTTGAGATTTGTCTTTGCATGGGCAGCTACAAAACAAAGAAACCCAATAGAGCCCATTAAAGCAAAAGAAAACCATCAGACACCCAACGTGAAGAGATAAAAAAAAGAAAGAAAAACATGCAACCAATAAAAGTAAGCAAATAGCATTCAGAGCTGAGCCCACACTGTGATATTGGCAGGCTGCAGCCACAGTTCGGGGCAGAGATGAGTAAACCTCAGAGTAATGAGTTGAAGTTCAGCACAAAGATTAGTAAACCTCACGGAACAGCAATTGGAACGGCCCGTGCCTAACCCTTGACGCCCTGTCCTCTTCTGTCTGGCCCGGCGCTTAAATTGTCTAGACCTTGTCTTTGGACCCAGTCACTGCCGCATTGGTACGCTCTCGGGCCAGTGCCCAGCCACCTCAATTCAAGTTGTACAGGGTTTATTAGTGAGGTCACGTCTGGAATATTGTGACAGTTCACTGTCGTCTTATCAAACAAGGACAGAGAAGGACTGAAGAGAATCAAAAGGAGATTCACTAAGCTCTTGGTGCCTAATGTTGTATTTTCTTTATTAGAACATTATTCAATGTATGTCTAGTACTTTGCTGAGACAAACAGCTGTCATCATGAGCAAAAATACTAGTATAGAAATTGGTGAAAAGATGCAGACAAGATGGGCAGTTATAGTTTTTGGATAATGACTTTAGTTTGAAAGATATAATATCTCTGTGCAAATCATCATTTAGGCCAAAATGATTGTTTTGAGGTGTTGTTTAAGCCTTTGCTTTGCTGTCAGAACTAATGATTAACAACTGCATGTTGATAGATTGAGTCATGAATGCTATTATATAGATACAAGATAAAATTCTAGCTAACAACTTCTTGTGCCCTTTGTTCAGTAAAATAGAACATTCTACAATATAACCTTTTTTAACTTTATATTAAGGCATTGCCTTTGACATAACAGCCAATTTAATAGTGTACAAAATCCCATCGTTGCCAAATAGCTGTTATTTGGCGTAATAGACTGAGAATGGTTCAAACAAATTTTTGATCCTAGTTCTTTTTCACCTTGTTCAATAAAGATGTATCTGTTAATTTGAAGTCCTGTGCGTATGATTCTACTGAATCTTTGGATGAAAGGAATACAATTTCCTTGGGGAAAATGCCATAATTCAATAATTGTTGCATGTCCTTGTAATTTGAGCTAATCAATTCAAAAACATTTAAAAGGGCAAATGAAATAATATTGTTGAAAGGGAAGCCATTAATCATTGCAGGGTTTAACTTTAGGTCTGCTTATTTTCACCAATTTAGCTCACTTAATAAGGTTTGTTTATTGCACAGAAATCTTCTGGAGCATTGCGGAGTTCCTTAATTGAATGTGTTGAAGTCCAAAGGTTAACAGCACCATCCTGATACTTTATGTTAATCGTCAAAATAATTATGATGTCAATATTTTAAAATACACAAAATGCAATATGTAGTAGCATTGGTCATAGGTTAATCTTGCTCTTGCATGTTTGAACTTTAAACTTTATCATGAGGCAAAATGCTAAGTGTGAGCCAACAGCATCATAGGGTATCGCAGAAAGGAATTTATATCTCCTTAGATAATCAGACTTGAAGATTGTAAAATGGCACCAAGATTGAGAAGGAAGGCTAAATTAGAGTGGGTGAATTCAATATCAACTAAAATGCAGAAAGAGAAATATTGGTATTGATTTATTAAAGTCACATGTACTGAAATACAGTGGAAAATTTAGCTTTATAAATGCATTCAGGTCATTTCAAAGCATTAGTACTTCAAGATAATAGAAGGATAAAGTGATAGGGTGCTATTAAAATGCAGAATATAGTGATTTGGCTACAAAGAGAAGTGCAGGTATACAGTAAGGTGCAAGGGCCATGATAAGGTAGATTGCGAGGACAAGAGTAGTCTTTAATGTACTAAACGTCCAATGAAGGTGGAAACTGTTCATTAGCCTGGTGGTATGCATTTTCAAGCTTTGTATTTTCTACCCAGTGGAATGGAGGAGAAGAGAGAATATCTGGGGGAGAGCGGTGAGTTCTTTGGTTCTTTGATTATGTTGACTGCTTTTCCAAGGCAGTGAGAAGTGGAGACTGAGTCCGTGGAGCAGAGGCTACTCTTTGTGACGGACTGAGCTGTGTCCACAGCTCTAGAATTTCTTGCGGTTTTGGGCAGAGCACTTGCCATACCAGGACGATTTCAGTGGCGCATCTCTAAAAATTGGTGAGAGTCGATGGGGAGATGTTGGACTTCCTTAGCATCCTGAGGGAGTAGAGGTGCTGATGTGCTTTCTTGGTCATAATGTCTACGTGATTGTACCAGGACAAGCTTATGTTGACACCTAGGAACTTGATTAAGAGTGAAAGAAAAAAAAAGTAAACAAATTGTGCAAACAATAAAAGTAAGCAAATAACGTTCAGATCTGAAGTTCACGAAAGTGAGTCCACAGTCACGAAGCCAGTCATCACTGCAGCCAATCCCAGAGCCTGTTAGTTACAGGCCACAACCTCAGAGACAAGCAAACCTCACTGAGTAGCAAGGTGAACATAGGCCCACCTCTCTACTCTGGCCCTAACACACTGACCTTATCAATCTGGCCCGGCGCTTAAATCACTACTGCAGCTCTGGGTCCTCTCTGCTCACCTCACCTCCGTCCTGCTGCATCAGATCACCTCCAAGTCTGCTCCAGCAGTGGACAGACAGTAGCTCATTCCCTGCTCTTGGGCTCAGGCCCCACCGCCTCTATTCGACCCGTACCTGCAGCGCTGCAACCATCCTGCAGCTTTGAGACTTCAGTTCACACTGCAAAAATGCCAGGTCATACAGGCGGTTCAGAAACTCAAGGGAAGTTACAGGCTATTGATTGCCATGATCATATTTGATAAAAAGTGTGATTAATGCAATAGTTTATTGTTTTCTTTGTTTTATTTGCTGCCAGCAAGTTGTCTCTGTGCTTCACCAGCGTCATTCCAGTATTACAGATATCCATGAATTGTTCTGTCCAATAATTGGAAGACATGCATCATTGTGCAGTCTGATTTCTAATCCATTTGTCTTTGCAAGTCATTAAATAATTGCAATGCAATAATTTAATTTTGTCCCTTATCTTCCATCTATTTAGTAACTTTTTCAAATTCACAACAGCAAACACCTGATCTAAGCTTATCTAATACCTGTGTAATCTTGATAAAATGTATTAACTGTCCGGTGATAGATAATACCCTCTCTGAAAAATTTTTGTTAGCTGTATTTTTTATCATCAATGCAAAAATAATCAATAGTTTTACATTTCTTCTCAGTAAACTATCACATATTCTCCTATCCAAATTATGGTTTGATCTTTAGCAAATGTGGAGAAGAATCCTCTAGAGTTTAGGTTGCCAACTGTTAAGTGCTGGAAATATAACTGGATCAAATTAGATATTCTCAATAGATAATAAAATGAACACCATCTTTATTTTAATTCCATGTTTCTCGTATTTCTCCCAGCAGCACATGAGGAAATAATTTTTCTTTTTATTTAACTGTACTCTTCTCCACAGAAAGGATTTACATAATCAACTAGGCAGCCAGACATAAAAGCACAGAGCATACTGCCTAGGAATACTGAATAGGTCAGGCACATACTTAGATTATTCTGAAATGTTTAATAGTAATTATTCATTATTATTATTGCATTTAAAAAAAATAGATTTAATTTTTAAATATAAAAAATTGCATTTTTTACTCATGTTTACAGAGGCTGTTTGATTTTTGTATATTAAGTACTTCGTTTGGTTTAGAGCCTGATTGTCCCTATCATCCAGAAGTAAATATAAATACAGTACTAGATATTGTAGAGAGATCACAGACTGTTGCAAGAAACATAAGGTCATTATAGTCCGTGATTTTAACTTTCCACATATTGACAGGGACTCGTACTGTAAAACAACTAGATGGGATGGAGTTTGTCAAATGTGTTCAGGAAAGTTTCCTTAATCAGTATGTAGAAATCCCAGCTAGAGAGTGTGCAATACTTGATTTGCTATTAGGGAATGAGACAGGGCACTTGTCTGTGTAGGGGAACACTGCATCTAATGGTTTCAAAGTAAATATTGCAAGAAATATAGGTCCGCAGGTTGAGATTCTAAATTGGAGAAAGATGAATTTTGATGGTATCAGAAATTATCTGGCAGATGTGGATTGGGACAGGCTGTTTTCTGGCAAAGGTGTACTTGGTAAGTGGGAAGCCTTCAAAAGTGAAATTTAGAGACTACAAAGCTTGTATGTGCTTGTTAGAATAAAAGGTAAAGATAACAATTGCGGGGAACCCCGGTTTCAAGAGACACTGAGGCCCTGGTTAAGAGAAAAAAAGGAGGTATATAGCAGTTATAGGCAGGTAGGAACAAATGAAGTGCTTATGGAGTATAAGAAATGCAAGAGAACACTTAAGAAAGAAGTCAGGAGGGCTAAAAGAAGGCATTAAGTTGCTTTAACAGACAAGGTGAAGGAGAATCCTAGGGGATTCTGCTGATATGTTAAGTGGAAAAGGATTGCAAGGGACAAAATTGGTTTTCTTGAAGACCAGAATGAAAAATCATGTATAGAGTGAAAACAGATGGGGGGGTGGGGGTTGGTGGGAGATATTAAATTTTTTGCATCTGTATTTACTCAGCAGATTGACACAGTGTCTCTAGAAGTGAGACAAAGCAGCATCAAGTTCATGGACCCTATCCAGAATACAGAGGAGGAGGCGATTGGTGTCCTGTGGCAAATCAGGGAGGATAAATTCCCAGGGCCTGATAAGGTGTCCTCTTGGATCTGATGGGAGGCAAGTACAGAAATCGCCAGGGCCCTACCAGGGAATTTTAAATCGTCCTTAGCAGCAGGAGAGGTACCAGGTGATTGGAGGATAGACAATGCTGTTCTGCTGTTTAAAAAAGGATCTAAATATAAACCAGGAAATTATAGGTTGGTGAGTCTGACATCAGTAGTGGGAAAGTGTTTGGAAGGTATTCTAAGGGACCGGATATATAAGTATTTGGATTGACATGATTAAGGATAGTCAGCATTGCTTCGTGCGAGGTAGGTCATGTCTAACTAGCCAGAGTTTTTCAAGGAAGTTTGCAGGAAAGTGGATGAAGGCAAGGCAGTGGTTGTTATCTACAGGGACTTTAGCAAGGCATTTGACAAGGTCCCCCATGTGAGGTTGGACACTTAGCATTCAAGAAGAGATAGTAAATTGGTTTTGACGTTGGCATTTTGGGAGAAGCCAGAGAGTGATCATAGAGGGTTGCCTCTCTAACCACCTGAAGAAGATGGTGCCATTGAACAGTGTGACCAAGGGAAACTTCCCCCAGACAGGACAAAACTACTTCTTTCATTTCTTGTATATCTCTTTCTTTCAAAAGTGGTTCTTTTTCTGTTGGAGCCTGTGATCAACATGTTGTGGTGTGTATTTCGGATGTTTGAGCGATCTGGCGTGTTGTTGTCTCCGAGGGTGTTCTGTGAGGCATGTGGCCGCAAGGCCAAGAAGCTCGGAGACCGGGCCCGAGACCACGATCAACTCCATTTCACACTGATTAAAATGCTGAGGAGGATTGAAATCATCGAGGTGAGTACAGAAGGCGAGGAGCTGTTCGGAGCCATCTACCAGCCTCTCACTCACTGCTGCTGAAGGAAGGTGTCTGTATGTCATGGTCTCTCTCTCTTTCTCTCCCTCCCCCTTGCTCACTGTTCCTGGAGGAAGGGCCCTGCGTTCGGCTGGTCTCTCTCGCGATGCTATTGGAGGATGGTGCCTGAGTTCTGGACCTTGGGCAAGGTTTAATTGATGCAGTTTGTGAATTGGACTCTGTAGTTCATATTATGATATGTTTCTAGTTTATGGCCAATCCTTTTTTTTGTTGCTAATTTGGGCAATTTTGGATCAGGGCAGTCTGCAGATAATGAATACTGAGCTGAAACTAAATATGTCTGGATTCTTGGATTTTGTTTTATATTCTGTGTTTTTAGCGTTTTTGTTGCTGTTTGCAACATTTGTATTTTTTTTGCAATTGGAGGGTGGTGGGGAGGGGTTTGATGTTTTTCCTTTGAATGAGTTCCAGGGTTTCCTTTGTTTTGTTGCTGTCTGTGAGGAAGATGGACTCAGGGTTGTATACTGCATACATACTTTCATAACAAATATATTGTGAATCTTTGAAGTTTTAGATCTTCACTTCCTCCTGAGTCTAATTCTTTCAAGTAGACCTGTCTTTGTCCTCTCTCAATGCTATTTGTTCCATGATGTCATGCTTTCTTTGTTCTTGGGTTAATATTTAAATACATTGTTTGTAAATAATGGGGTAATGTGTAAAGTCTGATTTTTTTTTAACAGTTAAAATGTAAATTGATTTGCAGTGCTAATGCCTCTATTTGGAGCAAAATATTGTTTCAGCTTTTCCAAAGCTTCATGATTTTTTAAATATTTGACTGTGATATCAAATATATGAATGTCCCATTTACTTCTGTTGTAACTCTACCTCCTCCTCCTCTCAAATCCAAAAGCTTTATTGGAACCGCCAAAGAAATTAATATTATGGTCACATTCACTGAGAGGATGTGTGAAGAGACTTTTTTTATTAGTTTTTTTTATACATTTTCTACATCACTACAGATAAAAAAAAACAGATCGAAATGAAGAACATTAATACAGTGCAAAAATAAACATACAATAATAATATACAAAAGAAGATAATTGAGAAAGCACCCAAATTGAAGATATGTAAAATTAGTATCCTCCCCAAGCCCCGCAACAAAAAAGAACTCCAGACCAACCACAACACAATCCAGAGAGTATACATCAGGACATTCAAACCCCCAAAACTGTAAATACACTTAGCAACAGAAGATATTAATGCCTACTACCAACAAAAAAGGAGCTGAAAGCAAGGGACCGAAAAAAAAAAAAACCTTAGTTAAGAGGAAGGTTATGAAAATACTCAATAAAAGGTCCCCAGACCTTATGGAACTTTGTATCCGAATTAAGAACTGAATAATAAATTTTTTCAAGGTCTAAGCAGGACATAATATCATTAAGCCATTGAGCATGCGTGGGCGGGGCAACATCCCTCCATCTAAGGAGGATTAAACGTCTAGCCAGGAGAGAAGCAAAAGATAATATTCGACACTTAGTCGAACTCAGACGTAAATCTGTCTCACCCAAAAAAACCGAACAAAGCAATTAAAGGGTTAGGTTCTAGGTGGTGATTCAGAATACAAGATAACGTTATGAAGACGTCTTTCCAAAATTTCTCCAAGCTAGGACAAAACCAGTACATATGAATGAGAGAGGCCTCGCCCCTTTTGCATTTATCACAGAGAGGACTAATGTTAGGGTAAAATCGAGATAGTTTAGATTTGGACATATGGGCTCTATGAACAATCTTAAACTGTAAAAGGCAATGGTGAGCACAAAGAGAGGTTGAATTAACCGATTTGAGAATCGAATCCCAAGTCTCATCAGATAAGGAGATATTTAAATCATGCTCCCAAGCCATTCTAATTTTATCCACAGGGGCACGCCGTAAGATGCTAATTTATCACGAATAAATGATATTAAACCTTTACCTAGTGGATTAATAGAAAGAAAGAAATCCGTAATATTTTTCTCAGGCATTTCAGGGAAGTTAGGAATTAAAGGATTAATAAAGTGTCTAATTTGGAGATATCTAAAAAAAAATGAGCATTGGGCAAATTGAACTTAGCAGAGAGCTGTTGTAAAGATGCGAAGCGATTATCAATAAAAAGATCTTCAAAATGTCTAATGCCCTTCCTATACCAATCATGGAATGCTGAATCATACGTAGTAGGTAAAAAAAGGTGATTATGTAAGATAGGGCTAGAAAAGGAAAAACCATGGAACCCATAAAACTTCCTAAACTGAGCCCATATACGCAAAGTGTGTCTAACAAGAGGATTAACAATTAATCTGGACAAACTACTAGGGAGTACAGAGCCAAGAAGTGCAGAGATAGATAAATCTTTAGTGGAACTCAACTCCATTGCCACCCAATTAGGGCACTCGGGTTGGCCATGGATAAAAGACCAAAAGGTAGCACAACGTATATTGGCTGCCCAATAATATAAACGAAAGTTAGGTAAAGCCATGCCACCCTCTTTTTTAGATTTTTGGAGATAAACTTTATTAATTCTAGAGCGCTTATTCTTCCACAGATATGACAAAATAATAGAGTCGAAGGAATCAAAAAAAGATTTAGGAATAAAAATTGGGATTGATTGAAATAAATATAAAAGTTTAGGGAGAACATACATTTTAACAACATTGATACGACCTACCAAAGACATAGATAGAGGTGACCATTGTAACAGACTCTGTTTTATAGTATATGAAAGATTGGCAAAATTTTCACGAAAGAGATCTTTAAACTTCCTTGTGACTGTAATCCCAAGTTAAGTAAATTGATTATGAACTACTTTAAAAGGGAGATCACGAAATGTTAATTCTTGTGCTTCTTTATTAATTGGGAAAAGTTTGCTGTTATGTAAATTAAGTTTATAGTCAGAGAACTGGCTAAACTGGTCAAGAAGTGAAAACATTGGAGGTAAGGACGTAGACGGATTTGAAAGAAAAAGTAATAAGTCATCAGCATAAAGAGAAACTCTATGCTCAACACCCCCTCTCCAAATCCCGGTCAATTCAGGACAATTTCGAAATGCTATCGCCAAAGGTTCTATAGCCAAATCAAAGAGAAAGGGACTTAAAGGGCATCCCTGGCGGGTGCCACGTTTAAGGTTAAATAACTGGGATTTCTGAAAATTAGTCAAAACAAAGGCAGTAGGACACAAATACAGCAATTTGATCCAAGAGATAAAACTTAGACAGAAGTCAAATTTTTCTAAAACTGCAAAAAGGTAGTTCCACTCTATACGATCAAATGCTTTCTCCACATCGAGGGAAATAACACATTCAGGAATCCCAGTTGGAGGTGAATATAAAACGTTAAATAAGTGCCGAATGTTAAAAAAAGGAAGACAGTTTTTAATAAAACCAGTTTGATCATCAGAAATAATAGAGGGAATAACAGTTTCTAATCTATAAGCCAAAACTTTGGCCAAGATTTTAACATCAACATTGAGCAAAGAAATCGGCCTATACGAGGAACACTCTGTTGGGTCTTTACCCTTTTTTAATAAAAGAATAATAGATGCGTCATTAAAAGAGGGTGGCAATTTACCGTAATTAAACGAGTCAGATAATACTGAGAATAACTGAGGGGAAAGAAGTGAAGAGAATGATTTATAAAATTCTACGGGGAGCCCATCAGGTCCAGGAGATTTCCCTGAAGACAATGCAGAAATTGCAAAAGATATTTCTTCTGATGAAATAGGCGCATTAAGTTTGGCTTTAAAATCAGATGAGAGCGAAGAAATATTCAGATTATTTAAAAAGTGATCAACAGAGATATAGTCATTCAAAGATTCGGAGGAATAAAGTCGAGAATAGAAATTTTTAAATGCGTCATTGATTTCTAAGTGATCCGATGTAAAGTCTCCATTCTCCTTCCGGATCTTTGTAATATGTTGTTTGGCTTTGGAACGTCTCAGCTGATTGGCTAGAAATTTACCAGATTTATCACCATGAATATAGAAGCGACTCTTACTTTCAAAAAGTTGGCGTTCGACAGGTTGAGTAGACAGAAGATTAAATTTAGTTTGAAGTTCTACACGCTTCTTGTATAATTCAGGATTCTTAGTTTGAGCATACAGTTGATCCAATTCTTTAATCTGATTAATGAGGTCTAATCGATCTGCACAGGACTTTCTATTAAGATTTGCTGTATAGGAGATTATCTGACCCCTCAAATATGCTTTCATGGCATCCCAGACAATCTGGGATGACATTTCAGATGATGTATTGGTGTTAAAATAAAAGGTAATCTGATCCTTAATAAATTTTAGAAAATCATCATCCGATAATAAAGTCGAGTCAAAACGCCAGTGTTTATTCCTGTGAGGGAGACCAGGAAAATTTAAAGACAAAGTAATTGGGGCATGGTCAGAAATCAGTATACTCTGATAGTCACAAGAATAGACAAATGGAATAAGTTGATTATCGAGTAAAAAGTAGTCAATTCTAGTGAAGGTATGGTGAACATGTGAAAAAAAAGAATAGTCTCTCTCAGTGGGATGAAGGAAACGCCATATATCAGAGATACCATAATTAGAGAGAAAAGAGTGAATAGCTAAGGCAGATTTAGTAAGTAGTCTAGTAACAGAGGACGATCGATCCAAATTAGGATCTAACCAACAATTGAAATCGCCACCCAGTATAAGAGAATATGAGTTTAAATCTGGTAGCGAGGAGAAAAAACATTCAAAAAAAATTAACATCATCAAAATTGGGAGCATACAGGTTTGCTAGTACAACTTTAGTATTGTATAATTTACCAGAAACAATAATAAAATGGCCATTTGTATCAGATATCTTATTATGGAGTTCAAAAGGAATATTTGAATTAATAAGGATGGAGACCCCCCTAGCTTTGGCGGCAAAGGATGAATGAAAATGCTGACCCGCCCACTTTGACAGAAGCCGAGATTTATCAAAGCTACGAATATGAGTTTCTTGAAGGAAAGCAATGTCAGCTTTGAGTTGTTTAATATGCGAGAAGACCTTCCTTCTTTTAACAGGATGATTCAATCCCTTTACATTCCAGCTCACAAATTTAAGTGAATTAACCATTATCAATTGTTAGTGCATAGAAGGTAGCAGGCATATAAAAAATCAAGCAGTACAATAACAGTCTGGGAGCAAAAATGTAAACATTTGATCCGTAGAATCAAAACAGAGACATGTCCTGAATAACAAAGGAAAACAAAAGAAACAGTGAGTAGTGTTGGAACTGGAGAACCCACCCCCCCCCTCGCAACCCAAAATTAGACGGCTACCTAAAAAAGCAGCTAGCTCTACCAAAAAAATTAACCCAAGTATGACTTCCAGTTCTGTGTCGTTAACAGAAGTTCTGTATAAATAATATAGCAAATAATAACTAATTTATGCACTAGAAAACAGAATTATAAATAGGAACAACTTCAACAGGTATAAAACTTAATACAAAGAAAATCAGAAGAAAACTAAAACTAACCTACCCGCGAAAAATTATAAAAGATTAAAAGAAAAAAAGGGAGGGAGAAAAGGGGGAAATTATAAAATTCAAAGAGAGTCCTTATCAACCATTTACAGAAAAAAAAAGCAAAACTTAAACTATGAATCAACCAACAGGGAGGCCTTCAATAAAAACTCCAAACCTCCAAAACAAGTTAAAGACAATTGTAGTTCTCTATAGATAAGGTTATACAAAAATAAAATAGATTACACAGGTAAAATCTAAAAGTTCGCAGGGAAACATTGAACTTAAATTATCTATTTAGAAAAAACGCACCAAGTCCAGGGAGAGATTGACTACAGCCCTTAGAGTTTCAATAGATAATGACTGAATTATTCAAGTAAAGTCTGAGTTCAGAAAAAATAGTTTTACTTCGAGAAGTACTTATCATTTTAGAAGGTCAGGCCGGTTCCGAAGAAGACGAGGTGGCTGGCAGACTTCCAACAAACGCCTCAGCCTCCTTCACTGATTTAAACCACTTATAATCTCCAGTAGTAAGCGTAATTCGAAGATCGGCTGGATTTCGGAGAGAGGGTCTGAATCCACGATCAAAAAGCACTTTCATTACACCTTTAAACTCAGCACGCATCTCACAGAGAAACTTGGAAAAAAATTCAACGGGAGAGCCCTTTTCGGTGGCCTCTGGCAAACCAAGAATTCGTAGATTGCAACGTCTGCTCCGATTTTCAAGATCCACCATTTTGGAAAAAAGTTTACTATTCTTCTCCTCTAGGTTGGAGCAGAGTGTTTCAAGATATTGAACACGGCATTTTAAATCTTCAGAAGTTACGTCAATGCGAGATAAATGTTCAGCATGATCATCCACTCTAGCATTAATCTGATCCAGTTTGACATTCAGCTGGTTGAAAGAAGTTCTAAATTCAGTTCTAAAATCCATTAAAGTATCTTGTCGATGTTGTTCCAGAACAGCGAGAATGTCAGCCGGCAAAGCCATAGAAGTTTCCTTTTTCCCGGTTTTAGTACTTTTGGTAGCCATTATAAGATAGATGTGTTCGCAGGCAGGTAGAAGAGAACTAATAAAATACCTAACTAAGGTTTAAGAAGGGAGACACATAGTGCAAAGGTAAGAAGAATAATGGAGCAAAAGTTCGGAGCAACTAAACAATCGCCATCTTACCGGAAGTCCCCGTGAAGTGACTCTTGAAGTAAAAGTATTGGTGGAGGTTAGTGGGTGTCATCATCATCATTATGTGCCGTGTCGTATAACTTGGGCAGTCATGGCCGTTGACCGTGATTGTTTTGGTAAATTTTTCTACAGAAGTTGTTTGCCATTGCCTTCTGGGCAGTGTGTTTACCACGCCATTATCAATACTTCTAAGATATTGTCTGCCTGGTGTCAGTGGTGACACAACCAGGATTTGTGATTTGCACCATCCGTTCATATGACCATCCACCACCTGCTCCTATGGCTTCTTGTGATCCTAATTGGGTGGCTAAGCAAGTGCTGCACCTTGCCCAAGGGTGACCTACATGCTACGGGAGGGAAGGACTGCCTTACACCTCCTTTGGTAGAGACATATCTCCACCCTGCTGACAGTGGGCATAAATATTAACAAGCAACAACGTATTCTGTCCAGGTAGCCTCCAACATGACGACCTAAACATCGATTTCTCTGACTCCTGGTCATTTCTTCTCCACCCCCCCCCCACCTCTGCTGTTTTCCCATTCCCTATTCTCACTCCCTTCTTACCCCATTTCTCATCACCTTCCATCCCCCTTCCCTTTCTCCGATGGTCCACTCTCCTCTCCTATCAGATTCCTATTAGTTCACCTATCACTTGCCTGCCTGCACTCCTTCCACTCCTGCCATCTAATTTTGGCTTCTTCCCTCTTCTTCTCCAGCCCCAATGAAGGGTCTTGGCCCAAGACGTTGTCTCTTTGTTCTTCTCCATTGATGTTGCCTGACCTGCTGAGTTCCTCTAGCATTTTGTGTTTGTTGCTCTGGATTTCCAGCATCTTTGAAACTCCTGTGTTAACGAAAACTAATGCTGCAATGAAAATGTAATTATGGCAGTCTCCCATGTTTTTGAAGTATAAATGACTAACATGTAGGAAGTAAATTTCTCTTTTTTGGAAAAATAATTAACCTAGAAGTAATGGCTAACTTTTTGCCAGAGAATGAACTATGGCTGATTTCAGTCAATGGAACAGCATTCCCCAGGAAACCAGTGAGCATGTGGGTGATATAGAGGCACAGCTGGTGAAATTGCTGCCAGTCATCACTATTAACTCCGGCTGAATCATAACTTTGCTGTCTGTATAGAGTTTGCACATTCTGTCTGTGAGTTTGTGTGCTTTCTTCTACAATCCCAAAGATGTATGTGTTGATATGTTAGTTGGTGGGTATAAATGATCCCTAACATGTAGGTGAGTGGTTGAGTCTGGTATAAATGATGGGACCATGGGGAGAGTTAAATGGGATTAACGATTATTGGGAACGACTTGGGCTGAAGGGCTATATCCATAGAAACATAGAAAATAGGTGCAAGAGTAGGCCATTCGGCCCTTCGAGCCTGAACCACCATTCGGTATGATCATGGCTGATCATCCAACTCAAAACCCTGTACCTGCTTTCTCTCCATACCCCCTGATCACTTTAGCCACAAGGGCCATATCTAACTTCCTCTTAAATATAGCCAATGAACCAGCCTCAACTGTTTCCTGTGGCAGAGAATTCCACAGATTCACCACTCTCTGTGTGAAGAAGTTTTTCCTCAGCTCGGTCCTAAAAGGCTTCCCCTTTATCCTTAAACTGTGACCCCTCGTTCTGGACTTCCCCAACATCGGAAACAATCTTCCTGCATCTAGCCTGTCCAATCCCTTTAGAATTATATATGTTTCAATAAGATCCCCCCTCAATCTTCTCAATTCCAGTGAGTATAAGCCTAGTCGATCCAGTCTTTCTTCATATGAAAGTCCTGTCATCCCAGGAATCAATCTGGTGAACCTTCTCTGTACTCCCTCTATGGCAAGAATGTCTTTCCTCAGATTAGGGGACCAAAACTGCACACAATACTCTAGGTATGGTCTCACCAACGCCTTGTACAACTGCAGTAGAACCTCCCTGCTCCTGTACTCAAATCCTTTTGCTATGAATGCCAACATACCATTTGCCTTTTTCACCGCCTGCTGTACCTGCATGCCCACCTTCAATGACTGGTGTACAATGACACCCAGGTCTCGTTGCACCTCCCCTTTTCCTAATCGGCCACCGTTCAGATAATAATCTGTTTTCCTGTTCTTGCAAGCAAAGTGGATAATCTCACATTTATCCACATTAAATTGCATCTGCCATGAATTTGCCCACTCACCTAACCTATCCAAGTCACCCTGCATCCTCTTAGCATCCTCCTCACAGCTAACACCGCCGCCCAGCTTCGTGTCATCCGCAAACATGGAGATGCTGCATTTAATTCCCTCGTCTAAATCATTAATGTATATTGTAAACAACTGGGGTCCCAGCACTGAGCCTTGTGGTACCCCACTAGTCACTGCCTGCCATTCTGAAAAGGTCCTGTTTACTCCCACTCTTTGCTTCCTGTCTGCCAACCAATTCTCTATCCACATCAATACCATACCCCCACTACCGTGTGCTTTAAGTTTGCACACTAATCTCCTGTGTGGGATCTTGTCAAAAGGCTTTTGAAAATCTAGATATACCACATCCACTGGCTCTCCCCTATCCACTCTACGAGTTACATCTTCAAAAAGTTCTATATGATTCGTCAGACATGATTTTCCTTTCACAAATCCATGCTGACTTTGTCCGATGATTTCACCTCTTTCCAAATGTGCTGTTATCACATCTTTGATAACCGACTCTAGCATTTTCCCCACCACCGATGTCAGACTAACTAGTCTATAATTCCCCGGTTTCTCTCTCCCTCCTTTTTTAAAAAGTGGGGTTACATTAGCCACCCTGCAATCCTCAGTAACTAATCCAGAATCTAAGGAGTTTTGAAAAATTATCACTAATGCATCCACTATTTCTTGGGCTACTTCCTTAAGCACTCTTGGATGCAGACCATCTGGCTCTGGGGATTTATCTGCCTTTAATCCCTTCAATTTACCTAGCACCACTTTCCTACTAACATGTATTTCCCTCAGTTCCTCCATCTCACTAGACCCTTGGTCCCTTACTATTTCCGGAAGATTATTTATGTCCTTCTTCGTGAAGACAGAACCAAAGTAGTTATTCAATTGGTCTGCCATGTCTTTGTTCCCTATGATCAATTCACCTGTTTCTGACTGTAAAGGACCTATATTTGTCTTGACCAATCTTTTTCTTTTCATGTATCTATAAAAGCTTTTACAGTCAGTTTTTATGTTCCCTGCCAGCTTTCTCTCATAATCTTTTTTCCCTTTCCTAATTAAGCCCTTTGTCCTCCTCTGCTGGTCTCTGAATTTCTCCCATTCCTCAGGTGTGCCGCTTTGTTTTGCTAATTTATATGTTTCTTCTTTGGACTTGATACTATCCCTAATTTCCCTTGTCAGCCACGGGTGCACTACCTTCCCTGGTTTATTCTTTTGTCAAACTGGGATGAACAATTGTTGTAGTTCATCCATGCAATCTTTAAATGCTTGCCATTGCATATCCACCGTCAACCCTTTAAGTATCATTTGCCAGTCTATCTTAGCTAATTCACGTCTCATACCTTCAAAGTTACCCTTCTTTAAGTTCAGAACCTTTGTTTCTGAATTAACTATGTCACTCTCCATCTTAATGAAGAATTCCACCATATTATGGTCACTCTTACTCAAGGGGCCTCGCACGACAAGATTGCTAACTAACCCCTCCTCATTGCTCAATACCCAATCTAGAATGGCCTGCTCTCTAGTTGGTTCCTTGACATGTTGGTTCAGAAAACCATCCTGCATACATTCCAAGAAATCCTCTTTCTCAGCACCCTTTCCAATTTGGTTCACCCAATCTATATGTAGATTGAAGTCACCCATTATAACTACTGTTCCTTTATTGCACACATTTCTAATTTCCTGTTTAATGCCATCCACTTACTCACTACTACTGTTAAGTGGCCTGTACACAACTCCCACCAGCGTTTTCTGCCCCTTAGTGTTATGCAGTTCTACCCATATCGATTCCACATCCTCCAGGCTAATGTCCTTCCTTTCTATTGCGTTAATCTCCTCTCTAACCAGCAATGCTACCCCACCTCCTTTTCTTTCCTGTCTATCCCTCCTGAATATTGAATATCCCTGGATGTTGAGCTCCCATCCTTGGTCACCCTGGAGCCATGTCACTGTGATCCCAACTATATCATATTCATTAATAACAATCTGCACATTCAATTCATCCACCTTGTTACGAATGCTCCTCGCATTGACACACAAAGCCTTCAGGCTTGTTTTTACAACATTCTTAGCCCTTATACAATTATGTTGAAAAGTGGCCCTTTTTGCTTTTTGCCCTGGATTTGCCTGCCTGCCAGTTTTACTTTTCACCTTGTTACTTTTTGCTTCTACCCTCATTTTACACCCCTCTGTCTCTCTGCTCTTGTTCCCAT
Organism: Hemitrygon akajei; assembly: GCF_048418815.1. Taxonomy (NCBI): domain Eukaryota; kingdom Metazoa; phylum Chordata; class Chondrichthyes; order Myliobatiformes; family Dasyatidae; genus Hemitrygon; species Hemitrygon akajei. The sequence goes on from NC_133140.1 coordinate 47,511,238, forward strand.
CCCCCTGCCACATTAGTTTAAAGCCTCCTGAACAGCAGTAGCAAACACTCCCCCTAGGACATTGGTTCCAGTCCAGCCCAGGTGCAGACCGTCCTGTTTATACCGGTCCCACCTCCCCCAGAACTGGTTCCAAAGCCCCAGAAATTTGAATCCCTCCCCCTTGCACCATTTTTCAAGCCACGTATTCATCTGAAATATCCTCCTATTTCTACTTTGACTAGCACGTGGCACTGGTAGTAATCCAGAGATTATTACCCTTGTGGTCCTACTTTGTGGTCTTACAGTATATCCATACTGTAAGAGTCAATGACTCTTTTGCAAGATACAATAATTTACACTAAATTATGAAAGCAGACACAAAAATGGGCAGCTTTTTTATTCTATTCTGAAAAATAGTATTTGCTATTAATTCTGACACTGGTAGAACTCAATATTTGCCTTTGAGAAATTTTACTATAAAGGGGGGAGGGGAAGCAGTGGTAAAAATCACATCTAATCAAAAAAATCTTAGGTGCGTCATGACAAAATGTGAATCTTTTCCACACCTCTGGGTCCAGTATTGTCAAGTTGCTCTGTAGTCTGCACTTCCCCCATATTATTTATAATTATATAAATTACAATTAAATACACACTGAAGCAAGAGTGTAGCTTTAAATATTTTTGTGAATATATTAGATATGGGAGATATAATTTTTTTTCATTCTCCTTGATCCAAATCTGTGTCTCTTGAATATTGTGTAAGGTAAAAAAAAACATTAATCACTCCTAGGAAACAATGTTAAATTCTCACAAATGAGTAAGTTGGGATTTATAAAGCTTGTAAGGGAAATTACATGATCAAAATCAACTGCTTTGTCTTCAAGCATTTCTTTGAAATAAGCAATGGCCTGAAGTTTGTGGCTGTAATAATAGAACTACTGTCACTACTTGCTGTCATCACTGTTTAAAGTTGGCACAGCTATTGACACTTGTCTGTGTCATTAAGTGCAGATATCTTAATGTTGCTGCCTTGCTCTGCCATTAAATGTGCTATCGCTATCTTGTCTGGTTCAATCAGTGTAGACTCTGAGTTTTGACATGCACTTCAACTTTTGATTAGCATCTACTCACTTGAAAGAGTGAACGTGTTAGGTTTCGTTGAAACCTATAATGTTTGTGTTTTCTTTTTGATCGTCTATTCCTTGATTATTGAAGTTTTTAGTTTGCTATTTAATCCTTGAATTTAATCTTGTGTATGTATCAATCTATTTCCTCTTTCTGTAAGTATTACAAATCATAATTGGTGCATTGTGATCTGTGATAATTTATCACACTGATGGTCAGTTCAGCCCGGCTGCTGGGCTTGCTTTTCCTGGATACACCTCCCGAGAAGGGTGACACACTGAAGTCATGTCAGAAACCAGTTAAGTCTTGTGAGCCAGTGTTCTTTGAGGTTTCTGGCTAAATCCCTCCCTTCACCATTGACTACAAAATCAAGACTTCTGAATATCCTTATTCTAGATGTGAGGTGCATCTTGCTGGCTGGAAACGCTGGTGCTCAGCTGTTTATGCGGAGGTCTTGTACTTCCACGCATGAACTGTCAAACACACAAATCCAAGACTTATAGTGACAGATGGTGTCACACCTGTCATTGTGCGCTATCACTGGTCCCTGTCTAACAGCAGAGTTGCTTTGAAGATCCCATGCAAGGTCAGAGGGATAGGTAACATTTTTGATTCCATGGGGATCTTGGGCCTGCAGATTAGGAAGCAAAAGGGAAGTTAATCTTAAACTATTTTATTCCTAAGTATATCTTCATAATTGCAGTAATTTTAGGACATGAAATATCCCTTGCTTACCGTATATATAAAAACTGTTAACATATCTTTAAGTTTTGACAGGAGACAAAACTCCACTCTGCTTTGTCTCTATCAAAGCTTGTTCCAGAGGTGAGCTGTCTGCACCGCTTGAAGCTCATCATCACTGAGACCCTGTTGCTCAATTCAGGGATGTGGAGGCCAAAGACTAGCCCTTTGCATCTAATTAGGAGGTGCTGGTAGGCAGGGAGATGGATGTCAGTTGTGGGTGACCAATTGGATCTAAAGCATCTGGACAATGTGTGTATTAACCCAGTCTGTAGTAGTTACAAAACCAATCACAAGTCTTACATTTAAACCATAGGTACATAGGGCTGTAGAGTAGATAACAGAAAGTCTACTGGGAGATTTACAAGATGAACATATTAGGCTAAGCTGCTTTGTTTATTCAAAATAAATATATGGGACATTATTTTTGATACATTCTGTAAGAGAATGGCCAATCATATAGATGGCCCTTGGACTAATCTGTTGGTGATTTAGTTTACATCAGTAAGAGCATTAGTTCAAACCTTTTAAGTAGTCTACATTTTCAACTGCATTCTTTGAGGAGGCAAGGTTGGACTATCATCATGCTTCCATCTCTTTTTATGTTAATGTTGTTCATTGCTTAACCCATACTCAAATGAACAGCAACTTACCCAAGGGAACTAATCATCTTCGTGCTTGTACATTTGCTGTTTACACCACACTGCTGTTTTCTGCATTCTAGAATGTGAAAATGTGGGTGAATATAATATTCTTGAGCACTTGAGCCAATCTTGTATTGCGGTGAATGTGTTGCGCCCCTTCGAGAGTTCCAACTGCTTAGGGAAAGCAGCCAACTTAATCAAAGCTCTCAACTCGGCATTCTTTCTTTCTCCCTACTCCGTCCACCAGGCAGAAGATATAAAGGCCACCAGGCTCAAGTACAGCTTCAATCCCACTTTTATCAGACTCTTAAACGGATTTCTTGTGTGCTAAAAATGAACCCGCAACCTCTCTTGGCCCTTGCACCATATTTGTTGATCTGCACTGTACTTTCTTTGTAACTCACTTTCATAAACTCTTTCCAACTAATGTCTCAGTGTTATTTTTATTTGTACAGTTTGTCTTTATTTGCCTATTGATTGTTCGTTGGGTTTTGTAAAGGTATAGTTTTTCATAAAATTATATTTCTTTTTTCCCCGTAAATGCCTGCAAGAAAATGAATCTCAGGGTGGTATATGGTAAGCATGTACATACTTCAATTATAAACTTTCCTTTGAAATTCTGTATAGTTTTTCCTTCTGTATTATCTTGTACGCATGAAATGATCTGTTTGGATGGCATGCAAACAAGACTTTTCACTGTATCTGACAATAATAAAACAATTACCAGTTGCCTTCATACAAGTCTTGTGACATTAGTAAAATATACTATTAATCATCAACTATCTGATTTTTTTTTTCCCCAGTTCACAATCTTGCTGTTTCATCCACCTTGGATATGACTGCAATCAGAGATGCCCAATACCCAGGACTTGATATAAAATCCCAGTTATTACTAATTGCCATATTCACCATGTCTGAATTTGCCAATGGCACTGCTCTTGTTGGCAGAATCTCGCACGGCAAGGAGGAGGCCAACAGGAGCGAGAGAGATCAGCTGGTTGAGTGGTGTTCAAACAACATCCTTAGTGTCATCAAGGGCAAGGAATTCATTGCAGACTTCAGGAAGAGGAAGTTTGCAACACATAAGCAGGTCCTGCCTCATCTGCAGATTCCCTCTTTTTGCAGCTTCTCACAAGAAAACTCTTCCCTCTGTGTTGATATTGCATTACCACTTCTCTAGTCCTTTCAAACTGCAGTTAGGTTCATTATTACTTAAATTTTTAATGAATAACTTGCTGTCCATTGTGTGTCAGTAGCCACATGAATGTGTCATACGCTGGGTACTATCCATTCTTAATAGGTTTCGGAAGAGCGTGGGAGTAAGCCAGTTGAACTGCATACTTAACCTTGTCAGTATGAAGTTTTGCCATCTATTATTTCTAAGTACACTGATCTTTAAGGCAAGTCTGTATATGTGATTGTTTATTGTGCTAGTATGTTTGGATATAGAACTGAAAGGTAGAAAGTTTAAATATGGACTGGAACAATGGATAGACAATAGGAACTAAGATTTATAATCCTTGTTTCACAATCTGCACAGCAATGTAAGCTGCACCTATTTTTTTTAATGAAGATCATCAATTAGTACAATTAGTTCAATCCTGTTAGTGCAGTGTGTATCTGAAAATGAGCTTATCACAATGGTCATGGTCAAATTAGGGATTTCTTTGATTTAATTCCTGCTGATTTGCTGCGTGAATGAACAGTGTTGTTCCTCGTAAATGAATATTTTTGACTATATTTTAAGTTTTAAGGAATTTAAGGCTGCAGTTTCTTTTTGTATAGACTCAGTTTGACTTCTGAAAAGTTCCTCAAGATAGCAATAGCACATTAATGCTTTTGTGATTTGGGATGGCAGTGCAGGTTGTGGCTGTGTTTTACACTTATGACAACAAAAGGCATCAATTGAAAGTTATGATGCAACACAGAACCTGGGAGTGATAATTCAGTATTTTGGATGACATTATTGCCTTTAGCCAGTTTACACAATGGGGGACTTTATTTCCTGATATCGATAAAGTAACAACAGGACGGAAGAATTTTTAAGACATGTTCGGGAGGACTTTCCTGAGAAGGAGGCAAGCTAATAGGTAGTTGTGTTGGTGGATATCTTTGGTGGAACCAATAACAGAGTGCAAACAAATGCTATTTATGAAGGGGGTCTATCACTTTCTCTTGTGGCAACTGGTCATGGCTGCAAGAGCCAGATTTCCATTTGCACTTGGATCCTTCTGTCTATCCCATACCTGTCCAACTCTGAGCTACCCGTGATGTCAGTTGGAGATGGTTTAGCAAACATCAGATGAACATAGAATCATTCGAACCGTACAGTGGTGAAGATCTTCAGCTGGATAACGACTGAATTCAATAGTTTGAAAACAGATCTGGACCAAGTAAATTGGATTTCTGGCAAAGCTGTAATGTGGATGCCTGTTTTCTTGAACCATAACTTCACAGGCATAGATAAGGTGGATGGTACCATTCTTTCCAGCAGTATAGGAGACACCAAAACTTGGGGGCATAGACTTAAGGTTTGAGGAAAGATTGAAAAGGGACCTGAGGTACAACTTTTTCACACACAGGGTGGTGAGTACATGGAACAAGCTGGCTGCAGAAGTGTTTGAAGCAAGTACAATAGTATTATTTAAGAAGCTCTTGGATAGGTACATGGATGGGCATGGTTCATGGAATATGGGTTGAATGTAGGAAATTGGAACTAGCTGTCACTTCTGATCCATCTTCCTTTACCCTCTTTCAGCCGATCACAATTATAGCATCACCCTGTCTATGTCAGCATGAATGACATTGGTTACACATTAACAACGGAGCGTGTTTTTGTGCAGATCCGTTTTATTTTCAGAAGTCATCTGATCACTAGAGGGAGATGATTAACAGTTGCAACATCACTGAAAGGGTTATGACAGGTCACGACTGAGGAACTACAGTGGAAAGGTGAGTCGATTTGGGGAGGGTCAGGTTAGCTGCCTAGAGCAGTCGTGGAGGATGGCTCTGGGATTATTGGCTTGGTTAGGTATATGGAGCGAAGATAATGAGATCACCATTCAAGAGGGGGACCGGTGATTGAGAAGAGGGAGCATCTGGCTGATTGCTTAGGTTAGGAGTGCATCTTGACTGATCGGGTGAAGATTGTGCTCCTTGTTGATTGCTTTTGTATGAGAGCCAGTGAGTGAAAGGGACTGATACAAATGTGTTGAGGATTGGATACCAAAAGGACAATCTGGATACTCTCAAACTAGAAACCATGGCTGAATCGGGGGGATCTACTCCCTACTGAAGTCTAGGATTGTGGCATCCAAATCAGATACCCTAGCCTTCACAAGACATTGAGATATGACTTCTGTAAAGCTATCAATAATTCCAAGTGACAATATCAGTGCAAGATCAATTCCCAGCTCAACCATTACATAATATAATTGGCTATGGAACAAAGTCAGGCAGCAGCATCACCAACATCAGCACATCCCTTCCGAAAGAGCTTAATGTATTACATTTTGTACAGAAGGGGACTGAATGTCACTGACTGCCCTGCTGGCCTTAGTGAACCTGAATTCACAGTCACCATTGCAGATGTGGGATTAGTCCTCCAGAGAGTTAACCTGTGGAAAGCATCTGGTCTAGACAGTGTCCCAGGCAGTGTCCTTGGATCTTGTGCTGGTCAGTTTGCAGTTGTATTGCAGACATCCTTAACCTTGCCTAGCTTTGAGCCGAGATTCCCGCCTGCTTTAAGAAGGCCACTATCATCTCGATATCTAAGGAAAAACAAGGTACTGGGCATTAATGACTATTTCTTGGTGGCTCAGATATCCATCATCGTGAAGTGCTTCAAGAGGCTGGTGATGGCAAACATTAATTCCAACCTCCCAGACAACCTAAGCCTAGAGTAATTTGTCTACCACTGAAACCAGTCTACAGCAGTTGTGATCTACCTGGCCCTGCACTCATCTCTGAAGCATCTGGACAGTAAAGACACCTACATCAGACTATTGCTTATTGACTACAGCTCTGCCTTCAGTATGGTTATTCAAAGCAAACACATCCCCCTAACTCTTGGATCCGGGCCTTCCCATCTCCCTCTGCAACTGGATCCTTGACTTCCTGACCAACAGACCACAATCAGTAAGAACAGGCAGTAGTACCTGCAGCACAGTTATTCTCAAGGCTGGTGCCAAACAAAACTGCTTTGTCCTCTCATGACAGCATGGCCAGGTTCTGCTCTAACTCCACCTGCACATTGACAGATGGAGCTTAATACAGGAAGGAGATGGAGGGAGCTGCTCATGACTTCAGGGGGAGGGGTAGTGCACATGCTCCTGGCGCTGAGGTTGACAGGAACTTGAACCTCACCAATAGCCTGTTCTGGTCCTGGTACAACTATATTGATGCTAATGGCACCTCCAGAAAGTTTTTTAAAAATTGGCACGTCCCCTTTAACTCTCGCCAGTTTTTATCAATGCATCCTAACCAGATGCTTAATGCTTGGTGTGACAACTGCTCTGCCATTGCTGGAGAGAAACCGTGGAGTCGAGGAAACAGCACATCACGGAAACTATCCTCTCCTCCATGGATTCAGTCTATACTTCTTATAGCCAGCATATTCAACCAGACTGCTAAGTTTTGTATCTCCAAATCATAAAACTAATTGGGAAAAAAAACACGGAGCCAGGAATAATGTGTCTAATCTTAATTACGTTTTTACTTTTAGCGAGGTGCATACATGGTGACGTGATGACATATGCCAGTCACGTACTTTTACATATAACCTGTAATGAATTATGTAAACAAAAAAAAATGCTTAACCAAATAATATATTTACAATATTACTCAAATATTGCTGAATTAGTATATACGTAAGGATATTCTCTGTTCTCCTACCTCCCATTGGGCAGACAATATAAAAACCTGGAAGTCTGTGTCACCAGGCTTAAGGACAGTTTCTATCCTGCTGCAGTAAGGCTATTGAATGGTTCCTTAGTACAATAAGATGGACTCTTGATCTCATAATCTACCTTGTTGTGAACTTGTACCTTCCTGCCTTCCTGTACTGTGCTTTTTCTGCACTCTTGTTTTACCTTGTACTATGTCAATTCACTTCGGTAATGGATTGATTAACGTGGGCGAAATACAAGTCAACTTTTTCACTGTACCTTGGTACATGCATATCATAATAAGCCGATTTATCTGAGCTAAGTTCTCAATAGCCATTCTGGAATGTACTTGCACCAAAGCAGGCCTTGGGTGCATTGAGATCTGCCTGTTTCAGCTGTGTTTTGTGAGAATGTATGTCTCTCTAGGAATGCCACTGAACAAGTCAGCGATCCTTCGTCTGTTCTCCTCCAGAATTTTTTTTTGAAAATCACAGACTTTGTTTTTAAAGTTCCTAAATTTTGTTTTATAATTGTTAAAAATTTGAAATATGTAGCACACAAAACATGTCACTGTAATTTCTAATATCTAGGTGCAATTTTGTTTCTAAAACTCTTTTTGTTTGTACACAAAAATATCGTGGAATTTTGAGGCCAAAGCATTTGAAGGAGTTAAAAAGTTTCAAAGTATTTCAATTTATTCATGTTTAAACAAAAACACTTAACCATAAAATGCACTGGGAAATGGAGTTGACGTTGTAATTGTTGTGCTGATGCTGTGAAACCCCTCAGCGATTTGTCCACACATCAAAATGCAACTTGCTGTTTTAAATATGGCCTTAAGTAGAGCAACCACCTCCTCAAGGCTGGCCTGTAAATGGTTTAATAAACTATTACTGCACAGCTATCATTAAAATGTTGATTTGGAATAATGGAATGCTTTATACAATATATATGGCAATTTGAAATACAGGATTGTCCTCAACGAGTATTACATAACAGCTAACATTTCTGTATTGATTCTGATGGAAGGCAAATCCCTGCTTAATATACACTGGTATGAATCTGCAGCAGGCTGTCAGTCAGCTCGTGGTTTTCATTTCTGATCTATGAGGAAATGACAACTGCTTAGCCCTCAACTGTATGAAAATAGTGATCAGGCTGACTGCTGGTAACATCAAACACAAATACACACAGCTTTGAACAGTGATTGAATTCCTATAGCTGTTAAAAAGACAGCTTCATGAAAAGTTCATGTGAGCAGCTGAAGGTATGTTTCTGGAGCTGGTGGCAGGTGCCTGTGACTGTACATTTTGTGGTTTCCCTTTGCAGTACGGTTTGTGAGTAGATTAATATCATAGATGGCACCCGATCCAGCAACCTAATGAGTCCTGACAAAGGGTCTCGACCCAAAACGTTGACTGCTTCTTTCAACAGATGCTGCCCGACCTGCTGAGTTCATCCAGCTTTTTTTGTATGCCTTGATTTGACCACAGCATCTGCAGTGCACTTTGAGTTGGAGTTAGTAATGTTTACCATTTCTTCTTACTGAAACCTGCTCGTTTGTGGATTAGCACCAGCAAGTTCAGTCTGCCACATGATGGAAAAGCACATGATGAATGGTCAAAAGTCTTCTGTTCTCTGGTAAGGCCTGACGGATAATTGCTATGAAAGGTATCACTGTCAGTCGTGGCCTTAAACAATATTACAACCCCACAGTGTTGGTTGGCATTTAGATCCTTCTATCTATCTCATAAGTTTCCAACTTTGCTCGGCATAAAACAATGCGGTGCATCTTGAAGGTGGTCTGCTAACACCCTCTGCAGTTGCAAGTTTCCTAGGGCAGGTTCCGTGAGGAGAAGCCACAATTTAAAGCCCTCTTGAAATCACACACTGAGGGGTTGTATCCATGCAAAAGAGAGCATCTTGGACTTTGCTCATGAAACATGGTGATTTAATAATCTTGTATGTAAATGGATGCTTTACCTTTTATTATATATTGCTAATTATATGCATAAAAGGTATTTTGGGGAAAAGGGTGACATGTGCTCACTGCTAAGCCTGAGAGTGAAGTAGGAGGTCAGATGTGTAACTCTGGTTGTCAATCAGCTACATTCTGAATTGCAGAAAGATTACAACACTGAAGGAGGCCGTCTGCCCATTGTGTCTCCACTGCCTGTCTGAAAAAGCTATCCAGCTAGTCCCCCTTTCCTGTCTTTTCCCCAAAGCCCGCCAATCTCTTTTTCAAGTACTTATCCAGCTCCCCATTGAATGCCATGATGAAATCTCGTTTCCATAACTCCTCTGGCAGTCTGTTCTGGGTCTTATCTGCTTATTGCAAAAAGATGTTTTTCCTCATGTCACCTTTTTTTGAACCAGCCATTTTCATTCTACATCCTTCTGGTTCTTGACCTTTAGAGTAAAAAGGGAATAGTTTCTCTATCTGGACCCTTCAAAGTTTAAAATACTTCTATCAAACCTCTGAATCCCAGCCATTCCAAGGGAACAATCCTAGCTTAAGTTTAGTTGCATAACTGAAGTTCTTCATCCCCCTAACCATTCCAGCAAATCTTTATTGTATCCTCTCTAAAACATTTACATCTTTCTCAAAATGTCATACACTGCATTGGACATTTTTCTGTAGGTTTGGTGGAACCTGGTTCACAAAGTTCATTGTAATTTCCTAGTCCTTGAACTCTGTCTCTGTTTATGAAGCGAAAGATCCTTTATGATATTTTTTATTGAACTACTTTCTCAACCTGTCCTGCCACTCTCAATGATTTACAGTTGCAACCCCAGAGCACAGTTCTTCTTCTCTGTATTTTGGAATTGTACCCTGAAGGTTTACATTCTTCATTCTTGCTAATAAAGTGTAACCCTGTCTGTTTTCAGTATTAAATTTCACATGGCATGTTTTTAACCGTTCAACTAACCTGGCTATATCCCTGTGAATTCTATTTCTGCTCTCCTCACTGTTCATTATGTTATTATGTTTGCTGATTCCTTCAAACTTTAAAACTCTACTTTTTGCATGCAGGTCCAAATCATTCGGACTGACCCCAGGGAACACCAATGCTGAAATAGCTTTGTTATGAAACACCAATAGAATTATAACTATTTAAATAATTTATTCAAATGAATATTAGTGTCCATTGGAGGAGGGAAGGGGATAATTTTTAATATCATCAGAAAAATGCACATCCATTCATTTGTTAGAAGTTATCTACATCTCTGTGGCAAAGATTTTACTACAGTGGATATTTTTGCTGCATGGGCTTAGCTATATCTAAAAAAAGAACACTTGGTCTTCTCTATGCTTCACCAGTGTGTTAATAAGGTCATGGTACACTGTTTGCTTGATGACTTTATTTTCCTTCATAGTACCTGTTTACTAAGCAGTCAAGATCTACAAACGTTTGTAAATAGAATTATCAGCTTGTGGAATAGATCTACAAGATAAACAAAAGATTAATGAGTTCTTAGTCTGTATGTGGAAGTAGAAAGCATTGAAAGAGGCTTTGTTTTATCTTGCATCACCAATGTGCTAAAATATTGTGCACATAGTGTCCTCCAATCACTCTCCTTTACTGCCCATTGCTACTAATTTTGCTTCCATTATCAAATCCCACATACTAAATCACAACTTGTGTAACAATCCCTATTATACAGCAGACAGATCGTGCTTGGTTTAAAGTTAGTCATTTTTAAAGATAAGTAAGAAAATTTGCAGAATGTCTGTAAAGTAACAGATCCCATAATGAAGCTAAAAGGCCCTTATTCACTTTATAATTTTCTTTCATTCATTTTGCAGTTATTCCTTCCCATGTACCTCATGCTTCCTTTTGCACTGTCCTTGTTAATTGCTGAAATCATCGCTGGTCCCTTTCCCTTTCAGTTGAGTTAAAGGATTATATGCGTACACAGGAATGCATTCTGTCACTCTTTCACTTCCCAACCACCCCATGTCCTTGGCAGAGGAAATTCACTCTCTTAATTGCCTCGCATTTGAGCATTGATTCTCCAAACAATATTTTATTTGCTATCCAAGGTTATCTTTTGAGACTTGAACTGAACAATGAACGAGAGCATCACTGCTTACAACAAAAAACCTTCCACTCCCCAATCTCAGCTTCCACTAAAAGTGTTCTCCCACCATTCTTTGCTGCCTCCATCAGTACATTAATTACTTGTTTGGGATTCTTTTCTGGGTTTTATTTACTGTGTCATAATAATCCAATGAACTAAATGGCTTCATCTTAATTTCAGATTTACTACTATCTAGTAGCAAGTCAAATGACTTTACCAGTGTTAGCCCTGGAACACTGTCTAATAAACATATGCATTAGAGCTGCTACTACTAAATTAGCTAGGATTTCATTTATGAATAGTGCACAAATCACAATGATGAGAATTTCATAAATGGGATACTTTTGGTAATATTCTGGAAAATAGAGAAATTGGACAGCTGCTGAGGACTTTTATGTTACAATCAGAAGGCATTGCTGCCTTCTAATGACATTCAATAGTTCTGAATGCCCTGCGTATCATTTAAGTTTCTAGTCTGCTCTTGACAAATTATTTTTGTGCCCATTCCCTAGGCATTGTCATCGAATCAATGTAATGAAAGAGTTTGTACTTGTTGAAGTATTATCCCAATAACCAACTAGTGATCTGTTTAGTTGCCCAGAAATTTATGGTGCCTGTCAAAATGCATTAAGCCACTGGTGTGGAGGGAGATTTTGCGCAAAGACCTACTGTCATAGAATTGTGGTGGACAATCCGAAGATATCACGTACTAGGAAAGATTTACACACTGAAAGCTCTTTCAGCAGATTGCTAACTGTGGAGTACATGAAGGAAAGGAGTTAAATTTGGTTCCTGTCCATGGAGATAAAGGCTTGGCTGGTCAGTGCATTGATGCAGAGTAGGAAAAATTGAGAAGGTAATTGGAAGGGTGGATAGATTATTATTGGCTTTTCTGGAGGTCAGCTGCAGATCAGTTTGGGGTGAAGAGGAAGGGAGGGAGTGGGCGTATGATGGTGGTCAGATCAGGAATGGAGAGTTCAGATGTGAATTTGAACTGGTGGATAGTGTCAGAGCATCAGGAAGGATGGGTCTGGGGAGGTTCACCACCAGGGATGTAGGCTGAAAGCTGTCAGGAGAGAAGCGCGGCCTGAATAGCATGGCACCAAATCAGTTTCTCATTTTAAAAATGTTCAAAACAAGCCTGTACTGTAGAAAATGTGAGATAGACTGCAGATGTTGGAGATCTTGATCAACAAAGAGAAAACAGTGCAGGAACTGAGCAGGCAAAGCGGTATCTATGGAGGGAAATAAACAGTCAATGACTAAGGCTGAACCCCATCAACAGTATGGGTTACTGTAGTATATATGTCTGCTTCCTGCACACTTATTGAAAATCTTCAACACGTAAATGCTGTAGCACATCAGGCACACGGAAAACATGAAACAGAACAATGGACTTCAGCAAGTTCATGACTTTCTGTCTTTTCAGTGAATTTGTACTGAGTAACACACACATATCACACAGACTTAAATGATTAGAGCGACTCTGAGGATAATTTGGATCTAAGTCTGACTTTGTTAGAAATGAATGGCATTAGTAAAAGAAACTACTCTTGCTGTATCTCAGCCCAAATCGTTGACTGTTTGCTGAGTTCCTTCAGCATATTGTGGATGTTGCTTATTCATGCTGGGTTTTTTTGGCTATTAATGCGTTTGAAAAGAGCACGCCAAGAGTGATGTGCAGTGCTATGATGGCATTTATGAAAAGGAACTGCTAAATTGTCTAGTCTGGTTTTGGGTGGCAGGGTGGAGATGCTTCTCTACCAAAAGAGGTGTCAGGCGCTCCTTCCCTCCACTAGCCTGCAGGTCACTTTGGGCAAGGTGGGGCACCTGCTTAGCCCCTCCTGATCAGGGTCACATGAGGCCGTGGGAGCAGGTCGTATGAGCAGCTGGTGCATAACTCACGTCCTGCCAGGCAGACAATCTCTGAAGAGTATTGATAATGGCTGGGGTTACCTGTCTTGTAAAGACAATGCTCAGAAGAAGGAAATGGAAAACAGCTTCTGTAGAAAAATTTGCCGAGGGCAATCACAGTCATGAGACTATGATCGCCTATGTCATACGACATGGCACATAATGGTGATGATGATGACTCTGGTTTCAGTCCAAAATCAGCTTCCTCCAGTTGGTTATCTTTGAACACCTTCCTTGGGTCAGCTAGGTATCTATTACTGTGTGAGATGTCTTTAAATCAATTACTGAGAAACCTATGCTAATATATTTTGCATTTCTGTCTTTGGAGGTTATCAAATGAATTGCTAGCTGTTTCTCTCTTCATAGATGCTGTCAGCGGGATCTGGACCGGATGCAAAAATGGCAGATGGAATTTAATGCAGACAAGTGTGAAGCTTGGAACTCTGGGAGGACAAGCCAGGGTAGAACTTGCATGATGGGCGGTAGGGTATGGGTATTGAGGATTGTGATGGAACAGAGGGATCTGGGAATACATATCCATAATTCCATGAAAGTGATGTCGTAGGTAGATAGGGTTGTAGAAAGAGCTTTAGGCACATTGGCCTTCATATATCTAAGTACTGAGTACAGGAATTGGGATGTTGTGTTAAAGTTATACAAGATGTTGGTGAGGCCTAATGTGGAGTATTGTGCACATTTCTGGTCACCTACCTACAGGAAATGTAGCAATAGGATGGAAGAGTGCAGAGAAAACTTACAAGGGTGTTGTCAAGACTTCAGGATCTGAGTTATAGGGAAAGGTTAAATAGGTTATATTTTGTAATTCCAAAACATAAAAACTAATTGAAAGGACAACAAATGTGTTGCCCTTAAGGCATTTGTTTAGCTTTATTACATTTTCGCTTTAAATAATTCGTTTGTAATTATTTTCTAGTTAAAGTTAAGGTTGGTAACTACGTTGCAGTTGTTAAAGGTAAATTCATTATCTGTGATGTATCGCGGCATGTGATGACGTCACACCAGGTTTCGTTGCGTCTTGTGGGTAAATACCAGTTTGGAGAAATGGGAATGCAGGGGCTTGTGTGTGCAGGATCAATGAGAGAAAAGTTCCATTTCTACGCACTAAGAAACATCATAGAAGCAACGCAGTAAGTTCATAAGACAGTCGATATGTTAAGGTAAAAATGTTAACGCTGTCTCTGTTAAAAGAAATGACGGTTGATAGAGTTTATTTTCTTGTGCTATTGAAAGCGTTGCTAGAAATTTTGTGTTGAAGTGTATTTAAATTTTTTGTTGGCGTAGGTAGATTCTGACTGTATGTTGTACTTTAATGAATCTTTAATATAGTTTGTTGTAGTTTTACTTTTACAAGTATTTATGATGTAAATGTGATGCTATGAAGGAAACAAATACTGTATATATTTTGTATTGTTTTGTCAACAGTTTTCACCATAGGTTAATGTGGATAAGTGAACAGTAAGCGGTTAATCTTACTGCGATCCTGTCTTCATTGACTTTGGTTTAACTTGGTGTTAGTTCAGAGTTTCTATACCCTGCACGAGAACACTACAACAAAGGAGCTAGGAGATGACTCATGTATGTTCATTTTTACTTTAAGTGAGATGCTTAGGAATCATGTGATAGCATTATGACATATGCAATTCACTAATTTGTAAATGCAACATGTAATAAATTATTTAAACGAACAAGAATGTTTACAATGCAAGAATGCAACAATGTATTTACAGTATTACTCAAATACTACTGAAATATTAAATATCCATGATAGGTTAGGACTTTATTCCTGGCCCATAGGAGAATGAGGGAAGATTTGATAGATGTATGCAGGATTATGAGGGGTATAGATAGGGTAAATACAAGCAGGCCTTTTCCACTTGGGTTGTGTAAGACTAGAGGTCATGAGTTAAGCTTAAAGGTGAAATATTTAAGGGGAGCATGATGGTGAACCTTTTCACTCAGAAGGTGTGAGAGTGTGAAACGAACTGCCATCTGAAGTGGTGGATGTGGGTTTGATTTCAACATTTAAGAGAAATTTGGGTAAGTACGTGGATGGGAGGGGTATGGAGGGCTGTAGTCCGGGTGTGGGTTGACGGGACTAGGCAGAATAGTAGTTCAGCACAGACTGGATGGGCTGAACAGTGCTGTGGTATCCTATGTCTTTAATCTGCCAAATAGTTCCATCATTTTGACTTTTTATTCCGTTTGACTGATTCATTGTGCAAGTTCACTCTGTCTGCATGTACTCAACACATTTACCTTCAGTGGTGACCTTGGCTGCTGTGCTTTGAGCTGAATAGAGGCGTTTGGTGCAGAGGCATTTTCCACCCACATAATGGGTCCAGAGGTTATTCTAGCTTTCTTTTAGTGCAGGAGGGAACAGCGTCTAAGAAACATAGAGAACACAGAAGCACATAATTCAAGTGATGGATTGAACACAAAAAGGCAGTTATCTGGATTGATAGAAAGTGGTATATATGTTTCGGGGTCTGCAGGGAACCTTGTGACTGACCTATGTAATCATCCATAGCAACAGTATGGGCTGTCAATCACGTGTACTATGTTATTGCTCTCTGCAATAGCCATCACCATTCTGTGCTACTGTGGCATAAAAAGCACCTTTCACATATTTGAACCACCTTTCTTTATCTACTGCTCTGTTAAAGAAATAACCACGTGCCTACATTATTTATTTCTTTTGTGGAATCTGGGTGTCATTGGTACCATGTCCTTTATTGCTCATCTTAATTACTCTTTGAACTACACCTTGTTAAGAATCACCCATCACTCCTGTGCATCTGGAGTTGCATTTAGATCAGGTCACTTATCAAGACATACGAACTGTTGTATTAACTACCAGAGGTACTTCATTTGTAGGAGCTCACACTGTGAAAGACATTATTCCTTTACTGTGTGGCCGCACTGCCACATAGGCAGACAACTTTTCCCCAGAGGCGCACAATCTTAGAAATAGATCAAGCTGTAGAATTCTTTTAAGTGTTACCAGCCCAATACAGCCTGGTAGAATTTCTTTATCTAATGGATGAACCAAATACAGTTACCACCTGACATTGTAGCTATAACTCATGGCAGGTGCTTTTATAAGCTGCTGGTTTCACAAGGGCGAAGGGTTCCCCTAATTCTCTACATACAGCTGTCGATATGCCAATAGCACATTATTTGCTCACATGAATGGCAGCCATTAGAGGCCGCAGTGGTTATGTTTGTAATCCTATTATACTGTACGGGCATTATTAGGGCTCTCCGGCATCCGCACTGTATAAACCATCATTGCCCTGATGGATGTCGTTTTCTATTCTTGAAGTAGCATTCTAACCAAAGGCCTCAAAATTCAGTAGAACCTTTTCTTTAGATCCCAAACCCTTCAAGCATCTCTATCAATATTGTTCTGGCAGTGCAGTGGCTGTTGAAATAATTTTCAGAAAATATTACGAGTTGGCATATACTTCCCAGAATGATGCAAGATACTTTATGGCTGAGACTAAAGCTTTTCAGTATTTGAGAGAAGAGTGGATGGTTCCCCTCTTGAAAGGGTTTTCCTTAGAGAATTGCACAAAACTGATAGTGTTTTTAATCTGTAAATGCAAGCGAACCCTTTCAAGATTTATACCTCCTCAAATCTCATTTTCTGCTTTCAACTGCCACTCTGCCTGGTGTCACATTAGAGGAAGACAATATAGATGACCTGAGCTTGATGTGCTGGGGCGTGCGGTCTGTTCCTTTATGGGGCGTTTACTCTGTAATCGTGGTACACAAGTGGTCCTTAGGAAAATCGGTGAAAGGAAATAGATACAGAATAAAACAAAATTAGGACCAATCTACCTCTGCTGTGTATGGAGAATGCTATCAAATGGCACTAAAATCCTGAGCACAAATATTTTGTTTAAGGAAATTAGATTTAGATCTTAAAAGTTCAGTGCAGATGTGAAAAGGGGAGATTAATCCCACAGCTGTGGTGCACTTGATTGCTTTTGACAGCAAGGTAACTATTGACTTAGTGTGACATCAAGAAGGCCATGTGATATTGAAATTATTGATAACTTTTTTTAAAAAAAACATAGACTAGCACAGTATGGGCCCATTGTGCCAACCTATGTACGCCTGCTCCATGATCAATGTAATCCTTTCCTCGTCCACAGCACATAACCTGCCCCTCCCATTTCTCTTACATCCACGTACCTATCTAAAAGTCTTGTAAATGTCCCTATTGTAAAGCTCTACCACCACCCCTGCCACTCTATGTCTCTCATAATCTTATACACCTCTATCCACTCACCTCTCATCCTCATTCACTCCAAAGAGAAAAGTCCTAGCTTGTTCAACCGTTCTGTTGTTGCATGAGGAATGTTTGATGGCTCTTGGGCTGAACTTGTTGGAGTCTAGAAGAATAAAGGGGGGGGCTCATTGAAACATACTGACTACTAATAGGTTTAGCTAGAGTGGCTGTGGAGAGGATGTTTTCAATAGTGGGAGGACCTAGGACCAGTGGGCACGACTTCTGAACAGAGGTGAGGAGGAATGGGAATTCCTCGAGAGGCCAAGTTATTAGGTTTATTTACAATAGAGGTGATATGTTCTTGATTAGCAAGGCATCAAAGGTTATATGGCGAAGGCAGGAGAATAGGGTTGAGAAGGAGAATAAATAAGCCATAATCGAATGGCAGAACAGACTTGATGGGCCAAATGGCCTAATTCTGCTTCTGTGTCTTATGGTCTTGTAAGCCATGTTCCCTAATCCAGAAACATCCTGGTAAATTTCCTCTGCACATTCTCTAAAGCTTTCACATCCTTCCTATAGTAAGGTGACTAGATATGAACGCAGAGTTTTATAGAGCTACAACGTAACCATGTGGCTTCTGAGCTCAATACTCGACTAATGAAGGCCAACACACCATAGGCCTTCTTAACCCTATCAACTTGCACAGAATCTTTGTGGGATGTATGGACTTGGACCACAAGATCCCCCTTTTCCCCTACATTAAGAATCATGCCATTAACCTTCAAGTTGCTCTACCTTCAAGTTCTGTCTTCCAAAGTATATCACTTCACACTTTTCTGCATTGAACTCCATCTGCCATTGAAATTTTCCACTTGTTGAAATCAGTCACAGCACAAACTAAAATAGGTTCTAATTGTTGATCGATCATTCCAGTTTAAGGTAGTGTCCTAAGCCCAATAATTTTCAGTTGCTTCATAACCTTCCTTAATTTATAAGTTCAGGAGTGATAGTATTTGCTGTTTTTATAAAGTTATCTCCATTTATTACTCAAATAATGAAAGAGTGTGCACTCTGACAGTATCATATTTCACCATGCTTTAAAGCATTTTCGGGATATGGTGTCACTGGCAAGGCATTATCTATTGTGTTGTCTGCAGTGAGTAACATATTTCTGCTTCCCAGAGCCCCTTTCAACTTTCCAGTGTTTCTTTAGCCGCAGCCTCCAAACATGCAATTTCTACTATTTAAAAGGAGACGGACAGCCGATAGAAGATGATATCAAATAATCCTTCAAATTATTACTCAAGTCTACATCATACTGCCTTAGAGATATACTGCCTCTGCTCTCTTGTTACTGGATCTATATCCGCAACCTTGAAATTCTGCAAGTATTGGGTGTAACTTTTACCATGCAGTTTGGCAGTTCAAGGCTGTGGCCCAGTGTCCTCACTCAAGGGTATGTAATAATGCAAAATGAATGTTGGCATTGTTATCGATACTCGTGTCTTCTAAATGATTATAGGGTAGGTTGACCCCCTTTGACTTCATTTCTTTCTGTAGATCCTGAATCCAAATGGCATTATGGTCAGGTAATAGGACAGGACAGAACCTGCAGTTTCTTATGCTCATGAACGAGTCTAAGGAACAACTTGTAAAAGACTGAACTGAATTCTCTCCTTGGCCCTCTTCATCTGCTTTTGCAGATTCCCTTAGCAAGGTTGGCATCTGAATCAGCAGGTGTTAAAATTCTTACACAGCTTTGCATAGCATCATCAGCCAATTTTAGAGGCCCTCATCAGCTATCTCACATTTGTTGTTAAAGTGCTGCAAGATGGGTATGAGGTTTGGACAGGGTTTGTAATATAATTGTGGTGTTTGTAACTCTTGTGACTCGATTTTGACAGTTGAAATTGGTAGAAAAAGAGGTGGAACGAGAGTCACTGAGTGTTTAAAAGCCTCTAAAGGTCCAAAAGTTCAAAGTAAACTTATGATCAAAGTACTTATATGTCACTAAATACACAGTGAGATTCATTTTCTTGCAGGCATTCACAGTAGAACAAAGAAATACAATAGAATCAATGAAAAGCTACATGTAAACGAAGAGTGACAGACAACCATTGTGCAAAAGAAGACAAACTGTGCAAATAAGATAATAATAAATAAATAATTCTGAAACCATGATTTGCAGACTCCTTGAAAGTGACTTCATAGCTTGTAGAATCAATTCAGTGCTGAGGTGACCTTTGGAGTGGATGAATGGTTAAAAATGCATCAATTGGAACAGTAACCGAACACTAACCTGCTGCCATCTGCATTTATAACTATATCGGATTGTACAGGATGACTACAATCCAGATATGGTATTCACTCATCAAAGGCATTAGTTTGGGACTTTGCTCCCATTGCGGTCGATCACCTGTCAGCTGAGCTTTCACATTGGTGCTGGGATCCCTTCTTTCATGTGGGCTCTTTGCAGCTCCATCTGCCACACACTAACATATACGAGTCCACCAGCCTTATCCATCCACTGCTGTTTTCCGTCAGTTCACAGTTCACATAACTCGAAATGTCATCTTCCTCTCACCAAGCAAGGCTTCTACGGACCAGAAGTAAGTCCTAACTAATAATTTTGTTGTTCCAAGATCTGAAACATTGGTCTTCTGCACAGTGTTCAAATTTAACATGTGTGCACTTGAGAGTTTACAAATTTATATTCCTTTCTAGAACTTGGTGCTTTCCTGTGGCACCAGAGATAGATTCAACATCTCTGATGGTCAAGGTACTCTTGGTTTGGTGACCCTTGTGTTTTGTAGCCCACAGGAGTGAAAATGTCAATTAAACCTTTTACAGAAGCAGAAATAGTCACAAATATATTTGACAGTGGGTGGGGTGGGAATTCTTTGATTCGAGATCCCATTTTCACATCACCTCTCATTGTCCCTCCTGTATTCTGTTCTCTCAATGCAATAAATATCACAAGTGGCAAAGTATTTTATCTAATGCCCGAGTCATTAATATCATTCAGGCCCTCAGCAAGCACTGCATGAGTTTGTATGCTTTCTACATTTTATTTCCTAAGGTGCTCAGTATTTGAATGTGAAAGCAGCATTACAAAGGCCTTTGATGTTCTTCCATTGATATTTAAGGCATTGGTGTGGCTGCAGTTCATTTTCTTTCTCAGGTCTAGAAATGATCCATTTAAAACCAAAATGGGTTCTATTTAATATGGAATAAGAGCCTTGTATTTAAAGGAAAGTGCTATAAATGATTTAGAGGCACTCAGAGCGTGACAGAGCCATTAGGCCCTTAAAACCTGCTCACCGATTCAGTAAAATCATGACTGATCCTTGACTTTAAAGCAATTTTCTGACATTATCCTTGTTTCCCTTTCCTCTTTAACGTCCAGAACTCTAACTTAATCTGTTTTGAATGATCAAAATGCCTGAACCTCCACAACTTGGTGGGGTGGAGAACTTCAAAGCCACCATTCCTCGAGGGAAGATGTTTCTCTCATCACATCTTAAATGTCTTAATTCCTTTTTCTGAAACTGTGCCTCCTGGTCCTGGATACTTGCCAAGGGAAACGTCCTCCCCGCATTTGTAGTTATAGAGCATGGAGTTATACGGGCCCTTCAGCCCAACTTGTCCATGTCAATCAGGTTGCCTAGTTAAACTTTCATCTCATTCAGTCACAGCTTGCCAATGTCTCCTCAAATGGAAAAGCTGCCATCCTTGGGTCAGGCTCAAGACTTCTTGCTACACTCCTGTATGCTAAAGAGGCAAAACCAGATGCAATGCTACAAAATCTCTAAACAATTATAATAAGACCTGCTTACTCCTGAATTTAAATATTCTTTTAGTTGTGCTTAACCTACTATTTACTCTCTTAATCACTTGTTATACCTGCATATTGGTCCCCTCTGCAACAGCACATCTAGGTTCTGTGAGTATCAGTACTACCTAGTTTCTCATCATTTACCAAGCCATTTTTCTGGTGTGTGCCCCAAAGAGGATAATCTCTCATTATCCATATGATGTTCTATCTGCTTATATTCTCACCCACTCTCTCAGTTTGCCTGTATTCCCTCGACGACTCTTTACGTTGTCCTACATTAGATTACATTAGAATTTTATTGTCGTTGCTGACGACAACGAGATTAGAGTGCTGCTCCATTCAGTGCAAAACAGCAGACTGGCGATTCAATTACTGAAAACACAATGACTAAATTTAAAATAACATCTGAGTTTTTTTTAGAGTGACATCTACGTTACAACTGGATTAAAAACAAACAACTCTTAAAATTTAAAGGAACAGTGGCCGCCCCTTCAAAAATTGCATGTGCCCGTGTTATAGAATACAATGGTTAAATATTTTTTAAAAATTAAGAATTCAAACAAACTTAAAAAAACAAAGGGCTCGGAAATCATAGAAAGGCAGCTGCCCCTTTGAAACCCAAATATTACCTATGACTATGTATTGCTGTTAGAGATGGTCTATGTACCTATGGGTGGGTGGGGGGCATTGTTGAGTTGCACAACAGCTCTGGGGGGGGGAAGCTGTTTTTCAGTCTGGATGTCTGTGCAGAAATGCTTCTGTATTTCCTTCAAAATGATAAGAGATTGATCAGGTGATTACTGGGGTGGGGTGAGTCCATCATGATGTTGTGAGCCCACTGTAGACAAAGTGGTTTGTTGATGGTGTCCAAATCTAGTAGTTGTGTCCCGGTGAAGTTCTGTGCAGTCCTGATCACTCGTTGAAGTGTTTTCTGGTCAATATTTTTGCAGCTAGCATTCTACCAGTTCTACCAGAACCTTCATACATTCTACCAGTCTGTTGTCACCAGTACAATCTTTTATGTGGTTGTGTTCTGGGGCAGTGGCATCAACACAGGTGATGCCAACAGGCTCGATAAACTGATCAGAAAGGCTGACTCTGTTATAGGATTCAAACTGGACACACTGGAGGCTGTGGTAGAACAAAGAACCCTACGGAAAATCCTGACAATTCTGGACAATGTTTCTCACTCTCTGTATGCCTCCTTGGCTGAACAGTGGAGCACTTTTAGTAATAGACAAAGACAACTGCGCTGCTCCAAAGAGCACTATATAAAGTTATTCTTACCCTCGGCCATTAGGCTCTGTAATGAGTCAACCTACAGTCAGTGATGACCCCCTCCTGTTAGACTGTTTGAGGTAACTTATTTATTATTTTTTCTTTCTTCTCTTCTAATATTTGTATATCTGTGCACTTGTAATGCTACTGTGACACTAATTTCCTTTGAAATCAATAAAGTATCTATCTTTTTCTCTATCTATCTATACTATTATGTAGTAAGTTAGTATGCTTTCAATGGCACATTGGTAAATGTTTACCAGCAGGTTTTGGGGCAGATTTGCTCTCTTTAAACTCCTAAGATTGTCTAGGCACTGTTGAGCCTTCCCTACAATCAAGGAGGTGTTGCTGGTCTGAGAGAGCTCCTCTGTGATCACTCTCAAGAACTTAAAACTGGAGATCCTTTTCACTGCTTCACCAGTTATGAGCAGTCGAGCTCGTTCATACCACGTTGATTTCCTGAAGCTGCTAATCATTTCATTAATTTTTTTAATGTCAAGTGAAAGGTTATGGTTGTTGCACCATTCAGACAGTTTCTGCACCTCCTTTCCGTATGCTCTTTCATTGTTATTTATAATCAATCCAATCACTGGCATCCACTTCGAATTTGATGATGGAGCTGGTGGTGTAGGCAGGGCATATGTTAATTTTCAACAAGTTTGGTATCATCAGCAAAGATGGAAATGTAGTATTTGGTGTTCTCAGCCAAATTATTGGTGTATGTTATGAATTGCTGTGGTCCAAAGTATTAATCCCTGTTTTATGCCACTAGTTGTAATGGGGATAATCCACTCATTCCCACTATTTGCCTTCTGTACAACAACCAATTTCCTGTGAATTGCTCCCACAAACCTAAATTCACTATTTCCACTAACCTCTCTTTAACAATTCTACTTGTCCATCCACTAAGGACTCCAGCAGAGTTGATTCTCCTGTCAACAAAATCCATGTTGGCCCTGCTCTATTCAATATTCTTTTTAAGGTGCTCTGCAATTATATTATATGTTCCAGCATGATCCCTACCTCTGTTGAGCTAATATGTTGGTTGTTCTCTTTTCTTCTTAAATTGGTGTTTGCAAGGGTGGGAGAGAGGCACATTTACTGTCCTCCACTCCACATAAACTACTTCAGAATCTACAGAATCTGGAAGATGATAACTAGAACATCCAGCATTTCTAAAGCCACTTCTTTCAAAGCTCAAGGATATATATTGTATTACTGTATGTCCTTGGCAGCTATCAGCTTTCAAGGTCTTCAGCTATTTTTTGATTAATACTTTCTTCATTCAGTTCCTAATTCTGACTGGACTTTTGATTCTCTTGCAGTTTTTGGTGCCATCTTTGAGTGGATGTGCAAAATAATTGTCTAATTCCTTTTCTATTTTCTTATTCCTTATTGTACGCACATACTCCTTTTCCTTCCCCTGTGATTACTGGCTATTTCCTCTTTATGGACCTGTAAAAGCACTTGCAGTCTGTTTTTATGTTTCTTGCCAGATACGTTCCTATTCCATCTTTACTTTATCAATTTCTCAGTCCTTTGTCGAGTTCTAAGATGCCCTCAATCCTCAAGTCCAATGCTATTTTTGGCAACTTTACGAACCCCCTTCCTTTGATTTAATCTAACTATCTTTAATTTCTATTGTCAACCAACAATGTATTACATTTCCTGTGGGTTTTTGTGCTTTAAAGGATTTTTTCCCCCAGAATGCTAACCATTGACTATCCACCATCATAACATGCTCTTCCAACCAATCACAGTCAATTTTCCACTCATACCTTATTATTTCTTTTGTTTTGGTTTTAAGTCTTTAGTTTTGCATTAAGATACATCTTCAAACTCAATGATAAATTCCGTCACACTTGATGTGAATTAGGTTACAGACACCAATGAACTGGATGTGTCTGGTTCATTAAGGTTGGTCAGGAAAGCATTGTAGTTAACAACAACAAAAAAAATGCAGGTTTTAAATAAAATCTAGAAAGCTGGCTTTAGCCAGATATGAGCTGAAGCAGGAGTGCCACCAACTGATAATCTCGTGGAGAAAATGGGTAGGTTTGGTGCAGGTATGCATACAGTATGTGTTTAGAAATTCATTGCAAGGCCACTGAGATTGACAAGGTAACCAGATTTGATCTTGGATCATGGTCAGGGAATGATAGATTAATGGAAGTAGGCTCTTCAGCTTGAACCGTCTTTGCTGACTATGATGCTCTGCAAGCTAGTCCCATTTCCCTACATTCGACTTGTATTCCTCTAAACCCCCACCTCAACATCTAACTGTTCAAATACCTTTAAAATACTATTGTTATTGAGAGGGGTGGAATCTCTGGCTATAAAACAGTGTGTGGGATGGCACTGAGTACAATATGTGGCTATGGTGGATGGAGTGGAGGGTGGGAAGAATGGGGCATGAAGCAGTAAAGGGACTGAAATGTCCTTGGCTTCTTAGTTTTGGAAGAAATTTCTATTCATCTGTGACTTCTTGTCAGACAACCACTGGGGATATTGAGAGAGGTAATGATAAGTAGCCCTGGATATCGTCAGCGCCACCATTATAAATATTAGGCTAAAGGATGTGAATTCTGTAATTTTTATTGCTTTGGTGACTTGTATTTTCCTTTGATGTTGGCAGATTCAATTTAATTGGCATGCTGTAGCAGTTCAACTGACATTTCTAATGCTTCAACCTTACCTTGACAGAGACACACCACTGCTCCTTGGCAGTAGCTCAACTTGCTGTTTCTGCATGGTTAGAAACCACTTGGATGCAAATTCTGTCTTATAAGTTTCTGTACAATTACTGAGGGATTCGGGGAGTGGCGTGGAAGTGGTGCTTTATGTTTAGTCATGAAACTAAAAGTCTGTTCACCTCTAATTCATGACTGAAATGAGGCTGAATTATAGGTAAATCTTCAACATTAAGGTTTTTAATAATTAGCGTATTAAGTGCTGAATTGAAAACACTCACACCTTGAATTGAGAGAAGGAAATCTTGAAATTATCAAAACCTCAAGACTTCAGCATCTCCATGTCCCCCTCTACCACCAAAAAATAAATAAATTCTGGTTTAAAAGAAAGCAAAGAAATTAAAATAAAGCAAAACATGGAAATTGCTATTTGGGTGCTCTGTGTCTTCATAACCATGCTACAAATCTTTATCTGATTAAACCAACATTAAACCTGACACTAAGCCAAACATAGCACTTTTTTCACTTAAGATAAATTATTAAGCTGTGTATGTTGGTGTGCAGTTGAGATGTGTAAACTTAAAGGTCCGAAATATAAAGATAAGCTGTCATTAAATTCTGAACTTAGGTCAACTAATTTCAGCTGGTGTGGCCATAAAGTTCTGTAATTGATATTGTTGCTTGATTTTCATATCACGTTTCCTTGAAGTTTTATGAATATTTATGGTGCTGTTAAGGGTTAATTGTGATGATTCCAAAGCATCAATAAACAACATCTATAATTACCATGTGATGAATGCACCTAATGGAAGTTAAAGGAGGATTTGATCTTCATAAGCTATACCTCAGCAGAGAAAAGCCAACAGCTTGACATGCAAGTATGGTTTTCAATTTACAGTTACAAGATGAGGGAATTGTAATGTTGGTTGGATAGGGTTTAAGTCCAGAGTAGGAAAGATCTGCATTTATTGTTATTCATGCAAAGTTCAGTTTTATTAGCATTCACTGAGTACTATTGGAAATAATTCATTAAACTATGAGAGCCTATGTTCGTGTATGACTGAGCTAATACTTGGGTAGTACCTCTAAGTCTAAATTATTGATGTAATTTTGACTGTCATCTTTGTGAGGAATGTGGTTATCCACAGTAGGATCGATGTCAATGTCATGTAGAGAATTTGTGACTTATGTCAACAATGTTGACTATTCCTGCTTCATGTACGATATGATTTGAATAACTGATGCTTTGCTGTTTGCTGGTTCATTTCAAGGGCAGTTGGAAAACCTGCTTGCCCCTTCTGGCAAATGGCTATTTAATCAGTAAAATTGCATTTCACCTGTCTTTAATAACTTTGTATTCTATCTTTAGTGACAATGAGCAAGAGAAAAAGGTTTAATTTTATTAATGTTTAAATATTCTCTCCTCTGCTTTCTGGTTGCCTGTGTCTTCTGAGCCTTTTAGTCTATATTTGAATGGATCACAATGAAAGATGCCCTTGGCTTCTTATTTCACCATCATTTGGAATAAAACCAACAGATTTTCCTGAGGATTACTACTTTTGATATCCTTTATCAGCTTGTAGCTAATTGCTTTGCTGAAATTAAGTGCTCCTCTGTGATCTGAGGTACTAAAACTGCTTGCTATTATGTCTTAAGGCAGAATACTTCTGGTGAGGCTGTAGGAATTAAATTCTCAGTGTACCTGTACATCCTTCGCAGAGTCAGCTAATTTACGGTGCCTGCCACAGTAACTCCTGATGACAAGGACTACAAAAGGTCGTGGCATCAACACTTAAAAGGCACTTACCTCCTTTATGAATGCATCAGGGAAAAATAAATAATGTCAAAGCCAGAGAACAACAATTAAAAATCACAGTGCTTGGAACAAACCGATATCTACAGTGTTAGCAAAACGGTGTTCCATCATCGCTTAAAAAATCCAGTTTTATTATAGTCTCACTTACTTTTATTCAGGGCATTCATGGAAAGAAAATTTGCACAAAAATGAAGAATGACAGAAACCATGCATAAATAACTCACAGGGAGTCTCGCTTGTCTTGTGTGCTTTGCTGTATTGTCAGTATAATGCATTAGCTTAGTTTGTTGGGTGTAGAGGTCATTTGGCAAGTTGTATGGATGAAAGGCTATTGCCTACAGTATGATAAACACAACTAGTTTACAGATTTGAATAGAGATTATTTTCAACTAGAATAAACATTCCAAAAAGTCCATAGTTGGCACACTGGCACACCTGATGGCATGTTTGTATATTTAATAAGCTATTGTAATTTTTTATTTCTTGGTGTGATTTATCTTTATAAAGTAATATATTTCTCAAATTTAAGCCTTATTTTAATAGTCAGGTTACTTCATTTTTTCCTTATTAAGAATATTTTTGGATAAATAAAATAGTAAAGAATTTGAAGTATATTTACGAATAAAAAGAGATTTTGAAGAATTATATACAAGCAGATCTCTCAAGGCGATCTTCCAATGCTGCAAGTTTATAATGATAGAAAGCATTAACTGATGTCACTATACAATGTAGTATTCACCTGCGCTTTCAATTCCTCCCTTGCTATTGTCCACTCCCTGTCCAGGTGAAATAGCAATTTGCTTTCAATTTAGTGTTTTCAATGCGGCTTGGCTCACTGCTTTGCAGAAAACACCATTCAACCTGCAAACGTGACCCTGGACTTCAGGAAATCTATTGCTGCAATTCCACTTCATCTCTGACCCCTCACTTACTCTCTTGTGCAGTCCCAGCAGAGCTCAATGTAAACCGAAGTAACATTACCGTCTCTTTCACTGAGATACTTTTCAGCCATTTGAACTTCTCAATGAATTTAATAATTTCAGACAACAATATTGCTGTTTTCAACATATAACTCAGTTAATCCTATCTTTTTGTTTCTTGTTCCATTGTTTTGCCCATTATCCAGCTCCTTCATCCCATTAGTTGTTTTTCTCTGTCTTACAACCTCTCATCAATGTTTCCTTTTGTTCCCTCCTCTCCTAATCCACTTCCATGCACCTTAAAACTTGATTCATCTATTTCTTCTGGTTTTGATGAAAAGCCATTTATATGAAATGTCAGCTTTGTTTCTCATCTCATGGATGCCACTAGTCTATTGAATTTTCAGCATTTTTTTTATTGTTTGAATATTTGTTTCTGCTTGCTTTATCTTGCTGTGGTGCAGTAATATTTAACCAGACTTGCCATTTTCAGATCATAAAATTAAATACACAATAAGGTCAATTAGAATCTGATGTTATGAATACAAGTTTGTACTTCCGTTAAGAATTCTCTGCTTCAGAGGGGAAAATTCTGGCAGAAGTAAATTCCTCTTTTTCAATGTTTTACATTTATTTTGTGGGACCTCAAAGTTGATTTTCTAGAGACATTTTTTATTATGGTTGGTAATATTTGGCTAATCTTGTTCGCAAACAAGAAGAGAAAGCTAATTTCAGACATTCATGCTGCATTGAAGGCTAGCATGCAGTTTGAAATGATGTCTAATTGTTAAAGAGTAGCGCCTTGACACGTTAAATTGTGAGAAACAACATTTGCATTGTTTACATTAAGAACTAATTTTTGTGACAGAATGAAGCCTAGAAGCTTTCAGCTTATCAAAAGACCTGTGTGTTCAGTGCATGTCTGGGCACCATGAGGGGAAAAGATGAACACTGAACATCAAGCATACAATTACATGAATTGTCTGAGACGAGAAACATCCAAGTTCTTTCACAGTGGTATCTCTGAAATCATATGTGGAAAGGTATAGAAAATTCTCATGGTTAATGGGAGAAGAAAAGAAAGATCATTTTCTTACGAGGGGTGATTGATATGTTCGTGTCCTAAGGTAGAAGGCATCAAGTTTAGAAAACCTAGCACATTTATTTTTCAACATAGTCCCCTCCCATGTTTACACACTTAGTCCAGCAGTCGTGGAGCATACGGATCTTGGACCTTCAGGAAGTGTCCACAGCAGGGGTGATTGATACGTTTGTGGCGTAAGGTAGAAGGAGATGAGTTATATAGCTGTCTTTACATGCACATGCAGCTCAACTCTTAGAGTGATTATGCAGAAAGTTTGAAGTTAACAACTTAGCAGTTAATAACTCATTGGGGTGATTGATAAGTTCGTGGCCTAGGGTAGAAGGAGATGAGGTCCAAGATCTGTGTGCTCCACGGCCGCTGGACTAAGTGTGTAAATGTAAGAGAGGACTATGTTGAAAAATAATGGGGGTCTACCTTAGGCCACAAACTTATCAATCAGCCCTCATATATGACTGCATTTCACTATCAGTTGACATGCTACTTCACTGTTTACCAACTTTCCCATCTGTATTCTACTGCCTGTTTCCTCAAAATTTGTATTCTGGAACTTGCAATTTCATACTACCATCTGGTCTGCTTATTCGAACTGAATATGTAAATATATTGTTTTGCACAATATAGACACATTCAAAATGAAGTAGCAATGGGAATGACAAAATTTAACTTTATTCACCAGAGGGTTGGAGTAACAACGCTTTAAACGCCTTTGATTGTTTTTCATCTGAATATTCCACTGAATTCAATTTTGGTCTCCATTGGGCATGACAATTCTACACAACCAGAGACTGAAAGCTTGGAAAAATTCAGTAAATTGTGTTTTGATAAAAAGTCATCTACCTGAAACTTAGATTTAGTCTCTCTTTCCACAGACGCACTCTGCAGCTGGCTGAATTTTCCAGAACTTAATTTTGGTTTTATATTTACAGTAAGAATTTGTATTAGTGACTATTTGCTTTTGTTATTTTCCTTTAAAATATTCAAAGAATACTGAATTTATAACATAAACTGGAACATGCCATGTCTCTGATAAGATAGGGTACTTGTTAATGTCACACCTACAATGATGGTGTGATACACTGAGTCACCCAAAGAAGCCGTAAGTTCAGGCAATGACAAATGTCTACAATTGGATGGTTAAATGAAGAGTCCAGACCCATGATGTTGAGTGTACATTCCTCTCCATAATTCTATCTGACCTGCTGAGCTTCTCTAGATTATTCTTCTTTTGCCTAAAATTACTGCCAGCTCCTGAGAACAATCTTCTTCAGTTATCAAAGATTAACTTTAAAGTTCAGTGTAAACAAATTTTGAAGTAAAATTTATTACCGGAGTACATGCATGTCACCACATACAATGCTGAGATTCCTCTTCTGTGGGCATACTTAGCAAATCTATAGAACAGTAACTGTAAACAGGATCAACAGGCAACAATGTGTGCCAATGCAGATATAAATAAATAACGAGCATGAAATAGGAAGATAAGAGTCCTTAAGTGAGTGTAGATATCCTTTATTGTTCAAGAGCCTGATGTTTGAGGGCTAGAAACCATTTTTGAACCTGCTGGGTGCGAGTCCTGAGGTACCTGTACTTTACATCTTTACAAGTAGTTACATTGGGAAGCAGGGCCTCTGCAAATGTTAGCCAAGAAATTAGATTGTGTGGTGCCTTTTTGTCAAATTTCAATGTTACCCCGGAATAAATCATAATTCTTTCTGGGTGAATTAGTGCCTTTTGTGAAATTGGACTAGCTAACTCCATTGTGGTTGATGTGATCGTCTAATGTTTCGGTGCGCACTGAAAAATGTTCCTATTTGTATAACCCACATAAGTCTCCTTGAAGTAGAAGTAACTCTGTGTGACCTGGATAAGATTAGTGGTCATCGTCACGGCAGTTGGCTGTATTGCTCCATAGCTTCAGATACCAGAGCTGATTATAGCCTTCACTGTATTTGAAAAATTTCAATACTCTGCATTTTACCCTGTGACTTTCCCTGGCTGCTCTGGCTTCTTCCCATAATTCATTGGAGTGTAGAAGAATGTTAATAAGGATATGAGAGGACATCATGTAGATGATGCTTCATGGTCAGTTTGGATGTGGTGGTCCACTTGTTAACTTTCTTTTGGCTTTTCTTGTTATTTTAAGGAGGCGTGTGGTCTAAATAGGGATATTGACTGGGCAACTTCTGGACTGACTGCAGGCTAGAAAGAGACTTTGCTAACTAACAGGAAGAGTTTTCAGTTGCTAAAGTCCTTTTTCCATGATTGCCTGAGTAGTGCAGCTGCTGGAAGTACTCCACTGCAAGCAAGGAAGGCTGCAGTGCTGGGACGCTCCGGTCAGTTATATAACCATATAACAATTACAGCACGGAAACAGGCCATCTCAGCCCTTCTAGTCCGTGCCGAACGCTTACTGTCGCCTAGTCCCACTAACCCGCACTCAGCCCATAACCCTCCATTCCTATCCTGTCCATGTACCTATCCAATTTCTTTTTAAATGACAATACCGAACCTGCCTCTACCACTTCTACTGAAAGCTCGTTCCACACAGCTACCACTCTCTGAGTAAAGAAATTCCCCCTCGTGTTGCCCTTACACTTTTGCCCCCTAACTCTCAACTCATGTCCTCTTGTTTGAATCTCCCCTACTCTCAATGGAAAAAGCCTATCCATGTCAACTCTATTTATGCCCCTCATAATTTTAAATACCTCTATCAAGTCCCCCCTCAATCTTCTACGCTCCAAAGAATAAAGACCTAACTTGTTCAATCTTTCCCTGTAACTTAGGTGCTGAAACCCAGGTAACATTCTAGTAAATCTTCTCTGTACGCTCTCTCTTTTGTTGACATCTTTCCTATAATTCGGTGACCAGAACTGTACACAATACTCCAAATTCGGCCTTACCAATGCCTTGTACAATTTTAACATTACATCCCAACTCCTATACTCAATGCTCTGAATTATAAAGGCCAACATACCAAAAGCTTTCTTCACCACCCTATCCACATGAGATTCCACCTTCAGAGAACTATGCACCATTATTCCTAGATCACTCTGTTCTACTGCATTCTTCAATGCCCTACCATTTACCATGTACATCCTATTTGGATTATTCCTACCAAAATGTAGCATCTCACACTCATCAGCATTAAACTCCATCTGCCATCATTCAGTCCATTCTTCTAACTGGCCTAAATCTCTCTGTAAACTTTGAAAACCTACTTCATTATCCACAATAATTATCCACCGACCTTAGTATCATCTGCATACTTACTGATCCAATTTACCACCCCATCATCCAGGTCATTAATGTATATGACAAACAACATTGGACCCAGTACAGATCCCTGAAGCACACCACTAGTCACCGGCCTCCAACCTGACAAACAGTTATCCACCACTACTCTCTGGCATCTCCCATCCAGCCACTGTTGAATCCATTTTACTACTTCAATATTAATACCTAACGATTGAACCTTCCTAACTAACCTTCCGTGCAAAACCTTGTCAAAACCTTACTGAAGTCCATATAGACAACATCCACTGCTTTACCCTCGTCAACTTTCCTTGTAACCTCTTCAAAAAATTCAATAAGGTTTGTCAAACATGATCTTCCACGCACAAGTCTATGTTGACTGTTCGTACAAATGTTCAGTTATTACATTTTTGACCCATCTCTGATGACCCCGCTCCTAAAGACTCTTCACAACTCTTGGATCACTACGCAAGATGCACACTGATTCTTGTTGCCCAGGTTTCTCGTCACTGAGATATGTGATAATCTGTAGGAATACCTTCACCCATGCTCTCATGCCTGGATTGTCCTCTGCACTGTTCATAATTCTGTTGGCTTTCAGCCTTTTAGGCCTGTCCACCACAAAAGGCAGAGTTCCCTGGTGGCCAGCCACTTAGTTCCAATCCCCTTTCCAATTCTGACATGATGAGGCCATTCTCCGGTTGGGGGAGCAACACTTCATATTCCATTTACGTAGCCTCCAACTTGATGGCATGGAGATTGATTTCTCCAACTTCTGGTAATTTTCCACCTCTCCCCTTCCTTCCCTTTCAGTTCCCACTTGTGGCCCCCCACTTACCTCTTCTCTTCTCACCTGCCCATGGTTTTCCTCCTGTTTCATTTTCTCCCATGGTCCACACTCATCTCCTATCAGATTCCTTCTTCTCCAGTCCTTTATCTTTTCTACCTATCACCTCCCCCCCCCCCCATCTTCTTACTTCATTCCTTCCCTCCCCACCCACCTGGCTTTGCCTGTCATCTTCTAGCTTGTACCACTTCACATTCTCCTACCTTCTTGTTCTGGCTTTTACACCTTTCCTTTCCAGTCCTGATGAGGGGTCTTGGCCAGAAAAGACAATCGATTATCATTTCCATTGATACCATCTGACCTGCAGAGTTCCTTCAGCATTTTGCATGTTTCTCTAGATTCCTAGCATCTGTAGAATTTTTTGTGCTTATAATAGTGGCTATTTGCTACCATCTACCTTCTCCCAGGGTAGAATTGGTGAACAGTTTTTTCTATTCTGACAATACATCCCAATGAACTTCTTGGTGAATGTGAGAGCTGTTTCCCTCTCACTCCATGGCAACTATAGTCTATGTTGCTGCTGCCACTCATTGAGGGAAATAGTGTATTGAGAGTTGTATGGATACTGTTCTCAGAGAGCCACACTTCTGAAGTTGGGAGTGTGTACATGTATATTCCTTTACGGTTGCTATAGCTGGGGATGGTAATGGGAACAAGCTCTAACTACCTATTAAGTGCTCCCAATGGCATGCACCTCAAATAGTCTCTGACAACCAAATCCAGCTCCTGGTCTTCATGTGTGGCTTAGCTACTAAGCCCAGGGGAACTGTTTCTGCTGACAGGAGAAGGGGCAAAGGCAGGTTACTGGCGGCTTAAAACCAATTGCATTGGGTCGAAGGGGCTTGTCAGCCGTGGATGGCAGCTCATCCAGGAGATGGAAAACTCTGATCTCAAACCTCTGCTGCCTTGCAGGTGTATTCAGTCATGGGGGAAGGCTTCTGGAGGAAACCCTGTGGAGAAAATCCAGAGCTGCAGTCCCTAAGGCAGTCCTAATGCTGACTGGTAACTCTTGCGACGTTGCTGGTACCAAACTGTAATCAGTCTCTGCTATTCCTTTGGGTTCATCAGATTCATGGAGAAGGGGAGCTTGCTGCATGGGCAACAGTCTATTGTGTGCATGTCCCCCACCCCCTCTCCCCCTCCCCCCATTTAGCAAGCACCTCTACCTTCTCTTTGTATACCCATTCATCACTGTTGTTGATGAGGCCGGCCACTGTAGTATCATCAGTGAACTTGATGACATGGCTTGAGCTGAATCTGGCAGGGCAGTTGTGAGTCAGCAGTGGGCTGAGCACACACCCCTGGGGGGCACTAGTGATCAGCATGACGGAGCTCGAGATGTTGATGCCAACTCAGACCGACAGGGGTCTTTCCATCAGGAAGTCCAAGATCCGGTTACAGAGTCCCAGCAAGGACAGTTTACCCTCCAGCCTCCGAGAGATAATCATGTTAAGTGCCAGGCTGAAGTCAATGAACAACAAGTCAAGTACAAGTCATCGTTTTCTAGTTAGGACATGATGGAGTGGAGGGCTGAGGCAATGGTAACTTCAGTAGATCGGTTTGAGCAGTAGGTGAACTGAGAAGGGTCCAATGTAGCTGGAAAGTGAGATTTTATACATTCCATCACCAGCAGCTCAAAGCTCTTCATGATTGTTGAAATTAATACCACTGGGTGGTAATTATATAGGCCAGTTACTGTGCTCTCTTGGACACTTGAATGATGGTGGCTGCTTTGAAGCCTGCAAGGACAGTGAACTGTTTCAGAGAGATGTTAAAGATGTCTCTTTTAGCTGGGCTGCGCAGTTCCTCAGCACTTGACCAGGTATGTTGTCTGGCCCTGCAACTTTGCATTGGTTTACCCTGGCTAGGTCCTCCTCACATCGGTGCTTTTATCTTGCTGCAACTCTTTCAGATTTTTGTCCAGTTTCACTTTCGTTTTCCAGAATACGCTTTGGGGGGGGGGGGGGGGGGGGGGTCAGTGCTAAATGCCGCATTGTTTCACCACGGCAAGCTAGAAGTCTTCCAATCCCTCAACAATAGTAATTTAAAAGCTGAGTAATACTCCTACATGTGTTTCTTTTGCTTTGCCCTGAACAAATTTTCTGATAAATGTCACCCGTGTATCCACCGAAACCAATGTTATAAATGTGGAGTGATCTTGTGGATAGTTATGGAATGTATTGAATCATTGAATCATTGTGAGACAGTGCAAGCTTATAACTAAACCCTTGACAGTGTTATATTGGTCAGTAACTAATGTTAAAAATAGCATTGCTGCTATTATGCAGCAGAATATTTGAGGAGGATTTGGAACTGAATGTTCCAGTTTGCTAATTAATATTGGCCCTGCTTGCAGGGAAGCTTTTGTACAGAAGAAACACTTGAGTTACAGAGTACTTACCATTGTGTGCTGGAGGTCTCCTGCTGCACAGTACGGTGTGGAAGTAATGGACATGCTGGAGCACAGATTTGCATGTGTCTCACTTTCTGCTCCATCCCAGAACTCTCAGGGGTGATCCTGGAAAATGACCTGCAAAATCACAGTGCTGGCTGGAGGGTCAAAGCCAGGCAGCTAGCTCTTTGAAAGCGTGAATGTTTCAATGGTTGGTGAGGTCAATGCAGCTGGAAACAAATACATGGAAGTGTGCCGAGGTAGCCCCATCTGCCTTTGAACTGATGGGAACTGCCAATCCAGGTGGAACAGCAATGGTTATGAACAGGAGATGATGAGTTAAAGGGGGATGGGTGTGAGGGAAAGAGGAGAGGGACTGTGAAGAATTGACAATGAGTTTGGTAAATGTCTGGCTGTAGATTTTGTGGGGGGAAAGCAGTGAATATATCCAAATGAGAAAGCTTTTCTTGAATTTAGGAGTAACTTACCCAAGAACTGGGAGGTGAAAATGAATGAGCTGGTTAAAAGAAGTGGGAATATCTGAGAAATCAGTTGCGTTTGGTGATAAAGCTCATATGGGAGAAGGAAGAGGTGATAGACAGGAGCTACAGAGAGGTTGTCACCCCTAGACTGCAGAAGACCGGTAACTGGGTGACAGTCAGGAGAAGGAGGGGAAATGTACAACCAGTGCAGAGTACACCTGTGGCCATTCCCTTCAATAATAATTATGCAACTTTAGATACTGTTGAGGGGGAGGACTTACCGGGGGGAGCCACAGTGGGTCACTGGCATTGTCTAGTGCTGTGGCTCAGAGGAGCAGAGAGGTGAAGGGAAGTGCAGTGTTGATAGGAGGTTCCATAGTCAGAGGAACAGAGACAAGGTTCTGTGCGTGCAATAGAGACACCCAGGTGGTATGTTGCCTCTCTGGTGCCAGGATCAAGGATGTGTCAGCTCGGGTCCATCCATTCTCAAGGGCAAAGGCGAGCAGCCAGAAGTCTTGGTACTTACTGGCATCAAGTACGTAGGTAAACAAGGTGAGGAGATCCTGAAGAGAGATTTTAGGGAGAGGTAGAAAGATGAGAAACAGGACTTCCAGGGTATTAATCTCTGGCTTGATACCTGTGCCACATGCCAGAGAGGGTAAGAATAGGATCAGTTGGCAGATGAATGTGTGGTTGAGGAACTGGTGCATGGTGTAACAGTTCAGTTTTATGGATCGTTGAGATCTCTTCTGGGAAAAGTACTACCTGTAAGAAAGGGATGGCTTACACCTGAACCCGAGGTGGTCCAATATCCTTGTGCCAGGGTGGCTAAAGTTATTCAGGTGGGTTTTTATCTAATTTGGCAGGGGGATGGGAACCGGAGTGGTTGTGCTGAAGATGAGGTAGTTGGTTTACAAACAGACCATGTGTAGTGATACTCCCAGCAAGGAGAGGCTGATGATGAGGCAAAGTTGCAGTCAACAGGTTGCAATGTAAAAGGCGGATAAAATTGAAAAGGGAAAATGCAGGACTGAAGGTGGTATATTTGAATGGGCGAGTGTACAGAATAAGGTAGATGAACTTGTAGTACAGTTACAGATTGGCATTGTGATGTTGTAGGCATCACTAAGTCATGGCTGAAAGAAGATTTCAGCTGGGAGCTTAAGATCCAAGTATACATGTTGTATTGAAAGGATAGGCAGGCAAAGGGGGTGGTGTTGCTCTGTAGGAAAAAATGAAATCAAATCATTAGTAGGTGACATAGGGTCAGAAGGCATTGAATTATTGTGGATAGAGCTAAGGAACTGCAAGAGTGAAAAGACCCAGATGGGAGTTATATATACCCCCAAACAGTAGTGAGGATATAATCTATAAATGACAACAAGAGATAGAAAATGCATGCTAAAAGGGTAATGTTACAATAGTCATGGGAGAATTTCAATATACAGGTAGATTAGGAAACTTAGGTTGGTGCTGGATTCCAATGTGGTGTGGAAACACTTCTGCTAGGTCACAGTATGAAGACTTCTTCAGTTTCCAGCAGTGGAAGATGTGACAAGCCATCAGCATTGTTGCTGTGTTTTTGGTACCCTGAACTCTGTCATAAGTGCAGGCTCCTAAGAATAGTGAGGTAGCAGTCATCACTGGAATTCCCTTCCTGGGATTGAAAATGGACACAAGGGCTGGTGATCTGTGTCCGTAGGGGTAGTGTCCGTAAACTTTTGTCCATAGGGGTAGTGGTGGAGCTTCTTTATTCTCCATACTAGACTAAGGGCCCCTCGGTCAATCTGTGTGTAGTTGCACTTTGCTCTTCTCAGCAATCTTGAAGATCTCAATCGGGCACTCAGATCCATCTTTCATAATGTGTGACAATGCCATAAGGGGACGCATCATATTCCAGTCTGATGGAAAGGGGTGGGTCATAATGGGTGAGCAGTTCATCTGATGTTATTAGTCTCATTGTTTCCTTGAATGCCTTTTCACATCT
Organism: Hemitrygon akajei; assembly: GCF_048418815.1. Taxonomy (NCBI): domain Eukaryota; kingdom Metazoa; phylum Chordata; class Chondrichthyes; order Myliobatiformes; family Dasyatidae; genus Hemitrygon; species Hemitrygon akajei. The sequence goes on from NC_133140.1 coordinate 47,549,472, forward strand.
TTCTGACCGTTCCCACTTTGCTCCTGTCTGCAACAGTACATTCAGTAGATGCAACACTGTAGCAGTGTTTGGGAGAAACCGGTGGTAGTAGTTTACAAGGCCCAAGTATGACCTGAGTTGTGACACGTTTTCCGCTTTGGTGCCTGCAGCACTGCTTCAGTCTTCTCTTGTGACGTATGTAAGCCATGCTTGTCAATGACGAGTCTAACACTATGAGATTTTGTTCTGGAAAAACTCACATTTCTCTCTCTTTGCATGCATATTATACTCACTCAGCCTGGTAAGCACTTTACCAAGGTTCTGGAGGTGCTCTTCAATACATTTGCCAGTCACGATGATGTCATCAAGGTAACTTTGTGTTCCTGGGATATTTTGGAGCACTTGGTCCATTGCTCTTTGCCAAATTGCTGGAGCTGATGCCACGCCAGAGATGAGACGATTATACTGGAACAGTCCCTTGTGTTGATTGTGAGGAACTTCCTGCTTGACTCCTCAATCTCCTTTTGCAGATAGGCTTGTTACAAGTCAATTTTTGAAAACTCTCCCTGCCTGCCAAAGGTGCAAAAGTGTCTTCTATTCATGGCAGGGATATACACAGAACTCAGCACTGGGCTGATGTTCATGTTGAAATCTCTACATATGTGAATGGCTCTGGCCTTCCCTTTCTTGAGCTTGATCCAATCATTCTACTCAGCCTTGGAGAGAATTCCAGATGTCTCCAAACTCTGCAGTTCAGCATTCCCTTTAAGACATTGGTGTTGCTGCTTCATCCAGTTCAATTCTGACTTTCATGCCTTTGTGTTTACCAGTCCCCTTCTCAAACACCTTCTCATTAGTATTAAGCAGCAGTGACAGTCTCTGGTTAGTGCTACCATTTGGGCTGCTGTTGCCTGTTGATGGCACATGGAGAGCTTTGATTGACCGCCAGTCTAGTTGGAGTTTTCTCAACCATTCATGTCCGACAAGTGCTGGACTCCACTTTTCAATACATAAAACTCTAACTGTTGTGTTTGACCTCCATACATCACATTTACTTTCAGTTTGCCTTTGGGAGACACTCTTTTTCCTGTGTAAGTGTTTAGCATCACTGAGCTCTTCTCTAATGGTATCTTAGAAAACAGTGTGTTGTAGTCAGCCTCTGGAATTATGGACAAAGCTGACCCTGTATCCAGCACCATTTTCAGTTTTACACCAAACATGTCTGTTGTGATCCATATTTACGTGATCTGCTTCAGTAATTCTATGAAGTTCTAGGCATGTCAGCTCATCTTTTTCAGACTTGATGGTGAGGACATGGATGTGGTGAGCACCTACAAGTATGTGGGGGTGCACCTGGATGACGGATTTGATTGGAGCATCACCAGAGAGGTTGTGTACAAGAAGGGCCAGAGTCACCCCTACTTCCTGAGGACTGAGGCTCTTTGGAGTGTGCAGGCCTCTCCTTCACATGTTCTGCCAGTCTGTTGTCGCCAGTACAATCTTCTATGCGGTGGTGTGCTGGGGCAATGGCATCAACACGGGTGATGCCAACAGGCTCGATAAACTGATAAGAAAGGCTGGTTCTGTTATAGGAGTCAAACTGGACCCACTGGAGGCCGTGGTAGAACAAAGTTCCCTACGGAAAATCCTGGCAATTGTGGACAAAGTTTCTCACCCTCTGCATGCCACCTTGGCTGAACAGAGGAGCACTTTTAGTAACAGACTAAGACAACTGTGGTACTCCAAAGAGCGCTGTATTCTTGCCCTTGGCCATTAGAGCTCTATAAAAAATGAACCTATGGCCGGGGTAGTGATGACCCTTGTTAGACTGAGGTAACTTATTTTCTATTCTTTCTTATTTCTTTTCTAATATTTGTATATCTGTGCACTTGTAATGCTACTGTGACACTGTAATTTCCTTTGGGATCAATAAAGTATCTATCTCGATCCATGTTGTCTGATTCTGTGGTATATTTGGTCACTTTATGCATTTGCTTAGTTTGTATTTTTCACTTGGTTGTGCATTTTGTCTACGTTGCACACTCTCTTGATGTGCCCCTGTCTGTGACACTTCCCGCAGACATTTTCTTTGAACCAACAGTCATTTACACCATGGGAGGACTTGTCACATTGATAAAATTATTGGCTTTTTGCACCATTCAGGAACATTTTATGCATTTCACATTCTAACCTCCTTTTCTGTAGTTCTGCAGGAGCCTTTGCTGCAGTGTCCAATGATATTGCAATGGTCAATGCTTGTTCTAAGGTTAGGTCTCCTTCTACAGGTCACATACAAGCCTGCCTTTTAATGCATCAGGAAGCCCATCTCTAAGGTCACAGTACTGGGAGAGTTTGTGCAGTTCTGCAATGTATTCAGAAAGGCTTTCATCTTTTGACTGGTTCCTTTTGTATAATCTGAATCTCTCAGCTATTTCCAGCAGTTTATGGCTCAAGGGATTTTGTAAAATTGTTGCAATTTAGTTGAACATTTTGCTTGCTGGCTTTGCAAGGGTTATTAGGTTGTGTAAGAGACTGTGTCCTTGCACCCATTAAGCTAAGAAGTGCAGGAGCTTTCTTTTGCTCCTCCACGTTGTTCGCGTTACAATACAGTTCAACCCTCTTGATATATGACTCCCAGTCTTCATCAGCACGATCAAATTCACTGACTTTCCTGACTGAAGCTATCGCCATGTTATTTTCACTTTAGGTTCAGCGCGTCTTTCACTGTTACTCATGCGTTTGTTGGCGGTTGTGATGGCCTTCTTGTGCTGTTTGACTCTTGCTGTTTCATCCCATAAGTGTCTGTGCAGTTCGTGATATCCTCTGACATTCAGGTTTGTACTTGTCACCGATTTGTTGTGTCTGTACACAACTTCGTATCAATAAAATAAAAGCACATGTGCTGGGGATGGCTTTAACTGTTGTATTCACATTGCAATGAGAGAGAGAGCACAATGCGCATGCATAGACAGCAACCCATGTGCAGACAACAGGTCAATATGTAGTGCTAAGGGAGGGTCATTGCTCTAAAAGAAATAGATCCATACATTACAGCACTGATGTGGAGGACCTATTTCAGTGGTGCTTTATACCTCAAACTCCAGTAGCTAAACTTCTGATAGTACAGTGTACCTGGCAAAGCAAAGAGCTATATTCTGCTGGCTCTGCAAGGTGTCATTGGCTTGAATAGTTTATAAACTTAGGATGCAATTTCATCCCTTTACAAACTGATGCTGGAAATAACTGAAAAAGTTATTAGCTTGTTAAAATTAAAGTTAAATTAATCATATTATTATTTTGTTCTTTAAAAATCCGTTTTAAAATCAGTGCACCCCAGTCTGACACGACCAGAGTAGGTAGCATCTATGAAAAAGGGTAAACAGATCTCGGCTCGAAACATTGACTGTTTACTCTTTTCCACAGATGCTGCCTGGCCAGCTGAGTTCCCCCAGCATTTTGTGTGTGTTGCTCCGAATTGCCAGCAATTACAGATTTTCTCCTGTCTGTGACAAGACCAGAATGGTGTTTTCCCCCGGCTTTTCCGCTGACTTTCATTAAGATTGGAGTGAACTTATAGGTTCTGTTTTGTTAGTCTTCTGAATGTTTGGAAGATCTGGTCAGAGCAGCTGGCAAATATCTACTCATCATCTTATCTGTAAATTGCCATTCTGATGGGAGATGTATAAAGGGATGATGATGGCTGAGGCAGTGACAGATAACACATCATTACCATTGGTTGGGATGACTTGGAAGGGAAGGAGATTGACAAGGTTAACCACGTGTGGAAGAACTGGGTTGATTTCTGGAAGATAGTAGATTGGAGCAACTTTAGTTACTGCTTGTAAGGAGTCAGTAATGAATGTCTGGTGGGATCTTTAGAGAGAAACTGCCAACTTCGGTAGAGCCAAGATGGCAACGGGAGAATATGAAGGATGAGCAGTATAGAGTAGTGGGGGCAAGAATTTTGAGGAAGCCAAGTTCTTGGGAAAGAGGAATGAAAGGAGGTATGATAAAAGTAGAGTGGAATGTGAATGGTAAAAGGAAGGTCAGCCCTGGTCAGCAGCCATCTTGGATTTAAAGTTCAGCATGACTGCAGAAGAACTGTAAAGCAGAAAAAAAGAAAATATGACAGAGATTGTATATTACCATAAAATGTAGAAGATCTATGCTTTAAAATCAATAACTGAAAAGGCACTTTTTAATGATGTCTTAAAATTGGAGGTGTTAGGACTAGTTGATACTGCATAAAAATGAGAGCCTGCCTTCTCAGGAGTGCAGAAGGGAAGTACTTACACATGCAAAAGGAAGCAGCTGGAAGTTTGCTTTTACAGATTAATTGGTAATTTTAAATCATTGGGATAAAAGTGTTTCAATGCAGTCAGATTGCAGTTCAGCCATGATCTCACTAAATGGCAGAACTACTGGAAGGACTAACGTATGTCACTTTCCCTGGTGCACCAGAATGCAACGTATTTATGTCTTCAGGATTTTCTTTGATGTGGGATGGTGATGTTTTAGTTTCCACTGGAATGTTTTTAATCTGGGCAATTTATTGTTCCTGATGTCCAGATGTGTCTCAAATCTGCACGAAGTTCCAATGTGACAAGATAAGTTGGGTCATTCATATTTACACGGACAGCGGATGGTGAGTGAGGTTCCTTTTTGCTGCAAGATGATATCCTGTTATGTGCATTTTTTTTTTTGCACCTCCATGTGGAATATGCTGTTATTACAAAAACAGAAAGTGATAGAAATGCTGCACTGGTCAAGAAGCATTCATGGAAAGACAAGCAGCTAATATTTCAGCTTGATGGATGCTGTCTGACCTGCATGTTTACAACACCTTCTGGTTTGTTTCTTTTTTTTTGATTTTCATGCAGTTGACACAGACTGCTATTCATTACTTAATAAGTCTTCTGCCCACACTTTCTTCTTGTCACATAACACTTGACCATAAATGCTAATAAACTGTTCTGTGTACTGATAATTGGAAATCAATCTGGGAATTAAGTCCAGTGCCAGCATTAATGAATAGAGTACTCTGCGCTGATATCATTGGAAGTTGTGGTGAGCACGCATCAGCAGCCCATTGCTTGCATCATTGGATTAATTTTATTCTGAGCTATTGCACTCTGAATGCCCATAAAAGTAATTAACTTGATCTTCTGGAAACAATAAGCTTGTTAGTTTGAGATGAGTGAATATTCCAGCAAAGATACAGTAAATCATCAATGTCACTTCAGGTCTTGAGTCCTTCAGTTAATTGATGTACGTACAAATGAAAATTTCCTCTATACTCAAGTTGTAGGATTTTCCCATAAGCACTAAACTAGGGTCACTAGGAGTAAAATAGCTTGGGACGTGATATTCAACGTATATTGTCAAATTCTCCTTTATGCTAACCCCAATATTCTTTGAGGTACAGTCTAACTGGTTGTATCATATCCGCTAAACCTTACCAGTGGTTAGTATATCAACATTTGTGGGGTCAGAAGAGATCATTTATTGAACAAGGGCCGTGCAGCTGGGAGACATACAAAGGGAAGGTCTAGTCTGCAATTTCTAGGGAGGGCCATAACTTGATCGACTTATCTGTTGTTACCAGCCCTTTGCCCTTCTCAATCCCTTGAGTTAGGAATCTGATTAGGAGAAGTATTTATAAACAGAATAAAAATAACAGTTAGGTGGAGGTCTACCTGACTTTGTTACCCTGAATCCTGTGGTTTAAAATCTAAAAACTGCAGATGCTGGAAATTTGAACTGCAAGTATAAAATACTGGAAATACTCTGCAGGTCAGGCAACTGTGGGAATGTTTTAATGTTGCAGTTGTTGCAGTTAAATGACCTTCAAACTCTTTCCACAGGTACTGCTAGATTTGTTGAGTATTGCAGCATTTTTGCTTTGCTTCCCATTCTCCCATTTGGAGTTTAGTACATTACTCAGATGCATGAATATGCCAAGCTAAGGATGTACTGTAATATTTGGGCATAGGTTCTGCACTGGAAAGAAAGAAAGGCTCACCACAATCAGAAAATTTTTGAAGCACTCAGCATGTCTCCGCCGTCAGCCATAAAGGTTAATTCTGTTTCTCTTTCCTTACATGTTGCGTGACCCGTCAAGTGGTTCTGGAATGTTTTTATTTCAGCTTTCCGGCATAAGTAGTTCTTCGATATTCACCCAACACGGTCAGTTCCCTGTTTTGTTTTCTGAACGGTTGTGGAAGAGTTAAGGAAGATGATGAGTAGTATCCCTACATTTAGACTGCTTGGAAACTTTAAATTACTTGTTTACTTATTTAGAGATACAGTGGAGAATGTACAAACTCCTTACAGGCAGAAACTGAATCAGAATTAGTCTTTCAGAATCAGGTTTAATATCACCAGCATATCTCATGAAATTTGTTGTTATGCAATGCATAATAAAAATTGTGAATTATTGTTAAGAAGTGTGCATGTGTGTATACATTTCAAAAGTTAACTTAAATAAGTAATGCAAAAGGAGCAAAAAAGTGGTGAAGTAGTGTTCATGGGTTCAAAGTCCATTTAGAAATCTGATGGTGGAGGGGAAGAAGCAGTTCCTCAATCACTGAGTGTGTGTCTTCAGGTTCCTTTAACACTTCCCTGATGGTAGCAATGAGGTCCTGGATAGATCCTCAGAGATTCTGACTCCCAGGAATTTGAAATTGCTCACTCTTTCCATGTCTGATCCCTCGATTGGACTGGTATGCATTCCCTCGTCTTACCTTTCTGAAATCCCCGATCAAATCTTTGGTCTTATTGATGTTGAGTGCAAAATTGTTGCTGTAATTCTGCATATCTTGCTCCTGCATGCCTCCTAGTCACCATCTGAAATTCTGCCAACAATAGTTGTGCCGTCAGCAAATTTATAGATGGCATTTGAGCTTTGCCTGCCCACACAGTCACGGGTGTAGCGAGAGTAGAGCAGTGAGCTAAACACACATCCTTAAGGTGCGCCGGTGTTGATTATCAGTGAGTTGGAAATGTTATTTCTGATCTGTACAGACTGTGGCCTTCCAATGAGGAAGTTGAGGATCCAGTTCCAGATGGAGGTTCAGAGGCCCAGAACTTGGAGCTTTTTGAGCAGACCTGTAGGAATTATTGTATTAAACTCTGAGCTGTTTTCAATAAAAACAGCTTAAGTATGAGTGATGGATCCAAGTGATCCAAGGCTGCATGAAGAGCCGATGAGACTGCATCCATTGTAGAACCGTTGTGCCAATAGGCAAATCGCAGTGTATCCAGGTCCTTGGATATTACCTTGAGATTGACGGTGATTGGTTTCGTGGTCCTCTGTTCGGTGGAAGTTGGAGAGAGAAGATGCCAGAACGGGGAGTTGTAGACTGCAGAACGGAGTGGATTTGAATGGGGTTGGGAGTCGACGCCCGGGGAGGAACTCGACTGAGAACGAACAGACACAAAAACTGTGAGCTCCAATGTTGCAAAATAAACTGTTTCATGAGAATGGGCCCTTTTCCTTTTTTTAATGTTTTCTTTACCAGCCTTAGTCAAATTAAGAATTATAAAGCTTAATCATTTAATTGCATATTGTGTACTGTTTGTTATTTCATGATATTGATTTGTTAACAGAGGCCACATCACACCGCATCCACCCAAACAAAATTTCTTAAGTTTGGCCGGGCCAGAGGCCGTCTTTCCCTAGAGTAAGCTGCTCCAAACCTGAAGGAAACAATTGTGGGGTTCGTCCAGGATTGATTTTGTTGGATGCTGTGTGATTACCCTGAGCATTGATCCAGTGGGGTAGATATTTATACTCGGGATGAATTGTTAATTCGCCTGTTAAGTACTGCTCGAGTTGTGATTGTGGGCAGAGGTTTGATAAAATGGCAGGCGCAGCTCTCGTTTTAATGCAGACGAGTGCTGATGTAGCGGTGGCAGAGCGGGCCAAATCACAAGTCAAGTTTCCTGTAGCTGGGGGTGGAGATTTCAAAGACAGGTTCTATTGTTTCTGAGGAGTGAGGGAAAGGAGTGGTCAGATTTGGAATGTCTAATTGGTTGCCTTCCCCAGGGAAGAAGGAGAATTCCGAGTTAGTATCCGCCCTCACCTCTCTGACAAGTAAGTGGGAAAATGCCAAGGTCCAGAGTCCCTGCTATGGTAGGCTTTGCCTATTCTCTGGAATAACACCCACCCCCAAGGGGGAAGAGGAGTATGAGAGCTGGGCAGAGCAGACCTCTCAGTTGTTAGGTGAGTGGCAGTGCTCTGATAATGAAAAGCGACAGAGATTGGTTGAGAGTTTGAGTGGGCAGGCTGATGGTGTTGTGAGAGCCATCAGGTTGCAGTATTCCTTAACGACAGCTGTCAGTTACATGCAAGCACTGGGAAATGCTTTTGGCTCGACAGGAAGTCCCATGGAGCTCAGGGTGGGGTTTCAGAACATGCATCAGGAGAAGCCTTCTGCTTATATTTTTTGGCTAGAGAGGCAGCTAAATTACTTGCAGTGCAGAGGGGTCATACAGGCAGCTGAGGTGGATCAGTTAAGAATGGACCAGATAGCCAGGGGCACCCAGTCCCAGGAGCCTGTGACTGTCTCGTAAGATGTGCCCCCCTCCCTCTTTTGAGCTAACCAGAGAGGTACAGGAGGAGGAGGATGCATCGGAGGCGCGGAAGGACTCTGTCAGCAGCGTAGAGTCTTCGTAGTAGTCCCCTGCAGTGGACCACGGATAGCCTACCCCGGGGAGTGGTAGAGGAGATTGTGGCAGAGTTGAGAACAGAGATGTCTCAGCTGTTATCAACCGGTGTGACCCCCCCCCCCCCATATGATGGAGCTGATAGAGGGCAGATCCTCTAAGGGGCAACGAATGCAGAGGGTTGCTATCAGCCGGTGTCACATGAGAAAGAGAGCGAACCCCCTGGGTACCTAAGCGGAGAGAGTCATTGCGAAAACTTAGCGGAGACCCAGTGAGGGAACGGCCTGGTGTCTCTGGGGGAGCACGTTCCCAACAATATACCAAGGAGCCCCCGAAAGCGAAAGGCCCAATTTCTGAGGGTGTAGTGGGACCCTGCTCCAGTGTGTTGCCTCAGATAGAAGGTATTTATGCTAAAGCCATATTCGACACTGGGTCACAGGTCTCATTGTTGTACTGTTCGTTTTACACCCGATATCTGAAGCATTTATCATTGACCCCCTACAGGACACTGGAGATCTGGGGTCTCAGTGCTGGTGATTATCCATACGATGGTTATTTGTCAGTGAAGCTGGAGTTCTCGGAGGCCGATGTAAAAGTGTTGGAGGTCCATGATACATTAGCGCTGGTTTGTCCGGACCCTGTTGAGGCGGGCGGCGTTTCAGTTCTGGTGGGGACCAACACCCCTCTTGTGAGGAGGCTCATGGGGGCCTGCAAGGAGAAGGTGGGTGAGAGCTTTCAGGGAACATTGTCTGTGCACCCGGTGTTTCGAGCTGCTTTTGAGGAAGGGTGTCGCAGCATTGGGCCGGATACCGAATTTAAACGAGGGACTGTGTGGTTCACCCAGTCGAAGCCAATGGTGGTACGGCCCGAGGAAGTAGCGAGAGTGATGGGGACCTCCAAATTTCCCGGAATGCCTGAGGGCCAAGCCCCCTTAGTGGATGCTCTGGAAGACCATGAGGGGGAGTTGGGATTTCTTGCTGGGGTACTGGTGAGGCCCAAATTGCAGAAGCCCTCGATTGTACAGGTGAGCAGGATGGCAGTGATTGTCAGGAACACTACAAAGAGGGAGGTCACCTTCAAATGAGGGATGCCCCTGGCATCTGTTCCCAGTGACGGTAATGTCTAGTGGCCCTGTGAGACAAGCCAGGGAGAAACTATTGGAAAATTACTGGAAAAAAGGGGAAAGTTGACCACTGAGTCATTCAACTTTTGGGACTTCCTGGTTCCTATGGGTTGGAAGAGGAGGTTGAAAGAGAAGATGTTGATGAATTTGATGTGGTTGTTCCAAGAGCACTCATCACACTATCCGGGTGACTGAGGACAACCCGTTTAGATATTTGGCAGCATTTGTGTAAGTTGAAGGAAGCTGTGGCCCAAAAGAAGAATGGGAAGGTACGGATGTGTATGGACTATCGGACTTTGAACAGGCATACCGTCCCTCACCCGTATACGGTTCTGAGGATCGAAGACACGCTGGCTTGTCTGAGTAGTGTGAAGTGGTTCACTGTGCTGGACTTGAGGAGTGAAGGAGGCTGACAAAGTGAAGATGGCATTTATATGACCCCTGGGATTCTTCCAGTTCGAAAGGATGCCCCAGAGCATATCGGGCGCCCCTGCAACCTTCCAGCGGGTCATGGAGAAGATGATGGGGGATATGAACTTGCTTGAGGTATTGGTGTATCTGGATATCCTCATAGTGTTTGGATTCACCTTGGAAGAACATGGAGCGAAGCTGCTGAAGGTGCTCGGCCACCTGAAAGCTGAAGGGTCAGAACTTTCCCTGGACAAGTGCCAGTTCTGCCAAACGTCTGTTAGCTATGTTGGACACGTAGTCTCACAGAATAGAGTAGCTACAGATCTGGTTAAGATAGAGGCGGCTATCATTTGGCCAAGAACCCAAACTGTGAGCGCTCTGCGCTCGTTTCTCGGGTTCTGTGGTTACTATCGGAGATTTGTGAGTGGCTACGCAAAAATGAGTCACCCTTTGAGTCAGCTTCTGTGCGGTTACATTCCATTGGGGAAGAAATGGAGGGGGAGAAAAGGACTGGAGGGTGGAGAGTATCTTAGCCCGTCAGAGCCCTTTGGACCGAAGTGGGATGCAAAATATGAAGAGGACTTGCAGTCGCTGAAGGAGTTGCTGACCCAGGCACCGGTGCTGGCTTTTGCGGACCCCCGATTGCCATACGTACTGCACACGGATGCCAGCCAAGAGGGTCCTGTATCAGGTTCAGGGCACCGGGTTAACATCCATTGCGTTTGTCAGCCGGAGACTCACCCTCTGAGAAAAAACTATTTCACCCTATAAGTGAAACTATAGTTGAAATAGTTGAAATTATAGTTGAAATTTCTGGTGTTGAGATGGGTGGTAGTGGATAAGCTCAGTGACTACCTCAAGTTTGAAGTGAGGATGGACAACAACCCCCTAACTTATATCCTGACCTCGGTGAAACTGGATGCCACAGGCCAGCAGTGGTTGGTGGTGTTGTCTGCCTGTGATTTCAGCCTGAAATACCAGCCGGGAAGTTGGAACATTGATGCAAACATTTTGTCCCGACAGGTACATGAGGGACTGGACAGGGACAAGGAGTGGGAGAGTGTTCCTGCCCCGGGGGTGAAAGCTATGTGTCAGTTTGCCATCACCGTGAAGGCAGAGGGAAAGGAGAGGCAGGATCGAGCAGTGGATCAATAATGCCTTGATCAATAAAAGGTTCTGATAACGCCATTCCACAAGTTTACTGTAACCTGACTGCTCTGAAGACAAATCAGCTGTCGGAATTGAGTTCTGGGGAAGTGGCAGTCGCTCAGCGAGATGACACGAACATCGCTATCGTTTGGTCAGCGGTCGAGAAGGGAGACATGGCTCAGGCAGAAAAGACAAACCATGCGGCAGTGCCTCCGTTACTGAGAGAATGGCCTCGGCTGGAGTTGCGGAACCAGATCTTATACCTGTTCTCGTCACCCCCAGACTGACTTCGGCGTTCCCAGCTGGTTCTGCCGGAGAAGTATCAGAGGATTGTGTTGAAGTCACTTCATGAGGTTTCTGGACATCTGGGCATGGAAAAGACCCATGGATTGCTCAGAGACCAGTTTTACTGGCCCAGAATGAAGTCTGAGGTCCAAGAATACTGCAAGTCGTGCATTTGAAGATGCTGCCTACGCGAGCAGCTCCCTTGTCCCACCTGCAGAGTGCGGGGCCTCTGGACCTGGTACGTGTGGATTTCCTGTCCATAGAGGCCAATGCCAGCAACACGGCGAATGTCTTAGTCATCACGGACCACTACACCAGATATGCGCAGGACCAGGACCAGAGGGCGTCCACAGTGGCCAAAGTGTTATGGGATAAATATTTCATTTATTATGGCCTTCCCAGGTGGATACATAGTGATCAGGGATAGGATTTTGAGAACAGATTCAACCATGAGTTACTGGGCATGCTTGGAGTCAAGAAGTTGAGGACCATGCCCTATCATCTGCAGGGTGATCTCTAGCCCAAGATGTTTATTCGGACCTTGTTAGATATGCTCGGCATCTTGGAGATCAGCAAGAAGAGCAAGTGGAGTCAACATATTGGACATCTGGTCCACTGCTACAACTGTACCCTAAATGAAGCTACCGGGTACTCACCATACTATCTGATGTTTGGGCACGAGGCGAGGTTGCCCATTGACCTTTGTTTTGGGACTGACGAAGGCGACTTACCACCGAAGACTTGTCTGAAGTATGTGTTGGATATGAGAAGATATAAGAAGAGGATATGAAAGGGCTTATGAATTAGTTAGGGTCAGGGCTGCCAAGCAGAATCAAGGGAATAAGAGGAGGTATGATCAAAAGGTGAGGTTCTCCCAATTCCTGCTGGGAGACCAAGTCCTCATAAGGAATTTGGGGCTACCTGGGAAGCATAAGTTGGCTGACCTCTGGGCGGCTACGCCCTATGTGGTAGAGAGTCAGATGCCAAACCTACCAGTTTTCTGGGTAAAACCAAAGGATGGGAATGGGCCTGTCAAGATTCTTCATCGGAACCACCTGCTGCCCCTGGGTCAAGAGGTGTAGGTAGACCCAGAGCCTGACTTGGAGTCTACACCTAGCAAGAGGACTCCGTGGAAACGTGGGGCAACTGCAAGGCCAACAGCCGGAGAGGTTAAGCCAGCCCCCACCCCTGAGAGGGAAACTGATTTGGAGGATAATGACCTGGATGTGTGGTATATGTTGCCTTTTGCTAACTCCCCACTGATTGATGGAGAGACTCCCAGCCCTTCTTCCACTGAGTCAGGTGAAGTGGGGGTGGGGGCTATCTGTGGGCAGCCTGGGTTGCAGCGGGACCCTGCAGGGGATGAAGCGGGGCCTGGACACGGGACACAGGGGTCTAAGTTGCAGGTGGGCATGTGTGACAGGTCAGGGGAGGCCTCTCCAGGTAGACCAGAAGTATCCCCAGCAGTATCTGAACCTGAAGAGTTAGGTGAGGGGGAACGAAGGTCTCAGAGAATTAAGAGACCACCGGATAGGCTGACCTATGTAGCACCAGGGGAACAGAGTGGGACCCCTACCTTTTTTGGGGAGCTATGTCACTGCCTTTTACAACTGGGTTGGAGTTTGTGTTTTGCAGGAAGAGTTGGTGAATTATCTCAACGTCATGAGGACATGACTAAATTTAGTGGGGGAGAGTGTAACATGCTGTAAGGTTTCACTGCTAATGTAATGGCCTCTCTGTAATGTTTTACTGCTAAGGTAATGGTTTCTCTGTAGCAGCAATGTTTGGGTTATGACTAGAGATAACGGGGTTTGGAATGTATGCTAGCCAATGAGAGGCATGTTGTTCTTTCTTGTGGGTCTGGGAGCAAAGGTTTCATAGTCAGTGGCAGCTGGAGAGAGAAGATGCTGGAACGGGGAAGTCGTAGACTGCAGGATGGTGTGACTTTGAATGGGGTTGGGAGTCAACACATGGGGAGGAATTCGATGGAGAATGAACAGACGGGAAAACCATGAGCTCCAACGTTGCAATATAGACTGTTTAATGAGAATTGGCCCTTTTTCTTTACTAACCCCATAGTCAGATTAAGAATTATAAAGTTCAACCTTTTGATTGCATATTGTGTACTGTTTGTTATTTCGGGGTACTGATTTGTAATGGGGAACACATCACACAGCATCCACCCAAACAAGATTTCTTACGTTTGGCTGGGCCGGAGTCTGTCTTCCCCTAGTTTAATCCGCTAGCCAAACCTGAGGGTTATATTCATCGGGACAATTTCAGCAGCAAACCTTCCTTTTCTGGATCTCTTTGCCTCCATCTCAGGGGACAGACTTGTCATTGACATCTTCTCTATAAACCCACTGACTCCCACATGTGCCTTAGCAGTAACTCCTCCTGCCCTGCTGTGGGTTCAATTCCTGCCACTGACTGTAAGAGGTTTCACCGTGTCTGATCCCACTGGGTGCTTTGGTTTCCTCGCACATTCCAAATATCATAAGACATAACAGCAGAATTAGGCCATTTGGCCCATTGAGCCTGCACTGCCAATTCATCATGGCTGAATTATTCACCGTCTGAGCCACGTTCTCCTGCCTTCTCCCCATAACCTTTGACATCCTTATGAATTAAGAACTTATCCACTTTTGCTTAAATATACTCAATGATTTGTCCATCACAGTTGTCTGTGGCAATTAATTCCACAGATTCACCACCCCCTGCCTAAAGAAATTCCTCCTTTGCTCTAAATGGACATCCCTCTATTCTGAATCTGTGCCCTCTGATCCAAGATAGTGAGAGCAAGATTTACCCAACATTCCTCTCAATGGCAGAATCCTTTTTGGATTCCAGTCATTACTGAGAATGTCCTATTTTAGACTTATTAGTTAGTATCATAACTGCCATGCTGTAGTCGAGTCAACAGAAACTTCTGTGGGCAACCACATTTGAGAATACTGTAGTGCTCAATAGTCCTTGAATGATGGTCAAAGGTATTGGTGAGGCTAAGAAAGGTCACGTAAGGTGCTACTTACTGCTGTTTTTCTTGAAATTGTCACGCAGTAATGTTCATGTGCGCTATATGTCTAAATGGGTAGAAACCACAGAGTACTGAGACCTGTTAATGTCAATGAAGAATTGATTAGATCTTGCAATGGTATCAAACATTACCCCCAGTGCATAGGACCTACACACATGATCCAGATGGACTCGAAGACTTCTAGCCAGTGTACATTTTGTTACTACCTCCTCCAGCAGGATCTTTGGGATAACACACAATTCACATTGTTGTGTTGTCCAAAAGAAATTTAACCTGTAGTAATTTCTATTGATTTATCAAGAATATCACAATTTCCTTATTTTCAGAAGAACCTCTATTTCTCTGATTTTCTTTTTGTCACTGACTGATAACCTTCTGTCCAACTTAGTTCTATTTTGCCCAGCTAATCCTATGTTTTGTGGTGCTGGTCAGGAGCACCCAATCACTGTGCAATACCTTTTAGTCAAACAACCTATTTGCACAATATTGCATATGTCTAAAGCAAACCCTTTTAATTGTTGTGTTATTTTTCTGTTCACTTATTTACTAATTTTGCATCTCTCACATCCACTGTCAGAGTAGGAGTATGGAATCCTACTACCAACAGAATATGTTGCCAGTCTGTCCCAAATAAATATAGTTTAAGTGATAGGTATTGTAATTTTATTATTTTTATCTGTCTTAACTTCATAACATTAACTTCATAATTATCACATGGATTTGTTTCTTTCGTGTGCTTACGTCCCATTGCTATTCATTCAAAATGTAGTAGGGTCATTTCATGATGCATGTTAATTGTTGCAGATTAATGATACCTCACTTGAAGGTGGTACCACTGTGTTCAGTTGACTCCATAGTAACTTGAGATTTGTCCTTGCTTAGCAGTTGCTTTTGTCTGGTAGATGATGTCTTTTGTTGTTTCTGTTTCTTAGAGTTAGAAACTCAGTTGTTAGCAACTAGGAAAAAAACCATATTGTTCTTATCCTACAATTCTCTGCCCCATCCCTTCCCCTCCGCACATTCCTCTGCTCCATTCCCTCCTCTCACAATCCTCCACTCCATTCCCTCCTTCCATAATCCTCTACCCCATTCCCCAACCTATTTAATTGAGCAATTTTATTTTTTACTTCTAATTTTGGCATCTCTTTTGAAGAGGCATTGACAATGAGAAGTGCTGTTTGATCTTTGGAAAATTTTCATCACGACTTTTGCAAGGAGTTGTTTGGCTTAAGTTGGGATTGCACAGAGATGTCTAAATTTTACTTAAAGTCAGTTGATGCTAGATATGGAGTGTGGTGATTATTGTTCTCAGTTTTGAATCTGATGCTGGGAGACGGCACATTTGCTAGCTGCCTTGTGGAACCCTCTTGCATGCCCTCAGTGAGAAGCAATCAATGAGGAAACATGGCAACAGTGCTGCTGGTACTTTGAAACATCTCCTGAATCTGCCACTCATTGAGGGGGATTGCCAATGATCTGTTAATCGTTGATAGGAACATTATAGAAGATGTGTAGGAACACCGATAACAGGAAGTTCCCTTTCAAGTCGAGTGGGAATTGTGGTAAGGCAAGGGTTAAAGATGACGTCCAGGCGAAGATGACTGTGGCAGTGTGTAGTCAACCCAGACAAGGGAGACATTTGAAGTGAGACTGCTGGAGCCACCCGGGACAGGCAAGGGTGACTGTGGCAGCGTGTGTTCAACTAGATGAGTGGTGCCTCTGATATGAGAGCTTTTTTTGGAAAGATTCTTGAAGAACACAGCTTCCCTTTACATAGTAGGAGGTACGAGAGACAGATGAGTTACGAGTAATGGAAGGAATGTGAAACACACCTAACAACTGAGGGACAATTGCTTTATTAACTTCAGAGTGCCATTGGTTGTCAGCTTGCAGTTTGTATTGACTTTTAACATCTCTATATTGAAAGGTGACTGACCTTGCAATTAAATAATTCAAACATACAATTTACAGCCAATGTCCATAATTGATAAGCTAATTCTGTATGTGTAAAAAAAAATACACGTTTCAGTCCTGGCTTCAGAGCAGTGTGGTGCTTGGGCCATGCTGTTCTCCTTGCGCACAAGTAAAATAGTCTGGTTGAGTTGGGGGGGGGGGTGCGTGTACGTGTGTGTGTGTGTGTACTGGGCTCAGTTATTTTTAATTTTATTATCATGATGACAGTTATTTAGAGGTTTCACTGGTATTTCTAACCTTTGACTTTAGGGAGGAAAGGAATTCAGCCCCAGTAGCTTCTCAGTCCTAAATCTTAGGCTGTTCATATTGAAGAAGAGATGGAGTCACAAATTTCCTCCTGTGTGGGGTAGTCAACGTACACCAACACCTTAGCTGCCAATGTAGGAAAGCTGCAGTGTTTAAAAAAGGGGTGGGTCCCATAGGAAGCATAGAAACAGAGAAAACCTACAACACAATACAGGCCTTTCAGCCCACAATGCTGTGCCCAACATGTCCTTACCTCAGAAATTACTTAGGGTTACCCGTAGCCCTCTATTTTTCTGAGCTCCATGTACTTATCCAGGAGTTTCTTAAAAGACCCTATTGTATCCGCCTCCACCACCGTCGCTGGCAGCCCATTCCACGCACTCACCACTCTCTGAGTAAAAAACAATTACTCTGACATCTCCTCTGTGCCCTCTAAGCACCAGAATATACACCCGTGGTCCAGGTCAGGATTGAGGGAAGAACAGGAAGACTGTGGTCTGAATCGGGTCCCACGAGAAGGAAAAAGTTGCCTGGTTCTGGGTTGGGTCATGTAGGAAGCACAGGGAAAATTGTGTTTGTACATTATGGACTAGAAAGCATTAAGTATGTTGGGAAGTATATTGTATGGGTGGATGGACTAAGCATCTGCAGACATTGTTAGAGAAAGGAAATGTGAGAAGATTGTAGAGTGGCCTCTGACTGTAGAGCGTAGATGTGCCAAAATAGTTCAATGAATCCTGTTTTTAAAAAAGAAAAGCAGAGAAGGTGAACAAAATTAAATGAAGGACAAGACTCTGAAAGAACTGGAAAGGTTAGTAGTGTTTCCCTCAGTGTTTGAAAATAGCACCAGAGTCTGAGGATGAACTGGATGACTATAACCTGCTGTTTCCCTGCCTTCCTTAGACACCGTTCCCACAGGGCTCACGCCAAGCAGCACTTCTTGAGTACTCGATGAGACCAACATCTAAGAAAATATTTCTTTTGTACTATAGGTTGGCATAAAACAAGTGTCACACTGAAGGCAATTATGTTAATGAATATGTAGAATGCATGTGTAAATGTTTTCAAAATTATTCTGGATTAAATCTAGAAGTGGGGATGCCCGACTTTGTAATTGTTAATGTAAATAAGTTCAAGATTGTTCAATATTATTTCCTGTACACAAGTGTAAAGGAGAATAATATAATTGTTACTCTGGATCTGATGCAGCAGAAAAAACACAAGGATAATGAACACAATAATTAAAAACACAATAAATATAAGTGCTTAAGATGGTTTATGGTTATGTAAATAGATTGTTTGTTCATAAAGTGATGCCATAAAGTGCAACTTAGGTTAAAGGAAAATGTATCCTGTTCCTTGTGTGAGATGAGAGGAGTTGAGGAAAATTATGAGTGTTTTATGATTTTGCTGAAAGCAATTACAACATCAAAGGATTAAAGCTGTTAAGGGGAATGGGGATAATACGTGTGAGAATTCCTGGCTGCTCCACTATAGCCTCTGGGCAATACTGTATATTTGCCCAATACAATCTGAATGCTATTTTACCTCATAGCTTTGTTTCATACTTAATGAATTTGACAGTGACCAAATTTTGGCTAATCATTACCAGATTAACTTCTGATTAAAAATTCACTGTAAATTATGTTTTTTACATTTCCTGCTTTATACGCATATAGCTCATGTGACCCACTTGTGGCTGGTATTATGTTTTTGAACAGTGTAGAGATATTTTAGATAATGCTATTCTATATGTATGATTTTATATTCTTCACATCAACAAGCACAGAAATGGGGCAGTGGACGTGTTAGGGATAAAACATGAGGTGAATCTTTTTCTTTGCAGACAGCCTGGCCACTGGGCTTGAAGGTGCCCTCGGGCCAAGGCAACTTTGCTAACAGTTGCTGCCTCCACTGCCACCAGCACTATAGACTACGCAATTTAAATAATCCTTTCCTGAACTGTACTTAAGAACTTGTACAATTATGAAAACTACATGGGCGTCTCACCTCGTTGGAACTCTGATAAAACATGGTGAATGAACTATGAATCTTTTCTTGTTTTCAATTACTTACTGCAATTGTTGCTATAAACTATGCAGCTCATACTAATGGGAATAACCAGAGGGAACAAATGAGCTGATTCCTTTGCTAAAGCAGCAACAATAGATCTTTATGGCCACGTAGCACTCCAGTGTGATCAGGCTGCCAATACTTTCCAAATCCTTTAATGAACTAGTACAATGAGAGTGTGATGTATCAGTGGCTGAGCAGACTTCTGGTTTAAAGCACTCTACATGCAAAACTATAAAGGACGATGAGTATAATTGTAAATGAGACTCTTGACCATAGCACGAAAAGTAGCAGCAACTGTGTTTTCCCACAGACATAATCCTGAAAGGCACTGCCAGTATTTGCCACTGCCAGACCCTCCTCCTGAAGGTTATTTGTGCATCTTTGTGCATTTACCTAAATATTTAGGTTATGATTGTTAGTGTGTTTCTTATCTCCGTGGGTAAAAGCTTTTCCAGCTCATAGAAATGATGCTGTATCTGTCGCTAAACTCTTACTGCAAAAATTCTTTTCCTTGGTTTGGAGTCCCTGAAAACGTCTTGAATGATAATGGCCCATGCTTCACTGGCAAAGTTTTGCAGGAACTTATGAAAGTCTTGCAGTGTAAGCACCATTTCACCTTCTCTTACCACCCACAATCCACTGGGGTAGTTGAAAGGCAGAACGGGGCCCTGCAAAGCAAGCGGGCTAAGTTGTGTGAGGAAACACCTCAGAGGGCCTGAGGTGCTTCCACTGTCCCTCACAACAATCTGTGTGACCAGCCTATCTCTGTATGAGATTAGTTTTGGGACATCCTGAGTGCTTGCCAGTCACTCCTCCCTTTTTAATTAAACAAATGGACATCCATACTATGAGTGAAAGCATGTGGCAGTATTGTATAGTACTAACACACGCAGTTAAAGGTTCCCATCAACAGGTACTTGAAGCTCAGAAGATTGCGCTGGCTACAGAGTGCCACATCTACCAACTGAGAGATTGGCTACTGGTGAGAGCCTACCGATGAAAGAATTGCTTGGAACCCCCTACAAAGGTCCATTCCAAGTGTTGCTAACCACATAAACTGCTTTCAAGGTCCAGGGAAAGCCGATGTGGATACACTCCTTTCACCTTAGGTCAGCGGTGCCACCTGACCAGGGAACAAGTGGCCAAAGAAACCTTGATGATAAGGACTGACAGACTGAAATCTTGATCTTTGCTATTTGCCACCTTAAGTATTCACTTTGCATTAACAGTTTTGGGTAACCTGGGCATCTATTTTCTGCTGCAGTGCTGAAGTATCTCACAACACTAATTTTTCTAACACTTTTCTTCACTGTAGTTATGAGCATGTGCTGGTCAGGTTCTTGGATGTGCTCTGAAAGGCCTATATGATTAGAAAGTGGACTGCACTGCCCAAGGGAATGACTCTTACTAATGCAAATGTTTTGAGGGATGGTATCAACCTACCTACAACAGATTTAATAACCCCCCCATCCCCCGAAGCTTCATGGGGATAAGGGTGCAGTATCAATCAGGGATGGGACAAGACTTAGATAATGGTACATGCAATGTCTGTACCACTGCTGACCCTCTGAATCCTGCTAATGGTGCCTACTGGGTGTCCGACCACCAGACCTACTACTGGTTGTCAGGAGTACCCCTTAAACATGGGATCTTTGGCTTGAACCAACTCCATGGAGGGGTTCAAAGTTCAAAATAAAATTTATTATCATATGTTCACCACATCCAACTCTGAGGTGCTATTTTTGTGGGCGTACCTAGCAAATCTGTAGAACCATACTGTAAGCAGGACAATGGACACTGAACTGTGAAAATGCAGATATAAGTAAATAGCAATAAATAACAAGCATGAAATAACAAGATGAGAGTTCATAAATGAGTGTAGTTATCTCTTTTTGTTCAAGAGCCTGATAGTTGAGGGGTAGTTACAGTTCTTGAACCTGGTGGTGTGAGTCCCGAGGCTCTTGTACCTTCTACTTGATGGCAGCAGCGAGAAGAGAGCACGACCTGGGTGGTGAGGATCTTTGATGATGGATGCTGATTTTCTATGGCAATGTTTCATGTAGATGTGCTCAATGGTTAGGAGGGTGTTTTTCCTATGATGTACGGGCAGAATCCTCTACCTTTTGTAGGATTTTCCACTCAAAGACATTGGTGTTCCCATACCAGGCCATCGTGCAGCCACTCAGCACCCTTTCCACCACACATCTATAGAAGGTCCTCTGAGATCCTCTCCGCCTCTGATTCTCCATTGATTACTGGTTCATGGACATCTGGTTTCCCTCTCTTGGAGTCTACCTCTAGTTCCTTGGTCTTATTGATATTGAGTGAGAGGTTGTTGTTACTATACCATTCAGCCAAATTTTCATTTTCTCTCCTGTATGCTGATTCATCACCCCCTTTGATACAGCCCACAACAGTGCTGTTATCAGCAAATTTGTATATGGTGTTGGAGCTGTACTTGGCCGTACAGTCACAGGTGTAAAGCAAATAGAGCAGGGGGTGAAGCACACATCCCCGTGGTGCTCCTTTGTTGATGGAGATTGTGGAGGAGATGTTTTTTGCCAATCCGAACTGACTAGGGTCTACAAGTGAGGAAATCCAGGATCCAATTGCACAAAGGGGTATTGAGGCCCAGGTCTTGGAGTTTACTGATTAGTTTTGAGGGATGGTGGTGTTAAGTGCTGAGCTGTCATCGATAAAGAGCATCCTGACGTATGCATCTTTGCTGTCCAGATATTTCAGAGTTGTGTGAAGAGCCAACGAGATAGCATCTGCTGTAGACCTGTTGCTTCAGTAGGCGAATTGGAGTGGATCCAAGTCGCCATTCAGGCAGGAGCTGATTTGCTTCACCAGCCTCTCAAAACACTTCATCTCTGTGGATGTAAGTGCCACTGAGTGATAGTCATTTAGACATGTTACCACACTCTTCTTGGGCACTGGTACGATTGAAGCCTGCTTGAAGCAGGTGCGTACAGACACTGCCAGAGTGAGAGGTTGAAGATATCTGTGAATACACCAGCCAGTTGGTCGGCATAAGTTTTTATACTTGGCCAGGTAATCTGTCTGGACCAGATGCTATCCTTGGATTCTTTCTCTTGAAGACAGCCTACATGTCATCTTCAGATACTGAGACCAAAGGATCATTGGTTGTTGTTATCTGGCCAATGTAGTACCATAAATAAACAACCTATCTATGCTCTCCACATCCTACTCTGTGCATCATCATCAAAGGAACGTTATGGAAACTGAGTGTTTCTGGATAATAGCATCCCTGTCCTGGAGATCTGTCAGACAGGCTTGTGACAGCATCATTATGGCCTCAGTGCTGGGGAAATGATGCAGCCTTAGCACTACATGTCAGGGTATCAATGACATCACTGCTGAAATAGTGGCAATCTGAACTCTGGCCAATTGATTAGCATTGGACTTGGCATTATTGGCTGAAAAGCATGGTACTTGTGCCATCATTGGCTAGGAGTTTTGTATATATAGCCTGTCTGAGAATATCATCAATTTAGCTGTGTGCATCCAAGTAGAAGCTGATAAGTTTAGTCCAATTGGGAAGGAGAAACACGAGACTCCATCCCCATCCTGAGGGCCCTTCAGCTGTCTTCACTCTTTACTTGGGGACTGGGGCAGGTCCATTGTTCAGTGGGCAATGGGAGCCATATCCTTGCTGGTTTAGTTACTCTGATTCAATTTCAACTCTGGCCTGAGATTACTCTATGGAATGTTAGACATAGAACAGCCAACTCCATCATGATAAAACTATCAGCTACCCCTGATGAAACTATCACTGAGTTTCAGAGCC
Source organism: Hemitrygon akajei (assembly GCF_048418815.1). Lineage (NCBI taxonomy): Eukaryota > Metazoa > Chordata > Chondrichthyes > Myliobatiformes > Dasyatidae > Hemitrygon > Hemitrygon akajei. Next base: position 47,572,230 of record NC_133140.1, read on the forward strand.
TCTGTGCTATTGAAATTTGGTAAGACACGTGTTGCCCTCTATAGGACTAAATGGCAGGAGTGTGGGAGTTGTGGTAAGGCAAGGATTAAGGTCAATATCCTCACAGGGATGACTGCAGCAGATGTAGTCAACTCAGACAAGGGAGACCTTTGAAGTGAGTTTGCTGGAGCCACCCCGCTTACTACAGACGAGATGAGCATTGGCGACTGTGTCAGTGTATATTCAACTAGATGAGTGAGGTCTCTGAAATGAGACATTTTCTAGAAAGATCCTTGAGAAACTTTACAGAGTAGGGGGCACTGGAGGCAGATGAGATGGGAATAATGGAAGGATGTGATACACACCCACCAATGAAGGGACAATTTCTTTGCTAATTTTAAAGAGTCACCTGTTGTCAGTTTGTAGATTCTATTGACTTTTAACACCACTATTGTGAATGACAATTGATCTTGCAATTGAAGAATTCGAACATACTATTTACAATGAATATTCACAACTGATAAGCCAATTCTGCATAAAAATGCATTTTTCTGTCATTTGCTATGGAACAGTATGGTGATAGGTGCCATGCTATTCTCCTTGTGCACAAGAAAATAAAATGTGGTTGAGTTGGAATATTATGTGTGTTTAGGGTCAGTTATTTTATTTTATTGGTGCCAACGCATGCACTTTACTGACTCAAAATTATAGCACTATTTTGTTGTTGATGGGACCAACACCCAATGGAACACAAGAGCACATGAATACCTTCTCAAGGGCATCAAGGGTTTAGCAATGAATGTCAGCACTGTCAAGCGATGCTCTCATCTAGTAAACCAGCTATGTTTTATTTCACTTCCAAAATTTGTTAATGTTGCCTGTGAGACTTGAGTTTCAGAAGTAGAATATATTGCTCAGCTGACCTGACACAAATATCCACACAATGAACTTTATGCATCAACAGGTAGATTAAAGCAATGTTGCACATTACCTGGTAGAAGTGTTGCCATTAATGACGTCTGATAGTGATGTGCATAGAAGTTCAGCATGACATGGTCTAGAGATGGTCATGTTGCTCACGTGATTTTACTTTTTTAGAAATGAGAGAAATAATTCTTAGAAGAGATCTTGAATTCATACCCACTTCCCGCCACCAATAAATTCACTTTGGCATTTTCAGCCTGTAGCGATGTAATGCGCAGTCACTGAGCGTGGTTCAAAGTACAAAGTTAATTTATTATCAGTATGGATGTATGTCACCTTGTACAACCCCCAAGATTCATTGGCTTGTGGCTATACTTAATAAATCTATAATAGAATAATAACCAGAACAGAATCAATGAAAGACTGTACCAATTTGGACATTCAGCCAGTGTGCGAAAGACAACCAACTGTGTAAATACAAAAAGAAAGAAATTATAATCATGAATAAATAAGCAATAAATATCAAGAACGAGAGATGTAGAGTCCTTGAAAGTGAGTCCATTGGCTGTGGGAACATCTCAATGATGGGGCAAGTGAAATTGAGTGAAGTTATCTCCTTTCGTTTAAGAGCCTGATGGTTGAGGGGTAATAACTGTTCTTGAACCTGGTGGTGTGAGACCGGAGGCTCCTGTATCTTCTTCCTGTTGACAGAAGAGAGCATGTGCTGGTTTGTGAGGGTCCCTGATGATGGATACTGCTTTCCCTCGACAGTGTTTCGCGTAGATGTGATCGATTGTGGGGAGGGCTTTATCCCTGATGGACAGGGCTATATCCACTACTTTTTGTAGGATTTTCCATTCAAGGTCATTGGTATTTCCATACCAGTCTGTGATACAGCCTGTAATTATACTCTCCACTGCACATCTATAGAAGTTTGTCAAACTTTTAGATGTCATGCTGAATCTTTGCAAACTCCTCAGGAAGTAGAGGCACTGCCATGCTTTCTTTGCAATTGCACTTATGTGCTGGGCCCAGGACAGGTTCACCGAAATAATAACATTGAGGAATTTAAAGTTGCCGACCCTCGCCACCTCTGATTCTTCGATGAGGACTGACTCATGGACCTCTGGTTTCATTGTGAAGTCAATAATCAGCTCCTTGGTCTTCTTGATACTGAGTAAGTTACTGTTATGGCACCACTCAGCCAGATTTTCAATCTCCCTTCCATATGTTGATTCATCACACATGGCAATGGTGTTGTCAGCAAAATTGAATATGGCACTGGAGCTGTGCTTAGCCACACAGTCATAAGTGTCAAGCGATTAGAACAGGGGGCAAAGCACACAGCTTTATGGTGCATCTGTGCTGATGGAGATCGTGGAGGAGATATTTTGCCAATCCGAACTGATGGGTCTGCAAGTAAGGAGAACAAGGATCCAATTGCACAAGGAGGTATTGAGGCCAAGGTCTTGAAGCTTCTTGATTAGTTTTGAGGGAATGATGGTATTGAATGCTGAGCTGTTGTTGATAAAGAGCATTCTGGTGTATGTACCTTTGCTGTCCAGATGCCCAGCGTTGAGTGGAGAGCCAATGAGATGGCATCTGCTGTGACCTGTTGCTCCAGTAGGCAAATTGGAGCAGATCCAAGTTGATTCTCAGGCAGTAGTTGATATGTTTCGTCACAGTGGATGCAAGTGCTACTGGATAATAGTCAGTGACGCAGGATAGCATGCTTTTCGTAGACACCAGGATAATTGAAGCCTGCTTGAAGCAGGTGGGTATCTGAAATAGACAAAAGGAGAGGTTAAAGATCTCAGTGAACATGCCAGCCAGTTGATTAGTACAGGTCTTTCTTACATGACCAGGTACTACGTCTGGGCCGATGCTATTCTTGGGTTCACCCTCCTGATGGCTCCTCAGAGACCGAATTCACAAGATCATCAGGGGTTGGGGGAGTTCATGATGGTTCTTCCAGATTGTGAAGCTCAAAGTGAGCACAGAAGGCAATGAGCTCACCTGGAAGCCACCCCTGATGTCACCTGTGTCGCTTGATTTTACTTTATAAAAGGCAATATTATTCAAGCCCTGCCACAATTGTAGAGCATCCTTCATTGATTCAAGATTACTCTGGAATTGTCACTTCACCTGTGAGATGGCTTTCTGTAGATTGTTCCTGGTCCTCTTGTAACTTTCTTGGTCACCAGACTGGAATGCCTCTGATCTGGCTCTCAGCAGGTTGTGAATTTCACAGGTCAGCCCGGGTTTCTGATTAGGGAGATGGTGTGGAGACGGATGTGAGATATATTGTATACATTTATTGCATGCCTAATATTTTTTCCTTTAAAAAGAAGCTTGGTATTCATCTTGGTGAATTGGACAGCAAAACTGTGTTGAAGTTAAAGATTACCTCTTAAATTTGGTCCCAAATTTGTGCACCCCATTAACTTGCTGAAACTGTGAATATCAGTCAGAATAATTGAAAATGTAGATGCACTTTGAAACGTTATTGACTGATTCTGATTGTTGTGCAGAATCCACTTCTTTAAACAGAAATTCTGACAACATTTTTGCACACTTCAGTTGCTTGGTTCTACCACCTAGTAAGGTGTTGTTTTCTTGTACAGTCAGCATTGTTTACTCCAATATGTTCCACTGAAAGGATTTGATAAAATAATCCTACATTGAAGTATTTCTTTGTTTCTTTGACAGTAATTCAGTGAAGTACTAAAGAGCAGAGCATTTGTGATATCTCATCTTTCAGCTGCACATTGATAGAACAGCTGTGTAACTGTTTTATTTTATCTTCATAGCCACTTGGCAAGTAGTTTTTTAAAAATACAATAATTTATATAAATACCACTGCAAAGTACAATTAAATCAGTAAAACCAGTAAGTGATTAAAGTGATAAATAATTTAGCTCTGGTTCTGTTGTGAAAGCAGTCACTGTAACCTTTTTCCAGTACATTGAGGCATCACTTCCAATGATGTTATATCTCAATCATTCTGCTCCGTTAGAGGATAGAGAAATGTGTGCATCTTTAGAGACTCGACAGCAAATAAAACACAGCTTATTGTGGGAAGCCAGCACAATTTCTATCATAAGATTATAAGTAAATGAAGACCTATTGCCTGCCTAAATAAAACACTAATAGTTTTGGTGAAGCATCTTAGGTTTTCCTAAAGAAAAGGGGACCATGTCTTTGACGTTTAAAATATTTGCCAATGGATATTTCTGAACTCGCACAATCCTAAAGCTAAATCTCAAAAAGAGGAATGCGCAGTTTGTTTATTTCTGTTGCCTGAACTGGAAAAGTCCTTCTTGTCACGACAAGTAACTTGATAATTAAATATACTTTGGCTGCTTTAAGTGTTTAAAGCATGGTATCCCATGATCATTTATTCAGTATGAGCAATTAGAAACATATACAATGATATAACTGTATTTCTGCCGATCTAGTTCAATAATCTATAATCCAAGCATTCTTTGAAGTGAAATAGGAATAAGCAAACTGTTCAATACTTTGGTCTAAATATATAGAATTTGTATTTTCTCAAACAGGCACCCCTTGTGCATTTAGTTGAAAATTAGCAAAATCATGAATCCCCAGGCATCTGTTTGATTTATGTCGGTTTTATTCTTCTGACATTTTAGGAACACTTGTGCTGCGTATCAGTCAGAATCTTCCTTTTACCGCATTATGCAAATATAAATTTCCAATGTTTAATGTTGGACTCTTTCCTTTCTGAACATTATTTTGCTTTATTTTCAACACAGTTCCTCCCTCTCAATTGAACTAGCAACAGAAATTCACAGGTGGTGGACATTTTTAATATTTTATATTGCAGTATAATATAATGCCAGTGAATTGAAGGGGATCGGTATATGTCATACCATTTTTGTACCTTTGAGGTTGATATTCTTTAAATGAAAGTTTTAGTGTGACCATTAGTACATGATAGACATAGCAGCTGCAGCAATATATGTCATTATAATAGCATTGTTTGACAGCAAGGAACAATTTCTTTGTGAAATAATGTTCAAGCAATAGATATTTATTATAAATGACATTGCAAGAAAGTTGGGTATTAAAGCTATGCTTCTTCTTAAGCAATTCAACCTTTTGCCCTGCTCCTGATGTGTCCAGGATAATAAAGAGCCATGCACTATTAATGTTGCTCAGCCAAGCTACTACTGTGTGTTTCTGAGCTTCAAGGTCTTCTGAAAATGTCTCTTCATAATGCTTCACTTTAGGATGGTTTGGAAGTGTGAAAAACACATTTCAAGGTGCTGAATGATGTCTTTGTGTAACTCACATGAATAAAATGTTGAAAGGTTAATGGTAATCCAAGGTTGCACTGAATTTCCTATTGTTCCAAATGATGTCTATTGTACAACAGTTTACCAAAGGAGGAAAAATACCTTTATGATGAAAATTTACTGAAATACAGTGATTATAGACATTAAGTTTGTATAAGGGAAACAAAAAAGCTTGGATTTACATGCAATATTGCATTACTTTCAGATTCCACATTGTTTCAAACTGGAACACATTATGGGAGATTTTCCTTTGTGGCATGCTTGGTACACAGCTCTCAGAACTGTAGCCGACTTTCAGGCACATCCCTCCCATTTTTCAGGATTTTGCTGCACGATTTCCTACAGCTGCTGCTGTGAAACTCAATGTAACAGATCTCCCCTTCCTTATTCTTAGTATGTACCTCTACAAAAATACAGGGAGGGGGGTAGGGCTAACTCTGACTAAGCACGGTAATTACTGAGCACTATTCAGTACCCAAGCAAAGCTAGAAACAGGAAGAGACTTGGGAGAGGAAAGGTAATCTAAAACAAAATGACCCAGCACTTCACGGAATGAATTTTATGGGCTGCGAAGAAAAGAATCCATTTTCCTGATACCTTCATGGGTCCTTAACATGTCTAGCTTCTTAAAAGTTGGGTGTGAACACTTTTAATAATTATACCGTTTAACTATTTGCTGCCCATATACATATTGTTTCATCATAACATCTGAACTGGCTGGAAAATTTGCCCCTCTGGGAATAGGTAGACAGACAACAAAAGAACTGCTTCTTTCCTTGTAAATTTTTTTGCTTAGTTTGGCATTTTGCTAATTTAATTTATCAACTAACCTCTAATATCTTAGAGCAAGATATTAATACATGGTGGTAGAAGTGCCACCTAATGAAAATCACAATTTGAATGCCTGAAATCGGAATTTCAAGGACTGAGCGAGAACGTGCCTATTTGTGATGATATGTGCTGAGAGCCATTGGGTGATGTGATTCAAGTGGGAACAGATAAGACTCTTGAGACATTGGCTTTCCAGACGGGTAACACATCCAACAGGAAATCTTGCGCCATATGCTGAGTTGGCTATGCAAGATTAACAATGAGAGAGAAGTAAAATATCATATTGGCTACAAGAGCAACCTGTTTAGAAATGAACAGCTCAGTGTTACTGGATCTTTACAAACAGCCAGCAGCAGTGGCCATTCTTTCATATTTCCTTGATGGAACTGAGATTGTTAAATGCATAGATAAATTCGAAGGAGTCTTATTAGTCGGAGATCAGATTATTTGGGAACCTGTTCTGAGGGAGAGGTTACTACCTGAGATGATATCCTCCAGAAAAGCTCAAAGCTCTGGAATTATCTGAAGCTAGCTTGGAATTATTAGATAGCCAACAGTAGGATGTGCATGTTAAAAAGGCTGAATAGAGATAACATAACCAGGATGTTCAGGCAGTATGAGTTTTGTGGATGGTAATGTGAGTTATTCTGAAAGTAGTAGTCTGCATTTAGGAGACATGGCACAACGAGGAATGTAAAACTCTTCCAACAAGTGCTGCAAGACCTCAAAGGACTTTGGAATGGATGAGATTGGGGAGATTGATCTGAAGCAGAGTGCCAGCTGAACACAATATTTCTGGTGCCAGACAAGGTCAGTTTTGTGGACAGACATTGCTGGTTGTATCTATGGCAATAACAGTGGTGCAAGGGCAACTGGTGACATCTGAATTCAAGTTTAGAGCAGTTTAGAACATTATTAATTTCAGGCTGATGAATTGTACACGACACCGCACTGAAGTCGTCTGGAAGATGAGCTTTGAGTGTGGTGAATGCAGTGAATCAATGGAGACAGGAGAGAAACTGCAGATGCTAGAAATCTGGAGCAACACAAAATATGAGACGCACTTAGCATGTCAGGCAGCAACTATGGAGGGAAATGAACATTCGGGCTGAGACACTTCAGGACTGGAAAGAAAAAGAGCAGATTAAATGAGGCCACAAGGAAAAGGGTTTTTCAGACTGGACAGATAGACCCAGGGCTACGTTGGTTGGGATAGTACACTGTATTGTCGTAAAGTGAAATATGCAGGATCTGGATAATTACTTTGATTTTTTCCCTTTTCTGTTTTTTTTCTTATAAAAACAAATATAACATTTGTGCTTTATTTTGTGTGCCCTGTTAGGAATGGTGCAGTGGGACTATCTGTTCTTTAGATAGTTATTGTTCATTTGAGAGTTTCGAATGAGCTAGAATGTATTGTTTTGTCTGGAAATAGGCAAGAAGGAAATAAATGCTTTGCTTTTCTCTTTGAGTTGCTTTGATTAATAAAGCACTCAGATAATTTAACCTCTTGACTATCCACCATTATCTCAGAGCTGCTTTCCTAGGACTGCTGTTTTGTTGTATCAATGTTGATGATGTTTGTTCCACTTATGAGTATCTCTAGAATTATTTGGGTTTTTGAGGACTGGAACATCCAGGCAAGATCACCCTTTAGAATGGGCAATAGCAAAAGCAATGGAACAGGGAAATGTTCTATGACTTTTAACACATCGTCACTTCAGACTCCATCAGAGATCTCCTGATAACATCTCCTGTCCAGTTTGACCAATTGTTGTTAATAGTCCTGATGATGTAGTTGCGTTACTTGTTTGGTATTTGTAGAGTTAAATAATGTAGGTTTTAATAAGTTAAATTAGCATTTTGGCTCTGATCTTGCTCGACTAGTTCTGGGCCACCTCATCTACATGCCTGATAATCAAACTCCTGAAGTAAGGACTCCAAACTCTGGGGTGGGGGGGGGGGGGGGTGGTGGTGGAGAAAATTGCTTCAAAGACATTCTTAAAATGTTATTTTTTAACTCACAGGGATCTATAGTTTAGCCAATCAAATTGAAGGAGCATCTGAAATGCTGCAGAGCACTGGGAGTCTCTGATGGGAGAATGTGGAGGCCAAAAGAGCTGCTCATTGACTTCAGGAAGTGGGAAGAGCGCATGTTCCTGTCCATATTAGGGTTTTTGAGATTGACAGAGTTGACAGCTTTCAAGTTCCCCGGAGTGAACATCACTAGTTGCCTCTCCTGGCCCAGCCAGATTGATGTCATGGCTAAGAAAGTTCAGCAACTTTCATGAGGCTCAAAAAAAAAATTGGCATGTTCCTGTTGACACTTAAGAATTTGATTTTCCATCTGGATGTATAATGACAGCGGCTCCACATATGACAGTAAGAAACTGCAGCGAATTGTGGACACAGCTCAGTACATCACGGAAAACAGCTCCCCCCCCCCCCCCCCTCCATCGACTCTATAACTGTCACTGCTTCAGCATAATCAAATACCCCACCACTCTGGACATGATCTCTCCTCTCCCATCAGGCAGAAGATGCAGAAGCCAGAGGGCACATATAGAACCACCAGGCCTAAGGACAGCTTCTATCCCCCCCATTATCAGACTCTTGAGTGGACCTCTTGTACAATAACGTGGGCTCTGGACCTCATAATCTCAGTTGTTAAGATCTTGCACTTCGTTTACTTGCATTGAACTTTCTCTGCAGCCTTTACACTTTGCTCCTCATTGTTGTTGTTTTACCTTGTAAAATTCTACCCCAATGCACTGTGTAATGATGTGATCTTATGACAGTATGCAAAGCAAGCTTTTCACTGTATCTTGGTATATGGCACTAAGAAACCAAACGTTTAATAGAGCTAACATGAGGAAATCTGCAGATGCTGGAAATTCAAACAACAACATGCTGGTGGAACATAGCAGGCCAGGCAGCATCTATAGTGAGAAGCGCTGTCGACGTTTCGGGCCGAGACCCTTCGTCAGGACTAACCGAAAGGAAAGATAGTCAGAGATTTGAAAGTAGTGGGGGAAGGGGGAAATGCGAAAATAATAGAGCTGTTAGGGAGGGTTTAAACTAATTTGGCAGGGGGATGGGAAATGGAGTGATAGGACTGAGGAGGGGGGAAACAGAAATAAATCAAAGCATGCACCAGAGATTATAGAAAGGACGGGCAGGAGATGAGGCTCAATCAAAGCCAGTGGTATGAGTTACAGGGCAATAGAGGTGTGGTGCTGTTGAAACACAAAGCAACAAATACTGGACTGAGAGTGTTGTATTTGAATGCACACAGCATAAGTAATAAAATGGACAATCTTGAAATTCAGCTACAGATTGGCAAATATGATGCTGTGGCCATCTCTGAAATTTGGCTAAAGGATGGCTGCCATTGGGAGCTGAACGTCCAAGGATATATAGTATGTTGGAAAGATAAGTTAGTACATAGAGGGGGTGGTGTGGCTCTGTGTATAAGAAATAATATTAAATCATTGGAAAGAGATGACATAGTGGAAGGTGTAGTCTCTATGGGTTAAGGTAAGAAATGGCAAGGGTAAAAGGACCCTAATGCCAGTTGTATATGAGTCTCCAAACAGCAGATGGGATGTGGATTACAAATTACAACAGGAAATAGAAAAGGCGTGTCAGAAAGGCAATGTCATGATAATCGTTGGGGATTTTAACATGAAAGTGGATTGGGAAAACCAGGTCAGTACTGGGCCTCGAGAGAGAATTTGTAGAATGTCTAAATGGTGGCTTTTTAGAACAGCTTGTTGTTGAGCCCACTAGGGGATCGGCTGTGCTGGATTGGGTGTTGTGCAATGATCCAGAGGTGATAAGAGAGCTTGAGGTTAAGGAACCCTTAGGAAAAAATGATCACAATGTGATTGAGTTCACTGAAGTTTGAGAGGGAAAAAATAAAATCCAATGTGTTGGTATTTCATTGGAATAAAGGAAATTACAATGGCAGGAGAGGGGAACTGGTCAAAGTTGACTGGAAGGGCCATTTGCAGGAAAGACAGCAGAGCAGCAATGGTTGGAGATTTTGCAAAAAAATGAGGGAAGTGCAAGACAGATATATTCCAAATAAGAAGAAATTTTCAAATAGAAGAAGGACACTACCGTGGCAATCAAGTGAAGTCAGAGCCAAAGTAAAAGCAAAAGAGAGGGCATACAAGGAAGCCAGCGCTAGTGGGAAGATAGAGGATTGGGAAGCTTTTAAAAACTTGCAGAAGGAAACTAAGAAGGTCATACGGAAGGAAAAGATGAATTATAACAGGAAGCTGGCGACTACTATCAAAGAAGATACTAAAAGCTTTTTTAAGTATATAAAGGGTAAATGAGAGCCGAGGGTATATATAGGACCAATACAAAATTAGGCTGGAGATATTGTAATGAGAGATGCAGAGATAGCAGAGGAACTGATTGTGTGTTTTGCATCACTCTTCACAGTGGAAGATGTCTGCAGTATACCAGACATTCAAGAGTGTCAGGGAAGTGAAGATCGTGCAGTGAAAATTATGACTGAGAAGGTGTTCAGGAAGTTTAATGGTCTGAGGGTGGATAAATCTCCTGAACCTGATGGAATGCATCCTTGAGTTCTGAAGGAAGTAGCTGCAGAGATTGCAGAGGCACTGACGATGATCTTTCAATTCTGGCATTGTACCGGATGACTGTAAAATTGCAAATGTTATTCTGCTATTTAAGAAGGGTGGGAGGCAGCAGAAAGGAAACTATAGACCTGTTAGCCTGACATCAGTGGTTGGGAAGTTGTTGGAATCGATTGTTAGGGATGAGATTACGGAGTACCTGGAGGCACATGACAAGATAGGCCAAAGCCAGCATGGTTTCCTGAAAGGAAAATCCTGCCTGACTAACCTACTGCAATTCTTTGAGGAAATTCCTAGCAGGATAGACAAAGGAGATGCAGTGGACGTGGTGTACTTGGATTTTTAGAAGGCCTTTGACAAGGTGTTGCACATGAGGCTGCTTAGAAAGATACGAGCCCATGGAATTACAGGGAAGTTAGTAGCATGGGTGGAGCATTGACTGGTTGGCAGAAAGCAGAGAGTGGCAGTAAAGGGTTACTATTCTGGCTGGCTGCCGGTTACCAGTGGAGTTCTACAGGGGTTGGTGTTGGGGCCACTGCTATTTACGATGTATGTCAATGATTTGGGCAACGGCGTTAATGGATTTGTGGCTAAATTTGCTGATGATACAAAGGTAGGTGGAGGTGAGGGTAGTGTTGAGGAAACAGAGAACCAGCAGAGAGACTAAGATAGTTTAGGGGAATGGGCAAAGAAGTGGCAAATGAAATACAATGTTGGAAAGTATATGGTCATGAACTTTGGTGGAAGAAATAAACAGGCAGACTGTTATTTAGATAGGGAGAAAATTCAAAATGCAGAGATGCAAAGGGACTTGGGAGTCCTTGTGTAAGATACCCTTATGGTTAACCTCCAGGTTGAGTCAGTGGTGAAGAAAGCGAATGCAATGTTGGCATTCATTTCTAAGTGTATAGAAGATAAGAGCAGGGATGTGATTTTGAGGCTCCGAGGCACTCGTGAGACCACACTTGGAGTATTGTGTGCAGTTTTGGGCTCCTTATTATAGAACGTATATACTGTCATTGGAGAGGGATCAGAGAAGATTCACAAGAATTATTCCAGGAATGAAAAGGTTACCATATGAGGAACATCTGGCAGCTCTTGGTCTGTATTCCTTGGAGTTCAGGAGAATGGAGTGGGGGGGGGGGGGGTCCTCATAGAAACATTCCGAATGTTAGAAGGCCCGAACAGTTTAGATATGGCAAAGTTATTTCCCATCATAGGGGATTCTAGGACTTCAGAATTGAAGGACGTCCTTTAGAACTGAGATGCAAATAAATTATTTTAGTCAGAGGATGGTAAATCTGTGGAATTTGTTGCCACGAGTGGCTGTGGAGGCCAAGTAATTGGGTGTATTTAAGGCAGAGATAGATAGGTTCTTGATTAGCCAGGGCATCAAAAGGTATTGGGTGAAAGCGGGAGAATGAAGATGACTGGAAGAATTGTATCAGACCATAATTGAATGACAGAGCAGACTTGATGGGCTGAATGGCCTACTTCTGCTCCTATATCTTATGGTCTTATGGTCTAATATACCAATGCCAACTCACAATCAATGGAACATAGTCTGTAAAGCATCACCTTCCCCCCCCCCCCCCCCACCAGTATGTAGGGTAGTGCACATAATGGGAATGAAAGCTAGTCAGCAATAACCCCAGGGGCATCCTCTCCTCTGGCCAGGCACAGGAATTCTTTCTTGCCTTATCTGTACGGTATGCTCATCTTTTTAGTTTTTCCTTTCGTATATTGGTCATTGTCAAAATATAAATTTTGTGTCAGTTTAGTTAATTGCTTTCAATTGGGCCACAACTTGAGCAACTTGTACAAAACTCTGTAAAATTTCTGGGGAAGTGTTGCGCGGTTGGAGGTACAGTCTTTCTGTTGAGCCATTAAACTCAGGCCCTGTCAAGGGCCCTCAAGGGAATGTAAAAGATCCATGGTATAGTTTTGAAAAAGAACAGTTGAATTACACCTGATGCCCTGGCCAATATTTATCCTTCAACCATCATGAGTAAAACAGATTATCTACTCATTATCACGTTGCTGATGCATGCATATTGGCAGCATTCCAATAAGCACTGCACTTCAAGCAGCTCTTCATTGGCTGTAAAGCGTTTAGGGACCTCTAATGGTTATGGAAGGGGCTGTACAAATGCAAACCTTATTTTAATTATTTATCCTCTAAAGGGCTTTGAACAGTGAGCCTTCCCTAAATTATCAGCTGTGTTTCAATCCTTTATAAACCGCAGTTGCAGGACTTTTAATTTTAGTCAATGTTTAAGAACATTACAGTAGAAAGGAGGGTGAGATTATTCTGGGTGATAAAATAGTTGAAAGCCTACACGAGATGAATCGTGCACTGATTCCTCGGTTGTACCATTTGTGGCTGCATGTCTTCCAGTGTCTCAGTAGATGTCAGTACTGCAGCTGTTACTCTGACAGCAGTGAATGAGCTTCGGGTGGCAAAAATTGGAGCTACACTTATTGCCTTCAGACAACTTCCTCTCCTCCCCCAAAGGACAGACACATCAGAAACAACTGTAATGTAATTAATTTTTTAAAAAAACATTTAACTAAAAATAAATGCACTTGTAAGTTAAATAAAATCATGAATATTGACTAAAATAAAGGATGCTATAAAAAAGCAAACAACTTTGCTTCACTTACCTTTTTAAATGAAGAGAAGCCACATTCAAATTCAAGGGGCAAGTCCAGGGAGAAAGTGGGACATCACATGTGCTACCATCTAACCTCCAGGGGTACTTTGTATTTATGGGACTGCTGGCTGGACATCAACAGGATCTGGGCCAATAACTTTTCCTCAAGGGTCATTAGCTTAGGCACATCCTCATTAAATTTTCCACCTATCTAACACTTATTCTGAACTTTGGTCACTGTCCTGATACCGTTGTATGGGGCTTCCATGCTGTAGAGTAGTTGGGATTCTTTACTATGTCAAAGACATAAAATGTATACATGAATTGTTCCCTTTCAACTGGCTTGTGGCTAGTATGGTTCCATTACTATTTTAAGGCTACTACCTTCATCTCAAAGTTAAAAGAATAGTTCAAAGTAGAATTTATTATCAGAGTACACATGTGTCAGCACATACAACCCTGAGATTCTTTTTCCTGTGGGCATACATAGCAAATCTATAGAGCAGTAACTGTAAATGGGATCGATGAATGACAAAGTCCAAATGCAAATATAAATAAATAACAATAAATAACGAGCATGAAATAACAAGATAAAGAGCCTTAATGTGAGACCATCGGTTGTGGGAACACCTGAAATAGAATGAGTGTAGTTTTCCCCTTTTGTTCCTGATGGTTGAGGAGTAGTAACTGTTCTTGAACCTGAGTCTTGAGGCACCTGTACCTTTTAACTGCTGGCAGCAGTGAGAAAAGAGCACGGCCTGGGTGCTGAGGATCGTTGATGATGGTTGCTGCTTCCCTATGGCAACATTTCGTATAGATGTGCTCAATGTGCGAGGGTTTTAAACGTTATGTACTGGGCTAAATCCACTACCTTCTGTAGGGTTTCCCGTTCGAAGGCATCTCAAATTTGAGCAAATACTTACAATCTTCAAATTCAATAGAGCATATTTTTGTTTTCACATTGAGTACACATAACAAGAATGAATAATGAAAACAGGATATGCATGTAATCCTTACCGTTGCAATGGACACCTTCCTGTAGCAGAGTGATCGTCAGACTGCAGAAGCAAGAGGTTGACTATGTCCATAAATATTCTCGCTGGTTGGTCTGCGTAGATATTTAGTATACCGTCAGGGCCAGACGCCCTTTGTGGATTCACCACCTTGAAGGATACCGGAATGCCAGCCTCCGAGACTGAAATCACAGCATCATCTGCAGATGTGGGAACTTATGTGGGTGTGACATAGTTCCGCCTATCAAACTGTACATAACAGGTATTGATTCCAACATGTTGGTCCATGGCCTCCTCTACTGTCACCATAAGGCCACTCTCAGGTTGGAGGAGTTACATCTCATAATTCCCCTGAGTAGACTCCAACCTGATGGCATATGCATCAACTTCCGGTAATTTCTCCTTCCTTGGCCTTCTCTTTTTCCATTCCCCATTCTCCTTACCTGCTCATCAGCTCCCTGTGGTGCCCCTCATCTTTCCCTTTCTCCCATGGTTCACTGTCCTCGCATACCAGGTTCCTTCCTCTGTGGCCCTTTGCCTCTTCCACCTGTTACCTCCCAGCTTCTGACTTGATTCACCCCTTCCTCATCTACCGATCTAACCACCCCCCCCCCCCCCCACCTAGTTTCAACTATCACCTGCTGGCTTGTACTTGGCTTGAAACATGAACTGTTTCTTCTCCATTGATGCAGTCTGATTTGCTGAGTTCCTGCAGTATTTTGTGTATGATGCTAAAGATTTCCAGCATCTCTTGTGTTTATGATTAGCTTAGCTCTATTTAAACACATGATATGGGGATCAGTTTCAAGCTCTGCCCCTAGGCAAATTGACTGTCCCATCTTCTCCATGCCATCTCCCACTGCTTCTTTGTGTGGCTGCTCCAGCAGCAGTAAAGAAAACAACAGGATTAAATTTTAGTATGACTTAGCAATGTAGGAGACCAAAATGGAATAGAAAGAAAATGGAAAAAAAGGAAACAAACATTTAGAAAAAGCAGTGAAAATGGAAGAGATGGAAATAAAGGCGGTGGAAAGGACAATGAGCTGCAAATAAATGTTCAGGGGGAATTCATGATGGAGAGGAAATGAAATCAAGAACAGGGAATGAAAGAAATAAAAAAAGATACAAAGGCTTAAGGTTGGAAGAAGAGAATAGAAAGAGGACTGAAGAAGTTCAGCAAGTAAGATGCTGACAAGCATGAAAGAGAGAGAGAGAGTTGACAATGAAATGCAGAAATGGTTAGTTTAGGTTTTAAGATTGGAATTGAATTGACTATTTCTTACATCCTTCATGTACATGAATAAAATCTTTGTTACATCTCTGTCTAAACGTGCAATGTGCAAGTTATAGTTATTTATAATAAATAGTATGTACAACAGGACAGTCAATATAATATAGAAATATAATTGTATCCGCATGAATTAATCAGTCTGTAAGGCCTGTTAAAAGAAACTGTCCCAGAGCCTGTTGGTCCTGGCTTTTATGCTGCGGTACCGTTCCCCGGATGGTAGCAGCTGGAACAGTTTGTGGTTGGGCTGACTTGGGTCCCCAATGATCCTTCGGGCCCTTTTTACACACCTGGCTTTGTAAATGTCCTGAATATTGGGAAGTTCACATCTACAGATGTGCTGGGCTGTCCACACCACTCTCTGCAGAGTCCTGTATTTGGGGGAAGTACAGTTCCCTCAGGCAGTGTATACATTTAAGAAAAGGACCTTGTCTATAAAATAGCATTTCTGTTAGTTTGTTTTGTTGAATTTCTTGTTGATGAGCATATTGCCAAAATCTCCAGCAAGATATTGTCAGTGGTTACAGTAATCTGTCTTTACTATACAGTTATAGCATCCACTCAAGGATGTCAATTATCTTTCATCCTCAATTGGGAAACAAATAATCTTGAAGTACTAATTTATTTTGATCTTCTATCAACTTGAAAGAATTTAAATATGTACTTACTATATCCCGAAAACAAACAGAGGCAGGGAACTCAAGAGCATCATTGTAGTATCCAAATGCAGCTCAGGAAAATATTAATGATTTGATGAACATTGTTCCAAGTTTTTATTTCCTGTGTCAAGTTTTCATCTTAAAGCTTTGCTGGGAATGTATCAGATGGCACTTCCATGAAAAATGTCCTTTAGAAAACAATTATTTTCAAGAAGTGAATATGAAGCGTGTATTGAATTAGAACAACAGCAGCTTGGAGAGTATTCCAGCAGCATAAAGGAAGAGCAAAGTACATTGTTAACAATATGTAGATGAAGGTCACAGACTTGCTGAGGTGGAGCAGAGAATCAGAATCAGCTAAAGACAGAGGAAAAGAAGGAGCAGTAACTCAACAGGGACGCTGAACAAGATTGAGTGATAACAGCCTGAACATGTGAAAACTGATCGATTCGTAGCTTGTTCAGACTGGGTGAGTAAATTGTGCCCACGGTCTAATACAGTAATGACTCTAAATCTAATCAGAATCTTAAAATTTGATGGTGAGGATGGGTTTTTATAGACTTTTGAATTGCCAGGAGGGCAGCATAAATGGATCTAACGCATGGAAAGATACTAGTGCTTTTGCTTGGTAGGAAAGCTTTAACACAATTTTTGAAGACAGAACATGAGCTAATGTATTTTTCACTATGCGCTGGGTAAGGGGCTGATGACAAGGCACACAGGGAAAAGAGGTACTTCAAGTCTGCAAACTTTAAATGACTGAAAATAGTTGTGAGTGTGGTTCCATGGGACAATGAAACAGCATAAAAGCAGTTCTTGATGGTGAATGAGCCTTGTGCCAATTCATTTGGCGTATTATTAGCAACAAGCAGTTCTATATTACCTTTGCAATTTTTTTGTGTGTGTAAGATGTACTCACGGGCATTGCCTTAAGCACAAAGCATGCAATAAATATCCAGGATGGAGTGATTACTAGTATTGGGTCTGCACCGTTTATTTCATTGACAATCTATGGGAAGGAAGACAGATGTACATCAGTGAATTACAAAGATCCAAATTCTTAAGGAGTGAAGTTTGAACACTTTGTGATTTGAAGCCTAACACAAAATGAGCATTGAGTTTGTGTTGAACAATTTGGATAAGAATATACAGGGGAAGTTTTAAAATGACACTAAAATAGGTAGTAGAGTGGACAATGAAGGTTATCAAATATTCAGGGAGCTCTTGATCAGCCGAGTAAGTGTGTCAAGAAATGGTAAATGGAGTTTAATTCAGAGAAGTGCGAAATGTTGCATTTTGGAAAGTCAAATCTGGGGAGGACTTTCCACAGTGAATGAGGAATGTTGTAGAACAGAGGGATCTTGGAACAGAAGCACATTACTCATTGAAAGTGGAGCCATGGGTAGGCAGGGTGGTGAAGACGTCTTTTGGCATGCCAGCCTTCATAATACAGGGCACATAAGCAGAAATGTTGAGAGGCTATGGTGTGATGATTTAGAAGGCTGGTGAGGCTGCACTTTGACTATTGTGTTCAGTTTTGTTCACTCTACTGTTAGAAAGGTGTTACTAAACTGGAAAGAGTATAGAGAAGATTCATAAGAATATTGCTAGGACTTGAGGGAGTAAATTACAGGGAGAGATTGGAGGTTAGGACATCATTCATTGGAATATTGGAGGCAGGGAGGATTGTTTTAAATGTGTATAAAAGTATGAGGGGCATAGGTTTCAAATTATTTCAAATACAAATTTCAAATTATCATGTGTACATGTTTCTGTGGCCTGCTTCATTGTATCTTCAAATGCTGTGTTCTTTTCAAATGAAGAACATGGGCCTTGTGATCTCAAATGTTCTTGTAATTTACTTAATAGGTAATGGGCTTGACCTGAGTTATAAGCGGCACAATATATGAAAGAATGCTCAGTGACCGAAAATGCAGTTCTTGGGACTTCTAAAAATGTTTTGTTCAATTTTCTTTTATAGTAAAGGCCTAGAGAATGCTGTAAAACTTTGTAAATTGAATTATTAGACTTATCATTTTGGAACTGCCTTCTTGTTTCTCACCCCTCAGTTGTTTCATTTGAAATCTCGTGGAAGCCTCACCATGAGTCATGGCCAAAGTCAAATGTCCTGTGTATGAGTTACATGCAGATTTCCCATATGCCCATCTCTCTGCGTTCTATTAATGGCCTATGGAGGATAAAGTTATCTTTGTGATACTGGAGGGACATTTATAGACTTAATTTCAATAGGTTTCACTAGGTACATTTAATGTCAGAGGAATGTATACAGTATACATCCTGAAATTCTTCTTCTTCGCAGACATTCACGAAAACAGAGGAGTCCCCAAAGAATGAATGACAGTTAAACATTAGAACCCCAAAGCCCCCCCAAACGCCCCTCTCCCATGCACAAGCAGCAGCAAAGCAATGAACCCCTCCCCCACCACCATAAAAGAATCAGCATCCCCCCCCCCCGAACACTCAAGCACGCAGCAAAGCATCAATAAAGACACAGACTTGCAGTACCCCCAAGGCTACTCGTTCACCCAGTATTGGACATACCACAGGCTCTCTCTCTCCCTCATAAGGGTAAAAGAGATGTCCTCGTTTCACAGCGAGAGGGGAGACATAGCAAAGCAACTTGCTGATTTATGGTGTTAAAAGTCTGTTGCGTTGCTTCTTCCGAGCTCTGTGCCTAAAAAAAAGCTCAGGTCTCTGGGCACACAGCCAGCAGCCAGCTTGCTGCTTCTGTCTCCCACGACGCATCAAGCGTCGGCAGCACGGGCCTTGGATCCGCCCGCCTCCAGAGCCATGAAAATCCGGCACCTGAAGGCGCACTAATCTTTCAGACTGTATCCTCGGCATATCGAAAAGCGGAGAGCCGTGAGGCCCCGAGAGCGGGTCCCATTCCCGCAAAGAGCCGAAGTCAGCGTGTAATTCTAGGTCAGGGTCTTCAAAAAAACCTTGAAAAGGCGGAAGAAAAAGAGATATCATAGATAGAAATAAAGCTGTTTCTGAAAATGCAAGCAAAGGAGTCGCCGTTTGGCACCGCCCTTCTGCCCTTTCCTTATCACTCTTCCAAATCAAATAAAATAATTAAGAATGCAGCATGGTGATACCCCTTGTCATTGCCCCTTCAGACACCAGTGGAAACTATATACTATCTGTAAAATCCCCTAGTTTTATTCCATTCATTTCCTCTTGTTTAGGCTGCCAGCAGTACTAATGTCAGTGCTGTCATGGCAGAAGCTACTGGCCCCAAGCTGCCTGGATTTCTTAGACCCTCTTGCTTCTCCGTAGCAACAATCTTCTGTTGCCTAGACTTGGTTTGCCCTCATGTAGTACATAAGACCATAAGACATAGGAGCACAATTTGGCCATTCAGCCTGCCATTCCGTCGTGGCTGATCCTGGATCCTACTCGACCCCACACACCTGCCTTCTCGCCATATCCTTTGACGTCCTGACCAATCAGGAAATGATCAACTTCGTCTTAAATATACGCATGGACTTGGCCTCCACCACAGTCTGTGGCAGAGATTTCCACAGAATTACTCATCTCTGGCTAAAAAAATTCCTCCTTACCTCTGTTCTAAAGGATTGCCACTCAATTTTGAGGCTGTGCCCTCTAGTTCTGAATACCCCCACGTTAGGAAACATCCTCTCCACGTCCACCCTATCTAGTCCTTTCAACGTACAATAGGTTTCAATGAGATTCCCCCCTCATTCTTCTAAATTCCAGTGAGTACAGGCCCTAAGCTGCCAAACGCTCCTCACATGTTAACCCTTTCATTCCTGGAATAATTCTTGTGAACCTCCTCTGGACTCTCTCCAATGACAATACATCCTTTCTTAGATATGGGGCCCAAAACTGTTGACAATACTCCAAGAGCAGCCTGACTCGTGTCTTATAAAGGCACAACATTATCTCCTTTCTTTTATATTCTATTCCCCTTAAAATAAGTGCCAACATTGCATTTGGCTTCTTTACCACAGACTCAACCTGTGAATTAACCTGCTGGGAGTCTTGTACGAGGACTCCTAAGATCTTTCGCACCTCTGATGTTTGAACCTTCTCCCCATTTAGATAATAGTCTGCACTACCTTTCCTTTTGCCAAAATGCATTATCATACTTTTCCCATCACTGTATTCCATCTGCCACTGTTTTGCCCATTTTCCAATTTGTCTAAATCCTGCTGTAAGCGCATTGCTTCCTCAGCACTACATACCCCTCCACCTGTCTACAGGTAGTACAGACGCAGTGCGTTTTTGCCTATCTGTACTGTGTCTACTCGTGTAAGAAGGTCATCGGTGTCTGTACTGATGATAAGTTAGACAGTAAGTTAGATTCTTGGCATTCATGGAAAATACTGTCACCGAGCTGCTTATACTCATCTGTGAAGGGTTTCAATGTGCATCATTGTTCTCCCAGATTACAAAGTACAGGATAAAAGCATAGCTCTAATTTCTAACAATTTTCAAAATATCATCAAATAGAACAGATGATGAAGCAATGAATAAGGGGATTCCCCAGGAGCAGTTCAATCACCAGTATCGTATCTTTCTCATATGGTACTTGTTAAGAATGCATTAAATTAATTCTTAAAGCATTCAAACCCCTGGAGTATATCTGGACATGATCAGCATTGGGGAAGAGTTTGATCAGCAAAGTGAAGCAGCAAAGAGAAAAAGCTCTCTGAGATTTGAACAAAGATTTGCTGTTAAAATGTACTCACAAGCCGAAGAGGAAAATTGAGATGCTGTGTCCCATCTCTCAAATGCTAAATATAAGTTGAATTTCCTAAGAATCGACGTCTGTAGATCATGTCAAAATGTGATGTTGTTGACATATTAATAGAAGAATCTTAAATCAATGCATCAATTTGGAGATGGCATAGTGTTACTGATATGATAATTACAACATATTCCACTAATGGTTTGTCTTTTGAGAGTTATTATTACTTTTAAGCATTTTTCCTCTGTAAATATTTGTGTGTGTGCGCGCGCATAAAGATATAAGATCACCCCTGAATTGACTGTGTAATGAGTTTAGCTGCAGGAAGCTCTTTGTTTAGGCTTAACCAACTGGGAATGTAATGTTAGTTCAGGGACTGGTCTAGAATCTCAGGGCAGGTAACATTTATGCTTGCTTGCTGCCAATGAAGTTTCATTAAAATGAATGCATAACCAGTTCAAAACACAGCATAAGAATTAGTAGTTCCTTGTACAAGATCACAGCGATTTAGCCATAGCTTTTTGCCGTTTTATGCCTTACTGTGACCTAGTGAAAAGTTTATCAGGTTGTTAAGATGCAATCACTTTGTTTTTGTTTTTATACACTATTGATCCTTTCTCAATGTTTGACTCTGTTGAGGAGAGGAAGAGGTGATAGGATATGTTCAGGTTCCATTACCAATCAAACATGATGAATCACCTATTGTAGACTCAGCAATAGAAGATTGCTGGTTACTTTTTTTTTTAAACCAATACAGAATGTGCATTTTGTTCTGTTCTTCCGTTCCTTGTTGTTTGATTTTAATTGTATAAAGAAATGTGAAGATATTTTCTAAATACAAGTTTGTCTTATTGTAGAGGAGAAGTTGATTAGAACATAATGTTAGACAAAAAATGTTGAGGGCAATGTGCTTCTTCAATCACTTAATTGATTGTCAATCTGTTAAACTGATCTTTAACAAGTATTGCTGAAATCTTTGACATTCATACAAATATACATTGTATTTACAGTAAGAGAGGCACATTGCAGTGCAGCAAAACTGTTTTGTGTCAGTACTATACTGTATATTCAGATCTTCACCACTGTGAAAGATAGTTTGCTAACCACCATATATTGTGTCATGTTTTAACAGTCCAAAATTTATGGCAGCATGAACTATCCTGCATCATTAATGCCCAATTGTACTTAACAAGTGAAATTCTCCCATGGAACTTATGATTGGGAGCTGCCCTGTTTGCTGGTGTGCGGGTCTTTTGTGGTGGAAGAGAATCAGAGGACAGCGAAGGGAGGAAGACTGAAGGAATGAATCTGGAAAAATCTCTTCCACAAGCAAAGAGGAAAATCATGGTACTCATGTCAGCCAAACCCTGTCTTAGATAACTGCAAACACACCAATATTTCTAACGTTCAAAAGCATTCAGAAGCGTGCGTCAACTACTTTGAATTGTTTAATGCTGCAGTCTGGACTGATAGTTAGAGACCCGGACAAGCAGCACAGCAGCTGGGGATTTAAATTCCAGTAATTAAATACATCTGTAATCAACAGCACAACTACCAGATTGTCTTTAAGAACCTCTGGTTCACTTGGGGAAGGAAATGTGTCATCCTTGCCCCATGTGGCCTAAATGTAACATGACACTGACTGCACCGTGCTTGCCTTTTTGTTGCTCTTTGAGCAGACAGGCATGCTAGTCTGTGGGTAATTAGGAGGAGAAGTTAATGTAGACACATTCACTGGTGCTCATAGCCTTTAAAAGAGCAAAATAAAGTCAAGTTAATGACAAAAGCATTTCCCCAAAATACCTGATACGATTAATACTTAAAAGCACATAAATACATAATAAAAAAAACATCTGAATGAATGAATACTTTGTCCCTCACAGGTGTTTCCCTCATTAGTAGTGAACCATACTCAGAAGAGCCACTTGCCAGAACTTTAGGACTTATAAGTTTGTGTGGGAGTTATATGCTGTTATGCTGGTAAATGGTAACATATTGCTGTAAGATTTGGGCTGTAGTAACTGTGTCGGGCTTTTCAAATAAATTGCCCTAGTTTCAGCATTGTCAGTTTTACAAATGATGAATCTCCACGTTACCCCTTCTAACATAGGAAATACCCCCTCCGCCCACTAGTCTATTAAACTATAGCAATCATAATGGATAATTCCAGCTTAAATATATAAACTAAATAAACTCCGTTTATTGTCATTCAACTATACCATCAAATAAAACAATATTCCTCCTGAGCAAGGTGCACAAAAAAGTACATAGAACTCACACACAACACATAAAATAATACTACCACAAATAAAGTAACAAATAATAAATTATGTTCTGTAAGATAGACATTTAGCATAAGGTACTAAGGCAAGTCAAAAAATAAACAGTATAATGCTACTGGCAATTCCTAAGTGGTGGCAGGGAGTTCAGTAGTCTCACGGCCTGGGCAAAGAAGCTGTTTCCCATCCTAACAGTCCTTGTCCTAATGCTACACTGCCTCCTGCCTGATGGTAGAGGTTTGTTAGGTGAATGGGAGGGATCATTGACATTGCTAAGAGCTAACTTACATCGAGCAGAATACCATTTTCATAATAGAAACAAATAACTTTTTTTTAAGCCTTGGTTTATGCCTAAAGTTAAAGGTGTTAATTTTAATCAAGGGTCCAATGTTTTTTTGCCACTTTTATTCATTTTTTGAAATGTGATTACCTCTGGCCAGCCACGATTTATTGCCCATCCCTACCTACTGTCAAGCAGCTGATGGTGGACTGCCTTCACAAACTGCTGCAGCCATTTTACTAAAGGTATTCCCACGCAAGTCAAAATGAAAGGCCGATAGTAACATGTTTCCAAGTTAAGATGAGTGTGACTCTTGGTGGGGGATCTGGAGGTGGTGGTGCTTCCCTGCACCTGAGATCCTTCGACAGAGAGAGAGAGAGAGAGAGAGAGAGAGAGAGAGAGAGAGAGAGATTCTGGATTTTGGACGTGCTTGTGGAGTAGCCGATGTAAGTTACAACGTATTTTTTAAAACTTTTATACTTTCCCACAGCATCAGAGACCATTCAGCTTGTCAAGTCGATGCCTGCTCTCAGAGATATCACATTCCCCACTGATTTCCCTGTAGCATCCTCTCTGTCAATTCAAAGTTCAAAGTAACTTTATTATCAAAGTAGTTGTATCTCACAATGTAAAGCCCTGAAATTCGTTTTCTTGCGAGTATACGGAGTAAATCCAAGAAATATGATGGAGCCAATGAAAGGCCACACCCAACAGGTGGACAAGCACCCAATGTGCAAAAGGGAACAAACTGTACAAACACAGAAGAAACAAAAGAAAAAGAAACAATAATAAATATTGTGAACATGAAATGGTGAAATTGAGTCCATAGGTTTTGGGAACAGTTCAGATATGGAGCGAGTGAATTTCAGTGAAGATATCCCCTCTGGTTCAAGAGCCTGATGGCTGAGGGGTAATAACTGTTCCTGAACCCAGTGGTGTGCGTCCTGTAGCTCCTGTACCTTCTCCCTGAGAAGGCAGCAGTGAGAAGAAAGCATGGCCTAAGTGGCTGATCTGTAAAGCAAAAAGAGTATATGGAAGATAAATAGGAGGGAGAGTGGACATTATAGAACTGTCTACACTTCAAAGGTACTTTGGTTTTAAAGAGGCACATCTCGAATCTGTGAATATCTCTGTACAAATATTAATTTTTACATTGGTAGAAATATATGCATAATTAATCCATTCTGGTTTCAAACTCAGATGATGCCAAAGTGCAGCAGTTAACCTTATGGGTTGATCACATTTGGGTGGGTGGATGCTCAAAAGTAAGAATGCTTTGAGCAAGTTTTAAAGGTTCTCTCAGTTCACAAATGTTGAAGGTGCAGGAACTCAAGATTCAGCATGAGAAGCTGAATAGAAAAGGCGTCCCGGATTGGCAAATCCAGGGATTAATTTGGGTTAATTGAGTGATTAACCCAAAGTTCAACACTGAAAGTGAGGCATTGGTCACTTCTGACGGTTTCCCACTGCTCCATGCAATCATCTTTTTGTGTTGGTTATCTCTGCAACATGTTTGCAAAAATCTAGTGCCTGATTTTAAGCCAGAGTCTATTGCTACCCTTTGTCTTTGGCACTTGATTACCCATTCATGTGCTGCATCATATAGAATCCTTTACTGCACTGTTCTTTGCTTTTCTCCCTCTTTATTTATAAAGCCCGGGGATTAGTATGCTATTTTTTAACAGTTTTGTCAGGTTATCATGTCACCTTCAAAGCTATAATCATTACATCAGGTGATTCACAGAAATGACACACATTTCATGTTTTTTTTAGTTTTGAGTTTTCAGTAGCAGAGAATGGTGGCAATGTGGAAGAACAGATGCAGGAGAACTGGAATATTTATCACAGTTTCTATCCAAGCATTGCCAACAGAGTCAGTTCCCTTTACAAAGCTTAGGTACTAATAAAGTGCTTCCTTTGGCATTCTCAGGGAACATTGGCCACTATGAATATTGGGTTAAAGATGTCTATATTCATACCATTTGGAAGTTTTTCATTCCCCCTGATGCTGTGCCCAGTCTTCCAAATTATAGAAATTCCCACTTTGATTTTCATTCTGGCCTCTTGGGCTGCTGTGGAAGCAAAACAATTATTGGGAAGTGTGTCATCCAATGTAGAGATTAGAACTGAACAGCAATTCAATACGGGTTCACTTAAGTCATAATCACATTAATTGATATAAACAAGTGAAAGCATCCTTTGTAATTCTCGCTTCTTGTAAATTTGACCCATGACCAAGACTGGAGGGTAATTGACAGAAATGAACATGGCTCCAAAGCAGAAAAAAATTATGTGAAGTGGTTAAGCAGAAGATTATCAGAAAGTGCTTTAATTAATGCAAATGTTCTGTAATTATAATTTATTAGCATATTTAGTTCTTCTAGACTCCTTCTGTTTCCACTGATCATTCAGAGAACAAAACAAATAGACAAGGTTGCAATTGGCATATTAGCATACTGCGAGAGCACTTCATCTCATCACAGTCAGTTTGAGCTCCCTGATGATGTTTGATATTCAGCCAAACTGGCACTTTATATAAGACCGATTAAAGCCACTGGCCAAAGTCATGGATATTAAAAATATATAGACTGTTCATGATTCATTTATGTAGTTATTAAATACCCGATCATATGTCAGAGAGCGACCATGGATTGTGCAGTTCATTTAATCAAAAAGATATTATTTGTTAATTATGTTGAAGATGAGTGCAGTGAGGCACAATTTAAAATTACACATTGAATATGCACTTGTTTGAATTAGGAATGTATTTGATGAGAAATGAAGGAAGCTTGTGTAAGGCTATGCTGGAAAGGACTGGCAGTAAAAATGAAACACTCCTGTATTTAATAGTGTGTACACTTTTCTGTTGGGTCAACCATAAAAGTGGTCAATTGAGATGGCCTTAACAATATTTACATCCTTGAATCATCACCAGGTGATGCATGCTGATACTCCTACAACAAAGGCCTTGTTTACAACCTTCCTGGTTTTATTGGCGAGTGTGTCGTAAAATATAAATCAAAGCATCCCCATTTGCACTGATGAATGATGTACTGTGTATATCACAGAGGCAAATGTACAGCAACAGAATGTATTTAAGATTTATTTAAGAGTTTCCTGCAAGAACCAACAAGTGTTAATGATATGCTTTCATAGGTCGAGGCATAATAGGAAGTTATGTTGCAACTTTACAAATTACTGATTGTGTTGTGCTTGGAATACTATTGTGCCGTTCTAGTTGCTGCACAATAAGAAGGATGTGGTTGCTGTGGAGAGGATGCTGAGGAGATTCACCAGGATGTGATTGCGCAGGAGAAGGTGCAGTAGAGATTTACCAGGATGTTGTCTGGATTGGATAAGCTGAACTTGTTTTCACTACGGCAAAGGTAGCTGAGAGGTAAACTGATAATTATATCTAAGATTATGAGAGTCATAGATCGGGTAGACGGTCAAAATCTATTTTGACTGGTAGGAATATAAAATGCAAGATGGCATAGGTTTAGGGTGAGAGGTAGCTTAACGGGGATCTGAAAGTTTTTTGTTTTTTTTCCCCATAGTGTGATTGATATCTGACAGATACAATTACTATGTTTAAGTAGTATTTAGATATGCACCTAAATTTGGCAAAGCATAGAAGGATATGGTGCTAATGGCAGCAGATGGGATTAATGTAGGTGGGTAAAACAGTCAGCATGGACATGTTGGGCCTAAGCACCCATTTCTGCAATAAAAACAAAGGTTCATCAATCCTTTGTCAGAACTTTGTTTCCCTTTCAACAGTTGCTGCCTGGCTTGCTGAGCATTTCAATAATTTCTGTTTATATTTTGGTGTTTTCAACTGATCTGTTGCAAATTCTTGCAGTTGTCATTATGTAGCCTACCAGAAATAGTTCTTGTATGGACACGTCACAACACAAGAATAGATGGGGTGATGTTATCTTCCCTGACTAGGGTGTCAAGAGCCAAGAATTACAGTCTCAAAGTTAAAGGTCAGGTATTCAGTACTGAGATAAGAGAAAAAATATTTCCTCACCCAAAGATCCACAGATCTTTGTAATTCACAGCCCAGACAGGCTGAGGGGCCTCAATTGAATAAAATCAAAATGGACTTTTAGATAGAATTTTAGATATTTAGTGGTACTATGGTAAATGAACAACTATGATTTATTGAATGGTGGACCAGACAAGAAAGGATGAACGGCCTATTTTTCTTTTGATTTCTTATGTATAAAAGCATGCGTAGAAATACTTCAGTTTGCTCTGCCAGTTTTCAAGAGACCAACACTATGTTATTTGTGGTTGTGTATGCAAATATCCATCTCTCACTTGTTCATTCTATCTTTATCTCACTTCTCCTTTTCCTCTTATCCTTCCTCAAGGCCTCCCCTTTCTATAACAGACAACTCCACTTGAAGTGTGGATTAATAGTGGATTCATTTGAACTTGTTTTTCTGTGCTGAAATTACATGTAAGAACTATGCCTGCTCTCAGGACTTGGTACCCATTTCCTAAAGTGGGCATACCCTTCAGGACTTGGACCTAACACCTAAACCCCATGCATATTCCTCTTGTTGTGATGGCATCAGTGTTAACAATTTAGTGTAATTAACTATAGTAGTGACTGTAAGGACTTTTGATCTATGTAAATAACTTACAATGTACGAAGGATATCTCATGCTGTAAACAGTCTATATCCTCGCAGTGCATTGGCTACAAAGCTAGGCAGGGAGTTAAACACCTTTTCAAAAATCATCTGAGCTGGAAGCTTTCTTCAGGATTTCTAATGAGAAAACTTCGTGAAACTGAAAAAAGTTAAGTTAACCACATATTAGATTCAATGCAGAATCATTGCAGGCCTGAATATAATAATATTATTGATTATTATCATGATCCATATTTAACAAGGTAATACATACATGCAACAAACATTCTATAGCTATGCCATGGACTAACGTGAACTTGTGCCAATAGCAATGACCAATAAACATAATTCTTCTTTCAAAATACATCTGCTAAATGTTTACCAATATATAAGAAGCTTGAGACTCACAAATATTGCTGTTTTAAGGGCAAAAAAAAAAATGGATGGAGATTGATGTCTTTCTACTGTATGTGCTCCAAGTTAAAATCCAAATAAACCTGCACAGGAAATGCAAAAAAAACTTACAAACAGGAAATGATGTTTGTACAAATCGAACTACATACTAAACGAACAGATATTCTGAAGGAAGAACAAGAAGGGAGTTGTGCATAAATTTAATAACCCTTTTTGGGAGCAAAGAAATCTGCCATAATTTTTATTTTACCTATTGGTGCTGGTAGCTACTTAAAGAGCCCTTGAGTTGTGATCTAATGTTGCCACTGTTTGGAAGAGCTTATGGCCAACTATGACCATAATGGCAAACAGGGTGCATGTGGGAAATATGCAGGTCAGGTTTTAATACTTTTAAAGTGGTGCAAGCCATTATAACAATTCCTGAGTGTAGCAGCTTCCAAATTTTATGATTTGATTTTATTGTGACCAAGGATCCATATGCAGCAAATTGGATAACTGACAGCATGTTCAGAAGTTTAAAATGCAGGAACAGAAAGCAAAGTTGAGCATGACGTTCAACCAAAGGAAAAACAGTAGAAGGACTGGCTGATAACTTTGTCTTCATCTTTCTCCTGCACTGCTTTGGGGATTGGAAAAATTTAATAGCTCTATTTTAATCCCTGGAGAAAATACACTGACAATAAATTCTATTTTGAACTTTTGAACTTTGTAATAAGGGGAATATTATGATTGTCATGGGGGTTTCAATATGCAGACAGATTGGGAAAATCAGTTTCGTGCTGGATTCCAAGAGAAGGAGTTTGTAGAATGCCTACGAGATAGCTTTTAGATCAGTTTGTGGTTGAGCCCAGTAGGGAAAAGGCAATCTCAATTGGCTGTTATGACTTGATTAGGGAGCTTAAGGTAAAGGAACCCTAACGAGGCAGTGATCATAATATGATAGAATTGATCCTGCAGTTTGAGAGGGAGAAGCTAAAATTGGATGTATTACAATGGAGTAAAGGGAATTATAGAAGCATGAGAGAGGGATCTGAGATGGAGAAGATTTTCTTTCAGCAGACGGTTGTCAAACTGTGGAATTCATTGTCACAGATGACAGTGGAGGCCAAGTCATCGAGCATATTTAAGATTGACGTTGATAGATTTTTGATCAGTCAGGGCGACAAAGGTTATGAGGAGAAGGCAGGAGAATGGGGTTGTGAGGGCTAATAAATCAGTCATGATGGAATGGCAGAGGGCCATTCCAATGGGCCGAATGGACTAATTCTGCTACTTTGTCTTATTGTCTGATATTTTAGAGTCCATTTACAGGGGTATTCAAATGTAGGTAATTAATTTGGGTAATAAGCTTCATGAGCTTAGCAATTTTCTTATTCTTTCCTAGTTCTGTCAATATATGTAATTTTGTGTCTAATTTTTATCTCAGTGCTAGAATGCACCATTACATATCATCTAGCTTGAGGAAGTGTCCTTTATTTAATTATATAAATGAGTAATATTTAATGACATTTTCAGTCCAAATATAATCTATGCTTTTTTTTAAACTTTAGAAAAAATAGAAGTGAATATTTTAATTCCAGCATGATACTTTTCTTTAATAACTCATTTGAAAAAAATCACATGTAAATCCACAATTCTTCCATGCCGATGTGATATAACAATCATATAATTAGTACTTGATGCCTAGAGATTGCAATTAAAAATCAATGAGAAATGCAGGACACAATTGACATTAATTTTTGTTTCATTTAATGGATGATATGAACATTATTTGAGATTATAATTTAATGTATAATTTAAGACCCACACGTGGTACTAACCACTATTCACACCAGACCTTATGTAACTCATACCCAAGGATAGTACTTTAAATCCCTTTTTATTCCCTCTTTATTATGATGCTTCATACAGTAAGCTGGGTTTTGAACCTTGGGAAATATGTGTTCACTGGAATTCCTAACATCCAACAAGTCAATCTACTGACAAATACTCATAAAGTCCCAGGAATTCTTTATTTATGAAGTCCTCGTAGTCCTGCTGTGGTATTTTTCTATAAACATTATTTTGTGTTGGCACGTGGCCTAGTGGATAAGGCATCGGTCTAGTGATCTGAAGGTCACTGGTTTGGGCCTCAGCTGAGGCAGCGCGTTGTGTCCTTGAGCAAAGCACTTAACCACACATTGCTCTGCGATGACACCGGTGCCGAGCTGCTTGGGTCCTAGTGCCCTTCCCTGGGACAACATCGGTGGTGTGGAGAGGGGAAGGCTTGCAGCTTGGGCAACTGCCGGTCTCCCATACAACTCTGCCCAGGCCTGTACCTTGGAAACCTTCCAAGGCGCAAATCCATGGTCTCATGAGATTAACGGATGCCTATTATTTCAGGCCAGAGAGAAGAACATGAAGAAAAGCAAACTTGAAACAACAATTATTATTCAAAAGTAACATAAGGTGCACCACAGATCTGTGTGTATAGTTTATACAGAACAGGTAGATTTTTTAGATAATCTTGGTGAGGGTATTACCTCCTTTATGTCTCTGAACACCTGCATGTGTGGTTGGAAAAGAATAAAAAAGACAGTAGTTATCTGTTTGGTTTTGGTGATGAATAGGTCATTCGTTTGATATGGTATGTGACTGAGCCAGAGAGGCTGCAGAAATTATTTACAAGAATGTTGCCGGGACTGAAGGGTTTATGGGAATAGACTGGGACCGATTTCCTTGAAATGACATTATAGGGGTTTATAAAATCAAGAGGGGCACAGATGAGGTGGATAGTTGCAGTCTTTTTCTGTTTGGTGTGGGAGTCTAAAACCAGAGGGCATAGGCTTAAAAAGAGAAGGGAAAGATTTAAAGAGGAACTGATGTCCAATTTTTTCCACATGAAGTCACCCCTGTATGGAACAAGCTGCTAGAGCAGGTGGAAGAAGTAGGTACAGCTACAACATTCGGGCAGGTATGTGGATCAGAAAAAATTAGAGAGATAGAGCTAAGTCAGGAACTAGCTTAGGAAGACACCTTGGTCACCTTGGACAAATTAGGCTGAAGGATCCTTCCTCTATGGCTCTATGACGCCAGGTATGGATTCCTTTGCTTGAATAATAACCAACAATAACTCCTGCGTAATTGTATGAAAATAGTTCTATTAACATAATGGCAATTTTTTTCTGTGACTACCTAGAGTGTAAATTTATAGAATCTTCAAAATTTAATTGAGGTGGAATTCTATTTCTGTTTGTTCAAAAATTCCATGTTTTATTGTCATCTTTGTTCCAAATGTTTTTGAATATTAATATTGGAATGTATTAACAAGTATGAGTGCTGAAATCCCTTGTAATGGTAATAAATTTCATCTGAACAGAATTGTAATAAATTATGGAAATGCATACTGAATCCTTAGCCATTTAAAAATATATACCTAACTGATATAACTGATTCTATAAAGGGGAACTGCTTTTAGGATTGTGGTTTCAACACCCTGTGATCAGCGTTTTTTGATGACAACTTACTTGCTTTCTAAATTATAGCCATGAACTACCTGGCAGCTAATAAATTGGGTATTTATTTGTTCTAAGTTTGTGAGTATTAGTTTTCCTTTTTGGAGTTGGAGCAGGATCTATTTCTTTGTCTATCTGCTTCCCATTGGAATAGACGGTTATTAACGCTCTTGTACTGGGCAAAGAAATACTCTATATTAGCGTACATGATATTAGTTGCCCCAAACAATGAAATGGTCTGAGCAACACGCACAAAATGCTGGGGGATCTTAGCAAGCCAGGCAGCATCTATGGAAAAGAGTCCAGTCAATGTTTCAGACCGAGACCCTTCAGCAGACTCTTCATCGACTGTACTTTTATTTTGTGTGTGTTGCTTGTATTTCTAGCATCTGCAGATTTTCTCTCATTTGTGAATAAATTGGTCTGTTCTGACCTTTATGATTTCTTTCATTTTCTGGTTCCCTTTAATCTCCTAATTCTTTGAGGACTCTAATCACTTTGGTTAGAAATGTAAATTTGCTGCGGAATATGTAAATCTCTTTATAAAAAATTTGTTTTTTATCCTACAAGGTTTTAATTGCTTTAATGATACAACAAATGTATTGTCTTAAAATATTAGCAAGCAAACTGAACCAAAAATTCTAGGTTCAGCCACGTGGACCAGGAAAAACTACTTGCTATATAGAATTTACTATTCCCGGTCCACATGGTTGAACCTAGTTTTTACAGGAACAAAGATGAAAGCAGAAATCTATCACAGTAAATAATTTGCAGTAATGATCTCCTTATGAAAATGATTAAGAGATAAGACAGAAAAAGGGTGAAAAACAACAAGCCTGTTTTGGGCATGTATTGATTCTAAGCAGCAGTACAAGTTATCCTCAAATAAGGAGCGTTTTCCATTTTTACAGACATCCGGAAGTTGATTTCGTCCCTAAACTAGAAAGTACACAAAAATTACTTGATATTGTGGCCATACCTCCACAGCATTGTAATGAATGATAACAAAAGCACCGAGGATTGATGATAGCAATTACTAGAACTGGAGAAGAGAGGAGAAGCTAATTCTGCCATTCATGCATGTATGTATTTTGGACTTCTGAATTTAATAATATTATGAGAGCTCATTGGTGTGTAAGACATCAATAAGCCAGACGTCTGTAACCTGGGGATGGCCTGTACACATCAAGGTTTGCATTCCCAGAGCAGGTGGTTTTTGATCTGAAGTCTATTGAGAACTAAAAATCAGGTTATGTCATTAACAGTATCCTGCTGATTAGCCTGTGAGAGTGCCATTATTTTGTAATTCTCAGGTCCCAGTAATTTATGCCTTTCTTAGTACCAGCCACTATATTGCAATGGGAATGACTGCAATAGCATTCTGCCTCTGACTTCCCAGAACAAAGAAACAACAGAAAATACCGATGGTGGATGGATTTTAAAACTATAATTGGATTTTCCAGGGGTCCAGAAGTAAAATGTTATATGCATAATGAAATATGTGCAACTACAAAATCACAGATTGTGTTTTGTATGTGCAATACAGTAATCAAACCACCACTGTCCATTCATGGACCAAATAGGAAAAAATAGAGGTTGTGTGAGATAGAGTTTGTGTTTGTCCACTCTCTGTGTGGAGTCAGGAGCAGTAACTCCTCATTGCTCAGAATATGCCATGACATCTAATGATGGGTCCTCCTGTAGATTGCCATGATTACTGATGTTTTGCCTCAGGGAAAGTACTTCCATGGAGTCTGAATCTTTTCTCCTCTGAACTGATAGCAACATCTGGGCTCCTTCCAGTATCAATCAGGCTCTGCTATCACTATTTCCCAAAAGGGCAACTAACCTAGGCAATTACCACTCTCAGAGAGGTTGTGAAGCCAGAGCTGTGTCAGTTAGAGCCACTGTCGCTCACGTTCATCTTTCGAAGCCATCTGAAGCTGTCTGCATTGCAAGGGCTTGTCATTAAGCAACTTGGCTGCATTCGCAGCAGGAACACCGCACAGAAGCAGCAAGGAGAGCCTCAGATTGCAAAAGACGGGACAAAGGTGATTGGGCTGGACTGGGATCAAATGTTTCCCAGGTGTTGGCAAGGGAGCTTTGCTGAGATTTTGCCATCTGTGTTGTAGGTGTCAAATGCCACAAGCACATTGTGTTGAAGATAGAATGGTGTGGTGAGAGTTTAAATTGCTTAATGGGGCTGATGATGTGGCAGTTCCTTGATGCTGTCTTCTGAAGCTGCACTCACAGTACATGTACAGAGCATTCTTCCATGTCTTGGGAGGTGAACTTGTAGAGAGTAGTAGGGAGAGTTCTTTAGGATCAGTAGAAACACACTAATAGGGAGAAATAGTTAACTTTCCTTCACCTTGACATGTGGACTGTGGAAAATATCTGCAAAGCTGCGCATTGAATCCTTTTGATGTGACGATAATAACGTTCCAGCATAACTAAGCATCTGCTCAGCAGATCTGAGGCTTGGATATCGAACACGGCCATTTTCCTCTGAACCATTCATGGATCGAACAGCAGCTGAAATATGGGAGGCACGGCGGGCTGTCTGAGTGAAAGAATTAGCGATGTTTCCCTAATTTACAGGAAATTAAGAAAACATTCTGTCAATCTCTCAGCTGTCAGGAACAGAACAGACATCAATTTTGTCCATGAATATTGAATGCACTGCTGGTGTGAATTTGATCCCAGAGCTGAGTGTCTGAATGCATACCCAGTCGTTATCAAATCTATTTCCATCCTTGTATTACCAATCTCTATTCCAGTCTAGTCGAACTACTGTTGAAACCCTTATTTATATTTTTGTTATACCCTGGCATGCTTATACCAATGTCCTTCTGACTGTGCTCCCCACTTACCATCCTCCATAAAAAGGCCAATTTAAGCTCTGGAAACTTATATTATCTTAATTAATTTTTTCATTCAAGAATCTACAGACTTCTGCTAATAGTTTATTATTTTCTCAAAATTTTAGGTAATGTAGATTGCTGTGGTGATCTTTCTTATTATATCATTGACATTTTAAAAAAAGTCTTCTCATGTTTAGTGGTTTAATGCGACTACGATGTGTTTTTTTTTCCTGTAACACAGAATGGTTTCAATTATGTGACAAACTCTAAAATAGTACCTTGAAAAATAATTGTGACATGTATTATAAGAAAAAATGGGAATATATAAAAACACATAAATCTTTTGTTGATTATTGTCTTTTTGTGAACTAGATCAGAAATGCCTCAGTAATCTTTAGATTGCTAATCTGACAATGTGCATGCCCAGTACTCTGATAACACAATTACAGTATCATGAAAGTGTTAGATTTATTGCAGAATTTAACAGCTAGACATACAGTTTTGGGAGGAAAATTATTTTCTCTGTTAAATGACTTTTTGAAAATGCTCTTGAATCTGCAAAGCCAGAAGTATTTCAGTTTGACAACATTCAAATTTGAAGACAAATGGTGACTTGGTGGAGTATTTATTGTGCAGTGCCTTATTATTTATTCCTCGTTTTGCTTCACTTGCCTTTTATCTGGATCCTTTGTAGACCTACAACGTTCTCCTGTGTTATAGTATGACACTTCAAGCTGCCACCTGGTACCAATAATGTCCTGTGGTCACCTGTTGGAAGGAACGAGTTGAAAATATTTGCATGCTTTTCTGTTCTTCAGACTCAGTCTTTTCTACCAAAGTCTGAGGAACTCAGCCATATTCCTGGCAAATTTAAAAAGAGCTCCTTTCTCTTTAATTCTGCACCACTGTTATTGTAAAGCATTGTAATTTATTTATAGGCTTTGGCAGTCATAGTGATGGTCGCAATAAAACTTTGTAGGTATTACAAAACAACTTTCTGTCTTATTATTTCCAATTTTGTGCTTTCTCAGCGACTGCTTGGACTCTTCCTGTGCTGTTAGGTCCATGTAATTTTGAGCCCAGTACATTCAAATCCAGCCACTTTTTATTGAAATATCTCATCTTTCACACTCAACATGTTTAAGTTCCTGCTTTTTAATTTTATTTTAAAATTAGAAGACATAAAACATTCCTAGTTTTGCTGATTCAATAGATTTTTTTGAAAAAAGAGTCATTCAATAAAATGAAGAAATTAACTGCATTTATTTTGAAACAGTGAGGCATAAATACATTCCTGATTTGCTTGTTAAATGTTCCATATGGCGTTGCATGTGTATTGAACTCTAATGAAATGTAGTTCCTTAGACTATAATGGAACTGTAGAGAAACTGGTTAACACCATTATAATGCATATTAGCATATTTATCCAAGGACTAGAACCTAGACCCATCTCGATACATTCAGATAGTTAAAGGAATTAATGCAGGTTATAGGGCAATGTTTAACCCACCAACGCAATGAAAGACAAACATTGAACAAAATTTAACCATTAATGACTGGGACCGGGGGAGAGAGGTATGGCTGACCTATGGACTTTGTAGAAATGCTGGCTAGTAATTGAATGAAAGCTGGTGAAACAAAAGGGCCATGGACAGTATGTTAATTGGGATGCAGGTGGAGCACCTGTGAAACCACAGCGAATGTATGTTAATAGAAGTGATATGCCTAAAGAGTGACCATCTTGATGGCTCAACCCTAACACTCAAGGGTTAGCGTCATTTCCCTTGCTGATGAAGTATGAAATGTTGACACTGTATTGCCACATTATTGAATCTAACGGCCAATTACAGAAAGTTCTGGAAATCATTTATAAATATTTTTCTTCCAGATTATGAAGATTATTCTGTTAAGCTCCAGTTGTGCTGAGGGACTAAAATGTTGAATCTAAATTCTAGTAATGGAGGTGTTGGAGAATGGTGTGGTATGAAGTTAAATTGTCTGCATTTAATTGTTTCTCACTTTGAGTCTAGTCAAAATGTGTTGTTTTCCAGACTTTCAAAAATGTTAAATCTGAAACTGTAGTAGATTCTTTTAAATTAGACCTAGAAAAATATGGATATGTCATTGGTTCAGTGGATTCATAAATTACGTTAGTGACCTATTTGGAAAGTAAAGAGAGGAGGCATGGTAACAGAAAGTGAAAATCATCTTTGAAGTGATTCTGATCAAGTGGTGTGCATTACCTGAGTGTTATTACTGGATGTTTCAGCTCTTATTGTAGAACAAGTCAGCCGTTTTAGTAGGCTCAACTCATGGAAAATCTGTTTAGTTCGAATAGAACAGAATATCTTTGAATCCTTGCTGTTTTCCACATTTTGTTAGCTCTTGTATTATGTGAACAAAAGGATCAATGTAAACTCTGTGTGACTGTGCAAGGCGAGTAATAATGAGCCAGAAACCCCCTTTACATTTTTACAAATATTATTTCTGTGCTGGAAAAGAAGGATAATGGTCGGCAGACTTGCTGTCTCCAGCTTTACAACAAAGATCCATCCAAATGAACTGCATCTTGATATCGTCTTTTATTTTTCTAAAAATGGAGAACTTCCATGAAACTCATCCGAAAGAGACAATACCTTACCTAGTTTTTGTTCAGCTTGCGCAGGGAGTATGCTGTTGAATTATATTTTATCAGTTTATTATTTTCAACATGTCAACATTATAACCAACAGTATAAAATTAATTTAATCTCGAGACTGTAAACTTCTGAAATAGTCTTTTGTGATCCCTCCTCATTTACGTTCCCCTGCCTTTTGTGCATTCGAGGGATGTGGGCATCGCGGGCTGAGTCAACATTTAATTGCCCATCTCTGATTGCCCGTGAGAAGCTGCAGCCTTGAATCACTGCAGTGTATGAGCTGTGGGAATACCCCAAAGGGTGCTGTTTGCAGAAGGCTATTTAGATCAGGGATCCTAGACATCAGTTGTATTGTCATTCAGAAAGTTAAACTCATAAGAGGCTGAAGCACTGGAAGGATTTAGTTCCTACATGAAATTACTCTAGGGAGTTTGCTGTATTTTCTCTTTCATCCACTTTATAATCAGACTCTTATTTTCTGAGTAAATTGACTTCTTTGCGGAATAAAACATTTTCTGTGAATCACAAGGTCCTCAGCACTTCCAAATCTATGGCTGCGGCAGTGCAATTGATGTAGTTTGTTTCTTTGAATAGTTATTCTATTCAGTTATATTAAATGATAGTAACATTTTGTGAGATACTGGCTGGGAAATTCAGCTTTTCATTGAAATGGTTTGTGTTGCATGCAGCTGAAATTGATCAAAAATCAGCTTGTCCTAGGTGCACAGGTCTGTCAGTTCGCTATACTTGTTCCAGGTACATAATGCATGGAGGTTAAGGTGTGCAATGCACATTTAGACATTGTGTATTTCACCCGGACAGCCATGGCCCTTCAACACAAAGCCTTGGCCCTTTTGTGACTGAATTTTGCTGCAGCAGTTGGGAACAGGGAGGGCTTTTCTCATTGAAGTGAGTGAGCTTATCTTATGATTATAATTAAAGATGATTGGAGAGAAGTATAGGCGCGATGTTAGATGTAAGTTCTGTACACAGAGAATGGTGGGTATATGGAATGGCCCTGCCAGGAGTGGTGGTAGAGTTAGGTACATTAGGGGCATTTAAGAAAATCTTACACACATAGCTGACAGAAACATGCAGGGCTATGTAGTTTTGAATGATCTTAGGGTAGGTTAAATGGTTGACTAAACATCAGGAGTCGAAAGCCCTGCACTGTGCTGTAATATTCCATGGTCTATGTTCTAAACACAGCAGATTGCCCTGTGTATCTCCAGTTAATAAGGCACTGAAGTAATCCTATGCTACTGTACTCTGTACAAAGTTTTTTTTTATTCAGTAAATGGAAACTGGAGCATTATTTAAGTCATCTGGTAACATTGATTCCATAACACCAACTCCAGGAAATCATTGTTGTTAAAGCAATTAACAAGTTGCCTGAGATCAGAGCCTAATAAAACTACTGCATGCTATTTTCTGTTTGGTGATATTTTTATGACATGACTGATGCTCTTCAATATCATCATCACACATTGTGACAAATGCAGGCAAAGGATTTGCCAAACGTGTTTAGTTAAGTTTGCATTTTAATTTATTCTTTTCGAGATCAGTGAGACATTCAGAATATACATTTAAATATATTGACACCAAAATCAGTCAGTCTAATATACTCATGCCTTGCTGATTCTCATCCATTTCTATTAGAATTTTCTACTGTCTCCAGTTTCCTCAGCAGCCTTCCACCCCCCCCCTCGATAGTCAAAACAACAAGGAGTGATCTCGGTTGCTACTGCAACTTTCATATCAGTCTGTTGCGTCTGAAAAGTGTGAGGCTAAGACAAGTTGACCTTGTTGTGAGGGTCAGTGGGAAGTAAGTAATAGTACAAGTTACAAGAATACAGAATCTGAGGCCACAAACCAGGCACGCCCGGGATCCGCTTCAGTTTGCGTATAAGGAGAAGGTGGGAGTGGAGGATGCTATCACGTATTTGCTGCACAAATCACTCTCTCACCTAGATGGGGTCAGTTGTGCTGTGAGGATTACATTCCTTGACTTCTCTAGTGCCTTTAACACCATCCAGCCCAAGATCTTAAAGCACAAACTAACGGAGATGGGAGTAGACTCTCACATGGTGGATTGGATAGTGGACTACTTGACAGATAGACCTCAGTATGTGCGGTTGGGAGACTGTAGGTCTGACACAGTGGTCAGCAGCACAGGAGCGCCACAGGGAACCGTACTCTCTCCGGTCCTGTTTACCCTGTACACATCTGACTTCCAATATAACTCGGAGTCCTGCCATGTGCAGAAGTTCGCTGATGACACGGCCATAGTGGGGTGTGTCAGGAATGGACAGGAGGAGGAGTATAGGAAACTGATACAGGACTTTGTGATATGGTGCAACTCAAACTACCTGCGTCTCAATGTCACCAAGACCAAGGAGATGGTGGTGGACTTTAGGAGATCTAGGCCTCATATGGAGCCAGTGATCATTAATGGAGAATGTGTGGAGCAGGTTAAGACCTACAAGTATCTGGGAGTACAGTTGGACGAGAAGCTAGACTGGACTGCCAACACAGATGCCTTGTGCAGGAAGGCACAGAGTCGACTGTACTTCCTTAGAAGGTTGGCGTCATTCAATGTCTGCAGTGAGATGCTGATGATGTTCTATAGGTCAGTTGTTGAGAGCGCCCTCTTCTTTGTGGTGGCGTGTTGGGGAGGAAGCATTAAGAAGAAGGACGCCTCACGTCTTAATAAGCTGATAAGGAAGGCGGGCTCTGTCGTGGGCAAAGTACTGGAGAGTTTAACATCGGTAGCTGAGCGAAGGGCGCTGAGTAGGCTACGGTCAATTATGGAAAACCCTGAACATCCTCTACATAGCACCATCCAGAGACAGAGAAGCAGTTTCAGCGACAGGTTACTGTCGATGCAATGCTCCTCAGACAGGATGAAGAGGTCAATACTCCCCAATGCCATTAGGCTTTACAATTCAACTGCCAGGACTTAAGAACTTTTTTTTTAAAGCTATTATTAATGCTTTTTGAGTTAGTGATTTAGATGCATATCATATTATTACTGAGTTAAGTATTGTATGTAAGGAGTTTTTGCTACAACAAGTGTATGGGACATTGGAAAAAATGTTGAATTTCCCCATGGGGATGAATAAAGTATCTATCTATCTATCTATCTATCTTCTCTTGGGTGGTGGCAGTGGGACTCGGCTTACATGCTGCCACTAAGTCACCGCTTTAGGAGACTGAGCTAATAGGTGCAAAAGATCTTTATTCATTAGGACAAGCAGGAAGTTTGTTGGAGAAATTCTTAATAGAATCTCTCCAAAGTCAAAGTACATTGAGGCTTTATGCTATTAGGAACAAAGAAGATAACAGGTGATTTAATACAATTTCGATCATTACAATGATATTGTTAACTTCAGCATTTTGATTCTATTGAATTAAATATTTATGGTTTGATGCACAGAGTGATGCGCGCTGGTGAAGAAGCCACAAAGAGCAGGCACTCTGTTTGGCCGCATCTGGTGTGAGGAAGACTCCGGCCAGGGTCAACCTATGGAAAACATAGCTGGTCAGATGCTGAGAGACTGCGCAGCCCAGTTAAAAGAGGTTCTAACAGACATCTTCAACATCTTTCTGGCAGAGTCCACTGCCCCTACAGGCTTTCAGGCAGCCACTATTATTCTGGTGGCCAACAGGGAGACGGTAACCTGTCTTAATGACTGCCGTTCAGTGACATTAACATTAACAACAGTGAAGTGCTTTGAGTGGCTGTTTATGAACCACATTAAATCCTGCTTTCCTACATTGGACCCTTTTCAGTCCACGTATCGCACAAATCGGTCCACTGCCAGTGGCGTGGTGTTTACTCTACAACAAGTTCTGTCCCACCTGGAAAATGGTGCCTCAGACACTAGGATGCTGTTGACCAACTTCAGTTTGGCATTTAATACTATCATCCTTAAGAAAATGGTGGGAAATCTGTCCTCAATGGGTCTCAGCACCTCTCTCTTCAATTAGATCTTAGACTGGCTGAGGTATTGTGCCAAAAAGTCCATGTTGGCAACAACTAATCTAGTACTGATGCCCCTCAGGGCTGTCTGCTCCGCCGGCTGATGTTCACGCTGCTAATGCATGACTGTATTGGTACATCCAGCTCAAACTGAATCATTGTTTGCTTATGACACAACAGCGGTTGGCCTCATCAACAACAAAGATGAGACCGCATGCAGAGAGGAGGTGGTACAATGGTTGAGCACAACAACTTGAGTCTCAATGTAGACAAGACTTAAGGAGATGATTGTGGACTTCAGGAAGAAGTAGGCTGACCGCTCTCCACTGCCCTTAAGTGGTTTCTTCAGGGAGAGAATTAGGTACACCAAGTCTCTGAGAGTACACGTAATGGGCGATCTCACCTGGTCC
This sequence comes from Hemitrygon akajei, assembly GCF_048418815.1. NCBI lineage: Eukaryota > Metazoa > Chordata > Chondrichthyes > Myliobatiformes > Dasyatidae > Hemitrygon > Hemitrygon akajei. The sequence continues at coordinate 47,614,245 of NC_133140.1, forward strand.
CTCAACACTGCCTCTTCAGTCGATAAAGCACAGCACAATCTCCACTTCCTGGGGAGATTGAGGGAAGTGAGGCTACCCCCTCCCATTCTAACCGTTTTTACAGGAGCACCGCTGTCCTGACTTGCTACATCACCCTCTGGTACAGGAATTTCAAGGCACCTAAGTGCAAGATCCTACAAAGGATTGTGAGGACTGCTGAGAGAATCATTGTTGTCTTTCTTCCACCTGTCTGAGATATTTATCATGTATACTACATACACAAGGCCCCTAGCATTGTCAAGGATCCTCCCATTCAACCAATAATCTCTTTGACCCCTACTATCATGCAGGAGGTACCATAGCATTGAGACAAGGGTTGTTAGGATGGGAAACAGCTTCTTCCCCCAGGTCGTGAGACTACTAAACTCCCTGACACCCCCAGGTTTCATAACTTAGAAGCACCAGTAGCGTTACACTGTTTACTTTTTGACTTGTGTTGTAAATACACCTGGTGCTAAATGTTAGTCTTGTGGAATATATTTGATTATTTGTTAAGTTATTTGTAGTAGTATTAATTTATGTCAGATGAGCAATATGCATTTTTAATGTCTTTTGGTCCAGAGTAGCTTTGTTTCATTTGGTGGTATACATATACAGTATATGGTTGAATTACAATGAACCTGAACTTGAACGATTGGAGCACGTGCGAGTGACGAGACATCGATGAATGTTCAAACGCTTTTGCAGGTACAGAGTAATTCAGAAGAATGATCTTCTGAGGATAGAGAATCCAGGCACCCAAGATTAACAAAGATACAAGAAACTACAGGTACTAGAGCTTAGTGCAAAGTACGAATTGTTGGAGGAACTCAGAGTCAAGCAACATTTGTAGAGGAAAATGGATGGTCAATGTCATGGGTCAGTTCAGATGAATGGTCTTACCAGAATGTTGGCTGCCCATTTCCTGCTCAGATGCTGCCTAACCCATTGAGTTCTCCAGCAGTTTTTGCACCCAAAGTTAGCATTGTGAGTTTTGACCAACACCCCGTTTACTGATATTCAGAGCAAATATATGTTTGATGCCCTAAGTTATAAACTTAGTCCAATCTGGCATTTTTCTTGATCTCTATCACATGATGCAAAATAATTTAGCTGAAGAATCCTGGCTTTATGCAAGTCAACTAACATACCCCATTGCCTTGCATTTGGTTGATGCATAGGAGAACATCGTTTGGTCATTTCAGTTTGTGAACCATATATCTTGAAGGATCTCCTGCTGTGGGCAGTAGCCTGTCCTCTGTAGACTGCATTGTTCGTTTATTTTTATTTTCTTTTATATTTAGCACTGATTAATGCTTGTAGTTTATATTTGGACAGGTTCTAATTTTTTGGAGATTGGTTCTTGTTTGTACTAATGTCTGATAGAAAAATAATTTCTGAAGGATGTCCTTTGTCTAACAATCCATAACAGCCTTTTACATCCATGAAATGCTGGGGCAATGCAGTTTTGTTTCACTTGAGTCACAGCTACTGAAGTCTTAAGTTACTATATTATTCTGTAGAACAAATATACACCATTAAAGATTTTAGAATGTCTTCCTTGAGGGTGAAAGGTTTTAACATCTGAGCATATTGAAGACTACATTTATTAGAGTGTATTGACAAAAAAACTGATTTTATATATTAGCTCAAACCTTTCCTACTTCTGAACTACTGTCACTGCATTCTGCAGCCTGTAATTTCCCTTTAAGTTATGTAATTTTGAACCATCTTAATGAACTAGCAATTTGACAATCTTCTGAAGGACTCTGCAGATAACTCTCATGTATGCAGCTACGGCACCTTTAAGCAGATGACAGTACATTGCTATAGCCTGAAGAGAGGGAGGAGGAAAGGACTCCAAGCTAGACTAAAACATCTGGGTATGAAATTTTCTCTACCCAGTATCTTGTTGTCAAAGATACAAGATTATGGAACTAAGGGCAAGGTTTCTGTATTAGAGGGAAATGAGGGATTACTGCGTTCTGTGTTTCATGGAGACATGGCTGACCTCATATTTGAGGGCTTCTTGATAGAATGGATGGACTGGACTGCTGATTTGGAGAAGGCAGAAAGTGGAAGGTCCCTGTTTCTTGATTAACTGTTCATGGTGCTCAGACATAATGGTTCTGTTGCACCCTTGTCTCCCCCAGCCTGGAACATGTAATGATTTTGTGCCGACCTTTCTACTTACCGAGAGTTCTCCTCTGTGACCAAATTTGGATCACTGAAGACTGCTCGACAGCTGTGTCAGGGCTTGAATGCTACCACTTCCTACAAGGTGAAACTAAGTGTCATAGGTGACAACAAGGATTTGCTCCAGATGAGCTCAATGCCTTTGACCTTGACCATCAAAACACAAGAGGCACCTTCACAAACTCTGCAGCCCCTGAACACTTGTGATTTCAGTCTCTGAAATGGCATGAGAGCATCCTTCGGGGGGGAGGGGGTGAACCCATGGAAAGAATCCAGAATATATGGGGTACCAGGCTGAGTACTAAAGACCTGTGCTGATCGAGTCCTGTGCTGGAGAGTCCACAGATATATTTATCCTCTCGCTTTGTCAGTCGGAGTTACCCAACCTGCTTCAAGCAGGCCTCAATTATGCTGGTGCCTAATAAGAACATGGTAACCTGCCTCAATGAATATCATCAGGTAGCACTTACCTGATGATACTTTCATCTGTTGAAATGCTTTGAGAGGTTGGTGATGAAACATACCAACTCCTTCCCGAGAACTGACTTGGACCTGCTCCAGTTGCCTACCATTATAACAGGTCAACAGCAGATGCCAATTCATTCGGTGTTCCCTCAACCCTGGCACTTCTGAACAGTGAAAGTGCATATGTCAGCATTCAATGTTATCAACCCCTCAAAACTAATCAATAAGCTTCAAGACCTTGGCCTCAATAACTTCTTGTATGACTGGATTTTCGATTTCCTCACTTGCAGCTCCCAGTCAGTTCAGATTGGGAACAACATCTCCTCCACAATCACCATCAGCCCAGGTGCACCATAAAGCTGTGTGCTTAGTCCCCTGCTCTACTCACTCTATACTTATGAATGTGAGGCTAAGCACAGCTCTAATGCCATATTTAAGTTTGTTAATGAAACCATTGCCATGTGATGAATCAGTATATAGAAAACAGATTGAAAATCTGGCTGAGTGGAGCCACAACAACAACCTCTCACACACTGTCAGCAAGACCAAGGAGCTGATTATTGAGCACAGGAGGAGGAAACTGGAGGACCACAATTTAGTCCTCTTTGGGGGATCAAAGTAGGAGAGAGTCAGGAACTTTAAATTCCTCGGTTTTATTATTTCAGAGAAATTGCCCTGGGTCCCACACCTAAGTGCTATTACAAAGAAAACACAGCAGTGCCTCTACTTTCTTAGAAGTTTGCAAAGATTCGGCATTTTATCTCAAACTTTGACAAAATTCTGTAAATGTGCAGTAGAGCGTATTTTGACTGGTTGCATGATAGCCTGCAATGAAAACTCAAATGCCCTTGAATGGAAAAGGTGATAAAGGGCAGTAGATACAGCCCAGTGCATCATGGGTAAATCTCTCTCCACCACTGAGCACATCCACATGGAGTTTTGTCAAAGGAAAGCAACATTCATCATCTCGGACCTCCACCATTCAGGCCATGCTCTCTTCCCACTGCTGCCGTCAAGAAGGAGGTACAAGAGACTCAAGACTTCCAGCATCAGATTCAGGAACAGTTATTAGCCCTCATCCATCAGCTTCTTGAGGGGATAACTCTACTCAGCTTTACTCACCCCATCACTGAACTGCTCCTACAGCCTATAGACTCACTTTCAAGTTCATTTCATTTCATGTTCTTGGTATTTATTGCTTATTTATTATTATTATTTCTTTTTTGTATTTGCACAGTATGTTGTCTTTTACACATTAGTGTTTGTCTTGTTAGGTATAATGCCCTCAAGGAAATGAATCTCAGGGTTGTATCTGGTGACATATATGTATTTTGATAATAAATCTACTTTGAACTTTGAACCCTTTACCATTTGGGCAGAGTGAGCATGAGATTCATAGACCTTTCATTAGAATTTCTCACTATTGTTAATCTCCCATAAAGATTTCACTCATGCAATAAAAGGATACAGCAAGAAAGCACAAAATCTCCTCATTGATGGGGGACACTTTCACTGGCTTTTGAAATACAGCATAATTTATGCCATCTGCTCATCATTATTTATACCATCTATCTGTCTGAATGATACTTGGACATGCTGGAGACAGTAGTACTGTTTGCTGAGTTCTCACCAGGTAATTCATACTTCACAAGTGAACAGGAACATTGTTTGGGAAAAGGAAAGCATTGGTAAGACTATCTGAAAAGGACAGAAACCTTCAATCCTGCTAATTTGGATAGATTTGTTAAACAACTCAAGGAAAAAAAATAAAGAACATCAGAGGCACTGTTCGGCAGAAAGATTGCCTTGAGGAGGAGAGGCATGATGTCTCATTCCTCTGTGGCAATGCTTTGTCCTGTTGTAAGAGTAGTTGTGTGCACAGATCATTAGATGTGGCAATAAAGTGGGTACCTGAAGATTCAAAATTGCAATACAATCAATTCATAGTGTCATAGAACATTACAAGTAGGAATAGGCTCTTCAGTTTATCTAGTTCATACCAAACTGTTATTCTGCTTAGTCCCATCGACCTACACCTGGACCATAGCCCTCCATACCCCTCCCATGCATGTACTTAGCCAAACTTCTCTTAAATGTTGTAATTGAACCATTATCCACCACTGGAGCTAGTAGTTTTTTCTACATTCACACCACCCTCTGAGTAAAGAATGGGCTCCCTCAGGTTGTCCTTTAATATTTCACTTTTCACCTTCAAACTAGTGGAAAAAGTTTGCTTTAATTTACTCTATCTATACCTCTAACAATTGTGTTCAGCTTTATCAAAACTCTCCTCAATCTCCTACACTCCAGGAAATAAAGTCTTAATCTATTCAATCTTTCCAAATAACTCAAATCTTCAGGTCCTGGCAACATCCTTGTAAATATTCTCTGCACTCTTTAAATCTTATTTGCATCTTTCCTGTAGGTAGGTGAGCAAAACTGCGCACAATACTCCAAATTAGGCCTCACCAACATCTCACACAGTTTCAAAATACTATCCCAATTCCTGTACTTACATTGATTTATGTGCCGGTAGCTCTCTTTTTATGACCCTATCTACCTGTGATGCTACTTTCAATGAATTATGGATCTGTATTCCTAGGTCCCTCTGTTTCACCACACCCCTCAGTGCCCTACCACTCACTGTGTACGTCCTACCCTGCTTTGTCCTCCCACAGTGCAACATCTCACACTTGTCTGCTAAATTCTATTTGCCACTTCTCAGCCCATTTATCCAAATAACCCAGATCCTGCTGCAGGCTTTGGCCTTCCTCCTTGTCCTCTATGCCTATAATCATCTACAAATTGGCTGGTCCAGTTTACCATCTCATCATTTGAATAATTAATATAGATAACAAACAACAACAACCCAACATTTACACCACTAGACTTTATGGATCAGCCTCCCATGTGAGACTTTGTCAAAGGCCCTGCCAAAGTTCACATAAACAACATCCATTGCCTTTTTTTCATCAACTTTCCTGGAAAACTCCTTGAAAAATCCTAGAAGATTGGTTAGACAGCACCTACCCCACACAATGCCACATTGATTATACTGTATCTAATCAGGCCCTGTCTATCTAAATTTTATATATATTGTTCCACGCAATACAGTAGTTTCCAATAATTTACCTATTACTTATGTTAGATGTACTGGTCCATAATTTCCTGACTTATTCCTAGCACCTCTCTTAAACAACAGAACATTTGCTATCCTCTAATCCTCCAGCACCTCACCCGGAGCTAGTTAAATTCCACTCCCACGACTCTGACAATCTCTGCAGTACCCTCCCCTCTAGGTGTTGCCTTGTCAGACCCTACAGACATTCACCCTAATTTGCATCAAGGCAGCAAGCGCCTCCTCTTTTGTAATATGGATGCGGATCATGACTTTATTACAGTTTTGCCTCAGTTCTGTAGATTCTGAGTCCATCATCCGAGTAAATACAGATGCAAAAAAAAAATCAGTTCAATATCTCCCCTGTCTCTTTCAGCTCCTTGCATAAATGGCAACACTGATCCTGAATTGGATCAACTTTGTCTCTTGCTATCCTTTTGCTCTTAATATATCTGTAGTAGTCTTTGAGATTCTCTTTCACAGAGCAATCTCATGTCTTCTTTTAGCCCTTCCAGTTACCCTCTTAAAGTGTTCTCTTGCATTTCTTATACTCCTCAAGAGCATCATTTGTTCCTTGCTGCCTATACCTGCTATGTACCTCCTCCTCCTCCTCCTTATCCAGGGCCTGTAAACTTGTTAGCCTTGCCTTTTATTCTAACAAGAACGCACAAACTCTGTACACTCAATAGTTCACATTTGAATACCTCCTACTTAACAAGCATTTCTTTGCATGAAAGCAATGAATCCCAGTCCACACCTGCCAAATCCTTTCTGATGCCTTCAAAATTGGCCTTTCTCAACACAAGGATTAATCCTACTCTTCTGCATAATTATATTGAAATTAATGGAATTATGATTACTTGACAAACTCTATCCTGTCCTTTTACAATATGAAAACCTCAATCAATATGTGGAAAGTTAAAATTACTTACTTTCACAACCTTTTTTTTCTCAGAGCTGTCTTCTACCTCTCCACAAATTTACTTCTCTAAATCGCACTGACTTTTGGGAGATCTATAATTTAAGTCCATTAACTTGGTCATCCCTTTCTGATTCCTTAGTTCCACCCATATAGCCTCAGTAGACGAGCTCTCCAGTCTGTCCTGTCTGTGTACTGCCATGACATTTTTCCTAACATGTAGTGACACCCCTTCCCCTTTAATATCTCCCCCCCCCATCATGCCTAAAACAACAAAATGCCAGACCATTGAGCTGCTCGTCCTACGCCTCCTGCAAACAGTCTCACTAATGGATACAATATCATAATCCCGTGCTGAACTGTGCAACAAGCTCATTCTTATTTTACCTACAATACTCCTTGTACTAATGTAGAAACAGCTCAGAGCATTAATCCCACCATGCTCAATGTTTCTTTCCTGTCTTTGTATGTAAGCTTAACATAATTTTTCCCACAACCGCTGGCAAAACAGGACCTTCAAGGTAGCAATCTCTGGATTGCTGCCTTTGCCACATGCCAGTGAAGACAAGAATAGGATGATTTGACTCATCAATGAGGAGCTGAGGAACTGGTGCAGGGCGCAGAGTTTTCAATTTATGGATCATTAGAATCTCCTATTGGGAAGGTATGATCTGTACAAACGAGATGGGTTACACCTGAACCCAAGAAGGAACAATATTTTTGTGGGCAGGTTTACTAGAGCTGTTGGAGAGGGTTTAAACTAATTTGGCCGGGGAAAGGGAACCAGAGCAATCGGACTGAGGACTGGAGTGTTGGTTTACAAGCAGAGGTAGTGTATAGTGAGACTGTCAGGAAGGCCAGGCAGATGATAGACCAACATTGCAGTCATTGAGATGGGTTGTAGTGCAAAACGGTGGCAAATACAGGACTGAAGGTGTTGTATTTGAATGCACACAATATAGGAAATGAGGTAGATGATCTTATAGCACAATTAGAGATTGGCAGTTATGATGGAGTCATGGGTGAAAGACTATTGTAATTGGGAGCTTAATATCCAAGGATACAAAATCTATCATAAGGACAAGCAAGTAGGCAAAGGAGGAGGAGTGGCTCTGCTGGTAAAAAAATTAAAACAAATCTTTAGATAAAAGTGACATTGGATCAAAGGATGCAGAATCCTTGGTGTGTAGAGTTAAGAAGACCCAAATGGGAGTTATTTACAGGCCTCTAAACAGTGGCTAGGATGTTGTCTACAAATCATAGTGGGAGATGGAAAAACCATGTCGAAAAGGAAATGTTACATTAATATGGGGGATTTTAATATACAGATTGATTGGGAAAATCAGGTTGATGCTAGATCCAGAGAGAGAATTTGTGGAATGCCTCTGAGATGGCTTTTTGGAACAGCTTATGGTTGAGCCAACAAGGGGATCAGCAGTTCTGGATTGGGTGTTGTATATTGAACTGGATTTGATTAGGGAGCTTACAGTGAAGGATCCCTAATAAAACAATGTTCATAATGTGATAGAATTCACTCTGGAATTTGAGAGGGAGAAGCAAAAGTCAGATGTATCAGTACTACAGTGGAGAAAAGGGAATTACAAAGGCAATAGAGAGGAACTGGCCAAAGTTCATCGGAAGGGAACACTAGCAGTTATGATGGCAGAGCAACAATGGCTAGAGTTTCTGGGAGCAATTTGGAAGCCACAGGATAGATACATTCCAAAGAAGATATTCTAAAGGCAGGATGTCGCAACCATGGCTGACAAGGGAAGTCAAAGCCAACATAAAAGCAAAACAGACAACATATAATAAAACAAAAATTAGTGGGAATTTAGAGGATTGGGAAATTTAAATAAAACCTCAGAAGGCAACTACAAAAAATGGGGGGGGGGGGGAGTGGGAGAATGATGAAATATGAAGGTATATGCTAGCCAATAATATCAAAAATGATACCAAAAGTATTTTCAGAGAGTATTAAAAGTATTAAAAGAGAGGCAAGAGTAGATATTGGACCACAGGAAATTACATTGGAGAGATAGAAACATAGAAAAACTACAGCACAATACAGGCCCTTTGACCCACAAAGTTGTGCCGAATATGTCCTTACCTTAGAAATTACTAGGCTTACCTGTAGCCCTCTATTTTGCTAAGCTCCATGGACCTATCTAAAAGCCTCTTAAAAGACCCTATCGTATCTGCCTTCACCACCGTTACCGGCAGGCCATTCCACGCACACACCACTCTGAGTAAAAAACTTACCTCTGACATCTCCTCTGTACCTACTCCCCAGCACCTTAAACCTGTGTCCTCTTGTGGCAACCAGTTCAGCCCTGGGAAAAAGCCTCTGACTATCCACATGATCAATACCTCTTATCATCTTGTACACCTCTATCAGGTCACCTCTCATCCTCCTTCACTCCAAGGAGAAAAGGCCGAGTTCACTCAACCTATTCTCATAAGGCATGCTCCCCAATCCAGGCAACATCCTTGTAAATCTCCTCTGCACCCTTTCTATAGTTTCTATACAGCTGTAACATTACCTCTTGGCTCTTAGCTTCCACATCCTTCCTGTAGTGAGGCGACCAAAACTGAGCACAGTACTCCAAGTGGGGTCTGACCAGGGTCCTATAGAGTTGCAACATTACCTCTCAGCTCCTAAATTCAATTCCATGATTGATGAAGGCCAATACACCGTACGCCTTCTTAACCACAGTGTCAACCTGCGCAGCTGCTTTGAGCGTCCTATGGACTTGGACCCCAAGATCCCTCTGATCCTCCACACTATCAAGAGTCTTACCATTAATACTATATTCTGCCATCATATTTGACATAACAAAATGAACTACTTCACACTTATTGGCTTGAACTCCATCTGTCACTTCTCAGCCCAGTTTTGCATCCTATCAATGTTCTGCTGTAACCTCTGACAGCCCTTCACACTATCCACAACACCTCCAACCTTTGTGTCATCAGCAAACTTACTAACCCATCCCTCCACTTCCTTATCCAGGTCATTTATAAAAATCACGAAGAGCAGGGGTCCCAGAGCAGATCCCTGAGACACTCCACTGGTGACCGACCTCCATGCAGACTATGACCCATCTACAACTACTCTTTGCCTTCTATGGGCAAGCCAGTTCTGGATGCACAAAGCAATGTCCCCATGGATCCCATGCCTCCTTACTTTCTCAATAAGCCTTGCATAGGGTACCTTATCAAATGCCTTGCTGAAATCCATATACGCTACATCTACTGCATTTCTTTCATCAATGTGTTTAGCCACATCCTCAAAAAATTCAATCAAGCTTGTAAGGCATGACCTGCCCTTGACAAAGCCATGCTGACTACTCCTAATCATGTTATACCTCTCCAAATGTTCATAAATCCTGCCTCTCAGGATCTTCTCCATCAGCTTACCAACCACTGAGGTAAGACTCACTGGTTTATAATTTCCTGGGCTATCTCTACTCCCTTTCTTGAATAAAGGAACAACATCCGCAAACCTCCAATCCTCGGGAACCTCTCCCATCCCCATTGATGATGCAAAGATCATCGCCAAAGGCTCAGCAGTCTCCTCCCTCACCTCCCACAGTAGCCTAGGGTACATCTCATCCGGTCCTGGCGACTTATCCAACTTGATGCTTTCCAAAAGCTCCACACATCCACTTTCTTAATATCTACATGTTCAAGCTTTTCAGTCTGCTGCAGGTCATCACTACAATCATCAAGATCCTTTTCCATAGTGAATACTGAAGTAAAGTATTCATTAAGTACCTCTGCTATTTCCTCTGGTTCCATACACACTTCCCCACTGTCATACTTGATAGATCCTATTCTTTCACGTCTTATCTTGTTATTCTTCACATACTTGTAGAATGCCTTGGGGTTTTCCTTAATCCTGCCCGCCAAGGCCTTCTCATGGCCTCTTCTGGCTCTCCTAATTTCCTTCTTAAGCTCCTTCCTAGTAGCCTTATAATCTTCTAGATCTCTAACATTACCTAGCTCTCTGAACATTTTGTAAGCTTTTCTTTTCTTCTTGACTAGATTATTTCAGCGTTTGTACACCACGGTTCCTGTACCCTACCATAACTTCCCTGCCTCATTGGAATGCACCTATACAGAACTCTACACAAATATCCCCTGAATATTTGCCACATTTCTTCCATACTTTTCCCTGAGAACATCTGTTTCCAATTTAAGCCTCCAATTTCCTGCCTGATAACCTCATAATTCCCCCTACTCCAATTAAACACTTTTCTAACTTGTTTGTTCCTATCTCTCTACAATGCTATTGTAGAGGAAATAGAATTATGATCACTATCTCCAAAATGCTCTCCCACTGAGAGATCTGACACCTGACCAGGTTCATTTCCCAATAAGAAATGAAGTACAGCCTCTCCTCTTGTAGGCTTATCTACATACTGTGTCAAGAAACCTTCCTGAACACACCTAACAAACTCCACCCCATCTAAACCCCTCAATCTAGGGAGATGCCAGTCGATATTTGGGAAATTAAAATCTCCCATCATGACAACTCTATTATTACACCTTTCCAGAATCTATTTCCCTATCTGCTGCTCGATATCCCTGTTACTATTTGGTGGCCTATAACAAACGCCCAGTAAAGTTATTGACTCCTTTCTGTTCCTAACCTCCACCCACAGAGACTCGGTAGACAATCCATCCCTCCATGGTGTCCACCTTTTCTGCAGCTGTAACACTATTTCTGATCAACTGTGCCATGCCCCCACCTCTTTTGCCTCCCTCCCTGTCCTTTCTGAAACATCTAAAACCAGGCACTTTAAGTAACCAATCCTGTCCCTGAGCCATCTGTTATGAACCCCGTAACTGGGTCACTTACCAGCAAAGATAGAGAGGTCCGTTGAAGTCTGAGGGTACTATTTTTAAATGTTTTTATTTATAAAGGGGCACAAAAGTAAGGTTAATACAAACATTCAGATAATATACGTCATCAATACTCAATCTAAAGCGTGGGTATAGTAATAATCATCAATAAGAAGTAGCTCTATCGCTTTGTCTAGGGGTAAAATATTGTCCGATGGAAATATAAAAGTCTCTCGAGCTCATGCAGGCTTTTTGTCTTTTGGGGACTGCTGGGTTTCACTTGTTGGAGAGAGAGAGAGAGATTTTTGGTGAGAAAAGAAACTTGCCAGTCTTTTTGGACGCAAACCGTTGAATCGGGAACGTGGGTTCCCCGTTGTCAGTTTGAAGTCCTTTTCGGTGTTATCAGCCACCCGTTCCCCAGGCCAGGAGAAACGGACCACACGTGGCTTCCGAATAGCTTCCCGTTATCACGGGAGCGATGAGCGATGGTGTCTCCTTCTGGTGCGTCGCTAGGGGACTGCCCCCTGCAGCCCCTCTTTTATCTTGACTTGCAGGGTTGTAGATGTCAATCAAGGTGGGGTGATACAATCCCCACCCCACATTGCCCGAGGGTGTACACGTAGCCCTGATAGCTGGCACGTAGCATAGGATCGCAATCCACAAAGGTGTCTCCAAGAAACAATGGTCAAATCCATTGCGTTGTCTTTCTGAGGATTCTCTCTCATTTCCTGGGTCCAAGACCTGAATTAATAGCGATCTTGCGATTCTCAGGAAGGAAGGGGCTGGGATCATAACACATCCGAGTCTCTGTAATAGCCATCACATCATATCTCCAAGTAATGGGAAACAAAGAAATAGCAGATGAACTGAATAAGTATTTTGCATCAGTCTTTACTGTGGAAGGCACTAGTAGGATGTCTGAAGTTCGAGAGTATCAAGGGGCAAGAGTCAGTGCAGTCGCTGTTACTAAGTAGATGGTGCTTGAGAAACAAAGGTTTGAAGGTAGATAAATTACTTGGACCAGATGGACTACACCTCAAACTTCTAAAAGAGGTAGCTGAAGAAACTATGGAGGCATTAGTAATGATCTTTCAAGAAATAATAGTCTTGCATGGTTCTGGAGGACTGGAAAATTGCAAATATCACTCCACTCTTCAAGAAGGGAAGGAAGCAGAAGAAAGGAGATATTAGATCTGAAGTCAGAGGCTGGGAAAATGTTGGAGTCGATTGCTATGGATGTGGTTTCAGGGTACTTGGAGGCACTTGGCAAAATAGGCCAAAGTGAGCATGGTTTCCTTAAAGAAAAGTCTTGCCTGACAAATCTGTTGGAATTTTTTGAAGAAGTAACAAGCAGGGTAGACAAAGGAGAATCAGTGGATATTTTGTACTTGCACTTTCTGAAGGCCTTTGACAAGGTGCCACACATGAGGCTGCTAAATAAGTTAAGATAGCATTGTATTACAGGAAAGACACTAGTATAGATAGGGCATTGGCTGATTGGCAGGAGGCAAAGATTGGGAGTAAGGAGATCCTTCTCAGATTGGCTGCTGGTGACAAATGGTTTTCCAGAGGGGTTTGTATTGGGACCGCTTGTTTTCACACTGTACAGTATGTCAATGCCTTGGAGAATGAAATTGATGGCTTTGTGGCTAAGTTTGTGGCTGATACAAAGTGAGGTAGAGGTAGTGTTGAGGAAGCAGAAAGGGTGCAGAAAGGGTTAGACAGATTAGGAGAATGGGCAAAGAAGTAGACGGTGAAATCCAGTGTCAAGAAGTGTATGGTCATGCACCTTAGTAGAGGGAATGAAAGCATAGACTTTTTTAAATACAGAAATTTCAAAAATTCGAGCTGCAAAGGGATTTGGGAATCCTTGTGCAGGATTCCCTAAAGGTTAATTTGCAGGTTGAATCGGTGGTGAGGAAGACAACTGCAATATTAGTATTCATTTCAAGAGGACTAGAAAATAAAAGCAAGGATGTAATGCTGAGGCTGTATAAGGACTGATGAGGCCTCACTTGGAGTATGGTGAGCAATTTTGGACTCTTTATTTAAGAAAGGATGTGCTGACATTGGAGAGGATTCGGAGTGGTTCACAATAATAATTCTGGGAATGAAAATGTTAACATGTGAGCAGACATTGAAGTCTCTAGGCCTGTACTCACTGGAGTTTGGAAGAATGGTGGGGAGAATCACATTGAAACCCATTGAAAGGCCTAGATAGAGTGGACGGAAAGAGGAGGTTTACTTTGGTGGCAGAGTCTAGGACCAGGGGCATAGCCTCAGAATAGAGGACCATCCATTTAGAACAGAGATAAGGAGAAATTTCTTTAGCCAAATGGTGGTGAATCTGCGGAACTCGGTGTCACAGGTGGTTGTGGAGGCCTGATCGCTGGGTGCATTGATAGTTTCTTGTTTAGTCAGGGCGTGGAAGGTTATGGGAGGAAGGCAGGAGAATGGGGATGAGAGGGAATTGGATTGGGCATTTCAAAATGGTGGAGCAGGCTCAATAGGCTGAATAGTCTAATTCTGCTCCTATGTCTTATGGTCTTAATCAATATATAGAGGTCCCAAATAGAGAGAATGCGATATTGGATCTCCTGTTAGATAAGGAAACAGGGCAGTGACAGATGTGTATGTAGGGGAAAACTTTGGCTCTAGGTTTCATAATTCCAATAGTTGCAAGACAATTATAGAGGAAGACAGATCTGGTGCTCAGGCTGAGATTCTAAATAGGAGAAAGGTCAATTCATCAGAAAGGACTTGGCAAGTACGGATTAGGTTAGGTTGTTTTACTGGCATGTTTGGTAAGTGGGAGGTCTTTCGAGAGATATTGAGGCCCTGGTTGAGAAGAAGGAGGAGATTAGGAGAATGGGCAAAGAAGCAGACGGTGAAATCCAGTGTCAAGAAGTGTATGGTCATGCACCTTAGTAGAGGGAATGAAAGCATAGACTATTTTTAAAATACAGAAATTTCAAAAAATTCCGCGTCTCCGCCGCATCTGCTCTCAGGATGAGGCTTTTCATTCCAGGACGAAGGAGATGTCTTCCTTTTTTAAACAAAGGGGCTTCCCTTCTTCCACCATCAACTCTGCTCTCAAACGCATCTCTCCTATTTCCCGCACATCTACCCTTACCCCATCCGCCCGCCACCCCACTTGGGATAAGGTTCCCCTTGTCTTCATTTACCACCCCACCAGCCTCCAGGTCCAACGTATAATTCTCCATAACTTCCGCCACCTCCAACGGGATCCCACTACCAAGCACATCTTTCCCTCCCCCCCCCCTTCTGCTTTCCGCAGGGATTGCTCCCTACGCGACTCCCTTGTCCACACGTCCCCCCCATCCCTTCCCACCGATCTCCCTCCTGGCACTTATCCTTGTAAGCTGAACAAGTGCTACACCTGCCCTTACACTTCCTCCCTCACCACCATTCAGGGCCCCAGACAGTCCTTCCAGGTGAGGCGACACTTCACCTGTGAGTCGGCTGGTGTGGTATACTGCGTCCGGTGCTCCCGGTGTGGCCTTTTATATATTGGTGAGACCCGACGCAGACTGGGAGACCATTTCGCTGAACACCTACGCTCGGTCCGCCAGAGAAAGCAGGATCTCCCAGTGGCCACACATTTTAATTCCACGTCCCATTCCCAATCTGATATGTCTATCCATGGCCTCCTCTACTGTCAAAATGAATCCAATCTCAGGTTGGAGGAACAACACCTTACATACCGGCTGGGTAGCCTCCAACCTGATGGCATGAACATTGACTTCCCTAACTTCTGTTAATGCCCCTTCTCCCCTTCTTACCCCATCCCTGACATATTTAGTTATTTGCCTGTTCTCCATCTCCCTCTGGTGCTTCCCCCCTACCCTTTTCTTTCTCCCGAGGCCTCCCGTCCCATGATCCTTTCCCTTCTCCAGCTCGCTATCACTTCCACCAATCACCTTTCCAGCTCTTAGCTTCATCCCACCCCCTCTGGTCTTCTCCTATCATTTCGCATTTCCCCCTCCCCCCACTACTTTCAAATCTCTTACTATCTTTCCTTTCAGTTAGTCCTGGCGAAGGGCCTCGGCCTGAAACGTCGACAGTGCTTCTCCCTATAGATGCTGCCTGGCCTGCTGTATTCCACCAGCATTTTGTGTGTGTTGTTACATTGCAGGTATAGGCAGGTAGTAACAAAAGAGGTACTTGAGAAGTATAAAACTGCAAGCAAACACTTGAGAAGGAAATGAGGAGGGCTAAAAGAAGGCATGAGTTTGCTCTAACAGGCAATGTGAAGGAGAACCCCAAGGGCTCCTGCGGAAGAGTAAAAGAATTGCAGGGGCAGACTTGATACTCTTGAAGATTGGTGTGGTCATCTATGCATACTGCCAAAAGAGAAGGATGAGATCTTAAATTGGTTGTTGCAACTGCATTTACTCTGGAAACAGGCTCACGGTCCATAGAAGTGATGCAAAGCATCAGCGAGGTCATGGACTGTATAAGGATGACAGAGGAGGAGGTGCCTGCTATCCTGGGGCAAATTTTGATGGATAAATCCCCAGGGCCTGACAAGGTGTTCCTTTGCAACTTGAGGGAGGCTCGAGCAGAGCTTGCAGGAGCCCTAGCAGAGGTCTTTAAAGTGTCCTTAATCATGGCTGAGGTGTTGTGGGATTGGAGTGTAACTAATATTGTTCCATTGTTCAAGAACAGTTCCAAGTATAAGCTGGGAAATTGTAGTCTTGAGAGCTTGACATCAATAGTCTGTGAGTTATTGGAGGGAATTCTAAGGGACCATATATATTATTATTATTTTGATAGCCAGGGATTGATTAGGGATAGTCAACATGGCTTTGTGCAAGGTAGGTAACGTCTAACCAATCTTGTAGAGTTTTCAAGGAGGTTACTAGGAAAGTTGATGAAGGAATGGCAGTGACTTTAACAAGGCTTTTAACAAGGTTGTATATGGGAGGTTGGTCAAGAAGTTTCAGTTGCTTGGCGTTCAAGATGAAGTAGTAAAGTGGATTTGATATTGGTTTTGAAAGAGAAGCCAGAAAACGATAGTAAATTGTTGCTCTATGACTGGAGATATGTGACTAACAGTGTGCTGCAAGGATCTGTACTGGGTTCATTGTTGTTTGATATTTGTTATCAGTTATCTGGATGATAATGTGGTAAACTCAATAAGCAAATTTGAGGATGAGAGCAAGACTGGGGTCATAGTGGACAGTAAAGAAGGCCATCAAAGATTACAGTGGGATCTGGACCAGCAGGAAAAATGGACTGAGAAATGGTGGATGGAATTTATTGCACAGAAGTATGAGGTGTTGCACTTTGGGTGGATAAACCAGGATAGGACTTAAACAGTAGGGCACTGAGGTGTGTGATAGAACAGAGGGATCTGGGAATACAGATTCATAATTCCTTGAAAGTGGTATCACAGGTAGATAGAGTCATGAAGAGAACTTTTGGCACGTTGGCCTTAAGTACTGAGTGCAGGAATTGGAATGTTATGTTGAGGTTGTATAGGTCTAATTAGAAGTGCTGTGCAGTCCTGGTCACCTACCTGCAGAAAATCTATTAATAAGATTGTAAGAGTACAGAGAAAATTTACGAGGACGTTGCCAGGACTTGAGGACCTGTGTTATAGTTAAACATTGAATAGGTTAGGACTTAATTTCCTGGAGTGCAAGAGAATGAGGGGAGATTTGATAAAGGAATACAAAATTTTGAAGGGTATAGGCAGAATATATCAAAAAGGCTTTTTCAATGCAGTTGGGTGTGACTAGAACTAGAGGTCATAGGTTAAGGATGAAAGGTGAAATATTTAAAATGAACCTGAAGGGAACTGCATTTTAAAGATGATGTGCATGTGGGATGAGCTGCTAACAGAAGTGGTGGAAGCAGGTTCAGTTTTGATATTTAAGAGAAGTTTGAATAAGAATGTGAATAAGAGGGGTGGGGAGGGCTATGATCGAGGTGTATATTGATGGGAATAATATTTCGGCATGGTCTAGATAGACCAAAGGGCCTGGTTCTGAGCTGTGGTGCTCTATGACTCTAACCTTAGCAGTTTTTTTACTAAATCTGAACCTGCAGTAAGACTCTGAGCAACTCTCTGCTGGCAGGGAAGTGT
This sequence comes from Hemitrygon akajei, assembly GCF_048418815.1. Taxonomy (NCBI): domain Eukaryota; kingdom Metazoa; phylum Chordata; class Chondrichthyes; order Myliobatiformes; family Dasyatidae; genus Hemitrygon; species Hemitrygon akajei. The sequence goes on from NC_133140.1 coordinate 47,631,921, forward strand.
CAAACAGATGAAGATGACAGGGAAATGGTGGCTCAGACCGAAGTGCTTCTCATCTGTTGACTGCCCCTAACCATCCCACCCCTATTTCCCTGCGCTCCAGAACCCATGTAACTTGAGTCCTGATGGGCTAATCCATGCCTGCACATGTGCAGATGGCAGAGGAAACATTGTGACCCTTCCAGGCTCCAAAACCCAGATACATCACACATTCAGAACAGGAAAAGTCAAGACATGGGAATACAGGTTGGTGCCTCATACAAAGTTTGTGATAAGGCCACAAAAAAAATATCATTTGTCTGCAGCAAGTCTGATTATGTTTGTGAGGAAAGAAAACATAATGATTAATATTTGAAACCATGGGCCAGACACATTGACCAGCAGATTACAGGATAATTTCTTGTTTTTGGAAATGTCTGAGATCAGTAGGACGTTCTATTGGATGCAGTCACTGAATGTGAAAGTCTTTGGATATCCTGAGGACATGAAAGATGTTCTGGCAGAATTTATTAGGATGTTGTTAGACATCATTGACATTATTCCTTGGGCAGTGGCTGCATCTTCTAACATGTTCCGTTTATTGTTCTGTCTCCAAGTGATGAGACTATGCCATGCATGTCCACACCTTGATATTCAATATATTCATGGCTATTTATCTGGATCTCTGAGAGAAGGGTGAAAATTTAATTTCAGTGTTCTGATGCTTTGATCTTTCTTACATTGCTTTAATTGTAATATGCATATGCCTGATTTGTTTGGATCTTCACTAAAGGGATGGGCAAGCATTGACCCATCACCCCCGTTTATTCAGTGCTTGTGGAGGAATTATCTCGTCTGTCTGGATCTCGAGCTCACCCCATATCTTTTAGTTTCAGACTAGTTGTTCAAAATGGAATGGAATCCCTTCTGCTTGAGGGATACACCGAGCTGTTTGCCGATGCTGTGTCTTACTTCCCATGTGAGCACAGTCTTTCTGTTCCAGCATCTGTGGATATTCAGCCAGAATGATGTACCTGTAGTAAAAAGAGAAAATGCGAAAAATATTCAGCAAGTGGGAAAGCATCCGTGGAAACAGGAACAGGCACTGCTTCAGTACAGAGGCCTTCTAATCTCAATTCGGAAAAGTCCGAGATACAGGATTTTAAATTGCACAGAAGGAACAAAAAGGAAGGGCTATGAGTAGATGGAGACCAGGAGAAGCTGGTAGAGCAGCTGAGAGAGGCTAGTGAAGGCTTGTAACATAAATCGAGAGGAGGTATAAATAGAAGACAGGTGAGAGAGGAACTTGTGAAATGCTGAAAATGTGAGATACAAAGCTGGCAAGGCTGTTTATCTGAATTTATTGAGTTTCTGTTGTGTCTGGTGGCTGTAATATTCTCAGATGAAAAATGAAAAGCTTTTCCAGAAGCTTACTTGAGCTTCAGTGGAAGATGGGCAGGAGTGGCAGTGGGTGAAGAGTTAGAATGAAAGGCTGCTGGAAGCTCAGGTTTACCCTTGTAGACTGCGCGTAGGAGCTTTGCAAAGCCATGCACAAGAACTCTCTTGTTATTTCTGGTGTTGTTGTGACAAATTGAGCTTCTGCTACCTACCTGATATTTCAGCTCGCTGCCAACTGAGAATTTGTGCAGATGTCTCCAGCAGATCCCTGGAATGGCTCTGAAGCTGTAGGTGTGACATTTGTGTTATTCTTAATGATGATCTCTGAACAATTATTGTTCTTTTCATGTTGCCAATTCTTCAAGGATAATCATATGTCTAACTGCTACTATTATAACAGTGGGGATAAAGTTGTGCAGAGAGCATATGGGGGGGAAAGCAAAGTTGCTATGATGTCAGCTGGCTTTATGTTTCATGAATAAAGTACCCATACTGGTAGTTAAAATTCTTGCCATTTATAGCATCTTGGAGAAAGAATAAGTGAACTACTGAGACAGTTGTCAATTTAACAGGCAGGTTGTGCCTGACAGATAGCATGTGGCTGCAAAGATTTACTGCAACCAACTCCTTCACAAAGATAATTCAGGATGGCCAATAGGTGTTGTTGGATCTGCCCTCTGCCCTCTTCCTGGAAAGTGAATAAAGAAATAATAAAAGTAACCGGTTTTAAAAAGTACAAACACATTAAAGTCTGCAGATGTTGGAAATCCAAAGCAACACACACAAAATGCGGAAGGAACTCAGCAGGTCAGATAACATCGATGGGAATGAATAGGTAGTTGACCTTTCAGGGCAAGACCCTGCTTCAGAACTGAAAAGGAAGGGGAAGATGCCAGAATAAAAAGGTGGGGGAGGGGAAGGAGGATAGCTAGAATGTGATAGGTGAAAATTGTTGGGGTGGAGAAGAAGGAATCTGATAGGATAGGAGAGTGGACCGTAGGAGGTGGAGAGATGGGGGAAGAGATAGATAGGTGAGAAATGGTAAGAGGCCAGCGAGGAGAATAGAAGAAGAAGGGAGGGGGAAGGATATTTTTTTAACCCGAAGGAGAAATCCATCTTTATGCCATCAGTTTGGAGGATATCTAGATATATTACAAGGTATTGGTGTTCCACTCTGAGTGTGGCCTCATCTTGGCACAAGAGGAAGCCATGGACCAACATGTTGGAGTGGGAATGGGAATCAGAATTAAAATGTTTGGCCACCGGGAAGTTTTGCTTTTGGCGGGTGGAGTAGAGGTGCTCGGAGAACCAGTCCCTCAATTTCCGACGGGTCTCTGCAATGTAGCAGAGGCTGCATTGCGAGCACTGGACACAATAGATGACCCCAGCATATTCGCAAGTGAAGTTTTGCCTCACCTGGAAGGACTGTCTGGGGCCCTGAATGGGAGGAGGTGAATGGGCAGGTGTAGCACGTAGGCCACCTGTAGGGGTAAGTGCTGGGAGGGAGATTAGTGGGGAGGGATGAATTGCAAAGGGAATCATAGCAGGAGGAATTCCTGTGGAAAGCGGAGAGAGCGGAGGTAAAGATATATTTAGTGGTAGGTAGTTTTAAAAAGTATTAGCATTGAACTAATTTATCATTAATAATTTCAAAACTTGCTTGCACATTTGCCATTTGCCATAGAAAGAATCAACCAAGCTGCTGTGAGGGAACCCTGCTGCTGTGTCACTCAAGATAGACTGCTGTCAGCATAAGTTGCCATCAGCTCAGCCCCCATCACGGCTTCAGGGCTTCCAATCATAACGTTAAATTCCAGCCACCCATCACCTCCATTCAGGTAACAACAATGAGGACTGCTATCTCACCTCCTTTATTCACTTAAATGCTCTTTGTACCATATAGCCTACAATATAATAAGGGACTACTTTATGTTTTAGTAACACGTCGTTGAATGCACTATTAGGCGCATATTGATCTGTATGTGTGTGTAAAGTTCGGACTTTACCAGTAAAGAACCATGAAAGTTAGCTTACGTTTCCAGTGTTTTTCTTAATAGCATTGTTGTGTAACCAGGCCACATACACAACAAATTGGCGACGAGGTTAATGAACCTACATCGTATCGGAATGCCATGTTTTAATTGATAACAGCACTCTGAGGAAGAGCGCAAGGAATGAACCAAGGAGCGGGAGAAGGAGGAAGAGTGAGGTCACGAGTCTGAAAGGAAGCGGGAGCACACCTGGGGTCAGGAATGTCGGGAGACCAAGAGACACAGTCGGAGCCGCAGCACGTCCGGGTGAGACCACAGCCGATGCTGACCCCCAGGGGCTGAGGGTCTGCCTGCCCCAGAAGGGAGATAAAAAGGAGGGACACACACATCTAGACGGAATGCGCTTGTGGCGCTAGCGAAAAGGACACGAGTCAAAAAGAAAACAAAGGGAAAACAGGGCTAAGTTAACATAACAAAGATGGCGATGACTGGAACCATTACAGCATTTGATAGTGGCATTGAAGAACATTGAAAGAGTGGAGTTGTATTGTGAGGCTAACGGTGTTAATTATGAAAAGAAAGCCAGCGTCTTACTCAGTATTATGGCAGCAAAAACATACGGGCTGCTATGGAGCTTGTTAACCCCTGAAAAGCCAGCTGACCAAATGTTCAAGCAAATAGTAGACACTCTCCAACAGCATTTAAACCCCAAACCACTGGTCATTGCTGAAAGAGGTAAATTTCACAAACAGAATCAGAGCAAAAATGAAAGCATTTCTGAATATTGTGCTGAATTGCGTTGTCAGTTTGGTGCTGGTCTATCAGACGCATTGAGGGACAGGTTAGTGTGTGGCATACACTGTGAAACCACATAGAAGAAGCTACTGGGTGAAAAAGACCTTACATTAGAGAAGGTGCTGAACATTGCAATATCAACAGAAACTGCAGCACGGGGTGCTTCAGAGATACAACAAAAATCTCTGGATTCTGCTACCAATAAAATATCACTGAGCAGAAATGAAGGAAAGAAACGTTACTGTTGTGGGAACATGTCACATGATCCTAATGACTGTCGGTTTAAAGACAAAGAATGCAGAAACTGTGGCAAACAGGGCCACACTGGCAGAGTATGCAAAGCTAGTAAACAGCAGAAAAGGGACAAAATACAGAGAAACAAGGAACAACAGAAAGGAAAACACAACAATGTACACAAAATGGAAGAAAGCAGTTCTGATGAAAACGACTCAGACAAAAGTGAAATGTCTTGTCTGCAGTTTCACAGTGTGAAAGAGACAGATGATTGAAGAGTAATAAGGATCACTCCACAAGTGGCAGGCGTGAGACTGAAAATAGAGTTGGACACAGGCTCAGCTTTAACAGTGATCTCTGTACACAACTACAAACGATTGTTTTCTCACATACCTCTGAAATGAACTAAACTACTGCTAAAGACTTACACAGGACAGAAAGTGTGTCCCAAAGGTAAAATTAAAGTGACAGTGACCTACAGAGGTAAAACACAGCAGCTGAACCTCTATGTACTGAAAAATGGAGGACCACTGTTGCTGGGACGTGAATGGCTCAGGAAAATCCAGTTGGATTGGCACATCATTAAGGCACTAGATGTGTCAACAAAGGAGGGCAGCTTGGCGGAGAAGATGTCCGCAGCTCTCGTCTCACCCATTGTTGACTATTACAATGATGAGGAGGAGCTAGACAGTGTCGACGATGAGGACAAACACAGTATCCGCGGCCGCGACTCGGATAAAGATACAGAGGATGCGAGGGAGACAGATATTGCCAATAAGCAGGATGATGAAGACTACCTAGAAGTAAAAGAGCAGATGTACCAGGAGAAATTGACATCTCTCAAAAGACAGCTACAGCAGTTACAAGAAGGTACTTTGCAGGAGTATCAGAAAAGGATGAAGAAACTAGATCAACAATCTAGGAAGGAATACGAAATGCAGAGCTTTTTCTGCAGCTGGAGACAGAACAAGTGGTAAGGAATTATATTAAAAAGAAGAAAGCAGCAGTGAAGGAATTTGAAGATAAAAAGATTGAGTTAGAAGAAAAGAAAAAGATGATTGAGAATGAGAGGCTAACAATGGAACTCACAGGAGATTCTAAGGAGGTAAAGCCAATAACGTCTAGGAAACTAAGGAGGAGATCTTATGATCCTGTTCCAATTACAGACAAAAGACGAAAACCTGCACCTGCGCAGTTAAATTACTCATTAACAGATAAACAGATAATGGAAGATCTGTGAACTCTCAATAAGCTTAAATCTCTGAAAAGACCAGCAAACTGTGTGGTGGTTTCTTTTGAACTTGTAGTCTTTTAACATCATTGGACTATTTTTACTGTGCCCATGGTCTGTTTTTTTTTTTATCAATTATGCGATTGTTTGCACTGTTGTAACTATATGTTGTAACTATGTAGATTTGTGCAGGTCTTGTAGCTTTAGTTTTTGCTCTTGTTTTGTCTGGTGGATTTGGAGCTCCTTTCCAGGGTACGTGCTAGACGGTAGCGCGATATTAATACACAGCAGCCTCTCCGGACTCTGGATTGGGGATTGCCAAATGTTACGTGGATTTTCTGGTGCAGTCTGTTTTGTCATGTGCTTTTGTGATATCATTCTGGAGGAACGTTGTCTCATTTTTTAACTGCATTGCATTTGTGGTTTCTAAATGACAATAAACTGAATCTGAATCTGATCTCTGTCTTCTCCTGAGCATCTTCCCAGCACTCCTGCTTATTCACCAGCACCAGGATATGAAGCACGGATAGAAGATGGAAAGTTATATTATGATAAGAGATGGTATCATAAAGGTCAGGCTATCTATTTTGAATCTAAGGAGAATATGAAGATTGGCTGTCTAATTAGCTCAGTTGCATCAAATGAGATATGGGTAAGGAAGACAAGTGATAGTACAAAGATGCGTATATATCTAGGACAGCTGCACAGAGGAGTCTTCATTATATGGAGGCGATCTGCTGCCCAGAAATCTTAGCAAGTTGGAGGCGCATATCTTCTTAACTCCCTTTGCTCAGAGGTCAACTTTTCATGACTTTTATATGGAAATCTGTATTAAAACAAACAAGTTATTGACAGACGTTACCCGGAGAGGCAGGAGAGCCAGAGACTTGGCTTATAAATGGATCTCAGACCAAAAGTAAAAGAAAAGGCTTGTTATAATTTGATATTATTATGTTACCTTGTTATAATTTGATATTATTAAGACACTAAGTAAACAAATGGTAGGTGTTTGTATGTTAAGGGTAAACATATTTGTTTAGCATAGTGCCCCATTTAAAAAATGCAGTTGATACACTATTAAAATAAAAGGGGAGGAGTGTACTGTATAGCCCACAGTATAATAAGGGACTACTTTATGTTTTAGTAACATGTTGTTGAATGTGCTATTAGGCGCATATTGATCTGTATGTGTGTGTAAAGTTCGGATTCTACCAGTAAAGAACTATAAAACATAGCTCCCGTCTCCAGTCTTTTTATTAATAGCATTGCTGTGTAACCAGGCCACATACACATCACTCTTCCTTCATGGACAGTATACAAATTTGTCAGAGTGTGTGTGTGTGTTTGTGTGTCTCCTTTTCCCCTAGACATATACCAGCCTGTTGGATAAGTGTTACACTAGCATTTATTGATGTGAAAATTGAAAGGAAGCCAATGTAGCGATGTGCTACACACAGCGCTGAAATAACGACACGCAGTCGGTAAGTCGTCTCGAGACTAGTTTATTCAAACTTCGCAGCGCTGGCATTTAATACCTAGCGCCCGCCCTCTCCGGGCGGAAATGACATCAGAGGTGCATTACCAAAGTCTCTCCCCGCGCTGGCTATCTGTGAGCCGGTTCGCCTGCGCAGAAAGTGGGTCGCCACATAACCCTCCCCCCCCCAGAACCGGTGATACACCCCCCAATGTCCACAGTCTGGATCAGCCTCTGTTTGGGAGGTCTGCCTCTGTGCCGCGGTGCCTGAACCTCGACCGGCTGCGCCAAGTCCACGTGGGCTGGTTTGAGTCGGTCCACCGTGAAAACCTCCTCTTTCCCCCCAATGTCCAGAACGTACGTGGACCCGTTGTTGTTGATCACCTTGAACGGCTCCTCGTATGGCCGCTGTAGCGGTGCCCGGTGTCCGCCCCTTCGTACAAACACAAACTTACAGTCCTGCAGGTCTTTGGGTACATGGGTCAGGATCCGTCCGTGCTGTGAAGTCGGTACGGGGGCCAGGTTGTCGAGCCTTTCACGTAGCCTGTCCAGGACTGCTGCGGGTTCTTCATCTTGCCCCCTTGGGGCTGGTACGAACTCTCCCGGGACGGCCACGAGTGCACCGTACACCAACTCGGCCGACGAGGCATGCAGATCCTCTTTGGGCGCCGTGCGAATTCCAAGCAGGACCCAGGGAAGCTCGTCCACCCAGTTAGGTCCTCTCAGGCGGGCCATGAGAGCCGACTTCAAGTGACGGTGGAAGCGTTCCACCAGTCCGTTCGACTGTGGGTGGTAAGCAGTTGTGTGGTGTAGCTGCATTCCCAACAGGCTGGCCACAGCCGACCACAGGCTGGAGGTGAACTGGGCGCCTCTGTCGGAGGTAATGTGGGCCGGTACCCCGAAGCATGCTATCCAGGTTGCAATCAGTGCTCGGGTGCAGGAATCGGCAGATGTGTCGGTGAGCGGGACCGCCTCTGGCCACCTTGTGAACCGGTCTATCATAGGAGGTACTGCACTCCTCGGGACACTGGTAGGGGGCCCACGATATCCACATGAATGTGGTCGAACCTCCGGTGGGTGGGTTCGAACTGCTGCGGCGGGGCTTTAGTGTGCCGCTGCACCTTGGCTGTTTGGCACTGCACGCACATTCTGGCCCATTCACTGACCTGCTTGCAAAGTCCGTGCCACACGAACTTACTGGAGACCAGCCGGACGGTTGTCCTGATAGATGGGTGCGCCAAACCGTATATGGAGTGAAAACTTGCCGCCTCCAGGCTGCCGAGACGATGGGGTGAGGTTGGCCGGTAGCCACGTCGCACAGGAGGGTCCTATCACCTGGGCCTACGAGAAAGTCTTGCAGCTGCAAACCCGAGACTGCGGTCCTGTAGCTGGGTATCTCGTCGTCTGCCTGCTGCGCCTCCACCAGTGCTGCATAGTGCACCTTTGTGAATGCGAAGGTCAACGGTTTGTGGTCCGTGAACGCGGTGAACGGCCTGCCTTCTAAGAAGTACCTGAAATGCTGGATTGCCAGATACAGTGCCAACAGCTCCCAGTCGAAAGCACTGTACTTGAGTTCGGGCGGCCGTAGGTGCTTGCTGAAGAATGCCAAGGGTTACCAGCGCCCCTCGATGAGCTGCTCCAGCACCCCACTGACTGCTGAGTCAGATGCGTCCACCGTGAGGGCATTCGGAAAGTCCGTTCTGGGGTGCACCAGCATCGCGGCATCTGCCAAGGCTTCCTTGGCTTTAACGAAAGAGGCTGCAGCCTCCTCGTCCCAAGTAATGTCCTTGCCTTTACCCGACATCAGGGTGTACAAAGGGCGCATGATATGGGCTGCTGAGGGGGGGAAACGGTGGTAGACGTTCACCATACCAACAAACTTCTGCAGGCCTTTGACCGTGTTGGGCTGGGCAAAGTGGCGGATCGCGTCTACCTTGGTGGGCAGAGGTGTTGCCCGATCTTTGGTAATCCTATGGCCCAGGAAGTCGATGGTATCGAGACCAAACTGGCATTTGGCCGGGTTGATCGTGAGGCCAAAATCACTCAGGCGGGAGTAGAGCTGGTGGAGGTGGGACAGATGCTCCTGACGACAACTGCTGGCTATAAGGATGTCGTCCAAATAGATGAACGCAAAGTCCAGGTCGCGTCCCACCGCATCCATTAGCCGCTAGAATGTCTGTGTGGCATTCTTCAGGCCAAACGGCATTCGGAGGAACTCGAACAGGCCGAACGGGGTGATGAGTGCTGTTTTGGGGATGTCTTCAGGGTGCACCGGGATTTGATGGTATCCCCGGATGAGGTCTACTTTGGAAAAGATTCTTGCCCCGTGCAGGTTTGCTGCAAAGTCCTGTATGTGCAGCACGGGGTAGCGGTCTGGTGTGGTAGCCTCATTCAATCTGCGGTAGTTGCCGCATGGTCTCCAGCCCCCTGTCGCTTTGGGCATCAAGTGCAGGGGGGAGGCCCATGGGCTGTCGGACCTCCGTACGATCCCCAATTCCTCCATCCTCTTGAATTCCTCCTTTGCCAGTCAGAGCTTATCTGGGGGAAGCCTTCGTGCGCGGGCGTGGAGGGGTGGTCCCTGGGTCGGGATGTGGTCTGGGCATAGCTGCCGTGAACTGCGGTGCCAGAATTGATGGACAGTCTGCCAGGATTCTGGTGAATTTGTTGTCTGACAGCGTGATGGAGTCCAGGTGTGGGGCCGGCAACTTGGCTTCACCCAGGGAGAATGTCTGGAAAGTCTCGGCATGTTCCAGTCTTTTCCCTTGCAAGTCGACCAGCAGGCTGTGAGCTCACAAGAAGTCCGCCCCCAGGAGTGGTTGGGTCACTGCGGCCAGTGTGAAGTCCCACATGAACCGGCTGGCGCCGAACTGCAGCTGCACTGTGCAGGTGCCGTAGGTCCATATCGTGCTGCCATTTGTGGCCCTCAGGGTGGGTCCTGGCTTCCTGTTGTGGGTGTCATACTCCGTTGGGGGCAAGACGCTGATCTCCGTTCCGGTGTCGACCAAGAAGCGGCGTCCCGACTGTTTGTCCCAGACGTACAAGAGGCTGTCCTGGTGGCCAGCCGCCATAGCCATTAACGGCAGCTGGCCCTTGCAGGGCGGGTGACAACAGCGGGCTTTTGTGCCCCACCGCTGGTGGTAGGAAACAACACTATTCACTGGCCTCCTCACTCCTGCCTCTGTGTTGTGTGCACCCCCCTGCCGGGCCTGGTCTGGTCCACTGTTGGGCGCGTGGCCTGGTAATCTGACCGACAGACGCCACGCTCTCCGTCTTGGCGTTCCACAGCACGTCTGCCCGGGCCGCCACCTTCCGGGGGTCACTGAAATCTACGTCGGACAGCAGCAGATGTATGTCCCCGGGCAGTTGCTCTAGGAACGCTTGCTCGAACATGAGGCAGGGCTTGTGTCCTTCAGCCAGGGCCAGCATCTCGTTCATCAATGCTGATGGCAGTCTGTCTCCCAAACCGTCCAGGTGAAGCAGGCGGGCACCCCACTCACGCCGTGAGAGGTCAAAGGTCCCAACGAGCAGCGCTTTGAATGCTTCATATTTGCCTTCTTCCGGGGGCGACTGTATGAAATCCGCAACCTGGGCGGCCGTCTCCTGGTCAAGCACGCTTACCACGTGGTAGTAATGCGTGGAATCAGAAGATATCTGCCGAATCTGGAACTGGGCTTCTGCTTGGCTGAACCACACGCGTGGTCGCAGCGTCCAGAAAGTCGGCAGTTTTAGCGAAACTGCGTGAACAGATGAAGAGTCGGTCATCTTTGGTCCAAATCCCGTTTGGACCGTCGGGGTCACCAATGTAGCGATGTGCTACACACAGCGCTGAAATAACGACAGGCAGTCGGTTAGCCATTTCAAGACTAGTTTATTCAAACTTCGTGGCGCTGGCATTTAATCCCTAGCACCCGCCCTCTCTGGGCGGAAATGTCGTCAGAGGTGCATTACCAAAGTCTCTCCCCGCGCGCTGGCTATCTGTGAGCCGGTTCGCCTGCGCAGAAAGTGGGTCGCCACACCAGTTTGTTTCATTTATTTAACTCTTTTCATATGCCTTTCAAGATGCCACAGAGCACTGTATCGACACAGATGTACTTCAGATGTGCAACCACAGATCGAATGCAAGAAATATTTCAGTAACACACACAAAATGCTGGAGGGATTTGAGACCCTGGTCTCGGCCCAAAACGTCGACTGTATTCATTTCCGTTAATGCTGTCTGACCTGCTGGGTTCCTCCAGCATTTTGTGTGTGTTGCTTTGGATTTCCAGCACCTGCAGAATCCATCATGTTTAAAATATTGTAGCAATTTGTGGTAATACCCAGAAAATTATTTTTAAAAATGTAACTATATAGCTGTTTATCCTCAGGAGGTGTGTTTGAAAGTTGCTGTTACCTGGAAAGAAAAGTGACAAAAACTATTCCTATGTTTTTTCTGGAAATTTGACTAAGCACCTCTCTGCATGAGTAATCCTGCGGATAATGTCATTACCTGCGCAACTCTCATACAGTTTTGCTCCAGCATGATCATTGTTGGTTGTTCCCTGGTTATATCAAGTTGATTATCAGACTACCTGATGAATGACTGATTAGGACTAATCCTGGAAGGTTGGTCTGAACTGTGCATACACTGTATTTCTGCTCTCTTTGTAGTCACCATTGATTGTCAATCGCAGTTGACATTCAGTGTTGACTAGTCAAAAGGGCCATCACAGTATCTCCTATTGAGGCAATCTCAGTGCTTCAGGACTGCTTTTTTCGGACTAATGGGAGATGTTCAAGGAGGCCGCATAGACAGAGGAATCAGAGACATCGAGGAATTGGCCTCATTGGTCACTGCCTACATCAGTACTTGTGGAGAGGACATCAGTACCTCAAGAACAGTCTTCCACAGCCCAAACAGAAGCCCCGGCTAAATGCAGAGGTGTGCTTACTACTAAAAGCCTTGGGGTACTGTCGTCAAGTCTAGAGACAGAACAGCTCTCAGAGCAGCAGGGAGAAGCCTCATCTTAAGTACCAAGAGGGCAAAGATCACTCACGCAGAAAAAATCAGAAGTACCTGTCCGATGACAAACCCTGGCATATGTGGCAGAGCATCCAGAGCATTACTGACTATGCAAGGGAAAACAGTGAGACTGTACCAGTGATACTCTAAACAGCTTTTATGCACACTTCGAGGCTTGCAACACAGGTATCTTATCCTATGCCTAGTGTCACTTTATATGCATGCAATCAATCTATGTACAGTATATCAGCTATTTTACATATTTATATTTATCATGATTTTTATTATTGTGTTCTTTATCTTATTAGGGTTTTTTTGTGCTGCATTGGATCCCGAGTGACAATTATTTTGTTTTCTTTTACACTTGTTTACTAGGAATGACATTAAACAATTTTGAAGTTGTCTGATGTAAAGCACTACTGGGCAGCATCATTAAGCACAATCACTAACATTAATACTTTGTCGAACATTGTTCATCTTTCTGTATCAGTTCAGCTGAAAATGAATTTAACACAAAGTAACTGCATTTAACCAGGGAGTATCAGGCTCCCATTCCTCAACAAACTCTTTGAAAATCCTGTAAAATAAATTGCAGTGAATATTTTCATAGTTTTGTACAGATTGTATAATACATCCTTTTGATAAGGAAAAAGATTCAAGGGGTGTCTCTAGTGCAAAAAAATGCAATTTGGAAATACTTTCTTAACAAACATAATTCTTAACAATCATGTCAAAATTGGTATGGGGCCAATTTGTGAACTGAGCCTGATTCTTGTAACTTGAACTAATTTAAAAGATCGTGGAAGTGTCAGTCCAAAGTGGCTTTGCTGTAAAATTTCTTGAACTCCTGGACAGGTTCAGCCATCTTATCTGTGCCGATGTAATGAGCAGAAAGTCCTAATGCCACCTTGATTTAAACTTGTCAAAATGTCTCTGTGCAAATCTATAACCATTTTCATTTTTATGAAGATCTTTCGGCATGCATAAAGTTGTCTGTAATTATTTCTATTTCAACAATGAAATATTTATGTATTATTCAAATTCTCTCAGTCATTAATGAACTGTATAGAGCTTAACATTGCATGATACAATTGCTACATCTTCACTCACACTCAAATTATTCACCTGCTTTCCTGTTATGGACTCACCCGCTGTGTATTTGCTGCATTTTCCTGAAAACAAACTGCAGAATTTTAATGTGTAAAGAGTTCCATGTAAAAATCAATAGGCTGAAAGCTGAATCACATAACATTTGCTAATAAACCTCTCCAAAGGTAATACTGTTAACTTATGATCAGGGAATGAGACAGAACTAATTCAGTCAGCCGCAATTGCTTTACGTATAGGTGGCTGTTAATATTTCAAGATTTCCTCTGAAGTAAATGGCTTCAAAATGTGCTTTGTTTTTATGATTTCAGGGAAGAAGATTTTTTAATTGGGCCGTCAAGGAGTTCATGTCGGGTAAGTAAATGTTGCTGCCTTCAGTCTTATGGATGATGCAGAACAGCAACTGTAATTTTGTATTTAGGTTGTCGAGCCAGACAGTTGCTCTGGATGTAGCAAATGCATCATTGTGATAGCTCTTTCATATTTATGAATCAGGCACTATTGCATATTCTTTAGTTGCTTGTGGGGTCCCACAGTCATACATTCCAGAGTTTTGGATCTCCAGTGTTGTCAGGTATCTGCTTCTCCTGTTGTTTATGTAGTGAAGATTTAGAGTTGCTTCTAAATGTCGTTGTATGTCAAAGAAAGGGACCTTTTTTGGTTCCACTAAGGGATGTTTGTTTGGTAGTACTTAAGAACTTTCTGCAGTTTCCCAAGCTGCTTCAGGGTTAAAGAGATATCACTCTTTTTCTATGAACCAGGTAGTGTGATTTTTTTCTTTTGTAACTGACAGCTCAATAAACCATAAACTGTACAAGTCTAGCTGTGATTTAAAATTCTTCCAAGTAACTTACTAAGATACTCTGATGTCTATCTTGATTTACCTCATGTGAATTCATTCTAACATTTTTATGCAAACAAACTTGCTTTGAATTCCAATACATTTTCTATGAAGAAGATTGTGAAGCTGGCTGCTATATTTTTGAGACATCTAAAAGAGAATCAATTGATTAACATGTTTTAAACTGGTACATTTTGAAAACATTTGAACACAGAGGATACTCATTCCCTAGTACTGGTCTGGTAAGAAGAAAAGGTGGTGATAATGTCAGTGTACATGTATGCCAACCACTGCTGTAACTGAACAGAGACATGAGAAAGTCACAATTCATAGAGAACCTGGTCTGGAAACAGTTTTTCTAGCACTAGGCATGTAAGTTAGCAATTTCCCTAACAATCTTTCAATAATATCCATAAAGGAGAAAGCTAGAACACTGCCGCCAGAATGCCTCGTACAAGGATGCTTTTTTTTTTGGGAAATTGCAGGCACTGGGATTAAATTTCCTTCATCAGTAACACATTTCCTCACTGATTTGACCCTCTGGAGTAGTCCATAAAGGGTCACATAATATATGCCAGCAGCCTTGCAGTACAGAGCAAGGAATAAGTGTGTTCCACTGTAATGAAATAGGATAGCAGTATCCTCCTAGGAGGGGTAGAGGTGAGGGGTGCAGAGAAATGTGCACAGGCTTGTATGAGGTGTATACTGGAGGAGGCTTTGTTGTTACCCTCTCGGTGAAGAAACCTTTCCCCATCCTTGTCCTTTACAGCCATCTCCTTGTTCCGAAAGATTGCTCTCGATTTCTAGAATCCTTAATCAGTTCCCTTGCATCTAATCAGTAAAACCCTTCAAGAATATTGTACCTGTCAAGGACATCTTTTTCTTCCAGGTGCCAAAGAACACAATATGTCTGTTTGCTGCTTGAAGTTCAATATCTTCAAAGAACTACAGACGTGGGCTTGTACAAGCGCAAGGATGTTCCTTGCAAACCCTTCCCATGATTGAAGGAAAGCTGCTTATGTTGTAGTGTGATCTAGAAAGGTGGAGAAGTACTCTGGTTTGTTTGTGTCTGCATGAGGTTTATCAAGCAGGGAGATGAGCAGCTCATTGCTGAAGACAGCAGGAGAACTGTGCTTGACTGATCAATAAAATGTTTTGCCTGTTCCTTCTGTGTTAGTAATTTATTTTAATGAAAGAACAGTGCCAATCATGATTCAGCCCAATGCACTTGAAAGACTTGCCAGAAATCAAATTTGGACGTTACATCATTCTTCATGCTATGTGGGTAAGCAGGGTTCCATAGATTTTGAGAGGTAATATATGTAGATAATATACCTTGCTGAGGCGTGACAGTGTAGTGGCTAGTGTAATTGAGATTCGCTTCTTGTTGCTGTCTGTAAGGTGTTTGTATGTTCTTCCTTGTGACTACATAGGTTTCCTCTGGGTGCTCCATGTTCTAAAGGTGTACAGGTTAGGGTTAGTAAGTTGTGGGCATGTTATATTGGCTCCAGAAACATGGTGACACTCCACAGCACGTCTAGGTCTTTGATGCAAACAATGTATTTCATTATATGTTTAGATGTATGTGTGGCAAATAAAGATAGTCTTTGATCTTTAAAAACAATATTTTTACACGATTGTATCAGTTGAATATAAAATACGTGCACTTCATTAATAATGTCAGCTCACACACAGACATTGACAACTTTCATCTGTGCAATGATGGATTTTATGCGTTGCATTGACAGATTTCTCAAACCTGGCTTGTTATAGTTATCATGTGATTGGCACATTTATCTGTCTGGCGAAATGATTAGAGATTCAGCACAGGGTCTGAATCATCTTCATTCTCACAGCAAATCATTATAAACTGCTGGTGAAAATACACCTCACAAAGACAGCTATCACACTGGTATTGTGTCTTCTGATGCTTGCTTTTCCTCTTTTTATATGCTTGAGAAGAGGCAACAGGTTTTAATATATTTTCTCTCTAAGTATTCATGAATTTTTTTTCACATCAGCAGTTGTTTTTACCTTTGGAATAAGCTGCTTCTCCAAGCTACGTGCAAAGTACTTTTAAAATATGTTGTTACAGCTCAGTTGGTTATGTCGCTGTGTAAAGATCAAAAGAGAAGTGTTTAATTTCAGACAGAACAACCAAATACAAGTAAACAGACAGTGTTACAACTGTAGATCAATATAAGTTTAAAGGAGCTGCTTGTGTTGCATTCAGAGTCTTGATATTGATCATCAGCTGTTGAGCCACAGGCGGCTCTATGTTTGTCATTGGAATTCCATGTTAGAAAGGATTTGTTCCAGTCATGGGTTACTCCATGGTGCTTGATGATGAGTGCGTTCATATAGGCTTTCCAGTGCTCATCCAGGAGATATGTGGGTCCACCCATAACTGTGTAAGTTTGGCAAACAAAATACTCAGTCGTATCCTCAGTAGTGCAATTATTCAGCGACCCCAACTTCTGTTAAACCGTCTTTGCACTTGGCTCCAGCGTACTTTCCTTCCCATGATGTGCAGACTACATACCTATAATTTTATGTATAATGAATGTGGTGCCAGTATCTGAGGTGGTAACCAGTTTAAATCTCTAACCAAACTGTTAACCTTGCGGCTGGGAATTTTTCTATTCACATGGGCGATACAGCGATTAATGACAATTGGTAACAGGATATCACTGCTATTTTCTAATATCCATTCCTGATTGTCCTTTAGGAGAAAGTGATGAGCCAGTACTGATTCTGACTCACTGTGAATTTAATAACTCTTTGGCTTTATTGAAGTCTTTACCAGAAGACAATTAAAAAACAGTAATTCCTTTGGGTTGGGGTGGCATTTAGTGCAGCAGGAACTCTTCCTAGGACTACCTCCCCAAGGTCTCAGTCTGGGAGTGCCCCTGAGTATAACACTGGAGGTAGGCTTCTGCGCAATTTGCATTCAACTCATGATTCTGTGGGAGTTGAAACTTGTGAAGTTTTGAGCCAGGATTACGCGGATGTGCAAGTCACATTACACACTGGAAACTTATTTTGATGAATGACTCACTGAGCACCTGTATGAAATGGCTGCAGCAAACTGTTCGCAGCAGGACTTAAAGCTGGTTGTCATTTTTGCTTGTGAGCTGCATTTTGAATTGAACAGTCAACATAATACTTAAGAATATTCTAAGTTCTTATTTTTATAAATGAATCGATTTGATCATTTAGATGGTTTTAGACTAAAACAGAAGGACTTACATGAAGTGGCTGTGATGCTTTCATCTAGTGACAGTCTAACTTCGAAGCTGAGCAGAATACAGCTTAATTAGGCATTGTGTTAATGTAGAAATGGTTATTATTTGTGCACAGACAGGCATACTTAACAGCAGTTTTACTTGGGGCCATGTTTTAATTAATGTGAAAGGAATCCTCTCATAAATACTGAGTTTCATAAACATATTCCTCAAGGATATATTTGTTCCAACATACTTTTAAGTCGGTAGAAAGCTTGGCATCACTAAGAAGTCTCAATTCCATGTTAAAATGGTTTGATGCTACAGTACCTCAAAGTTCAAAGTAAATTTATTAACAAAGTACATAT
Organism: Hemitrygon akajei; assembly: GCF_048418815.1. Lineage (NCBI taxonomy): Eukaryota > Metazoa > Chordata > Chondrichthyes > Myliobatiformes > Dasyatidae > Hemitrygon > Hemitrygon akajei. The sequence goes on from NC_133140.1 coordinate 47,649,562, forward strand.
ACGTCACCGTACACTACCCTGAGATTCATTTTCTTTCGGGAGCTACAGTGGTAGTGGTTAGCGAGTCACTATTGCAGCTGAGGGCATCAGAGTTCAGAGTCATTTCTGGCATCCTCTGTAAGAATATTTGCATGGTCTTTCTGTGAGTGCACGTGTTTTCTTCGGGGGCTCCAGTTTCCTTCCACAGTCTAAAGCTGTACTGGTTAGTAGGTTAATTGGTCATTGTAAATCATCCTAAGATTAAGCTAGGGTTAAATGGGTGGTTTGCTGGGCAGCAGAGCTCATTGGGTTGGAAGGTTACAATAAATACAAATAAATGCAATAGAAGCAATGAAAAACTACACACAAACAGCGAATTAACAAAAAATAACAAATAGTGCAACTAGAAAAAAAGAAAAAAGCCAAAATAATAATATTAAGTAAGTAATAAATATTGAGAACATGAATTGTAGAATCCTTGTGTGGTGAACTACATATACCTGTCTGGACACGCCCCTCTGCTGACTGCTCCTGTGGCTCCTCCCACAGACCCCGGTATAAAGGCGATTGGAGGCACTGCTCCTCCCTCAGTCTCCAGGATGTAGTGTAGTGGTCTCTTGCTGCTAATCGTGGTCTCTTGCAGCTAATAAAAGCCTATCGTTCGCCTCCCATCTCCAAAAGTTATTGATGGTGCATCACCTTGAAAGTGAGTCCATAGGTTGTGAAATCAATTTAGTGTTGGGTTGAGTGAAGTTATCCCCTTTGGTTCAAGGGCCTGATGGTTATGGGGTAATAACCATCTCTGAAACTTAGACTCTATATTCTTTCCTGCTGGCAGCAGTGAGAAGAGAGCCTGCCCCAGATGGTGTGTGTCCTTAATGATGGATGCTCATTGGGTTGGAAGGTTACAATAAATACAAATAAATGCAATAGAAGCAATGAAAAACTACACACAAACAGCAAAATAACAAATAGTGCAAATAGCCTGCGGTAATGCTCTTTGTAAATGCGCTCAATGGGGAAGAGGCGGGGGGAAGCGGGAGGGCTTTACCTCTCATGGACTGGGCTGCATCCACTACTTTTTGTATGCTTTGCTGTGATGCAACCAGTCAATACACTCTTCACCGTGCATCTATAGAAGTTTGTCAAATTTTTAAATGACCTATTTCTATTTATTTATTTGCCTGTCTGTTTGTTTATTTCACTATACAGTGGGGAGTAGGCATTTCTGGCACTTTCAGTCACGTTACCCCAAAAAATCCTACAACTCCAATTAACTCTAACCTGATTGTGAGACAATTTACAATGACCAATGGAACGCCTTTGGACTGTGGGAGGAAACCGGAGCACCCGCAGGAAATCCATGCATTCCACAGGGAGGACATACAGAGACTCCTTACAGCACAGTGCTGGAATTGAACGCTGAACTCCATGATGCCCCAAATTGTAATAATATAGCAATTTTCTTAGAGATTACTAATACTATCTTAAATAATTCTAGTTGCATCATAATTAATATTGATACTCAATTTGAATACAGTACTTAGCTGGTGCTGTTATTTCTTGTGTGGACTAATATTTTTGTTTGTAGTATTACTTTTCAATTTGTATGTATCAAAATTGCTAGGCAATCATAGCAATTAGGAAGGCAAACAATGCATTGACTTTAAGTGTCTTTGAATACAAGAGTGGAAGGATCTTTCTCCAATTATTAGTGAGACTGCAGTTGGAATGTAGCGTCAAGACCTGGTCTCTTTACATAAGGAAGAATATTACAGGATGTGTGATGGAAGTAGTGCAGTGAAGTACAACTAGATTGATTCCTGGGGTGATTGGCTTATCCTATGGGGAGAGATAGAGCAAATTTCGGCCAGTTACATCTACCAGCGTTTAGTTACTTAAGAGGTAATCTTGTCAAACCATAACAACTTCATACAGCCCCGTGTAGATTAGGTATAAGATAGTGATTCCCTCGAATGAAGTGTCTAGACCAAGGATCACAATCGCAAGATAAGAATCCATCTACTGAGAGCTGAGATGAAAATAACTTTTTCACTTGAATGGGAGAAATCCTTGGAATTCTCTATTCGGGCTGAGGAGGTTCAGTCACTGAGTATGTTCAAGATAGAGACTGATAGGTTTTTACATCTTAAGGGTATTTAAGGGGAATGTGTAGAAAAGTGTTGTTGGGTAAAAGATCAGTTATAATGTGAGTGAAGTTGGCATGTGTTGCATATTTGACCATTCCTGTTTCTATTCCTTTGTGTTTAAACTTGTCTCTTTAAAATTCTTAATATCAATTACTGCTTTCCCATTCAATGTTCTGTCTAGAAAGTAAGTACTTATCACCAGGGCTCTTTGAGGGCTCAGTAGTGGAAGGGGTGAGCAGCTCCATGTTCCTGGGCATCAACATCTTGGGTGATCTATCCTGCACCTAAAATATTGTTGCGCCTATGAAGAAGACAATGCAGCAGCTCAACTTCATTAGGAATAGGAAGACATTTGGTATGTCACCAGAGACTCTTACGACTTTCTATGGATGCGTGGTGGAGACCATTTTGACTAGTATGAAGGCTCCAATGCAAAAGGGTTGCCGAGTCAGCCATCTCCCTCATGAGTATTACCTTCCCCACCGTTGAGGGCCGTCTTCAAGTGGTGGTGTCTCAGGAAGGTGGCATCCATATCTAAGAACCCTCACCTTGCGAGACATGCCCTCTTCTTGTTATTGCCATTGAGGAGGAGGTACAGGAGCCTGAAGACCCACACTCAATGCTTCTTACCCTCCACCATCAGATTCCTGAATGGAACATTAGACTATCTCCTTATTCCATTTTTTGCACTATTTATTCATTTTGTAATTTACTGTCATTTTCTGCCTTGTGCTGTGGCTGTCACGAAACAGCAAATTTCCTGTCACATAAGATGGTGATAAGAAATTTGATTCTAATTTTGAAGTGCCTCTGTATTACAATATTTATTTCTAAACTGATTTCAGCTGGAATTATTTCATGTGGTTAGTGAATTGGCACCAATAAGATTCGTGATATGGTTAGACTTTGAGGAATCAGTGGTTTTACTCAGCAGCTGGTATGCTAGAGGGGAAACTGAAAGGAGGTATTGTTTTCTTTCAATGCATTGAACTACTACTCTGCATGAGACTGAACAACAGTGTAAAACTGACTGCCTGTTTGGGACTCAGGAACAAGCTGCAATAAGAATAGAAAGACAATGCTTACTGATTACTGTACCGTGAATGGAAGCAGAAGGAAGTTTCCAGACCCCAGAATATATTGGCCTGGATGTTGTGGTCAGCAGAGAATCGATATTTCTCAATAATAAACTTGAAGAAAGTTGCTCACAATGGTCTAGTGTGTCATCATAGAGGAAAATAAACAAGAAAGGAAAAAAAGCACATTTTCTTTTAGCATTTACCGAATGCTAAAGATTGGAATGAGCACAACGAATTCATGTAAAAGTTTAAATATCATAAAGCTGAATATAAAAAGAATTAGGATATGTTATTTTCAAAACTTTTCTTTGAGGGAAGTGCAGACAACGATTTTTTAATACCATAGACAATTCTGTATCTGAGAGGTATCTCAAATCCTGCGAGGCATAGATATGGTGAATGGTCACTGTCTTTTTCCCCAGGATAAAAGAGAGCAAGGGGTTTAAGGTGAGAGGGGAAGTGATATGTGCCAGGAGAGAGATTAGTGGGGAGGGACGGATGCACTAGGGAATCACAGAGGGAGCAGAGAAAGTTAAAGATGTGTTTGATGGTAGAATCCCATTGTAGATGGCAGAGGTTGTGGAGAAGAACGTGTTGGATGCAGAGGCTCATGCGGAGGTAGATGAGGACGCAAGGAACTGTATCCCTGTTGAGGTGGCAGGAAGATGAGGTGAATGTGAATGTCTGGGAAATGGAGGCATTGCAGGTGGGGGCAGCATCAATGGTGGAGGAAGGGAAACCCCGTTCTTTGAAGAAGGAGGACGTCTCTGATATCCTGGAAAGGAAAGCCTCATCCTAGGAATAGATGTGCAGGTGATTCTTCACTGCCTCCTCTAAGGGCAATAAATGGTTGATGATAAATGATCACATTGCTGCAATATCAACATCCTCTGAATGAAAGACTTAAAAAAACAACAACTGCTGGAGGTCATTATATATCATGAGTTAACATTGTTTTAAAAAGATAATATTTACTTGTAAATTGGAACTCATGTCTGACAATTCTTAATTACTTTTTATCACTTTATGCCACACCAGTAATATTCTTTGAAATTTGACTACTTATGAAATCATGTCATAATCCCAGAGATCTAAGTATCATTCTATTGAAAATCCCAATTGGTGGATAGTTGCTTTACATTCAGCACAAGAATATGTTGCAAAAGCCTTTGCTCTTCAGCAGCATACAAAAATGCTGGAGAAACTCAGTGCGTCAAGCTGATATATGGACAGACATTAACAGTCAATGTTTTTGGCTGTGCCCCATCATCAGAAATGGAACGAAAGAGCAGAGAAGCTAAAGTAAGAGGGTGGTGGTGGGGTAGGAATGCTATCTAGAAGGTGATATGTGAATCCAGATGAGAATCTATGAAGACCAAACCCGTAGTCATCTCCATTTTTTGTGTGCTGCTAGGTAGGTCTTGAAGATACACTTTGGTGCTGTATGTGAAGAAAATGTCCATCAGGTAGGGTTTCTTTTAATAGATGGTACTCATACATGTAGAATTTTGACATGGGAAAGATGGGTAGGTGGAGAAGTGGGAATGATGCGAGAAGCTGGGAAGAGATGGGTTGAAGAAGCGAATGGCTGAAAAAGATGGAAATCTAAAAGGAGAGGACAATGGACCATGGAATGAAGGGAAGGAGGGTGAAGAGCAGGTTGTAAGGGTAGGGGAAAGAGAAGGGGTAACGTAGCTAGAAGTGGGGGGGAAACAGAGGGAGCAGTTACCAGACGTTAGACAATTGCTGTTATTTCATTTTGCTACTTAACAAGGTCTGCTATTTAGCAGAGCTTGTTAGATTGGTGAAATGAAATAACAGAAATGCACACTGCAGTTTATAAATATGATGACAGCTGGATGTCCTAAGGTCTCGCTGTTGGCCATGTAGAAAATCCTGAAATTTTCCATTGTCAAGCAGGAAACCTGCCTCCATTTAAACATAATTTCATTTTATCAGTTGCCTTTGAGCACATCCAAAAATGTTTTGCCAAAGGCTGACAAGTACAGAATTGAGATATACACTTTCTTGTCACCATAGACTAGAACCACGAATTTAAAAGAAAAGGGAATTGCTGATATGCCTTAGCAAATGCACACATACAGTTAGCTTGATCAAGGAACATAATCACGAGCATGAAACATTTTGGTGGCTTACAGTTGCAATAAATATAGGTCAGAGCTGTAAAAAAGGCCATCACCAGCTGTTATACACACAAGGAGCGATTAAGATAAATTTCTACGGAAGACGGCTGGAACATAGTTCATTATTGATTCCCTTGTTTATAATGGCAATAATTGGAGTGCAGGATATGGCATTTGAAGACCTTTTTTGGGATTGAATGTTATGGTGATTTTTTTTCTTCTTACGAGGTTCCTTTTAATCTGATGTATATTTTAATTCAATGGATGATGAATAGCAAAATGATTTCAGATCAAACCAATGCCAGCTTCATTATACGCTGTATAAAAGAAATTAAGAAGAAATCAGATCCTCAAGGGCTGGATAATTTACAAAGTATCACTCTTTGCATTTTACAATGTGGATAAAGGACAGTCCAAAATTAAGGTAAACGGTAATGTAAAACAAATTAACGGATCAAGACATTACCTTCAGGCTATCATTGCTGGCTTGATCATCATAATCCTCAGCAGGAATTCTGATGAAATTTGTTTTCATTTCTTCAATACTCAGGAGCTCTAATTAGTCGCCCATTAGCAGAGCTGAAGATGTGTTTTGGTTTGCTGAATTGGTAGAAAGGCATAGGTGAAAGCTGTGATATCCTCTACTTGTTAAATCAATGCTATGTCAAAACAAGTCCAGTACTGTTTGTGTGCAAGTGAAATAATTGCTCCCTTTGTACATAGTCAAGCATGACAAGGGAGAATACATTACAGGATGTTCTAAAAGCACCTGTGGGAGCCACAGAGTTCTCTGATGTTCTGAATTCAAAAGACTAATGGCATCTGCATTATGCAGATGAAGTGAGTTTTGCATAAACTGTCAAGCCTGAATTTTTCTTTTTCTTTTTATTCTGATACAGGAAATGGCCTTACTTCAAAATAAGAAGCCGTGTGCTGTGACTTTTTTTATATAGCCAGAAACACGTTTATTCATAAAAGAGTTTTTCAGCTTGCACAATGTTCAATAAAATGAATGTAAATAATAATACGTGCAACTTTTCTTATTCTTTTCAAACATCTTTCTCAGTTTATCTGGATTTGATTTTGAGCACTAGCTTGTGTCCTATGTGGTTATTAGAGGTTGATTGTGTTTAAGCAGTGGATATATTAACTAATGCAGTTTGGCCCGTGGTTGAGTAATGAGATACTCTTTGGCAAGATTTTGTTGCCCCTCTGCTTGCAGCATTGTATATGTTACCCGAGCCAGGCAGGATGGACTGTATGCAACATTGGAAATGGCACTCTAGGCACAAAAGATCACTCAGTCTTTGAATATCTCTCCTTTACACTTCTACCTATTTTTTGCTTTGACCCTGGATGAAATATCTTCAATTGGATTCCTTCTATGTTTACCCTTCTCCAAGCGATCAAGAGATCTAAGTCATAAATCTAAGCAAGACACAGTTTTGGGAATTTCGGTTTTTGATCTCTCCTTTGTGCTTGAGCTCTCATTTGTTTCAAATAATTTTGAACTCTGCCATTAGGACAGTGCCTTGCGGATATGACTGGCTGAAATTAGTGAACAAAGTTTGCATTTCCCTCTAAGAGGAATCTAAATGAACTTGCCGCATTGATTTCAAGGATTTTGGGAATGTATTGGAGATTGCGGACATCTGAGAGTACCAGAAGACACAAACGTAGTGGTTGAATGATTAGTCACCAATGGTGGGAGGCATGTATCCCAATAAAAGTGCACAATAGCATGTGATTCCCTTGTGATTAACTTGAGTCTAGTCAGCACTATGTGGAGTTGCTGGCATAACTATTGTAGCAATACGATTGCATTTTACAGTTTATCTTAACTCTGGTTGAGTCACTAATTCATTGGCTCTTTGTTTCTTTGGATAAAGTGAGATCATTTATGCATGATTGTTGAATAATGAAAGATATGCCTTGAATTTTCAATTAGACTTTGTATCTTCCACATTTTCAACCACCTTAGATAGCGGGCACGTGATTCATCATAAATTGTGCCTCAGTTAAGAAACTAATTAATTTGGTGAGCATTACAATCTTTTGCAATAAATTACCATGGAACAGTTCTATTCTGATCATATAGTATCTGACTATGGCTTGTATGTGAAAAGGTTAACAAAAAAAAGCAGATAAAGATCCAGAGAAAATGTTCTACTGTGCTTATTACCACAGAGCAAGTGACTTCTTTGAGAAGTAATTAAGATTTTTGGGCTCCTGTTTTCTTGTACTTCTGCTGGGGTTATGGAATGCCAGATGCATTCTACAAGCTGCATTCTCCTGAAGGCTGAGAAACCATTTCTTTACATGTACTTTAATATCCATAAAACTTTAATCTTTTGTAACCATGTGTCAAAGCATCCTTTCTCTTAAGCATTTTTATTAAATAGTAACTTTAAAGAAAATTTATGAAGTATATTAATACTCCAGGATAAACAGTTAAAAATATTTTGAAAAGCCCTTTGCACTATATTGAAATAATGGTCATCTGCAAGACCCCAGCAATGTTGTGTTTCTAAATGTTTCAGACTTCAATTGCCATTAGAATTTAAAATTAAGCCTCTGCTTTTCCATTTAGCTGTAAGAATGGCCGCATAATGACACCTTTAATTGCCTATACTGTATGCTTATTCAATAGTATGTGCTAGCCACAACTCACATGGACAATTACAGAGTCTATTTGAGTATGAGTCATGTTCCTATGTTGTGCTTTTAATAAAACAATTAAAAATGAATTTGCAGAGATTTGAGACAGAAAACTGCAGCTGCACTTTGAGCAAGGGGATTGCTAAAAGTATTAATGAGCCAGACACTGAAGAATTCTCCACAATGTCCAGTAATACCAGCGAATACATTATGCTGAGGATTAATCTACTTTCATGGGTACAGCATGAGATGTCTGCTGAAGATGTGCTCTTTGGAGAGGAGGCAGTCAGGTTTGTTGGCAGCCTTGAAGAAGAGTTCAGAATGTATGCTTCTTTAGGAAGAGTGTTGCAGGTGGATGATAATGAGAATTTAAAGAAAGGATTGCTTGGCAAAACTTGGCAGGAAATTTTACAGTTAGAAGTTTTCTGAAAAGAAAATTAGTGACAAATTAAGTTTCTCAGCTTTTTTTATTGGGAACGTACAATTGATTTATTGATTCCCATCTTTTGAGCTGGATATTGAGATTCAGTGAAATAAATGGAATAAGCTTAGTTCCTCCCTGTAAATATAGTTGTAATCAATAAAACCTAGCAATATCATTTTATACCCCATCAAAAAAATCACAAGTACAACATAATAATATCTATAGAAGACACTATTTTAGAAATTTATTCACATTCACTTGCACTAAATGTACATCGGACATATTACAGACTGCTTCCAAAATTTTATTTAATTGGCTCAGATTTTGAGATAGTAATGGGGGATAAACCTGTACAATGTTCTGGCACAGAAAAACAGAAAATAGTTCTTGGTGAAAATGAAAGACAGTGGGAATGTGCTATCAAAAGTACTGGACTGTCCTAAAGATGTCTCAAAGCTTTTCTGATCTTACTTAAAGTCGTCGTCCTACTAAAAGTGGAAGTAAAGGCAAGTTTTAGAATGGATTATTTACAGAAATGTAACTGTAGGAATTTCAAATAAAGGTCATTCTTTTAATACCATAGAGTTAGTCTTCAATGAACATAGATATTCCTCATTTAAAAACATTTGATTCATGAATTTTAATTAGAAGATCATTGACCCTTTAGATTATGAGTCTTCAATTTATAAAGCTATTTTAACAATAACAAGTAGCAATCCACTCTCTTTTCACAGGAATATTTCGCAATAATATTCTCACCATACGTTTTGCCCAACCTCTTCAGTTTATGAAACGAAAAGTGTCCTCTACATCATTTGAAGAATGCATGTAATACTATTGCAGAAAATAAAATATAGTGAAAATGGTTTATTTTCAAGCTTAATTGGAAATGTTATTCAAGAGTTTGCCAAGTTTTCGTGATACAAGACCAATTTTTTGTGGTTTGAAGAATTGTAGGCATAACTCAAATATTTTGAGAAAGAGCTAACAGTGAATTAAGACCATTTGGGAAACTATAGGAATATGGCATTGAGGACTGAGTGATTGAACATAATGACATTTTCAGTGGATGAGACAGAACCCATGTCAAATTTGTAAAAACCTAATATATGCCTTTCAAATCTCCATGAATTTTCTGAAGGGGCAGTATCTGTTTGAATGTGAAAAATTTAAAAACAAGTACAAATGCTGGAAATCTGAAATAAAAAACAAAAATGCTGGAAACATTGGCATCTGTAAAAAGAGAAATTGAGTTAGTGTTTCAGCCTGAGATGTGACTTCAGAACCGGGAGGGTGAGTCACTTTGAGTTGCACAATTTTGAGGGAGGGACTGAGCAAGATGTACCTCTGATGGAGTGAGACCAAGTAAATAAATGTGGTAGTTAGAGGCAGATTAATATTGTGCATTTAATATTTCAGTAATATTGTAAATATATTGTTTAATTAAGCATACTGGATGATGCTACAGCAGTGTTTAAAGATGGCATTGGAAAACTCAAACATATCAAGGTAAAATAATGTTAAATGAAAATGCCACACTCAAGTTTTACAAGCCTGTCCCATTTCTTAAACCATCTGTGATAAAGTAGTCAGTGAGCTAGATCGCAAAGAGACTGAAGGAATTCTTTCCAAGGTTTAGTGGAGCCCATGGGTAATGACAGTGGTGCCTGTAGCAAAGAAGGATGGGTATGTTAGGATCTGTGTTGATTTTAAGGTAATCGGCAACCCTGTACTGAAAGTAGATCAATACCCCTTGCTCAGGATAAAAGATACCTTTGCAAACCATTCTGGAGGGAAACAATTCAGCAAAGTGGATTTAACTGAGGCCTACCTAAAGATGGAGATGGAAGAGAAGTCCAAAGTGTTTCTCACCATACTCACAAAGGGCTTTATCACTATTTTTGGAGTGGCATCTGCAACTGCACTGGCAGAAAGCTGTGGGCCAGCTGCTGCAGGGTTGCCCAGGCCCTCAGTGTCACCTGGATGACATCACTGTTAATGGCAAAGATAACAAGGAGCATCTTCAAAATCTCAAGGAAGTGTGAAAAAGATCAGAGCGACTTTTGGATAGGTCCATGAAGCTTAGAAAATAGAAGGCTATGGGTAACCCTAGGTAATTTCTAAGGTAGGGACATGTTCAGCACAGCTTTGTGGGCTGAAGGGCCTGTATTGTGCTGTAGGTTTTCTATGTTTTCTAATATTATGGGCTCAGACCACAATGCAGCAAATGTGAATTCTTTTCATCACACATCCCTTTCTGTGTTCGTACCAGTGATGCACAAAGAATACAAGTGTGCTGAGAAAATTCATGCGGTGGTGGAAGCCCCAAGGCCAAAGGATGTGTACAGACGGGGTCTTTTTTAGAATTTGTCAATTACTATAACAGGCTCCAGCTAAACCTGGCTACCTTGAACAGATTACTGCAGATCTGGAAGAAAGGGCATTGGACAAAGCAGTCTGAGGTGGTTTTCCAAAAGGCAGAGGAAATATCGACATCAGACACTGTACTCACATCATCCAGTGAAGCTTGCCTGTGATGCCCCGCCTTATGGTTTAGGTGGACTCATGTCACATGTTATAAGTGATATGTATATATCTTTTGCATCAGGTTCCCTTGCCACTGCAGAAGAAAATTACACACAGAATGACAAACAGTCCTTGAGTCTTTTGGGGTGTAAAATGTTTCAAAGAATACCTGTATGGGAGATTTTCCCCTCAATACTGATCATCAACCTTTAGAGTCTGTTTTCAATCCACAGAAGGATTCCACCAATGGCAGAGCATGATTACAGAGATGGGCTGTTTCTTGGAGGACACAACTCCAAGATCGAACTCAAGAGAGGACAACTAATCTTGGAAATGCTGATGCATTGTCCCATTTACCCTTGGAAAAGGAAATACCTGAAGAATTTACTTAAAGAGGACACTCTCCTTGACGTATTCTCCCTAATGCAAGTCAAAAGTTTCCCTTTACAATAGAGACTATTCAAAAGGAAAGCAGAAAAGACCCCACACTGTTTCAGTCTTTCTTGTCACACAAAATGGCTGGAATATGCAGTAGATTCTCCAGTTCCCCCATTTTTACCAATGCAGGGATGCACTTGACTGCTTTCAGAACTGCTTCCTGCAGTCTGAGTCAACTCCTACAACCACCATGGAGGAGGCCCCAGAACCTGAGATTGTTTCACAACCGCAAGTCACTCCTGCTAAGTAGAGTGATCCCTCTTGTTAGGAAAGACATTATCCCACAAAAGTAAGAAATCCTCCACAGCAATTACATTTTTGGACCTGAATGGGACAATTTATAATTTACTATGCTGTAGATGTCGATATAGTATTTGAATTATATGGTATTCTGTGTATATAAGCTGACAAGTGAGCAATATGTTACGTATTTGAGTTGAGATCCATTCTATGTTGAGTTGGAGTTTATAGCTAAGCAGGAAGGAGTGTTGTGTATTTAAAATTTCAATAATATTTGTGATATTATAAATATATTGTTTGATTAAGCATCGTTCATTTAAATAATTCATTAAGGATTATATGTAATGAGTACATGAATGGCATTTGTCATTACACCACTACATCACATGTGGGCACCTCACTATGGTAAAACTAAACTTACTCGAGTTATCCTCCATTCCTGTGTTTTTCTTTCAATTAATTTTATGGTTTGGAGTTAAAAAACATAACGTTCTCGTCTTAAAATGTTGCTAGTGGATGGGCAATGAGCCACGTCCAGCAGGCCAGTTACAGTGGTAGAGGGAAAAACAGCCCCAAAACACCCATTCCCATTCTGATATGTCTATCCATGGTCTCCTCTACTGTCAAGATGAAGCCACACTCAGGTTGGAGGAACAACACCTTATATTCCATCTGGGTAGCCTCCAAATTGATGGCATGAACATAGATTTCTCTAACTTCCATTAATGCCCCTCTTCCCCTTCTTACCCCATCCCTTATTTATTTACGTATGTATGTATTTATTTATTTATTATTCCCCACTTTTTTCTCTCTCTGCCCCTTTCACAGTCACTCCTTGCCTGTTCTCCATCTCCCTCTGGTGCTCCCCTTCCCCTTTCTTTCTCCCTAGGCCTCTTGTCCCATGATCCTTTCCCTTTTCCAGCTGTGTATCCTTTTTGCCAATCAACTTCTTTTTGCCAGCTCTTAGCTTCATCCCTCCCCCTCCTGTCTTCTCCTATCATTTTGGATCTCCCCTTTCCTCTCCCACTTTCAAATCTCTTACTATCCCTTCTTTCAGTTAGTCCTGACGAAGGGTCTCGGCCCAAAACGTCAACTGTACTTCTTCCTATAGATGCTGCCTGGCCTGCTGCGTTCCACCAGCATTTTGTGTGTGTTGCTTGAATGAGAAGCATAGTTCTTAAACAGGCAAGCAAAAAACAAGTGAGTTTCCGAAAGAATCTGATTATGAGTTTGGAAGGTTGCAGCATGTCCAGATGGAAAATGAGGTGTTCTGCAAGCATGTTTTGGGACCCAGTGTAATGGTATATGTGGCCAGAGATAGATAGATCAGAGTGGGATTAGAGTGGAGAATTAAATGATTAGGCAACTGGAAACTGGAAACAGACTGAGTGCAAGTGCTCCACAAACAATCACCTAGTCTGTGTTTGTTTTCTCCAGTGCAGAGGAGACCACATTGTTAACACTGAATGCATTCCAGTGGATTGGAAGAAGTGAAGGTTGATTGCTATTTCATCTAGAAAGTCTGGGTCCCTGGATGGTAGGAAAGGGAATCAGTGAACGAGCCTGATGGTTCTGCAGTCGCATAGGAAATTGCCATAAGATGGATAATGGTTGCTTGGATTGGAAGAGTAGACAAGGGTACTGTCGTTCTAGTGAGTAGACATCCCCAGAAGTTAGCAGGAACTTGAGGAAAAAGTGTGGAGAGAAATTGCTCACAGCTATGAACGATGGAGTTGTATTAATGCAAAATTTAAATTTTCCGAGCGTTGACTGGACCACCCAGAGTTTTAAGGGCCTGGACAGGATGGAATTTTAGAAATATATTCAGGAAAGTTTCCTAAATCAATTTTTTGAGCACCATACTTAGGAAGGTGCCATTTTGGGCCTTCTCTTAGGAAATAAGGCAAGGCAGGTAATGGAAAAGGCACTTTAGCTCTAGTGATCATAATTCCATTAGTATTAAGTTGGTGATGGAAAAGAATAGCACAGGTCCACAGATTAGGGTATTATACTGGAGCAGGGTTAATTGTAGTCAAAACAAGTAATGTTCAATCCTGAATGGTTGCCTAAAAAGACAGTGTTTGACCTGAAGCTCTTTAAATGTGGCAGTCGACAAAAAGTAAGCAATCAGCCATGATATGACACCTGCGTGCAGCTTCTTGGTTTACTTACTTGGCTTTAGGGTTAGAAGTCTTTTCTTGTGGATGTCTGAGATCTGTCAAGCTAAGTTCATCTATTTCTTCTGGCTGGTGCAGATTAGAAGTCGATGAAGCTGCACGATGGAAATTAGATCCGGTTCAGAACAAACAGACTGGGTGCAAAATCAAGGCAAGTAAGTCTTGCTCTGCAGATACATTTTTAAGGGTTTCTGGAGATTTTCCCTTTTGTCAGCATTGGGGAAATACATGTCCAGGGGCACCCATGTCATGTTTTACATCAGATTGGTTTTGCTTGGTTTTCGGTTGCTCGCTTCCTTACACAAGAAAATCAACAGATTTGAACCCTTTAGGCAACTGTACCACATGGAGTGTCAGTTTGATTTGCTTCAACGAGGGAGCCACTCATCCTTAATGCAGGCACACTGTTGAACAAATGGAATCGACAGAGCAATTATTAGCTACCGGTGGAAAAATATGATTGGACTTCAATCCAAGCAGTTTACGGCCAAAGGAAATTAACCAAATGTTGATGGCATAAAGCCAACATATTAAAGAAAGGGGGGACAAAGCAGAACTAAGGAAGAGTTTTTATAAGCAATCTTTATCAGTTTACTTTGTACATCTCAGATCTTTATTAATAAACTTCGTACATCTTTTAGCTGTTGGCTGTGTTGAATATACGTTACATCAATTAGACTATTACACATTAACACACTGCACCTCTCTGCATAAAACCAAACCTATCGCATCATCTAAGGTAAGTCAGAATCAGATTTGTTAGCTCTGACGTATGATGTGGCATTTGTTGTTTTGCAGCAGTACAGTACAAAGACATAAGAATCTATAAATTACAAAAATAGTGCAAAAAAAGAGAAGAATGAGTTAGAGTTCATGCACAGTCTGGAAATCATATGGTAGAGAGAAGAAGCTGTTCCTAGAACATTGAGTGCAGCTCCTGTACCACCTCCCGGATGGTAGTAATGTGACAAGGGCATTACTCTTCTTATTACTGCCACAGGGTAGTAATAGACTGAACAGATTAATTTCATTGAGTGACTGGTGTAAAAGTGGCATCAAAACTAGTCTTTTCTAAGCTATTATAAACCCAAGTACTTTGTATATTGTTTGCACAGTATATCATTTTTATCTCATTGTTGTCTGTTAATATTACTGTGTTGCTATTATTTTGTGCACTGTATGAGATATATATTCAGTGTTTTGCAGCTAGGTCATCTGAGATGCAGATGGCCACAAACTTGAAATTGTTCACTTCTTCAACTGCTGACCCATTAATGAGGACTGGTATGTGTCTTCCGGAATTCCCCTTGCTCAAGTCCACAATCAGTTCCTTGGTCTTGCTGACGTTGAGTGTGAAATTGTTGTAGTGACACCACTCAGACATCCAATCTGTGTCCCTTCTGTATGCCACCTCATCATCATCTGATATTGTACCAACAACAGGGGTGTTATTGGCAAATATATAGATGGAGGAACAGCAGTTTAGTCTTTGTAATCTTTTGGTAAAGGAATGCACAAGTGTGGCTGGTCATTTAGTCAACTGTGACTCGGAAGATTTGTTTCATTGAGTGACTAGTGTAAAAAATGGCATTAATATTAGTCTTTTCTAACCTGTCATGATCGTAAGTGTGTGGCTTGCTTAGTTTATCCTTTAATTGGTTTTGTCTGTTTGGAGATTAATAGCAGTTTTGTTTACTGACAATGAAGCCTTATTATTAAAGTTGATAGCAAAGTTAGCTCAGTAATTAGGTAAGTGGCTAGATTTTCAGTTTTCTGTGCCTGCATTGACTGCAGTTTGCTGTTTAAACAGTCTTTGAACAAATCATTTTGAGGCTTAATGGAGGGCAGAGATAAAGATTCTTCTTGATTCCAGTGCAATGCTTATTATTAAATTCAGTCTGTGACCCTGATTGAATTTTATCGATGTCAAGGCATGAGGATCCCATAGCTATACATATCTAGAGGGGCAAGGGACAGAAGGGACAAACCAGCTCTTGAAGGGTGAGGCCATTGTAAGTTTGCCCCTTTTCCAGGCTTTTTCTGTCTCCTTTTGTAGTTTGTACCTCACATCATAGGTCGTGTTCAGAGGCCTATACATAACTCGCATCAGGATCTCATAGTTTTTTAACTTTACCCACAAGGATTTTTCATCTTCTAATCTTTTTTGTAAGTCACTTTTTTTCTAAGGATTTATTTCTAATTTTTTTTTACCAACAGAGCCACCCCACCTCCTCTGCCCATCTGCCTGTCCTTTTGATACGATGTGTATCCTTGGATGTTAAGCTCCCAGCTGGGATCTTCTTTCAACCACAAGTCTGTGATGCCCACAAAGTAATACATGTCAATTTCTAACTGTGCTACAAGATCATCCACCTTGTTGCGTATACTGTGTCCATTCAAATGTAATGCCTTCAGTCCTCTATTCACCACCCTTTTACATTCTGTCAAAGCCTCAGACTCCCACAGTGGCCCATTCATTCAATAGTTGATCCAGTACGGCTTCTGCAACCTTGCCCTCTGCATCTTCTTGCCAAAGCCTCAGTTCCCCACTCTAACTCTGTTCACTCACACAATGACCACACCCACAATGTCACTACTCCACTGTCATTAAACTGGAGAAGGTGCAAAAGAGATTTACAAGGATTTACTGGGTCTGAAAGGTTTGCACTTTAAGGAGAGGCTTGATAGGCTAGAACATATTTTTCCGGGAGTGTAGGCAGCTGAGGGGTGACCTTATAAAGTTTATAAAATCATGAGGGTCATGTCTTTTCTCTAGATAGATAGATAGATAGATAGATAGATACTTTATTCATCCCCATGGGGAAATTCAACTTTTTTCCAATGTCCCATACACTTGTTGTAGCAAAACTAATTACATACAATACTTAACTCAGTAAAAAATATGATATGCATCTAAATCACTATCTCAAAAAGCATTAATAATAGCTTTTTAAAAGTTCTTAAGTCCTGGCGGTAGAATTGTAAAGCCTAATGGCATTGGGGAGTATTGACCGGGAGTCCAAAACTACAGAGCATAGGTTTAAAATGAGAGGAGAAAGACTTGAAAGGGGCTTGAGGGGTAAGTTTTTCACACACAGCATAGTATGCATATGGTATAAGCTGCCAGAGGAAGTGCTAGAGGTGGGTAAAATTACAACCTTAAAAGGACATTTGGATAGATATGAAAGGTATGAGCAAATGGGACAAGCTCCGTTAGGTAACTTGGTTGTTAGTGAAGAGTTGAGAGGGACCAATTTCTGTGCTGTATAACACTATTACTCTGTGCTTACATTCATTTCTGCTGTTGAATCGTTTGTGATTAAATTGATGGAACATTTTTATACTCTGGGTCTATTTATTATTGATATCTATTTCTCCTACTTGGACCATATGTTAGGACTACTGACTAAGGTCAACATACCTGATCTCCTTGTGTCAAGGCATGTAATTGTTTCAACATCAATAAACAAGTTTCAATCTTGTGCTTTTAGAATGTGACTGCCGCTTCAGCATATCAGAAAAATAATTGCCCCACACTGATCAAAAACCATTGTCACCACCCCTTCTCCAACCTGCCACTCTGAGCCTGCATTCTGCCTTACTGGTTCTCCTGTGGAAGGATCTTCAAGAAAACACCAGCAAAGGGGAAGTTGTCTCTTGTATCATGATACCTATGGTTTTCAGATCTCCTTTGTTTGCAAGTGGTAGCTGCAATGAATGACTTATCCCATGCTAATGGGTCAACTCATTTAACACTTGGAAAATGGTGTAATTTGCTTAATGAGCTGTTCTTGCATTATCCAGCGAGGCCAGCAGCCTCACTATCTGACATTCTCCAATGGCATTTCCATGCTAATTGTAATATCACCCCCTCACTTTGAGGCTATTAGGCTTTTGATTGCATATACTGTGTGTACAATCAGATGACAATAAAACTAAACTTGAAGAACTTTTGTTGGGATTTGAAATCTTTGTTAATTATTGGATCTAAGTCTTTCTCCGTGAAATATACTTCCATTCACTGGCTTTACATAAGTCGCAAAATCAGAAGCTGCAATGACACAGTGTCATCTCCCCCATCCCACCTATTCTTCATCCCTCTGTGTATGAAAATAAAATGGAGGGACGTGGGAGTTACCTAAGGCTTCCTTGGATCTAAGGGAAGGAGGTGTGTGAAATGGGTCACTAGATTGGGAAGCTGTGCTCAATTAGTCATGGAAATTGAGTTCCCAACCCTTTCCTTCAGGCGGGAGTTGTCGGAATGGCCTTAATGATGCTGAAGGTGGAATAGCAGAGGCATACCCTGCCTGCAAAGTACAGCAAAGCAAAAGATGAGGGCATCAGAGTCAATATCACAACTTCTGAGAGAGCAACCTTGGATGAGAAGGAAAGAGACTTGAGGAGAGAAAGTGGGGAAAAAGAGAGTGAAAGACTATCAAGAGGGAAAGAGAAAAAAGAAACACAAGTTGGAGAGGGAGGGAGACAAAATAGGTTAAAGACAAGTAAAGAGGTAAGCATAAGACAAGGAGGAGAGAAAGAAACACAAACTACAGAGGGAAAGAGAAACGCTTAGGATGGAGATACAAAGCTAAGTCCTATGAGATGAAAGAGCGAGGAAATCAACAAAAAAGGAGGGGAGATAAAATGTTGGCGAGAGAAAAAGAAACAAATAATGGAGAGATATATTGAGAGAAACTATGGAGGGAAGGAAAAATAAACTGAAGACAGAAAAATAGAGAAAAGTATTGGAGAAGCAGGAGGTAAACAAAAACTAGAAATAGTGATGGAGCGAGAAACACTAGTGAAGAGAGAAATACAGCGAGGGAGAGAAAAATAATATTAAGGAAGGAGAGGGTGAGAAAAACAATGGGGATGTGGAGGAATGACCCGAGAAAGAGAGGTAAATGCAAATTGGGCAGGCAGAAAGTGAGAGTGAAATGCACTAAAGGAAGAGTAGAGTCACAGAAAAAAAAGGTGGGGTAGAAAAGGGTTACATATGGAGAAGCAGTTGTAAGTTATTTCCACTCATTTCCACTGCACCATTCAGTAAGCTCATATTGATCTTTTACTTCGAGGTTACTTTCTTATTCCAATCTCACATCCCTTGATTTTCTTAATATCCAATAATCAATCTCTGTCTTGGAAGAATCATTCTCTTATCCAGATATAGATGGTAAAGCACCTGCAGCAACCCTTAAATAATTTGTTTATTTCTTAAGTCTGTTTTCTTAGCCATTAATTAATCATTAGCTCAAGCAAATATATATTGGTCCTGATGCCATATACTCTAATTTTGTTTAGTATTGTCTTATTGAAGGTTTTCTGAAAGCTCAGTGCATCATTTACACTGGTTCTCCTTTGATATTCTGTTACTTAAGACCTCAGAAGACACTAACACACTTGTCAAATATGATTTCTCCTTTTTTAAACCCGTGTTGCTTCTGCCAATTCTATGATTTTATGATGCTGTTCTTCACTAGTAGTGTATAGCATTATTCTTGTTATTGATGCCAGTCTAACTGGTGCATAGTTCCTTATTTTCTCTACTCCAAGGGTTACAAATGCTACCATCTAATCTATTGAAAACAGATCTCGAATCAATGGAATTTTGGACTATAACAACCAAGGCATCCTCAGTCACCAAAGCCTCCTTAGGCAGGTGACCATGCATAAAACTTCCCCAAGGCCTTTTTTTAATAACTGGCATCTCTCAGCCTCTCATTTATTCAGGGCCCATTGTCCTGCACCATTTCCGGGTGGTTTTCTGTGACTTTCTCCTTGAAAGCTGCTGCAAGACATTTGTATCATTTCTCTATTTCCTTACTTTGCTGTATAAATTAGTTCCTGCTAGTCTTTTTCTTTGCTAGTATTCAGAGTAGCTTCTATTGTAATTTTCTTTGCTTCCCACTAGATTATTCTCATTTTCTACTTCCCCTTTGCTTTGTCAATTTCTTGCTCCTAACATGCTAACCTGTTGCATCCTAACCAGCTGCATCACTGCATAGTGTGGAATTGCATTGTGGTAGACAGGAAACTCTACAACGGGTAGTCAAAACTTGTCCAGTGCATCCCTCGCACCAGCATACCCACCAAAAAGGACATGTGTACAAAAAGGTGCCAGTAAAAGTCTGTCGATGTCATGAAGGATTCCACCTTTCTTGCCGTGGACTATTTGCCCCATTCCCATCCGGAAGGAGGCTACATAACATCCATGCCAGGACCACTAGACTCAAAACAGTTACTTTTCCCAAGCAGTAAGGCTGATCGAGACCTACACCCACTAACCCACCCCACCACCACTACTTTATCATTTCCTGTCACTCACCTTATGACACTTATGTGCCTTGCATCACTTTATGAACATACAATTAACTGATGTATATAAACTAACCTACGAATTTACATATACTTTTTGTGTACTTTTATTATTACATTATTTATCTTATTGCATTTTATTTTTATGCTGCATTAGATCCTGAGTAACATTCTCCTTTACACTTGTGTACTAGAAATGACATTAAACAATCCTGAATCTTGAAACTTGCTCCTCAGCTGACTCCTAGCTTTGCATTATAATCCTTTGATCTAATTCTGTCTTTAACTTCTGTTAGCCACATCTGGACCATAGAAACATAGAAAACCTACAGCACAATACAAGCCCTTCGGCCCACAGTACTTACTTTAGAAATTACCTAGGGTTACCCATAGCCCTCTATTTTTCTAATCTCCATGTATCCATCCAGGAATCTCTTAAAAGAACTTATCATATCCGCCTCCACCACTATTCCTGTTAGATTTTGTATCTTCATGTGTTGTATGTATATTTGTAAAGTATGATTATTTTTAAATGACAGCCATTGCTTTACTCTTAATAAAATTTCCCAATCTAACTTTAACTCAAGACTCATTTTTTTCATTTTTTGAACCTTAATTTCATCATCTCTGGGCTGAAGTCGCACAAGCTGCCACATTTACCTTAGATTTGGTTGCCATGGATATCAATGGTTTCCATCAGTGCTCAGATTCTACAAATGCAACACCTGAATGGCTTTCTCAAAATAATTTGAAATAGTTAAATCTTTCTTTTTATTTATTTGATTTATTAAATATAAAGCTACACTGCAGCTCCTACCTCCCTAACATCCTTTACCTGTCAAAGACCTCATGCTGAAATGTGCCTTGCCTGAGCAAAGCACATAGACTTGCAATCCCAGTAACAGAGGAATATACTGTGAAGTGAGAGAAGACAGATACACTAATCAGGAAACAGTAACGGGGAGAAAGAGAATAGGGAGAAACAGCCTGGTGAGGAAGAGGAATTAATGGAATTCCGGGACTGGGATCCGATGATGACATTTCCAAGTCAGAATGATACTTGGTTTAGAGGGAAGCATGATGGTGGTGGTGGTTCCATATGCCTCTCGTCCTTCTTGGTAGTAGAAGCCATTGGTTTGGGTGTTGAGAAAGAGCTGTGTACTTTGTAGATGCCACACACTGCAGTCACAATGAACATCTCTCTACTATAAAGCTGTGCCCTCTGGTCCTTGACTTTCCCACTTTAGGAAACTTCCTCTCCACATCCACTCCATCTTGGCCTTTCAACATTCAATAAGTTTCTTCATTCTTCCCCTCATTCTTCTGAATTTCAATGATTACAAGCCCAGAGCAACCAAGTGCTTCTCATTTGATCGGTCTTTCATTCCTAGAATCATTCTTGTGAATCTCCTCTGAACCTTCTCCAATGTCAGCACATTCTTTCTTAGATATTGGGCCCAAAACTGCTCACAGTGTTCTGTGAGACCTCACCAGTGCCTTATAAAGTCTCAAAATTTTATCCTTGCTTTTATATTCTAGTCCTCTTGAAATGAATGTTATCATTGCAAATGCCTTCCTCACCTGCAGGTTAACCTTTAGGGAATCCTGTATGAGGACTTCCAAGTAACCTTGCACCTCAGTTTTATGTATTTTCTCTCCACTTAGAAGATAGTCACCTCTTTCATTTCTTCTACCAAAGTGCATGACTGTACACGTCCCGACACTGTATTCCATCTGCCACTTTGCCCACTGTCCTGAGTCCTTCTGCAACTTCCCTGCTTCCTCTACACTACCTGCCCCTCCACCTATCTACATATTGTCCACAAATGGCCACAAAGCCATCAATTCTGTCATCCAAATGATTGACATATGAAGTGAAAAGAAACAGTCTCAACAGTGACCCCTGTGGAACATCAATGGTCACCGGCAGCCAACCAGAAAAGGCTCCTACTATTCCAACTCTTTCCCTACTGCCAATTAGCCAATCCTTTATGAATGCTGGCGTATTTCCTGCAATGCCATGGGCTTATCTTGTTAAGCAGCCTCATGTGTCACGCTTTGTCAAAGGGCTTCTGAAAATCTTAAGTACACAACATCCACCAATTCTCCTTGGTCTATCCTGCTTGTTACTCCCTTAAAGAATTCCAGCAGATTTGTCAGACAAGATTTTCCCTTAAGGAAACGATGCTGACTTTGACATATTTTATCATGTCCCTCCAAGTACCCTGAGATCTTATCCTTAATAATCGACTCCAACCTTTTCCGAACCATTGCGGTCAGTCTAACCAGCCTATAATTTTCTTTCTTCTGCCTCCTTCCCTTCTTGAAGAATTGAGTTGTATTCCAATAATTTGTTCCAGTAAAAGTCTTAAATTTATCCAAAAAGGTTGAATTTTAGAACAAGACCAAGTAGAATGTAAAAAGGTACCAATTTCTTGATTACATCGAAAACATTGATCAGATAAATTTGAATTTAATCTATTTATTTTCTGTGGTATATATAATTGATGTAAAAAATTATATTGTACTAATCTAAGTCAGATATTTATTGTATTTATCATACTATCAAGACATAGTCTTGACCAATTTTTTAAATCAATTTTAATATTCAAATCAGTTTCCCATTTTTGTCTTGATTTATGAATTCCTGGTTTAATGGTCTGTTTTTGAATCAAATTATACATACAAGATGTAAATTTTTTAATTTTTCCTTTTTGAATTAAGATTTCTATTTCATTAGGTTTTGGCATTAACATTGTTTGACCCTGTTTATCTCGTAAATAGGCCTTTAATTGAAAATAACAGAAAAGAGTGTTATTTGATATTTTATATTTATTTGTTAATTGATCAAACGACATCAATATACCTTCTTCAAAACAGTCACCTATATATCTGATCCCTTTTTGAAACCAGTTATGTAAAAGTTGATTATCCATTGTGAAAGGAATAAGCCTATTTTGAATTAAGGTTCTTTTTGCTAATAAGGATTTCTTTATTTTTATCATCCATATTTACCTTATTCCATAAATCAATCAAATGTCTTAATATAAGAGATTCTTTCTTTTCCCATATCCCACCAACTCCCACATTGCCCAATATTATTTTTATTAGGTGATATTGAAGGGATAATACCGAAACCTAAATTGAATAAATATCAGAAAAAATTTATAAAAATTGCATTGGCAGTAGCCAAAAAAGCTATTGCAGTTACTTGGAAATCAGATTTCTATTTAACTATGGATCGTTGGAATAATGAAATATGTAGCTGCATTCCACTTGAAAAAATTACTGATAATTTAAGAAATGAATATGATATATTTTTTGAAGAATTGAGTGACATATGCAGTCCTCCAGAACCATGCCAGAATCTAGTGATTCTTGAAAGATCATTACTCCACAAACTCTTCAGCTACCTCTTTCAGAACCCTGGGGTGTAGTCCATCTGGTCCAGGTGACTTACCTTCCTTCAGACCTTTCAGTATCCCAAACTCCTTCTTCCTAGTAATGGCAACTTCACTCACTTCTGCCCCCTATACTCTCGAACTTCTAGCATACTGCTAGTGTCTTGTACTGTGAAAACGGATGCAAACTACTTATTTAGTTTGTTCACCATTTTCTTGACCCAATTTCTACCTCTTCTGTGTCATTTTCCAGCAGTTCATTATCTACTCTTGTCTCTCTTTTACACTTTATGTATCTGAAGAAACATTTGTTATCTTTTTACCCTTACAGTACCTTCAATCTATCCACAAGGATTCTACATCTTCCTATCTTCCTACACCACCCATTCTGCCTACCTGCCTGTCCTTTTGATACAATGTGCAACTTGGATGTTAAACTCCCGTCTGTGATCTCCTTTTAGCCACCACTCAGTGATAGCTGCAAAGTCATCTGTACCAATCTCTAACTGCGCTACAAGTTCTTCTACCTTATTCTGTACACTGCGTGCTTTCAAAATTAACTCCTTCAGTCTTGTATTCTTCTCCCTTTTGGATTTTTGTCTGCATCTTACACTGCAACTCATGCCACTGACTGCAATTTCCCCTATCATCTCCCTGTCCTTCCTGACAGGGTTACTGCACACTGCCTCTAGTTGTATACCAACTGCCCTTCCTCAGCCCTATAACTCACTACTCCAGCCAAATTAGTTTAAACCCTCCCCAACGGCTCTAGCTAACCTGCCAGAAATTTATTTGTTCCTCCCCCCTTGGGTTGAGCTGTAATCAGCCCCTTTTGTACAGGTCTTACCTTCCCCAGAAGAGATACCAGAAGTGGCGACTTTGTATGGATGGTATTGAGTTGCTGTAAAGCATGGATCTAAACCTACGGGACACATGAAGAGTATTGCACTCCTGATTTGTACCTTGTAGATGATGTAATAGGTCTGGTATAATGGAAGGTGACTCACTTGGCACAGGTGCCCTGCCCTTCGTCCGCTTTCTCAGCTGAAGAATTTATGTGCCTGCTTCAGCAGAGCTTCTGTTCAGTGTGATCCATGGACACATTGCTGACTTCAGTGCTTTAAAACTTTGCTCTTCAGTGTATCATCCTATCCACTGAGTGTCCTTCTGGTAAATACAATATGCTGGAACACCCTTTCTCTTGGATTAGCCACAATAGCCACCATCAGTAAAGGACAGCAATTCAGAGATTTCCGGCTCTCAGCCACTGTTTGACACTGGCAGAATCTGAGAAAAGTACAGGAACTTGTGAGAGGTCAGAGTTGATTATATGAGGTGCCACTCATTAGAAAAATACAATGGTATTGCAAGCTATTATGAATCAGGGATCTAAGGCCTCTGCACCTCCTACCCGATGGTAGAAGCGAGAGAAGGACATGGTCTGGATGGTGAGGGTCTTTGATGATGGATGCTGCTTTCCAGTGGCAACACTCTATGTAAATGTACTCAGTAGTGGGGAGGGCTTTGCACGTGATCAACTGGCTGCATCCAACAGTTTCCGTAGTCGCTTCCATTTTCTTGAATTTGGTGTTTAGATACCAGGCCATGATGCAACCAGTTAGGATACTCTCCAATATGCATTTATAGAATTTTGTCAAAGCTTATTGAGATGTACCAAATCTTCACAAACTTCCTTTTTTTTTTGTGATGACACTTATGTGCTGGTCACAGGACAGATCTCCAAAATATTGAAGCTGCTGACCGTCTCCCTCTCAATTTCTGTTCTTGTAATGAGGACTGGCTCATGGACATCTGGCTTCTTCCTCCTGTAGTTGATTATCAGCTTTTTGGTTTTTACTGATGTTCCGTGAGAGGTTGTCGTTGTGGCACCATTCGGTCTCCTTCCTCTATACTGATTCATCACCACCTTTGATTCTGCCAACAGTGGTATCATCAGCAAACTTAAGTACAGCACTGAAGCTGAAATTAGCCACAAGTGTAAGTATAAAGTGAGTAAAGCGGGGGGCTAGCACAAAAACCCTGTGATGCACCTGTGCTGATGGTGAGTGTGGAGGAGAAGTTTGGTCGTGAAGTTTCTGCACCCACTTGGTGCAAGTTGCTGTACACCCTGGACAGTTTCAGGCAACAGAATCTCAGCTTGAGGAGACCAATTGTACAGTTGACCCTCCTTGTCCACGAGTTCCACATGCGCGAATTCAACCAACCGCGAATCGAGAAAACCCGGAAGTGCACTTCCAACACTTGTTGTTTGAGCAGGTATAGACTTTTTTTTTCTTGTCATTATTCCCTAAACAA
This sequence comes from Hemitrygon akajei, assembly GCF_048418815.1. NCBI lineage: Eukaryota > Metazoa > Chordata > Chondrichthyes > Myliobatiformes > Dasyatidae > Hemitrygon > Hemitrygon akajei. The sequence continues at coordinate 47,675,409 of NC_133140.1, forward strand.
TGCAGTATAGCAACTATTTACATAGCATTTACATTGTATTAGGCATTATAAGTAACCTAGAGATGATTTAAAGTATACGGGAGGATGTGCGTAGGTTACCATGGATCGGGATTGAAAAAAACCCGGAAGTTCTCTTACTAAGTAAGTTGGAACAGGTTCATCTGGTATTATTAAGTGTCAGTTAGTCAAACGTTTGTCTTAGTATATAGTATATATTTTACCTTTCTATGCATATAAAACACTTAAGAAACATACATATTTCAATAATTAAACCACTGCATTGCTTAGTAATAATTGTAGCTTTCATCGGGGCAGGGCCTTTCTCATTTTATCCTTTAAAATTGTTCCGATTGTTGATGGACTGTATTGGTCATTTTCCAATGACCAATGGCGTTTCACCTCTTTCCGATCACTTTATTATTTCCACTTTATCTTCAATCGTAATCGTGATTATTTTCGTGAACAGAAACACTGCGGAGTCAGAGCTCCGCCGGGTCCTAAAGTCAACCGCACTGAGACTGGTTAAATAAGGGACTTAGGCATCCACATTTTTTGGTATCTGCGAGGGGTCCTGAAACCAATCCCTTGCAGATAAAGAGGGCTGACTGTACCTTCAACCATTCAAGGGCTCATTCTATCAGCTGGTGTGATTAGGGTATTTGAAGGATTTAGAAATAGAGAGTAGCCCTTGTCTGAGAGTATGGGTGCTTCAGAATGAAAGAGTGATAAATGCAAAAGAATGATTCAGGACACTAAATCCCTCTTATGAGGACAGTAACCCTGTATATATTTGAAATGATCCTATGGGCATGAATGCAGATGGTGATGGCCTCATGTGGAAAGCCCCGAGCAAGACCAAGATGCCAATTTCTCTTCAAAGCAAAACGGATCTCTTTTACTAGAGAAAGCGTGAATGATCTCTCTGATGCTGTGGTGAACTGTAAGTTGAGAGAAATGGCCTATATCTGCTCTTGCTGCCTATAATGATTAAAAGGACAGGTAGCGAAATGTTGCTTTCTTTCCTCTGAGAACAGTCTAGGCTGGAGAGAATTGCTGCAAGTCCTCCTGCAGAATTTCAAATCTCTGCAATAGATTTTTAAAGCATAGCTCCACGAATAGCTTGGTCTTAGACAGGTCCAGAAAGAATGTAGTTTCTCTGAGGACTTTCTCTATATAGCCACATCCCTCTCCAAGCTTCCAGTAATGGAATGGTGTCAGTGATAACTACTGAGACACTCACAAAGAGAACCCCAGCCGACTATGCGAGTAGCACTCACAGTTACATTGCTGCAGACTTTGTAAGGTGTTGAACAGTCTGCAAGAGGTTTTGAAGCTACTTGGTGAGGTGTCCCGAAGTCAGTGGGCTGACTGTGTCAGTAAATTGTGAGGAACATAAGAATGTGTCACAATGTATTGGATGTATGAGCAAAATCTAGCCTTTCCTTGTCTAACTAGTGGCACAAGGCCACAATCAGACACTAAAAGCACCGTCTGTCTCGAAGGACAATGGGTGATGATCATCATCATACCTGGGCGGAAGGTATGGAGATCCTGAGATGCCCAGTCATCAAGTTCCCACTCCTGGCCTCAGGAGTGTAGTCCAAAGGAAAGTTTATGAAGCAATACTTCTGGCACCAGCTTGGCTGCAGGAGCTGCTGGAAGGATGTTCAATGACGTCCAGCCGCCTTGGGGGCTCCACCCCGGGTTTGCTGATGGGTTTACTCCCATAGCCTTTGTCTCTCCCGAGGCTATTTACCCATAGCTGGGGATCTGGTTCATGAGCACCAGGGCATGTCCACAAAAACGGTGGGCTTGCGTGCTACGTGTGCAGAGGCTAGACCTCCTCCCCGTCCTCTGTAGTTCTGCCTGAGTCCAAAAGAGGTTCAATTTCCATGTGTCGCCAGCGAGGAGGCACTACATGGGGCTTGCTGTTGGAGAGGCAATGTACTGACAGGGAGAGATTGCACATCCAGCTCTCCTTTCGTGAGATTGCTAGCCAGCGGTGGAAGCTGAAAGTGGGAGCGATAAGCACTACCTACTACACTACCACACTAGACGCATCACAACAACCATTTTGACACATATATAATGCTACATTTTTAAACATGAAAGCTATGTGACCCAATTTCCAGACTAAATTGAGGAGAAAATGAGACGGAAACAAAAACTGGGGCAAAAGAAGAAATAAAGAAAATTGAAGAGAGAGAGAGTTGATGTCAGACATGTAGCACAGTGGAGAGAATTTCATTCTGGGATGCAGACAGATTTAGTCTTTCCATCTGAGCTTTGAGGTGGGGCTGGGAATGGCAAGGGTTGGGTAAAGCCACAATGGGAAACAGCAGCTTGATGTGGATTTCCATTTTACTTTATCATTTTATAACATAGTATGTTTAAAAATAAAGTCTTGAAATTATACAAAATCTTTAGTTAATGTGATATTTTTGTTAAATCAGTAAAACTTGGTGTTTCTGCCATATTACAGAAGCATAGCAAAGTAACTTTTATGTTGATATTAAATCTTATGTTCTTCCTTGGTTAAGTTATATTTATTTTACAACAGGAGTCCAATTTGTTATTGAACACTTGATATTGAAGATGTCAACTAAGTTTATGTTCAACTACATTTGTAAAAATGCAATTATTTCAACTTCCAAATGTGACTAACAACATTTCAGGAATATTTCAAACAATAGTTTATAGAACTAACGGGGAAATTGCCTCCAAAAGGAGTTTAAACGGATTAACCAAAGGACCCAGTTTTTAAATAATTTTGTCCTGGCTCTTCCAGAACCAAGTGGTTCATTACATCAGAATTAGCATCAGTATTGGGTTTGATATCACTGGTATATGTTCTGAAATTTGTTTTGCAGCACCAGTACAATGCAATACATAACAATTTAAAAAAACTTGTAACTTGTGATATGAAATAGATATAAAAATTAAATTAATTAAGTAGTGTAAAATGAAAGCAGTAAAGGTATTGTTAATGGGTTCATTATCCAATCAGAAATTTGATGGCAGAGGGGAAGAAGCTCCCCCTGAAAAGTTCAGTGTGTGTCATTAGCCTCTTATACCTCCTCCTTGTTGGCAGCAATGAGGAAAGGGCATGTCCTGGGTGAAAGGGGTCCTTAATGATGGATGTTGCCTTTTAGAGGCATCGCCTTTTGAAGGTGTCCTGGATGCTGGGCGAGGCTAGTGCCCATGATGGAGTTGGATCAGCTTTTACTGATCCTGTCCAGAGGCCCCTCCATACCAGTTTTTATAAATTTTTTTGAAATACAGCGTGTAATAGGTCCTTCTGGCCCTTCAATCTGCAAGTGTTTTTGGTGACAATTTAAGATTCCTCAGACTCCTAATGAAATATAGCTGCTATTGTACCTTCTTTATATTTGCATCAATATGTTGGAACCAAGATAGATCTTCAGAGATGGTGACATCCATGAACTTAAAACTGCTCATCCTTTCCACTTCTGATCTTTCAATGAGGACTGGTGCATGCTACCCTAATTCCCCTTTCTGAAGTCCACAATCAGCTCCTTGAACTTACTGACGTTAAGTGCAAGGTTGTTGTTGCAACACTAGCCCAACCTGCTGATCTATCTCACTCCTGTGCACCTCCTCGTCACCATCTGAAATTCTGCCAACAATAGTTGTGTCATCAGCAAATTTATAGATGGCGTTAGAGCTGTCCTTATCCACGCAGTCATGGGTGTGGAGAGAGTAGAGCAGTGGAATAAGCACACATCCTTGAGGTGTGCGAGTGTTGATAGTCAGTAGATTGTGTTGATTGTGAAGAAGAGATGTTATTTCCAATCTGCACTGACTGTTTCCCAGTGAGGAAGTCAACGATCTAGTTGCAGAAGGAGGTACAGAGGTCCAGGTTTTGGAATTTGTTGATTAAAACTGAGCATATCATTGTGTTGCAGGTTGAGGTGTAATCAATGAACAGCAGCCTGACGTAGGCATTGCTATTATCCAGGTGATTCATGGCCAAGACAGTGAGATTGCTTCTGCTGGTGACCTATTGTGGCAATAGGGAAATTGCAGCAGGTCCAGGTCTTTGCTTAGGTAAGGGTTGATTCTGGCCATGACAGTAGATGTGAGTTCCACAGTGCGATAGTCATTGAGGCAGCTCACTCTGCTTGCCTTGGGTACTAGTCTGATTGTCACCCTTTTGAAGAAGTTGGGAACCTCTGACTACAGCGATAAGAGATTGAAGATGTCCTTGAACACTCCTGCCTGTTGGTTGTTACAGGCTTACAGAGCCCTACTAGTTATACTTCAGGGCCTAACGCCTTGCAAGGGTACACCATCTTGAAAGATGTTCTGAAATCGTCCTCCGAGACAGAGATCACAGGGTTACCAGTTGCTGCAGCGACTTGCACAGGCATAATTTCATTCTCCCTTTCAATGTGTACATATTCTAATAGATAACTAAAAAGAAGTGGCATTTGATAAATTTAATAAATACCTTGGTGAACAAATTATGTGTTTATTCTTAAAGCCTTTACATGGCATTAAAAATTATGTAGAAGTTATATGAAGACATAATATAATATTAATGGTAAGACTTTTGGAGGTGTGGAAGATCAGAGAGATCTTGAACTCTGTGTCCATAGGACTCCTAAAGCTGCTGTGCAGGTTGACAGTTTTGTTAAGGTGTGTAGTGTGTTGGCCTTCATCAACCGTGGGATTGAGTTCAAGAGCCGTGAGGTAATGTTACAGCTATATAGGACCTTAGACCCCCCCCCCCCCCACTTGGAATACTGTGTTCAGTTCTGGTTGCCTCACTGCAGGGAGGATGTGGATACTATAGAGAGAGTGCAGAGGAGATTTACACAGATGTTGCCTGGATTGGAGAGCATGCCTTATGAGAATAGGTTGAGTGAACTTGGCCTTTTTTCCTTGGAACGATGGAGGATAAGGGGTGATCTGATAGAGGTGTATAAGATGATGAGAGGCATTGATCGGGTGGGTAGCCAGAGGCTTTTTCCCCAGGGTTGAAATAGCTAACACAAGGGGGCATAGCTTTAAGGTGCTTGGAAGTACTGTAGGTACAAGGGGATGTCAAAGGTAAGTTTTTCCACACAGAGCGGTGGGTGTGTGGAGTGCACTGCCAGTAACAGTAGTAGAGGTGGATACAATAGGGTCTTTTAAGAAACTCTTAGATAGGTACATGGAGCTTAGAAAAATAGAGGGCTGTGCCGTAGGGAAATTCTAGGCAATTTCTAGAGTAGGTTACATGGTTGGGACAACATTGTGGGCTGAAGGACCTGTAATGTGCTGTAAATTTCTATGTTCTCTGTTCTATATGAGTTTGCATTCGTGCATCACTTTAATCACATCTTTTGCAGATACTCAAATAACAGTGAGTTTTATTTCATGGAACATTAGCTGAAGCACCAGTGAGTTGCTGTAGTAATATTCAAGTTAGTGATCTTACCTCAATAGCAGTGATTATAAGCATGCTCAGAACATAAAACATAAAAGGATGTCTGCTGCTTTGAAGAGACTTTGCGAAGAGATGTTATGGTAGTATTTCCCATTTATTGGAACTGCCTCAGTACAATTTGTATTTGAGTGAGTAGTTTGATGAGAGAAAATAATGTTTACAGTTGAATACGAAGCTTAGCAAACTGAAACAGCAACATCACACAAGATGCTGGAGAATCTCAGCAGGTTAGGCAACATTTGTGGAGATAAATGGACAGTTGATGTTTCAGGTCGAGACTTTTTGTCAGGACCATCACCTGCAGCTCTTGTGTCTCTGAAACAAGAGTACATCTGCCCTCCTTAAAGGTTTATTGCATCTCATTAATGGGTTCAAACCCTTGATAAACAGCCCAAGTGGAAGTCTTTGACAATACTTAAATGGAACCTAAGCTGCTGATGTGCTGAATATTTCATCATTTGCATTGGAAAAGCACAAACTGCATGATCACTCCTTCATCTCCTGCAGAGAAATTGCAACTTATCTGTGTACATTAGCACCATGTAGCTAAATCAGATAAATTGTTTTCTGATTGTTGTATTTGTCATTATCATTCAAGTGCTCTTTTTAATATGTCTCCTGGTTCAGATTATTATATCTCATCTCCCAGTAGGCATATTTTCACACTGGCACCCTTCTTCATATCCCAGAATTATATCATATCCTTCTGCTTTTCCCTTTTCTTCTAATTCAACCCAATATTCCTTTCATTCTCTCCACAGTTTAGTCTGATCCTTTTTATGGTACTCTGTTGGTTTATAACAGCTACAGCCTTTTCTTGTCCTACCAATCAGCTTTGACTCAATCCCACCATCGTACACTAGTTGATTTCTGACCCACTCATCTTGTCTAACACATATTGCTCCATATTGCAGGTAGCAAGTCCCAACATTTGAAATCTCAATACATACACAGAAACAGTTTATATTCCTTGGAATATTTGCAAGGGATAGGGAGCGGGAGAAGCACACACCTTAAGGTTTTGCTGCTTAGCATTTTTTTCACCATTAAGCAATTGTAAGTTGCTTTTTGCAGAATTGAACCATAATAGTTGCCGTTTACAATTCAGTTAATGTTACTTGGGAGAACTGTTATGGCACTGGCGTGATTTCTGTGACAATATAATTTCCTGTACATTGTAGGAGAACTGGAAGCTGCCTGAAGGTCCCCTTCATTGGGCACTCCTGAGATACTGAGATCTTTTCAACTCCTCCCCAACCCCACCACAAAGTTGGCACCATTTTTCACCATTTTAGTGCACCACATTTTACATACAATTAATACTAACCTGTTGTGGTGAATGCTACATTAAGAATTACCTACAATAATTCAAAGTTATATGGTTGAATCAGTTTGTGAGGGGAAGTGACATTGAGAAATGCCTCTAACAATTGGGAAGCTTATTGAAAACTGGCAGAGAAAGAGATTGGTAAATGTTATTGGTCCACAGCTACAATCTTTGACCTTATAGTTTCTCTGGTGGCTCTTCTGTTCACTGTATGTCATATGCTTCTGGTGTGCATTGCTGTTGTCACGTACACACAACCCTGTAAAAGTATCAGGTGCAATGCAACACACCTGGAGTCTGGTCTTGCTGTTAACAAAACACTATTTTATTAGTAACTATGTACTATAGTAACTTAAACCAGGTAAATCAAGAGTTAACGGTGTTATGCATATATAGGTGTAAATAAAGTTCCCAAACTTATTCAAGCTCAAGTGGTAAGCGATACAGTCTTACGATGGTATGTAAGAAAATTCAGTTCAAATGCACAGGTTAATTAATGCAAGATATTTGTCATCGAAAGGCGAATGTTGTGAGAAGGCAATTACATTGATTTTCCACAGATTCCACGACAGCAATACAAAATAACAATAGCAGTAGGTTTTATCTCCAAAGTTGTTCCACTCCACACACGAAATATCACCAACAGTGATCTTCAACGAATATCCTTTCAACACAAGTGGTACCACACTCGAATTCAGCTATGGGACATCCCAAAGTGGTGGCCACAGGATACTCAAACAGAATCCACGTATGGATTATCACCAACAGTAGCTTATCACAAAGGGGATCACTTATCCAGTTCCATGACATACGAAATAACTCCAACAGTGATTTGCTATAGGGGTGCCTTTCTTCAGTGAATTACCACACCCAGACAAAAGGTAAACAAACATGGTAATCACAAAGGTTTCCCCTCAGTAGTTGATCAAGGAGCAAAATTTTTTCACTGTAAATTACAGAGTATAAAGCAATACGTATGTGATTAACATTTACAGAAGTGTATACAGACTTTAACTTAACACCTGGACAAACAATCTGCTATAATGTTGTCAGTACCTTTCACATGTTTTATTATAAAAAAAAGTCAAATTCCAGCAAATCCTGTTGTATTCAAAATAGCATTTGGTCAACCATTTTCCCTTTTCCACTTCACCATAGAACCCACTCCTGTGGATTAACTAAGTGACAATCACACTTTCGTATTTGAATGGAAACAAACTCATCTTCACGGGCTACTTAGAGAGACAGTCCAAACAGTGATCTCTTTGTCACTAGGTTTCTTCTGTTTCAAACCTTCCTCTCCTCTCTTCTCTGCAAACTTCTTCTAGTTGCAGCAAACTTGTGAGAGTCATTTATCAATACTCTAAATCGATATCAACTCACCCCTTTTGAGCTACTGAAAGTTTAAACCAGCGACGGACTCACTGGTGTCTTCCATTGACTGAATCCATCTTGACTCTAACAGTGTGCTTCCATGTGTCAGTAACTGTCCTTATAAATTCAAAACAAGCTGCAGAGAAACCATAACATCGATTGCCCATCAAATAACTCCATCTCTCCATATCTCTCTCTCTCACACACACACTCTCTCACTCCCTCACTCTCTCTCTCTCTCAGCTCAAACAGTGCCCAAAAGTCAGTCTCATTCCCCCGGCATTTTAAAGTGACAGTCCACAGAGAAAATGAACCCTGGGGGTACATAACACTGTCAAGTCGTCATTGACTCATGGTGACCCTATGGATAGTGCAGTTGTCCACAGGGTTTTCATGGCAAGACATGGAAGGAGATTGCCAGGCCTTCCTTCTGTCCAGATATTGCTGCTGTCCAGGTTGGGACGCTGGCCGGATTCGAACTCAGGACCATCTGCTTCGAAGTCCAGGGCTGAAGCCACTACGTCAATGGCCAGTGTGTCGTTATCGAAGCAGTATCTCAGTGGTTGCAGCACATTTGCAGATACCAACCACTGATGGAGAAATAGACTTTAAACACAAGCTGCCTAGAAATGAGAGAGCATAAAGAATAAAACTTTCCATTTCCTACTAGGGAATTTCTTGTTCCCAATCTATCCAATTGATCATCCCTTTCTCACACGAGGAGCGTTCAACCTGGAAAAACATCCCTCTAGTGAGAAAAAAGTAACAAAATACTCAAAGCTAAATGAGCAGAGAGCAGCCTGCCAGCTAAAACAACAGGAAAGTTAAAAGCTATAGCAATAAACTAAAAAGATAAACTTAGCTTGAATAAAGGTCTTTATAAAATGTGAAAATGAGGAGTCGCCCAGAAATGTCTTAACATCATCCGAAATTAAGCCTTTGCTCCTCAAATTTCATTCCATGCCTTTAAAACCAGAAAAAAAAAAGGTAACTGCAATGGCTGGAATAATCAGGTAAAACTGTTTGATGTATTTGTACCAAAATGTTCCATCTTTATCTTGATAAAACTGCAGCAACCTAACTTGACTAAAATAAATGTGTTGCTGAAGACAATAGCTAGACACATTTCTGACATGTACTTTAGAGGGAAAAAAAGATACAAAATGTATTTCTGTAATTTCTTACTAAAGGCACTATATAAATAAATCTGCAACAAAAATAATCTTTTTAGTACATCCTCTCTATGTTCCTATGTAGTTAACAGTAGGAATATTAGGGTTTGGCTAGTTCTGACAGCTAGCAGCACCTCTCTCCATTTGAACTGATAATTCAAACACGTTGTCTGTCCAGCAAATTTGACTCTGATAGTCTCCAGAACCTCTTCTAAGTGACCATTGCATGAAACATTTCTCTCTCCACAAATGCTGTCTAATCTCCTCAGAACTTCTATTTACCTGAATGAATAGGAAAGAGAGCTTCAGGTATAGAGAAATGGGAGAAAATTCTCCAACTAGTTAACACTTCTTCATGTGTGCTAGACATGCTTTGATACAATTTAAGGTGGTTAAGTTTAAGATTGGGAAAAGGAACTTAATTTGACTTTTATAACGGAGGCCTGGATGCAGATCTTGAAGTTGGTTAACTCTTCCTTGATTTCTGCTCGCCATTCATTGATTCAATTTAAAATTGTACATCGTTACTATTTGATGAAGGAGAGATTGTCTAAAATCTTTCCTAATGTTGATAGTTATTGTGATAGATGTAAAACTGAGACAGCTACACTGACACACATGTTTTGGTCTTGTTCTATACTGGAACAGTTTTGGAAGTCAGTTTTTCTACAATTTCTAAAGCACTTAAAATTAATTTACAACCTAACAAATTAACTGTGCTCTTTGGAATAATACCTCAAATAAGGTGGTTCACGGGGCCCATATGTCCAAGGATAAGTTAGCTCATTTTTATTGCCATAGTGATGCACCATCAATAACTCTTGGAGACGGGAGGCAAACAATAGGCTTTTATTAGCTGCAAACGAGACCACTACATCCTGGAGATGAGGGAGGAGCAGTGCCTCCAATCGCCTTTATACAGGGGTCTGTGGGAGGAGCCACAGGAGCAGTCAGCAGAGGGGCGTGTCCAGACAGGTATACATAGTTTACCACATTCAACCCCCCATTGTTTTAAAAGAGAGTCCCCACGGGGTGAAGTTTCTTACAAGTATATTTACAGGTTAAGTCTATCAGGCAGTCGAATCTGTCGCTGCGATCTACGTGGCACCGGTGGTGATTGCACAGGTGCCGGTGGTGATTGCACCGGAGACGGTGGTTGTGCTGGTTCCGGCCTGACTTGAGGTGTCAGCCCGTTAGGCGTCAGTAATAACCTCATGCGTGTGCCTGGCGCCCGGTATGGGAGTGTCGTGAGGAGTTTGTGTAGGGCTTGGTGTGCGCAGTGTCTCGTGGGTATATACATTGGTGGGTACGGGGTTCATAGTCACCGTGGAGTGTTCGGGGTAGGGGTCTGGTGCTCCTGCGGACACCAGGTTGCGGACGGAGACTGTGAACACCCGCCCATCAGGTAAGACCACATAGGCATACTGGGGGTTCGCATGAAGTAGGTGAACCCTCTCGACCATCGGGGAGTATTTATTGCTCCTTGCATGTTTCCGGAGCAGCACTGGCCCTGGGGACGTCAGCCAAGCCGGTAGGGTGGTCCCAGTGGCAGACTTCCTGGGAAAAGAAAAGAGTCGCTCGTGAGGGGTGGCATTGGTGGACGTACGTAACAGGGAGCGGATAGTGTGGAGTGCCTTGGGGAGGACCTCCTGCCATCGAGAGACCGACAATCCCTTTGACCTAAGGGCTAAGAGTGTGGCCTTCCACACTGTGGCATTCTCCCTCTCCACCTGTCCATTTCCCCGGGGATTATAGCTCGTGGTCCTACTAGTAGCAATACCCCAGCCAGCAGGTACTGGCGCAGCTCGTCACTCATAAAGGAGGACCCTCTATCACTGTGGATATAGCAGGGATATCCGAACAGAGTGAAGAGCTGGCGCAGGGCTTTTATGACGGACGTGGCAGTGGTATCGGGGCAGGGGATGGCAAAGGGGAACTGTGAGTACTTGTCGATTATGTTGAGAAAGTAGACATTGCGGTCGGTGGAGGGAAGGTGGCCCTTAAAGTCAACACTCAGTCGCTCAAAGGGGCGGGTGGCCTTGATAAGTTGTGCCTTTTCAGGACGGTAGAAGTGCAGTTTGCACTCAGCGCAGACTTGACAGTCCCTGGTCATCGTCCTGATTTCCTCAAGGGAGTACGGCAGGTTCTGGGCTTTCACAAAATGGTAAAGTCAGGTGACCCCCAGGTGGCAAAGATCTGCATGGAGGGCGTATAGCTGGTCGAGCTGTGCACTAGCACACGCTCCCCGGGATAGGGCATCAGGGGGCTCATTGAGCCTTCCAGGCCGGTACAGGATATCATAGTTGTAGGTGGAGAGTTCTATTCTCCACCTCAAAATTTTATCAGTTTTGATTTTGCCCCGCTGTTGGTTGCTGAACATGAACGCAACTGAGCGCTGGTCGGTCAGCAAGGTGAACCTTTTGCCGGCGAGGTAGTGCCTCCAGTGCCTAATAGCTTCCACTATGGCCTGGGCTTCTTTCTCCACCGTGGAGTGCTGAATTTCAGGACCTTGAAGGGTATGAGAAAAGAATGCTACTGGCCTGCCTGCCTGATTGAGGGTAGCAGCAAGCGTGAAATCGGAGGTGTCACTCTCTACTTGGAAGGGAATGGTCTCATCCACCGCATGCATCGTTGCTTTGGCAATGTCCCCTTTAATGTGGCTGAAGGCCGCGCGGGCCTCGGGAGAGAGGGGAAATGTGGTGGACTTGACCAGGGGGCAGGCCTTGTCTGCGTAGTGAGGGACCCATTGGGCGTAATAGGAAAAGAAGCCCAGGCACCGTTTGAGGGCTCTGAGGGTGGTGGGAAGAGGGAGATCCAACAGGGGGCGCATACAGTCGGGGTCAGGGCCAATGACCCAGTTCTCCACGACATACCCAAGGATAGCAAGTCGGGTGGTTCTGAACACACACTTGTCCCTGTTATAGGTAAGGTTAAGAGCTTTGGCCGCTTGGAAAAATCGTTGGAGGTTGGTGTCGTGATCCTGCCAGTCATGACCACAGATGGTGATATTATCCAGATATGGGAATGTGGCCTTCAGTTGGCACTGGTCCACCATCCGGTCCATTTCACTCTGGAAGACAGAGACACCATTTGTGACACCAAAGAGGATGCGCAGGAAGTGATAGAGCCTGCCGCCCGCCTTGAAGGCAGTGTAGGGGCGGTCCTCCGGTCGGATGGGGAGCTGATGGTAAGCCGATTTCAGGTCTATGGTCAAGTACACCTTGTACTGAGCTATCTGATTGACCATATCCGCGATGTGGGGTAGGGGGTACGTGTCAAGCTGCGTGAACCTATTGATGGTCTGGCTATAGTCCACAACCATCCTATTTTTCTGCCCGGTCCAAACAGCGACCACCTGGGCCCTCCAAGGGCTTGTGCTTGGCTCAATGATCCCCTCCCTGAGCAGCCGCTGCACCTCTGACTGAATGAAGGCCCTGTCCCCCGCGCTGTACCTCTTGCTTTTAGTTGCCACAGGTTTACAGTCGGGGGTCAGATTTGCGAACAGTGGTGGGGGAGGGATCTTGAGGGTGGAGAGGCTGCAAGTGGTGTCAGTAACGCAGCTGTTGGCATGGTGTTGGGTGGGATGTGCGGGTCGGTGTGTGTGTGTGGTCAGTAGCGGGGTATATGGCAAGGTCCCACAAAACTGAGGATTTCTGACAGTGATTGGTAGGAGGGGCCCTTCATCCTCCATTGTCACACTTTTCAGGTGGCTCTGGAACTCGAACCCCAATAGCACAGGGGCACACAGTTGAGGCATGACCAGTAACGCAAAGTTCTGATATTCTGTGCCCTGCACCACCAATGTCGCTACACAACCCCCCCGGATGTCTGTGGAATGCGATCCAGAAGCCATGGTGAACTTCTGGCTTACCGGCCAGTGGGAGATCGCACGCCTGGAGAGCATCAGCGTTGTGCAGAGCAGCCTCCAGCGTGTTGGCCAGCTCGATTGCCGAACGTAAGGTAAGATCGGCATTTTCCAGCAGCCGCTGGCGCACGTACACTGACCGGATCCCCATAACGAAGGTGTCTCTTACTAGCAGCTCCGCATGCTGTTCCACCGTCAGACCCCTGCAGTCGCAGGCCCGCACGAGTGTCTGTAGGGCCCGGACAAACTCAGCGCTCGACTCTCCGGTCTGCTGCCGCCGTGTTGCTAAGTGATGTCTTGCATAGACGGTGTTCACCGGCCGCAGGTATTGTCTTTTGAGATCGTCCAGTACCCCTTGGTAGGTCGGCAGGTCCCTGATCAGGGAGTAGACCCGCGGACTGACCCTGGAGAGGAGAATTTTGTGCATTGTTGCAGGCTCGGTCACACAAATCTCTTCCAGGTACGATTGCATGCAAGCCAGAGTTCAAAAGTGATGCTGGCTTCCAGAGATTGAGGGTCAATATCCAATCTGTCAAAAGATATTTTTGATATTATTTCAGCAGTTTTGCATATTGATTTACAACCTCATCCTATTACTACAATTTTGGAATACCAGTGATGGACTCTAGTCAATTATCCCCTTCAGCTTGCCGTTTGATTGCATTTGTTACATTAATAGCCAGAAAATCTATTTTATTTAAATAGAAAGATTCTAATCCCCCTACTACGTTTCAATGGTTTTCCCAAACTATAAAATGTTTAAACTTGGAAAAAATTAGGAGTGGCACTATCGACCCTTCGGTTAAATTTGAAGAAACTTGGAGACCATTTATTCAACATTTTCGTATGATGTAAGCTGACCTTTTCAGAATCCTTCTCAATAACTTTTTGTTGGTGTATAGAGGAGCGGAGTTAATGACAAATAACGATTTGAACCGATGAAACATGGCAGCCTAGCTTTTGTTTTGGTTTTATTTTGGTTTTGTTTTGTTAATTTAGGGGGACTTTTTTTTCCTCTTGTAAAAATTTTTTTTCTTTGAATCTTTCTCATGTTTAGTTACTAAGAGATTGGGAGGTTTAGATTACACAAGTTACTCAGAGACTGTTTATGTATATGTTAACTGTTATTAATGTAATCCCGATCTCTTTGTATCATTATCATTGTTATTTTTATCTAATTGAAACTCAATAAAAAAGATTGATAAAGAAAGAAAGAACTTCTGATTACCTGTCAATGTACTGATTAGCTAAATACGGATAATCTGGGCTAAAAGATGGGGTGATGCCTACTATTACAACAATATTTCAAAACTTGCTCGTGTTTTACTGAAAAATAAATTGATTCAGAAATGTAAATCCTTTCCCCAAGATTTGATGCGAATGTTGTCCTCTTTTTGACTTGATACTTTGTCATCAATGATGTCCCATATGTTGTGACAGAACAAGTGTGCCTGTCTTTTCTCTGACACAGATATTTTGATATTAAATATGGAGGGCAGGATTAGTTGAGACCAGGACTATAATGCCTCTTTAAATAAGACTCCAATAGTACACTAGCTGTCAACTCAAAAACCCTGTCTGTTAGGCAAGTATCACACCAAGTACTGATGCCTGGGCTCCTTTTCTCTCATTTGAACCAGGCTTCCCATGTTCTAGGGTTCCATGAAAGTAACTGTACAGGTTGATAGATTTGTAAAGAAGATATATGGTATGCTTGCCTTAATAGTCAAGGTACTGAGTTCAAGAGTCGAGAAGTGATGCTATAGCTTATAAAAACTGCTTTGGCTGCATTTAGAGTATTGCATTCATTTCTGGTTACCCCATTATAAGAAGGATTGGAGGCTTTGGAGAAGGTGCAGAAGGGTTTTCCTGGGATGCTGTCTGGATTTCTGCTATAAAGAGAGGTTGGACAGGCCTGGTTGTTTTCTTTGGAACTGCAGGTGCTGAGGGGAGATCTGATGGAAGTGTATAAGAAAATGAGAGGCATAGAGTACACAAGATGTATCTTTTTTCCTACATTCAAATTGCTAAATACCAGAGGGCATCATTTAAGGTGAGAGGAGGTAAGTTCAAGGGAGATTGTGGGGCAAATTCTTTTACACAGAGAGTGGTGGGTAGCTGAAATATGCTGCCAAGGGTGGTGGTGGAGGCGAATACAATGTTGGTGTTTAAAAGATTGATAGAAAGACACGTGAATGTGCAGAGAATGGAGGGAGATGGACATGGTGTAGACAGAAGGGATTAGCTTAGTTAGGCTTTAATTGCCAGTTTAATTAGTGCACATTGTGGATTGAAGAGGCTGTTCCTGGCCTGTGCTGCTACTGTTGAAACTCATCTGATTTCGGTTCCTGAACTTCCTAGATGTACCAGTGGTTCTATTTCCTATGATCCCTTTGCACACTGGAAGATCATTATTCTTATGTTAACCATCTTTTAGGAAAAAAATCGTGAATTAAAATTGCATTGGGTTATTAAAAGGAATTACATTCAACGGTGTGGAAAATTTGCTAGCCTAGTTCCACCAAAGTCTTGAGCCTATGGGATCAACAAAGTTTTATTGTACTTTATTACAAAGCAGGTCCAGCAAATCAGGCAAAATAGAGATGACAATAAATCTCCTTTCATTCACTTCTACCTGTGATGCCTGTCCGAGTGGTGATGGCATCAACTCAATACAAATAAGCTCTGAATGTCTGGCTCTCCGATAAAGTTTGTACCACTATTTCTTTGTCTGTGCATGATGACATCTGTTTTTACTTACCTTTCTCTGAGGGGGATTTAGTTCTCAGAATACAAATGTAAAAAGAATGGGTAAAATAGACTTGGTCAGAGAGCAGATTATATCAAGCACAATTTTCAGGTCATTCTGTTACATTATATATTCTCCTGAAACTGCTTCATTGTTCTATAGTACAGAAAGAGTAATTTATTACAAAATAATTAACTTTTTATATGAATCTCCAATAGCTTATTTAGTATACAAAATGCTGAAGTGGTTGCACTAATTATTAATATAGGAGGAATCAGAATCAGGTTTATAATCACTGTCATTATATGAGGTGAATTTTTTTTTTCTGGCAGCTGTTGTACAGTGCAAACATTTACAAACTACAGACCAAGTAAATTGGGAAAAATGAGGTAATGTTCATGGGTTCATGGAAAGTTTAGAAATCCGATGATGGAGGGGGAAGAAGCCATTCCTGAATTTCCTTTTGACCATACATTGTGGGAGAGATTGAAAGATAATGGTGGTATTATTTTATCTTAAGTAATGATCTGCAGATAGAATTGCCAATCCCCCTGTGGTAATTTGTCGATTTCAGTGAAGAGTTAATTGAATAAAGTGAAATCAAGGACAATCATGAATTGATTTCTGTTCTATTCACTTACTCCAGTTAGTGAAGGACATCTTCCCTTTTTATCTGGATAAAGCAAATTTGTGTTCCGCAGGGATTCATAATGGGATGTCTTCTCTTTGTGATGTACAGTATAAAATTGACCTGGATGAAAATATAGTTGGGTAGGTTAGTGTTATAAATGTGCAGCAACTCTGAGGGGCCGAAGGGTACAAAGTCGCCCCCTCCTTTTTGAGAATCGCAAGATCGCTATTAATTCGGGTCTGGGACCCAGGAAATGAGAGAGAGACATGTAGAATCCACAAGGTTTGGAATGTGTCCTGGCCTCAGCGAAACAAAACCACTGATAACGGCTATTGTCTCTTGGAGACGGGATTGTGTATTGAGTACTGTACTATTCATTGAAGCCTCTCAGGGGACGACCAGAGTGGGCTGGTTGAGGGATTGCATCATCCCAACCTGATTGACATCTGAGACCCCGTGAGTAAGGATAAAAGAGGGTCTGGGGAACAACCCCTTCAGACGCACCAGGAGAAACGCTGGAAATCCAGTGACAGCATTTTATAGCAAAAGCCGGTGGGGCTCGTGTGCGTCCTCCCTTGCCTGGGTTGGCGGGCTCACCACGGAAGAACGGTTTAGCTAAAGGAGAGGCTACGAGTGAACGGCCACACCAATGGGACTCCCGACGGATCGAAATCATAAAAGGAAAGCCGGCAAGTTTTTCTCCCAAATCTCTCTCTCTCTCTCTCTCCAACCATTGCAACCCAGCGGTCCCCAATGGCTGCAGCCTACATGAACTGAGTGAACTTTATATTTCCATCGGACAATACATTATCCCCTAGACAACGATAGAGCTTATTTCTTATTGATTATTATTATACCCGCACTTTTAGATTTAGTATTGACGACGTATATTATCTGTATATTTGCATTGATATTATTTTTGTGTATTTTTACTAATAAATACTGTTAAAAATAGTATCATCAGACTTCAATGGACCTCTCTATCTTTGCTGGTAAGTGACCCAGTTACGGGGTTCGTAACAGTTAGTAAGTTTGCAGAAGATATAAAGGTTGCTGATGTTGTAGATATTGTAGATTACTGACTAAGGATACAGATGTATAGATCAGTTATAGAAATGGAACTTAATATCACAGGCTATACTTTGTATTGAAAGGACAGATAGGAAAGCACAGGTGGTGGTTTGGCTCTGTTGGTAAGAGATGGAATTGCATCTTTAGAAAGAGGTGACATAGGGTCAGAGAATGTTGAATCTTTGTGGGAGGAGTTAGGAAACTGCAAGGGTTAAAAAAAAACCATTATAGGAATCATATGTAGGCCTCCAAATAGTATCCAAGATGTGGGGTTGAGATTGCATAGGGAGCTGGAAAGGGCATGTAATAAGGGTAATATCACAATTATAATTGTAGGTCAGTTAACCTAACCTTAGTGGTTAGGAAAGTGTTGGAGTCCATCATTAAGGATAAGGTTTCAGGGTTCTTGGAGACTAATGATAAAATAAGTGAAAGTCAGCATGTCTTTTGTAAAGGGAAATCTTGCCTGACAAATCTGTTAGAGTTTTTCGAGGGTAGACAAAGGAGAGGCAGTGGGTGTCATTTACAGGTCCACAATCCCTTATCTGAAATCCAAAAAGCTCCGAAAACTGAGGATTTTTTCGTGGAGTGTGGAGCGTGTTGTAACAAGGCTTGTTTGGCGCACCAACAGCTGACATCACTCAGGTGTGACATGGCAGTACTAGCAGAGGCCGCCAGACGTCAGTTGTGGCTCAGCACCCGTACTGGTTACACGTGCGTTTGCTGTTTGCTGATATTTTGTGTTCACTGTTGAC
This sequence comes from Hemitrygon akajei, assembly GCF_048418815.1. Lineage (NCBI taxonomy): Eukaryota > Metazoa > Chordata > Chondrichthyes > Myliobatiformes > Dasyatidae > Hemitrygon > Hemitrygon akajei. Next base: position 47,693,805 of record NC_133140.1, read on the forward strand.
TTTGTGTTTAATTTCACTGTGAAAATGTTAAAAAGAGCTGCAGATACCCCTATGGGTAACAATGAGAAAAAGAGAAGGAAGCATCTATCATTATCAATAACGCAGAAAGTGGAACATTGAAGGTGAGTGTCAATTTTCAGAGGGTTGGCTGCAGAAATTTAAGAAATGTCATGGTGTAAAATATCTGAAAATCTGTGGTGAAAAAACTTCTGCTGATCATGAAACAATTTGCCAAGATAATATCTGATGAAAACCTTAGCCCTGAACAAATTTACAATGCTGATGAAACAGCTTTGTACTGGCGCTACGTTCCTAGAAAAACATTAGCAATGGCTGATGAGAGGGCACCAACAGGTTTTAAAGATGCTAAGGACAGGTTAGCTATTCTTAGGTGTGCCGATGCAGCAGGCACACACAAGGTGAATTTGGCAGTGATTGGAAAAAGCCAACATCTGAGATGTCTGAAAGGTGTACATAATTTACCTGTGCATTTTTATGCAAACAAGAAAGCATGGGTATCCCAGGAAATGTTTTCTGACTGGTTCAATAACCACTTTGTAACAGTGGCATGACCTCATTGCAGGCAAGCTGGACTGGAAGAAAACTGTAAATTCTTATTGTTCCTGGACAACTGCTCCGCACATCCCCCTGCCGAACTTCTCATCAAAAATAATATTTTTGCAATTTACTTTTCCCCCAATGTGACATCTATATTACAGCCTTGTGACCAAGGAATTTTACGTTCCATGAAGAGCAAGTATAAAGACTTTTTTTAAAATTGTATGCTTTCTGCAGTCAACAGAGGAGTAGGAATCCAAGACTTTCTGAAAGAGTTCAATGTTAAGGATGCCATTTACGCAGTTGCTAATGCTTGGAATGATCTTGATAATTAACATTAACAAATGCTTTGCACAGACTTTGGCCTACAACAATGTTTGATGTAAATGAACCTACAGATCAAGACTTTGAAGGATTTTGTATCACTAATGAACAGATGATGATATCAAACCTCGTAACTCATGCTAAAATGTTATCGAACAAAAGTGTAAATAAGTTAGAGGAAGCTGACATCGAAGAAATGTGAACATTGACAACGATGCACCTGTTGTGCATTCCTTGAGTGATGGGGAAATTGCTGAAATGGTGTTAAATACAGATAAGCATAAAGATAGTAGTGATGATGATGACACAGTGAATACAGGTGAAAAAAATCCCCATAGACAATATGGAGAAAATGTGTGATCAGTTAATTGCTGGCCTTGAACAATGTGCATTTATCAGTGAGCAGGAGATTATGGCAGTTTACTCAGTTAAACAGAGATTGCTTAGACATAAACCTATGTTAAGGAGACAGATGACACTTGAAGAAGTCTTTAAAAACGCCGTCTGTCGTAGTGCTGCTTTATAACTTGAGAATCCTGTTCCTGGCCCATCAGGTACCTGTAGAGTATTTAGCTTTGGTTGCCAGACGTAATGCAACCTAACTAGAGGTACCTGTATGTATTTAGCTTAGTTTGAACTTGTATATGTCCTAGAATATTTACGTTTTACACTTATTCCAATAAGTCATTTACCATGTGTTTGATTCGGTTCATTTGAAGCTGTATATTTTTATGTTTTATTGAATGTTTTTGTTGGAAATAAAATGTACTAGTGTATTTATGGTCTATAATTATCCCATTATTTCATTTATCAGTATATTACTCTATAAATAAACTGTAATAGTATTTGTAAAAGAGCACGGATCGGGAAAAAACGGAAGTTCTCACTCCAGCACTCATTGTTTGAGCATGTACAGACTTTTTTTCTTGTCATTATTCCCTAAACAATGCAGTATAACAACTATTTTCATAGCATTTACATTGTATTAGGTATTATAAGTAATCTAGAGATGACTTAAAGTATATGGGAGGGGAGGATGTGTGTAGGTCCGGAGCTCCCCACCGAGACAGGTTTAATTATCAATAAAATTATCAATTTTCTGAAATCCAAAAAATTCTGAATTCTGAAAATCAACTGGCCCCAAGGATTTCAGATAAGAGATTCTGGACCTGTACTTGGATTTTCAGAAGGCATTTGATAAAGTGCCACACATGAGGCTGCTTAACGAGATAAATTCCCATAACATTACATGAAAGATACCGGCATGGACAGAGGAATGGCTGACAGGCAGGAGGCAGTGAGTGGGGAAAAAAGGGGGCCTTTTCTGGTTGGCTGTCAGTGACTAGTGGTGTTCCTCAGGGGTCAGTATTGGAACCGCTACTTTTCACATTGTCAATGATTTAGATAATGGAATTGATAACTTTGTGGCAAAGTTTGTAGATGATATGAAGATACTTGGAGGGATAGGTAGTGCAGAGGAAGCAATGTGATTGCAGAAGGACTTACACAAATTGGAAGAATGAGCAAACAAGTGGCAGATGGAATACAGTATTGGGAAATGTATGATAATGCATTTTGTTAAAAGGAACAAAGGTGCAGACTATTATTTAAATAGGGAGAAAATTCAAACATCAGAGGTGTAAAGGGACTTAGAAGTCCTCGTGCAAGACACCCAGAAGATTAATTTACGGTTGAGTTTGTGGTAAAGAAGGCAAATGCAATGTTGGCATTCATTTCAAGGGGAATAGAATATAAAAACAAGGAGATAATGTTGGGGTTTTGTAAGACACTGGTCAGACCACACTTGAAGTATTGTCAACAGTTTTGGTTCCCATATCTCAGAAATGATGTGTTATCACAGGAGAGAGTCCAGAGCAGGTTCGCGATGATGATTCTGGGAATAAAGGGGTTAACACATGAGGAGCATTTGGCAGCTGTGGGCCTGTACTCACTAGGATTTGGGCTGAGGGGGATCTCATTGACACCTACTGAATGTTGAAAGGACTAGATAAGGTGGATGTGGAGAGCATGTTTCCTACAGTGGGCATATCCAGAAATAGAGGGCACAGTCTCAAAATTGAGGGGAGATTTAAGGGGGAATTTTTTTTAGAGAGTAGTGAATCTGTGGAGTGCTCTGCCACAGACAGCTGTGGAGGCCAAGACCGTGGGTATATTTAAAGCAAAAATTGATTGTTTCCAGGGCATCAAAAGTTATGGCAAGAAGGCAGGTGTATGGGGTTGAATGGGATCTGGGATCAGCCATGATGGCATGGTGGAATAGACTTGATGGGCAGAATGGCCTAATTCCACTTCTATGTTTTATGATCTCTTTTGGTCTTATGTGTGGAGAAATGTCAGATGGATTTCAAGCTGGCCAGATGTAAGGTGTTAGACTTTGGGAGATCAAATGTAAAGATACTGTTCATAGCAAGGCCATTATAGTACATGCCCTCTAATGCAGGCAGTATTCTCACAAACCTCTTCTGCACCCTCTCCAAAGCCTCGACATCCTTCCTATAATGGGGCAAGCAGAACTGAATGTTTTTTTTAAATTCAGGCAGCATTCTGGTAAACCGCTTCTTCATCTGCAGAATATATTAACATCATAATTTATGTATAATATTTTTTGAAAGATTGTTGTATATTTGTGAATACTGGAGCCTTTCACCAACCTTCCAATCATTTGACAACTTTCACGGCTGGCTCGGTGCTAGGTCTGGTATGATCACCGTCAAAGCATTCCTGCTGACTTGGCTCATTCAGGTCCTGCCACATGATTTTTCTTATGACACTAGATCTCCTGCACTGTGCAGGGCCTGGCCAAACACATTGAAGCCAACCTTGTCAAGCCAGATGCTACACTCCAACGTACAGGGGGTGCACTGCCAGGAAACTCCAGGCCAATGAGAGGAAAGCCAAAAGGATCATTGAGTACTGGATTTTAGCAGAGGGGTCACTCTTTCCCAATGTGTACCCAGATGTGATTGTATTCTCAGAACAGATCATTTCCATCTTTATATCTAAACAACTGGTGAAGGATCCAGAAGGATGTTGCCAGGACTTGAGAAACTGAGTTACAGAGAAAGGTTAAATAGATTAGGACTTTATTCCCTGGAGCGTAGGAGAATGAGGGGTGATTTGATAGAGGTGTATAAAATTATGATGGGTATAGATAGAGTGAATGCAAGCAGGCTTTTTTCACTGAGGCCAGGGGAGAAAAAAACCCAGAGGTCATGGGTTAAGGATGAAGGGGGAAAAGTTTAAAGGGAACATTATGGGGGCTTCTTCACGCAGAGAGTGGTGGGAGTGTGGAATGAGCTGCCAGATGAAGTGGTGAATGCAGGCTCATTTTTGACATTTAAGAAAAACTTGGACAGGTATATGGATGAGAGGGGTTTGGAGGTATATGGTCCAGGTGCAGGTCAGTGGGATTAGGCAGAAAAATGGTTCAGCACAGCCAAGAAGGGCCAAAAGGCCTGTTTCTGTGCTGTAATGTTCTATGGTTCTAAGACAGACTAGAGTAAATAGTAAAACACAAAAGAGAAACTTCCTTCACTTGACCTGGCTGATCTCTCTATTGGATGATACGTCCACAGTTAACAGTAGGAGTAGCCCCCGGTGAATCCTTGTGGAAAGAATGTACATCTCCCCATTGAATGTAACAACACCCTGTTCTTAAATACAAACCAGTTTAAGGTGATAAAAATAGGTGTCTAAGGGCGACTTATAAGTCTTTAGCAGCACAATTCAACCCAATGCAACCTGTAATCTGATGGCTGGGATAATTTTCACTCCTACATGACCATTAAGCCTGATAGCCAATGCTAATTAAATGAATATAGAAAAGCACCACTGAACGGTGAAGTGCCAAACTGGTAAAACTGGAAACTAGGGCGAAAAACACACTAACCAACTGAGGCAGAGATCTAAAGAAGGAACCATGCAAACTCATAACTAATTTGAGTATGGTGTGCAGTTCTGGTTTCTGCATTACAGGAAAAAGCTGGAGGCTCTGGAGAGGGTGCAGAAGAGGATTAGAGAGTATTAGCTATAAGGAAATGTTAGGGAGACTTGAATTGCTTTCTGTGCTACATCAGAGCCTGGGGACCAACCCCATGAAATTAATGACATTATGGGAGGCTTTGATTGGGTAAACAGTTTGGGAATGGAAATGTGAAATACTAGAGGGCTTAGCTTTAAGGTGAGAGTAGGAAAGTTTAAGAGACATTTATGAGGTATGTTTTGCTTTACACAGAGAGTGGGAGGTGCCTGAAAGGTGCTGCCAAGGGAACTGGTGGAGGCAGATATGAGCGTAAATGTTTGGACAGACAGTGAATAGGCAGGGAATGGGGGGTGAGTTACTGTGTGCAAGTGAATGGGGTTAGTATAGGTTGGCATAATATTTGGCACAGTGTTTATGGGCCAAAGGCTCTGTTCCTGTGCTTCATTCTTCTGTGTTCTAATGGATCAGATAAAACTTCCGCAGTCCTGTTGTATTAAGTTGTACATGGTGGCAGACAATTAAGTAGCTTGCACACAAAGAGACTCTTATAAATCTCCGTCCTCCATCATAGTGGAGCCGAGCTTGAAAACGCAAAGGCTAAAGCACTTGCAACCATGAACAGCCTGTCTCAGCCTCCTGGTTTCCAACGTCACAGAAGCCATTCTTCAACCAGCTCAGCAGACTCTACTCGACATGAAATAATGGCTGAGTGTCCTGGCAATGGCAAAGGCTGTGAGCCCCAAGAAACCTCCCGGCTGATATTGCAGCTGACTTGTGTCACAAAATTGTCCCTGCTTCAAACCAAACCACTAGTCCTAAGCCAGTAGAAACTTGTATGCTTCAAAAATATCAGCTCTCATCTTTTCTAAACCCAGGAGTCCATGATAGGTTAAATAGTTGCTTAATCTTCCCTCTTACCAACCAGCCATATCAAGAGTCAGTCTGTTGAACCTTTGCCTCACTCCCTTTATCACAATTACATCGTTTCTTGGGTAGGGAGACCAGAACTGGACACAATACTCCAGATGATGTTACATCAAGGTCCTGTATAATCAGATAGAGGCACCCTAAATTTTGCACATAAGTCCTTAGGATAAAGTCTAACATATCATTTTCCTTTCTAGTAGCTTGTTGAACTACCATATTATTTTAATGGTTTGTAGATGTATATTTGGGTCCCTCAGAATATCAACACTTTTTTAATAGGCTTTTCCGGCAAAGTGGGGAACCTCGTATTTTTCCACCTTATTATTCTTCAGCCATGTTCTCGCCTATCCACGTACACCTCACCACTCCTCAGCCCTCCAGCTTCCTCCTCATAGCTCACTCTAGAACCTGGTTATGGTTTTCCACCTCTCCCATTGAGGGTGAGATAGAATGCCGCTCTCCATGTGACCTCTGAAATTGTGGATGGTAACTATGTGGCCATGGCAAAAGCCCTGGTCTTTCTATGCTTATGGTGCACATTGTCTCCTCAGGTCCCCAGGAGAGGCTGTCACAGCTCCCTTTCTGACTGTCATTTTCACATGCATTTCTGAGCACTTGATAATTTTTAGGGCATTAAACATTGCTAGACCAAGCATTTTCACACTAGTGGCTTTATAACTGGAAGACCTCATCATGCGTGAAATAGCTCACAATATTCCCTACTTTCAGTCTGCCTTTCCCTTTAATCTTTTATTTGATGTGAAAATGACCTAGGTTTGGGTCCTCTTACTTTTTCTGTTATCCTTCATAATTTTCATTCTTTAAACTTCAGTCCTAAGAGTGAATTCTTAGTGGCTTTTACATAATGTTGGGCCACAAATTAATTGATGTCTGTGTCTTAAACAAGGATTTTAAGGATAGATAGGAAATGCCATTAGATAATGAACTTGCTACCATATACAGTAATGGAAATGCTGAACATTTTGAGATGGTATATTGCTTTCAATCACAGATAAAATCAACTTTGAAGCTCTCTCCGTACCAATCCTAACCTCACACGTGCAAGGATTTTGAAGCTCCCTGGCGGATTAGTTCTGAAAGGGGCAACTGCTCTGGTCAATAGAACATTATGCTCAATGGTCATTCCACGTGACACATGAATCTTCTCCATTCGTAAACTTGACACTGCGCATATGGAATTCAAAGATCCTGAATGTTTCCTTGTTGCATTGAGGTGCAAGTAATTGGCATCTTCTGATTAAACCTTATTCTTGTACGTGAAGATAAGATTGGTGTTTCAATTTGTCAGCTGATTCAAAATTTCAGAAACAGATAGTGAGATGATTTGCAGAAATAATCAGACTTCCTCTTTTGAAACCATGGCCGCCTCTGGCCAGTTGTGTTGGAAACACCATTTTATTCTTTGATGTGATTCCACCAGCACCAGGTTCATTCTTCATTAACTGCCATTCCAGACTTAGTTTACAGGGTATTTGGCAAAAGGCAGAGAAATTTGGTGACTCTGGTGATAGTGACCTGATCTGATTCTTTTCTCATCTGATGCTAATTTAAACAGTAATGTAGGGCTTATTGATCAACAGTCAGGGGTAGACAGTTCCCTGTTCTTCTAACCCAAAACGTAGAGACTAGATTTAAGTATTGCAACTGCTGCACTGGCTAAAATCAGCTGACATAGTACAAATGAACTGTGTAATCTGTTGTCTCAGTTCTGTTTTAGATATATGAAGAGTGCCACTGAAAAAAATTAGTCTGTATTAATGTTAAGCATTACTGTTTCAGGTGACACTTTGTCAAGAGACCTAGGGTTGTAATTGGTATTCCACTTGACGTTATGGCTTTTCTGTTACCATTGTTGATCATGCTTTCACCATACCTTGAAAAATTTCAAGATTCAAAGTAAATCTATAGAATGGTAACTATATTAGGATCAACAAAAGATCAACCAGACTGCAGAAGACAACAAACTCTGCAAATTCGAATATAAGTAAATTGCAATAAATAATGTTTATGAGATAAAGAGTCAATAAAGTGAGATCATCATTTGTAGGAATATTTCAGTGATGGGGCAAGTGAGTGTAGTTATCCCCTTTTATTCTTGAGCCTGATGGTTGAGGAGTAGTAACTGTCCTGGAACCTGCGAGTCTGCTGGAGTTGTCTATTGCATCCGGTGTTCCCAGTGCTGCCTCCTCTACATCAGCGAGACCCGACGTAGATTGGGGGACCGCTTCGTCGAGCGCCTACGCTCCGTCCGTCACAATAGACAGGACCTCCCGGTTGCCACCCACTTCAACTCTGCCTCTCATTCCCATCTTGATATGTCCATACATGGCCTCCTCTACTGCCAGGATGAGGCCAAACTCAGGTTGGAGGAGCAACACCTCATCTACCGTCTGGGTAGCCTCCAGCCTGGTGGTATGAACATTGAATTCTCCAATTTCCGGTAATTCCCTCCCCCTCCCCCTTCCCCTATCCCAGGTCCCTCTCTGCCTCTCTTCCCTTTCAACTTTCTGCTTCTTTATCTCTACAGTTCTCTCATGCTTATCCCCTCCCCCTCCCCCCTTTATCTTTCCTCTGATTGGTTTTCCACCTGGCGCCTCTAGGCCCTACCCCCTCCCCTATCTCTATTTCTGGGCCTCGGCCCTTTCTTCCCCCCCCCCCCCCATTCCTGATGAAGGGTCTCGGCCTGAAACGTTGGCTACTCTTTTCTCACGGATGCTGCCTGACCTGCTGAGTTCTCCCAGCGTCGTGTACGTATTTGATCCAAGCATCTACAGTTGTATTTTTGTGTTTTGAGTCAAACAAGTTACCTACTCCTAACAATCTTTCTGACATTTTTGTCTCTTTTCTTGAGAAATCAAGCCAATTTTGTGTGAATTGTTTCCTGAGATTAACAGATGTTAATGCTTTACAACAGTGTTCCTGTTGAGTAGGCTTACTCAACTTACCATCTGTCTGGCAGGTACAGGTTATATCTGACAGATGTGGGCAACGTGGAATTTTAGTTATATATTTTAATATGTTTTTTTAACCTTATTAAAGTATTTCCTTTGCATTAGATTTTGGATGACAATGAGCACTGCAACATCTTGAAAGGTGAAATTCACAAGTGACTGTATAAAATAAAGCAAATTAGCAGTCATCTGTCAGATCTCTGGAAGGGAACAGAGATGTGGGAATGTGCTGTGAAAGTAGTTTACTTTCTATGGCCTTTGGGCAGAAGCTAATTGTTCAGTGGCAGATTCTAGTGCAGCTAGCAAAGGATTAGGCCAGATTGCTCATATCTTCCATATTGTTTTTTCTTGCTTCCACCCCCCCACCCCACTACACACAAACACACGCATACAATGGTGAATATCTGGAATAAACTGTCAGATGAGGTAGTGGAGTCAGATACAATTACAACATTTTGAAGGCATTTGGACAGGTAAACTAGATAGGAAAGGTACAAAGGAGCACGGGTGTAATGCAGGCAAATAGGATTAATGTAGACTGGCATGGATGAGGTGGGCCAAAGAACTTTGTCCTCTGCTGTACGATTCTATAAACGGGTCTGGTGACCCTCTTCATACTGAGCGAGAATCTGGAAGTAAGAAGTTGGTGTGTTCCTGTACAGCTTTTCTTCCCTCTTCTCAATCTTGTAGGTTGTTAACCCCAAGAAAAATAGAAAGATATAAGTAATTGCCTTCTGAGCTTTTCCATGTTTTAGCCCATTAACCACTTTATATGGTGTAGAAATTTTTAGGAGAGCTTTGCAATAAATGGGTAGTTTTCAATGGTTGTAATTTTCCAGAGTTCTGCAAAAGCCAGAGAAGAAATGGAATTAAATATTACCCCCCCCCCTCCCCACTAATGGGAAATAATTGAGATTTTCTGAAAACTGACAGACTGGGAGGGAAAAAAGGAGTAGGAATTGAATTTCCTAATTGAGCAAGTTTAATGGAATCACTGAACTTAATGTTGCACTGCCACCTGGCACATCCGAGAGGTAGAGGGTGTTCCAGAACTCCTGGAAGGCCTAGGTAGAGAGGATGTGGGAAGGTTGTTTCCTGTAGTGGGGGATTCTAGAACTAGAGGGCTCAACTTCAGAATACAGTGCCTTTAATCCAGAGATGAGAAGAAATTTCTTTAGCTGAAGTTGGTGAATCTGTGGAATTAATTGTCACAGATTGCTGTGTAGGCCAAGTCATCGAGTAATTTAAAGCAGAGTTGGATCGGTTATTGATTAATAAGGGTGTCAAATGTTATGGGAAGAGGGCTGTATTATGGGAAAATATTCTGATTGGGATAATACATCAGTCGTGATGGACCAGTGGAGCAGACTTGATGGGCCTAATGGCCTAATTCTGCTCCTATGTCTTATGGTCTTGTGGTCTAATTCGCTCTCATATTAGTTTATTTTCCTTTAGCCGGGCACTGTGCATTGCCTTGTGAAGTTGCTGCAGGTAATGTGATCAGCAGAAGCCCTCTGTACTTCCCTTTCCATAACGTGGGAGATATTTGTTCCTGATGCTTTAGTGGTTTTAGTCTTCTGCAATATGTTAATCAGTTTGATCTAAAAACCTAGTCTAGACAAGGGAGTGATAATCTTGCTCTGTCTAAATTCTGGTGGGTTTGGCACTCTATATCCAAGATTATCCCTGTTCTTTATATTGTGCTTGACTTCTGTGTACTTTATTTGTACATTTGTCAGTTTTCTCCTGGATGTTCTTTGACAGTGTTCACTAAATCTTGAACACAAGGTTCTACAGATGCTAGAAATCTTATGAGGATAGGTTGAGCAAGCTCGGGCTTTTCTCTTTGGCGGGAAGGAGGATGAGATGTGACTTGATAGAAGTGTACAAGATAATAAGAGAGATAGCCAGTGCCATTGTCCCAGAGTGGAATTGAGAGGCTACGATTTTAATGTGATTGGAGGAAAGTATAGGGGGAGACATTAGAAATAGTTTTATTTTAAATAGAGTGGTGGATGTGTGGGACACACTGCCAGGGGTACTGGTAGAGGCAGGTATATTAGGGACAGTTAAGAGACCCTTAGAGAGGCACATGGATGAAATTAAAATGGAGGGCTATGAGGGAGTGAAGTGTTAGATTGATATTGGAGTAGGTTAAAAGGTCAGCACAACATTGTGGGCCAAAGAGTGCATACTGTTCTGTTCTCTGTAACTAAAAAATACTGGAAATCCTCTTCACCTTGTGTTGGGAACCACCAGTTAACTTCAGTCCCTCTCCTGCGCCAGTGCATTGAAAGGTAGGAGCTCGGCAGGAGCTGAAGCAGGGTTGACAATACATTTGCGCTCTTGCTCTAGTGTCACACTCACCGTATGATGGAGAAAGGAGCTGGCATAATTCGCTGCGATGTGAAGGGTAAATGCACATACGGTCTGTTTATGTTTTTTTATTTTTATATTTCTAACAATTTAAAGTATGTTAATAAAACTGATTCTTTTTGCTTTTATAAATTATTTAAATATATTTCAATCCTTTAAAAAATATACATCTCTTATTAAATGACACTCTTAAAACTGCTTAAACAAAAGACCTTCTATCAATCAGTCCACAAAGATGTGGAAGGTATGTGTGGGTAAACGGCCAGGGTAGTGAGTACAGGAGGTGGATGGAATTGAGGAAGCTCCTGCCTATTGTTTCAGAACATTATCCTTTCATCAGAAATTGGGAAAAGTTTCAAAGTAGAGAGTTTATAAGATGCGGTGAAAGGTGACTGGAGAAAAAGGAAGGAAATATCTGTGATAGATGGAAGCAGAAAAGATTAAATTACACGAAGACTGATTGAACACAATAGAGTGCAGCAGTGGACGGCGCCCTTCGGACCACAAATTTGTGCTGAACTGGTTCAGCATATGATGCCTATCTCTTCTGCCTGCACATGGTCCATATGGCATTTTAATGTGCCCATCTAAGAGCCTCTTGAATGCCTATCATATCTGCTTCCACCATCACCTCTGGTAGTGCATTCTGAACACTTACCTTTCTCTGGGCAAATAAAACTTCCCCTGCACATATCCCCTGAACTTTCCCCCTCTCACCTTAAATGAATGCCCTCTAGTATTAGAAATTTTGACCCAGAAAGATTTACGGGCTGATCATATAGGGTGAAGTAAAGTAGAGGCGAACATCTGCAAGAAACATGGAAGAAAATAGTAAGTTGAAATTAAAAGAGGAATTGGGGATGAACACTAGAAACTTGCAAGAAGATGCTTGAAGTGCCTGCTGTGTGTTACAACTTTCTATACTCCACATTGAAAACATGGGTTTCAGTTACCAAATATTTCTAGCATTCTATTTCGGTTCCTCGACTTTCTTTTCACCTTCCTTGACTTGTCTAATTTTTCGTCTGCCCTTCTAAATGTACAAATCTCCACCACACCACCAAGCTGATAAACAATAGGTGATAAGGTCCAAGTCTTCCACAACGAACATGATTAATCTCAGCACCGTAATCCATAGGTTTTGATCTCCAACTCTCAGTCCTGACCCTTCAACTCCAAGCCCTGATCTTCTCTGTGGACCACTGTACTCTCAAAATAATTTTCACATCCTCCTCAAATTCACCCTCAATTTTCCTTCTAGTGTGATCCATCACTTGATGCTCCACTGATCTGATGAGTCAACGACTCTTTATGCCCCAACACTTCCCTTGCTTCAGGAACAGACCGCTATTTCTTACATAGAACTGAATTTTTAAGCAACGGTGTCATTATCAAGTCAAGTCAACTTTTGCAATCATTGACATTGAGTGGGGTACCATGTCTTGAATCTTGAAAGAAATTCTGGACCAGATTTGTTTTCAGATTTCTGATGTAAGGTTAACTCTGTTTTTCTCCATAAATACTGCCCAAGCTGCTGAGTATTACCAGCATTTTTTATCGGTCAATGTTGTGCCATCAAACAACTTGGTTGGGGATCAAGTCAGAGGTTTAATTTGTTTTTATTTTCTTTGTCTTCTCAACACTGTCCAAAGAGCATATTCCCTTCATTCCCTTACACCTTTATTGTAATGGTTGCTCTGTAAATTTACTGAAATATCTAATGTAGGAACAATTTCCATCATTGGCCTTTCCAATAAAACAAGGCAGATCTCCACAAATTAATTCTGTAACTTTATTTTTTTATTGGTTTTTTTATGCATTTTCTACATCACTACAGATAGGAAAAAACCCCAAACCAAAATGAAGAAAATTAATGCAGTGCAAAAATAAACATACAATAATAATATAATACAAAAAAGATAATTGAGAAAGCACCCAAATTGAAGTCATGTAAAGTTAATATCCTCCCCAAGCCCCGCAACAAAAAAAACTCCAGACCAACCACAACACAATATAGAGAATATAAATCAGGACATTCAAACCCCCAAAACTGTAAATACACTTGAAAACCGAAGATAATAATGCCTACTACCAAAAAAAAAGAGCTGAAAACAAGGGACCGAAAAAAAAACCTTAATTAAGAGGAAGGTTATGAAAGTACTCAATAAAAGGTCCCCAGACCTTATGGAACTATTATATCCAAATTAAGAACTGAATAATGAATTTTTTCAAGGTCTAAACAGGACATAATATCATTAAGCTATTGAGTATGTGTGGGCGGGGCAACATCTCTCCATCTAAGGAGGATTAAACGTCTAGCCAGGAGAGAAGCAAAAGATAATATTCGACACTTAGTCGAACTCAAACGTATATCTGTCTCACCCAAAAAACCAAACAAAGCAATTAAAGGGTTAGATTCTAAGTGGTGATTCAGAATATAGGATAAAGTTATGAAGACATCTTTCCAACATTTCTCTAACCTAGGACAGGACCAGTACATATGAATAAGAGAGGCCTCGCCCCTTTTGCATTTATCACAAAGAATTCTGTAACTTTATATATTCCTCACATTAGGGTGATGCTGCATTTTGTTAATTCAATGATACATGCTGATTAATTCTTTCTCATATTTTGCATGTGCAATAAATCAATGTTTATGTATGCTTCATCTCATTCGGAGTAGCAGAATCCCAAGTTATTGTTTACTGCATCCAGTTCTGATTAAACTGAATACATGCAAAACACACAAACAGAGATTTAGGCTGGAGTAGATTGCTCTGGTAAAATGTGCCAGTCGTAAAGTTGTAGTGGGCAGTGACGATGGCACCCACTTCAGCGTACCACTATTCAGGACACTTACAAAGGCAGGTGTGCAAAAAAAGATCATTGGGTACCCGAGTCATCCTGACCACAAACTGTTCCAGCTGCTACCATTTGGGAAATGGTTCCACGGCCTAAAAGCCAGGACCATCAGACTCCGGAACAGCTTCTTGCACCACGCTATCAGAGTGCTTAACTCACTCTGACACGACCGTATTTCTATGTTATATTGACTACCCTGTTGTACATACTATTTATTATAAATTACTATAAATTGCACATTGCACATTTAGATGGAGATGTAATGTAAAGATTTTTACTCCTCATGTATATAAAGGATGTAAGTAATAAAGTCAATTCATGTTTCTTCAGACTTGGACATAGAACCAATAAAATTACTAACTGAAGAATAAATATTTCTGGCTTTACTGATGCAAATCAGGAATCAAAACTCCATTGTGGAAAGGTCTCTTTTAAACTAGGAGTATATGATGTAACAGTTTTGCTTTCTTCACAATCTGCTGACGTGGTTGCTTCATAGCTGACTGCAAACTGAAACAGTTTCTGAAGTTCACAGAGTATGCTAAAAATAGCAGAGAGAGGTCTCCAACATTTAGCAACTGAGTTGTTTATGCAGTGCTTGCTTTAATGATGATACCACTCCATTAATGAGGCTACATTGTGATCAAAATGTCTACTTCCTTTTGCTTCTCCTAGATCATTTATCTCTAATAATTGACGAGTGGTGAAAGTCAGGTCCATTTTGTGTTTATGATTCAGGGACCGGCTCTTTAGCCACTGGGAGGAGATGGCTGAGGAGGATTCTGGCACAGATTTCCCTCTGGCAGATCGTTGGGAGACCTCTCTGTCATTACTGCAAATGAATTTGTCTCTTAAAGATGGTCACAATTACAGCAGTTCTGATGTCTCCTGGCGTGTACTCTTCTACCAGACATGAGAAATGAGGTTATGAATTTGTGACTGCAGTACTTCTCTGCCAAGCTTTAGAGCTTCAGCAGGGATGCCATCTGCTTCCATGGCCTCCGTGATGGTGGAAATCAATATACTGATGTTTTAGTGCATAAAAAGTGAGTGAATTCGGAGCTACTTTTATTTATCACTCCTCTTTGTGAGAATCAGAAAACCATGAGAAAGTATAGGTTAAAAAGAAAAAAAAAAACCCTCCATTTAATGATAATCTGAAACAAAAAGAGAAAGTGTAGGAAGCACTCCGCAAGTCAGGCCAAATCTGTAGAGAAAGAATCAGAGTTAATGTTTCAGATTGATGAGCTTTAGTCAGAACTAGTGAAAGTTGGAAGCAACAGTATTTTAGATTCCACAGAGGTGAAAGAGAAGATAAGGATGAAGTGGATGTCTGTGTTTGTGAGGAAAATAAGGGAAACGATATGACACAGGGAGAGGTTTGTTGATCATGGCAGATCTGGAGATGTAACTAGAAGTGTTTGAATGAAAATAGAGGGGAGAAGAAATAATACAATGCTGGAGCTGTGAGATACAAAGCAATGTGGATACTGAAATAGAAAATGCTCTAGTTAACAAATTGCCCAGCAACTGTGAAAAACAGAGTTAATATTACAAGCTGGTAAACTTCAGGGAAATTTTGACACAAACTGAATAGGCTGGTTATTTGAAATGCAATGCGTCTAGACGAAAGATGAGGCACTGTTCCTTGAGCTTAATAAGAGTCTTTGCCGGAACACTGCATGAGGCTAACGACAGAAAAATGTTGGCAAGATAGAAAATGAAAGTGATGAGCAACAGGAAGTTGAAGGGCTCTTCTACAGTACAATCTCACCTCAGACCCCAGTGACATTGCCTGTGTGTCAATAACCAAAATGCTTTGAGTTTGATGCACCATCAATAACTCACGCTGAGACTTAGGAAGTGAGATATCGGCTTTTATTGACTGAAGAACAACACTACATCCTGGGAAAATGAGGGAGAGCAGCAGACCACAGTCGCCTTTATACAGGGGTCTGTGGGAGGAGCCACAGGAGCAGTCAGCAGGGTCTGTGGGAGGAGCCACAGGAGCAGTCAGACAGGTATATGTAGTTCACCACAGAGTTCTAGCATCATTGAGGATGAGAACCTTCACTAACACCACCGTCATTACTTGCTTAATGTTTTATACCAATTGTGACTGGATTAGGCAAAGTTGCAGAGCTTTGAGTTGATCAGTTGGTTGTAGAATTGGTTAGTTCTGTCCGTGGCACGGCATTTTTAAATAAAGATCTAGTACTGCAATGTTCACGGTGCATGAACATTGAATTGCTACTGATGAGGCTTTATTTTTATTATCATGTAAGTTCTTCACAATATCTCCTTTCAGCTGTGCATTCTGTCTCACAATACTTCATAAGGTCTCAAAGTACATTTAAGCTCTCAGATGTCAGGGAATGTTTAAGGCATTTTATTGAGTTCTTTGCACATTTTAGATTAAAGTATTTCAAGAATGACAGAAAAGTATTGCAGGGAGAAGCATGTGAAGCCAATAAATCAAAGGTAAAACCTTAGAGTTATTCAAGGAAAATCCAGAATACTGTATGTCAGTGATACAGACAGTAATAATGGATGTGCACCTAAAATCATAACCCTTTTTTGTTTGCTTTGCCAGTGTTGAGAGTCATGCAGCAATTTTCCTGTTTTGAACTTGCAAGTGTTGTTTTGGTCTGTCCACTGCTCCGAGTTGGAGCACTGAACGAAATTGCAATATCTTTGCATCGTCTCACTGACCATTACTTTTTCAAATGACACATTCACATTAGATCAAATATCAGCATGATAAACAAAAGTACCGGTCTTCCTTCCATTTATTTACTTTGAATGGCACGCCTTTCATCCAGAAAGCTCACCCTTACTGGCAGAAGGTAATATTTAAACACTGGCACAGTAAATGACAGCACTGCGTTGGACTCAGCTGTCTACTTTCAATAGATTTTGGATGGGAATAGAACTATCTCTATTACTTCAATAAAATATAATAATGCACCTTTATCCTTTTATTTTGTTTGCCATTAATCTGCCGGCCAAATACCAACGTATCACTGCAGCTACAAACTTTGATTGCTCCAGCCGAGCTGTATGCTGGCCGCCTGAGCCTAATCTGCACATCACAGGTTTCTGGAAATGCCACAGTAGAAAATAAAATACAATTCAGCATATGTCAGCCTTCCTGTCAAATGAACAGTGGCTCTGAATTAGGGACACTGGGGGTCTTCATCCGTCATATTTGACTGCAGCACAAGGCCTGTTTGAAGACAAAATAAAATGAAAGCTTCTTTAGGCCATTGCTAACAAGATCATCAGCCAGTGGCATTATTGAATGAATGAGTATAGTCCAGTCAAAATGCACAGCTCACTAGCGCATCCTTAGAACTCTTCTGCTACCCCACTTGGTCATTAGAATCAGAAAAAGCCATCTTTGCTAGATATGATCATTGTACACTGCATTTTTCATAAGTATTAATTATAACCTGAGCACTTAAGGAAATAAATAGGATATCCCACTGGTGTGTCCTTTCCCTTTCGTGCCCACGAGTGGGCATAGCCACAAGGCAGTGGAGGTTTGAGATCAGAGTTTTCCTTCTCCTAGATGAGCTGCCAACCATGGCTGATGAACCCCATCTGCCCAAAGTGACTAGATTTAAGCCTCTAGTGACCTGCCTTTGCCCCTTCTCCTGTCAGTAGAAAGGGTTCTGCTGGGCTTACTTGCTAAGCCAGATGTGAAGGCCAGGAGCTGGACTTGGTTGTTAGAGGCTGTTTGAGATGCATCACATTGGGAGCATTTAATAGGTAGCGAGAGCATACTCACACAACCACTCCAGCTATAACAACCTTAAAGGACCAGTTTAGGATCAGTAAGGTCATATTCTAGCAAATTAATGGGAAGAAACTATATTTAGTCTATAAGTTCATTCAGAGTCATAAAGTATGGAAAAAGGCCATTCATCCATTCTTCACATTGCCAGTGAGTACCCACTCATATTGTTCCCGTTTTCCAGCTCTTAGCACATAGCCCTCGTTGTCTTGGTGATATAAGTGCTGTTCAGGACACTCTAAAATAATGATAGCAACTGCTTTCATTATTCTGTGGAGCACTGTAGCCCAGGTACTCACCACTCTGGGTGAAAAAGAATTCCCCACAGACCCCGTCAAAATCTCTAAACATCTGTTCTATAGATATTTTCATCTTTGATAAGGGGCAAAGATTCCACGATACCTATACCCCTCGTATACCTCAATCATGTCTCTTTTGAACCACCTACTCTCCAGGGAAAACAGGTGTAATCTCTCCAGTGCAGTAGTATTCCTCAGTATTATCTTTAAAAGTAATTGCAGACTCAGTAATCGCCAATAAATTATGTAGTGTTGTTTCTGTTTGATGACAGTCAATTATTTTGTCAAGTTGTATGCAAAAGAATTGAGTGGAGAAGCATTAAGCATAAGTCTGTATTTTTTTGTGGACTGACATTTCAAGAGCAGTGAACCCTTTCTCTGCCTAAGGTACACTCCAGATGGACTATTTCAAATATCCACCCTGATGATTTTCATTAGCTCCCATTCTTTCTCCATATCCATGTCTTGTTCCAAACTCTTCTAACAGATTTTCATCCCAATACCCTTCTAATCTAGTGTGTCTTCCAGTAGCAACAAAACAGGCATTCACGAACCATGAACTAAATCTTTAATCATCAGCAGCACCATTTTTTTCCTTTTGTGTATCTTCCATATCCCAGGTAAGAAATAACTTTCTTCAGCTAAATGGGGAAAAACAAAGTTAATTTATTATTAAAGTACTGTACATATATGTTACCATATACAACCTTGAAATTAATTGTCTTGCAGACATTTATAGGAATAAAGAAATACAATGGAATCCCAGGCTGTGATTGAACTGGTTAGATACTCTCCACTGTGTATCTATAGAAGTTTGTCAAGGTTTTTGGTGACATTCAGAATCTACGCAAACCTCTGAGCAAGCAGGGTTGCAGTCGTGCTTTCTTTGTGATGACGCTTGAGTGCTAGTCCCAAAACAGATCCACTGATATATTAATGCCAATAACTTTAAAGCTGCTGACCCTCTCCACTAGTGAGTGCACTGATGCAAAATTTAATAAATATTTGAAATTGTTGTATTATTGTCATACATATGTACCGAGATACAGTGAAAAGGTTGTCTTGCATATTGTTCATACATGCAAATCATTGTGGAGTGCATTGAGATAGAACAAAGAAAAGCATTAACGATGTAGAATAAAGTGTAACAGCTACAGAGAAAGTGCATTGCAGGTAAATGATAAGGGTGCAAAATCATAACAAGAAAGAATGTGAGGCCAAGAGTTCATCTTATCATACTAGGAAATGATTTAATAGCCTTATAACAATGGGATAGAAGTTGTCCTTGAGCTTGATGGTAGGTGCTTTCAGGTTTTTCTATCTCTTGATGGAAGAGGAGAAAAGAAAGGATGTCCAGGGTAGGTGGCCTCTTTGATAATGCTAGCTGTCTTACTGAAGCAGCAAGAGGTATCGACAGTGTCTATAGGGAGAAGCTGTTTCCCATGATGTGCTGGGATGTCTCCAGGACTCTGCAGTTTCTTGCAGACACGTGCAGAGCAATTGCCATGCTAAACCATTATGCATCAAAGTAGGATGCCCTCCATGGTGCATCAATAAAAATAGCTAAGAGTTGACAGAGACATGGCACAGTTCTTTAGTCTCCTGAGGCGATGGTGAGCTTTCTTGGCTGTAGCATCTATGTCCATGGACCTAGACAAGCTTTTGGTGATGTTCACTCCTAGGAACCTGAAGCTCTCAATCTTCTCAACCTCAGCACTGTAGACAGGAACTTGTGCTCTGCTCCCTTTCCTGAAGTCCATGATCAGCTCCCTTGTTTTGTTGATAATGATGAAAATGTTGTTGCAATGGCACCATGTTGCTAAGCTCTGCCTCCTTCCTGTATTAGAATTTGTTGTTATTTGAGATACTGCCCAGTATGATGGTATCAGCTGCAAACTTGCAGATGGGGTTAGAGCTGAATCTGGCCATGCTGTGATGAGCGTAGAGTAGGAGGTTAAGGACGCAGCCTTGTGGAGTACCAGTGTTTTGACTAACCATGGTGGAGATGTGGCTGCCCACCCTTACTGATTGCAGTCTGTTGGTCAGGAGGTCAAAGATCTAGTTGTAGAGGGAGGGGTTGACTTCCAGGGTCAGGAGTTTGCTTGGAATTATATTATTGAAGGTAGAGCTATAGTCAATAATCAGTAGTCTGATATAGGTGTTTTACTGTCCACATACATGAGGGTATTTCATAAAGCCTGCATGCAAGCTACGTTATGAGATTGCACTGTCCATTGAGTAATATAAATTTATTCACATTGTGGTGAGCATTCAGTCCATGATGACAGACGAGAAGAGCTTGTTTATCTCAGCTGCTGTCTGTATTGTGACAAGCACTATAACAGACAGTGCACCATCACTCAATGAGAACCAACTCAGTCACGTACAGATGAGGGAGGTGACTATTACACACCCCGATTACAGTCAGGAATACCCACAAACACACAAGCAAATAACTGTATAACCCAAGCTAAAATGTAACAATAAGTGAACTTGAACATGTCACCATAATTCCCCAAATGTATTTTAAAACAAGAGCAATAAGTAGTGCTGGCCGCTAGGAATGCTGGGGCGAACCGTGCCCCTGGAGCTCCGCACCGAGGTGCCAGCCATCCGCGGCAAGCCCAGAGCCCAAAATGAAGTCCAAAAGTCTCAGTGGTGGTCAATGCCGCCCCCCGAGGAGTTGAGGGGTGTCTGTAGCCCCACCCCCCCACTCTAGGGGAGGCACTGTTTGGTGAGGCAGGAAGCAGGGCACCTGGACTGTCACTTCCATCAGCCTCATGACTGCCTTCTGCTGCTCAGGCAACTCCACCTGGTATATCATGTTGGAGATGTGGTGGAGCACCTCACCCAGAGTCCCTTCCAGTGGCTTCCAGGCTTGGGGAATAGTTGTTCCTTCCGGGCGGGGCAGTAGACCCATACTGCTGCTTTGGCACCCTAGACTGGTGGTCTGGCCCTTTCTGGGATGTTCAGTTGTCGCAGCAGTGCACGGACAGCTCCACGTCCTGCCCGCACCCAGGCCAATAGAAGCGTTGTCCAGTGACTTTGCGAGCCCGAATTGGCCACCCCCACCAGCATGTGCGCCGACCAACCACAGCACCGTGACGCATCCGCACAGGTCCCCCAGCAGGTCCAGGCCAATGATGCAGGGCTCTCAGATGTTGGCGAGCCACATCTTGTGCTCTACTGCACTTTGCCCCGCTGCGATGTGCAGTTGCCTCTTCCCTCTTACCGTAGCACAGTCACCGAGACCGTAGCCAGCTGGATCGCTGGCAACGCAGGGATTCTGCCCGGCATTTCCTGGTGGCTGCACTGGGCTGTGGCATGGTGCCAGTGTGGGGCAGTTCCAGGCCACGTGGCCTGCCTTGCCACTCCGGTAACAGAGGTCACTAGGGGGAACACAGCAGGACTGGCGCTGGGTCCTCCTCCACCTCGGTGACCCTAGGCCGGGTTCGCGGCACGCAGGGTGACGTTGAAATCCCTTGAGGGGCTAAAATTGCTTCTGCCCTTTCCGCCTCGGCCAGCGATGATGGTGATGTCAGGCGAACGTGCTGCGAAGGTGCTCCGTCATCAGCGCCTTTACAAACGCGTGGAGGGCAAGCTCTTCCTAGGCCACGGGAGGGAACTGGGGGTAGCCATAGCAAGCACAGTGCTGGAATTTGCCTTGAATGCCCTCAGGCTTTCCCTCGCATGGCACTGCCTGCTGCCCAGTTCTTCCCTCATTGCTTCCTCCAGTGCCCTCTGCACGAGAAACTGCTGCAGTGCCGCTATGAGGGCCTTGTAGGTACACTGTTCAGCCAGCGTTACATTGAGGAAGGCCCACAGAGCGTCCCCTCCAGCACCAGGGCAAGCTGCACCGCCGTCTCTGTGGGGCTCCACCCGCTGTGCCATGCGGCAAGTTTGACTTGCGCCAGGTAGGTACCATTGTATCTGGGTGGACCTTGTGCTGTTAATTGCTGGGGCCCATTTGTCTTCCTCTTTCTCTGGCGGTGCTGGTGGTGCCTGCTGTGTTGCCCATCCTCCCTTGGAAGTGGATGATGCCCTCCAACATGCCCCTTGGGTTGGGGTGCCTGGGCATACTCGCCTCATCAGGGTCCCCTGTGGAGGCACAATGCCCGATTCCCAGGTTCTCCCTCTGGGTCAGCGACCCGTCTTCGGGAGCCCGGCCTGGGGCTGCAGGAAAGGGCACACTGCCCAGTCCCTCGACTTATTCCCTGCATCCGACGGCGGAGCCCTTCAAGTTCGCTGCCCAATTTGTAATCCCACTCCTGACACCAATTTGGCAAGCATTCGGTCCACGATGACAGACGAGAAGAGCTCGCATCATCTCAGCTGGCGTCTTTACTGCGACAAGCACAGTAACAGACAAAGCAGCATCACTCAGTGAGAACCAACTCAGTCACAAGCAGATGGGGAGGTGATTATTACACACCCGGTTACAGTCAGGGTGACCCACAAACACACAAGCAAATAACTATAACCCAAACTAAAATGAAACAATAAATGAACTTGAACATCTCACCATAATTCCACAGACACATTTTAAAACAAGAGCAATAAGTAGCGCTGGCCGCTAGGAATGCTGGGGCGGGGTGTTGACCACGACCCCCGGAGGGCCACAGTATTTTAGGTAGTGGCCTTGGATTATGTGCTGGTTACGTGGAACTCAGTTGTCAACTATTGGGAAATTACAGGTCCTTTAGCTTGTTGTTTTCCAGGACAGGAAATACAAAAGATGACAAGGAACATACCTGCAATTTTCTGATTCAGTTTGCAGTGCACCACCTCACTGTTTTCAGTTTAGAAAAGTAATTCATCATGCGTGCCTCTCGCTGGAACCCGTTGTAGCAGATGAGACATAACATCCCGTGTTTCCTTGTTAGTCATGAAGGATGTTCATTGCATGTGGACCCTTTAGAGTTTCTGTGGCTTCTTAGGGTCTCTAAGAGATCTCTGCGTGTGTAAACTGGGAAGGGGACAAAATGTCTCTTCAGCTAGCTGCACTGGGAAAGCTCTAGATTCTAAATTAGAATACTTAAGTGTAAAACTGTACACAAAAGGAAAAGATACGGGGAAACAGAGCAACAAGCACAAAAGGCTGGAGGAACTCATCAGATCAGACACCATATATGGAAATGAGTAAACAGTTGATCAGACCCTTCTTGTCCCAAAACATCCATTTATATTGATGCTGTCTGAACTGCTGACCTCTTCCAGCATTTTGTGTGTATTGCTCTGGATTTCTAGCACCTGCAGAATCTCTTGTGTTTAAGGGAAGATGGATAGAGTTAACAGAGAGAAAGATAAAGGGGACAGAAAGAAAGAGTTTTAATTTTAGATTTGTTATGGTAAGTTTTCAGACTAGGCGTCTGACAATAATTAAGACTTCTCACTTTTAAAAATTTGCAAACCTAGGTGAATAAAATGCAAGGAGGGGCAGAAAGCTCATCTGGCTGAGAAGAGGGCCCAGGGTCGACAAACTCAGACCCTCCTCACTCTGTAGCTTTAATACAGCCCAAGGGTGGGGCCACACCAGATAATGATTACATTGATTTCAACAATGGTGTGCAGGAGAGCACATCAGAACACACAAAACATCAAACCTTGAAGGGGATGGGCTACAGCAGCAGAATACCATGAACACACACTCTGTGGCCACTGTATTAGGTTCAGGAGATGTCTAATAAAGCAGTCTCATCTTAGTTATAGTTATTTTATGTCCCTTGTATGATGGTGGGTTTTAGGGGGTATATTGTGAGCACAAAGGCGTTGGCAATGGCACGGAACTAACCCTTATGTGTGAGGAAAATAGATTAGATGGAAGTAAATGTAATGATGGGATTGATAGGGATTTTTTTTATCAGCAGAAAGGCCTCTTCCTATGTCATATAGAAATATGCTGTCTGTAAAAAATTGACTAAAAATGTGCCATTGCAAATTGAAACATAAGAATTTTGATAGGATATCCATTACTAGGGTAAAGTTGTTGACTGGGGGAGCATTAGCTGTTTCCACGGCTACATTCTGTAAACACCTTTGTACAACGTTTGCCTTTTATTACTCCTGCAATGCCGTAGTTGTACCAAACAGCCCTTCATCCAGCCACAGGTTCCTTAATGCAGCACAGGGAGACCAGCAACAACAAATAAAGATTAAATGTAAATTATA
Source organism: Hemitrygon akajei (assembly GCF_048418815.1). Taxonomy (NCBI): domain Eukaryota; kingdom Metazoa; phylum Chordata; class Chondrichthyes; order Myliobatiformes; family Dasyatidae; genus Hemitrygon; species Hemitrygon akajei. The sequence goes on from NC_133140.1 coordinate 47,718,090, forward strand.
ACTTACTCTACCATAGAATTTTTGCTCTCTCTCCACTTGGGATTTCTTGCTCAGAATTCTCTCACTGTCAAGTTGGAGCTAAAGCCAGCTTCCTGTAGACTCAGCAGCAGGTTTTTTAGGAGGAAATACACTACTTGCAATTGATTCACAATGGGAGTTTTCTTATCGTTATCACTAATGACCTTCTTAGCACCTGTTGCAGCCTGCCTGATGTATAAGGAAGAAGTTTGATGATATACAAGTTATCTCCTACACTAAACCATGAAAGAATTTGCTGAGGAAACCCAGCTAGTGATTGCATCAATATGATAATAAAATTAAATTGTAGTAGTTTATCTAAATTGGGACCTATGACACATTCCATAATCACTAGGAGCTGGAAGTTTTCCATTACATAAAACACAGTTGTTTAATTATGTTCTTTGATCGAACAGTTTGAGAGGTGTGGATGCAAAACTGCTTTTTGAAGCATAATGGATGAGTCAGATTAATTTCTACTTTGCAGATTGTATTTATCCTTGTGAATAAATACACGTTAAGCTGTTTCCCTATGGATAACATAACAATCTTAAAAACACTGTAGTACATTTTTATTCTGTTACCTCTTAAAAATTAGAACGCTCCCTGACATCATTTTGGTGGTACTAACCTTAAAAGCAAACAGTAATTGTAAAGGTACACTTGGAAGGTCTGGCCCAGCTGAAAAAGACCAGAAGAGAAATAAATTAAAGTGAAAGTTTACATTACTTTCTCTTTCAACTTCACTTTCTTAATGTTTAGTGGTTACACAGTGAAATTTATAAACCCCTGAGTCACAAATGCTTGGTTGATCCTAGCATAGAACACTTAAATGCAAAGCTACCACACCGATAGCAAATTGATTTCACACCGTAGTCCTTCAGACTTTACAAAGCTAACAGTATTTTTAGCCTTCTTACTCAGATTTCTTGTATGAACAAGGGAGTTATAGTTGGACTATAACTAGTCCGAGACTTGTTAGTAAGTTAGACCTCAGACAGAAATCTGGGATAATGACAAGAAAAGTGATGTGTTTTCATTAATAAAACATGTAAACATATCCCTAATTTAAACTGTTAATGTTTATGAATTACCATTCCCACATGGGCAGTTTTGTTTTGCTATGCATTTTTAAAACTAACCTATTAACTTTATAATATTGTTGCTATCCAAAAAGCAGGTGCTATTCTGTTCCTTGAAACTGAAGTGTAGTTCAGCCTTGTCTTATTAAGCTGCAGATGTTAGCATTTGAGGAAGGACAAGGAAGATGGGCTTATTTCTCAGAAGTGTGTTTCCTTTCTGGTGGTCCAAAATAATATTTCTATTAATGTGTTCATGAAAGCTTTGGGAAAAGTTAAGGTGAAATTAAAGTTAAGTTATCCAGTTTGAAAAGGAGAATAGTCCAGCAGTGACTTGACAGAGAAAATCAGAAGAGTAGGTGTCCTTGGCCTTGCTACAGCTCTGAGATCTGGACAGAGTTTGTATGTCATGAGAAGATGCTGAGCAGATTTTGCTCTAGCTACCTCAGACTCATTCAGGCATTTTCTGAAAATACAAAGTGACCAATTCAACTTAGAATCTACTAATTTTGTCATCATACATTGATTACTGTGCCAATGTTTGTGATGGATCGGCCACAATCTTTGGGTGAATGATGGCCATATTGCCAAGCAAGTTCTGCGTGGTGAAGTGGCCTCCAACTCGCTGCAGCTGGATATGCCTCCGTCCAGTACAAGGACAACAGCAAGGGAGGTATGGAGATGGAAGGCATTATCTATTTATTTTTAATTGAGATACAGCGCGGTTGTTCTAGCCCTTCATGCCTCACTGCCCTAGCAACTTCCACTTTAACCCTAGTATAATCATGGGATAATTTACAATGACCAATTAACCTGCTACCTGGCACATCTTTGCTCTGTGGGAGGTAGGTAGCCGGACTACCTGGAGAAAACCCCACGTTCCACGGGGAGGATGTACAAGCTCCTTGCAGATGACAGCGAAATTGAATTCTGAACTCCAAAGCTCCAGACTTTAACAGCTTTGCACTGACAAGGACCACTGGAAGATGGCCAATGACAATTGGGATCTCTGGTCTGATTAGCAGGCACTGAAGCAGGGGATTGAAAAGCTGTCTGAGAAGAGGACCCAACTACCAAAGAAAAAAGCTGATGGATGATAATGAATAATTAGAAAAAAAAACATATTCGCTTAAGAAAAGATAGAAATGTACATAAAAGTCTGTGCACTGTTAATCTTTATAAATTGGAGAAGTAATTTAGGAAAGGTCCCTAGATATCATAAAAAAATTGTTTCAAATTTAAGACTGAGCAGCGGATCTTCTCTAAGTTTTTCTTTGGTAGTTGGTAGGGGGTTGACTTTTTATATAAAAAATTTCTTTTATGATGTATGAACTATCTTAAAATTTTTGATTACGGAGTGGTATACCTTTATGTGATGTGTTATAACATTTTGATCAATTTTATTACAATATATGAATGTACACTTTATGTTGAGATGTATCTATGTGTTGCACTCTGTAAATCTTGTTTTTCCTTCTGAATAAAAATACTGTAAAAGAAGAGAAGGGGACCCAGGGGAAACTGGGGCCGATAAGTATTGCGGCTCCTTAACCCATTGCCTTCCTTCTACAGCAAACATGGCAGAGCCAGCCATCCCAGCCAGAGGCTCTTGAGCCACACGTGGAGTCGATCAGCATTGCCAAAATTACTTTCTAACAGGGGGACAGAAGACTGCTGTGTACAGCGGTGCTTAAACATTTATTAAACGTACAATAACTGTGGATTCACTGTGCAGAGCACAGTAGTAAGTATGGCATTTTGGATACTCTTAAAGGGAATCACCTACTGGGGGGGAGCCACAATGACTGGGTCTCTGGCACTGAGTTTGGGGCTGTGGCTCGGTAGAGAAGAGGACTGCAGCAGTGATAGGAGATTCCATAGTGAGAGGAATAGAGAAGAGATTCTGCTGACATGATAGGGACACCCGGATAATATGTTGCCTCCCAGGTTCCAGGGTCAAGTATGTTTTGGATTGGGTCCATGACACTCTAAGGGGGTAGGGTGATCAGTCAGAAGTCTTGGTACATATTGGTACTGATTACGTAGTTAAGAAAGGCAAGAGGTCCTAAACAAAGATTTTAGGGAGCTAGGTAGAAAGCTGAGAAGCAGGACCTTCAGGGTAGTAATCTTTGTACTGCAGCCCGTGCCACACACCAGTGAAGGTAAGAATAGGAGCATTTGGCAGATGAATGCATGGCAGGGGGCAGGGATTCAGATTTCTGGATTGTTTCTGGGGTAAGTACAACCTGTGCAGAAGAGATGGGTTACACCTGAACCCAAGGGGGACCAATATCCTTGTGGGTAGGTTTGCTAGAGCTTTTGGGTGGGTTTAAACTAATTTGACAGGGGAATGGGAATCAAAGTGATAGGACTGAAGATAGGCCAGAGGCATTGTGTAATGACACTGCTAGCAAAGACAGGGTGATGACAGGGCAGAATTGCAGCTGAGTTACAATGTAAAATGGGGACAAATTCAAAAAAGGTGATAAATACAGGACTGAAGGTGTTGTATTTCAATGGTATACAGAATACAGAATAAGGTAATGAACTTGTAGCGCAGTTACAGATTGGCAGGCATGACATTGTAGGTATAGCTGAGTCATGGCTGAAAGAAAATTATAGCTGGGAGCTAAACATCCAAGGATACACATTGTATCAAAGGGCAGGCAGGTAGGCAGAAGGGGGTTTTTAAGAGCAGTTCGTGGTTCCACTCACTAGGAATCAGATATTCTTGACTGAGTGTTGTGTAATGAACCAGAATTGATTAGAGAACTTAAGGTGAAGGAATACTTAAGGGACAGTGATCATAATATGATAGAATTCACTCTGAGATTTGAGAAGGAGAAGCTAAAATCAGATGTATCAGATTACAGTGGAGTAAAGAGAATTACAGAGGCATGAGAGAGAAGTTGGCCAAAATTAATTGGAAAAGAACACTGGCAGAAATGACGGCAGAGGAGCAATGGCTGGAATTTCTGGGAGCAATTTGGAAGGCACAGGATATATAATCCCAAGGAAAAAGTATTCTAAAGGTAGAATGATGCAACCGTGGCTGACAGGGGAAGTCAAAGCCAACATGAAAGCCAAAGAGAGGGCATATAGTTGAGCAAAAATTGGTTAGATGATTGGGAAATTTTTAAAACAACAGAAGGCAATAAAAAAGTCATAAAGAGGAAAAGATGGCATATGAAGGGAAGCTAGCCAATAATATTAAAGAGGAAACCAAAAGGTTCTTCCCGATATACTGAGTAGAAGAGAAGTGACAGTAGATATTAGACTACTGATAAATGATGTTGTAGAGGTAGTATGGGGGGGGGGGGAGGTGAACAAGGAAATGGCAAACGAACTGATTAAGCATTTTGCATTAGCCTTCACTATGTAGAAGTATGCCAAGGATTCGAGAATGCTGGAGGCAGAAGAGAGTGAAATTGTCATTACTAGGGAGTAGGTGCTTGGGAAACTGAAAGGTCCAAAGGTAGATTATTTTCCTGGACCGGATGATCTACACACCAAGGTTCTGAAAGAGGTGGCTGATGAGATTGTGGAGGCATTAATGATTATTTTTCAAGAACTAACAGATTCTGGCATGGTTTCAGAGGACTGGAAAATTGCAAATCTCACTCAATTCTCCAAGGAGGGAGAGAGGCAGAAGAAAGGAAATTATAAGCCAGTTGGCTTGACCTCAGAGATTCGGAAGAGGTTGGAGACATTTGTTAAGGCTATGGTTCCAACATGCATGACGGCACATGACAAAAAAGACCGAAGCCCGCCTGACAAAGGAGAATTGGTGGATGTTGTGTACTTGGATTTTCAGAAGGCCTTTGACAAGGTGCCACATAGGGCTCCTTAACAAGATTAAGAGCCCATGGTATTACAGGACAGATACTAGTATGGATAAAACACTTGATAATTAGCAGGAGGCAAAGAGTGGGAATAAAGAGAGCCTTTGCTGGTTGGCTGCTAATGACTAGTGATGTTCCACAGGGGTCTGTGCTGGGATCAATTATTTTCCTGTCATATGACAATAATTTGAATGATGGATTTGATGGCTTTGATGGTGCAAAGGGATTTGGGAGTCCTTGTGCAGGATTACCTAAAGATTAGTTTGCAGGTTGACAGAAGGGGAAAACTACTCTCATTTAAGGGCTTTCTTATCTTGTTATTTCGTGCTTGTTATTTATTGCCATTCATTTATTAACTGCATTTGCACAGTTTGATTACAGTTTACAGTTTACAGTTTGTGTTCTATAGGTATACTAAAAATGCATGCAGAAAAATATCTCAGGGATGTATGTGATGATGTGTATGTACTCTGATAATAAATTTTACTTTGAACTTTGATGACATATGCAATTAATGTATTTTAAATATAACCCATAATTAATTATTTAAAGGAGCAGGAATGCTTAATCAACCAAGATTACTCAAATACACAACACTGCCCCCGCTTAGCTATAAACTTCAACTCAATAGAGAATGCAGCTCAGCCATATACACAGTAACGCAACTACTATATGCAGATATTGAAAACATTGTAAATTTAAATTGTCCCATTCATTACTAAAGATTTAACCACTGTGGAGCGGATAATGACCCTCCTGACGGGGGACAACCTTGCTTGTCAGGTGAAACTTGTGGCAGTGAAAACGATCTCAGGTTCTGGAGCCTCCTCCATGGTAGTTTTAGAAGCTGACTTTGAGATTGCGGGAAGTGGTTCTGATGGCTCTGGACAGCTTTCTTCTCCTTTTTTCTCTCTGGATCTACTTTGATCCTTTTATTTTTCATTCTCATGTTCCTTCTCTCTATCTCTTCCTTCCTTTCCCTTCTTCAAGTTTGTGCATCTTGATCTTAGGAACGTCCATTTAGTTCACTGGAGTATTGTCTTATTAATCCATCCACTGCTCCCTTTACGATCTGATCTCCCTTCTTGGTTTCCTCATCCGCAACAGCACTTGATGAATCCTCTGTTTTTGTATCAGCATCAACTCTTTCTTTTTGGCCTTCCATTCATCTAGCTGGGCTTTGGTCTTTGCATCTACTTTCACAAGCAGCTTTTTGTCTCCCCCTTGAAGTTTTTGCAATAACCTTAATGCACAGAGAGTAGATTCTGGTACTTTATACTCACGAAAGCTGAATGCTTGCAAATTTTCTGATGCTCCTTGAACTCTCTCCCAGCTGAAAACCAAGCTACATTTTGCAAGTAACTGCCTGGTTAACACATCAGAAGCCTTCTCAGATATTGTGGTGAACTAGATATACCTGTCTGGACTGCTCTTGTGGCTCCTCCCACAGACCCCTGCTGACTACTCCTGTGGCTCCTCCCACAGACCCCTGTATAAAGGCGACTGTGGGCTGTGGCTCTTCCTTATTCCCCAGGATGTAGTGTTGTTCATTCTTCCAGTCAATAAAAGCCGATACCTCGCTTCCTACGTCTCAGCATGAGTTATTGATGGTGCATCAATTTTATTGACTGGAAGTTAAAACATGGAAACCGTTTTACGCCCAGAACGTTTAGATTTGGACCCCCAGGACCCTGAAGCAGCTCTTGCCTTTGAACTCTGGCTTGTATGCTTCCAATCATACTTGGAGGAGGTTCGTGCAACCGACCCCGCTGTTCAGCACAGACTTCTCCTCTCGAGAGTCGCCCCAAAAGTTTATTCATTCATCAGGGACCTCTCGACCTACGAAGGGGCGCTTGACGCCCTCAAAAGACAGTACCTGCGGCCGGTGAACACAGTCTATGCCAGGCATCGCTTGGCAACCCGAAAACAGCGGCCTACGGAGTCGACTGCTGAATTTCTCCGAGCTCTACAGGCACTCGTGCAGACTTGTGACTGCAAAACGCTCACAGCGGAACAGCATGCGGAACTCTTGGTCCGAGACGCCTTTGTGACCGGAATCAGGTCAGTGTATTTGCGCCAGCAGCTGCTGGAAAAAGCTGATCTGACCTTACGCTCAGCGTTAGAGACGGCTGATATGCTGGAGGCTGCACAGCTGTACGCCGATGCGGTCCAGCCGCGCGATTCCCCGCCGCCACCGGTTCCTGCGAGCGAATTCGCCAATGCCGCTGCCAGTCGCGGTATCACGAACTCCCCGACCTCGTCAGGCATAAAACTTTGTTACTTTTGTGGGTTTCGGAAACATTCCAGAAACAGTTGCCCGGCTCGCGAAGTGACTTGTTCCAGCTGCGGGAAAACGGGCCATTTCGCCAAGGTCTGTAAGTCTAAACCGCGCGCGGGGTCGAGCAGCGCTGCGTCTGAGACCTGGGGGCCGCCATTTTGCATGCCCGGATGTGAACAACCATCTTTGCCGGCGTCACCATGCCCCGCCCCTACCTACCCGTGTACGACCTGGGAGCCGCCATCTTGCATGCCCGGATGTGAGCGGCCATCTTTGCCGGCGTCACCATGCCCCGCCCCCGACTCGCCCCGTTCAACTCTGGCCACCGTGACCCTCGATCAAAGCGCTCCGCACCAGCTCGCAAGGTCGATGATGGACATCCTGGTGCAGGGACACAGGACTAGCTGCCTGTTTGACACAGGCAGCACTGAGAGTTTTATTGACCCGGACACATTGCAACGCTGTGGACTCGTGACACGGCCGGTATGTCAGAAGATCACCTTGGCTTCTGGGTCGCATTCCACAGACATCCGGGTGGGTTGTGTAGCGACATTGGTGGTGCAGGGCACAGAATATCGGAACTTTGAGTTCCTGGTCATGCCTCGACTGTGCGCACCTGTGCTATTGGGGCTGGACTTCCAGAGCCATCTCAAAAGTGTGACTATGGCATATAACGGGCCCCTCCCACCTCTCACTGTCAGGAATCCTCAGTTTGGTGGGACTTCGCCATATACTCCGTTACCACACGCACATACACACCGAACCACACATCCCGCCCAGCACCATGCCGATAGCTGTGCTACTGACACTACTTGCAGCCTCTCCACCCTCAAGATCCCTCCCCCATCGCTGTTCACCAACCTGACCCCCGACTGTAAACCAGTGGCGACTAAAAGCAGGAGGTACAGCACAGGGGACAGGGCCTTCATTCATTCAGAGGTGCAGCGGCTGCTCAGGGAGGGGATCATTGAGCCAAGCACAAGCCCTTGGCGGTCCCAGGTGGTTGTTGTTCGGACTGGGCAGAAAAATAGGATGGTTGTGGACTATAGTCAGACCATCAATAGGTTCACGCAGCTTGACGCGTACCCCCTACCCCGCATCGCGGATATGGTCAACCAGATAGCTCAGTACAAGGTGTACTCGACGATAGATCTGAAATCCGCTTATCACCAGCTCCCCATCCGCCCAGAGGACCGCCCCTACACCGCCTTCGAGGCAGGTGGCAGGCTCTATCACTTCCTGCGCGTCCCATTTGGTGTCACAAATGGTGTCTCAGTCTTCCAGAGGGAGATGGACCGGATGGTGGACCAGTACAAACTGAAGGCCACATTTCCCTATCTAGATAACATCACCATCTGTGGTCGCGACTGGTCGGATCACGACGCCATCCTACAACGATTTTTCCAAGTGGCCGAAGCTTTGAACCTTACTTATAACAGGGACAAGTGTGTGTTTGGAACCACCCGACTCGCTATCCTTGGGTATGTCATGGAGAACGGGGTCATTGGCCCTGATCCCGACCGTATGTGCCCCCTGTTAGAACTCCCTCTTCCCACCACTCTCAAAGCCCTCAGACGGTGCCTGGGTTTTTTTTTCCTATTACGCCCAATGGGTCCCCCATTACGCAGGCAAGGCCCGCCCCCTGGTCAAGTCTACCACTTTTCCCCTCTCTGCCGAGGCCTGCGCGGCCTTCAGCTGCATTAAAGGGGACATTGCCAAAGCAACGATGCATGCGGTGGACGAGACCATTCCCTTCCAAGTAGAGAGTGACGCCTCTGACGTTGCGCTGGCTGCTACCCTCAATCAGGAAGGCAGACCAGTGGCGTTTTTTTCTCGTACCCTTCAAGGCTCTGAACTTCGGCACTCCGCGGTGGAGAAAGAAGCCCAGGCCATAGTGGAAGCTATTAGGCACTGGAGGCACTATCTCGCCGGCAAAAGGTTCACCTTGCTGACTGACCAGCACTCGGTTGCGTTCATGTTCAGCAACCAACAGCGGGGCAAAATCAAAAATGATAAAATTTTGCGGTGGAGAATAGAACTCTCCACCTACAATTATGATATCCTGTACCGGCCTGGCAGACTCAATGAACCCTCTGATGCCCTATCCCGCGGAACGTGTGCTAGCGCACAGCTCGACCAGCTGTATGCCCTTCATGCCCATCTTTGCCATGCGGGGGTCACCCGATTTTACCATTTCATTAAAGCCCGGAACCTGCCGTACTCCCTGGAGGACATCAGGGCGATGACCAGGGACTGCCAGATCTGCGCTGAGTGCAAATCTCACTTCTACCGTCCTGACACTGCGCAGCTTGTCAAGGCCACCCGCCCTTTTGAGCGACTGAGTGTTGACTTTAAGGGCCCCCTTCCCTCCACCGACCGCAATGTCTATTTTCTCAGTATTATTGACGAGTACTCGCGATTCCCCTTTGCCATTCCCTGCCCCGACACTACTACCACGTCTGTCATAAAAGCCCTGCGCCAGCTCTTCACTCTGTTCGGATATCCCTGCTATATCCACAATGATAGAGGGTCCTCCTTTATGAGTGACGAGTTGCGCCGGTTCCTGCTAGCTAGGGGCATTGCTACTAGTCGAACCATGAGTTATAATCCCCGGGGGAATGGCCAGGTGGAGAGGGAGAATGCCACAGTGTGGAAGGCCACACTTTTAGCCCTTAAGTCAAAAGGGTTGCCGGTCTCCCGATGGCAGGAGGTCCTCCCTGAGGCACTCCACTCTATCCGCTCCCTGTTGTGTACGTCCACTAATGCCACCCCTCACGAACGCCTATTCTCTTTTCCCAGGAAGTCTGTCACTGGGACCACCCTACCAGTTTGGCTGACGTCCCCGGGGCCAGTGCTGCTACGTAAACATGTGAGGAGTAATAAGTACTCCCCGCTGGTCGAGAGGGTTCACCTCCTGCATGCTAATCCCCAGTATGCCTACGTGGTCTTACCTGATGGGCGGGAGGACACGGTCTCTGTCCGCGACCTGGCGCCCGCCGGAGCAGCAGACCACTACCCCGTACACTCCACGGTAACTATGAACCCTGTACCCGAGGTGACACCGCACACACCGTGCCACACCCAGACTCCTCACGACGCTCATGTACTGGGCATCTCGTACGCGTCTATTCCGGGGGCCTCGCACACACGCGAGGGATCCCTGACACCTCCAGTTGGGACAGAACCAACCCACTCTCCGCCTCCGGTGCAAACACCACCTCCGGCACCTGTGCAATTGCAGCCGGTGCTACGTAGATCGCAGCGAACGATTCGACCACCTGATAGACTTAACCTGTAAATATACTTGGGGACTCTTTTAAAACAAAGGGGGGGGGTGAATGTGGTGAACTAGATATACCTGTCTGGACTGCTCCTGTGGCTCCTCCCACAGACCCCTGTGTAAAGGCGACTGTGGGCTGTGGCTCTTCCTCATTCCCCAGGATGTAGTGTTGTTCATTCTTCCAGTCAATAAAAGCCGATACCTCACTTCCTACGTCTCAGCGTGAGTTATTGATGGTGCATCAGATATAGTGCCTACAAAAACTGTTGCAGTTGCAGAAAACCACTGTTTTCATCATTTTCTTGCTTCCTCTGAGCAGCATGATCCTTCTTGCTTTCCAACCAGTGGCACCGAGGTTTGTCCTCTGTTGGGCAATGGTTCATGGCATTCGGCATGGAGACAGTAATGGCATCATCCAGAACCTTTATTAATTTACTTTCAGTTGGCTTCATTGCAGGGAATGTGTCATGCAAATGGTGGAAGGGTTTCCAATCAAGTTGTTGTCTCAGCCAATCATGGCCCCATAATGCTGGTCCTGCTGTTTTTACCACATACCAGCTCAATGTGACTTGTTGGTTGTTGTATTTCACTGTACGGATGTCATTCCCACAGGAGTTATCTTTTCTCCAGAGTAAGTTTTCAACTGGATACCTGCAGACTTAAGTTTAGTCTCTTTAAAAAACGCCGTTCAAACTTATTCTGTAGAATGACTGAAACAGCTGAACCAGTGTCCAATTCCATTTTAATTAATTTGTGCTTCACTTCTGGTGTAAGTCATTTTGCTTGCCTCCTGTTACTTTTTTTTTGCATTTTCTGCAAGTTTTGCCTTTAAATCTGCATTTGTTTGATGTATGTAAGCCCCTGCCACAACAGTAACACAATTTGTTCAGCCAGGCCAGTTGCTGTTTAAACGATGCAATTTTTTTCATGCTCACTTTCGTTCCTGTCTGCAACTCCATTGTGTGTCTGTCTGTGGTTTCCATTGAAACAGTGATTTTCACTGCTCATTGAATGTAAACTGTGTTTCAGTGAGGAGCCGTTTTTCAATGTGTTCTTGTAAGATTCCATAAACTAAGTGATCTCTTAGTGTATTATTAAGCCCATTACCGAACTGCCAATGCTCAGCCAACCTCTTCATTTCAGCCACGTACACTGAAATGCACTTCACTTCCCTTTGATTCCATTATGAAACCAAAAGTGTTCTGCAATCAACAATGACCTGGTTCTGTGTTCCTGCATCACTTTTACAATAGCAGCAATGCTCACTTCTGATGGTTTGATTGGAACAGTCAAACTTCGAAGCAAACTGCATGCCTTTTAAGCCTAATGAACTCAGCAAAATTGACTCGCTTCTAAATGATTATTTCATTTACTTCAAAATTCTCTTCCAATAGTTCAGTATACATGAGCCAATTACCTATTGTGTAATCAAATTCATCTATCTTTCTGATGTAGCCAGCCATTTCTGATTTTTAAATGATTATTGTCACCTGCTATTCACTCTTTATAGAACATAGAACATAGAAATCTACAGCACATTACAGGCCCTTCGGCCCACAATGTTGTGCTGACCATGTACTGAATTCTTCTGTTCTCTGACTCAAAAAAAACTCAGCCATATCTTCTCTTCCGAAGACTGTCTATGCACGTGCACGTCAGTGTTTTTTTTTAGTTAGAGCATCTTGCTGCGCTCTGTTGGGTCTGCGGACATCTTGGATGTGTTTTAAAAATACATCGTCACCTATGTAATGTTTTGTAACTTCAAAGCATTAAACTAATTCAAGGAAGATGTGTGGAGTTCAAAGTATGGGTGTAACTTGGTCTTTACTTTAAACGAGGTGTGTACGTATCACATGATAGTATTGATGACATATGCAATTAACATATTTTTACATTTAACCTGTAATTAATTATTTAAAGGAACAAGAAGGCTTAATCAACCAATATACATATATGCAAGATTACTCAAATATTCTTGAAATACACAACAGAACCTATTGAATGTTGAAAGCCCTGGATGTGGAGAAGATGTTTCCTGTGGTGGGGGAGTCTATGACCAGAGGGCACAGCCTCAGGATAGAGAGGTGTCCATTTAGAATGGAGATGAGGAGAAATTTCTTATCCAGAGAATGTCATGTTGCTTACTATCTTTACAAAACACTAAGAGCACCCTATCTCTCAAAGGTCTTACACCAACAATATCTCCTAATTTTTAAAAAATCTTTATTTAATCTAATTGGATTGATATCAGAAATAGGTATACATTCAAAACTCAGCAAAACTTTAAACTCTTTCTTCCTTCTTTGATTTAAATCCGGTCTACTGCCATCATCACTAGGCAATAAGCCACTGCATTCCTCAATTCACCTATTATTTTTCCAATTCCCAGAATTCTGTCATTTCCCTTGCTCCATATCCTCCCACCCAATACTATCACCCGTTCACTACTTCCATCGTCTTCTTCACTTCCTGACATCCCCACAATCCTCTGGAATCCATCCAGGTGAGTGGGTAGGGGAGGGGCTATGAAATAAGAAGCTGGGAGGGGATAGGTGGAAGAGATAAAAGAAGGAATCTGATAGGAGAGGACAGTGGACAATGGAAGAAAGGGAAGAAGCAAGGGAACGAGATAGAGGTTTTGGGCAGGCGAAGTGAGAAGAGATGGGGTAAGAGGGTAACAAAAATGAGGAATGGACACACAGAGGACTGAGGGTGGAGAAATTACTGGAAGTTGCACCATCAGGTTGGAGGCTATCCAGATGGAATATGACGTGTTGCTCCTCCAACCTGACTTTGACCTCATTGTGGCAGCTGAGAGAACCATGGAGAGAAGTTGTTTAACACTAATTTGGAGCCAACCCCAACAAACATTAAAACACGGCTGCATTATTACAGCCAGTTTAAATCTCCTTGTTGGAAATCTGGGCCTGTCAATCCCCTTCATATAATTTATAAGGATCCTTCATTACCTTTGGAGCCATTTAGGGTGAAGTAGGTGGACACAGCTGTGTTTGGAACCAGACCACATACCTTATATCAGATAAGAAGAAATCTGAGTTCAAATAGTTCTCTTTCTGATCATGAAATGGGGCCTTTGGTTAAACTTTCATGAACCTCCAGCTTAATTGTGAAATCAACCTTATGTTAAAAGGAGCTATTTTCTTCGTTATGGGTCTGTTGCCTTTTTCATATCATCACAGAGCAAAATAAAACCCAGAAATTTTGGTTATTGGTGGCAATTAAAAAAAAGTAAATCTTAGAATAAACTTGAATATTTGGCCTTACAAATCAAGCCAGAAGTAAAGAGTTTGGGCATTACTATTGACTCTGAGCTAAATTTCAATTGACATATTAGCCGTATCACTGAGACTGCAGTCTTTCATTTAGGAACATGGTAACAGTTCGATTTCTTATAACATCTCAAGATGCAGAAAAATTGACTCATACTTTTATGTTTAGCCAATTACGCTACTGTAAACCATTCTTTTTTGGACTACCTAAGAAAGATATAAATCAGCTGTAGTTTGCTCAAGATGCAGCAACAAGAATCTTAGCCAAAAATAAAAAGAAGCTCTGAGCACATTTCACTGGTTTTGGTACCATTACACTGGCTGGCTGTGTCATTTAGGACCAATTTTAAAATACTCTTAATTGTAAAAGGCTATGAATAATCTAGCTCCTCCGTGTATTTTGGAGTGTCTATCCCTTTACATCCCTAATTGTAATCTTCAATCCATGAATTCTGGTTTGCTAGTGTTCCGAGAACCAAGCATATAAGAACTGGGGTGGCTGCATTTTTCTCAAAAAAAGCTGGAATTCTCAACTGACTGAGATATGCCTGGTTGGTTCTGTGGAATGTTTCAAAACACTTCCAAAAATCTACTTTTTTAATTTGGCCTACTTATAGGATTACATAATGCCTGTTGATGCTGATTATATTTATATAATTTGGTATATTCCATTACATTTTATTCTATATAATGTTTGTCCTTCCTTATGATATTTAATTTTGTTTTGTATTTTTAAGACAATGTTTATTTAATTTTACAATCTATGTAAAACACCTTGAGCCTGCATCTTAATGTATGAAAAGTGTTACATAAATAAAGTTATTATTATTATTTTGGGTTTTTTTTCTCCGCTCAAGCTGGTAAAGCCTGAGGTATGGGCATAGCCAAGCATGCTTATTTCTCAATTGTTAGGAACTTTCGGACTAACCCAGTGGTATTTAGTATTCTAGCTTTCTGGAGATTTACATAGATATTGCTGTGTAGCCCTAATTGTTTAATGCTTTTGTGTAGGAACTTTGGGTTGCAGGTATTACTATTGGGACAATGTATACTGTTCATATTCCATAGTCTTTCAATTTCCTCTTTTAATTCAGCATGTTTCTGGTGCTTTTCACTCATTGGTTTCCGTATGTTGTGTGTGTAATGCCCTGGTCCATATTTTTACTGTTATGCTGTATGTATTTGTAACCCCTGGGTCGCCTCAGGCATCGCTCAAACTCGTTCTAGTCTAGGGGGAGCAGCCTTCGGCCCCGCCAAACTGGGTAATCAGCTGGTGTGGATGCTGTGTGATGTCCCCGCCTCGCCCAAAAAACAGACAGTACACCTTATGCGATTAAATGAGTACAATTTATAAAGATTACTATAACTAAGCGATTACTAACGATACAGTATATATGAATAAGAGAAAAAAAAGAAAAGGCGCCAAACTTATCAAAGTCCAAACCACTTCGTGCACAACCGTTGGAGCTCAATTACTGAAGTCTTCTGGCCACCATTCGATCCCCTCCGACTTCCTCGACCCGCCTCCTGGGACCCCCACGGTGGTCGACCAGATGCTCCACACTCCTCTGTCTCCGTCTCCTCTCCTCACCGAAAACCTTGGGCCGGGGACCCCCGCTCGGGGTCCGTTCTGTCGCCCAGCTTCCAGCATCCCGTCCTCTCTCTCTCACTCCATCGCGCCGACTCCCCAAAATCCCCGCCAACAATCAGTTTACAGTCCCAAACAAGCTTCCAGCACTTATCATAACAAAGACGCTAGCATTCCTACTATTAACACAGGCGCCAGCATTCCTACTTTTAACAAAACAAAGACGCCATTTTGATTACATACACAGTAACAAAGAAAAAGAAACCCCCTGTTACATATTTCATTTAGCAGTTCTGTAAGAACAGACTGTTCTGTTTTCAGCTTATTGTTGAAGATAAGAGAAGAGGAGAAATCTGTGCCATCCAATCAGGATGGTCGAATTAAGGGGAGGTTTCTCTGGTGAGGGACACTAAGGTTGGGCTTGGGGCCTTTGTTTGAGAGGGGATGAAGAGGGAAGATGCAGGAGGGAAGAGATGGTAGGATTCAACCAGGTATGGGACCATGATTCGACAAAGCCAGGGGAGAGATCGATTGAGTGTCAGTGACTATGTAGAAACGTTGAGCTCCAGTGTGTGCACATTTAATTATTTCTTTAAAAGGGCTCTTTTTCTTTTTTTTGTTCTTTTCTTTCCTAACCCTTTAGTTAAATTAAGATTCATAAATACAATCTTTTAATTGTATGCAGTGTACTGTCTGTTATTTCGTGGCACTAATTTGTAACAGAGTAGCAAATTACACAGCAGCAACACAAACAGGGGTTTTGGGTGGGAGGGCACCTCAATCATGTGAGTTTGCACGCAGCCAAGGAAACCGGGGGTTTCGTTGTGGGGTATTACCCGGGATTGATTCTGTTAGACGCTGTGTGATTGCCCTGAGCATTGATCCAGTGGGTTGTATGTTTAAGTCTGTGTTAAACTATTGTCCGGTAAAGTGATTATGGTACATGGTTATGGATGCTGCAAGGGTTGAGTGGTGCTGTGAATCCTTGGGGTTACTGGTAACAAATGCGTGTGTATTGAGTGGTGTAGACATTCATAGTCCTGCCAAATTGTTAATTTGATTGTGGAATGGAGGTTCAACAAAATGGCGGGCAAAGACTTTGTTTTAGTGAGGGGAAGGAGTCGTTTGATTTGAAATGTCTGATGAGTCCCCCAGTGAAGAGTGAGAATTTTGAGTTGGTATAAGCCCTTACCTCCCTGGCGAATAAATGGCCCACTGCCCAGGTGGAGGGTCCTAGCTATTGAAAGCTGAGGATGTTCTCAGGGGTGAAGCCCACCCCCGAGGTGGAAGAGGAGTATGAGACTTGGGCGGAGCAGACCTCTCAGATGCTGGATGAGTGGCAGTGCTCTGATGACGTAAAAAGACAGCGATTGGCTGAGAGTAGTGAGATCCGTAAAGATCCCCTTTGCTGCCTCTGCAGGCTACATGCAAGCACTAGAAAATATGTTTGACGTGACGAGAAGCTCAATGGAGCTTGTGATGGGGTTTCAGGAGAAGGGAGAGAAGCTTTCTGCCTACATTTTTCAGCTAGAGAGGTAGCTAAATTGCTTGCAGTTTAGAGAGGACATTCAGACAGCTGAGGTGAATCAGTTAAGAATGGACCAAATAGCGAAAGGCACCCAGACCCAGGGCCTGATCACTTGGGGTCTCTGACAGTCTCGTAAGATGTGTCCCCTCCCTCACTTGTTGAACTGATCAAAGAAGAAAGAAAGGGGGAGAATTCATCGGAGGGGCAGGGGGCTCCATCAGCAGGGTACTGTCCTCGGTAGTAGCCCCTTGCGCTGAAGTGACCACTGATAGCCCACCCTGGGAAGTGTTAGAGGAGACTGTGGCAGAGTTGAGAACTGAGATGTCCTGGTTGTTATCAGTGGATGAGGCCACCCCCATACAACAGGGCTGATAGGGAGGCAGACTACGCAGAACGCTGCTAGTGACCGGGGTCCTGCAAGAAGGGGAGCGGCTGGTATTGTCTGTTTTAAGTGTGGTGAAGAGGGTCACCAGGCGGGAATGTGAACGACGGGAAACCTAAGCCCCCAGGTTCTTAAGCAGGGAGAGATGTCGGGAAACTTTGAAGAGACCTAATGAGGGAACAATCTGGCCTCTCAGGAGGAGCACCTTCCCAGCAATATATCACGGAACACCCTAAAGCAAAAAACCCTATTCCTGAGCTTAGTGGGGTCAAGCTCCAGCGTCTTGCTACGGATAAAAGGTATTTATGCTAGAGTCATACCTGACACAGTCTCACAGGTCACTTTGCTGTATCGTTCATCTTACAACCGGTATTTAATGCATTTACTATTGACACCACTCAGTGTGCGAGAGATCTGGTGTCTTAGGACAGGTGATTATTCATATGGTCACTTATCATTGAAGCTGGAGTTTTCGGAGGCAGATATGGGAGTAGCTGAGGTCATTAGTGCTGGTTTGTCCAGACCCTGTTGAGAAGGCAAAGTTTCAGTTCTTGTGGGGACAAATACTCCTATTGTGAGGAGGCTGATGGGAGCCTGCAAGGAGGGAGCAGGAGAGAGCTTTCTGAAAACATTATCCATCCACCCGGTGTTTTGAGCTGCTTTTGAGGAACTGCATGACTGCTCTGGGCCGGATAATGAGGTTAGACGAGGGACTGTGTGGTTTACCTGGTCAAAACCAGTCGTGTTACAGCCTGGGGAAGTAGCGATAGTGATGGGGACCTCCAAATTTCCCAGAATGCCTGAGGCCAAGGTCCTCCTGGTGGATGCTCTGGAAGACCATGAAGAGGAGTCAGGCTTACCTGCTGGGGGATTGGTGAGGCCTGAACTGCAGAAGCCCTCGGTTGTACAGGTGAACAGGATGGCAGTGATTGTCA
Source organism: Hemitrygon akajei (assembly GCF_048418815.1). Taxonomy (NCBI): domain Eukaryota; kingdom Metazoa; phylum Chordata; class Chondrichthyes; order Myliobatiformes; family Dasyatidae; genus Hemitrygon; species Hemitrygon akajei. The sequence continues at coordinate 47,736,310 of NC_133140.1, forward strand.
GGAACACTAGGAAGAGGGAGGTCACCTTCAAGTGGGGAATGCCCCGGCGCATCTCTTCCCGGTGACAGTAATGTATAGTGTCCCCGGGAGACAAGCCAGGAAGAAACTATCTCCAAAAAAGGGAAAGTTGACCGCTGAGTCATTCAATTTCAGGGACTCCCCAGTGCCCGCGGGTTGGAAGAGGAGGTTGATAGAGAAGATGTTGAAGCTGGAAAGTGACTTTTCTACTAACGCGTTTGATGTGGGTTGTTCCAAGAGCACTTGTCACACTTTCCAGGTGACTGAGGACACCTTGTTCAGAGAAGGGTCACGGTGACTGGCCCCTGCAGAGGTGGAAAACATTTGGCAGCGTTTGTGGAAGTTGAAGGAAGCTGGATCATCACTGAGTCCAGAAGTCCCTATACGTCCTCAATAGTAGTGGCCAGGAAGAAGAGTGGGAAGGTACGGATGTGTGTGGACTATAGGACTCTCAACAAGTGTACCATCCCGACCAGTACACGGTCCCGAGGATCGAAGATGCACTGGCCTGTCTGAGCGGTGCGGAGTGGTTCAGTGTGCTGGATTTGAGGAGAGGATGTTACCAGATCCCCATGAGTGAGGCTGACAAAGAGAAGATGGCATTTATATGTTCCCTGGGATTCTTCCAGTCTGAAAGGATGCCCCAGGGCATATCGGGAGCCCCTGTGACTTTCTAGTGTGTCATGGAGAAAACAGTGGGGGACATGAACTTGCTTGAGGTATTGGTGTACCTGGACGATTTCAGAGTGTTCGGATCCACCGTGGAGAAACATGAAGTGAGGCTACTGAAGGTGTTCGGTCGCCTGAAAGATGAAGGGTTAAAACTTTCCCTGGACAAGTACCAGTTCTGCAAGACGCCTGTCAACTATATTGGGCACGCAGTCTCACGGGATGGAGTAGCTACGGATCCGTTTAAGATAGAGGTGGTGGCCACATGGCCGCGGCTGCAGTGTTTGAGTGCTTTGTGCTCGTTCATTGGGTTCTGTGGGTACTATTGGAGGCTCGTGAAGAACTACGCGAAATTGAATCACCCTTTAAATCAGCTTCTGTGCGGTTACCTCCCTTGGGGAAGAAAGGAGAGGAGGGTAAAGATTAATTTAGCTCATCAGAGCCTTTTGGAGTGAAGTGGAAGTGAAATGTGAAGAGGCCGATCAACCTTTGTTTTGGGACTGGCAAGCAAGATCTACCACTGAAGACTTATCTGAAGTATGTGTCTGGTATGAGAAGGGAGCTGAACAGGGCTCATGAATAAGCTGAGGTTGTGGCTGCCAAGCAGGATCAAGGATATAAGTGAAAGTCTGATCAAAATGTTAGGTTCTCCCAACTCAATCCTGGAGACCCAGTCCTCGTAAAGAATTCGGGGCTACCTGGGAAGCATAAGTTGGCTGACTGCTGGGCAGCTACGCCCTATGTAGTGGAGAGTCAGCTGCCAAACCTACCAGTTTTCTGGGTGAAACCAGAGGATGGGAATGGGCAAGTCAAGATTCTCCTTCGGAACCACCTTCTACCTGTAGGGCAAGAGGTGCGTGTTGACCCGGAGTCCGACCTGGAGCCTGCACCTAGTACGAGGACTCTGCAGCGACATGGGGAGACTGAAGGACCAGCAGCAGGAAGGATTAAACCGGCTTCCACCCCTCAATGGGATACTGACTCGGAAAATGAGGAAATGGAGGTATGGTATATGCTGCCTTTCGCCAAATCCCTAATAATTGAGGAAGAGATTCCCAACCTTTCTCACGCTGAGGCAAGTGAAATGGGGTAGGGCGGGGGGGCGGAAGGGTTTAGCAGTGCTCAGGCAGGCTTGCAGCTGGACCATGAAGAAGGGCTGGGTTCTAAAGTAGGGATGAAGCTGAGCTCAACCAAATGGCAGAGGAATCTGAGTGGCAGGTAGGCAGGTGTGATAGACCGGGGGGAGGTAGACTCACCGTATAGACTGGAGTGTCTGAAACTGAAGTAGAAGATGGGATAAGGAGGTCTCAAAGAATCGGGAGACCCCCAGATAGGCTGGTCATTGTAGCACCAGGGGAACAGAGGGCTATGACTATTCCCCTAGTGAGATATGTCACTACCCTTTACAAGTGGATTGGAGGTGCTGACATCAGGAAATTCCTTTGAAAGCAGTGTTATTAATACGAGATGGCAAATTATTCCAAAGTCATGAGGACATGACTATTTTGGTGGGGGGAGAGTGTAATTCCCTACTTCATATTTTTGTTGTTATGTTGTATGTACTTCATTTAGCAGTTTTGTAAAAGCAATCTGTTCTGTTTTCAGCCTGATAGGGATATTGTTGAAGATAAGAGATGAGGGGAAATGTGTGCCATCCAATTAGGATGGTCGAATTAGGGGGAGGTTTTTTCTGATGAGGGACACTGAGGTTGGGCATGAGGCTTTTGTTCAAGAGGAGAGAAGAGGTCAGAGGATTCGACTCGGAGCGGGACCGTGATTTGACGAAGCCAGGGGCGAGGTTGATTATGAAGAAACTTTGACCTCCAACTTGTGCACATTTGACTGTATCATTAAAATGGGCCCTTTTCTTTTTTTTTTGTTTTTTTCTTTACTAACCCTTTAGTCAAATTAAAATTCATAAATATAATCTTTTAATCATATGCGGCGTACTGTCTGCTATTTTGTGGCACTAATTTGTAACAGGGTAGCAAATTACACAGCATCCACACAAACAGGGGTTTGGGGGTGGGAGGGCGCCTCAGTCTCACGTGTTTGGTGGGGACGGAGGTTGTCTTCCCTAGATTTATGCAGCTAAGGAAACCGGGGGTTTCACTTGTGTTTGGAATGGCTATGTCTATTAAGTAAATTGTTCTTGCTTGTCTGTCCTGTGTTATTACCGTATATCCAGATGGTTATTATGGATTGTTGTATCTGTCATAGAGGATGGGTCATCATATAATTTGTGGGACTCTGACTCTAAAGCTGGATCAAGCTTGTGTTTATACTAAGGTGTGGTGTTGTTTATGAGTTTGTATTTTAAAGCAAGATTTTTGTGAATGATGTTTGCCTCTTGATTAAGATTAACTTAAACTGCAGCAGGATCCTGTAATGTGTTGGATTGTTGCTGGTTTCTCTGGGCATTTTCTACATCTTGAATTCATTGGTCTTTAATTATGTATTTTTGATAATATTTTGTGTTAACCTCCTGGTCCTGTGTTGCCTCAAAGAACCCTTCTGCTTCTGGGACAGGACGCGGACTCGAGCTCCGAGCCAGGCATTCAGCGCTCCCTTGGCGACTTCCATTCTGTTCAGATGGTGGGGATGTCTTCCATGGAGAGACGTGCTCTTCCATTGGTTAACTTTTTCTTCTGTAGTGATCATTTCTTCATTTTTCTGAGTTGTGCTTTCATTTAAGTTTAGTGTTGTGTACTTCTTATCAGAATTGCATATTCTTGTGTGGAGCACTGAATCCCGTTTACATTGATGAAAGTATATCTTTAAAAACTTTATCTGACTGTTCTGTATTTTTAATGTCCCTTATTCCTTTCTCCTTCTGTCCTAGGTAATGTTGATCTAAGTGCATTCAAGTGTACATAGTGTTTTCTAAAATTTGTCATTTCAGTTCTTATTTTTCTTTGTAAATTTTCCAGATCAGTTTCAGACCAAGATATTATGCCAAAAGATTATGTTAATATGGGTATAGTGAAGGTGTCTATTGCTTTGAAAAAGATTTAGTGCTTTCCCGGTGGATATGATGAATAAATTCTTCTCAGGCTTCCAGCTGAGTGGAGGTATAGATCTTAACTGATATTTCGATGACAAGCTCCGCTGCCATCTTCATCAAGAATGATGCCTGGGCATATCTAGTTCGGTGGTATTTATACCCTCATAGTCTGTCCCTCCTGATTGATTAGTCCTCGTCCGATCAGGTTTCCGCTGTCCCAAAATCAGAATCAGGTTTATTATCATCAGCACGTGTCGTGAAATTTAACTTTGCAGCAGCAGTTCAATGCAATGCATAAAATAGAAGAAAAAATAATAAATAAATTATCGTGGACATATATAGAATAGTTTAAGAATCGTGCAAAAACAAGTAATATATATTTAAAAAGTGAGGTTGTGTTCAAGGGTTCAATGTCCATTTAGGAATCGGATGGCCGAAGGGAAGAAGCTGTTCCTGAATCACTGAGTGTGTGCCTTCAGGCTTCTGTACCTTCCGCCTGATGGTAACAGTGAGAAAAGGGTGTGCCTGGGTGCTGGAGGTCCTTAATAATGGATGCTGCCTTTCTGAGACACTGCTCCCTAAAGATGTCCAGGGTATTTTGTAGGCTAGTACCCAAGATGGAGCTGACTAAATTTACAACTCTTTGCAGCTCCTTTCCATCCTGTGCAGTAGCGCCACCCCCCCCCTCCCCATACCAGACAGTGATGCAGCCTGTCACAATGCTCTCCATGGTACATCTTTAAAACTTTTTGAGTGTATTTGTTGACATTCCAAATCTCTTCAAACCCCAAATGAAGTATAGTCGCTGTCTTGCCTTCTTTATAAATGCATCGATATGTTGGGACCAGGTTAGATCCTCAGAGATCTTGACACTGGGGAACTTGAAACTGCTCACTCTTTCCACTTCTGATCCCTCTATGAGGGTTGGTATGTGCTCCTTCGTCTTACCCTTCCTGAAGTCCACTATCAGCTCTTTCATCTTACTGACGTTAAGTGCCAGGTTGTTGCTGTGACATCACTCCACTAGTTGGCATATCTTGCTCCTGTACACCCTCTCATCACCATCTGAGAATCTGCCAACAATGGTTGTATCATCAGCAAATTTATAGATGGTATTTGAGCTATGCCTAGCCACACAGTCATGGGTATAGAGAGAGTAGAGCAGTGGGCTAAGCACACACCCCTGAGGTGCACCAGTGTTAATTGTCAGCGAGGAGAAGATCTTATCACCAATCCGCACAGATTGTGGTCTTCTGGTTAGGAAGCTGAGGTTCCAATTGCAGAGGGAGGTACAGAGGCCCAGGTTCTGCAACTTCTCAATTAGTTTTGTGGGAATGATGGTATTAAATGCTCAGCTATACTCGATGACCAGCATCCCGACGTAGGTGTTTGTGTTGTCCAGGTGGTCTAAAGCCATGTGAAGAGCCATTGAGATTGCATCTGCCATTGACCTATTGTGGTGATAGGCAGGTTGCAATGTGTCCAGGTCCTTGCTGAGGCAGGAGTTCAGTCTAGTCATGACCAACCTCTCAAAGCATTTCATTAGTGTAGATGTGAGTGCTACCAGGCAATAGTCATTAAGTTAGCTCACATTATTCTTCTTAGGTATAATTGTTGCCCTTTTGAAGCAAGTGGGAACTTCCACCCGTGGCAATGAGGTTGAAAATGTCCTTGAATACTCCCGCCAGTTGGTTGGCACAGGTTTTCACAGCCTTACTAGATACTCCATCAAGACCTTCACCTTGCAAGGATTTACTCTCTTTAAAGACAGCCTAAAATCGGCCTCTGAGACAGAGATCACAGGGTCATCAGTTGCAACAGGGATCTTCACAGCTGTGATTATATTCTTTCTAGGATGAAGGATGCCTGGCATTTACAGGACTTCCTGTGTAAGCAGAGCAGCATATATCGGCCAGACAGGAAACCCACTTCAAGGAGCACAGGAGATGTATCCTGCTGTGTTACACAGAGAAATCAGTGGTAGCAGAACACTGATATTGCAATTGCCATTGAAGGCACAAAACTACTGTGCCGTGCCAATTGTTTTTGGGACCACCTGGTGAAGAAAGCCATTGTAATAAAACTAGAGAAAAAGAATTTTAACAAAGACGAAGGTCTTGCTCTATTAAGAACAGGAATTCGATGGTAAACAAGTTGGGATAGTGGAAACCTGATTGGAAGAGGGCTAACCAATCAGGATGGATGGATTATGTGGGTATAAATACTGCTGGACATGCCCAGGCATCATCCCTAATGAAGATGGCAGAGTTTGTCATCAAAGCAACATTTAACCTAGAAAACTTGTACCCAGCTGGAAGCCCGAGAAAAGTTTATTCGTGTTTATTGCCTATTTATGTTTTTACTATTGAGCTGTGTTTGACAGATTTTCTTAAGCCTTGAAGTAAATTCTGTTGAAAGTTTTCCTTTTATTGCACCATATGATCTATTTCCTTGGCTTCTTGCTCGCTCAGATACTCATATGTTTCATATTCATCCATTGGTTGTTTTGTATCCTGAAGCTCGGTTTTATACTCTACTAGCACAAATGCACCTTTGTTTATGTTTAATGGTCTGCACTTATCTAGTCCAAAGTTCATGTGTTTATCTTTAGAAATAGTTCTACTATTTGAATTAACTGTTCTAGGTTTACTGGTGAAAAAGCGTATAATTTCAAATCGTCCATGTATAGAAGGTGTGTCAAGGTATAATTCGTTTGGTTGTTTCTGACTTGATACCCTATTTTTGTCCGATTCAGTAAATTAGGGAGCGGATTTAAAGCTGGAAAAAATCATAGTGGGCAAAGAGAGTTGCCCTGGAAAATGCTTCAGTTTATTTTGATAATGGTGGTTGTTGTTTTTGGTTGTTAATAGGGTGATCATAGTACACCAGTGTCGTAGGAACTTCACACAGATTGGGTAAAGTTGATATATATATTAAGAGCTGTATTAACCATGAGTGTGGGACAGAATCAAATGCTTTTCGGTAGTCAATATAACATTATGAAAAATTTCTGCTTTTCCGCTGGGCTTGATTTAAAATTACTGAGTCTATTATTACTTGTTCTTTACATCCTTTCATACCCTTACAGCATCCCTTCTGCTCTCCTGTAAGAATATTGTGGTTATCTAAGTGAGTGCTGATTAGTTGTGAGATGCACGATGTTACAATTATATATATAATTTGTAAACAAGTAAGAGGATGATACTTTGATGGGTCATTTAGTGATTTTTCCTTTAGGTAAGAGATATGGTTTAACTATTGGCAAAAATTCAGGTAATTTTTCAGTACTTTTAAGAAAATTATTGATATGTATTAATAGGTACAGACAAAGACAAGTAATTTTTTTTATTCCAATAGTTATGAATATTATCACTGCCAGTACTTTTCCAGTTGTGGGTATTTTTTATTGTTGCTCCATTTTTCCTGAACTGGTAATTCTATTTTCTTCACAAGCACGGGAAAATCTGCAGAAGCTGAAATCAAGGTAACACACAAAATGTTGGAGGAACTCAGCAGGCCAGGTAGTATCTTGAGACCTTGGCCCAAACGGTTGACTGTGTACTCATTTCCATAGATGCTGCCTGGCCTGCTGACTTCCTCCAACAGTTTGTATCCTGTTTTCTTCATCTGGCGCATTTCATGTACCTACTTAGTCTGGCTTTGTAAGCACCTAACTTTCGTTTTAGCGTATCCATAAATTCTATAATACTTTTGTTTGGTTGATCTGATCTTGCATGGACCTTGCATTTCCTTAGTATAGCCTTAGCTTTTCTCTTAACTTTTTTGCTTGGGTATCCGTATTATATTCCATTATGTGAGCTATTTCTGCACTTAAGGTTTCAATGTTGTTTCTTTTTCTTTTCTGCCATTTTGGTGTTCTTATTTCATTCGCAAACATGAGGAAATCTGCAGATGCTGGAAATTCAAGGGTCTCGGCCCGAAACGTCGACTGTACATTTTCCCTTAGATGCTGCCTGGCCTGCTGCGTTCCACCAGCATTTTGTGTCTGTTGCTTATTTCATTATTAAGTTTTGAGTTTTTATTAATGAGTGCCTATATTTTGAAGCCACTGCACTGCTGTTAATGCTGCACAGTATGTTATAGTGTGTAGTTCTTCAAATGTTTCAAGTTTTCCTAAATATTGTATAATGTTGGGAGTATTGACAACTTCTGCAAATTTTGACAACATGTTTTGTTTTGGTATGTGGGGTCTTTTTGATGGGTCAGTGCCCATGTATTCTGTTTGTGTGATGTTAAATGTTAGGATAATTTTGTCTGCAAGCTCAGCTTCATCATTAGCATTCTGTGATTCTGTGGAAGGCTGTACATCTGTGTCATTGCTATTATCATTAGATTGTGGGGCACTTGTTGAAGTAATTCTATTTTCATCAGCGCTTCAGGGGTTGGCATCTTTATTAGTTTCTTGTATGGCATTGTGGTGGTCTTTAGGTTGGTTTCTTTCTATCTAGCTCTTGTGCAACTTCATGTTTTATTTGGTTTAACATGTTTACAGGGGTTACGTTTTTATTTGCTATCGCTCTACTTTGATCTGCCATTCGTTGTGCATTCACCTGCATGAGGGTATATTGTAATATAAACTATTGATGAAGTTTATTCCTGTGTGTTGTCGTGTCAGTGTCAAGTTCTGTTACTCAGTAATATACATGTATTTTGAAGGTGTTTACTTCTAATGACCCTTTCACGTGTGTCTTTCTTCTTTTAACTGCTTGAGTGGTCTCATTTGTGAGTGGACTCCTTCCCTGAGAAACACCGGCAACAATCGCAGGCTGTAGTGCTGGTGGGCTGCCTTGAATGCTGGCTGTAACCTTTTTGGGTTTCCCGGTACATGCTCACCTATTCGACAGTGCCACACGAGCAGTTCATATACTGCCACGCCCAGTGCTAGCTCCAGGCTGGCTCTGGTGATCCCCAGGCATTGGCCGTGTCACTCTATTCTGCGGACTGCTCTCCACTTATAAAATGAAAGTGTATAGCATTTTATACCTACAGCCAGCTTTTGGCTCCAGCCCCTTTCCTTATTATTATTATTATTATTATTTAGTTTTGTATTTGCACTGATTATTTTATTTTGCAGACTGGTTGTTTTTCAGCATTTGTGTGTAGTTTTTCATGGAATCTATTGTATTTCTTTGTTCTACTGTGAATGCCTGTGAGAAAATGATTCTCAAGGTAGCATGGGCACCATGGTAGTGTGACACTACTACAGCGCGGGCATCTGAGTTCAGAGTTTAATTCTGGTGTCCTCTGTGAGGTAGTGTTTATTTGTGTGCGTGCGTGCGTCCATCCGTCTGTCCTCCTGGTGCTCCAGTTTCCTCCCACAGTCCAATGAACATACTGGTTAGTTGGTTAATTGGTCCTGTGATTAGGCTAGGGAGTTAAATTGGTGAGTTGCTGGGTGACGCAGCTTGATGGGCTGAATTGGCCTGTTCTGCACTGTATCTCTAAATAAAATAAAATTAAAATTAAATATGGTGACATACATGCAGCGGCCACTTTATTTGCACACCTGTGCACCTGCTCGTTTATGCAAATATTTAATCAGCCAATCATCTGGCAGCATAAAAGCATGCAGGCATGGTCAAGAGGTTCAGTTGTTCAGAACAAACATCAGAGTGGGGGAGGAATGTGATCTTAAGGACTTTGACTGTGGAATTATAGGTAGAGCCAAATGGAATGGTTTGAGTAGCTCAGAAACTGCCAATCACACACAGAAGTCTCTAGCATGTACAGAGAACGGTGCAAAAAAAATGAAAACGTCCATTGAGAGGCAGTTCCTCTCAAAAATGATGCCTTGCTAATAAGAGCGGTCAGGGGAGAATGGATAGACTGGTTCAAGCTGACTGGAAGGTGACAGTAACTCAAATAACTACACATTATAACAGTGGTGTGCAGAGGAGCATCTCTGAATGCATAACACATCGAACCTTGAAGTGGATGGGCTACAGCAGCAGAAGACCAGACTCTACTCCTGTACCTAATGAATTGGCCACTGAGTGTAGACATACTTTCATAATAAATTTACTTTGAACTTTGTATACTCGAGAAAGGAATGTGTAATGTAATCTATAATCCTTTCTTTCTTTTTCCATCTTTTTATTATCATTATTAATAACAACAAAATAAAATTGATACATAGATAATGAGATTACACGCATACATATTTCAACTAACTATAAAAGATTACAAGAGCAATGATTACAGTATAAATGAGTATTCCCACATCATAAATGATACAATATACAAATAGACAAGGCAAACCTAAGTGTATCATAATATAAAATAAAAAAAGAAAAAGAAAAAAAAGAAAAAATCATTATGCAAAAAACTAATCTAAAAATCTAATAACTAATAGAAGTGAAAAAAAAAAACAAAAAAAAGAGAAAAAGAAAAAAGAAAAAGAAAAAAGGGGCTGTTTATAATATCTCACAAAAATACAAAATCATCAGTGTCATCAACTCCGATCCTCTTGACATATATGCAATCAAAACTGGAAAATCAAATAGGCCTGGAACAGGGTCCTATTAAATCATATGAAAATATTGAATAAATGGTCTCCATATCTTTTCAAATTTAGTAGAAGTGTCAAATACACCACTTCTAATTTTTTCTAAATTTAAACATAACATAGTTTGAGAAAGCCAATGAAATACAGTAGGAGGATTAATTTCCTTCCAATTCAACAAAATAGATCTTCTAGCCATTAGTGTAAGAAATGCAATCATTCGACAAGTGGAAGAAGATAAATGAAGTGAGTCCATCATTGGTAAACCAAAAATTGCGGTAATAGGATGGGGTTGTAAATCAATGTTCAATACCGCAGAGATAATATCAAAAATATCAAAAATATCTTTCCAATATTTTTTCAAAAGCGGGCATTTTACCTAGGTTAGGTAAAATATACTTACAGAAGGCAAAGAAGGAAGGTGGATTAGCATTGCCTAATTTTAGATTTCATTATTGGGCAGTCAATATCAGATATTTGATATGTTGGTTGAAAGATTGGGATGGATCTTTTAGCCCTCATTGGGTGAGCCTGGAAATTAAATCGGTACCAGGTTTTGCACTGGGTTCTATTTTGGGGACTTCTCTCCCTTTTGCTCTTTCTAAATTGCTGAAACGAATTGACAACCCGATAGTTAAACATACTTTACGTATATGGTTTCAATTTCGGAAATTTTTTGGGTTGACTCAGTTTGTTTTAAATATTCCTATTGTATCCAATTGTTTTTTCCACCCTTCAATTATAGACCAAGCTTTTTTGGCTTGGAAGACTAAAGGAATACTACGATTTTCTGACTTATTTTTGGATAATTGTTTTATGTCTTTTGAGCAGTTATCTAATAAATATAATTTGCCTAGATTTCATTTTTTTTAGATATTTACAGATTAGGAATTTTTTAAATACTGTACTTCCTACTTTTCCAAACTTTGTGTCTTCAGGCATTTTGGAGAATTTGTTTGAATTAAACCCCTTTCAGAAAGAGCTTATATCAAAACTTTATAATATAATTATGAAGATACGTTCAGAGCCCCTTTATAAGACAAAAAATGATTGGGAAAGAGAGCTCAACATTATTATTCCTATTGAGAATTAGGATAAAATTCTTCAATTAGTTAATATATCATCTATATGTGCTAAACATTCATTAATACAGTTTAAGGTTGTACACAGGGCTCATATGTCCAAGGATAAATTGGTTCATTTTTATTCCTATATAAATCCTATTTGTGATAGATGTCAATCTGAAATAGCATCTCTAACTCATATGTTCTGGTCGTAATCTATATTCCTTCTGGATTTCAAATCATAACTTGTTCACAATTATTGTGTTGGATTACTCACGATTACAAATCAGAGCCCATGGTTTCTCATTCTATATCTTCATGACAATCCAATGAAGGAAATTACGATCATATCCTAGAAACTAAATAAATTCTGGAAAGCAGCACTGATTTATGAGTTATCAGTTATGAGGTCTCTACATCCTCTAACAAATTTGTTTGTATAGGACTTAATAATAAGCAATAGCAAATTGCTATGTCTCTCACGTATTTAATTACATGTTTTGTAACATCATGTCAGAGCATTTATTTCAAGATTTGCAAGATCACTACCATTTATGCGGCAGCCTGGTTAAGAACATTGTTATATTCTATTCATCATGTTAAAATGTCAAGCATATTTTCTACATAAGATTAAAAAGTACCCTCCTTCTTTCTGCTGTGATGTAAGAGAGCAAGGCCATAATATTCAACTATGACGTTCATGCACTTTTCTCTACTATTGTATTTAACGGAAGAACAAAATTGAGTACAAGCTTTTGTGGTACACAGTATAATGTTCATAGCACATTATGTTGTGCCAGGTTCTGGACAGATGATGTGCTGAAATAAAGATAATGTTGGATACAGTACAGCAAATATACAATGTACGTTTGACACAGTTGCTGCAACGTGGGACTGACCGTACATAGTGACGAAAGATTGTGGATTTTAACCAGGAAAGCAAGCCTTCATAAAAGAATGAAGCTTGCTCAAATACAAAGGAAAGAGCCAGTTGCTCACAGAAGCATGATTAAGGAGTCAGACAGTGAAGATGACCATGGACCAAACCCCTCAAAGGTATCGGTTGATGAAGGGGTGAGTGTGGGCCCAATGCACTCTGATAGCTTTCCCGGCCATCCATCTCTGTGGCAAGAGATCTTGCAGCAAAATTTACATTTCTCTCTTAGTCCATGAAATTAAACATGAAAACTCGTGAAATTATGGATCATTTATGAAAGCTCTTCTTTGCAAGTCACTTGAATATCATAGAACCGCAAAAAATGGCAACGCAGGTGGCCATTCCATCGTATCCATGCTGGTTGAAAAACAGCTAAGCAGCACAATCTCACCCTCGAGCACAGGGTCTGTTGTATTGCAGATCATGGAACTCCAGATGTCGATGAAGTTTTCTGCAGCCTCCTCCTTTGAGATAATGAGCCCCAGATCTCTACCACTCCCATGTAATTGTTCCATCGATCACTTTAAATCTCCCTTGTTTTTGATCCTTCCAATAGCAGAGTAGCAGAACAGTTCGTTAACTCCGCACTCCATTACTTCCCTCTTGAACCTTGTCAAAACCCTTGCTCAGATCCATGTAGACCATATCAAATAACAGCCCTCATCAAGCCTCTTTGTTACCTCCTCAAACAGTAGTCAAATACAAATGTCTGTCAATAAATCCCAGCTGACAATCCATGATAAATCTATCTTTCTACACGAGAATTTATTCTCTTCCTCAAGAGTGATCCCATCCACTTGTCCAAAGTTAAACTAAGTCACCTGTTATTATTATCACCTGTTATTATGGCAAAGCTTCTGCTGTCAAGAAGGACTGGAAATGGTTAGAGCTCATACAATTTCCTCTGGTGTTTCTTTTAAAGCTTAGGGTACATTTTATCTGGGTCTAACAATTTACTATTTCCTCCCTTTCTTGCTATGGAGATGTGCCAGCATTTCAGGACAGATCCCAATGAAATACTTTTGCTGGCAAACCTCCTGCCAATCTCCTCCTCACCCTCCAAGCAACCATCGAAATGTAAAAAAAAAGAAATTATGTGGAATACCAGAAGCATAATCAAAAATGTCAAAACAATTTTTCCTGAAGAACTTCATATCAAAAATAAACAAGTTTTTGCTTAAGAGGTGCTTAGTAAATTCATACTTTGAAGCAGAGAATTTCAGCTAATTGAAGAACAAAGGAGGAATGGAATATGTGGAAATCTATAAAGCAGTTGCTTGTGGGAAGTCACTTCATTTAATACAAGTAAGACATAAATGTAATATGGCAAGTGGATATTACAAGCAGTAATAACCTGGCTGCTTCAGGCATTAAAAAATGCACACTCTAAACTCCCAATGAAAACAGGAGGCACACCTCGACCAGTTTCTCAGTCGAAAATACATTGTATGATTGCACTTATATCATATAATATAGAATATATAACAACATGAGAACAACTGTTCAGTGCATGATGTCTGAACGCAATGTCAAATTAAAATAAATCTCTTCTGCCTGTAGAGGATCCATATTCCTCATACCCTGCATGTTCATGTGTCTATCTGTGAGAGTGACGGCCTTTGGCAGTCAGAGTTGACCATGGATATTGCGTCCTAGCTGTCTAGGTACGCAGTTCTGGGCAGTACAATATGGAGGGCAAGCTGTTGCCCGTTCAGCAAGCTCCTCCTCTCCACGCAACTGACGAACCCAAAGGACGGCAGAGAGCGATACAGTTTGGCACCAGCAGTGTCGCAGGAGTTGCCAGTCAGCATTGAACACAATGTAGGACTGCCTTAGGGACTCCAGCTCCGGATTTTTCCCTCAGGGTTTGCTCCCGAAGCCTTCCCCACGAGTGGGTGTAGCTGCAAAGCAGCAGAAGTTTGAGATCAGAGCTTTCCTTCTCCTAGATGAGATATCAACCACAGCTGACGAGCCCAATCTGCCCAAAGCAATTGGTTTTAAGGTGCCAGTAACCCACAGTTGCCCCTTCTTCTGTCAGTAGAAATGGTTTTACCGGGCTTAGTAGCTAAGCCACACATGAAGACCAGGAGCTGGATTTGGTTGTCAGAGGCTATTTGAGGTGCATGCCATTGGGAGAGTTTAATAGGTAGTGGGAGCTTGTCCACGTTACCACCACCAGCTATAACAACCTTAAGGATTCTGTGTCGATCGAACAGCCTCCTAATGCCATTATTGTATTCAATTCCACTACTCCCCTGATTGCTTGTTCCAGGTATCTACCACTCTCTATGTAAAAGGATTGCCCTGAACAACTCCTTTAAACTATCACCTATTCAACTTAAAAGCATGTCCTCTGGTATCAGACAATTCAACCCTGGGAAATAACTTATGTATGCTTCTCTTAATCTTACAAACTTCTATCAGGTCTAACCTTGGACCGTGACACTCCGGAGCTAAATCCCCCTCTTTATATCTCATGTTCTCTGATCCAGATGCATCTTGGTCAACCTTGAGCACTCTTTTGAAAGCCGTCACATCTTTCCTCTAATGGGGTGACCAGAAATGCACATAATACTTGAAGTGTTGCCAAGCTAAAGTTTTGAATAGTTGTAACATGACTTCCTAACTCTTATACTGAACGTCCTGATTAATGAGGGCAAACTTGCCATATGCTTTGTTTCCTACCCTGTCTACTTGTGTGGCCGCTTTCAATGATCTCTGCATTTGGATTCCAACATCACTCTGAACATCAATGCTGTTTAGGGTCCTTCCGTTAACTATGTCCTTTCTCCTTACCTTAAATCTCCTAAAGTGTAACACCTTACACTTGCTCAGATTGAAGTCTGTTTGCCATTTCTCCATGTAGGTATGTCTGTAGCTGATCTATACCCTGCTGTATCCTTTAACAGCCCTCTACACTATCCACAACTCCACCAATTGTTGTGCTGCCGACAAACTTGCTTCCTCACCTATTTGCATTTTCATTCTAGTTATTCTTATCATCACAAACAACGGAGGCCCCGACACCAATCACCGTGGAACAACACGGGTCACAGACCTTCAGCCGGACCTTTCCGCCTTTACCCTTTATCTTCAATGGGTAAATTGATTCTGAATCCAATTTATCCGATGATCCCATACTCAACTCTCTGGATCAGGATACCATGAAAGAGACCTCATCTAATCCTCACTAAAATCCAAGTAGATAACACCCACTGCCCTACATTCATCAATCACTTTTGTCACTTCCTCAGATGTGTAAGGTGTGACCTACCTTGCACAAAGCCATGCTGACTATCCCTAATCTGGCTGTATTTTTCCAAAAGTGCATAAATCCTGTCCCTAAGAAGCTTCACTGCCACTGGTGCGAGGCTCATCTGCCTACAATTTCCTGCACATTTCCTACTTCCCTTCTTCAGCCAGAATGCATAAAACAACTCAACAACCTAAAGGCATGTTGACAAGAAAGGGTGAAGTAAGATTAAAATGGAATTAGCAATATGGATGTCGTGAAGAGGCAATATATACTGCAGAAAGTTCCTTCCATGGTTTAAATTACCAGGTTTCATTCCCCACTGTTGTCATGTATAAAGCCAGTTAGCGGAGGGCACAGTATGTAACAGATGGTAAATCATCAGATACTGAGGAAATCATTCGACATAAATTCAGGAGAGCAAGTTTAAGAAGCAATGAGTATCAAAGACCTTGGGAACCATCAGTATTAGTGAGAGGTAACATCATTTAAAATTTATTTGATTTTCTATGTTATACCAGCTCGCAGTTTACATGATTATGCACAAAGATGAAAGCTAAGATATATTCACCTAGATTCTGCAGTCAGAATAGCACAGAGGCTCTCGCTTGATCGATCACCGTTCCTGAAGATTAGATTGGGCAGCAATACTCATAGCTGCATGCAGAAATGTGGCATTCGCTGTCAAACTTGTTCAGTTCCTCCACAACCTGGGCTATGTTGGTATCTTGTTGAGAAAGCTGATGTTCAAACTCAGCAGACATGAATTTGCGTACTTACTTCTAGGTACTCTCTGTATATGACAAAAAAAATCAGAAATTGCCATCAAAATGGAAATATTGCTCGGAATTTGTGTGTAAACATTTGAGAGTGTGCTTCAGCAGAATGGAACCTTAGTTCCTTCAGATTGGGTTACTATCAGCGAATTTTAAAGAAAATGGCTCATACGTTTCTCGCTCTTTTTGTGTTCATTCTTTTCTTAATCCTTAATCATTTTTATTTTCCTCTTCACTCAGCTTTCTGTACAGTATTGGATTTTACACTATTGTGCACTATTTCACAGTGAAATGACATACAAATTTAAACTTCCAGCTTTAGTTTCAGGCCCTCAGGGTGTTTTTGAATGCTGATTTGTGGAAACATAAGACAATAGGCCACTGTAGAGTTCCTGTGAAAGATGGGTGAGATGGATTCAAGGGTTGGGGATCGGAAGAATGAGGGAGTGTAGTCAGAGGGAAGATTAGTAATGGTAAGGTGGAGTGGGGTGGTTGAGAGAAGTAGGTAGAGAGGTGGGGGTTCTTATTTATTTTAGCCAGTCATATTGTAAGTGGTCATGCTGCCCTATAAACTCTCATCCAACGGAAACTATCTCTAGGCGGCCATCAAAAGTAAAGCCTTTTTCTGAGATCTTTGGAGAACTTTAGCTGACATGGATATTTAGACTATTTAAATATAACACCACCAGCCTACCTGGACAGAGAAGTCTGCTTGCTGTAGATTTACCAACTTAAGCAGTACTTTTTGTAAAACAAGTGTTTTAAACTGAGTTTTGCAGCCTGAATTTCAAATTTTCACTCACAATTTATGCACATCCATCTGCCAGAAATGCACCGTGTGCCACATCGGTCAATGAACTCGAAGACACGCACTCACTGACAGCACCCACAGCAGGCAGATTGACATGCCATACTCATTTAGGCAGATTGACATGCCACTATCAGGGAAGCTTATCCTCCACCCTCTCTGACCCATGCAGCTGAACACAGTGTAAAAAAATATAAAGAAACAGCCAGGTTTGAAGAGATCAGCAACCATCTCTATGTCTATTTCTTCTGCCTTAGGGTGGTAACTAGGATGAGGGAGGGGGAGAAGGGTTGTCATGAGGAATTGTTGCACTGAGATGTTTAGGGAGCAATTCTGTAAGAGAAAGTTGGTAGTTGCGCTCTGATGCCTTGGAAGATGGTTTATATTTTGTTATCCAGAGGCACAGCAGTCACATTTGAGGCAGCTGCTGCATGCACCGTAGCTGATGCTGCAACAGGAACTTCAGAGTTCTCATCCTAACTGGATGACGGAAAGCGCAGACTACAGGTTGTACGCAAATCTCAGTGACCACATACTACTCGTCTCCTCTACACACTTTGATATTAAATGCAGCCTTCCCAGTGCGGCTGGCATTTGGTGGGTGCACCCACCAGTTTTGTCCAGAGTCCGCAAACTGGCATCTCCACTCTGCCGTTCTTCCTCTGTCCTACAATTCCCTTGAAGTTCATCACCCCCCTCAGTGCAGAGCCGGTAAAATCATTACGGACGAATTGGCTGATAAATGTGGGGTTGCACTGAAGACAAAGGGGAATTTAAGAAATGTACATTTACACTGTCCAGCACTGTGTCCAGAACAGAATGTGAACTGTAAGAACAAATAGGTGAGAGCAGTAGGCTCAGGTATGCAGAAACTATAATCTTCAATTATTTCAGCCTTGCTGAGTGCCTGTGATTTGAGCAATGATCCATTCTGGGATGGACAGCATGGTGTCCTTCAAGAGGTCAGAGCACAAACAGATAGCTTGACGCCTCTCATTATTTCCTGTTTTCTGCATTGTATATCACTTCCCTCAGTAATAAAGAGAGAGGGGTAGTAGCAAGTGTTGGGAAATCTGTTTGAGTAACACACCTATCAACGATGAAGAAGTGGCAACTTTGTGCAAGCTGTGAGATATGGATTTGAGGCCAACCAGAAGCAGAGGAACTTGGGCATTTTAGCAACAAACCCTAATCTATAGACATTGGTAAACACGTAATGAGCTTGTAGTGATCTGAGCAGTGCTTGAAGGAAGTACTGCAATTGGTATCTGTGATGAACCCCTAGGTTTATCTTGCCGTGGACTGTCATTTTTAAGAGAGAGTGCCTGAGTGACGTCGGCCGCCGGCTTTCTTGGCTCTTGTTTGATTCTTACTAAGAGAGAAAAAGGAGCAGAACTATTTAACTCTGCAGCTTGTTTTGATTTAAGCAAGGACACTCACTCACACATGGTCAGTTGCAGTTGGAGTCAGACAATGGGAGGAAACCAGTGACTAAGGGGTCACAGGTTGGAACTTTCGAGTGCCCACAAGGGTAGGTTGAGCATCGACCCAGCATATCGGTAAGTAGCTATCACATTGTGTGATTGGGGCAACCTTGTGGAATCTACCTATGTGTTAACTCTTGCCTGGGTGGTAGTTCCTTTGAAGACGGTACCCCTGTGATAAGCTACTATTGGTGATAATTCGTAAGTGGATTTGGAACGACAACGGATAAAACCTACGGTGATTGTTATCCTGTTCTACCACTGTGGAACCTGTGGAATACGACATCACCACTTTCTCTTGACATTCACCTTGGATTACAAATGTCTCTCTCATATTATTTAATCTGCAGATCAACTGAACTTTCATACCTCACCATCTCAAGATTTTAAGCCTGGTGCCCCCCCACCCGAGCTGAATAGTTTGGGAGTTATATTTACACATATGTATATTCATAACACTGTTAACTTTTGATTATTCTTGTTTAAGTTGCTACATTAAGTAGATAATAATAAAGATAGTGGTCTTAACATCAAAACCATACTTCAGGCATGGTCTGTTGCTGCTGGTTCATTTAAGCCTTTATGGTTACGTAACATATCTAATATTTGACGATGATGCATTCACTGACAATGACCACGTGTGAGGTCACTAAACACTTTCTTGCATTGCATGCATATTCTTGTAGGCATACTTCAGCATTGACCTGTGCTGTCCACTGCCTTCTTAAGGGAGTCCAGCTTCCCAAAATCTTGGTGCTCGCTCTCTGTCTTGTCAGATTTACCATGACTCCCAACATCTATCCAATCCACAGCGCATTAGTAGCAGCAAGGAAGCAGGAAGATGAGGGAAGAGAAGGAAGTCATGTTTGGAAACTACAGGTATAGTTCAGAGTATGCACGGGTATTCGTGATTATGGACCTCCTGTTGAGCTATATAGTGATCCATAACAATATGGTGAGTTCTAGTTGCAGTGATAAAGATGAACAGTTAGCCTGCTGTGTGCTGAATGGGCCTGCATTATCTGTCAGCTCTATGCCATCTCCAAATTTCATTCACAGGTTTGCTTTGCGTTTGGGCTCCAGCTTTACCCCACCCTACTCCACTGCATTGTCACTTTTTTAAAGACCACCCCTCACGTTGTTACACTCATGCTCAATGATGAAAAGGTCCTCTGTAATTGCTGTCACTGCTATGATGTTACTTCAAACACTTTCCCCTCATTAAATTCAAAATAACCATGGCTGAAGCTGAAGTAAAATGATTCCTTGAACAGAGAACTCAGCAGCTACAGTGTGCCATGGATTTCAATCGTCAGAGCCTGCTAACAAGACAAATTGGCATTACTTTAGCCTTTTTTAAGGTGCATTCATTCATGTATTTGAGCACATTGTCATCTTTATTAACTTCAAATGCTGTACTAAAATGAATGAGGACAATAGTGCTACACCTTCTGTCACTTGATCCTTGAAATCTAGAATTAAATATGTATGCAGTAATTGCACAAATGGAAACACTCTTTCTTCGTGAACACAAAACAAATTCTCTAAAAATTACCAAATATCATTTTATCTATTATAGACATCTGTGACATAGCAAATGCACTGTAGAATTTGTACAACACAACATTGCATATTATTTTCATCTAATTAATACAGTATATGAGAATTAAGATGAATGGATCGACCAATGCAACATTGAACTGTTAACTGGAATGTTCAGATGCTTCAGAAAAAAAGCAGATGTCTCAGTGAATATTGGTAAAAAGCTAATGTATGGGGAGTTTGCTCATTCCCGTTAGAAGCAAGGGATGATTTATGTTATCTCCCTGAACTGGCACAAATTACCTTATGTATGGCTTCTGCCTTCCTCTGGAGATTGTTATTTTTGCACTAGTATACAATGCCAATAACAATGTAAAAATTTACAAAGACTCATCAGAAAAAAACTAATTGACAAGTCAAAGCTGTTCACCTTGTGTGCATGAAATCTATTTAATGTATTGGGGAAAAACAGATCACAATTTACTTGTCGTCGAGACCCTTTGTCAGGATGAGTCCTGACGAAGGGTCTCGGCCTGAAACGTCAGCAGTGCTTCTCCCTATAGATGTTGCCTGGCCTGCTGTGTTCCACCAGCAATTTGTGTATGTTGTTTGAATTTCCAGCATCTGCAGATTTCCTCGTGTTTGCTCACAATTCACTTGGTTATTTACAAAATGTTAAAGAAAGAGGTTTTGGGTATGATGGATCAATGATGTGAAATTTTGCTGAGGCCTGACTAACAGCAAAATGACCAAAGGCTTTGGAGGGTTGATAAAGGAAGCACAAAAATTAAAAAAAATTATAGAGCTGATGTGGAGAATTTTCCAAGTTTCAAATAGAGTAAAACTTCAGAAGTTATTGAAGAAGAAAAATAATTAATATTATATGAACTATATGCAGAAATGTAGCACAACCATTGTAAGAAAGAGGGAGAGAGAAAACAGGGTACAGCAGACCAGTTAGCCTGATATCAGCAGTGAGGAAAACATTAGAATCTATCATTAAGGAAGAGGTAACAGGGGACTGGGAAAGTAATAATAGGATTTAGCTGGATCAACATGGACTTGTGAAAGGGAAATCATGTTTGATAAATCTGTTAGAGCTTTTTAAGGTTGGAAAATTGCAGAAAAAGCAAGAGTTAATCAGTAGATGTAGCATACTTGAATTTTCCAAAGGCCTGTGACAAGAGATTATTAAACTATATTAGAGCACATGGGATTGGAGGTAACATGGAGACGTTTAATTAAGACTGGTTAATTGACAGAAAACGGAGCAGAAATAAATGGGTATTTTTTGGATTTGGAGCTTCTATTCAGTGAGTTAACACAGGGATCAGTGCTGAGGTTGAGGAGACTAAGCTGGGTGGCAGCAAAAGTTACTAAGGGATGTGATTAGACTCCAAAGGGTCTAGTGAATAACCTACACAGGCTAAATGAATGATTGAGGATATGGCAAATTGAATAAACCAGAGATATGAGAGGTCATTCACATTGACGGGAAAAAAATAGAGAAGTAGGGTAATATTTAAATTAGATGATTGGAATTTCTGGTGTTTGGAGGATTGGAATGTCCTTGTGCATACGTCACAAAGTTAACATTGGACTTCATTGTGGCACAGACTCCATGGTTCAGCTTCATTCCCCAGGACCACAGTGGATTCCCCCCAGATGTCCTGGTTTCTGCTCACATCCAAAATACATAACTGTTGGCAGATTAATTGACCACAGTAATTTAATTCCCCTGTGCACTGAGTGTTGGAATCAGAGAGGAAGTTAATGGGAATATTGGAAGAACAGATTTGAGGGAAAATTAGTGGGAAATTGAAGGGTCTGTGATCAAGTCCCCTTCCATGCCATCAGGAAATGTGGAAAATATTGGTAAAGCAAACAATTGGGAAGGAAAATAGTCAGTTGACCTTTATTACAAAAGGAGTCGAGTGCAAGAGTGAAGGGTCTTACTGCGCTTCCATAAGTCCCTAGTAAGCCCAGAAACATTGCTGAGGTCTGAGCAACACACACAAAATGCTGGAAGAACTCAGCATGCCGGGCATTACCTATGGAAAAAAGTACAGTTGATTTTCGGGCTAAAACCCTTCAGCAGGACTGGAGAAAAAAGGCTGAGGAGTTGGTTGGAGGCTCCCACCATGGCCTCCTGTATATCGGTGAGACCCGACATAGATTGAGAGACCACTTCGCTAAGCACCTATGCTCTGTCTGCCAGAAAAAGCAGGATCTCCCAGTGACGGCCCATTATAAATCCACTTCCCATTCCTGTTCTGATATGCCTATCCCTGGCCTCCTCCACTGTCATGAGGAGAGCACACGTAGATTGGTAGAACACCTTATATTCTGTTTGGGTAGCCTCCAACTTGATGGCATGAACACTGATTTCTCAAACTTCTGGTAATGCCCCACCCCCCTCTCCTTCACCATTTCCCATTCCCCTTTTCCCTCTCTCCCCTTATGTCCTTGCCTGCTGATCGCCTCCCTCTAGTGTTCCTCCCCCCTTTACTTTCTTCCATCGCCTTCTGTCTCTTTCACCAGTCAGCTTCCCAGTTCTTTACTTCATCCCTCCTCCTTCAGGTTTCACCTAGTGTTTCTCTTCCCCACCCCGCAACCTTTTAAATCTATTCCTCAGCTTTTTTTCCTCCAGTCCTACTGAAGTGTTTCGGCCCAAAACATCGACTGTACTTTTTTTTTTCCATAGATGCTGCCTGGCCTGTGGAGTTTCTCCATCATTTTGTGTGTGTGTCACGTGGATTTCCAGCATCTGCAGGTTCTCTCTTGTTTGCTGAGGTCTGGTTGTCTACTTAAGGAAGAATAACTGCAATACAGAGAATGTAACAAAGCTTCATCAGATTGATTCTTGTGAAAGGTGGACAGTGGCGTGAAGAGAGATCAAGCAGACTGTACTAATGAAGAAATTCAAGTTCAAGTTTATTGTCATTTATATGTATATATATACCACCGAACAAAACAATATTCCTCCAGACCAAGGTGCACAACTCAAAGTTTATGTTACCACAAACAATAAGGTACATTTACAAACAAGTCAAAAAGCAAACTGTATAAGGCTTCTGTAGTGCTTCATACACGATGAGGCCTGGGTGGTGGCTGTGAGTTCAGTAGCCTTGCAGGCTTGGGGAAGAAGCTGTTTACCATCCTAACAGTTCTTGTCCTAATGCAATGGCATCTCCTGCATTGTGAGGACTGCTCATTGAAACACTTAAAATTGCCATGAGAATGAACATGGTAGATGTAAATTTGTTGCTTCCCCTAATGGGGATTGCCTAGGACTAGGGATCACAGTCGCAAAATAAGGTGTTGAACTTTATGAATTAAGACTGAGCTGAGAAACAATTTCTTCACCGAGGGTGCACTGAATTTTGGAATTTGATACAAGAGGGTTGTGGAGGGTCGGTTTCTGAGTATTTTCCAGATATTTTTGTGTGTTAAAAGACCCAAGGGATATGAAATCAGTACAGGTAAAGATAAAAGATCTGTCATGATTTTATTGAATGGTGCAGTGGGTGTGAGAAGCTGAATAGCCTATATGTATTTTTATTTCATATATTTCTTATGTCTCCACTCCTACAGGAGCTAATGTAGAATGAATTGTTGCTCCTTATTATGAGATCTATCACGAGGAGACACTGTAAATTTCTCCCTCATGAAAACTTCATCTTTATCAGACTATAAAATCAACAATGTATCTAGATTGACTGGCAAACCAAAAACGTGGTAGATGTTCCTTGTTGATATGGTACTAAAAAAATGAACCTGGGAATTCTACAGCACTGGGAGAAGTATGCTGAATGTGCATTGTGTAGTGAGCTGGGGCTACCTTTGTGGAAGGAACCATTGAAAAATTATTATGGCATACTTGGCCCAAGGCACGATGCGGTGAATAACAGGCTTTTTTGATTCACGTGCTCAAAGGCAAGTGGAAGGCAACAGGGGGTGTCTGAGACCAGGTCAGCACAAGTATAGAAGTTTGCAAAGCAAAGCCATTAACTGAGTTCAATGTGGTTAGTCCAATGTTCCGCTACTGATTAAATTTCCAACATGAGTTTGTGGAAGATTTTATATTTTATTCAGTAACTCTGATTGTTTGAAGTTAGTGGTTACTTTATCCACTCAGCACCATTGATTACAGTTCTTCAATTTCACTGCCAGAAGCAAGGTTAAGCAGGGGAAGTAGAAGAAAGCATGAGAAGATCTTTGCCCTCTCCACAATTCACCTCACAGTCACTCTCCCATACATGTCTTAATTCATTAAATGTATCAAACACTATTGAGCTCTGCCTTGAGTGGAAAAGCATGAGGAGTATTGGAAGAACATTTCCCAATAGCAAAGATGTCTAAAACTAGAGGATATTGATTTAAGGCAACATGCAGGAGGTCTAAAAGACAACAAAGGGTTTTTTTTTCTCCCACCCAGTGAAGATCTAGAATCTGAACATTACACATCCTGCAGAGGTGGTGGATGTAATTCTCAACATTGTAGTGTGCTGAGGCGCCCACCACGTTAGGATCCATGAGGATGGACATATCACACTGTATTCTGCCAAATACAGAGATAAAATTGTACCTTTCAGCAGGTGCAAGGTGGTCCTGTCCTTTGAACATGCAGATTCACCAGTCCAGCTGGGGAACAGTGATAGTGTCCCAAATCTCCTCATTGCAGTCTAGAGGTGAATTGTAGGTCAGAACCTATCTTTTCAGAGAACAGCAGAACATAAACAATAGAAATCTAGGACATTTGGCTCCTTATACCTGCTCTACTGTTCAGTAAGGTCATTGACACTTTCCTACACCAACCTCCTATCTTTTAATTAACTTAATATGTAAAATTACATTGATTCCTGTTCTGAACATACTCAGCAACTGAGTGTCCCCTGCCCATGTGGGTAGAGAATTCAAAAGGTGCACCAACAGCAGAAAGTATTGTTCATCTCTGTTTTGAATATCTCAGATATATTGGCATCTATTCTATTAATCACCAGATGGATTTTGCATGTTTCAATATCCTTCCAGGTTAAGAGTCCCAACCTGCTTAATCTGTCCTCATGTGACAAACCCACCATCCCAGAAGTCAATTTGGTTAAACTAGTTTTATCATCATCAAGTGTATCAAGGTATAGTGAAAGTCATCTAAAAAAAATGTATATTGCTTGTGACATAGGTAGTTTTTTTTTAAAGTTGGCCATTGTGTGTTAATTGTCATATATTTTAATGTGGTTTTTCCAATCCATCATAGGCATCATGAAGACCTCACGTCTTCAGAGTTGCTTTATTCAAATATAAAACTTCTATTTCAAATGAAGTTCAATTTCTTTCAGTTTTAATAAAATACATCATCATATTCTGATCACTGTTCCCTAAAGCCTCTAACTACTAGATTGTCATTCATTCTTTCCCACTGAACGTTGCTAGATCCAAATGGGCCTTTTCCTTCTTTCGATCAACACAGCAATTCCGAAACCATTTCTTCCACATCCCACGAATTTGTCCACAGTTATTTGCTCATTTGATTTTCCAAATCTATAATACAGATTAATGTAACTCTTAATTAATATATTATACTTATTTTATATTTCTAAATCCCTGAGTTAGTACACACCCAAGGTTAAACCACTATGTGTTACCCTTTTAAAAACCCCTATTATTTTTACCTGCTCTTTGTCTTTCTGAGCTCAACTTAAGCAACTTCTACTTCTTGATTTCATGAACCAAGCTGCTTCCTCTCTATTGCCCTTGCCATTCTCTAATGTCTGAGCTACCCTGCTTTCTTTCTCATTTTGCCGTTCCCCTCTAGAATCCCAGAATATATCATACCCACCTTTTGTCACTTTGCAGCCCTATCTCTGTGTAGACTTATTAAACCTTTAACATTAATTTCTATTTAAGAGAGCAGTGTGTATTCAAAGAGATTTCATTTGTTTTAGTATCTTCTCCTACCATTCTGATTAGAAGCATATTCAAATTACTGCAAATAACCTCCCTTCCTGACATATTTTGATTGTCAATACCCATTTTGCTTCCTGAAATATCAAGTTATATTGAATTTCAGGATGTATATTGTATACATTACTCTGATATTAAATGTACCTTTTGAAACCTATTGAAACTTTCTGAATTACCCCTTAACAAACTCTTTCCCCCACTCTTTAGTTTGAAATATTATTTATGGCTCTAAATATGCACTCTGCATAGGCCTTGGTCCCAACCGCACTCAGCTGAAACCTATCCCAACAGAGCAGCTCATACCAGACATTAAGAACAAAAGTAGCCCACTGATCCATCAGTGCTGCTGTGTTAACACAATCATGGGTGAACTACTTTCAGACTTACAGTATGTACAGTAAAAATCATCTCCTTGTTTATCCAAAAATACCTTAAAAATATTCAAAGATTTCCTTCCATTCCCCTTTGAGGAAGGAAGTTGTAAAGACTCAGCACCTGCAAGAGAAAATAATCGGGCTCCTCTCTGTTTTAAATTGGTGATTTCTTTTTCTTAAATACTGACAGCCCGCCCCAGATTCCCCAACAAATTGAAATATTTTCCCATACCTACCCTGTCAACATTCTCCCATACCTACCCTGTCAGTATCCATGGGGATTTAATGTTTCAATTAAATTCTTCCCAATTACCCTTTTAATCTCCATTGAATAAAAAGCCTAGACTTCATTGGAAGTTGAAATAACTTCAAAATTCCTCATATTAGTTCAGTAAACTTAAAATGTGTTAACTGCCTTCTTTCAGTAAGGAGATCACATTTTTCCATTTATCAATCTTCACCCACTTATTTAATCTTTCTATATTTCTTCATAACCTTGTTATGCCCTCTTTTTAACTTATTTTCCTAAGTGCTTTTGTGTCATCAGCCAATATAGTCACCACTGCCCTGGTATTTTCATCCTAGTCATTCATAAAAATTGTGAATTGTTGATATCCTGAAAATAATACTCAGATCTTACCACTTATACACCTTGCCTACAGCTAATACATTGCATCCTGTCAGGCTGTCAAACTTTTTTCCCTGCTGATATGAGGTTTTAATTTCTACACTTTGAGGTTTTATTTCCTGCAATGACAAATAAAGGTACTGTAACATAGTGACTAGCGTATCATTTTACAGTGCCAGCAATTGGGGTTCAATTCCTGCCGTTGTCTGTAAGGAGTTTGTACTTCCTTTTGTAACCAGGTGGGTTTCCTCTGGGTACTCTGATTTTCTACCATGTTCCAAAGGGTGTACAGGTTAGTAAGTTGTGGGCATGCTATGCTGTTGCTGGAAGCACATATTTGGACTGTTTTGATCGTTGATGTAAACAATTGATCGTGTGGATAGTCAGAGGCTTTTTCCCAGGACTGAAACGGCTAACAGGAGAGAGCACAGTTTTAAGGTGCTTGGAAGTAGGTACAGAGGAAATGTCAGGGTAAGTTTTTTATGCAGAGAGTGGTGAGTGTGTGGAATGGGCTACCGGCAATGATGGTTGAGGCGGATACAATAGGGTCTTTTAAGAGACTCTTGGATAGGTACATGGAGCTTAGAAAAATAGAGGGCTATGGGTAACCCCAGGTAATTTCTAAAGTAAGTACATGTTCGGTACAGCATTGTGGGCCAAAAGGCCTGTATTGCGCTGTAGGTTTTCTATGTTTCTAATTCATTTCACCGTATGTTTCGATACTTTGATGTATATGTGACAAATAAAGCAAATGTTATATGTTTATTTTCTCCTAATTTAACCCCTCTCTCCACCCCTCAGTAGACTGATAGTACAATCTATCAGGAGTTTTTGATACCTGTTTTAAGGTTTTTTTTTGGCATTTCAGGGTCAATTATAAGTGTCTATAATTTTATAAAATTTAGAAAAACCCTCACTGCTTCATTCCATTCATTTTATAAGTGCAATAAATAGAATTCTCAGGTGGAGTTAGTTGACATACCCATGC
Source organism: Hemitrygon akajei (assembly GCF_048418815.1). Lineage (NCBI taxonomy): Eukaryota > Metazoa > Chordata > Chondrichthyes > Myliobatiformes > Dasyatidae > Hemitrygon > Hemitrygon akajei. The sequence continues at coordinate 47,764,342 of NC_133140.1, forward strand.
CAATGGTGGTCACCTTTTGCTTGAGGAAGGAGTCAGAGTTCTACAGCACAGACTTGGGCCCTTCAGGTCACCACATTATGCTGACCATTTTTGCCCATCTACACTAATCGCATATCCACACTTTTTTGTGTCACTGGCAAGTTTGATAACCACACCTCCTACATCCAAAATCATGTCATTAATATAATAGCAACCAGCACTACCTTCCAGTCTCCTGACACCTCAGTTGAGGCTAACAAAGATATTAGCTACAGGACTAACTGTGTCAGGACACCAGCAATCCCCTCCCTTCTTCCCCATTGTAATCTGGGGATTTATCCACCACCGTGCAGTCTGACACATCTAAACCCTTCCTTTGCTTAACATTGACATGCTCCAGACTATCGATGTGTCTTTCCTTAACTCAGAATTCTCCAAGTCCTCCTCCTTGGTGAATATAGATGACATTTTGTACCTTGCCACATCTTCTCACTTCACACATAATTACATTTTTGTTCCCTGAGGATATCCAGCCTTTCTCTGACTATCCTCATGTTCCTAATATAAAATGAATTAAGATGTTCAATCTTAACTGACGAGAATACCTGATGGCTTCTTTTAGCCCTTCTAAGTTCTTTCTTAAGTACTGTCTCTATTCCTTAATGACCTGCCAAGTGTTTCTCTATTTTCCTAAATAAACCTTCATGGCCTTTGTTATCCAAGATTCTGTAATCTTTCCATCTTTGTCTTCCACCTTTACTAGAACATGCTGACTCTGAACTCCTGCCAAATCTCTTTTTCTAAAAGATTTCCATCTGTCAGACTTTGTTTTACCTGCAATCTTCTAATCCCAATCTACAACGTCTCTTGTGCTACTAAATTCTCAATTTAGGACCAACCTTATTCTATTCCGCAACTTCCTTGAAACTTACGGAATTATTTCCACTGCATCCAATGTGCACCCTAATTAATGCTTCTACCACCTAAGTTAGGCTCCAGCAGGCCTTGCTCTAGTAGAACTATCTACATATTGTCTCAAAACACTGTTTTAGATGCACTTTATTAAATTTCTGCCCATCTAAACTCTTTGTACTTCCATTCCCAGTCAATATTGGGAAATTTAAACTCCTTTACTATTATAAACTATTTCATTTAATTCTTTCTGCATACAACTAGAGAAATATTTAAAAATCACTGATAACAGCAGCCATTTACATCTCTGAAATGTCCTTCCAAGAAGGCGATACAAGAGGCAACAGCCATTCACATCTTTGAAAGGAAAGTGGATACTAAAGACATGAAATAAACAACGTGGGAGCATCGACAAAAATCGACACGAGTGTAATTACTTCTAAGGTATACTTTATTGAAATCGCCAACCAATGACGATGTTGTATATAGAACCATAGAACATTACAGCACAGAAACAGGCCTTTTGGCCCTTCTTGGCTGTGCCGAACCATTTTTCTGCCTAGTCCCACTGACCTGCACCTGGACCATATCCCGCCATACCCCACTCATCCATGTGCCTGTCCAAGTTTTTTTTAAATGTTAAAAGTGAGCCCGCATTCACAACTTCAACTGGCAGCTCATTCCACAGTCCCACCACTCTCTGTGTGAAGAAGCCCCCCCCAATGTTCCCTTTAAACTTTTCCCCCTTCACCCTTAACCCATGTCCTCTGGTTTTTTTTCTCCCCTAGCCTCAGTGGAAAAAGCCTGCTTGCATTCACTCTGTCTATACCCATCATAATTTTATATACCTCTATCAAATCTCCCTTCATTCTTCTACGCTCCAGAGAATAAATTTCTAACCTATTCAACCTTTCTCGGTAACTCAGTTTCTCAAGCCCCGGCAACATCTTTGTAAACCTTCTCTGCACTCTTTCAACCTTATTAATATCCTTCTTGTAATTCGGTGACCAGAACTGCACACAATACACCAAATTCAACCTCACCAATGTTTTATACAACCTCACCATAACACTCCAATTCTTATACCCAATACTTTGATTTATAAAGGCCAATGTTCAGCACAGACTAAAAGGACCAAAATGGCCTGTTTCCGTGCTGTAATTGTTATATGGTTATATGTGCCAAAAGCTGTCTTTATGACCCTATCTACCTGTGACACCACTTTTAGGGAACTACGTATCTGTATTCCCAGATCCCTCTGTTCTACTGCACTCCTCAGTGCCCTACCATTTACCTTGTATGATCTACCTTGGTGTGTCCTTCCAAAGTGCAATACCTCACACATGCCTGCATTAAACTCCATCTGCCATTTGTCAGCCCATTTTTCCAGTTGGTCCAAATCCCTCTGCAAGCTTTGAAAACCTTCCTCACTGTCCACTACACCTCCAATCTTTGTATCATCAGCAAATTTGCTGATCCAATTTACCACATTATCATCCAGATCATTGATATAGATGACAAATAACAATGGACCCAGCACTGATCCCTGTGGCACACCACTAGTCACAGACCTCCACCCAGAGAAGCAATTCTCCACTACCACTCTCTGGCTTCTCCCATTGAGCCAATGTCTAATCCAATTTACTACCTCTCCATGTATACCTAGCGACTGAATCTTCTTAACTAACCTCCCATGCGGGACCTTGTCAAAGGCCTTTCTGAAAACTATGTAGACAACATCCACTGCCTTTCCTTCATCCATTTTCCTGGTAACCTCCTCGAAAAACTCTAGATTTGTTGAACATGACCTACCATGCAGAAAATCATGTTAACTCTCCCTAATAAGTCTATGTCTATCCAAATACTTGTAGATCCTATCTCTTAGTACTCCCTCCAATAATTTACCTACTACCGATGTCAAACTTACCGGCCTATAACTTCCCGGATTACGTGTTGTATATGTATATATAAAAGAAAAAAACCCGACCCAAAAAACGTAATAACATACAACGTAATACGTAACATACACGGCAAACTTAAACCGTAAAAGTCTGAGTGAATACTGCCTAACGATATTAAGGAGAACCTACACATGCACCCCCCTCCCCCGGCCCCAGAATTCACCCTAACAGACAAAGTCCAATGAGCAGGGACCCACAAAACTTGGCCGAACCTACTCCTGTCTTCACAGGCGGGTGCTGGGGAGGAAGAACAGTCAATGTCAGAAGGTCTGGAGGGTGGGAGGCATGCCTCTTTGCAGATCTGTGCCACTTCCACTGAAGAGTCCAGGTCCAAATGGGCAGGCTTGAGAAGATCCACAGAAACACTATCTGTGGTACCTTCAAAGTTTTTTAAAAGTTTATTCATTTATGGGAAGTGGGCATCTCCAGCTAAGCCAGCATCTAATTGCCCTTGAGAAGGTGGTGATGAGCTGCCTTCTTGAACCACTGCAGATCCTGAGGTGTCGTACACCCAGAGTGCTGTTAGAGAGGCATTTCCGTGATTTTGACCCAGCGACAATGAAGGAATGGCAATGTTTCCAAGTCAGGATTGAGTAACCTGGAGAGGGATTTCCAAGTGGTGATGTTCCCACCTGCTGTTCTTGTCCTTCTAGATGGTAGTGGTCGTGGGTCTGGAAGGTGCTGCCTTAGGAACCTCGGTGTGTTGTTGTCGTGCATCTTGTAGATCCAGGTTTCCTCTGCTGTCCAAAAGTAGAGCATTCCTGTGAAACGTTTCGTAAGCCGAAATGGTGTAAAGTGAAGAAGCAATCACCATTAATCTATATGGGAAAAATTTTTGAGCGATCCCAGACCCAAAAAATAACCTACCAAATCATACCAAATACAGTTTTGTCACAGTTAAACACTTGCTTATACACATAACCACCTTCTGTAATTTTTCTCTTCAGTTCTGCTGGGAACTTTTCAGCAGCTTCAGTATCAGCCAAAGCACTCTCTCCAGCAACCTTTAAACTATGAAGTTGCCTTCGCCTCAAAAACTGATAAAACCACCCATGACTACCTTTAAATTCCGTTTCCGCAACACTTTCATCACCATCGTTCAGTGCTTTTTGTTTCAGCTTATTAAAAAGACTGACTGATTTCTCCTTACATATAAGATAACTTAACCATTTTATCCATTACTGGATGCAGACTAAAAGAGACCATTTTCCTACTAGCAGAACCAATAGTAACATCGGCAGCTTTCAAGATTCTTTCTCTCTGTGTGTAAATAGTATGAATGGTGGACACAGGAAAGTTCACCACATGCACAATGTCTTCATTTCATTCACCACGATCAAAACGCTTAATTACGTCCAGTTTTACGCTAAGTGTAACACCCTTACGAGCTCTCTTAGGCTTTTCTGATACCTTAGGACACATCTTGCTAACGGATGCACAAAATAAATCGAGATAAAGCACAGATGCTCACAGACACAGTTCAAAGATATGGCGGCTTGATGCTGAGTGTAGTTCCCGGGGAAGGAGCTTGGCGGCGCCACTCTCGCTACTCGGGGTGTGCGCTGCCTCTATAACGGCTTGCTGCAAAACAAACGCTGAATGCTACTTTCGCTTTTCGCCTTTTTTCGTAAAAGCGAAAATCCTCTTCGGATTTCTTTCCGTTAGTGAAAACAGGTACTAATGTAGGTCTTTTGTAAAAGCGAAGTGGCATAAAGCGAACTTTCGAAAAGCGGGGTATACCTGTAGTACACACTGCTGCAACTGTTCCTCAATGGTGAAGGGATTGGATGCTTCTGGAAGGGGTACCAATCAAGTGGACTGCCATGAACTGGGTGGTGTCGAGCTTCTTGAGTGCTGGTGGACCTCCACTCATTCTGGCGAGTGACGAGTATTCCATTACACTCTGGACCTGAGCCTTGTAGATAGTGGACAGGCTTTGTGGAGTCAGGAGATGAGTTACGTGCTGCAGGATTCCTGGCCTTTGACCTGCTCTGGTTGCTACGGTGTTTCTATGGCTACACCAGTTCAGTTTCCTGTCAATGTTAACCCCCAGGATGTTGATAGTAGGGGATTCAGTGATGGTGATGCCACTGAATGTCAAGGGGTGATAGTTCGAGCCTCTCTTGTTGGAGATGGTCATTGCCTGGTACTTGTGTGGTTTGAATGTTATTTGCCACTTGTCAGCCCAAACCTGGATATTGTCCAGGTCCTGCTGCGTTTATGTATGAACTGCTTCGCTACCTGAGGAGTCACGAATGGTGCAGAACATTGTGCAGTCATCTGTAAACATCCCCACGTCTGACCTTCTGATGGAAGGAAGGTCATTGATGAAGCAGCTGAAGATGGTTGGTCCTAGGATACTTCCCTGAGGAACTCCCGCAGTGCTGTCCTGAGGATGAGGTGATCGACCTCCAACAACCACAACCATCTTCTTTTGGTTAGATATGATTCCAACCTGTGGAGGGGCTCCCCCCAAATTCCCATTGACTGCATTTTAACTTGGGCACCTTGATGCTATACTTGCTCTCACCTCTGGTATTTAGCTCTTTGGTCCATGTTTGGATCAAGGAGATGATGAGCTCGGGAGCTGAGTGGCCTTGACAGAACCCAAACTGGGCATTCGTAAACAGGCTATTGCTGAGTAGGTGCTGCATCATAGCACTGTTGATGACCCCTTCCATTACTGATGATTAAGAGTAGACTGATAGGACAGTAATTGGCTGGGTTGGACTTGTCCTCTTCCTTTTTTTTTGTAATTTATTTTTTTTATTGAAGTTCATCATCAAACAAACATTTCCATAAGATGTATTTCAGACATTGTACATATATATCATATAATCATATATGTCACAAATCTCCACATAGTATTTATCTGAGGTATACACCTATAGAAAAGAACAGAAGGAAAAACAAGCAAAAGGAAAAAAACTATGTACAAGTAGGGAGTGATCTTTTTTTTTTACAACATATTCATTGATTTGTGAGAATAAAATCAGGCCTATGAGGCATTATGTACTTAAACCATTTTTCCCAGTATGAATCAAATTGTTCCAGCTTATGATTTACAGATGCTGTTATCTTCTCCATTTTGTAAATGTCCATTGTAATTTCCATCCATGCATTTAAAGTTGGGTTCTCCTGTGATAACCATTTCCTAGTAACAGTCAGGTCCGGGAACTCAGCGGGGAGTTGGAGGAGGTCGTAGGCAGAAAGGATGTGGACAACATTGAAGTGCTGGTGGCAGTGGGTGTGCTGGAGAGGGAGTAGAAAGTCTCCGTGTTGACAAGGTGCTGGTGCTGGACATCAGTGAGAAGGATGTTGGTGCAGAGTTGTGGACACCGCAGCCAGCACAAAATTCCAGCGGAACTTCTGCCCGCTGAAGCTCAACGCCATGACACGCTTACCGAAAGACCAGATGGCGCTGCCGTTCGCAGCCTCGAGATATGGTCCATATTCCCCAGTTCGTATCTCCAGTTTTGATGTGGGCAGGACACTCGCCTGAGCGCCTGTGTCACAGAGGAAATGGCACCCTGAAACAGAGCCTGGAACAAGCAACAAACTGCCTGACCTGCCGAAGCTCGTAGCAGCTAACGGCACCAGCCTTTCCATTTCCTGAATACTTGAACCCCCAGGGTGGGCAGCACTTAGCTCTCAGCCCAGACCTCGCCTGGTAGAAACACAGGGTAGGAGACAGTCGTTCAGCCGCAGCGATTGTCTCGTGTTCAGGTGGCGAGGTGGTGAAGTCATCCAGCTGCATGGTCGCACCTTGTCAGCCTCTCTCGCTAGAGCCCGGAGGTCTTTGAGGGGAGAGCCAGCCAGAGCCGACTGCACCTCGCCAGGTAGTTGTCGTAAGAAAAGCTCTCTGAAAATGAAAGGTGGCTGATGTCTGCCAAGGAGGGACAACATGTGGTCCATCAACTCCAATGGCTTGGAGTCACCTAAGCCAGGCGGTGAGAGGAGCCGACGGGCACGTTCAGACTCAGAAAGTTCAAAACTCTCTGGAAGGAGTAGCTTAAGCATCTCGTACCTGCCAACTTCCAGGGGGTGCTATAGGACGCTCATCACCCTGGCCGCCGAAGAGCTGCCTAACGCTGTGACGACGTAGTGATATTTTGGGTCATCTTGCGAGATTCCCTGCACTGTGAACTGGGACTCTGCCTGAGCGAACCAAACAGCTGCATATTCCTGCCAGAATTCAGGGAGCTTGAGAGCAACGGCGAACTTAACCCTCAACAGTCTGGGAGGATTCTGCCTAATGAAATTAAGGAATCCCTACACCTACCTGCAACGAAAGTATAATATTTTGGATTTACTCTGCCTCAGCTCCTGTGTAGCCAACAGTGGGATTATGAAGGTTTGGTTGGTTCCAACGGCTGACAGCCTCTCTCCAACTGATTTGATGATTCAAACATGTTCATTTGTTTATCCAACACATTTAACTCAGTTAAACTATCAAACTGTCTGCTGAAATATTAACTGATTCTCTCTACAAATGCCATCTGATCTGCTTGGAATTCTATTTTACATTGGGAAACAGAAAGATCAAAAAATGATTCATCTCAAAATTTCACAGCGATCACAGGAATTTATTATCTTTGGATATGTGGAGATATTATGGACAGTATTAATACTCATGGATAAAATTAAATAATAATTAATATCAGCAATAAATTGAATCAGTAAGATTATGTGGGAGCAGTTAAATGTCAAGTTTTAAAAACAACTTCACTGTCATTGTTTCAACTAACTTAAATTTAGTTGTTCTTAAATAGATTTATATAACATCAGAGCAATTAACCTACATTGATATTTTCCAAAGAGCATTGGTCAGATAATAAACAGTAAGGAATTTGATTTTGTTGCACATACTTGCAAACTTAAATGGGAATGTAGACAGAGGGTTATTGGATTATGGAGAAATTAAAAAGTATTTTTTATTTCTCTGGAAAAATTATGATTTTGATATTATTAAAATGATTAATGACCAAATAAGCTGCTTTTTGTGATTTTCTCTGAGGGAAAATATTGTCTGGAACTTTGGGAATAACTTGTCTGTCCATCACCTGCAAAGGGTTGTGGATTTTTTTTATTCATCTAAGACAGCTGACAGCGTAATTTCTCATCCCAAAATCTGACTGTGCAGCATTCTCTCAGTGCTGCACTGGAGTGATTGCCTGCATTTTTGTAGACACCGAAGCATGACTTAACTCAGAAGTAAAAATGATATCAACTGAGTCACAGGTGACAATGGATTATAAATGTAATCTGATGTCACAGTTAACAACTTTTTAACTGAAATCAAATATAATTCAGAAAAATTAAAATTTTCAATGTGCAAACACGAGGAAATCTGCAGATGTTGGAAATTCAAACAACACACACAAAATCAAAGTCAAGTCCTGACGAAAGGGTCTTGGCCCGAAACGTCGACAGTGCTTCTCCCTATAGATGCTGCCTGGCCTGCTGTGTTCCACCAAAATTTTCAATGTACTTTTTTTTACACAAATTAATGATTACAGTAAGCTGAGCAGTGTTATAAACCAGAGGGCTAAATTTAAAATTCTGCAGTGGAAAGCTTAGTTGTATTTTTACTGCTGACTTGTGACCAACAGGAAGAGTTTAAATAAATTATTTTCTGTGACAACTGATTTGTCATAGGAACATTAACGCAGGTTCTTGGATCTTATTAACAACAGATTGGTGTCAGCAGAAGGTATAATTATAAAGGAAGATCAATACTTAGTCCTACAAAGGGAAAAATAATTGCATACAATAAACACTTCCATCGTTGCAACTCAACACTAAATGGTTTCCAACAACATATTGTACAAGGCAGATTACTCGATTTGCTTGCTAGTTAAAGCCATAAATAAAACATAAACTGCAATCCACTAGTAAATCTGTAGGGGCAGAATTTTAAACTTTCATTCCAAGGACAATAATTGCAGCACAAGTACAGAGCAGTGGCTTCTTAAGAATTCAGTCAAGTTCATTGATGCAAGATGTCATAAAAAGAACATTTGATTATGCCATATACCTAACATGATGAACCCTGGATAGTAGACATTGTTTGGTTATGAAGAATCAAACATCAAGAGCATTGATATCACTTAACCAGTTAAAGACTTATAGATTGCATGTTGGTGATGAGTTCATTCCCATTGTATCTATTGTTACGTTCCCCAGTAACCGGGTGACTTACCAGCAAAGATAGATAGGTCTGCTGAAGCCTGGTGCTACTATTTTCAAACGTTTTTATTTATAAAGGGGCACAAACATATGGTTAATACAAAACATTCAGATCATATACGTCGTCACAACTCAATCTAAAGCACAGGTATAGTAATAATCAATCAGAAATAAGCTCTATCGTTGTCTAGGGGTAATGTAGATATATATTGTTTGCTGGATATCTAAAAGTCTTTTGCGGTCACTGCAGTTCCACCAGCTGCCGTCGTTGTGGTGTCGCGTTGGTGCACTTTTGTTAGAAAGAGAGAGATTGAATGAAACATTTACCCGACAGGTTTTCCAACCTGTAGGAGTTCGTCGGAAGGCTCGTTGGGGAATGGACTCTCATCTGTGGCCTTCCCTGTAGCTAGGCCGTTCTTCCGTGGTGAGGTTGCCAATCCCAGGCAAGGAAAAGACGCACACGAACGCCACCACCGGCTGTCGCTATCAAAACGCTGTCGCAGGATTTCTAGCGTGTCTTCTGGTGCGTCTGAGGCCCCGCCTCGGCAGCCCACCTTTTATCTGGACTGGCAGGGTTGTAGATGTCAATCAGGGTGAGGGGTGAGGCAATCTTTCCCCCATCACCCAGCCCACGTTGCCCTAGGGCTTTACACGTGGTCTTCATGAGACAATAGTCAGAGTCACTTTATTCTGCTTCTCGGGAGAACGTGGTCTTCCGCACGTCTCCCTCTCTCTCTCCCATTTCCTGTGTCTATTCAGCACGTCTCTCCTCCTCTTGGGTCAGTTGACCCCCCCATGACTAGGGCTCTTGCGATTCTCACAAAGGAGGGGGCTGAGGTCATAACACTATATTTTAGATTTTAGATGCATATTAGATTTATACTGAGTTAAGTATTGTATGTAATTAGTTTTGCTACAATAAGTGTATGGGACATTGGAAAAAATTTTGAATTTCCCCATGGGGATGAATAAAGTATCTATCTATCTATCTATCTATCTATTTCAATATAACTCAGAATATTTTAGGATGTCTGTTGAATTGCCTCACTAGGTTAAATAATGCAAACTTAGTGTTATGTTACTTTAAGATATGCATGATTGGCAATTTTACAGCTTTTACTGGTCCACAAATCATAATCACTCTTCTACTAGAGCACTAGTAGTTGCAAAGTGCCAATGGCATTGTTGGTCTATAAAATGTCAGTTATATAATCATAGTGCCAATAAGTTACAGGTAACGTCTAGATGAACTCTTTTTAGTTTTCATTAACAACACTTCAGTGATGATTATGGCTATATGATGAATAAAGTATTACCTTATGTTAATTGGAAAGCAATATTAGTTTTTCAAGATATTTGCTCCAAATCAAAGAAATATCTCTTTCACAGTGCCTTTATGCATAATGATGCTAATAGCTGAGTGCCGTGTCCATTAAAGATATTCTCTCCTTAATTTGCTAACATTAACCATTAATAATAATTTTGCCAATATTATTCAATCTGATTTAGCTGCTTTATGATTCACAGACTATTTATAGGTTTCATGTCATGAATCAATGAAATAAATATAAAAGGCAACTTAAAAACCATGAACTGTGTTAACTTCACTTTTCCATGCTCTGGTATTTAAAATGTTTATTTAAAAAAAACACTATTAGTTTATTTGCATGGAACTACATAATCATTATTAGAATCAGGTTTATTATCACCGGCATGTGACGTGAAATTTGTTAACTTAGCAGCAGTAGTTCAATGCAATACATAATCTAGCAGAGAGAGAAGAAAAAAATAATAAATAAAATAAAACATGATAATAAATAAACAAGTAAATCAATTATGTATATTGAATAGATTTAAAAGAATGTGCAAAAACAGCAATACTGTATATTAAGAAAAAGTGAGGTAGTGTCCAAAGCTTCAATGTCCATTTAGGAATCGGATGGCCGAGGGGAAGAAGCTGTTCCTGAATCGCTGAGTGTGTGCCTTCAGGCTTCTGTACCTCCTACCTGATGGTAACAGTGAGAAAAGGGCATGCCCTGAGTGCTGGAGGTCCTTAATAATGGACGCTGCCTTTCTCAGACACCGCACTTTAAAGATGTCCTGGGTACTTTGTAAGCTAGTGTATCATTAACTGTATCTGTGTCATTAATCAAAAATTTTAGATTAAAATTAAATGATTTCCTCTAGACTGATACCTTCATTTGAACCTCATATAGACATTTAAATGTACCTCAGACTCATTAAGATTTGGATGACATGCCAGATGTTCTTTCATTGCAATACAGAAAGCAAGGAGAAAAACAATGTTGTCTTGCCAAGCCTGATAAAGGTTCTGGAGAAATAATTCTCAGGACAACCCTGAGTGAAAATGATTTTAAACAACAGGAGTCTATCTGTAATGCAGCTACTGTTGTCAAATTGCTCCATCACAATAAGAAACACTGGATATGAAAGAGCAGAAAATGAAAATGTCAGAGGTGATGAGAGTGACACCCTTTTTAAAAATCATATTGGGTCACAATTTTGTCAATTGAATCAAACAGGATGCCTATTTGGCCTACCGTGTCCGCAAGTGACCAGTCAGGATCCATACCATAAGACATAAGAGCAGAATTAGGCCTTTTGACCCATCGAGTCTGCCCCACCATTCAATCGTGGCTGATCCTTTTTTACCTCTCCTCATCCTTCTCCCCATAACCATTTATGCCATGCCCAATCAAGCTTTGTCTCAAATACGCCCAAAAACCCGGCCACCACAGCTGCCTATAGTAATAAATTCCACAAATTCACCACCCTATGGCTAAAGAAATTTCTCCGCATCTCAGTTTTAAATGGACATCCCTCTATCCTGACATTGTGCCTTTTTGTCCTAGGCTCCCCCACCATGGGAAACATCCTTTCCACATCTACTCTGTCTAGGCCTTTCAACATTCGAAAGGTTTCAATAAGATTCCCCCCCCCCATCCTTCTAAATTCCAGCGAGTACAGACCCAGAGCCAACAAATATTCCTCCCTCTCATTCCCGGAATCATCCTTGTGAACCTCCTTTTGACCCTCTCCAATGCCAGCACATCTTTTCTTAGATGAGGAGCCCAAAACTGTTCACAATACTCGAGATGAGGCCTCACAGTGCCTTATAAAGCCTCAGCATCACATCCCAGCTCTTGTATTCCGGACCTCTTGAAATACATTAACATTGCATTTGCCTTCCTCACTACCGACTCAACTTGCAAGTTAACCTTTAGGGTATTCTGCACAAGGACTCTCAAGTTCCTCTGCATCTCAGATTTTTTGATTTTCTCCCCATTTAGTAAATAGTCTGCACATTTATTTCAATTACCAAAGTGCATGACCATGCATTTTCCAACATTGTATTTCATTTGCCACTTTCTTACCAGTTCTCCTAATCTGAGTCCTCAAAACTACCTACTCCTCCACAAATCTACGTACCATCTGCAAACTTGGCAACAAAGCCATACAGATTAATATTATCTTCTAGTACTTAACCCATAGCCTCCCATACCTAAGCAATTCAGACACACCTTAAATGCTGTCAACAAATCTGCAGGAGACTCTGAAGAGGCTCTAAATTGCATGTATTCTTTGCTAAGTTAATTGAGAGTATTTAATGGTCTTTTGGATGTAAAGATTGGGGAAATAATGTTCTCTTACCTCACAAATGTCATCCTTAACCTGAAGGAACAAACATCAATGAAAATATATACAAATTAATGCTAAAATTTCACAGATAAAACCTGGCATAAAGTTCTTGTTTTCCTCCTGTTAAGAATACAAATTACATTCCTAAACACTACAGTAAAAGGCACATTGGAAATCAGTGGAGCCTGCAAGTTTCCTGCTCTGACTGATGAAATATGATATAAAATTGACACAACATTGGCAATTCAAGGGAATAAAGGTCAGAACTGTATCTAGGGGCAGGGGTGGGTGAATATGTTTGTATTACAGAAACCTTGGCCTTTTAAATGCCACAAGCTGATGAATCTGGTGCAGAAACATACCTTTCAGTTTGATGAGATGTCAGTTTTGTTCAGAGCTGATCAAATGAGATGAATGAAACCTAAACAAAATAAAAAAAAATCATTTCTGTCAGCAATACTTTAGACATTAAAGGAAGCGGAATACTGGGTCAGAACTGTGGGTCAGAGAGATTTCTTTTAAGCAAATAGCAATCACTGCAGAATGATGCTCACTGGTCAACTTGACTGCCGGCAATACCAATAGGCTATTTTTTTGCCTAGAAAGGGCATATAATACAGAGCAAATAACAAAGGAAGGTAAAAGCAAACAAGGTCTAATTTCATGTTTTGTTGTTTGTTCTAATTGTACTAATAATTACAAACATAAACTAAATTATATGTAATGGTTTGCCAATTTAAATGTAAATCACTGTTACAAATGTAAACATTAATCATGATGACACAATAAAGGTTTGTAGGTTTCTGTTCGTACTATGGACAAACTCCATCATTTTTAAAAAAAAAAGATTGGCCTTATTTGTCGCATGCATATAGAAACGTACAGCAAGAAGTGTCATTTGGATCAAATCAATTCAGCGAGGATTGTGCTGGGAAGCTCACAAGTCTCACCGAGCTTCTGGCACTAACATAGCATGCCCACAACTCTCTCTAAACTGGATGTCTTTGGAATTGTGCGGGAAACATAGGGGGGAGGTTTCCTATGGTGGGAATGTCTAAGTCCGGAGGGCACTAACTCAAAATTGAGGGGCGTCCTTTCAGAACAGAGATGAGGAGAAATTTCTTTTGCCAGAGGGTGGTGAATCTGTGGAATTTATTGTCACAGACAGCTGTGGAGGCCAAGTCTTCGTGTACATTTAAGGCAGAAGTTAATAGATTCTAGTTTGGTCAGGGCATGAAGGGATATGGGGTTGGGGTTGGTGGGGAGTGAGAAGGCAAGAGCTGAGAGGAAAAATAGATCAGCCATGATGAAATGGCAGAGCCGACTCAATGGGCCAAATAGCCTCATTCTTATCTTATGGAAACTCGAGTACCCAGAGGAAACTCACGTGGTCATGGGGAAAAAGTACAAACTCTTTAAAGACAGGTGGGAATTGAACCATGATCATAGAGCTGGCACTAATAGAATTATACTAACCGCTACACTACCATGACACCCTCAACCTATTTCCATATAGCCACTGAACGAGAGTAGACTTTTCAACCTAAACTGCTGGCTGATGTGAAACAAAGATTAAAAATGACTGTTAAAGGAAAAACGTGAGTTTTTGTTAAAGTACTGTTACGAACCCCGTAACTGGGTCACTTACCAGCAAAGATAGAGAGGTCCGCTGAAGTCTGATGGTACTATTTTTAAACGTTTTTATTTATAAAGGGGCACAAAAGTAAGGTTAATACAAACATTCAGATAATATACGTCGTCAATACTCAATCTAAAGCGCGGGTATAGTAATAATCAACAATAAGAAGTAGCTCTATCGTTTGTCTAGGGGTAAAACTATTGTCCGATGGAAATATGAAAGTCTCGCCAGTTCATGAAGTCTTTTAGCCGTTTGGGGACCGCTGGGTTTTCATGGGTTGGAGAGAGAAAATAAACTTGCAGCCTTTTGGACTCAAATCGTTGAATCGGGAACGTGAGTTCCCCGTTGTCAGTTCGAAATCCTTTTCGGGGTTATCAGCCACTCGTTTCCCAAGCTAGGGGAACCGAATCATGCATGGCTCCCGAACAGCTTCCCGTCCTTACGGGAGCGATGAGCTCCGTCTGGTGCGTCGCTGGGGTACTGCCTCCTGCTGTCCCCTTTTTATCGTGACTGGCAGATTTGTAGATGTCAATCAAGGTAGGGTGATACAATCCCCACCCCACATTGCCCGAGGGTGTCCATGTCCCTGAGAGCCAGCACGTAGTATAAAGTTGCAATTCACACAAGTGTCTCTAAGAACAATGGTCAAATCCTTTGCATTGTCTCTCATTTCCTGGGTCCAAGACCCGAATTAATAGCGATCTTGCGATTCTCAGGAAGGAGGGGGCTGGTCCCGCACCCTTCGGCCCCTCAGAGCTGTGGTACATTCATAACACCCCCTTTCTTCAAAGCGTTTTCACCAGTGGTGAAAACGAAGTAGTACAGAGTCTTACAGGATTTTAGAATCTAACACAATACACAAGCTTTTCTTTTTTCTAACTACAGAGCCATACAGTTATACATTTAATTCAGCATCTAGATAAACAATCCGCTAGCACATTATCACTCCCCTTAATGTGCTGTATCTTAATATCGAATTCTTGCAGCATCAGACTCCAGCTTAATAACCTCCTGTTTTTATTTTTCATATTGGCCAGGAATACCAACGGGTTGTGATCGGTATAGACCACTAGGGGTTTTTGCGCTGGACAAATGTACACTTCGAAATGTTGTATCGCCAACACAAGTGCCAACAATTCCTTTTCCACGGTAGAGTAATTCCTCTGGTGTCTATTGAACTTCCGAGAGAAATATGCTACCGGGTGCTCCACTCCATCCCCTGCTTGCTGTAAGAGGACCGCTCCTGCAGCCTCATCACTGGCGTCCGTTGCCAAGGAGAAGGGGGCTAACAAATCGGGTGCTTTTAACACAGGGTGATGGCACAATATGGCTTTTAACTTTTCAAAGGCATTCTGACAAGAATGACCCCACTCAAATTTTTCCTCCTTCCGTAAGAGTTTTGTAAGGGGGAGCACAATGTCCGCGAAATTTTTACAGAATTTCCGATAGTATCCCACCATGCCCAAAAACCTCCTCAGGGCCCTTTTATTGTAGAGTACAGGGACCTCGGAAATAGCCCGGACCTTCGCCTGCACAGGGGCCAACTGCCCTTCTCCCACCACATACCCCAAATAGGTGATCGTGGCATGACCAAATTCACTCTTTGCGAGGTTTACTGTAAGGTGGGCTGCCAACATTTGGGTAAACAGATTTTCTACAGCCTCCAGGTGCTTCCCCCAGGTGTCATTCCAAACTACCACATCATCAAGATAAGCCTTGGTGTGGGTTAACCCCTTTATCACAGCGTCTATCATCCGCTGAAATGTCCCTGGGGCATTTTTCATCCCAAACGGCATAACGTTGTACTCATACAACCTGGACGGGGTGACAAAGGCTGAAATCTCTCGAGCCCTGTCTGTTAAAGGAACGCACCAGTACCCCTTTAACAAGTCAATTTTTGTGATGTACCTCGCCTTCCCCACTTGATCAATGCAATCATCCACCCGGGGAATAGGGTAAGCATCTGTCTGGGTGACCGCGTTGACCTTCCGGTAATTGGTACAGAATCTTATGGTACCGTCCGGTTTTGGGACAACCACGCAAGGAGAAGCCCACGCGGAAGAGGATTCGCGGATTATCCCAGCAGCTAGCATATGTTCAATCTCCTTTTCTACTAGCTGGCTCTTTTCAGAATTCATCCGATACGGGGCCTGTTTTATAGGTTGGGTTGAGGTAACTATCACATCATGTTGCGTCCCACTACACCTTCGGGGAACATCTGGACAGAAGTCTGCATGCCGGTTAATGAGCTGTATTACCTGCTCCCGCTGTTCAGGCTTTAAGTGGCTAACTTTCTCTGCAAGGCTTGCCAATAGGATAGAGTTCTCCAATCTGGTGGGGACTATACCTATCTTTTCAAATCATTCTGGTCCCTCCTTACCATCCCCCTCTACCTCATCGGCTTTCATGGCCGCACCAACCACCGCGGGGGTGGTTTCATGATACCTTTTCATCATGTTCACGTGAACTAACTGGGTCGGCTTTCGCCGGTCGGGGGTTTCAATCACGTAATTCAGCGAGTCTATTTTCTTACGCACTGTATATGGTCCGTGAAACCTCGCCCGCAGGGGGTGGGTAACTACCGGGAATAGGACCAAGACCTGGTCGCCTACGTGAAACTCTCGTTCTCTCGCTCTCGGGTTATACCACTGACTCATTTTATCCTGGGAGTCTTTAAGGTTTTCTTTTGCCAAGGCGCATACTTTATGCAGCCTTTCCCGGAATTTCAGCACATAGTCGATCACACTGACTTGGACGGTCGGGCTAGACCACTTTTCTTTCAGTAGGGTTAGAGGTCCCCTGGGCCTGTGACCGAAAATGAGCTCAAACGGACTGAACCCCAGGGAGCACTGGACTGTATCCCTTACGGCAAATAACAAAAGGGGTAAAGCCTCATCCCAGTCTCGAACGTTCTCCTGACAATAAGCTTTAAGCATGGTCTTTAGGGTAGCGTGGAACCTTTCCAACGCTCCTTGGGATTCCGGGTGATACGCAGAGGCCAGAATCTGTTTTACCCCTAACTGGGTCATCATCTGCCGAAATGCGCTAGACGTGAATGTACTTCCCTGGTCCGATTGTATCTCCTTAGGCAGCCCCACTGTGGTAAAGAATTTAATAAGGGCCTTCACCACCACAGAGGTCCTAATATTACCCAGAGGCACGGCCTCTGGAAATCGTGTAGCGGCACACATCAGGGTCATGATATACTGCCGCCCACTCGCAGTTTTAGGTAAGGGTCCCACAAAATCCACAATGATTCGGGAGAAAGGCTCCTCGCATGCGGGGATGGGTTGGAGGGGTGCCTTAGGGATAACTTGGTTCGGCTTTCCCACCACTTGGCATGTATGACACCTTTTACAATATTCAGTAATATCTTTTCTCAGGTTTGGCCAATAGAACTTTCTCTGAACCCGATCCACTGTCTTCTTTATTCCCAAATGCCCACCTAAGGGTCCCTTATGAGCTAAGTTCAAAATTTCGTCCCGATATACTTTCGGAACTACTACCTGATGTACCACCGCCCAGTCCTTATCGACCGGTACCGCGGGGGGCCTCCATTTCCTCATCAACACACCCTCCTTCAGGTAGTAACCCTTGGGCTCTGTCTCAATCTCGGTCTCAGAAAGAACCGACTCCCTCAAGGCTGTCAGCTCCTCGTCACCTCCCTGTTCCCGTACAAACTCTCTTCTTGCTAAGGGCAGGTCTATTTCCCCCCACCCCCCTTTTCTCTCTCCTCCCTCCCTACTCTCCGGTTTACCTTCCTCTGACCCTCGCTGGTACAGAGTCGGTAGAAACGTCTCGGCCAAATCAAAACTGGCTAAATTTAAACTGCTCTCATTCTCAGCTGCCTTTTTCGACATGCTGCGAGTGACCGCGCATGCGGGATAGACCTTAGGATCTGAGGGAGTGGCCTCAACCCTCGCAGGCTGGGTTGTCAGCTTCACGGCTGCACCCATCTTCCCACCCGCTAGGTCGTTACCCAGAAGGACGTCCACGCCTTCCCCCGGCAACTCCGGCAGGACCCCCAATTCCACTGGTCCCGACACCAACTCGCAATCTAGAAGGACCCTATGCAAAGGCACCACTTCGGTCCGTTTTCCTATGCCTCTCAGGGCTATCTCTCCCGTCTGAGGTCCGAATTTTAACACGTTATGGCTAATCAATGATAGCTCCGCCCGTGTCTCTCCAAATCCGTACGGGAATTGGTGGGTCCCCCTCCCTCAAAGACATGGTTCCTTCGGAACTAAACGTCTCCCGCCCCTCCTGTATTCCATCTACCGGGGGCCCTCTCGTCAATTTTCTGATCGACGTAATACAGCCTATAGTGATAGCTGCTTTCCCTTTTTCTGGCTCCTTCCTCGGAGCGGGGCATTTTGATGCAATATGTCCCACCTTTCCACAATTAAAACAGGTCAAACCAGGAAATCTCCAGGTTTCCGGCCTGTTATCCTCACTTTTCCTGCTAGCTCCCGGCGGTGTTTCTCCCTTAGCCAGCGGGCTTTCCCTACCATTCCGACGGTCTCTCGGGTAACTTTTTGGCGAGGAAAACTTTGTCCTGTGGGTTAGGGCATATTCATCTGCGAACCTAGCAATTTCTGAGATGGACTTATTCGGCTTCTCATTCAAATACATCCGGATCTCCTCCGGAACTCACCCTTTAAAGTCCTCAATCAAAAATAACTCCCTGAGATGCCCATGATCGTCGCCCACCGTTTCTGCGGTGCACCAACGGTCCAAGAGCACCCCATTCTCATGGGCAAACTCGGTATACGTCTGATTCCACCCTTTTCGTAAATTTCTGAACCTTTGTCTATAAGCTTCAGGTACTAGCTCATAACTCCGGAGAATGGCCTCCTTTACTTTGGCATAATTCTCCGCTTCCCCCTCCTCGACGGACAACGCTGCATATGCTCGTTGTGCCTTCCCTTTTAACACACTTTGTAACAACGCCACCCACTGCTCTTTGGGCCACTTCTGATTTACTGCCACCTTTTCAAAAAGCAAGAAATAACTATCAACATCCAACTCTTCGAATGGAGGTTCTACCCTTAACTCCCGACTAACATTAAACCTCTCCTCTCGGTCTGACCCTTGATCTCTTCGCTCTTTCTTTAACTTCTCCATCTCCAAGTCATGTTTCCTGTTTTTCTGCCTCCTCATACTCTCTCTCCTTCTCAGCTCTTTCTTTCTCTTTTTTAGCTGCTTCCAGCTCCTTTAGCTGGAGCTCATGATCCCGTTTCACCTTTAATTCCTTTAGTTGGAACGCCTGCTTCCTTTCCTTCTCCTTCTCAGCTACTTCCAGCTGCTTTACTTTAAATTCATGTTCCAACCTTAATTTCTCCAACTCTAACTGATCCGTCCCACTCGCCTTTTCAGATATATTTTCCAAATCCTCAGCTGTAAACACCTTCTTCCCAATGTAATACTGAGTTATGACCCTTCGCACTTCCCGCTTTTTCATTGATGACCTCACCTCTGTGAGGCTTAACCCCTTCGCCAGATTTACCAAGTCTAATTTTGTAGCCGCCTCTAGTGTCCGGTCTTCCATAAATTCATCCACGTCCATCTTTGCTGGTTTCCCGTCTGGCTACCCGTTACCAGATCCAAATTTTTGACTTAAGCCCGATTCACTGGCCCTCCAATTTGGTATCAAATCCTGAGACGAGTATCCCAACGTTGTTACGAACCCTGTAACTGGGTCACTTACCAGCAAAGATAGAGAGGTCCGCTGTAGTCTGATGGTACTATTTTTAAACGTTTTTATTTATAAAGGGGCACAAAAGTAAGGTTAATACAAACATTCAGATAATATACGTCGTCAATACTCAATCTAAAGCGCGGGTATAGTAATAATCAACAATAAGAAGTAGCTCTATCGTTTGTCTAGGGGTAAAACTATTGTCCGATGGAAATATAAAGGTCTCGCCAGTTCATGAAGGCTTTTAGCCGTTTGGGGACTGCTGGGTTTTCACGGGTTGGAGAGAGAAAATAAACTTGCCAGCCTTTTGGACTCAAATCGTTGAATTGGGAACGTGAGTTCCCCGTTGTCAGTTCGAAATCCTTTTCGGGGTTATCAGCCACTCGTTTCCCAAGCTAGGGGAACCGAATCATGCGTGGCTCCCGAACAGCTTCCCGTCCTTACGGGAGCGATGAGCGATGGTGTCTCCGTCTGGTGCGTCGCTGGGGTACTGCCTCCTGCTGTCCCCTTTTATCGTGACTGGCAGATTTGTAGATGTCAATCAAGGTAGGGTGATACAATCCCCACCCCAGATTGCCCGAGGGTGTCCATGTCCCTGAGAGCTGGCACGTAGTATAAAGTCGCAATTCACACAAGTGTCTCTAAGAACAATGGTCAAATCCGTTGCATTGTCTCTCATTTCCTGGGTCCAAGACCCGAATTAATAGCGATCTTGCGATTCTCAGGAAGGAGGGGGCTGGTCCTGCACCCTTCGGCCCCTCAGAGCTGTGGTACATTCATAACAGTACATCAGTGTATACTCCTTTTAAGGTGGAGGTGAGAGGGATTTGTTTTGTCACAGGGAAGCTTGTGAATTTTGGAATTCTCTAGATCTCAGTGAGTCAAATCGTCTTCTTCTGAGTTGTTAGAAAGTATGGAATATAAAATCTGTACAGCATTAAATTATCCATTTCCTTGCTAATGCGTTTGTTCTACATAGCTTTCTCTTGGAGCACATAATTATCATGTAAAATTCCCGCATTACAAGATGTAGACAGAGCTTCCCAGATTTTACACTGGACGACAATGAAGTCGAAGCCCCAGCTCTTCACACTGGAACGGAGGTGTGAAGCCAGAATGTTGCACGGTCTGAGGCTGGGCCGTTTTCACCCGCAAGCCTTACTTACATTTTTCCAATAGACTCCTGCTTGACGTCACCGATGACTGAGAATCAGAAAAGATGCTGCTGCATATTTCCACTGGCGACTAAAGTAAAGTGACCTCTACGAGGTGAATTGAGGAAGGATCGTCAATGGACAGTTTTGCCCACCAGCTAAGTTTGTCTTTGTTTCTTTGCAGCTTTTTGTTCCCATCTTACTGTGCCTCTTGCTCAGTGTCTTCTGAGAGCTTTGATTGAAGCTTTATTCCTTCATCCAATTTTTGATGAATCTGATAAAAAGACGATTCCTTAGTACAGATCTCTGGAGAATGATGCTCATTTCATCCTACCTCATTTTCTTTTTCCATGACCTCTGTTTCCTGCTTCATAAGCAATCACTAAACTATGTTCCAAGATTGCCACTATTTATTGAACTTCTGGTTATTATTGCAGATGTAGTGCTAAATCAGATACTTCCTGTAAAGCAGTACTTGTAACAGTTATGCGCATTCCCACAGATCTTTGTGTGCTCAAAAAGAAGTCAGCTTGATGATTTGGCATAATTTGTCCTCTCCAAATCCATATTTACCCATGGTGACCATATTGCCATGGTGTACTTGAACTATTCCAATAATCTTCCCCTGGCTCATGCTAAACGTTCGATGCTCATGTTTCTATTCTCTCTGCTCCTTCGCATATAATAGTTTTGTTAGGAGTTAAACTGATTAGCAGCAGAGGTAAAATTTTATTCATATATCTGATAATTTAATATCTACACTGACAATGTAGGGTGGCGGGGCGAAGATGCATCTCTACCAAAGGCGCTTCTTCCCCTCGCTAGCCTGCAGGTCTCCTTTGGGCAATGTGTAGTGCTTGTTTAGCCTCCCCGCCCCCCCGAATCAGGGTGACATGAAGACATGGGTGCAGGTGGTGAATGGTCGTATAAGCATCTGGTGCACATCACAAGTTCTGGTTATGTGACTACTGACACCAGGCAGACAATCTCTGAAGGGTGCTGATGATGTCTGGGGTCACCGATCTTGAAAAAGGCACTGCCCAGAAGAAGGCAATGGCAAACCACTTCTGTCGAAAAATTTGCCAAGAACAATCATGGCCAAGACCATGATCGTGCACATCATACAACACGACACATAATGATGCTGATCATGCTGACAATGCTAGTCAAAATAAACACAACATTTCAAAAATATTCTCTTTTTCTCCAGTTGCATAATATAAAACACTAAATATCCAAAATTATATATCGTTGCACTGCTAATGGTTGACACATATAATCAGCAACATTTGTATGCTGCAAGATCTTCTGCTAATCTAGGGTGACTTTTATTTCCTGAGATTAATTACAGGTATAGCTCTGTGAAACAATGTACTCATAGTGGTATGTGGCTGTGAATTTTAACAGGTACATGTTCTAAGATTATTGAGATGGCTATAGATTTCGAAATTGTTTGTTCTAATGTAGCAACAAGCTTACACCTTCATCAATCACTGGAAACAAATTTGGGCAATTCTGCTTGCATCATCTACCATGTGACACGGTAGGTTGTCCCACTTTAATCGAGCAAATATTAATTTGGTAAAATTGACTGTGGACTCTATGTAAACCCAGTACAGTAATAAATCAGAAAACAAATACCTGTACCACTAGAAATTTACCATCCAATCAGTGAGATAAAAGAGCATGTGCTGCTTACAAGGTCTCCACAACAAAGATAATGAAGTCACCTTCGGTGTTAAACAGTTAAATAAAAATATAAAATATAAATACAAAAGATGTGCTCTGAATGTCAGCATAAAAGGAGAATAAAGGATACTGCAAATTTTTCTGAATAAATTACTGTTGGGAAAGGCTGCTTCAGGATAAAAGCTTACTATCTAGGGGGAACATGAATGATTGCTGTGGGGTCAAGAGACAGGAAATGTACTACTGTGTACTGTAAATTAAACTAATTTATAAAAAGAGCTGGCAAACATAAACACAAAGGATGCTTGCTCATTAAATGCATAGATTTTGGGAGATTATTGCTTATTTCAAGTAAAATGCATTTAGGATGCATCAAGGCAGAAACTAAACAAACCGTTTTACAGATTTCGAAACAGAACTCCTTGCCTTCAGCACAAAATGCGATAAATTTTCTGAAAATCTTTGGGGAAGTACGTACTACATAACAGCAGGAGTGAGAAATATATTGATAATAATCAACCTCAAAATTAGTGGGCTGGATCGTGCTGGCTGTGGCCAATGGCTCCGAAGGGAATGGTTGATGTTCAGCCACTCTCAGATAAATAACGCCTGGTATTACAGTGGGTCCTTGTGATATCCAGCTGTAGAGCTTGAATCTGCTGGGAGTTCCCAGCCTGGGGCTTGGAATCTCCCTCCTAATCAACACATTCCAAACCTGCTGTAGGATCAGCAACCCCACCCAATTTATTGGAAGTCTCACACCTGGAGATTAAAGGTAAGTTCTTGTTTTACATCTTTATTTTGATTTAATGGACATGTACAGTATTTCTTAGTGTTTTAGTATGATGTTTTGTTTTAAGCAATCTTAGGTTTTTAAATACCAGAGCTTTGAGAGTCTGTCTGGGCAGTCACTTGATTTGGGCCTTAAGGGGATACCACATTAGCCTATTCAGCACTGTGATTTTGCAATGCCTTGGGAGGATCTGCTTGTGCAGTCCTTTTAACCCGGACAAGTAAGTATGAGCGAGCAGGGACCTGCTTATTTCATAGTGTAATAAATACAAAGAAAGGTGGAAGTAGAAATAGACAGCATGGATCGAATGATACAACTCTATCCCCTACCACAATGCCTTCCCATACCTGCCTTGAACCTCCAACCCCGAAAACCTTTCCCTCCACCTGCTTTGTGCTATTATTCGCTGAGTGACAGGCTGGGTCAGAGTGTGGAATGGCTGACGACAGTGGGTTTGGGCCAGTGGACACACAACAGCGTTCCCAGACACCTTCCTTCCCCTGGTCATACTCCTCCACAACTCCCAGCAGGAACCTGCCCAAGTCCCAGCAGTACGCCTTCCCTTACCCCTGCTCCATATTCCCAGCTACAAATATTGAAAATAACTTGCATGTTTTATTTACTGATCTGTCACATCGCTAAGACACCATTGAAGTAACCCACCTGTATTGAATGTGTCCATCATTTTCTTAGTTAATCATATTGTTTGTCCCAGGCTATTTTCATTGTTTAATTTCTGTCCCTGCTCCCGGTCTCCTATATGTGTGCTATCTCGATAAAAGGGAAAGATCTTTTCAGTAGAGCTGGTCTCATGTCATCCTTGCATTGGATCAAGGACCTGCTCTTTTGAGTCAATGCGATAGCTGGGGTTCACTAGCCATGGCCATCCCACGTAGAAAGGTGATGTGCACATTTCTTCCGCTGCTCAATGGTGAATTTAGTGACGTGGAGTGGCAAGTCTCCAATGGACAGCTACAAAGCAACAGCCGTGAACATTGCTCCACAATCCCAGCCTCAGAATTCAGATACTTTGACAGCAGCATCGCTGCCCGAGCAAGGTACAATAGGAGGAGGAGGAGGTGGAGGGGGCCAGCTCAAAGAAATAGCTGGTTGGTACAACTTCAGCTCACAAAAGAGACTGTGGAAAAGGTCGACCATTTTCAATATCCCAGAGCCCACCAATCATTAGCCAAGGCAGACAAATATGGTGAAATTCACCGGGAAGTTAGTGCTATAAAGGGAGTGATAGGACTGCCCCAGTCATGTGACAAAATATGAAATATATTGTTCGCTTGTCAGAAACCGGACTCCCAAGCAATCAGAGAATGAGCTTCGTAACGGTAGGAGATAACTGGGTAACAAGAACAAAAATAAATGAGCGACGTTTTCAAAGCCTCTTCAAAAAAGGGTAACATCTACACCTTCCTGTAGGAATTGCTGAGCCAGTTGGTTTAAGCCTAGCAAAAGTGACAGAGAGGGTGCACCATCTCTCATACTACTCAACTACCCTTCAGCCTGCCCGTTTGAATGCCTTCTCCCCAGCGCCCTACCTCTCCCTACAGCAGGGTCTGGGATCCCACAGTGGGCTCATCGGCCACTTATGGAACTGGAGTCCAAACAATTTATCCCAAGAGACTACCTAAGCAACAAAATAAAGACTCCAGTGGTGTTCTTCTGGCATTATATAGGTCATTTTTCGCAATCTGTTATCACACTCTTTACTGCTTGTTATAAAACATGAATTTACTGTCTGTATTTTTATACAGACTTAAACTGCTATCTTCTCTGTTCTATGAGCCTAAATCCAAATCTCCTGCAGTACTGCTCTCACATAGCAATGTGCACTCTTACATTTATAATCACCACAGAACCCCATAAAAATCAGTTTCCCTCTCCAGTCCTCAGCCCTTTACTGTCCTATTTCACATCTCCTCTCCCTAGCCTTTCATCTGACATACACGGCTCTTGAGTCACTTCCTCTATGCAAAGCAGTGCTTTCCTGACTGCTGGTCTATTCCTAGTTCAAGCTCCAGTTAGTGACCCTCATTCAAACTTGGTCAGGAGCTATACATTTTCATTCATGAACATTTTTGATGCTGCTTTAGTGGTACATCATACCTTTTGCACCATGAAATTTGCTACTGGGCCCCATGAACAAAATGATCATTGACAGCCATCACAACAAGTGTACAGCACATCTATTTGAGAGCACTGGAATATCTAAGAATACTCTGTTTTGTACTGGTCTGGAACTTACTGAATAGTACTGTGATTGAGTATTAGCTGAAAGTTTTGGCTAGAAATCTAAAACACAAATTACAGATTTCACAATTTCGGTGTTGCGGGAAAACTAACAATACTGTGAGATTGCCCACCGCCTTTAGCTCTCAAGCCTTGCTGAATTCTCTCGAGACTATATTTCAAAATCGAAGCGGTGGGGCTGAGTCTGTTGAACTAAATAGGAGTAGCTGAATGGACGTAGGAACTGAAGATCTGACTCTCCAATGGAAGTCTGAATGCCCTGGTTTTGGTGAATGCCACAGGGAGACAATTGGCATCCTGGAACATGCCTTGGCATTGCATCTATCAGTCAAGATTCAGAGGTCAATTCCGGAGGCAGAGTTACCAGCAGTGGCTCAGATTAGTCTGGTTCAAACAGATCCGTTTCCCCATTGTGGCCTAAACTATTCACTCAGCGTGAATATATACTTCCACACTGTAGGAATGGTGTTACATGGCGACTTACATCTGCTGCACTTCCAGCATAGGAGTGCTCTACATGTTGAGGGGAATAATTCAATTCCAACAATAAATTGCAAGGCAATTTATTTTACTTCCTGTCATTCATGCAGCTCAGAAGGAAAATGCAACAAGGTGCGACCTTCTTGGTGGCTTTCAGTGGGCGTTACCACTCGGGACTGTAATGATTACTGTAGACCAGCCATCAGCTAATCAACATCTTGCCCTACTTGAATAATAAAATTATATTTACTTGTTTCACACTGCTTTCACTTAAGGCAGCGGCTTTTATTAAGCATTTGTTGTCCTCAAAGCAGCATAACATTATATTCCATTGTGCTGCCTGCAGGCTGCACCAAGGCAGGCTTGATAGATAGACTCTCCCTCAAGCTTCTTTGAGATGTGGGCCATTTCCAGTCGATGATTTATTTGTACAATAAAAAATGAAAAGCATCACCCAAGTTCTTGTCCCTAAGTGGGTTAAATGAAGAAAGAAAGGATTTCAGGAGGGCAACAATTCTGAACTTGATATTGGGACATCCAACAGGTTTGAGCAATACATGAACCAGCAAGTGTTGAGAGGAAGGGTGAAGGGGAGTTTATGGGGATGTATGAGTAAGCATGGGATTACTGTACTACAGATTGATGAGTGATTGTTGGCTCAGACGTAGTTTCCATACAGTCATAGAGAGAGCACTACAGTACAGAAACAGTCCTTCAATCCATCTAGCCTACTGTTATCCAGAGCAACGCACACAATGACACGTGAAGCTAGGTGGGTTGGAAAGGTTAAGGGCTGGAGAAGAAGGAATCTGATAGTGAAGAGAGTGGGCCAGGCATTATGTGGTGCTGAAATACAGGTGAGGAGAAGGAGCGAGAGGCCAGAGTGGGGAATGGAAGAAGGAAGGGGGAGGGCAAAACAATTACCAGAAGGAGAAATTGATGTTCACACTGTCCATGTTGGAGACTACCTAGACGGAATACGGGGTGTTGCTTCTCCATTGTGGCTAAGGATGAGACCATGGATTGACATGTTGGAATGGGAACAGGGATAGGAATTAAAATTGTTGGCCACTGGGAAATTCGGCTTTTGGTGGATGGAGTGGAGCTGATCGACAAAGCGGTCCCCCTATTTATGTCACGTCTCACTAACGTAGAGGAGGTCAAATCGGGAGCACTGGATCAAAGAGATGACCTGAAAGATTCACCCGTAAAGTGTTCCCTCACCTGGAAGAACTGTTTGGGGCCCTGAATGAAGCGAAGGGAGGAGATAAGTGGGCAGGCATAGCATTTCTTTCACTTGCAGGGGTATTTGCCAGGAAGGAGATCAGTGGGAGGGACAGAGGAACAAATGGACAAAGGAATCATGGCAGGAGTGATGCCTGTGGAAAGGGGAGAGCAGATATTGTTATTTGGCCTATTCCCATTGATACCAACCATGCAATATAACTCTATGAATGTAAGGTTTACGCAGGACATGAATTCTGCAAAGGAAGATATTCAGGCAATGTCTGGAGGGAATTCAGGAAATCATGTATGAAGCAAAAGCCAGGTGTTGTGTTAGGATCTTTCAACTTGTGTAATTGCAGAGCTCAGTCAGTTATAACTGCTATTGCCCAGTGGATCTGTTGGCTACTTTTAAGTTGCTCACTCCAAACAGCTTTTAACAATGATCAGTGTGCAGATTTCATGCTGATTTTTGTCTTTATCTAATAAACGTAAAACTGCAAACTATATGCAACGAACCTGGAGGTCTGCTTGCAAAAGCTACTTTATTGAATTCTTTATGGATGGCATTGCCAATAAGATGGTTGATCGTAGAGCTTGCTGTCCATTGTCTACGAAGAATCTTGAGAAATGGAGCATTCATTTAAAGTGAAAGGAAGAGGTCAACATTAGACTAAATGCATTCAATCTCTTAACTTCCAGCTCTCTTAGTCATCTTCTGTTTCAGTTATTCAGGAGAATACACTTTGTAGGCACTAAGTATCAGCAGTTAGATGTTGCACTGACTGAACCTTGAGTAATTTGGTGCTCTTAAGTTACGATCAGTACACACTTTGACTATTACAGTTTAAAACTGCTGTTATTACCTCCAGTTTAAGGAGTAATTAACTCCTGTAGAAGGTCAAATTTCTGTGCACTAAATGCATTGTCAGGTAAAATGTTATGCCCAATGACAATTAGATAAAGGATATGAAGATATGTTTACAGATTCTGTAAGATTCCTTCTGAGATGAAAGGAATTTGATTTAGATTGCCAGTATCTCTGATGGCTCACTCTGTAATGGGAGACAATTCTGCCACAGTAATGAATACAAGAAAATCTGCAGATGGTGGAAATCCAAGATACATGCACAAAATTCTGGAGGAGCTCAGCAGGCCAGACAGCATCAATGGAAAAGAGTAAACAGTCAACATTTCGGACTGAGTCCCTTCACCAGGATTGGAAAAAAAAAGATGAGAAGTGGTAATGCATAATGGTAATCAATAATGAATGTTTGTGGTCTAACTTTCTGAGGTCTTCTGCTGCAATCCCCCTTTGAACAAAATTCGAGCTGCAGCCAATGGAAGAAAGTGTTCAGGTGGCAGACTGGGAGAAGTCTCACATAGAGTCCTGACATTTGCCCATCCTTGGAAAGTAGAGGCTCAGATTTAACAGTGTCATTCCAGAGTGTCTGCCCTTCATTTGTAAGTTTTGTATTTACGGCAGGGCGATAAACCAAGATAGCTTGTTATTGTGGAGTTTATGATGTACCTGGAAGATTTCCAGCAGAATATAAAAGTCAGTTAAAAATGAGAAATTGGTTGCTCTACCCACAGTTGCACAACACAAAAGATATACATCCAGAAACACCAAGCCTAAAATCAGTAATATTATACTTCATGGCATTATAAACTGTGCACTTAAACAAAAGAGCCTAGGCATCTAAATTCTTCTGCTTCAGGTGATGAGATGGGGAACATTTTAACAGTCCACAACCATTCAAGTTTGTGCACATTTGGGCACTGATAAAAATATTGCCCATAACTTCACTGAATGTTCTTCCCTCTCACCGATAATGCTGCAATGTAATTTTTTGACCAAGATGGCAGAACAGGGCAACAACATATGGGAAAGGGGTATCTACCACAAAAGGCAGCAGCTAGTGCTTCTATAGAAACAAAGAAGCATGAAAACATAGAAAACATACAGCACGATACAGGCCCTTCAGCCCACAAAGCTGTGACTAGATTTACAACATCTGTTTCCAATTTATGCTTCCACGTTCCTGCCTGATAGCCTCATATTTCCCCTTATTCCAATTAAACGTTTCCCTAACTTGTCTGTTCCTATCCCTCTCCAATGCTATGGTAAAGGAGATAGAATCGTGATCACTATCTCCAAAATGCTCTCCCACTGAGAGACCTGACACCTGACCAGGTTAATTTCCCAATACCAGATCAAGTACAGCCTCTCCTCTTGTAGGCTTATCTACATATTATTGATATTTACCAATAACTCAATATTTGTCCTTTCAGTGGGAATAACGTGTGCAATGTCTGCAACAGAACATGTCTAGGATACCGCAGAAGAGTTGCATTCAGACTTTAAGGAGATGGTGAAATCAGCAAGTGTAACCTCCATTACCCCTAATTTACCACACTGATATACACTCAGTGGCCACTTTATTAGGTACACCTGTACACCTGCTCTTTATTGCACAGTCCATCATGTGCCAGGAACTCAATGCATAAAAGCATGCAGATATGATCAAGAGGTTTCGTGGTTGTTCAGACCAAACATCAGAATGGGGACGAAATGTGATCTAAGTGACTTTGATGGTGGAATGGCTGTTGGTGCCAGACAGATTGGTTTGAGTATCTCGGAAACTGCTATCTCCTGATACTTTCACACTCAACAGTTTCCTGAACGTACAGAAAATGCATCCAGTGAGCAGTAGTTCTGTGGGCGAAAATGCCATGTAATGAGAGGACAGTGAACAACGGCCAACTGGTCCAAGTTGCCAGGAAGGTGACAGTGATTCAAATAAAGATGCACTATAACAGTGGTGTCCAGAAGAGCATTCATATGTGCACAATACATTGAACCTTGAAGTGTACGGGCTACAGCAGCAGGAGAACACACCAGGTTCTAGTCCTGTACCTAAACGAATAGCCACTGAGTGCACAGACATGTCTGAACTCCTTGCCTTTCTTCCTCATTGCATTATTGGTTGTGTGAAAAGCAAATTGACCTGTCCAGCTACGATAACAATAATCGACCACTCAGCTGCAAGCCATTGTAAGCATTTGCCTGAGTTGTTCCTCATCTCAGATCAAAGATCTTTAAATGGATATGGTACCTGTAAATCACAGAAGCACGTAGGTACATAAACAGGCATGGCGGGCAAACTCTGTTCATCATACACCTCTTGCTACAAGTAAAAAGTTTTTCTAGATAGATAGATAGATAGATAGATAGATACTTTATTCATCCCCATGGGGAAATTCAACTTTTTTCCAATGTCCCATACACTTGTTGTAGCAAAAACTAATTACATACAATACTTAACTCAGTAAAAAATATGATATGCATCTAAATCACTATCTCAAAAAGCATTAATAATAGCTTTTAAAAAGTTCTTAAGTCCTGGCGGTAGAATTGTAAAGCCTAATGGCATTGGGGAGTATTGACCTCTTCATCCTGTCTGAGGAGCATTGCATCGATAGTAACCTGTCGCTGAAACTGCTTCTCTGTCTCTGGATGGTGCTATGTAGAGGATGTTCAGAGTTATCCATAATTGACCGTAGCCTACTCAGCGCCCTTCGCTCAGCTACCGATGTTAAACTCTCCAGTACTTTGCCCACGACAGAGCCCGCCTTCCTTACCAGCTTATTAAGACGTGAGGCGTCCCTCTTCTTAATGCTTCCTCCCCAACACGCCACCACAAAGAAGAGGGCGCTCTCCACAACTGACCTATAGAACATCTTCAGCATCTCACTACAGACATTGAATGACGCCAACCTTCTAAGGAAGTACAGTCGACTCTGTGCCTTCCTGCACAAGGCATCTGTGTTGGCAGTCCAGTCTAGCTTCTCGTCTAACTGTACTCCCAGATACTTGTAAGTCTTAACCTGCTCCACACATTCTCCATTAATGATCACTGGCTCCATATGAGGCCTAGATCTCCTAAAGTCCACCACCATCTCCTTGGTCTTGGTGATATTGAGACGCAGGTAGTTTGATATTGAGATGTGCACAAGATGTGATTTAACCCTAGGACATTGATGGCAAAGGGTTTGATGATTTTGCTGAACATCAAGTGGAAATGGTTAAAATCTCTGTTGCCACAAATAATCATTCTCTGGTATAAATGTGTGATATAAATGTAACTTTCCACTTATCAGTCCATGCCTGAAAATTGTCTATATGGCACAGGTAAGCTCAATATCCATTCGGTTATGAATGCACTTAAATGCTGTGTAGCCATTCACCTCAGCCTTTTGATGAAGTGAAAATCATTGATCAAGAGTCGTTTAGATTAAGACATTGCCTTCAGACATTGCTGTAGATGTCACGTGGAGCTACAATGATTCACGTCCAACAACATTCTCTGCATGAAGTGGGGTCACATTCAGTGACATATTCTTACTTTGATTCCCACTGTCTACAATTTTACCACAAGTATCTGGTCAAACTTACCTTGATGTAAAGGGCAGTCACTTTGATCCCAGCTTTGGGAATCAGCACTATTATCCAGCTTTGGACGTAATAATGTTAGACCTGAGACTGAATGTCTGTCAGCAGGTTAACAGTCACCTAGGTGCACTCTCAGGGAGACTTCGTGTCACTGAGGGCCGGGTATTTGAGCTAATTGGAACAAAATGCTGCAGATGCTTGAAATTTGAAACTGAAAATGGAATTTGTCAAAGCAATTAACAAGTCAGACCACATTCACAGAGAGAGAAAGAAGATCCACAAGAGGAAAAGTACTTGGTACAAACGTGAGTGAGGAGCTCAATTTGATTGGTGTGGAGAATAGGGTTTAAGGGTTCTGTCTGCTGGTGGGTGAAACCATTGCTTCCCATTGTTCATGTCCTACTCACAGCATATCAGCTAGCCCCAACTACTAAGTTGCTGGTCTACTTCACCGTGAACAGGGCAGACCCATGGAAAGAAAGATACCAGCTCTTCAATCAGCAAGCCAGAATATCAGGATCTTGCACACAATACTGATAGATGGCCTGCTGGTCAACCAAATATGCCCAAGGGGTTTAGTGACATGGAAATTGTTAGGCATCAGCCTGGCCTTCTTACAAAGAGACAAGACTTGCTGAGAGTAAATCACAAAAAGAAAGATCTTCATCTAGAAGGTGAAAAATTCAGAAGAAATGTAGGTCTTTTCCATCAGGAACTTGCTCTCCTTAAGGTTAAACCTTTCAGTAATTGGTTTGCATTTTTAAAAATTTGCCTTTCAATCCAAACGGGGCCAGTCATCAAAGTTTAAGCTCCAATGAGGCATCCACCAATGAAATAAAAGACTAGTTCACCAAAGAAGTTTACACTGCCCTCATCAAGATCATTAACCTAGAATATCTTTACCAAATGGGGAATTACATCAAAGATTATGGACATGCAATCAGTTGTGGGCCATCTGTCTCGGACATCACAGCCTATTATGTTATCATTATGACCTCTGTAACTATTATTTTCCTTCAGAACATGTCATGCCATAAGGTACCCGAGGGGTGTCCAAGGTCAGGACAATGATACCAGTTGGACTTGGTCATCACCTGACAGCAATGCATCTATAATAGCGCCGACTGTGACACAGACCACCCAATGACCCAGGTGCAACTCTCAAAAGTTTTATTTTTCAAAGTGAAAGGGCTGGCCCAACATCAGCATAGATCTTTGGGGGGACTTCAATGAAACCTATCAAATATTGAAAGGGGTCAATGGAATGGATATGGAGAGGTTGTTTCCTGAAGTAAGGGAGTCTCAGACCAGAGGACACAGCCTCAGAACCGAAGGCCTTCCCTTTAGAACAGAGGTGAGGAGGAATTTCTTTAGCCAGAGGGCAGTGAATCTGTGGAATTCATTGCCACAGATGGTTAGCAGAAGCCATTAATGGGTCTATTTAAATCTCTCTTTGCATATATTTAAAGTGGAGGTTGATAGATTTTTGATTTGTAAGGGTGTCAAAGGTTATAGGGAGAATGCAGGAGAATGGTGTTGAGGGGAATAATAATCAGCCATGAAAGAATGGTGGAGCAGAATGTGCTGAATATGCTAGGAAACAACTCCTTGTTTTCAATGAGCAAGCTCTCTTCAGCATTTCTGCATGAGAATGCAGAAATATATGATTAAATTGAATGTGAAGCATCATTTCCAACTCACAGTGTTGCACTCTCAATACTTAGGATCTTGAACAGAGAACTGGCTTGAGGGCAACATGATTACTGCTAAACATGTCATTGAAGCTGAGCAATCTGCTCTTATGCATTATAACAGTCACCTTAACATGATGACTCTGGATAATAATAATAACAATAATATTAAGAAAAAGAAGAAGAAGAATAACAGACCAAAAACAATTAACATAACAGTCAGATCAAACTTTTACAGATATATTTTCATGAAAAAAAAACAGAATTTAGCACTCTATGCAAGTGTATGCAGTTCTGATAAGAAATACATATCACTTAAACGAAAGCA
The DNA here is from genome assembly GCF_048418815.1 of Hemitrygon akajei. Lineage (NCBI taxonomy): Eukaryota > Metazoa > Chordata > Chondrichthyes > Myliobatiformes > Dasyatidae > Hemitrygon > Hemitrygon akajei. The sequence continues at coordinate 47,798,457 of NC_133140.1, forward strand.
CAACCAAGAAAAATATAGAAATTATCAATACAGAAGAAAATGTTAACCAATGGAAAAGAATGACCCTCCATGGAGAACATCCCCACAATCTGAGCAGACTAGATGTTGACACATAAGTGTTGAACATCTGGCTCAGAGTTGGAGAGCCTTTCCCAGAAACATAGGGGTTTCTTGTGGCAATATGGGACTAGGTGGTTAACACAAAAAAAAATCAAAAATACATGATGAAAGACCAACAAATTCAAGATGATAACTGCAGAAAATGCTAAGAGAAACCAAAAACAATTGACCGCATTACAGGATCCTGTAGCAATTTAACTCAATCTGATTACTTACACAGGCACAATCAAGTGGCAAACACCATTCACTAAAATCTTGTTTTCAAATACAAACTCATAAAAGGTACTATACCTTACTATAAATACAAGCCTGACTGAATTTTAGAGTCAGACTCCTACAAATTATATTACTATGAATTTATTATTACAGATAAACATCTGGATATAATATTACAGAAAAGAACAAGCAAGAACAACCTACTTAATAGATATAGCCATTTCAAATATGTACAACATACAAAATCAATCAGTAAAAAACACTGGAAGTATGCTAACTTAAATGAGGAAATTATAGGTCTATGGAATATGAACAGGGTATATGCATTGTCTCAGTAATAATATCTACAACCAGTATCATCCCATAGTTACTGCATAATAGCATTAAACAATTTGGCCTACACAATAATATTGATGTAAATCTCCAGAAAGATACAGTACTAAACACCACTAGAATAGTCCGAAAATTTCTAGCAGTTGAGAAATGTCTGTGCCTGGCTATATCCATAACTCAGGTTTTACCAGCTTGAGTTGAGCAAAATAAATAAATAGTATTGATAACCACCCTGCTTACATAATTAAAAATGAATTAAACTGTTGTGCAGGATCGTTGGGATGGGGAAGGGTTTAATAACTCCAGTTCTCTGTGTTCTGAGGTGACTGATGAAGCAAAAGTTGATTCTGCACTGTACTGTAGGTTAGACAGGAGGAGTTAGATGTGGCAGGCAGGTGGAGGTCTGGAAGATAGTGTGCTTTTTTTTGCCATTATGTTGAGCTTCTGTCAAATCAGGATTCTCAAAAAGCCCCCATGTCCTGCTTTTTCATTTTCAGTGGTTATGGGCCAGAGATCCCCACAATTTGATGGACATGTTATACATCACTGGCACATTTCCGACTACCATTGGTAGTTTTTTCATAAGGTGCGGCCCCAAGAAGGTCAGAATCAGAATCAGAATCAGGTTTATTATCACCAGCATGTGACGTGAAATTTGTTAACTTAGCAGCAGCAGTTCAATGCAATACATAATCTAGCACAGAGAAAAAAATGCTAATAAATAAAATTAATAATAATAATAAATAAACAAGTAAATCTGCTTTGTATATTGAATAGATTAAATAAATGTGCAAAAACAGAACAACAGTATATTAAAAAAAAGTGAGGTAGTGTCCAAAGATTCAATGTCCATTTAGGAATCGGATGGCAAAGGGGAAGAAGCTGTTCCTGAATCACTGAGTGTGTGCCTTCAGGTTTCTGTACCTCCTACCTGATGGTAACAGTGAGAAAAGGACATGCCCTGGGTGCTGGAGGTCCTTAATAATGGACGTTGCCTTTCTGAGACACTGCTCCCTGAAGATGTTCTGGGCACTTTGTAGGCTAGTACTGAAGATGGAACTGCCTTGATTTACAAACTTCTGCAGCTTCTTTCGGTCCTGTGCAGTAGCCCTTCCTTACCAGACATTGATACAGACTGTCAAAATGCTCTCCACAGTACAACTATAGAAGTTTTTGAGTGTATTTGTTGACATGCCAAATCTCTTCAAACTCCTAGTATAGCTGCTGTCTTGACTTCTTTATAACTACATCGCTGTGATGGGACCAAGTTAGATCCTCGGAGATCTTGACACCCAGGAACTTGTATCTGCTCTCTCTCTCTCCACTTCTGATCCCTCTATGAAGATTCGTATGTGTTTTTTCATATTACCTTTCCTGAAGTGCACAATCATCTCTTTCATCTTACTGACGTTGAGTGCCAGGTTGTTGCTGCGGCACCACTCCACTAGTTGGCATATCTCACTCCTGTGTGCCCTCCTACCAACAGTGGTTGTATCGTCAGCAAATCTAACATCTATCATTAAAGATCCCACCCATCCAGGCCATGCAAATACTCTACTGCAGGAGGCACTGAAGCCTGAAGCCCCATAGCACTAGGTTCAAAACCAGCTCGTTCCCTTCAACCAACCCTGGTCACTACCACTTTGCACTAGTGTGGGCCTTGTTGCTCTAACTCAGAATCAGAATCAATATCACTGACATATGCCATAATATGTGTTGTTTTGCGGCAGTAGTACATTGCAATACATAATAATAAACGTTGTAAATTACAGTAAGAAGTAGAAGTATATTTTAAATAGTTAACTGAAATAAGTAGTGCAAAAAAAAGGAGAGACATAGTTTCAAGGTCCATTCATAAATCTGATGGCAGAGGGGGTTTTCTTGTATAATTTAAATTTTCTTTGTATGTTGTGTATCAGATGTTGCTGCAATTAAGTTTTTCTTTGCATTTATGCATGCGGATACTTGTGCATTTGACAATGAACTAGACATCAACTTTGATTGACTTGGGGACTTTGAACATGTAGATGTGTCCTCCTCCTCCTCTGCCCACTTGGTTATCAGAGTTTGTAGTGTTTATTACAGGAATGTGCAAAAAAAAATGTGGCCTATCAATTGAAACCTACCCTGCTGTATGTAATTATGGCCTCCCTGGTGAGAATGTGGTCTGGGATGTTGGTTCATTTATTCTGCCAATAGATTTGGAAGCTAGTAGATTGCTTTGGTGCTGTGAGGCATCTGCTCGAACTACTCTATGCCTTGGAAAGGTACCAGAGGGAAGGGATCACTGCAGCTAATAGGCAACGAGAATTGTGCTGGATCTGAGATGTTAATTTTCAGCGGCTCTTTTTCTCAGATGGTCAATCACATAATTGGTTGAGAACTTTTGGGGGCATTATGCGTAAGATCTATTCTCTCATGCGCTGCAGTGCAAGAGTTGACAAAGGCTAGAAGCTCAGGCTGTAAACTTGAGGATTTGCAAGAGTGATCTGGTTTCTGCAGCTTGATGACAGAGGTTAGGGTGATCTTGGAGTGGAGAGGCGAAGTAGATTGTATAGTTTCCCAACAAGGGATGTTAATTTGTCAAGGACAGGGAAGTGCAAGCTGGAAGAAGCACTTCGAAGAATTCCTTAGCTGTGACTCTGCCACAGCAAATTATCCAGTTCAGCCACATGGGTGCAGCAAGCCAATGAAAAAAAACACTTTAATTGGAAACAAGAAGACCTTAGGAGCAGGGAGACTTCCTGCTGAAGATCTAAAGTTTGTCTGAGAGGAATTTTAATTACAAATTTGCAACCTTGTCTCTCATGTCTCAGAACATGAGGACATGCCAGGGAACCTTGGAAACATCATAAAAGAAGATAACTAATTGTAACAAGTACAGAAAATTTTCCCTGCTGCCTGCCATTGGGAATATCGTCCCAGAATCTTCTCAACCATCTCCTCATAGTGGCTAAAAAAGTGTTCCCTACTATGTTTTGAATTGTGGCTGGTTGGAGGCTCTGTAGAATTGACTTCATTGCATATCAGTGGCAAAAAATGCTAGAGACAAGAGCTATTGCAAATGGCATTATTTTTTTATTTTGACTTCATCAATCAAGAAAGGATTATGGAGCATCCTTCTCAATTTTGACTGCAAGCAGAAATCTGTCCACCTCTTATGTCTGCTTCATTATGACAAGCAAGCTCATGACCTTAACCAATGGGTCCAGCAAAGTCCCAGTCTGAGTGCAGACATTGTATCATTGTCCCAATACTTTTCTCAGTCTCTCCTACTACAACGTTGCATCTCGTACCAATAAGTTTCCTCTTGGAATGGAGTTAGTATAGAGGACAAATAAATTAAATCAAAACTAGATAGCTGTCTGGATTGTTAGCTACACTTAGTGGTTCTCATTGGAGATATACGTTGAAACATGTGAGCCATAATTGTTGAAGTAGCTATCTGTGCTGGGAATGTTGCATAGATTAATCAGCCAAGTTCATTGACTTATATACATATAAGGCCTTTAAGCCCGTTGAACCAGTTCCTGTGCAGACGACCCTGTCAATCCATTTCTCTCTCTCTCTCTCTTTTCCTCTTAACCTTGCAAATTACTCTCACTTGAGTATCAACCCAACTTTCTTTGAAGTCACTGATTAATTTTGTTTAGCAAACACGAGGAAATCTGCAGATGCTGTAAATTCAAACAACGTACACAAAATGCTAGTGGAACACAGCAGGCCAGGCAGCATCTATAGGGAGAAGCGCTGTCGACGTTTTGGGCCGAGACCCTTCGTCAGGACTAACCGAAAGGAAAGATAGTAAGAGATTTGAAAGTAGTGGGGGGAGGGGGAAATGCGAAATGATAGGAGAAGACTGGAGAGGGTGGGGTGAAGCTAAGAGCTGGAAAGGTGATTGGCAAAAGTGATACAGAGCTGGAGAAGGGAAAGGATCATGGGACAGGAGGCCTCAGGAGAAAGAAAGGAGGGGGGGGAACACCAGAGGGAGATGGAGAACAGGCAAACAACTAAATACGTCAGGGATGGAGTAAGAAGGGGAGGAGGGGCATTAATGAAAGTTAGAGAAGTCAATGTTCATGCCATCAGGTTGGAGGCTACCCAGCCAGTATATAAGGTGTTGTTCCTCCAACCTGAGTTTGGATTCATTTTGACAATAGAGGAGGCCATGGATAGACATATCAGAATGGGAATGGGATGTGGAATTAAAATGTGTGGCCACTGGGAGATCCTGCTTTTTCTGGCGGACCAAGCGTATGTGTTCAGCGAAACGGTCTCCCAGTCTGCGTCGGGTCTCACCAATATATAAAAGGCCACACCGGGAGCACCGGACGCAGTATACCACACCAGCCGACTCACAGGTGAAGTGTCGCCTCACCTGGAAGGACTGTCTGGGGCCCTGAATGGTGGTGAGGGAGGAAGTGTAAGGGCAGGTGTAGCACTTGTTCCGTTTACAAGGATAAGTGGAAGGGATGGGGGGGACGAGTGGACAAGGGAGTCGCGTAGGGAGCGATCCCTGCGAAAAGCAGAAAGAGGGGGGGAGGGAAAAATGTGCTTGGTAGTGGGATCCCGTTGGAGGTGGCAGAAGTTACGGAGGATTATACGTTGGACCTGGAGGCTGGTGGGGTGGTAGGTAAGGACAAGGGGAACCCTATCCCGAGTGGGGTGGCGGGTGGATGGGGTGAGGGCAGATGTGTGGAAAATGGGAGAGATGCGTTTGAGAGCAGAGTTGATGGTGGACGAAGGGAAGCCCCTTTGTTTAAAAAAAAGAAGACATCTCCTTTGTCCTGGAATGAAAAGACTCATCCTGAGAGCATATGCAGCAGAGATGGAGGAATTGTGAGAAGGGGATAGCATTTATGCAAGAGACAGGGTGGGAAGAGGAATAGTCCAGGTAGCTGTGAGAGTCTGTAGGCTTATAGTAGATATCAGTAGATAGGCTGTCTCCAGAGATGGAGACAGAAAGATCATGAAAGGGGAGGGAGGTGTCGGAAATGGACCAGGTAAATTTGAGGGCAGGGTGAAAGTTGGAGGCAAAGTTAATGAAGTCAATGAGCTCAGCATGTGTGCAGGAGGCAGCGCCAATGCAGTCGTTGATGTAGCAAAGGAAAAGTGGGGGACTGATACCTGTATAGGCTTAGAACATGGACTGTTTCACCAAGCCAACAAAAAGGCAGGCATAACTGGGACCCATACGGGTGCCCATGGCTACACCCTTGGTTTGGAGGAAGTGGGAGGAGCCAAAGGAGAAATTATTGAGAGTAAGAACTAATTCCGCTAGACGCTCGGTCCGCTAGAAAAAGCAGGATCTCCCAGTGGCCACACATTTTAATTCCACGTCCCATTCCCATTCTGATATGTCTATCCATGGCCTCCTCTATTGTCAAAATGAATCCAAACTCAGGTCGGAGGAACAACACCTTATATACCGGCTGGGTAGCCTCCAACCTGATGGCATAAACATTGACTTCTCTAACTTCCGTTAATGCCCCTCCTCCCCTTCTTACCCCATCCCTGACATATTTAGTTGTTTGCCTGTTCTGCATCTCCCTCTGGTGCTCCCCCCCCTCCTTTCTTTCTCCTGAGGCCTCCCATCCCATGATCCTTTCCCTTCTCCAGCTCTGTATCACTTTCACCAATCACCTTTCCAGCTCTTAGCTTCATCCCACCCCCTCCGGTCTTCTCCTATCATTTCGCATTTCCCCCTCCCCCCACTACTTTCAAATCTCTTACTATCTTTCCTTTCGGTTAGTCCTGACGAAGGGTCTCGGCCTGAAACGTCGACAGTGCTTCTCTCTATAGATGCTGCCTGGCCTGCTGTGTTCCACCAGCATTTTGTGTGTGTTGTTTGAATTTCCAGCATCTGCAGATTTCCTCGTGACTCCTTTGGTCGACATCTTCTGGATAGATCATGAAGCCATCTTTTTCACTTCTTTTATGTCTTTTATGTTTGTTTCTCATCTTGAATGTGATTATGGAAATGTTGGGGCCCATGTTTTGCTGTTTGGGTGCAGTATCCAAGGGAATTCTGGGAGACAGATACAGCGTACGCAAGCCTCATGGCCGGAAGGCTGCAGGATGGTGTGCGAGCTGTTATTTGATCCCATTCTTCTGATTAAAGCTTCCATTGTTCACCGAGTAAAGCAACAAGAGTGCTTGACACATCGAGGCGAATGCGGAAGTTTGGAGATCGTTCAGGGGGTTCCAGAGCTCTACAGTCTCCGAGAGAATTCCGGGAGACAGAGGCAATGGGTGTGAACCCAGTAGTGGGCAGGCTGCGGGATGGGGCACAAGATGGTGTTCAGCTCCATTTCACTGATTAAAGCTTTCATTGTTCTCTGATGAGGGAGACTGAAGCATTGAAGCGAGTGCAGAGGGTGAGCGCCTGCTGCCTGCCTTTTGATTGCTCTGTACCAGAGAGGGAAAGGGCTGCAGCTGGGCCCGGAGAGTGTTCCCCAGTCTTTATCTGCATTTTGAATGTGGACTATGGACTACAGAATTTTTTTTCAGTTTTATGGCTTTTATATTCTTTTTTTTTCTCCCAATCTTCTTGTTTTTTTGTGAGGGGAGGGGGATTTGGGGATCAGTGTGCCTGAGCCATTTTGTTCAATTTTTGGTGTGGATTTGGGAGTTGATGTGCCGGTTTGGTTTTTTGGGTTTTTTTTGTGAAGAGATAGGATTTGGGGGTTGATGTTTCTGTTGTCTTTCTTTCCTTTCTTGGTTTCATGGCTACGCAGAGAATTGAAGAATTTCCGAGTTTTATACTTTGATAATAAATAGACCTTTCAACCTTTGACTGCATGGGTTTCCTCTAGGTGTTTCACTTTCCTCCTACATTCTAAAGGTGTACATGTTAGAGTGAGTAAGTTGTGGACATACTTTGTAGACACTAGAAGTATGTCGATGCTTGAGCACTGTCCCCAGCACATCCTCAGGCTGTATTGGTCGTTAATGACGCAAATGACGCATTTCACTGTATATTTTGATGTGCCTTTGTCAAGTAAGGATAATCTTTCTTTATTTTGACAGAAACTTGGAATTGCACAAACAAAACAGTGATTTGGAATCAACTTCTCTCAGATTGCGAATGAAGTAGAGGTCTGATAGGTTCAAGGTTGAATCTTTGAGTTGGTCAATAAAGAGCAGCATTATTCTCAACTATTGATCCCATCTTTCACATTGTTAAAATGTGGATTTCCATCTCCTGAAGAGGAATATGAGATTTGTTTGAAGAGGAATAATAATTCATATTATTATAAACCAGATAAGAAACCTGTTCCTTTAAAATTGCAATAGGACTTTATTTCTTCAGAGACTTTCAAAATATATTAAAAAAAAAGATTTGTTGGAGTTGTAAAAACAGAGAGCATGTAGATACAAGGAGCAACAGAACAGTTTGAGTCTCTTTTCTGAGTACTGATCTGTCAAGAATTTTAAGAATCTGGGAGAATCTAGAACATACATAGAACGCTAAAGCACAGTAAAGGTTCTTTGGCCCAAAATGTGCCAACCTTTTAATCTACTCTAAGATCAATCTAATGATTCCCTCCTGAAGAAAGCTCTTGGCCCAAAATGTTGACTGTTTACTCCTTTCCATAGATGCTGCCTGACCTGCTGAGTTCCTCCAGCAAGTTGTGTCTGTTGCCTTTCCTCCTATATAGCCCTCCATTTTCTATCACCAGTGTGCCTATCTAAGAGTTTCCTAAATGCCCCTAATGTATCTGCTTCTACCGCCTCCACCCCGTGGCAGGGTATTGCATGCACTTACCATGCTGTGTAAAGAAATTATCTCTGATATCTCCCCTAAACTCTCCTCCAGTCATCATAAAATTATTCCCTTATATTAGCCATTTTTACCCTGGGAAAAAGTCTCTGGCAACCTGCCCCCTTGATCTGTATCACTTATCATCTTGTACACCTCCATCAAATCATCTCTCATCCTTCACTCCAAAGAAAAAAGTCTTAGTTTGGTCAACCTATCCTCATGAGATAAGCTCTCTAAACCAAGTGTGTACACTCAGTGGCCACTTTATTAGACACTTCCTGCGTGGCTATGCAGAGCTCAAATGCCATCTATAAATTTGCTGATGATACTGCTATTGTTGGCAGAATTTCAGGTGGTGATAAGGAGGCATATAGGATCATGAAAGATCAGCTGGATGAGTGGTGTTGCATCAACGCCTTGTACTCAACATCAGTGAGACCAAGGAATTGATTATGGACTTCAGGAAGAAGTCAAGGGAACACACGTAAATCGTTATCAAGTGATCAGTAATGAAAAATGTGAGCAGTTTTGAATTCCTGAATGTTAGCATTTCCAAACATCAATCCTGTGCCCAACATATTGATGCAATTATAAAAAAGGCATGACAGTGGCTGTATTTCATTAGGACTTTGAGGGGTCTTTTTGAAAAATGTACCATGGAGGACATTCTAACTGGATTCATCACTGCATGTATGAAGATCAGAAAACGCTGCAGGAAGTTGTAAACTCAGCCATCTTCGTCGTGGGCACTAATCACCCCAGCGTCGAGGACACCTTCAAAAGGTGATGAGGCGGCATCCACCATTAAGGATCCCCATCAGCCAGGACATGCCCTCTTTTCATTGCCACCATCAAGTCACACTCAACATTTCAGGGACAGCTTTCTCCCCTCCACCATCAGATTTCTGAACATACAATGAACCCATGAACACTAACTCACTGTTTTCCTTTTTGCACACCTTAATTAATATCCTTAATATATATCCTTTATCCTTATTATAATCTCTAATTTTTAATATTATGTATTGCAATGTACTGCTGCTGGAAAACAACAAATTTCATGACATATGTCGATGATATCAAACCTGATACTAATTCTGATTGTCTGAGTGTATGTCCATGATTTTTCACTACTGTTGCCCATCCACTTCAAGGCATGCATTCAGAGATGCTCTTTCACACAACAGTACTGTAATGCGTGGTTATATGGGTTACTGTTGCCTTCCTGTTAATTTGAACCAGTCTGGCCATTCTCCTCTAACACCTCTCATTAACAAGGCATTTTTGCTCACAGAACTGCTGCTCACTGTATGTCTTTTTGTTTTTCACATCATTCTCTGTAAGCTCTAGGGATTGTTGAGCTTGAAAATCCCAGGAGATCAGCAGTTTCTGAGATACTCAAACCACCCTGTCTGGCACCAACAATCATTCCATGGCCACTTAGATCACATTTCTTCCCCATTCTGATGTTTGGTTTAAAGAGGAACTGAACTTTCTGACATGTCTGTATGTTTTTTATGCATTGAATTGCTGCCATATGATTGGCTGATGAGATATTTGCATTAACAAGCAGGTGTACAGGTCTACCTAATGAAATGGTCACTGAGTGTAGATTAATCACGTGCACAAATGCAGGCGTAACGACCTCAAGTGCAGGGAAGACAAAAACTAAAGGATGTAAATGTAAAGTAATTGTGTGAATTTAGAACTTGCTACAACTTGGACTGATTGAGGCAAGTGTGCAGATACAAAACTCAGCATTTACATGAGGAAGAATTGGGGGAGGAATGGGGGCCAGTTGTAAACTCTGATAGTGATCTGCTGGGTCAAGCAGCTTGTTTCTGTGCTGCAAGTAGTAGATTTTATCATGTGAACAGGTTAATGATCGAGTGTTATAGATGGTGTTACATGCCAAACAATTACATTGAATTTATTGCCAAGCTGCTAATGATGTCATTCAAAAAATAACATGGATCTGAGTAGCTGCTTAGACCTTACAAGATAAATTTCCTCTTCCTCAATAAAATAAAAATGTTAATTGTCTCAATTAGTAAGACTCCCTCCTCTGAATTAGTAGTTTATCGGCCAAAGCAGTTTGCAGAAACTTGATTGGAAAAATCTCGGCAGACATTGCTGTGAGCTGAGAGATATTTGCTCTGCATCCTTCACAAGGGATATCGAACAAAGACGCAGTCTTCTGTCTCAGGCGAACTGGTCTGTGGCACCTTCTGGAAGAAGGTGATTACCCTCCGTGGCCCTGATTAAAACATATCCCTCAAATGACCATCAGATTGTTGATCATTATTGGATGGTTGTTTATGAATGTTCCAGTGGAAGGGTTTCTTACACTTCGTTGGAGATTACACATTAAAAGAATTTCACTGCCTGTTAGTTGTTCTGCATTATTCTGAAATCAAAACTGTATTGGAGTCTGATTTTCAGATTTTTTAAGTGTGGTCATTGAACTATTATTTGCCTACCCAGAGAAATAACTATACACTCAGTGGCCACTTTATTAGCTTCTTTCTCACCCACAGAACTGCCGCTCACTGGATATTTACGGTATTTGTTTTTACTCCATTCTCTGTAAACCCTAGATTGGTAGATAGATAGATGAATAAATAGATAGATAGATATTTTATTGATCCCAAAGGAAATTACGGTGTCACAGTATCATTACAAGTGCACAGATATAAATATTAGACAAAAAGTAGAAAGAATAAAAAAATAAGTTACCATAAACAATCTAACAGGAGGGGATCATCACTTCCCTGGCTAGAATTTGACTTATTATAGAGCCTAATGGCTGAGGTTAAGAGTGACCTCATATAGCGTTCTTTGGAGCAGTGCAGTTGTCTTAGTCTATTACTAAAAGAGCCCATCTCCAAAGTGGCATGCAGAGGTTGAGAAACATTGTCCAGAATTGCCAGGATTTTCCGTAGGGTCCTTTGTTCTACCACAGCCTCCAATGTATCCAGTTTGACTGCTATATCAGAGCCTACCTAGTCAGGTTATTCAGCCTGATGGTATCACCCGTATTGATGCCATTGCTCCAGCACACCACCACATAGAAGATTGTGGTGGTGACAACAAACTGGTAGAACATGTGAAGGAGAGGCCTGCATACTCCAAACACCTCAGACTCCTCAGGAAGTAGAGGCCACTCTGGCCCTTCTCGTACACAAACTCTGTGTTGGTGCTCCACCCAAGTCTGTTATCCATGTGCACCCCCAGGTATTTGTAGTTCCTCACCACATCCACATCCTCACCATCAATAGTAACAGTGAGCAATACAGGCTTAGCCTTCCTCAAGTCCATCACCATCTCCTGGAGACTGCTTGAAAAACCCAAGGCATCAGCAGTTTCTGATATATCTGGTACCAACGATCTTTCCATAGTCAAAGTCACTTAGACCACAACTCTTCCCCATTCTGATATTTGGTCTAAACAACAACTGAACCTCTTGACCATGCCTACATGCTTTTATGACCTGGGTTGCTGGCACATGATTGGCTGATGAAATATTTGAATTAACAAGCAGGTCTATCTACCTAATAAAGTGGCCACTGAGTGAATATTGCAATGTTATATTATGACAAGAAATTATTTTGGAAATAAATGGGAAGTTGAACACAATCATCATGGCCAATTCTTTACTTAAAATTGTTTTCTGGATATTAGTAGTGTATATGAAATAACAAGATCAGTCAGATTATATTTCAGCACTCCATTTGGGAATAGGGCAGAAAGATTTTAATTAAATATATGGATTGATTTAATTGATGCATCAAATGGCTTCCCTAAATTGTACTACTTCTATGTTTGGACATCAATTCTGGATAAAGTATAGAAAATGTAAATCCTAAGAACTTGAATATGGGCTGAGAAACATTTAATTTTAATGAAAATCTAAAATTAAATGTGTTGGCAAGCCCAATTATTGTGATAGATCTGAAATAGCTGATCCTTCTATTGTTCCGATAAAGATAGTACACTATTGTTTACTTGCTCTCAATTTATTTCCACTAATTTCCATTTATTTTCTTACTTGCATACGTGCTCAAAGCTGTGTGCTTGCATTCCATTTATTTCGGCTTTCTCAGAAAAGTTATTTAGTTGATTCCCACCAAATCTTTGTACTTAATACAATTCTATTCTTTTTATTTGAAGGATACAGACGCAGTACAGCCTTGACATCTACAGTGTAACTGAATTGTAAATTCTACACCATGGCAACGTTTTCTTCTAGTAAAAAGGAGCTTACCAGTCTTTAAAGGAAAAAATTTTCCAAGCAAATATCCCATATTTATGGTCACAATGATCTATAAAATATGTGAAGAGCAGAACAATGTGTGCTATGATATTGACTCAATCAAAATCTTCTTTGTTGCCTATAATTAAAGTTAAAATCAAAGAAAATATGTATTTCCTTGATCATCTCTGATTCAGGCCTATTATAAATGGAAATACAGTGTAAACATGACTGCTGGTAGAGGGCTGGGAAATTTTCAAATGCTTATGTGAAAAATGGGTAAATACATAGCTAGGTAACACAATGTTTGCTTGCTAGTGCTGTTGATTGTAAGATAAATATCGGTCAAGACGTTGGCAACTCCACTGCTGGTCAGAAAATGATATATTTGAGAGAACATACAGAGCTTCAGTTTAATGCTTGTGTAAAAGTTTGTAACTTTTATTGAACGGCATTTTCTTCAACGGTATAAGTTTGGTTCTTCTCTGGAGTTTGCCTTGAAACCATAAACTACAGACTGAGCAAGTGAGACTGGGATGTTTACTGCGCTGCTTAAATCACTGTAAATCACAGATGTCAGATTCAGCAATCAATATTTGCAAATGCTACAATACTGGGTGAAATAATTCATGTTGGGGAAAAGAATAAAAGTATTTGAACTAATTTTTAGAGATGGTTTATAAATGGCAAATGGATAAATGGAAGTATTTACAAGGCACTGTATTTTGGTAGCAGATATAAGGATAAAAACTAGCCCCTTGGAAAATGAATCTAAACAGAACAAAAGCTGAGAGTAAACTTTGGAAATAATAGCAAGTAGCAGTACAGTTTAACAATGCTGTAAAAAGTGCACATAAAACACAGGGAAATGAAATTATGAAAGGAGAGTCTCAATTGACAAATATATTAGGTTGTTGAGGACCAGTGGAAGTGGTGTATTTGGATTTCCAGTCAGCCCTTAATAAGGTGCAACATGAGAGATTAATAAACTATGTATTGCAGATAGGATACACTCAGTAGCCACTTTATTATCTATCTCCTGTACATAATAAAGTGGCTACTGAGTGTATGTTTGTGTTCTGGTGCTGTAGCCCACTCACTTCAAGACATGTATTTAGAGATGCTCTTTCATAGTGTCGTAATGTGTGGTTATTTAAGTTACCGTTGTCTTCCTGTCAGCTTGAACCAGTCTGACCATACACCTCCGACATCTTCATTAACACGGTGTTTTTGCCCACAGAACTGCTGTTCACTGGAGGTATTTTATTTGTTTTTTTGCACTGTTTTCTGTAAACTCTAGAGACTGTTGTGTGTGAAAATCCCAGGAGATCAGCAGTTTCTGAGATACTCAAACCACTCCATCTGACACCAACAATCATTCCATGGTCAAAGTCACTTAGATCATATCTATTCCCCATTTTCACGTTTGTTCCAACAACAACTTAACCTCTTAACCATATCTGTGTGATTTTATGCATTGAGTTGCTGCCTCGTGATTGGATGATTAAACTCAGATTCTGATTCAGAATCACGTTATCGCCACTATCTGAAACATTCCAGAAATGATGGTGATTCAGTGCCAGGCATAAAACACTGGGCGGTATCATAACAGACAACACAACAGCAATCGACAATTTGCAAAGCAATAATGCAAATAGCCATGAGCAATCAACAATTAGCGGTAAGGTCACATGCACAAAAGTCAATAATCAAGCATAAATAAATGAGAACAGATGAACAAACTCAATAATTATCAACAGAACTAGGAGAGCAGAAAATTTGCATGAATGATCAGTTCTATGTAATAAAGTGGTCACTGAGTGCAGTACTGTGCATTCAGGATCAGCTAATGGACAGAAATCAGAAATGAAATAAATGAGACATCTTAAATAAGAAGCATGGAAGACTGGACTGTTATGCCTAGCAGGGCAGCAGAGGGATCATGCTGAGATCCCAGTTATTCACAATCCAAGTTAACAATATGGATTATGGGATTGAAAGGAATATGACCATGCTCGTTGAAGAAACAGTGCAGGCTGTGAGGGAAAAGCAGTGAAGCAGCAGGGAAATGCAGACACGTTAAGTCGCTGAGCAAGGACATGGTGGATGGAATGTGAGGTCATCTGCTTTGACTAAATAAAGCAAAACATGTTTTTTTTTAAAATAACAAGAATATGAAATATATTAGTATTCAGTGGGATCAGAACGTCCATTTACAGGAATCACTGGAAGTTACCATTGCGGGCAGGTAACCAATTAGGAAGGCAAATAGTATGTAGACTTTATTGCAAGAGGCTTTACATGCAAAAGTAGGATTGGGAGTGCCCCATTCCTATTCTGACATATCTGTCCATGGCCTCCTCTTTTGCCACGATGAGGGTGGAGAAGCAATGCCCCAAATTCCATCTAGATAGCCTCCAACATGACAGCATGAACATTGATTTCCCCCTCTTGTTAAAAAAAACCTCTCCCTTCTCTCTTCTTCTATTCTCCACACTGGCTTCTTATCTCTTCTCCTCAGCTGCCTATCACCTCCACCTGGTGTCCCTGCTTCTTCTCTTTCTCCCATGATCCACTCTTCTCTCCTATCTGGTTCCTTCTTCTCCAGTCCTTTACCATTCCCACCCACTTAGCTTCACCAATCACCTTCTAATTGGTCCTCCTTCCCTTACCCCCATTTTTTTTGTCCTGGCATGCTCCCCCCTTCCCTTCCTGTCCTGATGAAGGGTCTTAGCCCGAAACATTGACTATTTATTCATTTCCATGGATGCTGCCTGACCTGCTGAGTTCCTCCAGCGTATCGTGTGTGTTGCTCAAGAGCAGAGATATCTTGCTCCATCAATGCAGTCTGGATTTTGGATGCTACATACAAATCTGCAATCCTGCCTACAGAAGCTAAACTTCCTACAGGAAGTTTTCACCGTGTTGTTTCTGTAATGGTGGAGTTATCACACGAGGAGAGGTTAAACAGTCCAGATTTATGTTCTCCTGTGTATTGTCAAAACACATAAATTTCTTATAACGCTTGCCAGGATATGTGTGGGAATGACATATCACTTGACACAGGTGGGTCACCATCCCAGAATAAATTACTGGCCCTTCAAGCTCAAGGCAAGAAGAAATTTCTTTAACCAGAGGTTAGCACATCTTTGGAATTTTCTCCCAAGAGGGTCAGTCACTGAGTATGTTCAAAGCAGAGTAAAGATAGAGTAATCAATATTAAGAGAATCAAGGGATACAGAGATAGTGTGATGAATGGAGGCCAGCTACCAGAGGTCATATGGCCTATTCTGCTGTTTTCTAAGTTATTTAGAGGCAGAAAAGTTATACTTGGATAAAACTCCTTGGTTCATCATGGTTATGAATGCTGTGCATGATATTATCAAAAGGAGTCAAAAGTAGTTCAAACATGATTGTAAACCATGTTTCAAGAAAACAGAACATATTAGGCCTCTTTACAAAAATCAAAGTCAAATTTGAGGTCATTTGCATAAGTACAAACTGTACACACACAGGTGCAATGAAAAGCTTATTGCATCATCACTGATACATGGCATCATATAAGCAGCATTCACAAAAAAATAATTAAAACTAAATAATAGACCAATTCTGCTAGCAAAAAAAAATAAAAGTCCAAATATCCATTTTGAAGTCCAGTTTAATGCAAAGTGGTCATGGTGCTGCTAGTATATAGTGATTTGGGTTTTGCTGGTTGGTTGAAGAAGTGAATGGTCTTGAACCTGGTGGTGTGAGATTTCAGAATCAGAATCTGGTTTAATATCACTGGCATATGTTACGAATTTTTTGTTATACAGGCAGCAATACATTGCAATACATAATTAAAAACACTGTACATTACAGTAAGAAGTATAGATGTATTTAAAAAGCAAAATTAAAGGCTGTTCATAATGTTACATACCCCGTAACTGAGTGTCTAACCAGCAGAGAAAGAAGTATCCATTGGAGTCTGGTGGTACTATTTTCAAACAGTGTTTATTAGTAAAATACCCGAATCAATATCAACAATGCGAATATATAGATTGTAACGTTCTCGCTTGGGTGTAATGTAACGCCGAGTTAAATGTCGAGATAAACCGGAGTCAATGAAAACAAGGTCGCAGTAAGATTAACCATTTACTGTTCACTCTTCACATTAACGTATGGTGAAAACTGTTGATAAAACAATACAAGATTGGTACAGTGTTTGTTTCCTTCTAGATATCACATTTACATTGTGAATACTTGCAAAGGTAAAACTACAATAACTACATTACATTAAAGTGCAGCATACAGTCAGAATCTACCTGCTCCATTGACTGCTTTAAATACACTTCAATACAAACTATCCCGACTCTTTAACTAACAAAAACATAAACCTTATCGACCGTCGTTACTTTTAACAGAATCGGCGTTAACATTTTAACTCAACATATCGATTATCTAATGACTTACAGCGTTGCTTTCACTGTGTCTTTGGTGCGTAGAGAACAACTTAACTAGCGCAGGGCGTCACATGTGAACGACCCCCACCCCTGCGTTTATCCCAAACCGGTATTTTCCCACAAGACGCGGCGAAACCGGATGTGATGTCAACGCAGCCACGATATATTACAGACAAATGAATTTACTTAAACAATCCTAACTTTAACTAAAAAATGCTAACAAATTACTAAGCGAAAATATTATAAACTAAATAACTGCCATAAAGGCAGCACACTCCCCGCTTGACCTTTGTAAGGTCACAATGAACATAATACAAACTTCAGACTCTAAATCAGTCATTAGGTAGAAGTAGAATGACTTCTGTAACTGGCCTTTGGTAAATTTTCACATCGCCTTGGTCAGTAGTTTTCAACTTGACTTTCCTGACATGTCCATCCCGACTAGGGAATGTGGCAGTGATTCTGGCCATTGGCCAGCAGTTGCGGGCGATTTGCTTGTCCCTGAGCAGGACTAAATCTCCAACTTGAAGGTTCCTGCGGGGTTCTGTCCACTTTTGTCTGTGTTGCAACAAAGGTAGATATTCCTGTCTCCAACGAGACCAGAACCGATTTGCCAGAGCCTGGACCTGTCTCCATTGCTTTGTGTACAGATCCTTATCAGAGAAGTCCCCTGGTGGAGGGGCAGCTCCTGCCTTCTGTGTAAGGAGCATTGATGGCGAGAGTATGAAGGGGTTTTCTGGGTCAGAAGACACGGGTAGGAGTGGTCGTGCATTTATAATGGCTGTGACCTCTGCCATTAGTGTGCACAGTACCTCGTGGGTCGATCGGGTGCGTTGCTGCATCTCAGGTTTCCTTTTCAGGGTTTTTTGCAAGGATGTGAACTGCTTGACTGCCTGCTCTTTGTTGTTTGGCAAGCACTGGCGTGGTTCTCTGAAAGGTAGTGGGGCGACCCCACTATTTGCTTTGTCTCTGAAGACCTTGGTGTCCTCCGTTTTTAAGATGATGGCGTCTTGAGCCGATGGAGCAAGTTTATTATCATGCTCCGTTTGAGCGAAGACTGACTGACCCAGCGTCTCGTCAGTTACTTTGCGCTTGTTAAAGCCTTGTTGTGCTTCCTGGACACACATGGAACTTGTGCGGGGTTGAAGAATCGAATGGCGGCTACTCTCTAGCATGTTGGTCTTGAGTGTGTTAACCGTTGATTTGTGTATGTTGCCAGGACACACCTCTCCTATCACCACCCAACCCAGATCCAGGCGTTGCGCAAAGGGGGCGTTGTGTGGTCCATTGACCTGCTGCCTAACCTTGTGTACCCGGAGAACATCTCTTCCTAATAGCAGGAGTATTTCTGCTTCTGGATCCAGTTCTGGGATGTGTTTGGCGATGTGGTGGAGATGTGGCTGGTGTAGCACCGCACTTGGCATCGGGATCTCAGTGCGGTTATTCAAGATTTCATTGCACTCTAAGAGTGGAGGGAGACAGATGACGACTTTACCATCCAGGGACTCGATCTGGAAGCCTTCAGCCTTCCTTCTGTAAGTTTCCATGTTGCCTGAGCAAGTTCTAAGGTAGTATGGGAACTGCTCACTCTCAATGTTGAACAAGTTAAAGAACTCTGGACTGACTAGCGAGCGATTGCTCTGATCATCCAGAATTACGTAGGCTTTGATGGCCTTGTCTTTGGCTCCCTTAGAGTACACCTT
The DNA here is from genome assembly GCF_048418815.1 of Hemitrygon akajei. Lineage (NCBI taxonomy): Eukaryota > Metazoa > Chordata > Chondrichthyes > Myliobatiformes > Dasyatidae > Hemitrygon > Hemitrygon akajei. The sequence goes on from NC_133140.1 coordinate 47,817,288, forward strand.
AGTGAGACAGATCTTTGAACAAGAACGGCTTGCCTGAACTTGACCGCAAACTTCTGTACAGCTCGAGCTGACAACGGTTGTCCTGGAGTGAGCTTCTCCCTCCCCGTCGTCCTGTTGTGGGGGGTGAAGGAGCGTTGTCGGTTCGCGGTAACGGGCCGGGATGCATGGCCCCATCGTGATTAGTGCTATTACATTCCGGGCACTTCACGGCGATCGTACACTCTCTTGCACAGTGAGAGGTCGAGGAACAGCATTTAAAACATATTCTTTTCTCCTTGAGAAGGGCCTTCCTCTCTTCAACGGGTTTTTCCCTAAACGTTCTGCATCTTTTGAGGGGGTGGGGTTTGTTATGCAATGGACAATTCTTGCTAGGGTCATTGTTAGTTGTAAAGACTTCAGTCTTAAGCGCTGAGACTGATTTATTAATGTTGAAATTATTCGAAGAGGATTTATCTGGCTTGGTGTAAATTGTACTGCTTCCTGGACCTATGAGGCTAGGATCATTTCGCTTCTTCGCCTCCTTGCACACAAACCTAGTGAAATACTCGAAGGGAGGAAATCGACCTCCGTGTTCTTCCTTGTACTCCGAGGCAACGGACAACCACCTGTCCTGCAGCCCAAATGGAAGTTTGTCCACGAGTTGTCTAATCCTGGTTGGAGTGTCTAGGTATACTAGACCAGCTGAGTAGCCATCTTCTTTGGCGCCTTGAATCTCCATGAGTAAATCTCCGAATTCTCTTAGCTTGGTGTGGTCCTTGGCTGACACCTTAGGAAAATTTCCCAAATGTTGACATAGCGCCGCCTCAATAATTTCGGGGGCTCCATAGCCCTTCTGAAGTCTCTCCCATGCTTTCTTCAATGCTAGCTCGGGTTTGTTGATGTACACTGAACGTATGCGTCTCACCTGTTCACATGATTCTTTTCCCAGCCATTTTGCCATAAGATCCAACTCCTGGGTTGCTCTGAGCTGGACTCTGTCGATAGCGTTGGTGAATGTGGAGTGCCATGCACGGTAATTCTCAGGTTTATCGTCGAACTGGTATAGTCCTGAAGTGACGAGATCCCGTCGTGCGAAATACCGTGCTACGGGTTCATCTGCAAGTGGCATGCGGGCTGAGGGAACATGTCTGCAGGTACACAACTGAGGGCGTACATTTGTTGTGGAATTTGATGTCCTGAATTCGACCCTTGCCTCTCTTCTCCCCAAATCTGGTAAGTTTGGTGTCGAGAAGTACTGGTCATGAGCCCTTTCATTCCTGGATTCATCGCAGAGTTGCACGCGTAAATTGTCTTCCTCGGATGGATGTGATGCAGTCGGGCCCCTCTGAGCCTCCTCGTGAAGTGGGATGTTATCAAATAAGTAAGGAGAGGAAGAAAGAGTCTTCCATTCTATTTGAGATTGGACATAGTCGCTTGTGCGTTCCAATCTGATCTTTTCTGAAGCAGATCTTCCGTCAACGCGATCATGCCATTCTTCAGCATCTTATATTAACTCTGCTTCCACCCTGGTGGCTGCTGCTTCTCGTTCTAGCTTCAGCACTTCTAACTTTGCCTCTACCCCTTTTCTTTCCAACTTGTTTTCGGCTTCTCTGACAGCCTTTTTCCTCTTGATTTCGGCTTTTCTGGCAGCCTCTTCCAACTCGTTTTTGGCTTCTCTGGCAGCCTCTTCCTTCTGGTTTTCGGCTTCTCTGGCAGCCGCTTTCATTTTTACTTCTACTTCTTGTTTGGCAAAGCACGCTCGCACATTGGCGAGTTCTGCTTTAGCTCTTGCTTGGGTGGCCTTACTTGATGCCCTACTGCCCCTGTCGCAGGATGGCGACGACTTTGGCAACGACTTGATGCTGGACCGAGTTGACATTGCTGCACTTGAAACACCTGATAATACCACGCTTTTTCACTGTAACGTTCTCGCTCGGGTGTAACGTAACGCCGAGTTAAACGTCGAGATAAACTGGAGTCAATGAAAACAAGGTCGCAGTAAGATTAACCATTTACTGTTCACTCTTCACATTAACGTATGGTGAAAACTGTTGATAAAACAATACAAGATTGGTACAGTGTTTGTTTCCTCCTAGATATCACATTTACATTGTGAATACTTGCAAAGGTAAAACTACAATAACTACATTACATTAAAGTGCAGCATACAGTCAGAATCTACCTGCTCCATTGACTGCTTTAAATACACTTCAATACAAACTATCCCGACTCTTTAACTAACAAAAACATAAACCTTATCGACCGTCGTTACTTTTAACAGAATCAGCGTTAACATTTTAACTCAACATATCGATTATCTAATGACTTACAGCGTTGCTTTCACTGTGTCTTTGGTGCGTAGAGGACAACTTAACTAGCGCAGGGTGCCACATGTGTGCGACCCCCACCCTTGTGTTTATCCCAAACCGGTATTTTCCCACAAGATGCGGCGAAACCGGATGTGACGTCAACGCAGCCGTGATATATTACAGACAAATGAATTTACTTAAACAATCCTAACTTTAACTAAAAAATGCTAACAAATTACTAAGCGAAAATATTATAAACTAAATAACTGCCATAAAGGCAGCACATAGATAATACACGTTAGCAATACTAAACCTAAAAGTGTGGGTATAATAATAATCAATAATAAACAAGCTCTATCGATGTCTAGGGGATAATGAACTGTCATATGTGAGTATAAAATACAGTTCAGTTCATGCGTGCTGAGGTAGATGTTCGTCGCTGTGATGTAATTGTTGGAGAGAGAGAGAGAGTGCGCGCGCAAGCTGTAACAGCTACAGTCAGGCAAACCTTCCGTTACGTTCTTGATCTGTCGATGTGTTGTGGCCATTCAGGTATGACCCCTCTGTCCTTCAGCTAGACCGTTCTTCTGTGGTGGACTCATCACTCTGGCGTGAGTGGACACGCACACAAGCCCCCACCGGCCCTGTTATAACACTGAGAGTTAAACTGACCGATCCTTTGTTCGGTCCCCGATGCCCCACACCTTCTCGTGGGTTCCAACACTCAAGCAGTGCTCAATAATGTGTCTCCTGGTGTGTCTGAGGGGTGTCTCCCCAGACCTCACTTTTATCCCTACTCACGGGGTCTCAGGTGTCAATCAGTTTTGAATGGCTTAGCCCATCAAACCAGCCCACTCCAGCTGTCCACTGAGGAATTTTAATGAACAGAATAGTATAAGGTAAACAATCCTCTCAGAAGCCATAAGTCTTTCAGAAGTCATAATATGGTGAGACAACAAGTCTCTCTCCCAGGATTTATCTCTCTCTTATCTGTAGCAGATATTCCAATTCCAGCATGTTTTCCCTTACCTCTCTTTCTCTCTCATTAGCAGCATAACAACCGTAACGGTTTGCGAATCTCCTGGGGGGGAGGGGCATGGGCAACTCTGCACCCTTCTGCCCATCAGAGCTGTTCATCCTTCGTAACAATAAAGAGAAAAGAAAACACGTGTGAGGTGGTATTCACAAGTTCTATGTCCATTCAGAAATCTGATAGCAGAGGGGAAGAAAATGTTTCTGAATTTCAGGCTTCTGTACCTTGTGCCCAAAGTTAACTGCAAAAAAGATAACATGGCCAGGATGGTGGGCATCTTTGATGATAGATGTGGCCTTCTTGAGGCAAGGCCTCTTGTAGATACTGCCAACGGTGGGGAGGGATGTGCACATGATGTCCTGAATACAGTCCACTACTCGCTGCATCTTCTTACGTTCCTGTGCATTTGCATAGCTGTTTCAGACCGTGATGCAATTGGTTAGGATATTTTCCACAGTATATCTATAGAAGTTAGAGTGTTCAGTGACAAGCCGATCCCACTTAACCTCCTACGAAGGTAAAGATACTGGCATGCTTTCCTTATTGCATCTACAGGTATACACTGGGCCCAGGACAGGTCATCCGATATGTTAATACTCAGGAATTTAAAGCTTAAAGCTGCTCACTCTCTCCACCACCAATTACTAGTGTAGAACGGAACATGTTCACCCTCTTTTCTCTTTCTGAAGTCAACAAAATCAACAAATGTGTTTAGTTTTGCTGATGTTGAGTGAGACGTTGTTGTGGCACAACTCAACTAGGTAACCTACTTCACTCCAGTAAACTGAGTCACATTCACCTGTGATGCATCCAGCATAGTGTCATAAGCAAATTTGGAGATGACATTGGAACTGGGGTTAGCAACACTGATGTGTACACTGAGTATAGAGCAGGGCGCCAAGTATGTAGCCTTAAGTTGCACCTACGTTAGTGATCAGTGAGGACAAGATGTTGTTACCAATCCTCACTGATTGAGGTCTACTGATAAGGAAGTTTGGTATCCATTTGCAGAGGGAAGTACAGAAGCCCAGGACCTGAAGATCGAAAAGAAAAGCTGGTGACTATACAGCCTATTAAATCACACAATTCATACAAGTCCATGAATGGGGGTAGTAATTGTCATAAGCAGTTTTACACATTGAATCCAGAGATTGTGAAAATTATTACCAAAGGAAATGTTAGAAAATAATAGTTTAGATGCATTTAAAGTCAAACTAGATGGTGACATGAAGAAAAAAATGTTGAGAAGTGATTTTAATAGGCAACTTTGATGTAGTAATATTAAATTCCATTCCAAAGGTCTGCAACATAGAAATATTTGTGCCTTTGACATTAGATTTTATTTTAGGTTCTATTTTTAAGTAAAATAATTTGAGGTAACATTTGAACCTTAACATCTTTTAAATAGTCCCAACCTTAATGGGAAGGTTTTTCTTGTTTTTGAGATTATCTTCATTTTTGTGACAGTGCTGGAAGATATATAGGCCCCCAAATAGCCCTTGGGACACTGAGGAGCAGATAAGTAGGCAGATTTTAGAATGGTGCACAAAATACAGGGTAGTAGTTATGGGTGATTTCAACTTCCCTCATATTGACTGGCACCTCCTGAGTGCAAGGGGGATAGATGGGACTGAATTTGTCAGGTGTGTTCAAAAAGGATTCCTGGCACAGTATGTGGACCGGCCGACGAGAGGAGAGGCTATACTGGATCTAGTTCTGGGTAATGAACCTGGTCAGGTGACAGACCTCTTGGTGGGGGAGCATTTTGGTGAGAGTGACCACAACTCTCTTGGCTTCAGCATAGCTATGAAAAGGGATAAAATCAGATGAAATGGTAAAGTGCTTAACTGGGGAAGGGTTAACTTTGAAGGGATGAGGCAGGAACTAACGAGAGTAAATTGGAAACAGATGTTCAAAGGGGAAAGCACAGAATTAATGTGGGAGAAGTTTAGAGATCACTTGTGCTGGGTTCAGGATAGGTCTGTCCCACTGAAGCAAGGAAAAAATAGTAGGAAAAGGGAGCTATTGCTGACAAAACACATGAGACAACTCGTCAAGAGGGAAAAGGAAGCATATGTTAGATATAAGAAGCAGGAAGTAGGAGGGGCTCATGAGAAATATAGGGTAGCCAGGAAAGAGCTAAAGAAAGGACTTAGGAGAGCTCAAAGGGACATGAGAAGGCCTTGGCATGTAGGATTAAGGAAAACCCCAAGGCGTTCTATGCGTATGTGAACAACAGGAGGATGACGAGAACGAAGGTGGGACTGCTAAAGGATAAAGAGGGCAACGTGTGCCTGGAGGCGGAGGAGGTTGGGGAGGTCCTAAATGAATACTGTGCTTCAGTATTCACAAGTGGAAATGATCTTGATCAGGGTGAGGTTGAAATAGAGCAAGCCTGTGTGCTGGACAATGTGGAAATTAAGGAAGAAGAAATGCTGGATCTTCTTAAAAACATCAAGATTGATAAATCTCCAGGACCGGATATGATACACCCCAGGTTGTTGTGGGAATTGAGAGAAGAGTTTGCTGGAGCATTAGCTATGATCTTTGAATCCTCTTTGGCTGCAGGGGAAGTGCCGGAGGACTGGAGAATGGCAAATGTAGTTCCCTTGTTTAAAAAAGGTAATAGGGAGAAACCTGGGAACTATAGACTGGTGAGTCTTATGTCAGTGGTCTGCAAACTACTGGAAAGGATTCTTAAGGATAGGATTTACGAGCATTTGGAGAAGTACAGTCTACTCATGGATAGTCAACATGGCTTTGTGTAGGGAAGATCATGCCTCATGAGCCTGATAGAGTTTTTTGAAGAGGTAACAAAAGAAATTGATGAGAGTAGGGCAGTGTATGTGGTCTACATGGACTTTAGCAAGGCATTTGACAAGGTCCCTCACGAGTGACTCATCCAGGAAGTCATGAGGCATGGTATAAGTGGAACCTTGGCTGTTTGGATAAAAAAATTGGCTTAAAGGAAGAAAGCAGTGTGTAGTTGTGGAAGGAAAGTATTCTGCCTGGAGGTCGGTGCCGCAGGGATCTGTCCTGGGACCCCTGCTATTTGTGATTTTTATAAATGACCTGGATGTAGAGGCAGAAGGATGAGTGAGTAAGTTTGTGGATGACACAAAGATTGGAGGAGTTGTGGATGGAGCTGTAGGTTGTCGAAGGTTACAAGAGGATATAGACAGGCTGCAGAGTTGGGCAGAAAAATGGCAGATGGAGTTCAATCCGGACAAGTGTGAGGTGATGCATTTTGGAAGGACAAACCAGAAGACTGAGTACAGGATTAATGGTCAGTTACTTAAGAGTGTGGATGAACAAAGGGACCTTGGGGTTCAAATCCATATATCCCTCAAGGTTGCTGGACAGGTTGATAGGGTAGTTAATAAGGCCTATGGGATGCTAGGCTTCATTAACAGTGGAATTGAGTTCAAGAGTAGAGAGGTCATGTTGCAACTCTACAAATCTCTGGTGAGACCGCACTTAGAGTATTGTGTTCAATTCTGGTCACCTCATTATAGGAAGGATGTGGAAGCTATGGAGAGGGTGCATAGGAGATTTAACAGGATGTTGCCTGGATTGGAGAACAAGTCATATGAAGCAAGGTTAGCAGAGCTGGGTCTTTTCTGTTTGGAGCGTAGAAGAATGAGAGGGGACTTGATAGAGGTCTACAAGATTATGAGAGGCATAGATAGTGTGGATAGTCAGTACCTGTTTCCCAGGGCACCAATAGCAAACACCAGAGGGCATATGTACAAAATTAAGGGTGGGAAGTTTAGGGGAGACATCAGGGGTAAGTTTTTAACACAGAGGGTTGTGAGTGCCTGGAATTCTTGCCAGGGATGGTGGTGGAGGCTAAAACATTAGTTTTTGAAAAATAGCAAGTCTCCTCAAAATTCTAGTGAAATGTGGCCACTATTCTTTGTAACTGCATCAATATGTTGTGTCCAGGATAGATCTTCAGAGATGTTGACACCCAGAAACTTGAAACTGCTCACCCTTTCCATTAATGTCAGGTGAGATGTAGGGGTCAGATGGGCTGTATAGTCCGATCTGGCCATAATTTGTTTGCTGATATTGGTTTAGATTTAAAAATATCTCTCCTTTGGATATAAATAACAGTTTGCTACCTTAGCAAACAAACATTCTAATCAACTAGAAATTGTGTAAATTCATGCTATAAAAGCAACACCAGCCAATTATCTATCTATCCCATTTCTGCTGCCTGTTCCTTTGTACACGTCAAACAGGTTATCCCTCATCCTTCTGTCCAGTGAAAACAAACCCAGCTAATCCAGCCTCTCTTGATAACTGGAGATGCTCCATCCCCAGAAACGTGCTGATGAATCTCCTCCTTATGGAACGGCACACAGAAACCCAGCTGTGGTCTAAATGATGTTTTATAAACGTAGTTGTACCACAACTTCCCAGCTCTTATATTCGGTGTCCTGGCTAGTGAAAGGAGGCTTCTTGTGACTTGGAATAAGAAAAACAAAAGTAATTTGTAAAAGTTTTTAACTATATTGAGTTACTTAGACAAACAAAAAAAATATAAAAGCAGATATCAAAACCAAAATAGAATAAGAACACAATATGTGTTACAGAACATGATCTGAAGAGGTCAGGTCATGCACACTGAATAGTACAAATTGTAAAGATAAATACCAAAATGTGCAATCTGGCCAATAATCAGTTGGGTTAGTAGAGCATAGATGGCTTCTACAGAATGATATAAAACAGAGGGACTACAGAACTCGAAATGGTGGAATAGAGAGTACCTTAACTACTTTGGTCTAGAAGTTCTATTTAAAGCCCAAAAGCTAAACAATATCAAATACTTGTGCACTGCCAGGCGTTTACACAGATCCTTTGTGTGTTTGATGTACAGCAACCATGGACATGCAGTGACTTCAGTTGGTGTGAATTGTGTGATTTAACATGGAAAACGTCTTAAAGGTGCATGTGATTCCTGCTAATAGTAATTTAGTTATGGGTCTAGGTATGATTTGGTTGTTAAAGGGGCCTGGTTCTCGCTGGTTGATTACTGGGAGGTCAGATTGTTCTAGAGTAGTTACTCAAGTGGCTTTCTTAATGTTCAATCCACCAACGGTCCATTTCCAGCTGACATCTTCATCCACTCCTGTTGCCTCTAACACTAATACAGGTTCCAATCCCTAGATGTCTGTCTGTCAGTGTTGTTGTTCATTTGTTATATACCGTGTTGTACGATGTGGGCGAACATGGTCTTTCTATGACTGTGATTGTTCTTGGCAGATTTTCCTACAGAAGTCATTTACCGTTGCCTATTCTGGGCAGTGTCTTTACAAGATGGGTGACCCCAGCCACTATTAATATTCTTCAGATATCGTCTGCCTGGCATCAGTGTTCGCGTAATCATGACCTGTGAGATGTACCAGCTGCACATATGACCATCCGCCACCTGCTTCCATGGCTTCACATGACCCTGGTGGGGTGACTAAACAGGGTGCCCAAGGGTGACCTGCAGACTAGCAGAGGGAAGGAGTGCCTTACATCTCCTTTCATAGAGATGTATCTTCACCTGCCATCCAGCCTCTTTATTTGTCTCTAATGCTTTGGATATCCTGCAACTGGACTAAACAGACAATATCCCAGAACTGATTCTACAGTGTTAATGGTGAGGAATTTCAGCAATCTCTTGCTCCACCATTATTCACTGGGAAATGCATGATACAGCTCCAATTGTACATTCCACAATCCAAAACGTAGTGACACTTGCACTGAAAAAATGGCAGCAGTTCACACAGAACAGTCAGTAAAAGTTGGACCGGTGTTTCATACCTCTTCATCAAACATTTCACAAGGTTTCTGAGACCTTGAAGTTCATGGGTTTTAATGTAAAAAAAATCATGAAATCTAAACCACCAAGAATGTAAGAACTTTCTGCAGTTGCTCAGAATAAAACTTGGATCCTCATGTTTTCAAACACTATTTGCTACCCTTGGCTTAATCTGCACTGTCCGGTCTGGAAGAGCAGTGAGATGGAGCTCCAATGTAAAACATCAAAGGCAAAGATAAAACGTCATTCTTGTATCTTGGCACAGAACCAGAGAATGCTATAGGGTCAGAATTTTACAGATTGAACAAGAACCTTAATCACATACAGTATCTAATTTTATTCAATTTTAATGTCTTGCAATATTAATTTTAATATTTATTATACAAAGTATGTGTTATAATTACATATAAGACAATTGTAACATATTTGTAATATAATACATAATATTATAATTTAAAAGTTTAAACTTTAGAAGAGAGTAAAGGGAGTTAATTATTTGTGACCCTTAATGTACACATCAAGAAAGATTTGCAGTTCACTGAAACTAAATAAACAGGTTTAGTATTGAGATATTGATCGAGATGTCAAAGATTGTTATCTGGCTTTACTTTTCCATGTGTATGCATGTCAGAAGTTATTATATCTTTCATAATCACAATAGATGCACTTTGACGTTGTTATTGATTGTAGTTTTTTAGGAGTGATAGAGCAGTCAATCAGCTTGGAAGAACATTGGTGGTGACTAACTACATGCTCTACCATTTTTTGTATTGATCCAGCTTTTGCTATCATTTCTGTTCGAACTGTTGCTTATGGGGCATACTAGGTTCTAGAGGTACAAGTTTTTCATTATATCACGACATATATCAAGTACTGCTCTTAGTCTTTGAACTGCCATTGCTTATGCTGAACGGGTGCATAAGACACATGTTATTGTTTTGCTAACTACCTTTGCTTGACACTTTCTCCCCTTCTTATCAATAACCTATCAGATGCTTACAATGAGGGTTCTGAGGCAGCTAAAACTGGGGGCTATCTCAATACTGTTATGAATGATCCGATATACCATGTTTGTGAGAGTGAGAGGGACAGGACAATCAAATGTCACGCCAGTAATGTTAATGGGGTGAGCTGATCAAGGCAAAAGTAAGGTGGGAAAGCAAACTGAGAAAATAGGGAAGTGCTACTTGTTAAATTCACAAGTTAAAATTAAATACAAGGTAGGTCATTACAGGGATTTACAACTCTGGAGACAAAAGAGATGAGAGATGCTCAAATCTGGAACAAAAGAAAAGAATGCTGAACAACTTGATGGGTTAATGAGCAGGACTGATGTATAGTTTTGGCCCTCACAGATGCTGCTAGATCTGTTGAGTCTTTTTTTGTACTTGAATTTGGAATGATACTGCTTCAGCAAACTGTAGGTATCCTGATCTGGCTCTGAAGCAATTCATTTGGTATAAACAGCTTTTGCAGCTTTTTACGTTCAAATGCAGTAAATGGGGGCAATAGCAGAGCATATTTGACAAGAGGTTTGAGGTGGTAATTAAACATTGTATGGAAGCCAGTGGCCAAAGAATAGAAACAACGTGGAAGGTGGCAATTTGGTGGGATCTGACAAGATTTGGTCCATTTAAGCCAGTTTCCATGAAAATGGAAGAGGGAGGAGTTCAACAAAATGCAATTAATTTGAACTTGACTTGAGGGTTTTTTGTGTACTTTTGTGGACACGGAGCCAGTATAATGGTGCAAATTGTCAGTTTAGGGTTTTCAAATTGTTTCCTCAAGCCGTGGTGGTCTGGAAATACTCTCATGAAGCATTATGCTTTGGTCCATCGCCTGATGGAACTGCGTCTGGAAAGCATTTTCAAAATGTGTTGATGTCTCACTGCGTGGATTGCATGATTTTGGTTTGGAGTCCTTCGTGTGTGAAAACACAACTCTAGCTGCGTGTTTCCCCACCCTCACTTGCAAGGACCACTTATACAGAATGTAAGGTTCGTTTCACCAAACTGAAAGGCAATGTGCCTAAAGAGGATTCAGCCATTGGAGTCAACCGGTGGGAACCAGCTGCAGAAAAGTGTCCTATACATCTTACCTCTCACTGTAGCTCTGCACACCCAATCACAACTGCAACTGACTCACAACAATCCCGTCACCAGTAACCTCCATCCTTGATTGACATTCACTACTCTCCCTCCGTCTGTCACCCACTCCTGGTGATGAAGCAATTAGAAAAAAACTCCTGACTGTGTTAAACTTGACAAGTCCAATCTATTGTCATGTGCCGAGCATACAGTAGAATCTTTGCACAGGGCCTATTCGCTCACTATTCCCAGGATGTTTCCAAGCACAAAGGACATACTTGTTTTCCTTCATTTAAAATAGATTCTCTGGCTTTCAGTTATGGCATCCAAAAAAATAATTTAATTTCATTGTTGAAAGGGAAACTGTTAGAATGCAGAAATATAAACCGTGGGGTGGCACAGTAGTGATGTGGTTAGCACAACGCTTTACGGTATAGACGAGCCGGGTTTTATTCCCACTGCTGCCAGTAGGAAGTTTGTACGTTCTCACTGAGAGTGCGTGAGTTTCCTCTGGGTGCTCTGGTTTCCTCCCAGAGTCTAAAAATATTCCAGTTGCTAAGTTAATTGGTCATTGTGGATTACCCCATGATTATGCTAAACTTAAATTTGGGATTACCAGGTGGTGAGTCTCAAACGGCCAGAAAGGCTTATTCTGTGCTGTATGTCAATAAAGAAATATCATTACATTTTAAAATTACAAACAGTGATGAATAATCTTATGTAGCCCATATAAAATGCTGGAGTAACTCAGCAGATCGGGCTGCATCTATGGAAAGGAATAAAGAGTCAATCCTTCATTAGGATGACAGGCTAAGGGTCTCGGCCTGAAACGTCAACATTTTATTCCTTTCTGTATCTGTTGCCTGACCTGCTGATTTCCTTCAGCATTTTGTATGTGTTACTCTGGATTTCCAGCAGCTAGAGAATCTCTTACGTCTATTAATAATTTTATAATACATTTCAACTCAGCTCAATATTTTCTGCTGTAAAATAGTGAATTCCTGTCAATTGTGGACAGTATTTATTAATTATTAATTCCTGTCATATCGGGACAGTATATTTTGGTTAAATTAAGCAACTACCCCAATTAGCTGAAGTTTCATATAAAGTAGTTTAAAGCATACAAAAAAGAAAAAAAACTGCAAGTATACTAAACTGAGTAACAAATTATTTATTTAAATAAATTACAGAACAAACTAGGATACTAACAATATAACTACAGTACTATAAAACTGTAAGACAAATAGTTATTGACAGATGAATTTATCCAGTGTATCTGCTGTGTTCTGTTGATTGACTGTAAATGAACAAATTCAGAGCAGGTACCTAGTGCAGATAATAGACAGCTTTCATACAGTTGCATCCTCCAATCTTCATTTTCATTGTAACATTCAAGATGATTGTCAATACCTTCAAATTTTTTGTGGTTTCTAACTTGTTGAAGTAGTGAAGTTGTTTCATTTTCTCTCCTGGCCGTTTCTGGTATCTCTAAGTCTGAATACTTGAAACTGCAGTGAGCAAAACAGTTCCATACTGTATTACTACTTATTTCTTGCCAACTATCGGAGGCAGAAATCACCACTTTTTGAACACAAACATACGCAATTGAGGCGATTTAAAAACTGTTCGCTCTAAGCACAGTATAGTGTTTCATGGCCATACAAGTGCACGTGACTGATGCCAGTTAGAATGTTTGGCAATGTTGCTCTCCTGTCCCAACTAAGTGGGATAGTGTCCCAAATAAACAAGTTGAATTCCGGCTACTTTCTCTATTTTTATTCTTTAAGAGTTGTCCCAAATATGCAGCTGTTCTGGTAATTGATGGCCCAATTAACCAGAATCCACTGTACTTAAAATGCATTTTGACAGGTAGTTAATTAGAATTTGATGAACATCTAATGTTTTTTAAATCTTTGTTAAGTAACGTGCTTTAAATACCTGTTTAAGAATGAATAGTTTCTATTATAATCAAAATTGTGATGAACAGTGGATAAATTGTCAAGATTGTGCTTGCTTCCAAAAGTGAATTCTTCTTAACTCATTTTCATACAAAGTCTTCCATGAGTCAACAACTAGGACAGTGTTTCATAATATAGTTTTGAAAGGGTATTGAAAGGAACATTAAAAACTCATTGACATAATTAAGAGCTGCTTCTGATTTCCATGATAACAAATTAATATTTAACAGATTCATTTTTATCCTGATATCATGAGTTATTACATACGTTGTGTATGGGATGCCAAACAAAATAGGGATCATCTCCTGAAATGCACCAAAGCCTGGGTTGCTTTCCACAAGATCTGCTGAGAATAACACCAGAAGCAGTGGCCCATGCAGATAATTGGGAGCACACCGTGGGGACTTGAGACATCACAAAAGGAAGCTGATCTAACAGTTGAAGATAGCATAATCATTAAAAGAAGATGATCAGTCTCGACAAATTCCGGTTTCTTAAAGTCATTTTAAGTTATTATAAATTTCAAAAGTAATTCATGGAGTGTAAAGTAGTTTGAGACACACTGAAGAAATAAAACAAGATGTGGAGAAATGTTTTTCGACTATTCTCATTTTAGTAATGAAGCAGTAGTCAGTTCCTTAGTAACTGAAAAGAACATAAAGATTTTAAATAGTCACCTTAGGTCCTTTCACCTGGGATAAAGGGTTCTCTGCAGAACGTACACTAATGCAGTTAGCAGAAACGTGGTGATTAATTTAGGACATGGATAAATTTGTAGTCTGTTGGCTTCCAGAACATTTCTAAAATCAGAGCAAGTGGTCATGGAAACTTGATTTGGAGCCCGAAAATCTTTTACCCTGCTTTGAAAAAAATTGGTCATATTTTGCTTGAAGTACCCAGGCAATCCAATTAAAACTCCAGACCTTAATATTAATAGAATGGCAAAGCTATAAAACATGAAGGATCTTCAGGATCTTTTGTAAAAAAAATACAACTTCCATTCCTAATCTATAACTAATACTAGAAAATGAAGTAAACCATTTTGCTGTTTAACATCTCTCAAATCTAAAGGGCGTTTCAAACTGCTTTAACCTGATGAGGCAACTTGAAAATGTAGTTACTTGTTTCTTCAGGACATTGCCATAACTAATTTATGCACAGAAAATCTTTCAAACGACAATGAGATAAATGGAGAATTAATCTGTTTTAGATGGTCCAGGTTGAGTGATGAATGCTGGCCAAGATTGCGGAGAATGATTTTTTTTTGCCTCTGACTGCTTTGATTAATAACTTAAATAAGGCATTTTCTACATAAGATTAATTCATATTATAGTCTTACTGTCATAATTCCACGAAGTTGAAAGACTAGAAGCCATTAATTCTGTTCTCAATTGCTAAGCAGCCTTTTGTTGAATATCTTGACAAGCAACCAAATTTCCTTTGTGGAATATTGAAGCTCTGCCCTCTCTGGTGAATGGTATTTTCAGGTGATTACTTTTGAGGACAATTCCAGATTCAGATGATATTAGTTATGAATCAAAGAGTTTGATGCTGAAACTCAAGTTTCGAAGCTGGAATGTTTTTGGTTCAAGCACACCCCCCCCCCCCACCCCCGCCACCCCTCATCCAGCAGTTTGATTCATTATCACAACTTAACTCAGTGAAGAGCTAAGTGAATGTTGCTCCATTGGGCATTGTCCACCTTCTTGCATGATAAGGAGGTAAGGAGGTTCCTAGGGCTGTTTTGCAGAACAACAGGAAATATCTCACCAGTGTCTATGCCATTATTTATTTTCTGTGATTTTCCAGAGGTATTCATGGTCCATAAACCAGTCCAGAATGGAGGTGGAGAGGGTCAGTAGATTTAAATTCTGTGGTGCTATTATATCAGAGGATTTGTCCTGGGACTAGAACATTAGTGTCATCACAAACGAGGCACAGCAGTGCTTCTACATTCTTAACACAAAAGATTCTGCAGTGCTGGAAATCTTGAGCATGTAGGGTAACATAATTGCTGGAAATGTACATAATTCACAGTCACCGACATTGAGTTGGGGTTTCACTTTTAAGTGGCTGGTCTGACGTAATGATGCAATTATATAAAGTGCACTATGTGCTCAGGTTTTGGAATCCAATAAAATGTGTTACGGTTTTTCTTAAACATAAAATGACTCACACAGTTTTATTTGTAAAAGCCTACAAGCAACACACACAGAAAGCTGAAGGAGCTAAGCAAGTCAAGCAGAATCTGTAGAGGGAAAGAAACGGTCAACATTTCAGGCTGAGGCCCTGAGTACTGATAAAGGGTCTCAGCCCAAAATGTTAACTGTTTATTCCACTCTATAGATGCTGCACGATTTGCTGAGTTCCTCCAGCATTTTGCGTGTTTTCCTTTACTTTCTTAGAAGTTTGCATAGATTCAGCAGGTTACCAAAAGCTTTGATAAACTTCTGTAGATGTACACACAAAATACTCTGCAGATGCTGGGGTCAAAGCAACACGCACAACACGCTGGAGGAACTCAGCAAGTCGTGCAGCATCCGTAGAAACGAACAGTCAATGTTTCGGGCCGAGACCCTTTGTCAGGACTGAAGAGGGAGGGGGCAGGGGCCTTATAAAGAAGGTGGGGGTTGGGTGGGAAGGAGAAGGCTGGTAGGTGCCTTCCTGCTGGTAGGTTCCCCTCCCTGCTTCCCCTCCCCCACACCTTAATCTTTCCTCTTACTGGTTTTTCACCTGGCACCTACCAGCCTTCTCCTTCCCACCCTCCCCCCCACCTTCTTTACAGGGCCCCTGGCCCCCTCCCTCTTCAGTCCTGACGAAGGGTCTCGGCCCAAAACGTTGACTGTTCGTTTCCACGGATGCTGCCCGACCTGCTGAGTTCCTCCAGCGTGTTGTGCATATAGATGTACAGTTAGCATGCTAACTGATGGCATCATGGCCCGAAATGAAAGCACCAATGTCAGGAGTAGAAAAGGCTACAAAATGTAATGGATGTATCCCAGTACGTCACAGACAAAGCCCTCCCCATCATTAAGCATATTTACATGAAGCACTACCACAAGAACGCAGCAGCTATCATAGAATGCCCCAACCCCACCAGCCAGGCTATGCCCTCTTCTTGCCTCTACCATCAGGCAGAGGATCCAGAAACCTTAGGTCCCACACTACCAGGTTCAGGAACAGTTATTACTCTACAACCATCAAGTTCCAGAACTGGCTTGGATAACTTCATTCACCACTACCCTGAACCGACTCGACAACCTACTGACTCACTTTAATGGATTCTATACAATTCATTCTTATTATTTATAATTACTCTTTACAAAGCAGTATTATATTTATTTTCATAGTTTGTCTTCTTGTGCACATTCATTGTTTGCTAGTCTTCGTCTGATTATGTATAGTTTTTCATAAAATTTGTTGTATTTCTTTTTTCCAGTAAATGCCTTCAAAAAAATAAATTTCAAGGTAGTATATGGTGATACATACATAATTTGATAATAAATTTGAACGTTGAACTTTGTGACACTAAGTTGGTCACATATTGGGACCTTGCTTTTTGCAGTTATTACTGTGACTGATATTTTTGAAATATCCTTTTGTTGTTAAAGGTTTATTGTTAAGGTGGCTTTGCAATATCAGCAGATATTCCTCGTTTTTACATACTGGCCACATTGATAATTGATCACAGAATGCATTCTCAATATGGCAAATTTTGTGAAATTGTAGTTAGGATTTCACAATGCTCCTATGCATGGAAACGGATGAATACCTAGTTGTGATGCCAATTTTCATGCAACGTGTGTGGCTGGGAAAGTGAACTGTAGAAGCATGCAGAAAAAATAGGACCTCAATGGAAACTGGAGGAAGCAAGCTGGCTCCATTATTGTTAATAGGGCAGTACTTATCTGAGGATGATTGTGAAATCTTCTAAACTGGACTAAATGTTGCCCTATCTCCAGTTAAGATCACCACCTTGATTTTGTTAAGTTGCTGAAGGTGAGGTGAGTCTGAGTGCTTCCTATATGTTCCCATCTGTTTCACGATGCCAATCTAGTGATTATGAGCAATGTTAACTTCCATCTCAAACCTGCTGCTTCAAATCAGACATTGATGGAGGCCTGCTGTGCCAAACAATCCCCTTGGTGGACTCACGCTTGTCATGGTTGTTCCATAAACTCCTTTAGTGTTTCTCAGATATGGTTACTGTTAAGTTTTGTAACTTCAAAACACAAAATTAAATGAGAGCAAAAACACAGAGCCGGAAATAACGGTCTCTCTTCGATTTTACTTCAAGCGAGGCATGTACGAGGGGTGTTTGATATGTTCGTGGCCTAAGGTAGAAGGAGTCGATTTTAGAAAACCTAGCACATTTATTTGTCAACATAGTCCTCTCCTACATTTACACACTTAGTCCAGCGGTCGTGGAGCATACAGATCTTGGATCTCCAGAAAGTGTCCACAGATGGGTGATTGATAAGTTTGTGGCCTAAGGTAGAAGGAGATGAGTTATACAGCTTTCGTTACATGCACTTGCAGGTCAACTCTTTGGGTGATGATGCAGAAGGTTTGAAGTTAATAACTCATCTCTTTCAACCTTAGGCCCCTGATGAGTTATTAACTCATTAAATATTAAATATTCTGGCTGGAAGGTTTGCTAAAGCTATTGGGGAGGGTTTAAACTAGATTTGTATGTGGGTGGGAACTGAACTGAAGAGACACAGGATGGGGAGGTTGGAGCACAAGTAGGGGCAGCTTGTAGGGAGTTTGTGAGGAAGGATTGGCAGATGTTAGATCAAAAATAGTTTGCGATGTGTCTATTTTAATGCAAGGAGTATCATAAACAAGACAGGTGAATTTAGAGCCTGGATCAATACGTGGAACTGTGATGTTGAGGCCATTACAGATTCTTGGATGTCTCAGGAGCAGGAATGGCTACTGAGTGTGCCAGGCTTTTGATGTTTCAAAAAGAACAGAAGGGGAGGCAAAATAGGTTAATTAGGGATAGTGTCACGGCTGCAGAAAAGGAAGAAGTCATGGTGTGATGGTCTACTGAGTCAGGGTGGGTGGAAGTCAGAAACAGGAAAGGGGCAATAACTCTACTGGGTGTTTTTCATAGACCCCCTAATAATAACAGGGACATTGAGGAGCAGATAAGGAGGCAGATTCTGGAACAGTGCAATAATAATAAGGTTGTTGTGATGGGAGATTTTAACTTTCCTAATATTGATTGGCATCTCCTTAGCATAAGGGGTTTAGATGGGGTGGAGTTAGGTGTGGTCAAGAAGGTTTTCTGACACAATATGTAGATTAGCCAACTAGAGGAGAGGCTGTACTTGATCTGGTATTGAGAAATGAACCTGGTCAGGTGTCACATCTCTTGGTGGGAAAGCATTTTGGAGGTAGTGACCACAACTTTGTCTCCTTCACCATAGTGCTGGAGAGGGATAGTAGCAGACAATTTGGGAAAACATTTAATTAGGTTAGGGGAAAATATGATGCTATTAGGCAGGAAATTGGGAACATAAATTGGGAGCAGATGTTTTTGGGGAAACGTAGGGCAGAAATGTGGCAAATATTCAGGGAATGTTTGCATGGAGTTCTGCATAGGTATGTTCCATTGAGGCACAGAAAGGATAGTAGGGTTAAAAAACCATGGTGTACAAAGCATACAATAGGACCAATCAGGTACAATAATGGAAACGTGTGCATGGAGTCAGAGGAGGTAGCAAAGGTACTTAATGAATACTTTGCTTCAGAATTCACTAGGGAAAAAGACCTTGGCAATTGTGGGATGACTTACAGCAGACTGAAACGCTTGAGCATATAGGCATTAAGAAAGAGGATGTTCTGGAGCTTTTGAAAAACATTAAGTTAGATAAATCGCCGGGACCAGATGAGATATATCTCAGGCTACTGTGGGAAGCAAGCGATGAGATTGCTAAGCCTCTCAGGATGGGAGAAATACCAGAGGACCGGAGTGTTGCAAATGTTGTTCCCTTGTTCAAGATAGGGAGGAGAGTTAACCCAGGAAATTATAGACCAGAGAGTCTGACTTCAGTGGTGGGTAAGTTGTTGGAGAAGATCCTGAGAGGCAGGATTTATGAGCATTTGGAGGGACATAATCTGATTATTGTCAAGAGCAAGTCATGCCTTACGAGCCTGACTGAATTCTTTGAGGATGTAACAAAACACATTGATGAAGATAGAGCAGTGGATGTAGTCTATGTGGATTTCTGTAAGGCATTTGAAAAGGTTCCACATGTCATGCTCCTTCAGAAAGTAAAACGGCATGGGATCCAAGGAGACCTTGCTTCATGGATCCAGAATTGGCTTGCCCACAGAAGGCAAAGGGTGGTTGTAGATGGTTCGTATTCTGCATGGAGGACGGCAACCAGTGGTGTTCTGCAAGGATCTGTTCTGGGACCCCTTCTCTTTGTGATTTTTATAAATGACCTGGATGAAGAAGTAGAAGGGTTGGTTAGTAAGTTTGCTGATGACACAAAGGTTGGGGGTGTTGTGGATAGTGTGGAGGGCTGTCAGAGGTTACAGCGGGATATCGGTAGGATGCAGAACTGGGCTGAGAAGTGGCAGATGGAGTTCAACCCAGATAAGTGTGAGGTGGTTCATTTTGGTACCAATTTGAAGACAGAATATAATATAAATGGTAGGGCTCTTGGCAGTGTGTAGGATCTGAGAGATCTTGGGGTCCATGTTGATAGGGCACTCAAAGCTGCTGCGCAGATTGACAGTGTTGTTAAGAAGGTGTATGGTGTGTTGGCATTCATCAACTGTAGGATTGAGTTCAAGAGCCATGAGGTAATGTTACAGCTATATAAGACCTCGGTCAGACACCACTTGGAGTACTGTGTTCAGTTCTGGTCACCTTACCAGAGGAAGGATGTGGATACAATAGAGAGAGTGCAGAGGAGATTTATAAGGATGTTACCTGGATTGGAGGGTGTACCTTATGAAAATATTTTGAGTGTACTTGGCCTTGTTCCCTTGGAGCGACGGAGGATGAGAGGTGACCTGATAGAGGAGTATAAGATGATGAGGGGCATTGATCATGTGGATAGCCAGAGGCTTTTTCCCAGGGCTGAAATGGTTGCCACAAGAGGACACAAGTTTAAGGTGCTGGGGAGTAGGTACAGAGGAGATGTCAGGGGTAAGTTTTTCACACAGAGAGTGCTGGGTGCATGGATGCACTGCCAGCAGCAGTGGTGGAAGCAGATACAATATGGTACTATAAGATCCTTTTAGATAAGTACCAGTACATGGAGCTTAGAAGAATAGAGGGCTATTCACCAGGGAAATTCTAGGCAGTTTCTAGAGCAGGTTAGATGGTCAGCACAACATTGTGGGCCGAAAGGCCTGTAATGTGCTGTAAATTAATATGTTCAATGATCTGTAGTAATGAGTTCAAGGGGTGGAGCGCAGTAGCCAGGCTTGGCAGGAACCTGTTGCAGTAATTGGCATATTCTAAAAAGAACTGTAACTGTGATGTCTATGGCCTTGGGGCATCCAACACTGCTTGAATTTTCTCAGCACACTTGCGTGATCCTGATGTGTCAATAGCGTGACTACAGTAAGCGATACTTGGTTTAAAGAATTCACACTTGTCGCATTGTGCACTGAGCCTGCAATCTTTTTAACCCTGTCTTGAGATCTTCTTTGTCATCCTTACCCTAAAGGCAGCACGGTAGCGTAGTTGTTAGCACTCTTTACAGTGCAAGTGACCAGGGTTCAATTCCTGCCGCTGCCTGTAAGGAGTTTCTACGTTCTTCAGTTTCCTCCCACAGTCCAGAGACATACTGGTTGTTAGGTTAATTGGCCATTGTAAATCGTCCCATGATTAGGCTAAGATTAAATCAGGGGATTGCTGAGTGGCATGGCTCAAAGGGCTTATTCTGCGCTGTAACTCAATAAAATAAATAAACTCAATGATATCTTCCAGGTAAGACTGAGTGCCTGGGAAACCTTGCAGCATCTGGTCCATAGCCTTCTGCCAGAGTGCCAGTGCAAATGCTACTCAATTAGAGTGATAAAGCCCTATGTGAATCTTTATGGTGAGGGACACCTTGGACACTTCTTCCATCTCCATCTGTAGGTAGGCCTCTGCTCAATTCACTTCGCTGAAGTGTTTCCCTCCAGAATGGTTTACAAAGATATCCTCTATCCTGGGTAGAGGGTATTATCTATTTTCAGTACTGGGTTGATGGTGACCTTTAAATCACCATAGATCCTAACAGAACCCATTCTTGTTGGCTACTGAGACTGCTGGTGTTACCCATGGGCGCCAATCAAATTTGGAAAGAATTCCTTCAGACCCCATGTAATCTAGCTCACTGGCCACTTCATTGCAGATGTTATAAAAAACCAGATGGGCTTTGCTAAACTTGGGTGTGACATTTTTGTTTGACACTATTTTACTGTTGATATGTTTGAGTTTTCTAATGCACTCCTTGAACACTACTGTGGCATCAATCAAGACCATTCTTATTTTGCTTTCGGTTGACTCTATTGCAAGGCATGTAGCATGCAAACTGTGGATGCATCTCCAATCAAATTGTAGTTGTCTCTGCCACTCACATCCCCAGAGTGCTGGCCCTCCTGCTTTTACCACAAACAAGTTCAACGTGACTTGCGGGTTGTTGTATTTCACTGTTATGATTATCATTCCCACCGGAGTTATTTTTTCTCCATTATAAGTTCTTAGTTGGATATCTGCAGGCTTCATTTCGGTATCTTTGAAATGCTGCTCAGCTAATTGTGATTTATTATGATTTCACTTTTAAATGTAGGCCGTGCTTCATTTAGGAGCCGTTCTTCAATATTTTCTTGTAAGATTCCACAAACTAAATGATCGCTCAGTGCCAAACAAGGGAAAACCTGCAGATGCTGAAAATTCCAGTAACACATACAAGATGCTGGAGGAACTCAGCAGGCCAGGCAGCATCTATGAAAAAGAGTACAGTCGATATTTTGGGCTGAGACCCTTCAGCAGGATCGGAGAAAAGAAGGCGAGTAGACTTAAAAGATGGAGGGAAATCTTTCAGTGCATCATTAAGTCCATTACCGAGCTGACAAGGCTCAGGCAATCTCTGCAATTTAGCCATATACATTGAAATTGATGTATATCAATTTCCTTTTGATTCAGCTTATGAAACCAGAAGTGTCCTGCAGTCAGCAATGGTTTCGGTTCTAAATGTTCTTGTGTTACTTTCATGATATCAGTAAAGCTCATTTCGGCTGGATTGGTTGGAACAGTTATACTTCGAAGTAAACTCTGTCCCTTTAAATTCAATGCACTCAGCTAAATTGGTCCTCGTTTCTCATCAATTATTTCATTTGCTTTAAAAAAAATTGCTCAATTTGCTCAGTATACAAAATCCAGTTATCTGTTATGGGATTGAATGTGTCTAACTTTCTAAAGTAGCCAGCCATTTCTGATTTTTTTAAATTTATGATTACTATCACTCAGTTTATGAACCCATGAATTTGTCAATTTTCTGCCTTTTTTAAAACGTGACCATGTCTGTCCCTTCAAAATAAGTACATGCTGTGCTGTTTTTTTTACTTAACCATTTCAGGCTGCACTTTATTTAAACCTGAATGTCTTGCTGTGCTTCAATAGGTAAATAATCATCTCCAGTTCACTTAAAACTTCCTCATTGCCTCTGTTTTGTTTTGTAAGTCCAAAGCAAAAAAGTAATTGAAAGCAAAAGTACAGAGATGAGAATAGTGGTCTAACTTCATTTTTACTTTAAACAAGGCATGTACGTATGATGTGATGGTGAAATAACATATTCTGTTTATGTATTTTTACATATAACATAACAAATTATTTAAGCAAAGAATGCTTAATCAAACAATATATTTGCGATATTACCCACATATTACTGAAATATTAAATATGCAACAGTTTCTATATCTCTGTTAACAAAATCCAGCAAACAAGGCTTTTTATACTTTATCTTTTAAAATAAGTACCGTAGATGGAATCCAGATTTGACTAGGTTTAAGGAAATCTTGTGAGAGACAAAAAGAATGCATGAACTATTACACAAGTTCAATTACGGGAGATTGATAAAAGATCAAAGTCAATGTGATTTAGACTGAAGTCAGAGTAAAATGACGGTAATTCAGAATGTGTTACTGATTGTCACAGTGCGCATTCAAAATTCTGGCTACATAGCAATCATTAATAGAATTGTATCACTATTAGATCCTCTTAACCTCGAGAAAAGAAACATATGCCACTAAATTAAGTAGAACTATATAAAGTGTCATTTGATTTATATAAAAAGAGCAAGTCATCAACCAGACAAGAATAAAGTAACCCCTTTATATGTGTGGCGCAAAGCAAAAAATTTGTCACTTCATCAGTATCTCTGCATTACCAGATCTTATCTCCCCTGAATTAATTAAATAGTTTCCAAAATGAAATATATGTGTTAAAGAAGATTTTATTAGAAAAATTATAGTGTAATTGTCAGTTAATGATACAATGTTGGTTCTAAAAAAGCATCTGCAGTTGTATCTTCACTATAATTATCCACGCTACTCATTAATATGGATCATTATTGCCTCAGATTTATTTTGAATGATGTTTTTTTGATTATAATGTGACATTTTCCTCTTGTAGTTAGATGGTATCATTATTATTAATGAATAAGGATGAGGCCATCAAGTTCCCATTATGTTATTCATAAACAAGGAAGAATTGAGCAATCAAAACATCATGAAGCATGTTTGCAAAATCAGAACCCATTAAAATTGTGATATTTATTTACCTTTCATCACAGAAAACTTTTGAGAATTTCTTTACTTCAATAAATAAATTTACTCAGGACATTTTCAAACACATTAAACAGAATCAGAATCAGGTTTATTATCACTGTCATAGATACTGTGAAATTTGTTGTTTTGAGGCAAAGACATAAAATTAGTATAGACTACAAAATAGATGACTAGTGCGGGGGAGAAAAAGAATAATGAAGTAGTGTTCATCAGATCATGGACCGTTCGGAAAGAAGCTGTTTGTGAAACATTAGGTGGATCTTCAGGCTCCTGTACTTCCTCCCTGACAGTAGTAACAAGAAAAGAGCATGTGATCGATGCTGACTGTCCTTAATGATGGATGCCACCTCTTGACGATGTCCATGCTGGTGGGAAGGGTTGTGCCCATGCTGGAGCTGGCCGAGCCCACAATCCTCTGCAACCTCTTGTGAGCTTGTGCATTGGCGCCCGCATACCACGCAGTGGTGCCACCATTCAGAATGCTCTGCCGCACATCGGTAGAAATTTGCACCAGTTCTTCGTGACATACCCAACCTTCTCAAACTCTTAATGAAGTTGAGTCACTGGCATGCATCAATGTCCCGGGCCCATTACAGAAACTCGGATATGCTGCTCGCTATTTCCATTGCAGACCCCTCAATGGGGATTGGTTTACTGTGTTTTCTCCCTACTTCCACTTTCTGAAATACACAATCAGTTCCTTGGTCTTGCCGACTTTGAGTGTGAGGTTGTTGTTGTGATACTACTCAAACAGATATGATTTAACTCACTCCCGTACACTCCTCATCACCGTTTGATATTTTATCAAGATCGATGGTGTTATCTGCAAATTTATGGATGTATAGTTGACATTTAAGATGTGCTTAGCCATACAGTTTTGGGTAGAGAGAGAGTAAAGCAGTGAGCTAAGCACACATCCTTGACTGTCAGCAAGGAGGAGATGTTATTACCAATCCGCACTGACTGCAATCTCCCAATGATAAAGCTGAGGATCCCATTGCTGAGTGGCCCAGGCTTCGAAGCTTGCTGATCACATTACAAACATTACAAATGTTTCCAGTTTCAGTGCAAATTACTATCATTCCGTCTATTATGTCAGTGTAACATCAGTTTTCTGTCACGTAAGTTTTGTGTGCAAACAATCTGATACATAGTTATTCCAGCTATCAGTTTGAAATGTTAGCTTTAACACATGGAGCCTTTGCAGTGACTGTATCAAGAATCAGATTAGACCTGTACTACAGAATATCCCATTCTGTAACACTCCATCATGAGGGGGCCATGGTAGCACAGCAGTTAGCACGACGCTTTATAGCTTGGCACGCCAGAGTTCAGAGTTCAATTCCGGCATCCTCTGTAAGGAGTTTGTAAAGAGTCTGTGAATGAGGGGGTCTCCTTTGGTTGTTCTGGCTTCATCCTACAGTCCAAACATGTGTTGGTTAGTTGGTTAATTGGTCATTGTAAATTGTGCTATGGTTAGGCTAGGGTTAAAAAAGTGGGTTGCTGGGAGGTGTGACTTGTTGGGCCAGAAGGAGCAGTTCTGCACTGTGTCTCTAAATAAAATAAAATAAACACCATCTTGCAAGCTTTGGGCAGAACGGAAGGAGTCGGTACAACTTAGACAGCAAGTCATCACTACCACGAGTACACGAAGTTCTGCAGATGCTGGAAATCTTGAGCAACACACACTGAATACTGGAGGAATTTAGCAGGTCAGGAGGCATCCATGGAGGGAAATAAACAATTGACATTCAGGCTGAGACCCTTCATGAAGACTCTGACATTGACTGTTCATTTCCCTCCATAAATGCTGACTGACCAGCTGCTTTCTCCAGCATTTTGTGTGTGTTGTATCATTACCATGAGTTTTATTTGCTTCAAAGGAATGTCAGCTCTTGCAGAGTTGAGTCCAGAGTCTTCCATTTGCTATCAACCAAAACTTCAGGTGCAGGGAGCAGAATGTTTGTGGCCATTACACAGTCTGTTGCTGTAAGAATTGACTTACAGCAGAAAAAGGGATTTGCAGGTCATTACTCTATAAGGTTTAAAAGATGTTTCTGAACTGCAATCCTCCTTTAAACTACAGATTATAGCCCTCCCTCTTTGGACGTTTTGAAAGCGTTGTGAGTCTGTCTCATCCTCCTCCATCACTAATTATGTTAGATAAAATAATTCTGGACTTCTGCAAGAAATACAGTGTAATGTATTGTGGCAATATACTCACAAAATACATGCATATATGATCTTAGTTTTGTTCAAAAGTAATTTCTGTGGCAATTGTCAATAGCTGAGTGAGTTGCTGAATTGTGCAACTAAATTAGATCCCATTTTGTGCTAAAATCATAGCTATAATTCAGAGAGATACAGTATTTTATATAACTAATTCCAGATAGATTACATCCAAGCACTGAGGCTTTATTCAAACAAATATAAAATAATTATAAAAGATTACAGTAGCAATTTCTAGAAAGCTTTCTCAAACTGTATAACTAAACTCTTGACAATATAAAATTGATGGCTACCCTTGATTTTCTGATGTTGACTGCATACGGTTAGAAGATTCCAGAAATGAAGTATGAAATGGACCATTATTTAAGATTAGCTGTAATCTGTTTTTTAAAAGGGCATGATTGTTGTAATGAATATGATGCACAAAAAATATGTTTATTGTTGATTAAAGTAGAAAGTGGAAATATCGACATGTATTCTAATTGATATAGCACTATGTAGCAACTGTATTGTAACTTTAGGATAATTTCTGACTGGTCTTCAAGATTCTCAGAATGAAGCTCTTGAAACTATTACAAGATGATGATATGAGATAGAGTTGGAAGATTACCAACATACCCTATTTGGCACCATTTTCTTATTTCTTTACAGTATCTTCAGCAATAACACATGGGAATGGCATATCAAACATTGGCACCTCATAGCTCCAATGACCTGGGTTCAACCTTGCTACCCTTTGGTCCTGTATGAGGAAATTGCACATTCTCCCTATAAACACGTGGGTTTCTCTGAGATGCTCCAGTTCCCACATCCCAAAGATTAATTAGCCACAGTAAATTGCTCCATGATGAAGATTAATGGGGACAGTCAGTGGGAATGTGGGGAGAATGAAAATGGGTTAGGGTAGGATCAGTATAAAAATGGATGCCTGGTGATTGCCACAGTCTGTGGAACATTTAGAATTAGATTGCTATAAAGGAAATATTTCTCTGCAGATGATTATAAAATTAAAATGTGACCAAGGCCAATGCTGAGCTCAATAACTTACAAAAATGTTGATAATTGATCTGATTCAAATCTATCTTAACCTGTTGGGCTGAGGTTGCTTTGACTAGGGTTTATTGTTCAGGGTATATATTTGGAATTTAAAAAAATATTTATTCTCGATATTTCAGAAAAAAGATTCTTATAAAATTAAAAATTAATTTCTTTGGCTGTATCATTAGACTGATTACAAGTGACATTCCTAAATTCTTGCATGCAGGAAGAGTTGAGCATTATTGACTTGTATTTTACATCCCAGTGCTCAATAAATCCCTGAACTGCTTTCATTCTATTTACTGAAATGTCACCAAAATTGGTACCTTTCATTCATCCATGAGGATGAGTTATTGCTGTAAAATAGCTCTAGCAATCTCTCTGTTGTGGACATTAGTGTTTTTGAAAAAACAAAGCAAGTGCTTCATTCTTTTGGATTTTAAACAAAATAGAAAGATATTTAGCCTGAGAAAGCTAATGAGAGTTTTTTAAAATGGAAACTACCCTCAAAATTACTTGAATAAACAAATATGACATTGGAAGAAGTTGAGTAAATAAGAAAGATGACTGGCAGACTGATCCCCTTCTCTTCACTAGTATCAAATGGTTTTGCACCAACATAATCACAGGCCACTTCTCATAAGGTGCAAGCCAGTAGTGTAGACGCAGTACATAATTCTACACTAATTGGCAGATATTGCAGACACATCTAGGATCACTCAATGACTTGGTCCTGTAATTTGCAGCTGGAGTCATGTGGATTATTGGTAACAAACTATGTTCACTCTTGCATAGCAGGGGTTGCATTACCAATTCATATTAAACAGCAGCCAGCTGGAGACAAGATACCAATTTACAGTGACAAAATGTTACTCCTGGGTTGAATCTCAGTAGTATATGTACAGTAGATCATTTCCCATTCAGGCACTAGAATTGGGAGAAGCAAAATGAGATATGTTTGCAAATGTGGTGGTGACAACCATTACATTGTTCTCCTTCATTAATACTTACCTGGGTGTCTAGTTCTTGAAGAATGATATTCTTGTAACTCTTTATTTTTTATCTCTCCATAAAAAAGAGCCTTTTAGCCTTGGCATACACTTAACCAACAAACCCACTAAAACAGTAGAGAACAAGAGCTCTGTATTGTAAGGAATGCAGCATTTCTGCCTATAAAATCCTCACGGAAAAAAAAACACTTTATATTGGCCAAGAACTAGCTGGGAAAATTCTATTCAGATCCCTGCTATTACTGCATAAATAACCTTGCAATGTGTGGCTAGAGAGAACCCCTGTGGTGATTAATTAC
Source organism: Hemitrygon akajei (assembly GCF_048418815.1). NCBI lineage: Eukaryota > Metazoa > Chordata > Chondrichthyes > Myliobatiformes > Dasyatidae > Hemitrygon > Hemitrygon akajei. The sequence goes on from NC_133140.1 coordinate 47,845,845, forward strand.
AAACCATCACAAATTGCTGGACAATTTGCATCACTCCATTTGATGCAAACAGCAAATTCCCACCAACCTCATCCTGATTGCCAAGAGTAGTTTCATTTGCATTATAAATGTGAATTAAGCTCCTGGCATTTAATAATATAAGGGCTCTTATGACAACAAAACTACACAAACTCTGAAATCCAAAATTTCAGCAAGTTTGATTGTCGACTCCCACCGATTTTAGTCAAAAAGGTAACACCCAGCACAATAATAAATCCTCCCGTCAAAATGAACTCAGCCTCTTTGCCCCACTGCTCCCCACTATCCCCATGTTCACCCCACTCCACGCATACACCCACAATAACCCAAAGGGTGGTCTGTCCCTCACTTTGTCATTTTCCCATCTACAACTTAATGTTAACCTCTTAATGATTAACGTTTTGGACATGTATAAAGAAAAGCTATAGTTAACTTCCGTGAAGACTTTTGCATAATTATGCCCAATGGATGTTGACAGCTTCATCAGAGAGAAAAAAGTTAAGCAACTGAGGAAACCTGCCCAACTATAACAGAAGCAGAAAGAGATTTCAGCCTCAAAGAAGTATTAATGACCTGAACTAAACTCAAAAGTGATAGATCTGCTATTCTTGCTTAATTTGGGCAGGAAGTAATGCTTAGGATGGGAAATCCCTACAAACCATTGAGATTTAACAGCACAATTTGCACACTACATGAGATTCCAGTTGGTTGGAGAACTCTCAGCAGTCCGACTAGAGAGTGTGTAGTTGCAAGCAAGACCTTAAAGTGCAAGGGTTGAACAGTGAATCTGTAATGTCTAGTCCTTGAAAAGGAATGGAAAGTGGGATGTCCATTCCTTGTGAAAGAAAGGTGAGCTAGAAGGACATGGAAGAAGCATGCATTTTTTTTCTCCGGCCCACAGGGAGAACTACAAAAATATCTATCTTCTCTGAATCTGCCTGTCCTTTCTTGAAATGCTGGGTTTTCTGAGATAGGCAAGCTGATTGATCAGGATGAAACCTACAAACCACATTAAATCTGAGGCACTCAAGCTCTATACAACACTTACATTGCTAAGGTACTCCCTGGGATGGACTACTCAAAGTCCTCTCCCAATTAGACCCAATATTGCATAGGCTGGAATCAGTTTTGAGATCTTAGGATATTTAGTATCTCATCTGGCTCATAACCCCCATAGTCTGGGGTTACCATTCACCACTGTAGCTCAGATGCTTCTTTACATTTTAATTTCATACACATAATTCTCTGAATCCTGTTTGCCATCCATAGTTGCTGTGTCTCGGTATGAAGGGAAAGATACGAACCACTTCAATATTGCTGTGTAAATAAAATATAAAAGAGAGGCAGGTAATGCCTTCAAGCAGGTTGTCTGCTGTGGCAGGCTGGCAGCTCAGAACTGACTGCCTCTCGTGTTCCCCCTGTACAGCTGCTGTTTATTTTCACACCCGGCAGGAATCCGAAGTAACCTCAGACATAGATTTATGATGTTGTGCACTCGGAAGCGAACCCAGTGACTGGCAGCTCAACTTGCACATCTCCATTGCATCCTTCAGCACTGCACAGTACAACTCAGCAAAATCAAACCGCTAAAGAAATTGAAACTTGTTACTATTTATGATGCTGGGATCTCCTCAGCAGCACCAGAAATGAAGTGCCATAGCTGACAGGCAGTGCCAGTGTCTAAGTCTGTGTGCTGGCTATTTACTAATGCTATTATTTACTAATAATAAGTTCTGCAACTTATTATTACCTGCTACGTTTGAAATATATAATTAATAGATCATTTGTCCATCTGTAGCTGAGCAATTAAGTGATAAGGAATAGCTAAGTTAATATCCATTCCAGGCCGATTATGAATATGCTAAGGTTTCATTATGATGTAGGGCTGACCATTTACAGTGTCATCTGAGTTGATACTATTTGTCTGCTTTTACACTGCGGGTGAATTTCAACCTTGTCTCCCAGCACAGCATTTTTTTTTGATGGCACAATCAAAAACTTAAAGGTAAATCTTACTCCTAGGAATACTAGCAGAAAACAGAAATCTGAGCCAAGCGAAGACACATCATTTTATTTATTGCTGCATGATAGCACTTTGAATGCTGACTTGTAATTCTTTTGAGCCTTGTTGAAACAGATTGACAAAATGCTGGAAAAGCACAGCAAATTAATAAGCATCTGCTTCAGACAAAGCTTCTCATTGGAGTGTGATCACTTTCTGATCTGGTTTCTAATGAAAAAATTGAGGCGAAATGTTGGTGCCTTTTCTCATTTTGATGCGGGATTTATTTCCACAGCATTCTGATCTTGCATCATAATCATAGCAAAGACGGCTTTCATTTATTCAGTTCTTGTTGTGTTTAGCACCCAATTTCGTTTCAGTGCTAGAAACAATCGGCAGAGGGGGCAACATTAGTGGAAAGACAGAAACAATGCCTGAAGCCAAGGAGAATCTGACAGAAGTTCTTCAGACTGAAAAGTTAACTCTGCTTCTCTTTCCACAGATACTGCCTGATTGGCAGTGTGTTTCCAGCATTTTCTGTTTTTTTTTCTCTCTATTTCAGGTTTCATGCAGCTAGCATGATTAAAGGTCGTACCCATACTAGGCATTCTCTCCTCTCCCCTCTTCTCTCTTCTTTCAAGCAGACAATGCAAAAACCTGACAACACGTACCACCAAACTCAAAGACAGATTCGGCCCTGATTATCAAATAATTCCTTAGTACAATAAGTCAGATGCTTCCCCTCACCAACAATCTCAGTATGATCGGGCACTTTATAATTCACCTGCATTGCACTTTCAATGTAGCTGTTACACTTTATTGTGCATTGTTATTATGTTTTACCTTGTTCTACCTCAATGCACTGTGTAATGAGTTGATGTGTATGAACGGTATGTAAGACAAACCTTTCACTGCATCTCAGTGCACATGCGACAATAAATTAAATTCCAGTTTTGCATTTGAATTTACGTGCTGTCCCAGTGATTATTCCAGCTTAATTCTGGTTCCACATTAAATTTCTACTGGGCAAAACATTATATTTATAGAAAAGTGTTACAGCAGCTTGGAATTAATGATCATGTATCAGTTAAAAAATAGTCAGCAAATCCAGACACATTTTAAGCATTATTCATTTTCAGATTTCACCATTCACTTTACGCTTCGGGATATTTATTGTTGCGTTAGGTGTTGTATAAATTTATGTACCATATCTCTAAACCATGCAGTTCTGCTGTAAATATTAGACACAATTACTGTACTTACAGTCAGGTGTCAAGCACAGTGCAGGCTATGTCGGTTTATGTTAGGCTGCATATTAATCTGGCATATTAATCAGTAAGTAGTTTGAAAAATGCCATGCATTCAGCAAGAGCCAAGGCAATTGTTTTCACAGAAAGCCGCTCCAGTGGGCTGCACCTGGCAGAGTGCATAAAACAGACAATCTATGCTGATGCTATTTTTTTTAAAGAAACCCTTGGATTCATCTTCAATTATTTTGGAAAATGTTAAAGCATTTCCACCTTTGATTGAAATTCTTTGTGACGTGCACAACAATGCATTGAAAAATAAGGTAATTATTGCAACTTTTAGTAAGAAACATTGATATACTTTTAACAAAAATCAAATTTTTGGTAATCATTGGTAATCAAGTACATTGTTCCTTTTGGTGTACCTCTCACCTTTAAAGAATTTTGGTAAATTGTTGGCTCTTGTCTTGTAACATGTCTGTTGTGTTGTTTTATCTTGCTATCTGTTTTTGTGTGTGTCTGACCACACAATAAGCTGTATTTTACACCTGCAATTGTGGTATGAAAGGGTTTCGATTAGAATCAACATCAGCATTAGGCACATCAGGATTTCCCCTTAAGCAGCTGATGGAAAGCTATCTTCTCAAGCAACTGCAGTTGTTCTGGTGAAGAGACTCAACGTGCTGTAGTGCAGGGCACTTAGCACTTACATTAAGTGGCAGTGGAGGAACGGCTGTATACTTCCAAGTCAGGGCAGGAGAGCAACTGCGATTTGTTTTGTAGGCACACAAACTGAAGCTGATGTTCTGATGGTGAACTGAATGCTTAGAGTGATACTGTAGCTATGGTACTAATCAAGTGAGCTACATTGTCCTGGATTATGTTGCACTTCTTATTGTTGCTGGAGCTGCGTTCATTCTGGTAAGTGGGCTGTTTGCAATAATATGCCCAGCTTGTCCCCTGTGAATAATGGCAAGTCTTTGAGCACTTAAGACTTGTACCACTTAATCCAGATTTTGACTTATTTTTGTGAATGGCTGGGGAATTGCAGGAGCAAGTTTCTACGTGCCCACTCGCCTTATCATTCTTAACAGTGAAGGAGTAAAGTCTGTAAATGCCGGCTCCCCCCAGTCTCCACCCAGCTAATAGGAGTCACCTGCCAATCATTTCTAACACATTACCTGCAGCCTATTTAAACCCAGCTCTCATCCACAATGCTTGTTTATGCATTTGAACCAACCAGCGTCAACCAATTGCTCCTAGCCTTGTTACTGTGTTGCCTCGTCATGTTAAGTATCTGTTCTTTATTGCTTTGTGGCCCCTCATGGTTTGTTATTTTGCAGTTTTGTTGTAAAATGTTGTTTATTGCTATCTCATCTCCACTGCTCTACTTTTGGGTCAATCCTCCTCTATTTCCTAACAGGAGGTTGCAAATATTTGTGTAGCTCATCTAATTAAGTTTCTGATCAATAGTGATCTCCAGGATGTTCATGGTGGGTAAAGTTAGTGATGGTAATGCACAAAGTCCTGAGGAACTCAGCAGTAATATCTTGCCATCCAACAGCCACCATCCTCTTCATTTATCTGAGGTACATCTCCAGTTGTTGTCATGGTCTGGTCCGTGAAGTCTGCGTTCCAGTTCACGGTCTGGTCTGTGGACTGCGGGTTCCGGGTCTTCCGGCTGTCCCTTGTTTCAGTTCGGCTTAATCATAAGCACCTGATGCTTATCTTCGGGCTGGGAATATAAATGGCCCTGGCTTCGAGTGTAGGCGCTGGTTTGTCTTGGCAGTATCCTGTCCTTGCCTCTGTGGGGTAAGTCAGGCCATCTTTGCTGGTACTCTGCGGTTGGATCTGTCCCTTCCTATCCTTGCCTCCATTGGGTAAGCCAGGCCATCTTTGCCATTACCCTGAGGCTGGACTGTTCCCTTCCCCTTCTTTCTATAGCCCTTAGCTAGAGCCTCGTCTGCTACCTTTTGCCTGAAGCCTCGCCTGCGTCCTCACCTATTCTTGCCGTCAAGTTCTACCACTGGAGAAAGACCGGAGCCTTGTTTGGAACTGTCTCTTTGTGTTCTCACCTTCGCTAGGTAGGTCCGGCTGTTTACCACTGCCTTGTGTTGGGAACCATCTCTTCGTGTTCAGCTTTCTGTGTATGAGTCACGGCCCTATGTCCTGTTCCCAAGGAGGGGTCCCAGCTCTGTGTCCCACGTTCCTGTCTCCCAAGAAACAAGGCTCTGTGTTCTGCGTTCCTGTCTCCCAAGACCAAGGCTCTGTGTTCTGTGTTCCTGTCTCCCAAGACCAAGGCTCTGTGTTCTGTGTTCCTGTCTCCCAAGACCAAGGCTCTGTGTTCCGTGTTCCTGTCTCCCAAGACCAAGGCTCTGTGTTCTGCGTTTCTGTCTCCCAAGACCAGGGCTCTGTGTTCTGTGTTCCTGTCTCCCAAGACCAAGGCTCTGTGTTCTGTGTTCCTGTCTCCCAAGAAACAAGGCTCTGTGTTCTGTGTTCCTGTCTCCCAAGACCAAGACTCTGTGTTCTGCATTCCTGTCTCCCAAGACCAAGGCTCTGTGTTCTGTGTTCCTGTCTCCCAAGACCAAGGCTCTGTGTTCTGTGTTCCTGTCTCCCAAGACCAAGGCTCTGTGTTCCGTGTTCCTGTCTCCCAAGACCAAGGCTCTGTGTTCCGTGTTCCTGTCTCCCAAGACCAAGACTCTGTGTTCTGCATTCCTGTCTCCCAAGACCAAGGCTCTGTGTTCCGTGTTCCTGTCTCCCAAGACCAAGGCTCTGTGTTCTGCGTTTCTGTCTCCCAAGACCAGGGCTCTGTGTTTTGCATTCTTGTCTCCCAAGACCAACGCTCTGTGTTCTGTGTTCCTGTCTCCCAAGACCAAGGCTCTGTGTTCTGTGTTCCTGTCTCCCAAGACCAAGGCTCTGTGTTCTGTGTTCCTGTCTCCCAAGACCAAGGCTCTGTGCCTTGCATTTGGGTACACTCTCAACGCCCACCATATGACAATCGTTGGAACTCTAGTGGCATTCTTTGCTGCAGATGTTGGGCAAGATTTTGTTTGGACTACAGATGGAGTTTTGTGTGCAGTTCTGGTTGTCCTGCCATGGAGGTAATTAAGCTAGAGTGGGTGCATAAGAAATTGACAGAAGTGTTACCTGGACTGGAGCACTTGAGTTATAAGGAGATATTCGATATGCTAGGAATGGAGTGAAGGGGGCTAAGGGGTGACTTTAAAGAGGCTTAAGTATTATGAATGGCATAGATAGAGTAGATAGTCACCATCTTTTTTCCTTGGGTAGGGGAATCAAAAACTAGAGTACAGTGAGAGGGGATAGATTTATAGAGGGTCTGAGGGTATTGAGTATGTGTTATGAGCTGATAGATGAGGTGGTAGATGCAGACTCTAAGGCAACATTTAAAAGACATTTGGACAACTACATGGGTAGGAAAGGCTTCAAGTTGTATGGGCCAAATGAAAGGTAAATGGGATCTATATAAGGAGGCATCTTAACCAACATGCAAGTGTTGGGCTGAAGAGCCTCTACTTCTAGGCTGTAAAACTCTTATAAATCTAAGATCAGGAGTATTATATCAGGCACTGAACAATGCTTTTTTGTGCATTCAGATTGTGTGCAATTACAGTCACTTTCTTATTGTTAACAAAATGCAGACTGACTGTACTTATCAGTTGAAGATGTGTTTCATCCTTTACAAGGTGTAATTGTGGTGTATGAAGGAGGTGTGTTGGGTAGCGGAGCTTTGAGGATTTCTACAACTGTCAGAAATTGGCAATTAGTAGCGAACTTGGGATGATTACTTTGCCCACAGCTTTCAGTGTGATGCCTGTAATGTGAGTGACAATGATCTCGCAGATTTCTGATGTGTGTCAGGTTGTACGGATATGTTAATGGCAAGCGTTGCTCTTCATTGCAAGCTGGAGAGCGCGTAACTTTATTATGGCAGAAATGTACTGAATAACGCTGTGCACTATTTCTGAAGCATTATTATCTGCCCAGTTCTTAATTGTTCACTATTCCAGAGATAAATATGGGGCCTTGCAACAAATGCAGCTGAAATCCAAGCCTGTGTTCATGATAATTTAAAATCTGTAGAAAAGCTGACTCTAGCATTTAGCCCAGGGGTTCCCACCCTGGGGTCCACAGGCTCCTCGCTTAATGCTATTGGTCCATGGCATAAAAAAAGGTTGGGAAGCCCTGACTTAGCCCAATTAGGAAGTATGTATTTGACAATGTTTTGACGGTCTGGACAGTGTTCAATGCAAGTTTTTTTTTATGGTATTTCCCATTCTGTAAAGATGTTTTACACCTATTTGTGCTCCTGCCTGCGTGTGACAGAATTATTTGTGCTGTTCCATATTTATTTCCTTCATCATGAAATCGAGACTGTCAAAGCAGCGCCAGCTGTTAGTATTCGAGTTTTCAGTGAGTTTTAAGGTCGTGTCCAGTTCATATAAAACACCGAATATTTGGTGGCATTCCTCGACACTCTTGTTTTAGACAAGGAAAGCACAAACACTGCTTAAAATGAAGCTGCTTCTAATTCCCAACCTCCTGACAGTCCTTTTTGTAAATTATTCTTTCACGGTTTTGTGAAATGACAGGCATGCTGCTGGACAATGAATCTTGAAGCCTCAAAATAGAGAATTCGGTGCATTCTGGAGGTAAAAGAGTCCCACCTTTTTTTTGTTAAATGTATGTCAACCGGAGATTGATTAGTCATGTTTGAATTGACGTCACTTCAGTCTGTGGGGTCCATCGGGTCGACTTACTGAACAGATGGTGAGGAGCTATTGGTGTTAATATGCACATGGTTCAGTAGCTAATGTTTAAGTTTTCCTCCCCTGCCTGGGGAGTGGAGAAAGCTACCCACCTGCATCATCTGCTGTTCCTGGTGCTTTTCATTTCCTCCACTGTTACTGCTTTCTCGTACGGCCCAGCGGTCAGCTTCGTGTGTCCTTGCGTCAATCACGCCATAGGTATAGGAAAATGTAATCAGCTTCTGTTTTTTTTTATTCCTGCTGAATGCAATCGCCGTGTAAAAAAAGATACCATGACTCTGGATTTATTTTTAATTTCTTTGCCAGTTTTGCATGATCGTTTTACAGACTGACAATTAATTACAAATCTGATGCCAACATGAATTTAGCTAATTAATCAGCTTGTCTTGGAGTCAGCAAATGTTGTTGAAACATTTAAACATTCAGACCACTCACAGAATACTGATGATGCTGCCCGGATAATGAAGCAGTAGTCAAAATCTAGCTCGATCTTGTAGTATCTGAGCAATTGGACGCCTCCAGTACAGGGGGTAACATGAGAACAAGCTGGATTTAATTTATTGCAATAAAAGTGAGCAGAAGTCTCGAAATAACATAGCACACCTCCTTTTCAGACATAGTCAAAGAGAAAGTGCTCAGTTTCTGCTACATTCACACCACTTGGCATGTGGAATCCACACGGGTGTCCAGGGTGCAGGTTAAAGTGATTATAAAGTCAGTGTCCTTATTGTAGGATATTTTAATGAAGTGGATCCGCTCCTGCATCTGACGTAAGCACACAATAAATCAGCTCAGCCACAAATGGCACTAAGTGACTGGAAAGAATTTTAAATGACTTCTTTAATACAGCGTCAGGATACTAACCCAGTTCGTCATTTCAGGCATATGGTTAACTTCACCAAATGAAAGCCTTTCCCTCTGGGCTGTGCTGTGGTACTGATCTCTGAGCTCCTGATTGGTATAAGTGGTTGGCTGGTGTCTGCCTGAAGCGCTAAGAGGAATTTGATGTTTTCAGCAACTGATATGAATGGAGAAGAAAGAATTAGATTATAGTGTAGAGATAGTAGAAAGTGCATTTTGGCGTAAATTCCTTGTTGTATGGTCTTGAGCAGCACATTGCACTGATCTATTGCAAAATATGATATGTTAGCGTTATTCTTCTGAAACACATTCACTTCCTGTCAAAGGCTGTGAAAAGGTTAATTACAGTATCTCTCGTGGCCAGAGATGTTTCAGAACTATTAAAAATGCTTTAAATTTAAATTATTATTTTAAAAAGTTTAGAGTGTGGAGCTACAGCATGTCTTCCCTCAGTACCCCCATCAGTGAAGGCAAGTGTTCCATACACATGCTCTCATACCTTCTCCACTTACAGGTATGTGGCCATTTTCAGTGAATTATGGATCTGGACCCCAAGCCCCCTCTGTATCATTAACTGTAAGCATTCTCCTTTCATCTGACCTCCCAAAATGCAACACCTCACACTTGCCTGGATTAAATTCCATCTGTCACTTTGTTGCCCTCAACGGTAACTGATCTATACTCAGCTGTGTTCTTTGACACTGTCCTTTTACACTGTCCATAAATCCACTAATTTCAGTGTCATACACTTACTTGCTAATTCACCTATCTATATTTTTAAAGTTCAAAGTAAGATCTATTATCAGAGTACAAAAATGTCACCACGTACAACCCTGAAATTCTTTTTCTGTGGTCATACTTGACAAATCTATTGAACAGTAACTGTAAACAGGATCTGTAAACATCAGGAATTGTAAACAAACTGCGCAAATGCAGATAATAAATAAATAGCAATAAATAACAATCATGAAATAACAAGATAAGAGTCCTTTAATAATGTAGTTACCCCTTTTGTTCAAGAACCTGCTGGTTGAGGGGTAGTAACTATTCTTGCACCTGATGGTGCGAGTCCTGAGGCATCTGTAGCTTCTACCTGATGCCAGCAGCGAGAAAGAGCAAGGCCTGGGTGGTGAGAATCTTTGATGATGGATGTTGTTTTCCTAAGACAACGTTTCATGTAGATGTGCTCAAATGGTTGGGAGGGTTTGACCTATGATGTACTGGGCTGAATCCACTACCATTTGTAGGATTTTCCACTGAATGATATTGGTGTTTGCATACCAGGCCATAATGCAGCCAAATCATTCAAATCATTGATATAAATCACAAACAACAGAGGTGAAGCACTGATCCTTACAGAATATGACTGATCACAGACTTCCAGGTAGAATAACAGCCTTCCACCCTTACTCTGTCTTCTATGGACAAACCAGTTCCAAATCCAAGCTTGCAATTCACACTGGATCTATTGCATCCTTACCTTCTAAATCAACCTACCATGAGGTACATTATCGAATGCCTTGCTAAGTTACATAAAAATAATGCCCACTGTCTTAATATCATCAAGCTTCTTTGTCTCCCCTACAAAAAAAATTTGATCTTGCCTGCACTAAGCTATGCTGACAGGCCATGCTTTTCCAAATGTGCAGAAATCCTATCCTTCAGGTATCCTCTCCAATATCTACCATAAATATGCGAGATTCACTGCCCTATAATTACCTGGATTAGACCTAATTCCCTTGAACACATGCAACAGCATTTGCTGCTCTCTATCTTCTGGAACCTCGCCTGTTGCTAGTGAGGACCCAAAGATCCTTGTCAAAGCCCTAGCAATCACTTGCACTGCTTCTGGCAATATTTGAGGATATACGCCATCAGAACCCAGTATTATCTCCTCCTCAATTTCAAAACATCCCATTTGATTAACATGCCTCACTGCTTTCACTATCCTCCAATTTCTCCTCCTCAATAAATACAGACTCAAAGTATTCATTTAGTACCTTACTTGCTTGCTCTGAATTCCCTTTTATATCCTTGAGTGGAACTACCCTTTCCTTTGTTATCTATTTTCTTAGTATAAGTGTAAACTGCTTGGGAATTATCCTTGACCTTCCCAGCCAACTACATCTTATGGTCCTTTTGGCCTTGCTAATCACTTGTTTGAGCACTTTCCTGCTATCTTTATATTCCACAAGAGCCCAGTCTGATTTTTAGCTTCCTAAACTTCTCATATGCTTCTTTTTACTTTCTGAGTAATTTAGGCCTTTCAGTCATTCAAGGTTTCCTTACCTTACCGTCCTGGTGTTTACTCCTGCCCACTGCTCATCTGGTCTTCAAACAACTCTCACACATCTGACAGCAACTGCTACTGTTATGAAAACCCCGTAACCAGGTAACTTACCAGCAAAGATAGATGGATCAGCTGAGTCGGATGCTACTATTTTCAAACGTTTTATTCAACAAGGGCACAAACGTATGGTTAATACAAAACATTCAGATCGTCAAAACTCAATCTAAAACACCGGTGTAACCATAATCAATCAGAAATAAGCTCTACAGTTGTCTAGGGGGTAATACTGAGTCCAACGGAAGTCTAAAGAGTCACTCAGAAGTTTGCAGGCTTTTTCCTTTATAATTTAGAAAAGATGCACACTTGCCCGTCGTCTTGGCAGAGCAAATCCTTGGAATCAGGGGAGCAGACTTCCCGTTGTTATTTAAAAGCAGTCTTTCGTTGGTTTTAGCCACAGATTCAAATTCGGAATCTAGCGCACGTGGCTTCCTTCAAAATGGCGTCCCGCTCCCATGGGAATCGATCTCATGTCTCCTGGGTGCGTCTACTGGGTGCGTCTGCTGGGTGCGTCTGAGGGTCCTCCCCTCAGACCCGCCTTTATACTTCTTCATGGGATCGCAGGTATCAATCAAGTTGCAGGTAATGCGATCTTTCTCTCAACCAGCCCACTTTGCCCGAGGGCTTTTCACGTGGTCTCCATGAGACAATAGTCAAAGTCACCTTTATTCTGCTTCTTGGGAGAACGTGGTCTTCCGCACGTCTCTCTCTTTTGGGTCAGTTGACCCCCCCTTAACTAGAGTTCTTGCGATTTTCACAAAGGAGGGGGCCAACGGCATAACACTACCAATCGGCTTTCCTCAGCATCGATCTTACTCTGTTGTAATTTGGCCTCCCCATTTAGAACCTTCCTGCAAGATCCAGTTTTATCCTTCCTCATCACTAATGACTTGTGGTCTTTATTCCCAAAATGTTCACCCACTATCAGGTCTGACACCTGGATGGCTCCTTTCCCAAAACTAGGTTCAGTATGTTCTCTCCTCTAGTTGGACTGTTCATCTACTGTTTCAAGAACCTCTTCTGGATGCACTCAAAAATCCCTGTACCATATAAGCTTCTTGTATTAAAGAAGTTCCAGTCAATGCTGGGGAAGTTGAAGACCCCACTATAACAACCCTGTTGTTCTGCACTTTTCCATACTGCATCTTTCCATTCAAGTGAAGCAAATAAAGTTTGTTTCTGTGCTTGCCTTTCTCTATGGGTACTGAGATGTTATTCAAATAAACAGAGTCAATATTTCTGTACCAGTCCTCGGTGATGTAAAACTGAGGACACAATTCTGAATGCATCCAGGCTCTTCTTCACAGAGTCTGTCCTTCTGCACTAGACTCAACACTGAATCCAGCATTAGGACAGTCAGTCAGGTATACTGGTTAGCTATCCGGATGTCCTACAGCTCATCTGATGCACTTGTGTGTATGGGAGCTGTGTGATGTAAATGAAACTTCCAGCTATCAAAGTTCAAAGTAAATTTATTATCTAAGTAAACATATATCAACATATACAACCCTCAGATTCATTTTCTTGCAGACGTACTCAATAAATCCATGATAGAATAATAACTATAATAGAGTTAATGAAAGATCACACCAGCTGGGGCATCCAACCAGTGTGCAAAAAGACAACAAACTGTGCAAATACAAAAATATGTTAATAAATTAATATTATTAATACATAAATTAGTAATGGATGTCGAGAACATGAGATAAAAAGACCTTGCAAGTGAGTCCTTAGGATCATTTCAATGATGAAGTGAAGTTGAATGAAGTTATCGCCTTTGGTTCAAGAGCCTGATGGATGAGGGGTAATAATGGTTCCTGACCTGGAGGCTTGAGCCCTGAGGCTCCTGTACCTTCTTTCTGATGGCAGCAGCCAGAAGAGAGTATGTTTTGGGAGGTGGGGGTCCCTGAAGATGGATGCTGTTTTCTTGTAACAATGTTTCATGTAGACATGCTCAGTTGTGGGGAGGGCTTTACCTGTGATGGACAGGGCCATGCCCACTACATGTTGCTGAGGTTTCCGTTCAAGGGCATTAGCATTTCCATACCAGGCTGTGATATACTATCGATAGAAGTTTGTTTTGGATGCCATGTAGAATCTTTGCAAACTCCTAAGGAATTAGAGGCACTGTTGTGCTTTCTTTATAATTGCACTTATGTGCCATCATCCATATTCACCGCATTGAGAGTAGGGGCAATGTAGGTTAAGTTCACACCTTTCTAAAAAGTTAAATAAACTGAGCATTAGCTGGACAGTTTTAGTCAGTATTTTTTCCTGCATTGCATACAATGCTTTCCAGTATTTTGGCTTGGCTTCCAGAATCCCCAAACTGACAACAGAAAACTTCAATACAATTAGATCATTCAGTCTTATTCACATTTCTCCTGTCTGCAGCCAGAGTCCAGCTGCCCTTGGAGAGGCATTGTACACTGCCTGAAGAATGCATGTGTAAAATCCCAGTTTCCCATCATCTAATTTTCCCAAGTAGGCACATGGCTAAAGAACGGTGCAGCAAGCACTGATTGCATGTCTGTCTCATTATAATCATCTTGCAGCACCAAGAATTCCTGGGTCTGTTTGCAGAGTATCCTGTCCCATTTTCTGATGTACAAAGTTTGTAGATGAATTCTAAGGTTATAAAACTCAAACACAAAAATCGGCCTTTTTTTTCTGTCAGAAGGAACTTGCAGTGTTCAAAAGTGAGCTGAGTTAATGTTGCTCTCACCTGCCTGTCCCTGTTCTTTCAAATGAACTACGTCTGTGAGACAGTCATCACTAATGACATTAAACAGAAAAAAAAACAGAGAGGAATATGAGGAAAAATATTGCTTTGCTCTGAGGTTATTGCATCTGTATCATTAATTGAAAGCACGTTGATGCTCCCTTTTAACTACATGGCCAAATATTTGTCACCTGTAAATGTCTTTATTGTGCCCCCTAAATATAAGTCTACATTACTAATGCCAGAGTGAACTGGACAATCATACTGTGAACAATACCAGCAGACAGCTGGTGCTAGAAATCCGAAACAGAAATGAAACAGAAAATGCTTGAAATACTCAACAAGTCAGGCAGTATTTGTGGGGAAAGAAATTAAAACATTGGAGCTTTTCCAGGTTCAGTAAAGTGTGGGAGAGGAGGACAGAACAAAAGAAGAGTCTGTGAAAGAAGATATTAAACAGGGTGATAAATACAAACTGAAATTGTAAAGTGATTAGCGGATAACGGGAGATGGTAATGAACAGGTATGCCTATGAAAGCCAGCTTTTGTAATTATTGGAGGTAGAAAAAACATGAGTACTAGAAATAGAGAGACATGGAGATACAGCAGAGAAACAGATCCCTCATCCCACCAAGTCCGTGTCAAACACTAACAATACATTGGCACTAATCCAGCCTTAATCCTATTTTTTCTTATTCTCCTCAAATCTCCACAGATTATCCCCCTTTCCTACACACTAGGAGTGATTTCTAGTGACCATTTAACCTCCCACCTTGCAAATCTTTAGGATGTAGGAGGAAATCGGAGCACCTGTACAAAACTGATACAGTCACAGGGAAAAACATGCAAACTTCATACATTTTACTTTCATACTACAGAGCAGATAGCATCTTGTTTTAACATGTCTTGCAAAATTCTTCATCTTCAACAGGGAACCATTCCATTGGAATGTCAGACAAGATCTCTGCAGCGCAAAGTGAATTGTCTCTGTGGAGTTTGCATTTTCTTCTGGTGACCAAAGTCAGGGGGGAAGGGCGGTCTCCTACCTGCACCACTACACTGGAAGGTAGCTCCTGGAAGAGCCAATGATCTAAAATGGTGGAAGTCAGTGTTGGTACTGGAAGGTTATGATGTGTTCTTCTTCCTTGAAATTGCATTCGGCAGTGGAACAGTGCAGGACATCAAGGACAGAGAACTGGGAGTACGAATAGGACAGAGAATTAATCAGTTTTATTGAGGGATGCGTACTTGACAGGATATGTAGGATAACTCCTATGCTTTATTCTTCAAATGGTGTCATGGAATCTTTTACATTCATATTACAGAGCAGATAGCACCTTATTTTAACATCCTATTCCAAATGCTACAATTTTACAGTCCAGCATTCCTCTGGAATGGCAATAATGATCCCTGTACTCAAGTCCCTGGAGAGAGACATAAACAGAACATTGAGTTTTCAGGTTCACTTTCATTTATCACATGTACAGTATAATGTGTCATTTGCTTTAGCAACACACCCAGGGACGTATTGGGGGCAGCCCGCAAATGTTATTACATATTCTGGCACCAACATAATGTGCCCACAATGTTAAGCAAACAAAACAGCTACAGTGAAACAAGCCCTGTTCCTCCCTCCCTCCCTACAATTCACTCACCCACTCATGCACACACACAATCTTATAACCACGGGACAGACTGTCTTTGGCCTCCAGAGGACTCATGGATTTGCAGACACTGGATCTCAGTCAGAGGTAATACTGTAACCACGGGCATCACATCCTTAAAGGGTCCATATTCCTCGTAGAATAGATCTAATTTTACCTATCGGATCTTTTTAGTTTCAGGATTTTGCTGAATGTTTTCAGAACCTAAGTCATATTTGAGTGTGATTGTTCACAAATCCTAACATATTCTTGGTATTAATGACATATTCAGCTAACTTGTTAATAGCTTTGATAATCTTACTTCTTGTTCCCTTGAACCCTTAACAATGATATCATTCATGGAAGAAGGAAACTGCACTTGCAGGATAGGAGAGAATAAAGTGTTAAAATTTCACTGAACTAAATGCAGCTTGATCATATGACAACTTTTCAGCTGATACATGTGAATTGCTAAGCTATTAAATTAAAGATCAAGCTACGTTTCAGCTTTTTGCTTTGTTATCGGGACAGGACCATCAGTCTTCTGTGAGCGGTCGGAGTGTTGAATTGTCTCAGCAGAGCTTGCTGACTGAATGGCATGCTGATTAATTATTCAACTTTGTTAGTTTCAAGTTTGTAATCAATTAATTGGCAAAGATCTAAGAAAAAAAGATTAGTCAAATATGAGCAAAGAAATTAAAATGAAATCTGAAGGGAAGGTATCTCTCATTATTTTTGATTATTGACTTGCCTATAAAGGTCAGCAGCTTGGAGATATATTAAGGAATTATATATAAAAAGATGAATAAACGTTCCAGAGTTTTACTTGATTTGTTTCTGAATTTGGGAAACATTTACTCAAATTTTTGTCTCAGAAGGCTGGTAATGTGGGGAAGTCTGTGGAGGACAGGATTGTGCACAGAATATGAACAGGGAGGGTTTACAAACACAAGAAGATCGTTTCGGGCTGAGACCCTTCATCAGGACCGATGAAAGATCTCAGCCCAAAATGTCGACTGTTTACTCTTTTCCATAGATGCTGCCTGGCTTGCTCAGTTACTCCAGCATTTTGTGTGAGAGTGGATTCAGTGTGCTGTGACCTATCCTGTTAAGCCGCTGAGGATGTGAAACGTCCTCCTTTAATCCACGGCTTTGTCTTCCCTTTTGCAGAAAATTTGTGATTATGATCCTAGGCAAGTTTACTCTTTAATGTTCAGTGTTCTCCCAAGCTGCAGGGTGCAGAGTGAGTTAAACAGCTAACAAGATGGAGTGAGCTTTGGAATAGCACTCTTAATTGAAGAATGGATCATTGCTGTCCCATGTTGACTTCTCTTCTGGAGTCACATTACTCATTTCAGCTCCAACTCCAATAATATGGAACTGAATAAAATCCAAGAAGAAGATTTCAATGGAAGTACATGCATATAGACAGGTGGTGTGCGGGAATTTAGATGTGATCCATTTTGGAATGGCACATTAAACAGGTGAATACTTGTACAAATGCATGTATATGTGTTTGTTCTTAATGTTGTTGATAATCATTGGTGGTTCAGCAGTAATGCTTCTGCTGGCTCCCATCATCCTGTAAATGCCTCCTCAGTAGATGATAAGTTGATTAATTTTATTTTTCATTTCCCCATTTTGTCCCATTAATCGGAAATTGAATGAGATAGAACCCGGAGTTAGATTTAACATATGGGAGCTCAACTTTTCCCTATTTTTGGAGATTATTCCATGGGTCTGATACTCCAATGTCCAGGAACTCACTAAGAATTAGTCTTCAGGTGGAAATAGGAGAGGGCAGACTCCTGACTTGTTACATGCAAAACCAGCTTAAGTTTTTTTTTTGAAAAACAACAGTACCTGCTGTTTCTGAAAGGGTAAAGCTACCTGCACACCCAGCTGAGAAAACTCTTCACATCTTCGGGAGGAAAGAGACCAAGGACTCTAATGATAAAATATTCACCAACTTTATCAAAGTATTATACCAAATTCTATAGATAGTAGTCCAGAGGTGTATTTATTTGGTGAAGTAATATTAAGCCTGAGAACCCGGAAATAGGAGAATATTAATTTACCGAAAGTGGGGAAACAAATATTCCTGAGTGAAGTATTGGAATGATGGTCCAGTTTTCATATGGATAATGAACTCTCATGTGGAAGTGATGACAAAAAAGTGGGAGGAATCAGTCCACTTTCCAAACCGCAGACATTTGTAGGAAATGTCTTAAAACCTGAACTTCTGGAAAGCTACTGAGGAATGGGCCCCAGGAAAAGTTAATCAGGAGAGCAGTGAAGGAATCTAGAGGCACTAAGCATTACGATGAGGTAAACTGAGAGGGAGACTGAATGCCACATTGATACAAGCCTTCCAGCCTCATTGCAACCATTAGATCTGCAACAGAACCAAGCAATGGGACTTTGAGCCTTCTGTCCTAAAGACTTGGGTTCTAAAAACTGGTTGTTTCTGCTTTATCAAGGAATGTTATTGAGACAACTTCCTTTATTTTTTTCTCTTCAATACATTCACATGTGAGATATAGGTATTAACTACCAGAAGCTAGTTTATGTGGGACAGCTGTTTATCTATAGGGAGCTGATTATTTATAGCAGCTATCTAAAGTGCAGGGGGACCTATTCAACCACTGCTCCGTATCTCACTTGAGGATGTAGCTAACTATACAGCAAAGATGTTGGCTTGTAATAAGAATATGATGGTCAGGTGCCAGAGATCAGCTGCCAAAATGAGAATCTTTCACTATAAAGCTTGTTAGCCTTCATTTAACCCAACACATTATCTTGGTAAAGAAGCAGAAGCCCACACCAAAGTGGCTAGCCAAGAAACTGATTGCCATGTAAGATGCCTGCTGGTATTTATTAAGGAAACTGCATGGGATTTTGGTAAATGGCACTTGGCCAAATGTCCTAAACTATCAGTGACAAGCAGTCTGAGAGTAATTGAGGACAAAACTTAAAGAAATATTCACCATTTCTTCTTGCATCTCTGAAGATGTGCAGAGGACCGACCGGTAAGGTACTTAGGGATTTTCTAAGACACCTGGGCATTGCTTTACCAATAATTGAGCAAGGGTTATTCCGCAAATCCCTAGAAGTAGTTATTCTAGAAGGTGACATGCCTCTCTCCAGAAAATATCTTCTAGAAATTTGCCTGCTGAGAGCAGCGTTGAGCATACAGTAACCTGCCAACATGCCTAATTTGTGTTTAGTCAGAATGATCTGGCTTCTAACCTCAAAACAGACTTTGTCCAAACACTAACTCAAGAAATGAAGTTCTAGTGTGCAATGAGGCTGATTAATGCAGTATTTGACCCAAGGGCCCTCATCAGTTCGAAGTCAACAGGTATCTGGGCAAATTGCTCCATTAGCTGCAAACATGGAGGAAGATGATTGCTTCATGCGTTCCTGCAGTACAGTGTCGTAGGCCAGCTATGCTCCATTCCTTCAACAATGCTTTCTGTCCTTCACTGTGGCAATGGAATGGTGGCATCATGGTTAGCATAAAGCGATGGCACTGATAGTGACCCAAGTTCAATTCTGCCACTGTAAGAAGTTTGTATGTTGCCACCATGACTGCGTGGGTTCCCTCCAAGTCCTCCAGTTTCCTCCCACATTGCAAAGACGTAGGGGTTAATAGGTTAATTGGTCACATGGATGTAATTGGATGGTGTGGGCTCGTTGCTGCAGAAGGGCCTGTTACTATGCTGTATCTCTAAATTTAAAATAAAATAATGCTGGAAGTTTGAATGTTTAGTGATAATTACACTGAGTTTAGATCAATACAGAATTTTTCAGGTAATGAAGTAATCTGCAGCTATGCTCAGCAAGACATTCAATCTTGGGGCGATAAGTGGCAAGTAATGATTTTACTGAATTCGGGTCAGGGAGTGACCATTACCTGAAACTGAGAGAGGAGTCATTTCCCCTTCATTTCAATTAAACTTTTACTCCCCACCAATATTCAGTGATAAAACTTGACTAGAAACTTGTTAGGACTAGGAAAATAAATTCTTTGAATACCAATACCAATCACTTTGATGCACTATACTCTCTTCATGATCCCAAACCTTTACACTTTTAACTGACACATACAAAGTTTACTAAGCAGCGGGCACTCTGGAAGAAACTAGTTGATAGACATCCCAACCTCTCACTCCCTCCAGCACCAGTAGATCGGAAGTGCAGTTTGTACCAAATCAATACCATTTTGATTTGGATCAGGATTATTCAGTCCAAATGTTTGAATTCTCTGACCTGTGAGACTGCAATGGTTCAAGAAAGCGGTCCACCACCAGCTTCTCAAGGGAAGTTAGGTTTGGGATATTAATTGCTGACTTCCCCAGCAACAGCAACATCCATGATTGAAGTAAAACTAAATTCAAATAAGATGAGAGGAAGGTTCTGTGGGCAAAAATGAGATTCCCATATGGGTCCCAGGGTCCTGGATATCTCGGGTCGAGTCCTCAGCATTCTGAAGTGGGAGGGTGAACAGCCAGAAGTCGTGGCCTGTGGAGGTACCACAGACATAGGTGGGATGAGTGATGAGGTTTTGCAGAGGGAGTTCAGGGAGTTAGATGCTAAATTAAAGGGCAGGACCTCTGGGGTTGTGATCGCAGGATTGCAATCCATGCCATGTGCTAGTGCGGGAAGAACTAGGATTATACAGAATACTTGGCTAAGGAGTTGATGTAGGAGGAAGGGCATAAGATTTTAGATCACTGGGCTCTCTTCCAGGGAAGGTGGGACCTGTACGAAAGGGATGGTTTGCACCTGAACTGGAGGGGGACTAATATCCTAATGGGAAGGTTTGTTAATACTGCACCCTTTTTTTACCCTTGCAATTCCTTAGCTCTATCCAAAATGATTCAATACCTTCCGAGCCTATGTCACCTCTTTCAAGTGATTTGATTTCAATTTTTACCGACAGAGCAACACCACCCCCTCTGCCTTCCTGTCTATTCTTTCGACACAATGTGTATCCTTGGACATTAAGCTCACAACTATTATCTTTCAGCCATGATTCAGTGATTCTGTCCTGATGAAGGTTCTCAGCCCGAAACGTCAACTGTTTACTCTTTTCCATTGATGCTGCCTGGCCTGCTAAGTAAGTGTGTGTGTGTGTGTGTGTGTGTGTGTGTGTGTGTGTGTGTGTGTGTGTGTGTGTGTGTGTGTGTGTGTGTGTGTGTGTGTGTGTGTGTGTGTGTGTGTGTGTGTGTGTGTGTGTGTGTGTGTGTGTGTGTGTTGCTTATTTTAATCTGAAAAACTGACTAAAAGAAAAAATTCACATTCATCCCCTACCTTATTGAATGGGAAAACACTGTAAAGCTAAATATGTTTGTTTTAAATTCAGTGACAGAATTCTGGTGTAATTTTTAAATACACAGTAGTAAAGAATTAGCTATAACTCGGCAGAATACTGGTTGTGCACCCATTCAGTTCATATCATCAGGAAATGTCAGTGCAATCCCTGTGCCTGACTTCTGCAGAAATATATTTACTGTGGTTAGTGCACTGCATGAGCAGTGGAGGGTAACCAATGAGCCGGTTGTATAGTACAAGGACATAAGCTTCTCTTCACAGTAAAACTGGAAAGATTTTATTCAAATAGTTGGCATTGCACATTAATTGTTTAGAAGGACAAGATGTTTTCTGAGCATTTAAAGAGATGTCAAGAAGGAATGTTCAGTAATAACTCATTGACTGGAATTATGCTTGTATCTTGGTTACATGCATGACAGACAGTCTTTGCTTTCTCCAGTACAAACCTCAGTTTTACCAAATAAAACAAAAAGAGTTGGAAATACTCAGCAGATTGGGCAGCATCAGTGGAAAGAAAAGCAGTTTAATATTTCAAGTCAGAGGTTCTTTATTTCAGATGCCAAGCGTCTGCAGTTCGTTTTTACTTCAGTCTTGTATGAATGTTGGTAGCACTCTTACTGCTGAGTTGCACGAACAGACAGCACCTGTAGAGAGAGAAAGAGTAAATGTTTCAGGTCAATCAGACCATAAGACCTAGAAGCAGAATTAGGCCAATCAGCCCATCCAGTCTCTGCCATTCCATCATGGATGATTTGTTATTCCTCTCAACCTCATTCTCCTGCCTTCTACCTGAAACCTTTGATGCTCTGATTAATCATGAACCTATCCACCTCTGCCTTAAGTATACCCAATACCCAATGACTTGGCCTGCACAGCCATCTTTGGCAAAGAATTCCACAGATTCACTACCCTCTGCCTAAAGAAATGTTTCCTTATCTCTGTTCTAAATGGACATTCCTCATTTCTGAGTTTGTGTCCTCGGGTCCTAGACTGTCCTTTCCACGACCACACCATCGAGGCCTTTCAATAATCAGTAGGTTTCAATGAGGTACTCCTTCATTCTTCTAAACTTCAGCAAGTACAGGCCCAGAGCCATCAAACACTCTGCATATGCTAATCCTTTCATTCCGGGGATTATCCTGATGAAACTGCTCTGGATTCTCTCAAATACCAGTACATAGTTTCTGAGCCCATAACTGCTCTCAATACTCCAAGTGCACTCTGACCAATGCCTTTTAAAACCTCAGTATTACATCCTTGCCATTGTGTCCTACTCCTCTCAAAATGAATGCTAACATTGCACTTGCCTTCCTTACCACCGACTCAATCTGCAAGTTATCTTTTGGGGAACCCTGCATGAAAACTCCTAATTCCTTCTGCATTTCTGTTTTTTAAATTTTATCCACATTTACAAAATAGTCCACAGCTTTATCCCTTCTGCTGAAGTTAATGACCATGCACTTCCCTATATTATATTCCATCTGCTACTTCTTTGCTACACTATATTGCATCTGCCACTTCATTACCCATTCTTCTAATCTGTCTAAGTCTTTCCGCAGAAGCCCTGCTTCTTCAAAACTACCTGGCCTTCCACTTACCTTCATATTATCTGCAGACTTCATATTCCCACCACAGCCTGTAAGAAGTTGGTGCGTTCTCCCTGAGACAATGTAGGTTTCCTCAGGGTGCTCTGGTTTTCTCCTGCAGTCCAAAGGCTTTCTGGTTAGCTGATTAATTGGCATTGTAAATTGTCCTGTGATTAGGCTAAGGTTAAATCGGTTGTTGCCAGGTGACATGACTTGAAAGGAAGGAAGTCCCTGCTCTGTGCTGTATCTCAATAAATAAATAACTTGGCCAAAAAACCATCAATACCTGCATTCAAATCATTAACGTACAACATGAAAAGAATCAGCCCCAACACCGACCCCTGTGGAACAACACTAGTCACCAGCAGCCAATCAGAAAAGGCCCCCTTTATTCCCACTCTTCTCCTCCTGCCAGTCTTCTATCTATGAGAGTACCTTTCCTGTGATACCACAGGCTCTTAACTTGTTAAGCAGCCTCATGTGCAGCACCTTGTCAAAGGCCTTCTGAAAATCCAAATCAATGACATCCATTGACTCTCCTTTGTCTATCCTGCCTGCTATCTCCTCAAAGAATCCAACAGATTTGTAAAGCAAGATTTCCACTTTAGAAAACCGTGCTGACTTTGGCTTATTTTATCTTGTGCTTCCAAGTACCCCAAAACCTCATACTTAAAAATAGACTCCAAAATCTTTCAAACCACCGAAGTCAGTCTAACTGGTCTATAATTTCCTTTCTTCTGCCTCCCACCCTTCTTAAAGTATGGAGTGACATTTGAAATTTTCCAGTCCTCAGGAACAATTTCAGAATCTAGTGATTCTTGAAAGATCATTACTAATTCCAAGTGATTCATCTACCTTCAGACTTTTCAGCTTCCCAAGCACCTTCTCCTTCGTGATAGCAACAGCACTCACTCCTGACCCCTGACACTCTCACATTTCTGGCAATCAGCTCATGTCTTCCACAGTGAAGTCTGACACAGTATACTCGTTAAGTTCCTCCACTATTTCTTCGTCACCCATTGCTACCTCTCCAGCGTAATTTTCCAATGGTCCGACATCCTCTCTCGTCTCTCTTTTACTCCTTATATATTGAAAATACGTTTTGTATCCTCTTTTATATTATTGGCTAGCTTGCCTTCATAACTTATCCTTTCTTTTTGGCTTGTTTAGTTGCCTTCCATTGGTTTTTAAAAGCTTCCTAGTCCTCTAACTTCCCAGTAAATTTTGCTATGTTATATGCCCTTTCTTTTTCAAGGCTGTGTTTGACTTCCCTGGTCAGCCACAGTTGCCTTATCCATGCCTTCCTAATTTGGCAGTGTCTTTTCCATGCCTTCCTAATTTCTCCCAGAAAATCCACCCATTGCTGTTTTGCCCTTATCCCTGCTAGTGTCCTCTTCAAATAGACTTTGGCCACCTCCTCTCTCATACCTCTGAAATTCTCGTTACCCCACTTTGTTAATATCCATCAGATTTTAGCTTCTCCTTCTCAGTGGAAAAGTCACTGGGCTGGGCAGTTCCATTCTCTTGACCTCAGAGGTTCGGTTCCAGTGGGACAAGCAGTCATCATAACGGGGACCTTCCTTGATTGCAGTGGGTGACCACGACTTCTTATGTGCCTTGTCATGCCCTTCGCTCTCCACAAAGCGTTACGGAACCTCCTTCCTGGCCATTGGATCTCACCCGCCCAGCCCACCATGCTGTCATCACATGCTCGGGCTGGTATGTCCCTACCTCACCGGGGTATGAAGCCACCGGCTCCTCTCACCTGGTTTAACTCGCATGTCGAAGCGGTGTACCCGGGTGTGGTCGCTGCTGCATGCAAACAGCTACTTGGAGACACAGGTGAGAGCCGAGTGTCAAGTGTGGATCAAAGGTGAGTGAGGACACCATAAGCCCCTTCACCAGAGGTGCTACCCCTCCCTGGGCACGCTGTGCACCCCACAATTTTGTGCTTGTGCTGTACCACTCTGTGATGCACGATATTCCATATAAAGGGAATGTATGGTGCCAATCACTAAGCACATGGCCTGAGACTGAAAGAATAAACAATTTATTGAGGCACAATTGTCTGCAAATCAAATTAATCATCAGGGTTCTAGAAAATAAAGAAAATAAAACAATGAACACATGCAAAATGCTGGAAGAACTCAGCAGGCCAGCTAGCATCTATGGAAAAAGTATAATCGATGTTTCGGGCCAAGACCTCTCTTGTTTGTGATTGAAATAAAACAAAGATCTCTCAACTGAATTAATGACTGCTGTTTGTGGGAGGCTGCCATGAGTCAAATTAAATGCTGCATTTTGATATTAGTAAAATGATTTTTCTCTCATAACAAATCGTCAGTATCTGTAGAAAGTGAATGTTGCGCGCCAACAAACAATTGGAACTGGCTCTGTTTCTCTCTCCACAGCCCTGCTCACTGGAGGTTTCCATTATATTCTGTCTTTTGCCAGGCTTTCAGCATCCGCTGCTGTTGGCTTTTCATTTTTTGGTTGTGCCATAGAGAACATCAGCATAAAATTGGTAGCTCTCGTCTAGATTCGAGGTTGTTTAATGTCATTTCCAGTACACAAGTGTAAAGGAGAACAAAATAGTTGTTACTCTGGCTCCGATGCAACACAAAAAAGCACAATAAGATGTGCCTATAAGAATCTACAACAACTCCTCCATAAATATATAAGTATATGGTTTCATTGCACATCTGTATTTTGCACTATTACTTTTTAATGCATATTTTGTATTTTTTTCATACCTCGATACTTACATTTTAAAGTATGTATTTCTGACTGAGCAACCTTGCAATGATAACTTGCTGCAGGATAAATAAAGTTTTATCTTATCTTAATAATAAGATCACAATAAATATAAATACATAAGCTAGTTTATACACTTAGATTTATTGCATATCCATAATGTGATGCTAGGCACAGGAGTGTCTATACATAAGGTGACTGACAGGAAGTGATGAAGTAGTGGTAGTTGAGGGTATGGACATGTGGGTTAAGTGAGGGGGGGCTGTCAATCAGCCATTACTGCTTGGAGAAAGTAACTGTTTTTGACCCTGGTAGTCCTGGTGTGGATGTTACGTAGCCTCCTCCTGTTGGGAGTGGGACAAACTGTCCATGATCTGGATCCATGGAACCCTTCCTGATGTTACTAGCTACTTTTTGGCTCCTTTCAGTATACATTTCCTTGATGACGGGTGGCCTAGTGCAGGTGATGCATTGAACAGTTTTGACTTTCTGTTGTAGAGCCTTCCTGCCCACCACAGAGCAGTCTCCATATTGTGCAGTAATGCAGCTTTTTGGGATAATCTCCACTGCACATCTGTAGAATGACATGAGCATGGATGTGCACAGCCCTGCTCTCTTCATCTTCCTCAGAGAGTAAAGGGATTGAGGAGCTCTCTTCATTGTGTAGAATATGTTCTGGGACCATGAGAGATGGTGCAAGCTGTGCACTCCCAGGAGCTTGACACTGCTCACGGTTTCCATTGCCGCTCCACTGTTGTAAAGAGGGGTGTGAATGGTGTGAGTTCTCCTGAAGTTGATACCATCTCCTTTCTCTTGTTGACCTTGAGGAAGAGGTTACTTGCTGGCACCAGGCCTTGAGCTCTTCCACCTCCTCTCCGTGGGCCGTCTCATCGTTGTTGGTGGTGAGCCCCACCACTGTCATGTCATCAGCAAACTTGGCAATGCGATTACTCATGTGACTAGCCGTGCAGTCACGTGTGAGCAGAGTGTAGAGTGTAGAGCAGTGGGCTCTGCACACTGCCCTGGGGGGGGGGGGAGGGGGCACCTATATTGAGGATGATGGGGAGGGAGAAGCGGCATTTCATAGGAGCAGAACTAGGCCTTTTAGCACATGGAGCCTGCTCTGCCATAACTGATTTATCATCCCTCTCAACTCCATTCTCCTATCTTCCCTCCATAACCTTTGACACCCTTACTAATCAAGAACCTATCAACCTCATTTTCAATATACCCAGTAACTTGGCCCCCACATTAACCTGTGGCAATGAATTCCAATATATGGTTAAAGAAATTCCTCCTCATCTCTGATCTCAAGGGACATCTTTCTATTTTGAGGTTGTGCCCTCTGGTCCTAGACTCTTCCACTATTAGAAACATCTTCCCCACGACCACTCTATCCAGGCCTTTCAGTACTCAGTAGGTTTCAATGAAATCCACCCCCCCAACCTCATTCTTCTAAATTCCAGCAAAGTATAGGCCCAGAGCCATCTAACACTTCTCATACATTAACCCCTTCATCCCGGGAGCACTCTTGTAAACTTCCTCTGGGCTCCCTCCAATGTCAGCATATCCGTTTTAAAAAGTTGCCACAATGCTGCTCCCAACACTCAAAATCTTGTCTGACCAGAGGCTTATAAAGCCTCAGCATTATACCCCTGCTTTTATACTCTAGTCTTCTGGAAATGAATGCTAACACGACATTTGTCTCCACTGCATTTCCCAGGAAGCCCTGAGCTGAGAACTGCAACAACAGAAGGAAGAAGCAGACAAAACAATCAACGACCAAAGTAATTCTCTGAATAATTAGTCCTGGTCAATAAAGATCGGAAAGTCCATATCCCGTCACTGCATAGTAAAAGTTGATAAGTTTAATAGCATTGTCATAATAAATGCTCTTTTTGCATCCCTCCACTGCGAGATCCCCTCAGCCTTATAATATGCAGAAGGTTCAAATACGTTGGGTGGCACTGAGCCAGAGACAGTAGAGCTATTACCACTGTGCCTGATATGTGAGCTTGGGAGCTCTCTGTGCAGTTTGCACATCCTCCCTGTGATCGTGTGGGTTTCCTCCAGATGCTCTGGTTTCTCCCACGTCCCAAAGACTTCGGGTGTACGGGTTAGTTAACAAGTGTGAATTGCCCTTGGCATGTGGGTAAATGATAGAGTCCTTGATGACAATGTGGGGAGAAGATAAAAAATGAGACTAATGTAGGGTACGTGTAACTGGGTGATCAATGGTCAACATGGGCTTGGTGGGACAGAAAGCCTGACTCAATTCTGTGCCTCCCAATGACACTCTGTGTACTTTACCCCTTTTCTCATGATCATACATTTATGGCGTCATCACTTGTGGAACCCAGGACATGTCAGTGGAACATCTAGGATCCTGAGCTCAGGGCAGGATTGATTTCAAAATGTTTTCACTAGCGGTAGAATCTCAGAAAGGGGGACACAGCTACAGGATAACAGGCTGATCGCTTAAAACCATAGAAATTTCTCCTTGCAGGGAGGTGAATCTCTGAAATTCTCTACCCCAAATAGTGTGAAGGCTGGATCTTTTGATATATTTTGAGATGATGGAACTGTAGACTGTGATGACCTAGGAAAGGGGAGGAACTGAGGCAGGGGTCGGTTATCCATGATTGTATTGAATGGTGGGGCAGGATGAAGAGGCCTGGTAGCTAACCCCTGCTCCTACATATATTTATTTTTACCTCCAGCAGACTCTGTCACTGTTTCACTTTGACCAACTCAGATCTTGGTGTTACATGTACAAAAGAGATGTCCAAAGATTGCTATACAGACACTGACCCTGCAGTCATACTTTACTGCCAGCCAGCCAACTGGTTAAGATTGTTGCTGCTCCTAGTGAGATGTTGTAATCGATAACAAAACCAATTAGATCAATGCTTGTCGTCTCTTTTCCCATCGCCATCTGCAACTTCCTCCTCCTCCTCCTCTCAAGAAGAGCAACTCTAGGCAATGCATCATGTAATTGTTGAATAGTTCTGCTATGGCTTTCATAGTGTGTTCAGGAGGTACCGAGACAACCAACAGCACGGTGTTGATAATATGGGAATAACAGAACTGTGTGATTTTGTATCTTCACTGGAAGGTCCATGTTTGTTGTTCATCCCTTATTCCTGTTAGTGATGGTGTGAATTTGCAGCATGCAGAACAGGACACATCCAATCCAGATAACTACACAGCCACTCAGTCTCCTCTCAGGCATTCATCAGTCACCTACCAATGTCAGTTTGGGTTTCACCTGCACCATTTGACTCCACTCATCAGCAGTGGCCCAAAGAACTAAATTCCACAAATCAAAATGATGAGCATGGTGTGACCAGTGGCCTGAGCCACATATATTTCATAGCAAGATGTTTCCCAGGAATGGTGGATGAGCTCCAGGCATGGACCAACGCTTGGAATTGTGATATTGTAGTCATTAGTGAGATTTGGTTGCAGGAAGGGCAGGATTGACATTTGAAAATTCTGGGATTCTGTTGTTTTAGACGTGATAACAAATTTAACAAATTTCACGGCACATGCCAGAGATAATAAATCTGATTCTGATAGCGTGTGTAGGCCTCCGTTAGTCTCGATAGACCATGGATTTGCGCCTTGGAAAGTTTCCAGGGCGCAAGCCTGGGCAAGGTTTTTTTTATATATGGAAGACCGGCAGTTGCCCAAGCTGCAAGTCTGCCCTCTCCACGCCACCGATGATCACCGATTCTGATAAAGTGGGAGGGATTATGGGAGGAGGGGTGGCATTACTAGTCAGGAAAAGTGACACGGCAGTGCTTAGTCCAGACAGACTGGAGAATTTATCTAGTGAGGCATTATGGGTGAAACGGAGGAATAAGAAAGATACTACCACGTTAATAGGGCTATATTACAGACCACCCAACAGTGCGAGGGACTTAGAGTAACAAATTTGTAGAGAGATCACAGACTTTTGCAAGAAACATAAAGTTGTAGTTGTAGGTGATTTCAACTTTCCACATATTGACTGGGATCCCCAAACTGTAAAAGAATTAGATGGGATAAAGCTTCACAAATGTGTCCAGGAAAGTTTCCTGAATCAGTATACAGTACTTCCAGCAAGAGAGTGTGCGATACTTGATCTGCTATGAGGGAGTGAGACAGGGCAGGCGTCAGAAGTTTGTGTAGGGTAACACTTTGCATCTAGTGATCATGATGCCATTAATTTCAAAGTAAATATGCAAAAAGCAGGTCTGGTCTGCAGGTTGAGATTCTAAATTGGAGAAGGGCTCATTTTGATGGTATCAGAAAGGATCTGGCAAATGTGGATTGTGTCAGGCTTTATTTCTGACAAAGGTGTACCTGGTAAGTGTGTGGGCTTCCAAAGTGAAATTTCAAGAGTACAAAGCTTGTATGTGCCTGTCAGAATAAAGGTAAAGATAACAAGTGCAAGGAACCCTGATTTTCAAGAGATGTTGAGGCCATGGTTAAGAGAAAAGATAAGGTTCATAGCAGCTATAAGCAGGTAGGAACAAATCAGGTGCTTATGGAGTATAAGAAATGCAAGAGAACACTTAAGAAAGCAATCAGGAGGGTGAAAGGAATGCGTGAGGTTGCCCTAGCAGACTAAGTAAAGGAGGATCCTAAGGGATTCTACAGATATGTTAACAGCAAAAGGATTGTAAGGGACAAACTTAGTCTTCCAGAAGTGGAGCCAGAATCCATGAGTGGAGCCAAAAGAAATGGCGGAGATCTTAAATAAAATTTTTGCATCTGTAGTTAATCAAGAGACGGACACAGAGTCTATAGAAGTGGGGTAAAGCGGCATCAATTTCATGGACCCTGTAAGGTTACAGAGAAGGAGCTGTTTGCTGTCCTGAGGCAAATCAGGGTGGACAAATCCCCAGGGCCAGACAATGTGTCCCCTCGGACCTTGCGTGAGGCAAGTGCTGAAGCTGCTGGGGCCCTAGCAGAGATGTTTAAATCATCCTTAGCAACAGGAGAGGTACCGAAAGATTAGAGGGTAGCCAATGATGTTCTGCTGTTTTAAAAAGGCTCTAAATATAAACCAGAAAATTATCGGCTAGTGCGTCTGACATCGGTAGTGGGAAAGTTATTGGATGGCTTACTAAGGGGCTGGATATATAAATATATGGATAGACATGGACTGATTAAGGATAGTCAGCATGGCTTCTTGCTGGTAGGTCATGTCTAAACAATCTAATAGAGTTTTTTGAGGAAACCTGGTAAGTGGATAAAGGCAAGGCAGTGGTTGTTGCCTACATGGGCTTTAGCAAGGCATTTGACAAGATCCCACATGGGAGGTTGTTCAAGAAGATCCAGTCACTTAGCATTCAAGATTAGGTAGTAATTTGGATTAGACATTGGCATTGTGGGAGAAGCCAGAGAGTGGCAGTAGATGATTACCTTTCTAATTGGAGGCCTGTGACTAGTGCTGTGCTGCAGGGATCGATGCTGAGTCCGTGGCCGTTTGTCTTCTATATCAACAATCTGGATGATAATGTAGTTATCTAGATCAGCAGATTTGCAGATGGCACAAAGATTGGCGGTGTAGTGGAGAGTGTGGAAGGCTATCATGACTTCCAGAGGGATCTGGATCAGCTGGGAAAATGGGCTGAAAAATGATGGATGGAATTTAATGCAGACAAGTGTGAGGTGTTGCACGTCGGTGGACTAACCAGGGTTGGCCTTACACAATGGAAGGTAGGGCTCTGAGGAGTGCAGTAGTACAAAGGGATCTGGGAATACAGGTGCATAATCCATTGACAGTAGCGTTACAGCTGGCTAGAATCATAAAGAAAGCTTTTGGCACATTGATCTTCATAAATAAAAGTATTGAGTACAGAAGATGGGATGTTTTGGTGAAGTTGCCCAAATGTGCAGGCAGGATTGAATAGGTTCAGATTTTATTCCTTAGAACGTAGAAGATTGAGAGATTTGATAGAGGTATACAAAAATTATGAGGGACATAGTCTAAATATTTATAAATGTCAAAATATTTATAGACATTGCTAAATGCAAGCAGGCTTTTTTGTTTGAGGTTGGTTGAGACTAGAAATAGAGGTCACAGGTTAAGGATGAAAGGTGAAAAGTTTAAAGGAAACATGAGGGGAAACATCTCAACTCAGAGGGTTGTGAGAATGTGGAACAAGCTGCCAGCACAAGTGCTGCATGTGAGCTCCATTTCAACACTTATGAGAAGTTTGGATAGGGGCATGGATGGTAGGATAAGGTGGGCAATGGTCTCAGTGCAGGACAACGGGCATAGGCAGTTTGAATGGTTTCAGCATGGACTCCATGGGCTGAAGTGCCTGTTTCTGTGCTATACTTTTCTATGAATCTATGACTTTATGAAGAGTCCCTGTAATCAAGTCAAAGGACATCAAAGGGAAAACATTCCCATGATTCAAGTTGTACCTTGTAGAGAGGAAGCTGTGTGGTTATAAGAAGTCACTTATTTCAGCCCCAAAACTTTACTGTCAAAATTTCACAAAGCAGTGTCCAATCTTGTTCAGTGGCTTTATTAATGACCTTGGTTCATTATAAAGTCAGAGGTGGAGATTTTCACTGATGATTTCACTATTGTTCAATTCTGCTTGCAACTCTCCAGCAACCGAACCTAGCCATGGAAATAATTTGGAAAATGTGCAGCTTGGGTGGTTGATGGTTGGGTTGAGTTGTTCTCCGAACTTGTAAACTTTTCGTCACCATACAAGGAGACTTGTTGCTCTATAGTCATTGGCACCTATTGCAAGATGCCTCATAGTTACTCATTCAACCTGCTTCAAAAGCACCTTGAGGCTTTTGTGAGGTAGCAGGTTCATTGGAATACTAGCCTATGTAATTTACTTCCAAATTACAGCCATCCTGTCAGAAATAGATTTGCCTGTGCTTCATAGTCACTGGGTGAAAATCCTGGAACTCTCTGCCTAGCAGAGAGTTTGCGGCAGGTCACGAATGCCCTTCACTCTCACCTTCTCAGGGGCAATTAGGTTTGGACAATAACTGCTAACCTGAAAAATGAATTTAAGTAGAAAGCATAAAAGGTGTGATATAAATTCTTGTAATGTGATGTCAACAGATGTTGTTCTGGTTCTTGTATGTGGTTTTATCACATACTAGAGCAGAGAGGTCTGACAGAGTAGGTAACTCTTTCCTTGACTTGGTTAGCTTTTTCACCTATTTACCTGATTGACTTGACATGTTCTTCTCTAAATGCTGCTCTTTATTCTTCCTATTTTGTTGAACACTAGTCTTTGGCCTTTGTTATCTATGAACATAAGATTCAACCCAAATCTATTCATCTCAGCACTTTCAAACAGAGACTGACACTAATTATGGAATGAAAGGATTTAATAGAAACATAAATTGGGAGAATGCCACAGCAGATGATCTGGATTTCATTGCTGCCACAGAATTAAGTATGATGATAACAGTTGGGACAGCATGGTAGTTTAGTGGCTAGTGCAATGCTCTGTGGTTCAATCAGCAGTTGGGGTTCAATTCCCAACACTGTTTCTGTAAGGAGTTTATAGGTTCTCCCTGTGACCTCCAGGTGTTCTGGTTTCCTTCTACATGCCAAAAACATGTGGTCAGGATTAGTAAGTTGTGGGCATGCTATGTTGGCACCGGAAGCATGGCAACACTTG
Source organism: Hemitrygon akajei (assembly GCF_048418815.1). NCBI lineage: Eukaryota > Metazoa > Chordata > Chondrichthyes > Myliobatiformes > Dasyatidae > Hemitrygon > Hemitrygon akajei. The sequence goes on from NC_133140.1 coordinate 47,878,807, forward strand.
TGGGCTGCCCCCAGCACGTTCTCACACTGTGTTGGCCATTGACACAAACAGCACATTTCATTGCATTTTGACATACATGTGACACACAATGGCAATCTTATTTTTAGATGTAATCTTACAAATGGAAAACATTTCAGTGAATAATATCTGAATGTTCAATAGAACAGAAGGTCCCAACCTTTTTTTATGCCGTGAACCACTACCAATAACCAGGGGATCTGTGGACCCCAGGTTCGAAACCCAGCAACAGAATTTGGAGATGAGGTGACAATGTCCAAAAAGAGCCAACATGATTGGGGTACCGGCAGCCACTTTATTTCCATGCGGTACAAAATGGCACAGAATCGGAGTCGTAGTCAGATTTAATTTGTTTGCCCATGAAATAGCAACTGTATGTAACACAAGGGAAGGGTAGTAACTTCAGGAAAGTATAGTAGAGAAGGAGCCAATCATTCAGGGTGAAAAAGTTCAAACCTGTAAGATAATAAAATACTGACATTGCCCAAACTACCAAGGAACTTGTTAGTATGGAACTCAAATCATTAAATGAACATATTGATAAGTTGTATTTTCAATTGGATTTCTGCATATAGGTTACTGTTCCTTAGAAAGCAGAAAACATGATTTTGTGGACCGGCAGAAGTGCTGCAAAACCACACGTGTCATTCACCTGCAGTTTAAATATGTGTGTCAGGAATCACGGCCATCTGATATTTTTATAAAGAATAGGTAGCCCAGAAGACGATGGTAGAATAGTGGGAAAGAGAAGGGGCTCACCTCTTTGTGGACTGTGGGTTTGTGAAGGGGTTGTGAATAAAGATGCAAGGGTCAGTGTCGCAGTTCATCCCAAACAGCTGTGTGACAGAGGACTCACTGATCTATGGGCTGTTCCCAGGGAAACACCATGACATGAACATCAAGTGCTGCCTGCACATCATTAACTCACTGAAGGGAGTGTCTCATCACATCAGGATGTCCATCCATGGAGGAGTCATCCCAAACTGCAGGAGTACAAGCTTAGTGCAGCCATGGGGCTCAGTGGGGAAGAACCACAGTGTAGGGTCCTTCTACTGGAGAGGAAGGGGCCGGGTTGGGAGAGGAAACCCCCTCAGTTATTGTAGTACTATACCACCCCAGAGGGCCACGTGAGAGGCAACAGAGCTACTGATGTGTAGGAATGTAGCAGAACAGTACAAAAAGCATCGATTATGAATGGAAAGAACAAAAAGGCATTGAACAGTTCATTCTTGGAAATAATTTTTATTATGAATTAAGTTTATTTTGTTTAAAAATAAGATGGTAGAATGTAATAAGAATTAGATTCTTAGGCTTTGAGCAAACAGAATATTGAGCTACAGCAAGTATAACGTGTTGAAATCCTGATCCATCATGCATGATTGCAAGAAGCAACCTTTAATTGCAAGTCCGAGGACTAACGCATGCTATGTATGCTTGATCTCACTTTGGAAATCATTATTGATTTTGAAGAATGAATGACAAGTCATGCTCTTGCTGAAGTTTAAAAAAAAATCACAAAGTTACATCTTCCTCTCTTCCATTGTGGAACCAATTTTCCAGTCCTTGATGAAGAAATGGTGATCTCCGTTAGCCTCAAAGAAGTTGATTCCAGGTGCTTTCTAGAGGGAATCTGTGGCATTCATTAACAATGACATCAGCAGGCTGAAGGAAAGCCAACAAAGCTGAGGAATTCGGACAGACAGCAAAACAGGAAGTAGAAAGCTCGAGTTTATTAAACTTCTTAAACATTAAAATAATAATACTTGAATTAAGGTAGAAGCTGAAATATCAAATAAATTCAGAAATATATTATTTTATAATTTTATTGTTATTAAATATTAAAATAATAACTCTGAGAAAATTAGAATGACAGATCTGAAATGAGTTTTCCATGGCCAGGGAGACTTCTCAGTACCAATAATAAATTAATACATTACCAGTGCTGTGTGACTTAGAAATTGCACAGTGCACGAACAGAGCCTTGAATATAGGTTCAGGGTCAAGAACAAACCAAAGGCATTCAGAAGGAATTCATGATTGGTGGTGATTGGCCATCAGGAGTTTTGGCCTTGAGGTATTCAGTACCAGAAAACATGTGGAGTATAAAGAAAAATTTAATATTGAGTATTGGTTGGAGATCCCTGCCTGGATGAGCATTACTGAAACCTGTGGAGACACAGGCAACTGTAGATGTTGAATCTGCAGTAAAGAAAAGAACGAGCTGCTGGAAGAATTCAGTGGGTTGAGCAGAATTTGTGGGAGGAAAGAGATGGTCAACATTTTGGTTGAGACCCTGCTTCAGAATTGAGAGTGCTGTTTATGGAAGTGAGAGGGATGGGATCTTGTGGTTCAAGTCCATAGCTCCCTGAAAGTGGCCACACAAATCATTGTGGTGGTAAAAAAAAAGCACACAGCATGCTTGCCTTTATTAGTTGAGCAACTGAGTTCAAGAGTAAGAAGTTGTGTTGCAGCTTTATGAAACTCTAGTTAGGTCACCTCTATGGTATTGCATTCAATTCTCGTAAGGACATGGAAGCTATGATGATGAGGCAGAAGTGGTTTACTTGCCTGGATTAGAGGGCATCTTCTATATGGAAAAGTTGGACAGACCAGGAATGTTTTATCAGAAATTTCATAGGCTGAGGGGAGCCCTGATAGAAGTTCATAAAATTATGAGAAGCATAGATAGAGTAGACAGCCAGTATTTGTTCCCCAGGATCAAAATATCTGATATCTTATGGATTTAAAGTGAGAGAGGGACTGTTCAAAGGAGATTGGTGGGTGTGTGGAAATGATGCCAGGAATGGTGGTGGAGGCAAGTGCAATATAGGCATTTAAGAGTATCTTAGATAGGCAGGTAAATGTGCAGAGATTGGTGAGATATGGATCATGTGCAGGCAGAAGGGACTAAATGTCATTCGTTTAAATAATTTGGCACAACACTGTGGACTGAAGGGCCTGTCCCTGTACTGTAATGTTAGATGTTTTATGTTCTAGAAGCTGGCTGGTGAAAGGTGGAACCAGATTTGGGGGAGTGGGAAGGAAGATGAGCATGTGGGAGTATGGGAGGGATAGAATCAGGCTGATAGATTATAAATGGAACCATATAGGGGAGGGATATTTTGGATAACCCACCACTCTCTGTTTTTTTACCAATTCCCACCAGTCCACCCAGGGTCTCTCTCCTTTTGTTCATCTTTCCCATACTGTACATCGCACCAACCTGCCCCCTTCCACCCAATTATCACCTAAACGTTGTCCTTCCCCACATGGTTCCGGCTGCCCAACATCCCTCTACCTATTGTTTCCTATGTTTCCTCCTATCCAGTATGCACAATGTTTTGTAAGCAAACACGCAGGTTGGATTTCTTAAATGGACGGATCAACTTCTGAAAGGGAAACCTGTATCAGGAATAATAAGGTCTGAGGCTCTCTGTAAAATATCCATGAAGGTTTTCTTTCTAAATTGTTAGTTTAGACTAAAGTTATACATGTTAATGCTATAAGGGTACAATAATCGTAAAAAGTCTGCTTGCAACAAATAAAAGTGGGTCTATTTTTGACCAAATTGAACCTTTTATGTAAAATTTCAACTTCACTTTAATTTTGAAAATTCTTTTCCAGTACTAATTACATGTAAACAGCATTCACAAGAAAGTTGAGATCATATTCATTTGTGTGATAAAAGATTCACTGGGGATTCTATTCCTTGTTTATGTAATAGCTAATCCAACAATGGTTACAATTTTATATCAAAGCTTTTGATTTCTTCAAGGACATGAATTCTTGATGAAAAATGTTTTTCATTCTGTTGAAAGCAGTGCCATAATACAACACATTTCTCATTGATCTGTATTTGTAATTTTCTGAATCTGCCTGTTTCAGAGAGGTGCACACTACTTGTGCACTGCAAATTTGATTCTGTATGCCAAAATGAAGAAGACAAACAACTAATATATTCCACAAACATATCATTAAACCTGCTTAGTCATTAATGAGATTGTGGGTAATATGTGACCTGACTCACTGTAAGTACATACCCTAGCTCTAACACATTTGGTCAAGAAAACATCTATCACTTTTAAATTTAAAATTATCATCTGATATAGGATCAATTGCTCTTTATGGAAGAGAAATCCAAGCATCATTTGTCTTTCTCGGTAGAAATCTTACCCGACCTTTCCGCCAAAGAGGTCAGAGGCTACATTCAGACTCTGGTCACTCATCCTAGTCTGCTCAACCAACCAAAGTATTTTCCCTCCTTTTATCAGATTAATTCTTAATATTTTGAGTATATTAGTGAAATCATCTGGACTCCAATTGCAAGGAAATATTAGAGAAATAGTTGCTATTTTCTTTGGGACAGGCAATACTGATGAAACCTCCTGATTCTTTTAATGAATAGAACCAAATTCTAATACTATTAGTGGTAGTAACTAATGAATGCTGTTTTAAAGTGACTGGTTAAATGACTAGAAGCAAGATGTGGAAACTGCCTTTTTTTAATACAGAATTATAATGATCTGGAAAACATTGCCTGAATGATGGAAGGTGAAGCATTAGTAACATTTGCCGGTAAATTAAATAAAGGGACATTATTTTAACAATGCTTTTGGTAAGCAGAAGGTGAACTGGATGGGTTTACCTGAAGTAGAGAGCAGGCATTCTGGATCAAATGGAGTGCTGTAACACTCTACTGTCAAATATAAGTAACTCCTTTCTATTGATTTCTTTAAAAATCCTCTGTCTGTTACTGCTTCCTAGCTGAGTGCAACAGGTCCCAATTTATCCATTTTTTTTCTCATAACTAAAGCCTATTAACATGGCATAGAACCTTACAGCATGGAAACAGGCCTTTCAGACCAACCTTTTGATGGCCAACTGACACACCTACTTAAATGCTTAAATGGGCATCTGGTTTTGTGTGTGTGTTTGGCCCATATCCCTCTAAAATTTTCCTAGTTTCCCATCATGTCCCAGTGAATATCTTAATTCTCCTGGCCATGGGTTGGCATCCTTCATGAGGACATGATGCAACACATACAGAATGCTGGAGGATCTCAGCAAGTCAGGTAACATCCGCAGATGGGAATAAACAGTCGACATTTCAGGCTAAGACCCTTCCTTCATCGGGACTGAAAATCAACTTTTCATTTCCCTCCATAGATGCTGCCTGACTTGCTGAGTTTCTCCAGCATTTTCTGTGCATTGCTCAAGGTTTCCAGCACCTGCAGAACCTCTTGTGTTTATGGCATTGTGGTGCAGTGCCTTATCTACTTACAGACACTAGTTTTATGGCCTCATTATACTTAGCTTCACTACTCTTTATTCTAATTTTAAAACTTAGTATTATGCTTTCTAGATTATTTTTATGGATTTATCAATTCTGCTTGTAAAAGTTGTACATGTTGGGTGCATTGATTGAACTTCCCAATAGAATGAAGAGTTGGTTTTGGGGTATCCAGAACTACACTATGAGAACATCAGCAAATAGCAGACAATCAATATGGTCATGTTCTCATGTTCTCAGTTGAGTCCATACCTTGCATTAAGTTTATATGATACACTAACATGGTCACTTCATAAATTAAACAGGAATTCAAAGAACAGAGCAAATAATCTAGACAAGAATTTAGATCCCACTGAATAGCTGGGGAATTAAAATGAAGTTAATTACTTGAAAAATCTGAAGTAGGTGTTAACTGATAACTTCTATATTAGCAAATAGTTAAAAATCCCACTAATTAACTAATGGAAGAAAACTCACATTGTCTGACCCATGTGTTACTCTAGAATTGTAACAACGTGGTTGACTTTTAACTGTCCTTGAAAATGACAAGAAGTGTGGAGATCTTCACCAAAATGTGAGGTGTCAGTCTTACAAAAAAACATACATGTCATAATAGTTTTACTTTTGGATTTCTAATTTCTAAAACACTGCAAAAAGAAGTATCAACCTACTTCCAGTCCAGAAACATTTCCAGCTTCAAGTAACTATTTAACTTGAAATCTGGGCTTAAAGGGACATGCCACAGTAGAAGTTGTACATCTCATCAGTGTACCAGGTAATCAACAATCAGTAGTCTTATAACATCATGGAACATTTTGGTCAGCTCAAGCTGAAATATAGGTTGCTTTGGGTTTTTTTCAATTGAAAACTATTATCAGGAGAGATAATTCTCTGACTTTCCTCTTGACCATTTACCATTCTAAATTTAACTGCTTTTCTTTTGATTTAACAGGACAATTTTCTTGAAGGATGGACCCACCAGCAATTCATGTGTCTTGGCCCAGCCCATTTCCCAGACATTCTAGAAAAAACACGCCTGGCCGCTCTGATCAGGAGCGAAATGTCATCTGCTCAGTGAGTGCAATTAGTTTTTCAGTTGTAATTCTGGAAGATTGACAGTACTCTTGACAGGGTGCCCGAGTTTGTGCAGATCAGTGTTCAATAACTGACAGATTTCCCAGAGAAACATTCTCTTTACAACTCTTCAGCAGGTAAATCCTTATATTTCTACTGACTGGCTGACGGCTGTTTCCATGAACTGAAGCTGATGAAGAGCCCCACACTAAGCAACTATGAAATCTCATTAAGCAAATCTTTCACACTCTGTTATCCCTACATTACGTATTATAATGAGTCATTGTGATAAAGTACAAAAACTCTTCTTAATGAACAGGATAGACTTTGTGTAACAGTGGACATTGATTAATGAGCAAAGTCATTGATAAAGTCATATACCATATCTGATTTGACCTTTCAATATAAAACACTGATTTTGATGAAAACATCAATGGATCAAATAACCTTATTCACAGAAGTGCCACTTTGTAATTGAGACTGGAGACAATATTTTAATAAGTCAGTCTATAACTGATGAGGACAATGGATCAGTCTCTACAGAATAATTAAAATCACAGCAATAATACCATACTTAACAGTTTGAGATGATCATTTGATTAGAGCAACACAAAATGACCTTCCTTCCAACTCATCCGCCCCCCCCACCCCCACGCCCACTATCTCCCTCCTGGCATTTATTTATGCCCATTCACCTCCTCCCTCACCTCCATTCAGGGCCCCAAACAGTCCTTCCAAATGAGGCAACACTCCAACAGCAAATCTGCTGCAGCTGGTGCTCATGGTGTGGCCTCCTCTACATGGGTGAGGCCCGTTGTAAATCGGAGAACTGCTTTGTTGAGCACCTCCGCTCCGTCCGCCAAAAGCAGAATTCCCCAGCGGCCAACCATTTTAAATCCTATTTCCATTCCCATTCCGACATATCAGTCCATGGCCTCCTCTTGTGCGATGAAGAGGCCAGCATCAGAGTGGAGGAGCAACACCTAGAATTCCACCTGGGTGGCCTTCAGCCTGGTAACATGAACATCAATTTCTCCTTCTGGTAAAAATTTTTCCCTCCCCCTTCACTCTTCTATTCCCCACTCTGGCCTCTTACTGTTATGCATTTAATACGTTTGTATTTCAGTAATAGCTGAGTGGTATTATAAACATATTGTTGGATTAAATATTCTTTGTTTAAATGATTCATTGCAGGTTACATGTAAAACTACATGAATGGCGTATGTCATTATGCCACCACATCATAAGTGGGTTACAAATCATAACACTTACCTCTTCTCATCTTCCCATCCCCTCACCTCTGGTGCCCCTCGTTTTTCCCTTTCTCCCGTGGTCCACTCTCCTCTCCTATCTGATTCCTTCCTCTCCAGCACTTCAACTTTACAACCCACCTGGTTTTCACTCCTTTCTAGCTATCCTACTCCCCCTCCTCCCACCTTTTTATTCTGGCCTTTTTAGCCTTCCTTTTCAATCCTGAAGAAGGGCCTCAGCCCGAAATGTCGACTTATTACTCATTTTCATAGATGCTGCCTGACCTGCTGAGTTCTTCATGCATTTTGTATGTGTTGATTTTGGTTGCCGTCATCTGCAGAATTTCTTGTGTTTGCAATATGAGCTGATACAAATAGTATTCCTGACATTTTTTTCTTGGTCTGTGGCTGTACAAATCAGACCATGCATGCTTTCTTTTTCCAAGAGCCAATGGAACTATTTAGTTGCTGGCCTGAGAGTATTGTAAACTGACGTGCACAAATTGCAGTTAGGTCTTATTTATTGGTAATTAGAAATGATCTGAGAATACAATTTGAAAGCAGCACTGCAGATTTTGTAAGGATGTAATCAATCTGACTCAATATCAGTTGTGCTGCACAATTAACACTGACAATCAAGGAAAACATCAAGCTTCCAATTGCCCATGTCTTCTATTTCCTGTACCTCTGTCACTCTGATCTCCAATATTAGAGTCACTCCAATTCCAGTGAAGATTAGCATAAGTTAGAGCAACAGCACCCCATCTTTCAACAGTACATTGTGATATTCCAGACTCAATATTGAATTCAGCAATTTCAGATAACTAACCATTCTAATCTTCTGTCTTTCATTTCTAACATTCAAAGAATGTTTTTTTTTCTCTCTCTGCTGTTCTGATACTTCAGATTTCATGTATTATTTCCTACTTACTCTTCCTGTGGTGAATCCTTCAGCAGTGCTGCCAATACTGGTGATGCTGCTGTCTCTTGTGTTTCTCTCAATGCCAGTGACTCCCCTGGTCTTAAGATGGTTAACTGCACCATATCTTTTACAATGTGGGAAATTCAGTTGTGTGACCTATGTTTCTAGTATACTCAGGATTGAACTGCAGAGTAAAACCTATGAGTTATCATGGCCATTATCTTAAGCATGGCTAACACATATGTACAGTATTCCTCTACTCCGCGTGAAAATCCTGCCCAGTTAATATAGTCAAACTGGCATCAGGAATTGCTGATATTGCAACATAATCAAGTTTTATTAGGCAAAGTGCAAAAAATATGTGTTTAATAATGATATCCTGTTAATGAAACCTTTATATGTTGTGCCGACCCTCAAACCCTGCCTCACATATAACCCCCCACCTTAAATTCCTCCATATACCTGTCTAGTAGTCTCTTAAACCTCACTAGTATATCTGCCTCCATCACAGACTCAGGCAGTGCATTCCACGCACCAACCACTCTCTGAGTAAAAAACCTTCCTCTAATATCCCCCTTGAACTTCCCTCCCCTTACCTTAAAGCCATGTCCTCTTGTACTGAGCAGTTCTGCCCTGGAGAAGAGGCGCTGGCTGTCCACTCTGTCTATTCCTCTTAATATCTTGTACACCTCTATCATGTCTCCTCTCATCCTCCTTCTCTCCAAAGAGTAAAGGCCTAGCTTCCTTAATCTCAGATCATAATCCATACTCTCTAAACCAGGCAGCATCCTGGTAAATCTCCTCTGTACCCTTTCCAATGCTTCCACATCCTTCCTATAGTGTGGCGACCAGAACTGGACACAGTACTCCAAGTGTAGCCTAACCAGAGTTTTATAGAGCTGCATCATTACATCGCGTCTCGTAAACTCTATCCCTCGATTTATGAAAGCTAACACCCCATAAGCTTTCTTAACTACCCTATCTACCTGTGAGGCAACTTTCAGGGATCTGTGGACATGTACCCCCAGATCCCTCTGCTCCTCCACACTACCAAGTATCCTGCCATTTATTTTGTATTCTGCCTTGGAGTTTGTCCTTCCAAAGTATACCACCTCACACTTCTCTGGGTTGAACTCCATCTGCCACTTCTCAGCCTACTTCTGCATCCTATCAATGGCTCTCTGCAATCTTTGACAATCCTCTACACTATCTACAACACCACCAACCTTTGTGTCATCTGCAAACTTGCCAACCCACGCTTCTACCCCCACATCCAGGTCGATAATAAAAATCACGAAAAGTGGAGGTCCCAGAACAGATCCTTGTGGGACACCACTAGTCACAACCCTCCAATCTGAATGTACTCCCTCCACCACGACCCTCTGCCTTCTGCAGGCAAGCCAATTCTGACTCCACCTGGCCAAACTTCCCTGGATCCCATGCCTTCTGATTTTCTGAATAAGCCTACCATGTGGAACCTTGTCAAATGCCTTACTACAATCCATGTAGATCACATCCACTGCACTACCCTCATCTATATGCCTGGTCACCTCCTCAAACAACTCTGTCAGGCTTGTTAGACACGATCTGCACTTCACAAAGCCATGCTGACTGTCCCTGATCAGACCATGATTCTCTAAATGCCCATAGATCCTATCTCTAAGAATCTTTTCCAACAGCTTTCCCACCACAGACGTAAGGCTCACTGGTCTATAATTACCTGGACCGTCCCTACTACCTTTTTTGAACAAGGGGACAACATTCGCCTCCCTCCAATCCTCCAGTACCATTCCCGTGGACAACGAGGACATAAAGATCCTAGCCAGAGGTTCAGCAATCTCTTCCCTTGCCTCGTGGAGCAGCCTGGGGAATATTCCGTCAGGCCACGGGGACTTATCCATCCTAATGTATTTTAACAACTCCAACACCTCCTCTCCCTTAATATCAACATGCTCCAGAACATCAACCTCACTCATATTGTCCTCACCATCATCAAGTTCCCTCTCATTGGTGAATACTGAAGAGAAGTATTCATTGAGGACCTCGCTCACTTCTACAGCCTCCAGGCACATCTTCCCACTTTTATCTCTAATCGGTCCTATCTTCACTCCTGTCATCCTTTTGTTCTTCACATAATTGAAGAATAGCTTGAGGTTTTCCTTTACCCTACTTGCCAAGGCCTTCTCATGCCCCCTTCTTGCTCTTCTCAGCCCCTTCTTAAGCTCCTTTCTTGCTACCCTATATTCCTCAATAGACCCAACTGATCCTTGCTTCCTAAACTTCATGTATGCTGCCTTCTTCCACCTCACTAGATTTTCCACCTCACTTGTCACCCATGGTTCCTTCACCCTACCATTCTTTATCTTCCTCACCAGGACCAATTTATCCCTAACATCCTGCAAGAGATCCTTAAACATCGACCGCATGTCCATTGTACATTTCCCTGCAAAAACATCATCCCAATTCACACCCACAAGTTCTAGCCTTATAGCCTCATAATTTGCCCTTCCCCAATTAAAAATTTTCCTGTCCTCTCTGATTCTATCCTTTTCCATGATAATGCTAAAGGCCAGGGAGCTGTAATCACTATCCCCCAGATGTTCAGCCACTGATAGATGTGTGACCTGACCCGGTTCATTACCTAATACTAGATCTAGTATGGCATTACCCCTAGTCGGCCTGTCAACATACTGTGACAGGAATCCATCCTGCACACACTTAACAAACTCTGCCCCATCTAAACCCTTGGAATTAATCAAGTGCCAATCAATATTAGGGAAGTTAAAGTCACCCATGATAACAACCCTGTTATTTTTGCACCTTTTCAAAATCTGCCTCCCAATCTGCTCCTCGGTATCTCTGCTGCCACCAGGGGGCCTATAGAATACCCCCAGTAGAGTAACTGCTCCCTTCCTGTTCCTGACTTCCACCCATACTGACTCAAAAGAGGATCCTGCTACATTACCCACCCTTTCTGTAGCTGTAATAGTATCCCTGACCAGTAATCCTACCCCTCCTCCCCTTCCCCCCCCCCCCCATCCCTTTTAAAGCACTGAAATCCAGGAATATTGAGAATCCATTCCTGCCCTGGTGCCAGCCAAGTCTCTGTAATGGCCACTACATCATAATCCAATGTATGTATCCAAGCTCTCAGTTCATTACCTTTGTTCCTGATCCTTCTTGCATTGAAGTACACACACTTTAGCCCTTCTACCTTACTATCTTTATACCCTTTATTCTGCTGCTCTTTCCTCAAAGCCTCTCTATATGTTAGATCTGGCTTTACTCCATGCACTTCTTTCACTGCTCTATCGCTCTGGGTCCCATCCCCCTTGCAAATTAGTTTAAACCCTCCCGAACCATGCTAGCATACCTACCTGCAAGGATATTGCTCCCCCTTGAGTTCAGGTGCAACCCATCCAATCTGTACAGGTCCCACCTTCCCCAGAAGAGATCCCAATGATCCAAAAATCTAAAACTCTGCCCCTTGCACCAACTCCTCAGCCACGCATTCAACTTACCATCACTATCACGTAGTACTGGCAGCAATCCTGAGAACACCACCCTCGAGGTCCTGTTCTTCAGCCTTCTGCCTAGTTCCCGAAATTCACACTTCAGGACCTCATCCCTCTTCCTGTCTATGTCGTTGGTCCCAACATGTATCACGACTTCTGGTTGCTTTCCCTCTCGTACCAGGATGTCATGCACCCGGTCAGAGACATCCCGGACCCTGGCACTCGGGAGGCAACAAACCATGCGGGTGTCCTTCTCACGTCCACAAAATCTCCTGTCTGCTCCCCTGACTATAGAGTCTCCAATGACGACATCTCTCCTCTTCTCCGTCCCATCCCATTCAATTTAATTGAAGAAAACGTTTTATTAATGCTGTATGTGGCTCAGTAAATAGACATTCACTGCAATAGGCATAATACTCCTTTAAATTTAAAATAAGGTAACATTTAAGAAGAATATTGCATTCCCATAACTGAAAAATTACTTATGAAGTTATTATATTTCTGAAAAATTGATTAAAGTCACTTATACTTCAAAACTCTTTGAACATTGGCTGAAATTAATTGCTGAGAAATTTTGATGCTATTTATTCTGAATGGCAAGCCGTTTTAATAATATTTGGAACTTCACTTCCATGTATGCAGAATGCATACCAAAAAAATAGTGTATTACCTTTATGTTCCCCTTAACTTTAGGTTATATATTTGTTTTCCTTAAAATATGTTTTACTTAGATAATTTGTAGATTTTGAATTCCTTTGTCAGCATTTACTATACCCAGATTATGATCATACTTGTTTATAAAATATAGATTCTGTATACTTGGTGTCAATTTTTAAGAATAAGAAGTGATTATCCACGGCCCAGTACCTCCACGTGTGGACGTTGGAGAACCCTAGAACGTGGCTGCAGCTGCATCAAGCATCAATCTGTCCCCCACCAGTTGTTCCAGTCCTTGCAACGTGCCAGTCTACAGCATTTAATATGGGAACTCCTTGCACTGTTCTGAAAGGTTTCAGCAACTTCATATAAATCATATAGTCTTTTGCCAAGTTGATGATCTTCCAACAGCAGATGATACCTGTCTCACTGGGGCAGTCTGTGGACCACTAAACCCCGTGTTACACAGCTGCTCAGGATGAACCTCGCCAAGACCCTCCATATCCCTCTGGAAAGGGCAGGGATGGCGGTAGAGGAAAGGGGCAAGAATGGGAGCACCAGTATTGGATCAGAAGGAGAGGGCGATGGGGATTGGGGTGGTAATCAGAAATACCTGAAATTGGAAAATTCCAGTTCATACCATTGGTTGTAGATTATTTGGCTGAAATATTATTCCTATAGCTTGCTTCAGCCTTGCAGCAGGGAGGATCGAGTACAGAGAGCTGGGTGTGGGAATGAGAAGGGGAATTGAAATGGTAGGCAACCAGCAGGTACAGATAGTGGTTGAGGTCAGAGCACAGGGATTTGATAGTCAGTTGCCTTGTCTGCACTAGGTCTTGCTGTTGTAGCAGAACCCGCATCGGGAGCACCGGATGCAGCAGAAGAGTTTGGTGGAAGATGCACATGAACCTTTGCCTCACCTGGAAGGGCTGTTTTGGTCCCTGGATGCTGGAGAGAGAGAGATTGTTTTGCACTCCTGTAGCTGTGGGGAAAGTGCCAGGAGTGGATGGGGAGAGGTGATTGGACCAGGGAGTGGTCCCTATGGCAGTCACAAAGAATGAGGAGCAGAAGGTGTGACAAGTGATGGAATCTTCTTGCAACCTGGTGTAAGTGATGGAGGATGATACGCTGGATGAAGCGACTAGTAGAGTAAAGGACTTTTATTTGAGGGTTTGGATGGGAGCAGGAGTTCAAGAAACAGAATACATTTGCTGAGGGCTCCATCAAACAATGCAGATGTAAAGCTGCGTTTCTTCAAAAGGAAGAACATTTCAGTTCTCCTGAAGTGGAATACCTCATCTTGTGAGCAGAAGCGGCAGTGAAAGGGAAACTAGGGGGCAAGATGGGAAGAGGTATTTGCGTGAGTCGGGGGGTTCACAGTAAATGTTAGTGGTGTTGGATTGGGAGATGATACTGCCCAGAAGATTCACAGTAAGTCAAGAATGAGGCACAATTCTTCTGGGTATAGTGTTTTATTAGATGTTCAGCATAGTACAAGTCAAATAGGGTCAGCCTGCAAAAACAAGCAAGGCAAGTAAGAAGAAACAAAGGAACTTGAGCATGAGCTTCCTTTACTGCAAACCGGTCTGAACCAGTTTCAATAAGCCTCCTCTGAACAGGTATTGACTGAGTCACAGTCCTGCTTTGCAAAGAAACTACAGCAGTATAGAACCAAATGTACTACAAGTAAAAGCTTGCAGACAAAAGGGTGTTTACGTAAGCATATACTTAAGTGGAAAGAAAGCTAAAACTACAAGGATAAACAACCATCTGGACCTAATCCAGTAAGACCATAAGATATAAGAGCTGAATTAGGCTATTTGGCCCATCAAGTCTGCTCCAGCATTTCATCATGGCTGATCCATTTCCCTCTCAGCCCCAAATCTCCTGCCCTGTCCCCATATCACTTCATGCCTTGACTGACTAATCAAGAATCTATCAAACTTTGCCTTAAATATACCCAATGATTTGGCCTCATCTTCATTATAAATGGATGTCTCTCTATTCTGAGGCTGTGCCCTCTTTACTTAGACTCTCCCACCAAAGGAAACATTCTCACTACACCCTATATCGAGGCCTTTCAACGTTCTACACTCTATAGAGACCTTTCAACACTCAGTACACTTCAATGAGATCCGCCTTCATATCTCTGAACTCCATTGACATCAACGACCCCACATATGATAAGCCTTTCAATCCTGGAATCACCTTTTCTGAACCTCCTTTAAACCCTCTCCAATGTCAACATATCCTTTATTAGATAAGGCAACCAAACCTGCTCACAATACTCCAAGTGAAGCCTTACCAGTGTCTTACAAGAACTCAACATTACATCCTTCCTTTTGTATTCTAGTCTTCTCAAACTGAATGCTAAGATTCCACACTACTGACTCAACCTTTAGGGAATCTGCAACAGTACTTCCAAGTCCCTTTGCACCTCAGATTTTTGAATTTTTGAATTTTCTCACCATTTAGAAAATAGTGTACACATTTATTTCTTCTTTGTTAACATACAATTTCTGACACTGTATTCCATCTGCCACTTCTTTGCCCATTCTCCTAACCTGTCTGTCTTTCTGTAGTCTTTCTGCTTCCTGAATACTACTTGTCCCTCCACCTATGTTCATCCGCAAAACTGGCTACGAAGCCATCAATTCCATCATCCAAATCATTGACATATAACGTAAAAAGAAGTGGTCCTAACATAGATCCCTGTGGAACACCATAGTCAGTTAGAAAAGGCTCCATTTATTCCCACTCTTTGCTTCTTGTCCATCAGCCAATGCTTTATCCGTACAAGTATCTTTCCTGTAATACCATAGGCTCTTAACTTATTAAGCAGCCTCATGTGTGGCACCTTGTCAAAGGCCTTCTGAAAATGTAAGTACACATCATCCACCAAATCTCCTTTGTCTATCCTGTTTGTTATTTCTTCAAAGAATTCCAACAGATTTGTCAGGCAATGCTTTCTCTTCAGGAAATCATGCTGACTTTGCCTCATCCTTGACAATTGACTCCAATATCTTCCTGACCACTGAGGTCAGACTAATCTCCTTTGTTCTGCCTCTCTCTCTTCTTGAGGAGTGGAGTGACATTTGCAATTTTACAGTCCTCCAGAGCCATTCCAGAATCTAGTGATTCTTGAAGGATCATTATTAACGCCTCCACAATCTCTTCAGCCTCCTCTTTCAGAACCTTGGATATAGACCATCTGGTCCAGGTGACTTATCTACCTTCAGACCTTTCCATTTCCCAAGCGCCTTCTCTGTGGTAATGGCAACTTCACTCATTTCTGCCCCCTGACACTCTCGAACTTTCAGCAGTTATTTGTCTGTTGAGGTGGAGACCAAGGTATCTAGATAAGGGGGAGAAGCTGAAGTGAGTTCAGCACACAATCCCAACAGATGATCCAAGTGAATTTGACAGCGTGATGGAAGTTAGAAACAAATGTGATAAAATTGATGAGTTCTCAATCAATGCAGTCATTGACATAATGGAGGAAGAGTTGTACCAGGTCAGGTTTAAAATAACCAATGCTTCACGTTGCCAAGGAAAAGACAGGCATAGCTAGGACCTGTGTGACTGGCCTAGCTGCACCTTTGATTTATAGGAAGTGAGAGGCGTCAAAGAAGGAGACATTCAGGTTAAAAACAGGTTCAGTCAATGGATAAGAAAGAGTGTTGTTGGAAGGATAAGATATTATCTTCCTTTTGTTGAAATGTGATTCAATGAAGATGCATAGAAATGTAACACAATATTGAACTTCAGGAACTTAGGGATATCAACCTGTTGGTTTTAGTGATGGAAAGTATGCCTTATTAGTTTAGCACACAATCTCAACTTTATGTGCCCATGAAAAGCTACAGTTCTCGGATTTATGACAGATCGGACCAAAATGTTCTTTGTTATCGTGGCTACTCTAAAACTTTATCTCCTATTTGTGATGAGAACATTTTTATGACTGGACTTTAAAAGGTTGCTTTGAAGGTGATTGTTAGAAAATTTCTGTTAAAGGAGAGATAATGAGCAAACTCTTTGATATACATGGTCAGTGAGTTTCTGGTAAGTAAAGCAGTTTGGCAGTATTATAAAAGACCCATTTGAGTTGCTATGCTGATATAATGTGCAGAGAATTGAAGATTTTAAGTTGAAACACAATATAATCAAGACCTTTAACCAAAATGTCGCAAACTGATTGGAATTGAGTTACATTCCTCAATCAAAGAAATTGAGAAATTATAAATTAAGACAATGAGGGATATTTAAGAGTTTATTTAGTTCTACTTTGGAAATTCCACTTACAGAAAAGATTTGTATCCCTAGAGTTTTATGTCAGAAGTTAAGCTGTAAAAATCAGTAAAGCAGGAAACATATTTCAGCCTAACAAAGAAGGGCCAGTTTATCTTCCACACATTTAATTTAAGGTATTCTGTTGGTGAAGCAGTGCTGCAGGAAAAACAAGAGCTCTGAGAATGTTATGTCCAAATAAATAGAATGGGGATGTGCTATAAATTATATAATGAATGGCTAAAGATAACAAGAAAAACTGCAAAATCCACACAGCACTTTCTGAGTCAACCTGTACTACTTCAGTGTAACACCCTGGTGGTCTCAAGAGGAATTGATTGGAAGATCAGTGAGCCAGCATGGTGATTGTTTGTTCTGGTCAGGTAAATGTATACTTGTCACACTTGCTTTACAATTACAGCAGTGCACCATAACTGAAAAGCTGTTACGTAAAGTAGCTTTCAGAAGCTCTCTTAACTCTGAGCTTTCAAACTTAAGGAAAAGCACAGTGCAAAGTGCAAACGAGACCAGTTTCTTGATTCCACTACCAGCTGGTTAGAAGGTATCATTTATTTTCACTCCATTATCTATGACTTGGTGAACAAAAAGACAGAAGAAGAGGGAAGAGTTCTAACTGTTTTCCTTAAATAAAAGTATATTTTATTAATACACTTGTTTGAATTTGGGTCAGTCATTGTAAGAACAAGTCACTGCAGTGAAATTTCACTTTTAATTTCACGGTTATGAGTTATCACTTCACTACATAATGAAATGATCTCCAGTGCCCACAGAATAATAATAATGCCATCAGTCATTGTTATCTCCTGTGGAGATTATTTTAATATAGATGCAATTTTACAGCTGCTTGAAGTGCTTGTTGTTACTGATGCGACATTCTGATAGTATGGCATTTACAGCAATCTTGAAACAGCAGCTAATACAGTGGAATCCTATTAATGACTGCATTTTTGTATGGTGAATATTGTAAAAGACATTTAATTCACAATCCATTTGAATCACAACTCATGGGATTCAATATTTTCAAGAGATCAGCAAAAAGAATAATTGTAGCAATTGTGATTTCATTTTAGGTTCAATCCAAACGCACTTTGAATTAACTGGTGTTCTTTGCTCTGCACTCTACTATTTTAACATTGACAGCACTTTATTTTGGCTAAAGTTACACTACTGAAAGTGTATGTTCTGCGAGGTTCTTGAGTACTCAGGAAGAATTAATGAGGAAAACCTGTATCTAATTTTCACTAGAAATTAACCAATTTTAAGTCTTAATGGAGGTGTTTAAAATAATATCAGTTATTTGATTACATTCAATTAATGACCTTTAACTGTAACAGTTATTAAAGTAATTGGTCGGGTATGAGGAGGAGGAAGTTAAGGTGCAGAAATGAAGGTGGTTCAGGAAAGAATGTGCTTTGTGTGATTGAGGCAATACCTCAAGAAAGACAGAGTAGGAGGGACGGAGGGTTCATAATAATTATGAGGCTGGAGAAGGAGAATATGTAGTTGAGAACAAGGAAACATCTGCAGGATAGAACAACAGATTAATTATACTTGGCACATTTATAAGAACCAGGCAGCAAAGTTCCTGGTGACTGTTAGGAAAATGGTACGGTTGCAGAAATTGAGGAAATTTTCACGTGAAACTGAAGGCAGATTTAGTTTAGAATGATATAATGCCAACCTCTCGCGTTGCCCAAAGATTCTGCTGAATGTGATTGACTTACTTGGAAAACCGCCCAACCAAACTGGACTATTGAGATTGCAGAATGCTCTCTCAGATCATGCCATCCATAAACTGGGAGCTAACAATTCTGTCTACCTCAGGTACATAATGCATTAACTTTTCAAAGCAGCCAAATCTGCTTCTTGTATCTAACAGCAGCCTGGGAGTTTAGAAACTGCAGGCAATGTATGTTACATTGTCACAGGCAATTTAGCATACAACCACTTTTCTTCATTTTGGCATGAACACTGATTCAGTAGCTTGCCAGGGTGATTGAAAGGTGTTGGACCTGGAACTTGATGCTCCTGAAAAGGCATGGCCTAATCTCTCTTGGGCAAGGGGACAGATTAAACTGGAACAAGGTGTCCAGAAGATTTCTTGATCAAAACATGAATGGGTAATGAGGAAGTAATGGGGGACAAAGAAACAGCAGACAAACTGAATAAATATTTTGCATCAATCTTCACTGTAGAAGACATGAGCAGAACGGTGGAATTTCCAGGTGTCAGGGGTTATGAAGTGTGTGAAGTTACCATAACTAGAGAGAAGGTTCTTGGGAAACTGAAAGGTCTGAAGGTAATAAGTCACCTAGACCAGATGGTGCACACCCCAGGATTCTGAATGAGGTGGCTGAAGAGATCATGGCGGCATTATTAATGATCTTTCAAGAATCACTATATTCTGGAATGGTTCCAGAAGACTGGAAAATTGTGAATGTCACTCCACTCTTCAAGAAGGGAGTGAGGCAGAAAAAAGGAAATGATAGACCAGTTAGTCTGACCTCAATGGCTGGGAAGATGTTGGAGTCAATTATTAAGGATAAGGTCTCAGGGTACTTGAAGGCACATGATAAAATAGGCCAAAGTCAGCATGGTTTCCTCAAGGGAAAATCTTGCTTGACAAATCTATTGGAATTCTCTGAAGAAATAGCAAGCAAGATAGACAAAGGAGAATCAGTTGATGTTGTGTACTTGAATTTTCAGAAGGTCTTGATAAGTTGCCACACTTGAGGCTGCTTAACAAGCTATGAGTCCGTGTTATTACAGGAAAGATTCAATTATGGATAAAACAGTGGCTGTGGCAGTAGGCAAAGAGTAAGAATATTGGGAGCCTTTTCTGGTTGGCTACTGATGACTCATGCTGTTCCACTGGGGTCATTGTTGGGAGTGATGCTTTTTGCATTACATGTCAATGATTTGGATGATGGAATTGATGGATTTATTGCAAAATTTGCAGACAATATGAAGATAGGGGATGGATAGAGGAAGTAGAGAGGTTACAGAAGGACTTAGGCAGATTAGGAGAGTGGGCAAAGAAATGGCAGATGGAATACAATGTTTGGAAATATATGGTCATGCACTTTGGTAGAAGAAATGAAAGGGTTGACTATCTTCTAAATGGAGAGAAAATACAAAAAAACTGAGGCACAAAGGGACTTGGGAGTCCTTGTGCAGGATAAATATAATAAATGATAAATATACCTCACTGAAACGGATCCTCTGGCCAAGTCCATGCCAACCATTAAGCACACATATACACTCATCTTATTTATTCCTTCATCTTTTCCCCAGGTTCTACCAGTTAGTCACACACCAGAGACAATTTACAGTGCCTATTAACCCAATCAAACACATGTCAGTAGAATGTGGAGGAAACCAGAGAACCAGAAACTGTAAAAGTCCAAATGATGGATTCCTGGTACTTGTCCTCCTTTTGTTACATTGATAGTTTATCTGGACTTCAAACTGACTTGGGGAAAACATCACTGTTGCAGTCATGGTGAATCACAACAAAGAAGAGATGACCGGTTGAATAGAGCAGTACTGTAGTTGCAACATAACTTAATGTATATTAATTCTGTCCTTTCTAATGTTATATAAAAAGTTGATGTGGGTCATCACAAACTCATATTTGATAAGTATTCTCAGAATCAAATATTGGAACATTCAGGTTTATTTCATTGTGTTTTTAATATTATACTTAGTATTCCAGAGAACGTTGGATATGCTGGATGTATTGTCCTATGGATTAGTAAACCAGATGAATTCAATCAGCTGCTACAACTTGGCTGACTGATTAGCTTCACATATGAAACTTGAACCTGGATTTCGTGGGTGGAAAAAATTAAATAGCCCCCAGCCAATCTTCCTTTGCTGTGATTCATGTATTTCATCTTAACTAATAGCAAACAAAATTTTAGAACTGCGGTTTTACATACATATGCAAGTGCGATGCTGATGGTGTAAACATTGGTGCCACTGTTTCAAAGTGAAATATTGACTTTTGAGGTATACAAAATTCATATTGCACCCTGTTAATATTCTTGCCCTTTCCCTTCTATATTCTCTGCCTCATTTGCATATCTGTTTCCTTTCCTTTTCACCCTAATCCATTCTCATAATGGGACCATTCCAAACTATTATATTTTTCTGATGTATTCATGGAGGATAAAGAGACAAAAACAATCAGTACTTGCTCACAAAATGTTACAGAGAACAGAAATATTTTCCCAATGTTTCTTGAAAAACCCTAATTTTCCTAAAGCAGAAAGAGAATTTTTGTGAGCAAACACGAGGAAATCTGCAGATGCTGGAAATTCAAACAACAACGCACACAAAATGCTGGTGGAACACAGCAGGCCTGGCAGTATCTATAGGAGAAGTACTGTCGACATTTCGGGCCGAGACCCTTCGTCAGGTTAGTCCTGATGAAGGGTCTCGGCCCGAAACGTCAACAGTGCGTCTCCTATAGATGCTGCCTGGCCTGCTGTGTTCCACCAGCATTTTGTGTGTGTTGTTTAGAAAAATTTTGTACTTCTTTGTGTTCATAATCTTTAAATATTGTCAATGCACTTAATCTAATTACTTGGCAATCTCAAGTTCTCTTAAGTGTGTCTGGTCATTCATCAGAACCAAACAAAGCTCCCTACTGGGCTCTTCAGTAATTACCAATATCGCTCAGTATTAATTCTTCCAATCAAATTAATATTTTCTGACTGTGGCTGAGCAGGTTTGACATATAACACAGCTTTTATCTTCAAGACTCTTACACAGATCTTCTTTTCTTATGTATGCTAACTGCAAAAAATCAATTCTTCTAAACATATTCAATCAACCCCACAACCTGAAATCACAAATTTATGACATTATATCCAAGACAAATTGAAAAGCAATATTGAAATGCCTTAAAAATTAGGTACCAAGTTTGTGATGCTCAATTTATTTGACCTCATGCCAGACCCAAAATATTTGTGCTGTAAAATTATTAGCAAAAGTGCCAAAGGTGATTGTCATTGGCTTAATATCTAAAATCTTGATTAAGACATTACTAGCATCAATTCAAGAGCTGAATAAAGTAATGCACTTGCCTCTGAAGAGTGAAGTGCTTTGGGGCCTTCACACAGTTATTCTGGACCCCTCAGCTTGAAGTAAAAGGTCTCCAGAATGACCTTGTGAATGCAGCATCCATCATCAGGGACCCCTGCCATCCAGGTGTTATTCACCTCACTGCTGCCATTGAAAAAACGTCCAGGTGCCTCAGGATTCACACTAGCAGGTGGGAACAGTTATAACCCCTCAACCATCAGGCTCTCGAACCAGTGAGGATTCTCAATATTTCTTGATTGCTCTCGATATTTGTTTATTTATTTGTTTGTGTGTTTATTTACCTATCTACCTATTTATCTATCTAATTGTCTATTTATTTATTTGTCTATCTATTTACCTTTTTAATTTATCTATCTATTTATTTGTTTGTTTAGTTTGTATTTGCACAGTTTCTGTCTTTACCACTTTGGTTGTTAGTCCGCCCTGTTGGGTATAATCTTTCATTGATTCTGTTATGTTTCTTGAATTTACTGAGTATGCCCGCAAGAAAACAGATCTCAGGATTGTATATGGTGACATAATATGTACTTTGGTAATAAACTTACTTTGAACTTTGAGAGAAAGGAAACCGAAAAGCAGTGAAGAAGCAGAAAAAGGAGGTTGCATTTACTGTGAAAGTGAAGACCCTTAAGGGTATGGTTGCCATTCTATCAGAAGTTTTAAAACCTTGCATTATTGAACAAGGTCAGTGAATGTTTTTTTTCCATTTATTCATTTCATACACCTGGGTATTGCTGGCAAGGCTGGCATTATTGTCCACCAGTATTTGCCCTTAAGAAGGTTGTGGTGAACTACTCAGACTTCTGGTGAAAATACTCTACAATAGTTCTGCTGAATTGGAAGTTCCAGGATTTAGACCCAGCAATGCTGAAGTATCAGCAGTCTACATTCAGGCTGCCACCATCTGCGACTTGGAGGGAACCTGCAGTTGAAAGTGTGGAGATAAAAATATTCTTGTGCTCTCTCCTCAGAAGTGATGATGACTGAGAAGAGTGTTTCAACAGATTAATCTACAGAAAAGGATTGATGGTGTGATACTATAGTCCATTGACAAGTTTGTCTAAAAGCTAGTGGGCAATGTATGATGGGGGTCAACTCCAATCTTGCTTGGAACCTGGAGCCTTTCCAGAGTGGAAGTGGTATCTAGCTACAGACTAAACCATGAACCACTACCTCAAATTCCATTGCAGCAAACAGAAACCTCCCATGGTTTTGATGCTGTGGGAGGAGGTTAAGTATGTGCTGTACAGAATCATCTTGAAACTATGTCATCTCAAAATGCTTCTGAAGGCTGATATACAAACGGACAGCAGCCTGCTGTCCGACATATTACTGGGAATCTGAGGTGCAACTCTAGGTGACTGCTCCATGGAGCATGAATCTGTCTTCCTTTCACAGCTAGGTAACTTTTTTGTAATCCCACTACTGCCTTTCTATGAATGATCTCGGCATTTCCTGTCAGCTGGCCCAGTGTGCTGACACTCCTGATGAGGTAGTACAAATCGAAACAGGCTCAGAGTTAATTGTGGTTTTCCTGCAAGACCATCTGTCACCTCCTCCAGTCTAAGTCTAAAGCCTTCTGCTGTGCTGCCCTAGGACAAGAGGTCATGTGGGAGCCAGGTGCCAAGGAAATGCTTGAAGGTGACTAGTTAATGACTTTCTATTGAGCATGGTTATTTATCTGAATATGGTTCTGAGTGCTTAATGGGTACAGTATAAAATTCAGTAATAGTGGGCAAGCTGATATTGAGATGACTAGTAACAATGAGATGCTATGTTGCAGGACAGAGAATTGGAATTCTGCTTCTGAATCTGCAGTTTACTAGCGTTAACATTGTCTGATCAGAAAAGATATTCTAATGGCGCCTCAATTTTTCTTCTTATCCCTTGTCCTTTTTCACCTCCTCCTTGACTCTTCCCCCATCCTTTCTTCAAGGTACTATTCTGCAGTTGCTGGCTAACTCTGAGTTCCAATTATTGCCAGATTGTGGAGGTTTTAATGGTCAGCTGCAGGTTTGACGATCTGCTGTGCTACATTTTGAAAGGTACTCTCGAGTGGTCTAGACGAGAGTAGAATTGCATCAGACAGCCAGTAATCTCATCAGTCAATCTGAATGCACCCACGTAGCAATCATATTGCGATGATTATTCTCCACACATACACAGATTTTGATGTAGATACAAGTGTTTAGAGAAAAGTACATCCCTAAATAGCTGCTCACATATCCAGCATGGCACCTGAAACATAAAGCCCACCATGGATCTTGCAAGATAATGGAGTAACAAACACAAAATGCTGGAGGAACTCAGCGGGCCAGGCAGCATCTATGGAAAAGAGTACAGTCGATGTTTCAGGTTGAAACCCTTCAGCAGCACTGGAGAAAAAAAGCTGAGGAGCTGATTTAAAAGGGTGGAGAGGGGGGGAAGAGAGGAACACAAGGTGATAGGTGAAATCTGAAGGGGAAAGGATGAAATAAAGAGATGGGAAGTTGATTGGTGAAAGAGACGGAAAGCCATAGAAGAAAGAAAAGGGGGGAGGAGCACTAGAGGGCAGTGATGGGCAGGCAAGGAGATAACATGAGAGAGGGAAAGGGGGATGGGATGTGGTGAAGGAGAGGGGTGGTGGAGGCATTACTGGAAGTTCAAGAAATTGATGTTCACGCCATCAGGTTGGAGGCTACCTAAACAGAATATAAGATGTTGTTCCTCCGAACTAAGTGTAGCCTCATCACGACAGTGGAGGAGGCCATGGATAGGCATATCGGAATGGGAATGGGAAGTAGAATTAAAATAGGTGGCCACTGGGCGATCCGGCTCTTTATGGTGCATAGGTGCTTGGCAAAATGGCGTCCCAATCAACGTTGCAGCTCACCGATATACAGAAGGCCACACTGGGAGCACTGAACACAGTATATGACCCCAACAGACTCACAGATGAAGCATCACCTCACCTGCAAGGACTGTTTAGGGCCCTGAATGGTAGTGAGGGAGGAGGTGCAGGGGCAGGTGTAGCACTTGTTCCACTTGAAAGGATAAGTGCCAGGAGGGAGATTAGTGGGGTGGGACAAATGGACAAGGGGGGAGCAATCCCTGCGGAAAGCAGAAAGTGGGGGGGGGAGATAAAGATGTGTTTGGTGGTGGGATCCTGTTGGAGATGGAAATGATGGAAAGATAATGGTAATGTCTGCTCACAGTGACTAAACATGATCCTCACATGATCTTTTGCAAAGTACTGTATTTGTCGATGAGGAGGGCAACTTTGTGAATTTGGCAGGAGCAAAATGTTTTGAAATGGTTTGGGTGGAGCGCTGCGGGAGGCTTTGCAATGCATCAGAGAAGGAGTACCAGGAGTGGGGGTGGTGGCACAGATATAGACAACCCAAGCCCTGAGACACCAGCCAAGGTTATTTGAGTCCAAACAATTGGTTTATTGCTCATTACAGAATGTCTCTCTGGTGCTTCCCGTTCCTCCCATCAATGATTCCTCTTTCCTTACCATAATTCTTACCTCCCTGCCCCCTTCCCACTCTCAGTTCACAACTGAGCCCCATATCAGAATCAGGTTTATCATCACTCAGATATGTCAAAAATTTATTTTTCTTTTCTCATCAGCAGTACATTGCAATACATAAAATTACTACAGTACTATGCAAAAGTCTTAAGCATCATAGCTACAGTGTATATATATATACCTGTACTGTATATGTGTTTGTAAAACAGTTAGCCTTGAGATACTGAAACAAGTCCCTAAGCAATGTTTACCATAGATTCATGACTATCTGCTTCCAGGGCAAACACTGAATACTTTTCATAATTAAATCCTATAAGCATCTTTGCCTTCTGTGATGACTTT
This sequence comes from Hemitrygon akajei, assembly GCF_048418815.1. NCBI lineage: Eukaryota > Metazoa > Chordata > Chondrichthyes > Myliobatiformes > Dasyatidae > Hemitrygon > Hemitrygon akajei. The sequence continues at coordinate 47,904,803 of NC_133140.1, forward strand.
GACTTCTCAGAAATCAGTGGATATAAAACAATTCTCAAAACTGCATGATTTGGGATGAAATTGACTCAATTTTTTATGTGGATCCAAAATAGCCAGTTGGATTAATCTTCAGAATAAAGCTGCAACAGGATACCGTGGGGTTGAATCTTGGGACTAGAAATTGAGATCTAGTAATTTTTCTGAGGTTTCTGCTGGTTATGGTTAGAGATAAGTAGCTCTCCAGCCAAAAAAAAATCCAGAAATGATTTGTCACCAAGACGATTTCAAAGCTGTCTTCAATGTCAATGTGCATGTGGAAAGTACTGCAGCTGTCGATTATGGAGAGAATGGGTAAGCAACCATTCCAGATGCTCTTTCTTCCATGATCCAGAATGGAACAGGAGGTGAAAAAAAGCCTCAAGAATTAATCAAAGCTATCCATCAACAAATGCAAAAACACAAAGGATGCCATTGAAGTTTCTTAATTCAATTCTCATACCTTTAGGAAAAGACATTACTCCAACAGCATCTACAGACAAAAGAGCTGAAAGGGATTTCCCACGATGAATCTAGATGTGCCATCATGGAGATGATGGCAGTGGTTATTTTTATCAGGCATTGTTGTTATTCTTTTATTATTATTAGAATTATTAGGCTTTGGGCTAATTGTTAGTGATATTATTGTTGCTAATTACTTTCTTCCTTTTATCACCTTCTTCCTCACCAACTTCCTCACCAACTCAGAGTAGTTTTCCCTAACTGATGCTCTGAAATAAGGTCGATTATATATCAATAGTTAGCTTGGCTGAAGTAAACAATACTATTAAATTCTATTGCAATTTCCATCAGCTGTGCAATTGTATGGATATCACTAACGCTTAGCGAGTGGTGTCTACATTGCTTTTGCTAAGCTCTGGTCAAGGGGCCACTTGACCAACCTGTGAATGAGGCTACTGATCATGCTTCTGCTAATCTGCCAGCAAGGAATTTTCAAACAACTTTCCCGCCCATTGAACTTCTCTTTTTGCTTCTAGCCAGACTAATGCATTCATCTGCTATGAGATCTACTGCCACAAATCCAGAATTTAAGGCTGAATGGTATTGTAAATGTATGCATCATCTTATAACCAAAGCTTTCTCCTACATTTAAAGTGGTGGTTGATAGGTTCGTGATTATTAAGGGTGCCGATGGTTATGGGGAGAAGCCAGGAGAATGGCGCTGAAAGGGAAAATAAATCAGCAGACTTGATGGGACAAATAATTTAATTCTGCTCCTATGTCTTCTGGTCTTATGGACTTAGTTATATTGTTAAACTGGAGGCTGAAATGACATTAGAATAAAATATGGCTACCAGCACTGTCATATTATCCGTTTAGTCTTGAGAACATTCCAAGATGACACTTCTACCCATTATTGTAACATGACACTTGATTCCTAACCCAAATCTGAGGAAATTAATTTCACAATTAACTTTTTGATCATTGTTACCCAGACAAGCTATCAGGCATCATTAAGTAATTCCTAACAATTATTCTGCAATGAAAGCTCTTGGCATTTTATTTGCTAATTATAAAGAAATCAGTCTTAGAAACAAAGACTGTGACAATGAAAGCTGATGCTCTATCTTTTTGAAGCTGACTGAGAATTAAGTGAGCACATGACATGGGGATGTTTGCAAGATGCAGTAGATTTAATTTATTTAGAATTAATTTGAACTGTGTTAATATTTTAATAAGGCGTGCTTGAGTCTTGACCTTCAGATTACAAAAGGATTCATCACCATGTCCTGAAATTAGGTTTTTATTTAAGGATCCATACCTCATTTCTGAGTTTTATATTGTGGGGCTATTAAACTGATGAAATATAGTTTATAGAGAAGAAACAGATAAGAAAGCACTTCTATAGAGTAAAGTTGGAAATGCTTCAAGTACAACATTTTACTTATGAAAATAAGAGCAATAACCAGCTGGATGAACGCAGTGGGTCAAACAGCATTTGTGAGAGGAAAGAAATCTTTGATGTTTTGCATCAAAGCCCTTCACGTCAACACCACTTTTGACCGTCAATCAATTTCGTGTTGGAAATCTGTTCAGCTTCCCAAAAGGCAAATTTCTTATGATAGGATATGCCCGTGACATCAATTGTTATTATTGATTGCTGTACAACAGTTTAATCTCATCAGTAAAATAGGAACGAACAAATAGCAACCTTCAGAAATTGTATCAATTGATCCAAACAGGCAATTAAGGGAAGGTGCTGAAATAATAGCTCATGGGTCTATGGATGTAATGTGAAGGAAGAATGTGAGAAATGTCCGAGACCAATAACGACATCAGAATAGAGGTGCTATCGTGAGGAAGAAAAATGAACAAAATTCGCAGAACTATTTAACTTGGATTTTGAAGCAATAATATCATTTCCCCCACCATCCTCACCAATCACCATTCACTCCAAACTTTGTTACTTCTGCATAGTTATTTAAATAGGATACCTGATTTGATCACCACCTCTCTCTCTCTCTCTCTCTCTCTCTCTCTCTCTCTCTCTCTCTCTCTCTCTCTCTCTCACACACACACACACACACACACACACACACACACACACACACACACACACACACACACACACACACACACACACACACACACACACACACACACACACACACACACACACACACCCTTCCTGATGTGATAGGGCAAACACATATGCATCCCTAGTTCCCTGCACCTCTGCAACTTATTCTCTTCTAAATGCCCATCAGCTCCACATTGATCCTCTTTGCCATTAACCTATACCTGGGAGTAAGTCACCAGCTCATCTTTTGAAGGTAAAAGGAAAATAGAGTACCTGGTGGGAATGTTAAGTGGTCATGGAGAAGACATACAAGCTCCAGGTCAGGGTCATACTGAGGTCCCTGTTACTGTAAGAGAGCAATGCTAACTGCTTCACCACTACTGCCTACATTACTTGGTACCTCCTGTACCTAGTAGAGTGTCCACGGAATGTATGTTCATGATCTTCTGTGGCTGTCGTGCATTATTGTCAAGGTTCGACATGTTGTATGTTCGGAGATGCTCTTCTGCACATCACTGTTGTTTAGTGATTATTTGAGTTACTGGTGCCTTCCTGTCAGCTTGAGCCAGTCCAACCATTCTCCTCTGACCTCTCTCATTAACAAGGCATTTTTACCCACAGAACTGCCACTCTCTGGATGTTCCTTTGTTTTTTTATGCACCATTCTCTGCAAACTCTAGAGACACTTTCTGAGAAACTCAAACCAGCCCATCTGGCACCAACAATTATTCCACGGTCAAAGTTACTTAGAACACATTTTTTCTCCATTCTCGTGTTTAGTCTGAATGACAACTAAACCTCTTGACCTTGTCTGCATGCTTTTATGCATTGAGTTGCTGCCTCATGATTGGTGGTTAGATATTTGAATTAACGAGCAAGTGTTCAGGTGCACATAAGAAAGGGGGCACTGAGCGAATATGTGGTATAGTGAATCACCATGGCAAAACATGGTCTTATGGCAAAATACTGCAAGAGTTGGCTAAATCTCAATGACTAAATTCAATAAATCCAAAATAGAACTAAAATAAAATATTAAATCCTGAGAGGTCAAGCTGTACCTTTAAAGAGAGAAACAGAGATAAGGCATCACATTGATAACTTCCCAGTTTGCTGGACATCTAGTCACTATGCTCAGTGGAAACTACCTTTCAAAGGCATAAAAAGTGAATGAGCCATTATATCTAAAGGAAGTAAAGCTGTTGCACAGTAGGAAATACTTTTGTTGAGTTATATTAATTGTAAAGTGTAGTTTTGCCCAACTAAAATTGAGTAAATTTCCATTTGTGTAAATTATAGGAAATTGAATGCCTTCAATTTTCTTACTTACTTTGAACTTACTGGGAGTCATACTGCTTAAATTTAGTTATCATTTTTGTCATGTTTATCTTCTTTTGCTACAACCATGCTTTCTACCTGCTGGTCACAGAAGGATATAAATGTTCCCCTTTCACCATTTCCCATTCCTATTTCTCTCTCTCAGCTTATCTCCTTACCTGCCCATCATCTCCCTCTGGTGCTCCTCCGCCTTCTCTTTATTCCATGGCCTTCTGTCCTCTCCTATCTGATTTCCCCTTCTCCAGCTCTGTATCTCTTTCAGCAATTGACTTCCCTCCTCCCCCCCATCCTGGTTTCACCTTTCACCTTCAGTTTCTTCCACCCCTCCCCCACCTTCTTACTCTGACTCCTCATCTTTTTCTTTCCAGTCCGCTGAAGGGTCTCGGCCCGAAACATAAACTGTACCCTTTTTCATAGATGCTACCTGACGTGCTGAGTTCCTTCAGCATTGTGCGTGTGTTGATTGAATTTCGAGCATCTGCAAGTTTTTTCTTGTTTGTGGTAAGGCATAAACGTATTTTCTTTTTGCTTGGGAATTGTTCACCTTCCACATCATTCCCAATTCCCAAAATAAAGCAGGATACATAGAAACAATGGGAGAATGATTTCTGAAAGTCCAGAGTTATTAGTTCAGTATTATCATAAAAATTAGATTGGATCTACATCTTAAATACAGTCCTGCAGAAATAGTACGTACAATGTGCAAATTAGGAAAGGATAAGTTCATTATCTGGGTCAGGCCACATGTAGTGTGCTCAGAACTGACAGTGGAAATGTGAAAATAATTGATCTTTAACTGATGATTTACTGCATACATTCTTTCAAGAGGCACTGCCTTATAAAAATTAGTCTAGCAGGTGATTTGAAATCATTACAGAAAAATTACAACTTGTATTACCTCCCAGTAGCACCCCTACGATATTAATGCAGATTAATATGTTGTTAAATTTTCCTCATTACCACATTCTTGCTGGGTTTTTTTTACCTTTTTATACTCAGTTGAGTCAGTAGGAAGATAAATGCAATGAGAGCAATCATTTAGAGAGGAATAGAATATAAAAGAAAGGATTCAAATCTGAGTATTTATCAAACCACATTTGGAGTATTGTGAGCAATTTTGGGCCCCATATCTCAAAAGGATGTGTTGGCATTGGAGAGGGTCCAGAAGAGGTTCACAAGAATTATCCCGGGTTAACATATGATGAGCGTTTGATGGCTATACTCACTGGAGCTAAGATGAATGAGGAAGAGATGTCATTGAAACCAAATGAATATTGAAAGTCCTCTATAGAGTGTACATAGTCAGTATGTTTGCAATAGCAGGAGAATCTTGGACAAGAGAGTGTCGCCTCAGAATTGAAGGACTTCCTTTTAGAACAGAGATGAGGAGAAATTTCTTTAGCTGGAGGGGATGAGTCCGTGGAATTCATTGCCACTGATGGTGATGGAAGCCAAATGATTGGGTATATTTAAAGTGGAGATTGCTAGTTTCTTGATTTCTAATAATGTCTACAATTCTGGGGAGAAGGCAGAAGAACAGGGCTGAGAGAGAAAACAAAAGAGACCATAAGACACAGGAGTAGAATTAGGCCATTCAGTCTATCAAGAATACTCCGCCATTCCATCGTGGCTGATTTATTATCCCCCTCAACTCATTCTCCTGCCTTCTCCCTGTAATCTTTGACGCCCTGATTAATCAAGAATCTATCAACCCCTGCCCTAAATTTGCCCACTGACTTGGCCTGCACAGCTGTCTGTAGCCTTCTGAACTCCACAGACCCACCACCTAAAGAAATTCAGACTAAAGAAATGTTTCCTCATCTCTGGTTTAAATGGAGGTCCCTCTATTCTGAGGCTGTACCCATGATCGAATACCAGAACAGATTTGATGGGCCATATGACCTAATTCTGCCCCAATGTCTTGTATGTATTTTTGTTAATCACTGCAGTAAATCATATTCCAAAAGCCAAATGTCACAGATGCTTCAAACCTGAAATAAATTAGTAAATAATGCAAATGTTCGGAAAATCAGTTCGTATGTGGAGAGGGAAAAATGGTTCAGATTTCCAGTCAAAGACCTTTCAATATGCAGTCAATGGAGACTGTTCTTCTGAAAGCATAGATTGATCCATTTTATTATTACTGCTATTCAGAAATAACTTCCCTAATTTATCTTCCATTGTTTCTACCTATTTTTACAATCTCCATTGCTCTATTTCTTTCACAAATGTAAAGTACTACCAATCTCCTGATAATCTTTATTTTTTATCCAATTTTTTGGCAGTTTTTTGATCAATTTAGCAGTAGCGACCTTAATTGATGGCTGGTTAATTTGTAAAAATGCCCTGTTGGAAAATGAATGACATTCAAATGTCCTGTTTAAAGAAAGGTGTTGTGCACAGTTTCTTGTCCACTTGCATATCACATTTCAGATCTAAACAACCAAACTGGACACAGAATCATGCAAGTTTAAAAACTAGTTGCAAAGGCCAAAACTTCATTTGGTGCAAACATTTGTTGACAAACTTTTACTTTCTTGCAGATAGCTAGGAGTATTCATTGAATCAAATAGGCATGATTTGATGCTGTGATTGGTGATGACTTCATCCTTCCTGCTGTCCAAGTAATTAACAATTAATCTATTCTTCAGATGGTGACTGCTGGTGATAAATTTCAGGATTAGGTACCATGCATTAGATACCAATCATCTCTACAACATAGTCCTGTTAACTACACAGTTTGCGTTACTATTTTCAATGTTCAAACAAGCACAGATTTCATTTCACTGATTTACAACCAATTCAGTTTACATATAAGACAATTATTTCTCATGCCAATTTTGCTCCACAGCAGACTATAACAGTTTCTCACTAGAGTGGCTGTTATTACACATAGAAGCATTTTTTTTTGTTAATAGTCATACAGGTCAATGTTATATAGCATCTCCATGCTTTAAAGGTGTCATATTATTTATATTTTATTGTAATTTATCAAACTTTGGCAATGATAGAGAAAACAGTTAACCATTGTTGAAGTTCTACATAAATATATACTTGATGGTTACCCAATTAGGTACATCTGTATACATGCTGAATAATACAAATATCTAATCAACCAATCATGTGGCAGCAGGTCAATGTATAAAAGCATGCAGACAAGATCAAAAGGGTCAGTTGTTGTTTGGATCAAACATCAGAATGGGGAGGAAATATGATCCAAGTGACTGTGATCATGGAATGATTGTTGGTGACAGACAGGATGGTTTGAGTATCTCAGAAACAGCTGATCTGGGATTTTCACACACAACAGTCTCTAGAGTTTACAGAGAATGGTATGATAAACTAAAAACATTCAGTGAGCGGTGGTTCTGTGGGCAAAAACACATAATTAATGAGAGAGGTCAGAGGAGAATGACCAGAGAGATTCAAGCTGACAGGAAGCCAACAGTAACTCAAATAACCATGTGTTACAACAGTGATGTGCAGAAGAGCATTTCTGAATGCAGAGCATGTTGAACCTTGAAGTCGAAGACCACAAACATACAGAAATATACTCAGAGGCTACTATACGGAGGTACAGTAGTGCTAGAAAGTTTTTGAACCCTGTAAAATTTTTGTATTTCTGCATAAATATGAGGTAAAATGTGATCAGTTTTCCACATAAGTCCTAAAGCTAGATAAAAAGAACCCAATTAAATAAATAGCACAAAAAATTATACTTGTTCATTTATTTATTGATCAAAATGATCCAATATTACATGTATTTTGTTGGAAAAAGTAAGTGAACCTTTGCTTTCAGTAACTGATGTGACCCCTTAGTACAGCAATTACTTTAACCAAACGTTTCCAGCTGCTTGATCAGTCCTGCACATCGGCAGGGTGGAATTTTAGGCCATTCCTTCTTACAAAGCTGCTTCAACTCTGGATGTTGGTGGGCTTCCTGGCATGAATTGCTTGCTTCAGGTCCTTCCACAACACTTCTAGAGGATTAAGGTCAGGACGTTAACTTGGTTGTTCCAAAACACACTTTTTTTCCTTTTTTAAACCATTCTGATTTTGATTTACTCTTGTCTTTCAGATGATTTTATTGCATTATCCAACATCTATTAAGCTTCAGGTGACAGACTGCTACCCTGACATTCTCCTGTAAAATGTCTTCATACAATTTTGAATTCATGATTACAAGCTGTTCAGGCCCTGAGGCAACCAAGCAAACCAAACCATCTTCCACCAGGCTTCACAGCTGGGATGGGGGTTTGGTGTTGGTGTACAGTGCCCTTTTTCCTCCAAACATAGCAATGTGCATTTCTGCCAAAAGAGTTCAACTTTTGTCTCATCTGTCCACAGAACATTGTCCCAGAAGTGTTATGAATCATCAAGATGGTCTTTTTCAAACTTGAGATGTGCAGCAATGTTTTGTTTTGGAGAGCAGTGGTTTCCTCCGTGGTGTCCTTCCATGAACACCATTTTTGTTCAGTATTTTTCTTATAGTGGACACATGAACAGAGACTTTAGCAAGTTCCATTGATGTCTGCAGGTCTTTTGCTGTTACCCTTGGGTTCTTTTTCACCTCCTTCAGCATTGCATGTTGTGCTCTTGTTGTGATCTTTGCAGGATGCCCACTCCTAGAGAGAGTAGCAACAGTACAGAGTTTCCTCCATTTGTAGACAATTTCTCTTATTGTAGACTGATGAACACTCAGGTCTTTAAAAATACTTTTGTAGCCTTTTCCAACTTAATGCAACTCTACAATTCTTCTTCTAAGGTCCTCTGAAAGTTGTTTTGATTGAGGCAGAGTGCACATAAACAGATCTTTCTTGAAAAGAGCAAGCTCTGACTTTGTGTGTATTTTTTATAGGGCAGGGCACCTTTACAACCCACACCTCCAATCTCATCTCTGATTGGAACGCCTGACTCCAAATAGCTTTACAAGACATCATTTTACCACAGAGCTTCACATTCTTTTTTAAATACATGTAGTATTGGATCATTTTTCTTAATAAATAAATAAATAAATATTTTTATGTTATTCAGTTAATTTGGTTTTCTTTATCTACAAACGGTAGTTTTAGGACTTGGGTGAAGATCTGATCACATCTTAGATCACATTTATGTAGAAATAGAGAAAATTCGACAGGGTTCAAAACTTTTTAGCACCACTGTACCTAATAAAGTGGGCATTGAGTATATCAAGATGTGAATTAGATATTTCCTTGATTGTAGTTTCTTTTTCCAAATAGCAAGCAGATTCCTCGGTATGAATCTGCGCTAAGCTTCCTCTCTTGTCAATTTAGTACCATCTTTGAAGATGCCAATGTTTTGAAGCTGTTAAATTGTTCTAGCTCTTTTGAACTAATCAAGTAATTGATATGAATAAGTTCCCATGAGAATAATTCAAAAAAATCCTCAGCCAGCATATGGGGAGCTCAATATGTAACAGAGGTTGGGTGGGACATTGAAAATATGGACACAGTTGAACCTGGCAATTGATGTTACAACATTATTTATTGGTAATGATGTTTGATGTCTCTGAGCTAGTACTATGATGATCAGTTAGCCTGTCTGCTGAACCAATGCAAGTAAAACCATTGGACTAAAGACACATCGGGTCTCATTTATGAGCTGGGACAGCACAGCATCTGGGGGGCAGGAGAAGGCTGGGAGTGAGAAGAGAATGGAGAGCACTGATGTGTAAGCAGTGAGATTGGGGAATTCTCCTGAGATCGTTGTGCTGGAGAGGAGTGGGATCAAAGGTGGAGTGTAGTCAGCACAGGGAAGGGCCTCTGCAATTTAAGGGCTTTGATAGTCAGTCCAAGTAGGATTCATAAGCAAGTGGGGTAGGGCATTTAGGCAAAGGTTGGGGCCATTGGTCTGATGATTGCTGGGTCTACAGCTCAGTGAGTTGGGAGGGTGGTTGGCAAACTTTGCAAGTTTCTAGGGTGAGGGGAGGGATGAGTCAGAGAGGGTCATATGTTCATAGGAAGCAAGAAGGGGCAGCAAAGCAGTTTCAGACTAACAGACTTTGAGTCTGTCCGCACTTTAATCAGTAATATCATGATATCTGTCTTCCGGAGCAATGAAGTGTTCCTCCTAATTATTGACTTGTATATTAATATTGTGGGGTGAGTCATATGATTTGATTTCATTTGGCACTGGCAAGTCCTGTTGGCAATATACATTATTGACTTGCAAAACCACATTTGCCTGATGTTCAGGGATTTGCAAAGTTACTTTGTAATGTTTGTGGTACTGGGAAGCCGGGTGGCCGTAAATATCACACAGCAGAGACGGAGAGGGGAGGAACAAACATGCAGCTATTTTCCTTCTAAGTCATCTACCCAGAATTCCCTCTCACATTACATTCAGTGGATAAACACAGAGAAGCCTGACAGCAACCCGTAAGGGTCGAAATGTAGTTGAATACATATCATACATACATCACACAGCATTAGCTGCAGAAGTTTAGTTCATGGATAATGTAGCGTAATTAAAGAAAAGGTAAATTTACTTGCAGGTACATAATGTAACCACCAAGTGTCACTGTGAATCAGTTAATTTCTCCAAATTAACATTGTGAACCCGGCAGCCATATTGGTACAGGAAGGAGCAGAGGAGAATCATTGTGCTTTTTTTAAAATTTGTTAATCCTTTACAGTTTTTACAAACTCTTTCAAATTGCACGATGCTGGTTAGTCTTTTCTCAGTTCTGGGGAATATAGGTAAATGAGAGTTCTTCTCTTCAGGCAAGCTCATGGTCTTGACAGATCAAATACAGAGATCGTGGACAAATTTTAAAACTTCCAAAAAAAAAGGATCAGAGAAGTTCAAGTAATGGTCAGCTTATTTCCAAAGAAAATGTCTTTAAGCAGAATAACATGGCTAAAATCAAACAAACTTCACAGAAGCCTTTTCTCTATCAGCTACACTTCAACTTGACTCCCCCCCCAAATTTTCCTTCCAGTCAATGCCATGAAAAGTAATTGACACTAGACACTTAACCTGACAACAAGTCCAATCTTTTCTTACTGTGGTCAGCCTCATCCCTAATATGATGGCCTGCAATCTGTCTGCCAGGTTCTCTCATTGGTATTGAATATTGCAGTGCTATACAAATACCTGTGCTAAACCTTTTTTTGCGACACAAAGGCTTTCAGCCATGTGTGCACTCATATAGCCTAATCTCAGAGCCTCACCCTCAACCAGCATATATCCCCTGTATTTGCCATCTTTTCATTAAGTAGATGAGGGGAGAAACCAGAGGATGTGGTTTGGACTTAAGGTAACACTTAGGAGCCAGTGATCACAACATGATTGTGTTCAACTTGAATTTTGTTTCGGAGAAAGTAAAGTCTGATGCAGCAGTATTTCAGTGGAGTCAGGGAAATTACAGTGGTATGAGAGAGGAGTTGGCCAAAGTAAATTGGAAGGAGCTGCTGGCAGGGATGTCAGCAGAGCAGCAATGGCACGCATTTCTGGGGAAAATGAGCAAGGTGCAGGACATGTGTATTCCAAAAATGAAGAAATATTCAAATGGTAAAATAGCACAACTGTAGCTGACAGGGGAATTCAAAGCTATTGTAAAAGCAAAAGAAAGGGCATACAACAGAGCAAAAATTAGTGTGAAGAAGTCTTTATAAACCTACCGAGAGCAACTAAAAAAAACATTTGAAAGCAAGCTAGCAAATAATATCAAAGTGGATAGTAAAAGTTTTTTCAAGTATGTTAAAAATAAACGAGAAATGAGAGTGGATATAGGACAGCTAGAAAGTGAGGCAGGAAAAATAATAATGGGGACAAGGACATGGCTGATGATCTAAACGAGTATTTTGCATCAGTCTTCACTGTGGAAGACACAAGCGGTATGCCTGATGTTGTAGTGTGTGAAGGAAGAGAAGTGGGTGCAGTTACTGCTACAAGAGAGAAGGTGATCAAAAAGCTGAAAGACCTAAAGGTACATAAGTCACCTGGACCAGAGGAACTGCACTCTAGGGTTCTGAAAGAGGTAGCATTAGAGATCGTGGTGGCATTAGAAATGATATTTCAAAAACCATTGAACTCTGGCATGGTACCAGAGGACTGGAAAATTGCAAATGTTACTCCACTCTTTAAGAAAGGAGGAAGGCAGCAGAAAGGAAATTATAGAGCAGTTAGTCTGACCTCAGTGGTTGGGAAGATGTTAGAGTCAATTGTTAAGGATGAGGTGATGGAGTACTTGGTGGCACAGGGCAAGATAGTACAAAGTCAGCATGGTTTCCTTCAGGAAAATCCTGCTTGACGAACCTGTCAGAATTCTTTGAGGAGATTACAAGTAGAATAGATAAAGGGGATGCAGTAGATGTTGTATATTTGGATTTTCAGAAGGCCTTTGACAAGGTGCCACACATGAGGTTGCTTACCAAGTTAAGAGCCCATGATATTACAGGAAAGTTACTAACATGGTTGGAGCACTGGCTGATAGGTAGGAGACAATGAGTGGGAATAAAAGGAACATTTTCTGTTTGGCTGCCAGTGACGAATGGCGTTCTGCGGGGGTCAGTGTGGGGACCACTTCTTTTTATGCTGTATGTCAATGATTTAAATAGATTAGAATAGATGGCTTTGTTGTCAAGTTTGCAGATGATACGAAGATTGGTGGAGGGGCAGCTAGTGTTGAGGAAACAGGAAGGATACAGAAGGACTTGGACAGATTAGGAGAATGGACAAGAAAGTGGTAAATGAAATACAATGTTGGAAAATGCATGGTTCTGCACTTTGGTAGTAGAAATAAATGTGTGGACTATTTTCTAAACGGGATGAAAATCCAGGAATCTGAGATGCAGGGGGACTTGGGAGTCCTTGTGCAGAACAACCTGAAGGTTAACTTGCAGGATGAGTCAGTGGTGAGGAAGGCAAATGCCATGTAGCATTCATTTCAAGAGGTCTAGAATAAAAGAGCAGGGATGTGATGCTGAGACTTTATAAGGCACTGGTGAGGCCTCACCTTGAGAATTGTGAACAGTTTTGGGCCCCTCATCTTAAAAAAGATGTGCCGATTGGCTGCCGTCAGCACATTGGAGAGGGTCCAGAGGAGGTACACAAGGATGATTCCAGGAACGAAAGGGTTATCATACGAGGAACATTTCATGGCTCTGGGTCTGTACTCGCTGCAATTCAGAAGGATGAGGGGGGATCTCATTGAAACCTTTTGAATGTTGAAAGGCTTTGACAAAGTAGATGTGGAAAGAAGGTTTCCCATGTTGGGAGAGTCTAGGGCAAGAGGGCACAGCCTAAGGATAAAGGGGTGTCCTCTCAAAACAGAGATGTGAAGAAATTTCTTTAGCCAAAGGGTAGTGATTTTGTGGAATTTAATGCCACATGCAGCCGTGGAGGCTAGGTCGCTGCGTGTACTTAAGGCAGAGATTGATAGGTTCTTGGTTGGACATGGCATCAAAAGTTATGAGGAGAAGGGCGGGAAATGGGGTTGAGGAGGAGAAAAAAAAGATCAGCCATGATTGAATGGCGGAGCAGACTCAATGGACCAGATGGCCTAATTCTGCTCCTATGTCTTATGGTTTTTATGATCTTACGGACTTCTGGAAGACTGTCAGTATTCTCAGTATTGTAATATTATTTGCTTTCTTTTGCATATTGGTTGTTTGTCAGTCTTTGCCTGTGTATAGTTAATAGGAAATGTAGGAAATAATCAGCCTTTTAAAAACAGTGCTGAATTCAATCATTTCAGATCATAATTACCATTCCTTTTGCTTACCAACAAAGTCTGCTACTTTTATTTATATCAGTCCCACACCTACCTTTTTGCTTCTTTATTTGTTCCATCACTTTGCCTTGAATCACCATTTCTTTTGTCCTTTTATTTCTCTGCCTTCCGCACTTTCAATTGCCTCTCCATTCTGTTTTTATTCTCTGTTCTGCACGTTTCCACCACTTAAAATCTGCTCGATTTGTAACCTCTTGCCATTTCTCATGACACCAACTTGAAAACCGTTTACCCTCTCCATACTTATTGCCCGACATGCTGAAAAAACTCCAACATTTTTTGGATTTTGTAGCACAATGGATTTGCTAGTTTTAATTCATCACATAAAATCTTGCCTTTTAAACTGAACTAAGAATCAAATTCAGAACTAAATAGAACTATCTTTCAGATTTTCCAGTTCAAATATCTGTCCAGCTGATTGTATTCTCAAGTGGTTTGTGGGATGTAATATTAGATTGTTTTCATCCCAGCAGATCTCTAGAAGCAATATTGCTAGGAAAAGGTTGATGCTCTGAATTTTCTTGAGCCAAGTCAGAGATTGAGCAGAATGGTACCTTTGAGACCACTTTGATGCAACGTTGTTTATCACCACTGTCAGCAACAGCATTTTTTATCAAATGGTTTAAATAAGAAACCATCACTCTTTTATTGGTATCCATTGATACTATTGTCAGTTTTAGGGACTTTTTCCACTATACATTTGTCAGAGTGAAGTACACTGCAGTGGGAGCACAGCATTTCTAAGCAGTCATAACTAAAAGGGAAATATTTATTATGACATTCAGCTTAAGATAATGTTAAAGCAAACAGTGAAACCCACATTTTAAGTTTGCAATTCATGAGATCAGAGGATGCTGACTGTGGTCAAAAACCCTTAAGAAAGAGGTCTTGTCTGTCAATTGTTTTTTTTTGGCACAGACTCCTCATTATTGTTTTCCACATTTAATCCACTTCAGCAGGACTTGAACTAAAATGATGCAATCTCACCTGCACTCTTTAAAAAGACAAACTGGGGGGGAACTGCCATGCCTGTTGAAGTCCAGAGAGTGCTATATTTCATTGACACAACTGTGTGTTCTGCTGGGCCTGAGGCTTGGGAATTTACACTGCAGGTTGCAAGAATATCAGGCTGGACTTACTGAGAGCAATAAGCCACTCAACATAAGAGAATCCCCACAGGCCTCAGCTGTTGTGGATCTCTGATGTCAACACATGAGAAGGTAAGTGGATAGGCACTCTCCTACGGCACAGAGCCTTGTCTAACATGGTGCTGTCACACTGCTGGCCTAGAACAAACTCTGCAAAGGTAATGGCTAAAAATCCTCTGAAAATGTTCCAAAGCTATTCCCCAACTTTGCCAGGTGTCAAAGATATCGAAGACTTTGAGAAGTTCTGAATGTCCCTGACATTCAGAAACATTCAAACCTATGAAAATGAAAGTAAATTTTAAGCATAATATTATTATCACTTTAAAGCAATTCTAAATAATTAAAATCATTAAATCAAGCACAATTAATTAAACAGCAAGTAAATTAACCTATACTTTCCCTTCCAGCCATTAATGTCAAATGAAAAGGCTTACTGTTCCTGCGTCACAACTGATCTATGTGTTTTCAGCAGACAGATCCCCTGGAGTAGGTGATAGGGGTTCCAGTAAGGATGTGTGTTCCAATGTTAAGACTATTTCAGCACTCAAGAGCAGACATGATACCAACACCAGAGCCTATCCAACAAGTCTGTGATAACTACATCTGTATGCAGGCCCCAAACCTCTAATGAGGATAAATGCCCTCTGTCTAGCCTGGCATTTCCAACAGGTTAAGAGCCAATATTCTGTCAACTATATCTCCCATTTCTTGGAATCAATGAGAGAGTGAAGGGATCCGTTCTACTTATGAACCTGCCATTTATTTAGGTTTCTCTTGCAACAATCTAATTATGAATTACTTTCTGTTTGCATTGATCATAGTGTGTTCTTCACAATGTTTAGACCAAACACAGATTGGGTGATGGATTTGCAAAACAGTTTAATCTACAACTGTGCCTTCTGAGCTCCAAGTTATTTGTCATTCTAATTCTCTGCCACTCCCAATGCAAAGTCTCTGCCCTCAAACACTTGCACCATTCTTATAAATCCAAGTACAAGCTCAAAGTAATGCTCCTCATCTTCTAAATGGACACCTTGTGGTTGTCCAGAATTCCAATAATTTCAAAAACTCATAATTCTAGTATCTTTATTGCAGAAACTCCTTCCAATTCCTTTGATAATTTCAGGGAATTGTTCTGGATATTCATCTCTTCTACATATATATTACTTTTCCTCCCTTTCTGCTATTTAATCACTCCTTCTATCACAGGCTATGTCTTCTGGTATCTCCTCATCACTATTAAACACCCCTGATGCATTTTTGTTGTATTTTAAAGTCTATTTATCTTTAACTATTCCCAATTCTGATGAAAGACTATTGACCTGAACTGTAAACTCTTTTTCCCTCCCATAGGTGTGGCCTGCCTTGCTAAGAAATTTCATTATTTTCAGTTTTGATCTTAGATCTATGATCAGCTGTATTTTATTACTGTATTCTATTCTTATTAGTGATACAATACAAAATATGTAGTTGTTATTATTGATGATCTCTATAGATGGCAAATAGACAAACTCTTGATCCAAACAGCAGTGGGAGTCAGATTGACTTCAGTCTTGAACAATGAAGACAGCCTCCATAGATTGCGTGTAAAATAAAGCTTATGTATTTATCAATTATTATGATATGTATTTAAGATCATCTCAGTTCCATTAAATAAATTAGTATCATGCTTCAGAAAAGACCATGTTCAGAAATGATCTGGGTTAGCTATTTATCACAGCTTTTAGCATCTCACAACTAATGAGAAAAAATAGATTGGCTTTTAAAAACTGATCTTACATTACCTTCTATGAGAATGAGCTACCATGATCACACAATAATGGTGTAACTTTCTTTCCAAACTTTTCAAAATAATGATTTAATTTCATTCACTATCTTTCTTTCCTTTCCATTTCATTTACTCTGTTTTTGTAAAAGGGTAAACATTTTTACCAGCTGTCACACAGTAAATTCCACTTCTGATATTTTCTTGGCATTTGTAGGTTTTTTCTTATAATATACTGCTTCTTGTTTAAGTAGGTTGGCTCTGATCTTCTCTCTATTTTAGTGAGTCCATTGAAGGGTTTATTCAGGCATAGTAAACTATTTTCTGGTTTCTGATTTTTACTTTTGATTTGGGGTACGTATTAAAAATCACAAGTTATAATTCTGATTGTTTCCACGGAATTATAATATTTAGTTACAAGACTGTACATTAAAATTCAAGATCATTGTATCAAAAGGACAGGCAAGAAGGCAAAGGGAGCGGTGTTGCTCTGTTGGCAAAAAATTAAGACAAATCATTAGAGAGAGATGACTTAGGGTCGGAAGGTGTTGAATCATTGTGGAAAGAGCTAAGGAACTACAAGGGTAAAAAGACCCTGCTGAGAGTTGTATGCAGACCCCAAACTGTAGTAAGGATGTGGTCTACAAATGACAATGGAAGATAGAAAATGCATAAGGACAATGTTACAATAGTTATGGGGGATTTCAATATGCAGGTAGATTGGGAAAATCACGTTGTTGCTGGATTCCAAAAGGGTGAATTTCCAGATTACCTTCGAGGTGGCTTTTAAGAACAACTCATAGTTGAGTCCACTAGGAGATCAGCTATTCTTGATTGGGTGTTGTGCAATGAACCAGTATTGATTAGAGAGCTTAAGGTAAAAGAATCCTTCGGGACAAGAGATCATAAGATGATCGAATTCACCCTGAAATTTGAGAAAAAGTTAAAGTCAGATGTGTCACTATTTCAGTGGAGTAAGGTGAATTACAGAGCCATGAGAGAAGAGTTGGCCAGAATTGATCGGAAAAGAACACTGGCAGGGATGATGACAGAGCAGCAATGGCTGGAATTTCTGGAAGCAATTCAGAAGGCACAGTATATATGTATCCCAAAGAGGAAGAAATAATCTAAAGGCAAGATGACACAACCATGGCAAACAAGAGAAGTCAAAGCCAAAGGGAGGGCATAATATAGAGCAAAAATTAGTGGGAAGTTAGAGGATTGAGAAGCTTTTTAAAACTAACAGAAGGCAACTAGGAAAGTCATTAAGAAAGTAAAGATGGAATATGAAAGTAAGCTAGCCAGTAATATTAAAGAGGATACCAAAAGTTTCCGCAGATAGATAAAGTGAAAAAGAGAGGTGAGAATGGATATCAGACCACCTGAAAATGATGCTGGAGAGGTAGTAATGGGGAACAAGGAAATAGCGGATGAACTTAAGTATTTTGCATCCGTCTTCTCTGTGGAAAACAGTTGCAGTATGGTGGAAGTTCCAGGTGTCAGGGGTCATGAAGTATGTGAAGTTATCATTACTACAGAGAAGATTCTTGGGAACTGGACGGTCTGAAGGTAAGTAATTTACCTGGACAACATGGTGTACACCTCAGGGATCTGAAAGAGGTGGCTGAAGAGATTGTGGAGGCTTTAGTAATGATCTTCCAGGAATCACTAGATTATGGAATGGTTCTGGAAAACTGGAAAATTGCAAATGTCATTCCATTCTTCAAGAAGGGAGGGAGGCAGAAGAAAGGAAACTATAGGCCAGTTGGTCTGACTTCAGTGGCTGGGAAGACGTTGGAGTCAATTATTAAGGATGAGGTCTCAGTGTACTTAGAGGCAAATGATAAAATAGGCCATTGTCAGTATAGTTTCCTCAAGGGAAAATCTTGTCTAACAAATCTATTGGAATACTTTGAAGAAATATCAAGCAGCATAGACAAAGGAGAATTGTTTGATGATGTGTACTTGGTCTTTCAGAAGGTCTTTGTTGCAAAGTTTTCAGACAATATAAAGATAGGTGGAATGCCAGGTAGTTTTGAGGAAATACAGAGGCTAAAGAAGGACTTAGACTGATTAAGAGAATGGGCAAAGAAGTGGCAGATGGAATACAATATCTGGAAGTGTATGGTCATGCACTTTGGTAGAAGAAATGAAGGGATTGACTATTTTCTAAATGGAGAGAACATACAAAATAACTGAGGTTCAAAGGGATTTGGGAGTCCCTGTGGTGGAGACCATAAAGGTTAACTTGCAGGTTGAGTTTGTGGTGAGGAAGGCAAATGCAATGATAGCATTGATTTCAAGAGGACTAGAATATAAAAGCAAGGATGTAATGTTGAGACTTTATAAAGCACTGGTGAGGATCACTTGGAGTATTGAGAGCAGCTTTGGGCTCCTTATCTAAGAAAGGATATACTGCAACTGGAGAGGATTCAAAGAAGGTTCACAACAATGATTCCAGGATTGAATGACTAGTCATATAAAGAATGTTTGATTGGTGAACCAATTGAAACCTATCAAATGGTGAAAGGCTTTGATAGAGTAGATGTGGAGAGGATTCTTCCTGTGGTGGGAGAGGACACAGCCTCAGGGTGGGGGGACATCTTTTTAGAATGGGGTGAGTGGTGAATCTGTGGAATTCTTTGCCACGGGCAGCGGTGGAGGCCAAGTCCTATTGTATATTTAAGGCAGAGGTGGATAGATTCTTGATTGGTCAGGGCATGAAAAGATACAGGGAGATTGGTGCTGAAAGGAAAATTCAATCAGCCATGATGAAATGGTGGAGCAGATTCAGTGGGCCAAATGGTCTAACTCTTCTCCTATATCGTATTGTCTGATGGTCTTATTATGATGATCTTTCATTTGTATTCACAAGTTTATATTTTGCAGTAGGCGAATGGGTCTTCTTCACGTTCCTGTTCAAAGTTCAAAGTGAATTTTATTATCAAAGTACATATATGTCGCCATATTACAACCCTGAGATTCATTTTCTTGTGAGCATAATCAACAAATCTGAAACAATAACAGAATCAATAAAAGTCCACCCAACTAGAGTGTAAAAGGCAGCAAACTGCAAACACAAAGAGAAGAAACAATAATAATAAATTGGTTCAGGGAATATTGCAAGGATGAGGCAAATTAAGATGAATGATGATACCCCTTTTGGTTTAAAAACCTGATGGTTGAGGGGGAGTAACTTCCTGAACATGGTGGTGCAAGTCCTAAGGTTCTTGTACCTTCTTCCTGATGGCAGCAGTGAGAAGAGAGCATGTCCTGGCTGGTGGGGGGTCTCTGACGATGGATGCTGCTTGCCCGCAACATCGTTTCATGTAGGTGTCCTCAATTGTTAGCCCTCCATTAAAACCACAACTAGATTTGCTGGTCATTATTGTAATGGGATGCCCCACCAGCCTCTAAGCTCAGTGAATTCTCCTCCACAATTCCTGCCATCATCAGTGTGACTCACCAAACAACATATCCTACCCAATGTTTGTAGAAAGTGATCTTGTCCACCATAACACACTGGTCCAATTCTCTCCTACTCCCAACATTACTTCTTTATCCTCAAGACCACTTCATGAATAAAGGATTCTTCAAGTTCACAATCCCCATCATCCAGGACTCTGTATTGTAAATTTTCATTGTCATAATGGAAACCACATGCGTTCTTTTTTTGTCTTGTAAGTTGAAGAGAGGTTAACTCAATTAAAGCACATAAAAATTTAAGGGATTTGATAAATTTATCTCCATTAGTAGAATGTAAGAGAACAGTAACATACAGGATGAAAACCACAAAGTGGGCTGATCGGTACTAAGGGGTGTTTTCAGTGCTACTTCTAACATGGCTACAGGAGCCCACAACTCTTGGTTGCTGTCTCTGTGGAGATTGCACAGATGGGTTTTCTCCAGAGCTCCAGTTAATGACCATATTCAAGAGTGTGCTGGTTGTTATAAATTGCAAGGGTATTAGGGAGGTGAGAAACAAGTAAGTAAATGGGAAAATGGGTCCAATAGGAATGCTCCAAGGATTGGCCAAATAGCCTCCTGTTTTCAGCTAAAGAAATGGCATGAACATTATGAAATAGAATGGTGGTGGATAGCAAAATGCCAGTAACTTGGAAGTATGAGTCCCCTTGAGTATCCTGTAATTACCAGCTGGCTGAAAGGGGTTTATAACTGAGCTGAAGCTATTTCTTCAGATACCTGTGGTGGGTGCCTAGTGATGGCAGCCCCATCGACAGTAATACCATGTTGAGTCTGTCCCAATAATATTTATGTTCCTCCCCAAGGGTTGTCACCTTGAAGTGGTGGAGAGGCTTATGAATTCTTGAGATCCCCAGAGCGATTCCGTCTGGAGTTCAGCTCTTGATAGGGTAAAGGAAAGGGGGAGGTGTCAGACAAAGGATGATCCAACCACGAACTCAACGGTGGAGCTGGCAGAGGGTGATGACACATCACGAGGTCAGTGAGGGTGAAGGAAGGCTGACTCAGTGGAGGGTCCCCAGTCATCTTGCACTCCATGCTGCTCGACCCTGACCCTCGATCTGCCAAGGTCCATGTGGTGGCTGCCCATGCAGCAGCCTGTCCAAGTTAAACAAAGTCACACACAGTTGTTCTCCTTTAGGGGAATCCACCCTTGCTTGACTTGCTACTAATATTTATATTGTACCATGTAACTCATTTGAGCATTAACCGGAAATCATTCTAAAGATTTTTAATACAAGATTATAATAATGCTTTTTCAGTAATTGGAGTACAGTATTTAGTCTTTCCTTTCCTAAAGCTAAGTCAAAGGGATCTGTGGTTGAGGATAATTAATTATAACTGAGTCTGCACACTTCTGCAGTATTTGAATCAAATGCCACAGTACACTTGTATATCACACATTGTGATATCCCTCAGGTGAGTACAAAGAAAGGTTAATTTAGAAAAGCACTTGTCTAGCATTATGCACATATCAGCAGAAAGTATTTGGAAATTAAATTATATGTAGAACTGTAGCATAACCTGCTGCCTGCCAACATTTTAATTGAATTTTATGATGCCATTTTCCTATGACACCCGCAGAAATGGAATCACAATGGGCTCATAGTATGATAAAGGGATTTAAAGCTAATGTTACCAATGTAGCTATACTGATGAAAGCTTTTCTTACTGTTTAAATGATTTTTTTTTATATCCATAGAGTCATAAAATGACTTTGTGTCAAATTGACAACCCATACACTGGTACAAAGAAACAATACAGTGGAAGGACTAATGAACTGGCTGATTGACATCACATTTTATCACTACTTATGATTTAGTGTGAAAAGGTTTATCAACCTAAATGATATTTATCAATATAGTGTGAAGAGTTTTAAAATATGTATAAGCATTTAGAAGTTGAAAGATATTGATTTACGAGAAACACAAACTGTGGATAAAATTGATACATTACCTGTTCCATGTTCTCAGTGCTAGCCCCATTTCAATGTCAGTGAAATGTTCTGACCCAGGCTTAATAGACCTATTTATTTCGCACTTTGGTATCGTTAGTTAATGCATTTTTTTTTAACATAGGAACCATGTGACTTTTGCTCATTTAAGGTATTACATTGCTTTTGAATAATTAATTGTGCAATATGCTTCTTTGTGTGCTGTTTGTGCTCTTGTACTAATCCTAGAAATATGCCTCTTTCTTTAATTTACTAAAGAAATTAATAAATTAGAGCAAGAGGCATGCTGGGATACCTGGCCAAGTACTAAAGACCTGTGCTGATCAACTGCCTGGAGTGCTCACTGGGATCTTCAGCCTCTTGCTTCGGCAGTCTGAGGTACTCACCCATTTCAAGCAGGATTCAATTATATTGGTGCCGAAGAAGAATGTGGTAACCTGCCTTAATAACCATCATCTAGTAGCACTCAGGTACACCGTGTTTTGAGAGGTTGCTGATAACATATATCAACTCCTGTCTCAGACACAACTCGGATCTGCTCCAATTTGCCTACCGGAGCAACAGGTCCACAGCAGATGCCGTCCCATTGGCTCTCCACACAACCCTGGAACATCTGGACAGCAAAGGTGTATACATCAGGATGTTCTTTATCGATTACAGCTTGGCATTCAATACTATCATCCCCTCAAAACTAATTAGTAAGCTTAAAAGACCTTGGCCTCAATACCTTCTTGCATTATTGGATTCTCAGTTTCCTCAGTTGCAATCAGTTTGGTTTGGCAACAACATCTCCATAATTTCCATTAGCACAGGTGCACCACAATGCTGTATGCTTAGCTTCCTGCTGTACTCACTTTACAAAGTTCTCATTCCATATTTCAGTTTGCTGATAATACCACTGTCATTGGCCAAAACAAAAGTGGTGACAAATCAACACATGGGAAGGAGATTGAAAATTTGTCTGAGTGGCGCCATAACAACAAACTCTTACACAATGTCAGCAAGACCCAAGAGCTCATTATTGACTAAGAGAAGGAAACCAGAGTTCCACAAGCCAGTCCTCATTGAGGGATCTGAGGTGGAGGTTAGCAACTTTGAATTCCTCAGTGTTACTATTTCAGAGGACCTGTCCTGGGCCCAGCACCTAAGTGCAATTACAAAGACGGCACAGCAGTGCCTCTACTTCCTTAGAAGTTTGCAAAGATTAGGCATGACATCTAAAACTTTGACAAACTTCTATGGATGTGTGGTGGAGAATATATTGACTGGCTGCATCACAGCCTGATACAGAAACATCAATGCCCTTGCATGGAAAATCCGACAAATCGCAGTGGATACGACCCAGTCCATCACAGGTAAAGTGCTCCCCACCATTGAGCATATCTACATGGAGCATTGACGCAGGAAAGCAGCATCCACTATCAGGGACCCCAACCACCCAGGTCATGCTCTCTTCTTGCTGCTGCCATTGGGAAGATTCCCTACCAAAGTAAATCAATGGTTCCAATCAACTAATTATTTAAGGGTATGATTTCTCAACTCAGTGTTCAAGATCAAGGCTTTGCTCTTTGCAATTTGTTTTTCTGGCACCTGGAAAGGAAGAGCATTTTGGGAATTTTCCTTCCAACTTGTTGCCTGCTGACAGTTGTGGTTTGTATTGTTAAGCACCATATTGTACAACATGCTCAGGGTTATTCTTGTTCAATGTTGATGGCACCAGCCCTTCCCTCAGCTGGCATTTCCTTTTGTGATTGCCATGTATATATACAGAGAACAGCACTTTAAAACGTTACAGCAAGCAGAGCAAGTGCGTGTTCTCATTGGCCGCTGATATCTCTGATATTTTGCAGGCTACCAAGTGCAGCGCTGCTCTCCTCGGGAGACCTAAACATGGTGTTTCAACAGATCGACCATCTGGCATCAGCCAGCAAATGAGCCGGTTACAAGAAAAGCTAAGGGCCGCAGAACAATGCAAGGTGCTCAAGCAAACAGCCCAGGTAAACAAGGTGTGTCTTATCCCTCAGCAAAATAGTGATGTTAGATTTAAATTGCCAGCTCATTCAAATCTCTAATATCTGTCTCTTTATAAGCCTTTGATTTAAAAAAATAATATTGAAAACATGATAACTGACAACTGACTTTTGGCAACATTCACCTCCCAGTCCTAATAATACTTGCATGGCTTAAAACCTTGCAGAAGGTATAGATAATTTTCCACTTTGTTCACCAACAAGAATCACTACATGGGTTTTAAACAAGCTAGAGATTTCCCTATTTGCCAATGTTTTCCTGCTTGAAGATTAAATCTTTCAAAGTTCATTTACTTGATAGGTTGAGATTGGAAGGGGTTCAGTGTGGAGCGTAACACCAGCGTTAGACCTGTTGAGTCTGATTCTGTGCTGCAATAGTGTGTGATTTTAATTAAAAAATATGGATTCAAAAACTGGTACAAATTTAGTCCTGCTGTCCAGTGCCTCTACTTGGTGGGATACGATTAATTTAAAAGTGATTGCAGAATTGGCCAGCCCTCATCCACACAGCAGCATAACCCAGCAGCAGCACACACTGCAGAGAGCTGTCACTGTTTGTTAAAGAGGCTGGGAACAACTACCACGATGCATTTGCACTAAAATGCACATTTTTTAAAAGTTAGGAGTCAAGAGTTCAGGACTCTCTGGTATTCACAGAAGTTAAACCTCAGTTGATTCATTTGTATAAAGACTTTAAGAGAGCAAATAGGTGGCACAGTTAACATTATGCTCTTACAGCTTCAGCGACCTGGGTTCAGTTGTGCTGCTGCCAGCAAGGAGTTTCTACATTCTCCCGGCAACTACATGGGTTTCCTCCAGACATTCCAGTTTCTTCTCATATTCCAAAGTTATATGGTTAGTAGGTTAATTGGTCACGTGATTGTCATTAGGTAGTACGGCCTCATTGGATGGGAGGGGCCTGTATCTCCAAATAAGTAAAAATCTACCCCACAACCTCAATGAGCTTACATGTAAGGAAGGTTCTTAGCTCAAAAAATGAGTTCAAAGCAGATCCCACAGATGGAAAATCAGAGAGATGGGACTTTAAACAACATCAGGATAGTTGAAAGTATGACTTCCAATTTGTTGGTGTGGTGGTGATGGGAAAAAAATAGAAAGGTGGGAAAAAAATATGAGAATACTTAAAATATATGGATTTTGTTCTTTTATTTATTACTTTACCTTACAAATTACCCATCCACCTGCCTGATGGTGCAGCTCCTGCCTCACCTATGGAAACATGTTGCTTCCTATATTGACCTCATTTGCTAACTGGGAATGCAGAAACCAAAGGGGGGGGGGGGGTAAATCATTTGTAATCCCAAGGGAGAGAGGAAGCCTCTGCTAACTAACTGTAACTGGCACATCTAAATGAAAATAGATGAAAAGTTATTTTTATATGAATGTAACAACACGTGAGGTTGCTTCACAGCAGTGATATTTATACTTAAAGCTAAATGGATACTTAGATAAAACAGAATAAGATAGACTAAGAGGACCATGAATATCATCAAACAAGTTTTATGAAACTGCTCAAAGATAGTTGTTTGCAATAATTCTTAAATTAATATTTATTCAAATTTAAGTCATGCCATGAACACGCAAGTCAGTTGTGAAACTTAAGTATAATGTAACATCAGGTGCTCAGGAAAAATAGTTACTTATGCTAGGTATTTCCCCAGAGCCATTTCTGTTGCTATAACTTTGTAGGGTCTTTGAATAGACGCTGCCCAGAAGCTGGGCATTCAGGCCAGTTGTGTCTGCAATGGTTCTCTAGCAGATCAAATCTCCAGTTCTGAGTCTAATAGCCTTACAATTTTTTCCATGCTTTAATCCATTTCTTGAGGGACACCTCTGTGGAAAGATTTGAACCTGGCCTGCGCACATCTGCAGACAGTACATTTCAGCTTCCAAACACAAAGATTTTCCTCATGTCATTCTTAATTCTCTTCCCAATTTGTTTTACACCTATGATGTTTAGTCCCTAACTTGTCCACGAAAAGCAATAATGGATATACATTGGAAACTTCAATAATATTGTGTCATTATACGTATGCTTGGAAAATATCCAGCATATGGCACTTAAGTGCAATCATTAAATAATAAAAACTTCATTATATGGTACTAATAAAATTGGTGATCATAAAATCTAAAAGCTGGTGTCAACAAATGAAGAATATTCCATTGGGAAGGTGACAGGGGAATAAAGACTATCTATTTTGCCTTTGACACAGAGTTTACTGTTAGTTAGAAATATTCATTAGCAGTGATTTTCTATTAATCCATTACTAATAGAAGTTATAAACTGTTTGCACTCTAATATAAATGGAAGAAATTGTATGACATAATGTATAATGTAATGTGAATCAATGTAATGATAACCCAGTGGCTCACCCATTTTGGCTGAGCAATTTATGAGAGTTGATTCAACCCTTTCTAATGATCTGAGTGAGTTTGTGGCAGCCCTGTATTTAATCACAGATGCTGCCCTGAATTAATATTTATTAGAAGGATCACTAATTGTCTAATCATTTGAAAGATAGTGCCACACAGAGTGGATCGACTGTATTATATCCGTGGGAGTCACATACCAGTTCAAGCCAAATGTGAAGGGGACACGATGACATTCAGAAGGTACCAAAACTTTGTGGAAAATCTTGAATAGAAGGTTTAAAAACTTAAGAACAATCTGTTGAATTAAGTTCTATTAAATAAAATACCTCAATGTTTTACTAAACAAACTTTCTCATGATACAAAAAAAAGAAAATATTAATGCTGCAAATCAGAAGCAAAATAAAAAGATACACTAAAAAGACTAAAAAACTAAAAAGATAGGTCCATTACAATCAGTAGGAAAAGAAAATTTGCTTAAAGTTTTTGTCTTTGTCCTTTTTAATGGTAAGTTAATTCAAAAATATATCATTTATAGTAATTTTTCTGAGAGGAGCTCAGGCGCTTACCTAGAAGAGAAGGTAGCACACTGTCTCCACTCAGGCCTGGCTTGTGTATTCCGAGACCCAATTGGCAATTTTAAATTATATGCTTGAGTCTGTGTGTGGATGAGAAAGTGTGAGTGTGTACATTCTGAACGGTGCCTACACATGTTCTGTGTGAGTGTTAATATCCGTGCAGCAGGGCTGTGTCTCCAGACGTTTTGGACCCGTAGAGCAAAATCCACACTTGTTCCAGTCGAGGTGAAAACTGGTGTGAACTGGCTGCCACACCATAGAAGTAGTAAATTCCACTCCATAGTATGAACCAGGAATCGGGCTTTGCCATCAAGAATGAGGAGTCTGGCAGCTCAACTACTCTTCACAAGACCCTTTGGCTGGCTCCAATGTGAAACCAGAACACAACTATCATGAGGGCACTGTCACAATCCTGGAAGCTAGGAATAAGGCCAGGATTTGTAATCCTGAAAAATGCTGGCCCAGATCCCGGATGGAGAAATTTTCCAAATTTGGTAGGGATAGGACAAATTTTGCTCCCATTTTTAACAAAAAAGGCCATTAAGTTCATTGAGGTAAAATCCCTTGAAGATATCAACTGATTTACACCAAATTTAATGTACATTATTAAATGAATCTGTGCACCAAGATTTAAATGGTTTAATGAATACACTGCACTGAAGTTTATTTAATTTTCCTCAATAATATTGCCTGATAGCGTTGAACTTGAAGGTGCCAAATCAGTTATTTATTCTATTGGGATTTTGACTTGAAAGGCAACTGAACGGACTTGATGACTGGATAACTTCCAATATAATTATACTGATTTGCCCACTTTATTTATAGATAACTATGTCTGATTAAATAAAATTATAGCTAGATGGACAACTTTGTCAGACAGTGTTGGAGTAAACAGAATGATTAATTTAATTATATGCTAAAATGCAATTATTATGTTTGAAAATCAGCTTCCTGTACATATAACAAAATGCACTTAGAAAGTCAACTGTGTCTAAAAGGCACAAGCATAACATCACCAATATATTGTTATATTATCACTTTATTTTAGCACAAATGTAATTAGTCATTTGAAAGCACATAGAACATAGAACATTACGCACAGTACAGGCCCTTTGGCCCAAAATGTTGTGCTGACATTTTAACCTACTTTAAGAACAATCTAAACTTTTCCTCCTACATAGCCCCATTTTTCTATCATCCGTACACCAATCTAAGAGTTTCTTAAATGCTCTTAATGTATCTGCCTCTGCCACCTCCCCTGGCAAGGCATTCCATGCACCTACCACTTTCTACTTCATTTTCTCAGTCCCGCATGGTCATCCTTTTGCTCTGTGACAGCGACCCTTGATCTGGACAGCCCACTGAAAGGAAACACAATCGTCTCCTCTCGTTCTCCTTTGCCTCAGGGAGTAAAGCCCTAGCTCACTCAGCCTATCCTCTTAAGTCACGCTCTCTCATCCAGGCAGCATCCTGGTACATTCCCTCTGCATCCTCTATAAAGCTCACACATGCTTCCTATCATGAGACGACCAGAACTGAACTCAACATTGCTGGTGCGGTCTGACTGGAGATTAAAACAGCTGCAATGTTTCCTCGTGGCTCTTGAACCCAATCCCCCAACTAATAAAGGACTGTGCACCATAGGCCTTCTTTACAACCTAACAAACTGCATGGCAATTTTGAAGGATCTATGAATGTGGGCTCCAAGATCCCTGTGTTCCTTCATACTGCCAAGATATCCTGCCAATAACCTAATATTCTGCCTTCAAATTTGACCTACCAAAATGAATCACTTAACACTTTTCCGGGTTGAATCCATCTACCATTCTCAGCCCAGCTCTGCATCCTGTCAATGTCCCATTGCATCCTACAACAACCCTCCACACCATCCACTATGCCACCAACCTTTGCGTCATTTGCAAACTTACTAACCCACCCTTCCACTTCTTCATCCCAGTCATTTATAAAAATCACTAAGAGCAGGGGCCCCAGAACAGATCCCTATGGAACACCACTGGTCACTGACCTACAGGCAGAATACACCCCATCTATTAGCACCCTCTGCTTCTATGGGCAAACCAATTCTGTATCCATACAGCCAAGTTTCCCTAGATCCCATGCCTCTTGACTTCTTGAATGAGCCTACCATGGGGAAACTTATCAAACGCTTTACTAAGATCCATATACACCATATCCAGTGCTCTACCTTCATCAATGTGCTTTGTTACTTCCTGAAAGAATTCAATCAGGCCCATGAGGCATGACCTGCCCCTCACAAAGCCATTCTGACTATCCAAAATCAGACTATACTTCTGCCTGTAAATCCTGTCCGTAAGCAGATCAGCCTGTTCCACACGGACCTCACAAACATCGAGGTCCCTTTCACTGGTGAATACTGAAGCAAAGTATTCATTAAGTACCTCCTCTACATCCTCTGACTGCAGGCACAGGTTTTCTCCACTCTCTCTGATTGGTCCTGCCCTCACTCAAGCGATCCTTCTCCTTCACTTCCCAGAATACATTCTTATTATTTACATTCCAGAGAAATGGACACTATCACACGCAACATTGTTTAAGTGTTATTTCTGGTTTTGAATGCTGACCTTTATTAATTTTGTAATCCTCAGTCTCAATTGCAATTTTGATTATATGGAATGATATGCAATTATAAAACGTAGGCAAGTAATGGTACAAACATGATCATCACAAGTTTAACGTACATTCTTGCTGGGCAATAAATCACTTAAGGTTTCCTTTGATTTTGAGTTGTTTTTGTCAGCTGACCATTGTTTTCTGTGAATGAGACTCAGTTAGTTGCTGTAATAGCCAGTCAGTTCATGAACTGAGATAACCTAGCTTCAGACATTTCAGTTCGAGCCTCAAATATATTTTCAAACTTAGAATTATCCATTTTTGTTAACAAACTCAGAATCTAATTTGTGCAGAGGGAGTGCAGAGATGCCAGGTGGTGTGTATGTTTAAAGGAAACATGAAGTGCAGTTAGAGCTGTTGAAAGGCTATTCAGTAGAGACTAGTGGACAATCGTGGTCACAACTGCAAGTTAAACTTCAATGAGAAAAGCTGTGGATGCTGGAAGTAGGAGCATAAGAAATAGAAACAGGAAGACATTCTGCCCTTTTGCCTGCTCAACTGTGCAATAAGGTCATGGCTGATCTTTTACCCCGGCATTACCGTCATTTACCAACCATGACTCACTTCAGATCTAACGTTATTTCAGTTACTGGCTGTAATGTATTTAATAGTTTAGCCTTCACAGCCATCTTAGATAAAGATTTCCAGATTCTGTATGCAGGGTGAGAAATGTCTTCTTCTCACAGTCCCGAAAGGTCATCCCTTTACTTTATGACAGTGACCTCTGATTCTGGACAGATCATTGAGAGGAAACACCAACCCTGTATTGACCCTGTCAAGCTTTGTAAGAATGTTTTCTGTTTCACTGTGGTCACCACTTATTCTTATAACCTCAAGAGAGTAGAACCTGCACATTAATTAATCAGACAAACCTTCCTTAAACTCAGTCTATAATAGGTTTATATTTCCTTATGTGGGGAGATCAGTCTTATCCTTTATAGTCCAGGTGAGATTTCTCCAGGGACCTATTTGCAAATTTCAGTCATGCATTTACACTTTTATTCAAAACATTTTGCTATAAAGGAGACACAAGAAACTTCAATCGTGGAACTTGGAGCCACAAGTGATTTGCTGGGGAACTCAGCCATTCAGGCAACATCCACTGGGAGAAAGGAATTGTTGATGTATTGGGTTAGAACCTTGCATCAGAGTATCTCTCTGCAGATGCTGCTCAACATATTAAATTCCTCCCGAAGATTGTTGTCAGGCCAATTCATGATTTGTCTTTCTAATTACATCCTGGGACTGCATGCTAACTTTCAGTAACAACCAGGTCCCTCTGAGCATCAATACAAAGTACCCTGCCCTTCTCCTCCAGAGCGGGAGACCTCACACTTAATCACATTTTATTCACTCTGCCCTTACTGTTAGGCTACCCATATCCCCTGAAAGCTTTCTGCATCTACCTCGCAGCTCACACTGCCACCCAACTTTGTATCATAAAATAAAATTGGATATACAACACTTGATCCCCTCAGCGATAGGGTATGTAAATGGATGGGCTCCCAGTACAGGCCCCTGCAGCTCACTCGCCTCTCCAAAATGAACCATTTATTCCTACCAGTTACAGCCTCAGAAATTCCATCAGATTGGTCAGTCATTAATTCCCTGTGTTCAGTCCGCAAAATTATATTATTATTTTCTAGGTGCCCTGCTAGCACTTCCTTAATGATAAACAGGTGGTTTTCAATTGAAAAACCTATCTTTCAAGTTTGAATAAAGTTTATAGTTCATTGGATCTCAAACTAGCTTTTCTGACTGAAAATTAATTAAAAACTATCAGTGAAATTTCCCAATTTTGAGGTTCTATTTTAGTTACAGTACACTTGTCTCTTCTCCTTCTGTTTACTCCAGTATAGTTACAAATCACAACATCTGGAGGGCAATTGGAATGGTTTAAATACCATGTAGTTATGTCTGCACTCACTGATTTTTGTTACTGCATGATCAATTGCCCAGAATTTGGATTTTGGGAACACTATATGGTACAGTTGATAGACAGCATGTTAAACAATTTAGCCCCCTGCCTTATAAAGATTGAGTGGGAGTAATTGAGTCAATGAGCAGAAAATGGTCTCCCAATCTTAACCCCATAATTAGAAACATAGATGTTGGTTTAATGTAAAAGATACAGTAAGCAATGCAGAAGAATCCATGACTGGACATTTTGTTTTCCAATGGTGTTGATTGAGGGGTAAAAGTTTGCAGGCAATAGGGACAAAAGGGACTATCCTTCTTTCAAATGGTACCATGCAGGATAGCTTTTGTTTCGTGTGATCCTCTTGGTGGTTTTTTCTATTTTTTGTAGGGTCTTGCAGTCCATTTCCTTGTAGCTTCCGTAACACACAATGATGCAGTCAGACGGGACACTCTCGATGGGGTTCCAGTTGAAAGATGTTAGAATGGGGGTGGGGAGCCTTGCACACCTCAATTCCTCAGGAAGTATAGACACTACCTTGCCTTCTTGCCTAATGAGAAGGTGTTGTGAGTCCAGATTAAATGGTTCGTTATGTGAATACCAAGGAACTTTGTGCTCTTCACTCCCTCCGTAATAGAGCCATTGACGTGCAATGAAGAGTGTTCAACCTGTGCCTTCCTGAAGTCCACAATCATCTCTTTTGTCTTGTTCACATTGAGACGCGGGTCATTCTCATACCGTTTGGCAAGGCTCTCTAACTCCCCTCTGTATGCTGACTCATCATTGTTGCTGATAAGGCCAGCCACTATAGCACAAAGGATGAACTTGATGTTACTGCTTGAGCTGGATCCGGCAGTGAAGTCATGAGTCAGCAGTGTGAACAGCAGCGGGCTGAGCACACAACCTTGGGTAACGCCAGTGCTCAGTGTGATGGAGCTTGGGATATCACTCACAACTTGAACTGACTGGGGTCCCTCCAACAAGAAGTCCAAGATCCAGTTACAGAGAAAGGAATTGTTCCGAAGCCATGCTGACTTTGGCCTATTTTAGAATACGTGTCCAAAATCATGACTCCAATATATGTCCCAATAATAGATCATCAAATTTGTACAACTCAGAATGAGTCCCAATTTTCCTCTCTGCTTCATTTTTCATTGAAATTGAATCACAGGGCACATGAAGTGCTACACAATGCAATTTCTAGTCAGCAATCTCTCCCAATATGGATAACTCAGCTTTTGTTCTGCTCTAATTGCAGAACTACCTGTCCAGTTAAACTCTCCTAACCACTTTATGCTTTGTGATTATCAACTCTGCAAGTACACATTTTATATTATAATTTAAATTTAATACAAGAATTTTTCAGTATTACTTTGTTCCTTTCTTTACTGAAAATTGTGGAACATTTTTCCATCTTTATATTTAATATTATTAAATGTTCCATATTTTCTTCTAATATTCCCACTCTAAGCATTATAACCTTTACTGCCATAGTAGCAAAAATTGCATCTAATATTGAAGCTCACTACTCTAAATGAAAGAGTTATTCACCATTTGTCACCATCGCTTTATACTAGAGTGTAATGTTAGACCATAAGACATAGGAGAAGAATTTGGCCATCTGGCCCATTGAGTCTGCTCTGCCATTCAATCATGGCTGATCTTTTTTTTTAATACCTCCTCCTCAACCCCAGTTTCGGGCCTTCTCCCCATAACCTTTGATGCCATGTCCAATCAAGAACCTATCAATCTCTGCCTTAAATGCACCCTGGCATGACCTGGCATCCACAGCTGAATGTGGCAACAAATTCCACAAATTCACCACCCTTTGGCTAAAGAAATTTCTCCGCATCTCCGTTTTGAAAGGGCGCCCCTCTATCCTGAGGCTGTGCCCTCTTGTCCTAGACTCTCCCACCATGGGAAACATCCTTTCCACATCTACTCTGTCTAGGCCTTTCAACATTCGAAAGGTTTCAATGAATCCTTCAGAATTCCATTGAGTACAGACCCAGAGCCATCAAGCATTCCTTGTATGATAACCCTTTCATTCCTGGAATCATCCTTGTGAAATTTCTCCGGACCCTCTCCAATGCCAGCACATCTTTTCTAAGATGAGGGGCCCAAAACTGTTCACAATACTCAAGGTGAGGCCTCACCAGTGCCTTAAAAGCCTCAGAACCACATCCCTGCTATTGTTTTCTAGATCTCTTGAAATGAATGTTAACGTTCCTTCCTCGCTACTGACTCAACCTGCAAGTTAACCTTCAGGGTGTTCTGTACAAGGACTCCCAAGTCCCTCTGCATCTCAGATTCCTGGATTTTCTGCCCATTTAGAAAACAGTCCGCACATTTATTTCTACTACCGAAGTACATGGCCATGCATTTTCCAATATTATATTTTATTTGCCACTTTCTTACCCATTCTCCTAATCTGTCTAAGTCTCCTGCATCCGATCTGTTTCCTCAACACTACCTGCCCCTCCAATCTTCATATCATCTGCAAACTTGGCAACAAAGCCATCTATTCCATTATATAAATCATTGATATACAGCATAAAAATAAGTGGTCCCAACACTGAGCCATGCAGAGCACCCTAGTCTCTGGCAGCCAACTAGAAAAGGATCCTTTTATGTATTATGTGTGTGACTTATATGTACTGTGTTGTGCACCTTGGTTTCAAATAACCCCACTCTAAGCATTGTTTCATTTAGCAGTGTGCATATGTACGGTCCAATGACAATAAACTGAACTTTAAACTTGAACTTGAACTTGATGCATTGTAGCTTAGATTGAGATGGTTTCACTATAATTAACTATTTCAGTGGTTTTTGTCTATGCATACTCTTAATTACACAAAGATAGATAGATACTTTATTGATCCAAAGGAAATTCCAGTGTCACAGTAGCATTACAAGTGCACTGATATACAAATATTAGAAGAGAAGTAAGAAAGAATAAAAAATAAGTTACTTCAAACAGTCTAACAGGAGGAGTTCATCACTTTCCCGGCTATAGGTTGACTCATTATAGAGCCTAATGGCCGAGGGTAAGAATGACCTCTAATAGTACTCTTTAAAGCAGCACAGTTGTCTTAGTCTATTACTAAAAGTGCTCCACTGTTCAGCCAAGGTGGCATGCAAAGGGTGAGAAACATTGTTCAGAATTACCAGGATTTTCTGTAGGATCCTTTGTTCTACCACAGTCTCCTGTGTCCAGTTTGACTCCTATAACAAAGCCAACATTTCTAATCAGTTTATTGAGCCTGTTGGCATCACCCATGTTGATGCCATTGCCCCAACACACCATTGCATAGAAGATTGTATTGGTGACAACAGACTGGTAGAACATATGAAGGAGAGGCCTGCACACTCCAAAAGACCTCAGACTCCTCAGGAAGTAGAGGCGACTCTGGCCTTCTTTTACACAGCCTCTGCATTGGTGCTCCAATCAAATCTGTCATCCAGGTGGTCCTCACCCCATCCATGTCCTCACCATCAATAGTAACAGGGAGCAGTGCAGGCTTAGTCTTCCTAGAGTCCATCACCATCTCCTTTGTCTTACTGGTGTTGAGCTGCAGATGGTTCAGCTTGCATCATTTGACAAAGTCCTCCACCAGGGCCCTGTATTCATCCTCCATTGATCAGGAATCAACTGTTCAAATTATATAGAGTTATTCAAGTTCAATTAGTACATTTAACTTTATGGTACTTTATGATATGCCAATCATTTCAGGAAGCATTGTATAGTAATTTATTTCAAGCCATAGAGCAAACGGGATGATGAGCAAGTTTGATCAATTGGTGGCATTTCAGCTCTTCTATTCCACAGCAGTTTGAATTTACCCATTTATTATTGGGAATGAATGCAGAATTTGCCATGACATCAAACTTTGTTGTATTTCTGTTAAAAACAAAATATGATGTTGGAGGCCAAAAATCCAATAGTTCATTACCCTATTGATAATGCATATTAAAGACTACACTTGCAAATATATATTCCTGACATGAACAGATCACAATACCCAGTTTCCCAACCAAACATTTTGTCAGACTGGTGCATTGCATTACCCTCAATTTAGAATAGTCAGCTTCAGGTATCCCAAAGCCAGAAGACATTTTCCACAGTTTGTTTCTGAAAGGAAGTCTACACAGGCTGACGTTTTAGAAAAAAATGTCACCTGTGACTCAGTGAAGAGAACTCTCGGCTGTCAAATCAGAGAGTTCTGGATTCAAATTCATTTTCAGAATCTGTGCATTGCTGGAAAGGCTGGCACTTATTGAATTGATCATCTCTAACATCCTTGAAAATGTGGTGATAAGCCACCCTCTTGAACCACTGCAGTTGGTGTGGTGGAAGTACTTGCAGGGAGCTTCAGAGGAAGAACAATGAGATGTTTCCCACTCTAGATGTGAGTGTTGGAGGTGAACCTCCAAGTGCTCCCATGTGCCTGCTGCACTTGGTGGTAAGGGTGCTGCTGGAGTGGTGCTGGCAAATTTATTGTTCATTTTGTAGATGGTTTGTGCTGCAGTTCCTGTGCACTGGTGGTTGGAGGAAGAATTATTTAGGGTGGTTGATAAGTGTCAACCACATGACCTGTTTCATCTTGGAATGAGCTTCTTGTGAGTTATTGGCACTGCACTTAACCCTGGCAAATGGAGTGCATTCTATCATGTCCTAGATGGTAGAGAGTATTAACGCTCGAACAACAAAGACAAGTTTTTCTTTCATTTAAATATCTTTGCTTTCAACATCTCTGTTCAATACATGAGGGCTACCACCCTTTTATCCCCACACTACCCCATTCCCCACCATGCATATGCCCTTAACAGGGAAAGTGTGACTGCCTACTAAATGCTTGCATATCCCAAATGAACAGAACTCAACAATCTCCCATCCTTTGGATATATATTTAAAATATTAAACACTTAAAGACAATTCAAATGTCCATTAGGATGTGAGAACTAGTTCTAACCCTTGATGTTGATAGAGTTCTTAGGGTACCAAATGCCTTCACAAAGTGCCTTTAACAGCACAAGAGCTGGAGCTCCCTTATTTGTGAGGCAGTCAGCTAGTTGTTCCTTTGTAGTTGACCATTGCACGTGATGAAATTTCTGTGCTTGGACAAGTTCTTTGATGCTGCTTCTCTCTAGTCAAAGCCTCTTCTCTGTATCTGACTTGGTGGATTTGATGGCATCAACCAAAGAGTAGTTGTCTGTGACAGGAGTTATTTGTAGACTGTTTTTCTTTGGGTTACCATGGAACCCATAGAATGTTACCAGATAACAGCATTGTTAATACCTTCAGACATTGCAAGGGTTTCTCCTGCCAGTGTACTCCATATAACTCTTTGGATCCTTTTAGATTGCCAACAGAGAGGTGAAAATCCCCCCCTCTTCTCCCATCAGTTCAATAAAATGTCCCCTTGAGTCTGTCTATCTGGAAGATTTCCAAGTGAGCTGTCACTGAAGACAGTGAGCCTCAGTGATCTATCTTTTCCAAGCTATTGAAATTTCAAGACTACTTTTTCAGTTTGAATTTTGCGCACCATCTCGTTTGCCTCGTGTTAAGTTTGTACTGTGGCATTTTTTTTTGTGCTGGATGCCGAGTTGCAGGCATCCAACATGATGTTGGGTCTGCTCTGTCTTGCCACCCATAGAACCTGACCTACCTTTGATCGAAGTTGCTCGGATTCAGCTTGAATGAGGCTTGCATGTCACTCTAAGGCACATGAGGATTCCATTTAGATTGTCTGAAGATTCCTGATGTAGCTTTCTTGGTGCAGTTGTACCGTTCTGTCAACAGCAAGGATGTCTATCCCTACTTAGCGGAATCTGTCATGTTACTTAGGTCCAACCTGAAAGGCTGACTTGAGCTAAGAGATAACAGTTGTAGCAAAGTTTTGTGAGCTTTCCCATATGAAGTCATCTAGATGACTGGCAAATACTCTTGAGTTTCCACAGTGTTCCTTCTCTTCTGGCCTCAGGCGGGGATTGAATGTAAATATCATGTAACAGTTCCATTTCTTGTAAGAATGTGGATTTTATGTTCATGCAAAGGGGTTGCCAATGTTTTTGACTTATCACTGCAAGTAGTTGGAGAGACTCTGATGCACATGTTGGTGAGACTTTTCGAAGTTCTTTTATGTTTAGTTCCTCAAAATCTCTAGCCACCAGGCATGCTCTTGGTGTAATTCCCATTGGGGTTTCTTTCAGGGTGCATACCCATCTTGTGGACACTATCTTTTGGCCAATGTCTCAGGATTCCTCAAACACTCCAACTACTGATTTCATCCTGTTTTACAGATTCAGGTGACACCTCCTTAGTTACTTGGACATCTTCATCTTGATATTTCTCAGATTTTCCAGCCTGAACCGTAATATAAAGTCTGTATGTAGTATCTATCTACACATGACATGTTGACTGACCCTGTAGAGCCAATAACCAGGCTGGTTCTTGGTAGTTCAAGTTGTAGCAACTTTTGTTTCTCTCAGTGGCTTTGCCCGTTCATCCTAAGACTTCAGCTCTTTATGAGGTACCAGTGTCTTGGTCTACAAATTTCACAGTTTGTCCTCTTTTAAGACTGAAACTTACATGTTGGCTTGCACAGGCAAGTCTGTTGAGACCCAACAGCACTCTCTGTGCCATTGCTGAACAACTCTGTTGGGTCCTTAGCTGCACTTTCCCCATCCCTGTCTGTGCTATGTGACACTGTACCTGTATTAGAAAAGTTCCTTTCACTTTTGTGTCATTCTCCATGGAATTCTGATGGTCTTCAGTTTGTGCTTTACATAGTCAGGACTGATGCACTCTCACATATGTACCTCCATGTCTCACAAATACCACAACTCCATCCTGACCAATGACAACTCCAAGACCCTTCCATTCTGTACAATCTGCTCTCTAATAACACATGTTGTCCCGTCTCATAGAAGCATAGAAAACCTACACCACAATACAGGCCCTTCAGCCCACAATGCTGTGCCGAACATGTCCTTACTTTAGAAATTACCTAAGCCCTTTATTTTTGGTATTTTTTATCTGTAGGACAGAGCTGTGCCCTCAGTGATCTTCAAATTCTCTCTGAATATTCTGCTTCAGTGAAGGGCTTCCTTGATGCATGCAGAGCTGAAATATGTTTCCCAGCCCACTCATTCCTTGTAGTGCCTGCTAGAGCAGATGGCCTGTTAACCATCAGTGGGAAGGTTTCCATTCTGGCCGAACACCATTTGATATCGGGCTATAGCTATATACATTTTGCATGGTATTCTTTGCCATAGGGGCGCAGTCCAGGTATTCCAATCACAGCCCTTTTTTAACTTTCAGCATTGTTTCAGTAAACGTTTGATTGCATCACTCCAGAAGTCCATTACTCCAAGGACTGTATGCCGCTGTTGTCTTTGTTTCAATGTTAAAGTTCTCTGCCATATCTCTGAATTCATTATTAAATTTGCCACCATTATCACTGAATACTTTCCAAGGTAGGCCATTAACACTTATTCAGGGATGGATGATGTCTTTTTCACTCCCTCTGAGGGTCTCTTTGTATTTACAATGCTACCAGCACTGAAACGTATGAACTCATTAGTGACGTGGAGATGCTACACTCCTTGCTCCAGTTCATGTAGGTCTACGGCTGCTGTTTCATTGTATTCAGTTGCTAGCAGCAGGCCTTTGCATTTGGCCTTTCCAAACTTTTGGCATGTCTCACAGCTATCATCAATTATCTGCTCTAGAATTTAAAAAAAGTAATCTGCATCTTTGTTTCCTGAACTCCTGAGCAGTTTCTGAAGTCTATCAATCAAACTATGTCCAAACTGCTTGTGAAATTTGAGCAACACGTTGTATTTCTCATGTGGAGTCGTGTTCTCTGTGACATTTAGTACTTCCTTCTCACATTGATTCTCAGTAATGTCCAGAGCTGATGAAACATCATCTCTTGGTCATTTTCCATATCCAAGCCTGCCCCTGCTTTCTTCAGGGAAGTTTTACTTGAGTAATAGAATGTTCACTGGTACCACCTCCCTTTCGGTGTAACATTTTGTAATACCAAAAACAGTTGTGGGAATTTCCATTCTTCTGGTAGAATGTGCAATCTTTCCCCCTCCAAATTTGAATGCTTTGTTACCAGGTGTATCTGTTTTCATCCATTTATGTACTTCATTCTGGTTTAGTTCACTTGCATAGCTTTCAGGTCATTTTTTCCCACACGCTGTATCAATAACAGCAGATCCTAGAGATTCTATCATCCAAATCTCTGCCCCGGAGGTCCCTGCATTAGTAAGTGGTTCCTTTGCAAACGATGTAATATGGCATGCTTCTACATCTTCAGATGTGTTATTTTCTTCAGTTAGCCTAACTTGTTCAGTTCTGTGCGGATGGTTTTTGCCCAGTGGTAAATACTTCGATGTGCAGCACAGTTTGATCTCCTGCCGTCTTTATTTATTGGATTTGTGCCAGGTAATGGTACCCTTGTCTGTTCCCTCTGGCGTCTACACTTGCTATACTCTTGTCTCTACTCAGTGAAGTATGACTCAGACTAATTCCGACTGTTGTCTTACCCGCTCCCCACTCGTGGGCATGCCTGTAACAAGGAGCTTACTAAGCACTTACAGAGCTCAACAGAGAGGTTTAGTGCATCAGAAGTAGAGTCTCTCACTGCAGTATACCTATTTCAGACCAACTCATGTAGCCAGAGCATTTATCTTACTGACCCACATGAGTTTCTTATCGCTGATGACCTTTCAGGATACTAATGGTGAGGACTTGTCAAAGATAAGGGCTAAGTCTTTATCATGGTCTGGTGATTCTGTGTCATAAATGTTACTTGTCACTCTCTGGATCCTACTTGAATGTTGCCTGGGTATTGGTATGGCAGGGATGGACTGCTTTAACTTGCTGAATATTTACAAGCATTCTCTCTGTGAACATTCGCCCTTCTGACCTCAAGATGGAAGGGAGGTTATTGCAATAGCAACTGAAGATAGACTGTATTTCAGGTGAAATATTTAACTGAAGTCCCATCTATCCTCCCATGCCAATGAGAGAAAGTTTTTCATACAGATGCGATGATTGTTTAACTCTAAACTAGTTATTTTAAAATAAAAGTTATTGAACATGATGATCTTGTCACGCTTTGTGGAATTTGTCTGTGTATAGTGGTTGTTGTGGTTCCTATCTTAAAGCAATGACTCCACAGCAAAAGCACATCCATAATCATAAAGTACTTGCTATATCTACCATGTATGGATAATGGTTGAATTCCATAGGGAATGTGCGTATGATGTGATATTGAGGCTATAATAGATGCTTTGTAAATACAAGTTTTTAATTTTTAGAATATTGAATGCAGATTGCTCTGTTGGGCAGGTATCAAATATATCAGGAAAATCAAAGTAACGTTGCTCTTGAATTGTTTGAATTAGTTTGTTCTTTTTAAGTGGTACGCACAGAAAAAAAATTTGCAGTTTTTTAAAACTTTTAGATATTTATATGGAGGCAGAAATCTTTTTTAAAAATGCCTGACAATTTTATTCTCACAAAGTAATTTTACATTTATGTGGAATTTATTTTCTACACGACACACACTCACACACTCTGCGCTGTAGAGTATTATAAAGGATGAATACAATATGCTTAGATCTCTATCTTTTATGGTCATTCAGTGATTTTTTCCACCCAAATGAACCTCCAGGACTGTTTTATTAATTGGGAATATGCAGGCCTTGTACAACATTTTCTTGCAAATTGAACTTGCTAAGAGGTTCTTTTTAACTTAAATCAGATTATCAGATGCGTGGAGAAATGAATGTGTTTTGTTAAAGAATTTTGTTTTAGTTTTGGTGCATTTCTTAAAATTACCTCAGTGATCTACTGATGAAGGGCCTCAGCTCAAAACATTGACTGTTTAACCCCTTTAGAGATGCTGCCTGCCTGACTGAGATCCTCCAGTATTCTGTCTATGTTGCTCTAGATTTCCAACATCTCTTATGTCAGTTGTCATATTTTGTAATTTCAAAACATTAAATTAATTCAAAGTAATACACAGGAGTCCAAAATGCAGGTCTAGCTTTGTCATAGATTTTAAATGAGGTATGCATGTATCACATGGTAGTGTGATGACATATCCAATTAATGTTTTTTACATATAACACTAATTAATTATGAAAACAAACAAGAATGCTTAATCAAACAATATGGATAGAAGATTATTCAAACATTATTGAAATATCAAATACACAACATCAGTGATCTACCCTGTACTTTAAGTGCCCC
Source organism: Hemitrygon akajei (assembly GCF_048418815.1). NCBI lineage: Eukaryota > Metazoa > Chordata > Chondrichthyes > Myliobatiformes > Dasyatidae > Hemitrygon > Hemitrygon akajei. Next base: position 47,946,645 of record NC_133140.1, read on the forward strand.
TTTTTAAAAGTCCATTTACATCAAAAGTTTAAAATCTTTTCCAGTTGAAAAATCTTAAACTTACTAGTGTTGAGAATTGTCCTTAATCACATATGCCATACAGTAATTTTGTGGTGAATGTATCTGGTACTCTGCTTCCCTTATTTAGCTCAATTTATTGCAATGAAATCAAACTTCACAGTGTCAGAACAAAAAAATGTGAACCTGTCCATTAGCTCACGTGAATGAAGACAGGTTTAGTCTGCAGTGTTATGTCTGATATATATGTATGATTGTTGGAACAGTGGAACCCTTAATTTTTTTGTACTTAAAGAAGGAACATATAATATGAGTTTTGATAAATCCTGTTATGCTTATTTTCACACATCATAGCATTAGCAACATGGATATAGGAAAGGATATGCAGGAAATTCCAGGCACATTCTAAAGGAAATTTCCCTTTGTAGCAATGATTGTCTTGTCCTCCCTTGTGTCAACGCATATTCAACAAAGTCTGTGACTGAGGGCTGTACTCTGGAACAAAAAATCTTTTAAGTTCTTGTCACACAAAATTTAGTCATAAAAGGTGAATTCAAATGCAAACTGCATTTACAAAGAAATTTGTAAAAATATTGATCTCTCAACTCTGCATTATTCATGGTAAAAGCCAAGGAATATAAATTAATCCTAAAACAAATTTCTAGTTACTAACTAGGAAAAGTCAATTGAAATCAATAATTGCTAACAAAATTAAAGAGATGTACTATTGTGAAGTGAGTACTTCTACAGCAAAAAGGCAAGTAAAGAACACTGCTCTCAGCTAACATGTCTTTTAAATACAAATAGTTATGACCCCTTTAACTAAACTTACTTCCTACTATATTACAACTATTAACTACATCAGTGACTTTTCGGCTACCTGTAATTGTTAAAAAGATAACCAAAAATGCATTGCTAATTGTAATTTCATTTCTCTGTTGCACGAGAACAAATTGGATCTGCCCTAGTCTACACTGAGACCGATGATTCTGCTTTTGTGTCTGGCTTTTTTTTAAATGAAGAAAAAATTCTTCTCTTCAATTAAAGAAATGTTTAAAAGTAGAGTTGAAGGTTTACAGCTAAATGCAAAATGCAGGTAGTCAAATCCCAAACAAATACTAATTCCTGAAGTCATGAAGTAATGACTAATCCATTCAGAACAGAAAATACTTGGTTTCTAATCCAAACATTTTGATGCCACACTGAATTTGGCCTTGTTAGTAGCTGTTTTGATTATTTCCAGTGAATGGTTGTTAGATTGCAAGCCTACATTTTACTTACGGTAATTATTTCACCAGAGCCTAAGCATTGTAAACATTGCTTTATGATTCTGTTAATGATGCCTTATTTCCTTCATGTGAAGATTAAATTGTATTTTCTTAATCCAATAATTTGACAAGGACTCTCAAATCTGAATATCGAATTCTGGCTTTTCAAGTTATATTAGTTATAATTTTTTTAATATTATGGGGATAGAATAAGTTGTATAGCACATGTGCATATGGAGTTCCATTAATTACGGTCTTAGAGAAATAAATGTCTCCTATCCCCTTCAACTGCTAATTTTGCCTCGTCATTTTTCAATGCAGATAAAGATTTTACTACATAATAGAATCTGAGTTTTGTTGTTTTAACCAATTCCTGATCTAAATTCCAAGCAGACATTTGGGCTAGAATTCCCTACAATTCCAGGATGGTACACCAGAGTGAGGGAATGGGAGCTTATTGCAATTAAAGCTTAGATGCAGGTAAATCTCTCTATTCTCCATGTACTCATTGCTCCTCCTCAGGGCTATCATGCCAAAGGTAGCAGGATGCCACTTTACAGAGAACACCTGATTCTACTTCCTGCTATTGAGCATTTGTTGGGCTGTTATTGGCTCTGCTACAAAATGAGATTAGTCTGCCTGAGTGCTTGATGTCGGACTGGGTTCAGTGGGCTACGTGCCTGTTTCTGTTACTTGTAACTATAACTCTATACTCTGCACTCTTGTTCTTCATGAGCATAATCTGATAGTTGAACAAGAATGTTCACAATGTCTACTTATACCCTATTCAACTTCTGGGTGAAGTTCAGCCACCATATTCCTTTCAGTATCAAGAATGCAGCCTCCTTGTCCTGCAACACTACCCATCCAATGCTTCCATCATTGACACATTGCAGAGGGCTAGACTCTTGCAGCTATACTTGCAAAAGTCTGGAGGAACTCAGCAGCAGTCCTGATGAAGGGTCTTGGCCCGAAATGTTGACTTTCCATAGATGCTGCCTGACCTGCTGAGTTCCTCCAGCATTTTGTGTGTGTTGCTCTGGATTTTCAGCATCTACAGGATCTGTGGTGTTTGTTAATAATCTTATAATACATTTCAACTCTGCTCAGTATTATCTGCTGTAACACTGTGGATTCCAGTTAATTGGGACACATCAGGCCAATACATTTTGTCCCAATTAAGCGGCTGTCCAAATTAGCCGAAGTTTCATGGAAATCATTATAAAAGTATAGAAATTACAAAACTACCTGGGGTTTAGGATCTTTGATCTTCTTTGCCATGTTTCTCATTATCATGTATATAGGATGAATGCACATGTTTCTGATTCACAGCAGATAATTGATTCAAATCATTGCTCATACTATGAATTCATCTTTTAAATGATAGTCAGATTCTTTGGATAGGGGTATATTAAATTTAATTCTACCACTCTGCAATGGGAAATTATTTGTAATTTTGGTAAAACATTTTCACTTACTTTAATAAGATTCAAAATTATTGAGAAACTATTCATTTTAAATCTACATTGATTTGATTTGACGTTAATAAGTGACATACAAATGATTAGGATCCATTAATATTCCAATGCAATTTGAATACATTTCAAGCTCATCAGAGGCCTAACAGGATGTGCAGTTTGTATGAAGAAAATGTCCCTCCAGCTTTACAAGAGGCAAAGAAGGAAACGTCACCAATGAAAGTCCAGTATAAGTCCTTGACATCATTGACATCAGAAATCATATCAACAAATTTTATGATGTTAATGGTCACTGAAAATGTTCTTAACACATTCAGTCAACCCACAGGTGCTTGAAGGCAAATTTTTCATATTTTGCTTGGATCAGAGATTTTGGCCAAAACTCATAATTGTTGTAAATAATCTGTATCCAGATTTGGTCTAATCATCAACGGTGATGGCCTTTCAATGAAAATTATTCTATAACTGTAATATACACCCAGTGGACACTTAATTAGGTAGACCTGTACATCTCACAAACAGAAATAATCTGCATCTGCTGGAAATCCAGCAACACACACAGAATGCCGGAAGAGCTCAGCAGGCCAGGCAGCATCTATGTACAAGAGTACAGTCACTATTTCAGGCCAAGACCCTTTGTCAGTCCTGCTGAAGGGTCTCAGCCTGCAATATCAAATGTTCTCTTCTCCATAGATAGTCCCTCCAGCATTGTGTGTGTGTGTGTGTGTGTGTGTGTGTGTGTGTGTGTGTGTGTGTGTGTGTGTGTGTGTGTGTGTGTGTGTGTGTGTGTGTGTGTGTGTGTGTGTGTGTGTGTGTGTGTGGTTCACTTGTACAACTCTGCTCATTAATGTACATATGGTATCTAATCAGCCAATCATGTCGCCATGATTCAATGCAGACTTGGTTAAGAGGTTTAGTTCTTCTTCAAACCAAACATTAGAATGGGGAAGAAATGTGATCTAAGTGCCATTGACCATGGAATGGTTGTCAGTGCCAGACAGGGTGGTTTGAGTATCCCAGAAACTGCTGATCTCCTAGGATTTTCACGCACAACAGTCTCTAGCATTTACAAAGAATGGTTCAAAAAATGAAAAGCATCCAGTGAGCGGCAGTTTTGTGGAGAACGGCCTGACTGGTTCAAGCTGATAAGATGACAGTAACTCAAGTACCCATGTGTTACAACAGTAGTGTGCAGAAGAGCATCTCTGAACTTTGAAGTGGATGGGCTACAGCAGCAGAAGACTATGTACATACACTCTTACACAAACAATATGTACTTAATAAGGTTGCCACTGAGTGTTTGTCACCACCATATAGGTAGCAACTGTTGTGGAAAATGACTGCCACTGTTAGACTGTCTCCCCTTTAAGAGCTGTGCATTGTGATTATCTACACATTGGGTAGCACCAATGTTTTGTGAAAGGTTCTAGAGAGATAGTGTGCAGAGACCTTGAATTAACTACAAGGTTAGATCTCCTTGTGCTTTGGGTAGAAGTAAGAACATTCTGAAGTGTCATCTGTTAGAGTTTAAGAACATGTTGAACACACAAGCTGTACAATCACCTCAGAGATCTTTACAGCCTCTTTTGTTACAGCACTGGCATTAATTAAGCAGCAATTGAAGTAGGAAAATTCAGTTCCTTTACCTGGATACTATAAACTGAAATAATGAAAAATGCATCAACAGCCTCTAAGGAAAAAGCATTAAGCTTACCAAGAATCAGGGACTTTTTCTAAATTTTAACCTGAAGTGTTGCTAATAGTGAATGCTGAGCCTGGACCGATATTATGTCTGATCAAAATGAGAAGGAGAAAATAAAAATGCTGCTTCTGTCATTAATCATTTAACTGCTTCAGGGCTGTTGCCTTAATTTATTAATGCTAAAATTGCTTTTGTTTTTGATGGCCCTATTTCTGTTATTTATTTTGAAGCCTTGACTTCATACCTTGGACTTCTGCGTTACCCAGATTTTTCCTTCACCTCACTGCGTGTCACCAAATCATTTTAGTTTTCTGGCAGCACTTCAAAAACCTCCAAGACTGCCAGCCAAGCATGCAGTGCTGTTTGCCAGCAGAAGGTCGCATTAAGGGCCTCTGCCAAAATACGGTTCGATTATAATGTCTCAGTTTATCAAAGGCATCCACAACTTGTACTAGGGCCGAGCTACATAAGCTGATGAGAAGGAGAGAAGAAACACCCTTTAGAGAACTTTATCAATGAACTATATTAAATTACCTTTGAGTTGGCTCATGACATTCCACATTGACCCAAAGTGTAGTGAATAATTATTAGATGTCATAGTTGGCTCAATGGAAGCAGGAATAATCATTATCCTTCTAGCCTTGTCATGACAGTATCCCAATCATCATTCACACTGATTCCTCTGGGCAGTAAGACCCCTCTTCTGGAGAGACCATATAGAGATTGCATTTGCCGGGTGCTTGACAGCAACCGACTAGTGTCTGGTGTGTCTTTCTGTGATGCAGTTATATAATCCTGGCACACACCAAACACTAGGCCTCAAACTCCAGGCTCACTGATGATGGGACCCTGAACACTAGGTCTCAAAATCCAGTCTCACCAAGTCAACAACCCAGGCAGTCATCAGAACTTGTTCCTCCTGTCTGCATGGAACTCCAACACTGAAACCTGTAGGCAACTCATTGACCTGGGGAGGACCTCATCCACTCTCTGTCAGGTGTGACATCTGACCACGGAAGTTCCTACATCTGCGTGGCTGGCCTTCAAACGTGGAATGGAGACTTAGCCTCCAGTCTGACCTCTAATTCCCCTACATTCCCTGTCACTAAACCCTAACCTAACTCCTAACTCCCTTCTCTGTCCAAAAAACAATGTTTAAAAAACATTTTTTTAAAATTATTTTTAAATTTGAGCTGTGACTCAATGGAGGTCACAGCTTGGTGCCATCTTGGATCTTGAATCAGCTCAGCTCTTGCAAGAGCAGTATCGTGGTTTGTCAAATGCAGTTCACAAACCCTGTAGATGTTGCCAACATCATCATCATCTCACCATTTCCACATGCCACCTCAGCTCCTTCAGTGTCTCCCACCGCAGATCCTCTTCCAATAACCTGCAAAGTCAGAGCGGAAATAGCTGCACTTGTAAGCTGTGACCAAAGCACTTTTATTGTGATGCCAAGTAGATGTTAATGATCAAATCTCAGGTAATATAGTGATCACAAGGTAACATTGTTAGAAAACGTGCAGGCAATTTGCAGGTCAAACTTGCTTTGGAGTGATTTCAGGCTTGGAGGCCCCATACACTCAGGGCCAGGCACTGCGCCAATGTGGCCCGCCATGTCCTGTTGGTGATGGAGACCAGTGAGTGATCGTTTCATGATCATCACTTTCTAGATTTAGCCTCTTCATGGGGGATGAATATCAAAGGTGTCCTAAAGGCCAAGTGTGTGTATATTCACATCTGTCTGAGTAAGCATCAGTTTGAAAGAATAGTATGTATATTGTTCTAGAAACAATTTTTGCCATTTTCTTCCAGCAGTACTCCACAGTCTGTGGAATCTCACTACTATGCCAGGTATTATCTCCTTGGCTATTTTCATGTTGGCATTTACGGAGTTCCTGAATCATAACCTTTTCACCTCCCCCAGACACAGGACATCTTTCTTGGTCCATACCTCCTGCACCAGCACATTTATGGCCCACTGATTGAACCTTTCCCTTTCAACTTCTATCTCATGCAAGGCAAACCTTAGTAGCATGCCTTTAAGGACTGACATTGCACAATCCTTGGCAAATGGCAAAGAGTCTGCAGCTGTGCTGGGGATGAGCAGACTCTATTTCTAAGGAAGCTGACATCCTTCAATGTGTGCAGCAGGATGTTGGAGATCTTATACCAGTCTGTTGCAGTGAGTGCAGTCTTCTTTGTGGCTTTATGTTGTGGGAGTAGCCTCGGTGCTGGTGATGCAAAAAGACTAAATAAACTCATCAGAAAGACTGGATCCATCCTTGGCTACAAAACCGGACTCTTTTGAGTTAGTGGTGGAGAGGAGGTCACAAAACAAACTGTTATCCATGATGGACAATCAGGCACATCCTCTCCATGACCTACTGAATAAACAGCAGAGCACCCTTTGGAACAGACTCACTCAGCTCCGCTGTTACCAGGATCATTACAGAAAAACTTTCCTATCAAATGCAATAAGAAACACAACAGTTCATCTCTGTGTGACAGGAGAACACACATCATAGTACAATAGTCTCTGTTTTATTATTTCATACTTTATTATTGCACAATACTGCACATTAAGTTATTATTGTATATATTATTATTCTGTACGTTATTATTAGTTAAGTCTGCACACTGCTGAGTGTTTTTTAATGTTGCTGCTGTAATGAAATAATTTCCACTCGGGATCAGTAAAGTACTTATTATTATCATTATTATTAATATATTATCAACTTTCATTTAGTGCAGTTTCCTTATTATAAATCAGTCTAAAATAATTTCTAATGTATATTTTGTTTTTTCTTGTGAGAGATCAGAATGGGCGATAATGCAGCACATACCACACTAAAGATGGTTGAAGTCCCTTTTGTAGGTAATAAACTTTGCAAACTGATTGCACTGTTAGCATTTTTCTTCATCTATTTAGAAGAAGGAACAATGCTCTATAAACAATGTTTCTATTGAACATAACAGAAGATGTGCTAGTAAAATAGTGAAGAGCTTTTATATTTTATAGTAAAGCAGTACTTTGGAGGTTGATTCCCATGTGTAGTGCTGACACTGCGAAATTTACCTTTTCCATTATTTGGGTCTACTCTGATCTTTAACAAGTCAAACACACTTGCTTGTTTGAACTATAAGCACTCTTCCTTTTATTCAATTAGGTTTCCCGTCATTTTTCAACGTATTTGACAGTTTTAGACCTTCCTTTGTTCATACTGTAAATGCTGATTTTTGTCTTGAAAGCCTTGCTGTTATTTTATAGCTTTATTTCTGGCAGGGTGTTTTTAAACACTCAGTGTTTCTGATATACTTTTAAATTCAGCCTCACTACTTTGAAGCTTGGATTGCTAGCTTCTATTCGAGCACTAATCATTTTGCCTGCTGCAGCTGATTTTCCACCATTGTTGACAACAGCCTCCAGAAAGCGAGAATGAATTAATTGCACTCATAATTGTGAAAGCATGAGCTATACATGTTTATGTGGTCATATTTAGTGGGGTACATACAGAGAAAATCATTTTTGCTGAAGGGTAAGTAAAGAATATAGGGGCAAAATTACATCTAGATCTGACTATTTAGACATTTTATCAAGAAGGAATCACTGCTTAAAAATTAGGAGCAGAAAGTCTTGCAAAGAAAGGTTGGACAGATTAGGCTTGAACCCACGGTGTTTGGAAGTGAATGGGAACTTGATTGAAATATACAAGATAGTAAGGGGTCTTGCTGGATGAATGTTTCTTCAAGGGACAATCGACAACTAAGAGCCACTGTTTTAAAATAAGGTGCCACACTTAGAGATGAAACATAATTTGTTTCTCTCTCAGAGGGTCTCTTTTGGTTGGGGTCAACCATGGATATTGCGTCCTATGTGATTCACAAGCCAGTATGCAAGACAGGGCAGTAGGATATGAAGAGAAAGCTGTTGCCCATACAGAAGGCTCCCTCTCTCCATGCAGCTGATGAATCTAAAGAAATGGCAGAGACCGATACAGTTTGGCACCAGCAGCATCGCAGGAATTGCCAGTCAGCATTGAACTCAACATAACTCAACATAGCATTATGGACGCCAGCTCAGAAATTTTCCTCAGGGTTTACTCCTGAAGCCTTCGTCGTGAGTGTGTTTAGCCACAAGGCAGCAGAGATTTCTTTCTGCTAGATGAACTGCCGACCATGACTGACGGGCCCCATATGTCCAAAGTGACTAGCTTTAAGGCACCAGTAACCTGTTTTTGCCCCTTCTCCTATCAATAGAAACAGTCTTGTCGAGCTTAGTAGCTCAGCCACACATGAAGGCGAGGAGCTGTGCTTAGTTGCCCAAGGCTATTTGAGATGCGCACCAATGGGAACATTTAATAGGTAGTGGGAGCTTATCCCTACTACCTCCCCTGACTATGACAACCTTAAGGAACCAGAGGTTCTTGAAGCTTTTGAGTTCCCTGCCTGGCAGGAATGTGAAAACAGGATCTTGGAACACTCTTAAGGAAAAGATAGCAAGTGAGAACAAGGTTAATGCACGCAGGTTGGGGTGCAGGATTGAAGACTTCAGAGAGCATACGAATATGGTGTTTAGTGTCTTTAAATCAGTTCTTCCATCTAGATAGCACATCAGAATTATGTTGGTTTATTATTGCCTCATGTAGAAGATTCAGTGAATAATGTTGCTTGCTTGCCACCAGACAGACCATGCAATACATAAATATATCAAAGGATCAAAAAAAAACACAGAATGCACAAACAGAACAAGTGTTGTGCAGGAAAACAAGTCAAGTGCAAGGGCCGCAATGAGGTAGATCAGGAGATCAAGAACTTATCTTTAGCACATGAGAGATCTGTTCAGGATAGAAGCTGTCAGGGAGTCCCAGATAGCACAGAGCATGGCAACTCATTGTGAGCTATCCCCAGCACTTCCTCTCATTATGTGACTGATTGGGACTTCCATTTACCTGCCTAGATCCACCTACCTAACTAAAATCTATTACACTCGGCAGAGAAACCTCCAATCGAGACAGCGTTCAGATAGAATGAAGGAGAGGTGGGGTGAGGTGGTGTTCCTCATGCTTGCTACGTCTATGAAAGTTGATCTGAGTATTTCAAATAGAAGCTGGAGTAGGTATCACGGTCCCTCCAGCCAACCCCACCATTAATAAAGGTAATTTAGATGGTCCCTAGACCTCAGATATTAGGAAGTCCAAGAGGTGATGATTGACATCAGGAGGAAGAAGGCAGGGGTTCAGGAGCCAGTCCTCACTGGAGGATCAAACACAGAGAGGGTCATCAGTTTTAAATGCCTCAGTGTTATTATTTTGGAGGGCCTGTCCTGGGCCCAGCACATAAGTGCAATTATGAAGAAAGCATGGCAGTGCCTCTGCTTTCTTAAGAGTTTATGAAGATTTAGCATAACCTCTAAAACTTTGGGAAACTTCTGTAGATTTGTAGTGGAGAGTATACTGACTGACTGCATCACAACCTGGTATGGAAACGCCAATGCCCATGAATGTAGTGTACAAAAAGTAGTGGATATGGTCCAGTCCATCATGGGTAAAGTCTTCCTCACCATTGAGCACATCTACACAGAAAAGCAGCATCCATCATCAGGGACCCCCACCTGCTAGGACATGCTCTTTTCTCACTGCTACCATCAGGAAGAAGGTACAGGAGCCTCAGGACTCACACCAGCCAGGTTCAGGAACAGTTATTACCCCTCAGTCATCAGGCTTTTGAATCAAAGGGGATAATTTCACTCAACTTCACTTGCCCCATTATTGAAATATTCCCAGAACCTATGGACTCACTTTAAAGGGCTCTTCATCTCATGGTCTAAATATTTATTGCTTATTTGTTTATTATTACTTTCTTTTTGTATTTGCACAATTTGTTGTCTTTTGCACACAAGCTGAACGTCCAAGTTGGTACAGGCTTGCATTGATTCTAATATGGTTATGGATTTATTGAGTATGCAGAGTATATTCACTCTGTTAAGAAAATTTAGACCCTGATAGCACTATTGAAGTCTTCCATTCAACTTCCCATTTCTCAATCAAGAAAAGAACTTTGTGAGTCCATTGCTCATTTTTATTCTAATTCTGTATAGGAAATTCTATGAAAGAAAATAAACTGATCAGCGACAAAGCATCCATCAAATAAATCTGTGACATCTGACCCCATCTCACCTCAGTTTTATGACTTTCATATCTTTGACGGAATAAAGGAAAGATAAGACATGACAGGTGCTGTGTTTTCAAAAATCTTTTATTCACTTTAATTTTGGTTTCCTGGGTGACTTTTCACATCTCTATGGATTTTAGATAAATTTCATACAGCCACTGGATCCGTGTTTTGAAAGTGATCTTTTAAAGCACAGTTATTAAGAACTGCAAAAACAAGAATACCATTGTGTTTTTCTTCAATTTTTCACGTTGTATAAGTTAGAAATTTTATCATCTGCAAAACCTTTGTCAGATAAAGGAGACAGCTTGAAAACAATTGCATTAAATTGCTAAATAATAAATACTTTATCCACAGAAACTGAAATACAGAATGGGAAAACATGCATTTCTACCCAAGCACACTAATGGCTACAAGAACAGCCACTCACTCATACTTCAAACATTTATTTCTCATTTTTAATAAAACAGCTGATCCAAATTCAAAGTTGACTTAATAAGTCGCTTATTATTTGGTGTTGGTGACTTCAATGTTTCTGCATGTTATAGCTGAGAGCATGCCCATATCTGTGACAATGGTTCTGGACTTCAATGCTTGAGATTTTATGAAAGGTTTATTGGATTTTCCAGTCCCTAAAGGGGCAGCCCTTAAAATATCTCTGCAATTGTAAGTCTAATAACACTTTCAGCTCTTGAACAGAGCCTTTTACTTGGCAAAGATAAGGAACTGAAAGTTGCACAGTCAATACAAAGCTATTAATCTTTGTCACCTGGTTGTCACTGTGGTTCAGCCAAACAATGTAGTTTCTTGACCCACGTGCATTCATGTAGCGATTTTATTCAGAATGTCAGCATTCATCAGTGCAAATTTTGTCACTTTGCAACTCACTTGAAGAACTCTCAGATTCTATATCTTGCCTCCAGTGACACGCATCAGATTGCAGTCGTTCATATTGTCTCATTCTGTCAAATAGTGCTCAAAATTCTGCAGAAGTGATTTAAATTTTGTCTGTTGTAATAAAACCAATTAGCTTTCTGAAACAGATAAAGCAGATATTGTCTAATCAACAGGGAAAAAAAGAGGTTCATACTAATGAGATCTAGTTCAGGATTTTTATAGATTTTAGTTCTACGAACATCTTAAATATTTCACAGGTTGAAAACATAATTGTGATTGTCTATAAATTTCTGCCAGAAAGCAAAATAAATACAAAAGATATAATTATGCTCATAATCATTACTTGTATATTTGCTTAAGTATAATGGCATAGCAGCACATCTGGTAACATTTAAGTTATTGAGCACAAGCCTTTAGATAACTAACTTTTGATAGCGTCTGGTAAGGGAAGCAACAAAAGCAAAGTAAATACCTGTATATTCATCTGCTTTAAACATTCATTTAAAAGAACACAATTCAGCTTCAGACCCCAAGCCAGCTTTTGCTGAAACTCTTGTCAACCTGAGTAACTCCTTAAATTTTAAGACCTTTGTGCAGAGTTAGCTTGTTGCAGAAGTTGCAGATTTCAGTCTTCACTGAACAATCAGAAAGAGAAGCATAATGAGTATCAAGTGAATGGCTCATTGAGCTTTCCTGTTGAAATGTTCAATTTAAAATACAAAATTGAAGAGATCTATGAACAGTTTACTTAACACATTGATATAGTATAGGAACTTGTGAAGAAGGTTATAAATTTAAGAAACCATTATCTTTTATCAGTTATTGTACATTATGTTGCTTTTCAAATGGTGTTCTTTCAATGAGTATGCCCACTAATTGATTTAAAGACAATGTTTTAATTTGTGTTAATTGTTCATGAATATGTGCAACTATTTATTCTAATTAAGGATTTTGATTATTGTTGTGATTTTTTTTAAAAAAACAATGCAGGTAAACCAATTCCGAGTCACTTCATGACAGGCACTTCAGAAGTAACATTTTTATTTCTCTAGCTTCTATGAATTGTGTTGTAAAAACAATGAAGGGAAAAGTTATCGGTTGATGGGTGTAACACTGGATTTTACCTGGACAATAGCTTTCTTAGTAACCATTACAACATCATTTTCACTAGTCATTCCTGGAGACTATTTTGTATTTCTTCTAATTACAAAGCATATCTAAGTTGTAATACTTGGCAGATATTTTATTTTTTCTGTATGAGTAATTACAATTCATTGTCATGTCATTTTTTTTTCGCAAATTCTTCAAATTTAATACATGGCATGCTTACACATGATTTGTGTATTTTGCTTCCTCAGATAGTTCATGAGTAACTGGAGTGTCAGAAATCTCCTTTCCTTCTGTCTGTCTCTGCCTATTACCTTGTCCTTTTGTAAATGTACTGTTTAATTTTAGTTTTCTGTATTTATAAAAGCAACATTCCCTCTAATTTTGTTACAGCTGTCCAGACCATGCATTGCTCTGAGCAGGAAACTTTTAAATGACCTGAAAACTGTGCAGAACTTTAAATTTAAAAAAAATGAAAAATACAGCTGTGTGGAAGCATTTCAGTTACTGTGTGGCCATGCACCCGCATGGCTTAGAGGGAATAGTGTATATAAGTAAATATTACTTATTGCATGTAACAGTACTGATCAATAAACTGTGCAGATCAAGCATAATACTGGCTGCCTGCCGGGATGTTGTTTATTCTGGTTACCTGTTAAGATTTAAGTGAAGGTGGAATGATTTTGCAGCAATTGTAAATTGCTCATGTGGACGTGAAGGGAGATAAGTGAAAATACTTATTTACATTGGTCATAGCAAGTCAGGTGATTCACTATTATAAGCACCGGAGTATCTCAGTCATGTGATCCTCAAGCTGTGTTTGGGATCATGAGTGATGCTGGAACCGATTGTTACTTTTCTAATCAGGCCGCTGGGAGTAGTTGTTATGCCAGTGTTGCGGGAATAGGTTAATTTTTGGGCCATAATGTGTAATTACAGTTAGAAAAACACTGAGTTCGAATTATAGAATGGCAGAACATAAACAAAGACAATTGGCCCATCATTCCTGTGCCACATATATCCAACTAATCGCACTCTGTGGGGGTGGGTCTCTGTTCCTAAATAAAATACACATAAGGGACTTCATTTGCTTTTGTTAAGTGTATTGCTCAAAGTCCATTAAAGTCCCTGAAGACAGTGTGACTTGATCGTTTTCTGTTCGGGAGCATAGCTATACATCCCAAATGGTTGGTTTTGTTTCTTAATAGTATCAGTCTGCAAACTGTACGCCAAAGGTAGAATGACTTGCAGCCTCCCCCTCTAATTCCCCATTTCTTTTTTGCAAAGACAAATGATTTGCACCTGTATGGTATGGAGACAGCTGAGAATCACAAGTACAGCAGCATAAAAATCAGCAATTTTGAATTCATATATTCACAATATTCATAACAAAAGACGGTTGTTGACAGCTAATCCATTAGACAGTGCCCCAGGCCCAGGCAGCCTTGTTGTTGCATAGTCTCTGAACATGTTGCAAAACTACAAAGATTTTTTTCAACATAGTTACTGCAATCAATATTAAAGTCGTTGTTTTGAAATCCCAAGTAATATTTGTGTTAAATGTAGCAATAGCATTGAATAACATTTAGCTCTTTTCGATTTCTTTAGTCTGTGGTAGACATTTTTAGTGAAGCTTTTTTTTGTTTTCCACATGCAGGCTACAGATGAGGAGAACCAGCCAGGAGGTATGACAGACTCATCTCTATCTGTCTTTATTTTCTCTCACCTAATCCTACCCTCTGACATCTCTGTCGGGATTCTTCAAAATTGGATTTGAGTTTAAATTACATATTTGCTAGGTTTTCAGTTTTTCTATCCACTGAACAAATCGGAAATCAATATGTTGAAGCATCAGTGTGTGAGGGGTGGAAAGACTTGCTTGTTCCATCTTCGTTATTAATTTCATTTTTCAGATTGACCACACTAATGCGGCAATAATGGAACCTGATATTAATTACTAAAATATTGAAATGTACACCCAAGGTTAAAGATTGAAAGTTGGTCTCGTGTTTATTGATAATAATATCCTATATTGATTCCATTGCTACCAAAGCATCTATTCCAGGCCCAGAATGCAATTAAGATCAAGTGACTACAGATTTCTATTCAAATTTTACCCCTGCTGAGAGAAGGCAATGGGAAAACAAAAGGGTAATTCTGCTCTTTGTATTTAATCTATTTTAGTGTGGTGATCTGCAAAATGCACAGAACAGGTAGGAGAAAGTCAGACACTGGCTCAAAATTTGCTGTCACAGGCAAAATACATTATTGAGGTCATCAGAAATTATCACCAATTTCTTGAGGTCCTTAGAGCAACAATATATTAATAAATAAAGGTTTATTGCAGTGCAAGCACAATCTAGAAGCCTCAATAGCATATGCAAATTGATTTTTAAAAAAGCCGCACGTCTTCAGCTAATGCCATTGAGGGATCCACATCAACAAATGCAGAACAAATACAGAAAATAATTCATGAGAATTTAAAACTACTGTAAAATAAAGTTCAGGAAACAAAGCGATGGAAAGAAAAGTGTGAGTGTGAGAATAAAGAGAAGTAGGGAATGAGTGAAATATATAATCTGTTCAATAATTTAAACTTTCTAGTGAGATAATTATTAACTTCAAAATAATGAAACTAAGTAAGCAGTCAATACCAGAGTTTGTTTTTTGGTTGTAATTAAGATTTATTGTGCTTTTCTAATTTTCTTTTGACATAATTATTAATCCAAATAATGTAACTAAAAGTAAATTTTCAATGCCAGAGAGTTAGTTGTTGTCAGTAATTAAGATTTATCATGCAATTTAAATAACAGCTTTCAGTTAAGTGACACCTTTAATAAAGTAAAAAATGGCAACATACTTCAGGAACCCTGTCAAATAAAAAATTGATGCTACATAATGGGATACCTGAGCCAATGATGTAAAACTTAGTCATGGAGTGTCAATTTAAGATTGAGGACAGAAAGAAAGAGAGATAAAAACATTTAGATAATCAATTTTGGTGTAAAGACACTAAAACTGAATGCCCAAGCCCTAAATTGTCTGCAATAATGGACATATGATGCTAATTATGAAATTTGTAAATGTGGCTCCAAGGTTAAAGATTGAAATTCGGCCTCCAGTTTACTCCTTAGAATATCCAATGTTGATTCCTTTCCCAACCCAACCTGCAATTAAAAGCACATGAACACAGATTTCAGCAGTTTATCGGGAAGATACAGATGAAATAAGGCTTATTCAGAAAATTGCTGACTTTTGCATTCAGTAATACATGTATGATGTCAAAAGGATTCTATAATAAAATTGCCTTATTGACCCCGATAGTCTGTGGTGCCCACCTGACTGGACCAACTTGAGTTTGTTATGAAGGGCCAGTTGAGTTGACTCATTGTTATTGAATGTCTTCTAGTGGAGCAAAGCAAAGCAGGCTGTAAGCAGTATCTAGGCCTCAGACAATACATACTGAATATCCTCCCCTGAAACACTGCTGATCTTATGACAGATTGCTGCTACTAGAGGCTTGTGAATTGTTTGCAAATGTCTCTAAAAATGCTGTTACTAAACTAAATAGAAGCATCTTGCACTTATTTTAAATCATTAAAATAAAGGAAACTAAGCATTCACCTTCTTATTGAGGATTCGGGACCCAGCTGAAATGAGTGGGTTTGCAGAGACAAAGGTGAAAAGGTAAAGTTCCTCCCCACACCTCATTTGGCACACTGGGCGGAAACCTTGCAGCTTCTTTTGTGTTTATCTGTTTAATGGGGCTGAGTGACAAGGGTGGGACTCATGCAAAGAGCTTGCCAGATTTGATCATGGCATCTCTTGCTCTGAAGTCAGGGTGCAATTGCCACTACACCACCACCACGGACATCAGAGACAAAGTGGGAGGTAAATTCAGATGCACCCCCAATCTCCAGTTCATCCTGACTTCAACATTTCAATGTGCTAGGGAGGATTTGGAAAGTGAATAAGAAGTGGCTCGTTCCACCTGTTGTTATTGCAGGGAAGCAGAACCTTGATCTTCTTGATCCTAATGTAAATATCTTTGGATCAAGTGGGGAAGACACCAATTCCTTTAGAAGGACCTACCACTTAGTAACAAAGGCTCTAAGACAATCTCTGAGGCACAGAGACAATCTCTGTTTACCAGCAAGTAACCTTTATTGTCTCAACTAAAAAGCGTGTGGGTTCACAAACTAACTACCTGTGTGCACACCCACTAGAATCCCCTGACCCTCCGTGAACAGTCAGTGAAGAGAAAAGGCATTACTCAGAAAAGGTGTCTACACTGGCCAGGCTTCCTCATGGTCCCGATATCCATGTGTCCGTCGTGTCTTCCTCATCCGCGATGGTTGGTCTATGGAGAATTATTGCTGTTATGTATCTGGAGCACCTGATTCTTATCGTGTTCCTCATCAGTTGAAATGATGGATCTCCATCCCATTGCCTCAAGATCACCTGGCTTACCTGGGTCACTCTATTCCAGGGCTAAAACCAACGTTGTTCTATATTTCTTCCCCCAGTCTATATATTGTTCTTTTCAACTCTGGAAGGTCCAAACCAGACAAACTAGGCGACCCAGACACTGAGTCTAATGAGATTACAGATTGCTTCTTTGGTAGGTCCAGCACTTTATTTAATAAATAGCTACTCATCTGAGAATGGTTTCAGGTTTAGCAGGTCATTTCCTGAAGCTCCTTTTGGCTGCATTGAATTGCTCTGATTAGGTTATCCCATAGCAGGAATCAGCTCAGAGTTCACAAAATGGGGGGAAACAAAGCATTGGTTTGTCTCTTCCCCTGTCCTTGATTCATCCAAATTTCTAGACTGTAGTTCCTTCTGGCCAACAATCTGAAATGTCAACAATTCCTTCTGCCCCACAGATGCTGCTTAACACACTGTGTTCTTCCAGCATTTTGATTTTTGTTCCTTATTCCAGCCTTTGCAGTCTCTTGCACCTCCATTGTTAATACTACTGCAATTCTGAGGCCGGTAAATGTGAAAGAACCAAGCCAGAAAATGGCAATAAATCCAGTCAATGGTCAACTTGTGAAAAAGAATGTTTGCCACTTACTTCTGAGCTCTAATTGATTGCCGAGCTATAAAAGGAAATCACATTGAATTTTAATTATTCCATGAGAAAAAAAAAACTCCTCTAATTACAATGTTCAGAGAGATCTGTTGGTATGGACATGGAATGTTTCATGTAACAACCAAAGCATTTTTAAGTGCCACAATTATGCTTTTCAACTTAATGAATGGTTGCAGTCCTTTCTTGTTATCTTCATAGTTGAATTATCATTGTGACTGTATTGTAATTCCGCCTAATCTTTCTCACAAAGTCTGTCGTAGGTCAAGAAGATCGCAATGGGATGAGTGAGGAAAATGAACCAGGCAGGAGCTGTGAAACAACCCAGGCTGTAGAGTCTGGCAGTCAAGATGACTCTAACGAGAAATATTGCCCCCATCTCATGCTGGTTTTTATGACTGAACCTGCAGAAGAAAGTCCGGAGAATCTTAAAGGTCAGTTCAAAACAGTTCAGAAAAGAAATCATTGTCATAGTTCAGGCAGTATCAAACTGAAGGATTCTAGTGAAGTTTCAAGCTAAAGGTGAAATACTTCACGTAGCCACATTCCTTTTACTCACTCCTACGAGTCCACACAATTGAATATGTATCTTACAAAAATAAATCATTGCTTTTCCCCATGTTGGTGACAAACACAAACCCTCAGTAGGTACAAGAGCTGAAAAAAAATCTTGTTTACAACATTGCCCTCTTGAGTACTGAAATTCATTTGCAGTTCTCAAAACTGCACGGTCACTTCTGCTGTTGTCAAGAAGAAATAAAACACCGTAGAACTGCAGTTGTAGTATTCAATCCCTTGTGATTTGTGTGGAGCAGAGATTGCATGTTGGAATGCTTAGTGATTTTCCCCATGAGCTGATTTGCTGTGGATAGTAGAAGCTGTAATATCAAGACTTTCTTGCTTAGTTATCATCTTTCAATTCAATGGTACTATAATCTCGCAGAGGTTTTCACTGCTGGAATAATGCCTGTAATAGAGGGTCTGCTGTAGGTTAAGTCACTGCATTTATGTCAGTGAAACTTGAACTTAAATCCAAACTTGAAGGATGAGTCTAAAGTGTCCTTTTCGATAATTTACAAGTGCTCCCAGTAATATGAATGTCATGGATTCACACAGCATGGAAACAGGCTATCTGGCCCATCATAACCTTGGTGGGCTCTCTCTTTTGCATTAATCCCATCTTCCAACGCATGGCCTACAGCCTTCAATGTCTGGGGAATTCAAGTGCTCACCTAGATAGATCTTAAATCCTGTCAGTGACTCATCTTCCACCACTCTCTCAGGAAAAGCACTGAAGGTACTCAGCACTCTGAGGGCAAAAGGTTCCTTTCAGATCCCCTTTAAATGTTTTACTCTTTACCGTAAATCTGTCTCCTCTAGCTTTAGCTATTGCTGATATGGGGGAATGTTTCTTGAAGACTGCCCTGTCCACCTCAGATAATTTTATATACCTAAATCCTGTCTCCTCTAAAGTTGTTTTACTCCAGTGAAGATAGACCTAACATTTTCAGTCTCTCCTCAATTCTTCCTCTCAGGCAACATCTGGTGAATTCTCTCTGAACCCACTCTAGCACTATTACATCTTTCTGGTAACCAGAACTGAATACAATACTCCATTTGAAGTCTGACTAGTCTATTATAACGTCAGAGCATAATCCCCTTGTAGTTGTATTTATTGTCCTAACTAATGAAGGCCAGTATTCCATATGCTTTTTTAACAGGTTACCTGCACTAACATTTTCAGACGTACATGGGCTTGTAGACCAAGTTACCTCTGTTCCTCTCTCTCTACTTCCTAGGACCTCATCAGTAGTCACAACATCTATCACCACACATTTATCTGCCATTCCCCAGCCCATTTCACCAGCAACTACACATCTCCCTGTAGTCCAAGTCTACATTTAGCTCTGTCAACATCTCCAGCAATCTAAATGTCACCTGCATCTGGTTGGGATGATGTTGGAGTCAATTGTTAAGGATGAGGTTATGGAGTACTTGGTGACACAGGACAAGGTAGGACAAAGTCAGCATGGTTTCCTTAAGGGAAAATATTGCCTGATAAACCTGTTGGGAATTCTTTGATGAGATTACACGTAGGACAGATAAGGGGGATGTAGTGGATGTTGTATATTTAGACTTTTGGAAGGCCTTTGACAAGGTGTCACACATGAGGCTTCTTACCAAGTTAAGAGCCCATGGTATTACAGGAAAGTTACTAATATGGTTAGAGCACTGGCTGATTAGTAGGAGACAGCATGTTGGAATAAAAGGATCCTTGTCAGGTTGGCTGCCAGTGACTAGTGGTGTTCTTCAGTGGTCACTGTTGGGACTGCTTCTTTTTATGCTGTATAGCAATGATTTAGATGATGGAATAGATGACTTTGATGCCAAGTTTGCACATGATACAAAGATTGGTGGAGGAGCAGGTAGTGTTGAGGCAACAGATAGGCTGCAGAAGGACTTAGACAGATTAGGAGAATGGGCAAGAGAGTGGCAAATGAAACACAGTGTTGGAAAATGTGTGGTCATGCATTTTGGTAGTAGAAATAAATGTACAGACTATTTTCTAAATGGGGAGAAAATCCAAAAATCTGAGATGCAAAGGGACTTGGGAGTCCTTGTGCAGAACACAAGGTTAACTTGCAGGTAGAGTCGATGGTGAGGAAAGCAAAGGCAATGTTAGCATTCATTTCAATAGGTCTAGAATACCAGAGCAACGATGTGATGCTGAGGCTTTATAAGGCACTGGTGATGCCTCACCTTGAGTATTGTGAACAGCTTTGGGCTCCTCGTCTAAGAAAAGATGTGCTGGCATCGGAGTGGAATTAGAGGAGTTTCACAAGAATGATTCTGGAAACGAAAGAATTATCATACAAGGAATGTTTGATAGCTCTGGTCTGTACTCCTGAAATTTAGAAGGATGAGGGGGAATCTCATTGAAATGTTTCATCTGTTGAAAGGTAGAATAGATGTGGAAAGGATGTTTCCCATGGTGGGGGAGTCTAGGATGAGAGGGCACATCTCAGGATAGAAGGGTGTTCATTTAAAACAGAGATGCTGAGAAATTTCTTTAGCCAGAGGGTGGTGAATTTGTGGTATTTATTACCATAGGCAGCTGTGGAGGTGAGGTTGTTGGGTGTATTTAAACCAGAACTTGATAGGTTCTTGATTGGACATGGCATCAAAGGTTACGGGGAGGGGACTAGGGAGTGGGGCAGAGGAGGGGAAAAAGGATCAGCCAGGATTGAATCACAGAGCAGACTCAATAAGCCAAATGGCCGAATTCTGCTCCTATGTCTTTTGGTCTTATAGTCAAGTCATTCACAACAGAGTCATAGAGCAATACAGCACAGAAACAAGCCCTTTGACCCACCTAGTCCATGCTGAACTATTAATTTTCCTGGTTTAATTTTAGTATTAATTTTACTCAGACATGGATCATAGCCATACCCCTCCCATCCATGTACCTATCCAAATTTCTCTTAAATACTGAAATCAAACCCTGATCCAACACTTCCATTTGCAGCTCATTCCACACTCTCATAACCCTCTGAGTGAATAAGTTCCTCCTCACGTTTCCCCTTAAACATTTCAGCTTTAACTCCTAACCCATGACTTCTAGTTTTTGTCTCACCCAACCTTGGTGGATAAAGCCTGCTCACATTTATTCTATCTATTCCCCTCATAATTTTGTGTACATCTGTCAAATCTCCCCTAATCTTCTACACTCTAGGGAATAAATCTGTGACCCATTCAAACTTTCCCTATAACTCAGGTCCTCAAGTCCTGGCAACATCCTTGTAAATGTTCTCTGCACTTTTTCAATCTTATTGACATCTTTCCTGCAGGTAGACAGCCAAAACTACACACAGTCCTCCAAATCAGGCCTCCCCAAAGTCTTGTACATCTTCAACATAACATTCCAACTCATGTACTAAGTACTTGGACTTATGAAGCCTAATGATCTAAAAGCCTTCTTTACAACCTTATCTGCCCATCAATCCACTTTCAAGGAATTATGGATCTGTATTCCCAGATCCCTCTGTTCTACTGCACTTCTCAGTGCCCTACCATTCATCATGCAAGTCCAACCCTGATTTGCCCTCCCAAAGTGCGAGACCGTAAACTTGGCTGCATTAAATTCCATCTGCCTTTTCTCAGACCTTTTATTTCAGCTGCTCCAGATCCTGCTGCAAGCCTTGGCAGTCTCCTTCGGCGTCCATCACACACCAATCTAGGAGTCATTCACAAATTTGCTGATGAAGTTTGCCACATGATGATCCAGATCGTTGATATCAATGTTAACAACAATGGACCCAGTGCTGATCCCTACAGCACACCACTAGTTAGAGAGGCAACCATCTACTGCCACTCTCTGGCTTCTCCCACGAAGGCAATATTTATTTCAATTTACTGCCTCATCTTGAATGCCAAGTGACTAAACCTTCTTGACCACCCTACTAGACAGAACATTAGCAAAGATCTTGCTAAGGTCCATATAGACAACATCCGCTGCCTTGCCTTTAACAAATTTCCTGATAACTTTGTTGAAAATTTTTATAAGATTGGTTAGACACAACCTACCACACACAAAGCTGTGTTGACTGTCCCTAATCAGTCCCTGTCTATCCAAATACACATATATCCAGTCCCTTAGAATACCTTCCAATACACCCACTATTGATGTCAGACTCACCAGCCTATAGTTTCCTGGCTTATTCTTAGAGCCTTTCTTAAATAATGGAACACCATTAGCTATCCTCCATTCCTCTGTCACCTCACCTGTGGTTAAGGGTGTTTTAAATATCTCTGCTAGGGCTTCTGCAGTTTCTGCACTGGCCTCCTACAGGGTCTGACAACACCTTGTCAGGCCCCGGGGGTTTATCCGCCCTCATTTGCCTCAAGACAGCAAACACCTACTCCTCCGTAATCTGAATAGGGTCCATGAAGTCAATGCTGTTTTGCACCACTTCTTTAAATTCCATGTCTATTGTTTAAGTAAACACAGTTGTAAAAAATAAAGTTGTACAGCTGATCTTCCAGAGGACCAATTTTCTCCCTTGCAATGGTTTTGTTCTTAATATACCTGTAGAAGCCCTTGGGATTCTCCTTCACCTTGTCTGCTAGAGCAACCTCATGCTTTCTTTTAGCCCTCCTGATTTCCTTCTTAAGTGTTCTTTTGCATTTCTCATACTCCTCAAGTACCTCATTTGCTACTTAGCAACATGCTAAACTATACGATCTTCCTATTTCTGGTATCACCAGTTTGTGACACAAGTAGCAATCCTGAGGTTACAATCCTGAAGGTCCCGTCCTTTAACTTAACACCCAACTCCTTGAACTCACTTTGCAGAACCTCATCCTTCTACCTACCTATGTCATTAATACTGATATGGACCACAACCTCTGGATTCTCACACTCCCACTTAAGAATGCTATGGACTCAATCTGAAATGTCCCTTACCCTGCCATCCGGCAGGCACAGACCATCTGGAATCTCATTCTCTTCCATAAAACTTCCTGTCTACTCCCCTAATCAATGAATCCCCTATTACTACAGCTCACCTCTTCTCCCCACTTCTCTTCTGAGCCACAAAGCCAGACTCAGTGCTAGAAGCTTCCTCAGCTAGGTTATCCACCCAACAGTATTCAAAGTGTTATTGAGGGGAGCAGCCACAAGAGTACTCTGCACAGGCTGCCTGTCCTCTTTCCCAATGCTGCCAGTCACCTAGTTCCATGTCCTGTACCTTGGGTATAACTACCTCTCTATTTGACCTGTCAATCAACCCCTCAGTCTTCTGAATGATCCAAAGTGCCAGCATCAATCACTGTAGAACACCACATGTCACCTGTATCCAATCAGAAAAATAACCCTTTACCATCTCTCTTGGCCTCTTCTTGCAAAACCAATTTGGATCCAATTTGCCAACTCACCCTGAATCCCAAACATCATAATCTTTTGGACCAGACTCCCATTTTGGACTTTTCAAATCCATGTGAACCATATCTGCTACACTACCCTCTTTGATGCAGTTTGACTTTTTGAGAAGGTAATAATCAGATTGGTAGGACAAGATCTGCCCTTGTCAAAGCCACAAGGGTCATCTCTGCCTTTCCATATAATAATTAATCTTGTCCCTCAGATTTTTAACCAGTAACTTCCCCCCACTATTAATGTTAGGCTCACAGGTCTGAAATTGCCAAATTTTTCCCTGCTGTCTTTCTTGAAAAGAGGGATCATGTTTGATGGCCTCCAATCATTTGGCACCTCACTTGTTGCTAGCAAACATGTAGAACTCTCAGCAAAAGCACCTGCAATCTCTTTTCTTCCCATATGAGCTGGGATAAATTTCATCTAGCCTTCAAAGTAAATTTATTTACAAAGTAAATTTAAGCCTTGGGAATTTATAAGACGATTAGTTATAGGAGCAGAATGAGGCCATTCAACCCACTGAGTCTTTTTCACCATTCCATCGCAGCTGATTTATTATCCCTTTCAACCACCATTCTCCTGCCTTCTCCCCGTAACCTTTGATGTGCTTACTAATCAAGCACCTATCAATCTCTGCTTTATATATACCCAATGACGTGGCCTCCATAACCATCTGTGGCAATGAATTCCATAATTCACTCTTAAGCTCCTATGACATTATGTAGCTTCTCTTTATTAATACAGATTTGCACCAGAATTTCACTTTTCCCTTCACTGAATTCTCCAAATACGAAGTCTGTTTCTTTTGTGAAGAAGACCATAAGACATAGGAGCAGAATTAGGCCATTCAGCCCATTGAGTCTGCCCCACTGTTCCTTCATGGCTGATCCCAGATCCCACTCAATGCCATACACCTGCCTTCTCGCCATATCAATCAGGAAATAATCAACTTCCCACGGACTTGGCCTCCACCACAATCTGTGGCAGATTCCACAGATTCACTACGCACTGGCTAAGAAATTTTCTCCTTGCCTCTATTCTAAAAGGTCACCCTTCAATTTTGAGGCTGTACCCTCTAGTTCTGGATACCCCTACCAGAGGAAATATCCTCTCCACATCCACCTTATCTAATCCTTTTAACATTGGGTAGGTTTTTATAAGATCCCCCTGCAATCTTCTAAATTCTAGTGAGCACAGGCCCAAAGCTGCCAAACGCTCCTCGTATGTTAACCTCTTCATTCCCAGAATCATCCTCGTGAACCTCCTCTGGACTCTCTCCAGTGACAACACATCCATTCTGAGATATGGGGCTCAAACTGTTGACAATACTCCAAGTGCAGCCTGACAACTGTCTTATGAAGCCTCAGCATTATCTCCTTGCTTGTATATTCTATTCCCCTTGAAGTAGATGCCAACATTGCATTGGCCTTCTTTACCACAGACTTAACCTGTAAATTAACCTTCTGGGAGTCTTGCATGAGGACTCCTAAGTCCCTCTGCACATCTGATGTCTGAAACTTCCCCCCATTTAGATAATAGTCTGCACTATTATTCCTTTTACTAAAATGCATTATCATACATTTCCCAACACTGTATTCCATCTGCCACTTTTTGCCCATTCTTCCAATTTGTCTAAGTCCTGCTGCAATCACATTGCTTCCTCAGCACTACCTATCCCTCCATCCATCTTCGTATCATCCACAGACTTTGCCACAGAGCCATCAATTCCATTATCCAAATCATTGACAAACAATATGAAAAGTAGTGGTCCCAATACTGACTCCTGAGGAACACCACTGGTCACTGACAGCCAACCAGAAAAGGCCCCCTTTGTTGCCACTCATTGCCTCCTGCCTGTCAGCCACTCCTCTATCCATGCCAGTGCATATCCTGTAATGCCATAGGATTTTATCTTGTTAAGCAGCCTCATGTGTGGCACCTTTTCAAATGCCTTTTGAAAATCCAGGTAAATGACATCCACTGCATCTCCTTTGTCCACACTGCTCGATACTTCCTAAAAGAACCCTAACAGATTTGTCAGACAAGATATCCCTTTACAAAATCATACTACTTTGACTTATTTTATCATCAGTCTCCAAGAACCGCGAAACCTCATCCTTAATAATGGACTCCAACACTTTCCCATCCACTGACATTAGACTAACTGGCCTGCAGTTGCCTTTATTTTGCCTTCGTCCCTTCTTAAAGAGTGAAGTGACATTTGCAATCTTCCATTCCTGCAGGACCATGCCAGAATCAAGTGATTCTTGAAAGATCATGACCAATGCATCTGTTATCTCTTCAGCAATCTCTCTCAGGATTTTATGATGTAGTCCATCTGGTCCAGGTGACGTCCACCTTACCTTTGAGTTTTCCTAGCACTTTTTCCTTTGTAATAGCAAAGGCACTCACTCCCACTCCCTGGCACTCATAGATCTCTGGCACACTGCTAGTATCTTCCACAGTGCAGATAGATGCAAAGTTCTCATTAAGTTCATCTGCCATTTCTTTGTCCCCCATTTCTACCTCACCAGTATAATTTTCCAGTGGTCCAATATCAACTCTCACATCCCGTTTACTCTTTATATAAATGAAAAATCTTTTAGTGTCCGGTTTTATATTATTGTCTAGTTTGCCCTCATATTTCATCTTTTCCCTTCTTATAGCTTTTTAGTTGCCTTTTGTTGGATTTTAAAAGCTTCCCATTCATTTTTGCTACATTATATGCCTTTCACTTGGCTTTTATGCAGTCCCTAGCTTCCCTTGTCAGCCATGGGTGTCTACTCCTGCCATTTGCGAACTTATTCTTCTATGGGACACGTCTGTGCTGTGCCTTGTGAAATATTCCCAGAAACTTCAGCCATCTCTGTTCTGCCGTCATCCCCACCAGTATCCTCCTCCAATCCTCCTGGGCGAGCTCCTCTCACTTGTCTGCATAATTCCCTTTATTCCTTTGCAATACTTATACATGTGACTTGTACTTCTCCCTGTTGAATTGCAGTATGAATTCAATCACATTATGATCACTGCCTCCTAAGGGTTCCTTTACAATAAGTTCCTGAATAAGATCCGGGTTATCAAGAGAGCCTTTCCCCGAGTAGAGTCAAACACAAGCTGCTCTAAAAAGCCATCTCATAGGCATTCAACAAGTTCCCTCTCTTGTGATTTGGCACCAACCTGATTTTCCCAATCCTCTTGCATAATGAAGATCCCATTACAGTTGTATCATTACCCTTGTTACATGCCTTTTTCAGCTCCCTTTGCAATCTCAACCCCACATCTTGACTGCTATTTGGAGGCCTAGATATGATTACTATTATGTTATTTTTACCCTTGCAGTTTCTTAATTCCACCCACATATATTCAATATTCTCTGACCTTATTTCACCTCTTTCTGAAGATGCAGTTCCATCTCTTACCAACAGTGCCACACCACCACCTATGTCTTCCTGCTTGTCCTTTTGATACAAAGTATGTCATTTGAGGTTAAGCTCCCAACTATGACCTTCTTTCAGCAATGACTCAGTGATGCCCATGTTATACCGATCAATCTCTAGTTGCACCTTGAGTTTGTCCACCTTATTCTGAATGCTACGTGCATTTAAATATAGTACCTTCAGACCTGCATTCTTCGTCCCTTTGAATTTTCGCTTTGCGGTACAACTTAACTCTTTGCTCTGTCTGCATTTGTACCCAATCACTGGCTTGTCCTTCCTTACATTCATGTTACATCCATCATCTACTTGTAAACCTGTTGGCTCATCCTCAGCTCTATTGTACTGGTTCCCATCCCCCTGCCATATTAGCTTAATCCACTCCCAACAGCTCTAATAAATCTAGTAAACCCTCTAGAATACCAATGAAGAATAAAAACTTGGCAAATCTAAGTCCACAGGACAGAAATGATCCTTTAGACTCTGATCATAAGATATGAAAAAATAAATAAAAATGGAACATAGTGAAATACTCAGCATTCTGGTGAGCGTTCAATGTGCAGGAACTGAGTTTTTCATATGTGCTGTCAGCAGCCATTCAAAGCAGTTCACCATGTTTGGCGCCAGTCCCACTGGGCGGTAGTCATTTAGTTCTGAAGGCATAAAGTTCTTTGGTACAGGAATTTGAAGAATGTTGGGATAGCAGCCTGGATGAGTGAACTATTGAAAATGTCTGTGAAGATGTCTGTCTATCAGTCATTACTGTGGTATCAGCTAACAGGTTGATGGAGCTCTAACCTTTAGATTTAGTCAGAAAGAATCTTCTAAAGTCAAGATGTGATTTTACAATGATCTGGTGTTTGTGGTTACCTTGTTAAAACCGCTGATCAGGATTTTGTTCCAGATGTATTTAACTCCATATATTGAATATCCTAACTTACATGGTAGCATTCAAACTCAGATCTTTGGATCAGTAGTCCAGATTTTGGGTTGCCAGACTACTAATATAACTCAATGTTCCCACAATCTTTCAGTGAATATCAACAACTTGCCATCTTATTGTATTGTCCACAGAGCACATGGACACGAACTATTCTAACTGATTGTCACGTGATCCAATCCAAAATGCCTTCTCTCAAGAGTTATGATAACAAACATACGTTGTGTACTTTGACACGATTTCCTCGGTTTTCCTTCTGCCTCAGATCCATGGAAAATTCGTACAGAAGTAGCATGCATTGGTATTGCAAGTATCAAAGTCTGAAACTGCTCTGAGAGAGGTGTCTGTGCCTGTTTCTAATTGGTGGTGTAGTTGATGCTTGAAGCAGATTGTCAATTGCCATTGTTACTCTGAGCAGGTTCTTGGCAACTGGATCAAGGCCATCAGTTCTTTCCACCAATTATTATAAACACTCTGTTCAAACTTTACTTAGGTCAATCCACTCTCTTTCAATTCACACCACTTAAATAAACTAGTGGCTATGTTACTATGTGCCTCCTGTACTCCTCCTGAGTATACTATGGCTATAAAAAGTATTCACCCCACTTGGAAATGTTCATGTTTTATAACATTGAACTTGTTTGAACAAAGTGTATGTTTGTGATCTGCTGCTGAAGTCCATCCACTTCAAGGTTTGGCGCATTGTGCACCCAGAGATGTTCTGCACACTACTGTTGTAACACATGGCTTTTTGAGTGATTGTTGCCTTCCTGTTAGCTTGAATCAGTCTGGCCATTCTCCTCTGACCTCTTTCAATATCAAAGTGTTTTGGGCCACAAAACTGGGTGTTTTTTTGTTTTCTCACACCATTCTCTATATAGTGTAGAGGCTTGTGTGTGAAATTCCCAGGAAATGGGTAGCTTCTGAGATACCCAAACCACCCCTTCAGGCACCAACAGTCATTTCACGGGCAGAGTAACTTGGATCACATTTCTTCCCTGTTCTTATATTTGGTCTGAACAACAACTGAACCTCTTGACCATGTGTGCATGCTTTTACGCATTAAGTTGCTGCCACGTGATTGGCTGATGGGATATTTACAGGTGTACGACTCTACCTAATAAAGTGGCCACTAAGTGTTCATCCCATGGTCCTCTAGAGGCTTTTGCAAATCTTCATATAAATATTTTAATTTGTCATCCACAATGTCTGTGTTTCATATCATTTCTGTTGTCTTCATGAGAGGCATTGCTAGTGATCCCCCAGTGAACAGCTCAACCCATGTCAAAAATTACTGGAAACAGCACTTCCATTGATATTTAGCTCAAGTTATAGCAGCATGTTCAGGAAAAACCCTGGGGAAATTACCGTTCAATGCCTGATGAGTTATTAATAATCTTGTGGTGCTTTTCTCTTTGGTGACTGTTTAACCTGTATGATGAGATTTCATGTTTGCACTCATTACCAGTGCGAAGATGAAATGCAAATGAACATTGCAAATATCATGATAGTCAGACAGAGTAAATCTGCACTACTTGCCCCATCCAGCTGAGCAAAGGCAGCTGCTTAGGTAGAGCAAATAGAGCTGATCATGTAAGATCCATTTTTTTTATCCTCAGGCTTGAAAAAGAGTAATGCCATTTTCAGCTAGTCAGGTTTTCGAGTAATTTCAGTGAATGAATTTCTAGATGCAATTGGTTTCAGTTAGGCAATTACTGTAAAATCCAATGTAGAAGTTGATTTTCCAGGATTTGTTTTTGAAGCGGCCAAAAGCTTGAGGTGATTTATAAGTTATAGATAATATGAGTTACAAAGCAGTGTGTATATTGGTTAGTCTTTCCAAACTATGTTTCACAAGAACAGTACATCAGTCTACCAAATGGATTCCCTGTCCACTCACTGCCAGCCTACAGTGCAAACCAGCCGTTCAACTCCTGCTGCCAGACAGAGCTCTCCCACGTGTCAGACTCACTGTCCTCTGCAACTTCCACACCGGCCTTTTCGCTCCCACTGCTGCCCTAGTCTTCCCACGTCTGTCGTCAAATTGTCTCTCTGACCCTGTTCGACTGCACTTCCACCTGACTAACCTGACATGAAAGACTTATAGTACTTGCTTATAATGCTGATTACTGCTTTTCTCTATCAGCTAAAGGTATGCCTTTCAAGCTTTGGCAAGTTTTTCAAACCTTGTGATCAGGGCGGCAAATCTCCATGTTCTGTACTCTGCAAAATGTGTGGGGAATGAACAGCTCTTAGCCAACTGAATTGAAAGCACAGTGTGAATAACTGCTGAGTATTTTCCTGAAACTGAATGTAAAAATGGTTGTGACAAACATAATTGTATACCCGATTTACTGACAATTATATCTTAGCGTGCAGTGCTCGTTATACAGGGAAATAGACCCAGTGGCCACTTTATTAGGAACACCTGTATACCTGCTCAGAGAAGAACAGCCTAACTGGTTCAAGCAGACAGGAAGGTGACAGTAATTCAAATAGTAATGAGTTACAGCAGTGGTGTGCAGAGGAGCATCTCTGGATGCAACAGCAGAAGATCACAAACATATACTCAGTGGCCACATTATTTGGCACAAGAGGTACCTAATAAAGTGGCCATTGAGTGTATTACAGCAGCAGCAAGATTACACCCGAAAACAATCCAAAAATGAATCATCAGTTACTCACGCTTTAATTTTGTTGACTAAGGAAGGGAATTTAGTCAATGCAGCAAGAAAGCCACCAGTTCTTTTCTGATGTTTTCAATTAATCATTTACACCCATCAGAGCCACTGAAATGGGTAACTGGACCTCAGATTACCATTTCATCTCAAAGAGGGTTTTTCAAACAGCTGAAGACTGACTTTTCTGACAATTTTAATTATGTGTTGTCCCAAGGCTAATCCCATAGCTATTGTTCTTTCTTCCGAGAAATAGAACATAATGATTAAGTTTAACACTTGTCATATTCAACATTAACTGTTATTTTCCAACTGACAGCATGCTGAATTCCCCAGTGAAGCACAACACTTCTTTATGATCCATATTAGGATGTTTTGTGACAGATCATTACTGCACGTCAGTGTATCTGGGTTACCACCTATACATCAAACACCAAGCAAGTCAATGTATCAGTTCTGAAATAGCTTCTACTCTGTTTTTAAAAAAACTGTTTCACTGCTTACTCATATCTATGATCAGATTGTCATTTCTAAATCTTTTGTATGTAATGTGACTTTTTTGTATTAAATCCTATTTGCTACCTGTATGTGCAGACGGATGATAAGTCCAGGGCAGAAACATTTCAATACCTGTTGGTCCAATATTAGGTGATTATATTAGCATATTATTTCTTACCATGTACTTTTTATAAAGAATATTGCAAAATCTCTCTGACACCATCCGAATAATACTATGAATTGTACCAAGTGTGGAATATTATGAATCTCCAGACTATAGCCTTAACATTACTCATTATTTGCTTCTAATTAAAACGTATACTCATCTTGTTTCATATGAAGTGTGGATGGATAGGTAATTAGTCATCTTTCAGACTGAGAATAGTTGTGGCCATAGACACATTAACTCTCAGTGTGCTCTCTGCTTCAATGCAAGATATGTGTGACACAATTACTATTTCCAAGTACTTCATAAGCTGATTTTTTTTTCTGATATCTGTAGATGTTGATAAGATATTGTTTTAAACACAATTATTTATCTTTTTTGATTTATCTGCATTCATTTTGCATGTTTCTATTTACTTCATTTATGCATATCTTGCAATTCGCAGAAAGGCCATCATTGATGTCACAGTGGTCACTTCCAAATTAATATATCAGTTTTTCAAAGCATTTAGGGTGTGTTTATTCCCCGTAGATTTAGGCAGTCCAGAGAGCTATGAGACTCTGCACTGGTGATCAGTCTGCTCTCTGAGTTACTTGTGGAGTTCATAGATGTGAGGTGTGACCATGAAGAGTGAGTAATCAGTCTTCATGGAGATTGAATATCTGTGTGAATGTGTGTCTCTCATATTGCACAAGATGTCCGGGAATCCAATGGAGGAAGTCTCAGGGGTTCAGGCTGATGAGAAGACTCTGAATTCTCTGTCCTCTGGGTAAGAAGAGTCACCAGTAAATGCAGGGGTATAAAAAGCCTAAATCGTGTATCCTTTCATCTGATGGTAAACATTAAATCCAAAAACGGAAGAATCTTTTGTGATTTATAGTGACATATAACCAATAAACAAAAATTTCCCCTGTGAGTATTATAGTACAAAATAAGACAATATTTTGTTCCATGGTATGAAGGCATTGCCAATCTTTTAAAAAAAAAAGATCAAGCTTTCTCCCCCTTGGCTGTATCCAGTAATGATAAGCTATTACACGAAACTTGTATTTTCAGGACAAATGGCACACAAAACAGAAGTGAAGGATTTTGTCAGAAAATCCAAGGTCAGCTTTATATTGTTACTACCTTTGATATTAGGTATCTTCTTGCACACTTTTTGTTTCAATTTCAAAAGGAAAAGGTTATTATAATATTAACTTAAATCCTGATAGTTACTAAGTTGGCAACAAATTATTTTTTTATTTTGTGTGCTGTTTTGGTGGAAATTTTAAAATCGTGAACTGTGCAATCTATGTTCACTACTGTTTTGTACTTATAGCACATAAAACAAAAGAAAGTGGAGCAGAAGTAAACTTGCCAGTAGTTCAGCCGGTAGGTCAGTGATTGTATGATGTGATGGGAGCAGTGTTTGGTTGTTAAATGCCAATTATTATATGAAGGGTAACGCATTCATGTAGGCATACCAATGAAACTATTTCATTTAAAATCAATGACATTGGTAACAATGGGATGTAATATTTAGCTATACTAGAGCAATCAGTGTAGTTTGCATTTTAGAAATGTTGTTAGCCTCATCTTTCTTTTAGCCGGCCTGTGGTATAGGGCATCCACACCAGAGTATGGGGCAAGTGATCCTGGGTTCAAATGCGGCAGGCTCCTTTCATGCTTTCCAACGATGCTGGGTTGAGCATTGACCTAGCAACTTGGCCTTGTAATAAAACAGACAAATGCTAAAGAAATGGCAAGGCCATCACCTGACGAACCACTAGGTGCAGAGAGAAACTAACTCATCATTCTTTGGAAAGGTTACTTCCAAATTTGTCTTCAGTAGTTAAGCTATTTTTACCTCTTTCTGAAAATTTTCATCTGCTAAGGTACTCAAATCAATATTTTCAAACCAATCTCAGTTCTGTCAATAAAGAGGAATGGATTTTTAAAAAATCATGTCACCTCAATTTAGTCTAGTTTCCTTTTAAGACACCCTCCTTTTGTAGGAGAATGGAGGGAATATTAATCAACTTGTGCCCCTGACCTACTTTCTGCATTTCCTGATAACTGTGTTAAGGCTTGGGAGCAACTAGCAAATAATTTGTAGTCAGGAAAAGACTTCAGGAGGAAAAAGATAATATTCCTCTTCATCACCGGCAGTTTAACAGCAAATTGTGGCAATGCTCATCGTTCCCAATCTATCCCTCAGTTATTTTTTGTAAACAACATCTGTCAATTGTTTCAACATAATCACAATCAGTGACTCTCACATCTGATCTCAAAGGAGACATCCCAGGAAGATACAGCAAAATTTACAGCATGGCTTTCTACTTTTCCATCAATGGTCACTCTAAAGGTGGAGTTCAGAAGATCCAGGCATCCAGCAGCAACCATGCCTAACAGCCAGTCACATTGAAGAGCTCTCGTAGACAGCAATCCAGTCAACCAAATCATATTTTTAAACTAATTTTTGAAATATTTTACAGAGATATAGATTAAGGATGAAAACATAGATGAGATTAAGGTAGTGGGTGAAATATAAACTTCAATTATGCAATAATTTTTTTTGAAAGTTAATATTTTTATTACATATTACAACCCAAACATTATCTTTCAAGAATCAATAGATTGTGGCATTGTACTGGATGACTGGAAAATTGAAAATGTTATTCTGCTATTTAAGGAGGGTGAGAGGCAGCAGAAAGGAAACCATAGACCTGTTAGCCTGACATCAGTTGAAAGTTGTTGGAATTGATATTTAGGGATGAGATTATGGAATACCTGGAGGCAAGTGACAAGATAGGCCAAAGCCAGCATGGTTTCCTGAAAGGAAAATCCTGCCTGACTAACCTACTGCAATTCTTTGAGGAAATTACAAGCAGGGTAGACAAAGGAGATGTAGTAGATGTGGTGTACTGGGATTTTCAGAAGGCCTTTGACAAGGTGCTGCACATGAGTCTGCTTAGCAAGATAAGAGTCCATGGAACTACAGGGAAGTTACTAGCATGGGTGGAGCATTGGCTGATTAACAGAAAATGGAGAGTGGGAATAAAGAGATCCTATTCTGGCTGGCTTTCGGTTACCAGTGGAGTTCCACAGGGGTCGAGTTGGGACTGCTGCTTTTTATGATGTATGTCAGTGATTTGGTCTATGGGACTAATGGATTTGTGGCTAAATTTGCCAATGATACAAAGGTAGGTGGAGGCGGGGGTAGTATTGAGGAAACAGAGAACCTGTAGAGAAACTTAGATAGTTTAGGGGAATGGGCAAAGAAATGGCAAATGAAATACAATGTTGGAAAGTGTATGGTCGTGCATTTTGGTGGAAGAAATAAACAAGCAGACTATTATTTAGATGGGGAGAGAATTCAAAATGCAGCGATGCAAAGGGACTTAGGAGTCCTTGTGCAGGATACCTACAGGTTAACCTCCAGGCTGAATCAGTGGTGAACAAGGCGAATGCAATTTTGGCATTCATTTCTAGAGGTAAAGAATATAAGAGCAGGGATGTGATATTGAGGCTCTATAAGGCACTCGTGAGACCACACTTGGAGTATTGTGTGCAGTTTCGGCCTTCTTATTTTAGAAAGGATATACTGATATTGGAGAGGGTTCAGAGAAGATTCGCGGGATTGATTCCAGGAATGAATGAGGAACATCTGGCAGCTCTTGGGCTGTATTCCCTGGAGTTCAGGAGGGCGAATCTCATAGAAACATTCAGAATGTTAAAAGGCCTGAACAGATTAGATATGGCAAAGTTATTTCCCATGGTAGGGGAGTCTAGGACAAGAGGGCACAACTTCAGGATTGAAGGACATCCGTTTAGAACAGAGATGTGAAGAAACTACAAGTCAGAGGGTGGTAAATCTACAGAATTTGTAGCTACAAGTGGCTGTGGAAGCCAAATCTTTGGGTGCATTTAAAGAAGAGATAGGTTCTTGATTAGCCAGGGCATGAAAGGGTATGGGGAGAAGGCAGGGGAGTGGGGATGACTGGAAGAATTAGATCAGCCCATGATTGAATGGCAGCGCAGACTTGATGGGCTGAATGGCCTACTTCTGCTCCCATATCTTATGGTCTTATGACATCTGAAGTAAATCTTTTAGGATGAGGGAACACATGAAGTAGTAATCATGGCACCGTGTGAGATTTTTAAAATGAGTCAAAATTCAAACAAATTCAGGGAAAGAAAAAATCAGAATCTGTTTACTCACTTAACATGAACTGTTGCACAAAATAAAATAGACATTCACTCTGAGCCAGTGCAAGGATACAAGAACAGATCAGACAAAATGGCTAGTGACAGTGTGTCCTTGTGCCTTAAGAGACCTCACTGAACTCTCCATCAAAGTTTTTATTTGGAAAAATTGTTCATGGGAAATAACACTGGACAACAAAGTTTTTGCTTCCTGAATACTTTTAGGTGTATCTTACGGCTTTTGGGCTGCTGATCATGAACGTCACCATGAAATTTCCCTATCACGCTCCACTTATTTTGAAATCACCTATATTTGTTATTTCAATTCATAATTCAAATCACAATAACTGGTGCCAAGGTTAAGGAAGGCTTTTTGTTGGTCCACAAATCAAACCGGTCATCAATGACAGGAAATTCAAAGAATTTCGAGTGGGACCGGAGAAAATCACATGGAAGGCATTCAAGGATGTTGTTGAAAACTACAGAGCTCCAGATTATGTGCAGCTGGTGTCAACATGCTTCAAGCATACAAAGCAATGAAGTGCAACACGTCACTAAAGATTAATTTTCTACATTCCCATTTAGACTTCTTCCCTGCAAATCTTCACACTGTCAGTAACGAGCATGGGGTAAGTTTTCACCAGGACATTACGGTCACAGAGAAATGCTATCAGGGCAACTGTAATCCATCAATGCTGGCTGATTATTGTTGGACTCTTAAGTGAGAAGCCTCGGGCACTGAGTATAAATGAAAATCACCAACAAAACATTTTTTAGCTTCATTCAACTATTGCAATGTGTCAGTGCCATTATACAATTAAACACATTATATTCAAGAAAAGTTAATTTCTTGTTTCTCCAACTTCCTACGTGATTAAAAAGTAGTTTGAAATTATATTTATGTTCAGCTTCAAGCCGTCTATCATAAACAAAAATAAAATTCTGAGGAAGCAACATTTTCAAAAAATTTGTTGTCGTTGTAATTATAATTCTTAAAGCCACAATTCTGCATAAAAAGATTGCAGAAAGAAACATGCTTTGAGGCTTCACCATTTTTTCAGTAAGATTATGTTTGTCTTCAGCATGGCATCAGCTCCACTTCCCTACCTGTTCCCTAAACTCTGACTCTTTTGATCTTAGATATGTCCAGTGATTCAGCCTTCACTGCTCTTTCGTCCTTCAATGCTTTGTGGGTCCTTTAATGCTATCTTGTTTAAGCACATTCTTCTATAACTGTGTTCTTCTACCTTGTTTTCTAAGCAATGCATAGCTACCTTTATGTGTTCAATATTGTGGCTTTTAGGTAAAGTATGATACGCTTTTGCTCAGAATTTATTTCCATTGTTATCCAATTCGAATTTCTTTCTTCCAAACACTCACTTCCTGTTCCTCCTTGTCACTCTAGAAATTCAACCAAGAGCTGTGGATGTGCCTGACAGCACGTTTAGGATGATGACTTTTCCAACACAAAGCTTCTTTCTGGAGCTTTGTGAGGGAGTTGCCTGTATTGTCCTGGGGTCACCCATCCTTGGTAACTCCACGTCGACTAAATTTTACCATTGTCGAGTCAAAGTTCAAAAAAGTTTGAAAGTTCAAAAGTACATTTATCAGCAAAGTATGTATACTATATACATTCAACCTTGAATTCGTCTTCTTACAGACAGCAACAAAAACAGAAACCCAATAGAGTCCATTATAAAAGAAGACTGTCAAATGCCCAAAGTGCAAAAAAGAACAAATTGTGCAAACAATAAAAAGTTAGCAAATACCATTCAGAACTGAAGTTTACAAAAGTGAGTTCACAGCCATGACGCCTGTATTTATCACCCCAGCTGGTCCAGGAGCGTGTTAGTTGCAGGCCACAGTTTCAGTTCAGCACAGAGACACCGAGCAGTGAGCTAAACCTTGCCTCCAGCCCCGACAGTCTGACCTTTGCAATCTGGTCCTGTGCTTAAATCGGACAAATATGTACTCATTCCCTAATCTCAGACCTGGGCTCCGCCACCTTGATTTGGCCAATACTCAGCCTTTCCAATCTAACCTGGTGCTTAAATTGGTCAAACATCTGCTTGTTCCTCACTCCTGGGCCCAGGTCCCTCCACCTTGCCTCAGATCTGCAGCTTTGAATCGGCTCTAAGTCTGTTCCAGCAATGCCCAACCAATGGCTTGTTCCTCACTTTCAGGCTCGGGCCCCGCCACTGCCGTTCAGCCCGTCCATGCCATGTGCAATTGTCCTGCACCTTTGAGACTTCAGTTCACACCGCAAAAATGCCAGGTCATACATGTGGTTCAAAAGCTCAACTCTGAAAGGAAAGTTACAGTGATTGTTATCCAGAAGAAGTGTGATTAATAAAGTAATTAATAGATTTGTTTGCTGTCAGTACGGCAAGCAGTGTTTCACCAGCTCCATCTTTGTTGTTTCTTCTTTCTTCTCTTTCCTTTAATAACTGTTTGATAAAGCTGTTGCAAAGAATGGGCGAACCCAGACGCAGGACACTGGCACGGAGACAGAGTTAGGATGCAGACGAGAGCGTGAGCGTGGCTGGAGCTGAACGGCAAACAGGAGGGTGAACAGAAAAGCAGGAGGCAGGCAAAACTTAACTTGATACAGGGCATTGTGGAGTTGAATGGCAAACAGAGACAGGCGGCAGGCAATGCTTATCTTGACACGGAGCGTTGCTGGAACCAAATGGCAAACAGGAAAGGCAAGCGGCAGGCAATACTTATCTTGACATGGAGAGACAGAGTTACACGGGTAAACCTCCATACTGAAGTAAAACTTAGAATACACAATCCTAAGCGGCCGGGAATATGAATTACCACACTGGTTAAAACAACGATCTGGCAGTGAGTGGATGCGAAGCTGAGATATTTATGCTGCAGGTTTAGATGAGTATCAGATGTGTCACAATCAAAGGGAATTAGGGGAATATGGGGAATTAACAGCCAGGACCGCGACAAAAGCTGAAATTAGTAAATATACTATTTTTATAACTTTATGTGGTATACAATCTGTTATTTTGTTTCGACCAATAATTGTGTATCGGCAGTATTTACACAGCATTTGCTCAAATCAAGGTTTCTTTCATTGGAACATCACAATGTTCCTGTTTGGTTGAACCCCAAATCATACCGACTCTAGACATATATCGTTTCTGAAAGGTGGCCTTCTCACTGCTGAGTGATGTGCCTGTTAGCAGAGGTAGCTAACAGGCCAAGTTTGCATAGCAGCCCGATGAGAGGGCTACACATGAAATAGAAAAAGTACCTACATTTCCCTGTGCTTCCAATCATCATCTAACCTCCATTTAGTATGATCCAGAAATTCTAGTCAAGTTTCATATTAAATAGCACAGCATATTCAGATGAGAAAATCCTTAACTAACTTTAAATGCTGTACTACTCTTATACTAGATCCATGTCAACTATATTTGTCCATTAAATTCAGCACAGAAAATAATGATTCCTCTTCAGTGTATTGATTGTTCATAAATATCAAGATGTGCTTAGATATGAGTTCTGTGATTTTACCGATGTTGAACGAGTTGTGACGGTTTTCAAGACTTGGAGGTGCACTGTTCCTTTCTGCCTCAAGTCTTCATTCTTTCAGCTGGCAGCAGATCCACATTTCCGATGTGCAGATTAAAAAGCTAATGCAAGTCTCTGTAGAACCTGAAATTGATAGTCCACGAGACCATAAAAGAACAAAACATCGGAGCAGAATTAGGCCACTTGGCCCATCAAGTCTGCTCCACGATTTAATCATGGCCGATTTATTGTCTCTCTCAACCCCCTTCTCCTGCCTTCGCCCCATAACCTTTGATGCCCTGGCTAATCAAGAGCCTATCATCCTCTGCTCTAAATACACCCAATGACTAGGCCTCCACAACCATCTGTGGCAATGAATTCCACAGGTTTGCCATCTTCTTGTTAAAGAAATTCCTCCTTATTTCTGTTCTAAATGCACGTCCCTCTAATCTGAGGCTGTGCCCTTTGGTCCTAAACTCCTCCACCATAGGAAACATCCTCACCACATCCACTCTAACTAGGCCTTTCAGTATTCAATAAGTTTCAATGAGATTCCCCCCCCATTCTTCTAAATTCCGGTGAGTACAGATCCAGAGCCATCAAACGCTCCTCAAATGTTAACCATTTTATTCCCAGGATCATTGTCATGAACCTTCTCTGGACCCTCTCCAATGCCAGCACATCCTTTCTTACATAAGGTGCTCAAAAATGCTTACAGTACTGCAAATGTGTTGTGACCAGTGCTTTATATTCCATCCTTGCTTTTATATTCTAGTCCTCTTGAAATGAATGCTAACATTGCCTTTGCCTTCATTATCACTGACTCTACCTGCAAGTTAACCTTTAGGGCATCCTGCAGAATCAGAATCAGGTTTATTATCACTGGCATGTGCCATGACGTTTGTTAACTTAGCAACAATAGCACAATGCCATACATGATTATACAGAGAGAAAAATGCAAATCAATTGGAGTAACTATATACAGTATATGTATATTAAGAGGATTAAAAATAGTGCAAAAGCATATTTTCCTATTCTACATAATCATCTTTTTCAGCCTTCTATGCAGGATTTAACATTTCTAGACTGGCATAGAAAGGGCATTAGGTGTTTTGAAGATCTTCTCATGGATAACCGCTTTGCAACTTTTGAACAATTGTAAAGTTTGGCCTACCTAACACTCATTTCTTTAGATATCTCCAAATTAGACAATTTTATTACCAAACTTTCCTGAGGTACCTGTTAAAAATGTTGTGGATTTGTTTCTTCATGTGAATCCATTGGGTAAAGGTTTAATTTCTACTCTTCGAGATATGTTAACGATGTTGAAGCGAGCCCCCTTCGACAAAATTAAAACTGCCTGGGAGAATGATTTAGATTTTTCTTTGTACGACGAGGTTTGGGATTCAATTCTCAAGTCAGTTAATTCAACTTCTCTATGTGCTCACCACTGCCTTTTACAGTTCAAGGTGGTACACAGGGCTCATATGTCTAAAACTAAATTGTCGCAGTTCTATCCTGATATCAGTCCCTGTTGTGATAAGTGCAAAGGGGGTGAGGCCTCTCTTATTCAAATGTATTGGGCTTGTCCCAGCTTGGAGAAATTCTGGAGAGATGGTTTTTCAATTTTATCTCACATACTTAATTGCTATTTGGAACCTAACCCTCTGATTGCTCTTTTCGGTACTTCGGGAGAAGCTGACGTGCATTTAACTCCGACTAAGCGTTGTACATTGTCTTTCACCTCTCTTTTGGCCAGACGTGCAGCCCTTCTTAGGTGGAGAGATGTTGCCCCACATACTCATGCTCAATGGCTCAGAGATATTATGTCCTGCTTAGACCTTGAAAAGATTCACTTCTTAGTTCAGATATAAAGTTCCAAAAGGTGTCGGGACCTTTTCTTGAATATTTTCATAATTCCCATTTAGATTAAGGGTGCATCCCTACTTTTTTTTTCTTTTGCATTTAAATCCCTTACTTCCAGCTTCTTACGGTTAAGATTTATGGATTTTTTTTTAAATGTGTAAACATATTATAGATTAGTTAGTAGGCAATATACCTTTTTATAAATACAGCTCTGTGTTGATATAGTTCTGACTAACTTTTTTATATATTGTTAAGTTGGGTTGGAGTTGGGCAGTGGGAGGGTGGGGTGGTAACTAACTTTATACGAATCTACTATGGGTTCTTTGCTTAATATGAATTGTACTTTGGTAAGTTTGTTTTGCACTGCATAAACCTCTTTTATTGTTTTTTTTTGTTTTGTTGCATTGTAAAAACTCATAAAAATTAATTTAAAAACATTTTTAAGAAAAATGAGGTAGTCTTCATGGGTTCAATGTCCATTTTAGAATCATTTGGCAGAGGGGATGAAGCTGTTCCTGAATCAATGAGTGTGTGCCTTCAGGCTTCTGTATCTCCTTCCTGACAGTAACAATGAGAAGAGGGGATGTCCTGGGTGATGGGAGTACTTAATAATGGATGTTGCCTTTCTGAGACACTGCTCCTTGAAGATGCCTTGGGTACTATGGAGGCTAGGACCCAAGATGGAGCTGACTAACTTTAAACTTTCTGTTCTGTGCCATAGCCCCACCACCAGCATCACCATCCCTCAAAGTGATGCAGCTTATCAGAATGCTCTCCACGGTACATCTATAGAGTTTTTGAGTGTTTTAGGTAACAAAGCAAATCTGTTCAAACTCCTAATGAAATATAGCCGCTGTCTTGCTTTCTTTATAGCTGCATCGCTACGTTGGGACCAGGTTGGATCCTCAGAGATCTTAATACCCAGGAACTCCATGAGCACTCCCAAGTCCCTTTGTACCTGTGATTCCTGAATTTTCTCCCTGTTCAGAAAATAGTCTATGCCTTTATTCCGTCTACCAAAGTGCATGATCATGCCCTTTCCTACACTATATTCCACCTGCTGCTTTGCTGCCCATTCTCTAACCTGTCTCAGTCCTTCTGCAGACTCCCTGCTTCCTCAGCACTATCTGCTCCTCAACCTATCTTCATATTGTACGTAAACCTGGCCACAAAGCCACCAATTCCATCATGCAAATCACTGACATATAATGTGAAAAGTAGCAGACCCAACACCAACCCTTGTGGAATACTACTAGTCACCATTAGACAATCAGTAAATCTACCCCCCTTTCCCACTCTTTGCCTCCTGCCAGTCAGCCAATCCTTTGCATATCCTGTCCATTATTTCCTCAAATAATTCCAACAGTTTTGTCAGACATGATTTCCCTTAAGAAAACTATGCTGACTTTGACCTATTTTATCATGTGCCTCTAAGTACACCAAAACTTCATCCTTGATAATAGACTCCAACATCTCCCCACCACTGAAGTCAGGCTACCCTAGTCTATAATTCCCTATCTTTTGCCTCCCTTTATTCTTAAAGAGGAAGAATGGCCATCTGTCATAACAGCCTTCTGCAAAATTAAGAAAGATTGGAGATTCTGTTAAATGTGCGGCACTGTTAGTGTCAGCAACTACCATATGTCTGGTCCAGTTACAGTATGTTCCTGGAGTCTGTGATGGTTGATGCCATGAGAAGGGAAAAATTAATTTTTTCCATCAAAACCTTTTTGCATCTGTCCATCTGCTGCATGTTTCTGTTCATAATTATATTGTCAGGAGTGAACACCACACCAATCATGCAGAAAAAGTCTGTTTTTTTTTTGGATTGATGAAACCCTTGATTATGCAATGTGGCATCACTAGATTAATAAAATATTCTTAATTTGATATTTAGAAAATGTGTGGCAACTCTCTCACCGAAAGGACCATGTGGTTGATCTATCCCAACAACTGGAGATATGTATTTCACCCCAATCTACAACCTCCATGTCATTCACACTTTTCGCTCTTCCATTAGCCTTAGGGAGCTAATCCTGTTTAACATAGAACATAGAAATTTATAGCACATTACAGGCCCTTCGCTCCACAATGTAACTTTCTCTAGAGACTGCCTAGAATTTAGCCTTCTACTTTTTTAAGCTCCATGTACCTGTCTAAGAGACTCCTAAAAGACCCTATTTTATCTGCTTCCATCATTGCTGCTGGCAGCACATTCCACTCACCTATCACTCCCCGTGTGAAAAACTTACCTCTGGCACCCCTCTGCTATTTCAAAGCACCTTAAAATTATGCCCCCTCATGTTAGCCATTTCAGCCCTGGGAAAAGCCTCTGACTATCTACATGATCAATGCCTCTCATCATCTTATACACCTCTATCAGGTCACCTCTCATCCTTCGCCGCTCCAAGGAGAAGAGGCCAAGTTCACTCAACCTGTTCTCATAAGATACACCCTCCAATCCAGGCAACATCCTTGTAAATCTCCTCTGCACTTTCTCTTTGGTATCCACATCCTTCCTGTGTTGAGGTGACCAGAACTGAACAGAGTACTGTAAGTGGGGTCTGACCAAGGTCTTATGCAACTGTAACATCACCTCACAGCTCAAACTCAGTCCCACGGTTGATGAATGCCAACACACCATATACGACTTCTTCTTTGAGCTTATATCAGGTGGTAGGCTAGTTATTGTGAATACAGCACACTTCCTCTGTAAAAGTCATGAGTAAACCTGCTAGGTTTATGTGATAATATATATGTACAATATGTGATATATATATATATATATATATATATATATATGTACAATATCTGAAATACATCTTATGGAAATGTTTGTTTGATCAGGAACTTCAATAAAAAATAAATTACAAAATAAAATTAAAATAGGGATACATTATCAATGCAGTATTATTTGCAAAGCAGGCTATTTGCTGACAAATTACACATTTTATATAA
The DNA here is from genome assembly GCF_048418815.1 of Hemitrygon akajei. Lineage (NCBI taxonomy): Eukaryota > Metazoa > Chordata > Chondrichthyes > Myliobatiformes > Dasyatidae > Hemitrygon > Hemitrygon akajei. The sequence goes on from NC_133140.1 coordinate 47,990,569, forward strand.
TGTATAACACAAATAGTCAATTACTGTTCATGCTTCATCACAATACGTTCTCAGTGACCATCAATAAATAAGTAAGGCTGTTTATCACTGTATAAAAACTTCTGAGTTTTAAGGTATGCCATGTCTTCTGTGTGCACTTTGAAGCTTTGTAAACTAAATATGGAGATGGCTATTTTATTACAAAAATACTTGTCACAACAGCATTCACAACTAAGTTATTTATCCCATTCTCCTATACTATAGAAAATCTAAGTAAGTAAAACATGATTGATATGATATATCTCAGAACATACAAGAACTGCAATCACTATTTCCATGATGGAGTAAGAACAAATACTTCGCACTTCCATGAAAAGAAGGGAAGTGGACTGGCAATTAGCCAACTCTTTTGTTGGTACCAAGCAGGATACTTCTTCCTTACTCACTTCAAAGACAGAACTGGGTGTTTGATGTCACATTTCATTCAAATGATAAAAACATAGGGCTTACTTAATGCAAAAGTTTAATAGATTTGGTTGTGCAAATGAAAATGAAAGAGCAATTCAAGAGAAGATTAGCAGTCATGTATGAACTTGATCCTGCTGACATATTAAATCAGATGGCGATTCTTGATTTGTTGGAAATGACATGACTTGAAGATACTGAGCAAACTGCAGGTATTATATAGTGTGAGATTTTATTGCAAGTGCAGAGGTTTGATCCCAACATAATTTGAATCATAGAAGGAAGCTAGTTTGTGAAGTGAAAATTATCCAAATGTTGTGCTTTGGATATTAAGTTGCAAGTGCATTTCAAGAGACATAAATACTAGAAGCTAGGAATGGAAAGATTTGGAGGAAAGATTCTAATGGAATGAGTATTTATGTTGTTCTTAGAAAAGGATATTTTGGAATGAAGAGCACATCTACTGTATATCTGATTACTTACCCTGTTTTTCATTGTCTTGCAACCCATCTTGTTCACAGCTATACATGGTGAGCTTACAAGGGAAATGAACACTGTGTCAGAAAACGGGAAATAAACACCGTGTCAGAAAATGTGAAATATATGATATTCTTAAAGTAAATAAAAAACATCATATCAATGAGTATCCAACAGGATTCAAGTGATATACGCAAAAGAGTCTGCAGATGTTGGAAATCCAAAGCAACTCACATAAAATGCTGAAGGAACTCAGCAGGTCAGGCAGCATCGATGGAAACGAACAAACAGTCAATGTTCTGGGCCGAGACCCTTCTTCAGGACCGAGAAGAAAGGGGTAAGATGTCAGAATCAAAAGGCAGGGGGAGGGGAAGGAGGCTAGCTAGAAGGTGATAAGTGGGTGGGAATGGTTAAGGGCTGGAATAGAACGAATCTGATGGGAGAGGAGAGAGGACCAGAGGAGAAAGAGAAATAGGAGGGGACCTAGGGGTAAGTGGTAGTTAGGTGAGAAAGGGTAAAAGGTCAGAGTGGGTAATAGAAGAGGGGGGAATTTTTTACTGGAAGGAGAAATCAATATTCATGCCATTAGGTTGGAAGCTACCCAGATGGAAATAGGTGTTGCTCTTCCACCCTGAGGATTCGAGTGAGCAGCTTGCTCTGAAGATTATTGAAACAACTACTTGCCAACTTTTGGTTACACAGAACTGTGAAGCTGTTACCTTGCAGAGAGAGATGAAGAAGGAAAACGCCCCAAGTGACAGACACTGCTTCTCACTCTACCTGTGAATAATACTGTTCCAAAGGTGCTGGCGATCTATTTATTGTCATAGCAAACAGCATTTATCTTTCCTTGTTTTCCTGCACTGGAATAGCAGCAAGATCAACAGTCAGCTGAGTAGCAGTGGGTCATAGTGAGAAGCAGCACATTAGCAATTAAACAATATTCGATCAAGCAACCTGCACTTTGGTGAGTTTCAGTCCATTCCCATTTTGTTGATTTTATGATAGATAGATAGATAGATAGATAGATAGATAGATAGATAGATAGATAGATACTTTATTCATCCCCATGGGGAAATTCAACTTTTTTCCAATGTCCCATACACTTGTTGTAGCAAAACTAATTACATACAATACTTAACTCAGTAAGAAATATGATATGCATCTAAATCACTATCTCAAAAAGCATTAATAATAGCTTTTAAAAAGTTCTTAAGTCCTGGCGGTAGAATTGTAAAGCCTAATGGCATTGGGGAGTATTGACCTCTTCATCCTGTCTGAGGAGCATTGCATCGATAGTAACCTGTCGCTGAAACTGCTTCTCTGTCTCTGGATGGTGCTATGTAGAGGATGTTCAGAGTTATCCATAATTGACCGTAGCCTACTCAGCGCCCTTCGCTCAGCTACCGATGTTAAACTCTCCAGTACCTTGCCCACGATAGAGCCCGCCTTCCTTACCAGCTTATTAAGACGTGAGGCGTCCCTCTTCTTAATGCTTCCTCCCCAACACGCCACCACAAAGAAGAGGGCGCTCTCCACAACTGACCTATAGAACATCTTCAGCATCTCACTACAGACATTGAATGACGCCAACCTTCTTAGGAAGTACAGTCGACTCTGTGCCTTCCTGCACAAGGCATCTGTGTTGGCAGTCCAGTCTAGCTTCTCGTCTAACTGTACTCCCAGATACTTGTAGGTCTTAACCTGCTCCACACATTCTCCATTAATGATCACTGGCTCCATATGAGGCCTAGATCTCCTAAAGTCCACCACCATCTCCTTGGTCTTGGTGATATTGAGACGCAGGTAGTTTGAGTTGCACCATATCACAAAGTCCTGTATCAGTTTCCTATACTCCTCCTCCTGTCCATTCCTGACACACCCCACTATGGCCGTGTCATCAGCGAACTTCTGCACATGGCAGGACTCCGAGTTATATTGGAAGTCTGATGTGTACAGGGTGAACAGGACCGGAGAGAGTATGGTTCCCTGCGGCGCCCCTGTGCTGCTGACCACCGTGTCAGACCTACAGTCTCCCAACCGCACATACTGAGGTCTATCTGTCAAGTAGTCCACTATCCAATCCACCATGTGAGAGTCTATTCCCATCTCCGTTAGTTTGTGCCTTAAGATCTTGGGCTGGATGGTGTTAAAGGCACTAGAGAAGTCAAGGAATGTAATCCTCACAGCACAACTGACCCCCTCTAGGTGAGAGAGTGATTTGTGCAGCAAATACGTGATAGCATCCTCCACTCCCACCTTCTCCTTATACGCAAACTGAAGAGGATCCTGGGCGTGCCTGGTTTGTGGCCTCAGATTCTGTATTATCAGCCGCTCCATGGTCTTCATCACGTGCGATGTCAAGGCAACAGGTCTGAAGTCATTCAACTCCTTTGGTTGTGGTTTCTTCGGTACCGGGACAATACAGGATGTTTTCCACTGTCTGGGTACTCTTCTCTGCTCCAGGCTCATGTTGAAGATGCGCTGTAGTGGTTCTCCCAGCTCAGTCGCACAGGCCCTCAGTAATCGTGGGGAAACTCCATCCGGTCCAGCCGCCTTGCTGGTACAGATCTTCCTCAGTTGACCTTCCACCTGTGCAGCCGTAATCCTGGGCGTGGGCAAGGTCTCCTGTGAGTGGCTATTTTCCTGTGAGGGAAGTAAGCCTGGTGTGGATTTCTGCGGTGAGGATGAGATTGAGCTGTCGAACCTGTTGAAGAAGTTGTTCAGCTGGTTCGCTTTCTCCACATCTCCACTTATGTTTGCCCCCCGCTTTGCACCGCATCCGGTGATGATCTTCATCCCATCCCACACCTCCTTCATGCTTTTTTTCTGCAGCTTTTGTTCTAGCTTCCTCCTATACTGCTCCTTTGCCCCCCTTATCTGTACTCTGAGTTCCTTCTGAACTCTTTTAAGCTCCAACCGATCACCATCTTTAAAGGCCCTCTTCTTCTGGTTTAGGAGGCCTTTGATGTGACTAGTGATCCAGGGCTTATTATTGGGATAGCAGCGAACAGTTCTAACAGGGACAACTGCATCCACACAAAAGTTAATATAGTCCGTTGTGCATTCAGTGACCTCCTCAACGCCCCCACAGAGCCCCCCTTGCAGTACATCCCAGTTAGTAGTTCCGAAGCAGTTTCTCAGGGCCTGTTCAGCTTCAGGAGTCCACTTCCTAAAAGAGTGTGTGGTAGTGGGATGCCTCATCACAATTGATTTATATCTGGGCTGTAACAAAACCAGGTTGTGATCAGCTTTCCCCAATGAAGGCAGTGGGGATGCACTATATGCCTCCTCTACGTTTGCATACAGTAGGTCAATAGTCCTATTACCCCTGGTGTAGCAATCCACGTACTGGGAGAAAGCAGGTAGTGTCTTGTCCAAAGTCACATGGTTGAAGTCCCCTGTAATTATCACCAGTGCCTCAGGGTGCTGTGTCTGAAGCCTAGCAACAGCGGAGCTGATGACGTCACACGCTACCGTTGCGTCGGCATGCGGCTGGACATACACATTCACCACAATGACGCTTGCGAATTCTCGAGGCAGGTAATATGGCCTCATACTCATGGCGATCAGCTCAATATCTCTTTCACAAACGGAGATCTTTGTACTCACATGCCCGGGGTTACACCATCTTTCGTTAATGTAGACAGCGAGTCCCCCTCCTTTCTTCTTCCCACACTTTTTGGCATCTCTGTCAAATCTTACCGTAGTAAAACCAGGTAATTCTACATTTACATCCGGGATTTTAGCCGTCAGCCATGTTTCGGAAAAACACATTAAACTGCATTCCTTGTATTCTTTAACATTCCTTACTAATGAGGCTAGCTCATCCAATTTATTTGACAGCGAGTTCACGTTCCCCATAATGACCGAAGGAACAGCGGGTTTATAACGCCTCTTCATCTCCGTCCACTTATCCCTTATCACTTATTATGGTTAGATAGCGTAGGAGCATTGACAGTATAGATCAGAAATAAATTGGCCGTAGTCATTGATGAGCCCAGGCAAACTGATTCTTTGGATTATGATTGCTGAGAACATGACAGAATAATTCAGTGATAAGTTTGCTGATCAAACTTTTGTCTTGGTTTATTATGAGGATGCAAGCGTAAAGTCAATGCAACAGGCTCCAAGTATTCTCTGGTCAGCTACTCACAACACTGCTGTTGTTCAGAATGCATTCAGGTTCTCACTTACAGTATGAGGCTCCGAAAAGCCTCAGCAGCTGAACACACTCTCAAGTTTAGCTTTATGGGTAATAGAAGTCATAATCAAGTACATGCTTGTACAGGTGCAGTGGAAAACTTATTGGAGCAGCATCACAGGAACATAGCAACAGATACAGAATAGTCATAAATAAAAGCATAAATTAATAACATCAATTATATGAAATTTTACAAGAAAGTTTGTGATTAGAGCAAGAAAAAACAAAGTGCATTGTTGTGCAAAGGAGGCAGTGCTGCTATGCTGAAGTAGTGATTAGATTTGTGCAGGTTGGTTCAAAAATTGAATAGCTGAAGGGAAGGAGCTAATCTTGAACATGGTGGTGTGGGACTTCAGGCTTCTATGCTTCCTTTCTGATTCTGAAAAGATGTTGATATTTGATAAGAGATGTTGCCTTCTTAAGGCAATGCCTCATTCAAGTCCAACATCTGTAGAAAATAGACCTGCTAGATAATGAGGTTCAGCATTGAAAGGCCAATCACAAAACCATTGATTTTGTAGTAATTTCACCAATCATTGATGTCGTAAAATGCTCACATTTGAATGGGTGCACATGTAGCCACACAGATGCAAACTCAAGTTTTTTTTATGTAGACTTTTTGCTCATTTCTTTGGTGGAGACATGTTGACTTCAAAAACAAGCAAATGTTCCTCCTCTGTTTACTCATAGTGATAAAGTGGAGCCCTATATTGGAGCTGTGTGGTTGTGTTTTATAGCAAGCATGCAGCTAGCTCTCAACATCTCAAAGCTTCCTTAGGCCTGTAAAGTGCTATATTTAATTCACATTACTGAATGAGGCCTACATTATCTCTGCAATGTGAGGAGCTGTGACAAAGCTCAGAAGTGTTTATTGAAATATCATAGAATATCAAATGCAAACAAGATTCATTAAATCCTGTTTACAGCAAACATTCCCACTGCTGTCAAAGGTTTAATGCTGTTATAAAAAAGCTCTGTGGCATTACTTCACTGATTGAGAGTGGCAATGATGAATCTTTGTTCACTCATTATTTTGACAGATTTACCTAACAACAAGTGTGCTGATTCACAGTTTACAAATGATCACTTATACAGTACTTCTGGCTCACTGCCCTGACTGCCATGGTTAAGTACAAATGCATAAGCAGATTATCAGGATTATTGATCTCCATGTTAACTTTAGTGCTCATTATCTGCTTTAGTAATTCTTGAAGCATCTTGCTTGTCTGATCATGGGCTTTGTTGAGTGACAAACTTTTACAAATGATTCAAAGCACATTTATTATCAAAGAATACATAAATGATACAGCTTGAAATTTGTCTGCTTACAGGCAGCCACAAGGCAAAGAGCTGAATAACCCAAATTAAACATAAAGACTAAAAACCATTGCGCAGAGAAAGAGAACCAAAGGAAAAAACGCAAATCATGCAAACAGTAGAAGCATTCCGAGCCAGACTGGGCTGCAGTTCTGCTCCCAGAGCAGCCAGATCAGTTCACAGCCTCGTTGCTGCGGAGTTGAGGAAATCGATCTGTTTTACACAGGACTTACTTTATTTTTCCATAGTGGGACCGTCTACTTTTCAGGGTAGTTCCTACAACAGTGGCAGTACTTTCTCGTGTGTCCTGCTCACCTCACTGATGCTGATGATTGTTGTTTGCTAACGTTCATAAGTGAACTCTTCTGACCAGGTATTAATTTTTATTCACACAAGCAGTTTTTGGTCACTTTATGCTTTGTATTCTGAAAGTATGAGGTCGTTGCTAATGCGAGCACCTAGGGCAGTATGATATCCTTTGAGGGCTATGTTTTCTGAAAGATCTCTCTGAAGATCTGGAACTTCACGTTTTGCAGCAGGTGGTCTCAAGTAGCTGGACGCTGATCAATCGTCTCTTCAGCTTCATGTATCATAGAACAGAACAATTTTCTCTTTTCCCACATTCTGTATTGAAATGGAAAGTTCTGTCCACGCAAGTTCTGTTGCTTCACTCTCACCAGCTGCAGGTGAAAACACGCCAAACCCTGACGTGGCAGTGCCATGAATCAGACAATGGCATCTGTCCACTCTCTGATATTCTGTGTATCTCCACTATTCAAATGTACACTGCAGATTGATGTTGTGCGAAAAGAAATCCCTTTATATTTATGTAACACACACAAAATGCTGGAGGAACTCAGCAGGCCAGGCAGCATCTATGGAAAAGAGTAAACAGTCGGTGTTTTGGGCTGAGACACTTCATCAGACTCATAACAAAGTTGCCACGTGCTAGTTTTACTGATCAGTTAAAATGTATACAGGTCCAATCTTAAGAGATTCTGTAGATGGTTCAATCCTTTGAAACATATTCATAGTCAAACCCGATATGTCAGTTGCCATTGCATTTCTACAGGATAATTGTGTCACACATCAATAAAATTGGGAAATTGTAGGCTTGGAAGATAACTGCAGGAAACAGGAGCTTTTGGTTGTTACTCATCACAACAGTGCAGGCAACGGGTGGAGAACCAGCCCAGTTCTGAAATGTTCCACAAATAATTAAAAATAATAAAACCTCTTCACCATTTCCTTCCAAGATTTTCGATGATCTGCAGATATTCTCTGGAGATCAGACGGTGACTACAGGCAGCACCTACTGATACCAAATCAAATGCTGTTTAGAATTAAATCAGCTTCAGCACTGTTGTCTGATTAAGCTCAGAAAGAGTTCTGTCATTGACACAAGATTAATATATAATGGATGCAGGAGCTGACGGATTCACTGAAGAATCACTTTCATTTGTGGGAAAACAGCTTAACACCTTGAAGGTAGTGATCCCACTCACATAAGAGTTGCTATGGTTACCATGAATGTCAGTTCTTTTGAAACTGGACATTTAAAATCATCTGATCAGAATAAGTTGGGAGTAAAGAGCCACTTGCCTGTGGTTCTGCTATATCTTTCCCTCTGTGTATTGATCTTGAATCACTCAAGCGTATCCAAAATAACAAGAAAAAATCTGCTGAATGTCTTGCTGCTAGTTTCCATTCACAGCTTCCATCTTGTCCACAATAATTCAACCACCTGTAAATCTGCCTGCACTCTTTGCCACTAATGCATTAAACTCCAGGAGTCTTACGCATTCCTATTCTGTCATCTCCTCAGTCCCTTACACATTCCATGAATTTCTGTCTCTAGTATACTCTGTGCATTCCCATCCTCATCAGTTAAGCAGGAAGGCGAGGCTTCAGTATTCTTATGTGAAACCCCTTGGGAAAACTCTTCACCTCTCCTTCTTCCCTTTCTTCTTTGAGAAGAATTTAACATCAATCTCTGTAACTCCTTCAATCTGCAATGGAATCTTGCCACTAAGCACATCATTTCCCCCCCCCCCCCGCCCATTCCCACTCCCCAATTTCCAAAGGGATCACTCATCACTCCCTATGTGACTCCTTTATCCTCTAGCCTCTCCCCATTGATTTCCCTCCTGGCACTTAACCCTGCAAGTTTGACAAGTACTACACCTGCCCCTATATCTCCTCAGGGCCTCATACAGCCCTTCCAGGTGCGGTGACACTCCACTTCAGAGTCCAGCAGGGACATCCATTGTATCCAGTGCTCCCAGTGCGGCCTCTTCTACCTCGGTGAGACCCTGCGTAGATTGGGGGCATCACTTCATCAAGTGCTTTTGCTCCATAAACCACAAAGGGCAGGGCCTGCCATTCCAATTCAACATCCCATCTGCGTTCCGACATGTTTGTCAATAGCTTCCTGTACTGCACAATGAGGCCACACCTAGGCCAGAGGAGCAACACATAATATTCTGTCCGGGTAGCTTCCAACTAGATGGCATTAACATGGATTTCTCTAGCTTCCAGTAATTTCCCATGTCTCTTTTTCCACTGGCCATTCTGATTTCCCACTCACTTCTTCTCAGCTCGTCACCTTCTCATTGATAAGCAGGTTTCGAAGATTCAGATCAATGAGGGAGAAGGAGCACTCCAAATTTCCTGCAAGGTATCTTATTAGAATAAAATAAATGATATGGAAAAAGAAACATAAAGATAAATAAAACTTAAGTCTTAAACAATGTGTGAAAGAAAACTGATTTTTTTAAAAAGTCCCACGAACTTCAGCTAATTGATGCAAAGGATTATCAAAGGAACAAGTCTAAAACAGAGTACTGAATAATTAATCTAGTAACAAGTCTCATGCACTTCTGCCTGTTGGCCTGGAGACTCTTAGATGTCCTTGGCACTAAGTGAGATTCCAGTCTAAGGACTGAAGTCTGATAAACTTGCTCACAGTTCACACTTATATAGTCAAGAAAGCCTGTGCTTCTTTTCGAGTCTACACGTACTAGTCAGCAACAATTCTAAAATTATTTCCTAATGATCAAAGTACAGGCAAGATTTTACTTTTCCACTGAACTAGTCCCACTTGCTTCTGAAAATCTTATCAGTCACGACTTTACTTAGCCAATCAAAATGGTTTCGCTCAACTTTGAAGAAGAAAACAAGTTTTCGCATCCCTTAATGGCTTATATCTGTACACTTCAAGGATTCGTGGATCTCATGAATCAGTACCTTATGCTTTACTTATCTTTCTAACTAACATACTTGTTCATTATAAGTACTGTGATCAGACAACTCCATTCCAAGTAAAAAGATTTGTTTTTAACCTTTTCATTACACTCATTAGTTCCCTCTGGTGCCTTCTCTTCTTCCCTTCATTCTATAGTCGACGGTTAGATGGCTTCTTCTTCAGCCCCTCTCCCACCAATCACCTCCCAGCTTCTTACTTCATCCCTCCTCCCTCACCCTCCTTCCCCCTCACCTGGTTTCACCTATCACCAGCCAATTTGTACTCCTTCCCTTCCCAACCCAAACTTCTTAACCGGGCTTCTGACCCCTTCCTTTCCAGTCCTGATGAAAGGTCTCAGGCCAAAATGTCAGCTGGATTCCCCTCCATAGACGCTGCCTGACTTGCTGAGTTCAACTGGCATTTTGTGTGCATTGCTCAAGCTTTGCATCTCTTGTATTTATGACTAAAATTCCGTATTCCACTCAGGCCTTTTCCATAAATGAAACACTATTTCTTTTTCTTTGTTGGAGCAGGACTTTTTTACATTCTTTACTGGAACATATTATTCACAAGGATAATAGCACAACAGGAAATTGAAGGCTCTGGGGACAATGGGTTCTGATTTATTGTTACCAAGTGCTTAGTCAGTTTAAAATGTCATATTGAATAGTAACAGACTACAAAGGTTTTGCTCCCTCGCAGTTTGCATCACTGTTTGCAATACATCACATAATTAAAGCAGACTAAATTATTCAAGAGCAAATAAATTAACACACTGCTGCTATCTAAGAACATATAAAGACACTTGTATTTCCTTGAACTAATATTCTTTTGCCAAGGAATTCCACTCAATATCACTGTAGGTTGCAAAGGGCAACCCTACCTTGTGCTTAATGTTAATTAAGGAATAAGCTATTTCTGGATCAACTCATTAAAGTTATCATGATATCTGTAGGTGAATCACTGATTTTAGTTGTTGAAATACCAAACCCAAGTAAATCATTTGGTATCTGTGACAGTATTGTGGGCCACCTTCTGCACCTTGTTTGAGGTCAGACGCAAGTGTTAGTGGAAGCAATTGATCATCTTAAGCCTCGCAGTATTTGTACCATATTCACATCAGAGCTTCAACAGGCACGTGAGTAAAGGACGAATATTTTAAACAGTCTCTTAAATCTATCTGTTTATATTCCTTTATTCACTATTTAACTCATTCATTTAAAACTTTTTAAACCAGCTATTTAAAAACTGACAATAAATTATAGATGATTCAATATATAGATAATAGTGCCTAAATTAATTATTTATATACTAATAATTAATGAACTAGATTTCAAAGTATGTGTGATTTTGAGTGCATTTTCTATTATAAAGGCCCACTTATGGAGCAACAGTATGTCACTAATGGGTTTTGGATAAAGAAGAAGTCTTATGTTGGCACAAGAGATTCTGCAGATGCTGGAAATCCAGCGTAAACAGAGCAGGTCAGACAACATCTATGGAAATGAATTTCCATAGACATTTTTGGCCGAGTCGCTTCTTCAGGACTGGAAAGGAAGGGGAAGATGGCAAAACAAGAAGATGGGGGAGGGGAAGGAGTACAAGCTAGAAGATGATAGGTAAAGCCAGGTGGGTGGCGAGGGGAGGGTGAAGTAACCTCAGCACAGTGCCATTGGTTCTCTTCACACCAAACAACACAGTGATGAGGTTACTCTGTTTTATTGATATGTGACTGCCAGAGAAGGGCTGAGTCCTCGACTAGGTTCTCAGCACAGTAGCCCTGTCACTATCATATCTGTGTCTGTATAATAGGATAATGATCCTTTTCAGCCGTGATTCCTTTGTCACTTGTGTTCCTGGGAATGCTTCCTGACAACTAACTGAGGGATCAGTGTATCTGTTTTGACAATGTTGATTGAGTGATGAATATTGGCCAGGACAGCAGTGATGACTAGCCTGCACTTCTTCAGAATAACACACAGAATCAGAATTCACCTGAGAGGGAGCACGCTTTAATGCCTTTTCTTAAATGAGTGCTGCACTGGAATGTCAGTTAGTATTTTTGTGCTTGAATCACTGGAGTGGGACTTGGACCTGGCCTTAGAAATGATAGTGCTGCCGGATGAAATGTTTAGCTGTGTGCTATCAGAGTGCAGCAAATAAGAAAGTTAGGAACTATATTGAACTGAACATTAAAAAATACTCCATCTATTTTAGCTTATCTCTAAAATGCTGGTATTCCTCATTATTTTCAATGCATTCATATTGTTCCTGTGTGAGATTAGATTTATGCAACTCATGGATCAGACATCATTACCAGTGTTACCTATGTTTGGATCAAGACTTATTAATATTCAACATGGATATTCTAAATATAATGGTGTAGTGACTGAAAAGTGTGATCTGCTGGTTTAGACTGTGGTAAGAACTTGCCACAGGGAAGGGTTCTGACAGTACCATTTGCTGCTCCTGTATGTGAAAAGAAGTCACTTGGTATGGGGAATATTGAAGATCTGCCAGACACCATCCCGTGAGATCCTTAGCTATGAGATTAATATTTTCATATTTATAAGTGGGCTATGTTTATGCGTCAGTGAGTTTGTGGCAAAAGGCTGGCAATGATGAGGAAATCACTGCTGAGGCTCAGCACTCGCTGTGCTGGCAATGATGAGGAAATCACTGCTGAGGCTCAGCACTCGCTGTGCTGGCAATGATGAGGAAATCACTGCTGAGGCTCAGCACTCGCTGTGCTGGCAATGATGCGACCCTCTCTCACAGCTCACCCACAAGTACACTTGGACTCTTAGGAGAATTTACTTTGGGATCTCATGAGAATTTACCCTCTTTTCTGGAGAGTCACTTTCTTAATGAAAGAAATGAGTTGTGAGACTGGACATAGAAAGCAGGCAATAACATTCCAGATGTGTCTGTAAGATGTTAAGAGGCCCGTGACAAATTTTTGTTAGTGAGTGGTTAAATTTCTCAGACAAAATCTAATCCAAACTCAGACATAATTCTCGACATAATACTAGAGATGAAACCCCTGGGATTAATGAGAAAGAAATTGAAGGCAGTGATGGTGTTGTCTAAATGGGCATTAAAAACATCCTTGGTCACACCTATCTGTGCCTTGCACACTAGATGATGCTGAAGAATGCTCGGTAATTACAATCAGAAGGCATTGAATTTATCATTCAGTTGCCCATCACATAGATAAGAAGGAATAATTCAGGGATTCATTTTTGACTATGAGAATCTTTCTCAGTCCTCTACCTGGCCCAATTCCATGTTCACTGGTTGTCTTCCAAAATATCAATGACGTAATTACAACAATAATATGATCAAATATGTTATCTGTGAAAAGGGAGAGAGTCTGAATGGAGAAAGGGGACTGATGGAGAGGTAGAATGGGAGGGGTGAGAGAAGAATACAAAGAAGAAAAACAGAAGGAGAGAAACAAGAGCATGGAAATTGGACTAGTGACATGTCATTGACTGGAGAATGAGCGATCAAACTAAGCAACATGTTAATTAAAGATGTATGGGCTCCTTCCTTGAAAGACACTGAATCTCTTGCCTTGCTCTTCACTTCCTGTCACTTTCTCACCCTCTCTCGCCTGCGCCATCTTTTTCCTCTCTCTCATCACTCTCTCTCTCTTTCTCACTCTCACTCTCTCTCACCCTCACTCCCTCTCTCTCACTCTCGACTCTTCAAACACTCATGATTCCTGCAGCTTTGGGGCTCAGAAAAAATTGTACTTGAATCAGGATTATTGTGTGGGGGGTGGGGTGGGTACTCCTGACAACCTCGTGCCTCATTGCAATCTTCTAGTAAGTGATCCATTTTAATTGGGGACCCATATTTTAAAAAATGCTGCTCCACAGCAATTAACAGAAAGATACATAAAATAATGCTAATTTGTATTATTGTAATTGCTTATTTGATGCTTTCTAATATAAACTATATTCACACCTCTCTATTTTCTAAGTTACATATCAACATACATCAAAAGATTCTGATAAACTGGACAACTACTTTGTAACATCATAATTCACTTAAAAGCAAACAAATAATTCTTCATTCTTAAATAATATTTTTGTGGTCTGAAGTTTAACTGATGTTCCATTTTCTTGTTTATATCTATGCTACTTATCTGGAAATTAACTTCAAAAATTACTTCACATTTAACAGTAACAATAACTATTTTTAATATTAACCTAAATGCTATAAAATAACATGACCCAAGGGTCTAATTTGTCAATGCTTGCAAATGTGTTTTAAACATTTTAATATGATCTGTAACATTGCATCTCAAGATTGGATTAGTCAGTATATGTCCGGTACAAACATTCATTTCTACAGCAGCTCGATAAACCTGTTTAAAGATTAAGAACTAAATCCTAAAGCTGACAGATAAACAAGCTCTTAATGAGCCTTTATGGAATAGTTGCTAATGAAACCAAAGGTAGCTGTGAGCGTTTCTTCAAGCTCCTTTCAACATGACTAATGAACCTCTAGCCCCATAACTCTTCTGTGCTTAAATTGTCTCCACTTAAACATGTTGTACTACAGTCCAGCACCAAATTCATATCATTATGCTGTGCCACATATTTTTTTCCTCTGGTTTCCTTAATCAATTCTCAAAGAAAGCAGTTAATCCTATCTGTCTCTTTGCGTATCTCAAGAAACTTAAGATATTAAGACAGTGACAAACGTGTCTCTCGTAATTAGCCAATCATTCAAGGTTAACTTTCTTTGGCAGGAAGTATTTAATGTGTTAAATTTTCTGTATCAAGATAGTTAAAACTGCTGCTTCCTGCTTGTTGGAGTGTGCATCACATTGCTGGTTCATTGGGGTTTGTAATCAGGCCTGCCTCAAGATAAAGCTCTTCATTATATAAAAGTGAAAAAAAATCTTTACATGGCAGTTTAGAATTAATAGACCATAAATGTTCCACTAGCAATCACTTACAGCCAGTTGCTTAGGCCCAATAACTGGGGTAGGAGTAGATACATGGAACCAGGGTTCAATATTAATAGAACCAGACGACTGTGCAGTTAGCTGGTGCTAAGAGCGGTTCAAGTACATATCTAATTTGTGTTCCTGCTGTCTTTTGCACTCCATTCACTATTCATTCTAATTTACACAAGGAAAGAAATAACTTGCTACTTGGAGTTGTGAGTGGCATTCATGTGCTGGCCTTCCTTGTGTTGCAAGAGCCTCAGGAAGGGTAAGAGCCTGGTTTTTGAAATAGATCTTTTGCCAGATGAGAAGAAGTGATTTTTTTAAACATGCTTTACTGGATTCCAGCTGTCATGGTTTTTTGTAGCTATCATATATGCTCAGAAGGATTATTACATCCAATCCAAGGAAAATCTGATAACGTTGATGTACCTACGTTGATATTTTCCTGTCATCTGTGTCCAATTTAAATGATTTTCCAGTCACAATGGTCTCCAATCAAAATAGAAATACCTCTAAAACCTAGAACATAAAACCTCATTTTATAACTGAGAGAATTCAGTTTAGAAGCTTTGAGAGATTGGGGAGCTTAAGGCAAAAGAACCCTTGGGATTGATGTCAATGATATAATAGAACTCACCATGCAGTTTGAAAGGGGGAGACTAAAATGTTTTAGTATAACAGTGGATAATTAATATACAGAGGCATTGGAGAAGCGCTGGCCAAAGTAGATTGAAAGGGGACACATGAGCATGGATGAGTGTAGAGCAGTAATGGCTGGAGTTTCTGGGAGTAATTTGGAAAATGCAGGATTGGCACATCCTAAAGAAAACCAACCATTCCAAAGTGAGAATGAGGCAACAAGTACTCACAAGGTAAACCACAAAGTACACTGCAGATGCTGTGGTCAAATCAACATGTACAAACAAGTTGGAGGAACTCAGCAGGTCGGGCAGCATCCGTTGAAACGAGCAGTCAGCGTTTCGGGCTGAGACCCTTCATCAGGACTGAAGAAGGAGGGGGCAGGAGCCCTATAAAGAAGGTGTGGGGAGGGGGGAAGGTGCCAGGTGAAAAACCAATCAGAGGAAAGATCAAGGGGTGGGGGAGGGGATAGGCAGGAAAGGTGAAGAAAGAATGTAAGGGGAAAGCACTATGGGTAGTAGAAGAAGACAGAATCATGAGAGAGGTGATAGGCAGCTGGAAAAGGAGGCAGAGTGAAAGTGGGATGGGGGAAGGGAGAGAGAGGGAATTACCGGAAGTTGGAGAATTCGATGTTCATACCAAGGGGCTGGAGGCTACCCAGATGGTATATGAGGTGTTGCTCCTCCAACCTGGGTTTGGCCTCATCATGGCAGTAGAGGAGGCCATGTATGGACATATCCAAATAGGAATGTCAAGCAGAGTTGAAGTGGGTGGCAACTGGGAGATCCTGTCTGTTGTGACAGACGGAACGTAGGTGCTCAACGAAGCGGTCCCCCAATTTGTGTCAGGTCTCACTGATGTAGAGGAGGCCGCACCAGGAGCACCGAATGGAATAGATCACCCCAAAAGACTCACAAGTGAAGTGTTGCCTCACTTGGAAGGACTGTTTGGGGCCCTGAATGGTGGTAAGGGAGGAGGCGTAGGGACAGGTGTAGCACTTAAGCTTGCAGGGATAAATGTCAGGTGGAGATCTGTGGGGAGGGACGTGTGGACCAGGCAGTCACGGAGAGAACGATCCCTGCAAAAAGCGGAGAGGGGTAGAGAGGGAAAGATGTGCTTAGTGGTGGGGAGGAGCAACACTTCATATACCATCTGGGTAGTCTCCAGCCCCTTGGTATGAACATCGAATTCTCCAACTTCCGGTAATTCCCTCCCTCCCCCTTCCCCCATCCCACTTTCACTCTGTCTCCTCTTCTAGCTGCCTATCACCTCTCTCATGATTCTGCCTTCTTCTACTACCCATAGTGTTTTCCCCTTACATTCCTTCTTTACCTTTTCTGCCTATCTCCTCCCCCACCCCTTGATCTTTCCTCTGATTGGTTTTTCACCTGGCACCTTCCCCCCTCCCTCCACCTTCTTTATGGGGCCCCTGCCCCCTCCTTCTTCAGTCCTGATGAAGGGTCTCAGCCCGAAACGTTGACTGCTCGTTTCAACGGATGCTGCCCGACCTGCTGAGTTCCTCCAGCTTGTAATGACTCACAAGGGAAGTCTAAGACAGCATAAAAGAGAGGATGTACAATAAAACAAAAAATAGTGAGAAGCTAGAGGACTGGGAAGCTTTTAAAACCCAACTGAAGGCAACCAAGAAGAGAAAAGATGAAATATAAAGATAGGCTAGCCAATAACATAACAGAGAGGCAAGAGTTGATATCAGACTGCTGGAAAATGATGCTGGAGAGGTAGTAATGGGGATCAAAGAAATGACAGATGAACTCTTAGTATTTTGCATCAGTCTTCACTGTGGAAGACACCAGCAGCATGCTACAAATTCTAGAGTGTCAGGGAGCAGAAGGAAGTGTAGTCAGTGTTACTAAAGTGAAGCTGTTTGGGCAGATCTGAAGGTAGGTATGTCACCTGGACAACTGCACCCCAGGGTTCTGAAGGAGGTAGTGGAAGAAACTGTGGAGGCAATAGTAATGATCTTCTGCGAATCACTGGATTCTAGAATGGTTGTAGAGGACTGGAAAATCACAAATATCACTCCACTCTTTAAGAAGGAAAGGAAACAAATGACAGGAAATTATGGGCCAATTATGCCTTGACTTCAATAGTTAGTAAAATGTCAGAGTCTATTAATAAGGATAAGGTTTTTGGGGTTCTTAGAGGCACACAATAAAATAGGCCAAAGACAGCATGATTTTTGTTGTGCACTTAATATTTCAAGTAATATTTGAGTAATAGTGTAAATATATTGTTTGATTAGCATTCTTTGTTGTTTACATAATTTATTATGGGTTGTATGTAAAGTACATGAATGGTCATTATGCCATCACATCATATATATGCACCCCACTAAATGAGCAAACAGAGTGCGCATGTGTCTCCTGCCTCTGTATTTTTCATTCAATTACTTTTATATTTTGGAGTTGCAAAACATAACAGTGGCAATGAGGAAGTTTTAAACAAACATGAGATGATTACCTACCTGTGGAAGCGTAGAGAGACACTTGAGTTTTAAAAAAGCACAGAGAAACGTCTGAGTTTTTAAAAAATTGCAGCACGTATTCTTTGGGACTGAAGAGATGGTTGGGTTTAAAGAAAGACAAAAAATTGACAAAATTCATGGTTTCAGAGGCAGTGAGTACCAAGTGATAATAATAGTATTTTTTTATAAAGCAGAAATGGCTGGCTACAGCAGAATATTAGAAATGTTTGATTGTACAAAAGATAACTGGTTGCTGCATATGGAATGAATTGAACAGTATTTTGAAACAAATGAAATAGCCAATGAGAAGCAAATGTTAGTTTGCTAAGCAAAGTGAGTGGATGAGTACACAAGTTGCTTAAGTCTAACTGCTCCAACCAAGACAGCTGAAATGAGCTTTGCTTATATCATGAAAGCAATGTTGGAACATTTAGAACCAAAACCATTGTTGATTGCAGAAAGCTTTAGGTTTCGTAAGCAGAATCAAAAGGAAGGGGAATCTATTTCATCATACATGGCTGAATTGAAAATAATGGCTGAGCATTGTTAATTCAGTGATGGGCTTAATAATGCACTGAGAGTTGTTATTTAGTTTGTGGAATCTTACAAGAAATCATTTAAAAAAACAGCTTGTGCTGCCTTTATGGCAGTTATTTAGTTTATAATATTTTCGCTTAGTAATTCGTGTGTTAGCATTTTTTAGTTAAAGTTAGGATTGTTTAAGTAAATTCATTGTCTGTAATATATCGCGGCATGCGATGACGTCACATCCGGTTTCGTCGCGTCTTGTGGGAAAATACTGGTTTGGGAAAGACGGAAAGGTGGGGGGCTCACATGTGCAAGTCCAGCGCAAGAAAAGTTGTCTTCTACGCATTAGAAATCACAGTGGAGCAACACTGTAAGTTCATAGATAATCGATATGTTGAATTAAAATGTTAACGCTGATTCCGTTAAAAGTAACGACGGTCGATAAGGTTTATGTTTTCATTAGTTAAAGAGTTGCGGATAGTCGTGTTGAAGTGTATTTAAAGCAGTCAATGGCGTAAGTAGATTCTGACTGTATGCTGCACTTTAATGTAATGTAGTTGTTGTAGTTTTACTTTTGCAAGTATTCACGATGTAAATGTGATATCTAGAAGGAAACAAATACTGTACAAATCTTGTATTGTTTTATCAACAGTTTTCACCATACGTTAATGTGGAAGAGTGAACAGTAAATGGTTAATCTTACTGTGACCCTGTTTTCATTAATGACGGTTTACTTCGGTGTTTAGTTCGGGTTCCGTTACACCCGAGCGAGAACACTACACAGCTCCTAACTGGAGCACAACCCACATTATAAAGAGCAGTTGAAACTGCTGTATCAATGGAAACTACAGTCAGAGACACAACTGAGTTGCAGTCAGAAATGAAAGTGACCATGAACTTGCAACATCTGAACAGAACCTGTCTGAATGAATTGTGCTACCATTATGGCAGGTGCTCACATAGCCCAGACCAAAAAAGATTTAAAGGTGAAATTTGCAGAAAATGCAGCAAAGTAGAACACATACAAAGAGCAGGTCAGGCAGACAAAAATAAATTACCACACAAGGAAGAGATAAATAAAAAGTCAAGTTGCAATTTCAAAAAGAGCACTAATCTGCATGTTGTTGATGAAAAATCTGATAATGATGAGAGTAAGACAGGACTGAGTACCCTTGAGATTTACAACATGAAAACTAACAAGAGACAAACAATATAGCTTACACCAGAAGTAAATGGCAAATTAATTAAAATGGAATTAGACATTGGCTCGGCTGTTTCAATTATTCCACAAAATGAGTTTGAACAGTATTCAAAGATACTGAACTAAAGCCTGCAGATATCCAACTAAGAACTTACACTGGAGAAAAGTTAACTCCTGTGGGAATCACATTTGTAGCTGTGAAATACAACAGCACAAGCCACATTGAGTTTATATGTGGTAAAAACAGGTAGACAGTAGACCGGTAAACAGGTAGACAGTAGACAGGTAAACAGGTAGACAATAAATTGACAGTTTTATTTGGTATAATTCCTCAATATATTCATGGTATTTCTCCATCAGACCGACATGTAATTGCATTTGTTACATTATTGGCCAGAAAGGCTATTTTGTTGAAATGGAAAGATGTTTCTGCTCCTACTTTGATACAATGGTTTTCTCATGTGATGTTATGTCTTAGTTTGGAAAAAATCAGAAGTCGAACTTTTGATCCTCAATTCAATTTTGAGAAAAGGTGGGGTTCATTCACCCGCTATTATCATCTGATTTGAGTTAATTAATATGGTTTCCTTCCGACTTGTCTTTAAGTGGATTTGAGTTGGCGGATTGATGTTTTTTTTGGAAGCTTCTATGATGTTTAGTTCCGGGGTTGTGCTCCCAATGTTTTGTTTTTTTTTTTGTTTTTGTTTTTTTTCCGTCTGTAGGGTTTTTTTTTAGTTAGTAGGGTTTTTTTCCTTCTTTTTCTTTCAAAAAAAATTCTTAACACTTTATTTTTTCTTATTATTGATATATTGCTTAGCTCTGTTAATCAGTTATTTGCTAATTTAATTATTTATTGTACATAATGACATGTTGACTCCTCCCCACGGATCTCCCACCTGGCCCTTATCCCTGCAAGCGTAAGTGCTACACCTGTCCCTACACCTCCTCCCTTACCACCATTCAGGGCCCCAAACAGTCCTTCCAGGTGAGGCAACACTTCACTTGTGAGTCTGTTGGGGTAATCTATTGCATCCGGTGCTCCCGGTGCGGCCTCCTCTACATCAGTAAGACCCGACACAGATTAGGGGACCGCTTCGTCAAGCACCTTAACGCTCCGTCCGCCACAACAGACAGAATCTCCCGGTTGCCACTCACTTCAACTCTCCCTCTCATTCCCATTCGGATATGTCCATACATGGCCTCCTCTACTGCCATGATGAGCCCAAACCCAGGTTGGAGGAGCAACACCTCATCTACCGTCTGGGTAGCCTCCAGCCCCTTGGTATGAACATCGAATTCTCCAACTTCCGGTAATTCCCTCCCTCTCCCTTCCCCATCCCACCTCTACTCTGTCTCCTCTTCTAGCTGCCTATCACCTCTCATGACTCTGCCTTCTTCTACTACCCATAGTGCTTTCCCCTTAGATTCCTCCTTCACCTCTCCTGCCTATCCCCTCCCTGCTTCCCCTCCCCCACCCCTTGATCTTTCCTCTGATTGGTTTTTCACCTGGCACCTTCCCCCCTCCTCCCACTTTCTTTATAGGGCCCCTGCCCCCTCCTTCTTTAGTTCTGATGAAGGGTTTCGACCCGAAATGTTGACTGCATCTTTCAACGGATGCTGCCCGACCTGCTGAGTTCATCCAGCTTTTTTGTACGTCTTGACTTAATGTATCTTTTTTTTGTTAATCTTCAATAATAATTAATAAAAAAGATTTAAAAATGAAAAACAGGAAGAACAACATTTTGGAGTCATGGGTGGCTGAGACAACTACAACTTGATTGGAGATCCACCCACCATTTGCATGCCACATCCCCTACAATATAGTCAACTGAAAGTGAATTAGGAAATGTACTGGATGATGCCACGGTAGTGTTCAAGGTTGGCGTTGGAAAACTCAATCATATCAAAGGTAAAAAAGTGTCAAATGAAAATGCCACACCCAAATTTTACAAAGCCTGTCCGGTTCCTTACACCATCGGTGATAAAGTAGCCAGTAAGATGGATTGCATGGTGGCTGAAGGAATTCTTTTCAAGGTTGAGTGGAGCCCATGGGCAATGCCAGTGGTTTCAGTAGCCAAGACAAATATGTCTGTCAGGATCTGTGGTGATTTTAAGGTCACCATCAACCTAGCACTGAGAGAATAGAGAATATCTTTGCAAACCATTCTGGAAGGAAACAGTTCAGTAAAGTGGAGGTCTGAGCCATAAGCAATCACAAAGGGTTTTATCATTATAATAGACTTATCTTTGGACTAGCATCTACACCTGCATTCTGGCAGGAAGTTATGCTGCAGGGTTGCTCAGGCACTCTGTGTCACCTGGATGACATCATAGTTACCAGTGAGGATGTCAAGGAATCTCAAGACAGTGTTTAAAAAAATTAAAAGGTTAGGGATGCAGAGCATAACATAACAAGTGGGAATTCATTAAACCAAGCATCATTTACTGTGGTCATACCACACAGGTGTGCTGAGAAAATTCAAGTAGCGTTTCATTCCTACAGTTCAGGAAGAAATGTCAATGGACAAAGCAGTGTGAAGTGCCTTTCAAAAAGATAAAAGAAATGGTGATGTCAGGCTCTCTACTCACACATTGTGATCCACATCTCCTATTGAAGCTTGCACGTGACACCTTGCTTAATGGTATAGGTGCCGTTACGTCATATTATGAGTGTTGGCAATGACACCCCATAGCCTTTGCATCATGTTTTCTTACTGCTGCAGGGAAAAAGTATGTAAAAGTCAATAGAGAGGCCTTGAGTCTGCTTTAGGGTGTAAAATGTTTCAACTAGTACTTGTATGGGAGAGAGTTTTTCCCCATTATTATTCATCAATCATTAGTGTCCATTTTCAATCCCCAGCAGGGTGTTCTTTTAACAGCAGCAGCACAAATGCAGAGATGGGCTCTGTTTCTTGGAGGACACAATCACGAGATCAAATTTAAGAGGATGGCTAATTGTAGAAATACTGATGGATTGTCCTGTTTATCCTTGGAAAAGGAAATACCTGAAAAATTCACAAAAGAGGACTCTCTTTTTGACGTATTCTCACTAATGCAAATTGGAAAACTCCCTATTGTGGCAGAAATGATCCGAAAGGAAACCCAGAAGACCCCACACAGCCTCAGCTCTACATGACCACCCAAATTGTCTGGAAGGTGCAGCAAAAATTCCAGTTCCCCCATTTATACAAGCGGTACAATCTGCCCTTGACAGAGGTTGCCTTTTGCGAGGATTTTAAGATGTTGTACAATCCAAGCTGAGAGCTCTAGTGTTGGAGAGGCTACAAGCTGGTCATCTAGGCATGGTCAAAATGAAAGCGTAGGCTCGAAGCTTTGCCTGTTGGCCTGGGATTGATCAACAGATGGAGCAGCTTGCCATGCACTGTTCTGGATGCCAATACATTCAATAGCTGCCAAAAGCAGCTCCTTCTCCCTGGGAGTGGCCTGCATCGCCCTGGCAGGGGATTCATATAGATTTTGCCAGACCATTCATAGACCCAAATTTCTTGGTGGTAATGGATGGAGCTACAAAGAGTCCAAAGGTGTTCCCAACAGCCTTGTAAACAGTTCATTTGCTGAAAAGCCTCCTCTCAAGGACTGGTGTTCCAGAACACTTAGCCAGTGACAATGGACTAATTTGTTGCAGAACAGTTTCAGTTATTCCTGAACATGAATGAATTGAATATGACATGCTACATCTGCACTGTACCACCCAGGCTCGGTGGAAAGATTCGTCCAGAGACAACAGAGCGCACTGTGATCAATGCCAGCAGAACATACTATACTGACACAGAATCAGACGCTTGCCAGTTTCCTCCTTACATATCACAGTGCAGCACACTCCACAGCCAATAACTCACTGGCTTGCTGATCCTGGGTCATCTCTTGTGTTCTGGCTTGGATCTCCTCAAACCCAATCTCCGAAGGAGTTTGCAGGACAAACAGCTGAGACAAATGGAGGACTTCTCAGACAAGGAGGTTCAGAGTTTCACTCCTGAGAAAGCAGTCCTGGTGTGGGACTACAGAGAAGATCAAAAGTGGGTACTTGGATAGATTAAGGACAGAACTGAACCACTTTCCACACGGGGGAGATTGCGCCTGATGTCATCAGGAGATGACACATCAATCAGTTGAGGAGAGCAGAGTCAATTGTTGGAGAAGAAAGGTGTTCAGAGCTGTCAGACTACTTGCTGCAGTCCCAGAGTCAACTCTACAAGCACCATGGAGGAGGTGCCAGAACCTGAGGTTGCTTCACAGCCGCAGTCTCACCTATCAAGCAATGATTACCCTCCCCCCCCACCATGTCAGAAAAGATGTTATCCCGCAAGAGTAAGAAATGCTCCACAGCAATTAAATCTTTAGGCCTGAATGAAACAATTTGAAATTTACTGTGCTGTGTATACAAGTTGAGATGCTTTCGCTATTGAGATGGAGTTTATGGCTAAACAGAAGGGAGAGGTGTGTATTTAATATCTCAATAATATTTCAGCAATCTTGTGTGTATATATATATATATATATCATTTAATTAAGCATTGTGTTATATAGTATAATATATATATTGTGTGTGTGTGTGTGTGTATAAGTAGAGGTGCATTCTCTATTGAGTTGGAGTTAACAGCTAAACAGGGAGGAGTGTTATGTATTTAATATTTCAGAAATATTGGAGAAATAGTGTAAATATATTATTTTATTAAGCAATCTTTGATTCTTTGTTGTTTAAATAATTCATTGCAGGTTATATGTAAAAGTGCATGAACTGTATAGTTCATTATATGTGTGTGCCTCACTAAAATAAAAATATACACGCATCTCTTGGCTCTTTTTTTTCTTTCCATTAGTTTTATGTCTTTGCAGTTACAAAGCATAAGTTTCCTAAAGGGGAACTCTTTCCTGAAAAACCTTTTGGAATTCTTTAAGGAAATAGCAGGCAGGGTAGACAAAGGAGAGGCTGTTACTTGGATTTTCAGAAGATCTTTGACTATGTCCTGCACATGAGGCTGCCAAACCAGATAAGAGCAGGAAAGATATTGCCATAAGGGATGATAGAAGAGCAGCAATGGCTGGAATTTCTGGGAGCAATTTGGAAGGTGCAGGATAGATACATCCCAAAGAAGAAATACGCTCAAGGGAGGATGACGCAAATGTGGTTGACAAGGGAAGTCAAAGCCAACATAAAAGCAAAAGATAGGGCATATAATAGAGTAAAAATAGTGGGAAGTTAGAGGATTGGGAAGCTTTTAAAAAAAAACAACAGAAAACAACTAAAAAGGTCATAAAGAGGGAAATGATGAAGAACGAAGGTAAGCAAGCCAATAATATCAAGGAGGATGCCAAAATATTTTGCCGATGTAGTAAGGTTAAATGAGAGGCAAAAGTTGATTTCAGACCACTGAAAATGACACTGGAGAGGTAGTAATGGGGTCAAGGATATGGCGAATATATGGAACAAGTATTCTGCATCAGTCTCCACTGTGGAAAACACTTGTAGTATGTCAGGTGTTTGGGAATGTCAGGGGCAGAAGTGAGTGCAGTTGCTATTACTAGGGAGAAGGTGCTTGGGGAAGCTGAACGGTCTGAAGGTAGGAAAGTGACACGGACCAGATGGACTAGACCACAGGGTTCTGGAAGAGTTAGCTGAAGAGATTGTGGAGGCATTAATGATGATCTTTCAAGAATCAGTAAATTCTGGCATGGTTCTAGAGAACTGGAAAATTGCAAATGCCTCTCCACTCTTCAAGAAGGAAGTGAGGCAGAAGAAAGGAAATGATAGGCCAGTTAGCTTGACCTCAATGGTTGGGAAGATGTTGGAGTCCATTATTACGGATGAAGTTTTGGAGTACTTGGAAGCACATGATAAAATAAGCCAAAGTCATCGTGGTATCCTTAAGGGAAAATCTTGCCTGACAAATCTGTTGAAATTCTTTGAAGAAGTAACAAGCAGGATAGATAAAGGAGAATCAGTAGATGTTGTGTACTTGTATTTTCCAAAGGCATTTGACAAGATGCCACACACGAGGCTGCGAAGCAAGATAAGATGGTATTACAGGAAAAGTACTAGCATGGATAAAGCAGTGGCTGATTGGTAGGAGGTGAAGAGTGGGAATAAAGGGAGCCTTTTCTGACTGGCTGCTGGTGACTAGTGGTGTTCCACAAGGGTTGGTGTTGGGACTGCTGCTTTTTACATGATATGTCAATGATTTGGATGATGGAATTGATGACGATACAAAGACAGGTGGAGGGGCAGGTAGTGCTGAGAAAGCAGGGAGGCTGCAGAAGGACTTGGACTGATTAGTTGAATTAGCAATGATATGGCAGATGGAATACAGTGTCAGGAAGTGTATGGTCATGTACTTTGGTAAAAGGAATAAAAATGTAGATGATTTTCTAATCAGGGAGAAAGTTTAAAAATCTGAGGTGCAAAGGGATTTGGGAGTCCTCGTGCAGGATTCCCTAAAGGTTAATTTGCAGGTTGAGTCAGTGGTGATGAAGACAAATGCAATGTTAGCATTCATTTCTAGAGGTCTAGAATATAAAAACAATGCTGAGACTTTATAAGGCACTGTTGAGGTCTCACTTGGTGAGCCCCGTATCGAAGAAAGGATGTGCTGACATTGGAGAGGGTTCAAAGAAGGTTCACAAACATGATTCCAGGAATTAATGGTTGATTGTGTGAGGAGTGTCTGATGGCTCTAGTCCTCTACTCACTGAATGAGAAGGGGATCCTCATTAAAACCTATCAAATGTTGAAAAATCTAGATAGAGTGGATGTAGAGAGGACGTTTCCTATAGTGGGGGAGACTTGGACCAGAGAACTCATCTCAGAATAGAGGGACATCCATTTAGAATGGAGATAAGGTATCTATTTAGCCAGAGGGTGGTAAATATGTGGAATTCATTGCCTCAGGCAGCTATGGAGACCAGTTTTTTGGGTATATTTAAGGCAGAGGCAACACAAAATGCTGGAGGCACTCAGCAGGCTTAAGGGCCTCAGGCTGAAACATCAACTGTACTCATTTCCATAGATGCTGCCTGGCCTGCTGAGTCCCACCAGCAGTTTGCGTGTGTTGCTTGGATTTCCAGTATCTGCAGACTTTCTCTTTTTTTGAGAGGTTTTTGAAGGCTTTAGGGTGGATAAGTTATGATCAAAGTGTGGAACAGACTTGATGCACCGAATGGCCCAATTCTGCTCCCGTTTTTATGATGTTATGGTCTTATGGTTATGGGGAGAAGTCAGAAAAATGGGGTTGAAAGGGAAAATAAATCAGCTAAATCAGATAGCAGAGCAGAGCAGATGGGCTGAATGGCCCAGTTCTGCTCTTATGTATAATGGTCTTATGGTCTTATGTGTGCTTTCTCAATTTATGTTCCTACATAGGCAATTATAACTAACTAAATGTTGTTTCCACTGGAGTCAGTTACAAAGGGATTTACAGTGTCTAAGAGACTAAACGTGCTGGTCATTTCAGACAGCTGTGATCAGACTTGATTATCATATAAACAACACCCGATGCAGAGTAGGGGACCACTTTGTCAAGTACCTTCATCAGTCCACAACAAGCATCTGTTCCTGTCGACCAATCACAAACAAGAGAAAATCTGCAGATGCTGTAAATCCAAGTAACTCACACAGGATACTGGAGGAACTCAGCAGGCCAGGCAGCATCTATGGAAAAGAGTACAGTCGATGTTTTGGGCCAAAACCCTTCATCAGGATAGCACTGTGGACAACCTTTTCAATTCCAATCTTCAATCTCATTCCAACATGACCCTCCTGGCTTCACCTGTCATCTCCTAGCTCAGAAGTTATCAACATTTTTCATGTCATGGAACCTAATCATTAATAAAGGGGTCCGTGGACACTACTCCCCCTCCCCCTACCAGCTTCTTCCGACTTCTTCTCCCTTCCTGTCCATTCCTGATGGAAGGTTTTGGCCCAAAACATCGAATCTTTACTCCTTTCCCCAGATACTGCCTGACCAGCTAGATTCCTCCAACATTTTGCATGTTACTATCATATAACCTACCTGCACCATTGTCCCTATCCATTGAAAGCCTACAGGGAATAAATTGAAAGGTCCTGTTTCCCGTAGCATAACATTTTTTTTAAAAAAGGTGCAATGACTTAAAGAGATTGGTAGAAACACTAGAGGAAAGATGAGAAAAAAATAACTATTTTCATCTGTGGGCTGGATGGCTGAAAGATAGCCGAGGGTGAAACCTCCAACAGGTGAAGAACCATGGCCTATATGTGTTTGGACATGGTGCCGAAACGTAATAGTTGATTGGTTATTTTTTTCAACCAGCTCAAATGGCCCCTTTTTGATTGTAAATCTTCTATGATTGGATGGTTCTAGACTCTTCCCTAGGGTATCGTAGCAGTAGTAACCCAGTAAACTGTTAGCTTCTTGCTGCAATCTCATTCTGTATACCCCATATAAATTGTGCTTGGCACCTTGTGTATTTTTGTGTTCTTACAAGAAAATCTAATGCACCGTCTCAGTTGCTTTGGCAGCTCTTTAAAGGATTCAGGAATGATTAAGAACTTTTTGCTTAATCAGCCAGGTGTAACTCTATTTTAATAAAATATCTCCGACCTGATTCAATTGCATTATGCTTTGTACAATGTTTAAAAATATAAAGATGGGACAAGATAATCAAATAATGTGACATAATAAAAGCCAGAAAAGCAATCTATGATTGAGGGCTAAAGTACTTGATGAGAAATCTAATTTGTCTTTCGAGTAAGGTGCAGAATGCTGATATTTCTAAAAATCTGCTTCGGGAGTAACCACATCAGAACTAAAATAATTAATGGCAGTTTTCTGCTTAGGAAATAGTTTGGTCACTGTAGAACTAATCCAGAAAATGAAAATAATACATCCCTACCATGAAAGGCAATGGGTATTTCTTTGCACTCAAGGCCATTTGCTTTATGCTTGCCAGTACCTTGTTACATCAATATTAGAAAACAAGTTTTGTGAGTGTGAAATGTCAAATGATTCATACAAATCACTTCAAGGCAACATTTCCCATTTGACAGAGAACAGGGGGAGCAAATCTGCCAGGGAAGGTTGCACACACCTTAAAGAAACTTCTGTTAACATTAATGGAAGGAGCATCAAGCAGGTGGTATGCCAGGGTTCCATAGTACAAGACCATCAGAAGCAATTACAGAAATGGCTCAGCTGTTGATATAATAAGAACAAAATAATCAAACATCACACATAACATTGTCCCCACTGGTCTTTGTGTTATGAGTATATTAGATTCCCATAAAGGTGAAATTTGGAGCATGTACAACTGGGAAGGGAAAATGGCAATATCCTGGCCAGTTCATTCAGTTTCTAAGTGCATTAAAAAGTCCATTCTTTTTAAATGGAGAGCAATTACAAAGAAGTGATATTTGTCATTTCTTATCGGGAGTGCGGTACACTGAGCACTCACCTCCCCCACGGAAAATGTGCAATAAAAGGTAAAGTGATTCAAGCACCCCTTTATTGAGATCCATTTCAACTTGGCAGCTGTAACTGATGGAGCTTCACCTCCAGAAAGCACAGATAGATGAACCATTACTGCTGCTGTCTGTGGAGCGGACTGACCATTGGAAGTTTCTTCTAACCCATTTCATTGCATCTGGCAGTAATAATTCAAGTAGGTCGCTGGTGTATCTTTTAACGGGAGTTAAATTTTCTTCATCTTTCTGTGGGGAACTAGGAAAGATTAAGACAGCATTGCAATTCTTTCCAAAATGCATGTTATTAATTGCACCATGTGGTCATTAGAATTGTAGTATGCAATATGAATCAATTCAATGACATCATTGTTAATGGCTATGCATCTAAAATTTGTCCTATTTCCTTAAAAGAATGTAATATCTTTATTTTGGAGCAGTTTGATATTTACAGTTTACTTGGAGGAGCTTTCAGGAACTTAAGGGTGATATCTTCAGCCCTCATGCCGGAGACCTAAGGAACAACTAGGAGAGAAACACACAAAATGCCGAAGGAACTCAGCAGGTCAGATAGCATTTACGGAGAGGAATAAAAAGTCAAAGTTTCGGGCTGAGACCCTTCATCAGAACTCTCAATGAACATCAGGACACACTCTATGGTCCTAGGACCATAGATGCTGCCTGACCTGTTAAGTTCCTCCAGCATTTTGTGTGTGTTGCTCTGGATTTCCAGCATCTGCAGAATCACTCTGTTTATGACAATTAGGAGAGTCTTTTTATCTGGATCTACTTTGTGCATTTATTTTTTCACAAATGAAAGGAGAATCAGTTTTCATGAGATCAATTGACAGGACAAAGGGGACCCAAGGTTTTTACTCATGCTGATGAGGTATTATGGTTAGAGAATCAAATGCATTGCAGATTACTCCAAATTTTTCAGCTAAATTGAGATCTTACTGGGAAGGCATTAGTGACTGCCCTTTGTTTATTGTGAGCTAACACTGCTTTCTAGCTTATCGGAAATCTTTAGTCCATCACTGGAGCTGAAAATTGCCAGATATTCCCCACTATTCCCTCTGTAAAGCTTTTGTCCATTCTTTCCAGAGACACGTTAACCCAGCAGAAATGGTTTCATGTGTGGAAACAGTAACATCTGTGTGTACTGGCAATGAAATTTGTACATATCCCCCTGAGGTTTGACATGCAGTTTGATTTACGTACTTCTCCACGAACAGGGGAAAAGGCCAGTCTATGGAGCCAAAGCTGTTTTGTATTAGCGTCAGCTACCTTGCACTTGCGTTCTGGAATGTCATGGCTGTTTTTGACTCAAAATATATTCCAACATGCCGTACTTCAAGAATAAAATGTGGAAATCTCCAGACATCATGGGCTCCTGGTCTTCACAGATTTCTATCCTAAATCTAACCTTGACCTTAGACCATAAGACCATAAGACATAGGAGCATAATGAGGCCATTCAGCCCATCGAGTCTGCTCTGCTATTTCATCATGCCTGATCCCGGATCCCACTCAACCCACCTGTCTTCTCGCCATATCCTTTGATGCCCTGACCGATCAGAAAATAACCAACTTGCACCTTAAATATACACACAGACTTGGCCCCCACTACAGTCTGTGACAGAGCATTCCACAGATTTACTACACTCTGGCAAAAATATTCCTCCTTACATCTGTTCTACAGGATCGCCCCTCAATTCTGAGGCTGTTTCCTCTAGTTCTGGATATGTACCCCCATCAGAGGAAGCATCCTCTCCACATCCAGCCTATCTAGTCCTTTCAACATTTGGTAAGTTTCAATGAGATCCCTCCGCATTCTTCTAAATCCTAGTGAGTACAGGCCCAAAGATGCCAGACACTCCTCATATGTTAACCCCTTCATTCTCAGAATCATCCTCGTGAACCTCCTCTGGACTCTCTCCAATGACAACACATCCATTCTGAGATATGGGGCCCAAATCTATTGACAATACTCCAAGCCAGGCCTGACTATAAAGACTCAACATTATCTTCCTTGCTTTTATATTCTATTCCCCTTGAAATAAATGCCAACATTTCATTTGCCTTCTTTACCACAGACTCAACCTGTAAATTAACCTTCTGGGAATCTAGCATGAGGACTCCTAAGTCCCTCTGCACCTCTGATGTTTGAACCCTCTCCACTTTTAGATGTTAGTCCATACTATTGTTCCTTTTACCAAAATGCATGATCATACTTTGACCTTGTGGTGTATATCTATTGCAAGTGTCATTACTATTAAGGTTACAGCAAATACTTTGTGTATAGATGATAAATCCATCTGTAACTAGAATAATAACACCTAAATAATAAGATAATTGTGAAACTACAGGACTAGCAGCCAGCATTCTGGACCAGTGATGAGTATCACAGACTGTTGGTTTGCAGGTGCAGCAGGCTATCAAGAAGGCAAATTGGATATTGGCCTTCATTGCTAGAGGGATTGAATTTAGGAACAGGGAGGTTATGCTGCAACTGTACAGACTACTGGTGAGGCCGCAAGTAGAGTACTGCGTGCAGTCCTGCTCTCCGTACTTGAGGAAGGATATACTGGCCTTGGAGGCGGTGCAGAGGAGGTTCACCAGGTTGATTCCAGAGATGAGGAGGTTAGACTATGAAGAGAGATTGAGTTGCCTGGGACTGTACTCATTGGAATTCAGAAGGATGAGAGGAAATCTTATAAAAACATATAAAATATGGAAGGGATAGATAAGATAGAGGCAGGAAGTTGTTTCCACTGGTAGATGAGACTAGAACTAGGGGACATAGCCTCAAGATTCAGGGGAGTAGATTTAGAACAGAAATTAAAAGGAACTGCTTTTCCCTGAGGGTGGTGAATCTGTGGAATTCTCTGCCCAATGAAGCAGTAGAGGATACCTCAGTAAATACATTTAAGATGAGGCTGGATAGATTTTTGCATGGTAGGGGAATTAAAGGTTATGGGGAAGAGGCAGGTAGGTGAAGATGAGTCCATGATCAGATCAGCCACGATCTTATTGAATGACGGAGCAGGCTCGACGGGCCAGATGGCCTATTCCGGCTCCTATTTCTTATGTTCTTATGAGAGTCAATCCCTCCATAGCTGGTGGGGAAATTAAATCCATACAATTAAATAGAAAAATCTGAATCTTTACAAAAAAAATCCAGCCTCAGTTAGCGTTGACTATGAAACTACAGAATTTTCTTTGAAAAAGCACATGCAAGATTTCCATCAGAGGAGATTACTAATGGGAAAGAAATGTGTCCCCCTGTACCTGGCTAATGTGTGATTACAGAAAAAGTAACATGGTGCAGTCTTAGCTGTCTCCTCAGTTCAGATGTACTAATGGAGGGTTAACAATTGCCAGTGTTGACAGCAGTGTTCAGATTGGTGGCACAGTTGCATTAGGCAGGAAGAGTGGCACTGCAGGACTGCACAGGTCCAGCGGTCTGGATTTGGTTCTGATTCCCGGTGCCATCTCTGAGGGAGTCTGCATGATCATCATGTGTGCCCCTCCCAAGTTCCTGGTTTCCTCCCACATCCCAGAGAGGTTGGTTGTTTAGTTACTTGGCTAGTTAATGTTCCCGTAATGTAGATGAGTTGTGGGAGAAAGGGTGCGGAGATGTTATTTATGGGCATGTGAGAGAACAGGCTGTAAGAAAATATGTGGAGCGAGTCCTCTGAGTCATAACCATCTTAATAGTCTTAATGGGGACAGATGTCACCTTGTATGTCACCTGGATATGACAGCTCTTTAAATGAATAACACTAAACAGATAAAACTAATGAATGTTCTGCGAACAAAGCTCAAATAAATAGACTAATTTAATTTTGTTAATTTTTCTACAAATTCCTGTCAATTACCACTTTTAAAGTTGATAATCATTCTAAAATAGCATACAAGGTGAATCACTTGGAGTTAAATATCGAATTCGTAGCCCCAGAGGTGAATTGAACAAAATTTGGATGCATCATTTGGGATGCCAACACAAATACACAGGAGTATTGAATTAGCTGCAAATAAGGAAAAGTCATCATAGCGTGCATTTTCCCACTGTCAGCCTTACAAGAATGACTGAAGTTCCTATGGCTATCGGGTAAAGGTCAGAAATTCAGAGGTCATTTGCAACAAAAACTACCTCGTAGAGCATCTGGGACTGCTGCTCTAAAATGTCTTCCGAAAACCTCTCCATCTCCTCTCCTAATGAAGAGAATCTGGCTCACATAAATTGGCTCATTTTCTAACCATACCCCGAAAGGAAATTTTGGGACACCTCTCTACAACAAAGCCACGGTATGATTGGAATTTGTTAAGATGGAAGTGATTTCATGGCAGCTGGGAGTGAGGTGGTAACGTGTCAGAAGGCAGAAACAGCAGAAAAAAAGCTGGTGGTGGTGGGGGGGGGGGGGGGACTGCTAGATCAGAATGGGTGAATAGAGCCAAAGAGGAAGGGGAAGATGGAAAAGCTGAGGACTGCTACAGACATGATGAGAGAAGGAGAAGGGAACAGATGGTGTGCAATGAAATGAGAAATGATTGGAGGGGAGAATGTGGAGAAAATCTAAAACACAAGTAATTTTATTTACTTATTTATTGATAAAGCCCTTTATTAATAAAGGGCCCTTCTGGCCCTTTGAGATGTGTTGCCCAGCAACCCCCAATTCAACCCTAGCCCAATCACAGGACAATTTGCAATGAACAATTACGGTAACCTATGAAACGGTAGCTCTTTGGACTGTGGGCAGAAACCAGAGCACCCAAAGCAAACCCAGGCATTCCACAGGGAGGACTTACAGATGACATCAGAATTGAACTCCCAATTCCAACACTCCAAGCCGTAATAGCATCATGCTAACTGCTGTGATACTGTGGCACCAAAGCAATATAAAAATAACTTAAACAAAGAAAACCTAAGTTGTAAAATGTAAAAGTAAGCTAACAGCTGCTGGGCCTAAAGAGAAAAGTTCCCAGAAACAACAGATCAAAGTGCTGGAACTGTTTGTTTTGTAAGTATCTCTAAGTGTAATAGTTGGTATTTTAAAGGCATTCATTTGGTTTGAAATAGATGGTAATATATTGCCTAGGTAGTAAGTTTAAAAAGCTCTTGGTAAAATAAAACCAACATCTAGGTGGTGTAGGCCGGAGGTGCATGCCATAATATTATTTGCCATTTATAATGGAACACCATGTTTCCGAACAATAATATTTGTTAGTTTATTCAAGACTTTAGAAAGGGATCTGTACCTCTGAACAAGATGTTCTCTTCTTTCTCCCTACATTGGATTAAACAAAGGAAGAACACTAATGTAATAGCTTTCCTAACAATTCCTTTATAAGACCTTAGCCTTCTTTATAAAGGAAGCTTTGAAGTATAGAAGCTATTCAGATTTCCAATTAAAGAACTGGTGACACGACCTTGGCATTATTGAGTTACATTTTCAATGCTGCAGAGGAGATACAAGGTGCAGCGGGTTGTTACTTAAAGTAGTTCTCATGCAGCAATTGAGCACTAACTCTTCTTTTCTCCTTCTTTTTCTGTTGACGATGAAGGGTCTGAAAAATGGAACATGAAGAAAAGCTGAAGAAATTCCTGTGGAGCCGCAGCTGTTCCATCTAGTCAAAGTCGGATCTGTGGCCTTCTCATTAGGCTGCTGAAGTACAGTTACATTCGCAAAGCCAGCAGACCTTTAATTGCTCATTCTATTTGGACCTGTTTAGCGCTTTCACCCTGCAGAGAAAAAAGACATTTAAAGATTACTGAAGCAAGTTTGTAATGAAGCAGTTACCTCTTTGTTTATCCTTTAGCCAACAGCAACAAAAAGGATACTAATTAATGGATGAATTATTGGCATCCCATGGTGCACTGCAGGGACATTTAAATGAGAGCAGTTTCTTGTTTGCCTTTTAGCTGACAACAAATCATAGAGAAGTACAGTTTTTTTTCTTATGGCATATTATCAAAACCAACTATGTTTGCTCAATTGCAGTAACCCACATTTCTGAGTTTTAACAGTGTCGCTCTATCAGTTAATTAATTCTAAAAATACTAGTGGTTTACATGTGATTTCATGTAATTGAAATAAAGCCATTTTCTGTCAAGTTTCAAGTTTTTGATACGTAATGAAGTTTATTGCATTTCTGCGTATTTAAGTTTTGGAATTATATGGGAAATTGCTGATTCTGCCTGAGTTTTTATGTCTGTGTCTGTTGCAAATTCAACTCTAGAGATCACACAGAAAATTTAGAAATTGTAATTTCTAAATTTCTAAATTGTAACTTGTAACCTAGAATCCTCAATTGCTCCAAGGTGTTTGTGATAGTTCTCTACAGTGAATCAAATACAATATATGGATATGTATTAATGAGCTTTTCCACATTATTTATTAACTTGAATCAGACATTTGATTTTATTCCATGGCTTAGCATGTTAATGCAGTTACATAATTTGGCAGAGGGACATAATAATCGTGTGAACATCAAAATCATGAAATAATTTTCACAACTAAAGTGCACAATTTAGGATGAACTGACTCTTCACTCTGCTCATTCTTTTGCAAAGTAATTTGACTTTCGAACTGATTGTAATTACTATATTTTTATTTAGCTCAATGGTATTTTTAAAGGAAAGATTTTTTAACTGGAATTTTCAAAGTGATGATTTGTGTATACTATTTACAATAAACTGTAAACCACTGTCCCTCTTCATGGCATGGACTGGCATTGAATAATGGACAAAAGCTACAAATGTTGAATGTTAAATGAAAGCAGAGGTTTCCATTAATACCTTGCAAGCATAGAAGCATCCTTGAACATAAAGAGTAAGAGTCAGGTGAAACGGGAGGAGGATCCCACATCCTTTCTGGCTTAACCCTCTCCAAGTAAAGACAGCCCCTCTCATTTGCAGCAGCATGGTCAGGAATTAATCTCTGACATGGATCTGTCATCTGCCGACTATTGCTTGAGACAGAACTTCAAAATAAGGCCACGCTACATCCAGCTCTATATTCTTCCCCTTTCTTATGCATTTACATGAGTTGGGGCTGATGATCAGATCAAACATGGCAATAAGTGACAGGATGTGTTGAGATCTCCATGGGCTTCTCTTGTTCTTGTCAAACAAAGAGGAAGCAGAAAGTGGAACATCTGCCAACATCTGTATATACAACACCAATCAGGTATGTATACACAGTAGGGATTGAAGGGTTTGAGTTATAAGAAGAGCTTGGATGGGGGGGCAGTCTTTGTTCCCTGGAGTAAAGGAGGCTAAGAGGTGACACACAATATAGGTCTTTAAAATTATGAGAGGCATGGACAGGGTAGATAGCCAAAGTCTGTATCCCTTCGTAGAGGTGTTTAAAATTAGAGGGTGTGTGTGAAAGTGCTTACTGTATGTATAATATGAAAGGAAGAGGTTTAAAGGGGATGTAAGGGATATGTACATTTTTCACACAGTAACAATATTTACAAGGCATCTGGATAGGTTGTTGAATCAACAAGGCACAGTGGGATATGGAATCAATGTAGGGAGGTGGGATTATGATAGCTACGTAGCCATCAATGTTAGCATAGTTGCATTGGGCCATGGGGCCTACTTCTATGCTGTACAGCTCTGAGTCTCTGAACCTTAAACAGATGAGTCTCTGCTCAGAGGGCACAACAATCTGGCAACAGCTTCTGTAATAAATTGGAGCATAGTCATACAGAAATTCTCAGTAAAGGGACAAAAATGTAAATGCTTGGAAGTGTGTGAATTAACAATAGACAGTGAGGAGGGTAAAGGTTGCCAAAGCAGGCCTAATGTAGGTCAAATTATGTGAGCCAACACTTTGGGCAGATCAATGCTAATGAAGCTTTTCTGGCAAATGTAGAAACTGGATAGATTTTAAGAGATTTCTGATGGGTGCAAAATGGATGAATGAACATGTCATGTATCTAAATTTCCTGATGACACAAAACTAGAGTGCACTCCCCTTGAATGAATGAAAGCATTATAGACCTCTATAGACATAACCTTTTTGAAGCGTACAAAAAATTTTACTGCATGTTTCAATGAGATCATCTCTCATTTATCTGAACAGTGCATTCTGCTTAATCTTTCCTCTTAAGATCACTTTGGCAAACAATCCAGTAAACTTCAATGTGTGG
Organism: Hemitrygon akajei; assembly: GCF_048418815.1. NCBI lineage: Eukaryota > Metazoa > Chordata > Chondrichthyes > Myliobatiformes > Dasyatidae > Hemitrygon > Hemitrygon akajei. Next base: position 48,027,689 of record NC_133140.1, read on the forward strand.
TCCCTATTGTAAGCAACACACAAAAATGCTAGAGGAACTCAGCAGGTCAGACAGATGAAAGGTCTCAATGAAAGAACTTGATGAAAGGTCTCAGTTTGAAACGTCAGCTGTTTATTTTCCTCCATTGATGCTGCTTGGCCTGCTGAGTTCGTCAAGCATTTTGCATGTGTGTGTGTGTGTGTCATAGTAAATTTTGTAAAACATTGGATGCAAGCTCTGAAGGGTAAAATGACAATTTAACTCTTTCTGAACCATTCACATGATGATGTCTGTAGCTTCTAAATATCTGTTGGTCACTTTGACAGCTAGATTAATGGATTCTTTCTTAGCGTCGGCAGTTAAGCTTATTGTTTATGAGTGTAGATATTAATGTTCTTTTGTAAGTCCAAAGGAATGTTGTGTGCTACGAGTTAAAGGGGAGTGACCATTGAAGTGTCTAATTGATTCATGAGGTTAAGCTGAAGACTGTGGTGATGGACACATGTTGTTTGAATGGAAGTAACCAGGCTGAGTTAATGTAAGAACAAAGAGTTTGTCTGTTTCTGGATCTCTCTGCCTTGTAAAGCTTGTAAATACATTGGGGTGCCTTTCCCTGTTTCGTTGGACTTCAACTGATGGCCAGAAATCATCATAGGTGCCTAAGACCCAGGGGTGGTTTCATGAGTGGATCAGAATTTGGAGAACCCTGACAACAGCAACAATCAAGTGGTGGCAAGGATTGTGAGCCCCGAAATCTTTGTGGAAATCATTGTGACATGCTACGCAGTATTTGTCTGGTTTATTCGTGATTTCTATTTCACGATGAAGTTTCAGAATATTGGAATTTTTGCGAGGAGGGGATTTCACTCAGGTCCACTGCTGAGTAGAAAACCCAGCAGCTTGTTGCTACAGCAAAAAGGAGCTTTGACCAGCACCCATTCGGCATTTGGGATTGATTAAAGGAAGGCAGGGTCGAGCATAGCGTCCATTGTCGCTGTGGCTGTTGTCTGAGTGGACAGAGTCAGAGTGGCTTTAGCTTTCGAGGCTTCAGTCAGAGAAAGCAAAGTGAAAAAGAAAGCTCTAGCTTAAGTTTTTTTCCTTCCCTTCTTTACATCTGGTCAGCTAGGACAGTAGAGACACTATCCAGGCAGGATAGTGGAGCGGTCCTCTTGCAGGATGTGGGAAGGCAGGGAGAGCTCCAGTGTCCCTGATGACTGCAATTGCAGGAAGTGCATCTGCTGCAGCTTCCACGTTAAGGAGTTGGAGCTGGAACTGGATGAGCTCTGGATCATTTGGGAGGCTGAGGGAATGATAGATAAGATACAGAGAGAGGTAGTTATGCCCAAGGTGCAGGACACAGAGGACTAGGTGACAGTCAGGATGTCATAACCAGAGGAATGCCAGTAGACTATGGCAGGGTCTGAATGAGATCACTGGGTGCAAAGAAAAGGCTGGGAAAATCAATAACTGTAGCGCTTCTCTTCCTGACGAACTTTACGTATTCTACGCAAGTTTCGAACAGAAGAGGAGCCCCCTCCAGATGAACTGGACCTGGTGGCATCATCACTGAGGAAGACGTTAGAAGAGTCTTCCTGAAGATAAATCCAAGGAAGGTGACAGGCCCAGATGGCATCCCAGGACGGGTTCTCCAGGTCTGTGCAAGCGAGCTAGCTGGGGTGTTTGCTGACATCTTCAACTGCTCCCTGCTTCAGTCTAAGATCCCCTCGTATTTTAAGAAGGCAACGATAATCCCGGTGCCAAAGAAAAGCAAGGTGACATGCCTGAATGACTATTGACCTGTGGCTCTGACATCAATTGCTATGAAGTGCTTCGAGTGATTGGTTGTGGCACACATCAACCATAACCTACCGGTCAACCTCAATGCTTCGTAATTCACTTACCGGAGCAACAGGTCAATGGCAGATGCCATCTCTCTAGCACTACATTCCTCCTTAGAACACCTGGAGAATAAAGACGCATATGTAAGGCTCCTTTTCATTGACTACAGCTCTGCCTTTAACACCATCATTCCAAATAAACTGATTCCTAAGCTCCAGAACCTGGGTCTTAGCACTCAGATCTGCAGCTGGATCTTCAACTTCCTCACAGACAGGACCCAGGCTGTAAAAATAGGGGACAAACTTTCCTCTACAATCACTCCGAGCACCGGTGCCCCACAAGGCTGTGCACTACCTTACTTTCCCTTTTCTATTTTCTAATTATGATTTATAATATAAATTTTTATTATATTTACTCCGATTTGTACTTCAGGGAGCGTGAAGCGCAGAATCAAATATCGCTGTGATGATTGTACACTCTAGTATCAATTGTTTGGTGACAATAAAGTAAAGTAAAGGAAGGGGAAAGGAGTTAAGGAGCCAGTGCAGAGTACTCCTATGGCCATCCCCCTCAACACCTGGTATATCACTTTGGATAGTGCTCGTTGTGGGGGGTGGGATTGACCTAACAGAGGGAAGTATAATGGTTGGGTCTCTGCCACTGAGTCTGGCTCTGTGACTCAGAGGGGAAAATGGGGCGGGGAAGGGGGGGGGGGAGAAGAGGCATGCTGCGGTCTTAGGAAATTTGTTAGTTAGAGGAATGGATAGGTGGTTCTGTGGGCAAGAACAAGAATCCCAGATGAAATGTTGCCTCCCAGATTCCAAGGCCCAGGATATCTCAGATCAGGTCCTCAGCATTCTTAAGTGGAAGGGGGAACAGCCAGAAGTCATGGTCCCTGTAGGTTCCAATGACATGAGTAGGACAAGTGACAAGGTTCTGCATAGGGAGTTCCAGGAGCTGGGTGCTAAGTTAAAGGGCAGGACCTCCAGGGTTGTGATCTCAGGATTGCTACCCATGCCACATGCTAGTGAGACCAGAACTAGGAAGATTATACAGTTTAATACATGACAAATGAGTCTGTGTTGGAAGGTGTTGAATCATAGTGGTTAGAGCTAAGGAACTGAGAGGGTAAAAAGACCCTGATGGGAGCTGTATGCAGACCCCCAAACAGTGGTAAGGATGTGGTCATCAAATTACAACAGGAGATTGAAAATGCATGCTAAAAGGGCAATGTTACAATAGTCATGGGGACTCCAATGTGCAGGTAGATTGGTGAAAATCCGGCTGGTGCTGAATTCCAAGAGGAGGAATTTCTAGAGTGCCTACAAGATGATTTTTTAGAGCAGCTCGTGGTTGAGCCCACTGGGGAATCAGCTAATCTGGATTGGGTGTTCTGCAATGAACCAGAATTGATTAGAGAGCTTAAGGTAAAGGAACCCTAAGGATAAATTGATCATAAGATGATCAAATTCATCCTGAATTTTGAGAAGGCAAAGTTAAAGTCAGATTATCAGTATTACAGTGGAGTAAAGGGAATTACAGAGACACGAGAGAGGAGTTGGCCAGAATTGAATGGAAAAGAACACTGGCAGGGATGATGACAGAGCATGGCTGGAATGTCTGGAAGTAATTTGGAAGGCACAGGATATATACATCCCAAAGGGAAATGAAGTATTCTAAAGGCAGATGACACAACCATGCTGACAAGAGAAGTCAAAGCCAACATAAATGCCAAAGAGAGGGCATATAATACAGCAACAATTATTGGGAAGTTAGAGGATTGGGAAGCTTTTAAAAGCCAACAGAAAGCAACTTATAAAGTCATTAAGAAGGTCAGGATGGAATACAAAATTAAGCTAGCCAGTAATACTAATGAAGATATTCAGATACATAAAGTGTAAAAGAGAGGTGAGAGTGGATAATGGACTGCTGGAAAACAATGCTGAGGGATAGTAATGGGGGACAGGGAAGGGGTGGATGCACTGAATAAGTATTCTGCGTCTGTCTTCACTGTGGAAGACACGAACAGTATGGTGGGAGTTCCAGATGTCAGACTTAATGAAGTGCGTGAAGTTACCACTACTAAAGAGAAGGTTATTGGGCAACTGAAAAATCTGAAGGTAGATAAGTCACCTGGACCAGATGGTGTACACCCCAGGATTCTGAAAGATGTGGCTGAAGAGATTGTGGTGGCATTAGTAATGATCTATCAAGAATCTCTAGATTCTGGAATGGTTCCAGAAGACTGGAAAATTGCAAAAGTCACTTCACTCTTCAAGAAGGGAAAGAGACAGAAGAAAGGAAACTATAAGCCAGTTAGTTTGACCTTAGTGATTGGGTTGGAGTTGATCATTAGGGATGAGGTCTCAGGGAACTTGGAGGCACATGATAAAACAGGCCAAAGTCAGCATGGTTATCTCAAGAAAAGAATCTTCTCTGACAAATCTGTTGGAATTCTTTGAAGAAATAACAAGCAGGATAGACAAAGGAGAATCGGTTGACGTTGTGTACTTGGATTTTCAGAAGGCCTTTGACAAGGTGCCACACATGAGGCTGCTTAACAAGCATTGTGTTACAGGAAAGATTCCAGCATGGATAAAGCAGTGGCTGACTGGCAGGAGACAAAGAGTGGGAATAAAAGGAGCTTTTTCTGGTTGACTGCCCGTGACTAGTGGTGTTCTGCAGGGGTCTGTGTTGGGCCCAATTCTTTTTATGTCAGTGATTTAGGTAATGGAATTGCATGGGCAAATAAATGGCAGATGGAATACAGTGTTGGTTCAGCCATGATGAAATTATGGAACAGACTCGATGGGCCAAATGGCCTCATTCTTATGATCATATAATAAATTAGGCTTAAGTTACTTTGTTGTGCTTGTACGCTTATTACCACATCTCCTGGACACTGGGATTGTTTGGGTCTGATCAACCCAGCACTGTGGTGTTGTGAGCAGACTCCAGGAAGAAGTGGAGGTGAGCAAGGAAGTTGAGCGGTACTGTACCCTGGATCAGGTCCCCAGATGAACAGTTAGCTTGGAGGGTTTTAGATCACTGGCTAACATTCTGAGTAAATAGGACCTCACAGATGGCAGGAGAAGGTACTTATTGAATTTTCTGACATTAAGCTTCCATGTGTAATATCACAATGCCTTAGGCATGTAGCTTTTCTTTCTGTGAGGGAGTCTCTGTCTCAAGTGAGGTATTGTGGAAGGTAACTATTGAAACAGCTGAACTCTGAGGAAAACAAGGGACTGCAGTGGGAGTTGGCCTCTTTGAGTTCTCAGAACACCATTTTAAGTGTCATGCCATGGGTGGGGCAGAAGTACGTGAAATGCTCCGAGCACAAACAGACTCCTGTGGCTGACAGGGATATCTGGTATGATAATAATTCGGATAGGGATGAAAACAATGTAATCGAGGCTCACCCCCTCTATCATGTAAAAGTTAAATAGGAACACAGAGCTGACGAATAAAATCGAACTGCAGTGTCTGTCACTACTACCAGTGAGACCACAATTCATAGCTACACTACCACTGAGTTACAGCATTTAACCCAAAGGCTGACTCAGCAACCAGGGGTATCTTGCCCAGCTGGTTCACTCACCTGTGGGATTTAGGAGCCCCCAGATGCTGGTGTATGGCCCCTTTGAACTGGGATGTATCTCCTCACCCCCTGGAAAATCTCCCTGGAGCTATTTCATGCCTCCGTGAAGTGGCAACACCATCTGCCGTTCATAATGCCTCTACCAGTCCGGAGGCTGTGCCCTTTTCCCTTTGTTTGGTGGAATGGGGACCCTTACAGTGGAAAGATGTTCCAATGGCTCTGTTAGGGTCAGCTAAGGGTCGGACTGTTGTGGAGTCTAGCAGTCTATTGGCCCAACTCAGATGTAGATCGGGAATGTGTGTGGGTTAAGACTGCTTTTTAAATCCCGCAGCAGCGGGGGCAATCTGTGCGTGTGATGAATGGAACTAGGAATGCCCCAGAGCTGCCCACAAAAGTGCCTCAGCAATCAGCATCAAAGAGGTTCCCTTCCTGTCTTGGTAGAAAAGAAATGTGTCTGTCCCTGCCCAGACCACCCAGGTCCCTCAGAGCACCATTCATTTTCCACCATTTAAAAAATATACCCAGCTATTGTGGGATTTGAACCCTTGTCTCAAGCTTCAAGTCCATTAACTTAATTATTAAATCATTGTCCCCTAGATTTTGGATGATGTTCCCAGGAAACAGTCAAACATTCATTTCTTACTCAACTCATTTGCTTCATCCTTTTAATTCCCTTGGCCTTACTCCTTTCCAAACTTGTTGGCAGGTTTTGGAGTTGTCAGTGGGTTCCAGCGTAGGAATTACATGCAGGCAGGAGTAGCATGTTCCAATGACCTCCTAGGTCTGCGAATTGGTGAGACTGGAGTTTGAGGCTTTATTGACGGGTCCAGAGTTTGAGGCCTAGTGTTTGGTGATCGGTGTCCCCCCAGATCAATGCCAAGGACTGAGGCTCAAGGGTCAAATCAAAAGTCCGGACATCGAGACCCATTGTCCAGAGACATGTCTGCGAATCTCTGCGAGTCCACTGGGGAGGTCAAGGCCTGGTGTATGCAGGCCAGAGTCTATGTCTGCTGGAGGCTAAAGATTAGAGGCCTGTCCTGGGGTTAAAGGACTGTGTATGGGAATGTGTGTTGGGGGGGGGGAGCAGAATGGGGCTTGATTTCTCTTAGTTGTTTATTACTTACTGTGTTCTCTGGTCTGCCGAGCATTGTCCACACTGAAATATGTGGCGACATGCATGGGCTGCCCCCAGCATACTATCATCTGTATTGGTTGTTAACACAAATAGAAAACATAGAAAACCTACAGCACAATACAGGCCCTTCAGCCCACAAAGTTGTGCCGATCATGTCCCCACCTTAGAAACTACTAGGCTTACCCATAAGCCCTCTATTTTTCTGAGCTCCATGTACCTATCCAAAAATCTCTTAAAAGACCCTATCGTAACCGCCTCCACCACTGTTGCCGGCAGCCCATTCCACGCACTCACCACTCTCTGAACAAAAAACTTAACCTTCACATCTCCTCTGTACCTACTCCCCAGCATCTTAAACCTGTGTCCTCTTGTGGCAACCATTTCAGCCCTGGGAAAAAGTCTCTGACTATCCACACGATCAATGCCTCTCATCATCTTATACACCTCTATCAGGTCACCTCTCATCTTCCGTCGCTTCAAGGAGAAAAGGCCGAGTTCACTCAACCTATTCACATAAGGCATGCTCCCCATTCTAGGCAACATCCTTGTAAGTCTCCTCTGCACCCTTTCTATGGCTTCCACATTCTTCCTGTAGTGATGTGACCAAAACTGAGCACAGTACTCCAAGTGGGGTCTGACCAGGGTCCTATATAGCTGCAACATTACCTCTCAGCTCCTAAATTCAATTCCACGATTGATGAAGGCCAATACACCGTGTGCCTTCTTAACCACAGAGTCAATCTGCATAGCTGCTTTGAGTGTCCTATGGACTCGGACCCCAAGATCCCTCTGATCCCCCACACTGCCAAGAATCTTACCATTACCAAATAGCATATTTTTCCTGTGGATTTTGATGTACATGTGACAAGTAAACTTGAATCTTGAATCTTCACATATTATTTGCTTTTCTTACACTTAAGAGGAATAGATAGAGTGGACAGCCAGTGCCTCTTCCCCAGGGCACCACTGCTCAGTACAAGAGGACATGGCTTTAAGGTAAGGGGAGGGAAGTTCAAGGGGGATATTAGAGGAAGGTTTTTTATTCAGAGAGTGGTTGGTGCGTGGAATGCACTGCCTGGGTCTGTGGTGGAGGCAGACACACTAGTGAAATTTAAGAGTCTACTAGACAGATATATGGAGGAATTTAAGGTGTGGGGTTATATGGGAGGCAGGGTTTAAGGGTTGGCACAACATTGTGGGCCAAAGGGCCTGTAATGTGCTGTATTGTTCATTGCTCTTTGTTCTTTAAATTTGGAATCTTTTAGTCATAATTTCTGATGTATTCCATTTTTCGTTCTCTCAACTTGTTGTGTCCTTTACTCTAGATCTTGGCTTTTAGTTTGATTACTAAAGTCAATATTTGATTATAAAGCAGCCAGATCTAATTTACTGAAATTAAAGTATGATGAACGATGCAGTATTGGTGGTTGAAATAAATCACAGGCCACAATTTATACCCTTAAACTGAAGAGAAACCACTAACCCATTCTTCAAAGATAATTTGACTGAAGAAAGGAAGTTCTTAATTTGAGCACTGTCTACCATGTTTAAGAATTATCAGAGTTATTCTCCCCAGAAATAATCTATTTGGACCACAGGTACTTTTATATATCTTTGATCCGAATGCAGAAGCAAAATAATGTTGATTTTTAAATAAAGTAGGAAACACTGGAAATTCTGAATATCATACAGATTCCTTAGAGAAAGAAGCAGAGTAGTGGTTGAACCATACAGGCTGATAGACTGTGGTCCCAATGGTGGCATAATAACTTACTAAAGTGTGTCTAGATATCCTTCACATCAGGCAGTATGCCACAGGGGACTGACAAAATAAAGGTCTCCATATTCAGGTCACTGAACCTGTGGAAAAACACAAGAACTTCAAAGTTCAAAAGTTCAAAGTAAATTTTGTTACCAAAGTACATATATGTCACCATATACAACCCTTAGATTCATTTTCTTGTGGTCATAGTAAATATATAGAATAGTTTTCCTTTCTAAAATAGAATTTTCTTGTGGTCATAGTCAGCAAATCTATAGAATAGTAACTATAACAGGATCACTGAAAGAGCAATTGGACGTGCAGAGGTCTGTAATTCAGCCAGTCAATATACTCTCCACTGCACATCTGTGGCGTAGTGGCATCTACCAGACTTGAGACAAGTGAACCCCGGTTCAAGTTAGGCCGGCTCCTTGCACGCTTTCCATCCGTACCGGGTAGAACATCGGGCTAGCAACTCGGCCTTGTAAAAAAACAGACAGCAATGCTAAAGAGACAGCAAGGTTACCACTGATACTCCACAAGGCACAGAGGGGAACAACAATATGTCTGGAGAATATTGTCAAAGTTTTAGATGTCATGGCAACGCTTTGGAGACTCCAAAAGAAGCAGAGGTGCTGCCGTGCTTTATTCGCAATTGCATTTACCTGCTGGGTCCAGGACAGGTCCTCTGAAATAGTAACACCCAGGAATCTAAAGTTGCTAACCCCTCTCTGCCTCTGATCCTTCAATGAGGACTGGCTCATGGACCTCTGGTTTCTCTCTCGTGAAGTCTATAATCAGTTCCTTGGTCTTGCCGACATTGAGTGATTTATTATTTCTTAATTGATTACTTATTTCTTAATGTTCTTAGTTTTTTTTAAAGTTCAGATTATTTATCTTTTAGCTTTTATTTTTTATTAATTTTATCAATTTAAATCAATCTGAAGAACTTCTAATGTCCCCATTGGAGATATTCACAGACTATTGGATTGCTTTTGAGAATCAACAGGTATAAGCTACTCAGAGAACTGCTCTGCTATTACACGTCAGCTGTGAAGAGCCATTTCTTCCTGTCATTTGCATAAGGAAACAGTAAGTGAATCTGGACAACAGGACAGATCAGGACATCCATTCCATTGTTTCAGGTTATCAACAGATCATCAGAATCATCATTTCTGACCAAAACTGGAACTCGGCGCTTGCTTCTCTTCACAGAGGTTAAGCGGCCTGCATGTTCTAGGTTTGCTTTACAATCTCATTGTATTGTCACCCCAGTTGATCATGTCTGTCTGAGAATCCGCCACCAACATCAGGATATAAATACAAATAAACAGATACTATAGCTCAGCATCTGTTATCATGCAAGTTTGAAATGCTATGAAAACAAACTACTCCATCTACAACAAGCTTTATTCACTCGATATATATTAGCTATTGAAGAGCAGCTCGAGGAACCTCATAACATTTTTTATTTTAAGATCAATATAAATGTTGTCAGCTGGTTTCTTTCATATTAAAAAGATCTATGGTGAGTCAGTGATCTAACCTTTCTGGGACTGACGTTTCAAGAATATCACAGTAATACTGAACATTTGAAAAGGGCCAAAGTAGAATGGGTTAATTCTCATCAAGAGTCCTCCTTCCAAATTGGGCATTAAAAATTTGATGCTATTCTTTGCTTGATTCAAATTGATTTCTTTCTAAGACTGGAAATCAGTTGAGTATCTGATCAGTGCACCACAGATTGAAACATTTATCAATCCAATTAAATGTTAAAGGTCATCCTGAGGAAAGGACTGGGAATTTGAGACTTAGCGTTTCTTCTATTTAATCGCGCAATTATGGCCTGCAGGCGAGTATTCATCACTTATTCAAATTCAGCATTACAAAGATCGAAGACATGATCTTCAACAGTCAATCCCTGCTCCCTTGCCACTCATTCATCTTCCAGCTACTTTCTTTGGCTGACCTAGGTATTAACAGCAAAAACATTCTGCTCAACACTAATGTGAGCTTTTCTTATGTATACATGCATAGTGTGTGTGGGTTACTGGCAAGGCCAGGATGTCTTATCTAACTATAATTCTACAGTGAAGTTATGCTGATACCAAGTTCAAAGTAGAATTTATTATCAAAGTACATAAATATCACCATATACAACTCCAAGATTCATTTTCTTGTAGGCATTCACAATAACTAGAAGAAACACATAGAATCAATGAAAGACTGTACCCAACAGGACAGGCAAACAACCAACATGCAAAAGACAACAAGCTGTCCAAATACAAAAAGAAAAATAAATAAACAATAATAATAACAACAACAAAGAAATAAATAAGCAATAAATATCAAGAACTTGAGATGAAGAGTCCTTGAAAGTGAGTCCATAGGTTGTGAGAGTGTTTTAAAGATGGGGCAAGTGAAGATGAGTGAAGTTATCCCCTCTGGTTCAAGAGCCTGTAATAACTGTTCCTGAACCATGTGCTATGGGTCCTGAGACTCCTGTACCTTCTTCCTGGTGACAGCAGTGAGAAGAGAGCATGGCCTTGATGGTGGGGCTCCTTGATGATAGATGCTGATTTCCTGCGACAGCGCTTCATGTAGGTGTTCTCAATGATGGGGAGGGGCTTTACCCGTGATGGACTGGACTGTATCCATTACTTTTTATAGGCTTTACCATATAAAGCAGTAGAGTTTCCACACTAGGCCGTGATGCAGACAGTCAACATACTCTCCACCACCTATCTATAGAAGCTTGCTGAATTTTTAGATGTCATGCTGAATCTTTGCAAACTTCAAAGAAAGTAGAGGCGCTGCTGTGCTTTCTATATAATGGCACTTACATCTGGACCTTGGACAGATCCTCTGAAATGATAACACCGAGGAATTTAAAGTTGCTAATCCTCAGAGCCTCTGATCCCCTGATGAGGACTGGCTTGTGGATCTCTGGTTTCCTTCTCCTGAAGTCAATAATCATCTCATTGGCTTTGCTGACATTGAGTAAGAGGTTGTTGATGGGGCACCACTCAGCCAGATTTTCACTCTGATTCTCCACCTTTGATTCAGACAATGACAGAAAACTTAAGCATGGCGTAGGAGCTCTGCTTAGCCTCACAGTCATAGGTATAAAGTGAGCAGAGCAGTGGACTAAACACTCACCCTTGTGGTGCAACTGTGCTAATGGAGATAATGGAGGAGATGTTCTTGCCATTTCAAACTGACAGTGGTCTGCAAGTGAGGAAATCAGGGATCCAGTTGCAAAAGGAGATATTGCGACCATGAACTTGAAGCTTATTGATTAGTTTTGAGGAGATGATAGTATTTGATGTTGAGCTGTAGTCAATGAAGAGCATCCTGATGTGTGCACTTTCACTGTCCAGACGTTTCAGGGTTGAGTGAAGAGCCAATGAAAGGGCATCTGCTGTTGGTCTGTTATGACAGTAGACACAGTGGAGCAGATCCAGATTGCTTCTCAAGCAGGAATTGGTATGTTACATCACCAACCTCTCAAAGCACTTTATCACAGTGGATGTAAGTGCTACTGGACAGTAGTCATTGAGGCAGGTTACAGACAGACAGATATACTTTATTGGTCCGGAGGGAAATTGGGTTTCGTTACAGCCGCACCAACAAGAATAGTGAAGAAATATAGCAATATAAAACAATAAATAATTAGATAATAATAAGTTAATCATGCCAAGTGGAAATTGGTCCAGGACCAGCCTATTGGCTCAGGGTGCCTGACACTCCGAGGGAGGAGTTGTAAAGTTTGATGGCCACAGGCAGGAATGACTTCCTGTGATGCTCAGTGTTACATCTCGGTGGAATGAGTCTCTGGCTGAATGTACTCCTGTGCCTAACCAGTACATTATGGAGTGGATGGGAGTCATTGTCCAAGATGGCATGCAACTTGGACAGCATCCTCTTTTCAGACACCACCGTCAGAGAGTTCTCTTGGGTGGTAGACAGAAAGCCCCAAGGTGTTCACCTATCAAGACCATGCAAGAAAGGGAAGGGGGAGGAGCACAAGAGGGAGGTGATGGCAGGTAAGGAGATGAGGTGAGGGAGAGAAACAGGAATGGGGGAATGGGGAAGGGGGGGCAATTACTGGAAGTTTAAGAAATCAATGTTCATGCCATCAGGTTGCTCCTCCAGCCTGAGTGTGGTCTTGTTGTGGCAGTAGAGGATGCCATGGACTGACATGTTAGAATGGGAATGGCAAGTAGAACTGAAATGGGTGGCCACCAGGGGATCCCACTTTTCCTGGCAGATGGACATTAGGTTGGTGTGCAGAGGAACCACGAGTGACTGTCTTGGACATTTCTTTTGCAATCACAAGACCCTGTTGGACATTGATTGCTGCAGGCCTGTTTCCCTTGTTTGCTGGAGAGACAGGAGGCAAGGCAGTAGTGTAGCTTTTGTGGTATTGAGGACCAGGCCTCAAGCCGCGGGCTTGCCTGCTGCGGCAGACCAAGTGAGAAGGAGACACTGGAGGTGGTGTATCATGGCATTCAAGCTTGATTGGGGTTGGCCTCACCCATTGATGCTGCCCTCCAGTGTTGGATCAGTGAAATTACAGGCTGGACTGCCGGGAACCGTCAATTTGCAGGACCTGTCGCTTGGCATCTTCAACCAAAACTGTGTTTTCTTTGGTGACCTTCTCATTAATTTGAATGGGCATGTATGGTTTTGCACCTTGTTCCCAAAGCAATGCTGTCTCGTTCAGCTGTATCCATGTACGGTTTGAATGATAATTAAATTTGATTTCATTTCATTTGAAGTTGATGCCGATTTGCCTCACTCCTATAGATTCTCTGTCCATCTCCTGAGTAAATATAGATGCAAAGAATCAATTTAAGATCTCCCCCATCTGTTTTGGATCCACATATCGATTACCATTCTGGTCTTCCAGAGGACTAAGTTTGTCCCTTGCAAGCCTTTTGCTCTTAATGTATCTGTAGAGTCCCCTAGGATTCCCCTTCACCTTGTCTGCTAGTGGAACTTCATGCCTTCTCCGGGTTCAGCCAGTTTCAAAAGCCACCAGTTGTGTTAATAAATTTCTAGGCACTGGAATGTTGATCCACAACTAATTAGCTACTTGGTGGCCCATCAAATAATTTGTCTAACCTAGTTGCAATTGCTTGGTTCTTATGATAGTTAATATTGAGTCATTTTCGTCCTTAATATTGAATAGGATTATTCAAGTATCATCTCATAGAATAATATGATATTTAATTAAATATGCTTTCGGTCAGTTCAGGATTGTTTAAAGAGACCAATATCCATTTCTAATTTTAGCAACTTTAATAATGTGTGAGATTCAAATAATCCAATCTGCATAATTTAAAATGTCTATTCTTCTGTACTGAAGAAAGACAATGGTTATTATCCAGTTATTGCAGTGCCTCTAGCTTTGATGTTCCGTGATAAGTACTCTGCTATCTCTTACTTTGCATTACACTCTCTGAAGGAGAACACTGTCACCTGCTGGCAGAGATTTAAGAGCGGGTTACCTCCACTGCAGCAGTGATCCAGACTGGTAACTTGGTTACCACTGCAGGGCTTGTTCATTGATCAATATTGTGCCACGTAGCAGGTCTCTAGCACATTCCTAGCATTTGGAAGAATCCCTTGCTTATCAGACTCTGTGCTTGTCTTCTACTTTACTAGTCTATCAGGACCATGGATGGCATGCTTCCAGTAGAATTCTATAGTTATAAAGTGCTGCTATAGAAAAGGAAGCTCCAAACACAAAAGAGGTTAATAAATAAGAAAACTGTATTTGACAGATACAGCCAAAAATCTAATGTGCTGAGGTATTGGTCAAGCAGTCTGAGTTGTGGTTCTAAGCTTTGATTCTCACATGGCCTAACAGCACTTCTACATCCTGAAGCAAACAAAGCTACTTTGTATAAACAGTTACCAAAATTGGAAGCACCTTTATTTGCTATCACAAGAAATATAAATAAAGAATAACATTTATCCATTGCTACAATAGCCTTGGTAAACGTTTCCATTTTAGAACTGAATTACCAAATGGATAAATGAAACCCATCTCCCAACTTTCAAGTCAGCCTTTACATTTGCTTTTCTTCACCAAGGTACAATATACAACTACAGAAAATACAGGGATGGCATCTCACATTATATTATCAATGGAACCAAATCAGACATTGCTTTAGCTTTCTGGAGTTGTTATTTTTTCCTTGGTGTGAATTCAAATCACTGTGTTTAGCACTTAGTTTCATAAATTCCTATTTTTCACAGAGCTATCATTATATATTTTACTTGAAAAACAGTTTTGCAGTCACGTCTATTATATTCTGCTGCAGTATACAAAATTATAGCTATACACTCACTGGACACATTACAAGGGGGGAAATGATAAGTTCGTGGCCTAAGGTAGAAGGAGTCAATTTTAGAAAACCAAGCACATTTATTTCTCAGCATAGTCCCCTCCTACATTTACACACTTAGTCCAGCAGTCGTGGTCATTATTAACTTCAGACTTTCTGCATAATCACTCAAAGAGTTGAACTGCATGTGCATGTAAAAAGAGCTGTATAACTCATCTTCTTCTACTTTAGGCCACAAACTTATCAATCATCCCTGCTGTGGTCTTCTGGAAGTCCAAGACGCTGACTTCTACAAAGAAGGGATCCGTTTGCTCCACGACCGCTGGACTAAGTGTGTAAATATAGGAAAAATAAATGTGCTAGGTTTTCTAAAATTGACTCCTTCTACATTAGGCCACGAACTTATCAATCAGCCCTTGTATTAGGTATACCTGTACCCCTGCTTTTTAGTGCAAACATCTAATCAGCCTTTGTTGGTCTCCATTTGGGTAGCTTCCAACCTAATGGCATGAACACTAATCACTCAAAATTCCAGCAATTCCCCCCCCCCCCCCTCACCATTCCCCATCCCCTTTTCCTTCTCTCACATATCTCCCTTCCTGCCCATCACCTCCCTCTGGTGCTCCTCTCTCAACACCCCCCCCCCCCACCCTTTCTATCTTCCATGGCCCTCTGTTCTCTCCTTTGGGACTTCCTCTTCTCCAGCTTTGCATCTCTTTCACCAATCAACTTCAACTTCCCAACTCTTTTTTTTCATCCCACCCCTTTCAGATTTCACCTATCACCTTGGGTTTCTCTCTCCCCTCCACCCACCTTATAAATCTATTCCTCAGCATTTTTTCTCCAGTGCTGTCGAAGTGCCTCGGCCCAAAATGTTGACTGTACTCTTTTCCATACATGCTGCCTGGTTTGCTGAGTTCCTCCAGCATTTTTTTGTGTGGTGCTTGGATTTCCAGCATCTGCACATTTCCTCTTGTTAGCAGTTGCTTCTTTTCTCGCTCAACTAGGCAACATTTCTAGGTTGAATAAATCATCTTATCAACATCACATTTAACGTCAAATCTGATAGAAGCAAAATCAAAAGATGAGGAACAAGGTCATTCATCTTCATTCTTATTTCCATGAATTTCCCATTTCTTTCGGTTAATATCAGCTTAAAACTTCAATGGAGATTTGGGTGATCAAAATCTCACCAAATGCAATGTAATCAGCTGAGATCTTTTCTGCTTACTGCGTTAGAATTGACCTGCAGATTTCCTTCAGTAATATCATATTTGACAGAGGATTCCAAAGAATGGCGACAAAGTTCATGTCATGTCCTCCAAATATCTGACGGAGATATGATCAATCATAATAGCAAAGATAATTTAAATAAAAGGATTGCAGACTGAGTACAATTTGCCACAAGATAAAGACAAGAAAACAAGTTGTAGGGGTAGATGAAAACAATTATTAGAAGCCAAGTAAAGGACAATATGTTTGTTGTGCTTAAGATAGAGTTCCTTTGTTAGAATTGATAAACAATTTGAGGAACGATTACACTGCAGACTATATGATAGGAAAGAAATGGGAGAATCATCTTGTAGGCAAGTTGACAAAGATGAAAGAATTACACAAGAGTAATGACTACCTCAATTATTCAAATATAGATCACTAAATCATGGGAATATACAGTCCAGGAACAAAAAGAAATCAAGTACTCAGAACAGCAAAGGCTATTTAAGTGATCAGTCATGTTTATTCTTTTACAGAATCAGCCTCCACCAGATTTTCAAATAAAGTATTTCGGATCCCAGCTACTTTCTGAATGAAAAAAACACCTTATCTTCCCCTGTAGATTTGAGATAAATCAATGCCTCTGGCTATTCACCAGAGAGAGTAACTTATCTTGAACTTCTCTATCAGAATCTTTCAGTACCTTGGAAACCCTTTAATCTTTTCTGTTCCAAGGGGAATAGTTATAACTTTTCCAATCCTTAAAGACCCTAATAATTTTCCAATAAATCTCATCAATACTCTTTCCAAAGGTTTTATATCTTTCCTGAAATGAGATGCAGAATATTATCAAAACAGGTAACCTATACACTTCTCACCATCTTATCAAAACAGATAACCTATACACTTTTTTCACCATCTTTTCAAATTTTCCTGCAAGTTCAAAGGTTTTTGAAAACTTTTCAAATGGCACTTTTTGAGCTCTCAAAATGTAGCACAACTGTCCTCTCGTTACTAAACTTCACTGATAATGATTCTGTCGATTTCCTCATTCTATGCATGTTATTCTTAAGCTTAAATAACTATCTGACATCTCGTATAAATTTTATGATAATATTCCCTACATCCAAGTCTAGGTTAATGACAAAAATTGAGAAGAGTAAACAGGTTCAAAGTGATAACTTTGGGAATATCACTGCATACCAGTGGACAAATTCAGATACATTCATATACTGCTACACTTTGCTTCCTTTCAGAGAACTAACTTCATATGCTCATTAACATTTTCCTTTTAATTCAAAGGCTTTTATCATCTAAATCTGATTTATGTAAAGCACAGCTTTGAATGCATTGCACTAATCTATTGTAAAAAACATATGTGGCATAAAATTTTCTGTTATTACGTCAGTTTAACCAAATAGATCAATTTGACTTATCTTTAAAAATAATTTTATGTTAACTGTCCTTGATCATCTAATGCCTTCCTAATGAATCCTTACCATGTCCCCATATCTTTTTCAATATGTGCTGAGGTATGTTACACCTGATAAAATACTTTGAAATGAAGTCCTTGTAGTAATGTAGTTGTTTTCCTGGTATCCTTCCCTGGTAACTTCCTGGTATCATTCACTGGCAGTTTCCTGGTATTCTGTATTTTCTGCATTGGTAAAGTAAAATTAGAAGTCCTCCAATAATCCTGCATTACAGCTGTATTCAATGAAGATTAAAAGTCTGTGACCAACATCTCTGCCCTTTCTAAGCTTCAATGAATAATCAAAGGTATGTTTTGTCTGGGGCAGGTGAATTTGCAATTTACAATAGGTGAATTTTCCGATTACTTTTACTCACATATGTAATGAACTGAAATTAATAAAAAATAGAAAGACACTGCATGAAGCGAAAAATGAAGATCTTAGTCGTGTGGCGTCATTGTTGGGCTGAACATATGCCGCTGATCATGAAACAAGCAAAGAGAACTGAAAATTGAAGGTAACTGTGAATATTCAGCAGGCTGGTTTCAGAAATTGCAAAAAAGGTACAGCATTCAATTTGTAAAGCATCTGCTGATCATAAAATTCTAACAGCTGAACAAGTCTACAATGCTGATTGTTTTTTTTACCTTACCTGAAACCTAAAAAAGAATAAAATTCAAAAACAGTGTGCTGTAATCTTTTAATCAAATCATGACATCATAGGTGGAGACTGAAAACCTGCCATTGTTTGTTGTTCAACAGCTGATTCGGGTATTCTCTCCCGATGCTGCAGAGCTGCTTTTGTTATCCTGCTCCTGCACTCATTATATTTTCAGTGTATTAATGGTATGTAATAATTTGACTGTAAAGTACGTACATGTGTGTTGAAACAAGTGTAAGGCAAAGAATGCTTACCGATAACACGTAAGTTCAGCATCAGAAATGATGGTGATCCCAAGCTATCTCATTACATATTCCAAAATCCAAAATACTTCCATGCACTTTGGAGAAGGAGTATCTTAAGCTTTTTTCCCCTTGTATTAGCCACTTCTGCTTTGAGAAAATGTCTCTGGCTATCCATTCTATCTACATCTCCTATCATCTTCTATCAAGTCACATCTCATCCTCCTTCTGCCCCAAGAGAAAAGCCCTAGCCCACTCAACCTATTCTCATATTACATGCTCCCTAATCCAGGCAGCATCCCAGTAAATCTCCTCTGCACCCTCTCTTTCACATCCTTCCTATAATGAGACAACCAGAAATGATCAAAATAATCCAACTGTGGTCTAACCAGAGTTTAACAGATCTGCGGCATTACTTCTTGAACTCAAACCCTCCAGTAATGAAGGCCAACACACTATAAGCTTTCTTAAACACCCTATCGACTTGTGCTATAACCTTGAGGGATTCTATGGATGTGGACCCCAAGAACCCTTGACAAGTTCATTGATTGCCTCTGTTCCTCCACACTTCTAAGAATCCTGCCATTAACTTTGTATTCCACCTTCAAGTTTGACCTTCCAAAGAAAATCACTTCACACTGTCCCAGATTAAACTCTATCCACTACTTCACAGCATAGCTCCACCTCTTATCGATGTCCCATTGTAACCAATGGCAACCTTCCACACTATCCACAACACCGCCAACTTTATCTTATGCAAATTTACTAACCCACCCTTCCACTTCTTCACCCAAGTCATTTATAAAAATCACAACAAGTAGAGATCCCAGAACAGATCTCTGTGGAGTTACACTGGTCAGTGACCTCCAGGCCAAATATGCTCCACCTACTACCACCCTCTGCCTTCTGTGGGTAAACCAATTTGGAATACATGCATCCAACTTTCCCTGGATCCAATGCCTCCTCAATTTCTGAATGAGGCTATCATGGGGAACTTTGCTGAATGTGTTAGTAAAATCCATATACACCACTTCCTCCAATCTACCTTTGTCAATGTGTTTTGTCACATCCTTAAAGAAATCAGTCATGCTCATGAAGCTCGACCTGCCCCTCACAAAGCCATGCTGACTATCCCTAATCAGACTATGCTTCTCCCTAACACTTGTAAATCCTGTCTCTAAGAATCCTCTCCAATAGTTTGCCCACCACTGATGTAAGACCCACTGGTCTATAATCCCAGGATTATCCCTATTACCATTCTTGAACTGGGGATAACGTTTGCCACCCACCAATCTTCTAGTACTACTCCCGTGGCTGATGAGGATGCAAAGATCATTGTTGAAGATGCAACAATCTCTTTCATCACCTCCAGTTGTAATCTGGGCTATATTCCATCCTGACTTACCTATTTTGATGGTTTTCAAAAGTTACAGCACATCCTATTTCATTAGTTTGACACATTCCAGTACGTTAGCTTGTTCTATTCTGACCTCACATTGATCAATGTTCTTCTTGCTGGTGAGGTCTGAAGCCAAGTATTCATTAAGGACCTCCCCTCCCTTCGCTGATTCTAGGCACATATTGCCTCTTTTATCCCTGATAAGTCCTACCCTCACTTTAATCATCCTCCTGTTCTTCACATACATATCAAATGCCTTGGGGCTGTCCTTAATCCTACTCTTCAAAGACTTCTCATGTCCCCTTCTAGTTCTCCTAAGTCCCTTTTTAAACTCCTTCCTGGCTACCTTACAACTCTCAAGTGTCCTCCCTAAACCATAATTATGCTTTTTCTTTCCTCTTGACTAGATGTTCCACCTCTCTTGTCAACCATGGTTCCTTCACCCTATCAACCTTTCCCTGTTACAATGGGACAAACCTATCCAGAACTCCGGGCAAATGCAAAACAACACCTACATATCTGTTGTACATTTCCCTGAATATATCTGTTCCCAATTTGCGCTCTCAACTTCCAGACTAATAGCATCATAATACTCCATCCCCCAATTAAATACTGTCCTATATTGTCTGTTCTTATCCCTGTCTAAGCCTATGATAAAGGTCAGGGAGTTGACAGTCATTGTCTCCAAAATGCTCACCCAGCAGGAGATCTGTCTCCTAACTAGATTTGTTGTTTTGTACCAGACCCAATAAGGCCTTCCCTCTAGTCGGCCTGTCTGCATATTGTGTCAGAATCCTTCCTAGACACAACTAACAAATTCTTCCCCATCTAAACCTTTTGCACTATGAATGTCCCAAGCAATATTAGGCAAGTTGGAAGTCACCCAGGACAACAACCCTGTTATTTTCCACCTTTCCAACCAATCTGTTCCTCAGTGTCTCTGGGGGTGTCTATAGAATGCTCCCAGTAGAGTGACTGCTCCCTTTCTGTGTCTGATTTCTACCCATGCTGACTCAGTAGACAGTCCTCCCTCTCTGTTGCTATACCATCCTTGATTAGCATGGCCACTCCCCCACCTCTTTTACCTCTTTTCCAATCTTGAAGAAGTTAACCCCTAGAGGGGTTAACTTATTACTTGGTTATAATCATTCATTGCACTTTTCCTGTTAAACTGAAATAAGTATTAGTTATATATTGTAGTAAATAAATTAATTCGGCCTCCCTTGACCCAGCCATAGAAGGAAAAAACCTCTGTGTAAAATATTGTGATCTGCTTTGTTGAATGATGTAAGAAATTTACTATTAAGGTAATGCTTTCTGCAACTTGCTGAATTGTAGACTTAAAGTTGGATAGACAACTTTTATAGCTTTGTTCCAACCTTTGAGCAATGGGTTAAATTAAAATTTAACTATTTTTGGAGCAGTAATGCGATTCATGAAATACTTTAAATGAACAATGTTGCTACCTTTATTTTTAACCATTTAAAGTTGGTTGCAAATGTTTCTTGAGGCTTATTCACAGCCGATCGCGTTACCTGAAGAACTGCAGTTTAACTAGCATGACATTAGGGTTTAAATGAAATGCTTGTCTAGTGTGAGCTGTCTACAGAATAACCTCAGCAATAAAAGCTGACTGTTTTAGACAGATGCTGTTGCAGGATGCCAATTAAGGCAAATTAAAGCCTGTATGCCATATTCGTAACAGACCTCCCTTACAATGTTTCATTTTCCTTAGACTTCATAATGTATTCAAGAAATACATAGAAAAGGAGAAAGGGCAGCGTTTTAAGCAAAAATAAAACTTTCCCTGTCTATTTTTCCTGTGTGAAGGAGAAAATGTCATGGTTTTTTTTTAATGCTTAATGAGCCTATCAAGCCTAGAGTGCACTGACTGTAACATTTCAGTTAATTGGATACAATATTATCTGCCTTCAAAGGTTCTCTAAGGAAATACAGGGGCATGAAGACATTCAGCAGTTACCTTGGAATAGATCACTTCCCTTCAACAGTCCAGGGCATTTTGTATGGTATTTCAAAAGAAGTCAGTTAAGACGGTATGTCAGAACTCATCTGTTTCATCCTGTGGAGGCTGACATTTCTTTTGACAGCTAACAATAGAGCGAGAGCAAGCAGTGGCCAACTGATAATCAGTTCAGACCATTTATTTATTCCATTTTAGCCTTTTAGCTGAATATCTGCCCAAATCTTTTCATGTATATATTTAAAAATTTATCTTTATGATAAAAAAGGTTAAAGCAGTAATCAACTTACAAATATTTCTTCATTATATCAGTTTTATAATTTGATCTAACCTCATTTTAATGGAGAAAACTTAGACATTGTGGGCTTTATCTTCATTGTATTTTACAGATCACAGATTTTATGGTGACCAAAAGCCACTGAGGCCAAAGAGTTGACAGTAATTTTGTGAGAAAGCAAGAAATTGCTACCTTTAGACTAAATTCAATATACACAACAAGCCAAAATATAATAATGTATTAGGATCAATTTTCCACATGGAGTATTGGGCCAGTAATTGGATGTTGCAGCCTCTCCACAAAGCTCCAAGTTCCAAGCATATCATGTATGATAGGTTGAGACTGGGGGAAAGCACAGGAAAGTGGCCCTGATGTAAAAGATCAACAAAGATCTTGCTGAATACTGGCGTAAGCATGAGGAACAGAACTGGTTGCTCCAATTTCTTATGTTCTTATGAGTGATGCCACTGGACTCAACTCAGTCATCAATGCAGAAAAAAATAGCATCCTTTTACATTGTTACTGAAATGCATGATGCTGTTATCTACTGATAGGATAAAAAAATTAAGAAACAATTATAATAGAATTTTTAGCATTCTGCTTCCATGCATGTTTGCTCAAAAATATGGAACAATGTCACAGAACATACTCCAATTCCCGTACTTCATTGGGAAATCTAGAAGTTCATCTCAACTCATAAAAGGAAAGAATTACTTACAAATAATCTCTTAAACAGCTGTAAAATATTATAGGAAGTAAGAATTACTCTGAGTCAGACAGGCTGCAAATTCATATTCAGAGCACTAGATTTGCAGAATCTGGTATATTAAATAGCAGGAAGAACCAGGGACACCTCAGCTGCTAAAAGAGAAAGTGGGTGATTGATATATGTTCCTGTACTGACACAATGACATAAACATCATCTTTTCTCATCTCACATCTATCTCGCCCATTTATATCCACATCACTGCTCTCAATAAACCTTATACAGCGTAGCCTTAGGAAAAATCTTGGACTATTTCCAGTGAGGAATATATTACCATTCAATGTGTGTGTATAATTTTATCAGCAGGAAGGTACAGATTATTGCAGTTAAGTCTTTATTCTTGGATGGAGTTCAGAGCACAGAGATTGACAAAATCATTTGGTCTCTGAATTATCAGCCTGCAATGATGTCCTTTAGATGCTTTGCTCAGTGGAGGATATTGATTGCTTCATTGCACTGATGTTAAGTCTCACTGGAGAGAGCAGTGACAGTAAAAACAAGAGGGAACAAAACTGTGAAAAATATGCAATTGATTGAGTGGAGGAGGCCTATGGGTTTGTGCAGTTATTGATTTTCACACTTTATCTTTCATTTGATTGATGAGAAGGGTGTTTCATGTCTGCTTGAGACACCCTGTTGTTTATGACCTTATTTGTGATCGCTAGACTAAATGAAGAAAATTAGAAGAAATGTCATCCAGTCACACATATTTGATTTTTTGGTTCAAGTTTGCTTGTTCCTCTGTGCTCTGACTATGGTTCCCATTAATTCAAGCACGGTCAGATCCGAAGCTTAAATGTGTGAAGTCAATAAGACAGCATGTTTGACTAGTTGTGTAATATTGAAATCTTGTAAAGCCCAACCAAGAGATCTGCCAGGAATTGAAGAAATGACGTCAAAGGACTAAAACAAGTTAGCAAGTAGGCATTGCACAAAATGCCGCCAACCGTATTTCCGTTTACACTTATTCGGTTTACATCTTCAGCACATGGATTTGACATGTTCTTTTCCTGCATTTTCAATGTATTTGGTGTTATCAGTCCCGAATCAACCAACTTTACATGGATGCAGAGCTTGTGCCAATCAGAATCAAAATCACTTTATTATCAGCATGTGAAACCTACCAGAATTGAGTGTGGTTCAGTGTCAAGCATAAATCACAGGACAATAATGACAACCAACAACTTACAAGACAATAGCACAAACAGCCACAAGCAAGCAACAATTAACTGAACAGTCACATGCTCGAACATCAATAATCAATCTTAAATAAATTTAAACATATGAACAGACTCAATAATGATCAGAATCAGGTTTAATAGCATTGGCATATGTCATGAAATTTGTTGTATTTTCAGCAGCAGTACAATGAAATACATTATAATAGAAAAATATGAATTACAGTAAATATATATATAAAATAGAAAAATTAAATAAGTAGTGCAAAAATAGAAATAAAGAAGTAGTGAGGTAGTATTCATGAGTTCAATGTCCATTCAGATGTTGGGTGGTAGAGGGGAAGAAGCTGTTCCTGAAACACTGGGTCTGTGCCTTCAGGCTTCTGTATCTTCTTCCTGGTGGTAGCAAAGAGAACAAGGCATGTCCTGGGTGATGGCGGTCCTTAATGATGGACGCTGCCTTTTTCAAGGCATCGGTCCTTGAAGATGCCCTGGATACTACAGAGGCTTGTGCCCATGATGGAGCTGACTATGTTTACAACTCTCTATAGCTCATTTCGATCCTGGGCAGTAACCCCCCCCCCCCCCACCCCCCAATACCAGACAGTGATACAGCCAGTTAGAATGCTCTCCACTGTACATTTACAGAAATTTACGAGTGTTTTTGGTGACATACCAGATCTCATCATACTCCTAATGAAATATAGCTGCTGTTGTGCCTTCTTTGTAATTGCATTGACATGTTGTGTCCAAGATAAATCCTCAGAGATTTTGACACCCAAGATCTTGAAATCAATCACTCTTTCCATTTCTGGTCCCTCTATGAGTACTGGTGCGTGTTCCCTCATTTTACCCTTTCTAAAGAGAGAACAAGGAGAGAAAGAAAGACCATTTATTGGATGTTGACAATTGCAAATGGCTGTTTGCAAATATCTTACTGAAAACAGTTTCATGTAAAATAATTGTGGCCCATCACCATCACACAATTACTAGTTATCTTGAAGGATTGCATTTTAATCCAATAAAATAAGAAGATATTGCTTTGACCATGTAATTGGGAACTTCCTCTGAAATGGACTGTTAATTATGTAAAATGTAGAGAAATGTTTCCCTGATAATCATTAATAGCTGCATCATTTTAATTAGCAATCTACTTGATAGATTTTAAAATAGAGATATTGAAAGCTGTTTTTCTTTCATTAATTTGTCAATAACAGGAAAATTCAATTAGCTTTTGTATTGTACATAATAACTGAAATCATGTGAAAGAGTTTGGTTCAGATACAGGTCATGTGCTGTTCAAAACACAATGAGGATGCCAGCAATGAGATAAATGTCGTATTTCTCCTCTGCAGCTGTTTCTATTCATTAATTTTGGCTTTGTTATTAGTTTAAGTAAAAAAAGACACAATGAGGAAGAATGACAATGGTTTACAACA
Organism: Hemitrygon akajei; assembly: GCF_048418815.1. NCBI lineage: Eukaryota > Metazoa > Chordata > Chondrichthyes > Myliobatiformes > Dasyatidae > Hemitrygon > Hemitrygon akajei. The sequence goes on from NC_133140.1 coordinate 48,052,991, forward strand.
CACATTTCCCCATATATATTATCTCCTAATCGGAAATGTTCTGATAACTAAAGCAAGGAGATAGGGGTCTCTCAGGGATGTCCCCAGACCATGACAATGTGTTTGTTGTGAGCACCAATGATAGTTTGGGAAATTGGACTGCAACTATTTCTGATGTGTGAAAATGTTGTGTGCACAGCAGCTCCAAATTGGGTCACCCGTAAAAGATTGTGAAAACAACTATTAGCATGTGCTTTTGTTTTTTGGCTGGAAATATTCTCTGAGAGTGACCTACATGGCTCCCAATGGGACCAGGCTAAATTCATCATACCTGCCAAGACCCAGCAGTGTAAGAAGAGCATCAGCTCTTAAGGGCATATCCTCCTGACAACCAGGCAACAGGAACACGTGTCTTGGCTGTCCTAGAGAAGACAAAGGCAGCAGGAGAAAGTGTGAGAGGGAAGGGGAGGGGGTACAGAAGTGGGCTGCTATTTGGCATTAGAGTTGGGAATCTGGTGAGGAGGTAGCCTGCCCACACATCTATGCTACTCCTGAGTACTAAGATGAGGAGTGCATATGGGATGCTTTCATGATAAGACTGTGCAGATCCACACAAGGATGGCTGGCACATTGTCAGGTCCATCTCTCCAAATTCTGAAAATAGCAAGCAACATGCAAGAATCCATTAGTATTTTCTTGTGGGAAGCCATGTAAAGCCAGAAAACCATCACTTTGACCATGGAGATAATGCACACTTCTTTTCAAGAGATCAGTGACAATCCATCGACACAGAGCCTCCTGGTTCAGGTGATGCTGCTATTGGAATACTGATGGAGGCCATAAAATGTCTTTGTCTTCCCTTGATGTAGATAGAAATCTGGTCTCTGCTACATGGCAGCCACTTAATGCCCCCGAGAAATAGAGGTGAACCACCATGCCTTCATTGCAAGAGAGATACTATCCTTTAGCATAAAGAGAGGAGGTATTTTGTTCCAATTATATAGATGCTAGTGAGATTGCTTCAGGAAACATCTGGTCTCTCCACACAAGAAATGATATACTTGTGATTGAGGGATTGCACAGGATTCAATGGTTTGACTCCCCAGATGACTAGTTTCTTGACTACCGAGACATTAAGTAGACTAGGTCTATAATCCCTTAAGTTTAAAAGAGACGTGATTTCATGAAGCATATAAAATTCTTATGGAGCTTGACAGGTTAAAAAAGGGATGATGTTTTCCTTATAGTGTATCTGGGGTCAGGGGTCATAGTCTCAAAATAAGGTCTGGCCTTTCAAGGGAGAGGTGGGAAGAGATTGTATTCAATGATCCTTTGGTGTCCTCTTCCTAAGATTCTCTATAGGTTCAGTTGCTGAATATATTCAAGAACGAGTTCAGAAGATATTTGGATATTAGGTGTACCAAGGGGTATTTGAGTTAATGTCAGAAAGTGGCACTGAAGTACAATACTGTGCAAAAGTCTTAGGTATATAGTATATATAGGTAGAGTGCCTAAGACTTTTGCACAGTACTTTATTCGTCAATGTGGAGCAGCGAGCAAGTTGGTAAATCTGGCAGGAGCAAAGGATGTTGAGAATGGTGAGTGTGGTGCGCCGTGGGAGGGGAGTAGGACAGATGACAGATGGAGGGCCGGGAGAGGGGGGGTACACAGGTGTGGACACGCTCAGCTCTGAGAAACCAGCCAAGGTAATTTGATTCCAAACAATTGGTTTATCGATCATTGCGGAATGTCTCGCTGGTGCTTCCCTCTCCCTTCCCCTCTTCCCAACCATGATTCTCCTGTCCCTGCTCCCTTCCCACTCTCAGTCCATAATAGATACCCATATCAGAATCAGTCTTATGTCATGAAATAAGTTTTTATTTTGTGGCAACAGTACAGTGCAATACATAAAATTAATACAGCACTGTGCAAAAGTCTTAGGCACCCTAACTATCTATATGTGCCTAAGACTTTGCGCAATACTGTAGATAATCCCCAAGCAGACATTTGCTCTCAGTAAACCCATGAGCAGTTGTCCAGGAGCAAATGAAAGCAGATTGGTTGGGAATATGGTTGCCTACCTAATATGTTGAGAAGACATCTGACATGCAGGTTCAGGACGTTGACATTGCATGTACAGGGTCAACAATTCACCTCCTAGCACACAAAAACCTCCTTCCTTGGGAAGAACAACCATACGTGTATACTATACTCCAGTCTCAGCCATCCTAGGCTGTTTCTTTAAATGGCAATAGACAACAATCTGGAGCCAATTCAGAATGAAAATCCAATCAGAACAAAATCTGAGGAAGCACATCTGTGCAGACTGGAGAACAGAGCAAGCAGCAACCAACAATAACACAGGGGACACCATGATGACGTTCTGGGCCACCAAAACTCAATGTAAGTTTATCAAAAGTTCACGGGGTATTTAACTCTTATTTCATATTTTATTAATTCACTTTCAGTATAAAGTTAATGGCTTCTTATTTAGGGTACATAGCACATTGCAATGTACACATAGAGGTGGCCTTGCAGATTCTGGCCTGTTGTATTCCCGGAGGTGCCTCATTTGTGAGTATGTTTATGGCATGCATTTTAGATCCATTTGCTAAAGGTTGTGCTTGGTTGCCAGCTGCCCGTGCTGGATTCTTTTCAAATAGTACCATGCAGCATGTACACAAATGGAAAATAAGAACAATTGATGCCTAATCTGTCATTAATTCAGGCGATGAATGAGTATGACCTTCAACGTGAAGACTTATGATGGCAATTTCGAAAGGATGGACTCCTTTGGGAGGATGTGAATATGAGGAAGGTTACACGATGAAATGAAACATCTATTCAATGCTACCTATTATCGAGGATCTTTCTCTTATGCATGGAGCTGAAAGCTACAACATGAGGTATTGCTGGAAGTATTTGCATGGACTGAACAACATGACAACACAGTGATCATACTAGTTTGTGTGTAGAGGGTGAAATGTCGTCCTTCTGCTCAGACATCACCAGTAACTTCCCTGGTCATCAGCTTCAGTGCTTAAAATGAACACTGTGACTCCAAATGAGTTACAAGTTCAAAGCAAATGTATTATCAAGGTACATACAAGCCACCACATATAATCCTGAGATTCATTTCCTTGCGGGCAATAACAGTAAATACAAAAAACTCAATAGAATCAATGAAAGACCACACAGAACCAACGTCCAAAAAAAGACAACGAACTGTTCAAATACAAAAAGAAAAAGAACAAAATAAGAAATAATAATATATCAATTAGCAATAAATATCAATAACATGTGATGAAGAGGCTTGAAGTATGCCTGTGTTGATGGTAATTGTGGGGGAGATGCTGTTGCCAATCTGAACTGACTGGGATCAGCAAGTGATGAAATCAGAATCCCGTCGCATAAGTAGGTATTGAGGCAAAGGTCTTGAAGCTTATTGATTAGTTTTGAAGGAAATATAGTATTGAATGCCAAACTGTAGTTAATGAAGAGCAATCTGATGTATGCATCTTTGCGTCTAGATGTTCTAAGATTGAGTGGAAAGCCAATGAAATGGCATCTGCTATTGACCTGTTTTGATGGTAGGTAAATTGGAGCGGATCCAAGTCACTTCTCAGGCAGGAGTTGATATGTTTCGTCGCCAACACCTCAAAGCACTTCATTACAGTGGATGTAAGTGCTACTGGACAGATTGCGGACCTCATGGTTCATCCAGGGCAGCTCTATGGGAGAGTGGCAAAGAGGAAGCCACTGTTGAAAAAACACTCACATGAAATCTCAGCTAGAGTTCACCGGAAGGCATATGGGAGATTCTGAAGTCGGTTAGAAGAAGGTTCTACTGTCTGATGAAACCAAAGCCAAATACCACGCATCATCAAAAACACACCATCCCTACCATGAAGCATGGTGGCGGCTGTATCGTGCTGTGGGGATGCTTCATTGCAGCAGGCCCTGGAAGGCTTGTGAAGATAGAGGGTAAAATGAATGCAGCAAAATACAGGGGAACCCTGGAGGAAAACCTGATGTAGTCTGCAAGAGAACCGTGACTTGGGAGATTTGTTTTCCAGCAAGACAATGGCTCCAAGTATAAAGCCAAAGCTACACAGGAATGGCTTAAAACCAACAAGGTTAATGCCCTGGAATGGCCACGTCAGAGTCCAGACCTCAATCCAATTGAGAATTTGTGGCTGGACTTGAAAAGGGCTGTTCACTCGTGATCCTCATGCAATCTGACAGAGCTTGAGCAGTTTTGTAAAGAAGAATGAGGAAAAATTGTAGTGTCCAGATGTACAAAACTGATAGAGACCTATCCACACAGACTCAAGGCTGTATTTGCTGTCAAAAGTGCATCTTCTAAATCTAAAAATTGAAGGTGAGTAATTATGCAATCAATTATTTTGTGTTTAATAATTATAATACATTTAGACCAATTTGTAGAAATTGGAAATTGGAAACAGTCTTTCCTGTTGATCAGTGTCAAAAAACCTAAATTAAATTCAATGTGTTTCAATGTTGTAAAACAATAAAGCGTGAAAACTTCTAAAGGAGGGTAAATACTTTTTATAGGCACTGTACTTTGAACTTACTTTGCACTTTGTAATTAAGCACTACTCAAGCTAGATATGTGACTTTTCACTTAATTTTAAATAATACAGCATGTACGTTTCACTGAGTCATAGCAGTTTTTTTGTCATCTTGCTGAGCTGGGTGAGTTTTGTGTGTGTACACAGAATCACACAGACTAGGAAGATCCCCTGACGCGTGCTTCATTGGGACTCGCCAGTGCTATGTTTGAAGGGGAAAGTCAGCTAGGAACCCTGGTTCCAATCACATTCAATGATACTTCCTGGAAATGTATTTATTTGTTTGTTTGTTTATATTTAGAAATACAGTGAAGAACAGGCCTTTCCAGCCCAGTGAGCTGTGCCATCCAACAGCCCATCTATTTAACCCTAGCCTACTAACAGGACAATTTACAATGATGAATTAACCAACTATCCATTACATCTTTGGATTGTGGGAGGAAACCGGAGCACCCGGAGGAAACCCATGTGGCCATGGGGAGAACATATAAACTCCTTAACGATGCCGCTGGATTTGAACACGAAACTCCAATGCCCTGATCTGTAATAGCGTCACACTAACCACTATGCTACTGCGGTGCCCCAATGAAAATGCTAGTGAATGACGATTGGATGAAGGTATTGTTTTATTCTGCTGAAACAATTGTGTGTTAAACAACCCATGGATGCTTGTTGTTCAAAATCTCTTCAATGAAAATTGCAGTTTTGGTGAGGTACTGGAAGGTGCACAGCCCCTGCAAAACTGGTCTCAAGCAAGGTATAAACATTTAAAAGATTGGACAGAGACGAAGCCAGCAGGAGAAAAATAATTACAAAAAAGCAAGCACATAAAAACTAATACCATGGTTCTGGTAGGCACTGAAAGTGTAAGCACATTGAGCACAATGAATTAATACAGAACAAACTGTAAACAGTTTCAGAATTGTCCAAATGTCCTCAGTGCAACTTGTCATTGCAATAACATTTTTAGTGAGTAATTATTTTGTAAATTCAGATTAATAGTTATTTGTAATTTTTATACTAAAGGAAGTGATCTATTTTAGTCAGAGAAGCAGAATCAACTCATTCTTGATTCTCTGTGCCATATAATCCAATCCACCTCAACAAACCAAAGGTTAGAAATGGCAGTAGATTACTGCATTCAGAAAATTGTATCCCTCTCTGTAATAGTTATACATCCCATAATCCTGTTGTTAAGAAGGATCACATTAAGCAGCATTAACCTAGGAACTGTAATTTAGAGTAGCAAACAAAAATGGTACTTCAAACAGAACTGTAATTGAATTGGTTTATTTATCATGTAGGCATCAATGCCAAGTGGTCCAAGCAACTCAACCTAACACAGAGCAACACCAACATCTTGTGTTAAACATATCTTAAGGATGCACTGACCTATAAAAGTTACCCGCTGATACAGTAACTCCAAGTAGAATCGGCTAGGAAATGCAATGTGGGAAGTCAAATATAGTCTGAGTAAAATGTATATACACTTGAAGAATATTTCTGCAATATTCTGAATTCAAATGCATTTCTCAAACCCATAAAGCAGAAGAAGGGGGATTATTTGAGACCTGTACTAGATAAAGGACTGAAGAAACATCTTTGCATGTTCTTGGGAAAGGAATTAAATAGAAGATAATGTTTCACCAACTAGCCTGAACCAATTGGAAAATAAAATTAGCAGTTGAAAGATTGCTTTGACTGAGGTAGTTGGTTACTTGGTTAGGTCTGTTTTCAATATCTGAGCATACGCAGAGGCTGAGAGGGATTTCTTGCTGATACCTGCTAAGAATGTTTTTCTATGTGAATATTGCTGCTTAATATAATCTCTAAAATACGACTGGGATTTGTAAGGTAACAGCAAAATACCGTAGAGGCACATGAGACTGCAGAACTGGAATCTGGAGAAAGACACAAAAGGCTAGAAGAACTCAGCAGATCAGGCAGCATCTATGGAGGGAAATGGACTGATGAAAGGACTCAACTTGAAACACTGACTGTTTAATACCCCTTATAGTTTCTGCCTGACCTGCTAAGTTCCTCCAGCTTTTAGTGTGTTATTACAAATCATAGATGCTTTAATTGAACCAAAGTTCATGTCAACTGCTGCCAATATTGGGTTCAGTGTAAATAGGGTGTCCATCAAACAGACATTTAAATATGACTAGCCCCATCGGTTACCCAAATCATTTACAAATCAATGCAAAACAACCTAACTCGTTATTGTCTACCTACACTGCACTTCCTCTGTAATTGTACTGCTTTATTCTGCATTCCGTTATCGTTTTACCTTGTACTACCTCAATGCTCTAGTGTAATGAATTGATCCGTATGAGTGGTATACAAGACAAATATGTCACTGCACCTTAGTACGTGTGACAATAATAAACTAATTTACCAATTTCCCAAGCTATGCATCATAAGGTTAGTGATCCTCGCAAACATTACTTAAAGATGTATCAAATCTATTGCTTATCCTCTAGCAGGCATTGGATGACCTCGCCAAACCTGAAATAGCCTCTTTATTGGGATTCAGAAATCCATCTGAAATTTGAATAATGCTGAAATTTTCTGCAGACCAAACTCTTACCAATGTATCTAGTCCTGTGACCAATGTTTCTAGTCTTACATCAAAATTATATTAGGTTCCAAACCATGTGACTGTGCACAATTGGAATGTTAATTATATTTCCTCACTGAAACAGCAGCTTGTGCCTGGGCTTCCTTTGTGAAGGCCTTGAACATCAGCAGCAGCTTGAAATACCACTGAGCACCTTAGCTCACTGCCAGTTTTGACCTGCTGTCCTTCCATTAGTCATGAACATTAGTCCATCCTGGCCCTCAGTTTGGTTTCACTCAAAAGTTCGTGTTTAATCTTGTGCATTGATATTATTTCCTTATTTTCCTTGACATTTATGTTGGTTATTGGTAGGAAAGATTACCGATCACCTCCTATCAATTACCAATGACAATGTACTGTATATGTGAATATGAATGGCATCAATTTTTTAAGATTAAAAGGGGCAGAAAATAAAACAGTGAAATCCATTTGACTGCAGCAACATACTACATGAAGAGGTTTCACAGGTTACACTAGTTAATATGCATCATCATTTAATATGTTACTAACATAGCATGCATATGCTAATCTTCCAAGTAAACTGTCTGGTAAATATTGCATGAACTTACTCCTATGACCCCTGCAATCCTCTCCTGTATTCTACTTTACAATAATTTGAGGAAAGGAAGGTTGTGCATAATCAAAAATTATCAAGACAGCTATATGCAAGACTATATTTCAATCATTTGAGAAAAAGAAGACATGCGTTTACTTATGCCTCTCACATCAGACCATCCCAAAGCATGTTACGGCTATTGAACTACTTTCAAAGTGTAGTTACTGCGGTATTGAACAGCAACAACAACTTTTATATATGGAATCTTTAATCATTTCAAGAGGCTTCACTGTAACTTGACCGAAGAAAATTTGACACTGAGTTGCATCAAGAGATATTAGAACTTGGTCAAAGTGATGGCATTTGAGGAGAATCTTAAATAAAGGAAGAGGGGTGGGGACCAAGAGAAGTTTAGTAAGGAAATTTCAGGCCTGAGGCACCTGAAGGCTGACGATAAAAATCGAGGATGATCAGAAAGTTTGTATTGTAGGAGTAGTCCAAGTGCCATGGAAAATTGTACGGCAAGAAGAGATTACAATACAAAGAAAGGGCACAGAGACATTTGAAAACAGCAAGTAGAGGAGAGATAGATGACTAAGAAAAGGCAGATACATGTTTCTGGGTGGTGCCGTAGGTAATAACCAGAATACTATAAACAACTCTACTGGTCTTTTGAATTTGTGTCTCACAAGGAGGCCAACTGGGCTTTGGTTTAATATTCAGCTGGATACATCTCATTCTAATCAATCACCCCACCAGACTTAACTTCCAGGTCACGTACCTCTATCCATTCAGCCACAATCACTCAACCTAACCTTCCACCTCCGGTCCACAATTATCTCAAAATCACCAACACACTGAACTTCAAAGTCCTCCTGGGTCTCCAGTCAGTACCCATTACACCTAAACTGCTGTTATATAACCCCTTACCTTGGTATCAGAGTTCCCTAACCCTAGCGAGGTGACAGGCGCTGATGGAGTACCTGATAAGGCTCTGAAACCCTGTGCCAACCATCAGGCGGGGTTGTTCAAAGACAATTTCAATCTCTATTGATACATGTAGAAGTTCCCATCTGCTTCAAAAAGGCAATAATTATACCAGTGCCCAAAAAAAGCAAAGTGAGCTGCCTTAATGACTGGTGTCCATTAGCACTCACATCTACAGTGATGGAGTGCTTTGAGAGGTTGGTTATGCTAGAATCAACTCCTGTCTCAGCAAGGGCCTGGACCCACTGCAATTTGCCTTTTGCTGCATTAGGTCTACATGGACACGATCTCACTGGCTCTCCAAACAGCCTTGGATCACCTGGACAACACAAATACCTAAGTTAGGATGCTGTTTATTGACTAATGCGTAGCATTTATCACCATCATTCCTACAATTGTAATCGTAAAGCTCCAGAACCTGGGCCTCTGTACCTCCCTCTGCAAATGGTTCCTCGACTTCCTAACTGAAAGACCTCAATCATTGCAGAATGGAAATAACATCTCCACCTCACTGATAATCAACAATGGCATATCTCAGGGATGTGTGCTTAGCCCACTGCTTTATTCTCTCTATACCCACATCTGTGTGGCTAGGCATAGCTCAAGCGGCATCTATAAATTTGATGATGATACAACCATTGTTGGCGGAATTTCAGATGGTGATGAGAGGGCGTACAGGAGCGAGGCATACCAGCTAGTTGAGTGGAGTTGTGGCAACAACCTTGCACTCAGCATCAGTAGGACCAAAATATGACTATGGACTTCAGAAAAGGTAAGATGAGGGAAGACACACCAATCCTCATTGAGGGGTCAGAAGTGGAGAGAGTGAGCAATTTCAAGTTCCTAGGTGTTAATATCTCTGAGGATTTAATGTGGACCCAACATATCGATGCAGCTATAAAGAAGGCCAGGCAGCAGCTATATTGCATTAAGGGTTTGAGGAGGTTTGGTATGTCACCAAAAAACACTTACAACTTTCTACGGAAGTACCGTGGAGAGCATTCTAACTGGCTGCATCACCATCTGATTTCAGTAAGCTGCAAAGAGCTGTAAAATTAGCCAGCTCCACCGTGAGCATTAGCCTATGTAGTATCCAGGTCATCTTCAAGGATTGGTGCCTCAGGAAGAAGGTGTTCATCATTAAAGGACCTCCACCACCCAGGACATGCCCTCTTCTCATTGCTGCTATCAGGAAATAGGTACTGAAGCCAAAAGGCACATACTTCAGGAACAGCTTCTTCCCCTGTGCCATCTGATTTCTGATTGGACATTGAACACTACCTCACTACTTTTTTGCACTACTTATTTAATTTAGCTATTTAATATATATATTTACTGTAATTCAGTTTTCATTTTCTATCTATTATGTTTTGCATTGTGCTGCTGCCGCAAAGTTAACAAATTTCACGACATATGCCGGTGATATTAAACCTAATTCTGAGTCATTTATAACAGAACACCGACTTTCAGCACCAAATACGTACTATGGCTTGATGGTCATGCCAAAATCTTCATGTCTTCAGCATCACCAGATGCAGCAACCTGAGCTGTCTTAGGCCCTTTGGATTATTCTGTGTTCTGCTTTAGCAACATTCTCTAATAATTGCCTTTATCTGCAATTTCTTTGTGTCTTTTTTTGCCTCCTTCAATAGCCAGCATGTACATTTTCCTCTTGTAATTCTTATAACGAGGTGGGCAGTAAGTAGAAATGATTTTTGTACCATTTCACATTCTGAAGCCTAATTATGACATAACATGAAAAGCCAAGCTCATCTTCTTTGCCAGATCCAGAATCTCAAAATACATTGAACAATTCTGGTTTAGGAAAGCAGTTCTTTTAATTGTTAGCACAGTAAGAAGGACTTTTTCACCAGAAGTCAAGCATAATAACACCAGTGGCAGAAGCATACCAGAACAATATTTAAATTAGGATTTAAATATTCATTCCATATCACATAATTGTATGTCCCACTGTGGAATGAAACAACATTAGCACCAATGCTGAAAGCTATAATAAAATAAAATCTCGCTCACTGCCTCTAAATGTGCTTATTTTATTGTTTAACGTTAGTACAATTTCCAAGCTCTGTTCCACAGTAGCTTTTAAGTTGTGACCCCTGTGGTTTATGTTAAACTCAATATGCTAATATGATATTGACATATTTCTCTTGGCTGCATTGTAATGATCCACTAGATTAGCCCAAGAAAGGAAACCTATTCATTTGATGCTTAATCTTGTTAAGTAATAGGTCTTGTTATATAATTCACTTATGCAGAATTTCTGAAGTTAATGAAAATTATCAATAAACCTCTTAAAAGTAACCTTCAACAAGACCAGAATGCTACACTTAGAAAATAAGTTATTCTCTGTGTTTTTCTTCACCTTTGGTGAATGATTTTATGCTTTTATTTTGTTTTCAAGATCCTTTACTGGCTCAAGCATCGTTTTTGCACTGATGTAAGCCAGGGCCATTCTGTGAAATATGTTTTCTTTAACGAGTCCAGCATTCTGACTGTAAAATGTGAACTTCACCCACTCTATCTTGCATTGTGTTTTGCTTGGGTGTGGCGCTACAATTCTATCAATGGTCAGGCCCAGGAACCTAGCAGTATCCTTCAAATCCACATATTCATTTGCAAAACATAGCTCTGAAATAATTCATTTCAACATGTTATCTAAACAAATATCTGACTCACATGAACCCAGTTTAATTCTAACCTCTTCTTTAGGCGTAAAACACTTTAATGTTTGAGAATTTATCCAGCAACATTTGAAGATATTTAGCTTAAAAGATAAAATTTGTTGGAATTTCACATCTTAACCATCCACGTTGACAGAAGAGATGATCTTACTGAAACATACAAATTTCTTTCCGGGCTTGGGTGGTTTTTCAGTTTCCTTTAACCAGAACGTCCAGAAACCAGGCTCAGACTATCAAAAGTAAGGGACTGGTCATCAGTGACTGAGCTAAGGAGAAATATCTTTATCTGGTGAGTATTTTATCTTTGGAATTCTCCATAGGAAAGGACCATGAAGCTCAGTTTTTGAATAGTTCAAGACAGTGAACAATATATTTTTAAACATAGGGGATTTTCAAAAGACAGACACAATAGGAAAGTGGTGCTGATGTGAAAGATCAGCCATGCTTTTACTGAATGGCTACACAGCCACTGGGACTGAATGGCTTCCTGTTTCCATTTATTATGCTCCCTTATACTACGTTCTTTAAAGAAATCAGGCTGGAATTAATGAGTAAACAGTTTCCAAACTAAACAGTGCCATGCACTTGAAATCAGCTAAGAGCAATTTTGCACCCCTCACACGTGGATTAAGAAGCATCTGCGAGAGGAAAGAAATTTTCGATGCTTTAGGTCGAAAGCCTGCATAAGAATTATTTTTCCAGTATAAAGCTTCCCCAAATGATACCAACAAAAGTATTATCTGCAAAAATTCACTACAGTGCTATTGTCAGCTTCATTGGTCTGAAAAATTATGGTTCTTATTTACTCACAGATTAGCCGTGTTTTATTGGCCCTGCTTCCTCTGCAACTATTCCATTTAAAGTATCAATATACAAGCTGAATTGTTGTCCCTCACTGAGGTTTCTGATCTGCAACCCTAAGTACATCCTGTTGAGTGCCTCAACTGTTTTGCAATTAAAAGTCATAGTGTTGGTTATGCTCAGTTTCTTGGTCAAGAGATGATCCCAAAACCACATCCCGCCCTTTGGTGCATTGGGGAGCTTGTGCAAACTCAACCCTTGAAACCATACAACTCGATTACCTTTTCTTCAAGACACAGGAACAGGCAGCGCAGTTGTTGCATTGAAAACTTCCCTAACTGCACTCACGCATTTACTGAGGCCTCCCTCACAAACTCCTTTCTATCAGCCTCTGCAAAACAAAATAAACAGGTTTCTGAGTACATCATTCATCATCATCATTCATCTCTCTGACTCACTAGGAGCAGTCTTCCCCACCACCTCCAGCCATGAAGTCACCCAGTCATTAATTGGAACTGCTACACTGTATATGAAAGATTGGTGGTATGTCCCTTTAAGAGTTAGCTGCAAAGATCATATTGTTCTGGTACTCTGTAAAAACTGTGAGAGCATGCAATTGAGATGCTTGTTGATCAACTAGATGTAACTTAGGAAAACCCAACTACACCATTCTGTGAACATCATATTTCAAGTTCTCAGTCCTTTTGCAACTTCCGCAAACAGCGTTAGTGAGACACATAATACTTTATCTCAATTATCTTAAATGTGTGGCCTCTTGATACCGTCTCACCACCCAGCGGGATGCTTTGTCTAACTAGTGTGCTCTAAAATAGTTTCAGGTTATTAATTGTAGCATAATTAGACTCCAAAATTTTCAGCACTGTTTGAGATGCAACTAAATGATGTTCACCCTGACTCTTAGGAAACATTCATCCCAACTATTACCACCACATAAGAATAAAGTAGCATAGTTAGATCTTGAAATACTACTTTTATCATTTAGAAGTATTTTTGAAATTTGATGATGTAGTTTGAATCACAAAATTTCTGTTGTTGGTGCTGAAGAACTGAACAACAGTACTAACCAATTTCTTAGCCACAGTATTCAAGTTATGATTAGGTACTTAACCAGTAGCATTAAAAAATTGTCCAGCTATGTTCTACTCAGTAAAATAAAATCAAAATGAATTACCACCTCATATGTCTACTCCATATGATCAGAAGAGTGGTGGAGTGAGTAAATGAGATCGACTCACCAATGATCTGCCTACTAAAGAGTAGTTTCAGTTCCCAGTTGATGTGTTGCAACTCCATTATATCCCAATAACCGTTTGAGATTTCTGTATTGTTTTCACTAAATAACAGCAATTTTATAAAAGTGGGAATATATTAAACAATTCAGATGCAACGTACCTCTTTCAGATATTGGCTTTACAATTGTGGCTCCTTGTAATCTTCCAAATATTATTCCATGCATGGCACCATTTTTTTAAATTTATAATGACTAGATTTCATTCCACACAGTTTGAATGGAAGACTTTTATGATTCTATTAAAATAAGACATTTTTCTTCAAAGAATGATGATTAAAAAGTAAATCAAATTTGCATAGGGTATTAAAATGGCAACAAATCTTTTAAAATATAAACACAGATTTGGTAACAGGAATATGGATAAGGGTGTCAAATTTTCTGTGAATTTCTTGTTTAATCAAACTTTATGCTACTACTTCATGTGAAAAATTGAAATTCAGAGCTCCAGGAAGCATGAGGACATGGACTTCTCTGCTGGCGCAATGTGACCACTGTCAGGTTGGAGAAGCAACACTTCCTATTTTGTCTAGATAGCCTCCAACTTACGGCATGAACACTGATTCCCCTAACTTCACACCCCTCCCTCTTCTTTCTTTTTCCATTACCCATTTTGGCTTCTCTCTTGCCCCTTCTCTTCTCCTCACTTGCCTTTCACTTCCCTCTGGTTCCATTCCTCCCTCCCTTTCTCCTCATCAAGGGTCTCGGCCCAAAACATCAACAATTTATTCCCCTCCATAGAGGCTGCATGACCTGCTGAGCTCCCCCACCAATTTGTGTCTGATCCACAATTTGCCTTCTCTTTTTCATTTCCACTTTATCATGCTTTACAGTTTTAACTATACACATTTTATTTGTTTTACATGTTTATAATTATTTTCTGTTTCTATCTATCATTTGACATGAAGAGGGAACCCTCTCTTGTACTTTTTACTCCTTTAAGCAGGTAATAGTTCTTTCTCTTGCCTCTCTTTCCCATCAACCCCTACGTGGTATACTGAGGCTTTGAAACTATTATTTTCCTCTTGCAACAGCTGTAAGTATAACAAATGGTGAGCCCTACATAAAACACTAAATGACACTTCCAAATGTCTTTTAGCTACTTAAGAGGGAACGGAGATAATATCAAAACTATTTTAAGGAATTGAAAATTAGTTTCAGCTTGTTTATGCAAGAAAACAGCTTTCATTATAGTAGCTTTTGAACATTTATGACCATCCCTGGCATTTTTGTTGAAACTGCAAAGATTACGAAAGCGAGGGTAACGAGTCCCTCTAGAGGCTGTATCGAGTACAAATTATGTAAATACATTCCCAAAGATGTCAAGCTGTTCACATGCTCCCAGCAGACTATATGGTGATATTATTGACTATACACAGTACTGCAGTCAGAGTGCACAATTATCTAAGATTTGAAATGGTAAAAAATTGGATGTGGTTTATTACCTTTGAGGTAGTGCTGTTCTTAAAACTGTAATTAATGAATAAATCATTATAATCTGATCTCAAAACAAGTCACACTAGTTTTGTCTCTCCTAAATACAGAGAAAATGTGGTGCTAATTAATGCTGTTTCAAGCATCTCATCTGTGGAGAAGCTTCTACCAGTAATTAGGGAAAGAAGTGTCTGACAATTAAATGCTGTGATCAGGTATGAACTGGAGCAAATGAGAAACCAGGCAATATCAGTGTGTCACTAACTATTAGCAAGTATTAATACGTGGTTTATGAACACTATAAATATATTGATTGAAGGTTAACAGGAAAGTGCTGGAGAACTACTCATTGAATGTGTGTATCTTTTTTTATTTATTAGAGGTCATCTGAAAAAAATTGAATAGGGCTAATAAAGAGTATCGGCTTCATAATGTGAAAAATGTCTGCACATAAAGGTATGATTAACTTTCTTAATAGCCAATTAAATATAAGGACCCTTCAATATTGCAATCCATGGGTAAATGTGGTACTGCTTCATTACAATGGATTACTAATTAATATGTAAAGGTTGCTGATCACTGCTTAATTACAAAATGTGGTGCCTATCTCCAGCTGCCTGTTGCCATGTTCCCAGGACTAACATCATTAATTTCTTAGTTTGCACATAAAGGAGTCCAGAGAGCAAAAACCTGTGCACTGTCAGAATAAACAACAATTTTCAATAATTACACAGATAATATTCTCCAAAGAAGTTGTTTTGAAATAACAAACACTACGTATAACACATCTTCTTTCATTGTATCTTGCCTTGTTAATTGGCTTGAGGAGAATCTAGAAGAGGATAACAATACTAATTAGCTTGTAACTTTTGTGAGCTTAGAGAAAAACTTAAAATGCTATCATTGTGAATTATATTTAAATGCCATTAATTCTTAAGAAAAGAGCAACCACCTTTTGTTCATTACAAAATATTCTTAATATGAGGTACTGAATTGGGTACTTTTTTCAATTAAGTAATCTAACTAACATGTTATCTATATCATGACCCCAGTCGTTATATATTTGGTCAATATTTATGTATCCTTTATTGAACTATATTCTTTCCAAAAATGTAAATGCAGTATGCTTCTGAGAGTAAACCACCTTAATCTGTAAGTGGTTGCTTGAATCATGACATCACTTTTGTAATCATAAATATATTGTTTAAAAATATTCATAATGCATGTACTTGCAAGGAATATGTATATTTTTAATCTATTTACTTTTATTAAGGTAGAGATATCTTGCTGGGCTTCAGCATATATCTGGTCTCTTTCCCCATGATTAATGCTGATCTTAGTCAATTCCAGGGTGAAAGTTCATGACCAGTGGCATGAAGTTGACACAATGAATAAATAGTCTCTTCTTGGTTTATACCATTGCTGATCACTTTAATCTGATGTAAAAAGTCTTCCATACAGTGGCTATCATATTGTTTCGTTACCCAATATCCGTACAGAGTGATATCATAGTTCAGGGTTGGAAAGATTACATGAACTGGAGCAAATGGGAAGTCAGGCAATATCAGTGTGTCACTATTCACTAGCATGTATTAATATGTGGTTTACAAACCACATTGATGCATAGGTAGTTGCAGAGGAAATTATTAAGATATTGCTTGAGATGGAACTTCTCATTTACGAGGAGAGGCTGAATATGCTGGGTTGTTTCATAAAGTAAAAGAGACTGGGAGGGGGTGTATGTGAGTAAGGTTTTAAAAATTACAAGGAGCATATAGAGTGAAGGAAATTTCCTCAAATCCGGAGAGCACGGATTTAATATAAGGGTTTGGGGATTTAGATGATCTGAGGAAGAATTTTTTTTATACCGAGAGGATGGTTGGAATTGGGAACACATTGCCTGAGGGAATGGTGTAGGCAGAAATTCTTGCAATATGTAAGATGTATTGTGATAAGCACTTCAACTGGCAATATATAAAGAGGCTATTGGCCAAGTGCTGGTAAGTGGAATTAGTATTGATGAGTACTGTACTTGATAATTGCCATGAACAGAATAGGTCAAAGAGTGAGTTACTGTGCTATAAAACACAGATGGAGGCCATTTGGCATGACTTACCCATGACAGCCCTTTCTTGGAGCCACCCTGAAATAACTGCAATGAGCTGCTTTTGCTGTATGTGGCCACATTGCTTATGCTAATAAATAACAAGTACTTCTTACTTCTCTTTATAGTAACTCTCCAGGCTGCTTCTACTTCACACCAACTTCAGTTTATGGGCAGAAGAGTAATTGAGGACACTGCAGCGCTCAACAGTGTTAAATGGCAGTGTGGAGGATCAGAGGGATCTGGGATCCGAGTCCTTAGGACACTCAAGGCTGCTGCGCAGGTTGACTCTGTGGTTAAGAAAGCATACGGTGTATTGGCCTTCATCAACCATGGGGTTGAGATTAGGAGCCACGAGGTAATGTTGCAACTACATAGGACCCTGATCAGACCCCACTTGGAGTACTGTGCTCAGTTCTGGTTGCGTCACTACAGGAAGGATGTGGAAGCCATAGAAAGGGTGCAGAGGAGATTTGCAAGGATGTTGCCTGGATTGGGGAGCATGCCTTATGAGAATAGGTTGAGTGAACTCGGTCTTTTCTCCTTGGGCCGACGGAGGATGAAAGGTGACCTGATAGAGGTGTATAAGATGATGAGAAGCATTGATCGTGTGGATAGTCAGAGGCTTTTTCAAAGGGCTGAAATGGCTAGTGTGAGAGGGCACAGTTTTAAGGTGCTTGAAGTAGGTACAGAGGAGATATCAGGGGTAAGTTTTTATGCAGAGAGTGGTGAATGCATGAAATGGACTGCCGGCGGTGGTGGTGAAGATGGATACATTAGGGTTCTTTAAGAGATTCCTGGACGGGTATATGGAGCTCAGAAATATAGAGGACTATGGGTAACCCTAGGTAATTTCTCAGGTAAGGACATATTTGGCACAGCTTCATGGGCCAAAAGGCCCGTATTGTGCTGCAGGTTATCTATGTTCTATGTTCTAAATGGCAAAAAGGTGATTGTGGACATTTCATTTATACTCTTTGACTAATCCAGTACTTTAAAACATCTCTGAATTGAGAGATTCAGAGATGTTTCATTGTACTAGCCTCAAGCAAGTGGAAGAAGCTGTGAATTGCACAGCTATGAATTGTGCAATTCAACTGAAATCTGCTGTATTGAAGCAGGAGAATATAAATACAACCAAAAAAATTAATAAATCCAATTAGATATTCAGGAAAATCTTTTTTCACAGAAAATTTCAAATGTGGAATGCACTTCCATATGGAGTAATTAAAGTG
This sequence comes from Hemitrygon akajei, assembly GCF_048418815.1. Classification (NCBI taxonomy): domain Eukaryota; kingdom Metazoa; phylum Chordata; class Chondrichthyes; order Myliobatiformes; family Dasyatidae; genus Hemitrygon; species Hemitrygon akajei. The sequence goes on from NC_133140.1 coordinate 48,071,310, forward strand.
AATGACAGATGGACTTAAGATGGAATTAAATAAATAAACTAGGCAGCACAATAGCATAATGGTTAGTGCATTGCTTTACAGCACCAGTCAGCGATCAAAAACCTGGGTTCAATTCACAGCACTGTCTGTAAAATGTTTGTACCTTCTCCTCCATAACTGCTTGAGTTTCTTCCAGCTGCCCCAGAAAACTTCCACATGCTGAAGACATACAGTTAGGGTGAGTCTTCACTGTGGAAGACACTAGTAGTGTGCCAGATGTTGAAGGATGTGAGGGAAGACAAGTAAGTGCAATTACTATTACAAGAGAGAAAGTGCTCAAAAAGCTGGAAGACCTAAGTGTGCATAAGTCACCCAGACTAGATGAACTGCACCCCATGGTTCTGAAAGAGGTAGCGGTAGAGATTATGGAGGCATTAGTAAAGATCTTTCAAAAATCATTGGACTCTGGTTTGGTGCCATAGGACTGGAAAATTGGAAATGCCATTCCACTCTTTATGAAAGGAAGAAGGCAGCAGAAAGGAAATTATAGACCAATTAGCCTGACCTCAGTGGTTGGGAAGATGTTGGAATCGATTGTTAAGGATGAGGTTATGGAGTTACTTGGTGACGCAGGACTAGATAGGACAAAGTCAGCATAGTTTCCTTAAGAAAATATCTTGCCTGACAAACCTGTTGGAATTCTTTGAGGAGATTGCAAGTAGGATAGATAAAGGGGATGCAGTGGATGTTGTATATTTGGACTTTCAAAAGGCCTTTGACAAGGTGCCGCACATGAGGCTGCTTACCAAGTTAAGAACCCATGGTCTTACAGGGAAGTTACTAACATGGTTAGAGCATTGGCTGATTGGTAGGAGGTAGTGAATGGGAATAAAAGGATCCTTTTCTGGTTGGCTGCCAGTAACTAGTTGTGTTCTGCAGGGGTTGAAGTTGGGACCATTTCTTTTTATGCTGTATATCAATAATTTAGATAATGGAATAGGTGGCTTTGTTGCCAAGTTTGCAGTTGATATGAACATTAGTGGAGGGGCAGGTAGTGTTGAGGAAAAAGGTAGGCTGCAGACAGCCCAGCGAATTGTCAGGATGGAGCTCCCAGGACTGGACACCATCTATTCCAGCAGACTCAGGAGGAAAGCAATCAGCATTACCAGAGACACCACACACCCCGGCCACTCCCTGTCTGACCTGCTGCAGTCCAGCGAAAGGTTCAGGACACTAAAAGCCAGAATAAATAGACTGAGGAACAGCTTCTACCCTAGAGCTGTGGCCTCCATCACACCACTCCCACAGAACAGTGACTGAAACTGTGAACACACACAAGGACTCAAATACTTGCACTAACAGCACTTTGTGCATTACTGTGATATTCTGGTGCTGCTCCAACTTATTTTCTGCTACTTGTCTATTTAATACTGTTTTTTCTATTACTGTCTTGTTTTTATCTACTGCTTTATTTAATTGCCTGAGAGGAAGCCAAACAGAGTTTCATTGTATCTATGTACAAACGTTTGTATAATGACAATAAAGATCATTCATTCATTCATTCATTCAGATTATGAGAATGGGCAAGAGATGGCAAATGAAATACAATGTTGGAAAATACATGGTCATGCACTTTGGTAATTGAAATAAATGTGCAGACTACTGTATTTTCTAAATGGGGAGAAAATCCAAAAATCTTAAATGCAATGGGACTTGGAAGTTCTTGTGCAGAACACCCTAAAGGTTAACTTGCAGTTAGAGTCTGTGGTGAGGAAGGCAAATGCAATGGAAGGCAATGTTAGCACTCATTTCAAGAGATCTAGAATACAAAAGCAAAAATGTGATGCTGAGGCTTTATAAGGCATGGGTGAGGCCTCACCTTGAGTATTGTGAACAGATTTGGGCTCCTCATCTTAGAAAAAATGTGCTGGCATTGGAGAGGGTTCAGAGGAGGTTCACATGGATGATTCCAGGAATTAAAGGATTATCATACGAAGAACATTTGATGGCTGTGGGTCTGTACTCACTGGAATTCAGAAGGATGAAGGGGGGGATCTCATTGAAACCTTTCAAATGTTGAAGGCCCTAGACAGAGTAGATGTGGAAAGGATGTTTCCCATGGTGGGAGAGTCTAGGACAAGAGGGCATAGCTACAGGAAAGAGGGGCATACATTTAAAATAGAGATGCAGAGAAATCTCTTTAGCCAGAGAGTGGTAAATTTGTGAAACTTTTTACCACAGGCAGCTGTGAAGGCCAGGTCTTTGGGTGTATTTCAGGCAGAGCTTGGTCAGTTCTTGATGAAAGGTAGAACTGAGCTCTTATCTCAGAAAAGGAGGTAGCCTTTTCAGAAGAAATTTGTTGATCCTTTGAGGTACAAATCTCTGAAATCCTCACCCTCTGAATGATGTAAATGCTCAGACATTAATGGATACTGTGCACTTCAGGTATCCAAAACTTTTGTCGATCCATTGGTCTTAACCTTGTACTCTCAGTGGCACCTAATGAAGAGAAAAAGAGATAAACAAAGGGCTGATAGACAAAAGTTATGATGAGCTGTAGGGTCATAGAGAATTACAGACCACAAAAAACTGACCTTTCTGCCCAAATCATCCATACCAGCTAAGTTTTACCACACCTTTATAATTTCTTCTCTTTGCTATGGGATTATTAAATCTGAAGAAAGAAATCATCCTTTCATCAGGGTAGTTCATCCACCCTTTTGTTGCCATTACCAAGAGAAAAAAAAATAGATTGCTCCCCAGTATCTTCATGATTTGTCTCTTGCACTTGTTTTTGAATGATGCTATGGTATGGCTGAGTTAGGTTTGGTGAAGACCGATGACCTTTTCTTGTCTTGAGTTACTGAGCCAGCTATAATGCACACTGATTACACTTCAGAAGTTCTTCACTGACTGTAAAACGCCTTAGGATCTTCTGAGATCATAGGAAGCACTTTATAAATGCAGTTTTTCATGTCCTTTTAGTAGCTTACAGTGCATGTCCTGGACTTTCTCTCTCAGTAGTTTCATTACATTAACCCTGAGGAAGGGTTGCATCCTTACCTCACCAAAAACAAATAGAAAAACAGGCAATTAGAAATGCAATAACAAAATATTCTCTGTGTCAGGTTTGTATGCATTGTTCCTGTACATACTTTGCCAAATATACTTCCCCTTTAAAAAATGGGATAAAATCAGAGAGACAGTCAAAGGAAATGGGCACTATGACAGATACAAGCAAAAACTGTGATAAGCTTTAACAAACAAAAATGTGATTTGATATTCTATTGTTTTCTATTCCAACAGAGGCATTAAGCTATTTCAAAGAATTATTCAATACCCAAATTGAAGCAAAGTATAAAAATTACATTAATGCCTGAACAATTTTCTCACAGATGCAGAATTACTGTGGAAGTTGGAGGCACTTTTAGTTTTGCAGTTTCACATGTGAATCATTTCAAATTAAGATGGATTTAATTTATTCTGCATAGATTAATTCTTTAAAATGCATGATCACAAAACAAAGCTAAATTATAAATCTTTTTCATGATTCAAACTGGCTGTACTTCTGATTCAAGAAAGCAATTATAAGGAAGTTACTGTTTTTGAGAATAAAAAATGATGAAAATGAAAATAATGTTTTTAATTAACCACCTAGGTAGAAACCTCAAAAAACCAAATTGTTGCCTATTTAAATGAATTTAAGCTTTTGTAGTTGTTGATTGACAGTTACAGAATAATAGTGCATTCCATGTGGAACGTCTCATCAGGCCAGTGTGCATTCCTTCCATCTGTTCTCTAGATTTTGTGATAAGCCTTCTTAAAATTAGCATTGTTATGATGGTGAATCTCAGCCTGCTTAATAGAGTAGTCTTGAAGAGGTTTGCCCAGCAGTTTTTCAGCATCATGTGATTGAAAATTAATATTTTATTTTCCCTGATATGAAGCACAATCATTTGCCTACAATATATCACTCTGGAAATTTAAGGGGCTATGTCCAGCCAATGTCTACCCTTATACCCTTGATGCAATTTCCATATCAGGAACCCACAAGGTGACATCATTCCCTGTGAATGGAAACATGAACCACGTGCCTCAGGAGTAGTTATTGTTGGGTGCTCCCAGAACAATCTTCCCAGTGGAGTACTGAATTGGGACACACTATGAAGTAAGTCCTTTCAACCTTTGCCTAAACAGCTCAATTATGATCCCTCACTGTCCTGATTCTTGACCACAAATTTCTCCAAAGCCCAAACACCGAACCCATGGATCTCCCAGTTGAGACCTTGAACTATATCCCATTACTCCCATAAATTCACTTATTTCCTCCAGCCCTGACATTAGCAACAGAGAACTGCTGTGGCCAGATCCATAGTGACACAACCAATATAGGCTCTGTTGCCTTCCTCCACTTTAGCAGACACTTCATAGTGCAGGGTCCCCATCCTGTCCAATGCAGGGTGGGGGAATGGGTGCTTTATTCTAATTGTCGAAAGTCGCTTCCTTTGTGATTGGTTAGTTTAGAAACTGCAAAAATATATAAAAATCTAGGTGAAATCATAATTTTCGCAGCATGGATATGACCTATTAAAGAACGTGTAAGTGGGTTCCATCTAGAAAATAATTGTTTCATAGAGTCCATTAAAGGAACTACATTAGCTTTATAAAGATCTTTATATTTTTAGCAATTATAATACCTAAATAGTTAAAAGAATTAACAATACTAAATGGAATATCGTTATATATAAAAACAGGAGCATTTAATGGAAATGATTCACTTATATTTAAGTTAAGTTTATATCCTGAAAATTTTCCAAAATCATTTAGTATTTCCAAAAGATTAGGAATAGATTCTTCAGGTTTCGAGATATAAACCAAAAGATCATCTGCGTAAAGAGAAATCTTATGTGTGGTCCCATTTATAGAGATACCATGAATATTTTTAGCTTCACGGAGTATTATGGCCAAAGGCTCCAGTGCAAGATTAAACAGTAAAGGGCTTAATGGATATCCCTGTCTAGTACCTCGTGAAAGTGAAAAAAAGAGGACCTGAGATTATTAGTAATAACAGTAGCAGTGGGATTCTTATAGATCATTTGAATCCACCTATTAAACCTATTACCAAAGCCAATTCTTCTAATACCTTAAACAGTTATGCTTTATAAAAAGAAGGTAAATTACCCTTCTCAAAAGATTCATGAAATATTTCCAAAAGATATGGAGAAAGTAATTTTTCAAATTTTTTGTAAAATCCTACCAAATAGCCATCAAGTCCAGGAGCTTTACCTGATTGCATTGAAAACACAGCTTTCTGAATTTCATGTTCGGTAACTGGAGCATCAAGCATCTGTTGATCTTCAACAGCAATTTGAGGAAATTTAATCTTATGTAAAAAAGCCTTCATTTTGGAGGAACCTGCAGGAAATTGAGATTTATAAAGATCAGAATAAAAATCCTGAAAAATATTATTCATGTCTTCATGGTTACTTACTATATCTCCATTGTCTTTTTAACTAAAATTTTTTTTGATCGAATTGACTCTATTATTTTGTCCTTTATTTGGAGCAATAAAAGACCAAGAATTAATAAGCATCATTTACAAAAATCTAAAAAAGATGGTGGACTTGCACTTCCTAATTTAAGATTGTATTATTGGGCTGTTAATATTCGACAATTAAGGCAAGGATGCACAGATGATTGGAAAGGTGTGCTCTGTGCACACTTTTTGCTAAGTAAGTTTGTTGAATGTACAGATGTTTGTTGAATATTCAGCTTTGCAGAGTCTGTAACTTGGGGAACATGAATGTTTGGTCAAATTTTTACTGTTTGTAAATAAATGATTAATATACCTATTCAAATTCAGGGCATTTCCTGCCTCACTTACCAGACCCGCAAACCTGATTCATTATTACACATCCATACACCCATATCCTCACCCCCTCTCCTTCCCTGGAATAGCATAGATCCAATTAGGCCAGTAGACCCTAGTAATCCTAACAATCCTCACACCCCACCACTAAAATCCAAAAGCAGGTAAGATGTGCCATAAGCAATCATATGCCCCCAAATAGTCTAGGTAATTGCCATCACAGCAATAGGCATGAATCACACTATTAGCATATTAGCGTGCATAAGCATGTTTCTATATTTTCCATGCAATTTAGAAAGAGATATTGAGATCAATGAACCTATGCTGAATCGCAGATTGAGTGCATTCCCCAATGGTTTGTCCCTATAACCTATTGTCCCTCTCGATTTCAAACAATATCCAACACACTAGGGCCAATTTACAATGGTCACTTGACCTACCGATCCACATCTCTTTGGGAGGTAGAAGAAAAGGAAACAGCACAATCACTGAGAAAGTGCAAACTCCGCACAGACAAGGGCAGACTCAAACTTATATGACTGGAATTGTGAGGCAACAGCACCACTTAATATTATTAACACAAGAGACTCTGCAGGTGCCGGAAATATCGAGCAACGCACACCATATTCTGGAGGAATTCAGCAAGTCAGGCAACATCAATGGAGGGACATATACCTCCAAGACCTTTCATCAGAACTGGACAGGAAGGGGACAGAAGCCAGAAAAAGAAGGTGGTGTGGAAGTTGAGTACAAAATGATAGGTGATAGGTGGAACCAAGTGTGGGGAAAGGTGGGTGCGTGGGGAAGGGGGGGAATGAAGGAAAAAAATGGGAGGGAAAATGTGAAGGGCTGAAGAAGAAAGAATTTCACTAATCATCTGTCAGCTTGTTATTCTTATTCTTATTCTGGCTTCTGTTCCCCCTTCCTTTCCAGTCCTGATGAAGGATCTAGGCCGAAAACATTGACTGCTTATACCCCTTCATAGCTGCTGCCTGACTTGCTGAGTTCCTCCAGCATTTTGTATGTGTTGCTCACCACTTAATACTAGTCTTGCTGCTAGTGTGTCTGAGAAATATGACAGTAAGTTCTTTAACATTAATCAATAACTCATGAATTGTTAGATGATTCATTAAATCTATCAAAAAATCTCAACTTGGAGAGATAATTGTTCATTATTACAACCCAGAAACTATTGTGCAAGTATTGACAGATGAGTGCTCAATATATGATTATGTTTACACTTCATTCAATGCCATAAATGTACTAATATAGCACAGAGTGGAATGTTATAAGAAAGTATTAAACATTCATCTGCTAAAATTGCCAGCAATCATTTCATGAATCATATGTTTCAGCTCTCAGCTTGTCTGCCTTCTGTTAACAAAATGTGGCCAAACATCACTGCTGTTGTTATGAAATAATTCTGCCACCAACCTTTAAATTTAAAGGAAGCATGATGAAAGTAAAAATTAACTGAGGGAAAATGTGAACACATTTATGCGGAAATGTCTCTTAATCCAGAGAGCCAATTAATCCCTATTAATGACTGTAATTAATGCAAATGAAAATTAATGCAATAATTTATTTCAGCCATTAGGATCATTTAATTAACAAATGCTTTGGAAAATTAGGGTAAGGGCTCCTCCTGCTCCAAAGGGTAAACTTTGATCCTCCATTGGGTTTTCAAAGTTCAAAGTAAATTTATTGTCAATATATATATACAGTGTGTTACCATATTGAAACACTGTGGTTTCCTGGGCTCTGTAAGTCTAGGGAAGATAATCTCCAGCCTTGCCAAACATGTGAGATTGAGGTGTGAGCCTCCCCCCAAAACCCCCTGTTTGTGTGGATACTGTGTACTTCACTACCCTGTTACAAATTAATGCCGCAAAATAACAGACAGTACACTGCATACAATTAAAGGAATTAAATTTATGAATCTCAACTTAAGGGTTAATAAAGAATAACAAAAAGAAAAGGGCCCTTTCTAATTAAACAGTCAAATGTGCACAAGTTGGAGCTCATCTTGAACTTCTCACTCATGCACCGGGCCCTCGGTCGGCGCGAAAGCACACACCACCTTACAAATGTCGCTCGCAAACAAACGAATCTCCCACCAGATCGCACGCTACAACCGGTTCTCCCCAGCGTCTTCTCTCTTCATCTCCTCCCAAACAGAAGCCCAAGACCAACTTTATTGTCCCTCACCAAGAAATCAGCGTAACGGTAAAGATGTAAACCAGGACATTACAATATACTGTTTTGAGGTTCATTTTTTTGCAGGCATTTACAGGAAGAAAAGAAATAGAACAGAATTTTACAAAAAACCACCTAAACAAAGACTGACAAACATCAATGTGGAAAAGAAGACAAACTGCAAATAAAAATAATGCTGAGAACGTAAGTTGTAAAGTGTCCTTGAAAGTGAGGCTGTAGATCATAGAATCAGTTCAGAATAGAGGTGAATGAAGATATCCACGCCAGTTCAGGAGCCTGATGATTGTAGGCAATGTGCATGTTGCAATGAACGAGGCGAACCCAAGTGCAGTACACAGGCACGGAGATTTAGTTAGGATGCAGTCGTGAATGTCAAACAGGCGGGGGAGGGCAGGAAGGCAGGAGACAGGCAGAATTTATCTTGACTTGGAGCGTAGAAAGGGAAACGGCAGACAAAACTCTTCTCAGCATGGAGAGTCGGGGTTACACAGGCAACCCTCAGTACTGAATTAAAACTTTAGAAGACTTACCTTGACGCGGCGAGGCGTGTTTCTATACCATACCATGCTGCTATTCTCCCCCATGATTCAACCACTAATCAATACACTAGAGGCCATTTACAGTAGCCAAGTAACCTATCAATCTGCATGTCTATGGGGTGTTGGAGAAAAATGACAGGGTTGATGATATCCCATCCAAGATATCCCAGTAAACTAGACCGCTCACAAGGTGGATCCAGGGGAAGCAGCAGAAGATTAGGAGGGGCTGTCGCCACTGAGCAGAAACTAAGCTCAAAGCATGAATGCAGACACTCTGCCCTTTCCTCTGCATTTGTGGCTCATATTATTGCAGTTCCAGTTTGGCTGTCCATTGACAACTGGGGTTGACGACTACAGTTGTGACCCACATATGTAATACCTCACGGTTCCCACCACAGTTTTGCAGAGTGCTGACCAATTTATTACCCCATGCTGGAATCCCAATAATTACAGAATAACTCAGTTAAATCAAACTTGTGAATAATTCTCTGTGTCAAGCTACAATTAATAAAGATTATCAGACTTGGTCATCTAAACTTAAGCTCTACTCAGACCAGTGATTCACCATGTGAAGTCAGCTTCCATGGGCACAGGTGATCATCATGTTCTATTGCACGGAAGAAGCGAGCCTTGTGTCACTAAAACAGAATTAAATGTACCATTTACCCATGCATAATAACATATTATGCCCAATATTGGCATGTCCATATATGGTTGTAGGGTGCACTAGGTTCTCAGGATACCCTATCAATCACACTACAGCATTTACAACTATTGAGCCATGTCCTTTGTTCTTATGGAAATCTCCCAAAACCAGACATTTCCTTTCATATCGGTAAACAGCTTCAGCAAAACAGCAACTGCATTCAGGAATTCTTAAGAATTCAGTAAAAATTTCACTTGGCTTACGGAAAACTGATTCTCAGGTGTATTCTTATATTCCAGCATGTTCAGGGTCTCAGACTAGTGGTTGTCAATGATAGATTGCATTTCTTGCTGTAGGCCTGGTTAAACCCAAGGGTCTCCTGGTCTCAGCAGGAATCCAGTTTGTATTTGCAGAGGTTTATGGTTACAGTATGCACTTCAAAATCGTTAGGTCTCAAATCGTAGACCAATCTCTTAAGCAAAGAGTCTGTTCAGAAGTAGCATTCATGACAGTGAAGCCTGAAACTTTGACTTCATCCTAAATAGTATGAGAATGTAACTCCTTCCCTTTGATGTAAGTTTATAGAGAAAAAACAAGAAGGCTTATTAACCATTCTAGCTACTGGCCTCTTTTGGATGCTATTAAAAACAACTAACCAGTGATTCAGATTTAACCACGTGATTAATCTTTTTCTAATCACCTGGCAATCTTAATCTTACAAAATTGAGTCATTTTGGGAATTTAATGAATTCTGAAGCAACAATGCCACAGTTTTCATTATTTGAGACTTGCATATTCAAGGATCTGAAATCTGTATTAAAGATTTTCAAGTGTAACTTACTATAAGTTATAATGTTACACAATTCTGAGAAAAATACAGACCTCAAGGTTTCAACAACAGAGAATTGGATTTCATTTTTGCATTATACATTATTGTATGCAATTCTTTTATTGTGTGTTGTTTCAGTGGAATAAATTACAGGGTACTGTATTAGCATAAATATTTTATACTTTGTAAGTTAATTTTGTGCCGTGTCATATGACATAGACGATTGTGGTCTTTCCAGGACCATGATTGTTCTCGGCAAATTCTTCTGCTGAAGTGATTTGCGATTGCCTTCGTCTGAGCACTGTCTTTATAAGACAGGTAACCCTAGCCATTATCAATATTCTTCAGAGATTGTCTGCCTGTTGTCAGTGGTCACATAACCAGGATTTGTGATATGCACCAGCTGTTCATACGACCATCCACCACCTGTTCCCATGGCTTCACATGATCCTGATTGGGGGGCTAAGCAGGTGCTACACCTTGCTGAAGGGGACCTGCAGGCTAGCAGAAGGAAGGAGTGCCTTACACCTCCTTTGGTGTAATGTTGACTGTACTTTTTTCCATCGATGCTGCCTGGCTTGCTGAGTTCCTCCAGCATTTTGTGTGTTGCTCAGATTTCCAGCATCTGCAGACTTTCTCATGTTTTCTGCTGAGGCAGCGCAATTCCCAGACCCGTTAGGTGCCGTACCATGCAGTCTCTCCAAGCATGTGACCATCTTTGCTAGAATAACTTTGCTATCCAGCAAGGACCTACCCCCAGCTCACTGGCTGTCAAAGCTGTCACTGAAATTGAATGCATTTGAATGTCTTTAACATTTTCAATAAACACCCAGAACGTATAAAGAAATAAAATATTTTTGAAAATGAATTTATGAAATGATTGAAAGACACTCCAATGAAAAATCTGCTTACAGTTTTTTGAAGTGCAATTTCTTGCCAATGTTTCCGTCAGAGCTACACCTTGTGCAGACTCAGAGGGCAGATTCTCCAGCAAGAGAGCAAGGCGGCAAGACAGAAAATTCTGTTGCCACCTTTAACCTTGATCAGCACTGGACTTCAAAACTTTCGGAAAGAAACATGGGTAAGCCTAAGCAAAAGTGTTTGTGTGGAAATGCTGAGGAGAGTGGATTGCACTGTTTGAAATGATGTATATTTGAACACCATTTGAAAATGCATTTGAAATACTATAACCTACAAAGCTAAAGACTAAAACATAAAAGTGAGATTAGTCTGAAAAGTTCTTCCCTGTCTGTTCAGGCACAATGTGCCAAAGGACTCCCAGGCAGAAAGTTTTTGTGATTCTTTGAATTAAGTTACACAGTTTATATACAGTTCTTTTATGATTTAATGCAATAATTAAGAGCTTGGTTCAACGATGTGTTTGATCATTTTGGCAGTCTACAATTTAACAGCACTGTTTAATAATTACATAAAGTGCCGTTGTACTTCAGTTTCCATACAGTCTTCAAGTAAGATGGCAGTGCACTCAGTGACAGCGGCCTCTCTGGGTCCAAACAAAGGTGTAATTGTTCATCCATTATGTCACTTCCATGATCAAAAGACACTGCTGTTATCAAGAGCATCAAGTACCGCAGGTCTGCCCCACTACTGAGTCGCTTGATAGCAGTGGAGCCTGCTTCAGCCACCCAGGGAAGAAGGCATTAAGGGCAGTGTGTGGTCCAACAAACAGCGAAAATGATTCTGTTGGACATTAGCAATGTAGAATGCTGTGAGTCTGATCCTCTGGTTCATTGGCGAGACCGACAGCAGGGGAGCTGCGAGGCTTCAGTTGTTACACAGGCCCGCATGCTTCAGAGTTGCCTGTTGCAGCCTCCAGGGAAGGAGGCGTCAGAGCTGGTTGCCGGCTGCTGGGTTCTGTGCTGGGATGGGGGCTGGCCCCTCCCGTCAACGCTGCTCTCCAGTGTTTGCTCAGTGGAAGATAAACTGGATTGCGTTCATCTGCAGCTGCACTTGTGCAAGATGAGGGATAGCTTTGGGCTTGTTCCTGCAGAAATGTGGCTCCAGGACATCATCGATGCACCATCGATCTAAAGTCCACAACACTCAGCGACTTGGGCTATGTTATTTTTGTAACTGTTCATTTTTCTGCTATCATAATTATATGTGCTACATATACTGTGTACTGTGTGTGACTGCTGGTTCTGTGTTTTGTACCTTGACCCCAGAAGAATGCTGTTTTGTTTGGCTGTATTCATGTGTATGGTTGAATGACAATTAAACTTGAACTTGAATTTGCACTTGATTTACACATTTTACAACTTGAATTCTAAATTGAAAATGCAGAAATTAAGTAAAGAGCCTGAAATCAGGCATCTCCATCTTCTTAAATCTGAATTCAAATATCACAATCAAAGCTTCCTCCTCTTTGTAGTGTATGTTTGTCAGAATCAGAATCAGGTTTATTATCACTGGCATATGTCGTGAAATTTGTTAACTTAGCAGAAGCAGTACAATGCAATTCATGTTAATATAGGAAGAAGAGAAAAAAACTCAATAAATAAGTACATATATGTATATTGAATAGATTAAAAATTAGTGCAGAAACAGAAATAATATATATTTAAAAAGTGAAGTAGTGTTCAGAGGTTCAATGTCCATTTAGGAATCGGATGGCAGAGGGGAAGAAGCTGTTCCTGAATTGCTGAGTGTGTGCCTTCAGGCTTCTGTACCTTCTTCCTGATGTAACAATGAAAAGAGGGGGTGATGGGGGTCCTTAATAGTAGACGCCATCTTTCTGAGGCGCTGCTCCTTGAAGATATCTTGGGTGCTACAGAGGCCAGTACCTAAGATAGAGCTAACTAATTTCACAACGTTCTGTAGCTTCTTTCAATCCCGTGCAGTAGCTCCCCATCCCCTCAGTACAGGAAAGTGATGCAGCCTGTCAGAATGCTCTCCATGGTACATCTATGGAAGTCCTCAAGTGTTTTGGGTGACAAACCAAATCACTTCAAACTCCTAATGAAACATAGCCACTGTCTTACCTTCTTTATAGCTATGTGTAACTGAGCCGTATAGCAACATGCAACTGTGTCCAATCAGCGTCAATGCAGAAGTAAAATGAGGACAACTTCTACCTGCCCTTTGCAGCCAGGGTCGGAAGGAGGACAGCAATGGTACAAAGGGCACATGATTTACAAGTGAGTGTTAAATAAGTCTCAAACTGTGTGGACTCTGATAAGATATGGAAGTTAAATACATCATTAATATTCAGTGAATATGATTATTATACATCATGGTTATCTACACTTCTATCACTCCTTTGCTTGTGGTCAACAAGAAGAGATGGGCCATGAAATTATAGATAACTAATGATATGCATTAGTAATTGACCAGAAAATAAAAGGAGAAGGAAAGGAATGGAAGAACTTGTAGGTCCACATTGCTTTGAGTGGGGGAGGTCAGATCTCAGAAATTTATTTCAGTTTTTTGCAGAAGTCAGAAAGATGATTGATGAGGATAGGGTATTGGGTGTTGTCTATATGGACTTGAATGAAGCTTTTGTCAAGGTCCATCATCATTCACTGGTCTAGAAGAGGGAGCTGGCAAATCGATTTGGTCATGGAAAGCAAATGGTATCAGTAGAGGGTAGAGGAATGTTTTTCTGGAAGTCTGTGATCAGTAATGTTCTACAAAAATCAGTGCTGGGACTCCGTTATCTGTAATACATATTAATTATGAAAATGTAGATATATGATTAATAAATTTGTATATGAACATTTCTGGAGTTGTGGGTGGTGAGAAAGGTTAGCAAAGGATACAGCAGGATTTACTTTAGTTGGAAAGTTTGGCATTAGGATGGTTGCTGGAGTTTAATCCAGACAAAGTCTGAGGTGAAGGGTTGTGGATAATCAAATGCAGGAGGGAGGTATACAGGAAACGGCAAGATTCTAGTGAGCATTGATGCACAAAGGAATCGTGGGCTGCAAGTTCACAGCTCCCTGAAAGTGTAAAATTGGTAAAGAATCCGTGCGGCAGGTTTATCTTCTTTAGCCAGTGCATCAAGTTGAAAAGTAGAGAGTCATGATGCAGTTGTATAGAAGTTTGATTAGGCCTCATTTGGAGTATTGTGTGTAGATTTAGACACCGTCCTACAAGGAAGAATTTGGAGGCTTTTGAGAGGGTGTAGAAAAGGTTCACCAGGATGCTACATAAGTCACAGTGTAAGCTTCATTTGTTTTCCCTGGAGTGTCAAATGCTGAGGGAAAACAAGATAAAAGTACTTAAAATTACAAGAGGCAATGATGGGCTAGATAGTCAGAGTCTTTTCCTCAGAGTGCAAATGTCAAAGACTAGAGGGTAGCTTTGTTTGTTTTATACAATATAGAACATAGCACAGTACAGACCCTGTGATGCTTTATGTTCAATCTAACCTTTCTCTCCTACATAGCTATCCACTTTTCTATCATCCATGTGTTTAGCTAAGAGTTTCTTAAATGCCCCTAATGTATCAGCCATTAAAGGAGCTTGAGGGAGATTTGTGGGGCAATTTATTTTATGCAGAGTGGTAGGTAATCGAAACAGCAACGATATCAATATTTAAGAGGTATTTAAGCAGACATGTGAACAGGCAGGGAATTGAGAGACATAGACCACATACAGTTAGGAGGCATTAGTTTAATTGGCATCATATCGGCACGGACATAGTGAGTCAAAGGTCCAGTTTCTCCTCTGTGGTTTTCTACTTTTATTGAGTAATGGTGCCGGGAATCTATATGGAGCCTCAACTTTTCAGCATGTATTAATAATGATAAAACACTCACAAGAGACACAAGGTCGTTACAGAATGGAAAAAGGTTGTATGCCTGTCCCATCTGTACTGGCTCTATCCATCTGGTCTCACTCATTTGCCCTCTCTGCAAAGGGATGCAATCTCTTTCTTCTCGGGTATGTATCCTCCTCTTCTTGAATGCCATGAATAAAATGCTTCCGCTATTACACCTGGCAATGCACTCCAACCTAAAATGTTTGTAATATATGTACCTGATGCACCATCAATAACTCTGAGACGTGGGTTAAGGTAGGCTTTTATTGGCTGGAAGAAAGAACAAGCAGCAAGTGACCATCACACGACATCCTAGAGACTGAGGCCGGGGCTGTGTCTCCAATCGCCTTTATACCGGGGTCCGTGGGAGGAGCCACAGGAGCAGTCAGCGGCGGGGGGTGGGGGGGGTGGGGGGGTGTCCAGACAGGTATATGTAGTTCACCAGAGTACCATCATGTTATTTTTGCTAAGATTTTTCCTTTTGTCACTTTTGAAAGTTAGAACTTGGAAACCTGGAAAATTTCTTTATCACAAACAGGAAAAAAAATCATGTTAAAGATTATCAAGAATAGCAAGGCCACTTCCTGCCTGAAGTACTGCACTGACACCCTGTGACTACCTTGCACCATAGAAACACTTCCTGTGGGCAATGATCTTCACCAGCCTGCAGAGGTCCCTTTATCTCTCTGGGAGTTCTCGTCCACCATCCCTCTTATCTCTGAAGCCTCTATCCTTCAGTTTATGCCCCAGAAGCTGGTTGATTGCTGCTTTTATTAGGTTACACCCTTTCAAGAGCTGACTCTGGAGATGATAAGCACTAGGCTAAAAACTGACAGCTTTAAGAGGTCAACAGAATAAATCATGCCAAAACGAACACAGTGTGTATTGTGCAGGCAGACCTGATGTTGTTGCATTGGAAACCTCACAACTGAAAATCATACTGTTTATACAACTTCCAAAAAGAGCATTAGGATGACATATAATGCTGTTTTAACTCCACTAAAATCTTGTAATACAATTACCAGGTCAAATAAATTATATCCCGTGCTTTTAGAGTCCAAATTAGTAAAGTATTATGCAAATATTGGTATCGGTATTTCTGAATGAAATCTGGAAGCACGTTGTTTCAAGAAGAGTTTTGGAAATCATAATCAGAAATCGATTGATTAAAATCCCAGAGACATCAGTATGTTGTGGAACTGGCCAGCATTCAAATATGTTGCCTTCCTTTCTATTCGATTCACCTGACTTACTGGGCAGAATGTAAATGTACCTTCCAGCTATGGAAAATCACATATGCAGTAGCATGTGGAATAAATATTTACAGGTTTCTAAGTGTTGTGATATTAATGTATACAAGCCAGTGGCAGTGAATTTCAATGGTTCCTCATAAGGCAGCCAGATCTTATATACATCAAAATCAGTTTCATAAAATAAAATATAGAAAGATTTATATCTGCCTGACATCGTATATTTTAAGATAAGTTATTTTCTATCTAATTGATTTATAAATCTATCATTTTATAAATTAAATTTCAAGCTATTGCAACATTATATCCTTTCTAGTTTCTCACATTGTTATAATGCGAATTATTTCCCCAAACAGCTTAAATTGGTCCCAAAGATAGTTCACTTCATTTCAGAATTCCTTGTGCTCATACATTACAACTGGATAATTGTTATTTTCGTTTTGCAAAGAATTATTCAGAATAGTTGTTAGAAAATATAGTCTTTCCTTTCCCAAAAGAAAATATTGCAAGTCACAAGCCTTCTTTGTTTTCGTGTTCTGCTTTCCTCGGAGGTGAATACAGACCTTTCTGGCCTTTCAACACTCAGGAAGTCGGAATCTTCATTGCAACTGCTGCTATAAGGCAAAGAAAACATTGCATTGATTTTCTGTAAAATATCTTCCTGACTAAAATTAGACAGCAGAGCTGATGACAATAATTTCAGTGTGGAACATTTTGCCTTCATATGTATGAAATGAGAAGTGTTATCAGGCTTGAATGTGCCCACAGAGGAAGTGGATTACTGTGACACCATGCAGATACAACTTTATATATTACCCAATCTTAACACTTCTTGTGCGACATGGAGTTAAAACTTAAAAAGTTGGTACTCTAAGCATGAGCAAGCAATTGTAAATCTGTTGATTCATACAACAAGTAGACAGTCGCACGATTAGAATGTAATTTGCGTGCATGATAAAATAATTTTAGATCCAAACCATCTTAACACCTCACTGGATTAATCCAAAAATGATTTCAAATGACATAAAATAAATGAATTAATGGTTTCCTTGTCCCTGTTTTATTTTATTACCGTTCTTTATTCCTCTAATGAATGAATATTTTACAGAAACATGGCAGATGTAAAATAAACATAATCCTTCATGCTGATTAGGGAAGAGCAAGATGACAATTTTCTAATGTCAGGGAATGTTACTTAGCAAGCAATGGGCTGCGTAGCCATTTTCAGTTGTGGTTACAGTAATTAACTCCCCAGTGTGCTATAGCCTATATTTATTGAGGCAGTATCTGTCAAACATTTTTCAAATGTACTTAATGATGGTCAGAAACCCTCCCAGTCACCCTATTGTACAACTTCTCCAAGGCCAATGTTCTTTGTGCATGGCTGATTCAATGGAGCAGTGACCTTATGTATCTTATACTAGTCATTTCACACTAATTTTCAGCAAATAAGTTGCATAGCAAAGACAGTTTCGGCAATATTTGGAATCCTCTTTACACAATTCATATTTGGCGTATATTTCCCACCAATCTGCAAAATGCTAGTTAATGTAGTATTCCATAATTCATGTGACATTCATTAGAATTCATGCCTAAAATCTAAAGCCGTAACATTGGCTGTTGCAATTTGTGTTTGCAATTCATTTGATAAATTTATCTTTTCTATCTTGTATGTTAAACATGTATGTTCTGAGGTAGTTATGGGTAATCTTAAAGAAAACAACTGAGTTCAGTTCAGTTATAGAATTGTTGTTAGAAGTGCTTTGGATAAATTTGATTTGGCTGAGTGCTTCTCTGCTTTGAGGGCTCAGGAATATTTCATATTAGATCTAGAGTAATGATTGCAAGTATGCAGAAGGTCAAAATTTTAAAATTATATGAGAGAGAAAAGTAAAGACATTTATATAGCTATTTTCATAATTTTAGGGCGCCCTAATGCACTTTACAGCAAATAAAGTACTCCTTGAAATACAGTCACTGCTGAAATATTAAAAACACCCAGCTAATTTGTCTTTAGCAAATTCCAACAACAGAAATGTGATAGATTCAAGATAGTCCGTTTTAGTGATGTTTAGTGGGGATCAGTATTGGCTGAGCATTAGGGATAACTCCCTGATCTTCAAAATAATGCTATAGATATATGTTAATTAATTGCAAATGCAAGGTATTGTTTGATTGAAAGCACCACAGCTCTAGCAGCGCCTAAAGGTCATTACCCAGCAGAAGAACTGTGACCCAAAGAATAGTTGACATGTGGAAAGGAATATCTACAGGTTCTCCAGTACTGTCAAGTTAGGCACCCAAACCTTGAGATCCATGAAAGAAAGCTTATTTAAGATAGAGTAATAGTCAGTTCCCACTAGGTGGAATGTTTCAAAGAACTCCTTAACTATAACTTCACTTCTGACTCTATCCTACAGCAACCTAACCAGTCCAGTCACACCACCTCCCCAGACAACAAGAACTACTGAAGTAGTCAATGAGGAATTTTAGTCCCAAGTTTACAGCCTTGTCTCCCACATTTGGGAAGAGAAGGACATGCCTGGTGATCCCAGACATGTTGCAATTATGATTCCTTTCAAGAAAGAAGACAAATCGGATTGCAGTTATTACAGAGGGTTCTTTTTGTAGTCTGCCGGAAGAAATATCATTGCTGCTGTCCTTCTCACCTGTTTCTTCCCAATGAACAAAGAGGTTGATGCACCATCAATAACTCACTCTGAGACGTAAAAGCGAGATATCGGCTTTTATTGACTGGAAGAAGGAACGAGCAGTGAGTGACCACCATACTACATCCTGGAGACTGAGAGGCCGGGCTCAGACCTCCATCGCCTTTATACAGGGGTCTGTGGGAGGAGCCACAGGAGCAGTCATCAGGGGCGTGTCCAGACAGGTATATGTAGTTCACCACAGAGGTGTTCTCCAACTTTGATCTCGCTAGAGAGACAGTGGGCATGATCTTCACTGTGAATCAGCTCCAGGAGAACTGCAGGGCGCAGCATCAATATGGGCTCTTTCACTCTCACAAAAGGACTTTGATTCCATTAATCAGAGTGCACAAATTCAGCAGCTTTCAGCATTTTATCTCCATCTTTCACCTCTATACAGGCTGCAATCTTAACCAATGGGTCCACAACAGATCTAATCTGTATACATATTGGTGCCAACTGAAAACATTTCATCATGTCAACTCTTTTTGCAATCCTTGCCCCAATGTACCTCCTCTCCTCCTACAATTTCCTACCGGACCAGAGCTAATCTTGAGGTCACATAAAAAACCTTTTGAACTTATGCCACCTCCACTCCAGACCAAAATCCAGACCAGCATCAGCCACTGAACTGCAGTATATACAAGATGTTTGTATATGTGCATCCACATATACAAATTGAGCTCCAATTCATTACTGAATTGTATAACAGAGTGTGCAAAACATAACTATACAACATAGTCATTCCACAATAAAGATCAATGGTGAAGCCCTAGAAAAGGTGGACCACTTATGTAGCTAAGGAATTACCTTTAATAAAGGCAGGCACTAATGATGAAATTTGTCCTCACTTTCATTTTCTGGTATTGTCTTTTGCCACAAAAGCAGACTGAAATTCAAGACCTAAAACTTGGCACAAAACTTCTGGTTCACCTCCTGTGTGCTTCTCAGATCTGACTACATGCAGCTGGCAATACAAAGCACAGAAAAGATACCACTAGCACTGTCTCTGCAAAATATGCATCAGACAGCAGTTACAGAAGCCTGAAGTCCCACACCACCAGGTTCAATAACAAACACTTCCCTTCGACTATTCGGTTCTTCAACCAACGGGCAAAACTTTATTCATTAGTTTAGCAGTAACCTCTTCCTCGATGTCAACAAGGCAAAGGAGATGGACATCGACTTCAGGAGAACTCTCATCCCCTGTACATCAGCGGCACAGCAGTGGAAACTATGAGCAGTCTCACACTCCTGGGAGTGCACATCTCACCCAGCTTCTCCCAGTCCCAGAACACATCAAGAAAGCTCACCAATGCCTCTACTTTCTGAGGAAGCTCAAGAGATCAGTACCATGCACATCTTTCTACAGCAGCACAGAAGAGAGCATCCTAACACGCTACTTCACTACATGGTACAGAAACTGCAATGAGGCAGGCAGGATGGCTCTACAATGGGTGGTCAAAACTGCCCAAACTATCACCAACACCAACCTACCCACCATCAAGGACATTCAAGGATTCACAGAGCTCTGAATTTTTCAACCCGTGATACCTTTTATCCAAGTTTCCATGATCAATTAATTATACTCAGAACATTGCCTTCAGAGTGTCAGGAAGGAGGAAAATTAATTAGATGTATGCCTGCACTTTGACATAAAGATGAAAGTCTGTGTAGACTTTTAAATTACTCAACATCAGATCATCACAATTTTCAGCCTTGTAAAGTTCAGAAATATTTTAGGAATGTTTAAATTAGCTAGTTGTTTATGTCTCTGCATGTAGCAATTACTTATTATTTATAAAATTACTCAACATGAACCATTCAAAGTAGTCTTATACTTTCTCAGACTTATTGTAAAGTTAAACCAAAAGCAAATGATGCTTTTTAACTCACTACATTCCAAGTTGTAAGGCTACCCTCATAATGCTGTGGGTGGGAAGTATCAGGTTAGCAAGCTAGACATAGATACAATGAAGCAACTATTTATCTACAAAGTTTAAAACCTGCAAGTTTGTGTTTTCCCATGGGCCTGTTGCCCTTATATTACATCATGGTAGAGGCCAGAGGTTTAATACAGTATAAGTTGTTAGAGCTGGCTAGGCAGGTAATCACAGTGCCTTTGGTAGGTGATGCATACTGAAACCAGTGGTGGAGAAAGTGGTGCCTGATCAAGCAGTTTTAATATTTTAGAGCCAAATTCATGCAGGCAAGTAGAAGGTATTCGATCACACTTCTAAATCATAAATTGTGGATAGAGAAATGGATTCGTGGAGTAAGGAATGAATCATTGGATATAAGCATATAAACATATAACAATTACAGCACAGAAACAGGCCATCTCGGCCCTTCTAATCCATGCTGAATGCTTACTCTCACCTAGTCCCACCGACCTGCACTCAGCCCATAACCCCCCATTCCTTTCCTGTCCATATACCTATCCAATTTTAATTTAAATGACAATATTGAACCTGCCTCTACCACTTCTACTGGAAGCTCGTTCCACACAGCTACCACTCTCTGAGAAAAGAAATTCCCCCTCGTGTTACCCCTAAACTTTTGCCCCCTAACTCTCAACTCATGTCCTCTTGTTTGAATCTCCCCTACTCTCAATGAAAAAAGCCTATCCACGTCAACTCTATCTATCCCCCTCATAATTTTAAATACCTCTATCAAGTCCCCCCTCAACCTTCTACGCTCAATAGAAGATAAAAATCCTCTGACTGCCTCTGGTAATCACAGTATTTACATGACTATTATTTATGTAGACACTTGATAACAAGGCTATTGAAAATCAAGGTAGAAGGTTAGACTGAAAGGTGCTGATGCAAACTCTGCAAATGGTAGAGGCATAACATAGCAGAAGTACAAAGAATACATCAAAGAGAAAAAGAGTTCCAATTTTAAAGCTCTTAAATTCAGTGATTGCAATGAGTACAGCCGTAAGGGAGATAAAGTTGGTCATGGCACCCGCTGTCAGTGAGGAAACAGAGCGTAGCATTCCCACAATCTCTCATTTTCCAACGACCCCTGAGAATGATGACATGACGAGATGTGAAACTGTGCATGATCATCACTTGTGAGAGCCACATCACAGCAGGAGTTGTCTGCAGCTGAGGAGAAAATTAGAGGGATAGTAGAGAAATGGAGTAGACATGAATGGAAATATTTACCTTGGCAAAATGCAGCTGTGAAATTTCATATCAACTTATAGATGTGGCCATCATATGCCATAAGCTTTGCTTAGCACTAAACTTGCAATTTCAAATACGTTTTCAAGTTTCATGTCTCAAATGCATTTTTTCCTCTGTCAGTGTCAATGCAGATCCATATGGATGCACAGGGAGCTTGGTGCATTAATTATAAGTAATTACCTGGTAAAATCTTTGTCAATTTTAAAAATGATTTTTTTTGCAGATTTACGGAGGGTACCATGAAGCGGAATGGGTGGGGGATATGGAGTGATATCCCTAAAAGCAGCCAAGAGGCCCAGAATAGATTTTTTTTCTCTCTGTATATTTCTGCTACTTAGTCCTTTGCAATGCCCAGCGCCAGAGGTATTTTTGCTTCAGTTGTCCACTTGTAATGTGCTAAACTTGAGGCACATTTCAAGAGCAATTCACACATGAGTAACCCTTGCCAATGGCTACCCTGAACTTCTATGTTAATTCTTTCAAACCCCTGTTGGTGATGTACTTGGCAATACCCAGTACAGCATGTGTAATTGGGTTTGTCAGACTAATGCTCGATCAAACAATCTGCAATATCTGTTACCACTTGTCCAAAGAGAAGTTTTAAAAGATGGAAAGGACTAGTGATCACAAAATTCTTTTCACAATCTTGAGGCATCCAAAAGTGCTTTGCAGTCTATAAAGAACTTTGAACTGCAGTTAATACTGCATTTAAAAACATACAACAACCGGTGAGTGCAGAGAGAGGTCTTCAAAACATAATGGGATAATTGATCAGACCACTGTTTGAGCCGTTGTTTTTCAGAGATAGATATTGATCTGGACTTCTTCAAGTAATGTTCCAAGATCTTGTGTGTTCTTCTGAGCTGCCAGACAGATGTCAGGTTTATCGATGTCGTTAATGCCACTGACAGTACAGCACTTCCTTGTGATTCTCCATGTGCCTGACCAGATTAGGTGCTCTGTTCTCCAGAACTTTCTATTCAGTGGTGTTATCCAATTGGCTCATTAGCAAACAGAACAAATTATACTTCTACAGAGTTGATAGTATTTAACCTTTAGTTTTGATTGCACTTGTGTCTGGGGTCGTAGTCTGGCAAGTGATCTATGTATTCCTGCAAGGGTTGCCTATCCCACTGGAGCTGCTCCAGAGGCATACAAGCATACAACAAGTTATTGATAAAGCTCAAGGTATTACATACACAGATATAGACTCCGCTCTTCTTGTAGGGCATTATTATATAATTTGTCTGCTCCAGCCTACATCATGGAAGAAACTTAGCAGCACATGGTACTTAAAAAGAGTGAGGAATCACCTTCCCCCGCAGCCCTCACCAAATCCTATTTAAAATAGTAGCCACCCAATGATATTTACTAGCTTATGCTTTATGTTCTGATTTGGCTTTTCCCCCCATCAAATGAAACTGACTTCTGCTTCAACTTCTTGCAGGTTCCCAACTGTCCCTGAACTGTTCAGAACAGTTAATTTTAGAAGCCACACTCACAAAATGCTGGAGGAGCTCAGCAGGCTAGGCTAAGTAGTTGACATTTTGGGCCGAGGCCGTTTGGCAGGACTGGAGAAGGAAAAGATGAGGAGTAGAGATTAAAGGTGGGGGGAGGAGAGGGAGAAACACAAGCTGATAGGTGAAACTGGGAGGGGGAGGGGTGGAGTAAAGAGCTTGGAAGTTGATTGGTGAAAGAGACACAGGGCTGGAGAAGGGGGAATCTAATAGGAGAGGACAGAAGGCCATGGAAGAAATAAAAGGGGAGGAACACAAGAGAGTGCAGGTAAGGAGATAAGGTGAGAGAGGGAAAAGGGAAGGGTGAAGAGGTAGAGGTTCATGCCATCAGGTTGGAGGCTACCTAAACAGAATATAAGGTGTTGCTCCTCCAACCTGAGTATGGTCTCATTGTGACAAAAGAGGAGGCCTTGGATAAACATATTGGAATGGGAATGGAAAGTGGAATTAAAATGGGTGGCTTTTTGGAGATCCTGCTTTTTCTGGTATACACAGCGTAAGTGCTCGGTGATGCTGTCTACCAGATCATCGTCGGGTCTCACCAATATACAGGAGACCACACTGGGAGCACCCAACACAGTATATGACCCCAACTGACTCTCAGGTGAAGTGTCACCTCACCTGGAAGGACTGTTTGGAGCCCTGAATGGTAGTGAAGAATGAGACATAGGGGCAGGTGTAGCACTTGTTAGACTAGGTAAATTTGAGGGCAGGGTGGAACTTGGAGGCAAAGTGGATGAAGTTGATGAATTCAGCATGGGTGGAGGAAGCAGTGCCAATGCAGTTGTTGATATAGCGTAGGAAAAGTAGGGGACGGCCACCAGTGTAGGCTTGGATCATAGACTGTTCCATACAGCTGACAAAAAGGCAGGCAAAGCCCATGGCTACCCCTTTTGTTTGAAGGAAATGGGAGGGGCCAAAGGAGAAATTATTAAGCGTGAGGACAAGTTCCGCTAGACGGAGGAGAGTGGTGGTAGAGGGGAACTGGTTGGGTCTGCTGTCCAGAAAGAAATGGAGATCTTTGAGGCCTTCTTGGTGGGGGATGGAGGTGTATATAGACTGGACATCCGTAGTAAATATAAGATGATGGGGTCTAGGGAACTAGAAATCATTAAAAAGATCCTGAGCATGTGAAGTGTCATGGATGTAGGTAGGAAGGGACTGAACTGGGGTGGGGGGGGGGGGTGGTGGTAAACAGAGTTGAGGTATATGAGCTCACTGGGGCAAGAACAAGCTGAAATAATGGATCTACCTGGATAGATGATAGAAATGGGGGGTGCAGGGTGTGAGAACTACAAAGTTGGTGGCAGTGGATGGTAGATCCGCAGAGCTAATAAGGTCAGTGATGGTGTGGGAGACGACGGCCTGGCTGATTAAGTTTAGACATGTGAGGTCTACTAGGTCTGCCTTTGGATCTATCAGATCCGAGCTATGTGCTGTGCTGTACGTAACTCTGCGATATAGAAGACCAGCCTCCACTAATACTTTGACAACCCAGATATACAGTTTAGGAGAAGCAGGACTATGAGAAACAATCTACCCTGAGATTTCCCAGAGTTGTAACTCAACAAACAAGCACCAAAGAACTGAAACAACCATAAACATAAAGCAGAGTCAATTGTGATACAGTGCTGGTATATAATAAATCAAGGAAGTGAAACTCTACTCGGTAGTATCAGCTCAGCATTAGCAGCCCTGGGAGGATCTGCACTGGGCTATGCTAGTTCTTGCCTCTAGTTTCAAGTTATACCTTAGATTTTCATTCACTTCATTTTTGTTGCTAATTGCCCTCCTGGGCCTCTCTCATTTCAGTTGTGGCAAAGACAAACTTGCGTCCATATATTCTCTGAGCTCTTCCAATAACATTGAGCAACGTCTTACACTATCTTTCCATTTTCCTTTAATTACACAGTCCTTTGCACTGTATGTAATATTTTATTTCAGTGATTAGTATTCCTATTCCCATTGATTCAAGTGCACATTAATGAATTAATCTGGAATATTAATTACATACCACTCACTTCCATAATCCATAATATGTTTCTCAATATTTAATTCTATTTGGGAAACATTCTGTTTAGTTCTATTTTCTCTTTTATCACATATTTTATGTGATTAAGATTAACAAGTCAGTCTAAGACACCTAAAATTCACAATCTGTATTAAATATTGTGAAGGGAAAAGAAAATACTGCAGATGCTGAAAGCCTGAAACCGAAGTTTAAAATGTTGATGTTTTATCAGGTGGGATGGTGCCTATGGAGTGAATGGGTGAGACATTACAGACTATTAAAACCGAAAAACATCAGAGAAAAATAGAATCTAAATAGGAACAAAAAGCGGAAAAGTGGAGGGTGAAGAACCAAAAATAACTTGCGGCAAACAGGTATAGAATTTGAATGAAAAGAGTTTTCGCGCTGGATTGCATGTGCAGGTGCTTCATCACCCACACATTATTTTGGTCCTTCACACTATGATTTGTGTTAGAAAATGTGCAAAATGTGAATCAGAAGCGTAATGTTATGGGCTGGAAGTTATTCCATTCACTGGAAGCAACCTTCAGGGAATCACTTAATTTGACTCGGCTGTGATGATAACTATTTCTTATGTGCTTTGGGCTTCTTCTAACTCAGTCATTCAAATCTCAATCAAAGGAGGACTGAGGGGATTTTTAAAATATTAATTATCTTTGATTCGCAAGTAAAAGTAATTAGTATTGACTGCTGAATAAATTGGATTTCGCTACCATTTGTTTTTCCCAAATATTACATTATCAAACATGAAATTTGTGTATAAAACATATGGTTGTTATTTTTCAGCAAAATTCTTTTCAACATCAGCTCAAGTGAATGGTGGGTGTCATGTTTTGTAACTGTAAAACATTGAACTAATTGAAAGAAGAACTTGGAGCCAGGAATGCTTTTCTTAGTTCCATTTTCACTTTAAACGAGGCGTAAACATATGGCGCGGTGGCATAGTGATGTATGCCATTCACGTACTTTTATATATAGCCCATTATTAATTATTTAAACAAACAAGAATGCTTAACCACAGCATAGTAAATTTTAAATTATCCCATTCAGGCTTAAAGATTTCATCGCTGTGGAAGATTTTGTACTCTTGTGGGATAACGCCTTTCCTAACAAGGGAGTCCCTTTGTTTGGCAGGTGAGATTTGTGGCTGTGAAGTAATCTCAGGTTCTGAGGCTTCCTCTGCAGTGGTTGTAGGAGTTGACTCTGGGACTGCAGGATGTGGCTCTGACAGCTCGGAATAATTTTCTTCTGGATGTGTGGGCATCCAGAACAGTACGTGACAAGCTGCTCGACCTGTTGATTTCTCCCAGGTCAGCAGACAAAGCTTCAAGCCAATGCTTTCATATTGACCCCACCTTGATGACCAGCATGTAGCTCCTCCAACACTTTTGTTCTCAACTTGGATGATGCAATTCTCAATCCTCACATAAGGCAACTTCTGTCAAGGGCAAGTTCATCCCGGTGCTGGTAAAAGTGGGGGAATTGGAGCATTTGCTGCACATTCCAGCCATTTTGCCTTGCCATGTAGAGCTGAGACATCCCTGCTGCAAAAGGGAGACTTTCAATTTGCATCAGAGAGAATACATCAAGAGGAGTGTCCTCTTTTGTAAATTTTTCCGGTATTTCCTTTTCCAAGGGTAAACGGGACAATCCTTCAGCATTTCCATGATAAGTTGTCCTCTTGAATTCAATCGTGTAGTTGCGTCCTCCAAGAAACAGAGCCCATCTCTGCATTCGTGCTGCTGCTGTTAATGGAATACCCTTCTGTGGACAATAGACAATAGTGGTTGATGATCAGTAATGAGGGTAAACGATCTTCCATAAAAGTACTGGTTGAAATGTTTTACACTCCCAAACCAGACTCAAGGACACTCAGTCAATCTGTACATAAGAGATCGTGGTGCAAGCACAATGAGGTGTTCACTTCAATTACTCAGAACATGTGCCGTGACTGCACCTATCCCATAAGGCGAGGTGTCACAGGCAACCTGCACTGGACCATGTGGTTCATAATGTGTGAGTACAGTGTCTGATGTCACCATTTCCTTTACCTTTTTGTAAGACACCTCACACTGCTTCATCAATTGATATTTCTTACCAATCTGTAGTAATAACTTCAAGGGGTGGAGCACAGTAGCCAGGTTTGGCAGGAACCTGTTATACTAATTGACAAATCCTAAAAAGGACCACATCTGTGACACGACCTTTGACCTTGGGGCATCCACCACTGCTTGAATTTCTCAGCCCACTTGTAAGTCTTGTGGGTTAATGGTGTGACCACAGTCAGTGATGCTTCATTTAAAGAATTCACACTTGTTGAGCTGTGCTCTGAGCACATCATCTTCTAATCTTTTTAACACTGTTTTGAGATTTTGGAGCTGTTCCTTGTCATCCTTGCTGGTTACACTGTGTTCCTGGGCAGCCCTGCAGCACCTGACCCATAGTTTTCTGCAAGAGTACAGATGCAGATACCACTACAAAAACAAGCCCATGGTAGTGATAAAGTCCTTTGTAAGTGTTAATCGTGTAAAACACTTTGGACTCTTCTTCCATCTCCATCTGTAGGTAGGCCTCAGCTACGTCCACTTTGCTGGAGTGTTTCCCTCCAGAATGGTTTCCAAAGATATCCTTTATCCAGCAGAGGGAGTTGATCTGCTTTCAGTACGCGGTTAAGATCACCACCGTTCCTGAAAGGCACATTCTTTTTTGCTACTGGGACCACTGATGTTGCCCGTGGGCTCTAGTCAACCTTGGAAAGAAATCCTTCAGCTTCCATGCAATCTAGCCCACTGTCTATCATACACGGTATAGGGAACTGGACGGGCTTTGTAAAGCTTGGGTGTGGCATTTCCATTTAACACTATTTTGTCATGCGTGAATACTTCTGTTGCATCATCCAGTACATTTCTTAATTCACTTTCAGTTGACAGTATTGCAGGGAATATGGCATGCAAATGATGGATGATTCTCCAATCAACTTGTAGTTGCCTCAGCAGCACATGACCCACAATGCTGACTCTCCTGTTTTTACCACATACAAGCGCAATGTGGCTTGTTGGATGCTGCATTTCACCATTACAAATGTCATTCCCACAGGAGTTATCTTTTCTCCAGAATAAGTTCTTAATTGGATACCTGTAGGCTTCAGTTCAGTATCTTCAAAGTGCACGTAAACTCATTTTGTGGGATGACTGAAACTAAGCCAGTGCCCAATTCCATTTTAATTAATTTTCAGTTCATTTTTGGTGTAAGACATATTGATAATCAATAATCAATAGATAACCAATAATCTGTTGTTGGGTTTCATTTTGTAAATCTCAAAGCGATCCAGTTCTGTATCATTCTCATCATCATCAGATTTTTCATCAACAGCATGAAGATTAGTGCTCCTATCGAAACTGCAACTTGAATTTTTATCTTTTTCTCTTTCCTGTGCAGTCCATTATTTCTGTCTGCCCAACATGGTCCTTGTATGTGTCCTTTATTTGCATTTTCTATAAGTTTTGTCTTTAAACCTCCATTGATCTGGTTGGTGTATGTGAGCCCCTGCCACAATTTCAAAACAATTTGTTTGGCCAGACCTGTTTCTGTTTGGACGTTGCAATTTTGACCATGCTCACCTTCATTCTTGACTGCAACTAAGTTGTGTCACTGCTATTTCCATTGATATAGCTATTTCAACTGCTCTTTTAAATGTAAGTTGTGCTTTGGTTATAAGCCATTTTTGAATGCTTTCTTGTGAGATTCCACAAACTAAACCATTATTAAGCCCATCATTGAACTGACAGTGCTCAGACAACGTCTTCATTTTTACTTTAAGCAAGGTGCACACATATACGTGTATGTATGCTTTCACATATGTTTATATATAACCCATAATTAATTATGTAAATGAACAAAAATGCTTAATCAAACAATATATTTACTATATTACTCAAATACTACTGAAATATTAAATAATGGGTTAGGTACCATGAAGGTATGTAACTGTATATAAAGGTATATAATGTATATAAATATATATAAGAAGATGTATATCCAGCTGTTGCTGAAACAAAATTAGTAATAAAATTGCAAGCAACATGGAAGGAGCTTAACTCCAGAGGTACATTTGGTTCACTTAAAGACTAGACAACACATAGTTTCATATGTCCTAGGCCCAAGTTTGATTAACCAGAGGTATGGTAGTGTAACACTCACTTCGCCTAGCAGCTTAATATAGGAGGTGATAGCGCCCAGCCCGGCCAAACTTAAGAAATCTCATTTGGATGGACGCTGCGCGATGTGTCCCCTGTTACAAATCAGTACCACGATATAGCAAACAGTAAACATGATATGCAATTAAATTATTAAGCTTTATAATTCTTACTTTGACTACATAGTTAGTAAAGAAATGGAAAAAAGAAAAAAAGGATCCAATCTTATTAAACAGTCTGTTGCACAATGTTGGAGCTCACTGATACGTCGATCGTCCACCATCGACCTCCTCCGATCGTCGCTGCCCTTCAGACCCTCGCTCCAAGTCCACCCCGTCCAGCAGTCTACCAAATCTCTCCATTCGCGTCTTCTCTCCTCATCTCTCCCTGGCAAAAGACCGTGAAAGTCTCTCTTCCAGCTCACAAGAAAGAACAGCAGCATTCCAAGTCCTGTTATCTCTAGTCATAACCCAAACATTGCTGCTACAGAGAAACCATTACATTATCAGTGAAACCTTACAGCATGTTACACAGCAGTGAAACCCTACAGCATGTTACATTAGCTATGGTCAAAGACTAATTACACCGAGGCACATCAAGAACTTCCAGTCAGGTGGGCTAACATCTCTAAAATTCCAGTCAAGTAGTGGATAAACTCTGACTTCATTAAAATTTTTATTCTGGCTCCCATTTTTAGTAGGCACCCTAATTTTGTACAATTCAACTATATCTTTACCTGCTGTAGATGCATCATTATGTTTGAGGTCAAATGGATATGTTACAAAGCAACAAAGTAACAAAACAAATGGAAGAAATCTGATCTGGTGAACTCAAAATCTTAGCTTTTGTGTCAGGCATCCAGCAAATCAACCAGGCAGCAGGAACTGAGAGATTGTGTTAAACTGGGCTTCACAAGCCTAAGACCATAAGACCATAAGATATAGGAGCAGAATTAGGCCATTTAGCCCATCAATTCTGCTCCTCCATTTCATGGCTGATCCATTTTCCTCTCAGCCCCAGTCTCTTCCTTGAGGCATGTTTTCAGCATGCTTCAAATATTTCCCCTAATGGGAAAAAATTAAATTATTATGTATGCCCAGCAAATCTAAACCAATTAAGAATAATAAAATTAACAAGAATAATAAAAAGAAGCATAATTTTTGGCAGGTATAGCAAAGATTTGCTGATCCAACAACTGTTTTCTGGCATGCATATTTCACTGTTATCTGTATTAGTTTTACAGGACATAGAAAATAATATTATAGACAATAGACAATAGGTGCAGAAGTAGACCATTCGGCCCTTCGAGCCTGCACTGCCATTTTGAGATCATGGCTGATCAATTACTATCAATACCCGGTTCCTGCCTTGTCCCCATATCCCTTGATTCCCCTATCCATAAGATACCTATCTAGCTCCTTCTTGAAAGCATCCAGAGAATTGGCCTCCACTATCTTCCGAGGCAGTGCATTCCAGACCCCCACAACTCTCTGGGAGAAGAAGTTTTTCCTTAACTCTGTCCTAAATGACCTACCCCTTATTCTCAAACCATGCCCTCTGGTACTGAACTCTCCCAGCATCTGGAACATATTTCCTGCCTCTATCTTGTCCAATCCCTTAATAATCTTATATGTTTCAATCAGATCCCCTCTCAATCTCCTTAATTCCGGCGTGTACAAGCCCAGTCTCTCTAACCTCTCTGTGTAAGACAGTCCAGACATCCCAGGAATTAACCTCGTGAATCTACGCTGCACTTCCTCTACAGCCAGGATGCCCTTCCTTAACCCTGGAGACCAAAACTGCACACAATACTCCAGGTGTGGTCTCACCAGGGCTCTGTACAAATGCAAGAGGATTTCCTTGCTCTTGTACTCAATTCCCTTTGTAATAAAGGCCAACATTCCATTAGCCTTCTTCACTGCCTGCTGCACTTGCTCATTCACCTTCAGTGACTGATGAACAAGGACTCCGAGATCTCGTTGTATTTCTCCCTTACCCAACTCTACACCATTCAGATAATAATCTGCCTTCCTGTTCTTACTCCCAAAGTGGATAACCTCACACTTATTCACATTAACTGCCATCTGCCAAGTATCTGCCCACTCACCCAGCCTATCCAAGTCACCCTGAATTCTCCTAACATCCTCATCACATGTCACACTGCCACCCAGCTTAGTATCATCAGCAAATTTGCTGATGTTATTTTCTATGCCTTCATCCAAATCATTAACGTAAATGGTAAACAGCTGTGGTCCCAATACCGAGCCCTGTGGCACCCCACTAGTCACCACCTGCCATTCCGAGAAACACCCATTCACCGCTACCCTTTGCTTTCTATCTGCCAACCAGTTTTCTATCCATGTCAATGCCTTCCCCCCGATGCACTGAGCTTTGATTTTACCCACCAATCTTCTATATAGCCCACCTGACATGATACAATTATCATGTATTCTAGAAAATAAATATGTAACTGTAATTTATGAATCTTGGTGCAAATATGGTCCGGTCTCTAAAGTAAATCTCCTTATTCAAGAAAGGGAGTAGAGATAGCCCAGGAAATTATAGACCAGTGAGTCTTACTTCAGTGGTTGGTAAATTGACGGAGAAGATCGTGAGAGGCAGGATTTATGAACATTCGGAGAGGCATAATATGATTAGGAATACTCAGCATGGCTTTGTCAAGGGCAGGTTGTGCCTTATGAGCCTGATTGAATTTTTTGAGGATGTGACTAAACACATTGGTGAAGAAAGAGCAGTAGATATAGTGTATATGGATTTCAGCAAGGCATTTGATAAGGTACCCCATTTAAGACTTGTTCAGAAAGTAAGGAGGCATGGGATCCAAGCGGACATTGATTTGTGGATACAGAACTGGCTTGCCCACAGAAGGCAAAGTGTGGTTGTAGATGGGTCATATTTTGCATGGAGGCCGGTGACCAGTGGTGTGCCTCAGGGATCTGTTCTGGGACCCTTACTTTTCTTGATTTTTATGAATGACCTGAATGAGGAAGTGGAAGGGTGGGTTAGTAAGTTTGCTGATGACACAAATTGGAGGTGTTGTGGATAGTGTGGAGGGCTGTCAGAGGTTACAGCAGGACATTGATTGGATGCAAAACTGGGCTGAGAAGGGGCAGATGGAGTTCAACCCAGTTAAGTGTGAAGTGGTTCATTTTGTTAGGTCAAATATGATGGCAGAATATAATATTAATGGTAAGCCTCGTGGCAGTGTGGAGGATCAGAGGGATCTTGGGGTCCGAGTCCATAGGACGCTCAAGGCAGCTGCATAGGTTGACTCTGTGGGTAAGAAGGCATACGGTGTATTGGCCTTCATTAATCGTGGAATTGGATTTAGGAGCTGAGAGGCAATGTTGCAGCTCTATAGGACCCTCGTCAGACCCCACTTGGTGTATTGTGCTCAGTTCTGGTCACCTCACTACAGAAAGGATGTGGAAGCCATAGAAAGGGTGCAGAGGAGATTTACAAGGATGTTGCCTGGATTGGCGAGCATGCCTTATGAGAATAGGTTGAGTGAACTCGGCCTTTTCTCCTTGGAGTGACAGAGGACGAGAGGTGACCTGATAGAGATGTATAAGATGATGAGAGGCATTGATCATGTGGATAGTCAGAGGGTTTTTCCCAGGGCTGAAATGGTTGCCACAAGAGGACACAGGTTTAAGGTGCTGGGGAGTAGGTACAGAGGAGACATCAGAGGTAAGTTTTTGCACAGAGAGTGGTGAGTGCGTGGAATGGGCTGCTGGCAATGGTGGTGCAGACGGATACATGGAGTCTTTTCAGAGACTTTTGGATAGGTACATGGAGCTTAGAAAAATAGAGGGCTATGGGTGAGCCTAGTAATTTCTAAGGTAGGGACATGTTCGGCACAACTTTGTGGGCCGAAGGGCCTGTATTGTGTTGTAGATTTTCTATGTTTCTATTCTTATTTTGCATTAGTGTGTAAACTGGAAATATACAGAATTATTATTGGTCTGAAAGGTGTCTTCATTATATTGAAAATATAAATAGAAGATGAATGGAAATATTTTCAAACAGGATAAAAGCTGCTGCTAAATTAAAGAATCTCCATGTGCATCTCTGCAGTTAATACAGTGTAATGATGTGTTAGATCTTAATCATCTGAAATGTGCTAAAAGGTTCATTGGTTAATCCTTAGTTTTTGATAAGCTGTAAGTTTCAGTAACAGTGGTAATGGTCTTGGACAAGATTTACTGTAACTTCTGAAAACACTCTAGAAGAGCAGCTCTGCTCTACTGCAATTGTTTTTAGCATTCATGGATTTTTGCTTCATCTTTAGAATGAAAGTCTTAAAAGTTTCAGTGTTGGTCTTGGTAAGTCATATATGAAGTACAGAATTAATGACCGATGGTAATATCTGTTGCTTTTCTTTTAACATAGATTGCAGTGCTCAGCAGATCAGGAAAAGGTTGATGCTCAAGATCAGCAGGTGAGAATAAAATGTACACCTAGGCATATTTTCCAATGAGATATTTAATGTATGTTATGTTACTGGAAGTGAAGCCTACCAGGTGAGGAATTTGAGCATTTCAGATTATGCTAGAGATTCTGCACCCATTTCCACAGTGAAGAAAGGAATTTTCCCAGTAAATTATCCAATATTACACGTTCACTTTTGATGCATTAACTGGAAGAACCGATCCACGGACCCCAGATCAGGGACCAGCATAGACATTGTAACTTAACCACCCTGTAAGAACAGTGAGATCAAGCCCTTCATCAACATACCTATCCCACTAACAGGACAGAGATGCCAGCATGGGTAGCACAGTATTTTGCACGTGGGAGGGGATAATACAGGGACGACATAGACAGACAGACAGACATACTTTATTGCACTGATGAGATCACATGAAGTCTCATGACATAAGATCAAAAATGAACAGGGGAATTTCCTCCTGATTATCAACTGCTGATCTCCCTCCATTGATCAAGCGGTTGCCTTATTGAGTAAAATTTGGAAGAATTGGTAGAAGTAGGATGTACTTTAGATAAGGGACTGAAATATCTTGCACTAAGTAACTTGGTAGCAGGAGTTATTTCAATATGATAAAGCACAAATCACTTTGAATCAGGTTTACATGAGAATCTGCTTTTAGTAGAAGCCCTGACATTGGCAATCTGACTAGAAAGATTTGTACTTATGCCCAAAATTTCAAGCCTCTCCTGACATTTAAACAAAATCAGAAACTCTTATTCTCACGTCTGGCTTGCATATGAGCCTTACTAAAGACAATGTGCTCAGAAATAATATATATCCCATGATATTTTTAAAAATCATGAAGTCTATTTAAGAATGATTTATAAATCATGAGACTTGATGAAGGGTCTTGGCCAAACAATCGGCATTGTTAGTGAATGCAATTGTGATTAGATCGGCAGACTAATTGCTGAAATGTTGCAATGTTTTGAGATTGTTGGGAAACTACACTGTTCACTGTACTTTGGGACTTGTCATTTTATATATAGCTACAAAGATTATATACGAGTCCTGAGACACTCATGAGTCCTGATGAAGGGCCTTGGCATTTATTTCCCACCTTAGAAGCTGCCTGACTTGTTGAGTTCCTCCAGCATTTTGTTCAGTTGTGTGGGGTTGGCAGGGTCAGGCTGGATGATCAGAAGCCAGTGTAATTACAATCCACTCCAGGAAAAATCAAGTTTTATATGCAGAGCCTAATAAGTCATCACTAGCTGACAATATTTCTGGCAGAGATATTTTCAGTTACATTTATATTTTTAAGGGTACCAGTGCCCTCTGCTGGTTCAGTGGGGATCACACAATCTTAAAAGTTATGACAGAATCTCATATGGTTCAGTTTTAGGTTTTTTTTCTTCACATCATTAATTGTTTGTGATTTTTATATATAATCTTCATAGCTATATATAAGTCCCAAAGTACAACGAACAGTGCAGTTTCCCAAAAATCTCAAAACATTGCAACATTTTGGGAGTTAGTCTGCCAATCTAATCACAATTGCATTCACTAACAAATTTTATATATAATAATAATAATAATAATAATAATAATAATAATAATAATAATAATAATAAAGAAAGCTACAGGAGGTGTTTTACCTATTTTGATAAAACTTAACATTTCTATATATTATTTTGATCATTGTATATGCAGGGGAATTAAGACATAATCATTGCTAATTATTTCCTGGTTATTTTAAGAATCCCAATGATAAAAAAGTTCAAAGTAAATTTATTATCAAAGTACATATATGTCAGAATCTCATATATTCTGAGATTCATTTTCTTGCGAGCATATTCAATAAATCCTTAATAGAATAATAACCATAATAAAATCAATGAAACTCTGTAGCGCCTTGAGGTTTAACTTGGGGTTGCAGAAGACACCAAACAAGCAATAAATATCGAGAACACCAAATGAAGAGTTCTTGAAAGTGAATCAATAGGTGGTGGGAACATTTCGGTGATGGGTCAAGTGAAGTTGAGTGAAATTATCCCCTTTGATTCAAGAGCCTGATGGCTGAGGGGTAATAACAGTTCCTGAGCCTGGTGGTGAGAGTCCTGATGCTCTTGTACCTTCTCCCTGAAGACAGTAGTGAGAAGAGAGAACAAGCTGGGTGGTGGGAATCCCTGAGTACGGATGCTGCTTTCCTGCGACAACACTTCATGTAGATGTGCTGAATAGTTGGAATGGCTTTACCTGTGATGCACTGGGCCAAATCCACTACCTGTAGCATTTTCTGTTCAAGGGCATTAGTGTTTCCATACCAGGCTGTGATGCAGCCAGTCAATATACTCACCACCACACACCTACAGAAGTTTGTCAAAGTTTTGATGTCATGCTGAATCTCCTCAAACTCCTAAGGAAGTAGAGGTGATGCCATGTTTTCTTT
This sequence comes from Hemitrygon akajei, assembly GCF_048418815.1. Lineage (NCBI taxonomy): Eukaryota > Metazoa > Chordata > Chondrichthyes > Myliobatiformes > Dasyatidae > Hemitrygon > Hemitrygon akajei. The sequence goes on from NC_133140.1 coordinate 48,107,974, forward strand.
GTAATTGCACTTACGTGCTGAACCCATGGCAGGTGCTCTGAAATGATAACACTAAGGAATTTAAAGTTGCTGATCCTGCGATGAAGACTGGCTTTGGCTTCCTCCTCTTGAAGTCAATAATCAGCTCCTTGGTCTTGCTGACAGTGAGTAAGAGATTGCTGTTGTAGCACCACTCAAATGGATTTTCAATCTCCCTCCAATGTGTCGATTCGTCGCCACCTCTGATTCAGCCAACGACAGTGGTGTTGTCATCAACCTTGAAAACGGCATCGGAGCTGTGCCTAGCCTCACAGTCAGGCGTGTAAAGTGAGTAGAGCAGGGGCTGAGCCCGCAGCCCTGCGGTGCACCTGTGCTGAAGGAAATGGTGGAAGAGTTGATACTAGTAGTTTTGCTGCATTACTTTGCTTTATTATTTACTGTTTTTCTTTAGATTTACAATGATAGATATTACTTTGTTTGATGCTGCCCAGATCATCTTAGTTTTACGTAAAGTACCTTGTAGCTTTTGCAACTAGTGAACCAATTCAAATCATCATTTTAAGAGTATAATTGTTGGTTTGTTTTAATCTGTTGATATAAAAATGTAGAAGTGTTCTACCTCAGTCAATTGACAGTGCTGGAAGCATAAGTATTTGTTTTTACTTTGTTAATATGAACAAGCCAATTAAGAGAATTAAGCACTGTCTAGCCACATCAAATGTGCTTCCTCTTCTTCTTCACCAACATTTTGCCTCATTTCTCACTAATCTATATTTGCACCTCTACTTTTGTGTAATTGTTATGGCCTTTTGACTATGTGCAATTTCTGGGACATTTACCGTACATACTGTATTGTGAATTTTAATAAAACTTTCCACATCACTTTACCTGAAGATATTAACAACCAAAATACATTGGCGAAAGTATTCTAGGGCAGTTTCAAACTCATCTTCATGTACCAGATTTAGTGGGATATTTGATGACACTTTACAAAGTAAACAGTTAAGCACGTAGGAGTTCTTTTATCACTACTATTCCTCCAGCTTTACCCATACACCATAAATCTTTGGTACTTTTCAGATAGAAGGAACAAGAAAGAAGCATGAAAGCTTTCAACTCTATTCATCATTTTGCAGGAAATGGGCTGTTTTGGTACCACTGATCAATCCATATGTGAGTAGACTCGCAGTGAATGAGGGAAAACTGAATACCTGTTGACTTCCTATGATTCATATTCTTGGAAGCCTATACACAGAGACCATGTTTGACACTGGTATTCAGTGCTTTAAATGTGGAAGAGCAGGTCTTGGAGCCAAAGTTGAAGCATGGTCTCTGTAAGCACTAACAGTGGAATGTCACAAACCAAATTGCTAAAACTGCCAAACAAGGCTTGCAACTGACTTCTTTAATATAATGATCTTGGAGGAGAAAATGCAGCAATACATGGGATGTCTAGAAAATCATCTTTGCTGGAGATGCACCTCCTGTAAAGGAATTTGTTAAACCAATTGAGAATGTAACTTCCTGTGGGAGCTTAATGTTCCTCGCTGATTACCCATTATGTTACGAACCCCGTAACTGGGTCACTTACCAGCAATGATGGAGACGTCCGTTGAAGTCTGGTGATACTATTTTTAACAGTATTTATTATTAAAAATACACAAAAATAATATAAATGCAAATATACAGATAATATACGTCGTCAATACTAAATCTAAAAGTGCGGGTATAATAATAACCAATAAGAAATAAGCTCTATCATTGTCTAGGGGATAATGTATTGTCCGATGGAAATATAAAATTCACTCAGTTCATGCAGGCTGCAGCCTTTGGGGACCGCTGTGTTGCAATGGTTGGAGAGAGAGAGGGAGATTTGGAGAAAAACTTGCCGGCTTACCTTTTATGATTTCGATCCGTCAAGAGTCTCGTTGTTGTGGCCGTTCACTTGTGGCCTCTCCTTTAGCTAAACCGTTCTTCCGTGATGAGCCCGCCACCCTGGCAAGGGAGGATGCACACGAGCTCTCACCGGCCTTCGCTATAAAACGCTATCACGGGATTTCCAGCATTTCTCCTGGTGCGTCTAAAGGGGTTGTTCCCCAGACACCTCTTTTATCCTTACTCACGGGGTCTCAGATGTCAATCAGGTTGGGATGATGCAATCCCTCAACCAGACCACTCTGGTTGTCCCCTGAGGGTTTTCAATGAATAGTACAGTACTCAATACACAATTCCGTCTCCAAGAGACAATGGCCGTTATCAGTGGTTCGGTTCCGCTGAGGCCAGGACACATTCCAAACCTTGTGTATTCTGCATGTCTCCCTCTCATTTCCTGGGTCTCAGACCCGAATTAATAGCGATCTTGCAATTCTCAAAAAGGAGGGGGCGACTTTGTACCCTTCGGCCCCTCAGAGTTGCTCCACATTCATAACACCCCCTTCCTTCTAAGATTTTTGCCACAGGTAAAAATTAATTAATATAGAGTCTTACAGGATTTCAGAATCTAACACAATACAAAAGAGTTTTTTTTCACTACAGAGTAATACAGTTATACATTCAATTCAGCATCTAAACAGTTAGCGATTACATTGTCACTTCCTTTAATATCTTAACATCTTGTACCTTAATAAATTCTTGTAGCATCAGACTCCAATTTAATAACCACCTATTTTTATTCCTTTTCTTCAGCAAAACAAAACTAGAGAGTTGTGATCTTAGCTTTCGTGTACATTACAAAATTTCATGCAAATACTAATCTTCATTTTACTTTCAAACTTAACAGTCAATCTTCCATGGGGTTGTCTTTATCAGTTACATGCTTTGTCGAAATCCTTAAAACCGGATCCTGTTATTTAAAGTGGCATCCCGTCAACCCTCGCCCTTTTTCCAGTTAACTCCCACGTGGTTAGCTTGTATACCAGTGTGGAATAGGCTTTTGCATGCTCCTTTCATAGGAGTTATTTTATCCACAATGTTTTCCAAACTTAGCCCATTTGCTGAATTTCCACACAATTCTTTAATTTTAAGCAAGTTGTTAGTTTTATCTTCAGGACCCTTCATTCTATTAGTTTTCAGTTTAAGATCTGCAAGCAATCCCTCTTTGTCCAAACAGCATTTCAAATTCTGCCTCTTCACAGCACACTCTTGAATAACAATAGCGCGTAGGGCACCTTTACATTCCAAATCAACCTGTAATTGATTCGCAGGCACCGTGTTAACAAGCCATTGTCCCTTCAGCCTGGTTACTGCTTCTGACATCAATCCAGAATTTAAATTTTCTTCATTCAATTTAGGAACTACACTTTTCCCTTTCCCTTCAATAATAATATTCACCTCACCACCTTTTATCTCCTCACTAACTTTTAACACCTTCGAACACAAACAACTGGGAATTCTCACTTCCCACTAGTACCACAGTTAACCCTTTCTTCACTGAACCAAGTCCACCTGACCCACAAGGACTGCATTCCTTTTCAACTGAATCAAATACCTCAGACTTTTTCTGAGTCCCATTACTAGGTTCAGTACCACGTGCATCCACATCTTGAACACACTCAAACGGGACATCTGCCTCTTCCAGGCTTTCAATACCCATACCCTTTTCAAATTCTAAGTTCTCCTGATCCTCCCAGTTACTCTCTGGGCAACTCCCTTCTGGAGTAAACTCAACCCTGCGGGCTGAAACAACCTCATCTGCCAACCCAGCAGACTCCTTCAAGGTAATGGCATCCTTTTCATCTAGGGCTGCCCTCATTTCATTATCAGGAACACATTTAAAATTTTCAACTTCTTCAAACAGTTCTGTCAAGCCAGACAGATCATCCATGTCCAACCCTGGACCTTCTAACAGCTTATCTGTTTCTCATTTTTACTCCGTGCCTCTTTAAATTTCCTCCTGGCTAACGGAAGGTCTACCTCCTCTCCCTTACTCTCTTTCACCTCCCTATTCTCCGTTTTACCACCCTTTAACCCCTCTTGGTACAGGGTCGGTAAAAACGTCTCGGCCAAATCGATACTGGCCTGATTTAAACTGGTCTCTTTCTCAGCTGCCTTTTCCGACATACTGCGAGTGGTCACGCATGCAGGATAGATCTTGGAATCTAGGGGCGGGTCCTCCACACTTACCGGCTGGCTCGTCGGCTCCATGGCCGACCAGACTTCACCACCAGCTAAATCGTTACCCAGAAGGATGTCCACATCAGTTCTCGGGAATTCTGATCGCACCCCTATTTCAACTGGTCCAGATACCAGCTCACAATTTATAATGATCCTCTGCAAAGGCACAGCTTCTATCCCTTTTCCTATGCCTCTCAAAGCCACCTCTCCAGTCTCGGGACCAAAATCTAGTACCTTACTGCGAATCAATGACAGCTCAGCTCCAGTGTCTCTCCAGATCCGCACTGGAACTGGTGTTTCTCCCTCTTTCACAGACACGGTTCCTTCTGAAATAAATTTCTCACGCCCCTCTCGTATTCTGTCTACCTGGGGCTTCCTCGTCGATTTGCTGACCAACACAATACATCCTGTAGGGACTGCTGCTTTCCCTCTTCCTGTCTCCTTCCTCGGAGCAAAGCACTTAGATGCAATATGACCCACCTTTCCACAATTAAAACAGGTCAAGCCAGGACCCCTCCTGCCGTCTTGCCTTTTCTCTTCCTTATTTTTACCACTAGCTCCCGGCTGGATCTCTGCCTCAGCCGGCGGGCTTTCTCTGCCGTTCCCACAGTCTTTCTGGTAACTCTTATTCGAGGAAAACTTTGTCTTGTGGGTTAGGGCATATTCATCTGCGAACCTAGCAAATTCGGATATGGACTTTTTCGGCTTCTCGTTCAAATACATCCGGATATCATCCGAAACACAACCTTTAAATTCCTCAATCAGAATTAACTCCCTGAGACGCCAAAAATCTTCTTTCACCATTTCTGCTGCACACCAACGATCCAAGAGCACACCCTTCTCATAGGCAAACTCTGCATACGTCTGATTCCATACTTTCTTTAAATCTCTGAACTTTTGTCTATAGGCCTCAGGTACCAATTCGTAGGCCCAAAGAATGGCCTGTTTTACTTCCTCATAATTCTCAGACTCCTCCATAGACAACGCCACATATGCCCGTTGTGCCTTCCCTTTTAACACACTTTGTAACAACGCCACCCACTGATCTCTGGGCCACTTCTGACTCACTGCCACCTTTTCAAAATGCAAGAAATAACTATCAACATCCGTCTCCTCGAACGGAGGTACTAACCTAAACTCCCTACTAACATAAAACCTCTCCTCTCGGTCTGGCCCTTGAGCTCTTTGCTCTTGCCTTAACTTCTCCATGTCCAAGTCATGTTGCCTCTGTTTCTCCTTCTCCCTTTCCTCTGCTTCCAGCTCTTTTAACCTAATTTCATGCTCCCTCTTCACCTCTAACTCCTTTAGCTGGAGCTCATGCTCCCTTTGCTTTTCGGCTCTTTCCTTCTCCTTTTCAGCTGCTTCCAGCTGTTTTAACTTAATTTCATGTTCCAACTTTAATTTCTCCAACTCTAACTGAGCCGTCCCACTAGCTGGTACCTTTTCAGGGATATTTTCCAATACCTCAGTCGAAAACACATTCTTCACAATATAATACTGAGTTATGGTCCTCCGCAACTCCCGCTTTTTCATTGACAACCTCACCTCTGCGAGATTTAGTCCTTTCGCAATATTTATCAAGTCCGACTTTGTGGCAGCCTCTAGCGCCTCCAGAGTCGGGTTTTCTATGAATTTGTCTACGTCCATCTTTACTGGTTTCCCGTCTGGTTACCTGCGCAACCAGATCCAAGTTTGGACTTAAAAGCCCGATTTACTGGCCCTCCAATTTGGTATCAAATCTCGAGATGAGGCCCCACGTTGTTACGAACCCCGTAACTGGGTCACTTACCAGCAAAGATGGAGACGTCCGTTGAAGTCTGATGATACTATTTTTAACAGTATTTATTAGTAAAAATACACAAAAATAATATCAATGCAAATATACAGATAATATACGTCGTCAATACTAAATCTGAAAGTGCAGGTATAATAATAATCAATAAGAAATAAGCTCTCTCATTGTCTAGGGGATAATGTATTGTCCGATGGAAATATAAAGTTCACTTAGTTCATGCAGGCTGCAGCCGTTGGGGACCGCTGTGTTGCAATGGTTGGAGAGAGAGAGAGAGATTTGGAGAAAAACTTGCCGGCTTTCCTTTTATGATTTTGATCCGTCAGGAGTCTCGTTGTTGTGGCCGTTCACTTGTGGCCTCTCCTTTAGCTAAACCGTTCTTCCGTGATGAGCCCGCCACCCTGGCAAGGGAGGACGCACACGAGCTCTCACCGGCTTTCGCTACAAAACGCTATCACGGGATTTCTAGCGTTTCTCCTGGTGCGTCTAAAGGAGTTGTTCCCCAGACACCTCTTTTATCCTTACTCACGGGGTCTCAGATGTCAATCAGGTTGGGATGATGCAATCCCTCAACCAGACCACTCTGGTTGTCCCCTGAGGGTTTTCAATGAATAGTACAGTACTCAATACACAATTCCGTCTCCAAGAGACAATGGCCGTTATCAGTGGTTCCGTTCCGCTGAGGCCAGGACACATTCCAAACCTTGTGTATTCTGCATGTCTCCCTCTCATTTCCTGGGTCCCAGACCCGAATTAATAGCGATCTTGCGATTCTCAAAAAGGAGGGGGCGACTTTGTACCCTTCGGCCCCTCAGAGTTGCTTCACACTCATAACAATTAAAAGACAAAAGCCCATGGTTTTCCTCCTGTTCTAACTTGAAGGAAAAATTGTTACAGCTTTCTGTTCAGCAATAAGACTAACTGAAACATTGCAACTTCTTCCTATGCAAATATTAACTTGGAAATCCCGACCAGCACTGATTCAGCTCTTCTCCACAGACAGAATATCTTAAAAATGATAAGTTTCAAATCATGCGATGTAAGATTTCAATAACAATAATTACAGCCCAATAAATTTGCTAGCCCTCACTTAAAAGTTTCAATATTATAGTTGATGACATTTCAGCTTCTACCGGAATCATGTATGGATTTTATCAATTTTATTTGGTATTCTATATTTGTCACGCTCAAGTATTGTTGCTTTGCTAAGGACAATGTAATATTTCCATTCCACTGATGCTACATGTAGCTTCAGAGCCTATTTATCATAGAAAGTGAACAATAATTTTGAGGAATTCAAGCTCTTCATGCAGACTGGTTTTCATTTAAGCCACTAAAGTTGGATGCCATCATATATTTAAATATTATTTATAATATATAACATGGCAGATGACCGTGTATTTACTTGACAGTTACACCAGCCTCCTAAGTCAAGCGGTAGAAATAGGAATTTGTTTAATTGAGGTAATAAATTATATTTCCAGCTATAAAGTTTTCAAGCTCTTTGCAGTTCTTCTTCATTAATTAACCATGAGGGTGTTTTTAGTTTAATTATTTTGGGGTATTAGACATTTAAGATAGTTATTGACAATAAATTCCTCCAGTTAGTGATTTACTGGAATAATACAAACTATTTTCCAGGATTTCCTTGATTAATTCCATATTTTAATAGACATATGAGAATTAAAAAATAACAGTGTCCAATTAATTGTTTTTGTTGTTGTTGGATTAACTGTTTGACTTGCTCTGAAATGTACATCTTCTGTATTAGTAAGCATCACCTTTGATCAGTCATCTTCTCAACCTTACACCTACAGTACATATGCCTCTTCTATTTTATATAGTTTATCTGTGCATTGTGATTATATCGACTGACTGTTAACATAAACTGAGTCAACCAGAAATAATATGCTTTGACCTTGTCCTGTGCTATCTACCCCTAATCAGAGAGAGCTGTTCTTGAAGAAGAGATTATCCACAGATTTTGTGGAAGTCTTTGCCATCATTAAAGACGCCCACCATCTAGGAGATGTCCTCGTTGCATTACCACTATTGGGGAGCCTAAAGACCCGCAGTCAGCATTTTAAAAATAACTTCTTTCACTCTGCCAACAAATTTCTGAAAATTTCTCAAATAAATGCTACCTTGTTATTCATCTTTTGCACTATTTATTGTTTTAATAATTTACAGTAATAATGTCTTTTCAATATTGGCATCTGAAAATAATCTTGAAAATTGCTCTCAAAATGCAGAAAAAGTCCTATCTGGTTATTACTGCCCCCACAGTCCACTCTGTATTATCACCAATGTGGTAGAAGGCATCAATCTCCAGTGTTGTCAAGTAATACTTGCTCACCAATAACTTGAAGAGTGTAACTTGGTTTTCACCATGACTACTTAACAGCTGTGGACTAAACACAGAACAAAGAGCTGTACTCCAGAGATGGATTGAGTGTGATTACCCTTGATATCAAGATAGTTTTTAACCACTAAGAAGCCCTGATAAAACCAAAGCCAATGGCATCAAGGGGGAAAAAAAGAGCTACAATCAACGCAGACAAAATGCTGGAAGTCAGTCAGCTGGTCAGGCAGTATTTATGGAGGTAAATAAACTGACAACATTTCATGTCAAGACCCTTCATCAGGATCAGAAATCCAACAACTGCGGTTGTACCACACCCAAAGTAGGTTAGCATAGTACTTGAGGGGAATCGGCCCAGCAGCAAGCATAACTGGAAAGCAGTATCCTAAGCTCAACCATCTCCTGTTGCTCCAACAATGACATTTTTTACATTTTAAGGTCAGAAGAGATGATGCTTGCTGATGATTGTACTATGTTCAAAACGATTTGCAACTCCTCAGCAAATGAAGCAGCCCACTTCTACTCTGCTGCAAGGATCATACAACTTTCACACATGGGCTGATAACCGGCAAGTAACACTTGTGTTACTAAAGTGCCAAGCAACATCTATCTCCAACAAGCTGAGAATTTAACAACCTGACGTTGACACTGAATGACACTATTAGCGACAAATACTTCATCTTAGGCATACTGCCCTTGTTCCTCCAAACATTTCTGCCAAGAAGTTCAACTTTTGTCTCAACTATCTACAGAACATTGTCCCAGAAGCATTGTAGAACATCTAGGTGGTCTTTTGCAAACTTGAGATGTGCTGCAATGTTTCTTTTTTTAGAGAGCAGTGGTTTCCTCCATGGTGTCCTTCCATGAACATCGTTCTTGTTCAATGTTTATCTTATAGTGGACAGAGACTTCAGCAAGTTCTAGAGATTTCTGCAGTCTATTGCTGTTACCCTTTGGTTCTTTTACACCTCCTTCAGCATTGCACATTGTACTCTTGGTATGATCTTTTCAGGATGCCCACCCTGAGGGAGAATAGCAACAGTGCTGAGTTTCTTCCATTGTAGACAATTTCTCCTATTGTGGGCTGATGAACACTCAGGTCTTTAGAAATGCTTTTGTAGCCTTTTCCAGCTTCATGCTTCTCTACAATTCTTCTTCTAAGGTCCTCTGAAAGTTGTTTAGATCGCGGCATGGTGCACATAAACAGATCTTTCTTGAGAAGAGCAGGCTCTGTCAGTAGCCTGACTTTGTTTCTTTTTTTATATAGGACAGGGCACCTCTGCAACCCTCACTTCCAATCTCATCTCATTGATTGGAACACCTAAAACCAAATAGGTTTTGTAGAAGGCATTACCCCAGAAGTTCACATACTTCTTCCAACAAATGAATAGAATATTGGATCATTTTTCTTAATAAATAAATGAACAAGTACAATGTTTTTGTGTTATTCCTTTAATTGGGTTCCCTTTATCTTGTTTGATGACTTATGTGAAGATCTGATCACATTTTAGGTCATATTTATGCATAAGTAGGGAAAATTCTACAGGGTTCACTAGCTTTCTAGCACCACTGTATGCTGAGACAAACACTGACTGTTGCTGTAAGAGCATCAACTCAATCAAAGAAGTGCTTTGGTTTGCCCCAAATTTGTTGGAAGGAATTGTTCACAACAAGATGCTGCTGATTGGAATGAACCAAGGACCAAGTACATGCTGAGAGATGCTGTAAAGACTCTATGAAGAAAGACCTTCCATCTCTGGACTCTGAGGGGTTGTGTCATATGCCATAACTTTCAAACCTTTTGATGATAGAATGTTTGGAGATGAAACAATAGTAATGTGGTGCCATATTGTACATTTAATCAGTGAATGTCATGTTCTCCTTGATACTATGACTATCCTATTTGTATCACTATATTTTGTGAATAAACTACATTTTTTAATTTAAAAAAGCACTTAAAAGAAACACAACAGCAAGAACTCCTCAAATAACCCAACAAAGAAGTTAAAGCTAGCCACATCCATTATTTTTTAACTTTTTTGCCCAGGAAATCATCCTTGGCAGCAACAGTGAGAGAAATGCAGGAAATAGCAACTGTTGTTATTGTGAATGCTTAGAGGTTAAGATATTGGAAGCTCTATAGGATTGCAGGACATCTAAGACCAGGGGTCCCCAACCTTTTTTGCACCGCGGACCAGTTTAATATTGACAATATTCTTGCAGACCTGCCGACTGGGTGGGGGGGGGGGGGTGGGGTGTTGTTCAAGTAGGTTTGCCAACTTTCTCACTCCCAAATAAGGGACAAAAGTAGCAGTCAAATACAGGACACTTGTGTTTACCCCAAGAAAGACTACCATGACCATGAAGCCTTGCGCAGGCACCTGTGTGCGCATGCGTGTACGTGCCAATTTTTTTCTCTACAAATCAGTTTTGGCTTAATCTTCCCGATTCTGTTAAGTGAAACTACACTGTACATACATTATGTCTACTTTATATAGGCTGTGTATTTATCATATCATTCCTGCTTTTACTATATGTTAGTGTTATTTTAGGTTTTATGTTTTATTTGGCATGATTTGGTAGGTTACTTCAAGTTCAACAGTGCGTGACAGGGAATGAGGAAAGGTGCAGCTGACTCATATCGTTTCATATGGACAAATCATATCGTTTCCTCGTGGCCTGGTAGCACATGCTTTGCGGCCCTGTACTGGTCCATGGCCCAGTGGTTGGGGACCGCTGTCTAAGACAAACCAGAGGTACTTTGAAACGGACTTCCTTTCGTTTATTCTAACTATATTATTTCTTGTAAAAACTATGTATAATTAATGATAAATTAATTGTAAATGTTGCTTAAATGATGCTATGTGCCTGTGTCAATGCTGCAAGTTTTTTCATTACACCTGTACATACGTGTACCTGTGCAATAACAGTAAACTCAACTTTGACTTGGTTAACTATTTATGAGTGATTGAGAAAGTTTTTCAGAGTTGTCTTTATTAGTCAAATTATATACATGGGATATAATATTTTATTTATTTTGGGGTTTTTTTAAATTGAAGTACAGCATGGCATAGGCCCTCAGGCTCTTCGAGACTCACCGCCCAGCAAACCACCTATTTAATACTAGCCTAATCACGGGATGATTTACAATGACCAATTAACCTACCAACCGGTATGTCTTTGGAGTGTGGGAGGAAACTGGAACTCCCGGAGGAAACCCTCGCGGTCACAGAGAGAACGTACAAACTTCTTACATGCAGCAGTGGGAACTGAACGGGGATCGCTGGTACTGTAAAGCATTGTGCTAACCACTAGGCTCCCATGCTACCTGGTGTAATTATTATATGGAATATCATATTATTTTTATTGTAACAGTAAAGATTGTTGCCAGAAACAGGAGGGGTGTATGTCATTATGATTTGGTACTCAAACAAAAAAAGGTCAAAGGAAACACCTTAATTAGAAAATATAAAATTAGTAAAGACTACTGTAGACATTTTTTCAATATTAACTCTTCATTTTATCATAAAAACTTTCATATCATTTGCAGTACTGCAAAATTCTGCTGGTGACACTGCAGAACATCTTGGTTTATTGTGCTGAACTATGCCACCAGCAGGAAACCAGAGGTGCTGCACTTTTACAGTATTTGCAACCTAATTACTTGCTGCTGTTTACAATGAATACTACAAGTTCGGGTTTTTGAGTTCAGCTTTTTAATAATTTTCTTCTTCATGGCAGGTATTTGATAACATTACAGCAAAAGCCGCAGGACAACTATGCACAGGGAGAACAATTAAAGTTCAAGTTAAACTGTTATTCAACCATACATCGATACCCATGATACAGCCAAATAGAACAGTGTTACACCGGGGCCAAAGTGCAAAACATTGTCACATACCACATATAGCACATGCAAACACAAGAAAGTCTGCAGATACTGGGAATCCAAAGCAACACACTCAAAATACTGGAGGAGTGCTATGGAAATGAATAATCAGTTGACATTTCAGACCGAGACACTTCTTCGGGAAATATAGCACATATAAGATATCAGTAAAATATAGTCACAAAAAAACAAAAAGTCCACGAGCCTGAATCCACGAATGTTGCAGGAGTCTGCAGTCAACCACAATACAGCTTGTCTTCTGCTGAGCAAGCACTAGGGGGCAGCACTGACCCCAGCTTGTGCGCCACGCGACACTGCCCCCAGAAAATTGCATGCCCTCTGCTTGGTTGCAGTAAACAGGCGACACCATAGCTCGAAGCCTGGTCTTCGCTATGACCGAGGCCGAGCAGCTCCCCGCCATCTGCCCTTGCCGCCCGCCAATAAATCATTGAATCGGACCTGCAGTACTCCGCAGTAACAATGTCCAGCAGGGTCTTGAGGTCATAAGAGAAGCAACTAAAACGATCACTATCGTTAGGTTGCACGATAATTTTGCGCACTGACATTTCCAACGCCTCTCTGGCGCAGGCAGCTGCACAGTCCGCACCATCTCCAGCTCCTTTACCTTCTCCACCAACAAGCAACTTGCTAATGAGGTAGACCTGCAGTATGTGAAGTTCTTACTATCCGGCACGGTCATGTGATCTTAAGAAATACATTTAAAAAGGACAATAATACCTCTGGTTGACCCTGTAGAAGCCACTGCGATCAAACACTCCACCACCTTATTGGAATCAGGTTGAACGTGTTAAATTAATGTAAGGATTAGGAAGAAATTATACATTTCTAAAATTGACATCAACACTGAGGTTCTGAAGGACTAAGATTTATGTTGATGATAGTTTGTTTCTATTACCACAGAGTCTGCCAGCCTATAATTGATCCTCAACATGTTAAAAGGGAATTCAATCTGAAAGTGATGAGAATTTACTTTATTCGCACGATTCAGATTTGGATTCAGGTTTATTTATCATATGTACACCAAAATGTGCGATGAAATATGTCACAAAAAGAAAAACTCTCGGATGCTGGAAATCCAAGCAACAGACACAAAATGCTGGAGGAACTCAGCAGGCCAGGCAGCATCTGTGGAAAAGAGTACAGTCGATGTTTCAGGCCAAGAACCGCTGAAGGGCCTCGGCCCGAAACATCGACTGTACTCATCTCCACAGATGCTGCCTGGCCTGCTGAGTTCCTCCAGCATTTTGTGTGTGTTGCAATGAAACATGTCGTTTGCATTAACAACCAACACAATCTAGGGAGATGCTGGGAGCGGCACACAAGTGTTGCCGCACATTCTGGTGCCAACATAGCATGCCCACAGTGTTCAACAGAACAACATAGAACACAAGAAGCAACAACTGATCAACAGCAAAACAAGCTCCTTTCCTCCTTCCCTCCTTCTCCTCCCTCCCAGACCCACCAATTAATTCCAGGACAGGCCTCCAGCCTCCGTTCTCCAGACTTCATCCATCAGATTTTTGACTTCCAGACTTCCAGTTGACCTTCAGACTCCGATCTTCAACGTCGATATTATTGGAGTCTAAAAGTTGCATTGTTTGCTGTGTAACCAAAACTATGTAGTCTGAGTTTGCTATTTGCTATGCATGTATCCAATTGAATGTAGAAGACAATGGTGTGTTAATGAGAGGTAGCTAAGAGATGTAGATTAGAACATGATTAAGTCAATAGGTAGAAACAATAGTGGCGGATGTATTTGTGAGACGCAACTGTAGACCGATTGGATATGCTAATGCAACTAAACCAGGAGATTGCTATAAAACATGCTATGTACAAGGATCGGTGGGCAATCAGCGACTAGCTCAATGACTGTCTCAGCCTTGATTTGCAAATTAGAGTTTAACCCTTCTTGAAGAATCTTCTGCATCTCCTGGTCGTTTGTGGGGCACGAAAAACCACGACAATATCTGGACTAGCTGATGACAGGACCCCCAACTCCAGGCTCAATTCTGAAGGACTGCTGACTGACGGCGTTCACAGCTCTTCGAGACTCCTGCTCACAGGGACGTCCGATCCCGTTACACACTGACTGGGGCAGCCTGCCATCCATGGATGTCATTCATCACCCATCCCTGTCACAGGCCTTCAAGCACGGAGCAGAGGCCTTGATTCCATCATCTGCCCACATCCATGAACGTCAGAACACATGGAATTAGTACCTGAAGTAGGTCACTCAGCCCACCAAGCTGTTAAATTTATTGAGTGGTATTGGAGCAGTCTACATGGAAGCAAAGGAAAGGTACTTGTGAGGTGCCTTGAAAGATTTGCTGTAAAGAGTTTAGTGAGTAGGGAAAGTCCTACAGGATAACATGATATTGACTACTAGCAAGGGAGGTGGTTCACATGCTCCTGTTTACATCTACACTGCTGAGGTTGAAAGGGTTAAGAGTAAACATCATCAAACACTTTTCCGGTCAAAGAGCGTAGACATCATGGACAAGAAAGTGCACCAGCAGCTTAAATTCCTCAGGAGACTGAAGAAGTTTGGCCCCCTTTGACCCTCAGTAAGTTTCGTAGATGCGTGATATAAAACATCCTATCAGGACATGATATGGCCACTGTTCTGCCCAAGGCTACAAGGACCTGCAGGCAGCTGTGTACAAAGCTCAGCACGTCATTGAAACATGCCGTATCTCCATTGGCTCGAACTACACTTCTCACTGGCTTGATAAAACAACCAGCATCCCTCCCTGACGTGTAAGGTGGTCGGTTATGCTTATCTGCTAATTGTCAAACCAGGTATGAATTTTACCATCTCTACATACTGCTTCATATGTGAATTCTGCTGGAAAATAAATTTAAAGAGGAGCAAATCTCAGCCACTTTAAGAGCTCCATCAGCTGCGGAATGTATTTTTCTTGGCAAGGAGGCCAAGGTCTTTGTTATCTGAAAAACTGAGTAAGGGGGGGGGACCACATTGTCCAGTGTAACTATCCTAGCTTCCCACAATTCAGCAATACCTTCCACAGTAAAAGCATTTCAAAAAACAGGATGTTAAAGGGAAATCATGTGAAACAAAAATACAGCGGAAAATTTCATTTCCAGAAGTAAATTATTTTTGAATGACTTCTTTATACAGAGTGTTAGTGTTGGAAATCCAATATCCCCTTCAGGAGAACAAGCAATGATCCTGCCTTGTCATGTAGGTGAATCCTGCCCCCTTCTGTCAAAGCTTGTCAATACTTTTAAATATTCCTGAAACTAAGAAACAATTGAAAACTATTAAAAATAAGTATTTTGTTCTTACTTGAATATTATAAACAAATGCAAATATTACACAAAGCAGAAAATCACTTCTAAATAATTAAAAGTTAAATCAAAAACAAGTTAAACAATTAAACAAACAAGAAAAAACAATTTTAAAAGATTTTTCTAACTTCCAGTAACCACACTCCTCTGTTCCTTTCTTTTCCTTACACATTCACACCACATTACCCCATGTCTTTTCCCTCTCCCACCTCCTCAATTTGTCCATCACATACGTATTCATTTCTTCCTCATCTCCTTCTCTATTCCATGTTTCTGTCCACTGTCCTTTTCTAACATATTCCATCTTTTTCATCCCTTTGTTACTTCCACCTATCACCTTCCAGCTTCTTACACCACTCACACTCTCCCACCCCCTTGACCTGCCCATCAATCCTCCCCTCTGCCTTAATCTACCAATCATGCACCTATTCTTTCCTCAGCCTTCCCCCCACCTCTTCATCTTGAATATCTCCTCTCATTATTTCCCATCCTGATGATGCATCTCAACCCAAACATTGACTTCCCTCCATAGATGCCACCTGGTCCACTAAATTCCTCCAGTGTCTTTGTGCGTAACTCTATCTTTTCCTAATCTTTCTTCTTCACAGCCCTACGATTGTCATTGAAATAAATGGGCTTGCTGGTCCAAGAGAAAATTGCTCAGCCTATTTCCTGAGGAATCTCAGCAAGTTCCCCACTCTGTTTTTGGACTCCATGCAAAGCTCAGTGATGGATCCAAGCTTAAAAGTTGTCTCAGCTCAGCCAAGAAGCTCAGAATATCTGCATTCACGTGGGACTCTAGAACTTACTAATACTTACATAGGTAGACACCAGTGATTTTGTGCAGAACTACTAGAAAGAGTCAGTCAAGCCCAAGCCTTTGATTCTAGATCCCTTCATCAAGATTCCTGATTCAACACTCCTGTTTGCTTTTCAGCTCTGCCTGAACAGGAGGCTTGATGAATAGTGCAAATAAAAAATACCATTGTCAACCTCAACATTCTCTTTGGTGTTCTTTTTTATTACCTAATTGAGTGGGCCAGTCCTGTTCAGAATCAGAATCACTAACATATGTCATGAAACTGCTGGTTACAAAAGTAAACAAATCTTGTAAAAGATGAATAACGAGGTAGATTTCATGGGTTCATGGACCGTCAGAAATCTGACGGCAGAGGGGAAGAAGCTGTTCCTAAAACACTGAGTGTGTGTCTTCAGGCTCTTGTATCTCCTCCCCAATGGTGGTAATTGGAAGAGGACATGTCCTGACTGGTGAAGGCCTTCTTGAGTCATTGCCTCTTGAAGATATCCTCGATTGCAGGGAGGGTTGTGCTCATGATGGAATTGTTTGCATCTACAATCCTCTACACAGTATTGCAATCCTGTTTATTGGAGACTTCATACCAGGCTGTGATGCATCCAGTCAGAATGCACTCCACAGTACATCTGTGGCAACTTGCAAAGGTGTTTAGTGAGATACGAAGTCTTCTCAAACTCCTAATGAAGTAGAACTGCCTTCTCCACATAAGATGGTATCTCTGCTGAGGTTGTAACATAGACAGTTTTTTTTTTAAAGTGTAACTCTCGCTTTGGCTAGCAGCTTAATGTAGGGGGTGATAGCCCCCAGCCCGGCCAAGCTTAAGAAATCTTGTTTGGGTGGATGCTGCCCGATGTGTCCCCTCTTACAAATCATTTCAAACGAAATAACAAACAGTACACAATATGCCATTAAATGATTGAGCTTTATAGTTCTTAATTTGACTATATGGTTAGTAAAAAAAAAGAGAAGGACCCATTCTCATGAAACAGTCCAAGGCGCAATGTTGGAGCTCACTGATAAGGCCGTTCGTCTACCATCGACCTCCTCCAATCGTTGCCGACCTTTGGACCCTCGCTCCAAGTCCACTCCGTCTGGCGGTCTACCAACTCTCTCCAATCACGCCTTGTTTCCCCATCTCTCCCCAGCAAAAGACAGCGATTTTCCGGCTCCCAGACACACAAGAAAGAACAACATCCCACTCATTGGCTAGCATGCCCCGTTATCTCTAGTCGTAACCCAAACATTGCTGCTACAGAGAAACCATCACCTCAGCAGTGGAACATTACGACGTGTTACATAAGTTTGTAGAGATGGTTTTGGGGACAGAGAGAGGAGGAAAGGGTCAGGTTAAGATTTATGGATAGGGGTGTGGGTGAGTTAGTTGTCAGATTAGGGTTTAGGGGCAGTGATGTAGAGGAGTTAGAGGACAGACTGGTGTCTAGGCCTATGCTCCATGCTTGAAGGCTGAAGCCTAGACTTCTGCTCTGCACTCCATGTTCAAAGGCCACTGACGAAGAACATCTAAAGTCTAGGCCTCTGCTCCACCCTAGAAGGCCAGTGATGTGGACGTGTAATGAAGGTTATCTGTGGATGTCAAAATGTCCCAGGTCAGTGGGTCCCAGGATCGGAGGTCTGTGTGCGCAGGAGGTATGAGGACTGGCGAGTTCAGGATCCCGTCATCAGCTAGTCCAGTAGTAAATACCAAAGATCAAAACTGAAGGTCATTTGTAAGTCCAGAAGTTGAAGCCCGATGGCGAAAGCCTGGAGACTGGAGGCTGTAAGGCCTTTCCTGGGGTTGGAGGACTGTCCATATTTGTGGGTGGGGGAGGGGAAAGGGGCTTGTTTTGATATTCTTGTTCTTTTGCTTGATGTGCTCTTTATTTTGTGCTCTGTGATGATCTGCCAAGCATCGTGGGGATGCCATGTTGTCGCCAAGATAATGTAGCGACACTTGCAAGCTGCTCCTAGCACATCCTTAGGTTGTGTTTGTTGTTAATGCAAATGATGCATTTCACTGTATGTTCCGATTGAAATGCGATAAATGAATCAGAATCTAAGCATTCCCTTCCTACATATTTGACTATGTTTAAGACATCTAATTATGTCTGGATTGACCAAGATTCTAGATAGATAGATAGATAGATAGATACTTTATTGATCCCTAAGGAAATTACAGTGTGTGGATATATAAATATTATAAATATAAATATTATAATAGCAGTAAGAAAGAATTTACAAAATCAGTTACCTCAAACAGTCTAACGGGGGGGGGGGGGGGGGTCATCACCTTCCCAGCTACAGGTTGACTCATTACAGAGCCTAATTGCCGAGGGTAAGAATGACCTCATATAGAGCTCTTTGGAGCAGCACGGTTGTCTTTGTCTAATCACTAAAAATGTTCCTCTGTCAGCCAAGGTGGCATGCAGAGAGTGAGAAACATTGTCCAGAATTGCCAGAATTTTCCATAGGGTCCTTTGTTCTACCACAGCCTCCAGTGTGTCCAGTTTGACTCCTATAACAGAGCCAGCCTTTCTAATCAGTTTACTGAGCCTGTTGGTGTTACCTGTGTTGATGCCATTGCCCCAGCACACCACTGCATAGATGATTGTACTGGCGATGACAGTCTGGTAGAACATGTGAAGGAGAGGCCTACATACTCCAAAGGACCTCAGTCTCCTCAGGAAGTAGAGGTGTCTCTGGCCCTTCTTGTATACAACCTCTGTGCTGATGTTCCATTCAAGTCTGTCATCCAGGTGCACCCCCAAGTACTTGTAGGTGCTCACCACATCCATGTCCTCACCATCAATAGTAACAGGAAGCAGTGCAGGCTTAGTCTTCCTAAAGTCCATCACCATCTCCTTTGTCTTACTGATGTTGAGCTTGCAACATTTGACAAAGTCCTCCACCAGGGCCCTGTCTTCATCCTCCTGTCCTCCCTTTATACACCCGACTATTGCTGAGTTGTCAAAGAATTTATACAGATGGTAAGACTCAGTGTTGTATCTAAAATCCGAGTTAGACAGGGTAAACAGCAAAGGAGCCAGTACATTCCCCTGTGGGGCCCCAGTGGGGCTTATAGCCATGTCAGACAGACAGTTCTGAAGCCACACAAACTGTGGTCTGCCAGTCAGGTAGTCCATTATCCAGGAAACAATGGAAGTGCCGATCTGCATTGAATGGAGCTTTTTCCTAATGAGGGCTGTATGGTATTGAAGGCACTTGAGAAATCAGAACACATGATCCTCACAGTGCTGTCCTGCTTATCCATATGGGAGCAGGCTCTGTTCAGCAGGTAGATGACAGCATCGTCGTCTGCAATGTGCTCCTGGTCGGCAAACTCCAGGGGATCGAGGGCTGGGTCAGAGGTGAGCCAGGACCAGCCTCTCTAGGGTCTTCATGATGTGTGAGGTCAGATCACTGGACGATAGTCAATCAGGACTTTCGTTTGTCCCTTCTTGTGTACTGGGACCACACGTGATGTTTTCTACATGGTTGGGACCCTTTCCAGGCTGAGATTCGGGTTGAAAATGTGCTGGAAAACTCCTCACAGCTTCTCTGCACACTCCTTCAGGACCTTGGGGTTCACAGCATCTGGTCCCAATCCTCTGGGCTGTCTGAGTTTCCCCAGAGCCCTTGTTCAGTAGTGAAGGTGAGCCCGTGATGACTGGGGAGCTGGTGGAAGGTGGGGGCTGGGGGAGGTGAAGATTGGGACAATAGCAGTTGGTATACGGAGGTGTGGGTGGTAGGTGTGGGGCAAGGAGGGGATGTAGACAGTGGTGGCCTGTGTTGTTCATCCACGTGTTGAGCTGGAAGGGGGAGGAGGGAGAAGGAGAGACTCTGGTGCTGAGGGGGCATTGGGTACCTCAGCACCTGGACTGGTGAGCTGGGGGCAAGGGGTGTGAACAGGAGAGCCATTGTCAAACCTGTTGAAGAATTGACTTAACTCATCAGCCCATTCATGGCTGCATTTGGAGGCTCTACAGCCAGGTTGATTGAAGCCAGTGATGTTCTTCATGCCTCTCCACACCTCCCGTGTGCTACTCTGTCCAAGCTTATTCTCCACCTCTCTCCTGTATTCCTCTTTAGCCACCTTGATCTTCTCCTTTAGCTCCCTCTGCACACACTTCCATTCCTCCCTGTCATCTGATCTATCACTGACGCTCCCCTCTTCGTTTTCTACAAATTGTCCTTAGAAACTGTGAATAGCCATTTTGTTTCAGCTGCTCCAGTGCTTCTATATTCTCAAACTGTTTGCCTCAGTGCTGAATCAAGCACAATTTCCTGTAATTCAATATTTGCTAGCCATTATCTCAAGCTGAGTCAGAGATTTTGTAAACATTACATTATGTAATTCATAGCTGAGCTTCCAATTACAGCTTTTCAAGCATTTTAAGAAAGCAAAGGAAACCATGCAAATATGTTGGGCTGATGATAGCAGAGTGCTTCTGCATGTTCTGAGAATGACAAATGCCAGTTAATTACATGTTATCATTCATGGTGCGCAGATATCATCATCGGGGATTTTTTTTATAAATAGCACCTTGTTATTCACTAATAAAATATCTTTACTTGGTTTGAAAGTTTATTGTAATATCATTGTTTGAGGAGCTGTAATGCAGGATCAATGTCCATCAATGTCCAGTGGCAGTGGACCTTAAATTGCAGTCATTTCCTGCAAAATCTTTGCGTTGTCTGCACAACATTTTGGCGCATTGCTCAGCGTGTATTTCTAATACCTGGAATGTGTAAGGCAGCAGCGCTCACTGACGGACAGAAAATCAACCAGGCTAGGCAAACTAAAGTGGTGGTACAGCAGTGCCGTGGTTAGCACATTACTTTATAGTGCCAGCAATCAGCGATCGTGGTTCGGTTCCCACTGCTGCCTGTAAGGAGTTTGTACGCTCTCCCCATGAGCACATCGGTTTCCTTTGGGTGCTCTGGTTTTTGTGGACATGCCATGTCGACACTTGCGGGTATTGGAGTATAAAGTTGCATTGTTTGCTGTTTAACCAAAACTATGTAGTCAGCTTTGTATTTGCTATTTCCTATGCATGTATCCAATTTAGTAGGAGAATGAAATCTCTGTATTGTCTCTGTACTATTGAACACATCAGTGACTTAAGAATGTAGCCAAATAAGAAGATAATGGTGTGTTAATGAGAGGCTAGCTAAGAGATAACTGTGGCCAGGGATGAGGTAACACGTGGCCCAAAAAGTAGATTAGAACATGATTAAGTTAATGGGTAGAAACAATAGTGGGAAGTCGGGAGCTGATGTACTGGTGATACGCAACTGTAGACCGATTGGATATGCTAATGCAACTAAACCAGGAGATTGCTATAAAAAATGCTATGTACAAGGATCGGTGGGCAATCAGCAACTAGCTCACTGACTGTCTCAGCTTTGATTTGCAAATTAAAGTTTAACACTTCTTGAAGAATCTTCTGCGTCTCCTGGTCGTTTGTGGGGCACAAGAAACCACGACACGGGCTGCCCCACACAATCCTTGCGGATTTGATCTGACGTAAACGCTACATTTCACTGTATGTTTTGATTACATGTGACAAATAAAGCCCATCTTTCTTTCATCTTTCTCCAAGATAATGACTTTGTTTGTCTGTGTACGAGTCCCTAGCAGCGGCTCAAAGATCAGAAAGTCTGCTTTGCAGCTGCTCAGGACAAAACATGATGTGGACCCTTGCATCCGTTTCCAGACTTGTTTTGCCAATGCACAATCCACTAGGCTGGGGATGATCAGCTCACTTCTATCTCAAGGGCAGGCGCATTGGAAGGATCTCAACTGTCTACTGGTTTCGGCAAACAGTCCTTCAGCTCTTACTACAAAATTCAGATACATGGATTCTACTTTATAACGGTGTTGTGAATGTTAGTTCATTGGATACTTGTTAGACAGCTATTCTATTTCTCACAACCCAGTACTCTTAGATTCTATGACCAAAAGCCCGCAATTAGGATCCTCTAAAAGTTTGGTTCACTAAAAACATGATGGAAAAGGACCCACAGTAGCTAGCCCACTTCTAGAATATATTGTACCACAAACTACACAGTTCAGGTACAACCTTCCAGCTGATATCAACTGTAACAATGGGAACTCGCTGGAAACCTGGAGAAGCAGAGTAAAGTTTTGCTTTGTTTTTACTCATTCATGGCATATAAAAATCAGTGTGCTTCACAATATCATTGATTCTTAACAACCCTCTGAGAAAACTTAGCTATCCAGGCAATTTAGGGAAATTGAAAGTTGGAAAGCAAATGGTGATCTTGCTGTTGGTGTTCCAGACACTGATAGCAAAAACACATTTAACTCAAAGAAAACCACATTACAATGCTTTGTACTCTACCAAAATGATATTTAACTCTTAATGAGTATCACTACAACTCAATTATCTGATCTTCATCATATATGGAAACTTGCTATGTTCAAATTAGCTGACGTATTTCATACATTACAATAGTAATGGCACTTCAAAATTATTCCAGTAAATTAGAATGCTTCAAGATTGCTTTAGGCTGTGGAAGGGTCTCTGCCCAAAACATCAGCTGTTTACTCCTTTCCATAAATGCTTCTTGGCCTGCTGAGCTCTTTGCATGTAATACAAATCTGTCTCTCTTTACATTGCATTGAATGGATCTCATTAGATCTGCTGGGTATATGGAATGCAGCACTCATAATTCCATAAGACCGTAAGACTTAGGAGCAGAATGCAGCCATTTGGCCCATCAAATCTGCTCCGCCATTCTATAGCAGCTGATTTATTATTGCTCTCAATCCCATCCTCCTGCCTTTTTCCCCAAAGCCTTTGACACCCTGATTAATCAAGAACATAAAAACCTTTGCCTTAAATATATCCAATGATCTGGCCTGAACAGCTGTTTGTGGCAATGAATTCCACAAATTCAGCACCCTCTGGCTAAAGAAATGTTTCCTCATCTCTGTTATAAATGGACAACCCTCAATTCTAAGGTTGTGCCCTCCGCTCCAAGACTCCCCAACATTCTCTCCATATGCATATTAAATAGGTTTCAATGAGAGCTTCTGCATTACCCTGAGTACAGGCTCAGAGCAATCAAATGCTCCTCATATGTTAACCCTGTCATTCTTGTGAACTTCCTCTGGACTCTCTCCAACACCAGCACATCTTTTCTTATGTAACTCTTGCTTTGGATAGTGGCTTAATATAGGGGGTGATAGCCCCCGGCCTGGCCAGACTTATGAAATCTCATTTGGGTGGATGCTGCGCAATGTGTCCCGTTACAAATCAGTACCCCGAAATAACTAACAGTACACAATATGCGATTAAACCATTGAGCTTTATAATTTTACTTTGACTATATGGTTAGTAAAGAAACAAAATAAAAGGACCCAATCTTATGAAACAGTCTATTGCAAAAGGTTGGAGCTCACTGAGAAGCCGATTGTCCACCATCAAGCTCCTCCAATCGTCCCTGCCCTTCGGACCCTCGCTCCAAGTCCACCCCATCCGATGGTCTACCAACTCTCTCCATTCGCGTCTTCTCTCCTCATCTCTCCCCGGCCAACGACCGTGAAAATCTCTCTTCCAGACTCACAAGAGAGACCAACAGCATTCCAAACCCCGTTATCTCTAGTCATAATCCAAACATTGCTGCTGCAGAGAAACCATTACATTAGCAGTGAAACCCTACAGCATTCTACACTCTCCCCCCCACCGAACTTAGTCATGTCCTTGTGACGTCGAGATAATTCGCCAAACCTTCCTACAAAACACAAAACCGAATCCAGGTGTAAAAGGCAGTGACATAGCTCCCCAACACAGTAGGGGTCTCACTCTGTTCCCCTGGTGCTATGTCAGTCAACCTATCCAGTGGTCTCCTAATTCTCTGAGACTTCCACACCCCATCATCTAACTTTTAAGGTTCCAACTCTACTGGGGGTAGTTCTGGTCTACCTGGCGAGGCCTCCCCCGACCTATCACTCATGACCACCTGCAACTCGGAGCCCTCTGTCCCGTGATCAAACCCACTTCCTCCCCTGCAGAGTCCCACAGATAGCAACAACCCCCCCCCCCCCCCCCCACACTTCACCTGTCTCAATGGGCGAAGGACTGAGAGTCTCTTCCTCAATCAATGGGGGATTAGTGAAAGGCCGGAGAGGCCAGCATTGGGCATTTTCATGTCTTACAAGGCGCGGAACGGAAGACTGTGTGGCACGCCACTCCTCACACAGACACTTCACAGTATTTTTCTTTATTTTACGAAGTTGAGTTGCGAGGTCAAACCTCAACCGAGCATGGATAGAAAGCGTACTCGGGTACAGCCCTACTGGATTCGAACCTGGGGACCTCTGTTCCGGAGCCCAGTGCTGATGTCACTGCGCCACCAGTCGACGTCATCATCGGCATATACCACACATCCAGGTCCTGGTCCTCCAAATCAGTAACCCTCTCAGGGGTGGGGTCCAGCCTAACTCGCCTGTTGGGGGCCCGGTAGTCACCCATGTTTCCGCAGAGTCCTCTTACTAGGTGTAGGCTCCAAGTCGGGCTCTGGGTCGACCTGCACCTCTTGTCCCAGGGGCAACAGGTAGTTCCGATGCAGAACCTTGATAGGCCCATTCCCATCCTCTGGTTTCACCCGGAAAACTGATACATTTGGCGTCTGACTCTCCACTATATAGTGTGTAGCCACCCAGTGGTCATCCAACTTATGCTTTCCAGGTAGCCCCAAATTCCTTATGAGGACTCTGTCTCCCGGCAGGAGTTGAGAGAACCTCACCTTTTGATCATACTTCCTCTTATTCCCTTGATTCTGCTTGGCAGCTGCAACCCCAGCTAATTCCTAAGCCCTTTTCAACTCTCTTCTCATGTCAGACACATACTTCGGATAAGTTTCAGTGGTAAGTCACCCTTGTCAGTCCCAAAGGTCAATGGGCAAACTTGCCTCACGCTCAATCATCAGATAATATGGCGAGTACCCAGTAGCTTCATTTCATGTACAATTGTTACAGTGAACCAGATGTCCAACATGTTGACTCCACCTGCTCTTCTTGCTGATCTCCAGGGTCCCGAGCATGTCTAGCACACTCCCTGTGGATGACAGGGAGTTGTCCTCGACTTCTCGACTCCAAGAATGCCCAGTAACTCATGAATGAGCTTACTCTCAAAATCCCGTCCCTGATCACTATGTATCCACCTGGGAAGGCCATAATAGACAAAATACTTATCCCATAACACTTTGGCCACTGTGGCCACCCTCTGGTCCTTGGTAGGAAAACCCTGTGCATATCTGGTGTAGTGGTCCGTGATGACTAAGACATTCACCGTGTTGGTGGCATCAGGTTCTATTGACAGGAAATCCATACACACCAAGTCCAGAGGCCCCACACTCTGCAGGTGAGACAAGGGAGCTGCTCGCGTAGGAAGTGTCTTCTGTCATATGCAGCGAATGCATGACCTGCAGTATTCTTCGACCTCCGACTTCGTTCAGGGCCAGTAAAACCGGTCTCTGAGCAATCCATAGGTCTTTTTAAACCTCAAATGTCCAGAATCATCATGAAGTGATTTCAACACAATCTTCCGATACTTCTCCGGCAGAACCAGCTGGCAACAGTGGAGTCGGTCTGGGGGTGACGTGTCCCGGTATAAGATCTGGTTCTTCAACTCCACCTGAGGCCATTCTCGTAGTAATAGAGCACGGACGTGTGTTTCGTCCTCTTTCCCTGGGCTATGTCTCCCTTTTCAACTGCTGTCCAAATGGTACCGATGCCCGGATCATCTCGCTGAGCAGCAGCCACTTCCCCCGAGCTCAATTCTGGCAGCTGGTTTGTCTTCAGAGCAGTCAGGTTACAATAAACTTGGAAGATGGCATCATTAGAAGCCCCCAAATGATCCACCGCTCATTCCTGCCCCTCCTTTTCCTCTGCCTTCACGGTGATGGCAAACTGACACATGGCCTTCACCCCAGGGGCAGGAACACTCTCCCACTCCTCGTCCCTGTCCAGTCCCTCATGCACCCGTCGGGACAAAGCATCAGCATGAATGTTCCAGCTTCCTGGCCAGTATGTCAGGCTGAAATCACAGGCAGACAACTCTGCCAACCACTGATGGCCTGCGGCATCCAGTTTCGCCGAGGTCAGGATATAAGTTCGGAGGTTGTTGTCCATCCTCACCTCAAACTTGGCCCCATAGAGGTAGTCACTCAGCTTATCCACCACCGCCCATTTCAACGCCAGGAACTCCAACTTGTGAGTGGGATAGTTTTTCTCAGGGGCGACAGACTCTGGCTGACAAATGCAATGGGCCTCAAACTGGATCCCTGATCCTGATACAGGACCCTCTCGGCTGGCATCCGTGTGCAGTACGTATGGTAATCGACGGTCCGCAAAAGCCAGCACCGGCGCCTGGGTCAGCAGCTCCTTCAGCGACTGCAAGGCCTCCTCACAATTTGCAACCCACCTCGATCCAAAGGCCTCTGACAGGCTAAGATACTCTTCACCCTCCTGTCCTTTTCTCCCCCTCCCTTTCTTCCCCAAGGGAGGGTAACCACACAGAAGCTGATTCAAATGGTGGCTCACCTTGGCGTAGCCTATCACACAGTACCACAGAACCCGAGGAATGAGCGCAGAGCGCTCACAGTCTAGGGTCTTGGCCAAGTGGTAACCACCTTGATGTTAGCTGGGTCTGTAGCTAACCCATCCCATGAGACTATGTATCCAACAAAGCTAACAGACGTTTGGCAGAACTGGCACTTGTCCAGGCAAAGTTTTAACCCTTCAGCTTTCAGATGGCCCAGCACCTTCAGTAGCCTCGCTTCACATTCTTCCAAGGTGGATCCAAATACTATGAGGTCATCCAGATACACCAACACCTCAAGCAAGTTCATATCCCCCACCGTCTTCTCCATGACCCGCTGGAAGGATGTAGGAGCTCCTGAGACGCCCTGGGGCATCCTTTCGAACTGGAAAAATCCTAGTGGACATATAAATGCCATTTTCTCTTTATTGGCCTCACTCATGGGGATCTGTTAATATCCACTCCTCAAGTCCAGCACACTGAACCACTTTGCACCACTCAGACAGGCCAGCGCATCTTCAATCCTCGGGACAGTATACTGGTCAGGGACGGTATGCCTGTTCACAGTCCTACAGTCCACACACATCTGTACCTTCCCATTCTTCCTTCGGGCCACTACTATTGGGGCTTCGGGACTCGGTGATGATCCCAGCTTCCTTCAACTTACACAAATGCTGCAGAATATCTCCCACCTCTGCAGAGGCCAGTCGCCGCTACCTTTCTCTGAACGGGGTATCTTCAGTCACTCGGATAGAGTGACGAGTGCTCTTGGAACAACCCACATCAAACTCACCAATGGAAAAGACACCTTCCAGCTTCAACATCTTCTCTACCAGCCTCCTCTTCCAACCCGCAGGAACTGGGGAGTCCCTGAAATTGAATGACTCAGCGGTCAACTTTCCCTCCTTTTCCTATAGTTTCTCCCCGGCGTGTCTCACAGGGGCACTAGACATTACCGTCACTGAGTGTTATGATGGAAATGAGAAAGATTCTTTGGGTCTCAAGGGCAACAGCTCTGGACACACAGTTTTAATAATAAGGAGTTTATTTACAAGGGGAGAAAAGGCTTGGGAACAACACAAGCGGCTACAATATTCGCACAAATGCATTTAGAATAGAGGAGCATGGGAAAAGTCAGGTCTGCAGTACAATACACGGGAAAACGGTGTGGGGATAGAGTACAGGTACACATACAAGCAAGGGAAAACTAACTACAATACCTGCCCCACTTGGCTATGGGAAAGCACGGCTCTTTGCTAAAGTAACAACAATAAACACTCCCACAACCCTATTCAATGCACACCTTACCACATGTCTCCAGCGCTGTTCTGCAGTCTTCAGCCTGGAGTGAAGCAGGGTGGTCCCTCGAGGATGGCAAAAGAGAGCGAGCCAAGCACATGTAGCACCCTTTATAGGTCAGGGGGCCAATGGCTTGGTGCTAGACAGGTTAATCCAATTAAGGTGGCCAATGGTTAAGTGTGCATTGATCAGTTGGGAGGGGCGAAATGTTGACTGGCAGGTGGTGTGACCTCCGACCAGGTGAGGGCAGTGCTGTCACGTGACAGGCACGGCTCTCTGGTTACACTGGGAACAAATGTGCCGGGGCATCCCCCGTTTGATGACCTCCATCTATTCGTAGCGACACACTGGAGCAAGGACCCACTAAGCCTTCAGGAATTGGGCTTTTCGCTTTTATGGGATCCTTGATACATGGCTGGAAAGGTGTTCCCCCAGAGACACCAGGCCGTTCCCTCACTGGGCCTCCACTAAGTTTTCCCAACGACTCTCCCTGCTGAGGTACCCGGGGGCTCCCTCTCCTTCAGGCGTGACACCTGCTGCCAGCAGCCCTCCACATTGTTCGTCCCCTCGGGGAATCCGCCCACCCCATCAGCTCCATCATATGGGGGGGGGGGGGGTTCATTCCCACTGATGACAGCCGACATATCTCCGTTCTCAACGCTGCCACAATCTCCTCTACCGCTCCCCGGGATAGGCTATCTGTGGTCACTTCACTGCAGGGGACTACTACTGAGGACTGTACCCTGCTGACTGAGTCCTCCTGCACCTCCACCGTGTTCTCCTCTTCCCGTATCTCTCTGATCAGCTCAACAAAAGATGGGGGGGCATCTTACGAGACTGTCGGAGACCCCAAGCAATCAGGTCCTGGGATTGGGCGCCCTGACTATCTGGTCCATTCTTAACTGTTCCACCTCAGCTGTCTGGTATTGGGGGTATGGTATTGATGTGGATGTGGATAGAGAAGTGGTTGGCAGACAGGAAGCAAAGAGTGGGAGTAAACGGGACCTTTTCAGAATGGCAGGCAGTGACTAGTGGGGTACCGCAAGGCTCAGTGCTGGGGCCCCAGTTGTTTACAATATATATTAAAGATTTAGACGAGGGAATTAAATGCAGCATCTCCAAGTTTGCAGATGACACGAAGCTGGGCGGCGGTGTTAGCTGTGAGGAGGATGCTAAGAGGATGCAGGGTGACTTGGATAGGTTAGGTGAGTGGGCAAATTCATGGCAGATGCAAATTAATGTGGATAAATGTGAGGTTATCCGCTTTGGTTGCAAGAACAGGAAAACAGATTATTATCTGAATGATTAGGAAAAGGGGAGGTGCAACGAGACCTGGGTGTCATTGTACACCAGTCATTGAAGGTGGGCATGCAGGTACAGCAGGCGGTGAAAAAGGCAAATGGTATGTTGGCATTCATAGCAAAAGGATTTGAGTACAGGAGCAGGGAGGTTCTACTGCAGTTGTACAAGGCCTTGGTGAGACCGCACCTAGAGTATTGTGTGCAGTTTTGGTCCCCTAATCTGAGGAAAGACATTCTTGCCATAGAGGGAGTACAGAGAAGGTTCACCAAATTGATTCCTGGGATGGCAGGACTTTCATATGAAGAAAGACTGGATCGACTAGGCTTATACTCACTAGAATTTAGAAGATTGAGGGGGGATCTTAATGAAACGTATAAAATTCTAAAGGAATTGGACAGGCTAGATGCAGGAAGAATGTTTCTGATGTTGGGAAAGTCCAGAACAAGGGGTCACAGTTTAAGGATAAAGGGGAAGCCTTTTACGACCGGGATGAGGAAAAACTTCTTCACACAGAGAGTGGTGAATCTGTGGAATTCTCTGCCACAGGAAACAGTTGAGGCTGGTTCATTGGCTATATTAAAGAGGAAGTTAGATATGGCCTTTGTGGCTAAAGGGATCAGGGGGTATGGAGAGAAAGCAGGTACAGAGTTCTGAGTTGGATGATCAGCCATGATCATACTGAATGGCGGTGCAGGCTCGATGGGCCAAATGGCCTACTCCTGCACCTATTTTCTATGTTTCTATGTCTGAATGACCCTTCTGCACTGCAAGCAATTTAGCTGCCTCTCTAGCCAAAAAATAAAAGCAGAAAGCTTCTCCCCCTTCTCCTAATGCATGTTCTGAAAAACACACACAAAATGCTGGTGGAACACAGCAGACCAGGCAGCATCTATAGGGAGAAGCGCTGTCGACGTTTTGGGCCGAGACCCTTCGTCAGGACTGTTCTGAAACCCCGCCATGAGCTCCATTGTGCTTCCAGATGGGCCAAAAGCATTTTCCGGTGCTTTCATGTAATCAACAGCTGTCGCTATGAGAGATTGCAACCTAACAGCTCTCACATCAGCAGCCCGCCCATTCAAACTCTCAACCAATCTCTGTCGCTTTACATCATCAGAGCACTGCCACTCACCTAACAACTGAGAAGTCCACTCCACCCAAGTCTCATACACCTCCTCCCCCTTAGGGGTGGGTGTTTTTCCAGAGAATAGGCAGAGCCTGCCATAGCTGGGACTTTGAATCAGGTTTTTCCACTTATTCGCCAGAGAAGTAAGGGCAGATACTAACTCAGAATTTTTAATCTTCACTGGGGGACATGGACTAATTAGACATTCCAAATCCGACCACTCTTTCCCCTCACTCCTCAGAAATGAGAGAACCCTGTCTTTGAAATCTCCACCCCCAGCTGCCTCAGCGCTGGTCTGCATTAAGATGAGAGCTGTGCCAGCCATTTTATCAAACCTCCGCCCACAATCACAATTTTAACAGTACTTAACAGGCGAATTAACGATTCATCCAGAGTACAAATAGCTGCCCCACTGGTTCATTGCTCAGGGTAATCACACAGCATCCAATCGAATCAATCCCAGATGAGCCCCCACAATTGTAACTCTCACTTCGGGTAGTGGCTTAATATAGAGGGTGATAGCCCCTGGCCTGGCCAGACTTAAGAAATCTCGTTCAGGTGGATGCAGCATGATGTGTCCCCTGTTACAAATCAGTACCCTGAAATAACAAATAGTACACAAAATGTGATTAAATGATTGAGCTTTATGGTTCTTACTTTGACTATATGGTTAGTAAAGAAACAATTTTCATAAAACAGTCTAAGGTGCAATGTTGGACCTCACTGATGAGGCCATTTGTCCACCATTAACCTCCTCCAATCGTCTCTGCCCTTCCGTCCCTCGCTCCAAGTCCACCCCATCCAGTGTTCTACCATCTCTCTCCATTGACATCTTCTCTCCTCATCCCTCCCCGGCCAAAGACAGCGAAAATCTCTCTTCCAGACTCACGAGAAAGAACAACAGCATTCCAAACCCCGTTATCTCTAGTCATAACCCAAACATTGCTGCTACAGAGAAGCCATTACATTATCAGTGAAACCTTACAGCATGTTACATACACGGCAGTGAACCCCTACAGCATGTTACACTTAGATAAGGAGCCCAAAACTGCTCACAATATTCCAAGTGTGGCCTTACAAAGTCTCAGCATTACATCCTTGCTTTTGTATTCTAGTCCTCTCAAAATGCCTTCCTTGCTACTGACTCAACCTGTAAATTAACCTTTAGGGAATCCTGCATGAGGACTCTCAAGTCCCTTTGCACCTTTGGGTTTTGAATTTTCTCCCCATTTAGGAAATAGTCTACAACTTTATTCCTTCTGCCAAAGTACATAACCATGCTCTCATTATTCCATCTGCCACTTCGTTGCCCATTCTTCCAATCTAAGACTTTCCCTCAGCACCATGCTTCCTCAACACTACTTGCCCTCCAACTATCTTCATATCATCTGCAAACTCGGCCACAAAGCCATCAATTCTTTCATCCAAATCATTGACATATAACATGAAAAGGTTCCAACACTGACCCCTGTGGAACAACACTAGTCACCAGCAGCCATCCAGAAAAGGTCCTTTTGTTCCCACTCTTTGCATCCTGCCTGTCAGCCAATCTTCTTTCCATGCTGGCATCTTTCCTGTAATACCATGGGCTCTTACCTTGCTAAGCAGCCTCATGTGCAAAGGCCTTCTGAAAATCCAAATAACCAACATCCACTGACTCTCCTTCATCTATCCTTTCTGTTATTTCCTCAGTGTCTTTTCACCCTTGCATTTTCTTAAATGAACCCAGGAAGCTTCTGCATTTTCCGATCCTGTGGAAACACTGTGGAAAGTAAAATGGCAGATCATTGGTAATCACCATTTTATGTGGCAATTAATTTGTTTTGCACAAGTTTACTTTACTTTTTACAAAATTTAGCTGTTGATTTGTGAAACATAATTTACTAAGATTTTAACATTGAATTTATATTTTCTGAATATAAGCTTACAAGTAAACACTTGGGTGCCGCAGTGGCGTAGGGTGAGCGTGACGCTATGTCAGCTCAGGACATCAGAGTTCAGAGTTCAACTCTGACATCATCTGTAAGAAGTTTGCACATCCTCCCCTATGAACACATGGGTTTCCTCTGGATGCTCCAGTTTCCTCCCATAGTCCAAAGATGTATTGGTTAAAAATTCACAGGTTCAAAGTCTAATTATTATCAAAGTATGCATGCATATTGATAATACCCTGAGATTTATCTTCCCAACAGACAGTCACGAAACAAAGAGAAACATCAACCTCCCCCCACACACACAAGAAAATCAAATCGTGCAATGGCAACCAAAAAAAAACAAGCAAACAACACAGAATATAAAAAACAAAACTGCAAGAGTTCTGACTAAGTTTAGCTTAGTGTCCATAATCTACAGATTGCCCCAATTCAAAATCACCCAAAATAGCAACAAAAAAAGGAGCGACCAGAAATCAGAAACATATCATAATGTGAACTACAGAGTCTAATCCACAAACCGCATCGATTAGACCTTACTCAGCACCATCCTCCGACGCCTCGAGGGAGAGAGATCATTCGAGTGCAGAGATCTTCCTTCAGGAGCAGTGAGTGAGAGGGAGAGAGAAAGACCATCACACACAGGCACCTTCCCCTGGCAGGAGTGAGCAAGAGGCTGGTAGACAGCACTGAACACCTGCTCACCTTCCACACTCTCCTCGATGATTTCAATCTTCCTCTGCACTTTAATCAGGGGCGAGATCAGTGAGAAATTGAGTCAATCAAGGACTCGTGCCCCACCTCCAGGCTTCTTGGCCTGGAGGCTACACGCTTCGCTTGAAGCCTCACGGAACTTCTCAGTAACAGCAAAGAGCCAGATCACTCCATCGGCCCGAAAACACAATATCAAAATGTAGATCACAGGGTTAACTAATTATTGTAAATTATCCTGTGGTTAGGCTAGGGTTAAATCAGTGGGTTGCTGGCAATGTGGCTTAAAGGGCCAGAACGGCCTATTCCACACTGTACCTCAAAATTAAATTAAATTAATTAGTTAATTAATTAATTAATCAGATAAATAAATAGATGTATAGATAGACAGATAGATAAATAAATAGATAAATAAAAAGTCATTCAATAAATAGATAGATAGATAGATAGATAAATGAGGGTGTATGCTTATTTGCCCTTGAAAGCAGTGTATTTAACTTAGATATATTGGCTGCAGGACTGAGGTAGGTAAGAAATGGGGATTAGAAGTAGGTGAAATTCACCTTCCTTCTGATAGCATCATTCCTGAATTTGGCCTGAAACTGTCAAAATCGAGTAAAATTGGTCACGATATCAAGGCAGTATAACTCAATGTTCCTTCAATAGTTTATTGTACTCACAAATACGAGTGCTAGCCTGTTTTTCCTTTACATTTTAACTTTTAGTGTCTCTCTCAATTCATCGTTCCATCCAGATGATGGTAAAGAGGCATACAGGATTGAAATAGTTTGGCTGATTGAGTGTTGCCGCACAACAATCTTGCATTCAACATCAGCAAGATCAGGGAAGTGATTGTGGGCTTCAGGAAGGGGAAGTCAGTAAAACACGTACCAATCTTCACTGAGGGGTGAGCAGTTTCAGGTTCCTGGGCGTCAACATCTCAACCAATCTGCACTGACTGGTCTCTTGATGAGGAAGTCAAGAATCTAGTTACAGAGAGACGTACAGGAGCCCAGATTTTGAAGCTTGTTGATCAGTACTGAGGAGATGGTGATGTTGAATGCTGAGCTGTAATCAGTTATCTGAAATCTGACGTATGTATTGTTGTTGACCAGGTGGTCCAGCATGGAGAGTCAGGGAAATTGATTGTAGACTGCTAAAATTTTCACTCAGTCTTGTAACCCTTGTGTGCTTTTGATAATGCCAATTTTATCTTAATCTTTATATTTGTTTTTAAGTCTGCAAGCAATTTTGTCCTTTCACTCTGTTTCAGTGAGTCCATTGTCCTAAAAGGGCCTTTGGATGCTTTGACTGCTGATAGGCAAGAGTAGTTTGATTAGGGATAAGATGATCTTTAAATGGAGTGTTAAAGTGAATCTGTTAGATAGACATAAAAGATCTTTTGTAAGTGCCCACACTACCTCCATCGTAAACGCTGGAAATCCAAAGCAGCACATATAAAATGCTGGAGGAACTCAGCAGGTCAGGTAGCATCTATCGAAATGAATACACAGTCAATGTTTCAGCCCGAGACCCTTCTTCAGGAAAAAATCTTACACTCCAGCAACAATTTAAGAATGAACATTTTCAAAGACTTTGGGTGCGGAATCCATACATTGTCAAACCATGGTTGCCTATGGGTTTTTCAGTGTTGTGGATAGTCAGGCCTCAGGGATCCAGTATTTTTTGTGTGTGTTACAAATGTGTTCCAACTACTCCCCATTCTATTTATCTGAATGAATATCTTCCCTGACATTTTCTTCAATTTACAAACTGTTAAAAGATCATCCAAAAATGCCTTTGACTATCACACCTTGCTGGGACAAGAAACTTGGTCAATCCTAATGTGTGAAGGCTGCAAAAGTGCCTTTAAACCACTTGATCTTCAGATGTAGGTTTTCTTTGAGTTAGGTGCCCTCCTGCTGCAACTTTTGTGATAGGATTATATCCCAAGTGACTATGCCTTGACTTTTAAAATAATTGGTTAATTTCGAAACAACCATGCCTAATTTTGCTGAAACAAAACTACAAAATTAACTTTTATGGTTCCTTCCTTTACCATTGCTTTTTTTTGTCACCGTCAAATATAACAAATAGATCATGATGATAATTAGATCAAAGTCAAAGTGAAGCTACAAACACAAAATGCTGGAGGAACTTAGCATGTCAGGCAACATCTAAGGAGAGGAATAAAGGGACGACATTTTTGGGCTGAGACCCTTCATCAAAGTTGAGTTTATTGTCATATGCACAAGTACATGTACAGTTACAACAAGGGAAATTCTGCAGATGCTGGAAATCCAAGCAACACACAAAAAAAATTGCTGGAGGAACTCAGCAGGCCAGGCAGCATCTATGAAAAAGAGTACAAAAGGGTCTCAGCTGAAATGTTGACTGTAGTACTGAGTTCCTCCAGCATTTTGTGTGTGTGTTACGTATACAGTATTCACAGGTGCAACGAAAAACTTACTTGCAACAGCATCATGGGGACATAGCATCATTCACAAGAAAAACATTCATTAAAATTAAGGATTTTTTACAAGAAAGAACACAATTAGAACAAAAAAGTCCATTTCAGTACAAAGTGATTAAAGTGGTCAAAGTATTGTTATAGTGATTTGGTTTAAGAACTGAATGGATTGTCTGTACAACATTCTAAAGGGGGGGGGGGGGGTGAGCAGCCAGATATCTTGGTACATATTGGTACCAATGACATAGGAAGGAAAAGAGAGGAGATCCTAAAGAGAGAATTTAGAGAACTAGGCAGGAAGCTGAAAACAGGACCTCCAGGGTAAAAATCTCTGGATCGCTGCCTGTGCCACGTGCCAGTGAAGGCAAAAATAGGGTGAACTGGCAAATGAGTGGGTGGCTGAGCAACTGGTGCAGGGAGCAAGGTTTCAGATTTCTGGATAATTGTGGAAGGTATGACCTGTCCAAAAGAGTCAGGCTGTACCTGAACCCAAAGGGGACCAATATCCTTGCAGGCAGGATTGCTGGAACTGTTGGGGAGGGTTTTAACTCAGCAGGCCAGGGGGTGGGAACCAGGATGATAGAGCTGAGGATAGGGATGTTGGTTTACAAGCAGAAGTAGTTATGGTGAGACTGTTACAAAGGACAGGCAGATGTTAGGGCAAAATTGCTGTCAATCAATGGGTTGCATTGTAAAGGGGGACAGCATTGAACAGAGTGACAAATACAGGACTGAAGGTGTTATATTTGAATGCACGCAGTATATAAACTAAGATGGATGATCTGGTAGTAAAGTATGATACTGCGGGTAGCATGAGGTCATAGCTAAAATACATTGTACTTGAGAGCAAAATATCCAGGGACACACAACCCACTGAAAGGATAGGCAGGTAGGCAGAGGAGGAGGAGTGGGTTTGCTGCTAGAAAATGAAGTGAAATCTTTAGAAAGAGATCGGAAGGTGTAGAATCCTTGTGGGTAGAGTTAAGAAACTGCAAGGATAAGAAATCCCTGATTGGAGTTATTTACAGGCCTTTGAAAAGTAGCTAGGATGTAGTCTTCAAATTACAATGGGAGATAGAAAAAGTATGTCAAAAGCAATGGTACATTAGTCATGGGGGATTTCAATATGCGGGTAGAGTAACAAAATTAAGCTGATGCTGGATTCCAAGAGAGAGAATATGTGGCATGCCTCCAGGATTTATTTTTGGAGCAGCTTCTGGTTGAGCCCACTGAGGCAATTGGCAAATCTGGATTGGGTGTTGTGTATTGAACTAGTTATGATTAGGGAGCTTAAGGTAAAGGAACCTTTACGAAAAAGTGATCATAATATAACAAAGTTCACCCTGCAGTTTGAGAGGGAGAAGCTGAAGTCAGATGTATCACTATTACAGTGGAGTAAAGGGAAATACAGGGGCATGAGAGAGGAGTTGGCCAAAGTTGATTGGAAAAGAACACTAGCAGGGATAACAGCAGAACAGCAATGGCTGGAATTTCTGGGAGCATCTTGGAAGCCACAGGATAGATACATTCCAAAGACGAAGAAATGTTCTAAAGGCAGGGTGATGCAACCATGGCTGACAAGGGACATTAAAGCAAAAGAGAGGGCAATTAACAAAGAAAAAATTAGGAAATTGCAAACTTTTTAAAAAACCAACAGAAAGCAACTAAAAAATCATAAGGGCGGGAAAGATAAAATATGAAGGTGAGCTGGCCAACAATATCAAAAATGATACCAAAAGATTTTTCAATATATAGACGGTGAGCGGAGAGTAGATATTGGACTGCTGGAACATGGCACTGGAGAGATGGTAACAGGGGACATGGAAGTGGCAGACAAACTGAATAAGTATTTTGCATCAGTCTTCACTGTGAAAGACCCTAGTAATATGCCAGAAATTTGAGAGCATTAGGCAGAAGTGAGTGCAGTTCTTATTACACGGGACATGGTGTTTAGGAAACTGAAAGGTTTAAAGGTAGATAAGTCACCTGCACCTGACGGACGATACCCCAGGTTTCTAAAAGATGTAGCTGAAGAGATTGTGGAGGCACTAGTAACGATCTTTCAAAAATTAATAGATCCTGGCATGGTTTCAGAGGACTGGAAAATTGCAGATGTCATTCCACTGTTCAAGAAGAGAGGGATGCAGATGAAAGGAAATTTATAGGCCAGTTAGTCTGATCTCAGTGGTTAGGAAGATGTTGGAGTTGATTGTTAAAGGTCTGGTTTCCAGGTACTTGGAGGCACATGACAAAATAGGGCAAAGTCAGCATGGTTTCCTTAAGAAAATATCTTATCTGACAAATCTGTTGGAATTCTTTGAGGAAATAACAAGCAGGATAGACAAAGGAGAATCAGTGGATGTTGTGTACTTGGATTTTCAGAAGCCCTTTGACAAGGTATGAGGCTGCTAAACAAGGTAATAGCCCAGGGTGTAACAGAAAGATTCTTGGAAGGATAGAGTCTTGGCTGATTAGCAGGAAGCAAAGAATGGGAATAAAGGGGACCTTTTCTGATTGGCTGCCTGTGTCTAGTGGTGTTCTGCTGGGGTCATGCTGGGACCACTTCTTTTTACGTTTTATGTCAATGATTCTCGGGTCGGAGAACTTGGAAAAAAGTGACACAACAGACTTTGTCATAGAAAATAACAGGGAACATAGAAATTAACAGCACATTACAGACCCTTCATCCCACAATATTGTGCTGACTACATAATCTACTCTAGAAACTGCCTAGAAATACCCTGCTGCATAGCCCTCTATTTTTCTAAGCTCCATGTACCTACCTAAGAGCCTCTTAAAAGACCCTATTGTATCTACCTCCATCACAGTCGACGGCAGTGCATTCTATGCACCCATCACTCTCTTTGTGAAAAATTTACCCCTGACATCCCCTCTATACCTACTTCCAAGCACCTTAAAACTATGCCCCCTCGTGTTAGCCATTTCAACCCTGGGGAAAAGCCTCTAGCTATCTACACGATCAATGCCTCTCATCATCTTATACACCTCTATCAGGTCACCTCTCATCCTCCGCCGCTCCAAGGAGAAAAGGCTGAATTCACTCAACCTTTTCTAATAAAGCATGCTCCCCAATCCAGGCAACATTCTTGTAAATCTCCTCTGCACTCTTTCTATAGTATCCACATCCTTCCTGTAGTGAGGTGACCAGAGCTGAACACAGTACTCCAAGTGGGGTGTAACTAAGGTCTTATCACACTGTAACATTACCTCAAGGCTTTTGAACTCAGTCCTGTGGTTGATGAATGCCAACGTACCATATACCTTCTTAACTTGTGCAGCTGCTTTGTATGTCATATCGACTTGGACCCTAAGATCTCTCAGATCCTCCACATACCAAGAGTCTTACCATTAATACAATATTCTGCCTTCAAATTTGACCTACCAAAATGAATCACTTCACACTTACCTGGGTTGAACTCCACCTGCCACTTCTCAGCCCAGTTCTGCATCCTATCGATTCAATCCGTTGTAACCTCTGACAACCCTCTAGATTATCCATAACACCCCCACCTTTTGTGTCATCAGCAAACTTACTAACTCACCCCTCTATTTCTTGATCCAGGTCATTAATAAAAATTTCAAAGAGGAGTGGTCCCAGAATAGATGCCTGTGAAACACCACTGGTCCCCAACCTCCATGCAGAATACAGACCATATACAACCACTCTTTGCCTTCTGTGCGCAAGCCAGTTCTGGATCCACAAAGCATGGTCCCCATGGATTCCATGCCTCCTTACTTTTTCAATAAGCCTTGCATAGGTTACCTTATGAAGTGCCTTGCTGAAATCCATATACACTACATCCACTGCTCTACCTTCATCAATGTGTTTTGTTACATCCTCAAAGAATTTAATCAGGCTCATAAGGCATGACCTGCCCTTGACAAAACCATGTTGACTATCCCTAATCAGATTATGTCTCTCCAAATGCTCATAATTCCTGCCTCTCAGGATCTTCTTCAACAATTTGCCCACCACTGAAGTAACACTCACTGGTCTAAAATTTCCTGGGTTATCTCTACTCCCTTTCTCGAACAAGGGACCAACATTTGCAACCCTCCAATCCTCAGGTACATCTCCCGTACCTATCGATTTTCGCTAGCGGCTCAGCAATCTCCTCCCTCACCCCCCAAAAGAAGCCTGCAGTATATTTGGCCCGGTCTTGGTGACATATCTAACAATGCTTTTCAAAAATTCCAGCACATCCTCTTTTCTAATGTCTATATGTTCAAGTGTTTCAGTCTGCTGAACTGAAACACTTCCCACAATTGCTAAAGTCCTTTTCACTGATGAATACTAAAGTAATATATTCATTAAGTACATCTGCTACCTCCTCCGACTCCATGCGGACGTTTCCACTATTGAACTTGATTGGTCCTATTCTCACACATTCATCTTCTTGCTCTTCACATACTTGCAGAATGCCTTGGGGTTTTCTGTAATCCTACTCACCAAAGCCTTCTCAAAGCCCCTTCTGGCTCACCTAATTTCATTCTTGAGCTGCTTGCTGACACCCCTAGATTTTCTAGAGCTCTCACAATGTCAAGTTTCTTGAACCTTTCATAAGCTTTTCTTTTCTTCTTAACTAGATTTTCTACATCGTTTGTACACCATGGTTCTTTTACCTACCATCCTTTCCCTGCCTCAATGGAACATACCAATGCAGAATGCCATGCATATGTCCCCTGAACATTTGCCACATTTCTAGTGTGCTTTTCCCTGAGAACATCTGCTCCCAATTTATGTACCCAAGTTCCTGCTTAATAGCATCATATTTCCCCCTTCCCCAATTAAATATTTTTCCAAATTGTCTGCTCCTATCCCTCTCCTGCACTATGGTGAAGGAGATAGAGTTGTGGTTGCTACCTTCAAAATGCTCTCTCGCTGAGAGATCTGACACCTGACCAGGTTCATTTCCCAAAACCAGATCAAGTACAGCCTCTCCTTTAGTTGGCTTATCTACATAATGCGTCAGGAAACTTTCCTGAATACACCTAACAAACTCCACACCATGTAAACCCCTTGGTCTAAAGAGATGCCAGACAATGTTAGAAAAGTTAAGATTTCCCATCACAACAACCCTATTATTATTGCACCATTCCAGAATCTGCCTCCATATCTGCTCCTCAATATCCCTGTTACTATTGGGGGGGGGGGGGTTCTATAAAAACACCAACTACAGTTACTGCCCTTTTCCTGTTTCTGACTTCCATGCACACTGACTCAGTAGATAATCCCTCCATGACCTCCTCCTTTTCTGCAGCCGTGACACTATCCCTAATTAACAATGCCATACCCCCACCTCTTTTGCTTCCCCCCTTGTCCATTTTGAAACATCTAAAGCCGGCACACTCAGCAACCATCCTTCCCCTAAGACATCCAAGTCTCTGTAATGGCCACAACATCGTAGTTCCACATATTAATCCATGCTGTAAGTTCATCCACCCTGTTGATTCTCCTTGCATTAAAATAGACACATCTCAATTAACAGAATGAGTATATCTTTGTTCTACCATCTGCCTAACTTTCCACAAGAACTCCCTACAAGTTGTATCTACTTGTGCAACCTATCCTTTTGTACAGGTCACACCTGCACCTAAAGAGGTACCAATGATCCAGAAATCTGAATCCCTGCCCTCCTGCTCCAATCCTTCAGCCACACATTTACCTGTCACCTCACTCTATTCCTATCCTCACTCGTGTGGCACAAGCAGCAATCCCAAGATTACTACCCTTGAGGTCCATCTTCACAGCTTCCTTTCTAACTCCCTGTATTCTGCTTTCAGGATCTCCTCTCTTTTTCTACTGATGTCGTTGGTACCAATATGTACCACCACCTCTGGCTGCTCACCCTTCCATTTCAGGATATTGTGGACACGTGCAGAAATATTAGGAATCTTGACACCAGGGAGGCAAACTATTAACCGTGTTTCTTTATTCATGCCCACAGTCGCCCATCTGTCCCACTAACTATGCAGTGCCCTATTACTGCTGCCATCCTCTTCCATTCCCCACCCTTCTGAGCCACAGAGCCAGACTCAGTGCCAGAGGCACGACCACTGTTGCTTTCCCCAGGCAGGTCGTCCCCCTCAAACAGTACTCCAAAAGGAGTACTTATTGTTAAGGGGGATGGCCATAGGATGCTCTCCACTACCTTTGTCTCTCCCTTCCCTCTCCTGACAGTCACCCACTGATCAGTCTCCTGTGACCCCAGTGTGATTAACTGCCTGTAGCTCATATCGATCATTTCCGCACTTTCCTTTATAAGCCAAAGGTCATCGAGCTGCAGCTCTAGTTCCTCAACTCGGTCTCTCAGAAGCTGCAGCTCAATGCACCTGGAGCAGATGTGGCCATCAGGGCGGCTGAAAGTCTCTCGGATATCCCACATCTGACACTCAGAACAGAAAACTGGCCTTGCAGTCATACCAACTATTCTTAAGGTAGAGAAAAAAAGATATGAAAGGTAACTTACCTCCTTACCTCATCTAGGCCCATTCTTGCCAAGGCCCTGATGAGCCAAAGCCCTACTACTCTGACTCCAAAAACCGCTCCGCTAGGCAGTGACTCCTTTTTATCGCGGAACCTTCTCAGCAGCCTGGCACAATGACAAGCTACTGCATCTGGGCACTTCTCCCAATCGAATCATCACAAATCGGTGAGTTGTTTTGTTATGTCTCCCTCTCATTGTGAACAGGACATCTCTGTATCCCTCTACTGAGGAGAGAGAGAGAGCCTGTGGTGTGTCAAATTGTCAGGTGAACAATTAGTTTTAGTTGTGCTACAGGTCATCATCGTTCTTGGGGGCATTACTATTGCCTACTTATAGAGGGTGAGTTTTTTTGCTGAAGTAGGTGGGGGTGGAGGGTTGTTGCTTTGCTACTGTTTGTGTGTGGGGGGGAGTAGGGCTTGCTTTGCGGTAGTAACTTTTTACTGTCACTAATTCACTGGGGCACACTTCTGTTTCCATGCATGTCTGTGAAGAACAAGAATTTCAGGATGTATATTGTATATATTTCCCTGATATTAAATGGAAGCATTGAACTATTGAAATTGTGGGCTTTGTGGACAAGTTTGCAGACAATACAAAGATTTGTGGAGGGGCAGGTAGTGTTGAGGAAGCAGAGAGGCTGCAGAAGGACTTAGCTTAGGAGAATGGACAAAAGAGGTGGCAGATGGAACACGGTGTCGGGAAGTGTATGGTCATGCACTTCGGTAGATGAAATAAAACTGCGGTCTGGTTTCTAAACGGGGAGAAAATTCAAAAAAATGAGGTTCAAAGGGGTTTGGGTGTCCTGGTGCAGGAATCCTTAAAGTTTAATTTGCAGTTTCAACCAGCAGTGAGGAAGGCAAATGCAACAATAGCATTGATTTCAAGAGGATTAGAATATAAAAGCAAGGATGTAATCCTGAGGCTGTATAAGGCACTGCAGAGGCCACACTTGAGGTATTGCTAGCAGCTTTGAGCCTCTAACTCTGATAACTTTGATAACTCTGAACATCCTCTACATAGCACCATCCAGAGACAGAGAAGCAGTTTCAGCGACAGGTTACTATCGATGCAATGCTCCTCAGACAGGATGAAGAGGTCAATACTCCCCAATGCCATTAGGCTTTACAATTCTACCGCCAGGACTTAAGAACTTTTTAAAAGCTATTATTAATGCTTTTTGAGATAGTGATTTAGATGCATATCATATTTTTTACTGAGTTAAGTATTGTATGTAATTAGTTTTGCTACAACAAGTGTATGGGACATTGGAAAAAAGTTGAATTTCCCCATGGGGATGAATAAAGTATCTATCTATCTATCTATCTATCTATCTTTACTTAAGAAAGGTGTGCTGAGATTGGAAAGGTTTCAGAGGGGGTTCATGAGGAGGATTCCGGGAATGAAAGGGTTATCATATAAACTGCAACTGAAGATTCTGGACCTGCACTTGCTGGCATTTAGAAGAATAAAGGGGGTATCTCATTGAAACCTATCAAATATTGAAAGACCTATATAGAATGGATGTGAAGAGGATGTTTCCTTTGGTGGGGGAGTCTAGAACCAGAGGGCACAGCCTCAAAATAGAGGGACATCTATTTAGAACAGAGCTGAGGAAGAATTTCTTTAGCCAGAGGGAATGAATCTGTGGAATTCATTGCCACAGGCAGCAGTGAAGTGCAGGTTACTGGATGCATTTAAAGCAAAGGTCGATGGGTTCTTGATTAGTCAGGTCATGAAAGGTTATGGGGAGAAGGCAGGAGAATGGATGGGGTTGAGAGGGAAACTGATCAGCCATGATGAAATGGCAGAGCAGACTCGATGGACTGAATGGCTTAATTCTGCTCCTATGTCTTATGGCCTTATGATGTTAATGGCCCTCTTCCAGCTCCTTTCTGTATATTTGTCTTTGATAGCAGCTGGGCTTGTGCTGCTGATATGTTGGGCAGTTTTGACCACCTGTTGGAGAGCCTTTGTCTCCTTTGCAGTGGAGTATCCATACCAAGCAGTGATGAAGCTTATTAGGGTGCTCTCTACTGCACATCCTGTACAAAGGCAAGAGTATGGATGTGTAAAGTCCAGCTCTCTTCAGCCTCCTCAGAAAGCAGAGGCACTGATGATCTTTCCTGATTGTAGGATGTGTTTTGGGACCACGAGACTGCTCTAAAACTCTGGTTAGACTACACTCGGAGCATTGTGTTCATTTCTGGTTAATTCATTATAGGAAAAATGTGGAAGCTTTAGAGAGGGTGCAAACAAGATTTACTGTCTGGATTAGAAAGCTTGTCTTATGAGGATAGGTTGAGTGAGCTGGGGCTTTTCTGTTTGGAGAGGTGGAGGATTAGAGATGACTTGATAGGAGTGTACAAGATGTTAAGAGGGATAGATAGAGTGGACACCAGAGACTTTTTCCCAGGATGGAAGTAGTTAATAAGAGGGGGCATCATTTTAAGTAGTTTGGAGTAAAGTATAAGGGGGAAATCAGAGGAAGGTTTTTTTACATAGGGAGTGATAGTTGCATGGAACACATTGGGGAACAAATGGCCTGTACCATGCTGTACTGTTATTCTCCTAAGAAAGTAAAGACACTGTTGTGCTTTCCCTGTGATTGCATCTATGTGTGCA
Organism: Hemitrygon akajei; assembly: GCF_048418815.1. Classification (NCBI taxonomy): domain Eukaryota; kingdom Metazoa; phylum Chordata; class Chondrichthyes; order Myliobatiformes; family Dasyatidae; genus Hemitrygon; species Hemitrygon akajei. The sequence continues at coordinate 48,152,791 of NC_133140.1, forward strand.
GCCCAGGACAAGTCATTTGATATGTTAATTCCCAGGAATTTTAAATTCACACCCAGTACCTGAGACACAAGTCTTATCAAAGGATTTAATGGCCCAGTGTCATACTTGTGAGAATATGAGAGAATAGAGCTGTGTGTTTGTCTTGCCAGTTTATTTTGTCTATGGTTTAGTTCTCACAATACATGCTGAATGGTAACAATCTGTTTTTTAAAATTTTACGTTCAAGCAAGTCAATATCAAATCTAAATGTGTTAAAATATTCAATAAAAAGTTAATCAACTGCATCAATAAAGCTGTTTTTATCTAGGTGTAAAATTACATAATTTGAGTTGGCAATGCTAAATTATTTCCATTAATTAAACATTTAATGGTTGACGTCACACAATACATGCCACTTCTGTATGAGAAAAATAGCAACTCTGTTATAACAAAAGCCGAGTTCCTTACTTGTTGACTCTCCCAAATTAACAAATATTTTTCATTTAGTCAACTTCCTTTCCTCAGTCTGGAGCAAGTCTTTTTGGTGCTTAGACATCATTTTTGCAATCAATCTGGCCAAACTTTTTGGCACCACAAAAAGGTCCCAATTAATAACCTACAAATAATATGCAGCTGCGTTACAACCATTATGTTTGACGATTTTCGACAATGGATTTAAAAATTCATGCTAATGTTCCAGCATGTTAAGTCACTTGTCCACATGAGTGATCTCCTCCGGAGTTTGTTTATAATTTGTTATCAGGGAGTTGTTATTTTTTCCTTCTCAGGCAATCTCTCTGGATCAATGATCACATGCTGGGGCGATCTCTTGCTAAATCCAATCTGTTTGTTAAGCATTCAGCAGTTATGGATTAATGAAAAATACCTCATTCTATGTTATATAATACATGGTATATTACTCTGCTGGGAAGAACAGGCCCCCAGTCCTCGGGGTCGTGTTGCCAATGGCCGTTGGCGGGGCCGTCTTAATACACTCGGCAGAGGATGGTGCTCGAAGAAGTTGTGCCGGAGGGGATGATTGTCGGCTTGGAGGTTCGACGGACTCAGGTCGCTTTCGGTGTGTGCTGTGTCTGCGAGGCTGGTTTCAACGGAGCTTCCATTGTGTGCTGCATCTGCGAGGCTGAGTCGGGCGGCGCCATAGCGGGGGTATTCCCTTCTGTCGCTGGCATGGGATGGCGAGTCTGTCGGGACCCTGGGGACTTAGATAGATAGATAGATAGATAGATAGATACTTTATTCATCCCCATGGGGAAATTCAACTTTTTTCCAATGTCCCATACACTTGTTGTAGCAAAACTAATTACATACAATACTTAACTCAGTAAAAAATATGATATGCATCTAAATCACTATCTCAAAAAGCATTAATAATAGCTTTTAAAAAGTTCTTAAGTCCTGGCGGTAGAATTGTAAAGCCTAATGGCATTGGGGAGTATTGACCTCTTCATCCTGTCTGAGGAGCATTGTATCGATAGTAACCTGTCGCTGAAACTGCTTCTCTGTCTCTGGATGGTGCTATGTAGAGGATGTTCAGAGTTATCCATAATTGACCGTAGCCTACTCAGCGCCCTTCGCTCAGCTACCAATGTTAAACTCTCCAGTACTTTGCCCACGACAGAGCCCGCCTTCCTTACCAGCTTATTAAGACGTGAGGCGTCCCTCTTCTTAATGCTTCCTCCCCAACACGCCACCACAAAGAAGAGGGCGCTCTCCACAACTGACCTATAGAACATCTTCAGCATCTCACTACAGACATTGAATGACGCCAACCTTCTTAGGAAGTACAGTCGACTCTGTGCCTTCCTGCACAAGGCATCTGTGTTGGCAGCTTATGGAAACTGTGGTGATTTCTTTTGAACTTACAGTCCTTTAACATCTTGGACTATTGTTACTGTGCCCATAGTCTGTTTTTTGATCAATTATGCTATTGCTTGCACTGTTGTAACTATATGTTGTAATTATGTGGTTTTGTGCAGGTCTTGTAGCTTTAGTTTTTGGTCTTGTTTTTGTCTGGTGGGTTTGGAGCTCCTTTCCAGGGAACGCGCTAGACGGTAGCGCGATATTAATACGCAGCAGCCTCTCCGGACTCTGGATTGGGGATTGCCAAACGTTACGTGGATTTTCTGGTGTAGTCTGTTTTGTCATGTGCTCTTGTGATATCATTCTGGGGAAACGTTGTCTCATTTTTAAAATGCATTGCATTTGTGGTTTCTAAATGACAATAAACTGAATCTGAATCTGAATCTGAATTAAGGACCAGTCTTTAGTTTTTTATATAAATTGCAAGCAGTAACCAAACTGAAGATAAGCAGACAGCTTTGTAAAAAATCAGTACTGTCTACAGAGCCCACAGCAGCAGTTGGGTGCTCAAGAGATGTGCTTTGCAAAGTGATGTGACCATGAGATGCATCAGCCTGACCTAAGATACTGTGGGTATCTACGTACTCCTACGACAAACTTGGCAACTGTGGTTAAATTATTTTGCACTATTGACTAAGTTCAAAGAAGTTTGCAGACCAGGCTGATGGTGTCATATTGCACCTGGCCACAAACATATTTGCTCTATCAATTGATGGGATATTTATATCCTCATTGTGCCAGCCCTCACAACATTACTTTTAGGACTCCAGGCTCTCTGTACACTCGCTGTGCCACTGGCTATGCCCTTCCCTTCCTTGATGTGAAGTTGACGTCTCCACTGGAAGGGATCTCAGTAAAAAGAGATCATGTATTCAGGACTTAGATGACAATTTTTTTCGCTACCATATAGGGCAATGAAGGTTTAGCTGCTGAGTATATTCAAGACAGGTATATAATTTTTTAAGTATTTGACATACAGGGCTAATTTACAGAAAATGGCTTTGAACTATTGAATACTGGAGCAGGTGAGAGAACTGACTGGCCTTCTCCACTGATATTTTTATATTCTCATGTTATCATGAGTAATCAGTCAAAAAATCTCCATTAATCATTTTAGAGGTCTAACCATCCATTACACTTGTATTGTTCAATAAATATCACACCCCTCAATATGTGGTCCAATCATCTTGAATCAAGACATTATTGACTCCTTGGCCCTATCCATCTTAAGCTTGTTTTATTACTCTCTACATGTCCTCTTTCCAAGAAATCTTGAAATATTTGCTGTATAGGAATATTTTCCTTGGAGGGCCAAGAACAAGGGATCACAGTCAGAAGAGGTCACATATTCAGAATATAGATGAGAAGTTTTTTTTCACATGGAACATAGTGAATCTTTGGAACTTACCACCATGCTGCACATTGATTCTGCATTGCACTTAAACACTTCCCTTACAATACCGTTCTCAAAAAAATCAAACCATGGCATCACTAATCATGGGTGGGTTCCAATCTGTTAATACCTATCCTTATTGAATTCAAGGATTGTTATTTTAATCCCAAGTGAAATATTAAATTCATTAGTTTTGATTCACAATATTTTGCACTAAATGTGTCAACCAGACATGAGGTTAAAAAATCCCCTAATGTTTCTTGAGGTTGATTTATCTTCAAAATACATTAAAAATGTGGCTTTGTCATCATTTTGTTTTGCATTCTGTTCTGTGTAGGCCTTTGGGTTAGAAAATCTTATATTTTAACAATGGCCATCTTCATCAACAATTGTAAGTTCGACCATTTTAAATGCAAAACCACTTAAGACAAATTAGAAGAATGGGCAAAGAAGCAGCAGATGGAATATAATCAAGCAACACACACAAAATGCTGGTGGAACGCAGCAGGCCAGGCAGCATCTATAGGAAGAAGTACAGTCGACGTTTTGGGCCGAGACCCTTCGTCAGGACTAACTGAAAGAAGAGATAGTAAGAGATTTGAAAGTGGGAGGGGGAGGGGGAGATCCGAAATGATAGAAGACAGGACGGGGAGGGGTGAAGCTAAGAGCTGGAAAGTTGATTGGCAAAAGGGATACGCAACTGGAGAAGGAAGAGATCATGGAATGGGAGGCCTAGGGAGAAAGAAAGGGGGAGGGGAGCACCAGAGGGAGATGGAGAGCAGGCAAGGAGTGATTGTGAGAGGGGCAGAGAGAGAAAAAAGAGAGAGAGAAAAGAAAGAAAAATACATTCCCCACTTTTCCTTCGCTACATCGACGACTGCATTGGCACTGCTTTCTGCACGCATGCTGAGCTCATTGACTTCATTAACTTTGCCTCCAACTTTCACCCGGCCCTCAAGTTTACCTGGTCCATTTCCAACACCTCCCTCCCCTTTCTTGATCTTTCTGCCTCCATCTCTGGAGATGGCCTATCTACTGATATCTACTATAAGCCCAAGGACTCTCACAGCTACCTGGACTATTCCTCTTCCCACCCTGTCTCTTGCTAAAATGCCATCCCCTTCTCGCAATTCCTCTGTTTTTGCTGCATCTGCTCTCAGAACGAGGCTTTTCATTCAGGACGAAGGAGATGTCTTCCTTTTTTAAAGAAAGGGGTTTCCCTTCCTCCACCATCAACTCTGCTCTCAAACGCATCTCTCCCATTTCACGCACATCTGCTCTCACCCCATCCTCCCGCCACCCCACTAGGGATAAGGTTCCCCTTGTCTTCACCTACCGCCCTGCCCCACCAGCCTCTGGATCCAACATATAATTCTCTGTAACTTCCACCACCTCCTACGGGACCCCATCACCAAGCACATCTTTCCCTCCCCTCTTCTTTCCGCTTTCCACAGGGTTCGCTCCCCACATGACTCCCTTGTCCACTTGTCCCCCCCCCATTGCTTCCCACCGATCTCCGTCCTGGCACTTATCCTTGTAAGCAGAACAAGTGCTACACCTGCTCTTACACTTCCTCCCTCACTACCATTCAGGGCCCCAGACAGTCCTTCCAGGTGAGGCGACACTTCACCTGTGAGTCGGCTGGTGTGATATACTGTGTCCGGTGCTCCTGGTGTGGCCTTCTATATATTGGTGAGACCTGATGCAGACTGAGAGACCGTTTCACTGAACACCTATGCTCTGTCTGCCAGAGAAAGCAGGATCTCCCACTGGCCACACATTTTAATTCCACGTCACATTCCCATTCTGATATGTCTATCCATGGCCTCCTCTACTGTCAAGATGAGGCCACACTCAGGTTGGAGGAACACCACTTTATATTCCGTCTCAATAGCCTCCAACCTGATGGCAGGAACATTGATTTCTCTAACTTCCGTTAATGCCCCTCCTCCACTTCTTACCCCACTCCTTAACTATTTATTTATTTATTAACCCCACCCCCTTTTTCTTTTCTCTCTCTGCCCCTCTCACAATCACTCCTTGCCTGCTCTCCATCTCCCTCTGGTGCTCCCCTGCCCCCACCCCCCCACTTTCAAATCTCTTACTATCTCTCCTTTCAGTTAGTCCTGATGAAGGGTCTCAGCCCGAAACATCGACAGTTCTTCTCCCTATAGATGCTGCCTGGCCTACTGCGTTCCACCAGCATTTTGTGTGTGGTGCTTGGATTTCCAGCATCTGCAGATTTCCTTGTGCTTGAGATGGAATATGGTGTTGGGAAGTGTATGGTGATACACTTCGGTAGAATGAATAAAGGCATAGACTATTTTCTAAACTGGGAGAAAATTCAGAGATCAGCGGTGCAAAGGAACTTTGGAGTTCTCATGCAGGATTCCCTAAAGGTTAACTTGCAAGTTGAGTTGGTGGTAAGAAAGGCCAATGCAATGTTAGCATTCATTTCGAGAGGACTAGAATATAAAAAAGATGTAATGTTGAAGCTTTATAAGGCATTGTCAAACTGTATTTGGAGTATTTTGAGCAGTTCTGGGCCCCTTATTTATTTAGTGATACAGCATAGAGTAGGCCTATCCAGCCCTTCAAGCCCGCCACCCCCAGCAAACCTCAACAAACATGATTACAGGACTACTTACAATGACCAAGTAACCTACTCATAACATATTTTAATTCTGAGAGGAAATGGGAGGGCCCAGAGAAAACCCACACATTGCACACCATGGATATACAGAGACTCCTTCTAGATCAGTAGCGGAATTGAACTCCAAACTCTGGAATGCACTGAGCAGTAATAGCATCGTGCTAACCGCTACGCTACCATGCTGGCATTAGGAAGGGCCCAAAGGAGGTTCATGAGAATGATTATGGGAATGAAAGGGTTAACATATGTGGAGTGTTTGATGGCTCTGGGCCTGTACTCGCTGAAGTTTAGAAGAATGAGGGGGCATCTCATTGAAACCTATCGAATATTGAAAGGTTTAGATAGAGTGGATGTTTCCTATAGCTGGAGAATTTAGAAACAGGGGCGCAGCCTCAGAATACAGGGACATCCCTTTTGAACAGAGATGAAGAGAAATTTCTTTAACCAGACATTGGTGAATCTGTGCAATTAATTGCCACAGATGGCTGTGGAGGCCAAGTCATTGGATATATTTAAAGCAGAGGTTGATAGGTTCTTGATTAGTAAGGGCATCAAAAGTTATGGGGAGAAGGTAAGAGAATGGAGTTGAGAGAGATAATAAATCAGCCTTGATGGAATGGTGGAGAGGACTGAATGGCCCAATTCTATTCCTATAGCTTATGGTTTTATAAAGTCTTGTGCTTAGGAACAAAGATTGAGCAAGCAGCTAACCTTGAAACTTTCAACTCTCACAACTCCTCTCGTTCATTGAAATTTTATCTCTTCAAGAACTAACATTTGCTCACATAACATCTTCCATTGTATTCTATGACACAAATGCCATACTGCACTGCAACTCAATTGATTGTAGATTGGTCAATAGTCTACAAATTTAACCTATCTAACTCATCAAGTGTAAATATAATCTTCAAAGTAGAAGCTCTTAATTCCAGCATTCACTGTGCTTTTTAATCCTTTTCTTAACTTGTCCTGCTAATATCAATGAATCATGCAGATATGCAGTAACACGTGTTGTCACCAAAAATAAAACAAAATAACTGAACCCAGAACACACACTCTTCCAACTCAAGCCTTCTTTTTATTTTATTTGTGCACAAGGAGCATGGCCTGTCACCCACAGTATTCTGAAGTCTGAACAAAAAACCTGCTATTTTTATAAAGAATTGGGTTATCAGTTACCGATATTGGCCATTTGGTAAATTGTATATGCTTGAATTCCTTACTTGCAAGGTAAATCACCATTCAGAATGGAGATTTTAAAAGTCAATTGAAACTTCAAGCTGACAACTGATAATGCACAAAGAGGAGAAAATCTACAGATGCTGGAAATCAAAGCAATCCGTACAAAATGCTGGAGAAACTCAGTAGGCCAGGCAACATCTATAGAAAAGACTACAGTCAACATTTCAGGTCAAGGCCCTTCATCAAGACTGGAAAAAAAGAGATGAGAAGTCAGAGCAGTAAGTTGGGGAGGTAGGGGAAGAAGAAACACAAGGTGATAGGTGAAACCATGAGAGGGGAAGCTGTGAAGTAAGGTGGGAAGTTGATTGGTGAGATACAGTGCTGGAGAAGGGGGATTATGATGGGAGAGGACAGAAGGCCATAGAAATAAGAAAAGGGGGAGGAGCACCAGAGGGAGGTGATGGGCAGGTAAGGAGATAAGGTGAGAGAGAGTGAGGAAAGCTGGAATGGGGAATAGTGAAGGGGAGGTAATAACTGAAAGTTCCTGCCATCATGTTGGAGGCCACCTAAATGGAATATAAAGTGTTGCTCATCCAACCTGAGTGTGGCCTCATCATGACAATAGAGGAAGCCATAGACTGACATGTGGGAATGGGAATGGGAAGTAGAATTGAAATGGGTGGCCACTGGGAGATCCCGCTTTTTCTGACAGACAGGGGGAAGTAGTCTCCCAGTCTGTGTCAGGTCTAACTGATAGACAGGAAGCCACACTGGGAGCACCAGATACAGTAGATGATCCCAACAGACTCACAGGTGAAGTGTTACTTCTCCTGGAAGGACTGTTTGGGGCCCTGAATGGCAGTGAGGTAGTAGGTGTAGGGGCAGGTATGGCACTTGTTCCACTTGTACGGATAAATACCAGGAGGGAGATTGGTGGGGACAAATGGACAAGGGAGTCATGTAGGGAGCAGAAAGTGGTGGTGGGGGGTGGGGAGATGTGCTTGGTGGTGGGATCCTATTGGAGATGGCAGAAGTTATGGAAAATTACTTGTTATGGATAAGGAGGCTGGAGGAGTGGTAGCTGATGCCTAATGATATTTTCAAGTTAGTAAACCAATTGTACCTTAGCTGTTGGGTGTATTTCACATCCTTCTGTTATTCCTCTATCTCCTGTCTATCTATCTATTGTGTCAAGGGACACTAGGTATTATGAAGACCTTTCTAGAAAAGTCTCACTACAGAGGCCTCACATGTCTGGCTTGAGTACACACTGCAACAGTCACACCCACATATCTCATCTGGAATAAACAGAGGTGTCTCCATTGTCATTTCAAAGGTCTCCCTTGACTACTAATGCCCTAGGCTATTCTTGCCAGGACACCGTGCCTTAACACAACTTCCACATGAGCATCTGCAGATTTCCTCGTGTTTGCTTTCCACACGAGCTCATGTCTTTCATTTCAGTCTTCTTCAATGCATTAATCTTTTGCCTTTTTTTGTAAATAACATTTTGAAACTGACATAACTTTTATACCTAAAATATGGCAAAACAATTAGAATGCCAAAGGTCGTAAGCAATCATTGGCTTTTGAAAAATTAGTCTGATTGAGGAAGATGGCAGTTGAGATAACCGATAACTCAACTTGCTTCTCTAAATATCAATTCAAATTTGCCAATATATATGAGATGGGAATCCTGTACCAAAAATTGGAGATTTTTAAATCTTTCACAATATTAACAAAGGACTGCATGCAAACATTGTGGAATTCTGTCCTTATTTCTTTCAATATTATTTCTTCCAAATTACAAATAATTAAAACTTAGTAGCTTTAAAATAACCAAAGAGGAAATAGAGAACTCTCAGGAAAAGAAACAAAACCAAGGCTTATAATTCCTGCCTTTAGAAACCTTTAAAAAGGTTAATTTCCACAGTGAAATAAAACCTTAACACTCACATTAAAAGTTAAAGGAAAATAGTACACGATGAAGCCACAAACAACTCTTATATCACATATTTTAAAAAGGCACTGGCTCTTACAATGAGACTCTACAACTTAATTTCTTATTAATTAACACAGAATCATTCCTCTAGTTGCATCATTCATTTTACATATTGGGTTTAGATGGAACATATGATTGCTTCAAATTTCCTCCCAGCAGAGGCTTAAACATACGTAACTGCTTTTTGTAACTTCCTTTCCCTCTCAAGCTTATTCACTCTTCCTTTCTCTCTTTCCTTCTCTCTCACTCTGCCTCACCCACTCATTCCCTTTCTTTTCTTTTCCTTTTGTAAATGAAAGTAACATCCTATGTTTAGTTTAGATCGCACCTGTTGTTATTTCAAAATATCTCTCAGCACAGTATTTCTCATTTCCTTTCTCATTCTCGCTCACTCACACATTTTCTCCTCTCTCTCTCTCTCTCTCTCTCTCTCTCTCTCTGTCATACACATATTTTCTCTTTTTCATCTTGATTGAATCAATAAGAATGTCATATGTCTGGTAGTTACTTACTTTAGACAGAAAAACTATCCCAATTTCATTCTTGAAGCACTGACTTACAAATAACCCGCATCATTGTTCACTTCCTCTCTAAGCATGTCTCAAGTTTCAGTGTCTCAAGTTTAATGGACTGAGGAGAGATGTGTAACCAAAAAGCAGTGTTAATGTCTTTTTTTAAGTCAAGGGAGAACATACCTATGAAGGTTCAGAAGGGAGGATCAAGAGCACTGTAACTAAAACATTCTTGGTCAACACTACACAGGGTACTAGGATACATATTCTTGCTGCAGTTCTGCCTAATATAATAAATAGTTTTTAAAACTAGTAGAATGGCAGAGAGGTGGCAGATGAGATTTGGTTGCAAGGTTGAAATCAGATTGAGATATTTAAAATCATGAAGTAAGTAGGAAAGGTATATAGAAAGAAACTGTTCTGAAGGCAGTTAAGTGAAGAGTAAGGAAATATAATATAGTCAGAGTGCTGTAGAGCTGTACAGCATGGAGATAGGCCATTTGAGTGATCTCAAGTCCATGCTGACCATTTGTTATCTATCTGTATTAATTCCATCTTGCAGCGTGAGGCCCATAGCTTGCTCTTCCTCGGTGATTCAAGTGCTCATCTAGACACTTCTTAAGTGCTGTCAGCAACTCTGCCTCCACACCCTCTGAGGCTGTGCATTCCAGCTACTCATTGTTCTCTAGTTGAAAGGTATCTCCCCCCACCCCAGATTCCCTTGAAATCTCTTATCCCTTACACTAAATCCATGCCTTCTAATTTTGTCTACCTCTAATATAGGATCAGGCTTCCTCAGTTTGGGTAGGTACATGGAGCTTAGTAAAATAGGTTGCTATGCGGTAGGATAATTCTAGGCAGTTTCTAGACTAGTTTACATGGTTGGCACAACATTGTGAGCTGAAGGGCCTATAGTGTGCTGTAGAGTTCTAGGTTTCTATGTTTAACATGTATATGCCCCTCATAATTTTATAGATACCAGCCCTCTCTTAACCTCTCCTGTTCCAGGGAAAACAAACACAGGTTTTCCTCATTAACTGAAATGCTCCATCCCAATGAATCTCCTCAGCACCATCTCCAGGGGTATCGCACCCTTTCTATGCCTTGGTGACCAGAAATGCACGCAGTAGTACTCCAGCTGAGGTCTGACAGATGTTTCATAAATTGGAACACCATCTCTGTGCTCTCCTGTTTGATGTGCTGACTAATGAAGTCCTGTATCCCATATATCTACTTAACTATGGGATCTACCTCCACTGTCACTTTTAAGGATCTTAGGACTCATACACCAGTGTCTTTCTGTTTTTCTGTACTCCCTAAGAACTGATCATCTAATTATAAACCTCAAAATGCATCATCTCATTTCTCAATCCATTCAATCAGTACTTCAATCTCATCTGTATCTTAAGATTACCCTCTACTCCAACAACACCACCATTTCTCATGTAACTTGCAAATTTACTGTTAATGCATCCAATACCCAAATCTTAATAATTCATGCATATTACAAACAGCAAGAGTTCCAGTGCCAATCCCTGTGCAGTTACGTTTAGCACAGACATCAGATCACAAATGCAAGCCTTGACCATAACCCTCTGTCTTGCATGACCAAGCCAATTTCGGATCCATTTTACCAACTTGCCCTGGATCCCATGGGTGTTAACCTTTTGGACCAGACTCCAACATGTGTGCTTGACAACAGCTTTGATATTATCCAGATCGACAACACTGCCCACATCTATACCCATTGTTACTGCTTCAAAAAATGCATTCAGATTGGGCCTGCTTTGGATAAAGACATACTGGCTTTCGAGTGATCATTCATACTGTCCCTACTACTGGCATTAGGCTTACAGGTTTGTAATTTTCCTTCTTGAACAGAGGAACCACATTTGCCATCCTGCAGTTATCTGACCTCACTTGTAGCCAAAACCTCAGTCAAAGTCCCCGCAACCTTCTCCCTTGCCTCCATAGATAAGTCTCATCTGGCCTGTGAATTTATCCAACTTCTGGCCATCGTGTAGCTTGTCTTCAATTATAGAAAAACGTGCCAGATTTTCACCTTCCCCTTCTCTGAAAGTCTCTTTTCACTACAAAGTCTGTTTCCTTTGTAAATACCAATGAAGAGCATTCATTTAGGACCTCGCCAACACTTTCTGGCTCCGTGGTTATATATAAAGGTGATTAGCAAAGGAATTACAAGATCATGGTCCTTAGCAAAAGAATGATGTTTCACATAGATTTTTTTTTTCTGAACAATGATTTGTTGGAATCACTGATATACAAGACATCCTACAACACGTTGATGACACCACAATTTAGAATACTATGTACCATTCTATACGAAGGAATCAGAATCAGCTTTAATATCACTGGCATACATCATGAAATTTGTTGCTTTGTAGTAGAAGTATACTACAATACATAATAATTTTTAAACTGTAAATTACTGTAAGCATATAAAGTAAATTAAGAAAGTAGTTCAAAAAGAGAGCAACAAAATTAGTGAGGTATAGTTCATGAGTTCATTGTCCATTCAAAAATCTGAGGGAAAGAAGCTGTCCCTGAAATGTTGAGTGTGTATCTTCAGGCCTCTGTACCCCCTTCTTGATGGTAGAAATGCAAAGAGGGCACGTACTGGGTGATGGATGTCCTTGATGGTGGATGTCATTGATGATGGGTGCCACTTTCTTGAAGCATCGTCTTTTGAAGGTGTCCTTGAAACTGGGGAGGACAGTGCCTGTTATGGAGCTAGCTCTCTTTACAACTTTCTGCAGCTTTTTCTGATCCTGTGCAGTGGCCCTTCCACACCAGATGGTGATGCAACCTATGAGAATGCTCTCCCCAGTACACCTGTACAAATTTGTGAAAGTCTTTGGTGACATACCAAGTTTCCTCAAACTCCTAATAAAATATAGACTTGTTATGCCTTCTTTGTAATTGCATCAATATGTTGGACCCAGGTTAGATCCTCAGAGATGTTGGCGCCCAGGAACTTGAAACTGCTCACCTTTTCCACTTCTGATCCCTCAATGAGTGTGCGTTCTGACTTCCCCTTTCTGAAGTCGCCAGTCAATTCCTTGGTCTTACTGACATGACAATAAGTGCAAGCTGATCTATTTTGCTCCAAATGTCATCTGGCCAACATCTGAAATTCTGCAAGCAATAGTTGATTCATCAGCAAATGCAAAGCTCAAAGTACATTCACTATCAAAGAATGTATACTATATACAACCTCAAGGTGCATCTCCTTACAAGCAGCCACAAAACAAAGAAACCCACCAGAATCTATTAAAAAGGACTGCCAAATGCCAACTTATTCAAAAAATAAGAATAAACCATGCAAATAATAAAAAAGCAAATAACATTCATAACTAAAGTTCATGAAAGTGAGTTCACAGTCACAAAGCCAGCTCATTGTTGCAGCTGGCCCAGGAGCCCATTAGCTGCAGGCCACAGTTTCAGTTCAGTGCAGAGATGAGTAAACATTGCCAACCAGTGAGCTTAACCCTCGTCTCAAACCCCCGTCACCCTGACCTTTTTAATCTGGCATGGCACTTAAATTAGTCAAACATTAACTCATTCATTACTATAAGTCAAACATTAGCTCATGGAACCAGGCCCTGCTGCCTCACCTCAGATCTGCCACTTTAAATTGGCTATGTTCACTCCAGCAGAAGCCACATTGGCTCACTCCTCACTCTCAAGTCCGGGCCCCGTCACCTTGATTTGGCTGGTACATGCCACACCACACTGTCTCACACCTTCAAGACTTCAGTTCACACTGCAAAAACGCCAGGTTGTACAGGCAGCTCAAAAGCTCAACTATGAAAGGGAAGTTACAGAATACTAATTGCAGTGATCGTTTTCCAGAAAAAGTGCGAGTAACAAAGTAGTTCGAAGTTTTGTTTGCTGCCAGTAACGTGTTGGTGTATTTCACCAGCACCTTCTTAGACCTATTTTATAGATGGCATTTGAGCTATGCCTAACCACACAGTTGTGGGTTTAGAGAGAATAGAGCAGTGCGCTAAGCACTCATCATTGAGATGCACCAGTGTTGATTGTCAGTGAGGTGGAGATGTTATTTTTGATCTGCACGGACTGTGTGGTCTCCCCAATGAGGAAGTCAAAGATCCAGTTGTAGAGGGTGGTACAGAGGATCAGATTTTGAACTTGTTGATTAGTAATGAGGATATGATTGTGTTGAACACTAAGCTGTAATCAATAAACAGCAACCTGATGCAGGTATTACTGTTGGCCAGGTGATCTAAGCATGAGTGGAGAGCCAGTGAGATTGCATCCCCTGTGGATCTATTGGGGTGATAGGAGTTGATTCTGGCAATGATCACCCTCTCAAAACACTTCATCATGGTAGATGTGGGTGCTACTAGTCAATAGTCGTTGAGGCGCTCATCTTCTTCTTGGGCAATGGTATGATTGGAGCACTTTTGAAGCAGTGGGAAACTCCGACTGCCAGACCTGACATGCATCCAATTCCATCTCTAACTTCAGTCAAAATTGTTCATTCAGCCTTAAATAGCCTTCTGTAAGTTGTACCTAGACTTCTTGTGTTCTGGATCACCAGTCTTGAATGCCACAGATCTAGCCCTCAGCAGACTACAAATCTGGCTCATTCATGGCTTTTGGTCTGGGTATGTTTTCAAAGGCACACACTCATCCACATAGGTTGATGAAGTTGGGGACATTTGTGGCGTATTCATTCAGATTCAAAGATCAGACCCTGAATATCACCAATACACTGATTCAAAGCAGTCCTATAAGCGTTCCTCCGCCTCCCCTCACCATACCTGCTTGGTCCTCACCTCAGGCGCCACGATCTTTATTCACTGCCTATTCACTGCCAGTAGAAGTACAGCCAAGTGAGTGGACTTTTCAAAGTGTGGGCATGGGATGGCACTGTAAGCATTCTTGACAGTGGTGTAACTGTGGTCGTTTGCTCCTTTGGTTCTGCAGGTGATATGTTGGAACATTCTCCACCTCCTCTACCTTTAAAGGATTGAGCAGTCCTGTCCATCAAGCTGCAGCACTGATTCTAAACTGGAAAAGAGGCAGAAAAGGTTCACCAGGATGTTACCAGGTTGGGACAGCTATAATTAGAAAGAGACAAGGAGTCACTGGATAATGTGGGGCTGTTTCCCATGGAACATAGGGAACTGAAGGTGACCCATTCATGGTATATAAATTCATGAGGAGCATAGAAATGGTGACAAGTTAGTCTTTTTCCCCAGGGCAGGGCAGTCTAAAACTAGAGGTTTAAGATGAAAGAGGAAAGATTTAAAGAGATCGGAGGAGCAACATTTTCAGATAGAGGTTAATAGGTACATGGAACAAGCCTCCAGAGAATGTGGCAGAGGCGGCTACAGTTACAAAGTTTAAAAAACGTTCAGTTACATGGATAAGGCTTTACAAGAGTAGATGTAGGGAGGTTACAGAGTCTAGAACTAGTGGTCACAATCTCAGAATAAGGTGTAGACAAGTTTGAAGAGAAATTTCTTCAATCAAGAGATGGTGAATCTTGGGAATTCTTCATCCAGGAGGCTGTAGAGGTTTAGTCAATAGGTCATTCAAATCAACATACGTTTGAGGAGGTGGTACAAAAATAGAACAAAAGAAAATCAGCCATGTTGAAAGGGCAGTGCAGACGTAGTGTGTCAGATAGCTAATTCTTATATTCTTCTGTACAGAGGGAAAGATCCTCTCAGCATCTTACTTCACGGACCTTCTCAGAAACTTGCATTCCTGTTTCCGTATCTTCTTGATACAATTCCATGGGTTAAAATGACAAAGACCCAACATATACTGGCAAAAGTCCAGTTCTGACGAAGGATCATCAACCAGAAGCAATAAATACTGTTTCCATGTCCACGGATGGTGCCTAACCTGCTGAGTGGCCTCAGCATTTTCTGTTTTCACTTCAGATATCCAGCATATCAACTGGCAAGTTTTTAAGCAAATTTGAAAGGGCCTCGCTAATAGTAATTCCACCCTTTCTTAATGTGAATGCATTGTGTAATTTGCAGGTACACACCCGTTTACACCAAGAACACGGAACTCCCCAATGTGGCATCATCAGGGCGAGGAAAGTCCCTATCCACCGCTCGTGCCCGTGCCCGTGCTCGTCCCCGTCATAACATAGCCCGCCTATGGGCGAGCAGAGCGCTGACGTTTGCTACGTGGTGACGTCAATGCCCCGGGCGGTCTGGTTTCCCCCACCTCCTGTGTTGAGGTGGATTCGCGATGTCGGAGAGTGGAGACGGAGAGCGGCCCTGGTCACGGTAGTGCTTCATGGCCACCAGTAACTACACCGAGCGACTCATCATGGCTGGAGTGGCGACTTCGAGCCGTCATGTGGCTCAAAACCAGCCGTACAGAGTCGGTCCTTCCGGAACCTCGGACGTAATTCCCCGCCGATGCCAGGCTCAGGACATCGGCCAGGTCGGGGCCCAGGTTAGCGATGAGTTCGCCGTATCCAGAGACAAACAGATTTACCTGGAGAACAATAAAGATGCAATTCAGGAGCTCTTCCAGGTTGTCCTGACCATCTTGGCACCGACGCTAATGGCACGATACATACCGGAGTCGGTTGACTCTCAGCAGATCTGGGCCCAACTAAAGGGGACTCAGGAGCATGTGAGGAAAGCGAAGGTAGGCTATGGGAATGTTTGAGTTCTACCTTGGCCTATTGGCCTCAGACTGAGTGTTTCTGTTCATTCTCGATCTTCTCCCCAAGGAGGGGGTAAAGCGGAAATAGGTTAACAAAAATAACCCCAGTCGGCCGTGTTACACCAACAGTAAACATTATGGATGATAGACTTCCCAAACGATTTCTTTGTTATAGTTTTGAAATTGTCGCTTAGGCCGGGAAACTAAGTTTGGTACTTCCCAAGAGTTTGGGCTAACTTTGGGACTTTTTAATGCACGAAATCTAAGTTTTAAAGTGTATGCTAATTCCATGATAAATCCTTCGTGTCTTCAGTTACGGAATAAGAATCTAGTTCTGAAAGGGGAAGTTAATTGTGTTACTTTAATTGGATTCGCTGTACACTTGAAGACAGAGCGGCGACTTAGCTTGTATTTTAGCAAAAGCTTGATTCTTGAGCGGCTAAAAATTATCCAGCCAATGCTATTAAATTTTAAAAGGCAGTTTTTTTCTTTAAAAATATTCAGGGTTCTCTCAGGGTTGGTGTGAGTTTGGATAGAACATAATACTGTTGACTTATGGGAGAAAAGCAAAATGTTTAGAATACTTGACATTTAAGTCATGGTATGTTTACAGAAAATTCCATGGTTGCAACATTCAAAAGCTGCAATTGAATTAAATCATTAGTTTGTTAAACAGTCTTTTATAAAAATAGGTAGAATGATGCTAAGTATAATCTTGCTCTTTGTTTTAGTCAACCAATTGGAGCAAAATGGTGCAGGTTGAAATGCAAAATGAAAACTGAACTAAGAAGATCAAATAATACCAGTGGGGAAAGAAACAAAAATAGGCAAGGCTAAAATTTTGGATTAAGGACTTGTCCTTCGGGGAATCGTAACACTGGGTGTGTGTTGTCTGCAATTTTTGCTATTGTGTTTGACCTATAGAATGCTCTGTAGAGTGTTGGTTTTTGCTAGGTGGTCTAGTTCCCCTTGTTCCCCAATTCCTAAAACCATGCCTGATTGGCTACTGTAAGTTACTGCTTGTTATAGACAAATGAATATAAATGTAATTAGTAGTAAGTGTTACAGGGTAACAAAGACAAAATAAAATTGAGATTGTTCTGAGGATAGGCTTGAATCTGATGGGCCAAATGCCCACCTGCAGTTGTCATTAAATATTTTAAGAACATGAAAAGCAAGAAAACGAATATGTTGCAGAGTTTGAAAGATGTGCGATGTCTGCGATAAGTTACTGATTAAGGTGACTAGTAACTAAGAAGACTGGGCTTTCCCTCAGACTGAACAGTGTGTTCCATATAGAGGGTATCCAATCTGGATAAAATTACTCCAGCTTTTCTCCAGCATTTGAGCTAATTGCTACTTCACCTTGAAAGGCTAGGTTCCTGGATGATGAAATAAAGAACAGGTGTTGCAGTTGCCTTGTTTATGTGAGAAGTGCTCCAAGGAGGATGATTGGTTTTGGATGGGAGTGGCTATGAGGGAATCATGGAAGCAACAGGTCCCTCTGAATGCTGAAGGGGGAGGGGAAGACATCCAGCTGTGAAATTTTGTTAAAGACGGCAGAAATTGTGGGGGATGATCTGCGAAAAGAGGAGGCTGATAGAATGCAAGATGAAGATGAGAGGAACCTTCAACCTCCCTTCATTGGGAGGGGAGATTGGTGAGAGCCTGTGCTGTAAGTATAGTTGACCGACTATGGTTAAAAGAAACTCATGGTTGAGGACAAAGACAAAAATATTAAAGTTACTGGTGTGGAAAGTCTTGTGATCAGACCAAGTACAGTTGAGCAAATAGAGTCCTTGCAAAAAGTAGGGTAGGAGGAGGTGCAGTCAACAAAGTTGGGGGAGGGGTGAGGGTGGTTGGTAGGCTTCTAATGGATACTAGTTGCTAACCTCTTCCCTGAGACAAGATGATAAAAGTAAGGGAAGAATCATATATGGGCCAGTTGACAATGAGAGCAGGGTGGAAATTGTCAGTGAAGACCCCAGAGCTACATTTTTGATTTGCAGAAAATGAGCAGAAGTGAAGGAGAATTTTTTTCAAGAGTGAGTTTAGCCAGGTGAAGAGTGATGCTGAAACATGACTGGCTGGACCTCAGTTTAGGGAAGAAGTGAAAGGTTCACTGTGGATTGAAAACTCAGAGTTAGGAAGGCACTGAATTCAACACTAATAAAAGTGCAAAGTGCTAGACAAGTGGAAAATCAGAGTTAAGGGAGGAAGAAATAAATCTTGGGACAAGAATGGTGGAAATAATGGGTTTGTTGGGGCAGTCCTTCTGCATTTTTGGGGAGGAATTAATACATAGGTTGACTGGGATCTGGAGCCTGTGGAGCTGTTGACCAGATAAAATGAGGCCTGCATTTGTCTGGAAGTCAGTGGTCTGATGTTTAGCATTGGGGTCATGGTATGGTAAGATATGTTTTACACTTGATGCACAGTTTCTGAGGTAGAGGTCAGTTTGCAATATCACTGCCATCTTGGGTTGTTTGATGGAATTGGTCTCTAGTGAGTGGGGTACAATAAGTTCAGAGGGGGTAGATCAGAATGAGTAAAGACTGTTGAAATAGTCAATGTTCTGTCATCAGTTATCACAGAATAGGCTTAAGGGGTAAAAGCTGAGAGTCAAGTTGATTTGAGAATTCAGGAAACGAAAATGCATCCACCAGCTGAGGTGAAGAATGGATGCAGAGATAAGTGCAACAGCTGATGACAGCATCATGTCGAGTTCAGAATTCTTTATGATGGGGGAATAAAGAATTGAAGCTGAGGAAGTTCAGAATGGATATAGTGAAAATGTCAAGTGAAGAGACCAGAGGAAGAGATTAGGTTGGAAGAAAATGAAGGGGAATCTTCCCCTCTCTGTAACTTAAACAATCTACTCACATGATCCACTGAGTTTTTCCAGCATTTTGTTTGTTCCTCCACATTCCATTTTGTAGTTCTAATGAAGCACTGTTGACCCAAAATTTGACAGTTTTTCTCCAGTTAATGCTGCTGGATCTCCTGAGTTTTCCAACGTTCTCTTTCTTCGGGTATAAATTGATTTGTTTGGGCTAGACATGATCAGTATCAAAATGAGTTATTTCTGTAATTTTATGCAAGGTCAAACATAATTTTTCATAATTCTCTATTCTGATGTGGCAGTGATGCTCTGAATATTGGTCATTTTACTATATAATTTTTACATCTAAATTTTAAAATATTTTGCCTTAGTCAGAATATTTTATTAAATGCATTGTTCTTGTATCTCGTTTCAAAATTGCCAAGGAGTTGTCACTTGGATCAACAATAATACTATCTTTCCTTGGCCATTTTGCAAAAAAAATAAAAATTCTTACTTGATTTCCCCCCTCCCCCCACAAAGACTGAGAATAGAACATTTGCAGTAGCATTGAATGAAGAGCCATCTAATTTTGTTTTGTCTTTCTTTTAGGAATATATCAAGGGCATTTGTAATCCAGAGCTTCATCAAATTGAGTGTTATCCAAAGGATATGCATTGCATTTTTGCAGGAGCCAGGGGCTTGTTTCTCAAGAGTCTTATACAAGACACTTGTGCTGACATCTCTATGAAAAGTGCTGGAGTGATTGCCATTTATGGATGTGCCGAGGCAGTGATAATGGCAAAAACTCGAATACAGCAGTTTGTGAAGCTTTTTAGAGATAATCAATGTTTACCACCCAGAAGGGAATCTAGCATTAAAAGAAAGTTCAAACTTTTTGTAGAATTACATGCTGATAAATACACAATGGATTTGCTGCTCTTGCCAAGTTCAGTACAAGAGGAGCTACTGAATCTTACTCAAGAAGTACTTCATCTTAAAACATGTATAGATCTTACTTTGGATACTGATCATTCCCAACCTGTTGTCCATGATGGAGTGGATTCTTCTCTAGAGACACAACGTCCAGAGGAAAAATGCAATGATCTGCCATCTTTTGAAGAAATTAGAAAACAGGCTGGAACACCTGTATCTGAACTAGCTCACCAAATGGACACAGTGCTTACACAAGATACACAACAGTCAGGAAGAGAAACAGAAATATCTCGTGAGGAGACATCAGTGGTTAAGGAAAGACAGTCATGCAAAAGAAGATCATCTGCTAGTGAAGACAGACATACAAAACGGCAGTTTTCTGGTGATATTGAAGAGTTCACTGCAATTAATGCTACAGCAAAATCACCTTGCATTGATTTGGTCACTGATTCTGATGATGTATTGATTCATCCCTTAAGTGGACAGCAAGATAATCAAATTGAGGAAGACTCTATCACTGCTACTTCAGAAAAGGAGTTCAGAATGCTAATGGAGTTTTTTACATCAATGGGTTATTCCATTGATATTGTTAAAAAAGTCATTAAGGAAATGGGAGAGACTGAGGAACCTATGGAACTGCTAAAGAAAATTGTTGAAGAAAGTAACCGTTTGGAAAAAGAGCAGGCTAGTGAGACGGATCAAACATCTGTTCCAAATAACACTCGTGAAAGGCTAATGAATGAAGCAAGGAATTCATACATGAAGAAACTTGAAGATTGTACCATTGGAACTGCTGAAGAAAAACTGAGAAAGCAAATATCTGCTTCAAGCACCAGTTCTTTTCCACAGAGAAGTGAGTTACTTAAAGAAAATTTCCATTCTGAAGATGTAGCATTGATTGGTAATGCACAGAATAACAAAGACAAAGTCTTAAAGCTGCCTGCACTCAGACCAACTAAAGGCGCTGAAAGTTTTTGCTCAGCTAAGCTTTGGACCAGTGACTTGACTAATGAGAGAATGATAAATGAAAATGATATTGTAGCAAGAGGAAGTTCTGAACAGACTAATTTGCCTGTTAATTGTGTTGTGCCTTCTAATCAACCAGTAAGAGCTTCAGTAACTGGAGCTCAACGTTTCCATGATTTACTTAAAGGGCCTTACAAACTAAACCTAACAAACGCTCCTGGGAAACAAAATTTAAAACATATCGTAATTGATGGAAGTAATGTTGCAATGTCGTAAGTATGAAATTATTCTCGGGGTTAATTGGGTGGTATGGGCTCGTTGTCCAGAAGGGCCTGTTACCGTGTGGCATATCTAAATAAATATATAAAAATGCTGGAGGAACTCACTAAGTAAGGCAATATCTTACAGTGAGGAATATACTTCATTACTTCATTCTTCTCCATAGATGATAACTTGCTGAGTTCCTCCAGCATTTTGTGTGTGTGTGGCTTAAGATTTCCAGCTTCTGTTTGTTTTTAGTAACTAATTCACAAGAGTAAGATATCTGCTGAACATGACACTTGAAAGAAAGAATATCTTCAATGAAATAAATGAGGAGGAGACTGGTTAGGATGTGAATGGTGGGAGTTGCAGATGATGCAGTTATGAGGCAAAGTATATTTTTTTAGCAGGATCTAAGAACCCATGTATATTTGGTGCCAGTGTGATAACTTCACACTTGAAAGCATATTACAGAAGGAAATAGGTAATTGATTCAGTCATTGCTGTCCATGTTATGACCAAGAATATAGGAAATGTATAAGGCCCTGTGTAGAGAGCACAAAATGTGTATGTCAGTGAGGTGGGGGGGGGGGGGGGGGGGGAGACTTAAAGAATATAAATTCTGGATTGCTACTTGGTGAGATAAACTGATTTATAGATTGTCTAAAGTACTTCTTTAATCCGGAGCAAAATTTAGCCTTCTTTTTGGGTAAAGCTCTTAATCTCGATGTGTTAAGGATACTTTCAGGGAAAGGCTATTTTTGATATAATATTTTGCTGCGAAAGAATTAGTTCTTATAGTTAAAGTTGTAATATTAAGAAGAGCAAGCCAATAATACAAAAGAGGATACCAAAAGTTTTTCTTTCACTTGTATAAAGAGTAAAAGAAAGGCATGAGTGGATTATCAGCCTGCTGGAAAAAGATGCTGGAGAGGTAGTATTGGGAAACAAAAATATGGCAGATGAAATTAATAAGTCTTTTGTAACAGTCTTTACTGTGGAAGACATTAGCAGTATGCCAGAAATTCGAGACTGTCAGAGCAGAAGTGAGTGTAGTTGCTATTACTAAGGAGAAGGTGCTTGGGAAGCTGATAGGTGTGCAGGTAGGTAAGTCACCTGGACCAGACCACACCCAGAGTTCTGAAAGAGGTAGGTAAAGAGATTGTGGAGGCATTATTAATGATCTTTAAAGAATCACTAGTTTCTGGAATGGTTTAGGAGGACTGGCAGATTGCAAATGTCACTCCACTCATTAAGAAGGAGTGAGGCAGAAGAAAGGAAATTATAGGTTAGCCATGGCTCAATGGTTGGGAGAAGTTGGAGTCCATTGATAAGGATGAGGTTTCAGGGTACTTGGAGGCACATGATAAATGGGCCCAAGTCAGCATGGTTTTCTGAAGGCAAAATCCTGCCTGACAAATCTGTTGGAATTATCTCAGGAAATAAGCAGAATAGACAAGGAAGAGTCTAGGGGTTTTCAGAAGGTCTTCGACAAAGTGCCACACATGAGACTGCTAAACAAGAACCCATGGTATTACAGGAAAGATACTAGCATGGGTAGAAGATTGGTTGACTGGTAGGAGGCAAAGTGTGGAAAGAAAAGGAGCTTTTTCCGCTTGGCTACAGTGACTAGTGCTTTTCTGCCGGGTTCAGTGTTGGGGTCGCTTCTTTTCATGTTATGTCACTGATTTGGATGATGGTATTGATGGCTTTGTGGTTAAGATTGCAGTTGATATGAAGGTGGGTGGAGGGCCAGGTAGTGTTGAGGAATCAGGGGATCTGCAGGACTTGGATTAGGAGAATGGGCATAGGGGTGGCAGATGAAATTTATGGAAGTGTATGATGATGCAATTTGGTAGAAGGATTAAAGCTGTAGATTATTTCTAAATGGGGGGGAAAATACAAAAATCAGAGAGGAAAGGGTCTTGAGACCCTTGTGTAGGATTTCCTACAGGTTAACTTGCAGGTTGAGTTAGTGGTAAGGAAGGCAAATGCAATATTAACATTCAGTTCAAGAGGACTAACATTAAAGCAAAAATAAATTGTTGAAGCTTTATTAAAGCACTGGTCAAACCAGAGTTTTGTGAACAGTTTTGTCCCCCTTAACTAAGAAGAAATGTACTGGCATTGGAGAGGGCCTAGACAATGTTCACAATAATGGTTCTGGAAATAAAACAGTTATCATGTGAGGAGTGTCGTGCTCTGGGTCTACTCCTTGAAGTTTAGAAATTGATGGGGAGGGGGTGAGGGATATAATATTGAAAGGACTAGATAAGGATGAGGAGAGGATATTTCCTATTGTGGTGGAATCTTGG
This sequence comes from Hemitrygon akajei, assembly GCF_048418815.1. Lineage (NCBI taxonomy): Eukaryota > Metazoa > Chordata > Chondrichthyes > Myliobatiformes > Dasyatidae > Hemitrygon > Hemitrygon akajei. The sequence continues at coordinate 48,176,375 of NC_133140.1, forward strand.
ACCAGAGCGTACAGCCTCAGAATAGAGGGACGGCCATTTAGAACACAGATGAGTAGGAATTGCTTTAGCCAGAGTAGTGTATCTGTGGAATTCATTGCCACAGATGGCTGTGGGGGGGGGGGGGGGGGGGGCAAGTAATTGGGTATATTTAAAGTGGAGGTTGGTAGGTTCTTGATTACCGAATAGCCAAATTCTGCTCCAATGTCGTATGGCATTTCAGGAAGGGCGATCTTAATGTTTTGGTATTTTAAATTTTTGCATAATTAGGATTCAATCCAAAATTGGGACCTTTAGTCAAAATGGAAACAATAATAAGTATTCAATTTAAGTTGACTGTGATAGATTTAAAAACTTTACTAAAAGGTGTGACAAAGGCTGATGTTCAGAGAATTAATGGATAATGTACCTCAAATGTAATCAAGAAGGAAAGGGGTAATTCAATAGTAGATGAAAAGAAACATTGTAATAGTTTTAATCAGTGGAAAAGCTACTATTGTTTGAAAAAGAAGTTAGGTCCAAAGATTGGGAAAATTTCAAAATTCAGCAAAAGACCAGGAAATTTTTATTTGGAAAGTATAATGAATAATCTTGTGTCAAACACAATGGACTATAAAAGCTTTCATTAACGTATAAGAAGAAAAAAATGACTGGATGTGGATGTGAAGGATTAATTATCTTGGAGGAATAAGAAGTGGCAGAAATACACACTCCTGCCAGATGTTGTTAATCTACTGAGCGCTTCAATATTTTCTGGGGGGGGGGGGGTTTGTGCTGCATAGGAATAATTTCCGAACCGCATACATGTGAATAAGTTTGCTGAGATGGGATGTACAAATGCAATTTCTGACCTACAAGACGTTTTCTACTTTTCTGGATCATGTGGGCCATTTAGTCTAGCGTTGTGCTTACCTCATCTCACTTCCCCTTCTCCTTTATTATCCTCTTGCATAATCATCCTTCAGCATTTTGATTTTCATAGCTTTATTAGGCAAATTTTTAGCATCTCACTAATGTGAGGGATTTTGGATCAATGAAGTAAACAGATTTGGTGTAAATTATGGTATAGAGGCTCTTTCTGCTTCCTCCCCCATCCTGCGAGCTGCTTGGTTCTTGCTCTTTTCATCAAGGCCCAGCACAGAGTAACTTTCATGTCGACCTTGCCAGAAACCCTCTACCCTCAAATAACAACCAAGCAAATCTTCATTCAGTCCATATGGAGACACTGTATGCTTGTGTTCTTTTGATCCAAAGCCTGTTTTGGATCCATTTTACCTATTGAAATCTATAAATTGAACACCCTGCTGCATTTTTAAAAAAGTAAATAATTTGTAATTAGAATCTTTTCCCTTTTAAAAGATAATTGAAGCATTAAATTGTTAATATCGCCAATTAGCAATTTTGGTCTTGTATTGAAGATATTTCTTGTGCCAAAAATAAGAGCAAATAAATAAAGTCTAAGTAGCATATTTCGCAACTCCCTAAGACTATTACGGACAATTCTGATATACAGAATAATCCACTTATTTTCTTTCTACATTGAAATCAACTGCCCTACTAATTGCTCACCAACAAAAAGTGCAATATATATCAGCTAATCAACCTACCAATACTCATGTCTAGACATGGGAGTAAACTGAAGCCCCAGGGGGAACAGGAGAACTGCACAAGAACAGCATTTGAAACTGAGGTTGAAACTGGGTTCCCGGAGCTGTGAATGTATACTCAGAAGGAAATGAGCAATGTTGCTCCTATAATTTTGTCTTGCAGAATTTTTTTAAAGTGGGTGATGCAATTGTGCATATTTTGAAAATAAATTATTGCAGGTGGTAGAAATCTGAAATAAAAGCAGTAAATGCTAGAAATGCTCAGCAGTTCAAGTAATGTCAACATCAGGCCAATTGCCTTTTATCAAAATCATGTCAGAAGAGGGAAGGGGAATAAGCAGATAGTGCAGCGTACCTCTGTGGCTGTTCCCCTCAATAACAGATATAGCACTTTTGGATAGTGATATGGGGGACATCCTATGCAGTGAAAGCCATAAGGACCAGAACCAGACTGGTTCTGTTAGGGGAACGGGAGTTTGTAGACTCACAGATGGTGTGTTGCCTCTTAGTTGCCAGAGTCAGGGACATCTCAGATCAGGTCCACATCATTCTGTGGAGGGAGGGAGGGTGAACAACTAGTACCAATGACATGGGTAGGAAAAGAGATGAGATGCTAAAGAGCAAAAAGGGAGCTTGGTAGGAAGTTGAAAAGCAGGACCTCAATTGTGGTAATCTCCACTGTGCACCAGTGAGGTAAGAATAGGATAATTTGGCAGTTGAATATGTGGCTGAAGAATTGGTGCAGTGGGCAGGGTATCAGATTTGTTAATCATTGAGATCTCTTCTGGGGAAGGTATAACCTGTACTAAAAGGATGGGTTACACCTGAACTTGAAGAGGAACATAGAAAACCTACAGCACAATACAGGTCCTTCAGCCCACAAAGTTGTGCCGAACATGTCCCTACCTTAGACATTACTAGGCTTACCTATAGCCCTCTATTTTTCTAAGTTCCATGTACCTGTCCAAAAGTCTCTCAAAAGACCCTATCGTATCCACCTCCACCACCGTTGCCAGCAGCCCATTCCATGCACTCACCACTTTCTGAGTTTAAAAAAACTTACCCCTGACATCTCCTCTGTACCTACTCCCCAGCAGCTTAAGCCTGTGTCCTCTTGTGGCAACCATTTCAGCCCTGGGGAAAAAGCCTCTGATTGTCCACATGATCAATGCCTCTCATCATCAAGACGACCAGTACTGTCATGGGTAGGTTTGCTAGAGTTGTTAGGGAAGGTTTAAGCTAGTTTGGCAGGGTGATTACAAACAGTGATAAGTCAGAGGATGAGATAGTTGGTGTAGAGGTAGATGCAGCATGTAGAGAGACTGTGAGGAAGAACAGACAGTGGGAAGGGCATAATTGCAGTCAGTTGGGTGGGTTGAAACTGAAATGGGTTGTTATGGAGACTTGACTGTCACAAGGGCAGGAGTGGTTGCCAGATACTCCTTGGTTTAGATGTTTCAAAAGGGACAGGAAGGGAGGTAAGAGGTGGAAGAGTGGCATTGCTAATCAGGAACAGTGGACATCCTCACATCCTGTGGATATTATCTACTGACTCTGTGTGGGTGGAAGTCAAATAAGAAGGGAGCAATCCTGACCAAGGGTCTCGGCCCGAAATGTCGACATTGCTTCTCCTTATACATGCTGCCTGGCCTGCTGTGTTCCACCAGCATTTTGTGTGAGGGAGTAATCACTATTGAGAGTATTCTATAGAACCCCCCCCCCCCCCATCCCAAAAGAGACACTGTTGATGCTGATAGGAAGACAGATTTTGGAAAAATGCAAAAATAACAAGGTTATGGTCATGGATGATTTCAACTTTTCTAATATTGATTGGCAACTCCTTCAGTGCAAAAAGTTTAGATGGGGTGGAATTTAAGTGTGTCCAAGAATGATTCTTGATACAGTATGTTAACAGGTCAACAAGAGGAGAGGCCATACTGGGCTGGTACTATGCAATGAATCTGGTCAGGTGTCAGATCACTCAGTGGGTGGGCATTTTGGAGACAGTGACCACAGCTCCCTGATCTGCACTGTGGCCTTGAAGAGGGATAGGAGAAGGCAGTCTGGGAAAGTATTTAATTGGAGGAAGGTAAATTGCGATACTTTTAGGCAGGAACTTTGGAGTTTAAACTGAGAACAGATGTACTCAAGAAAATGCACAACAGAAATGTTGTTAAGGAACTCTTGTGTGGCTTTCTGGATGTCCCGTTGAGGCAAGGAAAGAAAGGTAGGGTGAAGGAAGCATGTGGAACATCTGGTTGAGAAGAAGAAACAGACTTGCATAAGGTTTAGGAAGCAAGGATCAAACTGGTCTAAAAAATTACACAGAAGATGGGAAAGAGTTTAAGAATGGATTTAAGAGAGCCAGAAAGGGACATGAGAAGACCTTGGTGGGTAGGATTAAGAAAAACCTAAGGTATTCTACATGTACATGAAGAACTGAAGTATGACTAGAGTGAGGAAAGCACTGATCAGGGATAAAATAGAAAACGTGTGCCTCAAGATAGAAGTGGTATGGGAGGTCCATAATGAATACTTTGCTATGTTATTCACCAGTGATGGGGACATTGATAAATGTGAATCCACTGTAGAACAGACTGGTGTGCTGGAACATGTTGATCTTAAAGAGAATGTACTGGAATTTTTGAAAAATATTAGGATAAATATATCCCCAGGGTGGGACAGAATATATCCTATAGGTTACTATAAGAAGCAAGACGAGATTGCTGCACCTTCAACAATTATCTTTGCATGCTCACTGGCCATAGAAGTAGTACCAGAAGGGTGGCAAATGTTATTCCTTTGTTCAAGAAAGATGATACGAATAACCCTGGGAACTATATAGTCCAGTCAGTCTTGCATCAGTGTTGGGAAAACTATTGGAGAGGATTCTTAGAGACAGATTTTACGAGCATTTGGATAAGTTTAATCTGATAAAGGATGGTCAGCATGGCTTTGTGAGTAGCAAGTCATGCCTCACGAACCTTATAGCTGGTATATCTTGCTTCTGTACACCCTTTCGTTTCCATCTGAGATTCTACCAACAATGGTTGTATCATCAGCAATTTTACAGTTGGTATTTGAGCTATGCCTAGCCACGCAGTCATGGGTACAGAGCGAGTAGAGCAGTGGGCTAAGCACACACCACTGAGTTGCACCAGTATTGATCATCAGCAAGGAGTTGTTATTATCACCAATCCGTACAGATTGTGGTCTGCCAGTTAGGAAGTTGAGGATCCAATTGCCAAGAGAGGTACAGAGGCCCAGGTTCTGTAACTTATCAGGTTTGTGGGAATGCTGATGTTAAATGCTGAGCTATTGTCGATGAACGGCATCCTCGCATAGGTGTTGGCATTGTCCAAGTGAGCTAAGGCCATGTGAAGAGCCATTGAGATTGCGTCTGCCGTTTTTTTTTCGCAGTGGAAAAAAAACTGCGAAAGCTCGCTCTTATATTGGGATTGCAATGAGATTTAACTGATTCCATCAAATATAGCACAGTGACTAAAGTATTACTAATATTTTCTCCTCCTTCCTCATTCTGTGCTTGTGAGTTGCATGTGTTAGACGTGTTACTGAATATGCGTACACATAATTATTCACAGCAATAAAGCACGTCATGACGTTCTGAATCATAAGTAAATTCCTTGCATAATTGTACAATGGAGATGCAAAGTATATATGCTTTTCAGTGGAACAAAGTAATGAATCACCATTTGTCTTCTGATTGGGGATTCCCACACTGTCATATTACCATAAGCATAACTTCTTTGCAATAATCTTTGTACTTTTGACCTTTGCATAACCATGTGAATAAAATTTTGTTATTAGTTTGTAGTTTTTCTGATGCAGTAAAATTCCAATACAGAATTTTTCATGACTTTGGTGCGGGACTGACAGATTTTCCAGGTTATGAATGACATTCCAATTCACATCCAATATACTTTTAATTTGCTTTTTAGATAATTAAACTGTTGAAAGTTGTAAGTTAAAAGGGAGCACATGAAAGGGAGTCCCAGAAGGGAACATGGCAGTGGGCACCAAGAGAGTGGAAAAACATTGTACAATGAGCCAGATATTGAACCAAGTAGTTGGAAAGCACTTCATGGTAGTTTTTACCGTAATTGTAGAAATGTTCAGTTTCTATGAGAATGTTGAACTGAATAGATTTTTAAATTTGAGGTTTGTGAAAATTTTGAGAGTTAATTCTGGAAATTGTGTGGAAGTACTAATTTTGTAATTGGATATGATTTCTCCACTGATTTAGTTTTTACAGTTGTTGGAACAAAAAAATGGCAGTTGATAGCTCCTTGCAGGGATCTCCACAAGTATGAATTACAGTGCCTATAAAAATTATTCACCCCAACCCCCCCCCCCCCGGAAGTTTTCACATTTTATTGTTTCAGAACATTGAATCTGTGTCAAAAAAGTCAAAATAAATCCTCTGTGATCACAGAAAAAACTCTTTTGTGTATTTCTAACAAATTTCTACAAATTGATCTAAATTTATTACAATTACTAAACGCAATAGTTGATTACATAATTAACCCCTTCAAGTCAGTATTTAGTAGATTCACTTTTGGCAGCAATTAAGGCCTTGAATCTGTGTGGCTAGGTCTCTGCACATCTGGACACTGCAATTTTTCCTCATTCTTCTGTAAGAAGCTGCTCAAGCTCTGTCAGATTGCATGGGGATTGTGAGTGAACCGTCCTTTTCAAGTCCAGCCACAAATTCTCAATTGGAATGAGGTCTGGACTCTGATTTGCCCACTCCAGGACATGAATTTTCTTGTTTTTAAACTATTCCTGTGTAGCTTTAGCTTCATGCTTGGGATCATTGTCTTGCCAGAAAGCAAATCTTCTTCCAAGGTACAGTTTTCTTGCAGACTACATCAGGTTTTCCTCCAGAATTTCCCTGTATTTTGCTGTATTCATTTTACTCTCAACCTTCATAAGCCTTTCCAGGCCTGCTGCAGTGAAGCGTCCCCACAACATGATGGTTCATGGTAGGGACTGTAATTCAATGTTATATATCAATTAAACAAGAAAAGTTCCATGGAAGTGAATACTTTTTATAGGCAGTGTTATAGGTGAGTAATTTCTTTAGCCAGAGAGTGGTGATCTGTGGAATTCTTTGCCACAGGCAGCTGTGGAGGCCAAGACTTTATGTATATTTAAGGCAGAGGTTGATAGATCTTTCACTGTTCAGGGCATGAAGGAATATGGGGATAAGGCAGGTAATTGGGACTGAGAGGAAAAATGGATCAGCCATGATGAAATTCTGCTCCTATATCATGGTCTTGAATATGAATTTAAGGAGCTAGAAAAATCTGGAGCAGTTATAAGCGTTTTAGTTTCTAATTCAAATAATGCATAGGGTTGTAAAAGAATGCTGAGCAAGATTGGTGATTATGTTTCTGAAGCTGTGTGTTATCAAGATGGCAGGGTCATTGAAGAACATTAGAAACCTATTCATTGATAGGATGGAAGAGGCTGTGGAATTGTTCATTTTGGTGGACATGATCTCAGTTTTATGAAGATGTGTTAAGTATCAATAATGCTTGAAAGTGTCAGAAAAATTTGAGAACAAATACCTATTTGAGTACTAGCATTCTGGAGTGGCAATAGTTTTGTGAAAGGGAAATTTTTTTACTAAGATTATTTTGACGATATAATGTGCAGAGAATGATGGAAAACCGGTATTTATCTCTGCTTAAATTTCCAGTCAAGTATTTGATAAGGTATCATGTTACATGTAATGGAAAAAGTAAAAAATTATGATGTAATATACTAGCCAGGTTAGAAGGCTGACACTTCTAACAGGAAAGGGAACATATACAGCCTCTATTTTTTTAAAAAAGTATTCCCCCCCTGGGAAATTCTCATTTTTTTTACAATATAGAACCATAGAACATTACAGCACAGAAACAGGCCTTTTGGCCCTTGGCTGTGCCAAACCATTTTTCTGCCTAGTCCCACTGACCTGCACCTGGACCATATCCCACCATACCCCACTCATCCATGTGCCTGTCCAAGTTTTTTTTTAATGTTATAAGTGAGCCCGCATTCACCACTTCAACTGGCAGCTCATTCCACACTCCCACCACTCTCTGTGTGAAGAAGCCCCCCCCAATGTTCCCTTTAAACTTTTCCCCCTTCACCCTTAACCCATGTGCTCTGGTTTTTTTCTCCCCTGGCCTCAGTGGAAAAAGCCTGCTTGCATTCACTCTATCTATACCCATTATAATTTTATATACCTCTATCAAATCTCCCCTCATTCTTCTACGCTCCAGGGAATAAAGTCCTAACCTATTCAACCTTTCTCTGTAACTCAGTTCCTCAAGTCCCGGCAACATCCTTGTAAACCTTCTCTTCACTCTTTCAATCTTATTAATATCCTTCCTGTAATTCGGTGACCAAAACTGCACACAATCCTCCAAATTCGGCCTCACCAATGCCTTGTACATCCTCACCATAAGATTCCAACTCTTGTACTCAGTACTTTGATTTAAAAGCTCTCTTTACTACCCTATCTACCTGTGACACCACTTTTAGGGAATTATGTATCTGTATTCCTAGATCCCTCTGTTCTACTGCACTCCTCAGTGCCCTACCATTTACCTTGTATGTTCTACCTTGGTTTTTCCTTCCAAAGTGCAATACCTCACACTTGTCTGTATTAAACTCCATCTGCCATTTTTCAGCCCATTTTTTCCAGCTGGTCCAGTCTCTCTGCAAGCTTTGAAAACCTTCCTCACTGTTCACTACACCTCCAATCTTTGTATCATCAGCAAATTTGCTGATCCAGTTTACCACATTATCATCCAGATCATTGATAAAGATGACTAATAACAATGGACCCAGCACTGATCCCTGTGGCACAGAGGGTCACAGTGGATATTGGATCACAGTGGATTTAATTTGCCCTTTTTTTGACACTGATCAACAGAAAAGATTTCAAAGAGAAAACAGATCTCTACAAAGTGATCTAAATTAATTACAAATATAGAAACACAAAAAAAATTGACAAAATGTTCACCCACTTCAAGTCAGTATTTAGTAGATGCATCTTTGGTTACAATTACAGCCTTGAGTCTGTGTGGATAGGTCTCTTTCAACTTTGAATGTTTAGCTTTGGCTTTATACTTGGGGGCATTGTCTTGCTGGAAAACAAATCTTTTTCCAAGTTGCAGTTCTCTTGCAGACTGCATCAGGCATTCCTCCAGGATTTCCCTGTATTTTGCTACAGTCATTTTACCCTCTACCTTCATAAGCATTCCAGGCCCTGCTGCAGTGAAACATCCCCGCAGCATGATGCACCCACCACTGTGCTTCATAGTAGGGTATGTCATGTTTTGATGATGATGGGTGTTCGGCTTATGCCAAACATAGCAGTTAGTCTGATGGCCAAAAGGCTCAATTTTAGTTTCATCAGACCATAGAGCCTTCTTCCAGTTGACTTCAGAGTCTCCCACATGCCTTCCCGCAAACTCTAGTCAAGATTTCAGCTGTGTTTTTTTTTTCAACAGTGACTTTCTCTTTGCCAGTCTCCCATAAAGCTACAACTGGTGAAGCACCCAGGCAACAGTTGTTGTATGCACAGTCTCTCCCATCTCAGCCATTGAAGCTTGTAACTCCTCCAGAGTTGTCATGGGTTTCTTGGTGGCTTCCTTCACTAGTACCCTTCTTGCATGGTTACTCAGTTTTTGAGGATGGCCTTCTCTAGGCAGATACACAGCTGTGTCATATTCTTTCCATTTGATGATTGGCATAACTATACTCCCAAGGGATATTCAGCGACTAGCAAATTTTTTTGTATCCATCTCCTGACTTGTGCTTTATAATAATCTTTTCTTGGAGTTGCTTGGAGTGTTATTTTGTCTTCATGGTGTAGTTTTTGCCAGGATACTGACTCAACTGCAGTTGGACCTTCAGATACAGGTGTATTTTTACTCCAATCAATTGAAACAGCTTGACTGCACACAGGAGTCCAAAACAGATCTTCATTTAACTAATTATGTGACTTCTGAAACCTGTTATGATCACTGATGCACCAGTAATGATTTAGTGTGTCATATTAAAGGGGGTGAATGCTTATGCAATCAATTTTTTTGTGTGTGTATATTTGTAATTAACTTAGATCCCTTTCAGAGATTTTTTTCCACTTTGATACGAAAGAGTCTTTTTCTGGTGATCAGTGTCAAAAAATGCCAAATTAAATCCACTGATTCAATGTTGTAAAACAAACATGAAAACTTTCTCGGGGTGGGACGGTGAATACTTTTTATAGACACTGTAAATGAGTCTCTGGTTAATAAGGTATAAATGGTGTGCAACAGGGGTTAGTGCTAGGACCTCATGCTTTCCCAATTTAATGGATGAAGACACTAAGCCCTAAATGCATTAATAAAGAAAGTTGTGAAAAGGACATTCAAAGCCAAAATGATACTGATGGATTTAATAAGTAATCAAAAGATCCTGTTAATTGAGTATGTGGAGATTTGTGAGGTGGTCCTTTTTGGGATGAATTTTTTAAATTATCTAAATGGTAAGAAATTGCAGGGTTTGTATTTGATAAAGGTTACTTTCTTCCATCTGTCTGTTTTTGTCCACAGAATTTATTTCTCCCTAACAACTGTTTTGCTTCTTAACATTGCCTTTCCACTGACATCCATTTTACTTTGTGTCCTCTGCAGACATTGATAGTTGCCATGTCTTTGGTCTCATACAGCTTGTTTTCACCATAGCTGATCAATCTATTCACATCTTCATACCACGCATGCCATAATAGCTTGAGGGTCCTTCGCTTCATTGAACAACTGCTGTAATTCCGTTCGCATTATCTGAATGGAAGGTGTCACTTTGGGGATTCACAAGAACTTTTTGTTTGTGCGATATGTAAGACTCTCTTTGTTTCAATCATTCTTGGGCCTTGTCCTTCGTCGCTTTTCCAGTATTTTGTTTCCTGCAATGAAGCAAAAATATGATGCATTTGCTGCTGATTTCCACCCTATTTTTTCTTTGAAGATATTCATAAATGCTTTTTATCCTTGGTTTAACATCTTTATTGCCAACTCAGGCTAGATTAGTAGCCAAAATTCATTAGAAGCCCAGACTCCTACAACAATGTGCTTCTTACCCTGCTACCTGTAAGAAGCCCATTTGATTTTCTAGCCATGTTACTTCTGTTATACTGATGACACTTTCAACAGCAGTATTTAAGATATCTTCCTTTCTCTCAACTATGGATTTCCCAGGTTGACGGAACTACTTCTGCTCCGTTTCCCACATTTCTTTTCTCATTCCTTCCACAATGCACATGAGCAGGAACCACTTGTTCTTCCATTTTACCCCACCAGCCTCCATATTGAATAGATTATCTTGTGTAATTTCCGCCACCTTCAACTAATGCCATCATTATTCACATTTTCCCCTCCCTTCCACTCTCAACATTTTAAAGGTGCTATCTTCCCCTCCCTTTTGTATTTTTTAAATAATCGTCAACCACTCTTCCTCACTGCATGTTCCCATATAACTGCAGGAGATGTAATACCTGTCTATTTGCCTTTACTCTTCTCAGCATCCTGGACTCAATCTTCTCTAGAGCTGAAGTACTTCACTTGCACTATCAGTGTAGTGGTTCTGATGTGCTTACTTGCTAAATAGTTCTAGCATTCTTTTTAAGCTTCCAATAACCATGTAACAACATTCTCCATGTGTTTTTGTTGCCCTCTTCTGTCTTTTATTTGCAAATCCTTCAAATCAGTTACACTGAATAAGTATTCCCCACCCTTTTAGAAGATTCCAAACCTATACTTATTATCTATATCATAGTTGCCCCTCTGTCCTATCCCTTCCAATGTATGGGAGAAGGAGTTGGTAAGAACCAATCTGAGAGAATTGCTGTTATGTGGCTTCTATGCAATAACAATTACATGGGTCTTTTTATTATGTATTAGGCTTTTAGACATACCAATGTTTAAGAAAAAAGCTTCAAGTATTAAAAAAAAACTCCTACCAGAAAACTTTAAATACAGTATGCTATTTGTCTATCTGTCACAATTTTTTCTTGCTTTGTAATTTTTTTCTGCCATTCAAAAGATGAGTAATTCAGATATTGATGACAGAGTATTGGGGATGCTTAAACTACTAGCTTTACTATCAGGATCTTGGTCTGGACAGCATTCAAGGTTAATTTGAAGATGTAGTAAAAGAATTTGATATGTCATAATTTTATCATACTATATTTTTATTTTCATAGACATGGAATGAAAAAAGTATTTTCCTGTCGTGGTATTGCTATTGCAGTGGAATATTTTTGGAATCGTGGTCACCGAAAAATAACTGCCTTTGTTCCTCAGTGGCGAACCAAACGTGATCCCAGAATCACAGGTATGCTCCATCAATAAAATGTGCAATAATTTTAAGTGACATTTCTATTGCTGGTAAATATAATAATTTGAATGGGTTTGCACCTTGAAATTAATTTCTTTGGCTTTGTATGAAAATTTTAATTACCTCATGACATTCATATTTTACACTTGTTATATGCATTGGCTATCTTACAACTTTGGGTCTCAAAAGTAGAGAAATTCAGTCTGAAAGCATTAGATTGATGTTTTCAGTATAAACAACTTTTGCTAAGCTGTTAGTGATTGTCTATAAATTGCAATGCAAGTGTGATTTAAAATTTTGTTTATCAACAGAGCAGCATTTTTTAAATGAACTTGAAGAACTCGGTGTACTTTCCTTCACACCGGCTCGAAGTGTGTGTGGTACAAGAATTGCATCGCATGATGACAGGTAAAATGACTGGGCAGACCTTCAAAAGCTCAAATTATACTAGTAGTTCAAATACAGTACATATATTTTTGAAAATTACTTTAGTATTGAAGTTCTTGCTCAATGTTTCTCTTCCCCGATCCCCACTATCCCGATTTTAAATAAATCACTCACCTGAATCTTACACGTTTACTTGTGCATAGACTAATTGTATCTGCATGTTTTACATTGACTTTGATATCCTGAAACATTAAATAATATCCACAGTAAGGAATCTATTTGAGTTAAACTGAGATTTTAAATTTAAAATACTGTTTGTGGTATGTAAAATTTTCAAAGTAAGAAAGAAATATGAAAAAATTGCTCCCTGGACATGAATTACCCCATGGCTCAATGTGGAGAGGAGTCCCCATGAGGGCAGGTATTGAACACACAACCATTCTTCTAAATTGTCACTCAGAGCTGCGTCATGACTATCTCTATATTTGCAAGCCATTGGCAGGGACTGACAGTATCTACTGCAGGTGGTCAGAGAGATCCTAGATGCTACAGTTCCCTTCTCCTTATTCTGCATGTGATAAATGCTGTTACTTATCCTACCCTCCCAAACTTTAATGTCTTTACATTTCTGAGCTAATCTGTTAGGAGCAGATGACTGAAATCTGACAACTAGAGAAACTTTGAATGTGGCTGAGGTAAAATGTCAGTAGAATAGCCTTAGATGTGCTTGTTGGTTGACCTGAGATGCTAAAACAAGGTAAAGGAATATTGATAAGTTAAGACACTAATCAAGGGAGTAAAAATTTGCCCTTGGTGACTGACAAACATTTTTGTCATTCTGTTGTTCCTTTACAGGTTTTTATTGCATCTTGCTGAGAAAACAGGAGGAATTATTGTCACTAATGACAACCTGAAAGAATTTGTGCATGAGTCTGCGGCCTGGAAATCAATAATTCAGGAAAGGTAACCACACATTTATAACAGTATGCACTGAGTATTCTAATAATATGGTGCAAAAGCTGTTTGAATTGGATCATAGTAGATCCTAAAATCTGAAGTCATGAAACTGAAGACATTAAGTAGGAAATCTAAGATCAAGCAATTTTGATTGATGCCATAGTTCAGGTTATGCCTGAATCGATACAGAGTTCAGCACAACAAATTTGTAATTTTGAAACATTAAGACCTAGTGTCTGGTAGCATAGATCAAGCTTTCTGAGTGACGCTCAACACTCAACATTTGTGCCAGTACCACAGAAGTAAACATTTAGTTTACTATTCATGGAATTCATGCTTTTTGCAGTTATTAGAGGACAGAATTGTATTCACAAAAGCTGTCGACTTTTCAAATTCATTTTAGTTTTCTGTCTGCTTTTTATATGAAAAATAGCAGCATGTCTAAATGGTGATTTTAGACAAGATTTTAGCAGGTGAATTATTAATTTACATTAATGGGAAAATTCTGCAAGTTAATAACAGGCATTTTTAAAAAAGCATTTTGACTCATCAACAAAACTGGCAGTGAATGAAATATTTTTCTTAGGTAGGGTATTTCCTACCTAAAAAAGATATATGATTTTTCATTATTAAATATTGACAAAATGCATGCCTTGGTAGCAGGCAATCTTTGAAGGAGTGAATGGTTTTGCTTTACTATTCCCCATTTTTGTCAATTAAGTGATGTATTATTTGAATGAAGACTTCATTTGTGTAAACTGCTGATACATATTCCTTATCTATGAAGGGAAGCATTTTGCATGAATTTTCCAGCAGTAGTAACTAAATTGTGAACAAAAGCATTGACTGTGATTTAATTGTCTCCCAGGGTCAGTGGCTTTAATTGCAGTCCACCCACCATTAATACATGCAGGTTGAGCAAACTTTCATAATTTGCATGTTGATTACAGTTAGCACCAAGTTGTTTCGGTTTAGCATTAAATAAAAATTACACGTTTATTTATCTTTGCCCCTTTGTAAAGGGAATTTATAAAGTCTAGTGACAACCAGAAACACTGATTCTTTGCTTGTCCTCTTTAAAAGGTTCATCATTCTCACAGATCAGAAGGTAGCAAATGTAACCCCATTATTTAAGAAAGGGTGAGAGGCTGTGGATGGTGGGCTGAAGCCCTAGTTGTCTTGTCTGTATCAGGGATTTGGAGAAAGAGATCGCGTATGTTGCAGCCATTGATGCTGTTGCCTCATGGTTCCAGGGACCTGGGTTGCATCATGACCTCAGATGTCTGTGTGGAGTTTGCACATTCTCCCCATTTCATGTGGAATAGGGAGAATGTGCAAATTCCCATGTCATAAACATGTGCTTTTGAGTTAATTAGCCTCTGTAAATAGTTCCACTCTAGGAGTGTTGCATATATGAGAGAAGATAGATTACAGGGATCTAAGTGGACAAATGTGAGTGATGGATTTGCTCTGGGAGAAGGCACAAACATTTGTATGTCACATTGATTCAAAATTGTAAGTAAGAATGAAGAAATAATGCTTTCATGTTTTCTGATCCTACAAAATTGGGTGGAAGATTAGTGTGTAAGGAAGGATGCAGAGGTTTGGGGGGTTGTGTTCCATTTATAGGTAAAAGGATGAGGAATAACAAATGGCATAGGTGAGAATGCAAGGTGGTTGGTTTTAATGGACAAAACAGAAAAAACAATTATTATTTTAATGGTGACAATTTGAAAAGTGTTGTTGCTGAGGGATGCCAAGAAGAGATTTGAATTCTCATCTCTGGATAGTTATTCTGAATCTATAAGTAGTCTAGTCATTTAGCTGCTATGCTGCTGTTTTGCCTGTTCCACAGGGACTACTCATTAACGTAGGAAACTAGGAGGTGATCTCAGAAAAATACACCAAGTTTAACAGAACAAATACAAAAATGATGTGTGCCGTGGCTGGTGTTTATTAAACCAGGATTCACTGCGTGAAGGTAAAGGGGTCCACCATTCAGGATGGATGAAAAAAATAGTTGTTCAGCCAGTGTTAGTGGAATTTTGGAATTCTCTGCCTAATTGGATTGCAGAGACCCTTGCTGGGTGTTCAGGGAACCAGGGAAAATAGCACTAGTGCAAGAAAGGAACACGATAGTTGTTCAGCCAGTGTTAGTGGAATTTTGGAATTCTCTGCCTAATTGGATTGCAGAGACCCTTGCTGGGTGTTCAGGGAACCAGGGAAAATAGCACTAGTGCAAGAAAGGAACACGAGGTAAAGGCCAGCTATAATTGTATTAAATGGCAGAGCAGGCACGAGAGCAAATGTCTACTGCAGCAAACATTTTTTAAATACTTTTTATTGTTATAGTTGAGGCTGAGTGAGGCATTCTTACTGCTTGAAGTAGATGAATGTTTTAAGTAAGAAACTAGGGATTTGATAAGGAAAATTAATGATTATTTGCCCAAATTCTTTAGGCAGAAATCTTACAATTATATGCACTTTAAAATTATGTATTGAATTATCTTATTTTGGCAAATAGTAACCTGTTTATTCTATTTATAAGATTACTACAGTATACATTTGTTGGAGACATATTTATGATACCTGATGATCCCCTTGGAAGGAATGGACCCAGACTGGACATATTTCTGCAAGCAGAGACTTCCAGGTACTGCATACTAAAAAGGAATTTATCCAGATGTTTGTGCTGTGGAAGGGAGCCACTAAGTTTTTTGATTTTTTTTTCATGTTTCAAATGTTTTCATTCTAAAAGAAGTGAACTTTTAGTTTTCATTTATTTTCTGCTAATGATTTTTATTAGGGTGCAATTTCTTAAACCAGTAAGGCACTCCTGCAATTTGCTGGAGTAGTTTCCCCTGAAAGTAAGTAGCATCAGTTAGCTGTTCACTACAGTGAAAACTGCAAATTAATTATGTCTTAGTTTGACATGGGCATGTAACTATTCAGCGCCTTGTTGAAATGTTTTGTCGTCTCCTGGAGCCAAAAGCAGTTCTCCAATTTCAAACAACATTTCAGGACAGACTGCTGTTTTTCAGTTGAGATTGAATTCTTATCTGCTTGTTCAAGGAAAAAGTGAAAGATCCCACAAAAAAAATTGCTTTGGATTTCCAGCGTCTGCAGATTTTCTTGTATTTGTGAAAGATCCCATATGGCAATTTTTGAAAGATGATTAGGGAGTTATTTTGCTGTTTGGGTAACATCCATTATACCAATAAAATGCATTAATATTTGTATTTCTGATATTTATAGTGCTTGACAAAAATTGGGTTCTATTGGCTTATACGGGGCTGTTACCTTTTTAAAATAAAAAATAAACTCCATTCAGGCAAATGAAACTGCACATAGCACCCTCTTCACCAATCAGAATCTGAGCCACATTCGCCCTTAATTTGCCATGGTAAAAGTACCATGGGTGTATTTAAATTAGGGGTTCAGATACTGTATGTCCGGTTGATTCAATACATCTTGAAAGTGGTTGTATTATGCCTTATTGGAAAGTGACTTGGTGCACCGGAGAGCAGAATGATGCATTTCATTCTTAAATAGTATTTTTAGTAGAAAAAAACCACTTCATTCTGTTGAGTTTCATTGCACATTTTCTTTGACGATGCTGTCTATAGTGTGGATGTGGTCCAGGAACTTTTCCCCCCTGCTGAATTTAATTGTCTCTGTGTTTCTCTAGTGCACTAGTCCATATGCTCTTGCATTATCCGGGCTTCTGTGTGACAAATGGCAGTATTGTGCTTGTTGAATTCAGTTAATTTAGAGTCAACTAATTTTGTCAGTGTGATTTCAAACAATTGCTAAAAATGCTGCAAGATTAACCTACATTTATGCAAATTTGTATTTGAAAGCCAATATATAAGCACTCGTGTCTTGCATATTATACTGTCTGTCAGAATGTAGTATTCAGTCTCGGTCAGGCTTAAAGCTTCCCTTTACTCTGAATCTCAGACTTGGAATTTCTCCTTGCAAGTGTTGCTTCAAGGGCATTCCCTTGAACCCAGGTTCTTAAAATGTTCTGAGGTTTCATATGGAGTTAAGTTCCTAGATATCTTCAAGCTAAATGTATTGTTATCACAGCTCACTTGATCTGGTTCTAACTGTTCAGTATAATCCTGATTTGGAATTCTGATATAGGCCCCAAGCAACGTGTTCCTCAGTGTGAGCTTTTTATCGACCTTCTGACTTGAGTTCACTTTCATTCTCAGAACTTAACGGACAACGAATCACCTTTGCAGAAGCCATCTCGGAATATTGATTAAGGCTATTTAAACAGTCCATTCTTCTATTCCCATGATGGTTGTGATAACCCTATGACTACCATAATCATGAATAGCAGGCATTCACAATCTCCAGCAAGAGAATTTCATACCCTTTACCTGATGCTACTATTTGCTTGTTCAGGCCAACAGCAATACTGAGTTGTTGATCAGAAATTTAACTGAACCACCCCTAATGGCTGCAAGAGAAGGTCAAAAGCTAAATAACCTGCTTCAGGTTGCTTTGGAGTGTCCATGATTCTCTAAAACTTAATAATGTTACGAACCCCGTAACTGGGTGACTTACCAGCAAAGATAGAGACGTCCGTTGAAGTCTGATGATACTATTTTTAACAGTATTTATTAGTAAAAATACACAAAAATAATATCAATGCAAATATACAGATAATATACATCGTCAATACTAAATCTAAAAGTGCGGGTATAATAATAATAAGAAATAAGCTCTATCGTTGTCTAGGGGATAATGTATTGTCCGATGGAAATATAAAGTTCACTGCAGTTCCACACAAGCTGCCGTCTTTTTGGTTGTCGCTGTGTTGCAATTGTTGGGGAGAGAGAGAGAAAGAGAATGGGAACATTTACCGCTACGGGTTTTGCCAACCTTCCTTTATGATTTCGATCCGTCAGGTGTCTCATTGTCGTGGCTGTTCAATTGTGACCTCTCCTTTAGCTAAACCATTCTTCCGTGGTGAGCCCACCACCCAGGCAAGGGAGGACGCACACGAGCCCCCACCAGCTTTCGCTATAAAACGCTGTCACGGGATTTCTAGCGTTTCTCCTGGTGCGTCTAAAGGGGTGTTCCCCAGACCCCTCTTTTATCCTCACTCACGGGGTCTCAGATGTCAGTCAGGTTGGGATGATGTAATTCCTCAACCAGACCACTCTGGTTGTCCCCTGAGAGGTTTCAATGACCAGTACAGTACTCAATACACAATTCCTTCTCCAAGAGACAATAACGGTAATCAGTGGTTCCGTTTCGCTTTTGTTAAGAGACATTCCAAACCTTGTGTATTCGGCGGTGTCTATAACAACCGCCCTTGCTGTTCCCGCGTCTCTCTCATTATTGACATGCTGTGTATCTCTCTCATTTCCTGGGTCTCAGACCCGAAATAATAGCGATCTTGCGATCCTCAAAAAGGAGGGGGCGACTTTGCACCCTTCGGCCCCTCAGAGTTGCTCCACATTCGTAACAATAACAACTGGAAAAAGTAAATTGGGTGTGGCTCAGAATGCACTCGTCACTTGGGTGAACTACCCTAAAGATACTCACTACCAGCCAGAACATGGCTGTCCACTTGATTGTTGCCCCACCCTTCCCTCTATATTGGCAGTGTAGAAAAATGCATTACAACAATCCCCAAGGCATTTTTAATGTCATCTCAGAACTGATAACCATCTGCAAGTGAAAAAACAACTTTGATCATATTGCCAATTCTTTGTTATCCATTGGTTTAAATCCTGGAGCTTAGTATCCTAATGTGCCAAATAATTTCCTTCAAATGGATTGCAGTGATTCAGATGGTGATTAATTAACACTTAGGATACTTTAGAAGCAGAAATAACTGCTGGCTGTGACAGCAATCCCTGCATCACATGGATGATTTTGATTATATAAATGGACAATTTGGGATTCGAGTAAAATCACCTACTGCAAATCTTTTTTTCCAAGAGTTATAAAATTGAAAATGTATTTCAAAAATTTGTCTGAACATCATTGCTATTTACAAGATTCAGTCTGCATTTTGGTTCTCAAAACGCTAGTAGAAGCAGTTGAATACGTGCTGGTGTAATCTATTATGTAATGAACATACATCTGAGTTTGTTTTCTTCCTTTTAGGACTTTTCCAAATGCAGTGGTTAATCAAAGTGTGCCGATCGCAACACCACCTGTTAATTACCCTCCACTCTTGGAGCAACCTGTGATTCCCCATTTGCGATCAAAAGAAGAGACTGAACAACTGAAACAAGAATTGTTTAAGATCTTTCCGGATTTTACCCAAAGAGAGAAAATTGATCGAATTCTTTCAGCAAATCCACTCATGAGAGACCCCAATGCACTATCTGCATTGGTGCTGGATCATGAGTAATTTGCTGCATTTGCTTGTTGAAATGTTTGTTAAAACATAAATTTTAATTTTTCTAAAGTGAAATTTGAACTCAACACCTAAACTATATATCCTATTCCTTCGTAACATAATAGCTTGTTTCAGAATTGAAGCAGTGCCTGGCTTTGAATGAAAATATTTTTTATTCAAAGACTGGAGCCCTTCTACATCAGGACAACTGCTATATCTATCACATTGAATATATTTTTGGCTTCCATCTTATTTTCCTATAACAGCTACAAAGAATGCTGAGTCAATAGTATTTGTTTCTATTTGTGTCCTTTCAGTTGAGAGAGCACAAAGTAAGAATGGAATTTAAAAGCCTCATCATTTGTACTGGTACCTTATTTAGTGCTCCAAGTTTTCCAAATGTGAGGGTATGGATTTCCAGCAAAAAAAGGGACATTGTAGCATTATATACGTATATATATATAGGCAGATGTGTTACTGACAGTGCTGCTATGCCAGGATTCTGGCATTATTCCCTGCCTTCTCCACTGCAGTCACTACCGTCCTGGAAACCTTCATAAATATAACAATGAATCGCTTCTTGGCTAGGCGTGGGCAGGCGACCTCTGTGGGCTGGTGGGGTTGTCTACAGTGAGTGATGCACCACTCATTGCTGAGACTTTGAAGCTCAAGATTGCACAGCGAGTATGGGGTGTTGTTGCCAAAAATGCAACACCTGCCTTCACTGGTGTCAGGCCTCCCAAATCACTGTTTATTGGATCTAATGGAAACTGCTGTTGTCTCCTCCGTACTTGGTGGCACAGCCCTCTCCAGCCTGGAAAATTCCCTAATCTCAACGGAGGCACGTTATCACATTTGAGAAGGGGTGGAGATGACACTAAATGTGAGCCGTCTGCCTACAAAATAGGCAGCTTCTATCAGTTCCCAACGATCTTACCTAAATTTACCTTTCCAGCCAGTGCAAAGACCCATTCTTAGCCCTAATTGGCTTCATAACCTGCCTTATCCTGTTCAGTACCATCCCTCATAGGCTGTCTCTCCACGCTAAGGCATGGGGTGATTTGTTGTTCAGTCCGTGCAGCTTCCCTGCACAGCAGCTCACAGTAAGAGCAGAGACTTTGTGAACATTCAGACTGGAGCAGTGAGTGCTTAAATTGTATCAGTGAGGTACCAGTATAACCTTTATTTTTGTAAAATGTACATGTTCTGGAACATACAAAAAGATTTGTAAACTTGCCAGTGTATAAACTGGGAGATTTTTATTTATTTACTGGCTATAGATAGCATGTAAATAGCATGAAAATCAATTATATATTTTTGACAAATGTAACTGTAAATTTTGAAAATGTGTTCATGGTTTAGAGGACAGGCTTGTAACTTGCCTGAGATTGTATTTTGTCAAGCCAAAACTAGTTTGTAAAGCTGTTGATGTAAGAGTTATACAGATATGCTCAAAATACTTCAGTTGATCACTACTGAATAACCTGCTGTTTGATTAAAGTCTTTCTTTGATTTTGTGTACTGGCATGCCAATTTTTTTAAACCAATTTCCTTGGTATCAGATGACATTTTGTTACCATAGACCACGCAAAACTGGCAGTCAGGTAAAGTGTTCCTTGGGTAGTTCCATACACAGCAGTGTTGTCTGGACATTTTGATCCTTGATTTCAGCTGCTTTAACTTTTGAGGCTGTAACTGTAATTCTTAAATAATCTCGTTCTTTAAATACATGAGTATGAGCAGACCGATTTTATCCAGGGTACAGTCAGTACAAGAAATGAGAAATAGTGGTGAAGAGAAAACCAGTAATATCTGGAAGATCCATGAGAATTTATTTAACTCCTTCTGCTTGGTATGTTTTTCTTAAGGAAATAGATCTCAAGATGTCATTCTTACATTTTCAGAAAAGATCAGATTGACAGTACAGGTGTCTCCCACTTTCCGAACGTTCACTTTACGACATTTCACTTTTACGAAAGACCTACATTAGTACCTGTTTTCGCTAACCAAAAGAGGATTTTCGCTTTTATGAAAAAAGACACCCACTTTAAACTTGTGTTTACCCCGAGAAAGACTTATATGACATTGAAGCCTTGTGGGGGCAGGTGTGTGCGCATGCGTGTACGTAAGCATGCACGTACGTGCCGATTTTTTTTTTCTACAAATCGGTTTTGCCTCAATCTTCCCAATTCTGGTAAGTGAAACTGCACTGTACGTACATTATTTCTACTTTATATATGCTGTGTATTTATCATACCATTCCTGCTTTTACTATATGTTAATGTTATTTCAGGTTTTATGTGGTAGGTTTTTTTTGGTCTGGGAATGCTCAAAAATTTTTCCCTTATAAATTAATGGTAATTGCTTCTCTGCTTTACGCCATTTCGGTTTACGAACGGTTTCATAGGAAAGCTCTACCTTTGGATAGCAGGGGAAACCTGTATATAGATTACATATAATTGAATTTTGGACTGGATGCTTCTATCCAACATTTTTTCCTTGGGTGCTACATTTTAATTACAAATTTTGTGCTGCTTGAAAAGTGAACATCTGAAAATCTTCTGACTTAACCAATAATGTTTTTCAAGGTATAAGCTATAATTCTGGATATTATTCATCATTTTATGCTGTTCAGAAATTAAATTCAGTAATATTTTTCTTCAGTGTTAAAATTAGTATCACTGCATTTTGTATAAATGCTCATGTTTGGTTCATATTCTCTAGTGCTAATTAAACTTTATAGTACCTAGATAAGTGTTGCTCCTTCCATACATGCACATACAAACCCCATTTCCAGAAAAGTGGGGTAATTTCCAAAATGCAATAAAAACAAAAATCTGTGATATGTTAATTCATGTGAGCCTTTATTTAACTGACAAAAGTACAAAGAAAAGATTTTCAATAGTTTTACTGACCAACTTGTATTTTGTAAATATACACAAATTTAGAATTTGATGGCTGCAACACACTCATCAAAAGTTGGGACAGAGGCATGTTTACCATTGTGTTACATCACCTTTCCTTTTAATAACACTTTTTAATCATTTTGGAACTGAGGATACTAATTTTAGTAGATTTGCAACTGGAAATTTTGTCCATTCTTGCTTGATATAAGACTTCAGCTGCTCAACAGTCCATGGTCTCCGTTGTCTGTTTCTCCTCTTCATGATGCGCCATACATTTTCAATAGGAGATAGATCTGGACTGGCAGCAGGCCAGTCAAGCACACGCACTCTGTGTAAACAAAGCCACGCTGTTGTAGCCCGTGCAGAATGGTCTGGCATTGTCCTGCTGAAATAAGCATGGATGCCCCAGGAAGAGACGCCTTGATGGCAACATATGTCTCTCTAAAATCCTAATATACGCCTCAGAGTCAATGGTACCTTCACATACATGAAACTCACTGATGCACCCCCATACCATCACAGATGCTGGCTTTTGCACCTTTCGCTGATAACAATCAGGATGGTAGTTTTCATCTTTGGCACGGAGAACTCGACACCCATTTTTTCCCAAAAACTAGCTGAAATGTGGACTCATCTGACCACAGCACACGGTTCCGCAGTCTTTTGGTCCATCTGAGATGAGCTCGGGCCCAGAGAACTCGCCGGCGTTTCTGCTGTTATGAATGTGAAGCAACTCTGAGGGGCCGAAGGGTACAAAGTCGCCCCCTCCTTTTTGAGAATCGCAAGATCGCTATTAATTCGGGTCTGAGACCCAGGAAATGAGAGACGTCCAGAATACACAAGGTTTGGAATGTGTCCTGACCTCAGCGAAACGGAACCACTGATAACGGCCATTGTCTCTTGGAGACGGAATTGTGTATTGAGTACTGTACTATTCATTGAAACCCCTCGGGACAACCAGAGTGGACTGGTTGAGGGATTGCATCATCCCAACCTGATTGACATCTGAGACCCCGTGAGTAAGGATAAAAGAGGGTCTGGGAAACAACCCCTTTAGACGCACCAGGAGAAACGCTAGAGATCCCGTGACAGCGTTTAATAGCGACAGCCGATGGGGGCTCGTGTGCATCCTCCCTTGCCAGGGTGGCAGGCTCATCACGGAAGAACAGTTTAGCTAAAGGAGAGGTCACAATTGAATGGCCACGACAAAGAGACTCCTGACGGATCGAAATCATAAAGGTTGGAAAAACCCATAGCGGTAACTGTTCCCATTCTATTCCCATTTCTCTCTCTCTCCAACAAAGTGCAACACAGCGACAACCAAACGACGGCAGCTTGTGGAATTGCAGTGAACTGTATATTTCCATCGGACAATTCATTATCCCCTAGACAACGATAGAGCTTATTTCTTATTGATTATTATTATACCCGCACTTTTAGATTTAGTATTGACGACGTATATTATCTGTATATTTATGTTGATATTCTTTTTGTGTATTTTTACTGATAAATACTGTTAAAAATAGTATCATCAGACTTCAACGGACGTCTCCATCTTTGCTGGTAAGTGACCCAGTTACGGGGTTCGTAACTCTGCATAGAGTTGATGTATGGCTTCCTCCTTGCGTAATACAGTTTCAAGTTGCATTTCTGGATGCAGCAACGGACTGTGTTAAGTGACAATGATTTTCCGAAGTATTCCCGAGCCCAGGTGGCTATAATTGTCACAGTAGCATGACGGTTTCTTAGGCAGTGCCGCCTGAGGGCTCGAAGATCACGCGCATTCAACAGTGGTTTCCGACCTTGCCCTTTACGCACTGAGATGTCTCTGAATTCTCAATCTTTTCATAATATTATGTACTGTAGATGTTGAAAGACCTAAATTCTCTGCAATCTTGTGTTGGGAAATGTTCCTTTTGAACTGACTAACAATTCTCTCACGAATTTTGGCACAAAGGGGTGAGCCACGACGCATCCTTGCTTGCAAAGACTGAGCCTTTGATGGACGCTACTTTTTTACTCAGTCATGATACCTCACCTGCTACCAATTAGCCTGCTTAATGTGGAGTCTTCCAAACCGGTGCTACTTGAATATTCTGTGCACTTTTCAATCTTATTTTAACTCACTCCCAATTTCTGTTGAGTGTGTTGCAGCCGTCAAATTCTAAATTTGCGTATATTTACAAAATACAATTAAGTTGGTCAGTAAAACTATTGAAAATCTTTTCTTTGTACTTTTGTCAGTTAAATAAAGGTTCACGTGAATTAACATATCACAGAATTTTGTTTTTATTGCATTTTGGAAAATATCCCAACTTTTCTGGAAATGGGGTTTGTAAATAATGCTGTTGGATGTCCTTTTATGATAGTGTCCTAAAAGATACTGGCTTTTATTCAGGGCTACATCATATCCAACCAAACTCCAAGCAATCTTTAGCCTCAAATTTCACTTAAGTGTTGAAGTAAAGTCCCGTTTAACAAGCCACCTGGCATGCCATAGTTAAAGCTGTGTGTATATGAGAAGCCCAGGAATACTGAGTGACCAAAAAACTTTGTCATTATCACAGCCAAAAATTAGTGATGTATGTAATCTCAAGAATTTGAACATAGGAATTTTTCAATTTCATGCACTGAATGTTAAAAAAGCAATATTACAAATAAAATGTCACAACCATTCCAAGAGTTAAGGAGTTTGTTTTCATGTAAGTATATCCATAATTACATTTAAAAGTCAATATCAGGTTTTACAGTCAGAATGATCCAAATTTAAGATCAGTCTGCAATGGTTTAAAAGTCAGGATATAGCTGTCAGTTACTAACAATTGACTTTCGTACCACTTAGTGAATGAAGGACATACAAACAGTTTCACCTACAAACTCGTATTAAGATTCTTTTGACTTGTGTAGTACAATTTTGCCCTATTTTTGTAGTTAATCAGGTTAAGTGAAGATCATTGTTGTTTAACTGCATATATTTATATAACATATAGAAATGAGACAATGTTTCTCCAAACCAGGGTATAAAACACAGTAGTACACATGACACAAATTATGAAGGAAAGGATAAAATCTACAGATGAATCACACATAAATAACAAACTAAAGTGCATTAATTTAATGATCTGTTTTCAAGATTCTCTTTAAAATCATAGTCATAGAAAAGTATAGCACAGAAATAGGCATTTTGGCCCATCTAGTCTGTTCTGAACCATTTTAAACTGCCTACTCCCATCGACCTGCATACCATCCATAGACTTCTACATCCCTACCATCCATTTACCTATCCAAACTTCTCTTAAGTATTGAAATCGAGCTTGCATGCAGCACATTCCACACTCTTAAGACCAATGTACCCTTTGATTTGTAATGAAGTGTCCAAAAATCTTGTACTATGCAATTTTTTGCCCGGTTACATGTGTGAACTGAATAATTTCTTCAATAAAAACAGTATAAATAAATCATTTTATGCAGACAAATCATTGCAAGCTCCACATTGTCAACACGGTTGGCATCAGAAAATGGAAAAGGAAATGTGATTGTATATGATCATGAAATAATACATAACATGTCTGTACAATGTCCTGTGTATGTTACTCAAAATGGCTTCTTTGGTTTGTTACGAGTAGGAATGCTTCTTTGTCTGATAAATGTTTCTCTCGCCATTGTTTCGCTTTAGAATGGCTGATATGGTCATTGTATTCATTTGTTAATCAATGGGGAATGTTATTGTGTTTTGTGAGGCTGGGAACTTGGGGGAGGGGTTGCGCGGGCTTGGAGTGTGAAGAGAGTCGGGAGGAAGACGGACGAGGAAGGTGGACGGGTGCTGGACTGCTCGTAAGAGTGCGACGACGTGGCTGTCGGATGATTCGTTGATCGAGCTCCTACGATGTGCACTACACTGACTGAACTTTGATAAGTTGGTGCCTTTTGTTTTTTTCTTTCCATATATATATATTGTATTGCCTAATACTTCTTTAGTTAATGTTAGTAAACTCTATAAAGTGTATTTCATAACGGTATTTGGTGTGAAGTTGATACGGTGGGTGGCGTGAGGCATAAACTCGATTCTCACAGCACCTGCGTGTACGGGAGGTGGGTTGGTGTGTGGCTGGATCTCCTTTTCCCCTAGACATATACCAGCCTTTTGGGTAAGTGTTACATGCCCAACTGGGTAGAGGGTAACAACCAATACTTCTATCAAATCTCACCTCAGTTATTTCCTTAAAACTTTGGCCTGGCAACATCTTTGTAAATTTACTGTCTACTCTTTAAACCTTGTTTACATCTTTCCTGTAGGTAGGTGACCAAAACTCCAAAATAGCCCTCAGCAATGTTTTGTTACAACTTCAACATAACATCCCATCTCTTGTACCTGATACTTTGATTTATGAAAGCCAATAGGCCAAAAGCTTTCTTTAAGACACTATCTACCTGCGACACCACTTACAATGAATTTTGGACCAGTATTCCCAGTGTTCTACCACACTCCTCAGGTCTCTACCCTTCATTGTGTAAGACCTAAACCTGGTTGGTCCTATCATAGAGAAGTGCCTCACGCTTGCAATACGTTCTATTTGCCATTTTTCCAGCTGATCCAGTTCCTTCTGCAAACCATGATAGCGTTCCTCATCCACTACACCCCAATCTTGGTATCATCTACAAATTTACTGATCCAGTTAGTCATTATCATCCAAATCATTGATATAGATGACAAACAACATGTTGCTCCACTAGTCACAGGTCTCTTGTCACTTAAAGTAAAATTGGATAGGTTTGTGGATAGGAAAGGAATGGAGGGTTTTGGGCTGAGTGCGGGCCAGTGGGACTAGGTGAGTGTAAACATCGACACGGACTAGAAGGGCCGAGATGGCCTGTTTCCATGCTGTAATTGTTATATGGTTAGAGAGGCAACCATCTAATGCTACTCACTGGCTTCTCCCACAAAGCCAATATTTAATTCAATTTACCACCTCACATTGAATGCTGAGTGACTGAACTTTCTTGACCAACCTCCCATACTGGACTTTGTCAAATGCCTCGTTAAAGTCCATGCAGCCAACAGTCACTTACTTGCCTTTATCAACTTTCCTGGTAACTTGCTTGAAAAAGATTGGTTAAACATTACCTACCATGCACAAAGTCATGCTGACTATCCTTAATCAGTCTATGTCTATCTAAATACTCATAAATACAGTCCCTTAGACTACCTTCCAGTAATGTTCCCACTACTGATGTAGGTGCAAAATCTTCACTACCTACACAAACTTCTATACCCTGCCCTGTCTCATTCCCTATAGCAGGTCAAGTATTGCACCCTTTTTCGTTGGGACTTCTACATGCTGATTAAGGAAACTTACACTTAAACTTGTTCATCCTTGGTTGTTCAGCCAGCTCTTTCCAAAATACAAGTTTCAGGATCAATTTCAAAAACTTGTTTTAGTGGTGAATGATGTTTCTGTGCATCATTAAACCTCTGCTGTGGCATTGATTCCTCTGTGACGACCACAACCTTGTTGGTGGGTTTGCTTCAATGACCCGGAAGCTATGTTGGCTGGAGTCAGGGCTTTGCGCTTTGGCTCTTGGTAGGGTCACCCATGCCAAACAGTAGAGGCGAGACTAAGAGTGGTCCACCAATCCTCCAGGTTTGGGGATTCAATTCAGGGCTAACAACCCTGACTGGTAAAATAAAATTGTTACAGAAATAACAATGAAGAATCTTTCCACATCTGTGTGCAATGGTATTCCTGAGTCTCCACCTGGGACTTGCATGACTGACAGTGAAAACCGAGGGGAAGCTACTGACGTGATGAAGGAAACCCTCAACACTTCCTGAGATGTGGATCATCATAGCTGCCCTAAACACCAGTGATTGTGCTACCTAGAGAGTACTAGCAAAGGTTATTTCTTGGCCACTCATAGAAAGCCCAATTATACAAATGGCTTCAAATCAATATTTGCCTCATATACTGTAGTAGTAGTAGTAGTAGCTTACTGAATAAAAAGCAAAATAAAAATCAGATTATATATGGTACAATTCTTAAGCTATTGAAAGTATATGCCTTCAGCTCATGATAATAATTGTGGTTGTAATGCATGTTCATACTTTTCCAGGAGATGGGAAAAACTATTTATTAAAAGCTTGTTGAAGAGAATCAAAATAATTATCTGGTGACGTGGATGAGAAAATCTGCAGAAGCTGGAACTCAGCAGGACAGGCAGCATCTATGGAAAAGAGTAAACAGTCGACATCTTGGGCTGAGACCCTTCATCGGGACTGGGAAAAAAGATGAGAAGTTAGAGCAAGAAGTTGAGGGGAGGGGAGGAATAAGTGCCAGGTGGTAGGTGATAGGTGAAAGCGGGGGAGGGGAAAAGGTGAAGTAAAGGGCTGAGAAGCTGATAGGTGAAGGAGATAAAGGGCTGGAGAAGGGGGAATCTGATAGGAGACAGTAGAAGACCATAGAAGAAAGGGAGGGGGAGGAGCCCCGCAGGGAGATGATGGGCAAATGAGGAGATGAGGCGAGGGAAGGAAATGAGGATGGTGAAGGGGGTCAATGTAACTTGGACCTTCAGTTTGATACAGAAGTATTTAATATGAAAGTTCTATTGACAAACAGCGCAATATGAATTTTAACCTTACACAATATTTGGAATTTTATCATGATTATTAGTAAAAAGCCTATACTTAAGTGACAAATCCTGATATACTAATTAAACTGAATTATATATTTTGAAATCAGCTCAGAAGTTTGAATCACCTCCTTGCATTACTGATTGACTTGCTTGTGAGTTGAAGTAAGAAGTTAAGGAGAAACTGAGCAGCCAAGATTAATTGTGCTTTTATCTCCCTGCAGAACTGGACTTTCTCAAAGCAGTGATGCATCAGTTAATCTAAACTGAAAGCATAAAAATGAAGGTATATGTCAATCAATTTTTGATTTATGATCCATACAGATGTTACAATGCATTGTGAAATCACTGCATGGTCAGAGTTGCTGTCCTTCAATTGAATCAGTAAATCACTTTCTATGTCCAGAACTGTACCACTTACATGTTTTTCTTGATGTATTAGATTTACTGCATAGTTTGTTTTCTTCCATTTGCTGAGCAGACCTGCTCTTGCTTGATGAATGGTTGCTTCTTTCCCAGTTCCCCATTCTAACTCCTATCTCTAGGGATCTAGGTTTCAATGAGCGTGTCAAAGGTAGCCAGTGAGTGATTGACCAGAGGAACAATGCAGAAAGCCTTATTGAACACAGCCTATGGTGACCATTTCCTGAATTGCTTCAAAACTGATGGACAGTTTTTCTCTGTCAATTTTCATTTTTCCAATCCTAAATTTTATCATCACTTCCCAATACTGCTGCCTTTCAAACTCTCTTTTTCTGTCCATCAACTGATCAGTCTCTTTCCAGGACTCCACATGGGTACGTGAAGAGGGGATTGAAGTGTTGCAAAGCCAAAGGTTATTGTTTCAGATTTAAATTCATCTACCGCAGTCAAAAAATCCTCTGACTGACCTTTACTGTTTTTGATGATTTCCAATGCATTTTCTCCTTTAGCACCTGTAATCCACAGGTTGAAAGCTCTGTTTCTTGTTCCTAATTAATAACAGCAGTATTTGAGAAAGCAATTAGTAACTGCAGGAAAATCATGGGCATTCTAGGTTTCAATAGCACTACATGTGAGCTATTTACTGTTTTATAGTGGAAATACAATAAAAACAAGCTCTATTCTATTTTATTACCTTTGGTAACAATTCTCTGAAGGAAGGAAACACTGGCAGATTATTTCACTTTATTCTGCCAGTCTGGAAACAGAGAGTACATTTCTAATGCTCTTCTTAAGTTGGTAAAAAATGAAATCAAATCATTAGAAAGAGGTGACATTGAGTCGAAGGTGTTGAATCATTGTTGGATAGAGCTAAGGAAATGCAAGGATAAAAAGACTGTGATGGAAGTTGTGTACAGACCCACAGACAGAAGTAAACATATGGCCAACTAATTACAATGGGAGATAGAAGATGCATGCCAAGAGGGCAATGTTGCAATAGTCATGAGGGACTTCAATATACAGGTAGATTGGGAAAATCAGTTTGGTGCTGGATTACAGGAGTGGGAATTTCCAGAGTGCCTCCAAGTTGGCTTTTTAGAGCAGCTTGTGGTTGAGCCCACTAGAGCAGCCTTTCTCAACATTTTTGCCCTGGAGGAACCCTTGACATAATTTTCAGGTCTCAAGGAACCCCTGCTTAAATATTATTACATGTACAGCTCAAGATATGTTGGCATGAGCAGTAAGTTGCAGATATAATAATCCAAAAATAATAGACAATGCCTTTTTGAGTAGAGAATTGGTCTTTAGCTTACCTTTCTTGAAATTAATCTCTTTCTTTCCCTTTCATAAATTTTAAAAACTCGTAAGGCAAACATAATAAATTTCTCAATTCTGGGTCAAACTTGAGATAAGCATGGATTTCACCTTCAACTGAAATGAGATGATTTCTATCCCTGCTCTTGATGCTTGTTAAACAAGAAAAAGCTTGCTCACGTATGGAAGAAGTTGAAAACTGCAGCACAATGTTCATTGCTTCCTCATGAATGGCAGGATGCTCTTCTTTCACAGAAGTCCAGAACTTGACCAGGAGCAGGTCAGTCAATCTCATCTTGAGTGCACAATCAGAGTGCAGCTCACAAAGTTCCTCCTCTTCTCTCAAAATCAAGATCTCCGGCTAAGCAGAAGATTCAGAGAAAGGGTCCTCACCCAATCATACACTTGCATTGAAAGGAAGGAAAAATACTGTTCTATTTTGTTCTGCAGTTCTTCCAGGTGGTTTTCAATAAGACTCAAGACTTTCTGATATCCTTCCTCACTCTCAAGCCCAAGCAGCAGTGGAAACATTTCAAGATTTCCTTTGACAACATGATTTTTCCAAAGATTCAGTTTCGTTTTAAATCTTGTCACTTGAATTCAGAACATTTTCTCCAGGGCCTTGCAGAGACTTGTTCAACTGGTTCATGTGATGAAAAATATCTGTTAAGTAGGCTAGTTTCTGCAGCCATTCTTCAACTTCAAATCACTCAGCAAAATCTGGCCTACTATTTTCTTGAAAGTACTCCTGCAATTCACCTTTCAGCTCGAACACCCTGTTGAGAACTCTTCCTCTGCTAATCCACCGGATTTCTGTATGTAGCAGGAAATTGGTGTGGTCTTTGTCCAGGTTTTCACACAGTTTTTTAAACATTCTCTAGTGAAATGTTCTTAAAGATACTAAATAACTTGCTTCCTGAGTTTTTACTGACTGTGACTTTATTTTCAAAAACTTTAATCTGTTTGTTTTGAGATACCAATAGTTGTTTAAAATAATCAGCATTTTTATATGTCATAGAAGAACATAAGACATAGGAGCAGAATTAGGTGCATCCCCTTTATCTATCCTACTTGTAACCTCCTCAAGGAATTCCAACAGGTTTGTCAGGCAGGATTTCCCTGAAGGAAACCATATTGACTTTGTCAGCACGAGTGAATCTGCAGATGCTGGAAATAAATAAAAACACAAAATGCTGGCGGAACTCAGCAGGCCAGACAGCATCTATGGGAGGAGGTAGTGACGACGTTTCGGGCCGAAACCCTTCATCAGGAGTGTTGACTTTGTATTATCTTGTCCTGTGTCACCAAGTACTCCATCACCTTGTCCTTAACAGTTGACTTTAACATCTTCTTCTCAACCACTGAGGTCAGGCTAACTGATCTATAATTTCCTTTCTGCTGCCTTCCTCCTTTCTTAAAGAGTGGAGTGACATTTGTAATATTCCAGTCCTCTGGCACCATGCCAGAGTCCAAAGCTTTTTAAAAGACCATTTCTAATGCCACCACAATCTCTAACACTACCTCTTTCAGAAACCTAGGATGCAGTTCATCTGGTTCAGGTGACTTATGGACCTTTAGGTCTTTCAACTTTTTGAGCACCTTCTCTCTTGTAATAGTAACTGCATCCACTTCTCTTCCTTCACACACTGTGGCTGTGATCTGTAGTTAAGTGTATTTTCAATTTTGCTGGAGGCATTGCTACATTTGTAACATGCACAACAAGCTGGAGGAACTCAGCAGGTCGTGCAGCATCCGTGGAAATGAACGGTCAACGTTTCGGGCCGAGACCCTTCGTCAGGACTGAAGAGGGAGGGGGCAGGGGCCCTATAAAGAGGGTGGGGGGAGGGTGGGAAGAAGGCTGGTAGGAATCCTTATACACTTCCATTTTCCATCAAGGAGGCCTCAAAACCCTCCACTACTCTCTGGACAATAGACCTCACCAGTTCCCCACCACCACCACCCTCCTCCGGTTGGCGGAACTGGTACTCACACTTAATAACTTCACTTTTGGCTCTTCCCACTTTCTTCAGACCAAGGGTGTAGCTATGGGCACTTGCACGGGCCCCAGCTATGCTTGCCTCATCGTTGGTTATGTGCAACAGTCTATGCTCCAAACCTATACTGGTACTGCTCCCCAACTTTTCCTTCGATACACTGACGACTACATTGGTGCTGCTTCCTGCACCCATGCTGAGCTCGGCAATTTCATCGACTTTGCCTCTAACTTTCACCCAGCCCTCAGATTCACTTGGTCCACCTCGGACACTTCTCTCCCCTTTCTCGATCGCTCGGTCTCCATCTCTGGAGATAGACTGTCCACTGACATCTTCTATAAACCCACTGACTCTCATAACTATCTCAACTATACCTCTTCCCATCCTGCCACATGCAAAAATGCTATTCCCTATTCCCAGTTACTCCGTCTCCACCGCATCTCCTCCCAGGATGAGGCTTTCCATTCCAGGACATCTCAAATGTCCTCTTTCTTTAAGGATCATGGTTTCCCTTCTGCCGTCATCAATGATGCCCTCACCCGCATCTCCTCCATTTCCCGCACTTCAGCCCTCATCCCATCCTCCCATCACCACGACAGGGACAGAGTTCCCCTTGTCCTCACCTATCACCCCACCAGCCTCCGATCCAGCATATTATCCTCCACAACTTCCGCTACCTTCAACAGGACCCCACCACTAAGCACATCTTTCCCTCTCTACCCCTCTCCGCTTTCCGCAGTGATCGTTTCCTCTGTGACTCTCTAGTCCACACATCTCTCCCCACGGATCTCCCACCTGGCACTTATCCCTGCAAGCGTAAGAGCTACACCTGTCCCTACACTTCCTCTCTTACCACCATTCAGGGCCCCAAACAGTCCTTCCAGGTGAGGCAGCACTTCACTTGTGAGTCTGTTGGGGTCATGTATTGCATCCGGTGTTCCCCGTGCAGCCTCCTCTACATCGGCAAGACCCGACGCAGATTGGGAGACCGCTTCGTGGAGCATCTCCACTTCATCTGCCACAACAGACAGGATCTCCTGATTGTCACCCACTTCAACTCTGCTTCACATTCCCATTCGGATATGTCTATACTTGGCCTCCTCTACAGCCATGATGAGGCCAATCTCGGGTTGGAGGAGCAGCACCTCATCTACCGTCTGGGTACAGTCTCCAGCCCCCCGACATGAACATTGAATTCTCCAACTTTCAGTAATTCCCTTCCCCTCCCTTCCCCCATCCCAGTTTCATTCAGCCTCCTCCTCCAGCTGCCTATCACCTCCCTTATGGTTCTGCCTCCTCCTACCACCCATAGTACTTTCCCCTTACATTCCTTCTTCACCTCCCTGCTTCCCCTCCCCCACCCCTTGATCTTTCCCCTTACTGGTTTTTCACCTGGCACCTACCAGCCTTCTCCTTCCCACCCTCCCCCACCTTCTTTATAGGGCTCCTGCTCCCTCCTTCTTCAGTCCTGAAGAAGGGTCTCGGCCCGAAACGTTGACTGTTCGTTTCCCCGGATGCTGCCCGACCTGCTCATTTCCTGCAGCTTGTTGTGCGTGTTGCTTTGACCCCAGCATCTGCAGAGTATTTTGTGTTTACGATTCACTACATTTGTAAGTTGTCTGCCACAGACTAAGCACAATGGAATCGGACAACTTGGATCACCAGTCCACCTCAAACCCATTGATAAGTAGCTTTCATTGTAGAGATGGACTTTTTTAGTACTGTATCCGTTGTTGCACTGGTGCAGTGAAATGACTCCAAAGGTGGTATTTTTTCATCATTAACCTTATCGGAATTGTCTGTAGGCCCAGGCCTAGAATCCTCCTCTTCCATCTCACATCTCCTCTTCAAAAATCACCACAGTAGACCGTCTTTAGAATGAAAATTTCCTTCCAATTTTCTACAACACTGGTAGTTTGTTCCCTTCTATATGTCAGTTGGTGGCTCGTAAAGGGATACTGGGGGAGGGGGTAATTCCCCTCCATGCAATACAGCACTCAACAATTATTAGCCTACCATCCTTGCTTCTGTGCAATACAGCACTCTCCAATTATCAACAACCTCCTCTAACTCACGTCAAAAGCTCAGAATGGACTTAACCAAATAAACACACTCCCACTGCGCACTGCCATACTGGGCTGAGCTTGCTAACAGGGCTGCTCAGCCATTCCCCACCACTGCGAGTACTAGCATCGTGCGTTTCACCAAGTTCAAAACTATGTGTATCTTTTTTTAATCACAATCCCTCGCAGAACCCTGGTTGAGAAACCCTGCACTTGAGGATCAGATATTCTGGATTGGGTGTTGTGCAATGAACCAGAAATGATTAGAGAGCTTGAGGTAAAAAAAATACCCTGCGGGACAAGTGATCAAAATATGATTGAATTCACCCTGAAATTTGAGAAGGAGAAGCTAAGGTCAGATGTATCATTATTACAGTGGAGTAAAGGAAATTACAGAGGCATGAGAGAGGAGGTGGCCAGAATTGATTGGAAAAGAACACTGGCAGGGATGACGGCAGAACAGCAATGGCTGGAATTTCTGGAAGTGATCTGGAAAGCACAGGATATATACATCCCAAAGAGGAAGAAGTATTCTAAAGGAAAGATGACATAACCGTGGCTAACAAGAGAAGTCAAAGCCAACATAAAAGCCAAAGAGAGGGCATATAATAGAGCAAAAATTAGTGGAAAGTTAGAGCATTGGGAAGCTTTTAAAACCCAACAGAAGGCAACTTAAAAAAGTTATTAAGGTAAAGATGAAATACGAAAGTTAAGTTAGCCATTAATATTAAAGAGGATACCAAGCATTTCTTCAGATACATAAAGTGTAAAAATAGGTGAAAGTGGATATCGGATCACTGGAAAAATGATACTGGAGAGGTAGTAATGGCGAATGAACTGAATAAGTATTTTGCACCAGTCTTCACTGTGGAAGACACTAGCAAAATGGTGGAAGTTCCAGGTGTCAAGGGGCATGGAGTGTGTGTGAGGTTACCAGGACTAGAGAGAAAGTTCTTGGGAAACTGAAAGGTCTGAAGGCAGATAGCCCTACTGAACCAGATGGTGTACACCCCAGAGTTCGGAAAGAGGTAGCTGAATAGATTGTAGAAGCATTAATAATGATCTTTCAAGAATCACTAGATTCTGAAATAGTTCTGGAGGACTGGAAAATTGCAAATGTCACTCCACTCTTCAAGAACATAGAGAGGCAGAAGAAAGGAAACTATAGGCCAGTTATTAAGACCTCAGTGGTTGGGAATATATGGGAGTCGATTGTTAACGATGAGGTCTCAGGGTACTTGGAAGCACAAGATAAAATAGGCTGTAGTCGGCAGGGTTTCCTCAAGGGAATATCTTGCCAGACAAGTCTGTTGGAATTCTTTGAAAAATTAACAAGCAGGATAGACAAAGGAAAATCGTTTGATGTTGTGTACTCAGATTCTCAGAAGGCCATTGACAAAGTGCCACACGTGAGGCTGCTTAACAAGCTACAAGACCATGGTTTTACAGGAAAGATTCTAGCTTGGATAAAGCAATGACTGATTGACAGGAAGCAAAGAAGGGAAACAAAGGAAATGTTTTCTGACTGGATGCTGATGACTACAGGTGTTCTACTGGGGTCTGTGTTAGGACCAATTCTTTTAACATTATATGTCAATATTTTATATGATGGAATTGATGGCTTTGTTACTTTGCAGACAACATGAAGACAGGTGGAGGGGCAGGTAGTTTTGAGAAAGTAGAGAGGCTACAGAAGGACTTAAGAGAATGGCAAAGAAACGGCAGATAGAATACAACGTATGGTGATGCACTTTGGTGAAATAAGTTAAAGGGTTGACTATTTTCTAAATGGAGGGAAAATACAAAAAAATGAGGTGCAAAGGAACTTGGGAGTCCTTGTGCAGGTTAATTTGTAGGTTAAGTCTGTGATGAGGAAGGCAAATGCAATATTAGCATTCATTTCAAGAGGACTAGAATATAAAAGCAAGGATGTAATGTTAGGCTTTATAAAACACTGGTAAGGCCTCACTTAGAGCATTGTGAGCAAGTCTGGGCCCTCAATTTAGAAAGGATGTGCTGAAACTGGAGATGGACAGTACTGTAAACTAGATGTGAAGAGGATGTTTTCTGTGGTGGGAGAACCTAAGACAAGACGACAAAACCTCTGAATAAAGGGACATCCTTTTAGAATGAAGCTGAGGAGGAATTTCTTTAACCAGAGAGTGGTGAATCTGTGGAATTCATTGCCACAGGCAGCTGTGGAGGTCAAGTCTTTACGTATACTTAAGGCAGTCATTGATAGATCCTTGCTTGGTCAGGGCATGAAGGGATACACGTGGAAGGCAGGATACTGGGCTGAGAGGAAAATTGGATCAACCATGATGAAATTGCAGCGCAAATGTGATTGGCTAAATTGCCTAATTCTTTTGCCCTAATACTAAATTCAGTATATTTGGAATCACACTAGGCCATTCCTGTGTTTTATATGCCACTAGCCCTCCATGCATTTACAACTGTTAACATAAATATTCATTCGGGAGCCATTAACATAAATATTTATTAATTCTTTGTTTATAATTGATTAATGTCAGCTATACAATTGGAACATTTTTTTGTGTTGTGCTTTTTTTAATGCTGTGTTTGAATAGTTTAGAAACATATCTTTAACACTACTCAATAACTTATTTTGACTGAAATAAATCAGTAATATGATAGCAGCAGTAATACTATAGTTTGAAACTCCTGTGAAATAAAGATGCTTGGTACTAGTTCTTCACCATTTTTCTGGACCATCAGTTTACCATATTTCAAAAGCTGAACCAAGCAAAGCACTATTAGTTGACTTCTGCTATCATTTACAGTAGAAGTTCAAGTTTATTGTCATTCAACTGCATTAGTGTATTCCTCCAAATGAAACTACACTCATCTGGACCAAAGTACAAAACACATAAAGTAATATTACCACAGTAACCATTAACAGTAAAGCAATTAAGTTTACTGATTATTGAGCCTAGAATTGGAGGAACACATACCTCTTGGAGAGTTATATGCATCATGCACACTTCAAATTTAGGAACGTGGAGGATCTTGTAAATAAGGGTGAGAAAATTAAAAACTAACTCGTATGTTATTTTGCAAGGCTATGAAACAATAAGATTTGGTGTGAGTGAGTATACAGGTGTGTTACAGGTAGCGAAGTTTGGTCTAGCTCAAATTCACAAACAGTGGAATGAGTGTACATTGGATTACAATGTAATAGATTGGTTTGGAGTAGTGAAGACATGGCTGATTATTCTGCATCAGAGAATTTGAAGAGGGAACAGAAATTGAGACATTATGGAGATGGATTAAAAAAGCAGTCTACGAATGTCTTCTGAAGTATGCCAGAAATGCTGTGAGGTTTGGTTTCAAACAGTTGTCAGCTGAAGGTTAGTGTTTATGATGGAGGCTGGAGACTCTATAGAGTTCACAGTATTTAGCTGGGAGAAATTTACGGTCAACCTACTGGATAATGAACAGCCACAAGTCAGAGACAGTGAAGATGCTTGAAAGGTGATCACAGAGATAGGATTCATTATGGTACATGTAGAAACAGACTCTGGGTTTTCGGGATAATGCGTGTAGATGAAAATAGAGGCATACAATGCATCTTGATTGGGGGTTGGTGAGGTCATGCAGAGATAATAATGTGAACTCTAAAGAACGATTGTTAATTATTCTCTTTCTACAAATGACTAGAAGGGTGCAGCGAGGCCTCTGCCGACAGTGTGATGTTGGAAAGATATTGTAGGAGGATAATGTGCTCAGCCATCTAACATGTTGCAATTGCTTGAGAAAAGAACAAAAATAAATAAAATATCATTGTAATAATCATATTGAATGGTACCCCAAACTGACAGGTTGATGGGCTTCTAAAGTGCATTTGAGCACTTGGGAATCCCAGACTTTCTGAGAGGTCCACACTGCTGTCATTCCAACTGTCTTCTGATCTTGGGCTCCTCTCTGCAGCTGACAGCCATCTTCTTGTGAGTTTCAGGCTGTCATATTGGAAAATGCCTGTTGAACCTACATCAAAATCAACGTGCCACAGATTCAATGACTACATTCACTTCCATGAAGAAAACCTTCTGCAAAAGAGAAAGGAATGTTGCAGGTTACTTACATATTCTTATATAAATTAGTTGGGTTGCATTTAAATTAATAGTTAAATGCATTTAAATGCACTATTTTAAATGTGTTTTGTTTTCTAATTGCAAGCTAATAGAAACAAAATAATTAGAATATGCATGAGGCCTTCTGATCCTTTTATTTTGCTCTACATTTCATCAAGATTAGGCTGATCTACATTAGCTCCATTTTACTACACTGTCTCCTTTGATTCCCCCTAATAGTTAACAATCTAACACTGTTTTTAATGTACCGTAGATTCCGGACTACAGAGCGCACCTGATTAAAAGCCGCTGGCTCTAATTTTAGAAAGAAAATCAATTTTTTACTTGTACAGGCCGCACCGGATTTTAGGCCGCAGGTGTCCCACGTTGTAATATGAGATATTTACACAGAAAGATATTACACGTGAGGATTTTTTAACTTTTAATTAAATCCATATGGTAACAAAAACAAATACATATTGCAAATGCTTTTTTTCGAACCGTGCCTGTAACGCGGCTACTTTTAAATATACGTTGCGTATACTTTTTTACTGAACAACATTCCAATATCTCCTAACGACTGGTAAAAAATATATATACTGCAGCCTACCAGGAAAAGTTATTGATCGCCTTTAACTTAAAAGCAGCGTTTTCGCTCCGCCGCTCGCCCCCCGCCGTCCCGTTTATCGCAAACGGTATTTTCCCACAAGACGCGGCGAAACCGGGTGTGACGTCATAGCATCCCGCGATGTAGTACAGAAAACAAATATAGTTAAAACACTTCTAACTTTAACTAACAAATGAATTACTAAGCGAAAATATTATAAACTAAATAACTGCCATAAAGGCAGCACAATGCTTTTCTTCGAGTGTTTTCCATGTTGATGAGGGTGAGTACAAATGACTGATTTACAATAATTTAATTGTGAAAGTGCGCTTGATTTATCGTACAATTTCATTGGACCTCTGTGAACTACTCATCAATTTTATTGGTCTACTGTTACGAGGCAAAATGTTTTTGGCGGCATGAAAAAAAACCATGTATTAGCCGTTCCGTATTAAAGGCCGCAGAGTTCAAAGCTGTTCAAAATGTGGGGAAAAAGTAGCGGCTTAAAATCCGGAATCTACGGTACTAGTTAACTGAGCTTCCACCATCTACTGAGTTTGATCATTTTCAAAACTTCAGTGTTTTATGACTACTCTTCAGTTGGGAAAAAATTCTTCTCACCTCTTTCTAAACAGCCGAATCATTATTCTGAGACTGTATGATTGCTGTGATGATTGTACACTCTAGTATCAATTGTTTGATGACAATAAAGTAAAGTAAACCCAATATTGTTCTATTTTTTTCACTGACACTAACATCTATGATTATTTTTTAAAAGTTACTGTATGTTGAAGTCGGGGAAATTTACAGACATCTTTGATAATCAGGAAACCAGGCAACGGGTAGTGAAAGCATGTTTGGAGATAAGCATACTACTTCCGGGGGAAGGCCTGTCAGATCCAAGCTTAGGGGATGAGCTGCTGATTTATACTGGACACTGAGAAGCAAAGAGTGAGGCCTGATCATTGTTCCAGAACTGATCTGCATACCAAATATGTAAAACTTCATTTGTTGGATATCAATCATAAGTCCCAATGGTTTGACAACTGGCTTACAAAGCAAGGTTTATTGTACTCCCTACCCAACAACACGGGCCTTGGTTTCTGAAGCCCTGCCACCCACTGAGCTCTTGTTCCCACAATCCCTTTGCACTCACTAGAGTCCCAGTTTCGAGCTCTTTTCCACTCCGCTTCCTGCATTCCACTTCCAATCCCAACATCCCGTTTTCCCACACTTTCTTCTTCCGCTCACCAGGCCCCTGGTTCCTGCTGCTTTTCAATTTATCTGGCTCGTGGGATAATTTATCACAATCCCGTGTAACATCTTAAAGAAGATCAATTAAAATTGTGTTGGGGCATGACTGGAACTAACATCCAAAAGGTCAGAAAATCTGCTAGTCCGGCACCACTGAAGTCCCAAATTGCTAGGTTATCAGAGCTTTGCTGTACAGCTGCCAGCCTTGGTACTACTAAACAGACACAGGGTCCAGGAAAAGACAAAAAATAATGTAAATAAAATTTTAATGATATATCAAGTTGTATTATCACACTCAATGCTAGTTTTCCAAAATTTCAAAATCTTACCGAAATTCAAAAATCTAAAGAACTCTGAAATTCCAACTTTTTTTTTAGCCGTGACGTTACATCACAAGTGGAAAATTCCAAAAGGTGCAATATAGGTTTCTGAGCACTGCAGAAAGTTCTGAGAAATGATCTCACACATGTAATGAAGAGGTTAATGAAAAATAGAAAAACATTGCACAAAGTGAAAAATTATCTTGAATATGTATTGAAAGAGTGAATTCATCAGAATCGGAGTGGGCATACAGTATGCAAATTAACAGTATGCTGATCATGAAACAAGGAAAGATCCATCATGGCGAACTGAAAATTGAAAGCACTTGTGAATTAGCAGGTTATTTGCGGAAATTTAAGAAAAGGCATGAACAAATGAAAGACAAAGACTGCTTACCGGTATAAATTAATTTATAATCGGAAATGATAGTGATCCCGAGCTATCTCATTATATATTCCAAAATCTGAAAAAATATGAAATCTAAAACTCTTCCGGCCCCCAAGCATTTTGTTTAAGGGGTATTTAACATACACTCAGTGGCTTCATTATTAGGTACACCAGCTTGTTAATGAAAATATCTAATCAGCCAATCATGTGGCAGCAACTTAATGAATAAAAGCATGCAGGCATGGTCAAGAGGTTCTGTTGTTGTTCAGACCAAATATCAAAATGGGGAAGAAATGTGATATTAGTGAGTTTGACTGTGGAATGATTGTTGGTGCCAGACAGGATGGTTTGAGTATCTCAGAAACCACCAATCTCCTGGGATTTTCATGCATGACAGTTTCAAGAGTCTGTAGAGAATGGAGCAAATAACAGAACACATCTAGTTCTCTGGACATGAACACCTTGTTAATGAAGGAGGTCAGATAAGATTGGCCAGACTGGTTCAAGCAGACAAGAAGGCAACAATAACTCAAATAACCACACATTACGACAGTGGTCGCAGGACAGCATTTCAGAATGCACAACACATTAAAGTGAATGAGCTACAGCAGCAGAAGATCACAGACATACACTCAGTTGTCACATTATAAGGTACAGTGGATATCCAACTAAGAGGCCACTGAGTGTATTTGCTCAATCAGCAAGAAGACTTTCCACACAGATATTAGAAATGTGTTAGATAAACAGTAGGATTGAATGGAAGAAGATGGTGCCAGGGAACAGCGCAACCAAGGGTGACATCCTTCACACAGTTAATAAAGTTACTTCTTTCACTTCATTTGCTCTACATTTTTCTTTCAAATGTGGTTTTTCTACTGTTGAAGCCTGTCATCTATATTTTGCTGGTATGTTTTTGGACTGACTGAGCGAGCTGGATCTTAGCTGTCTCTGAGGGAGTTCAGCAAGGTTTCAAGTGAAGCGTGTGATTTGGAAGCCAAGAAGCCTGGGGATGATTGACTCCATTTCTTACTGATATCTCTCTCTCCCTCCCTCTCTCTCCCTCCCTCTCTCTCCTCTCTCCCTTGCCTTCGCTTGATGGGTCTTGGGCCAGGTTTAGTTGATGTGGTTTGTAGACTAGACTCTGTAGTCCACATTATGTTGTGTTTCTGCTTTCTGATCGCTCCTTTTTTGTCATTGTTTTGTGTGGTTTTGAGCAGGGCACACTAGCACTGGGGCCTGCAGGCAGCGAGCATGGCACTGAATTGCACTGAACTGAATATGTCTGGACTCCTTCGATTCTGTGATTTGCTGTTTTGTATTCTGTGTTTTTTGCTTGTTTTTTTTGGCCGTTTACACGATCTGTGGGGTTTTTTCATGTTGGGGTCTTGATGTTTTTCTTTAAATGGGTTCCATGGTTTCTTTTTTTTGTGGCTCTCTATGGGAAGACAAAACTCAGAGTTGTATACTACATACACATTTTGATAATAAATGTAGTTTGAATCTTAAATTTTGAAATGCAGACATCTCCATCACTTTATTCCATCACTGTTGAGATGAATATAAAGTGTGCAGAAATAAGCTAATTAATTCCAAGTTTCTAAGCATTGTTAATCAAAAAATAAAAACAAATTCTCAACTGTT
The DNA here is from genome assembly GCF_048418815.1 of Hemitrygon akajei. NCBI lineage: Eukaryota > Metazoa > Chordata > Chondrichthyes > Myliobatiformes > Dasyatidae > Hemitrygon > Hemitrygon akajei. Next base: position 48,219,710 of record NC_133140.1, read on the forward strand.
TCTGACCATTCAAAATAGCTTACCACCGCCGCAAGAATAATTTCTCTCCTGTCAATAGAGGGCAGTGTTTCACTAAGTTACAACTCTCGAAATCATTTCAGACATTCTGGTAACCTTGGTATTGTGGGATGTTTGCACTGTAAACAAGATAAGCGTTCAACATTCAGGGCATGCCCCTTCAAGACTAGGTACTCTATAATTTAGAAACAGTTGCTAATGCTAACTTACTTGTCTGTAACTAACAAACCAAATTTCTCAAAACATTCTTGGTGCACAGAATCTATAATTTAATCACAAATCTGTTCACATTGATTTGAAATACCCACCTTGGTCACCAAGATTACTGTGCAGCTTTGTTTTAAAGACAGAGCTATTAATAGGATAAGAACATCAACTTCAAAACTACAGCAATTCTAACTTCAGTACCCCCTCCCAAGAATTGATAGAAGTGGCAGCAGAGTGGTTATCTTCCTGGTCTAGTAACTTGAGAGGGCAAATGATCCAGAGTAATTAATTCAAATCCTACGTCTGGAGAATTGTTAACCAGTTAAAAGCTAATTACTTCTAAGCTCAAGGAATCTGGACAAGACTCTGCCTCATGTCATCACCAACATCATTTGTCAATAAAAACAAGGCAGCCCCTTGAGCACTCCAAATTTAGTAATGTTGGGACAGTTACTGGGTGCAACTGGCAACTCTAAAGCATTTAGAACTTCCTTCAGCTAGGTGTTGTGTAGATGATCCCTGTCTGAGTGTGATCCCTCTCATTTTCAGCAAATATATAGAAGTAGCTGAGTGTATGAAATATCAGTAAGGAATAGAAACCCAGTGATATCCCAACAGTCGTGCTAAACACTTGCATTCCAAAACTAACCATGGCCCTAGCCAAGTCATTGCAAAATAACTACCCTATTGGTATCCACCTGATTGTGTGGATAATTGTTCATGCAAGGCATTCCCACAAGGCAAGATAAATTTAATTCAATTACTGTCCAAGAATAATCATCAGCAGAATGATGGAAGGTGTTAACAACAGTGCCAAGTACTGGCTCATTGGTGCTCAGTTTTGATTCTGCCATGGCCACTCAGTTCTAGGTCTGATTACAGATCTGAACCAAATATAGAGCTCACTTCCAAAGCTGAGGGAAACTGGCTGCCTTTGACGTTAAGGTAGTATTTAACAAGTTTGGCGACAAAGAGCCCCTGTAGAATTATACCAGTAGTATTCAGGAGGTAAATTTTTCATTGGTTGGAGACACATAGAAGCCAAAAATCTCCGCCTTGAAACACAAGTACCTCTGCGTAGTACACCAGGTCTTGCATTATCAGCAACCTGAACAATATTAAGGTGTGGGCTTCTAAGTAACATTTTGGTCGCACTGTCCGTCTGACTAATACCAGGTGATTAAGTGTGTTGATAAGGGCAACATGGTTAATTTAGTATACATAAAGTTCAGTGAAATCTATGAAAAGGTTCCACATGGGAGATCAATCCAAAAGCTAAGAGCTCATGAGATCCGGAGTCATTTGGCATACTGTTGTTATATTGTTATTGTTTTTCAGCCAGAATGTTGAAGTTTGGACTGCTCTGCCTAAGGAGGTGGTGCAGGCAAGTGCTCTCACAATGCTTGTGAAGAGATAGACAGATACTTTATTGATCCCAAAGGAAATTACAGTGCCACAGTAGCATTACCAGTGCACCGATATACAAATATACAAATATTTGAAGAGAAATAAGACTTTCTGTTGGCCCTTCTTGTGTACTGGGTCCACACATGATGTTTTCCACACAGTCGAGACTCTTTCCAGGCTGAGACTCAGGTTGAAAATGCGCTGGAGAACTCCACACACCTGCTCAGCACACTCCTTCAGGGCCGTGGGGTTCACACCATCCGGTCCCAATCCTCGGGGGTGTCTGAGTTTCCCCAGAGCCCTTCTCACTTGTTCAGTAGTGAAGGTGACTCCATGATGTCTGGGGGGACTGGTGGAAGGTGGGGGCTGGGGGAGGTGAAGCGTGGGACAATAGCAGTAGATATGTGGAGGTGTGGATGGTAGGTGCAGGGCAAGGAGGGGATGTGGACAGTGCTAGCCTGTGTTGTTCATCCACATGTTGAGCTGGAGGGGGGAGGAGGGAGAAGGGGAGGCATTGGGTCCCTCTGCACCTGGACTGGTGTGCTGAGGGGGGTGTGAACAGGAGAGCCATTGTCAAACCTATTGAAGAGTTGATTTAACTCATCAGCCTATTCATGGCTGCATTCCAAGGCTCTCTAGCTAGGCTGATTGAAGCCAGTGATGTTCATCATGCCTCTCCACACCTCTCGTGTGCTACTCTGCCTAAGTTTGTTCTCCATCTCTCTCCTGTATTCCTCTTCAACCACCTTGATCTTCTCCTTTAGCTCCCCTCTACACATGCTTCAATTCCTACCAGTCTCCTGATCTAAAGACTCTCATTTTGAAGTGTATGGACCGAGTCATGATAATCAGTTAATTTAGATACTTACTTGCTGACCTGTGCGGACATGGTAGGTGAAGGACTTGTTTCTGTGCTGTGTAATTCAAAGAGTTCGAAGTTGAAATTAGGAATTTGTCAGCAGTCACTCAAGGGGGATTTGGGATGGACAAAAAACTGCTGGTTGCCAGCTTCAGATCTATGAATCTGATGTAAGAATGAGACAGTTTCCACATGGAAAAAAAAAACTGGTATGCACTCTGGCTTGTGTGTTTATGATGTGCTTGTTATGAAAGACCAACTCGTTCCTTCTGCCTCTATTGACTTACCCAGGGAGGAGTGTGGTGGCGGAGAATTAAACAAGACTACTGAAAACAAGCAGCAAGTCATCAGACAGCACCTGTGTTGTGAGATACAGGAATAATGTTTTTTGTTTCAACAACTGTTCAGTACTCGGTTGTAGACAAGCCAAAATATTTCTTGCTCAACATTGCCAAAGCAGCCCTAATGGACGTCCACCCAAAGTATCAGCTCTGCGTCAAATTGCGGCCTGATGGGAGTGGAATGAGTTACTTAATCAGTGCAGACATTCGTTTTGCCTTTTCAGAGTCTTGATGTTTACCTTTTCATTTGCAACAACCCAGGCTGATCCCAATCAAGTAAATCATTGCTAATAAGGTTCTGGTGATCCTTTTAAAACACATCTTGAAGTGAATATGTTTTCTGTTATTTGCAGGAAAAAAATGAGAATTTATCCATATAGAATATAACTTTTTTGTCTTAAGGAAGTCTTTAAAATAAATCTAATTTATTACTGATATGAATTACATTGAAATTTCAGCTCCACCTTGCTGAGCAGGAAGTTGTGCTTTGGTTCATATTGTGCTCAGTGGGGAAGCCATTGGGTGTGTCACAAAAGGAAAATCTCAGAGCATAATGATGTAATGTAACTTCACAAGGGATCTGAGTAATATAATTAAGGATCAAACTAAAAGAATTGAGAAATTGTTTGAGAGTTGAGGAGATCTTTAATATGCAAGACCACATTATTTTAGGAAAACAAGCTACTGAACTCAAAAGTCTGTGTTATTTATTGGTGTGTATTCTCATTACACTTCCCATGAAATATGCACAATGTTCATGAAAATGTGAGTGATGTATAAAGCTTACTGCACTAATTTCAGTTGCTATGATGATTTGATGAGCAAACTAGTGCACTTTATATTAAAAATTCAAGAAAAAATGTATTGTTGAAATTAAATTTTGAGTAATAAAGATAATAATATCGCAACTCTGACACAACAGATGACTTGTAAAAGTTATATCCGTACATGTTGTGCAGGAATTGTAATGACTTCCACTTGGTCTGGATCTCGTCATTAAGTGATAAACTGAAAGCAGAGTTGTGCAGCTGTCAAAACATTTCCAGTGCACTTAGTGAAGTATTATGACCATGTGCACATTCTGGAGACTGGTTAAGTTATGGGTTCTTCTCTAACATATTTTGGCACACACACTTTACAGACGACGATGTTAGCAGTTAACTAAAGCAGATGAAGCTTCAGATGTTTCTTTCATCACTAGATGTTATCAGCTGGGGATGGTTCCTGCACTGAATGTGGATGCAAGTAACAAAGATGAAGGACTTTTCCATTATATTTCCAAACTCGTTAACTATAGTTATATACTGAATGTCATTGACCTGAAACATGTTGAACTCCACAGGCGTTGCCTGAATTGATTGAATATTTCCAACAATTTCTGCGTTTATTTCAGATCCTCAGCTTCAGAGTGCTCTACGCCCACTGCCCTGGATTTGTGTCCATACCAATTCATGTCTCACTACTTGAGGGACTGCGTTGTCTGCCTCTGCTTCCCTTTATTATTTTCTCATGTAGTTGTGGAAGTGCAACCTACTGACCTCCACAGGTACAATGAGTGTGAACGAGCAACACCCCCATCGCAGGGCACTTGAAGGAAAACATGTCAACGAGAAATTCAGCCTTTTAGTATTGGGCTCTGAAGGGTTTTGTTAACAGTGATGGGGAGATTCTGGAGTGAGCTCTGTATCAGCTGGAGCTGATTTTGTAGTTCACTAGCTGCATTCAATGGAAAGCCGAGGGCTAGACATAAAGTACAGCCGACCTCCCTGCCTGGTACATTCTGGAGCACAGCTGGACTGGGAAGAGTCCAGAGGTGCCTCACATAACCACTGCCCCTAATTTCAGCTCAAAGTGACAAGTTTGTTCTGACGTCACTTGTTTTAGTGACAAGAACCTGATTGCAAATTCAAAGCAATTTTGTCATTGACAGTTCCCAGCTGAGGTTTTGTTTTAGTTGTGGGAATTAAATTAACTGGTAGACATTTTGGAAATCACAGTTAAGTTGCTTAACTAAGTGGATGAGTTGCTTATTCCTTTCGTAGTAAACTGTCTGTACTTCCGGTAGAATGATGAACCAATATATGCTGACGAAGCTTCTTCAATTAATTTAATTTCAGTTTATAGTCCATCCCCAGAGGACATTTATGGCTGGTGAACCATGACTATGAAAGGAAGGTGAATCGCTGCATAAAATAACATGAGAAAGAATCCTGATCCCTAATCTAATCCTAATTGTGGTTCAATTCATCTTATTATCACTGTTCTGTTTGGCCAGTTCTAGCTCCTGTGCAACATTTCCCTCAACATATTGCCAGACATCATCCCCACAACACCTTCGCTCTGCCCTGCCTTTGGTCTAGGCTTCATCTGCTTCTGCCCTCCTTTTTGAAATGTGTTTCTAAACCCTTGAGCCTTTCTAAATTCCTTTCCAACCAGAGCTTTCAATTTACTTCTAATTATGTCATCTTTGGCCATATAGCCATTTTCCTGGAATGTTCTTTAAAGATGCATCATTGTAAACTCCAACACGAAATCTGCAGATGCTGGAAATTCAAGCAACACACACACGAAGGGTCTCGGCCCGAAACGTCGACTGTGCTTCTTCCTATAGATGCTGCCCAGCCTGCTGCATTCCACCAGCATTTTGTGTGTGTTCATTGTAATCTGTTGCTTTTGTTGCAGAGATTATAGATTTGAAATTCTTAGTGCATTCTAATTAATTCATCACTAATACAAGAAGAAATGCTTTTTTAAATACAGTTACTTTTATGTCCACTAAGTATTTTTGTGTAATGCTTTGGGATAAAAAAGATCTTTGGTTTACCTACTCAGACCTTACATCTTAAATTTGGTTTCAGATTTGCTTATATCATCATGCAGTGAGTTATAAAGTGCTGCCAGAGTTCACTGGCATTCTGCCTTACTGACTAGATTCTGATCTTGCCAGTAAAAATGCATTAAATATTTGGCTGGGACAAGTCAGTGGGAACTAACTCAGGAAAACATATCCTACAAAAAGACAGCATGGCTAAGGTCTGTGAGCAGACCCATGGATCTATTCTTTATTTTAAAGAAATAGATGGAATTAATGGTAAAATTCAATGTGACAACCTGTTCAACCAGGCAGAAGGGAATATTTGACCAATGCCTTCCAGTGCAAACACAGATCATTTGCCACAATCCAATACGGGAAACAGTATTTCTATAACTGTAGTTGATGCATTTGTGCTTCAGTAATATATGAGATTGTTAGAGTGCATTTAAGAGCTGAGTGAACCACGTAATGTGACCCTGATATAATGGACTGGAATGCAGTGCCAATTAACCAGTTCCACAGAGAACCACAATACTCATGTCAGTGTATTTTAGATTTGCACAATGCAAAGTGGCATTACAGAGGCTCTGCCATTCAGTAGCCACTGAGCCCACAGGAGTTCCAGAGCTGAGGGGTGAGATCAATTCCATATCTAGCTCCTCAGCTGTAAATGAATGGGGTTGCAGAAGATAAGTGAGGTTTATTTCTTTATTTATCTTTACTTCTCCATATATGCATTTGTAATTAATTAATGGCGGTTTATGTACTTTAAGTGCATTTGATTTTTTTATCTATTTTGTTTGTAAAGACCTTTTTAAAATGTTTCTGATCAACAGAAAGAATCAAAGATAGTGGAGTAGTCCCAAATTCTTTCTGCAGAGGCTGTGAATATTTGCAACTCTGTACACTGGAAAGTTGGGGAGGTTCAGTCATTGAGTTCATTAAAAACAGAGGTTCTGTGAATTGGGAAAATCGAGGGATATGGAGATGATGCAGGAGAGAGTTGTTTAGGTCGATGAACCATAATGAATCACAGAGCAGGCATGATGGGTCAGATGTGTTCCTAACAGACATGTTAAAATCCATCAGGGTGACAGCAGACATTGAGGGCTTTGCACCCCTCCCCTAGAAGCCTGTTTGTGGAAGATCTTGGAACAAATGCCTTGAGATTCTTGGCAGCAAATAGTTGGCACACGACAGCAGGGAGAGGGTGTTGTTGAACAAGAGTGGATGATCAAGTAAAGGTTGATCCAAATTGTGTTCCACCAGGTGCTGCTGTTTTAATATGACAATGGGTGACCTCAGTAAAGGATACTCTGTTGTTAGTTCAGATGAAAGCAATGTCACTATTAATCATGAGCAGTTTTGCCCCCCTTATCTAAGAAAAGATGCCCTGGCATTGGAGGGGGTCCATAGGTGGTTCATGAGAATGATTCTTGGAATGAAAGGGTTACTGTATGAGGAGTGGTTGATGGCTGTGGGCATGTGCTTGCTGGAGTTTAGAAGAATGAGGGGTGATCTCATTGAAGCCTGCCAAATATTGAAAAGCCTAGACAGAGTGGACGTGAGGCTGCACTTGGAGTATTGTGAGTAGTTTTGGGCCTATTATCTATGAAAGAATATGTTGGCATTGGAGAAGTTCCAGAGGAGATTCATGAGAATGATCCTGGGAATGAAAGGGTTAATGTATGAGAAGCATGATGGCTCTGGGCCTGTAATCACTGGAATTTGGAGGAATTGGAGAGCATATATTGAAACCTATCAAATATAGAAAGGCTAAGATAGAGTGGACATGGAGAAGATGTTTCCTACAGTGGGGGAGTCTTGGACAAGACAGCCCAGTCTCAGAATACAAGTTTGTCCCTTTAGAAGAGAGATGAAGAAATTCTTTAGCTAGAGGGTAGCGAATCTGGAGACGTCATCACCACAGACTGCTGTGGATGCCAAATCATTGGGTATATTTAAGCTGAGGCTGATAGGTTCTTTATTAGTAAGGGCATCAAAAATTACAGGAAGAAGATAGGAGAATGAGAAGGATTATAAATTAGCCATGATGGGAAAGAGAGCAAATTTGATGGGCCGAATGACCTAATTCTGTTCGCCTGTCATGTGATCCTATGCTGTTAATTGCAACAACACCAATGAAACGCATAAACATCTTACAGCCTACTCTTCCATAGTTCAGAACACAATACAATCTTCTTTTTGCTAAATATCTCCATGCAGTCAAAATTTAAATCTAAATTTCTAATCACTTGCAGCCTGAATTTGCCATTTCTCTCCCATTATCTTCACTCTTGTAAATGATTGAATTTAACCAGTATGGACACTCTGTCTTTTGACTCCAACGCTTTCCAGCAAGATTAAGTGCAACCTCATCCTTCTGCCAGATACCTTAAACCCTCTGTCCTTAACACTGGCTTTAACAATTTACACCAAATAATCTGGTAGCATCAGATATATGTACAAGTGAACCAAGGTGAGGAGAAAATGTGTTCAGAGTTAGGATTGGTTTTTTCCCACTTGTACTCAGTGATGCAGATGAAAACGCTTGCCTTTTTATTGATATATTTGCATATTCAGAGATACATGGTGCACCAGTCCAACAAACTACACTGCCCAGCAGCCCACCTATTTAACACTAGCCCAATCATAGGACAATCTACAATGACCAATTAACCTACTAACCAGTACTTCTTTGGACAGTGGGAGGAAACCCATGAGGTCGCAGGGGAGATGTACAAACTTCTTGCAGACAATGCTGGAAGTGAACTCTGATACCCTGAGCTCTAATAGCATTGTGGTAACCACTATGCACCATGGCACCTATATAGGCTCGTATTTTCTTCACCATTCTCCTGGGTCACCGGAATCTTTTTGGTTTTGACACTTTCTTTGTTCCTGTTCCTCTCTGTAACTACACTGTTCTCACTTACACCACTTTGTAGAGAGATGTCTTTAACATTTCTCATATAGTCATCTTCAGTTATTTCACAATCAATTCTACGATTTGAATATTTTTAAAAAACTTTTCTCCCAACTCCTACTTCCGTGGTTCTACTGCTTTGTATAAATTGTTCACTTTACAGCTCTGACAAGACAACACGGATATGAAATGCTGCCACTCTCTTCTGTCCCCGCACGTTTCCTAACATATTGAGCTCCTCTGTCATTCTTTTGCTTTTATTTCAGATGTCTAGCATTCACTGTATTTTGCTTTGTTTTCCTGTTATCAAGCATAGCTCTTCAAACTCTTAAATTTCGTTTCCTGCTTAAGTATCATTCACGATGTCAGCAGATTCTAATTGGTTTCTTAAACAAGCTTTGATGAGCAAAATGGGAACTTGCTGATTAAGTTGGATCTTTTATGCTGTGTTTGAATTCCGAAGTATTTAAGAGTGTGCTTTCTTTGAGTGGTATCAAATGGAATAATGAACTCCATGTGTTAAAGGTTTCTGCTGGTGCAGAGGACAGGAAGGGCTGCTGGAACAGCACATATCCTTTTGTGCAAATACATTGTCAAGGTTGATTTCACTTCAAGATAATTTAATCATTAGAAAATGCCAATTGGCTTTAATCACAAGCACCGAAGTTGAAATGTTATATTTTGTTTTGGAAAGAACCTTTAGGAAAAAATGACGGTCTGTTTAATGATCCTGTGAACAATATTAGAGTACCTCTAAATATTAATCTGATCCCTGATCATTTGATTGTTGTAGTCCACTGTAACAATCATTTCCTCTCTGTGTCCTCTTAGTGTGCAATGTAGTATATTAATGCTGAAATGTGCAACTTCAGCCCTGAATTCTTAATCTCAAGGATTTTTGAGAATAAGCATCCCCTCATTCAGTCCTCTTTAAATATGACGTTAACGCCAGCTGTACAAACGAATTGCAAAGCAGTTGTCCACACCCAGCATTGTTCCTTTTTCCTTGTATAGTTGTCTCTAATTTCTCCCATAGTTCCTCCTATAGCGGTGTGGCTAAAATTGCTAAATATTTAGCTTGTGCACTAAATGCACATACCCAAGGGATTCTGAAATAGAATGCTGAATTAACAATAAGCAGGTGTGTGTATATATATATATATATCGGTATATATAATGCAAAGCCTTTTAATGTCTGCACCTGCTTTGCATTGTAATTCTGTGCCATGAAGTGGTTGATTCTCTTAAGCAATATTAAGGAAATGCTGATAGATTTAACTACTTAAGAGGTAGAAGTTGATGCCAATACAGATGGTAACAGTGGAAAGAAGTAAGCTCAGCTATTCAGTGGTATGTGGAGCTTAACCAGAAAAATAAGTGAATTACAGCCCTTAACCATTGCAAGGTTGTATCGGGGATGGCCAGTCTGCCTCCTAATAGGTTCACGTAACTAACATTATGAACCACCTGCTGATTTTTTTTTCTCCAACTCAGGCAAAACACTGTTTTGGAAATAAAATCAACATCAATCCATGATTAACAATTTCATGTTTTAAAAGGAAAACAAAATGTACATTCAAAGAACAGATAGAGGTGAAGTGATCTGGATTGATCACTGTCTCTAAATCCATGCATGTCTCCTTGTCTCGATCCTGAATTCCAGCCTGATGATTCTTCCTGCAACATATTCTTAAAGAGCCGTGAATGCACAAAGGAGCTGCTGATTGTGATTTTGCTGTGGCCTGACAGACACTCTCTCCTGGTGCTTGGGCTGAGAGTAGACATGGCCAGCAAAAGAAAAGCTAACTCAAAATCTGGTGTAGTCACTCAGTCTAACATGTGATCAGACATCTGCCCACCTTTGCCTTCGCTAGTGAGCGTAGAGGGTGAAGAACGACTGCTACAATAGACACAGATTAATACCGGCTCTGTTGCATCCCTACTAACTTCACTAGCAACATTATGTTTACTTTACTGTGCTACTGCCAAGCACAAGCTTGTAACTGGCAGCAGAAGTAAGTGCTGTACAAAGTGTCTCTTCTATTAAATCGAGCCTTCTTTATTACTGGAGGAGGAGTTCTTTCCTGAAGGAAATCATATTGTCAAACAAAAATCAGAAGAGAATGCAGTTGAATGTTAAATTGTGAAATAAGACCATGAGATATAGGAGCAGAATTAGGCCTTTCAGACCATCAAGTCTGCTCCACCATTCCTTCATACTGATCTATTTCCCTCTGAACCCCATCCTCCAGCATTCTACCCACAACCTTTGACGTCCTTACTAATCAAGAACCTATCAATCTCTGTTTTAAATATACCCAATGACAGCCAGCTGTGGCAAAGAATTCCACAGATTCACCACCCTCTGGCTAAAAAAAACCATCCTCATCTCTGCTCTAAAGGGAAGTTCTTCTGCTCTGAGGCTGTGCCCTCTGGTCCTGGATTCACCCCTATAGGAAACACCCTCTGCTCAAAAATCTTAGAAATAAGAGGTGTCCAGTCCCAGAATTTAGGCTTGCATAATTGCAGAGTTGTACAAATAAAGTTTCCCTTCCTTTGTAATAAGAGAAACACGGAGTACACGTGCACAGATAATTCAAGAAGTTGAAAAAAACATGTTTGTTGTTATGAGAAGTCAGCCAGAAGGAAGAATTTGTCTGGATTTCTTTCCACGTGGGAATACATGTTTACCTTCATTTCTGTGCTCATTTAGAAAGTACTTCATTAAACTTCAACAGCAAATTATATTATGTAAACATGAAGAACTGGTTTTAAATGAGGACATCCTGAAATGCCCTGCCATAGTCCGATAGTGAAACATGAATATTTCTAACCTGAAGGCTTTGAGCATAACTCAAAATTGTCAAAAAAAATAAAAGCTTTTATCTTGATCAAATGGGATTTAGAAAGAGTAATTAAACATGCATTAAATGTTACCAATTATTGTTAAAATAAGTAATCAGAAATCTGCTTTAATTCATCAAAATTGAATATGCATTGACATAGATCATGCATGAGTGTAAGTAAAATACTGTAAATGCTTTTAAGGAGTATTTTAGTGAAATAAAATTAGACTTCCGCAGGTTCCCTAAGTGTATCTATTAATTTGGATTCCTGTGGATTGGAAAATTCTGTACTTCACTCTGCAATCAGTCACTGCTTTTTTAGGTACATTTATGAAATCTGCTCGTTAATGCAAATGCCTAATCAGTTAATCACGTGGCAGCAACTCACACATAAAAGCATGGAAACCTGGTCAAGGGGTTCAGTTGTTGTTCAGACCGAACGTCAGAATGTGGAAAATATGTGATCTAATTGACTGACTGTGGAATGATTGTTGGTGCCACACAGGGTGGGTTGAGTTTCTCAGAAAGTGCTGATCTCCTGGGATTTTCACACACAGCAGTCTCTAGAGTTTACAGAGAATGGTGTGAAACGCATCCAGTGAGCAGCAGTTCTGTGTGCAAAAGCACCTTGTTATTGTGGTCAGGGGAGAATGGGCAAACTGGTTCAAACTTACAGGAAGGTGACAGTAATTCAGATAACTATGTATTACAGCAGCAGGGCATAGAAGAGCATCTCTGAATGCACAACATGTTGAATTCTTGAAGAGAGAGGGCTGCAGCAGCAGAAGATCACGGACAAACACACAGAGGCCACTTTATTAGGTACAGGAGGTTTCAAAATAAATTTATTATCAAAGTACATATACAGTATATCACCATATACAGCCCTGAGGTTTGTTTTCTTCTGGGCATGCTCAATAAATCCAGGAATCATAATAGAATCAATGATAGACTGCACCCAACAGGACGGACAAACAACCATTGTGCAAGAAGCTACAAACTGAAAATACAAAAGAAAAAAGAAACAATAAATAAATAAACAATAAATATTGAGATGAACAGTCCTTGAAAGTAAGTCCATAAGATGAAGGAACAGTTCAGTGATGGGGCAAGTGAAGTTATCCCCACTGGTTTGAGAGCCTGATAGTTGATGTGTAGTAACTGTTCCTAAACCTGGTGTTATGAGTCCTGAGGCTCTACTGTACCTACTACCTGATGGCAGCAGTCTGAGTGGAGGGGGTCCCTGATGATGGATGCTGCTTTCCTACAACAGTGTCCATATAGATATGATCAGTGGCGGGGAGAGTTTTAACGGACTGGGTTGTATCCAGTACTTTTCGCAGGATTTTCCATTCAGTGGCATTGGTGTATCCATATCAGGATGAGATGCAAACAGTCAATATACTTTCCACCACACATCTATAGAAGTTTGTCAAAGTTTTCGATGTCATGCTGAATCTTCACAAACTTGTAAGGAAGTAGAGGTGCTGCTGTGCTTTCTTCATTATTGCAGGACAGGTCCTTTGAAATGTAATTTAAATTTGTTGACCCTCTCCACCTCTGATCCCCCGATGAGGACTGGCTCATGGACCTCTGGTTTCCTCCTCCTGAAGTCAATAATCAACTCCTTGGTCTTGATGACATTCGGTGAGAGGTGGTTGTTGTGGCATTACTCAGTCAGATTTCCAAACTCCATTCTATATGATGACTTATTGCCACCTTTGATTCAGCCAGCAGCAGTGGTGTCATCTGCAGACTTAAATATGGCATTGGAGCTGTGCTTAGCCACACAGTCAAAAGGGTAGAGCGAGCAGAGCAAGGGGCTAGACACGCATATTTGTGGTGACCTTGTATTGACTGAGATTGTGGAGGAGATGTTGGTGCCAATCTGAACTGACTAGCCACTGCGTCTGTTACTTAAGGAAGGTGAGAGAAGGAAATATGGAAAAGATACATCTGTTAGCATTGCATCTGTTGGTGTAAATTTATTTTTGTGCCAAAATTCTTCAGCTGATCAAAGAGAGGCAGCATAGTACTAGTGAAGCAGTGCCAGCATTGCGAACATGTCTCTCAAACACATTTTGAAGGGGTAGTAAAAGTAGTAACAGTACAATATCTGCATAATCATTACGTGAAATTTGAGAAGTTACTTGGTAGCTTCCTAGATGACCATTAGGAATATTTGAAGTTTGTGAAATTAAAAGCAAATTTTGACCCAGTCAGGAAATTAGTTAAGCAGCATCAAGGATAAGTACTGTAAATTAAGAAAAACATGATGTTTTCTTGATGTTAATCATGCTCTTCAAGTCTCTATGTTGGGCTGCAACCATTCATCATTTTGGTAAACAATGCAAATGAAAGGACAGAACATATGTACACTACTTTGCTAAGGACATAAACGCTGCTACAAGGTAATCATTATAAACAGAAGAATAAGATTGAGAACATTTTCAATATTTTACCAATTGGATTTCAGAGTTTTCCTGCCGGGTACAGGTATCGATTTTAATCGATGTTTCAATGACAAACTCTGCCATCTTCATCACGGTTGATGTCTGGGCATGTCTAGTTTGGTGGTATATATACCCCCGTTGTCCGTTCCTCCTGTTTGGTTAGTCTTCATCCAATCAAGTTTCTGCTGTCCCACCTTGTTTACAATCAAATTCCAGTTCTTAGTTAGAGACTTTCATCTTTGTTAAAATTCTTTTCTTCTAGTTTTATTTTAATGGCTTCCTTCAGCAGGCAGTTTGTGCACACATTGGAGCTCACGCAATATCCTCGGTCAACCATTCGATTTCCTCCGAACTCCACGACCATCAGACTGGGACCACCATGGTGGTCGATCAGAGCGCTTCCCACATGTCCTCCCTCTTCGCTTCTCCTCGCCGAACTTCCTGCGCATCAACCCCGGTTCCCACACATACAGATAGAATAACAAGACTCCCATTAGATAGTTCAGCCGTTATCAGTAGTTATAACCCAAACATTTCAGCTACAGAGAACATTACCTCATAGTTAACATTACAGAGAAGCCATTTTATGATTAGCAGTTAACAGTTAATATTACTGAGAACCCTACATTAGGTTCCCTGGTTTTTCCGACTGTAGTTTTAAGGGCTCAATTGATTTCCTTTATCTTGTAGCCATTCAGTAGGAATGTTGCGCGTAATCTTATTTCCTCAAGGAGACTCTCTGGGTCTGAAATAGTTTTCTCGATTAATCAAAGTAGAAAGAACTGGTCTACATTGGGAGGAGTGATTGTAAGTCCATGTGAGTGGGTTTCTGATAGACACCTGATCCAAGCCACCGTTTGGTTTCCATCATATTAGAATGTCCAGTGCTACTTGTAATAATGGTCAGAGAGGCACAGAGAGATCTGTATTTACCTTTATTGTCTGAATTAAAAAGCATGTGGGTTCACAAACTACCTGTGTGCACACCCACTAGAATTCCCTGACCCTCCGTGAACAGTCAATGAAGAGAAAAGATATTACCCGGGAAACAAATCTACACCGGCCAGGATTTCCTTGCGGTCCTGATCTTTTTGTGTCCATGGGGTTCTCCTCATCCATGATGGTTGGTCTCTGATTGTTGGAGAGTTATCGCCACTATGTATTTGAATTTTATAGTGTTTCTCATCAGTTGGTCTGGTGGATCTCCATCCTATTAGCTCAACATCTCCTGACCTACCTCGGTCACCATCTTACTGGTTATAGACCAGGGCTACAACCAACATTGTTTCATGGTTCTGCTCCCAACCCCCCAGCCTTGTGTACATGTGTCTTTCAACTCTGACTAGTCCCAACCAATTAAACTAGGCAACCCAGGCAGAGTCTAACGCAGCCTTTTTGCTCTGGAGGAATCCTGAGAATAATTTTCAGGTCTCAGGGAACCCCTGCATAAAATTGTTTTATCTACAGCTCATGGTACTGTATGATCAGTACATTGTAAATTCAGTATAATAATCCAAAAATAATTGTTAATACTCTTTTGAGTAGAGAATGGATTTTTAGCCAAACTTTCTTGAAAAAAACATGTAATTATATGCTTAGCTTACCTTTCTTGAAATTAAACTTTCTTTCCCTTTCATAAAATTTAAAAAAGGTAAACATAATAAATTTCTGTTAAATAACCCGCTTAAACCAAAATAGGATTTAATTTTTCTGAAGGTAGGCTTGGTAGATTAAATTTAAATAAAGGTAGTAAATTGATTTTAATTAATGCTATTTGCAACATGAAAATTTATTGACGATGTTGAATAGTAAAGTCACTAAAAAGCATAAGGCCAAACAATCTGAATAAAAACATAGCTTGAGGCACAAATCAGGCTCAAATAGTGGCGTAGCATATGAAATCCGTGCTTGTTGTTTGCCACAGACTAGGCACAATGGGATAGGACAACTTTGATCACCAATCCATGTAAAACCCATTAATAAGTAGCTTTCATTGTAAAGATGGACCTTTTTGTGTCTGTTGTTGCACTAGTGCAGTGAAATGACTCCAAAGATTGTAATTCTCCATCATTAATCTTATCAGAATTGTCTGTAGGCTTAGGCCTAGAATCCTCTTTTCCATCTCACCCCTCCTCTTCAAAAATGGCCACATTGGACCATCTTCAGAATGAAAATTTCCGTCCAATTTTCTATTACTCTGGTAGAGTTTGTTCGCTCCCATAAGTCAGTCAGCCCCACATAATGGGAAGCTGGGGGAGGTAATTTGGGAGGGAGAGGCAGATGTCACAGCCTAAGTTGAATGAGTCAATTCAGTGCTCGGAAAATGCACTTCAGACTCCTCATCGGCCTATCGTCCTCCCCTCTGGGCAACACAGCGCCCACCATCAGCCTACCATCCTCTTCTCCATGCAATACAGCGCTCACCAGTTATCAATGGCCTCCCTATCTCGTGTCAAAAACTGAGACTGGACTCAACCAAATAAACACGTTCCTACTGTGCACTGCCATATTGGGCTGAGAGAACTCCAATGGGCAGCTCAGTCGCTGCCCACCACTGTGAGCGATTGCTGTCAGAAAAATTATGTTTATTATTTTAATCACAATCTCTCATGGAACCCCTAGTGATCTGTCGCAGAACCACCTCTCCAGCTGAGAAATCCTGCTGTAGTCTGATACTGTAAAAATGCCCCGCTAGTTATTGAACTCACAACTACACTACTTAGACAATTACTTAAACCATTAATCCAACTTGGGTCTCCATCATAGACATTTCTCCTGACCTGCTCCAGTCTATTATTTGGAAATATTATGTATCATTGAAAGTTCTTTGTGACCACATGGATTTCCTCTGGGTGCTCTGGTCCCCTCCCACAATCCAAAGACATAGCGGTTGGTAGGCTAATTGGTCATTGTAAAATGTCCTGTGATTAGGCTAGGGTTAAATCAGGGGTTGCTCAAAGGCCAGAAGTTCACCTGTTGGTTTATTGGTTGTTACTGTTGTTTTATGTTGGTTGTTGGGGATCTATTAGATTCCCTACAAATGAGTGCAATAATTCCCCTATGACTACCATAAAATATCAGTGCGAGCCTAAAAGTAGGGTTTTTGGAGCAATAACATCATAAAAAGTTTCGTATTGTTTTTATTTTTTTTGCGCTGTACATTTTTTTACAGTAGATGTCAGCATTCTATTCTTCCTGTTTGTATTTTAATAGAATAATTTGATTTCCTCATTTATTTTCAGGTGTTAGATCCTGAGCAGAATCATAATTTCACTGACCACTATTTGAATGTCCCCTTTGACCTATCCCAAGTACTTTTCATAGCTACTGCCAATACCGCTGCTACCATCCCTCCAGCTTTATGTGGTAGAAAGGAACTCATCCAAGTGCCAGGTAAACAAATGGTGGTCACAAGTTACAAGTGTTACAAGTTTTAAAGTCGGAGTTGTAAACTTTTTAAAAGTTGAGTTTACAGATTGCTTCCTTGGTAGGTCTGGCAATGTACATAATTAATAGCTACTCATCTGAGAGTGGTCTCTGGTTTAGCAAGTCATCACCTGAAGCCCCTTGTGTCCACATTCAATTCCTCTGATTAAATCATCCCAGAACACGAAGCAGTTCGGAATCCACAAAATGGGGGAAACAAAGACGATTGGTTTGTCTGCTTCTCCTGTCCTTGATTCATTTGAATCCACTAATTTGCAAACTGTAGTTCATTCTGGCCAACATCTCCCTCCTCTTGATCCAAAACCACAGTAGATAAATGATACTAACATTTACTTACTAAATTCACCCACTTTATACTGACAATTGTCTCTGATGCATCATGAAAGCTTTATCCCCTATTTTTCCATTATTTCAGCCTTCCCCACTTTCTCAGTTGTTATACATTAAGCAACACAATTATCAGGGTACATAAATTTAGTATTACAGCATGCTATTCTCACCCACGGACCTATTTGAACATTTGTTCCCCAATTCCAAAACTTTCTCCAAAAGCCTGGGTCACTCAATATTTCATTTACCTTACCAGCATGTGTTTCAATTACTTTAGTGCACTTAGTCCATTTTAGCCAAGGAGACTTGCCTCCTCCACGATATGTGTCCAGTCTGCAGTCAAGTGAGGAACTGGTGGCAACTCAGTAACAACATAGGCTCACAGATATTCATCTGTATCAGTGCATTCGGTCTTGAAGTTCTTCTTCATTACTGTGTCTCCTGGTGGCTGAGGCAAAGCTCATCCTCCAATGGCCAAATCTAAAGTCACATTCTCTATGGTGACACTGTGGCTTTCCAAAGGGCATTGTTTCCATCCCTTGGTATAACTTGTGGCCGTTGTTGCTATATATAAACATAACATGTCTGTCCCACCAATGCATGTTGGAAGAAAGACTGATTATTCACAGAGCAGCAGATGGGAGGGGCTTTCCATCAGCTGAAAAAACACTCTTGCTTCCCACAGAGGCTATTACAAACGTGCATACGATCAGAATGTATGACAGATCCGAACAGAAAACCCTTGGTTACTAACCACATATGCTACAGCTGCCACTTCTACTGCCTGTACATTCATGGCATTGGGCAACTTTAAGGCTATACTATGCCTTTCCTGGCCATCTTCACACTCTACATATATATGGCACCCAGTTCTCCTCTCACCTATCTGTACTAATGAGAAGCCATCTACAAACATTTTAAAATGGGGTTTATCTTTTTCCTTTGTGCCTTTGTTCTCAGGCATTATCTTATCTGATCTGCTTCCACACCCTCCTTCTTGTTTTGATACAAATGGTCCCTTGGGATCATTTGCTGTCATAACTTGACACTCATGTTCACTTCCTTGGTGTACCAGGTTATCAGCTAACATAGAGGTAGTATTTGTTTTGTTTTTTACTAATAGTTCTCCCTTGAAGCAGCAATGTCCATTTAGCAATTCTGTTTTGGTTTACTGAACCATCTTTAATCCTCCCATCTAGCAGTAATTGTATGGGGGTGTGTTCCGTCAGTATTGTAAGTGGATTAAGTCCCACTACGTAGGCAAAATGTTGTACCGCCCAGAAAACAGCTAACAAGTGTTTTTCTCGTACAGTATACCCCTATCCTAATGGCAAGAGCATGCATGACGCATATGCTACTGGTCTTAACTTCCCGTGCATCTCCTGTAATAACACTGCTGAGAGGGTGGTAGCAGTTGTAGCCACCTCCAATGAGAATGTCTCATTCGGATTTGGGGTTTTTAAAGCAGGCCCAGTGGCCAGTGCTTGCTTCAGTGCTGTAATGGCCTGGGTATGTTCTGATTTCCATTGCCACGCCACATTGTTTTCCAGTATCTCCATTAAAGGAGCTGCCGTAGTGGAAAATCCATCAATGTGATCCTGTCAGCCCCAGAAAGGACCTCAGCCCTTTCAGGTCTCAGGGAATAACTACTTCCACTCTTTGCTTGACGATTTCTCTTTTTCCCAGTGTCAAGATCTTTCTTAGATAATTAACTTCCTCTTTCATCACCTGCACTTTTATAAGGTTTACCTTTAGTCCCAGTGCAAGTAATAATTGCAACAGTTCTGTCAATAGCTGATAATGTTCCTGCTTGGTTTCAATCTGCAGAAGTAGATCATGTATGTTTGCACCAAGCACTCAGGCCTTGAAAACCATATTAACCCTTCCCCTAAACGCTGGTGAAATATAGATTGGGAGTTGTGGAACCCCTGTGGTGGAGCAGTCCACATACACTGTTGTCCCTGAAAGGTAAATGCAAACTTGTATTGACACTCTCTTTCTAGTGGGATAGACCAAAAACCATTATTTATGTCTAAAACCGTGAAACGTTGTGCTCTTTCATTCTGTTTGACCACTGTCTCCAGGTTAGTTGCTACAGTTGGGGCTGTTACCAGCGTTACTTTATTCAGCTCTCGATAGTCTATTGTCAATCTCCAACTTCCATCTGGTTTCCTCACTGACCATGTGGGTGAGTTATTAGTGGAGGCTACTGGCCTCAGTACCCCCTGTTGTACCAAGCTCTGTATTACCTTACCTGCACCTTCCTCTGCTTTCTTGGGAAACCCATCTTGCTTCTGTGGTTTGGGGTCTGGACACACTGCCAACCATATTTCTGCATTCATGCTTGTGCTTTGCAAATGCCCCTGAGTTCAATGCAATCATTTGCTACGCCTTCTGATCATTGCTCATCTCCTCCGGTTTTATCCACATTTCACTCATTGTGTATATTCTATTCTATTCTGATATTCCCCTTCTGGGATCTGCATGTGGTATATGTTATTCAAATCAGTTGGCATCTGCCAAATCATACAATTAATTAGGTCAAAACAAAGCCCCACTTTGGCAATATAATTACTCCCCAGTATATGTTCCTGCACTCTAGGTAATTCCAACAACACTACTGAATGTTCCAATGCTTTATCTCTATCCTTACATCCAATGGCACACTCACATGCCCCACTTGTGAATCCACTTTGTACCTTGTATCTCCCAATTTACATTAGTGGTGTTGATGGTGGTTCGGGATCCCCCAGTGTCCCATAAAAAGGTAACCAGGCAGCCTCACTACCACTCATTACATAATAATTAGCTACTCATCTGAGAATGGTCTCGGGTTTAGCAGGTCATTTCCTGAAGCTCCTTGTTTCGACATTCAGTTGCTCTGATTAGATTATCCCAGAATAAGAATCAGTTCAGAGTCCACAAAATGGTGGTGGGGGGAGGGGGGGGGGGGAAGAAAGACATTTGGTTTGCCTGATTCCCCTGTCCTTGATTCATCCAAATCTGCTCACTTGTAGACTGTAGTTCCTTCTGGCCGACACCAGGAGTGGGAGGCTGCCATTCTTCTCCATCTCCATCGTAAACCGAATGTTTCGGTATATGCCATTCAGATGGTCGTGAAACTGTTGGAGTCCATGAGGCCCATGAAGGAGTCACTGACATATCTGAAGAAACATTTGGGGCATAAGGGTGCATCAAGGAGCCCAGGAGGTCTACCTGTTTGGGTTAACTAGAGAAATCCGTGGTTGCAGAACTTTGTATTCACAATGGCCAGAGGACTGACCTCGACAGCAGAAAACTACTGAGTTGCACCAATGGCTTTTGGGTGAAGGAAACCATTGAAATAAAACTAGGGGAATAGAATTTTAAACAAAGACAAAGGTCTCGCTCTAAGTAAGAACTGGAATTTGATTGTAAACAATGTGGGACAGCGGAAACCTGATTGGATGAGGACTTGCCAATCAGGAGGGACATACGACGGAGGTATATATACCACGGAATTGGACATGTCGAGGCATCATCCCAGAAGAGGATGGAAGTGTTTGACATCGAAATGTCGGCTATAATCAATGTACCCAGCTTGAAGCCTGAGAAGAGTTTATTCATTATATATGCTGGGAAAGCACTAGATCCTTCTTCAGGATATGCCACAGTTATACAAAACCCTGTTTAAAGCTCACCAGAGAGTACAAACTAAGCCAGTTTTCCCTGCAAAGTGGTAATTTTATTGGTTTTCAGGATACTGTGAAGAGCTTACAGTAGATGCAGAGAGAGGTAGATGCTGAGTAATGAATCAGTAAAAGTTGACAGGGATCTAACTGAAAGGTGTGAAATTCTTAAGGGGCTTGATGGCCTAGATGCTCAGATACTCTTTCCACTGGCTGGAGTCTCTGGAATCAGGGCTCACAGTCTCAGAATACAGGATCGAGCAACAGGCACTGAAATGAGGAGGAATTTCTTCATCCAGAAAGCAAATGGATATGGAAACTCACTCTCCAAGAAGACGATAGAGACTTAGTCTTGGCAGATATTAAAGAACGAGAAGTGACGTCACCAAATCAGCATGGTTTCATTGACAGTGAGTGTGCATCTGCCCCCACAGCTCAGCACGTCAGATACAGAGATGCAGAAGTTGGGAGCATGCTAACAGATCTGTGAGCTGCTGTCTATACAGGAACAGCAGCTATAGACCAGCATCATTCAGACCAATGTGGGATTACGCAGATTATCCGGCAAGCACCTGATTCTATTTTCCTATATTCCTTTATAAATCATGATTATTCAGCTATTCTGGGCTATTCCCAGCATGAGGTGTTCAGTCACTGTCTATGTTGCTGTACTGATAATTAAACATGATTCCTTTCCAGAAACTATACTCTTACATCATACAATTTTTAATCCCCTGCTACTAGCTTCTCATTTAGATCTATCCCCAAATGAATACTGGAGGAAATATTTGACTTCTAACAAATTGTCCTAGTTAGT
This sequence comes from Hemitrygon akajei, assembly GCF_048418815.1. NCBI lineage: Eukaryota > Metazoa > Chordata > Chondrichthyes > Myliobatiformes > Dasyatidae > Hemitrygon > Hemitrygon akajei. The sequence continues at coordinate 48,241,844 of NC_133140.1, forward strand.
GGTATAATTTTTTGCTTCGCAGTTTAAAAAAACCAAAGGACTATGAAAGTTTCAAATTTAGGAATCTGACAGAAACCGAAAAAAAAATAGATACGATAACAATATTTTTGGAATTGCTTTGTTGCTTCTTTCTGTAAAGATGCTGTCAACTGACAATGAAGGCGAGTTGAGGAGAGAGGCTACATCAATTTCTTTAAGCCATTGTCGATTAGCAAAAGGGAGTGGTTTGCAGTAACAAAAAGGATACAGGCAATGTTTACAAACAAATCAGTAAAAGAGGATATTGTTTAATGTTAGTACCTCGGGAACTCATTTCTTCCTAGCGGAAACAATCCTAATATCCTATATAGTTCCTTTCGCATTGCGTAATGCCCAAAAGCACTTTAAAGTGAACCAGGAGATTTAGAAGTCTACTGCTGGCTGTAATGTGGATGAAAGGTATTTATAGAAAATATCTAGAATGAACGGGAAATTCCAGTTCAGAATTGCATTGTCTTCAGTGTGGGATAAGAGGAAACAGCAGAGTGGTAGACAGGTCATTGCTACTTCCAGCTCCTTTGCTTCCTGCGTGACTACTTTGATGCTTACACAATGAACGGGGATCACACACAGAATAAAATATCAGTTCTATTGGCTCTGCGCCAATATCATGTTATATTTTTGAACCTGTACTCATACAGGACGCATAGTGGTGTTGTAGTTTACAATGTAGTCTCACAGTTCCAGGAGATTGTGCCTGACCCTGAATGTGCATGTAATTTACACATTCTCTCTGTGGCTCTGTAGGTTCTAATTACCACCCACTTTTCAGCTTGGGCTCTTGCTATTGGCAAGGATGTTTAGCAGGATGATGGGCATGTAGGGGAAAATGGGTTGTTGGGGAAATGAGTGAGGAATGATGGGATTCGTCTGATTATGCCACTGAAGATAAAATTGATCGAATGGCCTTCTTTGTTACAAAAAAAAATGAGAAATAATATTTAAAAAACTATGCATAGCAAAATTGTTGGCCTGATTCTGCTCCTACAGTATGTCTAATGGTCTTATGAAAAAAAGATTACATTTACAATTCTTGAAATAGGTTTTCTAACTAATATGAATCTAAATCTATATTGTTCAAAGAGTAATGTTGATATCAATAAGCAATGATGAAATTATACGTTATTTTAACTAATTTTTCTGTAATGCTCTGGTTAAAATTGTATTCTACTGTTACGCAGTTGGGCATTATATTTTACCAGTTTTCTGCAAACTCAGTGTGTTCTGTTAGTCATAGAGTAGTGTTTTGACTTCAGCTAAGATAAGAAGTATTTGCACAGCCGATGAGTGTTGCGTCAGCCAATTGGGAGGGTGGGGGGTATGCCATGGAACATCGAGACAGCTGGGCGGGATCAGATTTCTGAAGGGCAGCGGTTTGGTTTGGGGGCTTTAGTGGAGGAGAAGAGAACAAGGGAAGATGCTCAGAGGATCCCACCCAAAGGGGAGACACTATTGTAAGAAGAGTGGGAGCCTGCTGTATGGACAACTCTTTGCTCTCCATATCGTACTGCCCTGGCTTGCAAATACGTAGACAGCTAGGAGGCAACATCCGTAGTAGACCCTGACCAATGGAGGCCTTGAATTGGAACGTACTACTGCTACAAAACAACAACATTTCATCACGTATGCCAGCGATATTAAACCTGATTCTGATTTTGATTAAAGGAAGGAAATCAGGATTGAAGTATGAAATCAGCCATGATCTCATTAAATGGCAGAACCATTTAGTAGATCACAACTTCTTTCCTCCACCCAAAGAATGGCACACCTCTGGAATTCACAGCCTGAGAAGGTGCTGGAGGCAGAAAACATCATTACATTTAAGCTGTATCTGGATGAACATAAACAACAGGGCTATGAACCAAGAGCTGGAATTAGTGTCAACAGTTTTTTCTTGGCTTCCTTCTGCAGTTCAAATTTCTATGAACTAGCTTGTTTAATTTTCTGCCAGCAACACCAATTCACTGTGGAATATCAGTTACTGGAGTAACACTCCTAAGATGTAACAGCTTTGTTGGCAAAATGTCATGGTTGTGGAAAACTTAAAAGTCGCTACTTGTACTTTGTGCCCTCACTGGTAACACTGACAACTACTCTGAAAAGTCTGGAGAGTAGCAAATGCTGTGGCTTTGCTCAAGAAAAGAAACGGGGATAATCCAGGTAATTATAGGCCAGTGAGCATCATGTCAGAGGTAGGGAAGCTATTGGAGAGGACACTGGAAGGTCAGATTTTAGTGCATTTGGAAAGGCATGGCTTGCTTAGGGTCAAGCTTTGTGCAAGACAAGCCATGTTTTACCAATTTCATTTGCGTTTTCTGAGGAGGTGACAAAAGAGCTTGATGAGGTTAAGGTAGTGTAGGTTATCTACGCACATGGACCTTGAGAAGGTATTTGATAAAGTCACTTGTATAGGTTGATTCAGAAGATAAAGTTAGATAAGATCCAGGGTAAAATGTAAGTTTGGGTTCAGAACTAGATTGCCTAGAGAAGACAAAGAGTAAGGGCGGAAGGCTGTTATTCTGGCTGGAGAACTTTGTTGTTTCTATTATATATCAGTGATTTGGTCAAAATGTAGGTGGGTGGATTAGCAAGTTTGTGGATGACACCAGCATTGGTAGAATTATGGATAGTGTAAAGGACTATCGAACAATACAGTAGCTCAGATCCAGATATCGGCAAAGAAGTGGCAGGTGGAGTTTAATCTGAGCAAGTGTGAGGTGTTACACTTTGGGAGGTCAAATGGGAGGTGAAAGTACACAGTATAGAGGGATCTTGGGGTCCAGGTCAGTAGTAAACTGACAGTGGCTATGCAAGTGAACTGTGGTGGTAAAGAAGATATTTGTCAATCTTGCCTTCATTGGTAAGGGTGTTGAATGGAAGAGTGAGGAAAAGTCATGCTGCATCTACATAAAGCCTTAGTCAGATGTCTCATGGAGTATTACCTACACATCTGTTTGCCCCATTGGGAAGGATGTGAAGACTGTGGAGAGGGTGCTTAAGAGGCTTACCAGGAAGCTGCCTGGATTAGCATGTACTATATGAGGCATAAGAAAAGGCTGGACAACTTAGGTTGTCTCCCTGGAGCTTTAGAAGCTAAGAGGATACCTAATAAATTATGAGAGGTATAGAGTGTCAGAATCTTTTTCCCAGGGTAAAAATGGCAAACACCAGAGAACATGCTCTTATGGTTAGAAAGGGAAAGTTAGTAGGAGGAAGACATTTAATATCAATTAGCATTAAGGTTGCCCATCATCAAGTCCAATGCTGTACTGTTCTATGTTCTATACTTCATGAAGTAACATGGAAACAGTCTAAAAATCTTAACAAAGTTATCCCTTATCTTCCACATCTACAAAAGAAAAGCTAACAGCAGATGTCTTTTCATCTTAACTCAATCCTCTTATGGAATCAACTTTTTAAATTTCCTCTGAACTTTTTCCAACATCTTGCATGTTTCCTGTAGTATTCGGATGAAAAGGTGAACATAAAGACAGCTTCACCTAGAACAGATACAGTTTAGCTCTACTTCCTGATACCCTTTGCATCCCTATTGAATTCATGTTGCTAGAACGTCGATCTGACATCCAGTCTTGAAGACGGTGGAATTCGTGGTTTCCTACAATGCAGTACTGAAAAGAATTAAGTTAAACTGGTGTTCAGTTTGATAGCTTCTAAAAAGTGGTGCCCCATATACAGTGGTAGACCGTTTGCTTCCACTGTAGGCAATTGATGACTTGGTGTAGATTCCTAACTGGCATAATTTTGGAAGCTTGCATCCTAAACAAATAGCACTACTTAAAGCTGCTTGCTGGCAAGAGAAAATAAGAAGTGGTCACTTCCTCTTGAACAGAGAGTTTTATTTACCTTTTGCACAGATGATGACAAACAATAAGATATTGCAAACACCTCCAGCTCTAGCCTAGAAGGAGCTTAGTGCACAAAACTTTGTGGACACTGTCATATTGACAGTCATTGCCAATACATATCCCACTCTGAAATCACAGACGGGGCAGGACCTAGTGGCCGATTGCAGTGAGAGCATCCATGTTGAGGTGAAAATCTGAAATAGGGCCTCTGCTAAGAGGCTTTCTCTACTTGCAGCCATGAGTAGCTTCCCATTTTTGGAAATATTCCCATATTTCCAGTCTATTCTCAATCACAATGTATTTCATATCAATACGTTCCTTTCCACGTCTCCATTTTCCCGTCTGCTTCCTATCTTGCTCTGAAATCAAAGCATTGAAGTTACAGAAACCTCTGTTGCCTCCTCCAACATAGGTGCAATTACTGGTGAATACATGACTTGTCAGTGGAATGATGGGGGCATAACAATTAAGTTATTGTACAAGTAATGTAGGCCATCAATAAATGAGATCAAAACCCTTCATGGAATTTAAAATCAGATAAATAATTAATCCAAATGAATTTTTAAAAAAGCTGGAATTAGTAATGGTGACCATGAAACTGCTGTGTACTAAAATAAGAAACAACTATTGCTTGCTGATGTTCTTTAAGGGAGGAATACTAAGCTTGTATGCAGTTAGCTTGACTCTTAATGACCATCTGAAAGTGTCCAGCAAAACATCCCCTTCTATTACAACATTAAAATAATTATAAACCTAATTGGACCTAGAATGTCATTGACTGAGGCATTGGATTCCAATGTATTTTTTTATAGAGTCATAGAGCATAGAAGAAGGCCATCTGGTTCATGCAGACCAAGATTCCCATCTAAACTGACCCTATTTGCCCACATTTGGCCCACTTCACTCCAAACCTTTCCTATCCATGTATCTGTCTAAGATTCTTTTAACTGTTGTTAATATACCTGCCTAAACCACTTCCTCTGGCAGATCATTCCATATACTGACCGCTGGCTGGATGAAAAGGTTGTGTCTCAGGATTCTGTTAAATCTTACTCCTCTCACCTTAAACCTATGCCCTTTAGTTTGCAATGACCCAACCCTGGGAAAAAGACTGTGTGCATTAATCCTATCTAGGCCCTCACAATTTTATAGGCCTCTGTAAAATCACCCCACAATCTGCTTTGCTGCAGCGAGAAGTCCCAACCTGCTCAACCTTTCTCCATAACTCAGACTCTCAAATCCCGGCAACATCGTTGTAAATCTGTTACATTCTCCTTCCAGCTTTCCTATTTACTTCTTGATTTTTGGGGCGCTGTTGGTTGCACCATTATTGTCCAAACCTAATTGTGCATGAGGAGGTGACAGTAAGCTGTAGCTCTTCTGGTGAGGGTGTTCCTACAGTTATATTGGGAATGGGGTTCCTGAATTTAGACACAGAATTGATAAAGGAATGGATGTTCAGTGTAGCCTGTGACTTATTAAACAACATGCAAACAGTCGACCTCCTGCCATGTTAGGAAGGTTTTTGGGATTTAATACTCTGCTTTGGACACTTTTAACTTGCACTGGGCACTTATAACTTGTTTTTAACTGACATGTGGCTGTTGTGTTTTACTATTTATTTTTATGTTTATTATTTAGTGTTGCGTTTGTTATGCTATGATTGCACTGCTCCTGCGAAACGCTGTCTCATTCTGCCCTGCAGAGCTGATGTACGGTTAGAATGACAATAAAGTTTTTGAATCTTGAATCTCGAAGAGGTGCAGTCTGAGTGATCTAGCATATAAGACACTGCAGCACATTGGTAGTGGAGACTCAGTGATGGTAATGACATTGCATATCAAAGATAGCTGTGTGGTGAACTACATATACCTGTCTGGACACGCCCCCTGCTGACTGCTCCTGTGGCTCCTCCCACGGACCCCTGTATAAAGGCGATTGGAGGAACAGCTCCTCCCTCAGTCTCCAGGATGCTGTGTGGTGCTTTCTTCCAGCCAATAAAAGCCTATCTCGACTCACGTCTCTGAGAGTTATTGATGGTGCATCAAGCTGGTTAGAATCTTGCATTGGGGCTGGTTATTGCCTGGCACTAAGCTCAAGCCTGAAGGTTGTCAGGATCTTTCTGTATATAGCCATGGACTGCCCAAGTTGTTCAGGAATTGGACTTTGTTCAATCATCAACAAGCATCTGTACACTGACAGCACCCCACATTTTACTGTGCGGCTTCACAGTCATGCTGAATGGGGTAGGCAGAACAGATTTGGCAGCTTAGAACTGGACATCCACGACGTGCTGTGATTCAGCAAAAGGAACAGCAAAAACATGCTACAAACCAGGTGTAACGTTAAGGTGCAGAGTATCCTTCGCATTACTCTCATGCCTGAGGTTCAGTAAAGTTTAAAGAGATCACGACAAAAATAGAACCAGGTGTATCTAAAAGTGAAGTACAAACTCCCAAACTTTCCAATGATTTCTAGATCAGGTTTTAAATGTGCAAAATATCCTTGTTATTAAATATTAGTCAAGTCAAGTCACTTTTTATTGTCATTTGGACCATAACTGCTGGTACAGTACACAGTAAAAATGAGACAACGTTTTTCAAGACCATGGTGTTACATGACAGAGTACAAAAACTAGACTGAACTACGTAAAAATCTACACTAGACTACAGACCTACCCAGGACTGCAGAAAGTGCACAAAACAGTGCAGGCACTACAATAAGTAATAAACAAGACAATAGAGCAGTAAGGTGTCAGTCCAGGCTCTGGGTATTGAGGAGTCTGATAGCTTGGGAAGAAACTGTTACGTGGTCTGGTCGTGAGAGTCCGAATGCTTCGGTGCCTTTTCCCAGACGGCAGGAGGGAGAAGAGTTTGTACAAGGGGTGCGTGGGGTCCTTCATAATGCTGTTTGTTTTGCGGATGCAGCGTGTAGTGTAAATGTCTGTAATAGCGGGAAGAGAGATCCCGATGATCTTCTCAGCCGCCCTCACTATCCACTGCAGGGTCTTGCAATCCGAGATGGTGCAGTTTCTGAACCAGGCAGTGATGCAGCTGCTCAGGATGCTCTCAATACAGCCCCTGTAGAATGTGATGAGGATGGGGGGGTGGGAGATAGACTTTCCTCAGCCTTTGCAGAAAGTAGAGACACTGCTGGGCTTTCTTTACTATGGAGCTGGTGTTGAGGGACCAGGTGAGATTCTCAGTCAGGTGAACACCAAGAAATTTGGTGCTCTTAATGATCTCTACTGAGGAGCCGTCGATGTTCAGTTGGGAGTGGTCGCTCCTGAAGTCAACAACCATCTCTTTTGTTTTGTTCACGTTAAGAGACAGATTTTTGGCTCTGCACCAGTCTGGTAGCCGCTGTACCTCCTCTCTGTAAGCTGACTCATCATTCTTGCTGATGAGACCCACCACGGTCGTCTCATCGTGAACTGGATGATGTGGTTCGAGCTGTGTGTTGCAGCACAGTCGTGGATCAGCAGAGTGAACAGCAGTGGACTGAGCGCACAGCCCAGGGGGGCCCCCGTGCTCAGTGTGATGGTGTTGGAGATGATGCTCCCGATCTGGACTGACTGAGATCTCCCAGTCAGGAAGTTGAGGATCCAGTTGCAGAGGGAGGTGTTCAGGCCCAGTAGGCTCAGCTTTCCAATCAGTTTCTGAGGGATGATTGTATTGAATGCTGAACTGAAGCCTATGAACAGCATTTGAAACGTATGTGTCTTTTTTGTCCTGGTGGGTGATGCACCATCAATAACTCACTCTGAGACGTAAGAAGCGAGATATCGGCTTTTATTGACTGGAAGAATGAACAACACTACATCCTGGAGAATGAGGCCGGTCTCAGGCCTCAATCGCCTTTATACAGGGGTCTGTGGGAGGAGCCACAGGAGCAGTCAGCAGGGGTCCGTGGGAGGAGCCACAGGAGCAGTCCAGACAGGTATATGTAGTTCACCACAGTGGGTTAGGGCCAGGTGGAGGGTGATGGCAATGGCGTTGTCTGTTGAGCAGTTGGGATGGTACGCAAACTGCAGGGGATCCTGTGAGGGGGGCAGCAGGGTTTTGATACGCCTCATGACGAGCTTCTCGAAACACTCCATGATGGTGGATGTGAGTGCAACAGGACGGTAGTCACTTAGGCAGGACACTGAAGACTTCTTCGGCATGGGGACGATGGTGGCGGCCTTGAAGCACTTTGGAACGGTGGCGCTGCTCAGGGAGATGTTGAAGATGTCGGTGAGAACATCTGCTAGCTGGTCTGCACATCCTCTGAGCACTCTGACGGGAATGTTGTCTGGTCCAGCAGCCTTCCGTGGGTTGACCCTGCACAGGGTTCTCCTCACATCGGCCATGGTGAGACACAGCACCTGGTCATTTGTTGATTTCCTTGCCGCCACGTCATTTTCCGCCTCAAAACGGGCGTAGAAGTGATTCAGCGCATCTGGGAGGGAGGCATTAGGAGGTGAACTGTACAGAAATATTGTACTGATGTTTGCTTCAAGTACGACTTCATGAAATGCTATCATTCTAATGATTTCCTGGTGAGTGTCTGCAATAAGCTAACCAATATTAAGTAAAGGGTAACTTTAGCCTAAATGGTGAAGGCAGAAGCACAGCACTGATAAGACCAGAGTGCTTGAAAGTCTGCATTACTGATTTTATCCAGCTTCTTGATTTCCATAACTTGACCTTGCTTGAAATATTTAGCAATCAGGTGCTAAGTAAAAGCACATTTTTTCTGGAGTATCCGTTTACATTGAGGGACCGTTCTGCCTGACATCCATGGAATATTTCAGGAAGGCTCAGGATCCGAGTAGAGATGATCCCATTTGGTGCTGGAACTCCTGTTACTAGTGGAACCATTTGATTCGACAAAGACTTGACAAAGTGTTCGAAAACGTCTCCAAATGTTCCTCAGCACCAGCATCAATTAAAATGAAAGAGAGAGTATTCTTTTAAGTAGATTTTCAAATTGATCTCAGCACTGCCTTTGCTGCCATGCAGGGATATTAGCATGTTCGCTGGCAAGGTACCATGCAACCACTTTAATGTGCACTAGCAGGCACTGTAGCATTAACCTGCAGGCTGTTCCCTTCGCAGGGATTCAACTTATTTACCAACATAATGTTTTGAGCTAAATGTGGGTCAAGCCACTGCTTCAGTTCAAGACCTCATCTTGTTTGCCTTGGAGGAAAATTAATGCTTGAACACAGTATCAAATATCACCCTATGCATGTGGTCATTCCATGCCTGGCTTCAGCAACTAACTCCATGACAGCCAAGGATAAGGATCTGCACTTCAACTGAAGCTCGAAGAAGCATTCACCCTCAATTAAGGCCTGCTCTTGTCATTAAGATCTGTGCATGTTTACATTTATCTAATATTGTAGCAACCTCGATCTTATGTTGCAGGCCAATTTACATTTTCACTGCATATCTGGTAACCTTTGTGTTTTGGCTCATTTTACATGCAAACACAAATATTAGCAAATCAATTCGTGTATGAATTGTACTTAGCGAGCTGCAATCAATGTGGCACTTTAAATCAAATAGTACAAAAAAATTCCAAAGTGCACAGGCCATTGTTTGATACTTCCTATGGATAAGCAGCGCAATGTCATGCGATAATTCCTTTCTACATTTTTAATTTCAAATGTCAAGTTATTCAATCAAAATGGATCCAGAAAAAACCTGCAAGGTTACAGAATTCCCAGAATACCTCCCTCCCCTGCTATATTAATTTATGTTTCAGCTCCAGTATGCCATCATCTCCATTACCCTCCAGCAAGTTAGATTTCTAAGCAACTGCCACAGGCAGTGAATGGAGGAGGCCAGCTTTTTTCATATATGTTATTTGCAAAATTATTTGCATGCAAATAAGGCAAATGCAAATTAACAAAACCAATGCTATACTATTCATGTACTGCATTTAACCAATGTATTCAAATATAAAGGAAACTGTAATGTCATAGTGTCATTTATGAGGACAGCAGATTAGCAGAAAAAAAGATCATGAATCATTAAATTTTCTTGGATTGGCAGTTGTATTTTTAATGTGTTATTAGAGTCATATTTTGCTGTTTTAGACAATGCTATCATTAACCCATCATTTTTCTCCCAAGTGTTTAACATTACTTGTACAAGTACATGGATTGAAATGGATAGCTTTGAAAATAATCTTCCTTGAATAAACATAATCTGCTTCATGATCTCTCGTTGGTCTTCAAACTATCAAGTTGTCAGTAAACCACAATATGAGATAATTGTCTTAATAAAACATAACTCTTCAGTTCTTTCAATTTTCTTCTCCTAGAAACTTCTGCAAAATTGTACCGGTGCCTCTTTGTTCTTGAAATCTGATCAGTTTACCAATGGTATTGGCTTCCTGCCTGACAAACTCAGCAGGGGAATATCTCAGGGCAACACATGGCACTCTCAATGACTTCAGGGGCCCCCTGTTTCATTGTCCATTATAACCCTTCTGTTTCTCTGACAAGTCACAAAATCATTGTAAATTAAAACACTGCACAAAGCTGGTTCGATAATACACAGTATTAAACATAAAATATTAAAATGCTCTGCTTAAAATGATTAAAAATACAGTAGCAATTAGAGAAACAATATTACTGCTGATTCGTCTTACTTCTTGTAGCTTTATAAACACTAAATGCTTCAGTGTTATTGAAAGACAGAAAGAGGGCAGTATGTTGCACAGCAATGAAAAACGGGGATGGAATGTGCTACTTTATTGTTGATAGCATTTTATTTTATTAATAAATTATTAATAAATCACCCAAACAATTATTTCAAGGTCCAATAGATGAAAGATACAGAATGTTGTGTTCAATGTGGAAAAAAAAAGTTTTATAATGGACTAACTGGCCTGTAGAGGCCCAGCTTTTAAAACATGTGTAAGAATCCCCCTTCCCCCACATCCCATGAAAACACAGCAAAGCTTTTAACGCACATCTATAAATGATGTATCTATCAGCCAACCAGAAAGAAATTTCCAGTTTCACTGGAACATGGCTTGAAACCCCAAAATAGAAGCTGACTCTATGAATATTTCAGAAAGAAAGGTCACCCAATGAACGATGGACTGTATTTACTTCATATTTTTTGTCTGCATTTGGTAGTTACTTTCTCAGACTGAGTTTAGTCAAGTGACCACATCTTTCGTCTGCTGTTCAAGCAATGACAGGAGAGGCTGAAACTGAGAATTTGCCAAGAGGCTATTTATGGCTGAAGACTAACAGCATCTGAGGTGCATTGGTCTTTCACACCAGGTGACTACTTGACATTTTAAGTTTTTTAAAAGTTTTTGTTGTTATTAAACCAATTGGATATGAATTAGATTGGTGGAGAAAATGGAAAGCCATAAGTTACTGAGATTTGTTCATTTTTCCTTTGTTTTCGAACATCATTGTGTTACCTGATATTCGTATGTAGTTCACTCTAGATTCGAAGACTGATACAGAATGGAAGGAAGGTGCAATTCAGATCATCAAAACACATTTTATGGAGCAAACATAATTTCAATTTTCCACTGACTTTTACTTTAAATTTGTGTCCTTACTAATATTTTTCTGCCACTAGAAACATTGTTCTTTTACTTCATCAAAATCATTCATAACTGTGCCGTCTTCTCTTAATTTTCTCTGCTCTGTGGAGAATATCCTCAGCTTCTTTTGTTTTCTCTAAACCCTGATAAGTTTTGCCCAACATTCTTTAAGCTTTAATATCCTTCCTAATATGATCTGATTAGAGCGTTTAAGGTAAAGGAACCCTTAAGAAACAGTGATCATAATATGATAGTATTCACCCTGCAGTTAGAGAGGGAAAAGGTAAAGTCAGATATATCAGTATAACAGTGGAGTAAAGGGGATTATAGAGCCATGAGAGAGGAGTCAGCCAGAATTGATTGGAAAAGAACACTGGCATGGATGATGGCAGAACACCAATGGCTGGATTTTCTGGGGACAATTTGAAAAGCGCAGGATAGATACATCCCAAAGATGGAAAAGCCTTCTAAAGGGAGGGCAAGACAACTGTGGCTGACAAGGGAAGTCAAAAACAGTATAAAAGCAAATGAGAGGACATATAATACAACAAAAATTAGTGGGAAGCTGGAGGATTGGGGAACTTTTAAAAACCAAAAGGAGACAATTAAACAAACCTTGAGGAGAAAAAAGATGAAATATGAAGATAAGCTAGCCAAAAATATCAAAGAGGGTAACAAAAGCTTTTTCAGATATATTAAGAGTAAAGGAGAGGTGAAAGTAGATATTGGACTGCTGGAAAATGATGCTGGTGAAGTTGTAATAGGGTACAAAGAAATAGCAGACAAACTCAGTAAGTATTTTGTGTCAGTCTCTACTCTGGAAGACGGTAGCAATATGCCAGAAATTTCAGAGTGTCGGGGCAGAAGAGAGTGTAGTTTCTATTACTAAGGAGAAGGTGCTTGGGAAGATAAAAGGTCTGAAGGTAAATAAGTCTCTTGGACTAGATGGATAATATCCCAGGGTTGTGAAAAAGTTAGCTGAAGAGATTGTGGAGGCATTAGAAATAACCATACAGGAATTACTAGATTCTGCAATCGTTCTGGAGGACTGGAAGATTGTAAATGTCATTCTATTGATTAAGAAGGGAGGGAGGCAGAAGAAAGGAAATTATAGGCCAGTTAGCCTGTCCTTATTTGTTGAGATGATGTTGGAGTCGATTATTAAGGATGAGTTTCAGGATATGTGTGAGTTTACGCAAATAAAATGATGTGAGGTGTTTCGTGTTTAAGAAAAGCCCATAACAACTCATTTATTGAACTCCAAACACTATACACAAAGCGCGTTGAAAGTACTTTATGTAATTATGTAATAATGTCAGACCCTCCTCTTAAAGTGAATCCCAACTGAATGTCGGTGGTTATGAATTCTGTATGTTTTCACCAGTTACATCACCCTACACTTGGAGGTGCATGGTAAATTGGGCCAAAGTCAGCATGGTTTTCTTAAGGGGAAATCTTGCCTGACAAATCTGTTGGAATTCTTTGAGGAAATAACAGGCACGATAGACAAAGGAGAGTCAGTGGATGTTGTTTCCTTGGATTTTCAGAAGGCCTTTGACAAGGTGCTGTACATGAGGCTACTAACAAGACAAGAGCTCAAAGTATTGCAAGAAATATACTAGCATAGATGAAAGGCAGGCTGATTGTCAGGAGGCAAAGAGTCAGAATAAAGGGGCTCTATTCTGGTTGGCTGTCGGTGACTAGTGGTGTTCCACAGGGTCAGTATTGGCACCACTTGTTTACATGTTATATGTCAATGATCTGGATGACGGAATTGATGACTTTTTGGCCAAGGCAGCAAATGTTACAAAGGTATGTAGAGGGGCAGGTAGAGTTGAGGAAGCAGGGATTCAGCAGACAGACTTGGACAGAGTGAGGGAATGGGCAAAGAAGTGGCAGACGGAATATAGTGTAGGGAAGTGTCTGGTCATGAACTTTGGAAGAAGCAATAAAGGTATCGACTATTTTCCAAAAGGAGATAAGACTCGATAATCAGAGATTTGAAGGGATTTGGGAGTCTTTGTGCAGGATTCGCTTAAGATTAACTTGTAGGTTGATTCAGTGCAAGGAAGGTAAATGCAGTGTTAGCATTCTTTTCAAGAGGACTAGAATATAAAAGCAAGGGTGTGGTGCTGAGGTTTTATTGGTCAGACCACACTTGGAGTAATGTGAGCAGCTTTGGGCCCCTTAAAAGACATTCTGGCACTAGAGAGGATCAAGAGGAGGGTCACGAGAATGACTCCAGGAATGAAAGGGTTAATATATGAGGAGCATTTGAAGGCTCTGGGACTGTACTCTCTGGAGCTTAGAAGAAAGGGTGGGGCAGTGATTTCATTGAAACCTATCAAATATTGAAAGGCCTACATAGAGTAGCTGTGGAGGGGATGTTTCCTGTAGTGGGAGAGTCTAGGACCGGAGGACACAGCCTCAGATAGAGGGACATCCATTTAGAACATAGATGACATGAGAATGGCAGAGGGTGGGGAATCTATGGAATTCATTGCCATGGATGACTGTGGAGGCCAAGACATTGAGTATATTTAAAGTGGAGATTGGTAGTTCCCTTGTTGATCAGGGCATCAAAGTTACAGGGAGAAGACAGTAGAATGGAGTTGAGAGAGATAATGAATCAGCCATGATGGAATGGCAGAGCTTACTTGATGGGCTGAGTGACCTAATTCTGCTCCAATGTCTTATGGTTTTATAAAGTGGGAAGCTCAGAGATGAATGCTCAAGGGGAAACATAACAAATACTTTACATAGGTTTACCATAATTTCCTTATTCTTGTTTATACCAAAACAGAAGGAATTAAAAATGAGAGAGATTATACTGGATTTGTTCAAAATTTGACGAGACTGCACTGTCTTCACTATATGTGTTTCTGGCCACTGTATCACAAAAATGTACTGACAAAGGCGCAGAGATGATTTACAAGCATGATGCAAGAAATACAAAGTTTTGCTGATTAAGAGTAAGTTGGGCAGAATTTCATTGGCTCAAGGGTCCTTTTGTGCAATTATGCATCATGCTGCTAATTGCAAGACATAGGGCTTTGTATACCTTTATGAGACCTTCTCAAATTATCTTACTTTTGAACATTTCTACATGCACTTCCCTACAAATCTCCATCGCTGTGCCCACTTTGAAAATTCTACTTTTCAATTTATTCTAAAAGAGTTCCTGGTGTTCAACAAGACTGTATACCTTATTGAGTACTTTCTATGAAAAAAACTAAGAAAAGCTATCGATAAATGAGTGCCTCACGAGCAATGCCATGGCGTCTCCCATGCATCTTGAACTTGCTTTTTTTAAAGATATTTTTAGACAAAAATATTCTGAAGTACCAGCCAACATTATTAATCTGTTTTTGGTGTGTTGGTTGGGAATGCTATGTGAACTGAACACTGCAGAGTTCCTTTAGATTCTTGAGTGGTATCAGGGGATCTCAAAATTTCATGAGAGGCATTAGAAGGGATAGAAATAGAAGTAAGAAGTTATCTACAATAATATAACTCACATTTTGCAATCCTGTTACCCTTGCAGCATAAGGGGATTTACAATTTGAGTCTGGGCACTGTCAATCACTTGCATGCAGTGATTATTAAACACGTCAGTACTAAGGCTTTTATTACAATATTAGCCATGGTTTGAAACAGCTTTATCAACTGTAAAGTCCATTGGAATTTCCTGACGTAAAAGGTGCTACATAAATGCACATTTTTCTTTTTATAATGTAACCCGCAATTTTTTTCAGTAACTGTAAAGGCCTTTTGCTATATAAGTAGGCAGTCCAGCCCAACTGTCCCTCCAATATTTTCAGAGCCAATGCAGCACAGGAAAAGGCTAGGAAAACACACTTGTATGCTGAAATTTATTTATTTAGAGATACAGCACGGAACAGGCCTTCCCAGCTCAACAAGCCACATCGCCCAGCAACCACGTATTTAACCTTAGCCTAAACACAGGACAGGACAATTTACAAAGACCAATTAACCTACTAACTGGTATGTCTTCTGAATTTTTCTTTTTTTCCCCCATTCTCCTTGCAATTTTTCTCCCGTGTCTCCCTCTGGACTTCTAGCCATGGAGTCACAGTTGTAAAACATTCCACAGCACAAAAGATGCAAATTAAATACCTGTAAACAATGAAATGCAAACTCATTGCAACAGATGAATTCAAAGACATATTTTGAGCGTACTTGTTATTCCATTAGCTATTTGCATGATTTGAGCAACGATTTGGAAAATCCAAAGATGTTTCTATAGTAACAAAATCCTTAGGAAAATTGATTATGCCACATATCCTTTTATCTCACTACCAGAGGTTAAGAAGGCAAGAGGATATTTTCAGCTCCTGAGAGCAGTTTTTTAGACATCATTGCAAAGTTAAGTCATTATTTTGTCCTAGGATTTGCTAAAGCTCATTATGTCAGTTGCAGAACATTAACACTCAAGCTGGTGGGCAAACAGGCATCATATAAAGATAATCACTGCACTTTTAAAATTAAAGTTTCAGTTCAATACAAACCAGACTCTAATTTCAAAGAGCAGGATCCAGTTTGCAGCACTGAGGGTGTCACAGTGCAGCTGTCTTACACCTCCTGCCACTGACATTAACACTGACCTCCTGTGCGGTCTGTGTGCAATTTGTAAGTTCCCCCTGTCACTACAGGATGTTTTCCCTCGGTGTTCTTGCCTTTCCCACACTACATCCAAAAAAATAGGTTAATGGTGGAAGGTGAGAAAACAAGGAAATATTAAGGTGCTTAAAACAGGTGTCAGGGAAACTAAGAAGGGAAAATGGATTGATGGTGTACCTCTGAGAGCCAAAGTGGATTTGATGGATCAAATGATATCATGGACTCATCGAAAAGTACAGCATACAAACAGGCCTTTTGGCCCATCTAGTCCATGCCGAAGCATTTAAACTGCTTACTCCCATCGACCTACTCTGGGACCATATCCCTACCATCCATGTATCTATCCAAACTTTTCCTAAACGTTGAAATTGAGCTCATGACTTGCACAGGCAGATTGTTCCATATTCTCACAACTCCCTAAGTGAAGGAGCTTCCCCTCATGTTCCCCTTAAAAAAATTTCACATTTTACCCTTAACCCATGACCTCTAGCTGTAGTTCCACCCAGCTTCAGTGGAACAGGCCTGCTTGCATTTACCCCTCATAATTTTGTATACCTCTGTCAAATCTCCCCTCGACCTTCTAAGTTCCAAGGAATAAAGTCCTAATCTATTCAATCTTTTCTTGTTACTCAGGTCCTCAAGTCCCTGCAACATCCTTGTAAACTTTATCTGTGCTCTTTCAACCTTACTTACATTTTTCCTGTAGGTAGGTGACCAAAACTGCACACAATACTTCTAATTAAGGCTCACCAATGTCTTATACAGCTTCAACATAACAGCCATCTCCTGTACTCAGTACTTTGATTTATGAAGGTCAATGTGCCAAAAGCTTTCTTTCTGACTCTATCTACATGCGACACCACTTTCATTTTATTGTGGACTCTTATTCTCAGACCCTTTTGTTCTTCCACACCCCTCAGTGCCCTACCGTTCAGTGTGTAAAGCCTATCCTGACTGGTCCTACCAAAGTGCAACACCTCACACTTGTCTGCATTAAATTCCATCTGCCTTTTTTCAGCCCATTTCCCCAGCTGATGCAGATCCCTCTGGAAGCCATGATAGCCTTCCTTACTGTCTACTATACCCCAACCTTGGTGTCATCCACAAATTTGCTGATCCAGTTGTCATCCAAATCATAAAAAATCAAATAGCAACAAACCCAGCACCGATCTCTGTGGCACTCCACTAGTCACAGGCCTCCAGTCAGCGAGGCAACCATCTATTACCACTGTCTGGCTTCTCCCAGAAAGTCAATGTCTAATCCAATTTACGGACTCATCTTGAATACCGATCAACAAAACCTTCTTGACCAAACTCCCATGCTGGACCTTTTCAAGTGTCGTGCTGAAATCCATGTAGACAACATCCACTGTCTTGCTTTCATCATCTTTCCTGGTAATCTCCCCAAAAAACTCACTAAAATTGGTTAGACAGAACCCACCATGCATGAAGCCATGCTGACTATCCCTGATGTTCATGTCTATCCAATCAGTCCCTGTCTATCCAAATACTCATATCCATCAGGTCCCTCAGAATACCCTCCAGGAACTTTCCCACTACTGATGTCAGGCTCACTGGCCTATAAATTCCTGTTAGAGCCTTTATTAAACAGTGAAACAACATTAGATATCCTCCAGTCCTCTGGTACCTCACCTGTTGCTAAGAATGATTTAAATATCTCTGCTAGAGCCCCTGCAATTCCTGCACTTACCTCCCACAGGATCCAAGGGAATACCTTGTCAGGCTCTGGGCATTTATCCACTCTAACTTGCCTCAAGACAGCAGTCACCTCCTCCTCTGTACTCTGTATAGGTTCCATGAATTTGATGCTGCTTTGCCTCATTTCTATAGACTTATACCCACCTCCTGAGTAAATACAGATGCAAAAACTGCATTTATGATCTCCCCTACCTCTTTCAGCTCCACGTATGGATTACCATTCTGATCTTCCAAAGGACCAAGTTTGTCTCTTGCAATCCTTTTGCTCTGAACATATCTGTAGAATCCCTTAGGATTCTCCTTCACCTTGCCTACTAGGGTAACCTCCTGCCTTCTTTTAGCCCTCTTGATTTCTTTCTTAAGTATTCTCTTATAGTTCTTATACTCCATAAGCATCTCATTTGTTCCTACCTGCCTATACCTGCTATGTACCTCATTTTTTCTTAGGGCCTCAATATTACTTTTTATCTTTACCTTTTAGTCTGACAAGCTTTGTACTCTCAAAGTTTCACTTTTGAAGCACTTCCACTTACCAAGTACACCTTTGCCAGAAAAGAGCCTGTCCCAATCCACACTTGCCAGATCCTTTCTGATATCATCAAAATTGCCCTTTCTCCTATTAGACCCATCTTTTTCCATATTTACTTTGAAACTAACAATATGATGATCACCAAATGCAAAGTGTTTCCCTACACAGACTTCTGTCACCTGCCCTGTCTCATTCCCTAATAGCAGATCAAGTATCGCACACTCTTATTGTTGGGTCTTCTACATACTGATTAAGTAAACTTCCCTGAATGCATTAAGACAAACTCCAGCCCACCTAGTCTTCTTATAGTATATGAGTTTCAGTCAATATGTGGAATGTTAAAATCACCTACTACAACAACCTTATGTTTCTTGCAACTGTCTGCAATCTCCCTACAGATTTGTTCCTCTAAATCCAATGGACTGTTAGGTGGTCTGTAATATAGCCCCATTATCATGGTCGTACCTTTCTTATTTCTCAATACTACCCATAACATCTCTATAGACGAGTTCTTCAGTCTGTCCTGACTGAGCACTGCCATGACATTTTCCCTGACTAGTAACGCCACCCCTCATCCTTTACCCCTTCACTCTCTATGTCCTTTTATGGCATTAATGATGTGTGAGAAAATATGTGCTGACATGGATGATAGCTAGCAAATATTGTGCTAGAGCACTATCCCTGAAATATTTGTGTAAAGTTCCTTCAACTGTAGACTCCCAACCAAAGCAAAAGGGTAAAAACTTAAATGATGATTTACATGCAATTCCTCCATGTATCAGCAATCTTCAGCAGAGATCACCAGAAATGAGGAGCAATGATGAATTTTCCTATTTTACCTGCTGTAGTTTTTCATCAGCAGTTGCATCTGAGATTAGCCCATTCCAGAAAAAAAATTTCCAGGGATCTTTCTCAGTGTTGTTAAATACATCTGGCCATTTGTAATGGGTGCAATTTCAGCACCCAAGCTTTTACACCTATGTATGATGCTAAATGCAGGTCAGCCAATGAATTGAAGGAAGGTTAGAAGGTATGATTTAATGGTCTAAGTCAGTTTATCTAGCATGCACTACAATGGAAGAAAGGTAACTTATCTAGAAAAATGCTGTGAGTGATGGACAGTTATATATCAATTATATGAATCACAACAATCTTATTTTTATAGACCATGACATAGGAGCAGAATCAAACTATTCAGCCCATTGAATCTGCTCCGCTATTTGATCATAGCTGATTTATTTTTCCTCTCTACTCAGTCTCCTGACTTCTCCCTGTAAATTTTTACACCCTTTCTAATCAAGAACCTATCAGCCTCGGCTTTAAAAATACCCAATGACTTGGCCTGTACAGCTATTTGTGGCAATGAATTCCACAGATTCATCACCCTCTGGCCTTCTGACCTTCTATTCTGGCCATGCCTTCCTGTCCTAGACTCTCCTACTGTAATGAGCTCTTTAGGCCTGTGAGGGGAGCTGGAGAGCATTGAGCTTTGAGACTTTTAGAGCACTTGAAATGGTTAATTGTTGTTTAATAAGAGTCGTTAATCATTTAGAGTTCCTTATGTTTTTCTCGTGGGACTCACCCCTTGTAATGCAGTCTCCTTGTGCTTTCTGTTTAAGCTTGTTAAGTTTATTTTGATAGGCTCGGGGAATCTGAGTTACTGGTATTCTTTCAACTGACGCCCAATTAGCACTAATCGCAGCGTCCTAGGTTTGAGAATGTTACATTTTGCGATGTCGCTCGGCTGACCCACCTATGTTCTTTTGGAATTCTTATGAGAAAACTTCAGTTATCGTGTCTACATTGAAAACTGTCTTTCATCTGCACTTTGGTTCTGTCATTACCAGTGCACATTATGACAGAAGAACCCTGCTAAGCAATGGACCCAAAGGAGGTTGAATAGATGTGTTTTGACTTCAGTTGGCTTTCAGTGAGAATGCCATCTATTCTTAAGTCTATGTTCTGAGTTTCTCAAGTTTACATTCTGAGTGCCTCTAGTCTATCTTCCGCGTTTTTCGGCTATATTCCAAGTCTACGGTCCAAGTGTCTATGTTCCGAGGTTCTCAAGTCCATGTCCCGAGTTTACGTTCCAAGTGACTCTAGTTTACAGTCCAAGTTTCACAAGTCCACAACCCGAGTGTCTCTGGTCTATGTTCTGAATTTCTCAAGCCCATGCTCCAAGTCCACATTCTGAATTTTTCTTGTCAATGTTCCAGTTTTCTTAAGTCCTTATTCTAAGCTTCTCTAGGCTTCATTCAAGGCTTTTTCCAGGTACAGGCATCCCCATTCCAAGCGTCCCCAATCTAAGTGGCCCCAGTCCTCAAGGTCCTTAAGCTTCTCAAGGTTGTCAAGATTACCCATGGCCCTTCAGGTTTCCCATAGTCCATTCAATGTAACAAAGTTTATTCAATGTAAATACAGTTTATGCAGCATTTTCAAGGTTTTTTTTTCAATGTTCTCTCTGTACTGTGAACAGTTTTGGGCTCCTCATCTAAGAAAAGATGAACTAGCATTGAAGAGGGTCCAGAGAAGGTTCACAAGGATGATTCTGGGAATGAATGTTTGATGACTCCAGGTCTGTACTCGCTGGAATTTAGAAGGATGAGAATAGATCTCATTGAAACTTTTCAAATGTTGGAAGGCCTAGACAGAGTAAATGTGGAAAGGATGTTTCCCATGGTGGGGGAGTCTAGGATGAGAGGGCACAGCCTCAGGATAGAGGGGTGTTCATGTAAAATAGAAATGTTGAGAAATTTCTTTAGCCAGAGAGTGGTGAAATTGTGGAATTTGTTACCAGAAGCAGCTGTGCAGCCCAGGTCATTGGGTGTATTTAAGGCAGAGCTTTATAGGTTCTTGGTTGGATATGGAATCAAAGGTTAGGAGGGAGAAAGCTGAGGGTGCTGAGGAGAGGGAAAAAGGATCTACCATGATTGAATGGAGAAGAGACATGATGACTAAATGGCCTAATTCTGTACCTATGTCTTATGGTCTTATAGAGTTGTCCCTGGATCTCGAGTTCCCTGGGTCTCTCTCATTCATCCCTGGATCTCAAGTCCCTCATGTCTCTCTTCAGTAGTCTCTGGATGTCAAGGTTCCCCAGGTCTTTCTCCATCAACCCTAGACCTCAAGTTTCCAGACCTTTCTTGATCACCCCTGGACCTTGAGTTCTCCAGGTCTTTTTCGACCACCCCTGGGTCATTCTCTATTGTCCCCGGACCTCGAGTTCCCCAGGTCTCACTGGGCTGTCAGATGCCAGCCATAGGGAGGGGGTACTGTAATGAACTCATTGGGCCTGTGCGGGGAGCTTGAGAGCATTAGTCTCCAAGGTTTTTAGTGCACCTGAACTGGCTAATTGTTGTTTAGTAAGAGTTGTTAATAGTTTAGAGTTCCTGTGGTTTTCTCGAGTCACTTGCATGTTTTAGTGCAGTCTTCTGGTGCTTTCTGTGTAAACGTGCTAAGTTTATCTTGATAGGCTCAGAAGCATGATTTTTTTTCTGTTACCATATAACAATTACAGCACAGAAACAGGCCATCTCGGTCCTTCTAGTCCATGCCGAACTCTTACTCTCACCTAATCCCACTGGCCCACACTCAGCTCATAACCCTCCATTCCTTTCCTGTCCATATACCTATCCAATTTTACTTTAAATGACAATACTGAACCTGCCTCTACCACTTCTACTGGAAGCTTGTTCCACTCAACTACCACTCTGAGTAAAGAAATTTCCCCTCGTGTTACCCTTAAACTTTTGCCTCCTAACTCTCAAATCATGTCCTCTTGTTTGCATCTCCCCTACTCTCAATGGAAAAAGCCTATCCACGTCAACTCTATCTATCCCCCTCATAATTTTAAATACCTCTATCAAGCCCCCCCAACCTTTGATGCTCCAAAGAATAAAGACTTAACTTGTTCAATCTTTCCCTGTAACTTAGGTGCTGAAACCCAGGTAACATTCTAGTAAATTTTCTCTATACTCTCTCTATTTTGTTGACATTTTTCATATAATTTGGTGACCAGCACTGTACACAATACTCCAAATTCAGCCTTACCAATGCCTTGTACAATTTTAACATTACATCCCAACTCCTATACTCAATGCTCTGATTTATAAAGGCCAACATACCAAAAGCTTTCTTCACCACCCTATCCACATGAGATTCCACCTTCAGGGAACTATGCACCATTATTCCTAGATCACTCTGTTCTACTGCATTCTTCAATGCCCTACCATTTACCATGTATGTCCTATTTGGATTATTCCTACCAAAATGTAGCATCTCACACTCATCAGCATTAAACTCCATCTGCCATCTTTCAGCCCACTCTCTTCTAACTGGCCTAAATCTCTCTGCAAACTTACTTCATTATCCACAACACCACCTATCTTAGTATCATCTGCATACTTACTAATCCAATTTACCACCCAATCATCCAGATCATTAATGTATATGACAAGCAACATTGGACCCAGTACAGATCCCGGAGGCACACCACTAGTCACCGGCCTTCAACCTGACAAATAGTTATCCACCACTACTCTCAGGCATGTCCAGTCCAGCCACTGTTGAATCCATTTTACTACTTCAATATTAATACCTAACGATTGAACCTTCCTAACTAACCTTCCGTGCGAAACCTTGTCAAAGGCCTTACTGAAGTCCATATAGACAACATCCACTGCTTTACCCTCATCAACTTTCCTCATAACCTCTTCAAAAAATTCAATAAGATTTGTCAAACATGACCTTCCACGCACAAATCCATGTTGACTGTTCCTAATGAGACCCTGTCTATCCAGATAATTATATATACCATCTCTAAGAATACTTCTCATTAATTTACCCACCACTGACATCAAACTGACAGGCCTGTAATTGCTTAGTTTATTCTTAAAACCCTTTTTAAACAATGGAACCACATGAGCAATACGCCAATCCTCTGGCTCCATCCCTGTTTCTAATGACATTTGAAATATTTCTGTCAGAGCCCCTGCTATTTCTACACTAACTTCCCTCAAGGCCCTAAGAAATATCCTGTCAGGAACTGGAGATTTATCCACTTTTGTATTCCTTAAAAGCGCCAGTACTTCCTCCTCTTTAATCGTCATAGTTTCCATAACTTCCCTACTTGTTTCCCTTACCTTACATAATTCAATATCCTTCTCCTTAGTGAATACCGAAGAAAAGAAATTGTTCAAAATCTCCCCCATCTCTTTCGGCTCCACACATAGCTGTCCACTCTGATTCTCTAAGGGACCAATTTTATCCCTCACTATCCTTTTGCTATTAATATAACTGTAGAAAACCTTCAGATTTATTTTCACCTTACTTGCCAAAGCAACCTCGTATCTTCCTTTAGCTTTTCTAATTTCTTTCTTAAGATTCTTCTTACATTCTTTATATTCCTCGAGCACCTCATTTACTCTATGCTGCCTATATTTATTGTAGATATCTCTCTTTTTCCTAACCAAGTTTCCAATATCCCTTGAAAACCATGGCTCTCTCAAACTTTTAACCTTTCCTTTCAACTTAACAGGAACATAAAGATTCTGTACCCTCAAAATTTCACCTTTAAATGACTGCCATTTCTCTATTACATCCTTCCCATAAAACAAATTGTCCCAATCCACTCCTTCTAAATCCTTTCACATCTCGTCAAAGTTAGCCTTTCTCCAATCAAAAATCTCAACCCTGGCTCCAGTCCTATCCTTCTCCATAATGATATTAAAACTAATGGCATTGTGATCACTGGACCTGAAGCGTTCCCCAACACATACCTCCATCACCTGACCTATTTCATTCCCTAACAGAAGATCCAACACTGCCCCTTCTCTAGTTGGTTCCTCTATGTATTGCTACAAAAAACTATCCTGCACACATTTTACAAACTCCAAACCATCCATCCCTTTTACAGTATGGGCTTCCCAGTCTATGTGTGGAAAATTAAAATCTCCCACAATCACAACCCTGTGCTTACTACAAGTATCTGCCATCTCCTTGCAAATTTGTTCCTCCAATTCTTGCTCCCCATTAGGTGGTCTATAATACACCCCTATAAGTGTTATTACACCTTCCCGATTCCTCAATTCCATCCAAACAGCCTCCCTAGACGAGCCCTCTAATCTATCCTGCCAGAGCACCGCTATAGTATTTTCTCTGAAATACTTCTTCTCCCAGAGAGTTGTGGGGGTCTGGAATGCACTGCCTCAGAAGGTAGTGGAGGCCAATTCTCTGGATGCTTTCAAGAAGGAGCTAGATAGGTATCTTATGGATAGGGGAATCAAGGGATATGGGGACAAGGCAGGAACCGGGTATTGATAGTAATTGATCAGCCATGTTCTCAAAATGGCGGTGCAGGCTCGAAGGGCCGAATGGTCTACTTCTGCACCTATTGTCTATAAGCAACGCAATACCTCTCCTTTTTGTCCCTCTGATTCTATCATACCTGAAGCAACGAAATCCAGGAATATTTAGTTGCCAATCACACTCCTTCTGCAACCATGTTTCACTAATAGCTACAACATCATATTTCCAGGTATCAATCCATGCTCTAAGCTCATCCACCTTTCTTACAATGCTCCTAGCATTAAAATAAATGCATTTAAGAAATTCTTCACCTCTTCCTCTCCATTTATCTCTAACAGTACAAAGAACTTTACTGTCTTCTTTTTCTTCCTTCTCCCATACATCTGTTCCTACACTCTGGTTCCCCTCCCCTCCCCCCCATATCTAGTTTAAATCCACTGGAGCCTCTCTAGCAAACCTACCTGCAAGAATATTTGTCCCCCTCCAGTTCAGATGTAAACCGTCCCGCCGAACAGGTCCCACCTTCCCTGGAAAACTGCCCAATTATCTATAAATCTGAAGCCCTCCCTCCTGCACCATGTCTTCAGCCACGTGTTGATCTGCACTATCTTACTACTTCTAAACCCACCTGCACGTGGCTCTGGTAGCAATCCTGAGATTGCTATCCTGAAGGTCCTGTCCTTTAACTTGGCACCTAGCTCCCTAAACTCGCCTTTCAGGACCTCCTCACTCTTCCTACCCATGTCATTGGTCCCTACATGGACCACGACATCCGGCTGTTCATCCTCCCTCTTGAGAATACTGAGAACTCGATCCGAGATATCGCAGACCCTGGCACCAGGGAGGCAACAGACCATCCAGGATTCTCGATCTCTTCCACAGAGCCTCCTATCTGTCCCCCTAACTATCGAATCCCCTATCACTACTGCTCTCCTCTTTTCCCTCCTTCCCTTCTGAGCTGAGGGTCCAGTCTCGGTTCCAGACATGCAACCACTGCAACTTGTCCCTGGTAGGTCGTCCCCACCAATAGTATCCAAAATGGTACACTTATTGTTGATGGGAATGGCCACAGGGGTGCTCTGCTTCCCTTCCCTCTCCTGACACCCCTATACATTGGGTATTTGACAGTCTTTTTGAAAAATTGGTTCTTTTCTAATATTTTATTAGTTTCTACATAGAAGAATACGGAGTACAAGAAAGTGTATCTAAAAGGTCAAAAAAGATTTAAAAAAACTACAAATTACATTATATCTGTTCATAATGACAATCTCATTACCCTATATTCATATAAGTTAATCAATAGTTATATTGAAATATACTAATTTATTACAAAGAAAAAAGAATCTAACCCCTATCAAGACTGAAGCTGTTCATTAAGGAGAAAAGAAGGTAAAATACCTTCTCATATAATAAAAATTAATAATAGCCAACATCTGAGTTTAAACAACGAATTAAAGGTTTTAAAAATAATTCAGAAAAGGACCCCCCCAATGTTTGAAAGTTTTGACGAGATTCAGAAACTCAACAACGAATCTTCTCTAAATCCAAACATGACAGAACATTGCATAACCATTGAGCATGGATAGGAGGAAAAACATCTTTCCATGAAAACAAAAGCATCCTCCTAGCTATAAGAGAGCTAAAGGCCAAAATATGTAAATCAGAAGCCTTCAACTTAATATCTTGTCCTGCAACAATACCGAATAGGGTGATCAGAGGGTTAGGCTTAAAACTGACTTTAAAAAGTAAGGAAAATTTTGAAAAACTTTCTTCCAATATTTTTCAAGATTTGGATGTCCAAAACATATGAATTAATGAAGCTTCTCCATTATTACATCTGTCACAGTAGGGAGATGTATCCAGATAAAAATGAGATAGCTTATCCTTAGTCATATGAACTCTATGTACCACCTTAAATTGTATGAGGGAATGACAAGCACATAGCGATGAAGAACTAACCAGTTTAAAAATTTCATTCCAAGTCTCCTCAGATATTGATGTTTTTTAAATTGGTTCTTTGGGTTTCCTTGTTTTATGGCTGTCTGTAAGGAGACAGATCTCAAAGATGTATAATGTATACATACTTTGATAATAAATGTACTTTCAACTTTGAATAACTATTTTCAATACTCTAAATGTGGTCTGACTAATGCCTTATAAATCCTCCCAAATTTTTACAGTATATACAATTTTCTATAATTAGCTTCCCACCAAGGAAGAAGATCCCTAACCAGTTTGCCTATCAAACATTGTAACGTAATTCTAATTCTTCTTAGTTGGGAATAATTAATTCAGTACAGGTTAGGAATCATATTAAAGAGGGTTTCCTCATTTGTGTAGCTTAGTACCTGCATTTCCCTTGTCCAGTGAGCTACTGAATACACAATTTCCATGCAACTCTTCAGATGTGTTCTTCAATGTTGTGACAAAAAATAACTTGAAATAAAAATTGTTTGATATAAAACTTTTAGCAGATTATTGTAAGTCACACAAATACTGCCAAATAACTTGATAAGGCATGTCACATTTTCAATTTGGAAGGTTTGGTTACAAACATTTAACTCAACAATGTAATGTCATAGTAAAGTACTTTGTTAAGAAATGCTAGTGACCTATAAAAGTACATTAAGATGCAAATGCTCTGAAATTTACTGCTCCATCAAATAGTTTCTTGTTAAAAGATTAAGAGGAAATCTTTGTTTTCCATAATGAAGTCCTGGTAGTGACAGCACAAGTTGACATTCCCCCCTCCCTAACATTATTAATTTCCTGCACAAAGTCACTCTTTCTAGCTTCAGTGAATTATATTTTAATATTTATTTTCATTTGAACATCTGGAACAAGTGGGTATAATGAAAATTAGTGCATAGTTGGCTTTAACCAACCTTTAACATATTTGTGTCTAGTAATGGTGAGCTGGTTATCAGCTCTCTGAGAACGGTGCTGCTGGCTCTACTGAAATGGAGGTGAGTGACATAACACTATAAACATTACACTATACATAAACATTTTAAGTGCCACAATAATTGCAGAGGACATGTTCAAACTATTGATTGCCAACAAGTGTTATGTGCCATCTGTTATTACTGAGGATGTTCCATTAAATTTACAAATGCATTTATCCTCACAAAGAACTACAGCATGCATTTCGTACTTATCTAGGAAACATAAATCAGATAATATTAACATCAACTTTTTAATGTCAAAATACTGTTGTTAATCTCATCGTGCTAAAGTAATAAAATAGTCTTCTTTCACAAAAGGTAAATTCGGAAATCTTGAAATGCCAGCTGAGAACCAAAATGTGGTCTAGAACTTTGGGAATGCAGATTTATCCTTCTACAGAATACAGTTTATCTTTCTACAAACAAGAGAAAATCTGCAGATGCTGGAAATCCAAGTGTAATGCGCTGTAAAGTTTCACTGCTAATGTAATTTTTTTTTTGCAATGTTCGCTGCTGACATAACGGTTTCTCTGTAACAGCAATGTTTGGGTTATGGCTGGACATAACAGGACTGTTGATACATGTTAGCCAATCAGGATTTTGTTGCTCTGTCTTGTGATTCAGGAAGCAGCTTTTGCGAGAGGGAGAAAGAGTGACGAAGAGAGAAGATGTGAATGGAGAGATTTAGCAGACCGCTGGATGGGGTGGACTCGGAGCGGGGCTCCAAAGGTCGGTGACGCTTGGAGGAGACCGATGGTGGAAGAAGGACTACTGAGTGAGCTCCAACTTTGTGCACAGACTGTTTGTTATTAAATCTTATGATTTGGGACCTTTTCCTTTTATATTTTGTTTCTTTACTAACCATATAGTCAAAGTAAGAATTATAAAGGTTAATCACTAATCAGATATTGTGTACAGTTTGTTATTTCGGGTTACTGATTTGTAACAGGGGACACATCGCACAGCATCCACCCAAATAAGATTTCTTAAGTTTGGCCAGGCAGGGGGTTATCACCCCCTATATTAGGCCGCTAGGCAAAGTCAGTGTTACACAAGCAACACACACAAAATGCTGGAGGATCTCAGCAGGCCAGGCAGTCTCCATGGAAAGGGGTACAGTCGACATTTCAGGCTGATACCCTTCAGCAGGACTGGAGAGAAAAAAAGATGAGGAGTAGATTTAAAAGGTGGGGGAAGCGGAGGGGGAAGTACAAGGTGATAGGCGAAACCAGGAGGGGGAGGAGTGAAGTAAAGAGCTGGGAAGTTGATAGGTGAAAGATACAAGGCTAGAGAAGGGGGAATCTAATAGGAGAGAACAGAAGGCCTTCGGAGAATGAAAAGGGGGAAGAGCACTAGAGGGAGACGATGGGAAGACCAGGACATTAGGTGAGAGAGTGAAAAGGGGATGGGGAATGGTGAAGGAGAGGAGGGGTCATTACCGGAAGTTCAAGAAATCAACGTTTATGCCATCTGGTTGGAGGCTAACCAGATGGAATATAAGGTGTTGTTCCTCCAACCTGAGTGTGGCCTCATCGCGACAGTAGAGGAGGCCATGGATTGACATATTGGAATGGGAATGGGTGGCCACTGGGAGATTATCCTTTGGTAGTTCCTTAACGGAATCATGGTCTTCTACTCCTACTATTGGAGGGTAGCAGAAGGCCAATTTCATTGATCCTTTTAAAATACATTTTAAAATGCCTATGATTTCCTGAGAAGGCTTGCCGGTTCATTTGTCTAACTCTCAGGGACATTCAATGACCTGTTTTAATGTTGCTCTGTTTCTCTTCCTTCCCCGCTCGCACTGGCTTGTAGATTCAGGAGTCATGTTTGGTGCATTGTGCCCAACCGTCAGTCCATTGGCTTCAAAGACAGAGAAGCAAAAGAGAAGTGAACACAAGCTTCATGTGGCTATTGCTGATGATGAAGACAGGTTGTGAGAAGGTGTATGTGGAGGCAGTTTGATTGCACGGAGCATCACTGGTAAGTATTCACAGTTGGAAGTCTGTGAGGAGTGGTGTATGCAGGGATCAGTGCCAGGAGCCCTTACAATCTGTAAATGATTTGGATGCGGGAAACCTGACAAATTACATGAAATTGGCGATATTGCTGATTGTGAGATTAGTCTCAGAGCATTTTGATAAATTGCTAAGATGGATAGAACAATGACACAGTAAAAAAAAAACATTCTGCGAGGTCTAATAAAGCCAGGACATACACTAGGGAATTTAGTGTTCAAATCCAAGGATTCCTGATAGTGGCAGCACAGGTAACTAAGGTAGTGGGGAAGGCAAATGGGATACTTGGCTTCATTAGCCAGAGCACAGAATTAAAAGCAGGAAAGTTATGGTACAACTTTATAAAATAGTGGTTAAGTTACAGCTGGAATTCAACAGGCACTGCATAGGAGGATGTAATTCCATTGGAGGAAGTTACAGAGCAGATTCACCAGGATTAGACTGCAGTAAAGATTAAGGAAGTGAAATTAAGGAAGCACAGGAAACAGGGTCCAGTGAGTTTAAAGGTACCACAGGATATAACAGTAGGTTAACCAGATGCTGATCTACCAGGATTTCTGAGCAATCATACAGCAAATTTTCAGAGTTTTACTTTTGTTTGCGGTAAGAAAGACTGTTTACGTCCCTGGATTGTAGGAAGGACAGGGAAGCGTTTTGTCTGCTGTAGTTGTACGGGAAAATGCTGCGGGACTGAGGGCAGTTGGTGAAGATGGAAGACCACACAGTCCCTCAAAAGAAGAAGGAAGGGGAATATGTATCTGATAGTGGAATCTTATTGGAGTTGGCAGGAAATAAAAAGGATGATGTGTTGAATTTGGGGAGTAATGAGGAGGAAGAAGAGGGCCAAGGAAACTCTATCCTTGCACTGATGAGCAGAAGTGCAGGAAATAAATAGATATGAACAAAAATTCTGTTCACCGTGGTAAAAAGAAGCAATGATTTAGGGAAAATATGAAAGGAATATGCTCTAACTAGGAAAAGGGTGGTTGGAGAATGGGATCAGAGATGCAGAAAATTGTACACATGGTGGTATAAGGCATCGCTGAGACACAATGTGAACATTTTACAACAAGGAAGAAGATAATGTTGGAATTTCAGCAAAGGAAGAGGTACTTGATGGAGTGAATATTGGTTAAAGGATGCACAAAAAAGATAAGCTGAACTGAAATTGGATGAATGCCCTGGAGAGGACTGAAGGGACAGAAATGGGATAAGCTGGATTAGTGCTACTAAGACCTACTGAGTCAAATAGACTTTTTCCATGCTGAAGCTTTCCTATGCTTCTGTGATTCTAAAAAGTTCTCACCCAGCTTCGAGTGTACTGACAGTTCTCATGAAGATCCCTTTGGCAGTAAGGTTCTCAGAAAGAACATAAGAAATAGGAGCACAAATAGGCCATCTAGCCCATTGAGCCTGCTTGTTTAAGATTATTTACTTTGCTTCTTGTACACATGTGTAAGGAGAGCAAAATAATTATTACTTTGAAAGACTCTAAGAATTTAAAGCTTTAGAGAGCTGCTGTAGCCACTGTGTCCCTGTGCACCGCCATCCTTCCGTTCAGTAATGCTCCACCGTTCCATAAAATCATGGCTGATCTGGCCATGGACTCAGCTCCACCTACCTGCCTTTTCTCATATCTCTTAATACCACAGCTATGCAAAAATCTATCTAACTGTGACAAATATATTTACAGAGGTATCCTCTACTGCTTCCCCTAGCAGAGAACTGCACAGATTCACCACTCTCTGGGAAAAGCAGTTTCTTCACATCTCTACCTTAAACCTACTTCCTGGAATACTGAGGCTATCTCCCCTAGTTCTAGACTCATCTACCAGCTGAAACAACTTTCCTACTTCTATCTTATCTATCCCTTTCACTATTTTATATGTTTCTATAAGATCCTCCCTCATTCTTCTGAATTCCAACAAGTATAGTCCCAAGCAACTCAACCTCTCCTGACAGGCTAATCCCCCTCATCTTCAGAATCAAACTGGTGAACCTCTTCTGTACCACCTCCAAAGCCAGTATACCTTTCCACAACTAAGGAAACCAGAAATGCGCGCGATACTTCAGTTGCACCCTCCCTGCTCTTAAAGTCAATCCTTTTAATAAGGCCAACATTTGATTTGCCTTCTTGATAACCTGTTACACTTGAAAGCTAATGTTTTGTGATTCATGCACAAGCACTACCAAATTCCCTCTGCACAACAATAAGCCGCAATCTTCCACCACTTAAATAATAATCTGATCTATTTTTCTTTGCAAAGTACACGACTTTGCATTTACCAATTTTGTACTCCATCTGCCAGACTCTTGCTCACTCATTTAACCTGTGTTTATCTCTCTGCAAATTCTCCTCTTTTTCTGTAGAATTAGCTTCTCCACTCAGTTTAATGTAATCAGCAAACAGATATGCTATATTTAGTCCCCTAGTCCAAATTGTTAATGTATATCATGAACAGTTGTGGGCCCAGCACTGACAACCGGCACTCTGCTCATTACTTGTTGCCAACCAGAGAAACATAGTTATCTCAATTATCTGCCTTCTATTAGTTAACCAGGGTGAATGGGGTGTCCAAGGACAGGGGTAGTATCTCTGGTGAAGGAGGTTGTCATGTCCATTCCAGAGCAGCTCACTCACCTTTGGTCCCCGCTGGACACTCAGTTCTCAGCTGTGCCTCTAAGTACTGTAGCTGTTTGCATGTGACAGTGATCACACTCCAGTACACCACTTCAACAGACAGACTTAAGCAGGTGAGGATAGCCGGTGGCCTCATACCCCAGTGAGATAGGTACATGCCTGTCCTAGCATGCAAAGTCAGCTCCAATGGACTAGGGGATAAGATCTACAGTGAGATCCAATGGCTAGGAAGGTGGTACTGCAACACTCTGTGGAGAGCGAAGAGCATGACAAGGCATAAAAGATGTTATGGTTATCCACTGCAGCAAAGGAAGGCTCTCGTTTGTTGTGTTTTGTAGTTTATTTTTATTGAAGTTCATCATCAAACAAACATTTCTATAAGATATATTTCAGATATTACAGATATATATCATGTAGTCATATATGCCACAAATCTCCACATAATATTTATCTGAGGTATACACATAGAAAAGAGAGGAAAGAAAGAACAAGTGAAAGGAGAAAACTATGTACAAGTAGGGAGTGATCTTCGTTTTACGACATATCCATTGATTTGTGAGGATAAAATCAGGCCTATAACGTGTTATGTAGTTAAACCATTTTTCCCAATATGAATCAAATTGTTCCAACTTATGATTAACAGATGCTGTTATCTTCTCCATTTTGTAAATGTCCATTGTAATTTCCATCCATGCATTTAAAGTTGGGCTCTCCTGTGATAACCATTTCTTAGTAAGAGTCTTTTTACCAGCAACCGGCAGATTATTCATTAAATATTTATCCCTTTTCAACCATTCTTGAGATATATACCCAAAATACATGGTCTTACTTTCTAAGGGTATTTCACATTTAAAGATGTCTTGTAGGGCATTGTGTATCCCACTCCAATAGTCTTTGATAACGGGGCATTCCCAGAAAATATGATAATGGTTTGCATTTTGATTTCCCCAATTTCTCCAGCAAACAGGGAGGTTACTATCATAATGGGATTTCTGAGAGGATGTAATAAAATATCTTATCAAGTTTTTCCATCTGAACTCCCTCCATTTCTGTGAACTGGTACACTTCCATTGATACCTTCATATTATTGTCCATTCTTCCTCAGATATAATTACCCTCTTTCCTTCTCCCATTTTGTTTTAATGTATGAAGTCGAATGTGTTTTGAGATTTGACTCTCAGATCCTCACTCCCTTTATCCTTTAGTAAACTAGCTGAAAATTTGGTAGTTAAACATAATTTGAGGATCTGGGTACAATGTAGGAAATTCTTTGGTCTATTGAAATTTTCTTTGTCTGATCCCATTTGTTTTAACTATTTTTTTTAACCTTCAAT
This sequence comes from Hemitrygon akajei, assembly GCF_048418815.1. Taxonomy (NCBI): domain Eukaryota; kingdom Metazoa; phylum Chordata; class Chondrichthyes; order Myliobatiformes; family Dasyatidae; genus Hemitrygon; species Hemitrygon akajei. Next base: position 48,275,442 of record NC_133140.1, read on the forward strand.
GACCAATTCAGTTTTTAAAGAATGGGATAGATTGGGTATTAAATACTTCCAGGATTTGTTAGCTGGAGGAAGTCTTCTTTTGTTTGAGCAAATGTCAGCTAAATATAGTTTATCCAAAACTCATTTTTTTTTGTTATTTACAAATTAGAGACCTTCTGAGTACTCAACTATAGACATTTCCTATAAGTTCTGATAAGGACTTATTAGATGTAATTTTTAATTTGAAACCTTTTTATAATGGTTCAATATTCAATATTTATAGTATGTTGCTAGGAATGAGAAACGCTCCTGTAGACAAAATTAAAAATCTTTGGGAACAAGATTTACAGACTTCAATTTCTGAGGAAACTTGGAATGAAATTTTTAAATTGGTTAACACTTCATCGTTATGTGCCTGTCATTCCCTTTTACAATTTAAAGTGGTTCATAGGGCTCACATGTCTAAAGATAAGCTATTTCGTTTTTATTCGGATATATCTCATTTCTGTGATAGATGTAATAATGGAAAAGCTTCATTAATTCACATGTTTTGGACATGTCCGAGCCTTGAAAGAATCTGGAAGGAAGTATTCCAAACGTTCTCGGTACTTCTCAGGGTAAATTTTAAGCCTAACCCTAACCCGTTGACCGCATTATTTGGTATGGTTGGAGGAAAAGACTTTATTTTGGAGACACCTGATTTCCATATTTTGGCTTTTACTTCTCTTATAGCTAGGAAGGTGCTCTTGCTTAAATGGAAGGATGCTGTTCCGCCCACTCATGCTCAATGGTTACGGGATGTTATATAACCATATAACAATTACAGCATGGAAACAGGCCATCTCAGCCCTTCTAGTCCTTGCCGAACGCTTACTCTCACCTAGTCCCACTGACCTGCACTCAGCCCATAACCCTCCATTCCTTTCCTGTCCATATACCTATCCAATTTTTTTTTTTAAATGACAAAACCGAACCTGCCTCTACCACTTCTACTGGCAGCTCATTCCACACAGCTACCACTCTCTGAGTAAAGAAGTTCCCCCTCGTGTTACCCCTAAACTTTTGCCCCTTAACTCTCAACTCATGTCCTCTTGTTTGAATCTCCCCTACTCTCAATGGAAAAAGCCTATCCACATCAACTCTATCTATCCCCCTCGTAATTTTAAATACCTCTATCAAGTCCCCCCCCCAACCTTCTATGCTCCAAAGAATAAAGATCTAACTTGTTCAACCTTTCTCTGTAACTTAGGTGCTGAAACCCAGGTAACATTCTAGTAAATCTCCTCTGTACTCTCTCTATTTTGTTGACATCTTTCATATAATTTGGTGACCAAAACTGTACACAATACTCTAAATTTGGCATCACCAATGCCTTGTACAATTTTAACATTACATCCCAACTCCTATACTCAATGCTCTGATTTATAAAGGCCAGCATACCAAAAGCTTTCTTCACTACCCTATCCACATGAGATTCCACCTTCAGGGAACTATGCACCATAATCCCTAGATCACTCTGTTCTACTGCATTCCTCAGTGCCCTATCATTTACCATGTATGTCCTATTTTGATTAGTCCTACCAAAATGTAGCACCTCACACTTATGAGCATTAAACTCCATCTGCCATCTTTCAGCCCACCCTTCTAACTGGCCTAAATCACTTTGCAAGCTTTGAAAAACTACTTCATTAACCACAACACCACCTATCTTAGTATCATCTGCATACTTACAAATCCAATTTACCACCCCATCATCCAGATCATTAATGTATATGACAAACAATAGTGGACCCAGTACAGATCCCTGAGGCACACCACTAGACACCGGCCTCTAACCTGACAAACAGTTATCCTACTCTCTGGCATCTCCCATCCAGCCACTGTTGAATCCATTTTACTACTTCAATATTAATACCTAACGATTGAGCCTTCCTAACAAACCTTCTGTGTGGAACCTTGTCAAAGGCCTTACTGAAGTCCATATAGACAACATCCACTGCTTTACCCTCATCAACTTTCCTAGTAACCTCTTCAAAAAATTCAATAAGATTTGTCAAATATGACCTTCCACGCACAAATCCATGTTGTCTGTCCCTAATCTATCCAGATAATTATATATACCATCTCTATGAATACTTTCCATTAATTTACCCACCACTGACATCAAACTTACAGGCCGATAATTGCTAAGTTTACTCTTAGAACCCTTTTTAAACAATGGAACCACATGAGAAATACGCCAATCCTCTGACACTATCCCCGTTTCTAATGACATTTGAAATATTTCTGTCAGCGCCCCTGCTATTTCTACACTAACTTCCCTCAAGGCCCTAGGGAATATCCTGTCAGGTCCTGAAGACTTATCCACTTTTATATTCCTTAAAAGCAGCAGTACTTCCTCTTCTTTATTCATTATAGTTTCCATAACTACCCTACTTGTTTCCCTTGCCTTACACAATTCAATATCTTTCTCCTCAGTGAATATCGAAGAAAATAAATTGTTCAAAATCTCCCCCATCTCTTTTGGCTCCACACATAGCTGTCCACTCAGATTCTCTAAGGGACCAATTTTATCCTTCACTATCTTTTTGCTATTAATATAACTATAGAAACCCTTTGGATTTATTTCCACCTCACTTGCCAAAGCAACCTCATATCTTCTTTTAGCTTTTCTAATTTCTTTCTTAAGATTCTTTTTCCATTCTTTATATTCCGCGAGCACCTCATTTACTCCATGCTGCCAATATTTATTGTAGATATCTCTCTTTTTCCTAACCAAGTTTCCAATATCCTTTGAAAACCATGGCTCTCTCAAACTTTTAACCTTTCCTTTCAACCTAATAGGAACATAAAGATTCTGTACCCTCAAAATTTCACCTTTAAATGACCTCAATTTCTCTATTACATCCTTCCTATAAAACAACTTGTCCCAATCCACTCCTTCTAAATCCTTTCACATCTCCTCAAAGTTAACCTTTCACCAATCAAAAATCTCAACCTTGGGTCCAGTCCTATCCATCTCCATAATTATATTGAAACTAATGGCATTATGATCACTGGACCTGAAGTGCTCCCCAACACATACCTCCGTCACCTGACCTATCTCATTCCCTAACAGAAGATCCAACACTGCCCCTTCTCTAGTTGGTACCTCTATGTATTGCTGCAAAAAACTATCCTGCACACATTTTACAAACTCCAAACAATCCAACCCTTTTACAGAATGGGCTTCCCAGTCTATGTGTGGAAAATTAAAATCTCCCACAATCACAAACCTGTGCTTACTACAAATATCTGCTATCTCCTTACAAATTTGCTCCTCTAATTCTCACTCCCCATTAGGTGGTCTATAATACACCCATATAAATGTTACTACACCTTTCCCATTCCTCAATTCCACCCAAATAGTCTCCCTAGACAAGCCCTCTAATCTATCCTGCCAAAGCATCACTGTACTGTTTTATCTGACAAGCAATGCAACACCTCCCCCTCTTGCCTCTCTGATTCTATCACACCTGAAGCATGAAATCCAGGAATATTTAGTTGCCAATCACACCCCTCCTGCAACCATGTTTCACTAATAGCTACAACATCATATTTCCAGGTATCAATCCATGCTCTAAGCTCATCCACCTTTCCTACAATGCTCCTAGCATTAAAATAGACGCATTTAAGAAATTCTCCACCTCTTACTCTCTGTTTATCCATAACGGTGCAAACAACTTTATTATCGTTTTCTTCCTTCTCCCCTATATCTTCGGTCTGAGCGCTCCCCTTCTCCATCACCTGCCTATCCTCCCTCGCACACTGTCTACTAGCTTCTCTATTTATGAACTAACCTCCTCTCTCCTAGTCTCTTCAATTTGATTTCCACCTCCCAACCATTCTAATTTAAAGTCTCCACAGTAGCCTTAGCAAATCTCCCCGCCAGGATATTGGCCCCCTAGGATTCAAGTGCAACCTGTCCTTTTTGTACAGATCACACCTGCCCTAAAAGAGGTCTGAATGATCCAGAAACTTGAATCCCTGCCCCCTGCTCCAATCCCTCAGCCATGCATTTATTCTCCTCCTCATTCCATTCCTACTCTCACTGTCACGTGGCACAGGCAGTAATCCTGAGATTACTTTGCGGTCCTTCTTCTCAACTCCCTTCCTAACTCCCTATATTCTCCTTTCAGGACATCTTCCCTTTTCCTACCTATGTCATTGGTACCTATATGTACCACAACCTCTGGCTCCACACCCTCCCACTTCAGGATATCTTGGATGCGATCAGAAACATCCTGGACCCTGGCACCAGGGAGGCAAACTACCATCTGGGTCTCCTGACTGCATCCACAGAATCGCCTATCTGACCCCCTAACTATCGAGTCCTCTATTACTACTGCCTTCCTCTTCCTTTCCCTACCCTTCTGAGCTACAGGGCCGGACTCTGTGCCGGAGTCACGGCCACTGTTGCTTCCCCCAGGTAGGCTGTCCCCCCCAGCAGTACTCAAACAGGAGTTCTTATTGTCCAGGGGTACAGCCACTGGGGTCCTCTCTAGTACCTGACTCTTCCCCCTCCCCTCTCCTAACCGTGACCCACTTGTCTGCCTCCTGTGGCCCCAGTGTGACCAGCTGCCTGTAACTCCTCTCTATCAACTCCTCACTCTCCTGACCAGACGAAGGTCATCGAGCCTCAGCTCCAGTTCCCTAGCACGGTCCCTTCGGAGCTGCAGCTCGGCGCACCTGGTGCAGATATGGATGTTCAGGAGGCTAGGAGACTCCAGGACCTCCCACATCCGACACCGAGAACGACAAGCTGCCCTCACACTCATAATTCCCCCTTTCCTCAAATAACAGGAAAAAATTGAAAACAGAACCTACCTTGCCTCGCCCGGTTCCGCCTTATCCAGTTGAGCCAAAGCCCTTAAGCCCTCACTCTGCTCCTGGCTTACTCCGCTGCCCTCAAATGATGCTGCCCGCTGTATGGGGCTGTGTTCCCTTTAAATCTTCCGCGCTTCACTGTCGGACGTCATGGTGGACAACATCGGTGGCGTGGAGAGGGGAAGGCCTGCAGCTTGGGCAACTGCCAGTCTCCCATACAACACTGCCCAGGCCTGCGCCCTGGAAACTCCAGGCGCAGATCCATGGTCTCTCGAGACCGACAGATGCCACCATTAACATATTGTTGCATCTGTAAATACCGATAAATGTCTTGTTTTTCTAGGAAGTGTTTCTCTTTAAGCATTTCAAAACTGAACAGTGTTCCTTCTTTCATTATATAGCAAAGAACTGTTGTTCCTTTAGCTGTCCAGTCCTTAATTCTAGCATCCAGATTATTCGGCATAAAATACGAGTCATATGCACACCATTTAAGAATTGCAATATCTCCCTCTAGTTTATATTCTTTTATAATAGTTTTCCATATTTTAAGAGTCCATTTCACCCATGGGTTATCAATAGTATTTATGTACCTTTGTAGGTTGTTATCAGTGAAAATTGCCTGTATGGGGATGGGAAGTACCCGCTCCTCAATGTTTTTCCATTGAGCGTCATATGATGGGTTGCACCAACATACACAGCTCTCAACTGTGCTGCAAAATAATAATCTCTAAGAGAAGGTAGGCGCCATCCTCCCTTTTCCTTGGCTAATTGCAAATTTTTGAGACAAACTCTAGTCCTTTTACCTTGCCAAATATATCTTGATAACATTATGTTCCATTCTTTGAATTGATTTTGATTAATCTCTATGGGTAGGGTCTGAAAGAGATATAATAGTCTGGCCAGTATATTAATTTTATTAGATTCAATCCTTGAACTGAGACTAAAAAAAGGAATTAGGTTCCATCTTGTTATATCTTCCTTAATTTTTTTATATATAGGCTGATAATTGCATTCTGATAATTTTGCCAAATCTTTTGGCATAATGATGCCCAATTATTTGAAAGACTCTGTCTGCCATGCCCAGGGATATCTACCTTCAATTTCTCTTGGTGGGCTATAGTTATATGAAAGTAATTGGGTTTTATCTATGTTGATCTTGTATCCTGATAATTGACCATATTGTTCAAAGGATTGCATCAATTTAGGTAAAGAGAATGTTAGTTGCCCTAGATAGATCAAAATGTCATCCGCATAACAGGCCAATTTATACTCTGTCTCTTTAATAGTAATTCCCCTGATATCTTCATTTTGTCTGATGTTTTGAACTAATGGTTCCAGATATAATGCGAAGAGTAGCGGTGACCATGCACCATTCCCAATTTTAAAAAATTTCTTCTAATGTATCCTGCGCCAAATTCAATTTGTTTTTTTTCTAGTTCCATCAGCCTATATTGTAATTCCTCTAATGTTTTATTCCTTATTTTTTCCTTGTATGAAGATATCGCTATAAATTTCCCTCTTAAAACAGCCTTCATAGTATCCCATAGAATGGGAGGTGAAACCTCTCCATTATCACTGAATTCTAAGTAAAGACCAATTTCTTTTTTTAATTTGTTCCTGGAAGTAGGGATCATTGAGTAGACTTGAATTTAGTTTCCAAATAGTATTCTTTAGTCAAAACTTTGGTCAAAATCAACAGATGAATATATAGGTGCATGGTCACTTATATCTATTGTCCCAATTCCACAGGTGTTTATTTTGTATTTGTCTTTTCCAAATGTTAGGAAATAGTCTATTCTTGTATATACAGAATGGGGGGCAGAATAATAACTGTAATCCCTTCTGTTGGGGAAAAGGTCCCTCCATATATCAATTAGACCAACATCCTCAAAAAGTGTATTAACTTTCTTATGTAAAGATTTTGTTTCATAGGTTTTTCTATTGGAAGAGTCTAAGTTTGGTTGTAATTGTAAATTTAAGTCTCCCCCACACATCAGGAGACCTTCTGCTTCTGTTACCATAATATCAGTAATTTTCGGAAAGAAACCAATATCACTTCCCGGGGGTGCGTATATATTCAATAGAGTAACTGAATTGCCATCTATATTCCCCCTTACCAGAATATATCTGCTCTCCTTATCTCCCATTTTGAATACTTCTTCAAAATTTAGCTTGCTTGAGATAAGAATAGCAACTCCTCTCCTATATCCTGATTTATATGAGGAGAAAAACAAATTAGTGAAGCCCATTCTCTTTAGTTTCCCATGCTCATTATCACTTAAGTGAGTTTGCTGTAAATATTTTACATGGACTTGTTCTTTTTTCATTTTGGATAGAATTTTACTGCGTTTGATTGGATTTAACAGCCCATTGACATTAAAAGAAATGAATTTTACTTTGTCCTTAGCCATGTGTATTTATCTGTCAATATATCATTGAAATTAGCAGAATGAAACTTAATCAATCGACTCCCTGAAAAAATAAGAACCAAGAAATGCAAATATTAAAAGAAAAGGCAACGAAGGTGTGATTCCAAGGCTGAGGTCTCTAGTAGATGACCCTGGGTTGAACTAGAGGAAATGTCTAGCTGTGGGGGATAGCCCCTCCTACCTGTGAGTTGAGGGTCCCCATTGCAGTACCCATAAAAATAAGTGAACAAATCACTGTCCATTACAGAGAAAGGATTTCCCTGTGTATTCCTCCCATATATATATTCTCATTTAGGTTGGGAAAAAGGAGTGAATGAATGAATAAAAAAGAATAATTGAGTAAAATAAAATCCACATTATAATAAGTATTTCTCGAGAGAGGTATAGCACTGTCTATTTTTGCTTCTGTTTAGCCTATCAACACTTTTAAAGTTAGCCAAACCTTATGGCTCTTCTGGAGGGGTTGAGGGCTGTCTTCAGAAAACTCACAGTCTCTTCCTGATATACTTCTCTCACTCTCCTCCCATCCCCTGCTTTCTCAATTCTCTCACTGTTTTGCAAGCAGAGCAGGATAACTGCTCAGCCAGGCTTTCCCTCAGTTTGATCACACTGACGGGTAACCATCTGGCCTTCATGCCTGTAGTCACCTCTTCCACTGTCTGATACAGTTGGATCCCATCTTCATAAAACACTCACAGTTTAGCAGGGTACGGAGTTTGGAATATAATCTTTCCTTGCTTTAATATTCACTTTACTTCAGAGTATTCTTTACGTTTCTGCAGGACCGCCAGGGCATAATCTTAATCAAAATATATTAATTTCCTGTCCAAAAATGCCCTCTTCTTTCCACAGGCCCTTCATAGAATCTCTACCTTGGTATTGTATCAAAGGAATCTAATTACTATTGAGCGTGACTTATCTTCTCTATCTCCAGTAGGCCTCGGGGCGAGCGCACAATGCGCCCTCTCAATTTCAAGCTCCATAGTCAAAGGAATCTCTAGCATGTCCTGCAGCAACTTTCCTACAAACTCCATCATAGACAAACCCTCCGCTCCTTCAGGAACATTGTATATCCTGATATTTTTCTGCCGTGATCTTCCCTCCTGGTCAAGAATTTTACTTTCTTGGTGATTTATTATTTTTATCGTCTTTCTTGGTATCCGTTCCACGTTTTGCATGTGATCTTCCACTTTCTCAATTCGTGTCTCTGTCACCACTATTTTTTGATTGACTTTGGCGAGCTCTGACGATATCGCTTAGTTGCTGTTTTAAACCTTTTTGGATTCGCCGTACCTCTTCCAGAATTTTTATCATATTTGCCGCTTCACCTGAACAAGGCCCATCGTCAGCCTCGCTATCATGTGTTCGGGTAGGAGAGCCACTCGCTGCATCCCTCTTGCCCACAGACTCCGCAGTGACGCTTTTTTAATCTCCATTCTTTTTCCCCATTCTTGCCCCCCTTATCAATTCAGATATTTTCAAAAGATCTTATATTTGATGGATTAACGGGGCAAAATGTGTGTTTTTCCGGAGGTACTATTGACTTAAGCTGCCATTCTGGATGATGACGTCACCAGAACCTTCGGAAGGCTCCCGTTTGTGATGCTTGTTTGTACCACTGGACCAGCACTTCTGAGGTCAAGAGGGTAGAACTGCCTCAGTGAACTGCTTTTGCACTTTAAAAATTCTCCCGCACAGGTTTCCTGAAATCGTCGGACACGATGGAAAACCACCATTGGTTAACCAATCCTCTATCTAAATACATTACCCCCAACTCCATGCATAGTTGTTTTATGGGTAAGTCCTCCATCCAGCACCTTATCAAATATGCCTATTTGTATATTATCAAATATACAAAATCTACTGTACTCCTCTATCCACTGGGCTCATTATATCCTCAAAGAACACCAGTGGTTTGTCAAGCAGGATTTACCCTCCATGCTGTGTCTGCTTGATGGAACCACTTCTATCCAGATTTCTCTCTATTTCTTCCTTAATGATAGCTTCCAGCATTTTCCCAACTACAAATGTTAAGCTAACTGGCCTAAAGTTGCCTGTCTCTTGCCTACATCCTTTTTTAAACATCAGTATGAAGAATGCAAAGTGGCAGTTTGTGTCAATGTTACTTCCACCACCACCTAAGCAGTTTTGTTGTAGGTATTAATCCTCAACAATAATGACCAGTTAGGCACATAGATAACCTGTATTTACTGACAATTACCTTCATTGGCTCAGTTAACAAACATGTGAATTTACAAAACTAAGTACCTGTATGCACACCCACTAGATCTACCTGACCCTCCCTGAACAGAGAATAGACGAGGTATTCTTCAATGTAATCTTCACAAATCTGATGTCGGGTTATCCCTTCTGTGATTGTTAGTCTCTACAGATTTGTTGCTGCCTACACTCCCAAAATCCTCCATTCTTATCCTCTTTCTTATCAAATCAGTCAGTAACTTTCATTATTGCTGTCTCAGATTCATATGACTGACCCGTGTCAGCTTCTCATTTGATCTGGCCCAAGGCTAGAAGCAATATAACTTTATGGCTCTTCCACTATGTGCCTCTGGTAAACTCCTTTGCTTTTGCCAGGTCTGCCAAACACTGGCCTCACAGGCTGAGACTGTTCCTTTTACAAGCCCGTCAAGGAAACATAGAAAACCCACAGCACAATACAGGCCCTTTGGCCCACAAAGTTGTGCCGAACATGTCCCTACCTCAGAAATTAATATATAACTATTACAACTATATAATCGATATGTTTATTTTGCACTGTATTAATCTTCATTTTGCTGTTGGGTTTTTGCTTGTAGTAGTTGTAGAAATGCATTAAAAAATCAATTAAAAAAAAAAGAAATTACTAGGCTTACCTATAGCCCTCTATTTTTCTAAGCTCCATGTACCTATCTAAAAGTCTCTTAAAAGACCCTATTGTATCCACCTCCACCACCATTGCCAGCAGCCCATTCCACACACTCACCACTCTCTGAGTAAAAAACTTATCCCTGACATCTCCTCTGAACCTACTCACCAGCACATTAAACCTGTGTCCTCTTGTGGCAACCATTTCAACACTGGGAAAAAGCCTCTGACTATCCACATGATCAATGCCTTTCATCATCTTATACACCTCCATCAGGTCACCTCTCATCCTCCATTGCTCCAAGGAGAAAAGGCAGAGTTCACTCAACCTGTTTTCATAAGGCATGTTCCCCAATCCAGGCAACATCCTTGTAAATTTCCTCTGCACCCTTTCTATGACTTCCACATCCTTCCTGTAGTGAGGCGACCAGAACTGAGCACAGTACTCCAAGAGGGGTCTGACCAGGGTTCTATATAGCTGCAACATTACCTCTCGGCTCCTAAATTCAATTCCACGATTGATGAAGGCCAATACACCGTATGCCTTCTTAACCACAGAGTCAACCTGCGCAGCTGCTTTGAGTGTCCTACGGACTCGGACCCCAAGATCCCTCTGATCCTCCACACTGCTAAGAGTCTTACCATTAAAACTATATTCTGCCATCATATTTACACATCTTTTTTTACAGAACCAAATAAGCAACTTCTAATCTTGAAATGGTCTCAGTTTTAGTAGAAAACTCATTGTGTCTATGTTCAATCGTTCTGATTAAGCTATCCCTGACGAAAACCAGTTCACTAGATGGTGGCTGCAGAAGTCTCAGACAGTGACAGACTCCACTCATGGAACCATGTGGCAAGAACAAAGACATTTGCTTTGCCTGCTTCCACTGTCCTTGCCTTATTCTTGTTTGCTGATCTGCAGATTTTAGTTCTTTCTCATCAACAGTTTTCTCATCAACCCTTCCAATGAATGCCAACATTTAGAAATATGGGTGAAATATGTGCGTTAGAGAGCAGAGAATGAGTGTTAGTCATAGTTAACTGGAGTTACTGATAGCAAGTGAGCACCAAACTTCTATTGTGCTTTATATATTAATGCCACAGGGCCCCCATCCCCATTGATACCACAAGAAGTAATTGGGAACTGAGAACACCAGGTTAGATTTTTCTAACAATTCAACTTGCCATTTGAATGTGTTGTTTACACAAAGTTGACATAATGGGTTCTCGAAAATAACGACGGGATTTACAGAGACTCTGGTTGCATTTTGGGAATTGCAGCAGGAGAAATCCCCACATCTTCAGTATGTTTAATTACAGTGTTACGTATCCCGCAAAGATCACTTAACCAGCAAAGATAGAGAGGTCGGTTGAAGTCTGATGGCACTATCTTTTAGAAGTTTTTATTTATAAAGGGGCACAAAAAATACAAACATTCAGATAACATACGTCATCAATACTCAATCTAAAGCGCAGGTATAGTAATAATCAATAAGAAATAAGCTCTATCGTTGTCTAGGGGTAATACATTGTCCGATGTAACTATAAAAGTCTCTCGAGGTCACTGCAATTACCGTCTTTTAGCAGCTGCCGTCTTTTGGGTGTCGCGGTGGTGCACTTTGTTGGAGAGAGAGGGAAATAGGTATAGAATGGAACAGTTACCCGGCAGGGTTTCCAACCTTTATGAGTTCAATCCGTCGGAGTCTCGTTGAGGGGGGGGGGGGGGGGGTGGCCGTTCACTTGTGGCCTCTCCTGTAGCTAAAGCCGTTCTTCCATGGTGAGGTCGCCAATCCCAGGCAAGGAAAGGATGCACACGAGCCCCCCACCGGCTGTCGCTATTAAATGCTGTCACAGGATTTCTAGCATGTCTTCTGGTGTGTCTCTGGAGTACTGCCTCCTGCAGTCTCCTTTTAATCATGGCTGGCAGATTTGTAAATGTCAATCAAGGTAGGGTGATACAATCCCCACACCACATTGCCCGAGGGTGTCCATGTCCCGGATAGCTGGCATGTACTATAGAGTTGTAATTCACACAGGTGCCTCTAAGAACAATGGTCAAATCCGTTGCATTGTCTCTCATTTCCTGGGTCCAAGACCCAAATTAATAGCGATCTTGCGATTCTCTGGAAGGAGGGGGCCGATCCCGCACCCTTCGGCCCCTCAGAGCTGTGGTACATTCATAACACCCCCTTTCTTCAGAGCATTTTCACCAGTGGTGGAAACGAAGTGATACAGAGTCTTACTGGATTTTTTTGAATCTAACACAATACACAAGCTTTTCATTTCACTACAGAGCTATTCAGTTATACATTTAATTCAGCATCTAGATAAACAATCCGCTAGCACATTATCACTCCCCTTAATGTGCTGTATCTTAATATCGAATTCTTGCAGCATCAGACTCCAGCTTAATAACCTCCTGTTTTTATTTTTCATATTGGCCAGGAATACCAACGGGTTGTGATCGGTATAGACCACTAGAGGTTTTTGCGCTGGACAAATGTACACTTCAAAATGTTGTATCGCCAACACAAGTGCCAACAATTCCTTTTCCACGGTAGAGTAATTCCTCTGGTGTACATTGAACTTCCGAGAGAAATATGCTACCGGGTGCTCCACTCCATCCCCGGCTTGCTGTAAGAGGACTGCTCCTGCAGCCTCATCACTGGCGTCCGTCGCCAAGGAGAAAGGGGCTAACAAATCGGGTGCTTTTAACACAGGGTGATGGCACAATATTGCTTTTAACTTTTCAAAGGCATCCTGACAAGAATGACCCCACTCAAATTTTTCCTCCTTCCGTAGGAGTTTTGTAAGGGGGAGCGCAATGTCCGCAAAATTTTTACAGAATTTCCGATAGTATCCCACTATGCCCAAAAATCTCCTCAGGGCCCTTTAATTGTAGGGTACAGGGACCTCGGAAATAGCCCAGACCTTCGCCTGCACAGGGGCCAACTGCCCTTCTCCCACCACATACCCCAAATAGGTGATCGTGGCATGACCAAATTCACTCTTTGCGAGGTTTACTGTAAGGTGGGCTGCCGACATTTGGGTAAACAGATTTTCTACAGCCTCCAGGTGCTCCCCCCAGGTGTCATTCCAAACCACCACATCGTCAAGATAAGCCTTGGTGTGGGTTAACCCCTTTATCACAGCGTCTATCATCTGCTGAAATGTCCCTGGGGCATTTTTCATCCCGAACGGCATAACGTTGTACTCGTACAACCTGGACGGAGTGACAAAGGCTGAAATCTCTCGAGCCCTGTCCGTTAAAGGAACGCACCAGTACCCCTTTAACAAGTCAATTTTTGTGATGTACCTCGCCTTCCCCACTTGATCAATGCAATCATCCACCCGGGGAATAGGGTAAGCATCTGTCTGGGTGACCGCGTTGACCTTCCGGTAATCGGTACAGAATCTTATGGTCCCGTCCGGCTTTGGGACAACCACGCAAGGAGAAGCCCACACGGAAGAGGATTCGCGGATTATCCCAGCAGCTAGCATATGTTCAATCTCCTTTTCTACTAGCTGGCTCTTTTCAGAATTCATCCGATACGGGGCCTGTTTTATAGGTTGGGTTGAGGTAACTATCACATCATGTTTCGTCCCACTACACCTTCGGGGAACATCTGGACATGAGTCTGCATGCCGGTTAATGAGCTGTATTACCTGCTCCCGCTGTTCAGGCTTTAAGTGGCTAACTTTCTCCGCAAGGCTTGCCAATATGATAGAGTTCTCCAATCTGGTGGGGACTATACCTATCTTGTCAAACCGTTCTGGTCCCTCCTTACCATCCCCCTCTACCTCATCGGCTTTCATGGCCGCCCCGACCACCGCGGGGGTGGTTTCATGGTACCTTTTCATCATGTTCACGTGAACTAACTGGGTCGGCTTTCACCGGTCGGGGGTTTCGATCACGTAATTCAGCGAGTCTATTTTCTTACGCACTGTATATGGTCCTTGAAACCTCACCTGCAGGGGGTGGGTAACTACCGGGAATAGGACCAAGACCTGGTCGCCTACGTGAAACTCTCGTTCTCTCGCTCTCGGGTTATACCACGGACTCATTTTCTCCTGAGAGTCTTTAAGGTTTTCTTTTGCCAAGGCGCATACTTTATGCAGCCTTTCCCGGAATTTCAGAACGTAGTCGATCACACTGACTTGGACGGTCGGGCTAGACCACTTTTCTTTCAGTAGGGTTAGAGGTCCCCTGGGCCTGTGACCGAAAACGAGCTCAAACGGACTGAACCCCAGGGAGCACTGGACTGTATCTTGTACGGCAAATAACAAAAGGGGTAAAGCCTCATCCCAGTCTCGAATGTTCTCCTGACAATAAGCTTTAAGCATGGTCTTTAGTGTAGCGTGGAACCTTTCCAACGCTCCTTGGGACTCCGGGTGATACGCAGAGGCCAGAATCTGTTTTACCCCTAACCAGGTCATCATCTGCCGAAATGCGCTAGACGTGAATGTACTTCCCTGGTCCGATTGTATCTCCTTAGGCAGCCCCACTGTGGTAAAGAATTTAATAAGGGCCTTCACCACCACAGAGGTCCTAATATTACCCAGAGGCACGGCCTCTGGAAATCGTGTAGCGGCACACATCAGGGTCATGATATACTGCCGCCCACTCGCAGTTTTAGGTAAGGGTCCCACAAAATCCACAATGATTCGGGAGAAAGGCTCCTCGCATGCGGGGATGGGTTGGAGGGGTGCCTTAGGGATAACTTGGTTTGGCTTACCCACCACTTGGCATGTATGACACCGTTTACAATACTCAGTAATATCTTTTCTCAGGTTTGGCCAATAGAACTCTCTCTGAACCCGATCCACTGTCTTCGTTATTCCCAAATGCCCACCTAAAGGTCCTTTATGGGCTAAGTTCAAAATTTCGTCCCGATATACTTTCGGAACTACTATCTGATGTACCACCGCCCAGTCCTCATCGACCGGTACCGCGGGGGGCCTCCATTTCCTCATCAACACCCCCTCCTTCAGGTAGTAACCCTCAGGTTCTGTCTCAATCTCGGTCTCAGAAAGAACCGACTCCCTCAAGGCTGTCAGCTCCTCGTCATCTCCCTGTTCCCGTACAAATTCTCTTCTCCCTAAGGGCAGGTCTACCTCCCCCCCCTTTTCTCTCTCCTCCCTCCCTACTCTCCGGTTTACCTTCCTCTGACCCTCGCTGGTACAGAGTCAGTAGAAACATCTCGGCCAAATCAAAACTGGCTAAATTTAAACTGCTCTCATTCTCAGCTGCCTTTTTCGACATGCTGCGAGTGACCGCACATGCGGGATAGACCTTAGGATCTGAGGGAGTGGCCTCAACCCTCGCAGGCTGGGTTGTCAGCTTCACGGCTGCACCCATCTTCCCACTCGCTAGGTCGTTACCCAGAAGGACATCCACGCCTTCCTCCGGCAACTCCGGCAGGACCCCCAATTCCACTGGTCCCGACACCAACTCGCAATCTAGAAGGACCCTATGCAAAGGCACCACTTCGGTCCGTTTTCCTATGCCTCTCAGGGCTACCTCTCCCATCTGAGGTCCGAATTTTAACACGTTACCGCTAATTAATGATAGCTCCGCCCCCGTGTCTCTCCAAATCCTTACGGGAATTGGTGGGTCCCCCTCCCTCAAAGACACGGTTCCTTCGGAACTAAATGTCCTCCTGTATTCCATCTACCTGGGGCCCTCTCATCGATTTTCTGATCAACGCTATACAGCCTATAGGGATAGCTGCTTTCCCTTTTTCTGGCTCCTTCCTCAGAGCGGGGCATTTTGATGCAATATGTCCCACCTTCCCACAATTAAAACAGGTCAAACCAGGAAATCTCCAGGTTTCCGGCCTGCTATCCTCACTTTTCCTGCTAGCTCCCGGCGGAGTTTCTCCTTTAGCCGGCGGGCTTTCCCTACCGTTCCGACGGTCTCTCGGGTAACCTTTTGGCGAGGAAAACTTTATCCTGTGGGTTAGGGCATATTCATCTGTGAACCTAGCAATTTCTGAGATGGACTTATTCGCCTTCTCATTCAAATACATCCGGATCTCCTCCGGAACACATCCTTTTAATTCCTCAATCAGAAATAACTCCCTGATACGCCCATAATCCCCGTCCACCTGTTCCGCGGTGCACCAACGGTCCAAGAGCACACCCTTCTCATGGGCTAGCTCGGTATACGTTTGATTCCACCCTTTCCATAAATTTCTGAACCTTTGTCTATAAGCTGCAGGTACTAGCTCGTAACTCCGGAGAATGGCCTCCTTTACTTTGGCATAATTCTCCGCTTCCCCTTCCTCGATGGACAATGCCGCATATGCTCGTTGTGCCTTCCCTTTTAACACACTTTGTAACAATGCCACCCACTGCTCTTTGGGCCACTTCTGATTTACTGCCACCTTTTCAAAAAGCAAGAAATAACTATCAACATCCGACTCTTCGAATGGAGGTACTACCCTCAACTCCCGACTAACATTAAACCTCTCCTCTCGATCTAACCCTAGATCTCTTCGCTCTTTCTTTAACTTCTCCATCTCCAAGTCTTGTTCCCTCTGTTTCTGTTTCTCCTCATACTCTCTTTGCTTTTCAGCTCGGTCCTGCTCTCTCTCGGCCCGTTCCTTCTCGTTCTCAGCCTGTTCCTTCTCTTTCTCGGCTCGTTCCTTCTCTTTCTCGGCTCGTTCCTTCTCTCTCTCGGCTGCTTCTAGCTCTTTTAGCTGAATTTCATGCTGTCTTTGCCTCTCAGCTTGGTCCTGCTCTTTTTTCACCTCTAATCCCTTTAGTTGGAGCTCCTGGTCCCGTTTCACCTCTAACTCCTTTATGTGGAACGCCTGCTCCCTTTCTTTCTCGGCCCTTTCTTTCCCTCTCTAAGCTACTTCCAGCTGCTTTATTTTAAATTCATGTTCCAACCTTAATTTCTCCAACTCAAGCTGATCCATCCCACTCGCTGGTACTTTTTCAGGGATATTTTCCAATACCTCAGCTTCGAACACATTCTTCCCAATGTAATACTGAGTTATGGCCCCTCGCACCTTCCGCTTTTTCATGGACGACTTCACTTCTGTGAGGTTCAATCCCTTCACCAAATTTAACAAGTCTGATTTGGTGGCCGCCAAATCAGCCCGACTGAAGAAAGGGGGTGTCGGGCCGTCGGGTTTTTCATAAATTCACCCACGTCCATCTTTGCTGGTTTCCCGTCTGGCTACCCGTGTACCAGATCCAAGTCTGGACTTACAAGCCCGATTCACTGGCCTCCCAATTTGGTGTCAAATCCCGAGACAAGAATCCCAAGTTGTTACATATCCCGTAACTGGATCACTTACCAGCAAAGATAGAGAGGTCCATTGAAGTCTGATGGCACTATCTTTTAGAAGTTTTTATTTATAAAGGGGCACAAAAGTAAGGTTAATACAAACATTCAGATAACATACGTCGTCAATACTCAATCTAAAGCGCAGGTATAGTAATAATCAATAAGAAATAAGCTCTATTGTTGTCTAGGGGTAATATATTGTCCGATGTAACTATAAGAGTCTCTCGAGGTCACTGCAATTACCGTCTTTTAGCAGCTGCCATCTTTTGGGTGTCGCGGTGGTGCACCTTGTTGGAGAGAGAGGGAAATAGGTATAGAATGGAACAGTTACCCGGCGGGGTTTCCAACCTTTATGAGTTCAATCCGTCGGAGTCTCATTGGGGGGGGGGGGGGGGGGGGGTGGCCGTTCACTTGTGGCCTCTCCTGTAGCTAAAGCTGTTCTTCCATGGTGAGGTCGCCAATCCCAGGCAAGGAAAGGATGCACACGAGCCCCCCACCGGCTGTCGCTATTAAATGCTGTCACAGGATTTCTAGCATGTCTTCTGGTGTGTCTCTGGAGTACTGCCTCCTGCAGTCTCCTTTTAATCATGGCTGGCAGATTTGTAAATGTCAATCAAGGTAGGGTGATACAATCCCCACACCACATTGCCCGAGGGTGTCCATGTCCCGGATAGCTGGCATGTACTATAGAGTTGTAATTCACACAGGTGCCTCTAAGAACAATGGTCAAATCCGTTGCATTGTCTCTCATTTCCTGGGTCCAAGACCCAAATTAATAGCGATCTTGCGATTCTCTGGAAGGAGGGGGCCGATCCCGCACCCTTCGGCCCCTCAGAGCTGTGGTACATTCATAACACCCCCTTTCTTCAGAGCATTTTCACCAGTGGTGGAAACGAAGTGATACAGAGTCTTACTGGATTTTTTTGAATCTAACACAATACACAAGCTTTTCATTTCACTACAGAGCTATTCAGTTATACATTTAATTCAGCATCTAGATAAACAATCCGCTAGCACATTATCACTCCCCTTAATGTGCTGTATCTTAATATCGAATTCTTGCAGCATCAGACTCCAGCTTAATAACCTCCTGTTTTTATTTTTCATATTGGCCAGGAATACCAACGGGTTGTGATCGGTATAGACCACTAGAGGTTTTTGCGCTGGACAAATGTACACTTCAAAATGTTGTATCGCCAACACAAGTGCCAACAATTCCTTTTCCACGGTAGAGTAATTCCTCTGGTGTACATTGAACTTCCGAGAGAAATATGCTACCGGGTGCTCCACTCCATCCCCGGCTTGCTGTAAGAGGACTGCTCCTGCAGCCTCATCACTGGCGTCCGTCGCCAAGGAGAAAGGGGCTAACAAATCGGGTGCTTTTAACACAGGGTGATGGCACAATATTGCTTTTAACTTTTCAAAGGCATCCTGACAAGAATGACCCCACTCAAATTTTTCCTCCTTCCGTAGGAGTTTTGTAAGGGGGAGCGCAATGTCCGCAAAATTTTTACAGAATTTCCGATAGTATCCCACTATGCCCAAAAATCTCCTCAGGGCCCTTTAATTGTAGGGTACAGGGACCTCGGAAATAGCCCAGACCTTCGCCTGCACAGGGGCCAACTGCCCTTCTCCCACCACATACCCCAAATAGGTGATCGTGGCATGACCAAATTCACTCTTTGCGAGGTTTACTGTAAGGTGGGCTGCCGACATTTGGGTAAACAGATTTTCTACAGCCTCCAGGTGCTCCCCCCAGGTGTCATTCCAAACCACCACATCGTCAAGATAAGCCTTGGTGTGGGTTAACCCCTTTATCACAGCGTCTATCATCTGCTGAAATGTCCCTGGGGCATTTTTCATCCCGAACGGCATAACGTTGTACTCGTACAACCTGGACGGAGTGACAAAGGCTGAAATCTCTCGAGCCCTGTCCGTTAAAGGAACGCACCAGTACCCCTTTAACAAGTCAATTTTTGTGATGTACCTCGCCTTCCCCACTTGATCAATGCAATCATCCACCCGGGGAATAGGGTAAGCATCTGTCTGGGTGACCGCGTTGACCTTCCGGTAATCGGTACAGAATCTTATGGTCCCGTCCGGCTTTGGGACAACCACGCAAGGAGAAGCCCACACGGAAGAGGATTCGCGGATTATCCCAGCAGCTAGCATATGTTCAATCTCCTTTTCTACTAGCTGGCTCTTTTCAGAATTCATCCGATACGGGGCCTGTTTTATAGGTTGGGTTGAGGTAACTATCACATCATGTTTCGTCCCACTACACCTTCGGGGAACATCTGGACATGAGTCTGCATGCCGGTTAATGAGCTGTATTACCTGCTCCCGCTGTTCAGGCTTTAAGTGGCTAACTTTCTCCGCAAGGCTTGCCAATATGATAGAGTTCTCCAATCTGGTGGGGACTATACCTATCTTGTCAAACCGTTCTGGTCCCTCCTTACCATCCCCCTCTACCTCATCGGCTTTCATGGCCGCCCCGACCACCGCGGGGGTGGTTTCATGGTACCTTTTCATCATGTTCACGTGAACTAACTGGGTCGGCTTTCACCGGTCGGGGGTTTCGATCACGTAATTCAGCGAGTCTATTTTCTTACGCACTGTATATGGTCCTTGAAACCTCACCTGCAGGGGGTGGGTAACTACCGGGAATAGGACCAAGACCTGGTCGCCTACGTGAAACTCTCGTTCTCTCGCTCTCGGGTTATACCACGGACTCATTTTCTCCTGAGAGTCTTTAAGGTTTTCTTTTGCCAAGGCGCATACTTTATGCAGCCTTTCCCGGAATTTCAGAACGTAGTCGATCACACTGACTTGGACGGTCGGGCTAGACCACTTTTCTTTCAGTAGGGTTAGAGGTCCCCTGGGCCTGTGACCGAAAACGAGCTCAAACGGACTGAACCCCAGGGAGCACTGGACTGTATCTTGTACGGCAAATAACAAAAGGGGTAAAGCCTCATCCCAGTCTCGAATGTTCTCCTGACAATAAGCTTTAAGCATGGTCTTTAGTGTAGCGTGGAACCTTTCCAACGCTCCTTGGGACTCCGGGTGATACGCAGAGGCCAGAATCTGTTTTACCCCTAACCAGGTCATCATCTGCCGAAATGCGCTAGACGTGAATGTACTTCCCTGGTCCGATTGTATCTCCTTAGGCAGCCCCACTGTGGTAAAGAATTTAATAAGGGCCTTCACCACCACAGAGGTCCTAATATTACCCAGAGGCACGGCCTCTGGAAATCGTGTAGCGGCACACATCAGGGTCATGATATACTGCCGCCCACTCGCAGTTTTAGGTAAGGGTCCCACAAAATCCACAATGATTCGGGAGAAAGGCTCCTCGCATGCGGGGATGGGTTGGAGGGGTGCCTTAGGGATAACTTGGTTTGGCTTACCCACCACTTGGCATGTATGACACCGTTTACAATACTCAGTAATATCTTTTCTCAGGTTTGGCCAATAGAACTCTCTCTGAACCCGATCCACTGTCTTCGTTATTCCCAAATGCCCACCTAAAGGTCCTTTATGGGCTAAGTTCAAAATTTCGTCCCGATATACTTTCGGAACTACTATCTGATGTACCACCGCCCAGTCCTCATCGACCGGTACCGCGGGGGGCCTCCATTTCCTCATCAACACCCCCTCCTTCAGGTAGTAACCCTCAGGTTCTGTCTCAATCTCGGTCTCAGAAAGAACCGACTCCCTCAAGGCTGTCAGCTCCTCGTCATCTCCCTGTTCCCGTACAAATTCTCTTCTCCCTAAGGGCAGGTCTACCTCCCCCCCCTTTTCTCTCTCCTCCCTCCCTACTCTCCGGTTTACCTTCCTCTGACCCTCGCTGGTACAGAGTCAGTAGAAACATCTCGGCCAAATCAAAACTGGCTAAATTTAAACTGCTCTCATTCTCAGCTGCCTTTTTCGACATGCTGCGAGTGACCGCACATGCGGGATAGACCTTAGGATCTGAGGGAGTGGCCTCAACCCTCGCAGGCTGGGTTGTCAGCTTCACGGCTGCACCCATCTTCCCACTCGCTAGGTCGTTACCCAGAAGGACATCCACGCCTTCCTCCGGCAACTCCGGCAGGACCCCCAATTCCACTGGTCCCGACACCAACTCGCAATCTAGAAGGACCCTATGCAAAGGCACCACTTCGGTCCGTTTTCCTATGCCTCTCAGGGCTACCTCTCCCATCTGAGGTCCGAATTTTAACACGTTACCGCTAATTAATGATAGCTCCGCCCCCGTGTCTCTCCAAATCCTTACGGGAATTGGTGGGTCCCCCTCCCTCAAAGACACGGTTCCTTCGGAACTAAATGTCCTCCTGTATTCCATCTACCTGGGGCCCTCTCATCGATTTTCTGATCAACGCTATACAGCCTATAGGGATAGCTGCTTTCCCTTTTTCTGGCTCCTTCCTCAGAGCGGGGCATTTTGATGCAATATGTCCCACCTTCCCACAATTAAAACAGGTCAAACCAGGAAATCTCCAGGTTTCCGGCCTGCTATCCTCACTTTTCCTGCTAGCTCCCGGCGGAGTTTCTCCTTTAGCCGGCGGGCTTTCCCTACCGTTCCGACGGTCTCTCGGGTAACCTTTTGGCGAGGAAAACTTTATCCTGTGGGTTAGGGCATATTCATCTGTGAACCTAGCAATTTCTGAGATGGACTTATTCGCCTTCTCATTCAAATACATCCGGATCTCCTCCGGAACACATCCTTTTAATTCCTCAATCAGAAATAACTCCCTGATACGCCCATAATCCCCGTCCACCTGTTCCGCGGTGCACCAACGGTCCAAGAGCACACCCTTCTCATGGGCTAGCTCGGTATACGTTTGATTCCACCCTTTCCATAAATTTCTGAACCTTTGTCTATAAGCTGCAGGTACTAGCTCGTAACTCCGGAGAATGGCCTCCTTTACTTTGGCATAATTCTCCGCTTCCCCTTCCTCGATGGACAATGCCGCATATGCTCGTTGTGCCTTCCCTTTTAACACACTTTGTAACAATGCCACCCACTGCTCTTTGGGCCACTTCTGATTTACTGCCACCTTTTCAAAAAGCAAGAAATAACTATCAACATCCGACTCTTCGAATGGAGGTACTACCCTCAACTCCCGACTAACATTAAACCTCTCCTCTCGATCTAACCCTAGATCTCTTCGCTCTTTCTTTAACTTCTCCATCTCCAAGTCTTGTTCCCTCTGTTTCTGTTTCTCCTCATACTCTCTTTGCTTTTCAGCTCGGTCCTGCTCTCTCTCGGCCCGTTCCTTCTCGTTCTCAGCCTGTTCCTTCTCTTTCTCGGCTCGTTCCTTCTCTTTCTCGGCTCGTTCCTTCTCTCTCTCGGCTGCTTCTAGCTCTTTTAGCTGAATTTCATGCTGTCTTTGCCTCTCAGCTTGGTCCTGCTCTTTTTTCACCTCTAATCCCTTTAGTTGGAGCTCCTGGTCCCGTTTCACCTCTAACTCCTTTATGTGGAACGCCTGCTCCCTTTCTTTCTCGGCCCTTTCTTTCCCTCTCTAAGCTACTTCCAGCTGCTTTATTTTAAATTCATGTTCCAACCTTAATTTCTCCAACTCAAGCTGATCCATCCCACTCGCTGGTACTTTTTCAGGGATATTTTCCAATACCTCAGCTTCGAACACATTCTTCCCAATGTAATACTGAGTTATGGCCCCTCGCACCTTCCGCTTTTTCATGGACGACTTCACTTCTGTGAGGTTCAATCCCTTCACCAAATTTAACAAGTCTGATTTGGTGGCCGCCTCTAGCGCCTCCACAGTCGGGTTTTTCATAAATTCACCCACGTCCATCTTTGCTGGTTTCCCGTCTGGCTACCCGTGTACCAGATCCAAGTCTGGACTTACAAGCCCGATTCACTGGCCTCCCAATTTGGTGTCAAATCCCGAGACAAGAATCCCAAGTTGTTACATATCCCGTAACTGGATCACTTACCAGCAAAGATAGAGAGGTCCATTGAAGTCTGATGGCACTATCTTTTAGAAGTTTTTATTTATAAAGGGGCACAAAAGTAAGGTTAATACAAACATTCAGATAACATACATCGTCAATACTCAATCTAAAGCGCAGGTATAGTAATAATCAATAAGAAATAAGCTCTATTGTTGTCTAGGGGTAATATATTGTCCGATGTAACTATAAGAGTCTCTCGAGGTCACTGCAATTACCGTCTTTTAGCAGCTGCCATCTTTTGGGTGTCGCGGTGGTGCACCTTGTTGGAGAGAGAGGGAAATAGGTATAGAATGGAACAGTTACCCGGCGGGGTTTCCAACCTTTATGAGTTCAATCCGTCGGAGTCTCATTGGGGGGGGGGGGGGGGGGGGGGGGTGGCCGTTCACTTGTGGCCTCTCCTGTAGCTAAAGCTGTTCTTCCGTGGTGAGGTCGCCAATCCCAGGCAAGGAAAGGATGCACACGAACCCCCCACCGGCTGTCGCTATTAAATGCTGTCACAGGATTTCTAGCGTGTCTTCTGGTGCGTCTCTGGAGTACCGCCTCCTGCAGTCTCCTTTTTATCATGGCTGGCAGATTTGTAAATGTCAATCAAGGTAGAGTGATACAATCCCCACACCACATTGCCCGAGGGTGTCCATGTCCCTGATAGCTGGCACGTACTATAGAGTTGCAATTCACACAGGTGCCTCTAAGAACAATGGTCAAATCCGTTGCATTGTCTCTCATTTCCTGGGTCCAAGACCTGAATTAATAGCGATCTTGCGATTCTCCAGAAGGAGGGGGCTGATCCCGCACCCTTCGGCCCCTCAGAGCTGTGGTACATTCATAACAACAGTATGTCCATTTGTTCATGATTTGGGATCATGAGGCTTTCCAAGATATTTAGCCAAATGAACAGGGAACATAGCCAGATGAGCTAACGATCAAATTAACAGGAATCCACATCATTACCATCAACACACCAAGTTGGGATATCTTAAAGTAATAGGAAAAGGAGAACAATAAACAAATGTACTGTAAATGTAGTAGATGGGTAAGAACAACCATTAACAGGAAGCAATGCTGATAATAGGTCTTCAAACTAATATCTTAGCTCTGTTTCTCTTTCCACAGAACTTGCCCGGCCTGTTGACTATTTCCAGCATTTTCTGTTTTTTTAAAAATTTTAGATTTTCAGCGTCTGCAGTTGTTTTTTTGATTACTTCACTGGGAAATAAACTTGATATGAATGGACCAGGCATCAAGACCAATTAAGAGTTTAAGGTAACTCTTTCCATTGTAATGTGTAAATACCCTAAAGGAACTACCTATCTCAAACTTACACATATGACAATGGAAAGTCCCAAGTAACTTAACTTAACCAAATTAACCAAAAGATGATCACGTCTAAATGACAGTCAATCATGTGATAAATATTATCATGATATTTTATATATTAGATTAGATTAGATTCAACTTTGTCATTGTGCCGAGTACAGATACAAAGCCAATGAAATGCAATTAGCATCTAACCAGAATAGTGTAAAAGAATAGTGCTATTTACAAAATAACTGTGAATAAAAAGTAAGTGCTACAGCATACAGATATAAAAGAACTAAGACAGTACAATATGGGTGCAATACTGTTTAGCGCTGTGATGTGAGGTTCAGCAGGGTCACAGCCTCAGGGAAGAAGCTCTTCCTGAGCCTGCTGGTGCGGGAGCGGAGGTTCCTTTGGCGCCTACTGGATGAGAGGAGAGTAAAAAGTCCATGGTTAGGGTGAGACGCATCCTTGTTATTGCATTTCGCCTTGCCCGGGCATCGTTTATGGTAGATGTTCTCAATAGTGGGCAATTGTGTGCTGATAATCCGCTGGGCAGTTTTCACCACCTGTTGGAGTCAATGAACACAGCATACTTTGATTCTCAGAGAAACTCTTCCATCTGATCTTCTCTGCATTTTTGCAATTGAATAAAGAATGCATGTACTGATCCAGTCTCCAACTGTGATTTCCCAATGATAGAACAGTAGAGATTCACTTTGCAGACTACAAATTCCATGGCATATCTGGCCACCCTAATGTGCAACAATGATACAGATTGTTGTTTTATTCTCCAGTTACTCATATTTCCCTTTAATTCCCCTAGTGTGAGATATCATTCCCTGTTTTAGGTAGTAATAAGTAAGCTCTTTATATATCATTACCAATACGTAACCCCGACAACTGGAAAATCATATTCTCTATTGACCATCAGTTACCTTTCTTTTCAGTCCTTCCCAAATTGATCAGCTGTGATCAATAACGCAATCCAAGAATACTGCATTTAGCGAGTAATAGCGTCATAGAAAATTTATAATGAAGGAAGAAATCCTTCAGCCTATTGTGTATATGGTGGTCAAAAACAAACCAACGACACAATAGGCTGAATGGTTTCTTCCTATGTCACAAATCCTACCTTCCAGCACATAGGGTCATAGAGCCTACAGCACAGAAACAGGCCTTCCAGTCCACAACATCCATGCTGGCATCTTTGTCCATCTACACCAATCTCAGATATCAACGTTAGGATCATATCCAACATTAACACTGTATGCTTTACCCATCCTCAGTATGTGCTGGTTGAACTGCCTTTTAACAATTGTACCTGACTTCATGTCCTCCTGTGGCAGCATGTTCCAGATACAACCCTGTCATGGAAAATGATTGTAATCTTGTATAATTCTGTCTGGTCACTCCCACCCACCCAACATCCCATGCCCCCACAGTCCTTTACTCCAGAGAAAACAAGCCCTGCCTGTTCAATCCCTCCAAATAACCAAAGTCCTTTAACCTGAGCACTATTCCAATGAATACCTACCACCCCATCAGCATCTGCATCCAACACATTATCCTTTGCAACTTCAGCCATCTCCAAATGGATTCTACCACCAAACATACCTTTACCTCCCTTCCCACCTCCATTTTCTGCAGGGATCACTCCCTCGGAGATTCCCTTGTCCATTCGTCCCTCCCCACTAATCTCCCTCCAAGCGGCCTAAGACCAACACTTGCCCATTCACCTCCGCTCAGGGCAGCAGGCAGTCCTTCCAGGTGAGGTCACGCTTCACCTGCGAATCTGCTGGGGTCGTCGATGTGTCCGGTGCTCCTGATGCGGCCTCCTCTGTATTAGTGAGACCCGTTGTAAATTGGGGATCCGCTTTGTCGAGCACCTTTGCCGCATGAACCAAAAGCGGGACTTCCCAGTGTCCAAACATTTTAAGTCCAGGATTGGCTCCTGTTCTGACATGTCGGTCCACAGCCGCCTCTTGTGCCAAGATGAGACCATCCTCAGGGTGGGGGAGCAACACCTTATATTCTGTCTCGGTATCCTCCAACCTGATGGCATGAACATTGATTCTCCCTACCTCTTCATCTATTTCCCACTCTGTTCTTTTACCTCTTCTCACATTCCTATTACTCCCCCAACCCCGGGTCCCCTCCTCCTTCCCGTTTTCATATGGTCCACTCTTCTCTCTTATCAGATTCCTTCTTATCTACCCTTGACCTTTCTCACCCACCTGGCTTCACCTATCATCTTCCAGCTAGCCTCTTTCCCCTCCCCACTCCCTTTTATTCTGGCATCTCCCTGTTTCCTTTTGAGCCCAAAATGTCCACTATTATTTCCATGATGCTGCCTGGCCTGTTAAGTTCCTCCAGCATTTTATGTGTATTGCTTCACATTTCCAGCATCTGCAGACTTTCTCATGCTTCTGGTGAATCTTCTCTGCACTCTTTCCACAGTCATGTCCTTCCAATTGTGCAGGACTGGAGAGTATTTTGTAAAGTTACAACGTATCGTTGGAAATGTTGTACTTTATGCCTTGAACTATGATTGTAAGCAAGGCAAATTCTATCTTTACCCACCCTAGTGATCTCTGTTGCCACTTTCAGCAAACTGTAGACTTAGACTGGCCAGGTCTCTGTCCATCAGCATTTCAATTATTTTCTGTACATTTTCTACCCCTGTCTGACTTCACAAAATGCATCATCTCAAATTTGTCAAGATTAAAATCCATCTGCCAGCTCTCTGACCAGCTTCAAATGGTCGGTTTTAAGATACCTCTTATCCTAGGTAAGGTAATTACAACTTCTAGGGTTTGAATGTTTTATATCAGAGTGGTACAATTTCAGTACTTTAACATCATAATTTGCAGAAACCTTGTGGTAATTTGGAAACTTTCATCAATTAATTATTAAGAATATGGAATTACAGATTTAGAAATAACCTTACTAGATCTATCTTGCTCAATACTACAATCATGACTTGTCATTTTTTTTCTAAACAAAGGATTGGTAACATAATGAAAATTTTGCTGACTGCACTGTAACTGCAGAAAACAGACATTTCTGCAAGACATAAATGAAAATGAGTAATCAAATTTCAAAGCCATGTAACTATACATGAGGTGGCAATTTTGTTCATTTATATTAAAATGTCCCATATTTAAGTAACTTCTAAAATAATTTCTCAGTTATGCTGCAAGAGCAAATATTGAGAAGATCTGGAAAGCCGTAAATAAATGCACCATTGTTAATTGTATTCTTGCAACAGCTTATTTTTTAAAATTGTGCTAATAAGACTCCTAAAATACCATCAAGTAAAATGAATAAATTTACATGCTGCAAAAATTGTAGACTATTCTTTGCATAGATTCAAATCACAAGTGTAGAATGTTGTAAATAAAATGAAATAACAGCCACTGAAAGCTTGCAGATGGCTTTCTGGTTCTGGAATCTTTGACCTTTGATATTTTTTATCTTCCTTCAGGCAATAGCTCACTACAAATTCCAGCGCCCCTTACTATTTTAAAACATGGTAATAGCACTTTGACTCTCATCCAAATGGTTAAATTAAAAGCTTTGGTTTTGTATTTTTGCTTTGTTTGCAGATTATTTTCTTTAATTGCAATTGTTTACATTCCAGCAAGATGCTCCATTACTAAATTAGTAAATGTCTCTGTTGACATGACTAAATGTTCCTGAAATAATGCAGTATGTCTGTATATTGTAAACATTTACTGGACTGGACTGAGTTTTGAAATATGCATGGAATTTATATTATTATTTATTCTTGTGGCATGCACTGGATTTGACTGTAAACAATTTGCCTTCAAATTAAATGGAAATTCAGTATTATGCTCCTGAATGAAAGAGTATGTGTATTAGTAGATAATCAAGTATACGTAAATTTTCCTCCTAAATATCTAGTATATCAGTATGATAACTGTTGCGTGAATGAAATCACCAGAGAGAGAGTTACTGGTAGATACAAAGCAGCTTCTTTATTTGCTAAACACAAAGGACAATTCCATATTAACAAAGTATAGACAATGCTTTCTTTTGATGCTACATACAAACTTCACACCTTCTGGTTCACATCCATCTCATAGGCGCCAGCAGCGTCTGGACTTGGATTTTAGGAATCCATTGTACCAAACTGAATCCACAATACATTTATTTGGTATTTTACGTGCTTAACATGAAGGACAATCCATATTTACGAAGTATAGATAATGCTGTCTTTGAAACTACATGCAAACTTCGCAGTTTCAGATTACATCCATCCTACAAGCGCCAGCAGTGTCTGGACTGGTATTCACAGCTTTTAGGAAATGCATTGTTACAAACTAAATCCACAGTACATTGTCAAGGAACAGAATACTGGTGGCCAAAGCCACTTGCTAAATGTAAATACCGTAGATGTCGGATTATAAGCCGTTACTTTTTTCCCACATTTTGAACAGCTTTGAACACTGCGGTCTTTACTACGGTACGGCTAATGCATGATTTTTTTTCATGCCGCCAAAAACATTTTGCCTCGTAACAGTAGACCAATAAAATTGATGTGTAGTTCACAGAGGTCCAATGAAATTGTACGATAAATCAAGCGCACTTTCACAATTAAATTATTGTAAATCAGTCATTTGTACTCACCCTCATCAACATGGAAAACACTCGAAGAAAAGCATTATGCTGCCTTTATGGCAGTTATTTAGTTTATAATATTTTCGCTTAGTAATTCATTTGTTAGTATTTTCTAGTTAAAGTTGGAAGTGTTTTAACCATATTTGTTTTCTGTACTACATCCCGGGATGCTATGACGTCACATCCGGTTTCGGCGCGTCTTGTGGGAAATACCGGTTTGTGATAAACGGGAAGGTGGGGGGCGAGCGGCGTTAGACCCGAGCGAACGCTGCTTTTAAGTTAAAGGCGATCAATAACTTTTCCTGGTAGGCTGCAGTATATATATTTTTTTCCAGTCGTTAGGAGATATTGGAATGTTGTTCAGTAAAAAAGTATACGCAACGTAATTTGTGTGTTACCGATACGTATGTATATTTAAAAGTAGCCGCGTTACAGGCACGGTTCGAAAAAAAGCATTTGCAATATGTATTTGTTTATGTTACCATACAGATTTAATTAAAAGTTAAAAAATCCTCACGTGTAATATCTTTCTGTGTAAATATCTCATATTACAACGTGGGACACCTGCGGCTTAAAATCTGGTGCGGCTTGTACAAGTACAAAATTGATTTTCTTTCTAAAATTAGAGCCAGCGGCTTTTAATCAGGTGCGCTCTGTAGTGCGAAATCTACGGTAACCTAAACCCAAAAATCACTCTAACGATAACCATGTCAATTTAAAGCAAGAACAAACAAAATTAGAGGGAAAACTGTAGCCTTCTTCATCAAGAAAAGGGAATAAAATATAAATAGGGTGCTGTGCAATCATACAGTTTCTTAGGGCAAACATTGCCTCATTGATAATCGTGTACAGGAAGAGGTGCAGAACAGATTTCGGAGTTTATGAAAATACTAATCCACTTAATAAAAATTTCAACCTTTGATTTGGATTGTTTGTTAAGATGTTCTTCATATATTCTTACTTATTATGTAATGCACCATGAGTTGTTGTTGGTGTCAATTTTACACATTAATAAACATAAGAAAAATATTTTTCAATTTTATCAAGTCAAAACAGTATATTGTTGGCAACATTTTTATATATGTTTTTCTTTTTATTGCCCATCCTGGACTTTATCTCTCCCTGAATTCCTGCATGCCCGTTTCAGTGCTTTTCAATTCAATAAATTTATTTGATTTAGTATTTACTTTAAGGGAAGAAAATCTGACCGTGAGTGACGTCTGCTCTACCAAATGGCTTCTCAGCTGAGAAATAATTAGCAATGAACAATAAATACTGGCATAGCCAATCAAGTCCATGCTTGTGAATGAATAGGAAATTGAATTTTCTCAAAGTGTGGTATAAAACCAATCTGCAGGACTTTTTTTAATTGTGTAACTCAGTCAGATAAGAGAAGGGCCCAATTCAGGTAAGGAACCATGTCCAAATCACATTGTTGACCTAGATACCATTGTCCCTTCTCTGAGAGCTTCTTTTTGATATATAAACCCGTGAAAATTAGATTTTCAATTTTTTTTTCACAGGTCATGCATCCATTTAAAGTAGGAAATGAAAGCCAAGCTCATTCCAATTTACTATATAGAATATAATGAACACATATCAATTTCAATATACAGCCCATCTATCAGGTGGTTAATGTGTTATTCATCAGGATTTCCCTTTGATTCTGAAGCGAAACTAGCAGCAAAATGCAAAAGGCTTGCAAGTTTTCAGAATCTTAGAATTCCTCAGCATTCAAGACATTTTTTAATAATATTCATAGAACTCTACACAAACAAATTCAAATTATATTTATTATCAAAGTGCATAGATGTCACCATATGCAACCCTAAGATTAATTTCTTGTGGGCATTCACAGTAAATACAAGAAACACAATAGAATCAACGGAACACTGAACCCAACAGGACGACAAACAATCAATGTGCAAAAAATGACAAACCATGTAGATACAAAAAGAAAGAAAAAAAATAAATAAATGAATAAGCAATAAATATTGGGATAATGAGATGAACATTTCATGAAAGTGAGGCTGTAAGTTGTGGGAACAGTTCAGTGATGGGGCGAGTGAATTTGAGTGAAGTTGCCCCTTGTGGTTCAGGGGCCTTATAGTTGAGGAATAGTAACTGTCCCTGAACCTGGTGGTGTGGGTCCTGAAACTAATTTCTTCCTACTGACAGCAGTGAGATGGACTGGATAATGGAGATCCCTGTTGATTTCCTGTGACAGCGCTCCATGTGAATGTGCTGAATGATGGGGAGAGCTCTTCCTGTGATGGACTGGGCTGTATCCTCTACCTTTAGTAGGCTTTTCCATCCACGGGGAATTTCGATGTTTCCATACCAGGCAGTCAATGTACTCTCCACCACACATCTACAGAAGTTTGTCAAAGTTTTGGATAATATGCCGAATCTTCACAAACTTCTAAGAAAGTAGAGGCACTGCCGTACTGTCGTCATAATGACATTTACGTGCTGGATCCAGTACAGATCCTCTGAAGTGAAAATGTCGAGGAGTTTAAAGTTGCTGACCCTTTCCATCTCTGATTCCCCCGATGAGCCTTGGCTCATAAACCTCTAATTTCCTCCTCCTGAAGTCAATTTTCAACTCCTTGGTCTTGCTGAGTGAGGTTGTTGCTATGTCACCACTCAGCAAGATTTTCATTCTCCCTCCTATATGCTGATTGGTCACTGTGTTATTCTGTGTGTACATAATAGAGAACTTCAGTTCCCAGTGTGCAATGTGGACAGTTCACCCGGAACAGGAAGTGAAATTGGTGAACTTGTCACAGACACACGCTCTTGGTGGGCTAGGGGTCCCAGTAAAATGTGGTCGAGCTGAAGCCATGAATGTGCTATTCTGTAAATAAAATAGATGCAGCATTTTTAACCATGCAAGTTTGCCTTTGTTAGAGAACATGCATACCAGTCACCACTTTTGGTTCACCCAACAAAAGTGAAATTGTCAGGAAACTTGAATGTAGCATTAGAGCTGTGTTTAGCCGCACAGTCATAAGTATAGCGTGATTAGAGCAGGGGCTAAGCGCTCAGCCTTTTGGTGCACTGCTGCTGATGGAGATTGTGGAGGAGATGTTGCCAATCCAAACTGACTGGGTCTGCAAGTGAGGAAATTGAGGATCCAGTTGCATAAGGAGGTACTGAGGCCAAGGTCTTGAAACTTATTGATTAGTTTTGAGCAGATGATAGTATTGAATGCCGAGCTGTAGTCAATGAAGAGCATCCTGATGTACCAGAATTGAGTGAAGAGTCAATAAAACGGCATTTGCTGTTGACTTGTTGTAGGTAAATTGGAGCGGATCCAAGTCGCTTCTCAGACAAGAGTTGATATGTTTGATCACCAACCTCCCAAATTACTTAATCTAAGTGCTACTGGATGATGGTCATTGTGGCAGGTAGCCACCTTCTGCTTAGGCGCAGGTATAATTGAAGCCTGCTTGAAATAGGTAGGTATCTCCAACTGCTGAAGCGAGAGGTTAAAGATATCGGTGAATGCTCCAGCTGGTTAATCAGTGCAGGTTTATAGTACTCAGCCAGGTACCCCGTCTGGGCCAGTGCTTTCCGTGGGTTCACCTTCTTGAAGGATGCTCTCACCTTGGCCTCAGAGACTGAACTCTCAGGGTCTGTGGGAGTATGTGAAGGCTCCTCCGTGTTTTGAAGGTCAAAGTAAACATAAAGACACTTGAGTTATCTGGGAGTGAAACCTTGTTGTCACCTATGTCGCTTGGTTTCACTTTGTAGGAGATGATAGCATTCAAGCTACAGCTGTTGCACATTCTTCGGTGATTCAAGTTTGGTCTTGGCAAGATGGCTTTCCAGAGCTCATATCTGGGCCTACTGTATTTTACTTGGTTGCAAGACCTGAATGCCACTGATCAGGCCCTCAGCAGATTGCAGATCTCATGGTTCATCTGGGGCTTCTCATCTATGCCCGTTTTTCAGAATCAGGTTTAATATCACCGGGCATATGTTGTGAAATTTGTTAACTTGGAGGCAGCAGTACAATATGATACATGATGATATAGAAAAAGATAAATAAGTATATCAATTAAAGTAAGTATGTACATGTACATTAAATAATTAAATTAAAAAGTGCAAAAATAGAAATATATTTAAAAAGTGAGGTAGTGTTCATGGATTCAATGTCCATTTAGAAATCAGATGGCAGAGGACAAGAAATTGCTCCTGAATCACTGAGTGTGTGGCTTCAAGCTTCTGTACCTCCTTCCTGACGGTAACTATGAGATTTTTTTTATAAAGTCTGTGACAACACTGCTGTATCCTTGAACAAATACCATACACCCACTCGATGCACCTCTGCCTCCCGCAACCACCTCTTTGTTGTCCTCATCTCTGGAGCATTGCTCTTTAGCCTCTTCCTGTACACGAGTAGGAGGAGGCTAGCCAAGTGATCAAATTTCCCAAAATGCAGTCTAGGCATGGAACAGTAAGCATTCGTAATCGTAGTATAGCAGTGGTCGAGTTTGTTGGGACCTCGGGTCCTGCAGGTGACATGTTGATAATAATCAGGCAGAGATTTCTTCAAGCAAGCCTGATTGGAGTCCCTGACGATGATTTGAAAGGCGTCATGTTAGGCTGCTTCTTGTTTGCTGATGGTGGCACTCAATACCTGTTTAACAGCAGCCTTTGGCAGTATGTAAACTGTGGTCTGGATCACAGAGGAGAAATTCTCATGCTAGGCAGAATGGTTGGCATCTAATCATCAGATGTTCCTCATCAGGAGAACAAGTGCAAAAAGACCATTGTATCTGAGCACCACAAAGAGTTTATCATGAAACACAGACCCCCACCTCTTGCCTTCTCTGAATCAGCAGTCTAGTCCATCTGGTGGACTGGGAAGCCCTCGGTGAGCCATGTCTCCTTGAAACAGAATGCAGCAATTCCTTATTTCCCTCTGGTACAGAAATCTTGCCCTTAGGTCCTCAATTTTGTTCTCTAGTGACTGTGTATTTGATATAAAGATGCTGGGTAGAGGAAGTTCCATACCATGGCATTTTAGTCTAGCTTGGAGTCCTCCCCTCCTCCTTCCCTTTAGGCCATGGTGCTGTACCTTTGCCAAATCCTATTAACTATAAGGAGACCCAGTCTTTCATTGTTAAGTAACCGTTATCATCAGTAAGTACATACATGGAATTATGATGTAGTGGCCATTACGGAGACTTGGCTTGGATTTCAGTGCTTTAAAAGGGATAGAGAGGGGGGAAAAGGGGAGGAGGGGTGGCATTACTGGTCAGAGATACTATTACAGCTGCAGAAAGGGTGGGTAATGTAGGCAGGATCCTCTTTTGAGTCAGTATGGGTGAAAGTCAGGAACAGGAAGGGAGCAGTTACTCTACTGGGGGTATTCTATAGGCCCCCTGGTAGCAGCAGAGATACCGAGGAGCAGATTGGGAGGCAGATTTTGGGAAGGTGCAAAAATAACAGGGTTGTTAACATGGGTGACTTTAACTTCCCTAATATCGATTGGCACTTGATTAGTTCCAAGGGTTTAGATGGGGCAGAGTTTGTTAAGTGTGTCCAGGACGGATTCCTGTCACAGTATGTTGACAGGCCGACTAGAGGGAATGCCATACTAGATCTAGTATTAGGTAACGAACCGGGTCAGGTCACACATCTGTCAGTGGGTGAGCATCTGGGGGACAGTGATCACCGCTCCCTGGCCTTTAGCATTATCATGGAAAAGGATAGAATCAGAGCGGACAGGAACATTTTTAATTGGGGAAGGGCAAATTATGAGGCTATAAGGCTAGAACTTGCGGGTGTGAATTGGGGTGATGCTTTTGCAGGGAACTGTACTATGGACATGTGGTCGATGTTTAAGGATCTCTTGCAGGATGTTAGGGATAAATTGGTCCTGGTGAGGAAGATAAAGAATGGTAGGGTGAAGGAACCATGGGTGACAAGTGAAGTGGAAAATCTAGTCAGGTGGAAGAAGGCAGCATACATGAGGTTTAGGAAGCAAGGATCAGAGAGGTCTATTGAGGAATATAGGGTAGCAAGAAAGGAGCTTAAGAAGGGGCTGAGAAAAGCAAGAAGGGGGCATGAGAAGGCCTTGGCGAGTAGGGTAAAGGAAAACCCCAAGGTATTCTTCAATTATGTGAAGAACAAAAGGATGACAGGAGTGAAGGTAGGACCGATTAGAGATAAAAGTGGGAAGATGTGTCTGGAGGCTGTGGAAATGAGCGAGGTCCTCAATGAATACTTCTCTTCAGTATTCACCACTGAGAGGAAACTTGATGACGGTGAGGACAATATGAGTGAGGTTGATGTTCTGGAGCATGTTGATATTAAGGGAGAGAAGGTGTTGGAGTTGTTAAAATACATTAGGATGGATAAGTCCCCGGGGCCTGACGGAATATTCCCCAGGCTGCTCCACGAGGCAAGGGAAGAGATTGCTGAACCTCTGGCTAGGATCTTTATGTCCTCGTTGTCCACGGGAATGGTACTGGAGGATTGGAGGGAGGTGAATGTTGTCCCCTTGTTCAAAAAAGGTAGTAGGGATGGTCCAGGTAATTATAGACCAGTGAGCCTTACGTCTGTGGTGGGAAAGCTGTTGGAAAAGATTCTTAGAGATAGGATCTATGGGCATTTAGAGAATCATGGTCTGATCAGGGATAGCCAGCATGGTTTTGTGAAGGGCAGATCGTGCCTAACAAGCCTGATAGAGTTCTTTGAGGAAGTGACCAGGCATATAGATGAGGGTAGTGCAGTGGATGTGATCTACATGGATTTTAGTAAGGCATTTGACAAGGTTCCACATGGTAGGCTTACTCAGAAAGTCAGAAGACATGGGATCCAAGGAAGTTTGGCCAGGTGGATTCAGAATTGGCTTGCCTGCAGAAGGCAGAGGGTCATGGTGGAGGGAGTACATTCAGATTGGAGGGTTGTGACTAGTGGTGTCCCACAAGGATCTGTTCTGGGACCTCTACTTTTCGTGATTTTTATTAACGATCTGGATGTGGGGGTAGAAGGGTGGGTTGGCAAGTTTGCAGATGACACAAAGGTTGGTGGTGTTGTAGATAGTGTAGAGGATTGTCGAAGATTGCAAAGAGACATTGATAGGATGCAGAAGTGGGCTGAGACGTGGCAGATGGAGTTCAACCCGGAGAAGTGTGAGGTAGTACACTTTGGAAGGACAAACTCCAAGGCAGAGTACAAAGTAAATGGTAGTGTGGAGGAGCAGAGGGATCTAGGGGTACATGTCCACAGATCCCTGAAAGTTGCCTCACAGGTAGATAGAATAGTTCAGAAAGCTTATGGGGTGTTAACTTTCATAAGTCAAGGGATAAAGTTTAAGAGACGCGATGTAATGATGCAGCTCTATAAAACTCTAGTTAGGCCACACTTGGAGTACTGTGTCCAGTTCTGGTTGCCTCACTATAGGAAGGATGTGGAAGCATTGGAAAGGGTACAGAGGAGATTTACCAGGATGCTGCCTGGTTTAGAGAGTATGGATTATGATCAGAGATTAAGGGAGCTAGGCTTTACTCTTTGGAGAGAAGGAGGATGAGAGGAGACATGATAGAGGTGTACAAGATATTAAGAGGAATAGACAGAGTGGACAGCCAGTGCCTCTTCCCCAGGGCACCACTGCTCAGTACAAGAGGACATGGCTTTAAGGTAAGGGGAGGGAAGTTCAAGGGGGATATTAGAGGAAGGTTTTTCAGTCAGAGAGTGGTTGGTGCTTGGAATGCGCTGCCTGAGTCAGTGGTGGAGGCAGATACACTAGTGAAGTTTATGAGACTACTAGACAGGTATATGGAGGAATTTAAGGTGGGGGGTTATATGGGAGGCAGAGTTTGAGGGTCGGCACAACATTGTGGGCCGAAGGGCCTGTAATGTGCTGTACTATTCTATGTTCTATGTTCTAAGTGAAAAATCAAAAAATGGAGTTGCAACCTCTGTACTTCCACCTCCTCCATTCCCATCAACCAGAAACCCAAACAGTCTTTTCAGAAGAAGCAGTGATTCATTGCACATCTTCCATCTGGTGTTCACAATATGGTTTCCATTATGCAAGAGAAACTAACAGCATATTAGGTGCTTGCTCAACAGAGTACCAGCATTCAATGCAATACACAGTGTTCCCTGTTGCCCACCATAAAATTGTCCATTCCACTCCCACGGAGTTATCCGTCTATGTCCTCCTGCCAATGTTACAAAAAAAGCCCAAAGCAAGCCTGAGGAGAAAATATTGCATATTTATTTTTAAACTCCCTACCATAACTTGCTCTTTCTTCTTGTCTATTTCAGAACTTGCTGCTTCTGCCAGTCATCGATCGATGATTTTGGCTCAGTTTCTCCTCTCTACTTCTATAGTCTAGTCTTGTGGACATACCCCACAGCTCTGCTATTAGCAATGCTTAACAAAAGGAATAAAGCATAATCTGATTCAAACTGCCACATTAACTCATTTGCCCTCTCCCTCTTGTAGAAGTTCCCATCATTCAACAGCTTCTACTGAAAGCTAACTCAATTTCTCTTTTTCCAAAGTTCTGATATAGAATTACAAACCTGAAACATCAAGTCTGTTGCAACAGACACAAAATGCTGGAGGAACTCTACAGGTCAGGGAGCATTAATAGTGGGAAATAAACAGTTGACTTTTTGAGTCAAATATTCTTCATCAGGACTCTGTTTCTGTTTCCAAAGATGCTACCCGACTGCTATGTGTTTCCAGCATTTTAAAATTCTTATTTAAGATGATATTGACAATTCAAGATCATGAAAGTGAATGGCAGTTTTCAAAGCAATCATAATTTTTTCAGTTTAAAATTAAAATTAAAATACCCAAACTGTTTAAAGAAACCTAGAAGAATGTTTCTCAGAAGGGTAAGAGGTCACAATGCTATTGCAATTTCAGCTTATGTCAGTTTGAGATAGGTGTGACCATTATAGTAATGATTGTGCATAATATCATCATGAAATGCATCTTGTTTCGGTGCATCAGGTCCCTGAAGGATTAATTGAAAGAAAAATCCTCCTGGAGGTACAAAAGGCAGCTAATCCCAAAATCTGTATCTCTATTAAGTGTAATTTTACTCCTATAACAGTTCATATCTATGACACTCACCTTTTTAAAATAGCATCCAGTGGCTCAGCTGTTAATGATGCTGGGTCAGGCCATCTATTGTTTACTGGCAAAACTTTTTTCATTCTGTTTGTGACCCAGTATTAATGGTCATTTCAAATGTCACAATTGTGCAATGGTATTTATAGTAAAGATTGAAGTAAAGTCTCAATTTAACAGGTTCCTAAATGGGTATTGGTTGAAGCAGCATACAGCCTTACTAACTGCTAAGTCAAAGTCAAAGAACATTTATTATCAAAGTACATATGCAGTATACAACCCTGAGATTTGTCTTCCCATAGACAGCCACAAAATAGGGAAACACCATGGAACCCATTCAAAGAAACATCAAACACTCAATGCGCCAAAAAAGAACAAATTGCACATACGGCAAAAAACAAGTGAATAACACATGGAATACTAAGCATCAAACTGCAGAGTTCTTGAAACAGCCTAGGAATATTTAATTTAATTCAGTTCAGTCAATTTAGCACTGCGTTGTTCATAGACTGCAGGCCACAGAGCCAGTCCACCCCGATCAAAATCTCACAAAATAGCAATAACAAAGGAGTAACCAGAAACCAGAAATACCTGTAACATGAACTACAGAGTTCTCTAAAATTGAATCCAATCCACAGACTGCGCTGATCAAACCTTGCCCAAGACTGAAGACTCTTGCACCTTCCTCTGGCAGCTGAGAGAGGGAGGGAGACTGGTTAAACACAGGTAGATGGCGCTGAATATCCGCTCGCCTTCTGCCCTCGTTCTTGTTGATTTCATTCTGCCTCGACACTTTAATCCATGAGTTGGTCAAGAATTGCAGCCAATCATGGGTTCGCACTCTGCCATTAGGCCACACACACTATTCCCAACCCCACTCTCAACCACACTGAATTCTCACAGAGACAGCAAGAGCGCCAGTTCGATCAGTTGGCCCAAAAACACATTATCAAAGCGTAAATTACAGATTCCAATCACACACAGAATAGTACTAGAAGTGTATTTAAAAGAAGAAGGAGGGAGAAGTAGCAGTTATGTGAACAGTCTATGGGACATTACCGTTAATTGTGTTGGTTGCTGGTGCCATCTTGCAATTATGCTAGGATCTGAATTTGAAAACATTCTAGATTCATTGAATGAAACCATGTTTTTTCCATTTCATAATGATTCTATAAAAATGAGTTTGGTTTCAAAACAACCATCATGGCACACAAAATAAACAACATTGCTCCTAAGCTGGTTAGCTAAATTACAGATACTTGAAAGATCCCTGACATTGGATGTAGAAGCATTTCTATTGAAGCAGTAGAAATGCACTTCTTAACTTGGTTTGAACACACATTGCTTTGCTGGGGCACATGGAGCACTTGCAGGAGTTGTTTCTTGCTAACTGGGCTCAATCAGTAGAATTCTGGGTTCATAACCACTCTTAGCACTCAAGCAGAAATCGGACAGACAAGTTTAAAACTTCTCCAAAGAGCTATTTTAGAGCAACTTCAAAATATTATTTGAAAGAGAGAAGTTGGTCATGGATAACATTATTTCTTCAAGCATCAAAAAATTATTAACAAGCCATTTGCTGCTGAAATACTTTACTGAGTACAAAATAGATGCTGGATTTCCCTACCTTAACCCGGTATTTCTAAAAAATATTGATTAGTTGTGAACTGCTTGAGGCATTTTTGCTGGATGGATCTAAGCCTTTATATCGCTTGGTATGGAAATGCTTGATGCTGTTATGTTGACAAATAGGAAAACATTCCACTTAAGTGTGTACCATCATTCACCTGGAAGTGTTTGAAGGTCACTTTACAAAAATATATGTAATGCGCTGGGAAAGGTTTGACTGCTAATGTAATGGCTTTTTCTGTAGCAGCAGTGTTTGGGTTATGACTGGAGATAAAATGGACTTTGGAATGTGCACCAGCCAATTAAGGGAGTTTTTTTCTTGCTGTGTGCCTGAGAGCAAGGTGATCTTGGTTCTTTTGTTCGGCAACAGTTGAAGACAGAAGACGCGAGAAAGAGGATGTCATAGACAGCAGGACAGAGTGGCTTAGAGTGGGGCTGGGAGTCGACAAAGCCTGGGGAAATCAATGGAGGACCAGTGGAAGGGAAACCATAAGCTTCAACATGCACATTAGACTGTTTCTTTAAAAAGGGCCCTTTTCTTTTTGTTTTTCTTCACTAACTTAGTCAAAATAAGAAGTACAAAGCTAAATCATTTAATTGTAAATGGTGTACTGTCTGTTATTTCGTGGTACTGATTTGTAACAGGGGAACAGATCACACAGCATCCAGACAAACAAAAGGTTTTGCACCTCAGGTTTCACAAGTTTGGCAGGGCCAGAGACTGTCTTCCCTAGACTTACGCTGTCAGCTGAACTAAACAATTGTGGGGGCTCATCCGGGATTTATTTTGTTGGATGTTGAGTGATTGCCCTGAGTATTGAACCAGTGGGTTGTGTGTTTTAGTCTGTGCTAGTATGGATGTTTCTGGGGATGAGCAGTGGTGTGCATCCACGGGATTACAGGTAACAAATGCGTGCATGTTGAGTGGGGTAGACATTCGTACTCCAGATGAATTGTTAATTCGACTTTAAGTTCTGTCAAAGCTGTAGGCAAAGTTACAATTGTGGAGCGGAGGTTTGATAAAATGGCAGGCACAGACCTTGTATTAGTTCAGACTAGCGCGAATATAATGGCAGTGGAACTGCCTGGTACTATTGGGGCTCCAGGTGAGCGGGGACTGTAGGCTGTCCATACTTTCTGGGAGGAGGAGAGTGTAGTGCAGCGGGGCCCAGCAAGGGATGAAGCAAGGCTCAGCCAACGGACAGACGGGTCCAAGTTGCAGGAGGGCACGAGTGATAGACAGGGGAAGCCTCGCCAGGTAGACCAGAATTGTCCCTAGTAGTGTCGGAACATGAAGAAGTAGATGAGAGGGTACGGAGGTCTCAAATAGGAGACCACCGATAGGCTGGTCTATGTAGCGCTGGGGGAACAGAGTATGGCTCCTACCACTATGAGGAGCTATGTCACTGTCCTTTACACCTGGGTTGGTCTTTGTGCTTTGCAGGATGGGTTGGCAAATAATCTCAATGTCATGAGGACATGACTAAATTTAGTGGGGCGGGGGAGGGGGAGAGTGCAATGCCCTGGGAAAGGTTTCACTGCAATGTAATGGTTTTACTGTAGCTGCAGTGTTCGGGTTATGACGAGAGATAATAGGGGCTTTGGAACGTGCGCCGTCCAATGAAGGGAGTGTTATTCTTGTTGTGTGTCTGAGAGCAAGGTAATCTGGGTTCTTTAGTTTGGCGAGAAAGGGGAAGTTGTAGACAGCAGGATGGTGTGGACTTGGAGCGGGGCCGGGAGTCAGCGAAGCCCAGGGAAATAGATGGAGGACCAGTGAAAGCGAAACCATAAGTTCCAACATGTACATTAGACTGTTCCATTAAAATGGGCCTTTTTCTTTTTGTTTTTCTTCACTAACTTAGTCAAAATAAGAATTATAAAGCTAAATCATTTAATTGCATATGGTGTACTGTCTGTTATTTCGTGGTACTGATATGTAACAGGGGAACAGATCACACTGCATCCATGCAAACAAGAGGTTTTGCACCTCAGATTTCACAAGTTTGGCAGGGCCAGAGACTGTCTTCCCTCGACTAATATCGCCAGCCATACTTGAGGGTTACATATATATTTAAAATGCGTACTTAAAAGCATCAGGGGTCTAATGAAGGTGATTATGGAATACAACATATGCAAGATATGCTAGGACTATAGAAGATGCAATTAAATTAGCTCAAAAGCAATAATTATTCTCAAAAAAATCATCGTACCTTGAAACCCCACTGGAGTGTCTGAGAATTGCTCCAATTCAGAAAAGGCTATGGAATTAAACTAAAATAAAATCTGCATGAGGCATTCTAGCCCTTCATGCCCCATTGACAATTTAGTTTGACCATGGCTGATCTTTTAACTCAGCTCCACTTTTCTACACTAACCCCAAATGCCTTGTTTTTCTTAATATCTAAGAAACTATTGAAGTTTGTCTTGAAACTGAGCCACCAAAGCTGTTTTAGGTAGAGAATTCCAAAGGGCCTTTACCCATTGGATGAAGATGCTTCTTCTCCAATGTAAATCAACATACAATAAAAGTCAACATTAGATTTACCTTCCTAATTGCTTGCTGTACCTTTGGGGCATTTCTGAAAGCCTCTGATTCTCCTCTTTATATCTTCTTTGTGAGGTATAAATACAACTGAATTGTATATACAACAGGTCTATGGTTGAAAAAATGAGTTGAAAACAAATATCCATATCTGAATAGTAGCAGAAAAAGTACAATTTAATCTTGCAACAGGGACCTCCAAGAGGACCATAACTTTGTCATAGGTTTTGGAGGATTGCGTGCCTTAATGACCCAGACAGTTATGTTGGCTGGAGTCAGCGTCTTGTGCTTTGGCTCATGGTAGGGTCACCCATGCAAAACAGGTCAAAGAGTAGGGGCCAAACCAAGAGTGGTCCACCAGTTCTCCAGGTTTGGGAGTTCAGCTCAGGGCCAACAACCCTGCCTGGACAAAAAAAAATTGTTACAGAAACAGCAATGAAGATTCCTTCCAAGTGGCCAAGGATAGACAGAGATGGAGGTCCTTCATTGTTGCCCTAACCACCAGTGACGTAACAGGCAATGAATAGTAATTGCAACAAGGAATATGAGATGAATATTCAAGAGGACAGGGAAAGGAAACACTTCTTACATATTACCATTGAGAAATATCTGAAAAAGAAGCCAACTGGAATATTACAAATAATGTTTCTATGATAATAATTTAATTGTTTTATGTTAGTTTTTCAATCTTCCATTAGTATCTTCATGCCATACAGAGCACATGAAAGCTCTATACTTAGTAGCATCCCATTGCAGCATCTTTGTGAAAGCAAGCAAACTCCAGAGGGAATTATAGAATGTAGCCCAAATATTACTGTTCCAAATAAAATGTGTCGTAGAGGAAGTCTGCTGTACAGCTTTGCCATCTATTTATTTTGAATCTTATAAATTACTGGAAAAAGCCAGAAAGTCTGAAATGAACAAAAAGGCCACAGTAGTTAAAATTACATTCCATATTTCAAACTTCCTTCTTGCAGCTTCTTGAAGATATTTTTGCTCACAAATATATTGGAGTTTGGAGGAAGAAACTGAAAATCTTTACTAAATAAAACTATTTTATCACACTGAAAGAAACCTGTCTAACTTTA
The DNA here is from genome assembly GCF_048418815.1 of Hemitrygon akajei. NCBI lineage: Eukaryota > Metazoa > Chordata > Chondrichthyes > Myliobatiformes > Dasyatidae > Hemitrygon > Hemitrygon akajei. Next base: position 48,319,165 of record NC_133140.1, read on the forward strand.
CAAAACTATAAAAAATGTTGTAATATTTAAATGTTTTACATCTGAATTATTTTTACTTCCAGTTCTCATCCATAATATACAGATCATTTATAACAATCTCTGAAGCGTAAGAATCAATTGTTATCTTACCTAGACTAGGATGTATATCATTCTCAACCACAAATATTGCTACCTGCATCCCTCTCCCCTGTCTAGGCAAATGGTTAAAAGGACCAAAGGGGAACTGGGAAAGAATAAATTGTAGTGCTACAGGGAAATAAAGGAAGTGGGAAATGGGTCATATGGGATTGCTCCCTTGAGCTGAAGGTCTCCTTCTTTGTTATATCAAGTAAACTATAAATGACTCAGACTATTAGAGTATTTTCCTCCTGATGTCCATTGAGTTAAGTTTTTGACGCTACACATGGTCAAATGCTGCCTTTGGAATTCACTGCTTTAGTTGACATTTGAACCAAGGCTGCAACAAAGTCTGAAGCCAAACCTGATAAAAGTCAAACCAGCTACAATAAAACATTTTGTGTTTATTATGATAAATTTCCATCATGAATTAACATACATTATGGTCCACTTTGAGTAATGTCATAACAAAGATTAGGAGTTGACATCGTGATAAGTATTTTGCCATGATATGAATTGTTATCTATCACATATCTGTAACTTACTACGTACTATATGTACCTTTTACAAAATGTACTACGGCAACTCAACAAGAATACTTTGACAACATCTCCCAAATTGGCAACAACCACTACTTGGAAAGGCATGAACAATACATGTTTGGAAACATTACTTGCTCCAAAATCTAGTTTATGCCTCCTGAGCAGAACTGATTACTGCTTCTTTGCCATGTCTGGATTAAAATCCTAAAACTTGCTCATTTACATTAGTGTAGCATATCATGAACACAGAGATTCTACAGATGCTGGAAATCCAGAGCAACAGACACACAATGCTGGAGGAACTTAGCGGATCAGGCAGTAGTGGAATGAGCAGTCAAATTTGGGCCAGGACCCCTTCATCAATAAAGAATCCACTGTTCCTGTGATCTCTGTCTCAGAGGACAATGTCAGAACATCTTTCAAGTGGGTGAATCCTTGCAAGGTGTCAGGCTTCAATGGTGTACCTGGCCAGTTACTGAAAACCTGTGCTGACCAATTGGCTGGAAAGTTCAAGGACGTCTTAAGCCTCTCAGTTGTGTGATCTGAAGTTTCCAACTGCTTCAAAACAGCAGTAATCATACCAGTGCCCATGAAGAGCAGGAGGAGCTGCCTCCATGATTAATGACAAGTAGCATTGATATCTACCACAATTAGGTGCTTCAAGAGGTTGGTTATGGCTAGAGCAAGGAGCTGGACCCACAGCAATTCCCATACCACTGCAACAAGTCTACAGCAGGTGCAGTCTCATTGGCTTCACTCTGCTTTGAAGACCACAGCAAAACATACACCAGACTGCTGTTTATTGATTACAGCTGTGTTCAATACCATCACCTTCTCAGTGTTAATCACCAAGCTTCGAAACCTGGACCTCTGTATCTCGCTCTGCAACTGTTTTTGTTTATTATTGTGATACAGCGCAGAACATGTTCTTCCAGCCCTTCAGGTTGCACCACAAAGCAGTCCTTGATTTGACCCTAGCCTACTTATGGGACAATTTATAATGACCAATTAACCTAGCAACCGATACATCTTTGGACTGAGGGAGGAAACTGGAGCACCCAGAGGAAACTCACACAGTAATGAGGAGAATGTACGAATTCCTTACAGGCAGTGGTGGGAATTGACCCCAGGTCACTGGTACTGTAAAGTGTTGTGCTAACCATTACACCACCATGCCACCCCATACTATCCTTGACTTCCTCATCAAAAAACACAATAAATACAGATCTGAGATAATATCTCTTCCTCAGTAATAATCAACACAGGCACACTTCAAGGATGAGTGCTTAGCCCATTGCTTTACTCTCTCTACACTCATAACAGTATGGTTAAGTGCAGGTCAAATGCTATTTTTAAATTTGCAGCTGAGATCACTGTTATTGGTAAAATCCACTCTAATTAGCCTTAAGACAGCAAACAGCTCTTCCTCTGTAATCTGTAAAGGGCCCATGACATCACTGCTACATTTTCTCACATCAATAGACTCTGTGGCTGTCTTCTGAGTAAATACAAATACAAAAAATCCACTTAAGATTTCCCTCATCTCCTTCAACTCCATGCAGAGATTACTAGCTGGATCTTCTAGGGGACCAATTTTGTCATTTGCTATCCTTTTACTCTTAATATATTTGTAGAAGCCTTAAGGTTTCACCTTTACCTTGCCTGCAAGAGCAACCTCATGTCTTCTTTTAGCCTTCCTGATTCCCTTCTTAAGTGTTCTCTTGCATTTCTTATACCTCTCAAGTACCTCATTTGTACCTTGCCTGCCTATATCTGTTAGGCACTTCCTTATTTTTCTTAACCAGGACCAGGACCTTAATATCTCTCAAAATATCTCCCAATATTCCATAAACCTGTTATCCTTGCCTTTTATTCTGATGGGAATATACAAACTTCGTACTCTCAAAATTTCACTTTTGAAGATCTCTCATTTACCAAGTACACCTTTGCCTGAAAATAATCTGTCCCAATTCACACTTGCCAGATCATTTCTGATATCATCAACAGTGGCTTTTCTCAAATTTAGAATTTCAACCCAAGGACCAGACCTATCCTTTTCCATAATTACCTTGAAACTAATGGCATTATGATCACTAGATTCAAAGTGTTTCCCTACCCAATCTTCTGTCACATGCCCTGTCTCATCCCCTAATAGTACCTTTGGTATCACTCTGTCTCTAATTGGACTTCTATGTACTGATTAAGGAAATGTTTCTGAACACATTTGACAAACTCTTTCCCATCATCCCCTTTACAGTATGAGAATTCCAGTCAATACGTGGAAATTTGAAGTCCACATCTCTATAAATTTGCCCCTCTAAATCCCATTCACTGTTGGGTGATCTATAATATAATCATAATAATATGGTCATTCATTGTATATTCCTCATTTCTCTTCATAAAGCCTCACTAGACAAGCTCTCCAGTTGGTCCTGATTGAGCACCAGATGACATTTTCTCTGAGAACTACTCCACCCCCTTTAATCCCTCCCATTCCTATCACATCTAAAACAATGGATCTAAGAACATTAAACTACCCATCCTGCCCCTCCTGCAACTAAGTGTCACTAATGTCTACAATGTCATAATTACATGTGCTGATCCATGCCCTAAGCTCATATGCTTTTCCTACAATACTCCATACGTAGCTTGAGGACTCCTTGGTTTCTCACCAAAGACTCTTGCAGATTTCCATAGGTGTACAGTGGAGAGCACTCTGAGCTGTTGCATCACAACCTGATATGAAGACTCCAGTGCACTGGATCCCCCGAGGTTGTAGACTCAGCCAGCTCCATCTCAGGCAAAACCCTCTCCACCATCGAGGAAATCTTCAATAGGTGGAGCCTCGAGAAGGCAACATCCATCATTAAGGACTCTCACTATTCTTATCGCTACCATCTGAGCAGAGGTACAGGAGCCTGAAGACCCTCACTCGCTGACTCAGGAATAACATCCTCCCCTCTGTGATCAGATTTCAGAACAGTTCATGTATCCATTAATGCTACTTCTTTTTTTTTGCACTATTTATTTATTTTGTAATTTATTGTCTTTGCACTGTGCTGCTGCTGCAAAACAACAAATTTCACATTACATTGGTAACAAACCTGATTCTGTACAAACCATGTCACTATATTTTCATGAAGGAGAAAGCATATCTGTCAAATGTATTCGAGTTGTTTGAGGAAATATCAGCCATGAGGACAGAGGGGAAGCAGAAGATGCAGTATATTAAGATTTCAAAAGGCATTCAGCAAGGTGCCAGATAAAGGGTTATTTGTAACATAAATATAAATAGTGTGGGAGACAAGATATTAGCTGCAAAGAGTAGTAACTAACCAGGAGGAAGCAGCAATTAAATGATAAGGAGGTCATTTTTACACTGGCAACCTATAACCACAGGGTTAGAGAAAGGAAGTCATATTTACTCTAGCCAAATTTACAGATGCTGAAAACTAGCTTGAGTATGATGCTAAAATTAGCAGAGAGACATTGTTATATTAAGTGACTGAAAAATGTGAGGTTACTTATTTGGAAGGAAGAATGATTAAAAATATTATTTTAATAGAGGAAAACTGTAGAAAGTTGCAGCAAATGGATATTTCAAACCCAGAGAGTTAGCATAAAGTGCAGCCTGTAACTGGGAAGGGTAATGGAATGCTGGCTTTTATTTCAGAGAGATTGGAACATAAAAATAAGGAAGTCCTATTACATCTTTACAAGGCCACATCTTGTGCACATTTGATATCCTTACTTTCAGAAAAAATATTTCATCATTGGAGGAAGTAAAGGGATTGTTTTATGAGTAAATGTTTTACAAGTTGAATCTGAATGTTGGAGTTTAGAATAATAAGAGGTGATCATATTGAAACAAAGTTTAACAAAGGAAAATGTAGCTTGTTCATTTTCAGAAAGAAGCATTTAATGGGGAACACAGAAGCGACTGAGCAATTAAACAAATGCTTTGGTTCTGTCATCATGGAGGAGGACAAAATAACTTTCCATAAATACTAGAGAACTAAACGTATATAAAAAAGGAGGAATTAAAGAGAAATTAGTACTAGTGAAAGATAGTGCTGGGGAAATCCAGTAAATTCCCAAAGCTTGATAATCTTCACTCTAAATAGCTATCCTTAGGGTTAGCAAATGGGTTGGCTGTCACCTTCCAAATCTATAAAATATAAAAATGTTCCTACAAAATGGTGGGTGGGAGCAAATATAACTACACCAGTTAAAAACAAGGGAGAGAGAAAACAGGATTACAGTCTAGTTATAATCATATCAGTTATAAGGAAAATTCCAGAGGCCCTATGGATATTTTACAGAAGCAACAGGTTTTTATTAACAACTTCTCACAGAATCTAGATAACATGCAAAGGGTAGATTCCAAGCGTTCTGCTAGGCAGCAGCCTAGATTTGATTTGTCAAGTCAGCCGATCTGCTTTGAATGCTGAAAGGCGGGCCATGTTGCATGACACTGCCTGTCCACCCAGTCAAATCACAGGCAAAGCAGTAACTCTGCACAGGTGGCACAAGAGGGTGAAAGGGCAGCAGACATATCAGAGCGGCAGGGAAACTTGCTCCCCCTGCGGTGAAGCGCCAAGCCACAGGTCAAGACCAGGGGTGGCACAGAGTGCTAGCCAGGACTCGTTTGAATGTCTTGTGGGAGAAAGTCCAGTAGTGGAGGTCTCTTTGGGAGCGGGGTGAGTAAAATGCCAGTGCCTCTCGGACACAGGATCTAATATTTCCAATGCTACTGTAAGTTTTTTTAGAGAGCACTTGTGGTCAAGATAGGGTGGGGCTTTGGCAGACTGCGCCTGCCTTTCTTTGATTGGAGCTAACAGTTTAGATATCCCCCTACCTCGGCTACTTCGAGGCAGTGGCGTTGGGCCAGACCATACCGAAGAGAGGTATATTGGTTGTAAATGGCCCTACTGTCTATGCAGCAGGAGAGCATAAGCAAGCTGTGCTGGGTTTAATAGGAAGGAATGTTATTAACAAGTGTTACAAGCTTTGGAATCCCAGTGATATACGAGCTTGACAGGCATCTTCCAAAATTGACCAGAACTGGAAGACCACTTTTGCCCTGGGCCAGAATGAGCAGGTTGGCTCAGTAGACAGTAAGATTTTTGCCACTACCATTGCCCCGTTTCTGTTCCGGCTGAATCAGTTTGCTTCGTCCCAGTCTCTGTACCTCACCATCAATCCCTTTGTAAGCCTACCGTATTAGGTGAACCTTTAGGGCTGAATGAGGGCACCTTGCCTGTGGGGGGGGGGGGGGGGGTGGGGGTCGAGTGGTTTTCAGTGCGTGTTTAAGTGTAAAGAATGGGCTTCTAGCTGTTCCAGTGATTAATGTGGGTTCCTCTGAAGTTCGGCCTGCACCTCAAACACGTCTTGCAGCACTTTCTATAACTGAAATAGTTGCTGGAGAGGGGGCTGATATCTGCTTCAATCATACAGGTCCTCAAGAGGAACGAGTGACCTTTAGGGAATGGCTGGTAACCAGAGAGGATCAGATATTACAGACATCTACAACCCTTTGGCCCACAATGTTCTGCCGACCATATAACCTACTCTAGAAACTGACTAGGATTTTCCTAAGGCATTGCCCTCTATTTTTCTAAGTTCCATGCACCTATCTAAGAATCTTTTAAAAGACCCTATTGTATCCGCTTCTACCACCATTGCTGGCAGTGCATTCCATGCACCCACCACTCTGTGTGAAAAACTTACCTCTGACATCCCCCTTGTATCTATGCCCCCTTCATGTTAGCCATTTCAGCCCTGGGAAAAAGACCCTGGCTATCCACATGATCAATGCCTCTCATCATCTTATACACCTCTATCAGGTCACCTCTCATCCTCTGTCACTCCAAGGAGAAAAGGCCAAGTTCACTCAATCTATTCTCATAAGGCGTGCTCTCCAATCCAGGCAACATCCTTGTAAATCTACTCTGCACTCTCTCTATAGTATCCACATCCTTCCTGTAGTGAGGTGACCAGAACTGAACACAGTACTCCAAGTGGGGTCTAACTAAGATCTTATATAGCTGTAACATTACCTCACGGCTCTTGAACTCAATCCTACAGTTGATGAAGGCCAACACACCACACGCCTTCTTAAAAATACTGTCAACCTGCGCAGCAGCTTTGAGTGTTCCTATGGACACAGACCCCAAAATCTCGCTGATCCTCCACACTGCTGAGAGCCTTACCATTAATATTATATTCTGTCTTCATATTTGACCTACCAAAATGAACCACTTCACACTTATCTGGGTTGAACTCCATCTGTCTCCTCTCGGCACAGTTCTGCATCCTATCAGTGTCCTGCTGTAACTGCTGACACCCTCCAGACTATCCACAACACCCCTAACTTTTGTGTCATCAGCAAACTTACTAACCCATCCTTCTACTTTTTCATCCAGGTCACTTATAAAAATCACAAAGAGGAGGGGTTCCAGAACAGATCCCTGCGGAACACCACTGGTCACCATCCTCCATGCAGAATGTGAACCATCTACAACCACCCTTTGCCTTCTGTGGGCAAGCCAATTCCGAATCCACAAAGTAAGGTCTCCTTGGATCCTATGCCTCAATATTTTTTGAATGAGCCTTGCATGGGGGACCTTATCAAATGCCTTACTGAATACCATATACACTACGCACGGCTCTACCTTCATCATTGCATTTTGTTACTTCATCAAAGAATTCAGTCAGGTTTGTAAGACATGACCTGCCCTTGACAAAGCCATGCTGACTATCCCTAATCAGATTATGTCCCTCCAAATGATCATAAGTCCTGCCTCTCAGGATCTTCTCCAACAACTTACCCACCACTGAAGTAAGACTCACTGGTCTATAATTTCCTGGGTTATCTCTACTCCCTTTCTTGAACAAGGGAACAAGATTTGCAATCCTCCAATCCTCTGGTACATCTCCCATCTCTATTAATGATACAAAGATCATCACCAGATGCTCAGAAATCTCCTTCTTGCTTCCCACAGTATCCTCATATCTCGGCAGGTCCTGGTGACTTATCTAGCTTAATACCTTTCTAAAGCTCCCTAAAGCTTTCTAAAGGGTGTCCCTATATCCTGAGGCGTGGGGAACATCCTTTCCACATCTACTCTGTCTAGGCCTTTCAACATTCGAAACATCCCCCTTCATCCTTCTGAATTCCAGCAAGTACAGACCCAGAGCCATCAAACGTTCCTCGTATGATAACCCTTTCATTCCTGGAATCATCCTTGTGAACTTCCCCTGGACCCTCGCCAATACCAGCACATCTTTTCTAAGATGAGGGGCCCAAAACTGTTCACAATACTCAAGGTGAGGCCAAGGTGGTCCTATTCTCACACAGCTCATCTTCTTGCTCTTCACATACTTGTAGAATGCCTTGGGGTTTTCCTTAATCCTGCTCGCCAAGGCCTTCTCATGCCCCTTCTGACTCTCCTAGTTTCATTCTTGAGCTCCTTCCCGGCACGCTTGTAATTTTTGAGAGCTCCAACAGTGTCTAGTTTTTTGAACCTTTTGTAACCACTTCTTTTCTTCTTGGTTAGATTTACAACAGCCTTTGTACACCATGGATCTTGTACCCTACCATCCTTTCCCTGTCTCATTGGAATTTACCTACTCAGAACCCCAAGCAGATATCCCCTGAACATTTGCCACATTTCTTCCGTTTCATTTTCATTTTTCAATCTTTTTATTAATTTCCAAATAAAGAATATACAATGTTTCCCAGAGAACATCTGTTTCCAATTTATGCTTCCAAGTTCCTGCCTGATAGCCTCATATTCCTCCTTACTCCAATTAAATGTTTTCCTAAATTATCTGCTCCTATCCCTCTCCTGTGCTGGGATAAAGGAGATAGAGTTGTGATCACTGCCTCCAAAATACTCTCCCTCTAAGAGATCTAACAGCTGGCCAGGTTCATTTCCAAATAGCAGATTAAGTACAGCCTCTTCGCTAGTTGGCTTATCTACATATCATGTCAGGAAACCTTCCTGAACACACCTAGCAAGATCCACCCCATCTAAACCCCTTGCTCTAAGGAGATGCCAGTCAATGTTAGGAAAGTTAAAATCACCCATCATAACAATCAAATTATTGTACCGTTCAAGAATCTACCTCCCTATCTGCTCCTCAATGTCTCTGTTACTATTGGGGGGTCTATAAAAATCACCTGGTAAGAGTTATTGCCCCCTTCCTGTTTCTGACTTCCACCCGCAATGCCTCAGTAGACAATCTCTGCACGACTTCCTCCTTTTCTGCAGCTATAATACTATCCCTGATTAGCAATGCCACTCTCCCACCTCTTTTGCCTCCTTCCCTGTCCTTTTTGAAATATCTAAAGCCCCTCACACTCAGCAGCCATTCCTGCTCCTGAGATATCCAAGTCTCTGTAATGGCCACAACGTCACAGTTCCATGTTCATCCATGTTGCTTACGATACTCCTTGCATTAAAATAGACACATCTCGAAACATCTGACTGAGTGCACCTTCGCTCTATCTTCTGCTTATCTTTCCTCACAAACTCCCTACAAGCTGTCGCTACTTGTGCTCCAACTGCCTCATCCTTTGCCTCCTTTCAGTTCCCACCCCCACCCCCCCCCCCCCCGCAAATCTAGTTTAAACCCTCCCTAATAGCAATTAAACCCAGGATACTGGTTCCCCTCTAGTTCAGTTGCAACCCTTCCCATTTGTACAGGTCACCCCTTCCCCAAAAAAGGTTCCAATGATCCAAGAACTTGAAAACCTACCCCCTGCACCTCTCCTCAGCCATTCATTCATCTGTGCTGTCTTCCTGTTCTGACCTTCACTAGCTCATGGCAACCGGGAGTAATCCAGAGATTATACCTGGGAGGTCCTGCTCTTCAGCCTCCTTCCTAACTCCGTAACTTACAGTGCAGGACCTCTACCCCTCTCCTGCCTATGTCATTGATACCAACATGTACCATGACCTCTGGCTATTCACCCTCCCCTTCAAAAAGATTCTGCAACCACTCAGAGACATCCTGGACCCTAGAACCCGGGAGGCAACACACTATCCTGGGTCTCTTGCTGCCACAGAATCCCTTATCTGACCACCTATCGTGTCTCCTCTGACTATTGGTCTGGCTGCTGCTCCCTTGCCCAGATATCTCATCCCCTCAGCAGTATCCAAAGGGGTATACTTGTTGCTGAGGGGAATGGTCACAGGGGGACCCTGCAGTGACTTCCTTCTCCCTTTACCTCTCTCAGTGTTTACCCATCTACTCCCTGAATTCTGCACTCTGGTGTAACCACCTGCTCAAAAGCCGCATCTATCAATTGTTCTGCCTCCTGGATATTGCCTGCAGCCATAGCACAGCTCCAGTTCCACGGGCTCACAAGTCATCAAGTGAAGTGGGTTAGGCAGTTGCTCTGCAAATCTGCTCATGTTTTTGCAAAGTCCGAAGATGGTCTGAGGTGCACAAACATCATTCAACATGAAATCCCTGTAGTTGATGATGCTCCTATTGGTCAGAGGTATAGGAGGATTCCCTCTCACCAGTACGAAGAGGTTAAAGACCATATTACAAAACTTATAGAGCAGGGTGTAATCAGAGAGAATAGCAGCCTCTACTCTTCCCCTTTGGTGATTGTTAGGAAGAAGGACAGGTCAATGTGACTGTAGCAGGTAGAACACCTGATGCACCATCGGTAACTCTCAGAGACATGAGGCGAGATATAGGCTTTTATTGGCTGGAAGAAAGAACAAGCAGCAATTGACCACCACACTACATCCTGGAGACTGAGGCCGGGGCGGTGTCTCCAATCGCTTTTATACCGGGCTCTGTGGGAGGAGCCACAGGAGCAGTCAGCAAGGGGGGCGTGGCCAGACAGGTATATGTAGTTCACCACAACACCATAACCCTCTCCCCCGTATTGAAGAATCAGTAGACTCCTTAAGTGGTGCAAGGTGGTTTTTGACCTTTAACTTAGCCAGTGGCTATAACCAAGTGGAAATGGTGAAGAAGGGTAGACCTAATACTGCATTCTAGACTCCATTTGGCCTGTACAGTATAAGTTCACCGAATGGCCTTCGGTCTGTGTAATGCTCCAGGGATGTTTCGAAGGTTAATGGAGAGCATGCTAGATGACCAGTGAGTCCAGACCCTGTTGCTTTTTCTCCTCCAGTTTTGAAGAGCATCTTCAGCATCTTGAACTGGTGTTGTCATGTTTTGAATAGTAGTCTTAAAGTTAAGCTCAGGAAGTGTTCTTTTTTCAAGTTTGAATTATCATACTTGGGCATGTCATCTCTTCAAAGGGCATATTAACTGATCCTGGAAAGATCCAAGCCATGGCTGAGTGGAGAAGGCCAGAGACCTTTTCAGGGCTACAGTCCTTCCTAAACTTCGCCAGGAGGTTCTTACGGAACTTTGCCCCTCTCCATGCTCTTTCTGCTTTGGGCTCTGCATGGAAGACTAGCAGTGGAATCCAGAATGTGAGACTGCTTTCCAGATTCTGAAAGAGAAGCTTGTCACAGCTCCAGTGCTGGCTGGCATATGCAAATTTCTCAAATCCATTCGTCCTTGAAATTGATGCAAGTCACCAGGGTCTCGGGGCGTTATTTTCGGGGTGAACAAGCAGAGGAGGCTGGTTGCCTGCGTCAGAAAGGGACTTCAGGCCTTGGAGAGAAACATGGAAATTTATAGTGCCAAGAAACATGAGCTGCTAAGTCTGAAGTGGGCAGTCATGAATAAGTTCAGGGAGAACTTGCTCAGCAATAAATATGTGGTCCTTACAAATAACAACCCTTTTGGCTATCTGCAGACCACAAGATTGGGGGCTATAGAACAGTACTGGGTTGCAGAGTTCACCCAATTTGACTTACAGATTATTTACTGTCCTGGCTGTCAGAATGCAGTCACAGATGCCCTGTCAAAGCAGCCGTTGGGACCTACCTCTTCCAAAGGTTTGGCAAGCGACCACCTTCCTGAGGCTTATGGCATTCCCTTGGCCCAATCTGGTAGCAATCAATGAAGAGCAAATGATGTCCCCAGGTTCAGACTTCAAGGTCACCAGTTGCTTCCCCACCTACAGCAGAGAATCCCTGGCCACTCTTCAATGGGCTGATCCAGTTAGCCTTCCTGAAGCACTGGGCCAGGGGAGAGCATGAATGCTGGTACTGCTGGGCAGTGGAATGGGGTGGTGCACTGTACAGGAGTTTTGTATCCTTAACAGGAGACGCAAAGAGAGGGTAGCCAGAGGCATTTCATTCTTCAACCTCCCTACGGGAGCAAGTGATGACTCAAATGCACGGGGTCCATGTATACCAGGGTATGAAGAGAACATTCAAGTTGGTGAGTGGGCGATGTCATTGGCCAGGCATGCATTGTGATGTGGAGGAGTTCCGCAAGCCCTGCGAGAGATGCATTGTGCCTAAGGCTCCGCAACCCAGAGTAGTAACATCTATGGGCAGTTTGTTGGCATTCAGGCCGTTGGAAGTAGTGGCAATGGACTTCACAGTGCTTAAGCCATCATCAGATGGGCAGAAGAATGTGACAGATGTATTCTCCAAGTTTACAGTCATTGTGCCAACACGTGGTCAGCGGGCTGCCACTGTAGCCAAATGCTTGGTGTGAACCCGGATACACTCGGACCAAGGGAGGTGTTTCAAAGCTGAGGTGGTCCAGTCCCTGTGTAAACACTGTGGCATCTGGAAGAGCAGAACAACTCCCTATCACCTCCAGGGCAACAGGCAATGTGAATGGTTTAACCGGATGCTTCACAACTTCCTTTCCCCACAAGAGAAGAAGAAACGGGTGTAGTACATGCCCATGGTTGTCTTTGCTCATAACACTACGGAGCATCAAAGCACTGGGTATTCTCCATATTTTCTCCTCTACACAACATACCACAACACATCACAGTGGGGGCTGAACGACGACTTTGTGGAGGGGTGGAGGAGTGGACTCAGCAGTGCCAGAGCTGACTATGGTGGCCTATGGCCAGGCAGTGTAACAGCTGGACTAAAGCAGCAGAGTCCTGGTGTCAGCGCTCGGGGCATCCCACATCAGATGCAGAGCTGCACCCAGGACAGTTAGTGTAAGTGCGGAATCCATGAGCCACCACAAGATTCCTGGACCTCTGGCTTTCCATTCCCCCTCCCCTGTGTAATTACACAACTGAGCCCTGATACACCAGTGTATACAGTAGTACCAGTGGATTCCGCACAGCCCCTAGATACCTCCACAGCTCTGAACTTCCAACATGCGACCCTGGTGTTACGGACAAAGGGCAACTAGAGAATCTTGCACCTGAGCAGGTCGCTACTGATCCAGAGAGCAATGAAGAGGAGACAGACTCTAAGAGTGTGGTGGGCCTCCAGGCTCCCTGTGGACCAGAAGAATATATGGCAGGTAACAGCTCAGTGCTAGATCAATTGGAAGAATATGAGAGCTCTAGGCAGGAAGAGCAGTGCTCCTCAGGGTCTGAAGGGGACTGAGGCAGAAAAGGCTCCCCAGTGCCCCCTAGAAATTGACGCGGACCATTGCTGCTGTGCATTCTAACCCATTCAGCTTACCGAGGTCCGTCGTCCGTCACCAAAGTGGAGAGAGTGGGACTGCATTAGGTAGTGCATAGGGGCCTTTGTAGTACCTATAGGGAGGGCTTCATAAGAGTTGCAGTCAGAAGTGTGAATGAGTATCAGTGGGACACTGATTAGTTTTTTTTGGAGGGGTGTTGAATGTACCTAGGTGTAACAGAGAATTTTGCCTGTTGTTTCTGGCAGGAGGGAAAATAGTGTGGGACCCTCCCCAGGTGGTGTTGAAAATGTGCTCCCACACAAACTTGGGCCAATGTCTAGTCCATAAGGAGAGATAAGTGGCAGCATTGCTAATCCTTTTGGTCGATTTATTCTAGCAACCATGTGTACCCATATGAGACGTGTTACTCATGCAGCTCTTTTTGTACATTGCGGGATGGTGTAGGTCTTTGTGAGAGTCACTGCTTTAGCATTTTAATTAATGCCTTTTGCTTAACTTGAGCTTATGGTGTTTGTATGGCTAGTCTTAAATCTCCATGTGAACTTGAAGCACTGTTGCGCCTTATTATACTGGTGTAGTAACTTCACCTAACACATTTTATTCTTCCTGATGATAACTCAAGAGCTGTATTTTATTTGAAATCTGAAATGCCACTCTATTTACAAGGTTTTTAACAAAACTTCTGTTTGTTAGTAAAACTTGTTATAACTTTAAGCTACCTTGTTGGACTGCCTGCCTTAAAGAGGTCCAGAACCTGCCTGTATGACTAGCTTGGTAGTTTCATTTAGAAAATATCAGCAGGATTAGAAAAGTTAACACTGATGTATTAAAGGGAGATCATGATTGATAAACCTACTGGAGTTTTTCAGGATGCAGCTAGTAAAATAGATAAGCAAAACCAGTGGTTGTGGTATATTTTATGTTCTTAGATGGTGTATCCACAGATACCAGCCACGTGACAGACGCACTGCCAACTGGCTGGTCGGAGGACACACCACATGCCAATCAACATTTGGTCCCTCCCAACTAATCAATGCACACCTAAATTATTGGTCACCTTAACTGGATTATCTCGACCAGCCCCATGCTATAAAAAGTGAGACATGTGCCTGGCTCGGTCTCTCTTACAGACCACCTCATTGAAGGTAAGTGCATTGGTTTATGTTTGGGAAGGTTTATCGTTGGTCCTGGTAAGGGAGCCGCAGCTATCCAAGGTCAAGGGGGATAGCTGTCATAGTGCTTTTCCCTTGTTCTTTGTATGTGTAACTGTACTCTGTCCCCACACCTCTTTCTGTGTATTGTACAGCCGACCCGACCTTCCCCACACGTGTTAACCCTAAACATTTTTTTGTTAGAATATTGTAGTTGCTTGTGTTGACCTGACTTCCCCTTGTAAATAAATTCCTTATTATCAAAACTGTGTGTGTCCAGGCCTCTACTGTTGAGACTCAAAGAACCAGTTATTTTCCATCACAACAGACAGCCTCCAACAAAGTCCTACGTAAAAGATCACTAAGTAAAATTAAAGCACACAGATTTGAGATTGCAACTGGTATAGGTTGGAAAATGGATTTTCTTCAGGAAACAAAGAATATGGATAAAGTAAACTCTAATTTTTTTCAATGTAGCCGGCTATCTCCAAGGGAGGTCCTCAAGAATCAGCACTTGGATCCCTTTTATCCACAATATGTAGCTTTTTAATTATTCTTAAATTGGTAGACAACACAAAACTGGATGGGGTTGTGAGTTATGAGGAAGATCCAAAGATGGCTGAAGACAATTTGGATATACAGGGTGGGCAGGTAAATGCATGGCAGACAAATGTGAAGTTATACACTTTGACAATAAAAATAGAATGTGGATGTACAAAGGGATCTGAAAATCATTGTACGCCAGATAGTGAGATTAAATCTGCAATCATCCACGTATAGCAAACATTTAAGAAGGTAAATAGTATATTGGCTTTTATTGCAAGAGGCTTGGAGTACAGGACCAAGGATGTCTTCATGCAAAATTATACAGGAAGAAATCTCACTTTGATTATTCGTGTCCTTATCAAATAAACAGTATTACTGCCATTGAGGGAGTGCAATAAGGATTCACATGTTATTTACTAGGATGGCGGAGCAGTCATATTCAGAGAGGATGGGTTGAAAGGGCCTGCATACACTAGAGTTTAAAAGATGAGAGTAAGATCTCATTAAAACATACAAAATTATAAAAGGGGTAGAAAGACTGGATAAAATGAAAACTATTACCCTAACTGAAGGAGTAGAGCCAGGAAACAAAGTCTCAGGCTTAGAGGGTAAGACATTTATAACTTTGATGATGAGAAACTGTGAACTTGTGAAATTCTCTAACACAGAAGGCTGTGGAGTCACTGACATTGAATATGTTTGAGGAGATAGATTCCTAGACACAAAAAAGCATCGAGAGGAATGGGAGGAGAGTGGGAATATGGGTTTGAGTTAAATTACCAGCCATAATTATGCTGAATGAAGGGGCATGCTCAAAGAATTGAACTTCTTTCATCTGCTCCTATTTTTCTATGTTTTTCTGTTTATTTTTGTTTCAAGCTATAAAAACGTTTGCGATCTCTGCAATAAAATCAGAGAATGCTTGAAATACTCAGCAGGTTTAACAACATCTGTAGGACACATACTGTGTTATTATTCCAGATCAATGTCTTTCCATTAGACTCTCTATTAGAGTTCTCTGCAATTTTCCAGTCTTGACACCTTTTACATCCTTCTTTCAATCTTTCTGCCTTTTGCAACTATAATTTTGGCTGAGAATTCCTCTTCCCCTTAAATATTTGCCTCACTTCCTTTCTGTTTCTTCCTTATGTGTCACGGTACAGTCTGTTGACTCCTCATTTTCTGTTAATTCCCTTTTCCCCATGTTCTACCGGGCTCCTTGATTAGGGCACCTGATTCCCATCTGAATTGGCAGCATAAAGACTCTGGCTTACATCTACTTAGCCAGTGTGGCAATGCACGTTCCGGGCTGTCAAGAATAGTGGACTCGAAGTTGCTTCGGGAATTCTGCAATTTCCTGTCCAGCTGAGTTTTGCCGGCCGTTTGCCACCACTCCGAGTCAGGATACGAATTCTGTCATTTTTGTGGGCAGCTGAGAACTGCTGGCTGTTTGCTGCCACCCCGAGCCAAGATACGAGTTGTCTGTCGTTGATTTTTTTGTCTGGTGTTTAGCTGAGTATTACAAGCTGTTTGCCGCTACTCCGAGCCAAGATACGAATTGTCTGTCGTTGTTTGGTTTTGTCGTCTCTTGTCCAGATTCAATTCCAGACTCCGTGTTCAAGTCTGAGTCCAAGTCCCAGCTCCGTGTCCGAGTCCATGTCTGAGTCCCGGCTCCGTGTCCGAGTCCCGGCTCCGTGTCCCGGCTCCCGGCTCCGTGTCCCGGCTCCCGGCTCCGTGTCCGAGTCCCGGCTCCAAGTCCAAATTCCATGTGCAAGTTCAAGTCCAGGTGTCACAAGGGGGTGCTGGGGAGCAGACCCAAATGCAAGACACAGACACTGAAGTAGTATGAACAAGACAATGTTTATTAAGAATACTAGGGAAGCCAAGGAGCGAAGACAAGATGACGAAGGATACAACCTGCGCCAGGACTTGGGACTTGGACTTGACTGGGAACTTGGGTCTTGGCAGGGAATCGGTACCTGCATCTTGACTTGGCTCTTGACTAGAACTCAGACTTGGCTTGAGTTGGAACTCAGACTTGCTTTGGCTTGGACACTGACTTGACTGGAAACTCAGGTCATGACTCGGAACTCGGGTCTTGGCAGGTACTCGGTACCTGGGTCTTGACCTGGAACTCGGGCTCAGCTTGACTAGACTGGCACTCCTCTGGGACACAGAGCCGGGACTCTTCTTACTGCAAACCACCAGCAATTCTCAGCTGGCCATGAAAATGTCAGAAATCGTACTTTACTCAGAGCAGTGGCAGACAGCCGGCAACTCAGCTGGACACAAAAGTGACTGAATTTGATAAACAGCCACAGGCACAGAAGCAACCGAGAGTCCGCGATACTTGGTAGCCCCGATAATGGTCCAGACTTCCCGCACTGACTGAGGTCACGTGTTTCTGGTAACTGGTTTCTGGTAACGAGCTTCTTGGTGTGGGTTTCTGATGCCGAGCTTCTTTGTGTGGGTTTCTAATGGGACAGTCCAGCAAAGGAATAGCTGGACCCCGGAGCTATTTGTGTTGCCAGCCCGAAACGAGAATCAGGTGCCTCAATTAAGGTGCCCAACGGAACAAGGGAAAATAGAAACAACCACACTGCGGGATCCACGGACCGGACTGTGACACCAGGCTCCATGACCAAGCTTCGGGTCCAGGTTCTCTGGGTTGTTGTCCAACGTTCACGTCCACGTAAGCATCTAATGCTCGTTCCCCGGCATTCCTTGCAACTATTAATAAACTCACTTCTGTTAATGCTACCTGCACTTGGATCTGCTTCCAGTGGTCCATTGTAACATCATGATACTTCTTATAGCTCGTTGACCAGACTTTCAATCATTTGGTCTTATGTCTTCATCTGTGGCCACAGTCCAAAATGATTGCTTTTATTACTGCTCTTGTTTCATTTGGAATATTTTGCTATATTGAGCGAACATCACCAATAGCCTGCCCTGGCCCAATCATATCGATGCCATGGGTAAGAAAGCTCACCAATGCCACTAATTCCTCAGGAAGTTAAAGAAATTTTGCATGTTGCCCTTGATCCTCACTAATTTTTATCCATGCTCCTTAGAAAGTAGCCTTTCTGGATGCATCACAGCTGTGACAACTGCTCTCCTAGTTTTTGCACGAAACTGAGTGGTAGACACAGCTCAGCACACCACATCACAGAAACCAGCCTCCCCTCCACAGACTCTGTTTTGGTAAATCAGCCAACATAATCAAAGACCCCACCCAGCCCTGACATCCTCTTTTCTACTCCCCTCCCATCAGGCAAAAAATATAAAAGCATGAAAGCACATACCAGCCTCAAAAGTAGCTTCTGTCCCACAATTATGATTATTGAGCAGTTCCCTAGATGGGCACTTGATCTCACAATCTATCTTGTTATGACCTTGCACCTTACTGTCCATCTGTATGCCACTTTCTCTGTAACACTACATCCCGTGTTCTGTTATTACTTTTCCCTTGTACTACCTCAGTGTACCGACGTGATGATATGATCTGTATGGATGGCAAGCAAAACAACGTTCTTCACTGCGCATATGACAACAATAAACCAATTTCAAAGTTCAAAGTTCAAAATTTATTATCTAAGTACACAAATGTCACTGTATAATACCCTGAGATTGATTTTCTTGCAGGCATTCACAGTAGAACAAAGAAATGGATA
This sequence comes from Hemitrygon akajei, assembly GCF_048418815.1. Classification (NCBI taxonomy): domain Eukaryota; kingdom Metazoa; phylum Chordata; class Chondrichthyes; order Myliobatiformes; family Dasyatidae; genus Hemitrygon; species Hemitrygon akajei. The sequence goes on from NC_133140.1 coordinate 48,337,708, forward strand.
TTAAAAATCTACCACTATAAAATGCAGAATGTTATTATGTTTACTTTCTCAGTTATGTTGAGGGTTACATGATGAAAAAGTTAGATTAAATTTTATAGAATGCATGGAATAGAGTATCTGCCAACCTGACTGAATATTTGGCACTCCTATGTTATTTACAAGGAAGCTATTCAGCCAGTAAGACCATGCTAGCTTCTGGGAGAGCAATCCTATTTGACTCCCCCCCCTCCCCCCACAGATGCAAAGTAGAGAACATCCTAACAAGTTGTTTCACTCCATGGTACAGAAACTGCACCTTGGCACACAGGAAGGCTCTACAACAGGTAGTCAAAACTGCCCAACACAGCACTGGCACCAGTCTACCCACCATCAAGAACATATATACTGAACGATGCCAGAAAGAGGCCAGCAGAATCATGAAGGATCCCACCCATCCTGTTTAAGGACTGTTTATGCCACCCCCATGAAGAGGCTACAAGTATCCACGCCAGGATCTCTAGAGTCAAAATCCTTTACTTGCCCCAAAGCCATCTGGATGACCAATACCTCCACTACATACATACGTATCAACTAGCATCACTTTATGTACATACAAGCAGTCCATGTTTGTAAAAGTTACTTGTACATTGTGTTTTATTGGATTGTTTTTATACATATTTATTGTGTTTTTTTAAAATCTTGCTCTTCATGTGTATTGTGTTTTGTTATGCAGCATCGGACCTGGAGTAGCGATCATTTCACTCTCCTTTACACTTTTGTACTGAAGAATGCCAATAAACAATCTTCAATCTTGAATATATGGATGGAGATGGACAGCTGACGTTTTGGGTGGAAACCCTTCCTATCAACTGTCCATTTCCCTCAGCATTCCAAGTAATTTGTTGATATATTTACTTTTAATCAGTTGATTGCATTCTTGCCTCTGAAAACTATTGGGCTGTTGTGGCTTCATATTCCACTACAGTCACTGGTCAAGAGTCCTGAGCAGCGCTATGCCATGACAGTATTAGATAAACCAGGGGTCTTTAAGATGAATATCAATATTCCATAACAAAAGAGAAAACAATTATGATTTTGACGATATTATATTAGTCCCTCCTTCGATATCATCAGAAAACCTAGCTTATCTGCGATTCCGTCAGGCGCCCCGATGCAACAAAGCGAACCAGAGGGAAATCTCGGATTTCCCCGGGAACGAGCGCGGGCGGGTGTCCGCGCGCCCTGCGGAGAGGGCGGGGTTTATCGGCCTGCACTGATTGGTGGAGGCCGAGAATAACTTACACGCGTCATGCCGGGCAGGTGAACGCGTGCTGCTGGTGTTGGCTCGAGCGCCGTGGTTGTTTTCTCTCCGGACAAAAGGCGCCGAGCCGAGCGGAGCGGAGGGGAGCCGCTGAGGGTGCGAGCCTGCTCTGCTTGGTGAGGGCGATCCACAGGGCATTCCTAAAGCTTTTCACTTTGCATTGTGGTGCAGGTAAGGCCATTGCGAATCGGACCTGAAAGTACAAAGGACACGTTTTATTTATTATGTGTGTAAGGAGGTCGGAGCAACGGCTATTGGTAAAGGGAGCTGGGTGAGCCCGTTGTCCGACCTCTGGCCCGGCCGTGTTGTGTTTGTTGTTTCTAATGTACGCTGAGGAGCTTGCACACTTGGCTATTGCGCCGCCGCTTTTGTCGGGAGTGAAGCAGCGGTATGTTGCACCGGGTTATTTATTGTGCCGAAAGGCTGACGGCCAGCATGGCGGAGCTCGGCTAGGCCGCGGGCTTCTGCAGTTTGGTCTCTTTGTAAACACTTGCTCCATCTGGGTTGGCCTGGCGTGTTTTATTTTTCCTCTCCGGCCTCACATAATCGGGAAACGTGGTGGTGGTGCGACACCCTGTGCTGAAGGACAGTGAAGTCTGACTGTGTGTCTAACGCTTCGGTTCTGCAGCGGTGATATGGAAGCAGTAATATGCCCTGATTATTTATCCACCCTGTGGAGTATAAAGTAATCTTGATATAGGACTCTCCCGGCGGTTTTGTGTATAGGCGAAAGATGCACGATGAGTGGGCTCTTTGTTTCTTATTGATATTTGCATGGCTTATTTTGCGTATACACACAGCGGCCTCTCGGGGGCCAACCCAAGGAGCATTCCCCCTCCTTGTTAAATGTGTTTTTATATATAGTAAGACTATTCTTGACTCTATAGTGGAATATAGTGGAATCGTGAGTGACAGACTTGGACGTTTCTTTTGCGATCGCTAGACCCTGTTAGACCCTGATTGGGCCTGCTTTCCTTTGCTTTGTGGTGAGACCGGTGTCGAGGCAGCAATGTCGCCTAGGTTGTAGCTAGAACTAGGCCTCAGTCCTCGGGCTTGCGTTGTAGAGAGGCGTCCGGGCTCGGTTTGTGGGGTGGGGGGTGGTGGCCTCTCTTGGACGGTGATGCCCTCCAGTGTTGGGTCGGTGGAATTACAGACTGGACTGCCGGGAACCTTCAACAAGCGGGACTTGGACTTAAAATGTGTTTTCTGTTGCGACTGTGTTCTCTCTTTTTACCCTTTCTCGTTAGTCTCAATGTCCGTGTATTTGCCCCTTGGCCCTAGAGGAACGCCGTCTCATTCGCTTATATCCATGTATGGTTTGAATGACAATTAAACTTGATTTTGATTTGAATTTACGGGGCTTGGCCTAGTGGCTTTTAAAACCATTGCTGATAAGTATTACATTTACTTACAGGGGTTAATACATGCAGCACTACATAATATTCAGAAGCAGCAGGTGCAAATTAGGCCTAGTGCTAAAGGATCCTTTTCTAAGTTGTCCCAATTCTAATTGTAATTCTAATTCTAAGTGTAAAATAGTTACTTGGCTCCTTTATTGGTCCTGACGAAGGGTCTCGGCCTGAAACGTCGACAGTGCTTCTCCCTATAGATGCTGCCTGGCCTGCTGCGTTCCACCAGCATTTTGTGTGTGTTCCTCTATCAGTGTCTAGGTTCAAGTTAAAATATAGACACTAGCTATGTGTTCATGACAATGGTTCTTGATACTTTACTAAAGGATGGACTAGATTATTGATGACTGAAGGGAGTGGGGAAGCAGCTAACATTTGCAAGGAGACACTTCATGGCAAAAATCTTAATCTACTTCCCCAGTTGAATTCTTTTGTGACTTAATTTTTACCATGTCTTACATATGTGTCATTTTCCTCTATTTCTTTTTAGAAATAGGAGTATTTTCCCACCAGTATCTGCTGTTTGTGGATTGGTCTTTCCCATTTCACCTTTGGTCTTGGTATTCCAAGGTGTGAGGCTATCTTCCTTGGTCCTTTTGTTATGCTGAAGCTGTTCTATCTAGTATACTGATTTATTCCATTGTTTCTAATGCATAGATTTGTTCCCATGGCATATTTTCTAGACAAGTGTTGTAAATGTTATACATTTAGTGTTCATTATTCCAAATAGAGTTGGGTGGAACAGAAGTACACCCTATCCTCGTTATATGCAGAGGATACCATCCTCGCAGTTGACGCATAGTATGGAAAATACATACTGTGAATAATTATTTAAATAGAGAAAATAGGGATGTGTTCTGGAGGGCTTCCTAAATATGTTTTATCTGTAATCTATTCAAATGTAAGCTATTCACATTTTCATACCAATATGACACAAAAGCAGTACCACAAGGCAACATTCATATTGTATTTCGGCATTGGAACACATAAGCAGAATCAACCTATCCTTTGCGGCTTTGAAATCTGGTGCAGTCTTTTCATCCTTATGCAAGTGCATTTCGGCATACGCTTCCAAAAAAGCCCAGTTTCGTCTGCATTAAACACCTGCTTTGGTGTGATGCCTAAAGGCTGATTTATACTTGTGCATTGCATCTACGCCGTAGGTATCGCGTACCATTTGTGTACCCTACGCTGAAGTTACTCGCGTGTTGCAGCGATGCAGACTGCAACAGCTGTGATTGGTCTGCTTGGTAGCATCGTATTTCTTACGCATTTCCGGTTGCTTCTTCTCTGCCATGTTTGTAGGCTGTGTGTACACAGATACAAAATAGATGAACCAAATCGTCAAATCTACCTGCCAACATGTGAAAATGTTTGAAATGCATTTCCTCCTCCATGTCTCTCACGAAGAAACTCAACACAGTGGCATAGAAACCCCACCGCCAACTAGCGTTTTGGCGCACACCAGCGCATGCTCGCTATGGCCTAGAGTGACACAGAAATGAAAATCAGTTGCGGCGTAGGCAATTCTCTACACAAGGAGAGGTTGGTAGAAATAGGTTCGACAGTGAATCCGCATTGTCTGAAAACGCATATAATGAGGATAGGGTGTATGCTTTTCCACTGAGGAAATAAACTGTTTTAACACTTTCCCTGTTTTGGGAGGGCTGATTATCACGTCATACTAATTGTGAGTAATTTTTTTGTTTAGGTCATTTACACTTAACAAATGGCTTTGGCCACCAGTCTTCTGTTCCTTGACAATGTACTGTGAATACCAGAACCCCAGTCCATTTGTAACAATGCATTTCCTAGAAGCTGTGAATACCAGTCCAGACACTGCTGGCACCCATGGGATGGATGTAATCAGAAGGTGTGAACTTTGTATGTAGCCTCAAAACAAATTATTGTCCATACAGTCAGCCCTGCTTATCCGCAAGTTCAGCATGTGTGAATTCAACCAACTACGAATCGAGAAAACCCGGAAGTGCTGTTCCAGCACTTGTTCGAGCATGTACAGACTTTTTCTTGTCATTATTCCCTAAACAATGCAGTGCAACAACCATTTTACATAGCATTTAAATTGTATTGGGTATTATAAGTAACCTAGAGATGATTTAAAAGTATACAGGAGGATGTGCATAGGTTATCGTGGATCGGGATCGAAAATTGTAAGTTCTCTAAGTAAGTTGGAACAGGTACATCTGGTATTATTTGGTGTCAGCTAGTCAAACGTTTGTCTTAGTATATGGTATATATTTTACCTTTCTATGCATATAAAATACTTAAGAACGTATGTTTCAGCACTGGGCTTGGCTTCCCATTCCGGAGTTCGATCCAGTGACAGATCGCTCCTGAGCGCGCTCTCCATTCATGCCTGGTTGATGTCGATGATCAAAAACTCAAAACCCAATAATTAAACCACTGCATTGCTTAGTAATAATTGTAGCTTTCATCAGGGCAGGGCCTTTCTCACTTTATCCTTTAAAATTGTCCTGATGGTTGACAGACTGTAGCCTAACGCTTTTCCAATGACCAATGGTGTTTCACCTCTTTCTGATCACTTTATTATTCCACTTTATTTTCAATTACGATTATTTTCGTGAACAGAAACACTATGGATTCAGAGCTCCGCTGCCAAGTCCCAATGTCTGCTGCACTGAGACAGGTTAAATAAGGTCTGGGGTTTCGCTGGATCCTAAGGTCCACCGTTTGAATAAGGAACTTGAGCATCTGCATTTTTTGGTATCCGAGAGGGGTCCTGGAACCAATCCCTCACGGATAAGGAGGGCCGACTGTACTTCGTAAATATGGATTGCCCTTCGTGTTTAGCAAATAAATAGAGCCCCACACTGTACCAGCAGACCTTTCCAATGAAAGCATCTTGGTATGATGATGCCTGCTGTACCTGGTTTTTTCAAATAAAGAAGCTGCTTTGTATCTACCAGTAACTCTCTCTGGTGATTTCATTCTAACAACATTTGTGTCAGGAGTGGGATACCACTCACACTTGGATCTGTTTGGGTCGGTGGTACACGGGAACATGAGGTATCATGAGCGTGGAGAGCTGAACTGATAGATATAAAAGTGGAGTGTGTGCGTGCATGTGTGTTTATGTAAGTTGAGGAAACTTTGCATGTTAATTTGGTGAGGCAGAGCGACCAATTGCGAAAGGTGGTTACTGATGGTTCGAGACGCCAGAGAAGGGGCGTGTATATTCGTTTGCGGAGCTGCATTTTAGTGTTTACATTTGCAACTGTGATGCAAAGGAATACGACAGGCATCATGAGTTCAGATGCTCAGAAGTGGCAGATTGTGGAATACATACTGTGGTTTTAAGTATGTGCTGTTTAACTAGTACACATCTTTTATATATTGTGTAGTGTGGGGATATCTCAGGGAGAGGTTTTACCCAGATAGATCTACCAGAATGGCACCTATTGAGGTCAGGCAACATCAGGTTGAGAACCCTGATGATCCGAGCCAGCCCTTGAACTTGATTACGACTATTCATAAGCCCTTCACCCCCACTCTTCTTCTCACCCCCGGGAGAAACAGACCATTTTGTCTGAGTTGCCCTCACTTAAAGCAGCCTGTGAGAATTCAGAATTCTGGCGTAAGTTTGAGAAAGTTGTTGAAATTCACTAGAAGCTCCCTAAAGATAGACAGACACGTGTTGGTAAAAGTGAAGTGCCCGAGGAATACGTGGGACAGGATGGCCCAGGGAGTGCAGGATGGTACATGTGCAACTATTGGGAATGCCTGCAATGAAGAAAGATGTTGCTTTTTTTAAAGGGGAGGTGAGGCAGCAACTGGGGAAAGGTGAGAGTAACTGGGGAGGGATAATGGCAGAGATTCAAAAAGCTGATAAGACAGCCATGGATTATGCAGAATGTAAATATCAAGCATATAAGGAGTAGTCTGGGTTGGATAATCCAGGGAGGGACGACCAAGTCTTCCTGAAAATTCTGAAGGAAGGCCTGAGCTCAGCTCACCAGGAAGTTTTAGATTTACGCATAACAGTGGGGTCGACCTAATCTGCGATAGTTACGTGGACCTGTGAGATAGACCGAAGAAAGTGCAAAAGAGTGGCTATAGTAGATGCAACTGCTGTGATGTCCCAGAGAGTTTGTTTTGCTTGCCGGCAGCCAGGGCACGAAGTAAGGAATTGCCAGATTAAACTTGGGAGGGTAAAAGAGTTGATACGCTACAGGTGTGGCCTATTGGGACATGGTTGGAGGCAGTGTCCAAAACAGAGGAAAGGAAAACAGGTAAACGTCACAGCAGACACACAGTCTCTCAATCCATCAGTGCCTAGTCTGACCAATCTGACTGTCGATCGGATCATAGAGCTAGTAAAGACGGCTCCTAGGTCAGAAAAGGGTGGGGTGGCAGGCCCCGCTGCCAGCACTGGTGACCCGTGGATGTACACAACAGCATCGTTAGAGGGACGGCAATGCAATGTTAGTGAACACGGGCATTGACATGGATAACAGACCCACCCTTGCCAGCAACCGGACAGGCCATTTATATTAGGGGTGTAGGAAGGAAAGTGGTGAAAGCAGAAAGAAGCGAGTCACAAATGCTTGAAATTGGGGGAGTGCAGCTTCCAGTGTATTTCTGGGTATGTCCAAATATCGAGGGCACTATCCTTGGAATAGACATCCTAAGGGAAGCAGGAGCTGTTATAGATTAGGGAAAGGGAGGAAATAATATGGTCAAGTTAGGGGCAGCGAGCGCGTACAACCAACAGCATACACAGCCTGGTTAGCATAGTTGCAGTTGCCCCGATCACTAGAGAATGGAGCCAGGATGGTGTCTATGGGTTACTTCATCAGTGGTTCCCAGCAGTGTGGGCTAGACACAAGCAAGATTGTAGTCAAGTAAAGATAAACCCAGTTAAAGTAGAAGAGTCTGTATTATCCCCATAAGCAGTACCCTATAAAAACTGATGCACTGACAGCTGTCTAGGGTATAGTGAAGGAACAAAAACACCCAGGGATAGTCAGAGACTGTGGCCACTACTAAAATGCCTAGGCGGCCAGTAAAACCCAGTGGATCATATCCATTAACAGGCTATACCACCCTTAAGATCAAGTTGAAATTGCATCCCATAGTGACGGGCCCTGCAACAATCCTGAATGGCTTGTCTCCAGAACATAAAGTATTTCCAGTCCCTCTGAGGGCAGACATTATTGCGAATAAGGCCGCAGAGGAACAGAAGGTAATTGAAATTGTGAGTGCGCAGGAAGAAACAACAGAAGCCAGTTTAGTAAAATTATATGAAGAGGTGGAGGCAGAAGAGGAGAGGTGGCAGACAAAAGGGGCAAAGGAGGGACCAGATGGGTGCTGGACACATGGGAAGGAAAGAGTCGCAGTGGCCCCACCATATACTGAATGGCCCCACCAGATACTACTGAAGTTATATCATGGGGTGATGCATCAGGGAAGGCACAGCATGATCACAACCCTCCGGCAGGGCTGGTGTGGCCAGGGATGGGCAGGGATGTTGATAAATTCTGCTGCCGTTGTATCATTTGTGCCCAGCCCTGGTAAGGGCAGAAAGCTACAGTTGGCAAATCAGCCTTGGCCAAGGGGACCCTGGGAAAACATCCAGATATACTTCACAGGGCCCCTGCCAAAAAGGGGGAAAAGCTACTGTCTAGTAATTATGGATCATTTCACCCAGTGGGTAGAGGCTTTCCCAACAAGGGACTGCACTGCCAGCACCACTGCATGGATCCTCCCAATGTGGGGAACCCCAGTCTAGGTGGATTCAGATCGGGGAGCACATTTCATAGGGAAAGTGATGAAGGAAATTTGCTGACTGCTAGGGATTCGACAACAGTTCCACGTACCCTACCAGCCGAAGTTCAGCGATGGTAGAAAGGATGAACCGAACAATGAAGAATGCGTTAGTCAAAGCGATAGCTGAGACAAGAAAGACATGGGCTGATGTATTACCAGGAATCCTGATGAAATTGCACGCAACCCCGAATCGCATGTTAGGTCTCAGCCCCTATGAATTATTAATGGAGTGAGCAATGTGATTCCCCTATGGGTTAATTATGGATTGCGGGGAGCCTGGGGCTTGCAGGGGTAGAATGACGCAATATGTGAAAGACCTTTGTAACCAACTTAAAAGTGTTGAAGGACGACCGAGCAAAACAACAGCAGCAAATCGCTGATCAGAGAGCCAGAGGGAAAGGGAAAGGAGGGCCAAGACTAACCCCATTTGTTGCGTGAGGGAGAAGCTAAAATCAGATGTATCAATATTACAGTGGAGTAAAGGGAGCTACAAAGGCATGACAGAGGAGCTGGTCAAAGTTGATTGACTTGCTGGAATAACAGCAGTGGCTGGAGTTTCTGCGAGCAGTTTGGATGGCACAAGATTAATTCATCCCTAAAGTAATTTACAGGGAGGATGAGGCAACTGAGTCTAATAAAGGAAGTCAAAACAGCAAAAAGGGCATACAGTTTAGCAAAAATTAGTGGGAATCTGATTGTGGACTTCAGGAAGGGTATGACGGAACACATACCAATTCTTAGAGATCAGAAGTGGATAGAGTGAGCTGCTTCAACTTCCTGGATGTCAAGATCTCTGAGGATCTAACCTGGTCCCAACATATCGATGTAGTTTTAAAGAAGGCAAGGCAACGGCTATACTTTATTAGGAGTTTGAAGAGAATTGGCATGTAAACAAATACACTCAAAAACTTCTATAGTTGTACCGTGAAGTGCATTCTGGCAGGTTGCATCACTGTCTGGTAGGAGGGGCCACTGCACAGGACCAAAAGAAGCTGCAGAGAGTTGTAACTCTAATCAGCTCTATCTTGGGTACGAGCCTACAGAGTGCCCAGGACATCTTCAGGGAGCAGTGTCTCAGAAAGGCGGCATCCATTATTAAGGACTTCCAGCACCCAGGGCATGCATTTTTCTCGCTGTTACTATCGGGTAAAGAAGCCTGATGGTGTACACTCAGCGATTCAGGAACAGCTTCTTCCCCTCTGCCATCCGATTTCTAAATGGACTTTGAATCTATGGACACCACCTCACTTTTAATATGCAGTATTTTTGTTTTTGCATGTTTTTAATCTATTCCAATATACCGGTACATAATTTACTTGTCTATTTTTTCTCTCTGCTAGATTATGTATTGCATTGAACTGCTGCTGCTAAGTTTGCAAATTGCTTGTCACATGTTGATGATAATAAACATTCTGATTCCGAAGGTTCAAAAAACCAGCAGAAGGCAACTTTTTTAAAAAAAGAAACGAGAGAAAAGCTGAAATATGAAGGTAGATTTTTTTCCCGATATACAGAATAAAAAGGGCAAGAATGAATATTGGACAGCTGGAAAATGGTGTTGGAAGAGGTGGTAATTGGGGGAGGCAAAGAAATGGTAGACGAACTCCATAAGTTTCTCTCTTCAGTGAGAGCAGGAGCGGAATAAATTGTGGATACATTTGTGATCTTTCAAGAAATTATAGGCTAGTTATCCTGAATTAAGTGGTTGGGAAGATGTTGAAATCATTAAGGATGAGGTTTCAAGGCATGGGAGGGCACATGATAAAAAATGCTGAAATCAGCATGGCTTCATTAAGAGAAAATCTTGCCTGACAAATCTGTTGGAATTTTTTTGAGGAAATAACAAAGGTGTCAGTGGATGTTGTCAAAGGTCTTCTAAAAAATCTTAAGTAAACAAGGTCAATGAGGATACTAAACAAGATGAGCCCTCTAGCATGGATAGAAGATTGGTGGGAGGTAAAGAGTGCGAATAAAAGCACCTTTATGATTGGATGCTGGTGAGTAGTGGTGTTCCACAGGGATCAGTGTTCAGACTGCTTCTTTTCACATTGTCAGGGATTTGGATAACGGAGTTATGGCTTTGTGGCCAAGTTTGAGGGCAGGTAGTGTTGAGGAAGCAAGGAGTCCGTGGAAGAACTTGGACAGATTGGGAGAATGGGCAGAGAAGTAGCAGAGGGAATACTGAATTGGGAAGTGTATGGCCATACACTTTTTGGTAGAAGGTGTAAAGATGTAGACTATTTGTCAAATGGGGTGCAAATTCAGAAATCAGAGATGCAAGGGGACTTGGGAGTCCTCATGCAAGATTCCCTTTTTAAAAACAAATTAACTTGCAGGTTGAGTCAGTTGTAAGAAAGGCAAATGCAATGTTAGAATTCATTTTGAGAGGACTAGGATATAAAAGTACAGTTGGCCCTCCTTATCCATGGGGATTGGTTCTGAGACCCCCCTGCAGATATCAAAAAAGCACTTATTTAATCTGGCTTAGTGCGCTGGTCTTTAGGACCACGGAACCCCGGACTTTATTTAACATGTTCAGAGTGGTGGACATTAGGACCTGGCAGTGCAGCTTTGAATCCGCGGTGTTTCTGTTCACGAAAATAATCACAATCACGTTTGGAAAATAAAGTGGAAGTAATAAAGCGATTGGAAAGAGGTGAAACGCCATTGGTCTTTGGAAAAGTGTTAGGCTACAGTCGGTCAATGATGTGAACAATTTTAATGGAGCATGTGAAAGGCCCTGCGCCGATGAAAGCTACAATTATTACTAAGCAATGCAGTGGTTTAATTATTGAAATACGTATGTTCCTTAAGTGTTTTATATGCATAGAAAGGTAAAATATGTACTATACTAAGAAAAACGTTTGACTAACTGACGCTAAATAATACTGGATGTACCTGTTCCGACTTCAAATCTGACTTAAAGACGGACTTGGGAACGGAACTAATTCATAACGGGCAGTACGGGACTGCCCGTACTTTTACGTCATTTCTAGATTATTTATAATACCTAATACAATGTAAATGCTATGTAAATAGTTGTACTGTAATGTTTAGGGAATAATGACAAGAGAAAATAGTCTGTACATGCTCAAACAACGAGTGCTTGAGAGAGAACTTCCGGGTTTTCCCGATCTGCGGTTGGTTGAATCCGTGGATAAGGAGGGCCGACTGTAACTGTAATGCTGAGGCACAAGGCATTGGTCATCCTGTACTTAGGATTTGAGATTGTTTAACAACATTTCCTGTACACAAGTGTAGATGAGAATGCATTAACTTGCACTAAATCCAATGCAGCAGAAAAAAGGAAAGGTAAAGAACAAAATAATAAAATCACAATAAATATAAATACATAAGATGGCTTGTATAACTTGACTGCATGTCCATGAAATGATGCTAGGTGGTACATATAGTGACATGAAATAAAGCTGGTGTTAGTGGGTGGAGGTGTTGATCAGTCTTCCTGCTTGAGGGAAAACCTTCAGTCCTGTTGAAGGGTTTCGGCCTGAAACGTCGACTACTTTTTTTCCCCATTGGTGCTGCCTGGCCTGGCTGAGTTCCTCAGCATTTTGTGTGCATTGCTTGGGTTTCCAGCATGTGCAGACTTTCTCTTGTTAGTGATGTGGCTTGTCGGGATGCTCTCTACTGTTCATCTGTAGAATGACTTGAATGATGTGCAAATTCCAGCTCTTCAGCCTCCTCAGAAAATGGAGACTTGGAGTATTGTGAGCAGTTTTGGGCCTGTTATCTAAGAATGGATGTGTTGGCATTGGAGAAGTTCCAGAGGAGGTTTGAGAATGATTCTGGAAATGAAAGGGTTAATGTATGAGGAGCTTTTGGCTCTGGGCATGTACATGTTGGAATTTGGAAGACTGGGGGGGGGGGTATCATTAAAAGATGTGGAGAAGATGTTTTCTGTAGTGAATCTGAGGGCACATTAGAATACAGTGACATCCCTGTAGAACGGTGAGCAGGAACTTCTTTAACCAGAGGATGGCAAATCTGGAATTCATTGCCACAGACAGCTGTGGGGGCCAAGTCATTTAAAGCAGATGTTAGTAAGGGTGTCAAAGGTTAGGGGAGAAGGCAGAAGAATTGGGGGGGGGGGGTAATAAATCAGCCATGATGGAATGGCAGAGCAGATTCGATAGGCTGAGTGGACTAATTTTGCTATGTCTTGTGGTCTTGTCTGTTTATCTGAACACCTAAATAGAGTTTTTGCTTTCACCACTCATTCAGACACTGCATTCCTGATTTTAACTGTCCTCTGTGGGAGTGAATTCTGTCCCTTGCCTCAGCCTGTGCCATCTGGTCATAAATATTTTTGCTTTGGGGGGGAATTAATGATCCTGCATGTACCCCTCTCAATTCTGAATGTCAGTTGTCTTCTCACAATCTATTGTTGCCCCAAGAAAATTTGACCCAATTCATTAGCTCTTCTGTAGCTGAAATGCTATAGGTAATATACCTTGTGAAACTCACATATGCACACTCTCCAGTGCAGTGACTTTCTTCCTCTAATTGATGACCCTAACTACATACTAATTATGTATTTGTACTTTGGCTTCCCTGCTCTTGTTTTTATGTCCTGGCTGGAATTTGTAGACATTACACCAAGGTCCTTGCCTGGTATTTCCTAGGCTCTACTGTTCATTTTTATCCTCGCTTTGTTATTGCAGTCACCATCTTGCATTTTTTAGGATATAATCTGCCATTGTTACACTCCTCTTACCAACTCATCAATATCTTTCTGTCTGAAGACTACCCCCCACCTCCCATTAACAGCTACACAAATAACTTGGCCATCTGCATACTTGCTATTGCATACTCCTGTGTTCACTTCTAGATCCTTGATGTACATAACCAGCAGCAAGCCTCTACACTTATCTGTTGTGTACTCAACTAGTTGCTGGTTTCCAATTGCAAAAATGATTATCTGTCTTTTATCAAAGCAATTCTGGATTCCTTGGATTCTTGCCTTTACAGTTCAAAGTAAATTTATTATACTACATATGTCACCATATAAAACTGAGAATTTTCTTGCAGGCATTCACGGCAAATACAATGAAACACAATAGAATCATTGAAACAAAACTGACTAGCAACCAATGTACAAAAGACAAACTGTGCAAATACAAAAAGTAAAACAAAATAACAAATTTAATTAATATTGAGAGCATAAGTTCTAGAGTCCTTGAAAATGAGTTGTTGGGTTGTGGAATCAGTTCAGTGTTGGAGTGGGTGAAGTTATCCACTCTACTTCAGGAACCTGATGGTTGAGGGGTAATAAACTGTTTCTGAACCTGGTGATGTGGGACCTCGGGCTGCTTTACCTCTTCCCTGATGGTGGCATCAAGATGGCCTGGACGGTGGGGGCCCTAGATTGAGCCAGGTTCCCTTTAGTATGCTGTTAAAGGCCTTAATGAATTCTGTCAATTACACTAGCAGTCAAAACCTGTGGTATCTGCTTTGAAAAACTTGATCAAGTTTAGTCAAGTTGTTTTTTCTCCTTGAAAGCCGTGTGTACTGACCTTGGTTAATTCCAGCCCCTCTAAGTGCAGATTAATCTTGTCTATCAGTATTCTGTCAATAATTTCACCACCAGATATTGCACTTGCTGTAATTACCTTTTGGTAAACCAGTTTTTCCCTTCAAGTAAAGGTACTGCAATTCTTGTCCTCCAGACATCTATACACATCCTGTGACCAGAGAAAATATGAAAATGTTCTCCTGACAATCCTCCCTTGCCTCACATAACAATATGAAATTTTGGATTTATCCACCTTTCAGATTGTCATGTGCCATTCAGCTAGGTCTATCAGAATCAGGTTTATTATCACCAGCACATGACGTGAAATTTGTTAACTTGGCAGCAGCAGTTCAATGCAATACATGATCTAGCAGAGAGGAAAAAATAATAAACAAGTAAATCAATTACATATATTGACTAGATTTTTTTAAATGTGCAAACAAATACTGTATATTTTTTAAAAAGTGAGGTAGTGTCCAAAGGGGAAGAAGCTGTTCCTGAATTGCTGAGTGTGTGCCTTCACGCTTCTGTATCTCCTACCTGATGGTAACAGTGAGAAAAGGGCATGCCCTGAGTGCTGGAGGTTCTTAATAATGGACGCTGCCTTTCTGCTCCCTAAAGATGTCCTGGGTACTGTGTAGGCTAGTGCCCAAGATGGTGCTGACTAGATTTACAACCTTCTGCAGCTTCTTTCGGTCCTGTGCAGTAGCCCCTCCATACCAGACAGTGATGTAACCTGATGCTCTCCACGGTACAACAATGGAAGGTTTTGAGTGTATTTGTTGACGTGCTAAATCGCTTTGAACTCCTAATGAAGTATAGCTGCTCTCTTGCCTTCTTTATGACTACATCGATATGTTAGGACTAGGTTAGATCATCAGAGACCTTGACACCGAGGAATTTGAAGCTGCTCACTGTCTCCACTTCTGATCCCTCTGAGGATTGGTATGTACTCCTTCATCTTGCCCTTCCTGAAGTCCACAGTCAGCTCTTTCGTGTTACTGACATTGAGTGCCAGGTTGTTGCTGCAGCACCATTCCACTGGTTGGCATA
This sequence comes from Hemitrygon akajei, assembly GCF_048418815.1. Taxonomy (NCBI): domain Eukaryota; kingdom Metazoa; phylum Chordata; class Chondrichthyes; order Myliobatiformes; family Dasyatidae; genus Hemitrygon; species Hemitrygon akajei. Next base: position 48,352,808 of record NC_133140.1, read on the forward strand.
TCTCACTCCTGTATGCCCTTGTCAGTACCTGAGATTCTACCAATAATGGTTGTATCGTCAGCAGATTTGTTGATGGCATTTGAGCTATGCCTAGCCATACAGTCATGTAGAGCAGGGAGTAGAGCAGTGGGCTAAGCACACACCCCTGAGCTGCACCAGTGTTGATTGTCAGTGAGGAGGATATGTTATCACCGATCTGCACAGACTACAGTCTTCTGGTTAGGAAGCTGAGGATCCAATTGCAGAGGGTGGTACAGAGGTCCAGGTTCTGCAACTTCTCAAATCAGGATTGTGGGAATGATGGTATTAAATGCTGAGCTATAGTTGATGAACAGCATCTTGATGTAGGTGTTTGTGCTGTCTAGCGGGTCTAAAGCTGTGTGAAGAGCCATTGAGATTGCGCCTGCCGTTGTGATAAGGCAAATTGCAATGGGTCGGGGTCCTTGCTGAGGCAAGAGTTCAGTCAATATAAAGGAGATCAATAATAATAAAGAAGCAAGCTAAATAAATTCAGTGGATCACATTATTATTGCGTTTATTGTTTTACTTGCAAGGGGAGATGTACATCCATCCAAGTTTCGTCTGGAAATACAGCTCCAATCTTCTGTTTCAATCAAGTACTTTTACACTTTAAATAAAGAAATGTTTAAATGTGGTGACCCAATTACCAGCACACTCGAACCGGCTGACAATTAGCCAGCGTGCAGGCACAAAGGCTAGGTCCGGAACAAAGGGAGAAAGCCTGAGGCGGTGTCTGTACGTGCCTCTCGAGGCATCCGGCGGGGGAGGGAGGTTTTAAAGCAAGACTGTGAAGTTGGAATAAACTTTATCTTTGACTGCAGTTTACCGACTCCGTGTCGTTATTTTAGCGCTGCGTGTAGCACACCGCTACATTTGGTGACCCCGATGGTCCAAACGTTTTTGGACCGGAGATGAACGACGCCGCATCTGTTCATGCGGTTTCCTTGAAACTGCCAAGCTTCTGGACGCTACAACCTCACCTATGGTTTCAGCAAGCAGAAGCCCAATTCCACGTTCGGCGGATAACCTCAGAGGACACACGTTACTACTACATGGTGAGCTCCCTCAACCAGGACACAGCGGCCCAGGTCGCGGAGTTCGTACAGTCTCCCCCGGCGGACGGCAAGTATACGGAATTCAAAGCCCTGCTCATAAGGACTTTCGGGCTCTCCCGCCGCGAGCGAGCTGCACGTTTACTGCACCTGGATGGCTTGGGAGACAGGCCTCCATCAGCTTTAATGAATGAGATGTTGTCTCTGGCCGACGGACACACACCCTGCCTCACTGCTACAGAACAGTGCTTAGGTTGCTCCATTCTGTAACATTCCTCTGTTATCTTCATCCTTGTTCACATATTTGATCTTTAGAAGTTCCATCCTATTTCCCCCCATTATCAAGCAACCCCTCTGGTCATAAAATATTAAAGAAAATAGTTTTGTTCCCATGTAACACAAACATATTTGTAAACCTTCTCACTCAAGCCAGCACCTTAAGATTTCGTAGATCCCATTTTATTACATAATTTACAGAAGTTAGAAATTCATAAGCCTTCAGTGTTACAGATGTATTTCTACTTTCCTTCCTTTTGTCATTTCATGACAACACCATAATCATCAAATATTAAGGTATGAGTACAGTAATCAATGATTTTGAATATTCCAATAATATTTTCAGAATTTCAGTTAAACAAAATTCTATTTTTCTAGTCCAGGTCACCAGCTACCCATTTTCAATGTACTCTTAGTCCTATACTACGCAATCACAAAAGAATAACAACTATTATTATACCAATGGTTATATCATAATGTGGGATAGTTGTCCATCATCCTCTTCTGGAGTGTTATAATTGAGAAAACTATTCTCTCGCTGCCTGTCATCAAAGAAAACAAAGTTTATTCCCATGTAACACAAATATACTTGTAAGTTTTCTCACCCAAACCAGCAAATCAGCTTAGGATTTCATAGACTCAATTTCATTATGTATCTTACAAAAGTTACAAATTCATAAAGACTTCAGGGCTGTTTCCACAGGATTTATCCACCTTTTTCAATAAGCAATATACATACAGCATGGAAACAGACCCTTTGGCTCAACTGGTCCAGACAAACCACAGCATCCTCACTGCTAATCCTAGCTGCCTATGTTTAGCTTACAACCAATGTGTACTTATCCCTCCATGTAGCTATCCCTATGCCTCTTAAATGTTGCAATGTACTTGCCTTGATCTTTTTCTGACAGCTCATTCCAGGTTTTTTGTAAAGAATTCCTGCTGTTGTCTGTAAGGAGTTCGTTTTCCCCATGACTGCATGGGTTTCCTCTGGGTGCTCAGGTTTCCTTTTTCAGTCCAAAGATGTGAAGGTTGGTAGGTTAATTGGCCATTGTAAATTGCCTCATGATTAAGCTAGGGTTATATCCGGGGTTGCTGGGCTGGGTGGCTTGAAGGGCCATAAGGGCCTATCTGTGCTGTATCTCGGTACAACAAATTTACCTCTAAAGTCTCTTATTTTAATCTTTCATCTTTTTGTATTTGTGCCTCTGATCTTGGACTCTCTTGCACTGGAGTGGGAGATTGCTTGACCATCCACCTTACTCATGCCCCTCATAATACGGTCACCCCTAGCCTCCCATACTCCAGGGAATATAGTTCTTTATCCAACACTCTATCACTTGGCATCCAAAAGTAAAGTATGAGCATTTATGCTGAGCTTTTTCTGTTTCAAATGATTTCTTTCAAGTAAGGTGCCATTGTCTCCTGTGCTATTCTATTGTAAGTTTATGGGATAAAACTTTTTAATATAGCTTGTAGAAAGAAAAGGTGCTAAAGTAAGATGGCTTTACTGATCTCCATTTCAACAGTTTATCCACATGAACAACAGGTGTTAAACCTTCTAATTATTACCTGTTACAAGAGAGTGGCGAGTGGCCAAGTGGTTAGGGTGTTCAACTAGCAACCTGAAGGCAGCGTGTGTCCTTGAGCAAGGCACTTAACCAGACAATGCTGAGGGTCAACCTTGTGATAGACTGGCATCCTATCCGGGGGCTGTCTCATACTCTCAGTCGCTTCATGCCACAGAAACTGGCCTGATGAGCCAGGACTTTGACTTTGACCCGATAGAAGAACCCACAGCAACCTTCCTTCAGCACTCTCTTGGAGTCTGCATCAGGGTCTCCCAATTACTCGTACAAGCATGGCTCTTATATACACATGCAGTCGCATACACTTGTTAAGCAATTGTGCAATTTCTTTACTTACCTAGCAACAGTAACGTAAGGTACTTATAAGGTAATTGGTCATTTAGCGAATCATTGTTCCTGCATGGATAGTTCCCGTTTACTTCTAAGAAACTGCATTAGGACATTGTCTCATCAGGCAGTTCTTTATTTAAACCTTGGTCTAGCAATTTCGAGAACAATGTCTCATGTTCAGAAAACAGTGTATAATTAACACCGCATCTTCTGGTGTGTCAGCAACCTTGAAATTACTCTTTAACCCCTTTAATTTCTTCACAGGTGCTGCAGTGAAGAATGGGTACATCAAGATTCCTGGAATAAATGGTGCTTTGAGGGTCAGCCTTTGAGTTGGCTTGCAGACTAGTTGTTTTGTGTAATTCCAAATAACCTCTGGCTGACTAACGTTTTACATAGTACAAGTATTTGTATGTTAATTAGGATTTTGCAATGTTTGATGTTTCATTACCTCCCATTTTGCCATCATTACTTGTCCTGTCGCTTTCATCCTCCATCTGGAATTTTGTGCACTTTTTGTCTGCGAGCGATTGAGCTAGCAGACATTCACTAGAGTTGATCATGAAATTCCAAGATTCTTTCACAAGAGTTGATTAAACCAGGAGAATAAGGGGTTCTTGGTGATGCTTATAACATTGCAGTTCAGGTATTTCTAGTGGCTGGAGAGCCTAGAATCGGGGAGATGCGGTATATCTGGATTGTATTTGTAGCTATATAGGACCTAAAATTATCAGGTTTTTACATTTTGTATTGATTTTGATTGCAATTTGTGAAAGCTTTTTTTTAAACTGGAGCGAATGATTCATAAAATTGGCTTTATTTGTCAATGTTCATCAAAACATGCAGTGAGGTATGTTGGCACTGTAAAGTGTGCTCATCAGTATACACCATGCTGGCTCTGACATCAGTCTTCCCTACAACCCAAGTGTTGGTCTGGTGAGGGAGGGGGTGATTGCGGTTCTTCTGTCAATTTAGTACTACATGAAGCAATATACGCCTCAATTTGAGCATTGGAGTTTACGTAAAATTTGTCTTGGATTTAAATGCAGAGTCCAAGGCCTTTGAGTAGTGGATGCTGTTTTTCTCTCCCCCCCCCCCCCCCATAGAGCTTAGACCTAATTAAATGCAGAGGACATTATACTTTGGTCCACTATTGGCAATGTTCTGTCTAAGGTGTTCATGCACATCTTTGTTACTAATGCACAAAGGGATTTAAACTACACACAAAAGGTTGTTGCCCTCTATCCTGTTGGATATATTTCATGATTTCACAATCACATTTCTGATGCGAGCAATGTTGACAACATGGAGTTGGTGATGATTTGTCTGCAGATTTTAGAATTGGCTTATTTGTAGTGTTTTTAATAGAAATTATTCAGTGTCTGCATGTTGTCACTGGGCAAAAAAATTGCACATTTTTTTGTGCACATTAAAGAGTTATCAATGAAACTTTGGTTTTAGTCACAGACTAGAATTCATAACATGATTCTTAAAGCATTCAGAGAGAAGTTGGGGCAGAGGAGATTCAATGCCCATACAGCTGGCCAAGGTGCAAGATTGGATCACTGGATGCCAAGCTGATTTGTAGAGCTTGAGAGTGACTTCAAGCTGGGTGGTGAAATCTGGGCCCAGAGCGAGTCACTAGATGGCATGGTTTAGCTCCTGAGCCCTTCGCAGTAGCTGGGTCCTAGTGCAAGGTTAATCTGCTGTTTAGACAGTTTAAACATAGACTCAGATCAGAAGCGACAGCTGATTTCACTCACTCTCCACAATGTCCCTCTCCTCTCCAGGGCAGCGGAGCATTTTGCTGTTCTGTTTGGTCAGTTTAACTGCTGGCACGGAGACTGAAAAGACAGGGTGTTGGGAACCAAGGCAAGAGCCCATTTTGCTTGCTCTGTTATATTCATCTCAAGTCAACTACACAGCTGCTGTTCTCTGCCCACTAATATGAACTGATAAATGAGGTTTTGGGCTTATTCCATGCCGCTCTGGGGTTCAGGTCTGAGAACTTGATTTGGCTTGGAATGTTCACTTCAATTGTTATGTGATTTATTTTTTCCTTGTGCATTGGGTGTTGGACTTATTTTTTTTCCCCTTTTAATTGGGTTATTTTCTGTTTCTTATGACTAACTGTAAGCAAACAAATCTCAAGGTTGTATAATTTATATATTGATAATGTACTGTGAATCTTTGAGTAATGGGTCTGCTAGAGACTGACTGTGGCATTGCTGTTAAGTCCAATTTCAAACTGCAGAGGAAAGTGTTAGGTCCCAACGAAGATAGTTTCCCCACCACTTTCTAGGGTAAGATGGTGTTGAATATTGAACTGAAGTTTATAAACAGCAATCTGACGAATGTGACCCCAGGTGGGACAGGACAGAGTGGAGGGCAGAGGCTATTGCATTGTCAGTGGATCGATTTGAGCAATAAGCAAACTGGAAAGGGTGTGATATAGCTGGGAGAAAGGCTTTATGTGTTTCATAACTAGCCGCTCAAAGCGTTTCATAATGGTCAGACTGTGTTGCACCACACCATAGGAAGTTTGTGAACCCTTTGCAATTTTTTGGTTTTCTGCATTAATCACTCAAAATATGGTCTCATCCATTGTTGTAGAGGTGCTCTGCCCTATATATTAAAGACGGTTTAGCTAGCACTAAAGAGGTAGTTGAGGCCCCTGGTCCTGATGGAATGCATCCCAGGGTACTGAAAGAAATGGCAGAAGTTATACTAGATACAGGCTTTGGTGGTGATTTACCAGAATCCTCTGTACTCTGGGCAGGCCCTGGGGGATTTGAAAGACAGTGAATGTCACAAAAGGCAGGTAACTATAGGCCAATTTGTTGTTGGCGGGGGGAGGGAATGCTTGAAGCTATCATTAAAGAAGAAATAGCAAATCTGGAAAGGAATGGATCAATCAAGCAGATGTAGCATGGATTTGGCATGTTTGACAAACTTACTGGTACTGGAGTCATTTGAGGATATAACGAGTGCAGTGGATAGAGGGGAACAGGTGGATGTTATTTACTTGCCTTTCAAGAAGGCATTTGATTAGGTGCTGCTTAAAAGACTTGTCCATAAGATAAGGGTATATAGAGTTGGGGGTGATGTATTAGCATGGATAGAGGATAGCTTTTCTAACAGAAAGCAGAGTTGGGGTATACGAGTGTGACTCTGGCAATCAGTGGTGAGTGGTATACCACAGGAATCGGTCCTGGGCCTGCAACTGTTCATAGTATACATTAACAGTCTCGAAGAGGGGACAAAGTGTAGTGTATCTAAACTTGCTGATGCTACTAAGTTGAGTGGAAAAGCAGACTGTGCAGAAGGTACTAAGTCTGCAGAGAGATGGGTTAAGTGAGTGGGCAAGGGTCTGGCAGATTGGAATACAACATTGGTAAATGTGAGGTCATCCACTTTGGAAGGAAAAATGAAAGCAGATTATTATTTAAATGGTAAAACATTGCAGCATGCTGGTTTGCAGGTGTAGGAGGCTATCAAGAGGCCAGTGGAATGTTGGCCTTCATTGCTAGAGAAATTGAATTTAAGATCAGGGAGGTTATGGTGCAACCATACAGAAGTACCGGTGAGGCTGGACCTGGAGTGCTGCGTGCAGTTGCGGTCTCCTGACTTGAAGTATATACTGGCTTTGGAGGTGGTGCAGAGGAGGTTCACCAGGTTGATTCTAGAGATGAGGGGGTTAGCCTATGAGGAGAGATTGAGTCGCCTGGGACTGTACTCACTGGAATTCAGAAGAATGAGAGGAGATCTTATAGAAACATATAAAATTATGGAAGGGATAGGTAAGATGGAGGCAGGAAAGTGGTTTCCACTGGTAGTTGAGACTGAAATTAGGGGACATAGCCTCAAGATCCAAGGGAGTAAATTTGGGATGGAGATGAGGAGGAACTACTTTTCTCAGAATGGTGACTCTGTGGAATTCTCTGCCCAGTGAAGCAGTGGAGGCTACCTCACTAAACAAGACTAGGTTGGATAGATTTTTACATAGTGGGGGAATTGAGGGTTATGGAGAAAAAGCAGGTAAGTGGAAGTGAATCCATGGCTAGATCAGCCACGATCTGATTGAATGTCGGAGCAGGCTCGATGGGCAATTCCTGCTCCTATTTCTTCTACCATGCCTCTGTCAAAACGACTTTCAAAGGACCTTGGAAGAATTGTCTAGATGCACTAAGCACAATGTACAATGCTGTAGTAGGTTTTTTTTATATAAAAAAAAACAAAGGCAATAGCAAAAGACCTGCAGAAATTTCTAGAATTTTCTGAAGTCTCTGTTCATGTGGCCACTATAAGGAAAAACATTGAACAGGAATGGTTGGCTCGTGGAAAGACACCATGGAGGAAACCACTGATCTTCAAATAATTAAAAACAAAAAACATTGTAGGATATCTCAAGTTTGCAAATGACCACCTCAGTGTTCTACAATGCTTCTGGGACAATGTCTTGTTAAACTTCTGTCTCACCTGTCCACTTTTGGTAGAAGTGCACACTGCTGTGCTTGGAGGGAAAAATGCACACACAACCTCATCCCAACTGGGAAGTATGTTAGAAAGCACATCATGGTTTTGGGCTGCCTCGGCATGGACAGCTTGCAATAGTTGAGGGACAATGAATTGAAAATTGTTTTAAAGGCATTTTACAGGAGAATATCAGGGTAGGATTTGTCACCTGAAGCTGAACAGAAGTTGGATGATGCAACAAGACAATCTGACATGAGTAAATCAACTACAATGTGGTTTAGAATGAAGAAAATTTGTTTTGGAATGACCAAGTCAGAGTCCAGACCTTAACTCCATTGAGATGTTGTGGTGTGACCTGAAGAGAGCTTGTTCATGCAAGGTGTGTGTATGTGGCCTCCATCAGTCGTGGTCGACCACAGGTACTGTGCCTCTGGTAATCACTGTTGTCAAACTGTGTCGACTGTGGCTTGAGGCCGATTGGAACGGTAGGCTCTGCCACAGTTGCTGCATTTGTAGGGCATTGTGGAGTTGTTGTCTGCTGTGCTCTCCATTTAGCTCTCTGCTCCTCAAACTGTTTGTGTAAGGTATCCCAGAAATAATTGATTATCTTGAACATTTTTGTATGGAGAAATGGTCTAAAGTTCTTCCCTGCTGTTGTGCAAGTCTAATCAGCTACAGGAAATGTTTGGAGGTTTTTGCTGCTGAAGGAGATTCTACTAGTTATTATAAGAATTCACATTCTTTTTCCCAGTCTGGACTGTGAATGATTAAACAATGTGTTCAATAAAGACATGAAAAGTACAATTGTATGTGTTGTTACTTTAGGTGGAATGTGTTTCTCTTTAATTGGGACTTGCATGATCAGTCCACATTTTATGAGTAATTAATGTAGAAAACAAGGTAATTACAAAGGGTTCACAAACTTTTGTAATTACATGATTGAAGAGGACATCCTTTGAGATATTGCCTGGGGTGGAGTCTTTCATTTACAAGGATAGTCTGAATATTCAAAATTTGTTTTTATTGAAATGAAATAGACTAAGGACCGGGGTGAGGAGGGGGGGAGAAACACCTGATTGAAGTTTATGAAACTAAAGGGAATGGATGAGTTGGATAATAAGCCATTTTACACTGTAGCAGATGTATACAAAACCAGAAGGAACTTCATGGTAAGGTGATAAATGGGGGATGGGGTGGAATTGTCACTCTTCATAAATATAAGAGGCAGTTAGAATCTGGAATATGTTGCATGAGTGTTGGTGAAGACAGTCAACATTGTTTATAGATGATCACTTTAAGGCATGTAAGGCTATGAGCCAAATGCTGGAAATAGGATTTGGTATAAAGTTCAAAGTACCGTAGATTCTGGATTAAAAGCCGCTACTTTTTCCCCACATTTTGAACAGCTTTGAACTCTGCGGCCTTTAATCCAGAGCGGCTAATACATGGTTTTTTTTCATGCCGCCTCGTAAACATTTTGCCTCGTAACAGTAGACCAATAAAATTGATGAGTAGTTCACAGAGCTCCAATGAAATTGTACGATAAATCAAGCGCACTTTCACAATTAAATTATTGTAAACCAGTCATTTGTACTCACCCTCATCAACATGGAAAACACTCGAAGAAAAGCACATCAGACCCGAGCACATCAGACCCGAGCGAAAACGCTGCTTTTAAGTTAAAGGCGATCAATAACTTTTCCTGGTAGGCTGCAGTATATATATTTTTACCAGTCGCTAGGAGATATTGGAATGTTGTTCGTGCTGTTCAGTAAAAAAGTACTGTAGATTCTGGACTACAGAGCGCACCTGATTAAAAGCCGCTGGCTCTAATTTTAGAAATAAAATCAATTTTTTAATTGTAAAGGCCGCACCGGATTTTAGGCCGCACCGGATTTTCGGCCGCAGGTGTCCCACGTTGTAATATGAGATATTTACACAGAAAGATATTACACGTGAGGATTTTTTAACTTTTAATTAAATCCATATGGTAACAAAAACAAATACATATTGCAAATGCTTTTTTTCGAACCGTGCCCGTAACGCGGCTACTTTTAAATATACGTTGCGTATACTTCTTTACTGAACAACATTCCAATATCTCCTAACGACTGGTAAAAAATATATATACTGCAGCCTACCAGGAAAAGTTATTGATCGCCTTTAACTTAAAAGCAGCGTTTCGCTCGGGTCTAATGCCCCCTCCTTCCCGTTTATCGCAAACTGGTATATTTCCCACAAGACGCGGCGAAACCGGGTGTGACGTCATAGCATCCCGTGATGTAGTACAGAAAACAAATATAGTTAAAACTCTTCTAACTTTAACTAGAAAATGAATTACTAAGCGAAAATATTATAAACTAAATAACAGCCATAAGGCAGCACAATGCTTCGAGTGTTTTCCATGTTGATGAGGGTGAGTACAAATGACTGATTTACAATAATTTAATTGTGAAAGTGCGCTTGATTTATCGTACTATTTCATTGGACCTCTGTGAACTACTCATCAATTTTATTGGTCTACTGTTATGAGGCAAAATGTTTACGAGGCGGCATGAAAAAAATCATGCATTAGCCGCTTCGGATTAAAGGCCGCAAAGTTCAAAGCTGTTCAAAATGTGGGAAAAAAGTAGCGGCTTAAAATCCGGAATCTACGGTATATGCAACGTAATTTGTGTTACCGATACGTATGTATATTTAAAAGTAGCCGTATTACAGGCACGGTTCGAAAAAAAGCATTTGCAATATATATTTGTTTGTTACCATATGGATTTAATTAAAAGTTAAAAAATCCTCACGTGTAATATCTTTCTGTGTAAATATCTCATATTACAACGTGGGACACCTGCGGCCGAAAATCCGGTGCGGCCTAAAATCCGGTGCGGCCTGTACAAGTAAAAAATTGATTTTATTTCTAAAATTAGAGCCAGCGGCTTTTAATCAGGTGCGCTCTGTAGTCCGGAATCTACGGTACATGGTCATCGTATACAACATTCATTTTCCTGTGGACATGTTCAGCAAATCTAGAATAGTAACTAACTGGATCGATAAAAGATCAACCAGAGTGCGGAAGATGACAAAGTGCAAATGCTAATACAGGTGTCCCCCGCTTAATGAATGTTTGCTTTACGTCACTTCGCTTTTACAAAAGATCTACATTAGTAACCTGTTTTCACATTACGAAGAGGATTTTCACTTTTACAAAAATTTTTCCCATATAAATTAATGGTTCTTCGCTTTACGCCATTTCGGCTTAAGAAAGGTTTCATAGGAATGCTCTACCTTTGTAAAAAGGGGGGGGGGGGCACCTGTATAAATAATGAGGACATGAGGTTAATGAAAGAGCCCTTAAAGTGAGATCATTGATTGTGGGAACATTTCAATGATGGGGCAAGTGAATGTAGTTATCCCCCTTCTGTTCAAGAGTCTGGTAGTTGAGGGATAGTAACTGTCTTGAACCAGTGGTGAGAGTCCTGAGGCTCTGTACCTTCTACCTGATGGCAGTGAGAAGACAGCATGACCTGGGTGGTGGGGATCTCTAATGGATGCTACTTTCCTATGACAGTATTTCATGTAGATGTGCTCAGTAGTTGAGGACTTTACCAATATGTACTAGGCCAATCCACTACCTTTTTTGTAGGATTTTCCATTCAAAGGCATTGGTATTTCTATGCAGCCAGCCAATACAGTTTCCACCACTCATCTATAAAAGTTTAGTCTCTTGCGTATAGAAGTTTTAGATGTCATGCCAAATCTCTGCAGACTCCTAAGGAAGTAGAGGTGCTGCCATGCTTTCTTTATAATTGCACTTGCATGCTGGACCCAGAACAGGTCCTGTGAAATAGTAACATGTAGGAATTTAAAGTTGTTAACTCTCCACCTCTGATCCTTTGAGACTGGCTCACGGACCTCTGGTTTCTTTCTCTTTAAGTCTATAATCAGTTCCTTGGTCTTGCTGACATTGACTGAAAGGTTGTTCGGCCAAATTTTCAATCTCCCTCCTATATACTGATTCATCACCAACGTTGATTCAGCCCACAACAGTGTCATCTGCAAACTTGAATATAGCTACCTGTTGCTCTGGTAGGCATATTGGAGCAGATCTAAGTTGCCTCTCAATCAGATGAGAAGTTTCATCACAAACTCTCAAAACACTACTTCACTGTGGTTGGAAGTGCAACTGGACGATGTTTATTAAGGCAGGTCACCATGCTCCTCTTGAGCATTAGTATAATTGTAGCCTCCTTGAAGTAGATGGGTACCACACATTGCCGAAACAGGTTAAGGATCTCAGTGAACACACCAGCCAGCTGGTCAACATAAATCTTTAGTAGTTTTGAGTTTTTTTAAAAATTGGAACTACAAAATATGAAAAGCATGTCTTGAGTGTAAGGTGCAGTGAAACTTGCCTCAAGGACATAGGTTGATGGAATATCTAGGTAAATTAAAATTGAAGTAAATGTCAAGTGATCTAGATTGAAAAGACAGATGTAAGCCAAGTGCTACAATTCTAATGGGCAGAAACCAACACTTTGAAATTTTGTAGATATCTTTATAGTAAGATGAGTTAACAGAAGTTGTGTGTATGTGAGAGTATAAATTTAGCTCTCCTTTGAGGATTATGATCAATTCCTTTTTGAAAATTGAATTGCCTGTGATTTCTGGTGTGAACTTGATTTGCCATTATATTTTTTAAAAAAGGCTTTGTAATTAAACTTCAGTAGCTGTAAGTAAGGAAACACGAAAGTCTTTTTAATATGCAACAATTGGTTAGGCTTTAGGGTTTAAAAAGTTCTTCTATCATGAAGGTTTTTCAGAATCGTTTTGGATGACAAGATGGGTATATTTAGACTACTTGCACAGTATTCCCTGATTGCTAGCGAGTCCAGAACCAGAGGTCACAGCCTCAAATGAGGTGTGCCATTTAGAACTGGGATTGGCAGAAACAATTTCATCTAGAAGATTTAACCATAATTGTGTTGAATATTTCAGAGATGGTCTAAGTACCGTAGATTCCGGATTATAAGCCGCTACTTTTTTCCCACGCTTTGAACAGCTTTGAACACTGCAGCCTTTACTACGGTGCGGCTAATACATGGTTTTTTTTTTCATGCCACCAAAAACATTTTGCCTCGTAACAGTAGATCAATAAAATTGATGAGTAGTTCACAGAGGTCCAATGAAATTGTACGATAAATCAAGCGCACTTTCACAATTAAATTATTGTATATCAGTCATTTGTACTCACCCTCATCAACATGGAAAACACTCGAAGAAAAGCATTGTGCTGCCTTTATGGCAGTTATTTAGTTTATAATATTTTTGCTTAGTAATTCATTTGTTAGTATTTTCTAGTTAAAGTTAGAAGTGTTTTAAGTATATTTGTTTACTGTACTACATCCCGGGATGCTATGACGTCACATCCGGTTTCGCCGCGTCTTGTGGGGAAAATACCGGTTTGCGATAAACGGAAAGGAGGGGGCGAGCACATTAGACCCGCACGAGAACGCTGCAAAGCATATGATGCAGCTTTTAAGTTAAAGGCAATCAATAACTTTTCCTGGTAGGCTGCAGTATATATTTTTTTACCAGTCGTTAGGAGATATTGGAATGTTGTTCGTGCACTGTTCAGTAAAAAAGTATACGCAACGTAATTTGTGTGTTACCGATACGTATGTATATTTAAAAGTAGCCGTGTTACAGGCACGGTTCGAAAAAAAGCATTTGCAATATGTATTTGTTTATGTTACTATACGGATTTAATTAAAAGTTTAAAAAATCCTCACATGTAATATCTTTCTGTGTAAATATCTCATATTACAACGTGGGACACCTGCGGCTTAAAATCCGGTGCGGCTTGTACAAGTACAAAATTGATTTTCTTTCTAAAATTAGAGCCTGCGGCTTTTAATCAGGTGTGCTCTGTAGTCCGGAATCTACGGTATTCTTCACAAGAGAATTGGAAATTGCAGCATATTTGGGAATGTTTGTGGAAATGTATGGCTACTTGTATGAAGTCCAAGATGTGTAAATATTATTCATAAATGGTATTTCAGGGGCTACTGGTAATCTAGTGTACATCCAAAGGTTCTTTCAGTCTTCCTAACAGCCCTGATTGATCTAGAACAGGGGTGGGCAAACTTTTTGACTTGTGGGCCACAAAGGGTTCTAAAATTTGACAGGGGGGCTGGACCAGGAGCAGATGGATGGAGTGTTTTGGTATTACACCTCATAAGAGAAAATAAAATATCATGGGATATGTAGAAAACATGTGCTTTAATTTCAATTGAAAATGAACAAATGCATTACAACAAAATGTCTTTGAAGTCCCATGGTATTTAGCTATTTATTGAAATGACTTTTAAAACACTGAAAATTAAATGAATGAAATACAGCTTTTTTTTAAATAGTAACAGTTATTATTTTAAAGCACTGAAAATTCTGTTATCCTTCAAGATATTATCATCATCACTCTCCTCCTGACTCTTTATTTCAAAAACGGTAGGAGATGCAGGTCTACTTGTCCTGCTCCTTCTTATTCAATTGTCCCCTGTGCCAAAACTCAACAACGACCAACACAAGGACAGAACAGTGACAGCGCGCCAGTATGCGGAGCGCGTTATTTGATCTGGAGCGCATTTTTTATTTTGAGAACGTACGTGCACCTGCGCACTACTCATGTCCATCACTTAACAGAAATGACATGTAACATGTAAGGCTTATTGAAAAAAATATTTTCAAATGCATTTTTTACATAACACAACGAAGAAACTTATTTTTAATTTTAGTGGGAACAGTGTTGTTGGTCTCCCTTTTTAGCCAGCGCATCAAAGTCTGGATTTAGTTTTGTTGTGGCAAAAACGCCAGAATTGCGGGGAAAAAAACGTTAACAAGGTTTATTAATATAATTTCATCAAGTTCTGCGGGCCGGATTAAAAAGCTTAACGGGCCATAGTTTGCCCATGCCTGATCTAGAACATTCAGTAGATGACTGGTGTTTTTAGTGATAGGCTAGAGGGATTGGGGTTAATACTTTCCCTAATGCTGAGCTGAAAGTTCGCTTCCTCGTAAGAGGATTTGGGCAAAGATTTATTCAGTTTGTTCTATTTGGTCTGATCGGTATGGAAAATATTTATAATGTCAAAATTGAAGAGATTAGTTTATTTCATTTATATAGTGAGTGTTTCATTTGTAAATGCATCTAACTATTTAACCTGGTTTACAGTGAATGGTTGGATTGAAGTATGCTTTGCTAAATTATTCACTAGAAATTATTGTGTGGAAAAGGGTTAGTTAGGTGGTTGTTTGCCCTCAACAATTTCTAATACCTTTTTTGCATGTATAGTTTGCTAGGTTTTTGGTTTTGGTGATTTTTAAAATTGAATGGTAGGCCTCCTGCCTTTGCACTCGTAAATCATGACCAATAGATTTCTTGAAGGGGTTGGGTGCAATTTGTGTTCATTTAGTAGCTCTATAATGTTGCATGTGTTGACAAGTAAAATCTGTCACCTAAACTTCAGGAACACTTAAGATATATAGATTAGATAATATTACACAATTGGTACTGTCATTTCAAGCATTTGCTCTAAAGAGCCTTATTTTTAATTGCAACCAGTTGTGTGCTCTTTCACAATACTCCATAGACGTGAGTGCATAATATTTTGCACTTTTAACCAGTATGCTTTAATCACTTGGCCAGTGATTACTGGTCTTGCCAGTTGTATTTTTTCCCCCCAAAAAGAAAAGTGGCCAAATCAGGTTGTTTTCTAACATTGCTCTATTCTACAAAAGTAGTACCTTAGTTTTAAAGGAAAGTCTAGATCTCTTTCAAGGCAGTTAATATTGCTGATGGTCAAAGCATTGACTTGAAAATATTAAATTTTCAGCATTTTTTTTTTAAATTTTGAAGGATTGCTTAATGAGGTTGTCAAGCTGAGGTGATGCCTAGATCCAAGTAGAGCTGAGAGGAGCAAGTTTTGCATGGTGTGTTAATATTATGAAGAATGATGCATGGGAATCTAGCCAAGACTGCATTGGAATTGTGACATCTAAATGTGGTGAGCTTGGTTGAGGGCTCCTTGAGGGGCAGATGAGACTAGAGATTCTGATCCATTGCCTTGGTAATTGCACAGCTTTGGTCAAGTTATCTGCATTAAATGGACATGTTTTGCTTTCCCTTTGAAAGTTCTGGTCTATTATGTTAAGTAAATCAGTTCTGATATTGTATTTTATGTTCTTCAGTACCACCTGTAGGAGGTACTGCTTTTGTGTTCAGTATAACCAAAATGAGTTACCAGTGCTTGTGTATAGAAGGACAGCTTGTTGGCTTGCATCATTAACATAATGGGGCCCTAATCCTTTTTTCATTTGTGTATTCTATTAAAATTGCATATCTATGTGGAAAATTTGTTGCATGTTTATTGGCAAATCCACAGCTTTCTGTTCTCAAATTCTTTGACTTAACTGTACTTTCCTTAAGCACTTACAAATTTGGATATTGATATCTGATCAAAAGTCAATTTGGCTAGTCTTGGCATTTATCTGTGCAAAACCACTTTGCCCTTTCATTTATAAAAAAAAAAATTCTCTTCCATTTTAATAACAAGCTCTCTCCTGATCTGTTGTCATTTCCCAGTGTACTAGGTTCTGTCTTTCAGTGATCTGGATTTCTATCCCAGAGTTATTGTCCTCCCTGTAGTGGATCTCAACATGCTGGGTATCAGCAGTATTTTTGCTTTTGAGGTTTAGTTTCTTGGTTGCTGAACTAATTCAGAAAGATTGGATGCTAAGTATCACAAAGTCAAAGGAAACTCTCAACTTGACCACTGTTCAGTGAGGTGTAACCCCAGCTGGTAGCTTGTTTAAAAGATCATAACTAAAACTGACATTAGTGTTTTACTGCTTTGTGGAAATTTGCTTCTTGCAAGGAGGAAATTGCTACCACTTAAACTCTCCCATTTTCAGCATGTGACTGGTTAGTGGAGTGATTCACATTGCTTGGATTATTATGGCCAGTTTAACACTTGTCATTTCCACTTCAAGGCTAATGTGAAATGCACCAATCGTTTAAAAAAAAAAAAAAAAAAAAAATCAATCAATCCTGGAAAATAAGTGTAATTTCATAAATTGGCACGGTTCAGTTGAATGCATAATAGATTTTTTAAAAATAGTATATTCCTGTGGGCTGAGGTGTATGCCATTCAGTATGGTGAAGAGTAAATTCACATCCTAAAGTTACAATAATTTTTATAACAAAGAATTGTAAATTATGCTGGAAATAGTCCGCATATTAGACAACATCAGAATGCTTTGATCTTCTGTAGAACTTTTAATAAAAAAAAAGTTGGGAAGGATGAACATTGGAGTAAACAAGTGAACACTTGAGATGGAAGTGTTCATCCACAATAGAACATTGAATAGAACATTCTACAGAAAGGTTGGTAAAGGCCAATGAATAAAGTGTGTTACTGGAATATAGGAGAAAATCTGAAACACCAGGAGATACAGGAAATGAGGCTGTAGTACCGAAGCCTATAATGTGACTGATCAAAAGCATAGTTCCATGAACACTAGGAAATTCTGAAGTGGCAGGAAACTGGATTTATTTCTGAATTGATCAATGTTACAACTGCCATACATGAACTGTGTGACCAGCTATATTTGTGAAGTGTGTATGATTACAATGAATTTGATCATTTATAAGATCAGGATATTGTCTCCCTGCAGGGACATGTATGCATACTTTCAAATGGGAGAATATCAGGAGTCGGCTCTGTAATGTTGGTGACAATCAGGATGCAGATATTGGCCTATGTTGGTACAGTATCAAGATAGAAAATGAAAGATCCTTGATTGACTGAAAGTTGTCATTTCTTTATGGTTAAGTAAATATTGTTTTCTAATATTTTTCCTTTCCTTTTATTTTCAGAAATGAGTCGTCAGACTGCCACAGCACTCCCAACAGGTACATCAAAGTGTACACCTGCCCAGAGAGTACCTGCATTGACAGGAACCACAGCTTCCAATAGTGATTTAGCAAGTCTTTTTGAGTGTCCAGTTTGCTTTGACTATGTGCTCCCACCAATTCTTCAGTGCCAGAGTGGCCACCTTGTCTGCAGCAACTGTCGTCCTAAGCTTACATGCTGTCCCACCTGCAGGGGCCCTTTGGGCTCCATTCGTAACTTGGCCATGGAAAAAGTGGCTAACTCTGTAATGTTTCCCTGTAAGTATGCCTCTTCAGGTTGTGAAATAACACTACCACATACAGAGAAAGCAGACCATGAGGAACTCTGTGAGTTCAGACCATACTCGTGTCCTTGCCCTGGTGCCTCCTGTAAATGGCAGGGTTCTCTGGATGCTGTAATGCCACACTTGATGCATCAACACAAATCAATTACAACCTTGCAGGGTGAGGACATAGTTTTCCTGGCCACAGACATAAACCTTCCAGGTGCAGTAGATTGGGTTATGATGCAGTCCTGTTTTGGCTTCCATTTTATGTTGGTCTTGGAAAAACAAGAGAAGTACGATGGCCACCAGCAGTTTTTTGCCATAGTACAGTTAATTGGAACACGCAAACAAGCTGAAAACTTTGCTTACAGACTTGAGCTGAATGGCCACAGACGGCGATTGACTTGGGAAGCAACTCCTCGATCGATTCACGAGGGCATTGCCACAGCAATTATGAATAGTGACTGCCTAGTTTTCGACACTAGCATTGCACAGCTCTTTGCGGAAAATGGTAATTTGGGAATTAATGTAACAATATCAATGTGTTGAAACCATTGCATTTCATAAATCTCTTGCTAGGGGCCAGTAATGGGGCAGTAAATGCTGTACATCGAGCTGAACATTGTGCAACATTTTCTTGCTGCCAAGCATTTATCAGACTGACTTTGTGGATTGTTCAGTTTGGGTCTTGATTCTAACATGTAGAACTGGCTTACAGCAAAGTTAACACTAATTGTAAATGCAGTAAACCACTGAACAGACACATTTTTTGTAGAAAATAGTGCTAGGAGCCTAAAGAATATGGGCATAAACACTTGCAAGTGCTACAATCTTGTTAGTTTTTGACTGTACTTGGCTAAAGGTGTTAAACTGTTGTGTTCTGATCGTCTTCACTGACAAGCCATGTTGTGCAGTTTTAAGTTGCTGCTTTTCTCACTTGTCACTACATAGAATTGCTGCTGTTTTGTGTAAATTTTCTGTGTATGGCTATTTTTATAAACTTGGTAGATTTTCATCAATAAATTTCCCTTTTCTTTGTACAAGAAGCCACTTGGAGCTATTTAAGTTCATTTAATATCTATTGGTTTACAAGCTAGGAGCTGATAATCTGTCCTAATAATGAGTTTTTTTAGCATCTGCAATTGAGCTCTTGACATTTCAAATTGGTTTAAGTGGCAAGTACTTTTAACTCCATTTAAAAAAAACTTGTATCTATTGTCACTGTACAGTGGATAACTGAACTAACATTATACATTTTAGTTATTTAGAAAAGGTGCATATGTATCTGAAAATTAGTGTTTTAAACTTTCCAAAGTTTATTCAAATCTAATACAAAAAGACACTTGGCCTCCTGCTTTTCCTCCAACATTGCTACTCCAAACATCATCTTTGCTATTCCAACAAAGTTTCCTCAGTGGTGCTATCTTGCTCCCCCCTTTTTTCGGATGGGAATAACTAATTGTATAAAATGGAATATTTAAAAAAATGTTCATATCCTTTTTGCTGTGGTGAAAGTAAGCTGGTGTTATTGCATGAATGTAAACTTGAGTACATATCCCTTTTTGGAAGAGAACACTATTGGTTAAGACAAGCCTGCTTAAAACATGTTTTATTTGTAGTTAACTGTGAATAGCTGATTTAAGAATTGCCAAGCCAGTCTATTCTATCCAAGTGTTCTGCAGTTCAGCATTTTTGCTGAAGTACAGAAGTTGCACACTTTAAAAAAAAATTGTACAAGATAAATTGATCCTTTCATTTAATCCTGCTTAATTTTTGTGATCATGTTTTAATGATATGCAGGTTCTTGCCTAAATGTTTTCAACAAACAGTCATTTTATAGTGTAAGTGATGGTTCAGTTGTGGTCATAATTGTCTTTAGTCTCTGACATCTAGATTAGTTATCTATCAAATGGCTTCCAGTAATCAGAACTATTCAGGTAACAATGTACAAGATCTATGACCTAATTTTTATTATAACCTAATCTTTCCTCAGATCCTACAAAAAAAACCACTGAGTTTAAGTACTTTGGAAACATTTAATATTTCAAATGTCTGCAGTTTTGAAAAAGTAATCTAACATTCCCAACTGCACCAAAATTATACAGAATAATCCTATCATTTATGTTTAAAGATGCTTTTTGTATTTATTTTGCAGGAGTCTTGACTAGAACTAATTTTGATGCAGTCATTAGTAATGTGGACAATGCTTGCCTTTCGTTGGCAGTATTACATTACAAGGTGATGTAATATGGGAGACTGAGTTTAACTCGGAAATCTAAAAGCTAATTGTTTGGAATGTTAAACCAGTTTTTGTAAGTTGTAAAGACAGGAATTTAATTTTTTTCCAAATCCTATTTTAAGGAAAGCGGCCTTGATTCAATTGCCATTATTTACAGTGTTACATTGACAACCACATAGTACATTAACAGTATTTAATGCTTATGTTAACTAATAAAGGCTGAACTCTGCAGCTAAAGTGTGTGGCGTCTAGTATGCTAGGAGCAACTGGATTATTTGATACTACACTTGACTAAATCTATAACTTGCATATCTTCAAAAAATACAACTGTCCACTGATTTTAAAATGTCAAACTACAGGTGGGGATGGCTTTATACATGTATGAGAAATGATGCAATGATGGGCATCTATTGCATTATTCATAAATTTCATGTGAACTTTTGAATTTGTGTAATAAAACTATTGATCCAGAATTTATTCAAAGTACAGAGCAAAGAGTAAATACTGCTACCAGATGCCTAAATGCACAATAATGGCAGTTTTTAAAAATAGATCCTAGATTGGCCTGTTGTAAATTGTAATTAATTTGCTCAAGATTAATTTCTTTCAGTTTGCAACTAATTTTGAGTTTGGCTGCAACTTTTTTTGCAGAAATTGTAATAATTTACACTTGAAGAAAGAAGCATTCCCTTTTTAAAATCCTTCCAAAATGAATAGAACTTACCTGCAACTATCCAGCAGTAATTCAGTCATGCAGATCTTTTTGTAAAAGTCTGTGGAATTGAGCCACCTATTGTGCAATGTACTGGTTCTTTAAGGTTACTTTCTTCCTCAAACATTTACAAGTGACATTTTATCCAAAACCACTTGTATTACACAGATATATCTTTATAGTAGGTGGCCCATTCACTTTAACCATGCTGTTGTACAGTAAATACTGTGTAAGAGTTACGGTTAAACCCTTTCAATACTGTTCTGCCTGAAACTTGATTTATTGTGTGTTTATGCTTATTTGCATTTTAAACTCCAATAAAAGTTGATATCACCCTGTTTTTAAATGGTCAGCTTCTTCTAGCAATTGGAACAATGGTATTTAAGATTAAGGAAAAATGCCAGAAATGTGTGTTCTCTTGCAATAACTTTGGGATTTTGTTAACCTAAATATTCTTAAAATTCCTTGTAGTCTGTTAACTTGATGGTGCAAGTCAGATAGGACTGTGGAGCATGATTTGAAGATACTTCCTGTAATTGCAATTGCTAGGTGAAATCTTTTACGGCACTCATTTGTGGTCCAAATTTGATACTTGCATGAAGTATATTGAGTATCATCAATATGAAGGATTTGGGCATTAAGGTGCAACTTTCTAGGTGGAGCAGTAAATCAGATGACGAAAGACTGCTGCAGTAGTTTTTCCTCCAGTAAATTTTGGCAAACTGGATCAAAACAACATGAAAATTAAACTTTTGGACTGTGGTGGTGGATAGTCTTAAGCATTCCAATTAAAGTGGAATTTCAAGCTTAATAGTTTCACCTTTTTAAGGGAACCATAGCAGATTGAGAATTTTGACTTTTCATGAGTGTTCTCCAGCTAAAAGAAAACTTAAACTTATGCCATTTTCCATAAGATGTTTTATGAATTTAATGTTGTACCAGTACTCAATAAAATAAAACCTAGTAGCCACTGCCAGTTTAACCAGAAATTTCAGAAGTGTGTCCGAAGTTTCCTTAAGGTTTTTCACCTATACATTTCTATCTTTAAAATGCATAAAGGGCACTAGTTATGTGCTTTTTGAGAAAATAGATTTCAATTTTATTGTACTTGTGCCAAATAAGATGGTATTCTTCTGCCAGGAAATTGTGAAATTGATCAATAATAAATGAGGTAGTGTTGGTATATTTTCCATCAGGAAAAAATGGGATCACATTTAAATTCGATTTAGCTACTGCCTCTTTGCTGTTCAACAAATCAAAAGGATGCAAGTTTTTAAAGATGCATGCTTTTTTGATAACCAGATGACAGCATTGAAAGCTGCCTGAAGAGCTTGAGAGCTCAAAGGCATGCAAAGGAATGCTCATAACTAAGACACCAGAGCTTTGAGACCAGTTTGAAATTGCTGGTGGTATAGTCTCGTCCACAGGCAAGAATAAACATTGGGTTGAAGTTCGTGATTTTTGTAGATATGCAAATGAGCTCTATTGAACTTAACTTGACAGTTGCCACTTGGCCAGAAACAGTCCTTTTCATACTGTCTTAGCCAGCTATGCAGCTCTTGAACTGCATCTGTATTTCAGCCCCACACAGAACTGCCTATGTCTCTCTAGTATTTGAAGAATAGGGACAAGACCGTGCATTGGAGAATGGACCCTTTTAGTTATATCCTTTGAGTCCATCAACAATAAGTTTACCACTTATACTGTTGTGGCACCATGAAGGGGAATTGGTTGGGTAATATGGACCCACTCTCTTCCCCCCCCCCCCCCCCCCAAGCCATGTTGAATTTTGTATGGACCATAAGTGTTTGGGAGGGGGGGGGGAGGAGGATTGCTGGAGTTTCTGAATGGGCCATAAGTTCACTGCTTTGAAATATTACTAGAATCAATAAAATTTATTTCTACATAATTGAATCCCTGAATGAAATGAATGGGGGAAAATATAGGGTGCAGTACATCAATCGTTATCTCTGCTTCTGCTTCACCATGCACAAATTACCGTTCACACCCTGCTGAGACCATTCTGCATCCACCCCAAGTCACAAATTGCAGACTGCCCCACCCAATCAACAAGTATGCAGCAGGAGGCTAGCCAGTGTTTTAGTTATAAAATGTGACATGAAGGCTGCAGTGGGGTCATCTACCAGAAAAGGCTAAGTGCAGAGTGGCATGTACATGTGAAGTCTATCAATGCATCACTACCACTACAACTTCCATTAAATCCCTGATACTTGTATTTTGAAAAGGAATTCAATTCACATTTCTTGGTGAGTACACACTTTGTTTGCCACATAGAACTTGTGTATATATAATAGCATTTTTAAAGCTTGCCTAAAAATTTACTTTAAAACGTACTGCCTAAAACTAGTTTTATGTGTACATGTATAATCAACACTGATACTTTTTCACATGGGATTTTGCTCATAATTCTTTTACTAATTTTCTGTAGAGGCTACTCATATAATTGTGTATATATAAATATTTTGTGTATATGTGCATATGGATGCAAGCATATTTTTAATTTTATCTTTTTTAGCAATATTCCAAGATAGATGAAGATTGGCAACCTATAAGATTTCAAACTTAATTGCAAAATTCTGCAAGTCACAATATAGGTTAGTCATTGATTCTGTCTGCAGTTTCTGTTATAATTTCTTCTGTTATAATTTCTACTGTTATGAATCGGAGCTTATGAAACCCTTCAAGCTATTCCCTTGAGCTGCTCATCATTATCAAAGTGTATTGATGAAATGTCAGATGATATGGAAAAACTAGTTACACAACTGCAAGTTAAGTTTGCTTTGCAAATCAATGAAAGTACATTACAGGATGATTAAAGCCCTTCTGTTGACATGTTAGGTATTTCAATGATGACCAGGCCAGTGAGGAAATACTTTCTGCCCAAAAATGTGTAACACAGATATGAAAGGTGAAACTATTTGAGAAAGTTCAACTATTTCTTGGAAAGCAATATTCTGCTGGAAAGTATAATGAATTGTGCAACTGATGGTACTTCTGTGGTAGGAACATTGCTCATTTAAACATACTGTGTCTGATGTACTTTGCATATACTGTGTCATCCACAACCAGCATTTGGTTGCAAAAGAATTGGGAGAGTGTTTGCACATCTTGCTGCTGTAATAATGACTATTGACTTCATCAAATCAAATGTACTTCAAGATTGTCCTTCTTGATAAATGAGGAAAGCTAAAGGTGTTGAATGGTACTGATGCCTAGAGGTCCAATGGGTATTAAAAGGTAAATTTCTGTTACTTTGTTGCCCTTTTGGATAGTATTGTAGCTTTTTCTAAGTGATAAGCAGTTTGGTAAATTGTTGTTGCTAAGTCTGGCTTATTTTATTTGTCAGAAATATTTGAAAAACTGAATTTATTAAACAAGCAGTTGCAAGGAAAAAATGCAATCTTGTATTGAAATTACTGCTTTCCTTTTGAAAGTTCACTTTGCAGCAGAAATATTGGATGTTGAAAGTTTGTGATTTCCTTCACTGGCACTCTTAAAATGGGATTGCAAGATGATGAGCTGATTGCAGTTGTTTCAAATGATCAAGATATGCAAAATGATATGGAATTTCAGTTCAGAGACCTGTTGGAGATGTGTTTCAGATTCAGTGGTGAATTCACTTGGGGTGAATCTGTGTTAACATCACCTTGCAAAAATGTCTTACTGAGCCCAATGATATAACAGCTTAAGCAAAGTGTCGTAAGCAAGATTTCTGGATAGCTAGTGATATTCAAAATAAGTTTTCACAGCTCGGGGAGAAAGCAAAATTGTTTTTAACTGGATTTCCCACCTCTTACCTGATTGAATGTGGTCTTATTTGAGCTCTTCACCTGCTATCAAAAGCTTGTAATCATTTTGATGATGTGAAAAGAGATGATCAATTATTTTTAACCACGTTGCAACCAGTTATTCAAAAACTTGGTAGTTTGCATCAGTTGCAAGGATCTCACTAAATACCCGAAGTAATAATATTAAGCAACACAGGCACAAAATGCTGGAGGAACTAACTAAACAATTGACATTTCGGGCCAAGACCCTTCATCAGGATTCATGAGGTCCTGCTGAAGGGTCTTGTCCTGAAATGTTGAGTTGTACTTCCCCCCCCCCCCCCCCACCCCCAGTGATGCTGCCATAATTCCTACAGCATTTTGTGTTTAGTGGCTTGGATTTCCAGCATCTCCAGATTTCCTCATCTTTGTAACAATATTGCACACTTTTTCATTGCTGATTGGAGGAATAGATGAAGTATCCTATTCAGAGCTCGGATATGGTTCTATTTTTAATATACGCCTGTAATATATTTAACATGTATCTTATAAACTGCTAAAACATGCATATTAGAATAATTATTTCTATTGACCAAAGAAAACTAGCAATTGATGAAAACTAATTGGGGGAAGAGAAGCAAACGTTGAGTACCACTGGGCTAAACTTTTCACCTGACATTCTTCCCTGCTCCAGATAAACTTGGATGAGGACTAAACTAAATAAAATGATGCAGCAAGATGTTAATGTTTTGTCTGGCATGCTGGAGATATTCTGAAGAGCTTGGAGTTTTATGCAGAACCGGCAACTTGTAACAATCCAGCTTCAGAATGTGTCTGGTCTTCTACGGATTGGACTGATGCGTTGATTTGCCAAATGGATTGTGTAGTTGGAGCCTTGTTAGGAACACATATGCCACCAAGGAGAAGCTTTAATGCTTTCATTAAGCAGCAATGCAAATCAACACTACTTAATGGATAGGTCACTCATCAGAAACTATAATGCAAAAAAAAAGTCAATTTTATCCATTTGTGCTACACACAATAATGTGCTCTTGCATGAAAGATGCTATTTGCCAAGAGCAGAGATGTCTTCACAATTATTTTGCTTTCACCAGTTAAATATGAGCATTGTACCATAGAAAACACATTGCCGGAATGGGAGTTAAATACATTTCAAATTGATCTCTAGGTTGAAATGTGGGAATGAGTGTGTTGTAATGAGGTCATCACCTTCCTTTCCTCACTCATCCACCACTTGCTTCTATAATTCCCTTAATATCTCTTGGCCAGCAAGCTAATTAATGGCCCAAACCAGTGTGCCTCCAAGGCCAGGACAACACAATAAAATTGGCTTCAGAGCAGGTGTTTCTGGAATGCTAGAGATATGCTGATTTTTAAGGGAGAGGAAGTAGTTATCTACTAACCAGAATGCAGCCACAGCTTTAATGCTAGACCGTCATATGCCAGCCTAAGTGGTCAAAATGGAATTGCTTTATCATTTATCATGATAAATATAATACTGTAACTATGTTTCCCTTTAGTGCATCTTTTGCATAGTACTATAGTAATTTTGTATTGCACTGTACTAGCAAACAAAAACAAACATTTCATGAGTGATGATAAACCTAATCTTGATATGGGTTTCTATTGTGGACTAAGTGGGAAGGGGACCAGGGAGAGAAGAATCATGGTTGGGGAAGAGTGGGAAGTATGAGATCTATAATAAGACCATGCCATATAGTAGCAGAATTAGGCCATTTGGCCCATTTGAGTCTGCTCCACCAGTTAATCATGGTTGATTCATTTTCAGCCAGACTTGACCTCCACGTTTCCCAGTGGCAACAAATCGCACTCTAGCTAAAGCAATTCTAATTCATTTCTGTTCTGAAAGGATGCACCTTTATTCTGAGGCTATATTGCTCTTTACATCCACACTATCAAGACCTTTCACCATTTGATAGGTTTCAATGAGGTCACCCTCACTCTCAGAATCCCAGTGAATACAGGCCCAGAGCCATCTTACTATGACAAGCCACTCAATCCTGGAATCATTTTTGTGAACCTAATTTGAACCGTCTCCATTTCAGCACATCCTTTCTAAGATAAGGGGCTTCAACACAATACAGCCTTGCTTTTATATTCTAGTCCTTTTGAAATGGATGCTAACACTGCATTTGTCTTCCTCCCCACAGACTCAACTTGAAAATCCTGCACAAGGACTCAGTTTTTGTATTCTCTATTTAGAAAATGATAATTCATAGAAACAGAAAACCCACAGCACAATACAGGCCCTTTGGCCCACAAAATTGTGCCGAACATGTCCCTACCTTAGCAATTACTGTACTAGGCTTACCCATAGCCCTCTATTTTTCTAAGCTCTGTGTACCTATTCGAAAGTATCTTAAAAGGCCCTATCGTATCTGCACTCACCACTTTTTTTTTTAAACTTACCCTTGACATCTCCCCTGTATCTACTCCCCAGCAAACTTACTAACCCATCCCTCACTTCCTCATCCAGGTCATTTATATAAATCACAGACTAAGGGTCCCGGAACAGATCCCTGAGGCACACCACTGGTCACTAACCTCCATGCAGAATATGACCTGTCTACAACCACTCCTTGCTTTCTGTGGGCAAGCCAGTTCTGGATCCACAAAGCAATGTCCCCTTGGATCCCATGCCTCCTTACTTTCTCAATATTCCTTTCATCTACCAATGTGCATGCCATACATTTCCAGACACTGTATTCTAAAAATCTAAATCTTTCTGTAGCCTCTAACCCCTCCACATACCTTCATATCTTCAACAAAGTAATCAATTCAAACATACAAAACATTGACATACAATGTAAAAAGAATCAGTCCCAACACAGGCTCCTGTGGGACACCACTAGTCACCGGCAGCCAGTCAGAAAAGGCTCCCTTTATTCCCACTCTTTGCCTCCTGCCCATCAACCACTGCTTTATCCATGCTAGAATCTTTACTGTAATACCATGAGCTTGTAGCTTGTCAAGCAGCCTCATGTGGCACCTTGTCAAAGGCCTCCCAAAAGTCCAAGTATACATCAACCAGTTCTCATTTATCTATCCTGCTTGTTACTCCAACAGATTTGTCAGGCAAGATTTTTCCCTTGAGGAAACCATGCTGACTACAACCTATTTTATCATGTGCCTCCAAGTACCCTGAGACCTCAACCTTAATAATTGACTCCAATGTCTTCCCAATCACTGAGGTCAGGCTAACTGGCCTATAGTTTCTTTTGCCTCTCGCCCTTCTTAGTGACATTTACAATTTTCCAATCTTCCAGAACCACTCAAGAAATTTGATTCTTTAAAGATTATTATTAATGCTGCCATGATCTCTTCAGCCACATCTTTCTGATCTCTGGGGTGTACACCACCTGGTCCAGGTGATTTACTAGCTGATCTATTAGTGGGTTCAATAGGCTCAATCACGTTGCTCGTAGGCACTCTAGAATTAACCCCACTGTAATCCAATCTACTTTTAATCCACAATTAATAAACCATTTTGGTAGATAAATCCCATGTGACTTTTGTAGCATTGCTCCTGTGGCATGTCTTTTCTATCACCCGTTGTAATTTGTAGGCCACATCCTTAATACAGCTCCCATCAGGGTATTTTTACCCTTGCAGTTCCTTAGCTCTATCCACAATGATTCAACAACTGGCCCTGTCACCTCTTTAATGATTTGATTACTTTTTTTAACAACAGATCAATATCATCCCCTCTGCCTTCCTGCCTATCCTTTTGGTACAATGGCTATCCTTGGACTAAGCTCCTAGCTATGATCTTTCAGTCATGATGTCTACGTTATATCTGCCAATCTGCAAATTCACTCACCTTATACCGTATACTGCTCCCATTCAGATCCAACACCTTCAGTCCTGTATTCACTCTTCTCGATTTTGTTGCACCATGCTCAACTTTTTGATTCTTAACTTTGAGGTCTTACCAACATCTGCCTCCGCAACCTCTCCACTAACTGTTCTGTCACTCCGATTCCCATCTCCCTCCAACTCTGGTTTAAGCCTCACAGTGCAGTATTAACAAACCATTTTGGTAGATTAGTCCCCCTCTAGGTGCTAACGGTCCCTTCTGTACAGATCCTACCTTCAGTGGAAGAGAGCCCAATGATCCAAAAATCTTCTGCCCTTCGTCCGATACCAACTCCTTGGCCATGTATTAAATTGTATAATCTTTACTAGCATGTGGCATGAGTAGCAAACCTGAGGTCACAACCCTAGAGGTCCTGCCCTTTAACTTGGCACCTAACTCCCTATGCAGAACTACATCACTCGTCCTACCCATGTCATTGGTGCCTACATGGACCACGACTTCTGGATGTTCACCCTTCCACTTAGAAATGCTGAGGACTCTATCCGAGACATCCTGGCCCCTAGCACCCAGTAGGCAAATAACATCCGGGAATATAGTTCTCACCCACAGAAACACCCGTCCGATCCCCTAATTAACAAATCCCCTATTGCCACAGTGGCTTCTTACCCCCCCCACCCCCTTCCCGAGTTACAGAGGCAGAGTCAGTGCCAGAGACCGGACCACTGTGCGTTTCCTGTTAGTTCATTCCCCCTGACAGATAAAGTGACAGTACCTGTTGTTGAGGGGTATGACCACAGGGGTACTCCACCTTACTGATTGTCACCCAGTATACTGCACCATTAGTGTAACTACCACTCTATATACCCTATCTATCACCCCTTCAGCCTCCCGAATGATCCGGAGTTCGTCAATTTCCAGCTTCATCTCCTTAACGCAGTTTATTAGAAGATGTAGCTGGATGCACTTCTTGCAGTAGTCGTGGTCAGGGATGCTGGGGGTCTCCCTGCCTTCCCAACCTTGCGGGAGGGGCAATGTCCTACCTGAGCAGATATAAAAAAGGGAAGGAAAAAAAGAACTTTGCTTTCTGAGTGAAGCCTTGACTCTCAACTCTGTCAATAAACCAATTATTTAGAATCAAATGATCTTGCCCAGTGTCTTAGAGCTCTAGCCTTGCCTTTCCCAATATGCTTTACTCCTGCCAGATTTACACTCTCTCCTGTGATGTCTTCACTTCCTCACTTAACAAGAATTATTCCTATTAGCTGTTGAGATGCTCCTTAAATAAATAGGCTCATTTTATGATGTGGTACCTGTGAAGTACAACTGAAGTTATTCCTGTCACTTAATCTGGGGGTGAGTGTTTTCAAACTGATCAAGTCTTAGGGCTTTTTTCCCCAGAAAAATTCTATGACTAACTGACCAAGGTAGCAGGTGAAATATCCACTCAGGGCTGCCTTCTCTTCTAAAGATATTTGATTCTTTGGTATGGATAGCAAGGCACTGCACCAACACAGCTGACTAGGTTGAACTGAAATGTCTAGATTTCATCTGTAGCTTCTCAATGTCTATCTGGGCTGTTTCGTTCAGTAGCTTAGATGAACTTTGAACTCAAGGAAGGTGCTCTCATTGCTGAAGGAATGTATACTTAATCGGCTTGAAATAATAGGTCTTTAATGCATTGTCTGAATGCTTGTATATGCCATCTCCAGCATGGAATACCTTTGAGTTCAGATTTATTTATCACACATGCATCAGAACAGACCCAAGGATTTAAAAAGCAAACTTGAGGAAATTTACAGATGCTGGAAATTCAAGCAACACACTAAATGCTGGACGATGGGTCTTGGCCTGAAGCGTCAACAGTGCTTCTTCCTATAGATGCTGCCTGGCCTGCTGTGTTCCACCAGCATTTTGTGTGTGACACCCAAGGATTGCTGGGGACAGACCACAGGTGTCACCACATACTCTGGTGCCAACATAGCATAATCCCACAATACACAACACAAGAATCTACAATGACAACAGAACAGCAGCAAAATAAGCCCTTTTCCCACCCCTTCTTGCAAATACATAGGCCTCAAACTCCAGGACAGCCTACCTCCAGGCTTCCAGTCCTTGGCTCAGACGCTCAGGCCTCCAAGCTCCAGTCCTTTTAGGTAGCTTGGCACTGGCCATGAGAAACTTTTCTGCTACCTCCATATTTACAAATTCAGAAACTTACTTTTCAGCATGGATTTTTCAATGTGGCAATTCATGAGCATAAATATCACTTGACAAGTTACACTTTGGAGAAGTTGGTAAAAATAGCAAGTCGCTGTGTACCAAAAAATGCATTTTTTAACCTTGTTAAAATCTCAGCTGGCTTGCTCTATATTGTAAGTACAATCTTTTGTTCCTGAAACCTCTGCAGAGGGTCTTCACACATGGGCTTTTCAATCATTCCTACTCTTGGATCACCGGAGATATTACAGTGTGACTCCTGTGGTTAATGAAAATTGTTGTTCCAGTGGTATGGTCCCTAAGGTGTCCACTGAGTGCTAGAGAAAGCTAGTTTGAACATGCAAGATGTTGACAGATGTTTTTGTAATGTCATTTGGTATTGGTGATAGACTGAGGAGCCTCATTACCATTTTAATTGGGGTTTAAATGAAGAATATAGCAGGTTATGACATTTAATTTTCTGTTGAATGATGGCCATTTTCTTGAGGTTTAGGATTGATATTTTATTGTATAATAATTAACACTACAAGGTGCACACCTGACATTAGTGCTTCAGACTTTTCCCTGATATGGATTATGCCCTGAAGTACCAAGTAAAACTTTATTTTACTCAGAACTTCAATCAAGGTAAAATTGATCATTTCATAGTATACTGCTTTCTTAAAAAAACAACTTTGAAAGGCTATTGGCATAGCAAGACAATTTCTATGTATTTGTTTTTTTTACAATGTTTTTTCTAAACAGAAAAAGCATATAGAATTACATTTGGAGCACGGGTTGGATCCTAAATTAACAGACACAAATATTGTAGTGAAAGGTTGTTTCCAGAATAAACATTGTTTGTTATCCCTTCACTTTTCCCCACCTACCCTATTTCTGCAGCAGCAAAAATAAATGGTATTACAGTGGTTTCTGGATTTGGATTCTGTTCAAATTTGAAAATGTATTTGTGTAAAATAGGGGGGAAAATGAAGTACTATTATTAGTGTATATATCATTTACAATAAATATGAATGGGTACCAATGAGTCGCTCGCTACAGCATACACACTCTAGTTGGTCCAGTTTCTGGATATGTAGTTGTAGTTGCTTTTTGAAGGTGGTCATTGTAGTGTTAGGATAAGTATTTTATATTATCTGCCCATGCCTGAATACTGTCTAGTTTTACTGATTGCAGACGTGAACTATCAGTTGCTGAGAATATCATACAACATTGCTGACCTCAATGCCTAAATTAAGGTCATGGTGAATGAGCCCCAGATACTACCCTGCAGCTGGGACCATTGACCTTTAACAAAATTAATTTTGTAAGATATGATTTAACCATTGCACATCAAATGGAAAACAAGTCTTGTGGTCAAGATGGCACCAGCGAACATCAATTCCTCAGGTGAGGTCCTCCAGATAGTCCACAAAACTGTTGATTTCACTTCTCGCACATCTTCACTTCACCTTAAATGCAGTTTGAAGATCGACTGAGTGATCTAGTACTCAGCTGTCTCAGAGAACATTCCAGGAGATGAGCACCAACCTTGTGGTGAAGCTTAGAGCCCATGAACCAATTAAAGTGTCGAGGAAGATTGAAATGGTGAAGTGAATGCGGAAGGCGAGTGAGGGTTCAGCACCACCTAACTGCTTCTTGCATGCTGTGACGGATCACTACCGGATACGCTGTCTGTGGGTGATGGCCTATAGCTCACTGGTGCAGGATAAGGTGTCTGTTTGTGACCACCTATTTCCTCTTTGATCTCCCTCTACACTTGAGTGGTCTTTTGTCTTCAGAGGATGTTACCTAAGTTCTGTGATTTATGAACAGCATCCGTGTTTTGTGGCTATCTGGAGAAGTTATCTCAGTTGTCTACTGTGTATATACAGTGGCATGCAAAGGTTTGGGCACCCCAGTCAAAATTTCTGTTACTGTGAATAGCTAAGCAAGTAAAAGATGACCTGATTTCCAAAAGCCATAAGTTGAAGATGACACATTTCTGTAATATTTTAAGCAAGATTACATTTTTATTTCCATCTTTTACAGTTTCAAAATAGCATAAAAGGAAAAGAGCCCAAAGCAAAAGTTTGGGCACCCTACATGGTCAATACTTAGTAACACCCCCTTTGGCAAGTATCACAGCTGTAAATGCTTTCTGTAGCCAGTTAAGAGTCTTTCAATTCTTCTTTGGGGGAATTCTTCCTTGCAAACGGCTTCCAGTTCTGTGAGATACTTGGGCTGTCTTGCATGCACTACTCTTTTGAGGTCTGTCCACAGATTCTCGATGATGTTTAGTTCAGGGGACTGTGAGGGCCATGGCAAAACCTTCAGCTTGTGCCTCTTGAGGCAGTCCATTGTGGATTTTGAGCTGTGTTTTTGATCATTATCCTGTTGTAGAAGCCATCCTCTTTTCATCTTCAGCTTTTTTTTTACAGATGTGATGTTTGCTTCCAGAATTTGCTGGTATTTAATTGAATTCATTCTTCCCTCTATCAGTGAAATGTCCCCATGCCACTGGCTGTAACACAAGCTCAAAGCATGATCGATCCCCCTGTGCTTAACAGTTGGCTAAGAGTTCTTTTCATGAAATTCTGCACCCTTTTTTCTCCAAACATACCTTTGCTCATTGCGGCCAAGAAGTTCTATTTTAACTTCATCAGTCCACAGGACTTGTTTCCAAAATGGATCAGGCTTGTTTAGATGTTCCTTTGCAAGCTTCTGACGCTGAATTTTGTGGTGAGGACACAGGAAAGGTTTTCGTCTGAAGACTCTTCCATGAAGATCATATTTGTGCAGGTGTTGCTCCAGAATCTGCTAAATCTTCCTGAAGGTCTTTTGCAGTAAACGGGGGTTTTGCTTTGCCTTTCTAGCAATCCTACGAGTAGTTCTCTCGGAAAGTTTTCTTGGTCTTCCAGACCTCAACTTGACCTCCACCATTCCTGTTAACTGCCATTTCTTAATTACATTACAAACTGGGGAAAAGGCTACCTGAAAACATTTTGCTATCTTCTTATAGCCTTCTCCTGCTTTGTGGACATAATTTATTTAAATTTTCAGAGTACTAGGCAGCTGCTTAGAGGATCCCATGGCTGCTGATTGTTGGGACAAGGTTTGAGGAGTCGGGGTATTTATAAAGCTTTGAAATTTGCATCACCTGGCCTTTCCTAATGATGACTGTGAACAAGTCATAGCCCTAACAAGCTAATTAAAGTCTGAGACCTTGGTAAAAGTTACCTGAGAGCTCAAATCTCTTGGGGTGCCCAAACTTTTGCATGGTGCTCCTTTCCTTTTTTTGCCCCACTCTAAAATTGTACAAAACAAAAATAATACACTAATCTTGCTTAAAATGTTGAAAAGAATGTTTCATCTTTAACTTTGACTTTTGGAGATCAGTTCATCTTCTACTTGCTTAATAATTCACAGTAACAAATGTTGACCAGGGGCGCCCAAACTTTTGCATGCCACTGTACTTAGTTAAAAGTTAAAGTCAAAGGTTAATTTATTATCTAAGTTCCTTGTAGCTACACTACATCAAATACTTTCATTTTTGCCCCGTTTGGAATTCAGCTGTCAATATTTCAGTCAACTGTGATAAAAGCTGGAAATAAATTATTCTAATGACACCCAGACTGGGCAATAAATACCATATTGGCAAATCCTGACTGCCAAATCACTGACAATCAGTATCATTACAATGGTGGTGATTTATCCAGATTTTCAGGTTTTAGGTCTGAAAGCATTTGTCAGAAAATGTCAAGAGAAAAGGGAGGGATGAAGACAACAAAGGGAGTATCTTCCGCAGAGTGAGACTAAATGTGTACTAATGGCAGTTAGAATTATATTGTACTTTAAGTACCACTAATAGTAGGGTCAAGTAGCAGGCTAGGCTGCAATGGACAGAATAAAAAGTATGTGGGAAGTAAGTGGATATTTGCACTGCTGTTTGTATCATATTCAACAAGGACTTTAAGGTAGGTCATACTCTGGAATTAATTTCATAAACCTTGTGGCATAATGTCTTCATAACAGCTGCTACCTGCTTGCATAGCTTCGCTATTTCCTGCGGGTTCATAACATCTTTCCACAGACCTAGTTTCTGCATGTCATGTAAAAGAGCAGGTTTTACAATTATGACATGGTTAATATGATCAGTCACAGGTGGACAAATCCAATCCACTCCATTCCTCACAATTGAGGAGAAAGACTAGTTTGTACAGTTCAGGAATTTAAGGACCTGCTCTGCATGGTACCGCTAAACATACATTCAGAAGGAAATATGTTAAGAGATGCAAATATATTGGAGAAAAA
Source organism: Hemitrygon akajei (assembly GCF_048418815.1). Lineage (NCBI taxonomy): Eukaryota > Metazoa > Chordata > Chondrichthyes > Myliobatiformes > Dasyatidae > Hemitrygon > Hemitrygon akajei. Next base: position 48,387,893 of record NC_133140.1, read on the forward strand.
TATGGCATAACTAGGATTAGATTTTATAGACATTATAGTAATCAACAGTTGGAACTAGCACTGCATAAATTAGCGATCTTGAATAACAGACAAGTACAATGATTTCTTGAAGCATCAGTGTAACTGAAAACAAATCAAAATACATTTCCTAATTATACAACTTCTAAGGAATCAGATATCAGAATATAACACTATGTTTAGGTATTTTGCCAAAATCATGTAATGCACAATTGAACTTTAACCATTTTATATTCTTAATCTCTAGACCATACACCAAAATGGTCAAAGTTAACCACAAGTATGTATTGTTCATAGTAAGTATTTGGCCTCCACACTACACCCCACTGAGAGGCTGGAAAACCACCACTATACAGTAGTTTAAAACAAAATAATTGTTTATCAGCTGTTAAGACAACAATTTTAAGCAGCAATCATCTTAGAGTTTACTATTTAAAATACTATGCCTTGACTCTGCTGGAAATCCTCCATCAAATGCAGCATTAAGTACATCATCTAAGCAAAAAGCAGTTATAAAATCTAGATCTTCTCTCATGTTGGCTGGAATCTCATCAAGGTCCTTCTCATTTCTCTTCGGTAGTATGACTCGCTTCAGACCGGCTCTATGTGCAGCTAAAACTTTATCTTTTATTCCACCCACCTATTGTAAAACAAATATAATTATTTTCAGTAGAATTACTGATTTAAATAATAGACAATAAAACAAACAATAATAAACACTGTTTAAACTACAAGAATCACTTCCCTCAATGAAGGAGAATTGGTTTTCAAATCTAGTATCTATTAAGCAGCTACTGATACTGCTATACTGCACAAACAAGATTAGGCTGACTGGTACAGCAGCAAGATGTCAGCCACTGTTCACCTTGAGTTATTAGAGCTGGGTGCAAAGACTGTCTTGCATCTAAGATTTCTGCAAGAATTAAGGTGGATGAGAAATCAGCAGATTCAGCAAAATGGAAAAATACTTGAGCAGAAGTTGAAGATGCAAAGTGGAGGTTAATGAAAGTATTTTCTAAATCAATATTGAAGTTGACAAGAAACCTCTTGGACAATGAAAACAACAACCATAATTGTTTACCAACTGGCATTCCTCTGCCATGTCATTCTCACAAATAACTTGCCACTGATACCTTCAACGTGGTGGGTTCACTCACAAGATTACATCCACTTTCATTCAAACCTACTTCACTCTTGAATTTCCAGTTGATTGAATGCATTACGTACATACAGGAAGTGAATTTTAGCCAAGCATACTTCCACAAGTAAAATAAAATAGCTTTGTATGAATGGAAGTGTGTTCTGGTCTGTCACATTCCATTGGGTTTAATAAAATTGAATATCAGGTGTAGAGTAGAACATACCAGATATTTAGCATTACTGGCCAGGAATTAACTAAAAGGTGATTTAAATATCAAACCAGATTAAACTTAAATATTCAAGAATTCTTTTATTTTTGCTAAAATACTCAGTTATAAAATGGTTATCACAGGAGACCCGTTTGGCAAATTCTAATGTGTATCAGTTCTCCAATGGAGCTGCTACTCTTGTTCCACCTTCTGGTCCTATCTACACCATATTTAATTCCCCAGGAAAACCACAATGGAACCTGCCTTCACCACAAATGCATTCCAGATTCTAATCACCTGTCTCTTTGCTTGAGTATATACATGATGCAAGTATTCATCCTTCACCAAATGGAGTAGCCTCCTATTATTGACCCTCCCTCATTTATACACTTGTCTAAATCTTCTCAGCCTTTCTATCCTATCATTTTAAATAGAGTCCCTATGCTAGAAAGCAATGTTATTTTCTTCCTGAATCTTTTCTAATGATGTTATCATTCTTCCTATAAAGTACAAATCAGAATTAAATAAAGCTCTAGCTGAGACCACGGCAGTTCTATAAAAGCATCAATAAGTACCAGAATTTTATGCCTTATTAAATGCTTTCTCAATCCACCCTGCCATTTTAAATAATTTGTAGATGGTCTCTGTTCCCCCACCTCTTTTATTCTACAAAGTCTCTCCTTATTCATCCTACCAAATGGTCTTCTCCACATTAAACCACATTTTAATGAGTCTGTCACTATTCCCTTTGTAGTTCATAATTAGTTTATATTAATGTCCATATCATTAATATTGATAAAGAAAACTAATGGCCCTCATATTGATCATGAAGTAGAAATATTCACTTTACTCCAATCAAAAATACAAACCAGCACAATCTACTATTACTTATCCAATTTCCCTCCTTCCCAAGTTATCAATATCCCATTTAGCTATTGTAGCACAAACTCGAACAAACCAGTGCCGCTGTTGGTGACTCCACGGGTAGTTAACCTTGTAAGATGTCCCCTCTGATCAATCCAATAATAATGTTCAAAAAAGCTGAAGACATGTATTCGATCTTTTATTAGCAACTACCAAAATATACAATCTTGAAGCGAATAAAACTAATGAAATCAAAACTAGCAATATTAAACATACTGAATCGAAGTGGTCTCCAAAAGATGTGTCACCTGGAGATACCCAGCTCTAAAACTATTCAGAAAAAAAGTATGAATACATGACTTAAGTGGTCTTAACACTTACTCCCTTCTCTTTTACCACACCCCCACCCATGTGACTAACTACCATAGTAGTAGCAGGCAGCCATCGATCCCAGGGGACCATGGATTAGCACCTCTGGTGGACTGTGTCCCCTCCAGGGCTCAAGCACGTCACTGATGTGGTCTAAGGGAAGGGCAAGTGCCGATACAGCTTGGCACAAGTGCCGTTGCAGAAATTGGCAGAGTGAAGTTGTAAACAGCATCAAACTGCCTTAGGGACCCCAGCTCTGGATTTCTTCGTCGGGGTATACTGCCTAAGCCTTTCCCATGGGTGAGTATGGCTGCAAGGCAGTGGAGATTTAAAATCCGAGCTTTCCTTCTCCTAGGCGGGCCGCAGTCCAAAGCTGACGAGCCCCACCTGCCCAAAGCATCTGGTTTTGAGGCACTAGTGGTCTGGCTTTGCCCCTTCTCATCAGTAGAAACAGTTCCGCCAGGCCTAGTAGCTAAGCCACACATGAAGGCCAAGAGTTGGACTTGGTTGTCAGAGGCTGTTAGAGTCGCACACCATTTGGAGCACTTTATAGGTAGTGTGAGCTTACACTACCATCCCAGCTATGACACCACCATAATAAATGTGCAACACAGAATGCAATGCAGATAGAAAACAGATGCATGGCTCCTACAGTTATTATGACTTAACTTTTCTGATAGGCCATTGTGACATTTTAACAAGACCTTCTAGAAGTATACCACATTCAATTGTATTGTCTACATTAACTGTTACATCAAAAGATTCTATCAAATTGGTTAGTATAATTTATCAATGAATCGGCCTGCTTTGCCTTAATCTTCCTCCAGTTGGCTGTCCCAGATAAATGTTTCTGAAAGCTTTTGCACAACAAATGAAACTAACATGCTGTACTGCTGGAATTATCCTTATTCCCTTCCTTAAATAAAGGTTCTGCTTGTCCTAACCTATTAGCATCTGTTCTATCCAGACTCACATGATAGTGATGTGGTCTTAATTCTGATTTTTTAAAGTAATGTTAGTATGGAGATTGAACAATATGCTTTTAAATATTTTATCTAGTTTGTCAATTAAAAGTTGATTAAATAGTCCTATAGTGTGCATAGTATAGTGTACTGAACACTTACTGGCAGAACAAGGCCTCGGAGCGTTATTTCGCCTGTCATGGCTACATCAGAGCGTACTAAGTGGCCACTGAACAGAGAAGCAAGGCAGGTTACTATAGTAACTCCAGCAGATGGTCCATCTTTTGTGACGGCTCCAGCTGGAAAGTGCAGATGTATGTCTGTGTTGTCAAGGAGATCGAAGCTTCCAGCAGCTAAGTGTAAAGAGAAGAAAATTTGTTACTGTCCAGATTATAGAAACACATTTCTATACATAAATTTGAATATACTTTTCCTAAAAGTATGCTTCTGCAGATCAAGTAAGAAGCCAGCGTGAAGTTTTCATAAGCTTTGAGTTCTCTGTTTGGGGTGCCTATGTATTTAGTGAATTAAAAATAGGAATGTTGTGCAGTATCTTCTTGATAATTTAACAATTAAATTGAGCTTCTCAATTCCCACTTAGATAATTCAAATTTGTCAGAAAATTTATTTTGAATAATTAGGTGGGTAATATAGATGAATTACATTTTCTAAACAGTTCCCAAACATTCTCTCAAACATGAAACTGGGGGAGGAGCACCAGAGGGAAGTGATGGGGACCCAAGGAGATAATGTGAGAGGAAAAAAAGAAATGGAGAATGGTGAGGGTGGGTATATTACCGGAAGTTTGAGAAATCAATGTTCATACCGTCAAGTTGGAGGCTATCCAGATAGAATACAAGATGTTGCTCCTCCAACCTGACTGAGGCCTCATGGCTTGATGGTATGAACATTGATTGTGTGTGTTGCTTAAATAATTGACCATAGTTTCTTCTGGGATGATCAGCATTTATTACTGGATACCAATTTTGATTTTGCTGCTAATTTTTGCATAGTAAATGTTACTGCTTAATTTCAGGTTTGATGAAACTATTTGTTGTATACTTAATTGAGATTTACATTCCATCTTGTAAAACTTGAGTTTACAGTTTTGATTGTGTGATGGAGAGCACAAGGTAAACACACACATAAACATTGCCTTGTCATTCTATTGTCATTGCACTGAGTGTGTGCACTTCAATGTCTTCCCCAGTACACTCTCATAATGGGTCCTAAGCCGAGTTGATGCACTCGGGTTAGCCTTTCCCGCCATACACGGCAGAATAGTCCATTTAAAGACGTTTTGTTCTAGTGTAATTTAAAAACTGTTTGCCCTTAGTAGGAGAGAGAAAAGGGACTACCAGGAATTTACATTGAACAAGAATAAGTACGAAGCTATCATTGTGCTTTCTGGTAAATATCTCTGTAAATATTGACAGTTTCCACTATTTTCGCCAATTTTGTAAGTTTGATTTTTGGCGCATCTACTAAACACCCTGGCACTAAAGTGCTAAGCGACTCCAACCACTTTTCCTTAGGTCTTAACCTACGTATCTAACATTGTCAATAAGTGGTTGCTGAAACTCAAATTTTCTATACGTACCATTTGTTAAGTGATATTTCTTAGCATTACTGCGTAACCAACTTATTGCGAGATGGGCTGATTCCTTCATAACATCTCCTAACTGTCCTGTTAAAGTGAGCTGACCCTCTCCTTCCATTCGACTCGCTTCCACAAACATAATCTCACCACCCAATGGGGTCCAAGCCAAGCCTATTGCCACCCCAGGCTGACTAAGACGCTGGGATACCTGCATTGTAAAAGAAAAATAATTAAGCTACTATAGATTCTGGATTTTAAGCCGCTACTTTTTTCCCACATTTTGAACAGCTTTGAACTTTGCGGCCTTTAATCCGAAGCGGCTAATGCATGATTTTTTTCATGCCGCCTCGTAAACATTTTGCCTCATAACAGTAGACCAATAAAATTGATGAGTAGTTCACAGAGGTCCAATGAAATTGTACGATAAATCAAGCGCACTTTCACAATTAAATTATTGTAAATCAGTCATTTGTACTCACCCTCATCAACATGGAAAACACTCGAAGCATTGTGCTGCCTTATGGCATACTTAGTTTATAATATTTTCGCTTAGTAATTCATTTTCTAGTTAAAGTTAGAAGAGTTTTAACTATATTTGTTTTCTGTACTACATCGCGGGATGCTATGACGTCACACCCGGTTTCGCGGTGTCTTGTGGGAAAATGCCGGTTTGCGATAAACGGAAAGGAGGGGGGGAGCGCATTACGCGAGCGGCTTTGGATCTGAGCGAACGCTGCTTTTAAGTTAAAGGTGATCAATAACTTTTCCTGGTAGGCTGTAGTATATATATTTTTTACCAGTCGTTAGGAGATATTGGAATGTTGTTCAGTAAAGAAGTATACGCAACGTATTTAAAAGTAGCCGCGTTACGGGCACGGTTCAAAAAAAAGCATTTGCAATATGTATTTGTTTTTGTTACCATATGGATTTAATTAAAAGTTAAAAAATCCTCACGTGTAATATCTTTCTGTGTAAATATCTCATATTACAACATGGGACACCTGCGGCCGAAAATCCGGTGCGGCCTAAAATCCGGTGCGGCCTTTACAATTAAAAAATTGATTTTATTTCTAAAATTAGAGCCAGCGGCTTTTAATCAGGTGCGCTCTGTAGTCCGGAATCTACGGTATTTAAATTGATCATCAAGAAACAACTACTTAAAATTTATGAGCAGTCTTCTAAAAATTCAAAGCATTGCCTTTTCTGGAGTTATGCACAATACAAGGTAGAATTCTCAGATCTAACATGCTATTTTAGGATATGGTAGGTACATAGTATTTGGACAGGTAGAAGAAAAATCAGCTGATAAAATAACTTGGTAATTCCTGCTCTCAGATGGAAATGTTGGTCACCACTGACAGAAATACTAAAATGGCCATGGCATCTATAGGGATCAAATTTCCTTTCTAAATAAGGGCAATCTGGGTGAACTAGCAGCACAAACAGTATGTTGATACTTACGCAAATTCAAATCAACCAAAATGATTTAGGGGCTACATATAAAGTATCCCAAGCTACATTTTTAAAAAAGCATCAGGAAATGTTCCACTTGTGAAAAATCAAGTCTCGTCACTTTTATTGTCATTTCGACCATAACTGCTGTGTACAGTACATAGTAAAAATGAGACAATGTTTTTCAGGACCATGGTGTTACATGATCCGAAATCTGAAATGAAGATAAAAGTCTGCAAATGCATCAGGTCAGGCAGTATCCATAGAGGAAAATTTAATACACCCTGCTTTCTCCCGCACACCCCCGCACTGATGAAGGTGCCTGGCCCAAAACAATGTTTCTCTTTTCACAGATATTGCCTAGACTGCTGAGTTTTTCCAGCATTTTCTGCTTTTGTTATGTGACATGTCATCAGAACTAGAAAACCTGAAGATTAAGTTATACGAAAGGGGGGGGGGGGGGGAATCCAAAAAGGGAAAACCTGTGACATATTGAAAGGCAGGAGACAGGAGAAACTAATATTGTGACATAAATTTAAAGAATTTAAAGAAGAAAAATAAACTACAAATGCTGTTAAAGAGATAAAAAGGAAAAGGAGCAAAGTTTTCTGTAAATGTTGGACTGATCATAGAATCAGGAAGCTCAAGTTCAGTGCTATTTCCTGAAGTCTTAATCTATTTGAATTTACTATGGCTTTCTTGCTGTTCTGTGCACCTTACTGAACATATTCTGAATGAAGTAGCTACACTGATGAGGTAAGGGTCACTAAGTAAACAAAAGTCAAGTTTACCAGAAATGTGTTGAACCAAAGGAAACGGCTATTAAGTTGGAATCATTCTTGAATTTCTGGATGATGCAATTCGAAGTTATTTTGAAGCTTTACCTATTTTTATTCTAGATTGGGTATTCTAGTGCCCTAGTATTAACTAATGAGTAATCAGTCAAATACATAAATACTGTCTGAGCTAAATGGATTATTTAACTAAATGTTCATTTAACCTCCAACTAAAGAAAGTTAAGACAAAATTTCAACGTCTTTAGCAAACATTTAAGCCCAGAACAATTGTTACTTCAATGAATTATCTTACTCAAATCCTTAATTCTTATTACAAGATTAATCCTTAAAGTAACAAATCTTTGTCCATCTTTATTTTTAGCATTACATAATATCAGGATTTAAGAGAAATCAAGAGAAAGCAATTTATTGCTTCAGTGCTTAAGTATCTTTATTCAGGTTTTTATACTTTCCCAAACATTTGTTACTAATTAGATAAATAATCAATGTATCGGAAATGATCAAACATTTGATTAAATGAATGGTTTATTTTGCTTAACCTAGACTGTTAAAAAAAATGCAAAACTTTGGTTCATGTCTAAATATGGAAGAATGACTCCAGATTAATAGCTCTTCCCTTTGGTTTAACACAACATTTCTATGAATGTTATCTGGTGGTTAAACCAATTCAAATAATAGAATGCTGCATATTGTAAGTAATAACACTATACAACACAGCAGCTGGTGGAAGCAATGCCATAATTAGGAGCACAACAGTAATGTTTACTGGATGCTTGATTATATTTGAAAGAGTAGCTGGCCTTCACTTTGCACCAATTTAAAGTAAAATTCCATTACTTTCATGTAGCACTGAAATCAACTGCTGTGATTCTTGTGAGCATTTTAAGCATTAAGCATCCTAAATAACCTAATAGTTGAGGAAGTCATGACATTCCAATTCACACCTCTGATAGAAACCTCGTCCAAATGTTAATTACAACACCCACACAATGAAAAAAATCTGCTTAGGAGAGTTTTCAATGAAATTAACCCAGTCTGAATTAATAGTGAAATTGATTTTTTTTTAAAAAATGAAACCGTTTAAAAAAAAGCTATACTGAAAAATCTTATTCCTCAGCAATTTATAATTTTGCTAAAGTCTGACTTTTGTGCCAACTTAATCATATTAACAAGAATCTTCTGAACAGATACTTATGCCTCAAAATCTGAACTTGACAGAAGCAGAAGAGCATCATAGGAAGAAAAATAGATCATCTATTTTCACTCCTTGTCAATTTCTCAGCCATTTTAACCCTAACCTTGAGAGTGTCTACTTTCACCTTAATGCTTCAGAAAAAAATTGCCTATTTAAAATCTAAGCACATGTTCAAGCTGCATAGCTTTTTAAACTGTGATATTATATTTGCATTTAATTAGCATCAAGCTGAAACTATTGTGTAAAACAAACATATCACCATTTTATGAATATTCAGGTAACTGCAATAGAAATATTCTCCTAACATGGCAAAGTAGTAAAACTATAAACTCAATCCTACCTCCATTTCATAAATGGGAGGTCCCAGAATGTCTTTCAATGCATGCCTATCTATCACAATTGGCATTTCAGGTGGCAATGCAAGATCTGTTACACCAGCAATAGATTCATCTTTGGTCTCCTCGGGGACACATTCTTTGTCTTTAACATAGGAAAAATTAAGTTAGCTTATTTATAAAGGCTTCATTTTACTATGCACTTTTGACAATGAAAATTCATATATTGTATAGAAAATAGAAAAATAAATCATGAACTTAGGGAGGAATCAAGAGTTAAGAATAAACTCAGAAACATCTGAACATTTCAAACAACAACACTGCGGTGGAAGTTCCGTAAAAAGGACATTGCCATGGGGAAGGAATGCATTTCCAATATTGACCTACCTCTTAAATAAACATAGTACAATATATAAGCAATTATGCTATTCATATCTTTAAACATATTTTTCTATGACCTAGTTATAATATAGTTTTTGGCAATATGTTATTAATGGTTCATATCTCACAAACCTCGAAATGAAAATGCAGGATCTTTCCCAGTCACTTTCAGAATATATGGGATTCAGCTCAATAGAGAGTATAAATCTGTACCTGCTGAGCATAACTAGTTAAATATGACATATATAAGCTATCAAGCTACATCCAAAAGAAACAATTTTAGTCTATCCAATGTATGCAGACACCATATGAATTACAAAGATTTTCTTTAAACAACCTTTATTCCCTTTGTCAAAGTCATACTTTCATATTTGTTAGGAAACTTAATTCTGTGTCTAAGTTTAAGCGATTTAGATGCTTTGAATGAAGAGGAAATTCAGTGCAATAACAAAGCTGTGTTGCATTGTCAGACATGCTATGCTATGAATTACATAGTGTCTATAACTTCAGGTGGCTGTTAAAGCCCTACAGCATTATTTAAAGCCTATGGAGTTGTCCCTCAATTTTAGTTAATACTTTTCTTTCAACTGAACTCCAAAAACAAGCCTAAGTGGGCATTATTTCATTGTTCATGACATTTTGTTACTGGATTTGCATTTTGATGGATTTGATAAAGTCCAAAATAAATACAAATTCAAACTAAATCTGGTTTCCTTTTCTTTTGCTGTTCACAAAGCTAGTTGCCTGAAACTGTAAGGTTTCTTTCAGGCCATCTTACATTTCCGTTGAAGTAACTGGCTTCTACATATACATTGTTATCAGGGTGGAGCCTGAGATCTGACTGCAGATTTTCCTTCCCTAAGGCTAAGAGTAGATCAGATGGGTTTTCAAACAGTAATTCATTGTTTCATAGTTAACATTACCGATACCAAATTTATTTATTTAACCAACTTAAAACTCCCTTGGTGGGATTCAAAAATCATGGATGTTATATTTATTCAGGTGAATAGATCACCTCATACAATCTTACCCAGGCAAGAAAATTTCCTTCAAACCTTTGTTGAATTTAGTAATGTTGCGCTCTCTCATAATTATTTCCCCCAGTTTAGAACTCCTCCACAAGCTGAAACATGTTCCTTTTATTTACCCAAATGTACACCCATAGTTTTCCAAGGAGCTTTAACACTGTATAGCCTTGGTATTTATTCCCCCCCCCCCCCCCACCGAGTTCCTGGAGGCTATCTATGAATACCTAGATCTCTCTGCATATGTGTCACTTTCAAGAGAAAACATGCAAATAAATTATAAACAAGCCAATTGCTGTTTGTCTTCAATAGCTTTTTGAAGCTTTCCACGCAGCACATGATTAGATTAATGCTGGCTCCTGTCAGACTCCAACATTTATTAAAAATGTACTGAGAAAGAGCACAATTGTAATTTTCCATGATCTCACTAAAGCAACTGAATGATAAAATTAGATTCATAATTCTTGTTACATGGTTGGAGAGTTGCTAATCAGTCACATTTTGTGGTCCTTATTTTGAACAATGCCTAATATAGAGTTATACAGCACAAAATGGCCCTTTAGCCCACACAAGCCATCAAGCACCCATCTTTACTAATCCCATTTACCACACATCACATGTAGCCTTAGAAGTGCACTTGAATACGAACACCATTTCTGGATTTCTGTGCTTTTTTATGAAATGAAGACCGGGAGGATTGGGCTGAGAGGTGTGAGAACATGTAGGTGGGGAAATTAAATTGGGTCAGGTAAAGCAACTATTTGGGCACAATTAGGACACCAGTATAAATTTCAAAATAATAACCGTCTATAAAAGGTAAGAAATAGAAGCAAGAATGGACTCTTCAACTTGTTCTTGCCTTTAACTGGTGACCTTTTACTTTTGAACTACTTTCCAGTCCCCTCTATGGATGTGAACTGCAAGATTCCTCTGTTCCTTCACAGTCGAGAATTCTGCTTTCAAATTCAACCTTCCAAAGTGAACCACTACACTATTCCAGGTTGAACTCCATCTGCCACGTTTTAGCACAGCTCTGCACCTATCAATGTCTTGTTTTAACTATGGCCACATACCATTGGTCATCAACCTCCAGGCAGAATACACTCCATCTACAACCATCCTCTGCCTTCTATGGGCAATTCTGAATCCACACAGTGAAGTTTCCTGGATCCCATGCCTCCTGACTTTCTGATTGAGCCTTATCAAACACCTTACTAAAATCCATATACACCACATCCACTGCTCTACCTTCATCCATCAATACATTTTTTCACATCTTCAAAGAATCCAATCAGGCTCTTGAGGCATGACCTGCCCCTCACAAAGCCCTGCTGACTATCCCCAATCAGATTATGCTTTTCCAAATGCTCACAAATCATATGTTGCCTGGATTGAGGAGCATGCCTTAAGAAAATAGGTTGAATGAACTCGGTCTTTTCTCCTTGGAGCGGAGGAGGATAAGAAGTGACCTGATAGAGGTGTATGAGATGATGAGAGGCATTGATCATGTGGTTAGTCAGAGGCTTTTTCCCAGGGCTGAAATGGCTAAAACGCGAGGGCACAGTTTTAAGGTTCCTGGAAGTAGGTACAGAGGAGATGTCAGGGGTAAGTTTTTTTTTTAAAAACGCAGGGAGTGGTGAAAGCGTGGAATGGGCTGCTAGCAACTGTGGTGGAGGCAGATACAGTAGGGTCTTTTAAGAGATTCCTGGATAGGTACATGGAGCTTAGAAAAATAGAGGGCTATGGGTAACCCGAGGTAATTTCTAGTAAGTACATGTTTGGCACAGCATTGTGGGCCAAAGGGCCTGTATTGTGCTGTAGATTTTCTATCTCTTCTCCAATATTTTGCCTACACTGAAGTAAGTGTCATTGGTCTATAATTCCCAGGGTTAACCTTATTTTCTCACATTAATAAATGCTCCGTATACCAAATATACACAAGAAATTTAACAGAACACAAGGACAAATGCAACAAACAGCTACTGTTTGGATGAAACTGAATAATGTACTACACTGATAATAGTGTCGAGCAATACTCAGTTGTATGTACAATGGATTCCAGTTAATTGGGACCATTATATTTTGACCCAATTAAGCGGCTTCCCCAATTAGCTAAAGTTTCATGGAAATAGTTAAAAAGATATAAAAAACAAACAAACTGAGCAACAAATTATTTAAAGGCAACATGAATGAATCTGCAGATGCTGGAAATAAATAAAAAACACAAAATGCTGGCAGAACTCAGCAGGCCAGACAGCATCTATGGGAGGAGGTAATAACGACGTTTCGGGCTGAAACCCTTCATCAGGAGGTGAAGGGTTTCCTGATGAAGGGTTTTGGCCCGAAACGTCATTATTACCTCCTCCCATAGATGCTGTCTGGCTTGCTGAGTTCTGCCAGCATTTTGTGCTTTTTATTAACAAATTATTTAAATATGTTTGGATAACTTTTAATACCTGTTGATGCAATGACAATATTAGCACATTATTTATCTATAGTATAAGGATTAGACATGATTATATAAAAAAATCAAATTTTACTATTTTTTCTAGCTATACAAATGCTGCCACAAGTACAAATTTTAACATTAAAATCCAGGTCAATGTAATATAGTTATTAGAGACTGCATATTAAAACCATTGAACTACATTTTTTTCCACAGAAGTTACACTTATTCATGCAAGATGGACTATGATTGTGTACACTGTGGCCCTTTCCAGTGGATGCAAGGGATGGAATAAATGGTACAAATCAGTATTATGAAAACCTGTCACTAAACTGAATCAGGTTAGTAACATCAAAATATTAATAAAAGAAAATTATTAATTATAACTGGCTCACTCCTCTACATTATCAGATTTTTACTGGAAGGGAAGTTACAGTTACAGAAACAAATTCTGTGTTCAAATTACCCTAATATATACTTACTATCACATTAGTTTTCATGATGTTTCACCGAATATTCGGTTCAATTAATGAGAAAGGGACATTAGGAAGTCACAGTTTTAATACCCGGCTTTGGACAAAGACACAAATAAATTCCTACAAAATTTCCACTTAAAGTTTGAAATATACTTAATCTATTAAAATGTGCTTATGAATATGATATGAAGCCTAAACTACTTTCTGGAAATTCTGTTTCATTAATATTCAAAATATTTTCAAAATTAATTGCAGAACATCTGAAGTATATGAAAATACTAATGATTTTATAGCTGATAATTCATCACCCAGCAAATGGATTCTGAATATACATGTGTGTGTATATTAATAATCCAGCATCTGCTGAGTTGGAAATACTGGTGGTTTGACACATCACATTGGCATCCCTATTCCTGACCTGAATTCCACTCACTCTGACCTGAATTCCTCCACTTCTACTTATCTGGTGTAACAGAAAACAATCATGTGTCTGTCTAGGTACCATATCTGATGCGGACGTTGGTGACCATTGTGAAGGACCAGGGTGAGCATAAAACTGGGAGAGCAGATTAAGGTGAAAAAAGGGGTTTTATTTATCCAAAATATTTACAAACTCAACAGAACTGTTCTAGAGTCCAAACTTGAATCAGCTAAACAGAACAGAATTGTGTTACAACAACATATTAAATACTCCTCAAACCAAGGGACACCACTTGTCTCCTGACTGCGGGTTTATATTCAATGCTGGCAAGTCCATAGTAAATTGCAGGGGAGAGAAAACATTTGTCTCCTTAAAAAGATACGGCATAAATGAAGCAGCTCCAACACCCCTCTGTCTATAGCAGAATGGCACAATCCAATTATCCAGCCCCATCTACTTAGGCTGGTGTAATGCAACAGCTCAGTCGTTTACCAGATTATCAGGAGGATGGTCAGCTACAGGACACTTTAATATGGCCGGTTGATGGTGCGGCTGGAAATTGCAGCCACCACAACCATGGTTTTCCATACAGATCTATCCCTCGTTCTTTGGATGACTTCCATTTCCTTGATGTGTAGCCACCTGGCTAGGCTTTCGATGTACATGTCTTCCTCTCGGTTTGCTCCCCTCGATCTTTCCAGAGAGTATGAGTTTTCCTAGTTCTTCTTTCTCCATAATGTGTCCTAGGAATCTGAGTTGTCTTTCTCTTATTGTTGGTACAAGTGATCTACCTGCTTGGCCTCTTCTGAGAACTTTTTCATTTGATGTGTGTGTGGTCCATGGTATTTTTAACATTCTCCTGTAGAACCATAATTCAGCTGCTTCTAGTCTCTTTTCCATTGCTGGGGATATGATCCAGCATTCACTTCCATGAGTCAGGATAGAATAAATGTAGCACTGCAGTATTCTGTTTTTAGTGTACATGCTCATCTTTCTGTCTGTTAATACGGTCTTCATTTTTTGGAAAGCTTCTTTTCCCATTGCTATTCTGCATTTGATATCTGTGTCGCACCTGCCATCTCTTGTTATTAGGCTGCCAAGATAACTGAATGTGTTGATTTGTTTGATGTTTGTATTTCCAATCTTGATCACACATTGTGGGATGTTTGTCTCTCTGGAGATGACCATGCTTTCTGTCTTCTTGGTGTTGATTGAGAGGCCTCTGTGATTACTTTCTGCTGCCACTATAGTGAGTATTTCTTGAAGTTTTGTTTCTGGAGTCAGCTGTCAGTACGATGTCATCAGCATATCTGATGTTATTTACATTATGGCCTCCAATTGTGAATCCTTCGATGTGTTTAATACTTCAAGATATTTTCACCATACAGGTTGAATAAGTCGGGTGAAAAGACACAACCTTGACTCCTCTCATGATATTCACATGATACTCACTTCTCCTTCTATTCTGATGGATGCTGACTGGTCCAGTATAAGTTTCTTAAGAAATGTTTATCTTTTTATGTTTATGATTAGTAAACCAGTTTGACACTGGGCAAGGTCACTTGATTCCAAGCAACTGGTTTACTAATCATTACAGAATGTCTCTATGGTACTTCCCACTCCCCTCCCCTTTTTCTCAACCACAATTTCCCTTCTCCCTGCACCATTCCCATTCTCAGTCCACAATAGAGACTCATATCAGAATCAGGTTTATCATCACCTCACGTCATGAAATTTGTTTTTTTTTTTGCAGCAGTAGTACAATGCAATACATAAAAATTACTAAGACATTGTGCAAAGGTCTTAGGCTATCTATATGTGCCCAAGACTTTTGCACAGTACTGTATTTTGAAATAATTTGGCCAGAAGGAATTAGAATTAGCATGCAAGTAAAAACTCCAAGAGAAGGTATATTGCTGGGTCTAGTAATAGGAAATGAACCAAAACAGGCAAGAGCAGTATAGCAAACAGATATGCAGCAATAATCACAACACAATAAAAGTTAAGGCAAAGTTGACATGGACACAGTTGGAGGAAGACCAAAGTAACGAGTTGCTAAAAAAATATATTAAAAGGCAGTTAAGTGAAACCAGAGAAATATTTGCTCAAAGAAATAGGCTTGCAGACTGGAATATTAAAATGAACAGGAAAATTAAATTTATTTTGCTGGAAGGAACAAGCTAACCATTAATGATACATTGTGAGTTAGGAAAAGGGACAAAATTGAAAATTAAGTTTAAAAAAAAACAGAAAAAAATAAGAGGAATTCTGAAATAATTCATAAGTAGGACAATACAAACCTATACAACAATATAATTGAATGAGCACTAAATAAATGCTCAGACAGAAGTTGAGCTAAATGGGGTGCCATAAGATGCACATTAGAAACACACAGTAAATGTCATCCATGAAACCTAACATGTTAGACATGGCATAACATGCAAGAACAAAAACGTATAAATATAGTTAAGGCAGGGAAAGGAGAAAACAAATATATTAACCAAAAATTAGAGAGAAACATCATCGTGCTGAGATGAATCACATTTGTTGCAATGCTTTCAACAGTAGTTGTATGAAGAAAAATATTTATTAACATGTTCTCCAACTTTACCTAACTTGTTATCTCTATTTCTATCACAACTGGTTATCCTGGCTGTTATCATTTTGACTCAGTGTTTTCCTGTTTTAGTACTCTCTACTCTATTGAGATGTTCTATAGCTTTATTATAAGCAACATAATAGAGACAAGGAAACTTAATTTGAGCTCAACTGTTACTCCTACTACTACTACATTAACTCATCTGCTCTCACTCTATTACAGTTTCCCTATGTTATAGCCATTCACCTTCCACCTTTCTGGTGTCTAACACTAGCTTTTTTCCCCTCTTTCTTTGGAATCCCTATGACCTGACATTAACTGTTTGTCCTTTCATAAATGCGGCCAAATCTGTTAAGCGTTTGCAGTATTTTTTGTATTTACCCATCATGTATTGCTTCTAAACCTGTCTAATCCTTTCACACAATGAATTAGAGAGAATATTAAATCAGTCCTGCATTGATTGGAGACCTCATAGCAGTACTGATCAAATAGTGAACATCAACAGTGTTGGCTAAGCATCCACACAGTATTAGATAACTGTAACAAATGAATTATATTCTTCAAAATCTGTGGAAAAACATGAAGGACTGAAATAGAAACAAATGCAAGTGCTGAAATTGAAAGAGCTTCGGATTAAGACAAATACTTAGTAATACTTGAACAGTAATAGAGTGAACTGAGCCAAGTGTTATATCAGATACAATTGCCATTAGGAGTTAAAAACTTGTAGAAAGTAAAATTCTTCAGCCTTATAAGTGAGTGGAACACCATGCTGCATAATTGAAGTTAAACAACAAATATGAACGTTCCAATATTCAGTTCCCAGGATTCTGTCTGGAAGTAGTGCTCACAAAGGATGTTTTCCTCAACATGTTCAAGTACTTGTGCCTCTAAATTTATATACAAGGTCACAACCAAGTATCAGCAAGAAACGCCAGTCTCTGAAGCAATACTGCCTATCACGTATATTTTTATACAGCTTCTGATTTCTCTTACTTTTCAAACAGCACTGCAGCTAGCAACAACTACAACTACAAAATCTGAGGCTTAAACTTTTTTTTAAAAAATCTTACAAAAATAGCCTGATAGAGTATACAATATCTTGCAATTCTGATCTAAAAATAAACAGCAAGTTATTTTCCTTCAGGAAAATGCTGACTATCAAGCAAGGACATGCTGTCACCACAGACATTTTTTATATAGCAAACCCAGGGAACTGATTTCTACTGTAAAACACATGAACTTGAAGGACCAAACAGACCTTCCATGCGAGGCAGCACTTGACTTGCAAATCTGTTTGGGTCATCTATTGAATCCGGTGCTCCCAACGAGGCCTCCTCTACACTGGTGAGACTGCCAGAAATTGTGGGACTGCTTTGTTGAGTGGCTCTGCTCCAACCACAAAAAGGATTTTCCGGTGCCAACCATTTTAATTCCTATTCCAACATGTCAGCCCACAGCCTCCTTTTCTGCCACTATGAGGCCACTTTCAGGGTGGAGGAGCAAACCCTCATGTTTCATCTAGGTAGCCTCCAAACTGATGTCATGGACTTTGATTTCTCCTTGCAGTATCTTTTTTCTTTTCTCCTCCCCCTTCCCTCTTCTACTATACCCCATTCTGGCCCTCTTACCTCTTCTCCTCAGCTGCCTATCACCTCTCTATGTTGCCTCCCCTCATTCCCCTTCTCCCATGGTCCACTCTCCTCTCCTTTCAGATCTCCTCTTCTCCATGCCTCTACTTTTCCCCACACACCTCAGAATCAGATTCAGTTTATTGTCATTTAGAAACCACAAATGTAATGCAGTTAAAAAATTAGACAACGTTCCTCCAGAATTATATCACAAAAGTAAATGACAAAACAGACTACACTAGAAAATCCACATAACGTTTGGCAATCCCCAATCCAGAGTCCGGAGAGGCTGCTGCATATTAATATCGCGCTACCGTCTTAGCGCGTTCCCTGGAAAGGAGCTCCAAATCCCCAGACAAACAAGACCAAAACCAAGACCTGGCTTCACCCAACACCTCTGCGCTCCCCCACCCCCCACACTACTTTTTTCTGGCATTTTCCCTCTTCTTTTCCAGACCCGATGAAGAGTCTTGATCTGAAACGTCGACTGTTTATTCATTTCCATAGATGCTTCCTGGCCTGCTGAGTTCCTCCGGCATTTTGTGTGTGTAACTCTGGATTTCCAGCATCTGCAGAATCTTGTGTATATAAACTTAAATATACAAGTTTTCTCCAGCAATTTTCCATGGAAATCCAAGAGTTAACTGGAGCTTCACAAGCAGCACAGAATAATAAGGGACACAAGAAATTCTGCAGATTCTGGAAATGTCCATCACACACACTGGCCTGCTGAAAAAACTCAGCAGGCCACCCAGAATCTATGGAGGGAAATAAACAGTGGATGCTTTGGGCCAAAACCCTTCAACAGGACTCAAGGGACTTAGGAACAATGATCTCTACCCAACTATCTCTGTCACTCAGTGGAATGCAGAAAATAATAACATGGCATTTAAACTGAAAATGCTAACCATAATATTAAAGTCATTTGATTGGATGAAATATCTATGCATTCTTATTTCACATTTCACAGAAGTGTAATATTCGCCTGTTATGTTACTGTAAACTGAAAAAATCTGTTTAAATTAATCTCACTCTCATTGGTCTGTAGCCTGTAGGGTATAGTACATCGAAAGCCTGTCGAGGTATTTTGTATGCATCAATTAAATCATTGCTAAGGTTCTTATGGCTCAAAGAAAACAATCACAGCCTAATGATCCACTGCTTCCACAAACAAAATTCTCCAGTGATGGCAACATTGTTCTAACTGTCCTCTCTGTAATATCTTTCTGGTCAGCAAATCTATATACGATGCTCCAGCTGAGGCCTGATTAAAATGGAGATTCCAACATGGCTCTCTGATCTCATAAAGGCAAGTATTCTAGATGACTCCCTAATCAGCTCTTCTCTCCATCTTTCTAATGTCAAGGATCAAACAAAGGTCCCTCTGATCCTTTAGTTATTAGTTGCTACAAATTATCTACTTGTTGATATTGTACTCGCTACGATCTTAAGTAACAGAGCAAATATGTAAAGCCATATGAGCTACCTCTATTTCTTAAGTTATGACTTCTATAGACACATCTCCCAAGCTACATACCATAAAGCACCCACCTCTGGAGGAATCTGGGGAGTTAACTTCACCAAAAATGCAAAAACAATATTCTCTATGGACAATCTATAACATGAAAAAATTCAAACAAAAAATGCTGTTAAAAAAAAAATCAACAAGTCATTAATTGTGGAAAGATTCACAGAGTTAACATTTAAGGTTGAAGATTCTTTTTGGATATTTAGTTCTGTTGAAAAGGTCAACATCAACTGTTTCTTTGGACAAATTCTGACCTGCTGAGGGGTCTCACCACGTTTTGCTTTTAAATTTTTTTTTTACCAGAAGGGCATATTTAATTTCTGGAAATGCACCATGTTAATTCTTACTTTATTCTTTTTATAGCCTTGCATGGCAGAAGAATCAGTGAATATTGATGAAGGCCAGTTACTTCAATTTATGTTGGGTAATAAAAATTAGTTATTATCTGAAATACACAAAGGATTAATGTGGCAGCTAAAGTATTCAAAGTACATTTATTTATTATCAAAATATGTATACATTATACAACCTTAAGTTATGTTGCCTAAGAGGAAGCCACAAATAAAATAAAACCCATAGGAGTTTTAAAATTAGAACATCAACCACCTAATATGCAGAGAAAAAAAACAAATGACGCAAATACCAAACACAAGCATATACAAGACAGGAGTATTGATTTTGAAGTCCAAGCAGAAACAAGTTGAAATCTGGGTGTCTAAGTGAACAATTACTGACCAAATCTGCGCAAGAGGAGTTGATCATTTCCAAAGATCTCTCATTGCAGAAGGAACCCATTATCTCAACAATCACTTGTGTTATGGGAAGTAAAATTTTCAAGTCATCATTAATGTACATCCACTGTTCAAATCTTGGTCACAATCATTAAAGATTTACATCTATTAAAGTATTGTTAACAATTACACAGAAACAACACTAATAATTCTAATGATGACCTTAAAGAAAGCTTCCACAACGATCCAACAATTTTTACTGCCTGGATTTTCTCTTTCCTAACATTAATTTCATTAAGTAGTTGATCATGACCTTTGGCAGCCAGAAACATGCTGTTATCAACTGGACAACCAATCATAATGAAACACCAAGACACCAATCTACAAAGTAAATAGCACTAATTTCTATGATCTTAAACATTTACAGAAAGGAAAACACATTCAGCACGTGAAATTAAGATAAAAACTGCAAAATCATAAATGTATAAAGAGTAACGAAATCATTTTTGAAATTTGGGAATAAGACCAATCTTGATTTTCTTTATATAAAAAGAAATACAAGAATAATCCTGAACATGTTGCAGTTATCATCAATTAAATGACTTGATGAAGATTTCCATCTGTCAGAAATTCAAAAGCATTCGCCATGAAGCAGAAAATCACTAGAATACCACGCTTAACTGCACCCATCTGGAAATCAACTTTCCACAACATAATGATGAGTGCTTATCACAACCACAAAATATAGAACTATATTTTGAGATCTCAAACCTTATGCACAAAAGAACAATGCTTAATTCACATCATTCATCCTTCTCTTAGGAAGCAGCTCAAAACCTAACTGAAGCCAATTAACTCAAATTTCATGAAAATAATTAAAAAGGTATAAAAAGGACAAACTACCACTTCACTGTAACAAGTTAAACATTTATATATTTAAATGAAATACAGAACAAATTAGAACACTCCCAATGCTACTAAAGTACACCAAAAAGGTGTATTAGTTCCTAACAATAATCAATGAAGGAAGTCATCCAGAATACACTACATGTTCACTTGGTTGACTGTAAATGAACAAAATCGGTGCAGACACCTAGTACAGACAACGGCCTGCCTCATTGCCTTTCTACAAGATCTAGTGTCTAACCTAATTACATTTCCTGGCAAGAAATTATCAAAAATTACTTCTTTTTGAATCTGCATCTTTCAGCCCAAATGGATAACACAAGCACATGCAACTGACACAATTTAAAAACTTTGCGCTCTAAGCATGATGTAGTTTCTAATGGCCACACAACTGCAAGTGACTGGAGCTAATTAGAAACTGTTTGGCAAGAGTCTCCTGATCCAGTTAAGTACAATATTGTCCCAAATAAACAAAGGGAATCCGGGCTATTTGCTTGACTAGATTTTGTTCTATAAGTGTTGTCCCAAGTACATGATTGCCCCAATTAACTGATGGCTCAAATAACCGGAATATTTGCACTGTATTGAAAATTCAAAGTTGGGATGGGGGGGGGGGGGGGGGTGGTGGTGTGTGTGTGTGTGTGTGTGTGTGTGTGTATATAAAATTCTGCACATTCTGACTATATTCAAAATGTTGAAGCTGCTGATTATAACTGAAACTATTATTAATCATTTATTGTTACCTTTGTGTTGAAGAGGTAGAAAACATCATGTCAGAAGAGAAAATTTCTCTTGGACTCTCTCTCGCTCTCCTGAAGGTTCACTGTGCAAATAAAGGCTCCAACAATACAGTAAACGTGGTCTGACCAATTCCTTACAAAGCCTCGGCATTACTTCATATCCTTGCTTTTATATTCTAGTTCTCTCAAAATGAATGCTAACATTGCATTTTACCTTCCTTACCAACAAATCAAACTGCAAGTTAATCTTTAGGGAAATCATGCACAAGGACTCCCAAGTCCCTTGCTCCTCTGATTTCTAAATTTGCTCCCCGTTTAAAAAACAGTCTATGCCTTCATTACTTCTATGGTCTACTTCCCTACACTATTTTCTGTCTGCCACCCCTTTGTCCCTTCTCCACAACCATCCTTCTGCAGATTCCCTGATTCCTCACCACTACCTGCCCTTCCATCAACCTTTGTATTGTCCACAAAGTCGTCAATTCCGTCATCCAAGTTGTTGACATAACACATGAAAGGAAGTTGTCCCAACACCACTGTGCCACCCCCCCAGAAAGTCACTAGTCACTGGCAGCCAACCAGAAAAGAATCCTTTATTCCCACTCTTTGTCTCCCGTCAGTCAGCTAATTTTCTATTCATGTTAGTATCCTTACTGTAATGCCACGGGCTCTTATCTTAATTAGCAGCCTTGTCAAAGGCCTTCTTAAAGTCGAAGTAAACAACATCCACCGACTTTCCTTGTCTATCCTGCCTATTATTTCCTCAAAGAATTCCACTAGATTTGTCAGGCAAGATTTTCCCTTAAGGAAACCATGTTATATTTGGCCTATTTTATCATGTGCCTCCAAGTACCCTGAAATCTCATCCTTAATAATAAACTCCAACATCTTACCAAACACTGAAATCAGATTAACTCTTCTAAAGAGTGGAGTGGCATTTGAAATTTTCTAGTCCTCTGGAACCATTCCAGAATCTAGTGATTCTTGAAAGATCATGTCTGTTGCCTTCACGATATCCTCAGCTACCCCTTTCAGAACCCTGGGTGTAAGTTAATCTGGTTCAGGTCACTTATCTACCTTCAGACCTTTAGGCTTCCCAAGCAACATCTTGGGAATCGCGACTACATGCACCACTGCCCCAACACTCGAGTTTCTGGCAAACGGTTGCTGTCTTACACAATGAAGATTAAAGCAAAACACTTATGGAGTTTGTCTGCCATTTCTGTGTCTCAAATGTCTTTTTCCAACAGTCTGATATCCACTCATCTTTCAAAAAAGACTCTTTATAAAAGGCTGGAGTCTGCCAAAACCGGATTGAACCGGTCAAAACTGGATTTTTTAACCTTCATTCTGGAGTTATGACGTTATGGAGAGCATAATTATGGATTAGCTAAAATAAGAACTGCTCTTCCAGAAATAAGACTGTACACAATTTAATGAAACTTTCTGATTCTGTCCCATTAAAACAACTTAGGGGATGACAAGGATTGTCCCTTCTATTGTTATTGCTATTAGCCAGTTCAGAACAAGTCTGTTTTGTCTGTGAACCTTCTGATTTGTTGTACGTTCATTGCACCACTCCTCATTATCATGACTAAAAAGGGTACATTTCAGGTACAGACACAGGTATAGCAGAGTTTGGTTAACTGGGACACATCGGGACTAGTGCAATTTAGCGCAACAAAGCGGCTACCTGAATTAACCAAAGTTTCGTGGAAGTAATTAAAAGGGTACAAAAAAATACAAACTACCATTTAACTGAGTAACAAATTATGTACTTAAATGAAATACAGAACAAATTAGAACACTACTAATATAGTACCGTAGATTCCGGATTTTAAGCCGCTACTTTTTTCCCACATTTTGAACAGCTTTGAACTTTGCGGCCTTTAATACGAAGCGGCTAATGCATTATTTTTTTCATGCCGCCAAAAACATTTTGCCTCGTAACAGTAGACCAATAAAATTGATGAGTAGTTCACAGAGGTCCAATGAAATTGTACGATAAATCAAGCGCACTTTCACAATTAAATTATTGTAAATCAGTCATTTGTACTCACCCTCATCAACATGGAAAACACTCGAAGAAAAGCATTGTGCTGCCTTTATGGCAGTTATTTAGTTTATAATATTTTCGCTTAGTAATTCATTTTCTAGTTAAAGTTAGAAGTGTTTTAACTATATTTGTTTTCTGTACTACATCGCGGGATGCTATGACGTCACACCCGGTTTCGCCGCGTCTTGTGGGATACCAGTTTGCGATAAACGGGAAGGAGGGGGGCGAGCGGCGGAGCGAAAACGCTGCTTTTAAGTTAAAGGCGATCAATAACTTTTCCTGGTAGGCTGCAGTATATATATTTTTTACCAGTCGTTAGGAGATATTGGAATGTTGTTCAGTAAAGAAGTATACGCAACGTATATTTGAAAGTAGCCGCGTTACAGGCACGGTTCGAAAAAAAGCATTTGCAATATGTATTTGTTTATGTTACCATATGGATTTAATTAAAAGTTAAAAAATCCTCACGTGTAATATCTTTCTGTGTAAATATCTCATATTACAACGTGGGACACCTGCGGCCGAAAATCCGGTGCGGCCTGTACAAGTAAAAAATTGATTTTATTTCTAAAATTAGAGCCAGCGGCTTTTAATCAGGTGCGCTCTGTAGTCCGGAATCTACGGTACTATAAAACTTGGTATTAGTTCCTCAGTTATCGATGGAGGAATTCCTCCAGTGTCATGATCTTTTGATTGACTGCAATGAACAAAATCAGCGCAGTCACCTAGTGCCTGAATTGATCTTCTGCATAAAGTAGCGTCGTAATCTAACAATAATCCTCCTGGCACAAAATGATCAAAATAAATCAATCAATTGCTGCTCTTTGAATTGGTATCTTTTGGCCCAAATGGAAAACACAAACACTCGCAACTGATGCTATTTAAAAACTGCTCTAAACATGGTGTGGTTTCTAACAGCCACACAATGCATACAAGTGACTCTAGTTAGAAACTGTTCAGCAACAGTCTCCAATTAAGCAGGATTGTGTCCTAAGTAAACAAAGGTAACCTCCATTAGTTTTTTGTGTTGTAATAGTTGTCCCAAATAAGCAGCTGTCTCATTTAACTGATGGCCAAGTTAGACGGAATCCACTGTACTTCCCATGACTAAGACTAATCACAGTATTCCTGAGGGGCACCATGAAAATCACATCGTCAACATCATCTTAAACTCAAAACCAATAACTTTATCCATTTAAGATCCATTCCATCATGTGCATGTACATTTAGTTTACTTTTTAAACTGATACCCTTTCCCCTTCTATTATAATTCTATTTATACAGAGCTCAATTTTGCAACCTTTATTTGATTGATTTAACTTACCTGTTTGCCTTTAGTCTATTTTATTTTGATTAGTATTAACCATTTTGGTTTCAATTACTATCATGCCATCTTGGACAATATGCCAAGATATTTCTTAAGAAAAAACAATTTCTAACCAGTGGGACAGGCATATCAATTATAACATCTCTTCACCCACTTTACTATTTAATAAATATCTTTCAACATCATGCTAATCTACCTACATTATGAAAATGCATCTTGTGAATAATTCTGTTAGAAGGAACGATCTTGTTTGTATCCTAACTTCTAAATATCAAATGACTGTTTCCCCAGAACAGAATATTCTTTGCTTTCTCACCTTCTTTCGGAGATTTTGTAACCTTATGTTGACTTTCTGCCACTTTTACAGCCACAGCACGACAAATGGCACCTATCTTCCGCTCCAGAGAGCGTACTCCTGCTTCCCTGGTATATCTGAAAGGAACAGAGAGACTGTTGATCCCCTCCATGTTAACTTGGTTTTGAAAGAAAATCTTCCATGAAATTTAACAATGCAGTTGATACTATCAGCATAATGTAACATGATCCATTATTAACCGTGGGTCTATTTCCAATGTTCTATTTTTATAGGTTTGTTTGAATATAGGTAATCACTTCACTCCTTTGGTTGATAAGAAACTTAACGGCATCAAAATACAAATCAGATCGAGAAGCACTGAAGTAAATGGTCCACTGGCAAATGCATTACACTGATTGTCAAGTTTGTTTAAATATCAAATCTCATCTAAAAACAATCCTTGCTTTTCTGACAGACATTTCCCCTTTATTCCCAAAGCTTCAAAAATATGTGCTATAGAGGAATTCTGGCTTTCTGAATAAAATGACCAGAAATAAATAATGCAGTCGTCCTCTGTCTTTATCATTAAATATAGTTTCATCTTCTCCACCCTAGCTCATGCCTCCAAAGATTCCTTAAAAGCAAAGTGTTTATTATGAATCATGTAATATTTGTTAGAAATTTGCCTCAGTGGTGCAATTAACAAATTACCTCAAAACTTAATTTGCAAATTGATTTGTGAATACTGCAGAAAGTAGGACAACACACTGGAGATGCTAAAAACTGTTCAATTAATGGCAAGCTCTTGGAATCCAAGCTGGGAATCTTAAAACCAAAAACAGATCTTATTCCTTGAAAAAGATTTGGAAATGGTAGAATTATACAAAATATTAATTCCAACCATTAAAAAAAATTAAAACCCTCATTATCAGCATTCTCAGAGATATATGGAAAAAGAGAGATTAAGAGGAGATCTACCAATGAGGTGAGGAGAATAGATAAGGTGACAAACTCTTTAATTTACAAAAATATATCAACTAATAAGTTTACTCTGCTGCAAAGTCTCTTCGAGGTATGCCTACCCTGAAGAAGTTTAAATCTTCTCTTCGATGGGAGTTCAGTGAGACCATTTCTCACTGCTCACCCTCTGTGATCTCCGCCTCTCTTCGCCTTCCACCCTCCCCCCACCTTCTTTCATAGGGCCCCTACCCCCCCTCCTTCTTCATTCCTGACGAAGGGTCTCGGCCCAAAACGTTGACTGCTCACTTCAACGGATGCTGCCTGACCTGCTGAGTTCATCCAGCTTGTTTGTACGTCTTAATAAGTACAGGCAGACTGTAGATAAACCATTTTCCCCATAAGAAAATTCAGTTTTCTACAGATATCTATATTGTATTGCTCTGCATACACTTATGATAATTTTTGTCTTTTCATAGAATAATACAGCATTGGAACAGGTGCTTTGGGCCACAATGTCTTTGCCAAATTAAACTAAATCTCTTCTGCCTATATTGCAAATTAAAGTTTAATACTTCTTGAAGAATCTTCTGCGTCTCCTGGTCATTTGTGGGGCACGAGAAACCACGACAAAATTGGCGACCGCGGCAGGACCAGAAAGAGACCCGCGGAAAGGAAACGGCAGATTGGGGACGCTTCCCAGTCCTCTAGGAGCCCCCACAAGGCTAACAGAATTAAGGGTGCACCCAAACAAAAGGTAAGCGCTTTTTGCGACAATTTGGACTAAGAATTCTGTTGGTTTTGGGGACGTCTTGGAGTCTCAGAAGTGTGGAACCACTGCCGAAGGGTCTCTCCGGTCCAAAGAATCTGGCAGAATTGGGGGTTAACAGGAGGCTCAGAGGATTGATCAAGAACACTGCAGTGAGGGTAAGTACAAATAAGCTAATAAGAAGTTAAGTGAAGAAAAATTCCACGTGGTGTTGGTAAGTCCCTGTGGATACCGCTTCGTATAAAACGAAGGTCTGAATGGGCAGGGAAAGGGAAAATAGAGAAAATCCTCGTGGATACCGCCTTAAGAGATAAGGGTCTGAATAGATGAGGTGCATAGAGAAAATCCCTGTGGATATCGCTTCGTATGAAACGAAGGTCTGAATGGGCAGGGAAAGGGAAAATAGAGAAAATCCCTGTGGATACCGCTTCATATGAAATGAAGGTCTGAACGGGCAGGGAAAGGAAAATAGAGAAAATCCTCGTGGATACCGCCTTAAGAAATAAGGGTCTGAATAGACGAGGTGCAAAGAGAAAGTTCTGTGGATACCGCTCTAAATAGAGGTCTGTACAGGCAGAACAGAATAGGAAACAAGGACAGTCCAATATATAGTTTAAAGTGCTGGTAGATAGACGATAGACTAGGCATAGATTTAGAGTAAATAATATTATCCAGTAAACAAACTGTGAATCTCTGAAATACCTTAAAAAGAGAGAACAACATGACAGGTAAAGGAACGGCAGTAGAGATTCTGAGCAAAAAAATCCCGGTAAATAAATATGAGATCACAAAAACTTCAGAAAAATGGGAAAAGAGAACCAAAAACCTGGTCACAAAATGGCCAAGAGAAGGAACGTTTGATGTAAGCTTGTGTAAGGAAATGGAGACACTAATTAAAAATTACAAACCAAAAGATAAATCTAAGAAAAGAGGGCAAAAAAGAGAACGAGAAATGGAAGTGCTAAAACTCTTCAGAACGGAGGGAGAAAGGCTGAGGAGGACAGGTAGAATATTGATTACAAGCGAGGAAGACACTAAGGTGCTGGAGAAACAGCCTGTTAGAAAGAGAGGAAAGTACAGTGAGAAGCTGGCTTCAGCTTCGTACCCGGATGTGAAAGAAACAGTAAAGCCCCATCCCTATAATAAGGAAGGAACCCCTAAGCAGTGCCCCCTGCTGACAGGAACAGTAAACATGCAGGGAGAAGTACAAGTTTGGATAATGAGGAGGAAAAAAGACAATACGAGAAGGAAAAAGCGGCGATATGGAAGGAGATACAGGCAGAAAGGATAAAGGTGGAACAGGCAAAGAGAGAAATGAAAGAAGAGATTGAACGGATGAAATACTTGAGAGAGGAAAAGGAGTATGATGAGTATCGGTTATACCATAGAAATAAACAGACTAGAAAAGAAAGTGGCTCATCAGGGCAGGAAGAGATGAGGCATTCAAGAGGAAGTGGAAAAAAGATAGGAGATGAGAGTCTTGGAGAAACACAAGAGAGAAGGGAATCAAGCACGAGTAAGGATCATGAGGAGTCCCTGCCACAGGTGTACAGACACGGACAGGAAGAAAGAGAAGGTGACTCATTGGAGGAGCAAGAGTTAAGTGGAGAGAGAGAGGATGCGCGTATTTGTGGGGAAGAGGTAGGAGGCAGAAGCCTAGAAGAGCAGAAGGAGGCGGTAGGGGAGCGACTTGTGGAAGTAGAGAGAGACAGAGCTAGATAAGTTACTGAGAGGGGATTGCCAGAGGAGATGCGAAAAATACTCCAGGGGCCAACCAAGTATTGAATCAAGACAGAAAGGAAGGACTCCACAGGGAGACCGAGGGAAGAAGAGGACCCCGGAGACATTTGTGTGGGAGGCAGTAAAGATATACCCTGAGACAGATGGGGAGTCAGGCGAGGAGGAGAGCCAGGGCAGGTGGGAAGAAGGAGGAAGAATGATGCCGTTGTTAGTTAAAGGATCAGGACAAGTGCAGTATATCCCTTGGGGATCCCAGGACCTAGAAGGGCTGAAAAACACTCTGCCCAATCTACATGAAGGAGCAGGGAAATGGATTAGAGCCTTTGAAGAAGAAACGGCGGGACGATTATTGGCTATGGGAGATTTGAAGACACTATTGATAAGGTTGATGGGAACCTCCAAATTTAATGAACTAATGGAAATGGCTGGCATAGTAAACTCGAACGACCCGAGAACTGATGGAGACGGGTTTGATAGAGTGAGGCAGAGGGTATGGCAGGCCCTCAGGAAGCTTTATCCACCCAAAGTGGACCCCAAAGCCTTAAAGGGGGATCCACTGGGAGACACTGAAAACCCAGCAGCCTACGTAGAAAACCAGTTGAAAAGGTGAAGACTGGCGACTGAGCAAGAGGTGGAAAATAGCTTATTTATCACCACACTATTCTGACATAGCATTTTGGATGCAATGCCTCCGCAAGTAAAATCCAAACTGGAGGAAGTGGTTGGGCTGGCGTCAATGACCCCACAAGAATTTAGAGACCACCTAGTCCATGCGGTTGAGAAATACCGGAAAGACAAACGAAGGTTGGCTGAGCAGCAGGAAGAGGTGCAAAGAAAGTTAATACAAATGCAGCTCGAAGAACTCAAAAAGGAAAAAGAGAAAAGCAAAAAGATGCTGCCAGCAACCACCGGTCCGAGTACAGCCATCCAGTTCGGATGAAGCACCGCTATATGGAGGAACCGATCATACTGTAAGACAAGGGCCGGAAAACCCCACGCCAATAATCGTCTTTGGAGGAGCATTCCCACAAATGCCCTATCAGGAACAGACTAAATTCAAACAGCCCAGACAGCACTGGAAGTCCCAAGGAGTGGGACAGAGGAGCTATGGGCAGAAGGGACCAGTGAGGAAACAGGGGGAAAGAGAGGTAGAGAGACTGTGCTGGGGATGTAATCAGCCAGGTCACATGAGAAGAGATTGTCCATTTACACCATGGCCTATCACACACCAGCAGGAACCGATAAGAAGGGAACTAAACTTTAGCCAAGGACCAGCCCCCACAGGCCCAAGTGGACCTGTGAACCCCTATGCGAGGTATTAGGGGTGCCCCGAGAACTCGAGTGGGAAGAGACATTACCCAATGATAACAAGGGAGGCAGACGAGGAACCCATTGTTCAGGTTATGTTAGAAGGGCAACTGACAACAATGATGATAGACACTGGAGCCACGTACACTTGTGTACAGCCACAGTATGCCTTTCACCTTCCCATGTCAGTAAAGTTTATTAAGACGGTAGGGTTCTCGGGGAAAACACAGTTGACACAGTGCACAGCTCCAGTGCAGTTGAGAATGGGAAGTAAAGGAATTGTTTTGCTGGTGCTAGTATCTAAAGGAACTCCGATTAATTTGTTAGGCAGAGATGCCTTATTGAAACTGGAATTAAAATTAGAATGCACCAGAAATGGGCTGAGTGTGGAAAGAGCAGGGGCTCAATTGATAGTGCGAGAAGACAAGAAGGCTAATGTCTTTTGGATAGGAGACATCGCAGATCAGATTCAGGAAACCTGGGAAAAATGGAAAAAGGGCGTGCAATCTATATTACCCAGGGTTATAATGCCCAAATCTGAGCTACATTGTACAGTGATTTTTGACGAGACTCAGAACAGGGAGTTAGAGGAGAGATGGCACCTGGAGGCATGTACCCAACAGCACCTGGAAGGGGAGGCTGTGATAATTGGAAAGCAAGGGGCAGCTTTACAAGTTAAGTGGAACACCTTTTTAGAAAAATGGTACAGGATACCGGAGGCTGCGCCCCACGTAACGTTGTTGGTAAACAAGGGATATCAGTCTAAAGACTTAGGACCTTTAGTTAAGAGTGCTGAAACCGTAACAGTGTGGAGGAAAATCACGCCAGAGGTGTGGATATCAGAAGACAACAATTGCATTAAAATAATGGTAAGTGTAGATATGGTAGGGACAGTGAGAGAGGTCGAAATAACTCCCCAACCACACATGCCATTGCTGGGAAAGGAAAAAGGCCAGCAGAAAGATAGAAGGTTAGATGAGTTGCCATCTATTCTGTGGTCACAGCATGACACGGACGTAGGGAAAATAAAAACAGCTAGTCCGGTGGAAATAAGGCTGAAAAAAGGAGCAATTCCACCCAGGAGACCACAATACCCTCTAACACCAGAAGCAGAAGAGGGAATAGCATCGACAGTGCAGAGGTTGCTTGAAATAGGAGTGCTTAAAAGAACAAACAGTCCATGCAATACCCCGTTGCTGCCGGTCTTAAAAGCAGATAAATCTAAGTGGAGATTGGTGCATGATTTGCGAGCAGTAAATGATGTGGTAGAGGACTGGCCAGCGGTAGTCCCCAACCCACACACGCTTTTGACTAATGTTCCACCAGAAGCAAGTTACTTTTCAGTGGTTGATTTGTGTTCGGCTTTCTTCAGCATTCCTCTGGCCGACCAGTGTCAGTATCTGTTTGCATTTACTTACAGAGGTGCTCAGTATACCTATACCAGAATGCTGCAAGGGTTTAAACATTCACCACATGTTTTTAATCAGGTGTTGAAGGCAGACCTAGAGGGCATACCATTGGGAAGTACATTGTTACAGTATGTGGATGACCTGTTGATTTGCTCCCACAGCGAGGAACAGTGTGAGCAGGACACTATAACTCTGTTAGAGAAGCTGGCGCACGGAGGACATAAAGTATCCAAAAAGAAACTGCAATTTTGCACGCAGCAAGTGGAATACTTAGGCAGGGTAATATCCAAGGGAGTGAAGGCGATAGCACCAGATCAGATTGAGGCAATAACTAAGGCCCCAAAACCCCAGACTGTAGGGCAGATGACGAGGTTTTTGGGAATGGCAGGGTACAGCTCAGATTGGATAGGAGAATATGCTGAGATTGTGGCACCTTTGAGAAAGATAATGAAAGAAGCAGGACATACAAATTTGAATAACGGCTTACAGTGGAATGGAGAGGCGGAGATAGCTTTCAATACTATTAAGCAGGAATTGCAGTCAGCACCAGCATTAGCTTTGCCTGACTACGAGAAGGTTTTTCATTTGTATGTATCCAACCGACAGGAGGGTTATGTCACAGCGGTTCTAACACAAGAGACAGGCACAGGAAAAGCAAAGCAGCCGATAGCATACTACAGTACAACACTAGATGAGGTGGCTCAGGGGTATCCACCCTGTTATCAGGGATTGGCGGCGCTGTACTATGCATATGAAAAGGCATCATCTGTAACCCTGGGCTATCCTGTGACTCTGTACACACACCACAAAGTAGCAGAATTGCTGGAAAGAGGGAAATTTGTGCTGACGCCAGCCAGGATAGCAGTGTATCAGATGCTATTGACATTTCCAGACATAACTATACAGAGATGCACTACCAGTAATATAGCCGATTTTGTCCCTTTGGACTATGAAGGAGAACCACATGATTGTGTAGGGAAGACGATGGCATTTGCCAAATTGAGAGCAGATTTACAGTCAGAACCACTAGAGGATGCAGATAAAAAGGTTCTGTTCATAGATGGCTCTTGTTACAGGGATTATGATGGAAATCATGCAGGGTTCTCAGTAGTGCAGCAGGATCAGTCGAGCTATAAGATTATTAGGATGTAGTCCTGTCCCCAACCGTGTTCCGCCCAACTAGCGGAAATCAAAGCCCTGACAGCTGCGTGTGAAATGATGGAAGGTGAGAAAGTAGACATCTATACTGATTCGGCATATGCTCATGGAGTATGCCATTTGTTTGGGGCAGTGTGGAAACAGAGAGGTTTTAAAAAAAGTAGTGGAGATCCCATACAACATTGTCAGCAAATTCTAGATTTAATAAAAGCCATGATGAAACCTAAAACATTGGCTATAGTAAAATGCCAGGCACATAAAAAGGGAAATGAAGTACTAACAAAGGGAAATCAAGCTGCGGACGAGGCAGCCAGAAAAGCGTCTGGATGTACATCAGCTGTCATTGCCACCCCCATGTAGGCCTAGCTCCAGAACCTGTGGTAGAGGACCTAATTGAAATACAAGGTAAGGCAACTTTGGCAGAACAGACAATGTGGAGACGAAGGGGGGCCAAACAGAACCCGGAAGGCTTGTGGAGCATGGAAGACGGTTTGTTGGTAGCGCCCACCCCTCTACTGACGATTCTGATTTCAGAAGTGCATGGGATTGACCATTGTGCAAGAGGGGAAGTGATAAAGAAAATAAAGGATGGTTTTTGGTCACCTTATTTACAGGCTTCAGTGGACTTTGTCTTGTCACAGTGCGAGGTATGAGCACAGAATGCAGGGTTCGGACATCAGTTATTTGATTGGTTAGAAAGTAGACTCGGAGGATGGGGAGCATGGCTGACTAAAATGGCAATAACTGTCAGTATTGTATTGTTGAGCTGTGCGCTTGTGCTGTGCTGTTTTCTTCCTTGTCTCAAGTCTCTTGTAGTGCGTGCTGCAACCAAACAA
The DNA here is from genome assembly GCF_048418815.1 of Hemitrygon akajei. NCBI lineage: Eukaryota > Metazoa > Chordata > Chondrichthyes > Myliobatiformes > Dasyatidae > Hemitrygon > Hemitrygon akajei. The sequence continues at coordinate 48,421,573 of NC_133140.1, forward strand.
TTTCCGATGCTCGTGGCAATTACTGAAGCAAGCTTAGTGGAAAAAGAAACACCGAAAATGTATCGTTACAGCCTACAACACCTGTAGGATGAACAAGAGCAAAACGACAGTGTGGGAGTAGATTGTAAGGGCTTCTGAGTTTTTTTCCCCCTGTCTCAGGTACAGAGGGACAGGTTTTTGGCTCAGCGGCCCAGGGTAACAGGGAGAGAATACTTTGAGGTCTTGCCGCAGAAAATTATAGTTTAACCCAAGATTTGGGAATAAGTGCTTGAGTTTATTGGGGCTTTTGTGCGTGGACTCTTAGTCTTCTTTCTATGGGTCTCAAAGGGGGGATATATTGGAGTATAAAAGTTGCATTGTTTGCTGTGTAACCAAAACTATGTAGTCAGTTTTGAGCTTGCTATTTGCTAGGCATGTATCCAATTTAGTAGGAGAATGAAATCTTAAGAATGTAGAAGATAATGGTGTGTTAATGAGAGGTAGCTAAGAGCTAAGAACATGACTAAGAACATGGGTAGAAACAATAGTGGTGGATGTACTAGTGATACGCAACTACAGACCGATTGGATATGCTAATGCAACTAAACCAGGAGATTGCTATAAAAAAATGCTATGTACAAGGATCAGTGGGCAATCAGCCACTAGCTCAATGACTGTCTCAGCTTTGATTTGCAAATTAAAGTTTAATACTTTTTGAAGAATCTTCTGCGTCTCCTGGTCGTTTGTGGGGCACGAGAAACCACGACACCTGTACATGACCAACATCCATCCATTCGTTGCACATCTGAATGTCCATCTAAACTCCTATCAAAAGCCACTGTTGTATATGCTCCCGCCACAGTCCCTGTCAGCACCCATCAGGCACTCTGTAAAAAAAGACTTGCCCTACACACATCCTTTGAACTTTCTCCCTCTTACCCTAAATGCATGTCTTTAAGTATTTGACTATTTTACCCTAGGCAAAAAAAAATCTGATCGTCTATTTTACCTATACATCTAGCAATACTATAAACATATCAGGTTGCCCCTTGGCCTCCTATGCTCCAGAAAAAAATAAACCAAGTTTGTCCAACCTCTCCTTATAGTTCATACTCTCTAATCCAGACAGAACCCTGGTATTTGTTCTGCACCCTTTCCTGATGCTCCACATCCTTCCTACAATGGGGCTACCAAAATTACACACGTTATTCCAAATTAACCAAAGTTTTATATAGCTGCACGTGACTTTCTTACTGAATTCCTTGACCGATAAAGTATCCTTTACCTGATATTTCATGGAATATCTATTGGAAATCGTAATTATAATGGAATTGAATGTGCTTTATCTATTTTTATCATTTTATTATCACTACCTTGAAAGATTCTTTAAAACTCTATGGGAAAATTTGTGTAAAGTCAGATTCCGTAAACCAACTCTTCCATAATCCAGAGAATCCCTGTAATTTTAAAAAGACCTCCCAATAACAACTGTTTAATAGGATATCCTTTTTCCTGTTTTACAACCAGGGATTGGTTTTACAAATTTTAAATGTACAATAAACAACTGCTTTCAGCCTAACAGTTACCATAAAAGCCAGACACATTTCCCTCTGCCATATCTAACATGAAAAATGTTAATAAACTCCTTTAATCTGTATTGGACGAGGACATAAATCTTTCAAAGTTGAGAAAAAATCCTGACTCAAAGATAAAATTCCATTCAGAATTATCCCCTTCAGGACAGAACCACCACATATGGTCCTGACGAAGGGTCTCGGCCCAAAACGTCGACATTGCTTCTCCCTATAGATGCTGCCTGGCCTGCTGCATTCCACCAGCATTTTGTGTGTGTCAGCTGTTTTCATGGATTACCAACAACTGAAGCATCAGTTCCTCAGATCCACACTGGAAATTGGCACCTTAAAGTCTACTATTTTGCTATGAAATGTTACTCTTGCCCAATCAAATATCTGTTGCCTGTATCTTAAATCAGGATCTCATTTAACACTGGGTGGTGAATTTGATACAACGTCAATTATCACTGAATACACCATTCATAAACAAGAGGAAATCTGCAAATGCTGGAAATCCAAGCAACACACAAAATGCTGGAGGAACTCAGCAGGCCAGGCAGCATCTAGGAAAAGAGTACAGTTAACAAAACATTGACTGTACTCTTTTCCTAGATGCTGCCCGGACTGCTGAGTTCCTCCAGCATTTTGTGTGTGTTGCTCATAATACACCATTTACTATTTTGTTTCTTGGTTACAATTTACAATGATTAAGTAGTTTTAACTTTGAACAGTCTTCAATATGCAATTTTATTATGAAAGCCCTACAACATGCTTTTGAACAATGAATATGAATGAAAACCTTTTGAGCAAGTTACTTATTCTAAAGCAGCCTCTCTGCTGAGCAAGTTTTGTCTAAGCACAGATAAACTGTCATTCCAAGGACACTTCTGCTGCTGGACAATGTTCAGGAGATAATAATGAGACATATTTAAAGCATGTGGAATTCTCAATCCACAAATACGTTCACCAGATCAACACACACCTTACCAATTCAATAATACCCTCCTTCCTTAATTTGACTTTCACTAGATTTCTGCCGTCCTTTATCTTCTATTTTTACTTTACAGCCTCGCATTACTGCTCCCCTTCCACTTTTCTCTGCCATTCCTTCTCTCCCTCATAACACAACTGCACTTAACACATCTGATTGAGAAATTGTAAAATAATTGTACACAACTGGAGGAGTTCAAAATTTATGATAAGGTAGTATGGTAGTTACTGATGTACTGGTAATTCGGATAATAATTCCAAAAGCATTACTTTAAATTCATTATGCCTATTACAAAATATTCAAACCATGTAATTGCTTTAACATTTGTCTGCAGAATCATATATGGGAACTGATATTTTTCCCACTAACTGAATTTTCCCCAGCACAAGCAAATGAATCATCAGAACTTGTATCCTCAATTTTGTATATCTTACTATCTTTTCTTTCAGTTAGTCCTGATGAAGGGTCTCAGTCTGAAACGTCGACTGTACTTCTTCCTATAGATGCTGCCTGGCCTGCTGCATTCCACCAGCATTTTGTGTGTGTTGCTTGAATTTCCAGCATCTGCAGATTTCCTTGTGTTTGCATATGATTTATCATTTCAGTTTCTCATGTAATAAAGCTATAATGCTCAATTTGGTCTGGAAAACTAACTACCAATAAAATCTGTATTTTGCAAGTAGGTGCATTGCTATAAACATTACTGACCTGCTAATGATACCTTCAGTTGCTTCATGTTGAATTTGAATTTGTTGGGGTGTTAGGCCATGTAGCTCCAATTGTTTAGGAATCAAATGCCTGTGAGCAATTTCCATCTTCTCCTCTTGAATATAGCCTAATATTTAAAGAACAGATGAATTAAATTACACATGAATAGAAAATCTCTTGCTTCTCCTCAGAGAAGGGAACATTTCAGAATCCTCCATTCAATTCGCAAGTGCCTTTAAATTAAGCGTTATGTCACATTAATTTGTAATGTATAACTGTACAATATTCATTGCGAGCAGAATGGAAATCAATCCTATAATGCAAAGCCACCACTGCAAGCATGACATTGAACAGAATTAAATAAATACCAAAAGAAATTAAAATATAACCATGGAAAATTATATGACTACATTTTGAATCTATATTTCCAACCCAACATTCAGATAAATTACATCTTATACCTACTCATTTCCCAAGTTACCAAACAAGAGATACAACACTTGTCTGATTCTTTCCTTCCCACTGCACATGATGCAAATGGTCCTTCCAGAAGGGAGAAAAGTTCACGTATTTATTTCATTTGACATACTATGTTCACAACAGTTTTCTCCACATTGTTGATTCCTGGAGTCATACAGCATGGAAGTAAGTCCTGCAGTCCAACTCATCCTTAACAACTATGTTGCCCAGTGAGCTAGTCCCATCTTGGCCCACTACTTTCAAACCTCTGCACTTATTCAGGTAGTTTTTATTGGTTGCTCGTGCTCCCCCCATCACTCAATCACTATCTCTTGCAATTTATTCCAAATACGCACCATGCTTTGCGCGAAGCTAGCCCCGATGTCCCTTTCAGGTCTCTCACCTCTAATCTTAAGCCTACATCCTCTTGCTTTCAACCTATTTCTCCCCTTTATATACTTCCATCAGGTCCACCTCAAGCTCCTATTTTCCAGGCAACAAAGTCCTAGTCTATGCAATTACTCTTTGTGAACTCGGGCCCCCAAATCCAGGCAACATTCTGATAAATCTTCTCTGCACTCTTTCCGGCGAGCATCTTTCCTATAACAGGTGACCAAAACTCTGCACAGTACTATAATAATCCAAACACGGGATATTCTGCAGCGGCTGAGAATCTGGTGCTGGAGAAACTTAGCAGGTCAGGCATCATCAATGGAGATGAATGAACAGTCAACATTTTGGGCCTAGACCCTGCATCAGGATAGAAAAGGTGGAAGGTGGGGAGAAGCCAGAATAAGATAGTGAGGGGGCGGGAAGGAGAACAAGCTAGAAGATGATAGATGAAGCTAGGTGGGTGGGATGAGGTTAGAAGTTGGGAGATGATAGGTGGAAAAGGCAAAGGGGTGGAGAAGAAAGAATCTTGCTGAACCATTATAATTCCAATCCTAATTCCCATTTGTTGGTTCATGGCCTCCTCTAATGCCACTCTCAAGTTGGAGAAACACCTCTGGGTAGCCTCCAACCTGACAGGATGAACATTAATTTCTCCAACTTCTGGTAATTTTCTCTCCTCCCCCTTTCCTCTTCTTCAATTTTCCCACTTTGCCCCCCCCCCTTACCTCATCACTTCTCACCTGCCTATAAACTCCCCTTAGTGCTCCTCCTTATTTTCCCCATGGGCCACTCTCCTATTCTATCTGATTCTTCCTTCTTCAGCACTTTACCTTTTCCACCTACCAGTTTCTGACATAATCCAGCCCGCCCCCCCGCCCATCTGGCTTCACCTAATACCTTCCAGCTTGTACTCTTCCCTCCTCCCACCTTTTTATCCTGGCTTCTTCCCTTTTCCTTTCCAACCCTGATGAAGGGTCTTGGCCCAAAACAATGCCCGTCTATTAATTTCCACAGATGCTCTCTGACCTGCTGATTTCCTACAGCATTTTGTGTGGGAAATACTCAGCGCAATTTATTATATACTGGTGTGTATGATAAATAGAACTTGGGATATTGGGATTCACAAGCAATCGCTGCAGCTGAAAATAGAGTAAGACACACTTCAGGCCTTAGCATCAAGCTAGCAACTCGATCTCGTAACACAGGCAAATGTTAAAGAAATTGAAAGATTGCCATCCAATACACATGACGGTGCAGGGAAAAACCTACGCTTCAGGCCTACCAGAGCAGGAGATGTCAAAGATAACTTAGATCTAAATATGCAAGAATGCCCTTTATCAAGGACAGAACTCCAAGTCATAAAAAGTTCTTTGGCACACTTAGCTAGTAATTAAGTAGCATCCATCATTATGGACCCTCACCATCTGGAGCATTACTACCACTAGGGCAGAGGTACATGCAGAAGCCCAAAGACTCAAACTCAACATTTTAAGAGCTTGTTCCTCTCTGCTGTCAGATTTCTGAATGGTCCATGAACACTACCTCATTGTTCATCTATGCACTATGTAATTTTTGTGCCTTAAAGTAATTTTCATGCCTTGCTCTGCATTGCTACCGGAAAATATCAATAAGAACAAGGAACTGATTGTTGGTGCCAACATCTTGGAGTATCAACCTTAAGCCTAACACATTGATGCCATCGTGATGAAGGTGCACCAGCTACTCTATTTCATCAGGAGTTTGGGAAGATTTGGTATGTCACTAAAGATTCTTGCTAATTTCTACAGATGTACCATAGAGAGTATTCTGACTAGTTGTGTCACAGTTTGATATAGAGGCTCCAATGTGCAAGATTTTAAAGGAGCTACAGAGGAGGTAGCTACAGAGCTCGGGAGGCTGTATCGGAGGGGCTGGTTGGAGACTCGAAGTTTTCGGACGGACTCAGAGTCTGCTGTCGTCGGGTGCTTCCGAGGCATTGTCAGTGCCTGGAAGTTTATGGCAGGGAGAGTTCTCCCGTTTGCTGCCTGATATCGAGATGATTGGAGTCGATCGGGACTTGAGACTTTCTAAACCGCGTCCATGGTCTGCGTCTATCGAATTACAGTATTGTTTTGCACTGCTATAACTATATGCTATAATTATTTGGTTTTGTCAGCGTGAGTCTTGGTTTGTCCTTTCATTTTGTGATATCACTCGGGAGGAACATTGTATCATTTCTTAATGCATGCATGCATTTCTAAATGACAATAAATGAGGACTGAGTGTCCTCATAATCTAATCTAAAAAATCTAAATATAAATGAGAAACAATAAATACCATTTGCACAGTATGTTATCTTCTGCACTCTGTTTGAATGCCCTGGCTGGGCAGTCTTTCACTGACCCTGTTATACAGCAGTTACTAGTCTATAGATTTGTTGAGTATGCCCAAAGGAAAGTGAATCCCAGGCGTGTATATGGTGACATATACGGTATGTACTTTGATAATAAAGTTTATTTTGAACTTATTTGCGCTGGTCTCGATAAAGTTGGTGATGGTGGTAGCATATTGATTCAGATCTTGAGATAAATTCTGGCAGTTGTGTAAATACTCCTCTGACTCCCTTGACAATACCTTCGCATCCTCAGCCTCTATACATAATTAATTTCTCATGACGTACATTGTGGTTGGTAGCATATCTAATCATTTTAATTGGTAGAAATCAATGGTCATCATGTTTCAAATTAATTCCTCACTGCCCAGGCCCTGTTGGCAATGCAGCACCAATCCCTATAAAAAGTTTACAACTCTGGCTTTAAAGCTTGTAACATGTAACTGTCATGTGTTTACCTGGCACTTGGATGAGTTCCATTCTATCAAGTAAAGCTGGAGGGATAGTAGCAGTAGTGTTGGCAGTAGCTATGAAAAGTACTTGGGATAGGTCAAAGGGGACATTCAAATAGTGGTCAGTGAAACTATGATTCTGCTCAGGATCTAACACCTGAAAATAAATGAGGAAATCAAATTATTCTATTAAAATACAACCAGGAAGAATATAATATTGACATCTAATATAAAAGATGTACAGTGCAAAAAGACCAAAAATATTATGAAACTTTTTATGATGCTATTGCTCCTAAAATCCTACTTTTAGGGTCTCACTGATACTTTATGTTAATTATAGGGGATTTATTGCACTTCTTTGTAGGGAATCTAATAGATCCCCAATAACAAACACTAAACCATCAAATGAACTTTGTACTCATCCTCAAAGCACAGAGTTGTCGATATATCTCATATAAAATGCTCAGTTTCTCAGAACTGAGAATGTATAGAAAACACTCTTATTGAGATGCAGCATGGAATAGGCACTTCCAGCCCTTCGAGTCGCACGGCCCAGCAAACCAATTTAACCCTAGCTGAACCATGGGACATTTTACAATGTGGACTGTGGGAAGAAACCTGAGCACCCAGAGGAAACCCATGCGGTTACAGAGAACTTTCAACGATATGTAATATTTCCAAATAATAGACTGGAGCAGGTAAGGAGAAATGTCTATGATGGAGACCCAAATGGAATTAATGGTTTAAGTAATTGTCTAAGTAGTGTAATTGAGAGCTAAATAACTAGTGGGGTATTTTTAAACTATTAGACTAAAGTATATGTCTCTTAATTTGCTCTTTTTTAAAAAAAAAAATAGGTCCCATGAGGATTAAAATATAAATGTTTTGGGATACTTAAATCTGTTACGATGCCTTATCACTAATATCTCTCATGCCTTCTTTGATCCCATTAAACTAGGTTTTTTATTCAAGCACATTAGAATTGCAATGGTAAAATTTCTGTGCTGGACAAATAAAGGACTAGGTGAACTGGAAACTTTCCCCTTGATTATACACCATGATCCCACAATCTTTTCAAACCCTAATCAGCCATCACTAAGAATATAGTTTGAGACAAAATAAGAATCCTTTTGATCAAAAATTCATTGGAGCTTTGTTTCCTCCTGTCAAGAAAAAAAAATCATGAAAAAACTTATTTACCAGTTTTTTAAAATTATTAACTCAATAGAGAGCAATGGGGCAAATCCACTAGTTGCCCAATTCAACCCCACCATGAATTTAAACATTGAAATATTCTGTTTTGTACCTCCAAAAGAGCTGCCGCAGGGTCTCCTTGTAGACTTTTCCCTAATTTATCTATTTCATCCAGCAGGAACACTGGGTTATTCACTCCAACAGTTCTTAAGCCATTGACAATTCTGCCAGGCATACTACCCACATACGTTCTCCTGAAAGAAAAAACACACACAAGTATTTTAGAAATTAGGAAGCAGTTTAAAAGTATATAGTTATATATATATATATATATTTTTATATAGAAAATGAAGAGCTAATCATGACAAAAATCAGTCAGTAGACAAGAATTAGGGACTGCCAAACAGTTCAAGTATCTTGGTGCCATCATCAACCAAGAAGGATGAAAGCCTAAAATCCTTGCAAGGTTAGCCCAAACAACAGCAATGCCGACTAAACTAAAACCAATCTGGAGAGACAATAACATCGCTCTAAAATCCAAATTGAAACTCCTGCATGCACTTGTGCTCTCCTCTTCTTGTATGCAATTCATGGACTTTGACAGTAGAACTGCAAAAGAAGATCCAGGCAGTAGAAATGAGATGCTTCAGAACGCTCCTCAGCATCTCCTATACAGACCACATCTCAAACAATGAAGTATGAAGAGCCATTATCTAACATGTGAGACTCTATTATGATCTACTGTCCACAGTAAAGGAGAGGAAACTGAGATGGTAAGGCCACATAACAAGATCAAGTGGACCATTCTTCAGGGAACAGAGGAGGGAAAAAGAAAAAGGAGCAAACAAAGGAAGAAACAGAGAGACAACACTGCAGAGTGGACCACAATCCAGCCACTCACCCAGAACTGTGAGGGATGAAGGCAACTGGTGTAGTGCTCATCTGCACAGCAGCCCTGTTGACCCAACTGGGTTGTGGGATCCATAACCGTACATGTAGATATAGGTATACTTGGGGGTAATAATGAGTGGCACCAACTGAAGTGAGGCACCAACCATAGTAACAAGATAAAGTTTTTCTTGTTTTGTTACTTCAACACTTGCTTTAGGAATTGTTTCCATCATCTTTCCCAAAGAATCTTAGCGACTGAAAATAACAAACAAAATCTACATGAACTTAACTATTAGGTCAGATTTACTTAAGCTTTTGAGAAAGATGTTCTAAAAGATGCTTTGTTCATGTGAAACTGTTTGCAACTAGAGTTGGTCTAGGAGAAAATCGGTTCAGAATATGGTGACAAAACAAATTTGAACAAACACACGCAAAATGCAGATTGCTGGAGCAACTTAGCATGTCAGAAAGCATCTTTGGAGTCAAGGGATGGTCAATGTTTCAGTACAAGAACCTGCTTCCTCCAACTGTTCGTTTTTTGTTCCACATTACAACATATGCGGTTGCCTGTGTTTCAAAAGAACTCATGTGTATGTAGTAATGTTACTTTTCCAAGAGATTTCCCACAAACCTCCTCTCAGTAATAACAATCTCCTACCCCCATTCTCAATTTTGCTGATCATGTATCATTTCAGCTATTCCAATAATTTCAAACCAACTTCACATCTTTCATTCTACATTATTAGAAATTATATTACTCTACTCCTAATTTGCACCTAACACTCATATTTGCTCACCAGTGTAAGCTACTGTTTCAGGGAAGTCACAATTTTAATATTCTCAGCCACATTTTCAAATTGAGTTTAACCCTTCCCATCATTGTAGCCTCCTCCATCATTACAATGCTAGTTCTGTGCTCCTCCAATTTGCCTGCTTGTATATCTCTGATATTAAATTTTCTACCATTGGCGGGACATTGTGTCAATTGCTTAGAGAGTGGAATTCTCTCCCAATATCTGTATATCTTTTCTCCTTTAACATGGTGCTCAAACTAACTGCTTATTCAAGTGTATGTACCAGAATGCACTTACGTAACTCAGTTTAGTTTAATAATTCTGTGAAGCACATCAGAGAACTTTGCTTTGTACCATGTAAATGAAAGCTGTTGCTAATAAAAGCCACAGATATACATGATCACATTGATTTCAATTACACTCAAAATGCTGGTGGAATGCAGCAGGCCAGGCAGCAGCTATAGGAAGAAGTACAGTCGACATTTGGAGATTTTTACCTTACACAATATAAAAATGTTCACAAGCCAGACCAAAAGGAGAGACAAAAACATGAACACCTAGTCAACTTAAAGCTGTTAATGTTAGAGATGTTATACTCTTAATAGAAAAGGAAATTATAGATAGATTTAATTCCCAGGCAAAATTATGCACTTTAATATGGGGAAATTTGAGATTATTCACTCTGGATCGGTATGGATTCACAGAATATCTGATTTTTAACAGGTTAGATTACAAAGAACTGCACAAATTTAGTTTGCAGTAAATTGAGGTGATTGAGGAGTGCTTGAATCAAAATCAAAATAGTAAACATGACTAGCAAAAAAATAAACCACTTGTTCCTGTGGCAAAATCCAGAACAAGGAAGAGATCCCGAAAAAAGTATTAAAACTAAAAACTAGCACATTATAGTATGAAATGAAGGAATACTTTTCCTCACAGAGAGGGAGCTAGAAATCTGTAATTCCTGCAAATGACAATGGGAGCAAGATCAACTGAAAACAAGCGTCACTAGATTTTTCCTGTGGAAAGGCAACAGCCATTTAATTGAATGGTGAACAGATTCTTGCAGTTATGTGGCTTAATCCTATTTTCATGACATATTTAGGTTTCTATCATTGCAAGAAACAAGACGGCAAGTGAAAATTCATTTGAGTGTTAAATGGCTTTGAAATGGTATTCAAAGTCTTCTAGACTAAATCTGTAATTTTTAAAAAAAGTAGTTCAGATACCTTAGCTGGAGGGGATTGAACTCTGGAAAGTTCTGAGTTTAAGTACAAAGGTTTTGGAATCACTTGTTTTGCTGATTGAAAATGTAAACATTTAAATTAATTCTACCCAGATCAGTGACTTGGTTCAAATTATTCTTGCTCCAACTGAATTCATTAATCTCAAAATAAAAGACTGCTTATTAACATCCTCTTTGTACTCACAGTCTCATTCACCTTAGTTTTGCCAGCAAACTTGAAAAACATTTGCATGGGACAAACAAAAACAGAAGCGAATCCCAAAAGTGGAACACCTTTTATTCTCCACTCTAGGAAGTTACTTTAGAGGTGAGATTTGCAGAGCTGATGACATGCTTTTCCTCTAGCTGATCTGGTTTATTCCCACAGTCTAAAGACATCCAGGCCAATAGGTTAATTGACTGCTGCAAATTGCCTCCAGTTGGGTGATAGTATCTGTAGGGAGGCAATGGGATGTGGAAAGAATAGAATGCAATTAATGTGGGATTGGTGTAAATGGGTACTTTAGTGGTTGGTGTACAGTAGGATTAAGGCATTCTACATGTATATGAAAAACAGGGGGATCCCTAGAGTGAGGGTAGGACTGATCAAGGATAAAAGAGGAAACCTGCCTGGAGTCAGAGGAAGTAGAAGTCCATAATGAATATTTTGCTTTAGTATTCACTAGTGCGAGGGACTTTGACGAATGTGAGGTCCATATAGAGCGGGCTAATAGATTGGAATATGTCAAGGTTAAGAAACAGGATGTGTTGGAGCTTTTGAGAAATATTATGATAGCCAAGTCGCCTGGGCTAGATGGGATATAATCTAGGATACTAGAGGAACCAAGGGAAGAGATTGATGCACATTTGGCGATGATCTTTGCATTCTTACTGGACAAGGTTTGGGGATGGCAAATGCTATTCCTTTGTTCAAGAGTGGCAAAAGGGTTAATCCTGGGAATTATCGACCAGTGATCCTTACATCAGTGATGGGCAACCTATTTGGGAAGATTATTGGATAGAGGATTTCATTTGCAGAAGCATAATCTGGCAGGAGAATGGGGTTGAGAAGGAAAATAAATCTGTCGAGATTAAATGGTAGAGCAGACTTACTGGGCTGAATGGCCTTATAGTCTTAGATTTGATGGGCCAAAGAGCCTCATTTCATATTGTGTGACTAGGAATCTATAATAATTTCACTTAAGTATTCATGAACTGACAAAAATTTTATAAGTGAGAAAAATGTAGACAAGAAGCAGCATGCATATTAAAGATCTGAAACAAATGCAGCAATTTGGAAGGTGGCTGTAGAAACATCTCAAATACAGGATTACCAATAGGTCTTGAGGAGCACGTGAGTTTATTAAAATTGGTCACCTCAACCGCCTCTTACTTTTTTGGATCTTTTGTAGGTTCAGTTGTGCTCAGAACAATAGTGAAACATTTCTAGGTCTGTACAATGTAATACTAGAAGGTAAGTGTGAACCATTAGTGATTACTATTGTCTTCAAGTAAACAGTGAAGTACTAATACACTTAAGGACACCATTGGCCTTTCTTAAAATGCTTTAAAATTCTAATGAATATACAAATAATATTAGTTACACATAGCTATAACCTATTATGGGATCAACTATTTCAGGATGTGGGGAGAGGGAAAAATTGTTCACCTACCTTCCTAACATTTTTTGGGGGGCAATTGTATAAGACAATTTAAAACAAAAGAGACCTAAATGTGTAAAAGGGAGCAAGTGAATGACTGGTTGTTGATAATATCAAGTTTAGATAGATAGATAGATACTTTATTCATCCCCATGGGGAAATTCAACATTTTTTCCAATGTCCCATACACTTGTTGTAGCAAAAACTCATTACATACAATACTTAACTCAGTAATAATATGATATGCATCTAAATCACTAACTCAAAAAGCATTAATAATAGCTTTAAAAAAGTTCTTAAGTCCTGGCAGTTGAATTGTAAAGCCTAATGGCATTGGGGAGTATTGACCTCTTCATCCTGTCTGAGGAGCATTGCATCGACAGTAACCTGTCGCTGAAACTGCTTCTCTGTCTCTGGATGGTGCTATGTAGAGGATGTTCAGGGTTTTCCATAATTGACCGTAGCCTACTCAGCGCCCTTCGCTCAGCTACCGATGTTAAACTCTCCAGTACTTTGCCCACGACAGAGCCCGCCTTCCTTATCAGCTTATTAAGACGTGAGGCGTCCTTCTTCTTAATGCTTCCTCCCCAACACGCCACCACAAAGAAGAGGGCGCTCTCAACAACTGACCTATAGAACATCTTCAGCATCTCACTGCAGACATTGAATGACGCCAACCTTCTAAGGAAGTACAGTCGACTCTGTGCCTTCCTGCACAAGGCATCTGTGTTGGCAGTCCAGTCTAGCTTCTCGTCCAACTGTACTCCCAGATACTTGTAGGTCTTAACCTGCTCCACACATTCTCCATTAATGATCACTGGCTCCATATGAGGCCTAGATCTCCTAAAGTCCACCACCATCTCCTTGGTCTTGGTGACATTGAGACGCAGGTAGTTTGAGTTGCACCATATCACAAAGTCCTGTATCAGTTTCCTATACTCCTCCTCCTGTCCATTCCTGACACACCCCACTATGGCCATGTCATCAGCGAACTTCTGCACATGGCAGGACTCCGAGTTATATTGGAAGTCAGATGTGTACAGGGTGAACAGGACCGGAGAGAGTACGGTTCCCTGTGGCGCTCCTGTGCTGCTGACCACTGTGTCAGACCTACAGTCTCCCAACCGCACATACTGAGGTCTATCTGTCAAGTAGTCCACTATCCAATCCACCATGTGAGAGTCTACTCCCATCTCCGTTAGTTTGTGCTTTAAGATCTTGGGCTGGATGGTGTTAAAGGCACTAGAGAAGTCAAGGAATGTAATCCTCACAGCACAACTGACCCCATCTAGGTGAGAGAGTGATTTGTGCAGCAAATACGTGATAGCATCCTCCACTCCCACCTTCTCCTTATACGCAAACTGAAGCGGATCCCGGGCGTGCCTGGTTACAACGTTACAAAACATTGTTACAGACAATTACATTGTTACAAAACATTGTTAAAGCCTGTTACAGAAATACAACGTTACAAAACATTACTTTTATATAAATGCATTTTTATATATTAGTAATTGTGCATTACCTGTGACCACGAATGTCAGACTGATCACATACTCCACCTAATGCTATCCTGTAAAACTCTCTGCCAAGGGTCTTTGCTATGGATCTGCCCACGCTGGTCTTACCAACACCTGGAGGTCCCACAAAGCACAGGATGGGTCCTTTCAAATTGTTTTTAAGTTGTCTAACAGCAAGATACTCCAACACCCTTTGTTTGAGCTTCTGCATTGCATAATGGTCACTGTCAAGTAGAACTCTTGCAGCACAAAGGTCCAGGTGATCTGGAAACCAATGACAATTAATATACTCAGTAATATTCCTTTTAATTCCATCAGAGCAGCTTGCCTCGTAGAATTGTTTTTAATATAGCTGATACACATGTCTCAGTTGCACTTAAACTTAGGATGGGGTGACGTGACATATTAAATCACCAAATACTGAATGCATCTTCTCTTGTTTTGTGGAAATGGCTTTATTTACTGCACCAAAAAGAAAATATGTGACAAAGATAATGTGTTGTACATGATCTGAACAAGTCTGGTAATGATGGATTATATTTTTCCTGACATCCTCTGAAGGGCTATGGCCTTCATATAATCTACTTCCAGCATTTGCCATTTATTATGCTTTTTAATTGAGATTTGTAAATATAATTTTTTTTGCTTTCATGACCTGTTTATTTACATCATGTTTAACATTTTGAAGAGAATTTATTAAAGAGGTCTAAACCCAAATTAAATTTGGTAAGAAGATTACCACAACAGGAGTAACAGCTTGTACAAGATGATTATCAAAAATACTACAGCTTCCAAATTAGAAGGCAAAGAAATTAACGGCAGTCAACAATTAGGAGCATCAATAAAACAATTTCACTTGACAAAAATCTACCAACAAATATGAATGATGTGTTTGGAAATATATTTATAATAATTCTCTTCAAAAGCCAGTAACAAAAAATGTGGACATTTTGAAATCAGCCAATGGAAATTATTGCTAGCTGGTCATCCATACCTAGAATAATGTAAAACAACAAATGGTTGCTGCTTTTCAGCCCATTGCACAAATACAGACTTCCAATACACAGCATTTCATATCATCTTCTTGTTACCCGTCAACAGATGCTGCCATTTAATAAATTACACCAGCAAATTTGCATGCAATCACATTTATCTAGTGTGAATTGCAGAGCCTGCATGAATATATGCAGAGCGCTCCATGAGGCCAACAACCGCAATCAGTAGTTTTTCCCCTTATTCATAGCAAATCCTCATTCAAAAGGTAGTGCTTAAATTGCAAGTAATTTTTACAACAGGCTTTGTGAAAGTTTAACCATTTCAAATCTGAATGACTTGGAATGTTGGTTACTGCAATAAAAGACTACAATGCATCAAAAGAGTACCAATGGAGACAAGATACTACGTGTGATGGAACTTGAAGCAAAGTCAAACTGCTGGAGAAACTCTGTATGGGCAAGATGTGGGCAAGATGTGTGCAAGAAAAGGAATTGTTGACACTTCAGGTCAAGACCCTAAAAGAACAAGGGAAAAATGTGCAGAAAAAAGGAAAGATTGAGAGGGAAGAAAAGATCAAGCAGGCAGGGAAAACTGGAAACACAAAAGACAGCAGATGCTGGAGTCTGAAGCAAATAACTATCTGCTGGAAGAACCCAGTGGGTATGCATTCAGAATCTTGACCTGAAATGTCGACAATCCCTTTCCTCCTACAGATGGTGCTTGACCCACTGAGTTCCTCTGGCAGAATGCTGTTGCTAAGGGAAGTTGGAAATTTGGCAATGAAAAATAGTGCTATTGAAGATTTCTCAAAAGAGCAACTATGAATGAACATGTTCTGGTGATGATCCTACACTGTAAAGGCCAAAATTAGAGATCACAAGTACAGATTTTACAATTTTGCCAGTATCATTAGGAGATAAAGCACAAAACCAGAAGGTTCAACTTCCACATGGTTTGCTTCTTTCAAGCCAGGGCAGTAACAGGAGTCTTGACACTTGCCTTGAAACGTGACGGAAGGAAGAAGTTCCCGCACACACACTGATCGGTGTAGGCAGATCCCAAGTGGGACATGTGCTTCACCACTTATTCAGAGATGCAGTCCATGAACACAATTAATTTTGCTTTGTAACCAAAGCTATTTGAATGAATTGAAATATAGTACAATAGGAAGGACAGGGCAGCAGGTGGATTGAGATTGAGCCAAACTGAAATAAAAGTGAATAAACAGCTGACTGGAACAGGTTTAATTAAATCCACCTATTTATAGTTTTAAAGGAAATGGCAAAGAGTATTTTTTAAGTGACTTATCTAATGCCAGGCATTTCTTCCAGATGTTCACAAGCATCATCATTAATCAATTTCCCAACTTGCACCGCTGATCACTGTTTCAAGCGACACCACCCAACTCCATCTGGCCAGCAACCTAACTGCCCAATCTCTGTAACCTTTTCAACAGAACAACGTGAAGACATCCCACTTACACCCATCAATCACAATTCCGGTGCCTACGAAAATGGTTAATAGAGCTCTACAGTTAGACTGATGATATTCAGGAAAAACACCCTTAGGACTCCTGACCTCATTCCACTCAACACACATATCCCAAAATGAAATTTTTGCAGGCACAGAGTGTTATTCCTGGCTCCATACACACATAACAAAATCTACTTAATTTCCTACAAAGTGCAGAGGACTAATCATGCCTATCATTTATGCAATTCTCCCTTTTATTACATTAATAATTTTCTAATAGTTCTTTTTAAATTCTCTGCAGGGACTACAAACCCCTGTACACTTTCATCTATAAGCCATAAATGTTCCTTCATTAATGGCTTTGCATGGGCACATAAAAAGTGTCTTATATTAAGAGCATGCTGGATTTACCAGCCCATTATATTCTAACTGCTCCCACTTGATTCCAACTGCATTTCATAAAGACTACACAGCACACTCATCATGTCTTAAAAGGGCAACAAATTCCCTGAGTGAAACACTAAAAAGAAGTACTTCCCAATACACAAGAGGAGAGAAGAAGCTAGAGAATGCTGAAGACATTTTGATTGACTTTTTAAGGCCTACATTGTATTTTAACAAAACCAATTATGACATTTTCATGTGGTTCCGCATTCTAAACCCAGCACAAACGTCTATCCTAAAACTTCATTCTAATCTTTTTCAACAGCACAAGGCAATACTCTCACTGCACAACCTCCCCCCCCCCACCCCTGTGATCTCCGATTCCCTCCAACTCTTCGCTCACTCAGACCTGCTACCACAGTCATGTATCCTTCTTAGGAAGATGTCTCCACCGCCATCTTATGCCACATGGCTTCCCTTTACTTCACTCCTCCCAGATTCACCTGCCGTCTTGTACTTCTCTCTCCCCTCACCCCACCTTCTTACTCTTGTGACGGTTTACTCTTTTTCATAGATTCTGCTTGGCCTTTCTGATAACAAAAAGTCACAGAATTGATAAATTCATAATTACCCAAAGAATCTGAGCTACAAAATAAAACACAAAATTTACCACATAAAAAATACACAACTCGGTTTCATGTAACAAAAACAAAATTGCAATACGGACAGTTTTGAAGGAATGTAATCCCCACTGCACCCTCAGGTCAACACAGCAATTACCCGTGACAATTTATAATCCATTCTTATTTCTTACCTTATTTCACCTTATCACAAGCACCATCATTCAATTTCTCTTACTAACTACCAGACTAGGAGATTCCACATACGTGGCACTGAACTAAACATTGAAATAGATAATGCCAGAAGGCAATCAGAATTTGGAAGAAAATAAAACAAGTTTTCAAGAGTGAGAAGAAACATTGCCACCATAGCCCTTATCAAATGATTTCCACTTTTCAATGAGTGCATGCAGAGCTTGAGAAGATATATAAGCATGAGGAATAATAAAAATATTCCACTGCTGTATGCGTTCCTACTCCAGTGCTTTGGTTAAAGACCATTTCAGACAAATTTGTACAACATGAAGGATGATTCCCTAATGCAGGAGACACTAACTAGACAATGCTGCAGAAATCTGAGACACAGTAATGAAAGAAGGAATGTACACCATTGTCACACCCTTATAGAGGGTTCCTACTGAATGAACTAGAATAATTACAGGAAACTGAACAAATATTAAAATCAGTAGAAAATACAGATGTTAAAAAATTCCACTTCATTCTCTGATCCTCCCAACGTTTATTCAGTATGTGCCATCGCTAGGTAACAAACACACTCTGGTTTTAACAACTTACACAAATATATTTTGTTCAGAGGACAGAAGAAAAAAAATACACAGCTAAGCCAGGTACAGTGCCATGCAGAAGTATGAGCACCCCAGTCAAAATTTCTGTTACTATGAATAGCTAAGCGAGTAAAAGATGATCTGACTTTCAAAAGCCATAAAGTTAAACATGACACATTTCTTTAGTATTTTAAGCAAGATTACTTTTTATTTCCATGTTTTACAGTTTCAAAATAACATAAAAAGGGCCCAAAGCAGAAGTTTGGGCACCCTGCATGGTCAGTACTTACAGCTTGTAAACACTTTCTGTAGCCAGCTATGAGTCTTTCAATTCTCGATTGGGGATTTTCACCCATTCTTCTTTGCAAAAGGCTTCTAGTTCTGTGAGATTCTTTGGCCGTCTTGCATGCACTGCTCGAGGTCCATCCACAGATTTTCAATGATTTTTAGGTAAGGGACTGTGAGGGTCATGGCAAAACATTCAGCTTGCGCCTCTTGAGGTAGTCCACTGTGGATTTTGTGGTGTGTTTAGGATCAATATCCTGTTGTAGAAGCCATACTCTTTTCACCTTCAGCTTTTTTTTTTTTTACAGACAGTGTGATGTTTGCTTCCAGAAGTTGCTGGTATTTAATTGAATTCATTCTTACCTCTACCAGTGAAATGTTCCCCGTGCCACTGGCTACAACACAAGCCCAAAGCATGATCGATCCACCCCCACATGCTTAACAGTTGGAGAGGTGTTCTTTTCATGAAATTCTGCACCCTTTTTTCTCCAAACATACCTTTGCTCATTGCAGCCAAAAAGTTCTATTTTTTCTTCATCAGTCCACAGGACTTGTTTCCAAAATACATCAGGCTTGTTTAGATGTTCCTTTGCAAACTTCTGACGCTGAATTTTGTGGTGAGGATGCAGGAAAGATTTTCTTCTGATGACTCTTCAATGAAGATCATATTTGTACAGGTGTCGCTGCACAGTGGAACAGTGCACCACCACTCCAGAGTCTGCAAAATCTTCCTGAAGGTCTTTTGCAGTCAAACAGGGGTTTTGATTTGCCTTTCTAGCAATCCTACGAGCAGTTCTCTTGGAAAGTTTTCTTGGTCTTCCAGACCTCAACTTGACCTCCATCGTTCCTGTTAACTGCCATTTCTTAATTACATTACAAACTGAGGGAACGGCTACCTGAAAATACCTTGCTATCTTCTTATAGCCTTCTCCTGCTTTGTGGGCACCATTTATTTTAATTTTAAGAGTGCTAGGCAGCTGCTTAGAGGAGCCCATGGCTGCTGATTGTTGGGACAAGGTTTGAGGAGTCAGGGTATTTATAAAGCTTTGAAATTTGCATCACCTGGCCTTTCCTAATGATGACTGTGAACAAGCCATAGCCCTAACAAGCTAATTAAGGTCTGAGACTTTGGTAAAAGTTATTTGAGAGCTCAAATCTCTTGGTGTGCCATAATTTTTGCATGGTGCTCCTTCCCTTTTTTTCACTCTAAAATTGTACAAAACAAAAATAATACACTAACTTTGCTTAAAATGTTGAAAAGAATGTTTCATCTTTAACTTTATGACTTTTGGAGATCAGTTCATCTTCTACTCACTTAACTATTCACAGTAACAGAAATTTTGACCAGGGGTGCCCAAACTTTTCCATTCCACTGTAAGTGTAGCTAGCAGGCCTTGTACCTTGATCAAACAGGTGAAGTCAGCTTCGGCAGATGAGATCAAGTGAGATTCAACAGCCAAAGCAGTTCTGCAAATCTTCGTGGAGAGAAAAGGGCATGATAAGGCACAGAAGTAGCCCTGGTTATCCACTGCAACCAAGGAAGATCCCAGTTTGTGACGACTACTTGAACCACTGGACCCAGACTTCCAAGACTGAGAGTGGACCCATCCCAGTACAATGGCTTTTCCACTTTTCAAACTCTCCCACTCAAATTTCATGGTTATCATTGGATATGACAGACAACCAACACACTGCTGCTTTTTTCCCCCATTAACTATAAATCACCAAAATAGGTAGAGACACATAGTGCAGATAATGGACATACAATGCTTTCAATGATCGCATCCTCAAAATCTTCCTTTTCATTGTAGCATTCAAGATGATTGTCAATACCTTCAAATTCTTCATAGTTCCCAACTTGTTTAAGTAGTGAAATCATCTCACTTTTACTCCTGGCTGTTTCAGGCATCCCCTAGCCTAAAGGCTTGAAACCACAGTGAACTAAACAATTCTAAATTTTCTTTCGACTTACTTTCACCAACTATCAGTGACAAAAAGTCACTGCTTTTTCAACACAAGCATATGCAAATGACATTATTTAAAATCCGTTCGCTCTGAACACAGCATAGTTTCTAACGGCCACACAAGTTCACGTGACTGCCGCTAGTTAGCAATTGTTCAGCAACAGTATCCTGTTCCAGTTAAGTGGCATAGCTTTCCAAATAAACAAAGGGAATCTCAGCTGTTTTCTTGATTAGCTTTTGTTCCTTAAGAGTTGTCCCAAATAAGCGGCTGCCCTGATTAATCGATGGCCTAATTGACCGGAAACTACGGTATTCATATTGCTTTTTTGTTTCCAGATTGCGGTAATAATTTCTTACCTGTTGTGCTTTTGTCCCATGGCAGTTCCACCATTAGTTCCAGATAATTTCGGGTCAAAGCAAACTCTGGCATTGACTGAGGCATCTTTTTTAACCTGTAAATGACAAAACCCATTAAAAAAAATTAGGCAACGTGGTTTGTAGAGTTTTAAGGCAGTTCTTTGAAAGAATTTTTTTTACACTTCCTTTATCAACTGAGCTGGAGGTCACATTTATTTGCAGGAATAATAGTGCCTTTGAAAGATTTCATTGAAAATGAAATCTAGAAGACTTACAAAATCACTATGACATTATGCCCAGATCTTCAGGTTGATAAAATTAATTTGTAACAGTAGTGTTGCTGAGTCAGATTCCTGTTGATCTACTAATTAAAGTGTTCCAAATTGGAATTCTAGAATTTTTTCTATCATTGCCAATTGTTATGTTTGAATGTACATTATTATTCACTAGAGTATGTGTTATGGAACTGTATGACAGATTGTATCTAATATTATCAAGACTAAAGAAATTTGTCAAAGAAATTTTTGTGTGAGAATGAATGTAATATGGCTGATTTTATATCGAGCTCGAGAGTGAACTTTTTAAACCAAAAAAGGTATTAAATATTAACAAAGTACTCTTTGCTATTTGGATCAATTTCATTTATTGACAGAAAGTAACAGTCATGAAATTAAGAGATCAGTTTCAAAGTGTAATTATTTTCAAAGAATGTACAAATTATACAACCTTGAGATATGTTTACCTACAGGTAGTCAAGTTGAGAAAACTCATGAATAACTTAAATTTAATGTTAAGCAGGTAATAGACACATTTTCTATGAATTCTCTAGATTTTAAAATGAAAATATTAAACAAGAGAATGAAAACATAAGGAACAAGGAAATATTCTGGAGCTACATGCTCAGAAAATGCTAGAATCTATCATTTGATGCATAGTAGCAGAGCAATAAGAAAATTAATAATGGGGCAATTTTTTTAATGCCCCACAATCTCCTGCCCTTGCACTACATTGTTTCCTCCAGCACGTGATCTAGTTTAGGGAAGTGTTCCGTTATAGAGCTCATGTGGTAGCAGTGGGCCCAACCACAGATATACCAGCTGTCAAATTGTGAAGTTTATGAATGTGTGACACTTATAGACATTTAAAACCATTCAGGACTAAGTGCTGAAAGACATACACACGGGTAAGAACATGAACACATGAAGCTGACCATTTCCCTCATTCATTTGATGGGACAGCAGTATCTGCACCGGGCTGCAACTGACAGATCTCTCAGCTTGAACACTGGGACACCTGCAAAAGCTGCACTGCTCTGGAGAAGGAATCCACTCATCCTCTGGCAGAGGTGCCTTCTTGAGAGAAAGACTATGTTTCAGCTTATGCTCAGAAATATCTGCTGGTAGAGCCAGGCATATCACAACAAAAAACCTGATCCAATATAAAACAAGATTATTAAAAAAAAGAGGGGAAAAAAATCACATTTGACAGACCTATTAATAGCTTTTAATTAGCAGGATAAGTTAATTGAGTGTGCAGGAATGTAACATTTGGCATTTTCAAGTACAGAAATATAAAGTTATGTAGGAATCCAATGGATCTGGGTGTCCTTGTTGCAACTCCTTTTATAAATTAACATGCAAAATCATAAAGAAATTAGAAAGGCAGATGGTACATTAGTATTTATAATAAATGTACTGCAGCACGAGTACAGCAATCTTACTGCTGTTAAATAAGATCTTCAGACTACACAGAATCTATATTTCAAGGATGAGGCGATATTCCTGCAGGCAACACTCAGTAGACAGGGCTTTCATTGTATTGGGTTTAGAACAATAAAAGCTGCTCTGATCATAACATGAAATTTGCAAGCAAATACTAAAATGATCCTGTCTCCAGCTGGGTAGACTGCGATCAGGGTTTCGTCTCAAAAAAACTAAGTGCCCCACCTGGAAAGGAGATGAATATTTTCTTTTTTGGGATTCTCTACCACAAAGACAGTGAATGCATAATCACTGTGTATATTCAAAATGGAGATCAACATAGTTTTGGAAACAAAACAGAATCAGAATAGAGCAGATTAGTGAAAGTAAGGCAGATCAATGGTGATAATAATGAGTAGCAAAGCAAGTACAAAGTGAGCTAAATGACTTAATTTGGCTGATTTTTACAGAGGCAGAGCAAGGACACTAGGAAATATTACCATATTTATTCTTTCTAGGACATAGAGTATATTTTGGAACAGTACCGGTTATCTAAGATTCATCCAAAATCTCAAATGCTTTCATATTGCATAAATTAGAATCAATCCAAATGACTACTTCAAAAAAATCCATTAAAAAAAATTGTACCTAGCTCATCAAGCTTTCAATACTGCTAAAAGAATGATGTACATTACTGCTCAAAGAAGATTATATACCTTTTGATCTCCTTAATGCAAACTTTCATTGCTTGTTCAGGCATATTTGTACTTTTAATCTTCTTCTCCAGTATAACAATATCATCACCATCATCGCCATCATCGTCATCTTCCTGCTCAAGTGCCTCTAAATGCAATTGTCGTCCTAGAATTTGATTGTTTTTTCTAATAGGTCGGATGGTCACAATCTAACAAATACAAAAAATTCTTGATAAGTACAGCAGGGACTCTAACATTGGTTACTACACTTAACTGATTATCACACAAAAATGCCAGTGGAACTCAGAAGGTCAGGAAGCATCTAAGGAGGGAAATCAGCAGTCAATGTTTCTTACCAAGACTCTCCATCAGGACTTGAGTTAACTATTTATTCCCCTCCATACATGTTGTATGGGAATATCCAGGAGTTTTTGGTTTGTGGGGGAAGGGTATCAGTACTCTTACAGAACTAACGGGGGTACAATTACCAATGGAGCCCGCTGTACATTTTCTAAATGGTAACTCCCACCTCTCCCTTACGGAAAAAAAACCGCAAAGTCTGGCTGGCAGGCCTGACTGCAGCTAAGATGATTGTAGTCCAGCGTTGGAAACCTCCTCATGATATTTCAAGTACTCACTGTCTTCGGAGCTTTTTGGACATTTTGTACCTGGAATTATCATCAGCAAGAGTAAATGATGCACAACCAAACACAACCTTAATGTGGACAAATTTGATATCTAACTTAAAAGATCTTCTGTTAAAATAGGAATGCTCTGTCTGTGTATGCACTACTATTCAGTTGGTTAGTGGAGGGGAGAGGGGTGGAGAGGGGGTTGAGGATGAGGGGGTTAAATAGTGATGAGGGTTGGGGGTGGCTAGGTTAAACAGTCAAAATGTAATCGGCGACTGGTTGTATTGAATGTAATTTGTTGGTGTTGCAATAAAAATTAGAGATAAAAAATACATAATTCCATTATGAATTTATATTATTCTCTTTACATAACAAATCTTTCCTATGCATCATAACAAATGTAAAAACCCAACATTTGGCCATAGAAGGGCATACAGGGTTCAATTTCTGGTGCTGACTGTAAGGAGATTGTACATTCCCCCAGTGACCATGCGGATTTCCTCTGGATGCAGCAACTTTCTTGTGAAGTTCAACACTGAAAAGACCTTTGAACAGCCTTCAGCCAGCAGTTAATAGATCATAAAAAAGTATAACTTGTGATTTTGCAGTCCGCTGCATCAAAATTTAATGGATTAAATAACTGATGATGATGTCATTGCGGTACAATAAATCACACCTACCTTCTTTTCATCACTTGGCTTTGATTTATGAGCTTTTTGAAGTAATTTTAGTCCTTCAATTTGCCGAACAAGCAATGGAATGGTCTTCTTAAATCTTTCTTCTAAACCAACAGCATCCAGTACCTAAGTATCAAAGCACAAACTAGGTATTACTGAATTGGTCTGAGTTATATCTGTAGATCCCTAACTACAATTTTCCATATGCAATATGTAAATAAAATGCATACCCTTTATTGCAAAATTATAATACAACCAGGTTTTGCAATAAAAAGCAACCTCTCCAATATTTAAAAATTAAATTCAGAATTGGTAATACTGCTCTCTGCTTGCAGTTACGTAAAGTATCTGATGCCATGCATTTTAAACCAATAATTCAGAGGAATTATTTATAAAATAATTATTTATTTTATTTTTCCGCATCTATTTCCCAAACTTCACCACCACACCTCCCTGTGGCTACTCAACTAAAGATCCCTAACCCTCAACAGTTAAATATAACATCTCAACAACTATCACCACTTTCCCAATGATCTCTCACAGCCATCTCTTGCTCCAGAACTCTGACCAAACCTAAACTCAATCTCTCTACTGACTGCAACACACACCAAATGCTGGAGGAACTCAGGAGGCCAGGCAGCATCTGTGGAAACGAGTAAACAGTCGACGTTTCGGGCCAAGACCTGAAAAGGGGGAATCTGATAGGAGAGGACAGAAGACCACTGAAGGAAGGAAAGGGGGAGGAGCACCAGGAGGAGACAATGAGCAGGTTAAGGAGATAAGGTGAGAGGGGGGAAACAGGAATGGTGAAGGGGGTGGGGGTGGGTGATGCAATTACCAGAAGTTTGAGAAATTGTTGTTCATACCATCAGGTTGGAGGCTACCCAGATGGAATATAAGGTGCTGCTCCTCCAACCTGAGCATGGCCTCATCGCAGCACTAGAGGCGGCGATGAATGACATGTCAGAATGGGAATGGGAAGTAGAATTGAAATGGGTGGCCACTGGGAGATCCCATATTTTGTGGTGGATAGAGTGAAGGTGCTCGACAAAGCAGTCTCCCAATCTATAATCGGGTCTCACTGATATACGCAAGGCCACATCAGGAGCACCGGATAAAGTAGATGACTCCAACAGACTTGCAGGTGAAGTGTCACCTCACCTGGAAAGACTGTTTGGGGCCCTGAATGGTAGTGAGGGAGAGGGTATATGGGCAGGTATGGCACCTGTTCTGCTTGCATGAATAAGTACCAGGAGGAGGGAGATCAGTGGTGAGGGATGAGGTGACAAAGGAGTGATCCCTACGGAAAGCGGAAAGTTGGGGAGGGGGAGATATGTTTGGTGGTGGGATCCCTTTGGAGATGGGGGAATTTACAGAGAATTATGTGCTGGACATGGAGACTAGCGGGGTGGTAGGTGAGGTTAAGAGGAACTCTATCCCTGTGTGGCAGCAGGAGGATGGTGGAAGAAGGGAAGCCCCCTCCTTTGAGGAAGGGCATCTCAGTTGCTCTGGAATGAAAAGCAGATGCGGCAGAAATGGAGGAACTGAGAGAACGGAATGAGATTTTTTACAAGTGATAGGGTGGGAAGAGGTAGGGCCCAGATAGCTGTGAGGGTCAGTGGGTTTATAAAATATATCCATAGATAGACTCTACTCACTTTTGTAGGATAGTTAGCACCATTTCCTTGTAAATACCCAAACACGAACCCCAAAACTGAACTTCTGAATCCTTTTCTGCATCCTGCACTATCATGAAGAAAAGAATTTTTGCTAGTGGTAAGCCAATTTAGTCTTGGGCTTCATAAACTTTGGAATTTTCCAGAGGTCAGCTTACTACAGATGAACAGTTTAACTGTCTGGTTAATTTCTAGCCCAATTTTTTCCTCTCAGGTAAAATTGTAAACTACATTTCTTATGAACAAACAAAAAAAAGACAATGAGAATTTTGATGAAATTATTTTACTTTTCAGTTAGTTATTCAACATCCTACATGAATTTTTAAATTTTATGCTCTATGAATGTGCATTTATAATCCTCCGTACCTGCAGCTTTTCATTAGCACTAGTCCGGATAATTGATGCTAGGATGTCAGGCAATGTTTCTCTAGGAAGGCTATCCAGCAAGTGTCTCAGCTTGGCAACCACTGGTACTGACATATCCAACATCTCCACCAGCTGCAAACATTAAATTACCCATTACTGCACAATTTTTACCAAGTGCCATGGGTCACATATTATGCAATGCTTTCACGCTCTGAAAAGATTAAAGAATTCTCCATCAGCACTTTTTAAAAAATGTTTATAGAGCAGCAGGAAATTTTAAAAGCTTTCAAACTAATTCATCCTAATATCAAACTGGAGCCACTTGGAAACAATCAAGCAGGTAAGAGATTTAAATACATATCCTGCTGAATTTGAAAGTGGATAATTTTAACAAGATTCCTGCATGATTGCCAGCCAGACTGGCCTGCCAGAGAGATGGGGGAGTGATGGTCTTCAACTCCAGTTTCATTAGGTTAAAAAGGATGGTGTTAATGGCGACATGTACACTACCTTCAACAGATTTCAGTGACTCTAATTTGGTGGCCCAATAACAGAAAAGTGAATTTCAGTAATTTTATCTTCACAACTGCCAAAACTAAGTCATCTTTGAGTTTAAAATTAGCAAAACAGTGACATATGTTGATGCTTTGATACTCTGCCTCACATTTTTCCAACCTCTCAAAGAACTTAAGATAAATGAAGATAATTCCATAACTGGGAAGATTTAAAAAAAAAGACTTACAAAAAAATTACAAAATCTATGAACATAAAATTACAAAATCGACGAACATTTTTACTTTAAACAACAATCATCAGCTAGAAACTCACCGACCGCCACCCCTCAAGTTTGTTTAATTCAGGTTAAACAGGTATACTTGTTTCAGGCTTAACTAAATTATTCCCAAACTCTTACTCAAAATTGAAGTACTATATTTTCATATAAATCAAACTTCAAAAATATACCACAGTTGGAAATAAAATATTATACTCAAAGTAGGAGATACATTCAGACAATTCTGGAGACACTCAACGAATGAACTTGCATCTGTGTATGAAAAACTTAACTTTTCAGTGAAGAGCCCTTCATCAGAACTGTTAACTAATTGTTATTTCTAGCATCCACAGCCTTTGCTTTGATTTTCATACAGAATAAATTTATTTTTGTAAGTTATGAAGTATTCCATTAAAATACATTTTCTTGATTTAAAAAATGCAAGTTTTTGAATTCCAAAATGTTTTTCTTTAAAACAAATCCCATTCTGGTATTCATATCTTGTTGCACAGCCAAGATTTACTATGGGGGTAATATATGCACTCTAATTAGTAGTAGTTTGACCCACTACATTGCAGCTTAATCACCCAAAACTGATCAACATAAATTACAATTATAAAGAAAACACTTTACACAGACCTGAACTGCATATTTGTAGAACTGCTGTGAAAGGTCATTCAACTCCCCAATACCGTCTGTGTATTGCTCCAACCGATCAAGCTGTTCCACTTTAGCCACTGGGAATGGCTTCTCCTTCACAACCTCAAGTATGTTAAACCGACAAAGGCCCGTGATCAACAGAGTATAGTGTGGCTTCGGCCAATTACTGCCTACTATCTGCACTGCAATACCAGCTGTTCCAATCCTAATCACAACGTAAGAAAGACAAATCAGCAAAGCAAAAAAGTTACTGTTTGTTTTGAAGAAATGCAGAATACACAAAAGATAAATTAAAGGATGAAATAATAGTGGTTGAATAATAATTCCCATGTATCTCTTCTGGTCCATTTATTTCTAGTCTAAGATATTGTGTGTAACCCTATGTAACTTCCAGTGTAGGCATTAGTATCCAATACATTTATTTCTAGTCTAAGATATTGTGTGTAACCCTATGCAACTTCCAGTGTAGGCATTAGTATCCAATACATTTATTTCTAGTCTAAGATATTGTGTGCAACCCTATGTAACTTCCAGTGTAGGCATTAGTATCCAATACATTTATTTCTAGTCTAAGATATTGTGTGCAACCCTATGTAACTTCCAGTGTAGGCATTAGTATCCAATACATTTATTTCTAGTCTAAGATATTGTGTGCAACCCTATGTAACTTCCAGTGTAGGCATTAGTATCCAATACATTCATGTCTGCTCCTACCCACTGACATACGTATCCAATCCCTGTGCACTTACTTACTTCATTTTATCTTTTTTCCCCCAAATCCTTTTCTTTACTTGTGTTAATTCCACTTTTTCCAGAAATAAAACAGTGAACATTCGAACCAAGGGAGCTTACGTTAACACTATTACTACGTTGATGAGGAATTTTTTAAAAACTATTTTTTAAGCAACTATTAAGTTTAACAGTGTGGAATTACAATTGTACATAAATACCTATTTAAGTGCCTAATTATAAATTTTTAAAAGCCCACTATGTTACATAATATCTTTTCAGTGTGTACTTGTGAATGTATATATATAGATTTACACATATATAAAAAATGGAAAAAGTTTTATATGTAAAAAAGTTTGTGTAATACTTGCGAATACCTTATCCAAATTTTTTTTTTAAATTAAAGGATGTAATAATACTAGAATCACAATAAATAACATACATGATACGAATGATTATCTTGCCAATTGCCTTGGCAATTATCTTGGCAATAAACAAAAAGTATGCAATTTTCTGATTGAACTGTTTAAAAAAAGAAATGAAGAGAATTTTCAAATAGTGTTGATTCTGGTTAACTGGGCCATCAGTTAATCGGGACAGCCACTTATTGGGACAGTTCTTAAGAGCAAAAACTAATCGAGAAAATAGCCTTCATTTATTTGGGACACGATGCCGCTTAATGGGGGCAGGAAATGGTTGACAAACAGTCTCACGCTTGCACTCATGCTACTGTTAGACACTACACTGTGCTTACAGCAAACAGTTTTTTAAAATGGAGTCAGCAGCATGCGTTCAAAAACCAGTGATTTTTGTCACTGATAGTTGGCAAGAAATAAGCAGCAAGACAATTCAGAACTGTCGTTCACTGTGGTTTCAAGCATTCAGGCTTCGAGATGCCAGAAACAGCCGGGAGTGAAAATGAGATGACTTCACTACTTCAACAAGTTAGGAACTAGGAAGAATTTGAAAGTATTGATAATCATCTTGAATGCTACAGTGAAACTGAAGATTTGGAGGATGCAATTATTGATAGGATTGTATGAACGCAGTAGATTATCAACACCAGGTGTCTGTGCTGATTTTGTTCATTTACGTCAAGCAAAAAAACGTGTATACTGGATGAATTCCTCCTTCAATAACTATTAGGAACTAATACACAATTTTACAGTACTGCAGTATCATTAATAATGTTCCTTGTTCTGTATTTCAATGAAATATAAAACTTATTCGCAAAAATACAGAAAATGCTGGAGGAACTCAGCAAGTCAGGCAGCATCTGTGGAAAAGAGTAAACAGTCAACATTTCAGGCCGAGACCCTTCTTCAGGACTGGGATGGGGGGGGGGGGTGGGGTGGGGAAGAGACTGAATAAAAAAGTAACATAATTTGTTACTCAGTTAAATGGTAGTTTGTCTTTTTTTATACCTTTTGAACTTCAGCTAATTGTGGCTGCCGTTTAATTGGGCCAAAGCATACTGGTCCTGATTTGTCCCAATTAGCTGGAATCCATGGTACACAAAAATTACAGCTATACCCAAATTGGAGTAGAAGAATACATTTGCAAACATATATAGAAATATTCAATTATATCTTATACTTTTTCCCCCTTTGGTTGCAAATTACATTTTTTCCTAAGCCAGGGGTAATTTATTTTCTGAAAAAGTAATTTCTTACATAAATTTAAATCAAAGCAGATGAAATGGATTATTTAGAAAGCCAGTTAGGTTATTTGCATTAGGCAAAACAAAGTTCACTCCAAAACTCACAGAGTGAAGTCCACTGATACTCATGTCAATGTAACAGTTAACTGTTATAACAGTGTAAGTATTTATTTCATTTGAATCTGTTCTCTTCTTGAGCATATCGACTGGTTCATCAACAAATTTTTCCTCTCATTAACATCTTAGCTCCTTTCCTGCACCACAACTGGTCCATCTGATTTATGTTTGGTTATTTCATTGCTATTTGTGTTAGCACTCTTATCTCAGTATCAGAAGACAGCACAGCTCCAGCAGAGTTCAATGTAGTTTCAAAAGAAACAAAATGAAAGCAAACTCTTGCAAAGCTCTACAAAACTGAACACTAAAACAGAAAATGCTGGGGATTCTTAGCAGAGCAGGCAGCACTTGTGAAGAGCTTTTCAGCTTAATGACCATTACATTTGGAAAATGATAAACACTGAGAAAACTCTAAGAGATCAGACAGAGAACAAGCAGAAAGAACAAAAGGGAAAATGGAATGGGTGAAAGTCAACAAACACATTTACCGTGCTGTGCAAAAAGGAATGGTAATGGATTAATAAAGGGCCACGCAGAACAATACGTCAAAATAACAGAACAATTCGAGTCCAAGTGTCAATGAAGTGTGTGATCAAATGCTGTTGCTTAAGCTAAATACAGAGTTTCACTAGAACAGTGTGAGAGGCCAGAGATGAGTCAGATACGGAATGGGACAGACAATCAGAAGTTTGCAATACGACCCACAACTTGGGCAAAATAATAAACTGACTGAATGAACCATTATATTCATCTCAGTTGCCAGAAAAATCTAGAAATGCCAGATGAAATAATGAAGCAAAAAGCTGTTATTTAAATTAATTCTACATAAGTTTGAGCTGCTTTTTGAACACAAATTATTGCAGACGTTTTCTGCGTTCATCAACTACCGGCAAAACATTAAGTCTACAGGTTTTAACCATGACCAGCAGAAAGTATGAAAACTGTAAACGAAGACAGAACTGCTTTTTAATCACAAATTGCAAACACTGAAAACATTTAAAGAGGACAACATCAAAGTCCCTTGCCCAAGCGTCTGCTGCCGAGGCCTACCTGTGCAAGCGGGGCAGGTCCTCGGCCTCGCTGTCGGGGTCTCTGGTGCTGGGGATGACCCCGATGATGGTGCTCCGGACCGAAGTGCCCCTGAGAAGTCTGCTCTTCACTAGTTGGACGTTTCGGGGGGTCTCCACACTGATGCGTATCGTAGAGCCAGGGAGCAAAACGCCGTCGTTGCTCAGCAACAGCGGAAGCCGGCTTGGGATCTGGATAACACTCGAGCCCATGGCGATGGCCTTCCGTCCCTCACTCGGTGCTGTCCCCGAGATCCCGGACCGCCTACCCACTTCACCTCGCTTTGCCCTCCCACACCTACGGGTCCCCGCCGCGGCCACGACAATCGGGACAAAGCGCATGCGCTCCCAAGTCGAGCCGCCCAAGCGTTGCCCAATGGTTCAAAATACAACAAAAACTAACATTAAACTGATTAAAGGTTATTGACACGGAACCGCAGCTTAGTTCCTCCGACCAGAATTAATCTTGCACTATTACTTAGTTTTCTCTCTCTGCTAGTTTTATGCTGATACAATAGGGACGATTTAAAATTATCCGATGTTCTGTTTTGCCGTGAACTGTATCTCCAATATGTTCTGTACATTCTGGCACAGTGCAAGCTTATGTGAACAGCGATGAGATGTATGCTTGGATGATTTTTTTTATTTTAGTGACGTGAGCTGAGAGCTAAATATTGACCAGGCCACCAGGAATAGTGCCAATTGTGTTCTTCAAACTGTGCCATCTCACCTATAAGCAGCCTTTCAGTGCAAACCAGAGAATCACTGCCGGTGATGTGGCCAAGCCTCCTGGCCAGGGCTCGAGTCTTCCGAGACAGAGATTGTGGATTGATGCACCATCAATAACTCTGAGACGTGGGTTAAGGTAGGCTTTTATTGGCTGGAAGAAAGCACAAGCAGCAAGTGACCATCACACAACATCCTGGAGACTGAGGGCAGGGCTCAGGCCTCAATCACCTTTATAC
Organism: Hemitrygon akajei; assembly: GCF_048418815.1. NCBI lineage: Eukaryota > Metazoa > Chordata > Chondrichthyes > Myliobatiformes > Dasyatidae > Hemitrygon > Hemitrygon akajei. Next base: position 48,454,362 of record NC_133140.1, read on the forward strand.
CAGGGTCTGTGGGAGGAGCCACAGGAGCAGTCAGCAGGTGGGGGAGAGGGGGGTGTCCAGACAGGTATATGTAGTTCACCACATGGAGTCACCACTGAACCATGGCAGAACGCTTTGCAATTTCTGCGAATTCATTCCTTCCCGGGATGCTGCCATCACTGTCTCTCTACTTTCTATATTCCTGTGTTCTTGAGAATTCAGTGGTGAAGTGACACTGCAGTCCACGTATCGAAGAATCTCCAGGATAGGTGATGAAAGATCAGCAAAATATTATGTCAGGAAAATGCAGAATTTGTGATGGGGGCCAACAGAGAGATGGAATATGTCAGGGATGGCAGCTTGCAGATTACAAAGCTTTGGGCCAGAGAGGAGATTGGTTTGGGACGAGTTGCTGCTGTACACACTGGTAGTTGAGTGAGTGAACCTTTAACATGGTGGAAGTGCTTCCAAGTTCAATTTCAAGTTTATTGTCATCTAACTGTACATATATGCAACCAAACGAAACAATGTTCCGCTGGACCATGGTGCACCCATGAAACATATATCACACACAGCATATAAAATATTACTACAAATGAGTTAAATAAAATATAATTCAAAGTCCATGTAGTGTGCAGCACAGGTAAATGGTGAACAGTAAACAACCCACTGTCCCAGTGACAAGAACTCAGTGGTGGCAGGGTATTCATTAGTCTCACAGCCTGAGGGAAGAAGCTGTTACCCAGACTGGCAGTCCTAGTACTGATGCTCCTGTACCTCCTTCCTGACCATAGTTTTTTGAATAGATTGTGGAATAGGTGATAGGCAGTGTTGGTGTGTGGCCAAATGGTTAAGGCGTTCGTCTAGTTATCTGAAGGTTGTTAGTTCGAGCCTTGGCTGAGACTTGCATGTGTGTCCTTGAGCAAGGTACTTAACTACACAATGCTCTGCGACGACAGCGGTGCCAAGCTGTATGGGTCCTAATGCCCTTTCCTTGGACAACATTGGTGGCGTGGAGAGGGGAGACTTGCAGCTTGGGCAACTGCCGGTCTTCCATACAACCTTGCCCAGGCTTGCACCCTGGAAACTTTCCAAGGTGCAAATCCATGGTCTCTCGAGACTAACGAAGGCCTACACCAGGTGATAGGGATCCTCAACAATGCCTCAACATTATACAACACTCTTGGTAAGTGTCACAAAGAAGGGGGAGAGAGACCCCCAGTGATCCTCACGGCAGTTTTTTCTGTCCTCTGTAGGGTCTAGCAGTCTACTACCAGACAGGGCACTCTCAATGATGCTCCTGCAGAAAGTTGTTAGAGAACTGTTAGGGGGCCTTGCATGCCTCAGTCTCCTCAAATAACATGGCTGCTGCTGTGTAATCCTGACTAGTGAGGAAGTGTTGTGGGTCTAGGGTTAGATCAAGGAACATTGTGCTCTTCATTCACCCTAGGCAGAGCCATTGATGTACAATGGATAGTGGTCAACCTGCTCCTTCCTAAAATCCACAACCATCTCTTCTGAATTGTCCATGTTGAGACTCAGATCTCCACCATTTAGCAAGTCTCCCCTCTGTATGCAAGCCTCCTCATCATTGTTGGTGATGAGGCCAACCACTGTTGTATCATCAGCGAACTCGATGTTGCTGCCAACTCATTCCGACTGAGGTCGTTCCCTCAAGAGGTCCAAGATCCAGTTATGGGGAGGGGTGCTGAGTGCCAACGAGAGCAGTTTACCCACCAGCCTCTGAGGGGTGATTGTGTTAAACACCAAGATGAAGTAGATGAACAGCACTCTGACCCACAATATGAGGCATAGTTTCTAGGTGGGACAGGATGGAGTGGAAAGTGAGGCTATGGCATCATCAATGCACTCGTTTGAGAGGCAGATGATCTAGAAAGGGTCCAATGTGGCTGAAAGGTGGGATTTTATACTATCAGTCAGCTGTATTAGCATAGATGATATTCTCCACCAAAATGGGTGTTAGACTTGGACTCAGAGACATAAGTTGATTGTGACAACAGAATCAGCCACTTGGCCTTCAGACTGAGGTAGTGCATTGGATTAGATATTGACGTCACGGGAGAAGTCAGAGAATGGTAATTGATTGTTGCCTCTCTGACTGGAGGCCTATGACTAATGATATTCTGCAGGAATTGGTGCTGGGTCCATTGTTGTTTGTCATCTACATCAATGATCTGGATGACAATATGGTAAACTGGATCAGCATATGACACCAGGATTGGGGGTATAGTGGACTGTGAGAAAGGCTATTAAAGCTTACAGTGGGATCTGGACCGGTTGGAAAAATGGGCTGAGAAATGGCAGATGGAATTTAAAGCAGACAGATGTTCCTTCATCTGCTTAAAGGTACCAACCCTACATTCTTCAGAGTTAAGTCCGCTGAGTACTTCAGAAGATCGTAAAATCACTAGTTCATTAAGCTGGTTTAAGAGTATGTTACTTAAAGTGAAAATGCAGGCTGCAGATTGCAATGATAGTTCTGAAGAGGCACGCCTGGAAGTTTTGTGTGCGGCTTGCAAAGCGTCACCAGGTGTCGCAGTGTCATCTTGGTAGATAGGTCACCTCGACCAGATGAACCACACCCCAAGGTTCTGAACGAGGTAGCTGAAGAGATTGGAAAGGTATTAGTAATGATGTTTCAAGAATCACCGGATTCTAGAATGGACTGGAAATTTGCAAATGTCACTCCACTCTTTAAGAAGGGAGGGAGGCAGAAGAAAGGCCAGTTAGCCTGACTACAATGGTTGGGAAGATGTTGGAGTCAATTATTAAGGATGAAGTTTCAGGGTATATGGAAGCATGTGACAAAATTGGCCAAAGTCTGCATGGTTTCTTTAAAGGGAGACCTTGCCTGACAAATCTGTTGGAATTCTCTGTGGAGAAAACAAGCAGGATAAGCAAAGGAGAGTCAGTGAATGTTGTATCCTTGGATTTTCAGAAGGCTTTTGACAAAGTGCCACATGTGAGGCTGCTTAAGAAGATAAGAGCCCTCGGTATCCAGGAAAGATACTAGCATGAATAGAAGATTGGCTGGTTGTCAGGAGGCATACCATGGGAATAAAGGAGACCTTTTCTGGTTGGCTGCTGATGATAAGTGATGTTCCACTGGTGCCAGTGTTGGGACTGCTTCTTTTCACATTATTTGTCAATTATTTGGATGACAGAATTGATGCCTTTATGGCCAAGTTTGTGAATAATATGAAGATAAGTGGAGGGGCGGGGAGTGTTGAGGAATCATGGAGTCTGCAGAAGGCCCTGGACAGATTGGGATAAGTAGCAGGTAGAATATAGTGTTGGGAAGTGTATGGGCATGCAATGTGGTAGAAGGAATAAAGGCATAGATTGTTTTTAAATGGGGAGAAAAATTCAAAAATCAGAGATCGAAAGGGACTTTGGAAGCCTTGTGCAGGATTCCCTAAAGGCTATCTTGCAGGTTGAGTCAATGGTAATGAAGACCAATGCAATGTTAGGATTTATTTCCAGTAGACTAGAATCTAAAAGCAATGATATAATGCTGAGGCTTTATGAAGCATTTGTGAAACCACATTTGAAACACTGTGAGCAGTTTTGTGCCCTTATCTAAGAAAAAAATGTGCTGGTTTTGGAGAGGGTCCAGAGGAGGTTCATGAGAATGATCCTGGGAATGATAGGATTAACATTTGAGGAGCTTTTGATGGCTCTGGGCCTCTACTCACTGGAGTTCTGAAGAATGAAGTTGGGTGTGGGGTTGAAATCTCATTGAAACCTATCAAATACTGAAAGGCCAAGATAGAGTGCGTGTGGAGAGGAATCCACTATTTCCTCTAGTCGGGGAGATTAGGGACAGAGGACACAGCCTCAGAATAGAAGGACATCCATTTAGAACAGAGATGAGGTGGAATTTCTTTAGCAAGAAGTCAGTGAATCTGTAGAATTCATTATCACAGATGGCAGAGGAAACCAAGTCATTGAGTATATTTAAAGCAGAGGTTGATAGGTTCTTGATAAATCAGGGTGTCAAAGGTTACAGGGAGAAGGCAGGAGAATGGAGTTGAGAAGGATAATAAATCCACCATAATAGAATGGCAGAGAAGACTCGATGGGCTGAATGGCCTAATTCTGCTCCTGTGTCTTATGGTTATAAGGAAGGGTCGAGTCACCTAGAGAATGGGAGTTTTAATTGAGGCATACAAAATTATGAGGGGTATAGATAGGGTAAATGCAAGTAGGCTTTTTTCCATTGAGGTGGGGCGAGACTAGAACTAGAGGCCATGGTTTAAGGGTGAAAGGTGAATTGTTTAAGGGGAACATGAGGAGGAACTTCTTCACTCAGGGGGTGGTGAATGTGTGGAATGGGGTGGATTTGGGATCAATTTCAACATTTTAGAGAAATTTGAATAAGTATATAGATAGGATTGGTATGGAGAATGCAGGCTGATGGGACAAGACAGATTAATGGTTCAGTAAGGAGTAGATAGGCTGAAGGGCCTGTTTCTGTGCTGTAGTGTTCTATGACTATAATTTTATAAACTTGTGCTATTTGAATGATAGAAAGGCTTCATTGAATCAGAAGTTAAGTGGACAAAATATCCAGCCTCTCCAGGTGATCTTGCAGTGCAGTATATAGAAATAGGAGTGTACTTGTAGGAAAAGCATACCATGTGTTTGATGCTTGGTACTTTATATAATCCAAAACATAGGCTGACTACTGAGTTCATCATTTAATATATGTTTTGTTGGTTGCTCTATTCTTCTGCAAGATAAAAGAGCCTATAGACACAGTAATACGTGCAACAATTTCAGCCATATGAAAATTCAGGTTCAAGTTTATTGTCATCTGACTGTACAACCAAATGAAACAAAGCTCCTCCAGCCCATGATGCACATACAAAAATGTATATATCACACACTGCACATAAACCAAAATATTACCAAAAATAAGTTAAGAAACTATACATTCAGAATGCATATATTGCATAGCACAAGTAAATAGTAGACAATTTGAGGCCCTAGTGATGAGACCTTGGTGGTGGCAGTTCCACAGCTTGAGGGAAGCCCTAGACCTGATGCTTCTGTACCTTCTCCCTGATGGTAGTAGGTCAAAGAGGTTGTGGAGTGCATGATAGGGATCGTCAATAATGCTTCATGCCCTTTGTCTGCAATGCTCCTGGTAAATGACAACCAACGGGGGGAGGGTGACCCTGGTGATCCTCTCGGTGGTTTTTACTGTCCTCTGTTGGGTCTTGCAGTCCAATCTCTTGCAGCTTCCATAAAGCACAATGATGCAGTCAGACAGGACACTCTCAATGTCACCGGGTTCGGACATGGCCCAAGCGCGGAGTGAGAGACACTGAAGTGGGTCGATATTTCACAGACTTCAATGCGAACAGTGTTAAAGGGAAAACGAAAACAATAAACACTAGGCCAAACAGGGCCATTGACCAAAACTCTCAAATGGAAAATGAATCCCTCACTGCAGCTGAAAAGAACTAGGAATAAAAAGAATACCGCTAGTCTTCAGAGTCAGTTGACTCAAGAGTCCAATTTCTCAGGTAAGGTGGAATGCAGATAGCGAAGCATAGCTATGTCCAAGTCTCAACAAGTACTACAATGGAATGAATGGAGTTAAATACTATCACAATAAAATAATAATTAGCCAACACATGCATATTCACGAGCGCAATTGCCGAATCTGATGCGCTGCCGAATCCATGGTTGTGACACTTGATGGTACTCCTGTAAACAGTTGTTAGAATGGGGGCATGCCTTCAATCTCGGATAGCATGGATGTTGCTGTGCCTTCTTGACTAGTGAGGAAGTGTTGTGAGTCCAGATTAGACTGGCTATCATGTGCACACCAAGAAATGTATCCACTCTATGCAGATTTTAATTGTACTGAACAATTGGTCATATGAAAGTGCTAGATAATGAGACAAAGTCTGGAGCTGGGGATTACTTTTGTCTTCCAATGCCCTTAAAATAGTGTGGTGGGTTTATTAAAACAGAGAAGGAGCAAGAGCAATCAATAATACGGCACAGGAACAGCCCTTTGGCCCATGGTGTTGTTCCAATCTAATTAAGATAAAGATGCTTAATTACACTAATCCCCTCTGGCATATGTTTTTCATGAAATTTGTTGTTTTGCTTCTGCAGTACATTGTAATACATAATAATAAAAACTATAAATTGCAACGAGTATACAGTACATAAAATAAGAAAATCAAATAAGTAGTGCAAAAAGAGAACACTGAGGTAGTGTTCATGGGTTCAGTGTCCATTCAGAAATCTAATGGCCAAGGCAAAGAATCTGTTCCTGAAATACTAAGTGTGTGTCTTCAGGCTCCTGTACCTCCTCCCTGATGGTAGCAATGAGAAGAGAGCATATCTGTGTGCCTATCCAAGAGCCTCTCGAAAACTTCCATTTGCATCTGGCCACAAAACCACCACTGGTAGCACTTTTGAAGTATCTACAATTCTCTGTGTAAAAAAACTTGCCCTACGCATCCACTACGCACAAACTAACGGAGATGGGAGTAGACTCTCACATGGTGGATTGGATAGTGGACTACTTGACAGATAGGCCTCAGTATGTGCGGTTGGGAGACTGTAGGTCTGACACGGTGGTCAGCAGCACAGGGGTGCTGCAGGGAACCGTACTCTCTCCGGTCCTGTTCACCCTGTACACATCAGACTTCCAATATAACTTGGAGTCCTGCCATGTGCAGAAGTTCGCTGATGACACGGCCATAGTGGGGTGTGTCAGGAATGGACAGGAGGAGGAGTATAGGAAACTGATACAGGACTTTGTGATATGGTGCAACTCAAACTACCTGCGTCTCAATATCACCAAGACCAAGGAGATGGTGGTGGACTTTAGGAGATCTAGGCCTCATATGGAGCCAGTGATCATTAATGGAGAATGTGTGGAGCAGGTTAAGACCTACAAGTATCTGGGAGTACAGTTAGACGAGAAGCTAGACTGGACTGCCAACACAGATGCCTTGTGCAGGAAGGCACAGAGTCGACTGTACTTCCTAAGAAGGTTGGCGTCATTCAATGTCTGTAGTGAGATGCTGAAGATGTTCTATAGGTCAGTTGTGGAGAGCGCCCTCTTCTTTGTGGTGGCGTGTTGGGGAGGAAGCATTAAGAAGAGGGACGCCTCACGTCTTAATAAGCTGGTAAGGAAGGCGGGCTCTGTCGTGGGCAAAGTACTGGAGAGTTTAACATCGGTAGCTGAGCGAAGGGCGCTGAGTAGGCTACGGTCAATTATGGATAACTCTGAACATCCTCTACATAGCACCATCCAGAGACAGAGAAGCAGTTTCAGCGACAGGTTACTATCGATGCAATGCTCCTCAGACAGGATGAAGAGGTCAATACTCCCCAATGCCATTAGGCTTTACAATTCTACCGCCAGGACTTAAGAACTTTTTAAAAGCTATTATTAATGCTTTTTGAGATAGTGATTTAGATGCATATCATATTTTTTACTGAGTTAAGTATTGTATGTAATTAGTTTTGCTACAACAAGTGTATGGGACATTGGAAAAAAAGTTGAATTTCCCCATGGGGATGAATAAAGTATCTATCTATCTATCACTACACACCCACTCACCTCAAATGCACGTGCTCTAGGTTAGACATTTTCACCATGGGGAAAAGGTACTGTCTGGTTATTCTATCCATGTCTCTCATAATCTTATAAACCTTGTCACATCTCCCTCCATCCTCCAATGCTCCAGATAAAACAACTGCACTGTATTCAACTTCTCCTTATAGCCCCTATAGTCTTTATAGTCCTGATGAAGGGTCACAGCCCGAAACATTGACTGTTTATCATTCCTCTCCATTTAGCCACCTGACCGGCTTTGTTCCTCCACATTTTGTGCTGTGGGATAGAGATGAACAGAGGGGGTGGGGTATGACACCACCCCTCAGCCACTTACAATGCAGTCCTAACATCTCTGCCCATGACAGTTCACACCTCCGTTCTTGCAAAGATAAGACTAGCGATTCTCTCGTTACCTTTGCGACTCCTAATGACCCTCACGTGAATGCTATACCTTTAAACAACTCACAGAGTCTATAGTCTGGAAACCTATCAGAACTGAAGAAGTTTCTTGGATGTGTGGTGAAATTACTTTGTGACAACACAGCAAATCCAGTTGCCTTGATTTACTACCGTTTGATATACAATAATCTCGATTACTGAGAGCCTTCATAAACAGATTCTTTTTGTCATCTTTTGCCATCAATTTCACATTTATTCTCTGATAAATGCCTGACTAGTGCCATCTTATCTGTCATTTTTTTAATGAGATTCATCACACAGCTCTTCCAGCCACAGAGAGAAGTCACAACTGAACAATTGGAAATAGAGGCAGGGGAGTGTGTTCCCAAGGGATCAGAAAGAAACGTGTTCTTTGTACAAGTGGGGCTATGGTTCTTCACAGAGCATTCTTGACAGGAGATATTGTCAGAAAAAGCTTTTGATTATGACACGAGTGAAGTTTTGAATGCCTGCTCTATGGGAAGACTTCCAATACAAGCAAGGTTGCTGTGACTGCTCTCCCTGCTCATGTTGACTGAAGGGCAAAGGAAGTAAAGTTCTCTCTCTGACTCTGGAAACAGAATTCCTTCCTTATACAGCAGGGAGCAGAAATGATGAAATGTGGCAGAATTCCAAACTGACACCTTCCTTTGCAAATCCAGAATTCACACTGGTGGGGTGTAGGCCTAACTTTCTGGTAAGATGGCGGTGCACATGGTCACAGTGACCTCTCCAGGTCCAGCAAATGTGTGTCTTAACGTGTTGAACTCCAAACTAAATTTAATCTTCTGTCTACTCAACCTGTCAAACGCCAACTTCTCGAAAGCAAGAGTCACTTTTACATTCATGGGGATAAGTCTGGTAAATTTCTAGCCAATCAGCTGAGGCGTTCCAAAGCCAAACAACATATTACAAAGATCCGGAAGGAGAACGGAGACTTTACGTCGGATCATTTAGAAATTAATGACGCATTTAAAAATTTTTATTCTCGGCTTTATTCCTCTGAATCTTTGAATGACAATATCTCTGTTGATCAAATTTTAAAGAATCTGAATATTCCCTCACTTTCATCTGATTTTAAAGCCAAACTTAATGCACCTATATCATCAGAAGAAATATCTTTTGCAATCTCTGCACTGTCCTCAGGGAAATCTCCTGGACCTGATGGGTTCCCTGTAGAATTTTATAAATCATTCTCTTCACTTCTCTCTCCTCAGTTACTTTCAGTATTATCTGACTCGTTTAATTACGGCAAATTGCCACCCTCTTTCAATGAGGCATCTATTATTCTTCTATTAAAAAAGGGCAAAGACCCATCAGAGTGTTCCTCGTATAGGCCGATTTCTTTGCTCAATGTTGATGTAAAGATCTTAGCTAAAGTTTTGGCTCATAGATTAGAAACCGTCATTCCCTCCATTATCTCTGATGACCAATCAGGTTTTATCAAAAACCATCTCCCTTTTTTTAACATTCGGCATTTATTTAATATCTTATACTCACCTCCAACTGGGATTCCTGAATGTGTTATTTCCCTCGATGCGGAGAAAGCATTTGATCGTATAGAGTGGAACTACCTTTTTGCAGTCTTAGAAAAATTTGACCTCGGTCAAAGTTTCATCTCTTGGATCAAATTGCTGTACCTGTGTCCTACTGCTTCTGTTTTAACTAATTTTCAGAAATCCCAGGTATTTAATCTCAAACGTGGCACCCTTAAGTCCCTTTCTCTTTGATTTGGCTATAGAACCTTTGGCGATAGCATTTCAAAACTGTCCTGAATTGACCGGGATTTGGAGAGGGGGTGTTGAGCATATAGTTTCTCTCTATGCTGATGACTTATTACTCTTTCTCTCAAATCCGTCTACATCCTTACCTCTAATGTTTTCACTTCTTGACCAGTTTAGCTAGATCTCTGGCTATAAACTTAATTTACATAAGAGTGAACTTTTCCCAATTAATAAAGAAGCACAAGAACTAACATTTCGTGATCTCCCTTTTAAAGTAGTCCATAATCAATTTACTTATCTTGGAATTACAGTCACAAGGAAGTTTAAAGATCTCTTTCGTGAAAACTTTGCCAATCTTTCATATACTATTAAACAGAGTCTGGTACAATGGTCACCTCTATCTATGTCTTTGGTAGGTTGTATTAATGTTGTTAAAATGTATGTTCTCCCCAAATTTTTATACTTATTTCAATCTATCCCAATTTTTATTCCTAAATCTTTTTTTGATTCCTTAGACTATTATTTTGTCATATCTGTGGAAGAATAAGCGCTCTAGAATTAATAAAATCCATCTCCAAAAATCTAAAAAAGAGGGTGGCATGGCTTTACCTGACTTTCGTTTATATTATTGGGCAGCTAATATACGTTGTGCTACCTTTTGGTTTTTCTTCCATGGCCAACCCGAGTGCCCTAATTGAGTGGCAATGGAGTTGAGCTCCACTAAAGAATTATCTATCTCTGCACTTCTTGGCTCTGCACTCCCTAGTAGTCTGTCCAGATTAATAGCTAATCCTCTTGTTAGACACACTTTGCGTATATGGGCTCAGTTTAGGAAATGCTATGGTTTTCCGTTTCCAGTACATAATCACCTTTTCTTACCTACTACGTACGATTCAGCATTCCATTTTTGGTATAGGAAGGGCATTAGACATTTTGAAGATCTTTTCATTGATAATCGCTTCGCTTCCTTTCAGCAGCTCTCTGTAAAGTTCAATCTGCCCAATGCTCATTTTTTTAGATATCTCCAAATTAGACACTTTATTGCTCCTCTAATTCCTAACTTCCCGAAATGCCTGCGAAAAATGCTATGGACTTATTTCTTTCCATTAACCCACTAGGTAAAGTTTTAATATCAATTATTCGAGATAAATTAGCAGCCTTACGACGGGCCCCTGTGGATAAAATTAAAATGGCCTGGGAGCAGGATTTAAATACCTCCTTATCTGATGAGAGCTGGGACTCGATTCTCAAATCGGTTAACTCAACCTCTGTTTGTGCGTGCCATTGCCTTTTACAGTTTAAGATTGTTCATAGAGCCCATATGTCTAAATCTAAACTATCTTGATTCTACCCTAACATTAGTCCGCTCTGTGATGTCTTCACTACGTTATCGTATATTCTGAATCAGCACCTAGAACCAAACCCCTTAATTGCTTTGTTCGGTTCCTGGGGCGAGACAGATTTACGTCTGAGTCCGACCAAATGCCGAATATTATCCTTTGCCTCTCTCCTGGCTAGACGCTTGATCCTCCTTAGATGGAGAGATGTTGCCCCGCCCACTCATGCTCAATGGCTTAACGACATTATGGCCTGCTGGGACCTCGAAAAAATTCATTATTCAGTTCTTAATTCGGATCTAAAGTTCCATAAGGTCTGGGGACCTTTTATCGAGTACTTTCATAACCTTCCTCTTGACTAGGGTTTTTTTTTCCTTTTCGGTCCCTTGCTTTCAGCTCCCTTTTTTTTTCTGGTAGTAGGCATTATTATCCTCTGTTGTTAAGTGTATTCACAGTCTGGGAGTTTGATTTGTTACGTACCCCGTAACTGGGTGGCTTACCAGCAAAGATAGAGAGGTCCGCTGAAGTCTGATGGTACTATTTTCAAACGTTTTTTATTTATAAAGGGGCACAAACGTATGGTTAATACAAAACATTCAGATCATATATGTCGTCAATACTCAATCTAAAGCACAGGTATAGTAATAATCAATCAGAAATAAGCTCTATCGTTGTCTAGGGGATAATACTGAGTCCAATGGAAAATATAAAAGTCACTCAGAAGTCTGCAGGCTTTTCCGTTTGGAAACCGCTGGCATTTCACGTGTTGGAGAGAGGGATTGGTGAGAGAAAGGAACACTTGCCCGTTGTCTTTGCGAAGCAAATCCCTGTTGTTAGTTAAAAACGGTTTTTCCTTTGGTTTCAGCCACAGACTCCTGATCCGGAATCTAACGCACGTGGCTTCCTTCAAAATGGCTTCCCGCTCCGACGGGAAGCGCTATCGTGTCTTCTTAGTGTGTCTCCTTGGTGCGTCTGAGGGGCCGCCTCGGCAGCCCACCTTTTATCGGGACTTGCAGGGTTGTAGCTGTCAATCAGGGTGGGGTGAGGCAATCTTTCCCCATCACCCAGCCCACGTTGCCCTGAGGGTTTGCACAAAGGTGTCTCCAAGAGACAATGGCCATGTCCGTGGCTTTTGTCTGGCTGAGAGGCCAGAGCACATTCCAAACCTTAAGGCTTCTCTCTTATTTTCCTGAGTCCAATTTCAGCACATTGCTCTCTCTCTTGGGTCATTGACCCCCCCTTCACTAGGCTCTTGCGATTCTCACAAAGGAGGGGGCTGGGGTCATAACACCTCCCCTCTTAAAAGTTTTTTACCAGCGGTTAAAAACAAGTTGGTACAGAGTCTCACAGGATTTTTGAATCTAACACAATACACAAGCTTTTCTTTTCACAGAGTACTACCGTTATACATTCAAGTCAGTATCTAAACAGGTAACAATTACAGTGTCCCTTTCTTTAATATCTTAACATCACGTACCGTACTAAAGTCTTGTAGCATCAAACTTCAGCTCAATAACCACCTATTTATTTATTTTCTTCAGCAACAAAACTCAGGAGGTGTGATCTTAGCTTAGGTGCATCTACAAAAGTTTATGCAAATACTAATCGTTTCGGTCGTGTTACTTCACCGGCAGGTCTCCAAAGGGGTGGTCTTTATTATTCACAGGCTTTGGCGCGAACCCGTACAACCGGCGTTGCTGTTTAAAAATGGCATTTTCTATTAACCATCGCCTCTTTTCCGGTGAGTCCCCCCGTGGGGAACTTGAGTAATTTGGCGAGGTACTCTCCCGCCTTTCCTTTCCACAAGGGTTATTCTCTTAACTCCGTGTCCCCAACCTAGTCCATCATGGGAATTTCCACCCAATTCTTTAATGCTACACAGGTAGTTAACCCTTTTGTCAGGACCATGCAGGCTGATGTGTTTCAGTTCGAACCTTTTTCTCCGGCCGCATTTAAATTTCGGCTTCCTCACAGCGCTTTCTTGAATAACAATAGCGTGTGGGGCACCTTTACATTCCAAATCAACCTGTAATCGATGCGCAGGCATCAATCTAGACTTTAATTTTTTTTCATTCGATTTGGGAACTACAGATTTACCGTTCTCCTCCACAACAACAGTTATCTCCCCATTCGTAAACTCCACATTAACTCTGAACAGCCCCTTCAACACAACCATCGGGGAACTCACACTTCCCAAGGTTAACCCTTTCTTCCCCGAACCAAGTCTATCTGATCCAAAAGGATGGCCGTCTCGTCCAGCTGAGTCAAATACCTAAGACTTTTTCTGAGCTCCGTGACTAGGTTCAGGACCACGTGCATCCCCATCTTGGACACACTCAAACGGGGCATTGGCCTCTTCCAGGCTTTCAATACCCGTACCCTTTTCAAATTCTAAATTCCCCTGATCCTCCCAGTTACTCTCTGGGCAACTCACTTCCGGAGTAAACTCAACCCCGCGGGCTGAAACAACCTCATCTGCCAACCCAGCAGACCTCTTCAAGGTAATGGCATCCTTTTCATCTAGGACTGCCCTCATTTCATTATCGGGAACACCTTTAGAATTTTCAACTTCTTCAAACAGTCCTGCCAAACCAGACAGATCATCCATGTCCAACCCTGGACCTTTTAACAGCTTTATCTGTTTCTCATCTTTATTTCCTACCTCTAGGACCTTTTTCTTCGCTAAGGGCAGATCTACCTTCTCTCCCTTACCCCATTTTACGTTACTATTCCTCGTTTTACCACCCTCGAAACCCTCGTGGCACAGGGTCGGTAAAGATGTCTGGGCCAAATCAAAACGGGCCAATTTTAAACTGCTCCCGTTCTCAGCTGCCGCTCTCGACAGGCTGCGAGTGTCCGCACATGCGGGATAGCTCGGGGACTCTATGGGCGGGGCCTCAACACGCACCGGTCGGCGGGTCATAGTTATGGCTGACCAAACTTTTCCTCCTGCTAAATCGTTTCCAAGGAGGACATCCACGTCAGTTCTCGGGAATTCTGATGGCACCCCCATTTCAACTGATCCATACACCAGCTCACAATCCAAAATGACCCTACGTAAAGACACCCTTTCTGTCCATTTTCCTATTCCTCTCAGGGCTACCTCACCCGTCGGAGGTCCGAATTGTAATACGTTACGGCTAATTAATGATAGCTCCGCCCCCGTGTCTCTCCAAATCCGTACGGGAATTGGTGGGTCCCCCTTCCTCACAGACACGGTTCCGTGTGACAGATAAATCTCCGACCCCTCGCGCTCTCTGCTTACCTGGGACCCTCTTGCCGATTTTCTGATTACCACTGCACACCCGATAGGGACCGCTGCATTCCCTCTCTCTGGCTCCTTTCTCGGAGCAAAGCATTTTGATGCAATATGTTCCACCTTTCCACAATTAAAACAGGTTAAACCAGGAAATCTCCAGCTTTCTTGCCTTTCCCCCTTAACCTTACCACTAGCTCCCGGCGGGACCTCTGCCTCACTTGGCGGACTTCCTCGATCGTTCCCACGGTCTCTCTGGGAACTTTTTGGCGAGGAAAACTTTGTCTTGTGGGTTAGGGCATATTCATCTGCGAACCTAGCAATTTCTGAGATGGACTGATTCGGCCTCTCATTCAAATACATCCGGATCTCTTCCGGAACACAACCTTTAAATTCCTCAATCAAAAATAACTCCCTGAGACGCCCATAATTCTCGGCCACCTTTTCCGCGGTGCACCAATGGTCCAAGAGCACACCCTTCTCATGGGCTAGCTCGGTGTACGTTTGATTCCACCCTTTCCTTAAATTTCTGAACCTTTGTCTATACGCTTCAGGTACTAACTCGTAACCCTGGAGAATGGCCTCCTTTACTTGGTCATAATTCCCTTCCCCTTCCGGGGGCAACGCTGCATATGCCTGCTGTGCTTTCCCTTGTAACACACTTTGTAACAACGCCACCCACTGCTCTCTGGGCCACTTCTGATTCGCTGCCACCTTTTCAAAAAGCAAGAAATAACTATCAACATCCGTCTCCTCGAACGGGGGGACCAACCTCAACGCCCGACTAACATCAAACCCCTCCTCTCTCTCTACCCCTTGAGCTCTTCGCTCTTGCCTTCGCCTGTCCAGCTCCAATTCATGGCTCCTTTGTTTCTCTTTCTCGGCTGCTTCTAGCTCTTTTAACTGGAGCTCATGAACCCGTTTCACCTCTAATTCCTTTAGTTTGAACGCCTGCTCCCTTTCTCTCTCAGCCCGTTCCTTTTCCTTCTCGGCTGCTTCTAGCTGCTTTACTTTAAATTCATGTTCCAACCTTACTTTCTCCAACTCTAACTGATCTGTCCCACTCACTAATATCTTTTCGGAGATATTTTCCAAATCCTCAGCTGCAAACACCTTCTTCCCAATATAATACTGAGTTATGACCCTTCGCACTTCCCGCTTTTTCATTGATGACCTCACCTCTGTGAGGTCTAACCCCTTCGCCAGATTTACCAAGTATAATTTGGTAGCCTTCCCTAGCGCCCCCGGAGTCGGGTTTCTCATAAATTCATCCACGTCCATCTTTGCTGGTTTCCTGTCTGGCTACCTGCGTAACCAGATTCAAGTTTGGACTTACAGCCCGATTCACTGACCCTCCCCTTTGGTTTCAAATCCCGAGACGAGTACCCCACTTGTTACGTACCCCGTAACTGGGTGGCTTACCAGCAAAGATAGAGAGGTCCGCTGAAGTCTGATGGTACTATTTTCAAACGTTTTTTATTTATAAAGGGGCACAAACGTATGGTTAATACAAAACATTCAGATCATATACGTCGTCAATACTCAATCTAAAGCACAGGTATAGTAATAATCAATCAGAAATAAGCTCTATCGTTGTCTAAGGGATAATACTGAGTCCAATGGAAAATATAAAAGTCACTCAGAAGTCTGCAGGCTTTTCCGTTTGGAAACCGCTGGCATTTCACGTGTTGGAGAGAGGGATTGGTGAGAGAAAGGAACACTTGCCCGTTGTCTTTGCGAAGCAAATTCCTGTTGTTAGTTAAAAACGGTTTTTCCTTTGGTTTCAGCCACAGACTCCCGATCCGGAATCTAACACACGTGGCTTCCTTCAAAATGGCTTCCCGCTCCGACGGGAAGCGCTATCGTGTCTTCTTAGTGTGTCTCCTTGGTGCGTCTGAGGGGCCGCCTCGGCAGCCCACCTTTTATCGGGACTTGCAGGGTTGTATCTGTCAATCAGGGTGGGGTGAGGCAATCTTTCCCCATCACCCAGCCCACGTTGCCCTGAGGGTTTGCACGTAGTCCAGTCCCCATTCCACAAAGGTGTCTCCAAGAGACAATGGCCATGTCCGTGGCTTTTGTCTGGCTGAGAGGCCAGACCACATTCCAAACCTTAAGGCTTCTCTCTTATTTTCCTGAGTCCAATTTCAGCACGTTGCTCTCTCTCTTGGGTCATTGACCCCCCCTTCACTAGGCTCTTGCGATTCTCACAAAGGAGGGGGCTGGGGTCATAACAGATTGTCCTGATTTATATTCTCTATATTGTGTTGTGGTTGGTCTGGAGTTTTTTTTATTGTGTTGTGGGGCTTGGGGAGGATACTAAGTTTACTTGTTTTTAATTTTAGGTGCTTTTTTGTTAAATTCTCTTCCTTTGTAGCATATTGTCATTGTATGCTTAATTTTGCACTGTATCAATGTTCCTTATTGTGATTTGGGGTTTTTTAATTTGTAAAATGTATAGAAAAAACTAATAAAAAAAAAGTGTGTCTTAAACATTTTTCTTGTGATCACAAAGCCCTGTTGAACACCGGTAATAGAAACAACTGCGAGTCCGGTTCATCGGCAAAATCGATGACGCAGCAGTTGCGTGGCCCTGGTTACAGCATGGTCTAGGTCTTCATGTCGCAGCGTCACCTGTTACAGTCACCCAGGGAAGGAGGTGCGGTGGGCAAGCTAGAGTCTGTGCTGGGTTGGGGTATGGCCCCTGCAGTCCATTCCTGTGTTTGCTCCCAGGAAGACAAGCTGGATTGCCTTCATCTGTGGCTGACCCAGTGCAAAATAGGGAAGTGCTGTGTGCTTGTTCTTGTAGAAACATGGCTCCAGGGTAACATACCATGCACCGTGCATCTTTAGGATTTGTGCTACTTTTATTTTGTGACTGTATGTGCTATCATACCTGTATGTACAGTGTTCTGCTCCTTGGTCCTAGAGGAACACTGTTTTGTTTAGCTATTTGGTTGAATGAGAGTTAAACTTGAACGTGAATTTGAGCAGTACTCCCCACTACTAAACATGCTGACCAAAAGAAATATTTCCTCTAAAGCTTCTCTAATCAGTTCATTGAATGAGTCAAATCAGTTCTTAACACTTCAAATTCCAAAAGTTCAAACTTAGTATATACATTCCCTTCTCAATTTAAAACCTGGAGTTCAGACATGTTTCTGATATAAGAACACCTCATTCTTACAAGGTTGACGTATCCTTTTCCAAAATGTGGAGCTCAGAAATATCACAGTCCTCACAGAAAGGGAATTAGGAAAACCAGGAAGGGATATGAAAAGCTCTTGGCAAGTAGGATTAAGGTGAATCCCAAGCCATTCTATGCATACCTCGAGAGTTAAAGGATAACTAAGGAGAGGATAGGACCACTCATGGATAAAGAAGGCAACATTTGCTTGGATGCAGAGAATGTGAGTGAGGTATTTAATGAGTATGTTGCTTCAGTATTTACCAAGGAAAAGGATATGAAGGACCAGGAGATCAGTGTTGAGTGTATAAATACATTAGGGCATTTGGAGGTCAAGGAGAAGGAAGTGTTGGACCTCCTAATGAGTATTAAGGTGATAAGTCCCCAGGGCCTGATGGGATTTACCCCAGGTTACTGAAGGAGGCAAGAGATGAGATTGCTGGGCCCTTGACCAGTATCTTCATCTCCTCTTTAGCCACAGGTGGGGTCCCTGAGGATTGGGGAGTGGCTAATGTTCTACCTCTTTGTAATGCCCTGGTTCACTTGGTTCATATTTTTTCTCTGTTATGCTTTTCTGTTCTCCGTGTAAGCTGCTTGTTTGGGTTACTGTTGAAGATGAGAGATAGGAGAAGTGTGTGCCATCCAACGGGGATGAACGGGTTCCGGGAGGTTTCTCTGGTGAGGGACACTAAGATTGGGCTTGGGGCTTTGGAGAGGGAAGATGGCAGAGAGGGGGAGTTGACCCGGAATGGGGCTGTGATTCAATGTAGTCCGGAGAGACTGAAGGAGAATCGGTGAAGGGAAAACCGTGAGCTCCAACTTGTGCATGTTAGACTGTTTCATTAAAATAGGCCCTTTTCTTTTTTTTGCTTTTCCTTTACTAACCGTTTAGTCAAATTAAGAATTGTAAAGCTAAATCATTTAATAGTATGCAGTGTACTGTCTGTTTTTTCGTGGTACTTACTTGTAACAGGGTAACGAATCACACAGCATCCACACAAACAGAGGGTTTCGGGGTTTTGCACCTTAATCTCGCACATTCGGCGGGGCCAGAGATTGTCTTCTCTAGACTTAAACAACTGATGGAACCAGAGTGTTTCATTGCGGGAGCTAGTCTGGGATCGATTTCATTGGATGCTGTGTGATTGCCCTGAACATTGATCCAGTGGGTTGTGTGCTTAAGTCTGTGCTAAGCTATTGTGTGATAAAGTGATTATAGGACGTGGTTATGGATGCTGCCAGAGTTGAGCAATGGAATCCACAGGGTTACTGGTAATGAATGCATGAGTGTTGAGTGGGGTAGACATTCGTATCCGTGATAAATTGTTAACTTGAATGTTAAGTACTGTTAAAACTGAAGGAAAAGTTACGATTGTGGGGTGGAGGTTTGTTAAAATGGCGCGCAAAGACCTTGTTTTAGTTCAGACTTGTGCTGACATATGGCAGTGGAACTGCCTGGTACTAATGGAGCCCCAGGAGAGGGGGGGCCATGCCTGTCCATATCTTCCGGGTGGAGGATAGTGTAGGGACGCGGGCCAAATTGCAAGTCGAGAATAGCTGAGGGTGGTGTTACGAAAACCCCGTAACCAGGTAACTTACCAGCAAAGATAGATGGATCAGCTGAGTCGGATGCTACTATTTTCAAACGTTTTATTCAATAAGGGCACAAACGTATGGTTAATACAAAACATTCAAATCGTCAAAACTCAATCTAAAACACCGGTGTAACCATAATCAATCAGAAATAAGCTCTTTCGTTGTCTAGGGTATAATACTGAGTCCAATTGGAAATATAAAGAGTCACTCTGAAGTCTGCAGGCTTTTCTCTTTTGGTTTCACGTGTTGGAGAGAGAGAGAGATAAAACGGTAAAACTTGCCCAAAACATCCATGGAATCAGGGGAGCGATCTTCCCCGTTGTTAGTTAAAAGCGATCTTCCGTTGGTTCCAGCCACAAACCCCGCATTCGGAATTTAACGCACGTGGCTTATTTCAAAATGGCTTCCCGTTCCCATGGGAAGCGGTATCGTGCTTCTTGGTGTCTCCTTGGTGCGTCTGAGGGTCGTCCTCTTTCAGACCCTTCTTTATACTGCCTCACAGGATCTCAGGTGTCAATCAGGTTGCAGGTGATGCAACCTCTCTCTCTCAACCAGCCCACTTTGCCCGAGGGCTTTACAATGTCCCTGCGAGTTGGCACGTCTGCAGTTCCCAGGTGTCTCCTGAGAACAATGCCACAGTCACCAGCTTTTGTCCCAGTGGAATGTCTTTCCATTTCCTGTGTCCATTCAGCCTGTCTCTCTCTCTCTCTTTTGGGTCATTGACCCCCCTTTTCTAGGGCTCTTGCAATTCTCACAAAGGAGGGGGCTGGTATCATAACAGTGGGGACTTCAAAAACAGGGTGCTCTTGTTTCTAAGGAGCAAAGGGAAGGAGTGGACTGATTTGAAATGTCCATTGAGTCCCCCAGCGAGGAGTAGGAATTCTGCGTTGGGAGCGGCCCTTACCTCCCTTACCTCCAAAATGCCCAGGTACAAAGTCCCAGCTGTTGTGGACTCCGCCTGTTCTCAGGAACGAAGCCCACCTCTAAAGGGGAAGTGGAGTATGAGACTTGGGCGGAGCAGACCTCTCAGTTGTTAGATGAGTAGATTTGCTCTGATGATGTAAAACAACAGCGATTGTTTGAAAGTTTGAGAGGCAGGCTGCTGATGCAGTGAGAGCAGTAAAGGCACACTTCTGTGGCCTACATACGAGCACTAGAAAAGGTGTTTGGTGCAACAGGAAGCCCAATGGAGCTCATGACACGGTTTCAGAACATGAGTCAGGAGGAGAGCGAGAAGGTTTCTACTACATATTTTGGCAAGAGGCAGCTAAATTGCTTGCAGCACAGAACCACAAATACAATGCAGTTAAAAAATGAGACAACGTTCTCCGGAATGATAGCACGAAAAAGCACAAAACAGACCACACCAGAAAAACCACATAACGTTTGGTAATCCCCAATCCAGAGTCTGGAGAGGCTGCTGCATATCGATATCACGCTACCGTCTTAGCATGTTCCCCGGAAAGGAACTACAAACCCATCAGACAAACCTAAAGCTAAAAGACCTACACAAAACCACATAGTTACATATAGTTATAGTTAACATATAGTTTCAACAGTGCAGACAATACGATAATTGATAAAAGACTAACTGACAAAGACCACATAATTATAACACATAGTTTCAACAGTGCAAAGCAATACCGTAACCTGATAAAGAGCAGTCCATGGCACGGTTTAAAGTCTCAAAGTCCCGACAGCCCATCATCTCACGCAGACGGTAGAAGGAAGAAAAACTCCTACATGTTTACATCTCCTAAAGATGTTGCCTACATGGATTTTAGTAAGGTGTTTGACAACGTCCCTCATGGGAGGCTAATCCAGAAGATTCATGGGGTCCATGGTGAATTGGCTGTTTGGATTCAGAACTGGCTTGCATAGAAGGCAGAAGGCAGTGGTTGAAAGGACTTATTCTAGCTGGAGTCTGTAATTAGTGGAGTTCCAAAGCCTCAACATTCATCCTGTAGTGGAGTGCTGGAACCTTTGCTGCATGTGATGTATATAAATGACCTGGATGAAAATGCAGATGGGTGGGTGAGTAAGTTTGCAGATGTTACCATGATTGGTGGAGTTGTGGATAGTGTAGAAGACTGGCAAAGAATGCATCGTGATATAGATCAGTTGCAGATATGGGCAGAGTAATGGCAGATGGAGTTTAACCCAGATACATGTGAGGTGTTACACCTCGATAGGGCGAATGCACAAAGACCATACACTGTTAAGGGCAAGATCCTTAACAGTGTTGCTGAGCAGAGAGATCTTGAGATCCAAGTTCATGGTTCCTTGAAAGTGGCTACACGGGTTGATAAGGTGGTTACGAAGGCTTTATTTGTTGAGGCATTGAGTTCAAAAATCAGATTGTTAACTTTATAAAATCTGGTTAGGCCACATCTGAGGTATTGCATACAGTTCGGGTCACTCCACTAAAGGACGGATGTTGAGGATTTGGAGAGAGTGCAGAAGAGGCTTACCAGGTTTAGCGGGCATGTGCTATCATGAGAAGCTAGATAAACCTGGGTTGTCTCCCCCGGAGCGTCGGAGGCTGAGGACAGGCTGTTAGAAGTTTACAAGATTGTGAGAAGCAGACATAGAGTGGACAGAGGTACCTGTTTTCCAGGGTTGAAAAGTCTAATACCAGAGGGCATGCATTGAAGGTGAGAGGGGGTAGGATTAAAGGGGATGTGAGGGGGAAGTATTTACTCAGGGAGTCATGAATTCCTGGAATGTATTGCCTGGTATGGTGGTAGAGGCAAATACATTGGGGGCTTTTAAGAGAGGTTTGGATAGGCACGTGGATGTAAGGAAGATGGAGAGATATGGACATTGTGTAGGTAGGAGGGATTAGTGTTTTTGATTTGCTTAACTGGTTCGGCACAACATTGTGGGCTGAATGTTTCTGTGTGTACTCTTCCATGTTCTATGCACTATGTATGGTCTAAACAGAGGTTTGTGTAATTTCAACACAACTTTTAATTCTAAACCTCTCCATTTAAAACCAGCATTCCATTCATCTTTATAGCTATTTCCTAGGTTTGCTGATGATATATTAACATTTGATTCACATGGCTGCTTCCTCTCTTTGCATCTATACTGTGATGTCATTTCTTCATTTGGAAAGCACTCTGTTGTAACAGTGCTGTATGTACATTGAAATCCATGTGCTGTAGTTCATTTTATTTGCTTATTTTTTTCAATAAAACTTTGGAAACCCTCTGGTGAGTAAAATTCATCTTAACAAAGGTCTTCAGAGTCTTGATGCCAATGTTGTCTTAAGCTCCTTCACCTCACTCATACACTTGCTTTCCTTATTCCTAGTTTGTCATGATTTATTCATTTGAGCATTAAGAAGGGCAAAACTATTTTTATTTGTCAATTTAATTTAATACAAAGCACTTTTCCATACTAAAGCAAAACACATTGCATTGATAAGTAATACAATCACAGCACTATACTTTTTAAACTGTAAGATTAATTGAAATCATATTTTTAATCACGACAATTGTTTATAATTTTATTTCTCTATTTAATCAGATAACAGTGCATATTATCTTCATGTCCTATGCATATTATGTTCATAATCAAATTCTGTCTGTCTGTCAGTCTCTCTTTATCGCACTCTCCACCTCTTCCCCTCTCACCCAAAGTCAGCAAATTGACTTCATTTCCAGCAAGTTCACTTACTGCAAATCCACACAAATAACACTTGTAGGTATTCCCCATCAAAAATTAATCCAGTGTTGTTAGACCCGTCCTAACCTTTACACTCCCATGCTGGTCCTCTTTGACCAGCTGAAAATTTTCAATGTTTTCTGTCACAGTTTCCTAATTACAAATTCTGGTCATTTCCCAACAACAGATGGCAATTTTCTTGACAGCAGATGTTAAATGACATGGTTTATAATTCTCCTGTTTCTCTCTGTCACCTTCTTTAAATAACTGAGTAGCAAGTACGGTTTCCTTATGTGACTGAATGGTTCCCAAATTAATAGAACTGTGGAAGACTGTATTTAGTGCATTAAAATGTTCTCACTTAGCACTACTAAAACCCTGGGATGGAAACCATCTGGTCATGGGATTTGTTAATCTTAAGTGCCATTATTTTCTTAATTACTGCTATTTTGTTTGTGCTCTCATCCCTGAATAATGAGAATATGCTGCATTCCCATTTTGGTTTCCTAAGGATGCCTCACGTGGTTTCCTTCAAGTTACAAATTGTGGGGAAAAAAATTTCAGGACCATCTTGCACCATTCCGGAAGTTTGACTGAGAACTTCCTGGCACGAGAAGCATGTCAGCGTACATCAGTCCTCGTGCATGATCATTTGGGAACATCTGCAGAGAAAATTATTTCAGTTATCTCAGGTTGTCCCATGACCAAAACTGTTGGGGAACCACTAAGTAAATTCTATACATATTATTTATCCTTCGGTTGCCGCTCTCCAGCAGTACTAAAGCCTCCCACATATCCATCTCCTCCCCACCCTCCCGATTAGTTCAAATCCCTCCCACTAATCTCTGTACCTTGTATCACCCCTCCCATATCTTGAGGCATCTGACCCTGCAATCTCCAATGGCCCCACAGATGCCTACTACCAACCCTCCTTCCAGCCATTTATTTGCACACCTCCCTTTCTAACTCTACCTCACCCCATGTTCCACATGGTATATGCGATTGTCAAACTGACCTAATCAGGCATCTTGTGATCAGCCTGTCTTTCCCCCTACCCTCATTGTTTGTTCTGCTCCACAAAATACATCTCAAAAAAAGTGCAGACGTACAAAAAAGCTGGATGAACTCAGCAGGTCGGGCAGCATCCGTTGAAAGGAGCAGTCAACGTTTCGGGCCGAGACCCTTCGTCAGGACTAAAGAAGGAGGGGCAGGGGCCCTATAAAGAATGTGAGGGGAGGGTGGAATGTGCCAGGTGTAAAACCAATCAGAGGAAAGATCAAGGGGTGGGGGAGGGGAAGCAGGGAGGGGATAGGCAGGAAAGGTGAAGAAGGAATCCAAGGGGAAAGCACTATGGGTAGTAGAAGAAGGTAGAATCATGAGAGGTGATAGACGGCTAGAAGAGGAGACAGAGTGAAAGTGGGATGGGGGAAAGGAGAGGGAGGGAATTACCAGAAGTTGGAGAATTCGATGTTCATACCAAGGGGCTGGAGCCTACTCAGACGGTATATGAGATGTTGTTCCTCCAACCAGAGTTTGGCCTCATCATGGCAGTAGAGGAGGCCATGTATGGACATATCCGAATGGGAATGTGAAGGAGAGTTGAAGTGAGTGGCAACCGGGAGATCCTGTCTGTTGTGGCAGACGGAGCGTAGGTGCTCGACGAAGCGGTCCCCCAATCTGTGTTGAGTCTCGCCGATGTAGAGGAGGCCGCACCGGGAGCACCGGATGCAATAGATGACCCCAACAGACGCTCAAGTGAAGTGTTGCTTCACTTGGAAGGACTGTTTGGGGCCCTGAATGGTGGTAAGAGAGGAGGCGTAGGGACAGGTGTAGCACTTACGCTTGCAGGGATAAGTGCCAGGTGGGAGATCTGTGGGGAGGGACGTATGGACCAGGCAGTCGCGGAGGGAACGATCCCTGCGGAAAGTGGAGAGGGGTAGAGAGGGAAAGATGTCCTTAGTGGTGTGGTCCTGTTGAAGGTGGTGGAAGTTGCGGAGATTAATTTGCTGGATCCAGAGGCTGGTGGAGTGATAGGTGAGGACAAGGGGGACACGGTCCCTGTTGTGGTGACGGGAGGATGGGGTGAGGGCTGAAGTGCGGGAAATGGAGGAGATGCGGGTAAGGGCATCATTGATGATGGCAGAAGGGAAACCACGATTCTTAATGAAAGAGGACATTTGGGATGTCCTGGAATGGAAAGCCTCATCCTTGGAGCAGATGTGGCGGAGATGGAGGAACTGGGAATAGGGAATAGAATTTTTGCATTTGGCAGGGTGGGAAGAGGTATAATCAAGGTAGTTATGGGAGTCAGTGGGTTTATAGAAGATGTCAGTGGACAGTCTATCTCCAGAGATGGAGACCGAGAGATTGAGATAGGAGAGAGAAGTGTCTGAGATGGACCAAGTGAATTTGAGGGCTGGGTGAAAGTTAGAGGCAAAGTCGATGAAATTGCCGAGCTCAGCATGGGTGCAGGAAGCAGCACCAATGTAGTCGTCAATGTATCGAAGGAAAAGTTGGGGAGCAGTAACAGTATAGGTTTGGAGCATAGACTGTTCCACATAACCCACGAAGAGGAAGGCATAGCTGGGGCCCATGCGAGTGCCCATAGCTACACCCTTGGTCTGGAGAAAGTGGGAAGTGCTGAAAGAGAAGTTATTAAGTGTGAGTACCAGTTCTGCCAACCTGAGGAGTGTGGTGGTGTTGGGGAACTGATCAGGTCTATTGTCCAGAAAGTAGTGGAGGGCTTTGAGGCCTTCTTGATGGTGGCACCACTGAACTTAATGGTGGTGGCCCAACGCTTCCTAAAATGTCCATTATGGTTTAGTTGCCTTGATCACTTAGAGCACATATGACATTGTACAAGAATTTCAACTAACATATCGAGTCGCCTTTTTTAGTCCACAGAGCTTCTAAAATGTTCCTGAGCCCCTTTCAAAACATGCTTAGAAAATTATTTTGTGTTGATTTTTCATACTCTCCCTTTTGTATTTCTTTTAACTCCATTGACATCTTTAGTAATTCTTTGCTTTCCTTTTAACATCAGGATGTGTGCCTTTGACTTCTTGTGGTTTTTGTCTTATATGTTTATGTTTCTTCTCACTTCTTCAAGCATCTATTGGTATTTTATTTAACAAGTGGAACTCTTCCCCTTTGGAGTTAAACTACTTCCATATCACATTATATTTATTGTTAATATCTGCCATGAATCTTGCGATTTTTTTTTCACTCAGTTGCAGATGAACCAGGTTTATTGTTGAATTAACTGTCACATTGAATTGAAAATTTTGGGTCCGCTGAGTTCCTCCAGCGTTTTGTGCATGTTGTTTTGGATTTCCAGCATCTGCAGATTTTCTCGTGAATTGAAATTAAACTGGCCAAAATCTAGAATCTTGGTAGTTATTCATGATTCATGATTCTCCTTTTCAGACATTAAATTTAGTCTTTTCTTGACTGCAGTTAGATAAATGTTCACACATCACTAAGTTCATTAAATCTAGCTCATTACAAAATCTAATATGATCTGTCCATTTCCAGATCAGAGATGTTTTGTTCCTATTTTAAACCCCTTTCTATTTCTTAAATCTATTCATTAACCTTGACTGCCCATTTAACTCTTGTGATATTCTCTGTTTTATCACTGAAATTACCGTAGATTCCGGACTACAAAGCGCACCTGATTAAAAGCCGCTGGCTCTAATTTTAGAAATAAAATCTATTTTATAAATGTACAGGCCGCACCGGATTTTAGGCC
The DNA here is from genome assembly GCF_048418815.1 of Hemitrygon akajei. NCBI lineage: Eukaryota > Metazoa > Chordata > Chondrichthyes > Myliobatiformes > Dasyatidae > Hemitrygon > Hemitrygon akajei. Next base: position 48,480,908 of record NC_133140.1, read on the forward strand.
GCACCGAATTTCTGGCGGAACGGATTTTCGGCGCACTGGATTTCCGGCGGACCGGATTTTCGGCGCACCGGATTTTCGGCGGACCGGATTTTCGGCCGCTTGTAATATGAGATATTTACACAGAAAGATATTACACGTGTTGGGCTTCAAATTCTGCCCTGTGTTCGTTTTGGAAGAGAGACAACCAACACCGGATTACAGTGCAGCGTGGCTTTATTGCAGAACGCGTTTTGCCTTCCCCTTACATTCTGCTCTTATTTATACTCCTTTTTCCCCCAAACCAAACCCTCGCTACACATATTTGGTAAGGCTAAACTTTGTTATACCTACCGGTATTTGGTAACATCGGACACTTGTGTCCTTATTGGCCCGATACCATTCACACACGAGTTTTACTGTTTTTTTGTTTACTGAATCGCTAGCAGTTTCGGTGCAGCGGAATCCTCAGTTTCGCTCTCTCCCTCCATTGTACTGCTGTCTAATATCACGTGAGCCATTCCTGACCTGAAGCGGCAGTCCCAAATTAAATCTCCACCGTCTCACCATCGATTCATGTATGCCAAGATTACGCGCAGCAGCTCGATTTCCTTGTTCAACCGCCAGATTGATTGCCTTTAACTTAAAAGCTGCATCATATGCTTTTCTTCGAGTGTTTTCCATGTTGATGAGGGTGAGTACAAATGGCTGATTTACAATAATTTGTGAAATGCGCTTGATTTATCGTACAATTTCATTGGACCTCTGTGAACTACTCATCAATTTTATTGGTCTACTGTTACGAGGCAAAATGTTTTGGCGGCATGGGAAAAAACCTTATATTAGCCGCACCTTATTATAAGCCGCTATGTTCAATGCTGTTCAAAGCATGGGAAAAAAGTAGCGGCTTATAATCCGACATCTACGGTACCTCATGTTCAATCACCAATCTCCTCCTCCTTGAATGTTTTCACATTTTACTGTAATTTTTGTGACCTGGTACACTTAGTTCCCAGTCATGACCACCCTGTAGCCACATCTTAAAAATAGCTATAATCACGTATCTTCTAAATTGAATTTGAGCCTACAGTTTGTTTTTGCTTTTAGTTTATGAGCTGATATAAAAGAACTTAATTGGCCAAAATGGTGCTTCATGATTTACTGACATGCTTTTTCCCTGAGTTTCATTACTTTGTACCTTTCTGGTTTTCCATCTACTACGTAGTTGCACCTAAAACATAATATTAATTGACTTTCTTCCGTGACATTTACTAAAAGACTATTATCTACCCTTCATTTGCCCCTTGCATCCTCTCTGCCATTTATCGTACTTGTTGTTAAGTTCCTTTGCGCAGATATTTTAACTTGGGACCTTACTCCCAGACTGGTCGGGGTAGAGGCTGTATCAGCAGATATTTATTTCTGTCTCACTGCTGCTGATTTCCCATTCCACAGCCAAAGCCTCCTATTTACCTAAAATGTCCAATATTTTCACTGCCGCTTTGCAAATAATGAGGAAAGAGATCAAAGATCATACCCCTTTCTTCATACTCTTTACTGAAATCATAGATCCTGGCATTATCTATAGTTGGCCCCCATGTCCCCTTCCCCCACTTCTCTGTCATGCTGCTAACATGGATGATAAAGAACGGATCTTTTTATTTTAGCACCTTCCCCTTTCAGTTTCAGTCTTGAAGAAGGGTCTTGCCCTGAAGCATTGACATTTATTTCCATAGATGTTGCCTGACCTGCAAAGTCACTCCAGCATTTTGTACCTGTTGCTGTGGATTTCCAGCATCTGCAGAGTTTCTCATGTAAGTAATAAAGAATAGAACCTGCCCTTCTTTTAAGGTGATATGAGCTATGCCTCATCCTGGCACGAGTTACATAACCTAGGGATACCCTTGATTCTGACATATGGGAACATTAATTATTGAACTATCTTAAATACAGCATCACCTGCTTTTATTTCTCCTACTACTCAGCAGGCAACACATTCTTGTGCCAGCCTGCACAGTTATCATCGATCTGCTGGCATTTCCCTGAAAATCCATCCCATTGATTGAAAGCATGACAACACTCTGTAATAATATAGATTATTTTCACTTAACATTCAAGTTCTAAAATTCCAGCAGCATCGTATTTATTCAAACAACTTAACAATTTCTGGGACACAGTCTACTTGAGCAAAAAGAACAATGGAAAGTCATATTTAGCTAAACTGAGCTAGAACCGGGCTGCTCATCCTGATCCTGACAGGACCTGACTACACTTTAGATCGAATGAACATTCCACTAAACACTTGAATGCTGGGTCAGGTTTGACTGTGGGGTATATTGAATAACTTTGGGCCCCTTATTTAAGAAAGGATGTGCTGACTTTGGAGTTGGGTCTAAGGAGGATCACGAATATGAAAGGCTTGTCACATGAGGAGCAATTCATGGCTCTGGGCCTTCATTTGCTGGAATTTAGAAGAATGAAGGGGGATCTCATTGAAACCTCTTGAATATTGAAAGGCCTGGATAGAGTGGATGTGGGGAAGATGATTCCTATAGTGGGAGAGTCTAGGACCAGAGAGCACAGCCTCAGAAAAGAGGAACGTCCATTTAGAACAGAGATGAGGAGGACTTTCTTTAACCAGGGAGTGGTGAATCTGTGGAGATCAAATCACTGGGTATATTTAAGACAGTGGTTGATAGACTTTTAATTATTCAGGGCATGAAGGGATAAGGGTAGAAGGTAGGAGAATGGGAGTGAGCAGGGAATGGATCAGCGCCATGATGAAATGGCGGAGCAGAACTCGATGGACTGAATGGCCCAATTCTGCTCCTATGTCTTATGGTCATATGACTGTGCTATATCAGCCTGATTCAGTACTTTATATGTGTCAGTGTTTTACGTGGTATTATTGCATAAGATCTGTGCTCTTGATCACTAACAATTTATATGTAGCCTAGCAAGTCTTTTTTCCTTTAGGCTGGGTCTGGGATAGAAGTGCTTATAAGCATGAAGTTCAGATTGGGGTGCAGATTGCCTGTGTTTTAATTTTATAGCTGAACAAACCTCTAAATTCTGCAGTCTGACTTATTGGTCAATGCAGATACAAACCACAAGGGGGCAGATTTGTTTAACTAATATAAAAATGAGGCTGTTGGGGAAATCCTCAAAAGTTCAAAGTTCAAAGTAAATTTGCTATCAAGGTACCTATATGTCACCATATACAACACTGAAATTCACTTTTTTTGCAGGCAATCACGGTAAATACAAGAATCAATAGAATCAATGACAGACCACACCCAACAGGACAGACTACAATCAAATTGCAAAAAAAAAACCAAACTGTGCAAATACAAAAAGAAAAAGAAAATAAGAAATAATGGTAAATTAATAAGCAATAAAGATCGAGAATATGAGATGAAGAGTCTTTGAAAGTGAGTCCATAAGTTATGGGAACAGTTCAGTGATGGAGCGAGTGAAGCTATCAGGACTAATGGGTGTGAGGTAATAACTGCTCCTGAACCTGGTGGTGTGGGTCTTGAGGCTCCTGTACCTTTTTCTGATGGCAGCAGTGAGACGAGAACATGGCCTAAGTGGGGGTGGGGGTCCTTGATGATGGATGCTGCTTTCCTGTGACAGTGCTCCATGTAGATGTACTTAATGGTGGGGAGGGGTTACCCATGATAACTGGGCTGTATCGACTACTTTTTGTGTACAAAGGCATTGATGCTTCCATTCAAGGCCGTGATACAATCTGTCAATATACTCCCCCCCATATATCTATAGAAACTTGTCAAAGTTTTAGATGTCATGCTGAATCTTTGTAAACATGTAAAGAATTAGAATCACTCTCATGCTTTCCTCATAATGACACTAACATGCTGGACCCAGGACAGATCCTCTGAAATGATAACACTGAGGAATTTAAAGTTGCCGACCGTCTCCACCTCTGATCCCCCGATGAGGACTGGCTCATGAACCTCTGATTTCCTCCTCCTGAAGTCAATAATCAGCTCCTTGGTCTTGCTGACATGGAGTACGAGGTTGTTGTTGTGACACCACCCAGCCAGAATTTCAATCTCCCTCCTATGTGCTGATATGTCACCACCTTTGATTCAGCAATGAGAGTGGTGTCATCAGCTGAGCTAAATATGGCATTGGAGCTGTGCTTCGCCTCATAAGTATAAAGCAAGTAGAACAGAGGACTAGGCACACAGCCCTGTGGTGCACCTGTGCTGAGGGAGAGTGCGGAGGAGATCCTGAACTTCAGGTCATCATTAACTTTATTTCCGTTTTTACAGATACTATCAAACTGCTGAGCAATTTTGGAATGTTCTGCTTCAGAGATAGCTTTCAATATTTAATCAGAGCTGAGCACTGAAGTAAAAATGATGCAGCTCTCCCATTGCCATGAATTTCACCTAAATTTGTTCTCCATCCTTATTCATTTCTTGTCAGCATTAAGATGTTCTCTGTTGTTTTCACTGATTTGCAACATTACAAGGTATACATGCATAATAAACAACCGGGGCAGCTCATGGGAGTTGACAGTATTAAATGTACAGTTGGTATATTGGCCCATCATGCCTGTGTTAACTCATAGGTTAAGACAGTAAATTCTAATTACCGGTACAGATCTTTGCGCTTGCTCCATGTCTCCATTTTATTTTCTGCTCTGAATATTTATTCAGTTTTCATTTGAAGTATATTGTACGCTCCAAACCAGCAAAGCCACTATTCCTAATCTCTCTCCTTAATATCTATTGGTTTCAGTGATAATTTTTAAATTGATGGTTCCCAGATATTGGCTCCCTTCCTCAGAGAAATCGGTCCAGAAATTCTACTGGATGTGTTTCATGAGTTGCCATAGTATCAGGCATATCTTAATGGGTGCTGTATGTTTTTCTGGGCTGGATTCCTCAGAGGCACATTTGCCAGTGACTGTAGGCCTGATCTGGTTTGTCCCTTAGGTCGGCTGAGCTGGGGGAGAGGGATTGGAAGTGCTGTTGCTGGTGTGAGAATTAGCTCAGGATTGTGACGAGAATTGCAGCTGACACAGATAAATGGCCAGAGCAGGGGTACGGCTTGGGGACAGAGGAGGTATTAGATTTCAGAGGGCAGAGAGTTTGAATAACTATTCCCTTTTTCACAGAAATTAGGCATAATCTGGGTAATCAGGGCTAATTTTAGATTGAGTTTGATCAATATCTGCTATCATTGTAAGGTTAATTCAGTAAAGAGAGCAATACATCATTCAGGAAATGCTGCAGCATACACACATTCAATGGTCAGGCAAGAAGTACAGAAGCCTGAAGTCCTAACCACCAAGAGTCAGGATTATTTAATGTCATTTCCAGTACACAATTGTAAAGGAGAATGAACTAATTGTTACTCAAGATCTGGTGCAACACAAAAATAAACACAATAAGATAAAACACACAATAAGCAGTACAAAATAGATGTAAATACATCAGATAGCTTTTATACATAAATTGATTGTAACATATATCCATACAGTGATGCTAGGCACAGGAGTGTCTGTACCTAAGGTGACTGACAGGAAGCGAGTTGAGGGTGGGGTGAATTATTGGGTGGAGGTGTTGATCAGCCTTACAGTTTGGAGAAAGTAACTGTTTTTGAGTCTGGTGGTCCTGGCGTAGATGTTACGTAGCCTCCTCCCCGATGGGAGTGGGACAAGTGGCTTCCGTGATGCTGCTGGCCTTTTTCCGGCACCTTTCTGCATCCGTGTCTTTGATGCTGGGTAGGCTGCAGCTGGTGACCCGTTGGGCAGTTTTGCCTACCCGTCGCTGAGCCTTTCTATCTGGCGCAATGCTCCGTGCCAAGCAGCGATGCAGCATGTTAGGATGCTCTCTACTTTGCATCTGTAGAAGGACAAGAGTATAGATGTGCATAGTCCAGCTTCCTTCAGCCTCCCCAGAATGTAGAGGCACTGGTGAGCTCTGTTGATCATGTCGAGTGCGTTCTGGGACCGTGAGAGGTTGTGTGAGATGCGTACTTCCCAGAGTTTGAAACCGCTCGCAGTTTCCACTGCTGTGCTGCCAATGTGAGTGTGAGTGGTGTGAGTGGTGCAAGTTTTGCTGAAGTCAGCAACCATCTCCTTTGTCCTGTTGACATCGAGGAAAGGTTACCTGCCTGGCACCAGGCTTCACAACAGCTATTTTCCTGCAACCATAGAGTTTTTGAACCAATCTTCATCACCCTAACCCTACCTCTGCAATGGACACCACAGACCACGTCTTGCACTATGATGACTTGTGTCTTCGTTTTTCATTTCACTGAAGTCCTGCTTTTGTGGAGCGTCTTTTCACAGTATGGTATCTTTTTATATATAATTTATATTCAATGTGTTTTCTGTACCTATGTGCCAGTGATGCTGCTGTAAGCAAGCTTTCAATTGTTCTGTGTGTCACCATACCCATCACATGACACTAAACTCAACTTTGTGAGGATACGAGTACTGGTCTCTCGGCAGCTAAAATGGAAAATAAAGGAACTCTGTTTAAAGTCTGGTCACTGTTGATTCTAAAATACAGAAATATTTCAGGCTTTCTTGTTATGAACAGAAGTTCTTTGCTTAACATCTCAGTCTGGAAAAAGCTGTTTAATTTTTAATAAGAGCAGGTAACAACTAAAAGATGTAAATTTATTTCTATGCCATAAAGTAACTGTGCATCCATGATGGAAAAAGACAATAAAACCTCCAGGCAGCAAAGGCAGAACCAATATGAGGAATTATGCCAAATGATTTTATACGCTACCTGATAATTAGCTGAGGGATCATAAAGCAGAGATAGTTATACTAGTGAAGCAGATACACTGGTGAAGTTTAAGAGACTACTAGACAGGTATATCGAGGAATTTAAGGTGGGGGGTTATATGGGAGGCCAGGTTTGAGGGTTGGCACAACATTGTGGGCCGAAGGGCCAGTAATGTGCTGTACTATTCTATGTTCTATGTTCTATGTTACAAAATCAGAAGAGTTTGCTTAGAAGGTTGCAAGATATTCCACTTCTAAGAATTTCCCACAATGTGAGTTGAATTGTAAGGAAAGCAAATGTTAAAAGCAGAAAGAATTGATGATAACTTAATATTCAGCCATGTTAGAGTTTTAAGGCTTTGGGTCGTTTGTGATCCGTAACTGAACAACGGGACAGAGTTCAATGCAGCTGTGTTTTGTAGAAATGCTGCTTTGAGGGGCATAAATGTTTCAATGGAAGTTAATCTTTAATGAATATTAAAGTGGGATAGGAGATCTGGGGCATCAGAAGGAGATGGCAGATGTACAGATTCATTATCTCTAAATGTTTGTTCTAACTTCTGACTCCAGACACACACCTAATTCCATTCCCAGAAAATATACCAACAATGCTGTCTTCGCAAAATCTTCTAAATGGTCCAAGCTCACCAAAAGGTGAACCTTTCCTTGGCTGCTATCCTTAGCACTGTGACACTAATTAGTTAGAAACACTGGGGAGATCACACGCTGCACTGCAGACTCCCAAGCAGACGCTCCATTCAGAGCTAAATTCTGGGAAGAGATTACAAGGCAGATGGAAGCAATTCTTCCCAGTATTGAACTGAGAATAGAGTGAACTCAAAACACTCTTGAAGAAATGTAATATCCCCAGTGTTTCCTGGACATCTCTGGCCCATGACAGCTGAAAGGGGAGAAGGTGGTAAAGCCACACACCAGCAGTACACAAAGGCTCTGTGTAACCTTTGCAAAAAGCACAGCACTTCACAAAACAGCCACCCATCTTCCCAGTTGGCTATCTTCTTAGACAGTCTTTTGGGATTTACCAGCATCTTCTCCAGTTTTATGAATTCTGTGTGGAAAAGTATGGGCTGTGAGGCAGATGGTTGCTGACAGTCCGGCTTGTTTACGGCTTGTTCTCTCGCTCTGTTGCTTACCCAGGATCTCCGTGTTCACCTGATGCACAGCCTCAAACTTCAGAATATCACCCTGAATGAGCAGTCATAGGCCAGCAGTTCCCAGCAGGTTGCAATTCCTCAAGAATTCCTTGTGCCCATCCTTGAATTGTTTTCTCTGTTGCCCTGGTAACTTCCTCCTATGATAGAGCTCAGTGCAAAGTGCCTGTATTGGGAATTCAGTTTCAAGCATGTGAGTGATGAGAGCTGCCCAAGTGAATGGATGCCATAGGGCCTCAAGAGTAGGGATATTGTCTTGGTGGAGGATGCTGATATTGGTTCACTTAAACTTCCAGTGACTTTAGAAGAGATGGTGTGGATGGTTTTACTCTAATACCTTGAGGTGCTTACTCAAGATAGTCCAGACCTCAGAAACTCATGGAAGGAGGGATCACTTCTACTTGGCGGACGTCAAGGATTGAGCCAGGTCTGAGGTCCGATCTTCAAAGTCAATTTTCTCTCAACTAAACATTGAAGGCAAAAGTGAACTTCATCATCAATATTCGCATTTGCCAAGAGGTGGCTCCCAAGATTTGGGAAGTGGTTCACGTTTTCCCGAGTCTTGACTGAACCTTTGTTATGAGAGAAAAACGGGAACAGTTTGATGAGGACCTTCATCTTGTGAAAGTTAATTGTAAACTTCCATGTTTTTTGTCTCACGGAATCTTGGCCATTCCCCTGCCATTCTGGACGCAGCGATATAGTTCACTAGTTTCACGATTCAACACCAAGGTAGGACTGATGAGTCTTACAAGGGCAGAGGAGGTGGACTATGTTTTATGATAGACTTCTTGCGGCACACAAATGTGGTGGTGCTGTCCCAGTCCTGCTCACCCAACCCAGAACATCTGGCAATCAAGTGTCATCCATTTTATCTGCCATGGGAGTTTTCAGCCATCATCTTGTTAGTGGTGTACATTCCACCTCTGCCCCGTGTCAAACAGGCTCTAGTCTGAACAAACAGAGCAATGCAGTCGGCAGGCATGAAACAATGCACCCTGATACCGCCCCCATCATTTTAGGGATTTTAACCAGGCCAGCCTGCAAAAGTCTCTAGATAATTATCACCAACATATCACTTGTGGAACCAGAGGAGACAACACACTGGACCACTGCTTTACTACCATTAAGAATGCTTACCGTGCCATCCCACGTTCACACGTTGGGAAGTCTGATCACCTGGCTGTACTTCAGCTCCCTGAGTATAGGTAGAGGCTGAAGACTTCAGCACCAGTAGAGAGGACCAAGAAGGTATGGACAAGAGAGGCACAGGAGCATCCACAGGATTGCTTTGAGTCAGTGGACTGGACAGGGATTCAGGGATTCATCTTCGAGCCTGATTGACTACACCACACTGACTTCATTAAAACCTGTGTGGATGAGAGTGTGCCTACAAGGACATACCATGCATACCTGAATCAGAAGCTGTGTATGAACCAGGCGATTTGTAACCTGCTGAGGGCCAGATCTGCGGCATTCAGGTCTGGTGTCCCAGGACTATACAAAAAGATCAGGTACAACTAATGGAGGGCTATGTCAAGAGCAAAATAACAATTACAATTGACGTTAGAGGCAGAATTAGATACAATCAAGTCTGGCAGAGTTTGCAGGCCATTACTTCCTACAAATTGAAACCCAACATCACGAATGGCTGTGATGCTTCACTGTCAGACAAGCTCAATGCTTTTAATGCATGCTTTGAAAGAGAGAATAGAACTACAGGCTTGAGGATCTCTGCAGCATCCGGTGACCCTGTGACCTCAGTTGCGGAGGCTAACGTCTTTCAAGAGGCTCCCAATGGTGTACCTGGTAGGGCTCTGTAAACCTGTGCCAACCACCTGGCGGGGCTGTTCAAAGGCATTTTTCAATCTCAATTAGCTACAGTCTGAAGTTCCCATCTACTTAAAAATGGCAACAATCATACCTGTACTCAAGAGGAGCAGTGTGAACTGCCTTAACGACTAACAACTAGCATTCACATCTACAGTGATGACGTGCTTTGAAAGGTTGCTTATGGCTGCAATCAACTGCTGTCTAAGTAAGGACCTGGATGCACTGCAATTTTCTTATCACCACAGTAGGGCTACCATGGATGTGATCTCATTTGCTATTCACGCGGCCTTGGATCATCTGGGCAATAGTAATACTTAGATCAGTATGCTGTTTATTGACTACAGCTCAGTGTTTAACACCATCATTCCTACAATTTTGATCAAAAATCTCCAAAACCTGAGATTTGTACCTTCCTCTGTGATCGTCAACTTCCTCACCAGAAGACCACAGCCTGTGGGGATCAGAAATAGCATCTCCACCTCGCTGACAATCAACACTGGTGCACCTCAAGGATGTGTGCTTAGCCCACTGCTCTGCTCTCTCTACACCCATGACTGCATGGCTAGGCAAAGCTCAAAAGCCATCTGTAAATTTGTTGGCCAAATTTCAGATGGTGACGGGAAGGTGTACAGGAGTGAGGGAGTTGAGCTGGTTGAGTGGTGTCACAGCAACAACCTTGCACTCATCGTCATTAAGGCCAAAGAACTGATTGTGGACCTCAGAAAGGGTAAGATGAGGGAACACACACCAGTCCTCATCGAGGACTCAGAAGTGGAGAGAGTGAGAAATTTCAGGTTCCTGGGTATCTACATCCCTGAGGATCTATCCTGGGCCCAACATATCAATGAAGTTACCAAGAAGGCACAACAGTAGCTATAGTTCACTAGGAGTCTGAGGAGAATTGATATGTCACCCAAGACGCTCACAATTTTCTACAGATGTACCATGGAGAGCATTCTATCTGCCTGCATCGTCATTTCTTATGTGGGGAGGGGGTGGACAGTGCAGAGGATCTAAATAAGCTGCAAAAAGTTGTAAACTCTGTCAGCTGCATCATGGGCACTAGCCTCCACAGTATCCAGGATATTCAAAGAGCAATACCTCAAAACAGCAGCATCAATCATTAAAAACCCAATCACATAGGACAAGCCCTCTTCTCATTGTTACCATCAGGGAGGAGGTTCAGGTGCCTGAAGGCACACACTCAATGATTCAGGAATGGCTTCTTTCCCTCAGATTTCTAAATGGACATTGAACCCAGGAATATTACTTCGCAATCACGAGGAAATCTGCAGATGCTGGAAATTCAAACAACAACACACACAAAATGCCTGTGGAACACAGCAGGCCAGGCAGCATCGATAGGGAGAAGCGCTGTCGACGTTTCGGGCCGAGACCCTTCGTCAGAACATTACTTTGCTATTTTTTTCTCTTTTTGCATTACATATTCAATTGAACTTTTTAAAATATGTACTTACTGTAATTTATAGTTTTTGTATTATGCATTGCAATGTACTATTGCCACATAACAACAAATTTCATGACATATTCCAGTGATATTAAACCTGTTCCTGAAAACCCATTCTCTTGAACGTTTTAGTAGACAAACATCCATTGCCTTGAAGCTCAGTTTCCATGAGCATTGCCAGCAATTGGAATTTGGGGGATTTGCAGTAGAATTATGCTTTAATTGGGAGGACGGTCAGTACGGTATAGGAATAGGTGAGCAAGATGGGACCAGAACGATTGAAGGCTATTGAAGGAGCAAGCTATAAGAGGCGCCAGTCCAGCAGAGTGTTGGAAGGACCCGGCTATTCTGGGAGTGCTCAGTGCTGGTGGAGTAGCCTACAAAATCATCTTGAATAACACAATATTAAAATACATAGGAAGACAAAGATGTTTTTCTCACCTGTAAAAAGTAACTGCTGTACGACTGAGGTAGAAAGCTCAACTTAGAAATAAAAAAATAACCCCTCCATTGAAATATTATTTTAAATGTGACCTTTCTATTTCAGAGATCATGGTATTAATCCCATTTTTGTGGTAATTCCATGGTTAAAAACTAGCCCAGATTAGCACAAGGTCATGTTAGCAACTCAGATGAAGACTTAATGTACATGTTTGGCGTTAATGGTCTGTGCCACAATTTATCAACAGACGCTCAGCGCCCACTCTGTTAGGTACTTCCTACACCTAATAAAGTGGCAACTGTGTGTGTTAGCGGGTCTTTTACTGCTGCAGCCCAAGCAATTCAAGATTCGACTTGTTACGCATTCAGAGATGCTCTTCTTCACAACACTGTTGTAATGCATGGTTATTTAAGATACTGTCACCTTGAACTAATCTGGTCACTCTACTCTGACTTCCTTCATTAATAATGTGCTGCTCACTGGATTTTTTTTTTGTTTTCCACATCATTATCTGTAATTTTTAGAGACCGTACTGTGTGAGAATCCCAGGAGATCAGGAGTTTCTGAGATAGTCAACCCACCCTGTATGGCATCAACAATTATTCCACAGTCAAAGTCATTTAGATCACATTTCTTCCCTATTTTGATGTTTGGTCTGAACAACAATTGAACCTGTTCTTCTTCATCATCTTCAGAGGTTTTATGCTGGTTGGCAAACAGCTTTAAGATGCATTACCACCAGCTTCCAAACTGGAATGTGGGTCCATTAATATTGTTAATGTTAAATTTTATTTTATTCCATGATAATTTTAAAATCAACCATCCCCTCTTTTGAGAAGTTACAGAACCTGGGCCTCTATACCTCCCTCTGCAACAGGATCCTCGACTTCCTAACCGGAAGACCACGTTCTGTGAGGATTGGTGATAATATCGCCTCCTCGCTGACAATCAACACTTGTGCACCTCAGGGGTGTGTGCTTAGCCCACTGCTCTACTCTGTCTATACCCATGATTGTGTGGCTAGGCATAGCTCAAATATCACCTGCAAATTTGCTGATGATACAATCATTGTTGGTAGAATCTCAGATGGAAACAAACGGGCATACAGGAGTGAGTTAAGCCAACGAGTGGATTGGTGTTGCAGCAATGAAAGAGCTGTTTCACAAAGAGGGATCAGAAGTGGAGACAGTGAGCACTTTCAAGTTCCTGGGTGTCAAAATCTCTGAGGACCTAACCTGGACCCAACATATCAGTGCAGTCATAAAGAAGGAAAGACAGCAACTATATTTCATCTAAAATGTCCTCTTTCTTTAAGGATCATGGTTTCCCTTCTGCCGTCATCAACGCCTCACCCGCAGCTCCTCCATTTCCTGCACTTTGGCCCTCACTTCATCCTCCTGTCACCACAACAGGGACCGTGTTCCCCTTGTCCTCACCTATCACCCCACCAGCCTCTGGCTCCAGCATATTAATCTCTGCAACTTCCGCCACCTTCAACAGGACCCCACAACTAAGGACATCTTTCCCTCTCTACCCCTCTCTGCTTTCCGCAGGGATCATTCCCTCCACAATTCCCTGGTCCATACGTCCCTCCCCACAGATCTCCCACCTGGCACTACACCAGGAGTGCTACACCTCCTCTCTTACCACCATTCAGGGCCCCAAACAGTCCTTCCAGGTGAGGTAACACTTCACTTGTGAGTCTTCTGGGGTCATCGATTGCATCCAGTGCTCCTGGTGTGGCCTCCTCTACATCGGCAAGACCCGACACAGATTGGGGGACCGCTTCGTCGAGCACCTCCGCTCTGTCCGCTACAACAGACAGGATCTCCTGATTGCCACCCACTTCAACTCTGCTTCACATTCCCATTCGAATATGTCCATACATGGCCTCCTCTACTGCCATGATGAGGCCCAACTCAGGTAGTTGGAGAAGCAACACCTCATATACCATCTGGATAGTCTCCAGCCCCTTGGTATGAACATTGAATTCTCCAACTTCTGGTAATTCCCTCCCCCTCCCTTCCCCCATCCCAGTTTCACTCTGCCTCCTCCTCCAGCTGCCTATCACCTCCCTCATGGTTCCGCCTTCTTCTACTATCCACTGTGCTTTCCCTTTACATTCCTTCTTCACCTTTCTTGCCTATCCCCTCCCTGCTTCCCCTCCCCTACCCCTTGATCTTTCCCCTTACTGGTTTTTCACCTGGCACCTACTAGCCTTCTCCTTCCCACCCTCCCCCCACCTTCTTTATAGAGCCCCTGCCCCCTCCCTCTTCAATCCTGATGAAGGGTCTCGGCCCGAAACGTTGACTGTTTGTTTCCACGGATGCTGCCCGACTTGCTGAGTTCCTCCAGCTTGTTGTACGTGTTGCTTTCACCCCAGCATCTTTCATCCTAATGAAGTGTTATACTTCATTAGGAGTTTGAAGAGATTTGGTATGTCAACAAATACACTCAAAAACTTGTATAGTTGTACTGTGGAGAGCATTCTGACAGGCGGTATCACAGGACTGAAAGAAGCTGCAGAGGGTTGTAAATTTAATAGTCACCATCTTGGGTACTAGCCTACAAAGTACCCAGGACATCTTCAAGGAGCGGTGTCTCAGAAAGGCAGTGTCCATTATTAAGGACCTCCAGCACTCAGGGCATGCCCTTTTCTCACTGTTACCATCAGGTAGGGGATACAGACGTCTGAAGGCACACACTCAGCAATTCAGGAACAGCTTCTTCCCCTCCGCCATCTAACTCCTTAATGGACATTGAACCCATGAACACTACCTCACTTTTTAAAATATATATTATTTCTGTTTTTGCACAATTTTTAATCTATTCAATGTACCTAATCTATTCAATTTACTTATTTTATTTCTTCTTCTTCTATATCATGTATTGTATTGACCCGTTGCTGCTACGTTAACACATTTCACAACACCTGCTGGTGATAACAAACCTCATTCTGATTCAGCTTCTGATTATATTATGAACTCCTCACCAGTTCTGCACATGCTCAACCGTTTCTTTCTAATTACAATACTCACACCTCCCACTATTTGTTTCTTCATTAAAAACAATGTACTATTTAACCTTGTGTGCCTAAACTTCAAGTATCTTGTTGCCAACATCAACCAGGAACAATCAAACCCTGAAGTCCCTGCAAGGACAGCCCAAACAACAGTGACTCTGGCTAAACTAAAACCAATCAGGACAGGCAATAACATTGCTCTCTGATCCAAGTTGAAACTCCTGCGTGGGCTTGTGCTCTCCATCTTGTATGTATGCAGTTCATGGACTTTGACAGCAGAACTGCAAAAGAAGATCCAAGGAGTAGAATTGTGATGATTCAGAAGGATCCTCAGCATCTCCTATATAGATCATGTCTCAAATGATGAAGTATAAAGAACCATCATCCAACATGTGAGAGACTATAATGATCTACTGTCCACCGTGAAAAAATAGGCAACTGAGATGGTAAGGCCACACAACAGGATCAAGAGGACTCTCAAAGACTATTCTTCAGGGAATGGTGCAGGGGAAAGAAAAAGGGGCAGACAAAGGAAAAAGTGGGCAGACAACATTGCAGGGTGGACTAGAGAGAGCATTGCCACAACCCAGGCACTCGCCCAGAATCATGAGAGATTGAGACGACTTGGGCAGCGATCATCTGTCCTGCGCCCCTATGACCCAGACAGGTTGTGGAATCTGTAACCATAAGCCCAAACCTCAATCTCAATATTATTGCCTTCTCCCTCCTGCCCTTTCCTGCATTCCTTGACTATCCAACTTCTTTCTGGATATTATAAAAATATCTTCCTGTTTTCTCTTGATCCAATTCTTTTCTCCACAATTTTTTGATTTCACTTTTAATAATGTTTTTCATTTCTCCTTTACTGTAATTTATTTGAATGTCTACATCTGCTCATTTAGTTCTCCCCTTTGTTAATTTATCCACTTGCTCGTTCCCTCTAATATCAACATGTGCTGGGATCCACATAAAACATGTACAGAGTCCCATCATTTTCAGTCTAAATAAGGTTTGTATTATCTCACGCATAATATCTGCTCTGGCCTCTGAATGGAAATCTTTCAGACTCCTGATTGTTGTGCTGGAATCAGACAATATTACAACTCGCATCAGCTTCACTTCCCCCACCCACTGCAAAGTGAATAGTCCAGCTGTCATTCACCCATATATACTGAGAAACCATCATTTATCCTCACTTCCTTTTTAGTGTTAAAATCAGGCACTACCAATCCTGCGCCGAATCTACTATTACCAATTTGGAGTATCTGTGTATATTGGTAAATATCCATAATAATTATTATTTACATGAGATTCAACAATATCTTGATTTTAAAAAATTCTTTATTTTTCTGTCCCCTTTTGAATAATTTAAGATTCTCCCCTGGTGCTTCACACTACCATGGAGGTTGCCCAGGAAAATGCACTGTTGTACTCACTGCCTTTTTACAAATTCCTGTCCTTTCTGCTTTTCCTTCAATAATCCATGCAAACTTCTGATCTTCTTTCTTGCCTTTTCCGGCCTGCATCTAAAATCTGTTTAGTCAGATGATTTTTTCCAAGCCTTGTAGGCTTACCCAATATGTTAATTCAAGCTGTTCTCAGTTCCAGAGGTGTCACTCTCAATTCCACCTGCATTGCCACCACTGGTATTGTCCTTATTGCCCCACTGAACCTTAATGCTCGACTTTGAATTATATCCAGTTTCCTGGGCATACTGTGTGATGCTGATCCATATACCATACTTCTGTTGTCCAGTATTGATTTAATTATTTCTGTGTATGGTGCTCTCAAAGATTTCCCATCAGTTCCCCATTTTTTCCTATCCCAGATCCCATTTGACCCCATATACCTGCCCTTTCACCATATCCCTTGATGCAGTGACCAATCAGGAACCTGTCAACTTCCATTTTAAATATACCCACAGACTTGGCCTCCACTGCAGTCTGTGGCAGAGCATTCCACAGATTCACCCACTCCTTGGCTAAAAAAATTCCTCCTTATTTCTGTTCTAAAAGGTTGCCCCTCAATTTTGAGGCTGTGCCTTCTCATTCTGGAAACCCCCACCAGAGGGAACATCCTCTCCACATCCACCTTATATAGTCCTTTCAACAGTTGGCAGGTCTCGATGAGATCCCCAAGCATTCTTCTAAGTTCAAGTGAGTACAAGCCCAAAGCTGCCAAAATACTCCTCATATCTTAATTCCTTCATTCCCAGAATCATCCTTGTGAACCTCCTCTGGATTCTCTCCAATGACAATACATCCTCCCTGAGGTAAGGGGCTGAAAAGTGTTGACATTACTCAAAGCGGCCTGACTATCATCTTAGAAAGCTTCAGCATTATCTCCTTGTTTTTATATTCTATTCCCCTTGAATTAAATGCCAACATTAAATTTACCTTCTTTAACACAGACTCAACCTGTGAATAAACCTTCTGGGAGTCTTGCACGAGGAGTCCCAAGTCCCTTTGCACCTCTGACGTTTGAATTCTCTTCCCATTTAGATAAATAGTCTGCACTATTACTCCTTTTACCAAAATGCATTATCATACATTTCCCAACACTGTATTCCATCTGCTACTTTTTGGCCCATTCTTCCAATTTGTGTAAGTCATGCTGAAATTGCATTGCTTCCTCAGCATGATCTATCCCTCCACCTATCTTCGTATCATTTGCAAACTTTGCCACAAAGCTATCAATTCCACTATCTAAATCATTGACAAACAATTTGAAAAGTAGTGTTCCCAAAACTGACCCCTGAGGAACACCACTAGTCACTGGCAGCCAACCAGAAAAGGCCCCTTTTATTCCCACTCGCTGCCCCCTGCCTGTCAGCCATTCCTCTATCCATGCCAGTATCTTTCCATAGGATTTTACCTTGTTAAGATGCCTCATGTGAGGTACTTTATCAAATGTCTTCTGAAAATCCAAGTAAATGGCATCCATCCCTCTCCTTTGTACACCTTGCTTGTTACTTCCTCAAAGAACTCTAAGAGATTTGTCAGGCAAGATTCCCCTTTACAGAAACCATGCTGACTTTGACTTATTTTATCATTAGTCTCCAAGTACCCCGAAAACTCATCCTTAACATTGGACTCCAACACTCTCCCAACCACTGAGGTTGGGCTAACTGGCCTTGAACTTCCTCTCTTTTGTCTTCCTCTCTTCTTAAAGAGTGGAGAGACATTTGCAATTTTCCAGTCATTTGAGACCATGTCAGGATCAAGTTATTCTGAAAGATCATGACCAATGCATCTGTTATCTCTTTAGCAACCTCTTTCAGGACTCTGGGATGTAGTCTATCTGGTCCAGGTGATGTCCACCTTAAGATCTTTGAGTTTGTCTAGCCCTTTTTCCTTTGTAATAGCAATAGCACTCACTCCTGCTTCCTGACTCTCACGGACCTCTGGCACACACCTAGTGTCTTCCACAGTGAAGTCTGAAGCAAAGTACTTATAAATTCACCTGTCATTTTTTGTCCCCTATTACTACCTCACCAGCATCATTTTCCAATGGCCCAATATCAACTCTCACCTCCCTACTATTCTTTATATAACTGAAAAAACTTCTAGTATCCTGCTTGATATTCTTGGCTAGTTTGCCCTCATATTTCATCTTTTCCCTTCTTATAGCTTTTTTAGTTGTCCTTTGTTGGATTTTAAAAGCTTTCCAATCATCCAACTTTCCATTCACTTTTGCTACCTTATATGCCTTTTATTGCATATTGGCTTTTATGCAGTTCTTATTCTCCCTTGTTAGCCACAATTGCCTAAACCTACCATCTGAGATCTACCTCTTCTGTGGGACGTATCTATCCTGGGCCTTGCGAACTATTCCCAGAAACTTCAGCCACCTTTATTCTACTGTCATCCGTGCCAGTATTCCCCTACAATCCAACTAGGCAATCTCCTCTCTGTAAATCACTTTATTCCTTTATGACACTGATACATGTGACTTGTGCTATGCCTTCTCAAATTACAGTATGAATTCAATCATATTATGATCACTGCCTACTAAGGGTTCCTTTCTCTTAAGCTGACTAATAAAATCAGGGTTATTAAACAACACCCAATCTCAAATAGACTTTCCCCTAGTAGGTTCGAGCACAAGCTGCTCTATAAAGCCATCTCGTAGGCATTCAACAAATTCCCTCTCTTGTGATTTGACACCAACCTGATTTTCCCGATCCCCTTGCATATTAAAGTCCCCCATTACAATTGTGACATTAACCTTATTACATGCCTTTTCCAGTTCCCTTTGCAATCGCAACCCCACATCTTGGCTACTATTTGGAGGCCTATATATGATTCCCACAATGTTTTTTGTTTACCCCTTCAGATTCTTAACTCCACCTATGAAGACTTGACATTCTTTGACCCTATGTCACCTCTTTCTAAAGATGTAATTCCATCTCTTACCAACAGAGCTACACCACTGCCTATGCCTTCCTGCCCAAAGTATATCCTTTGATATTGAACTCCCAGCTATGACTTTCTTTCGACCATGACTCAGTGACGCCTATAACACCATACCGACCAATCTCTAATTGTGTTAAATTATGTCCACCTTATCCCGAATGCTATGTGCATTTAAATTCAGCATCTTCAGTCCTGCATTCTTTGCCTTTATGAATTTTGCCTCTCTGGCACAATTTAACTCTTTACTCTGTCTGCATATGTAGCCAATCATTGGCTTGTCCTTCCTTACATTCATATTACATATTACATCATCTACTTGTAAACCTGCTGGTTCATCCACAGCTCGATCATTGTGGTTCCCATCCCCCTGCCATATTAGTTTAAGCCACTCCCAACAGCTCTAGCAAGCCTGCCTGCAAGAATATAGGTCTCCCTCAGACTCAAGTGCAACCTATCCCTTTTGTACAAGTCACGCCTGCCCCAGAAGAGGTCCCAAGATAACTACCCCCCGAGGTCCTGCTTCATAGCTTCCTTCCTAACTCCCTGTATTCAGTTTTCAGAACCTCCTCCCTTTTTCTACCTATATTGTTGGTATCAATATGTACCACGACTTCTGGCTATTCAGGATATTGTAGACAAGCAGAAAAATCACGGACCCTGGCACCTGGGAGGCAAAGTACCATCTGTGTTTCCTTTTTGCATCCACAGAATAGTTTATGTGCTCCCCTGACTATAGAATCCCCTATAACCGCTGCCAACCTCTTCAGTTCCTTCTGAGCCACAGGGCCAGACTCGATGCCAGGGGTAAGACCACTGTTATTTCCCTCAGGTAAATCCCATGCCCCCCCCCCCCCCCAGTACTCAAAATGGTGTACTTATTGTTGAGCGGGACAACCACAGGGGTGCTCTCCACAATCTGATGCTCTTCCCTCTCCTGACAGTCACCCAGTTATCTGTCTCCTGTAGCCTTGGATGAATGCCTCCCTGTAGCTTCTGTCGATCACCTCATCACTTTCCCTAGCAAGGCAAAGATCATCAAGCTACAGCTCCAGTTCCCAAACTCGGTCTCTAAGGAGCAGCATCTCAATGCACCTGGTGCAGATTTGGCCATTGGGGATGGTCTCCTGGAAATCCCACATCGGACACTCAAACAGAACACTGGCTCTGCAGATGTGCCCCTTCTTCTCTCAAGAGTAAATTCAGAAAAGAACAAAATAAGAAATAAGGAATGAACTTACCTTGCCTCCACCTGTTCTTGCCAAAGCCTTGTTGAGCCAGGTAGCTCCATCATCCACAAATGATGATTCTCCAATATTAACTGAACCTCTTGACCATGTCTGCATGCTTTTATGCAGTGAGTTGTCGCTACATGATTGGCTGATTAGATATTTGCATTAATGAGCAGGTATACAGGTGTACTTAATAAATTGGCCATTGAGTGTATGCAGGCTCTGGAAATAGTAGGTCCCTGAAGCAGTGTAGAAAAGAAGACATGGGTCTCTCTGGAAATACCCAGCCATTGTAGGCTTGTCGCAGGGACATTTAATTTCTGCAGATTGACAAATCTATAAAATATAATGGTTATCAGAGGCATAGAATGTGGAACAGTACAGCATAGTCTTGACCCAAACCAATTAAATTAGTAATCAAATGGCTAACTAAACTAAACTAAGGCCTACACAATGTCCATATCCTTCCATTTCTCTCCCATTCATGTGCCCATCTAAATGTCTCTTATGAGTCCCGAAAGTTTCTGCCCCTACCACCACCTCAGGCAGTGCATCACAGGCATCCACCTCTCTCTATGTAAAATAAGTTGTCCCTCACATCTCCTTTCAAATGATTTCTCTCACCTCAAATGCATGCTCTCCAGTATTAGTCATTTCAACACTGGAAAAAAGATACTCTGTCTACTCTCGTTATAGCACATGCACTCTAATCCAGGCAGCATCCTGGTAAATCTCTTCTGCACCCTCTCCAAAGCTTCGACAATATTTCTATAATTGACCAACCAGATCTGTATGCAATACCCCAGATACAGCCTAACTAGAGTTTTATAAAGCTGCAACATAACTTCCCGACATTTAAGTCAATGCTTGGACTATGCCATATGCTATATGCCTTACTAACCACCCTATCAACCACTTTCAGGGAGCTATAAACCTGGACCCCAAGACTCTTCTGCTCATCAGTATTCTTAAGAGACTTGCCCTTAAGCTCATGTACTAACTCTTTACATTTGACCTATCACTTGTAACACTTCCTATTTGGCTGGGTTAAGCTCCATCTGCCATTTCTCCGCCCATCTCTGCAACTGATCTATATCCCGTTGTATTCTTTGCCAGTCTTCTATGCTATCCGCAACACTACCAATCTTCGTATCACCTATATACTTTTTCATCCAGGTCATTTACGCACATACATCACAAACATCCGAGGTCCTATTACGGATCCAAATGGAGCACCACAAGTCGCAGATCCCCAGCTAAAATAAGTCTCTTTAGCCACTATCTTCTGTCTTCTATGGGAAAACCACTTCTAAATTAAAATGCCCAATTCTCCTTGGATCCCATACATCTTTATGATCCCATAATTTCAGGCAGCTGGGAATAATTAAACAACAAGAAACTGGTTAATAACCAAATACTTATTGAAGCGGAAGAATATCTTGATATGACTGGATATTGACCTGGGTCTCCAAATGCTACGATGGAAAATAATGCCAGAAATTGTTAGTTATGCACCTTCTTGCTTTGGATTATATAAGAGGTGTAGTTGAACATCTATGAATTGGCCTGTTTGTGGTATCTCACCTCCAAAGTGTGTATAAAAATGCTACATCTTGTACAATTAGGGAGGACATGCAGATCATGTGTATAAGGAGACTGGGGCCTTCTCGTTCCTGCAAAAGAAAGATCCATTGAATTAATACAATTCTGTTTGACCCAAGAACAGACTTGTATGAGTTTCTTTTTGCTCCGATCCAGATGGCATGGGCAAGGATCCATTGCAATGCTTCTAAAGGAGTTCTATAAATAACATCTCTGTACCTTGACGTGCAAGGAAATCTTAAATTTCTAGTTACTAGCAAACAACCTTCGCTCTGGGGAATCAAATTCTTATGTAATTGAATTTATAGATAATATATTTTGTTAATAATTAAAAAAAGCTCCACTAAATGTATTACTATGCTCCCTTATTATGAACTATGCAACATAAAACAGCATGGATATAGTAGTTGACAAGAAATAATATCATATAGCCCTTCAAGCCTGTTGACATTCAGTAAGATCTTAGTTCCAAAGCCACTTTCTCAATTTACTCAGTGAATAAGCATCCACAAGTTTCTGGAAATGAGAAGAAATGAAATCTGATAGGTGGTAAGGTGAATTTTAACTTCAGGCTCAAGTTTAATGTGAGTGGGTGTGTTAGAGTAGGTGGCAGTGAGCCACCTGTCCCTTCTGTAGTGCAAGCCTTAGCAATTTAAACACATTTATATACTCGACTCCCAGAAGTTAAGTAACCTTAGCCAAATCAATGGACTGATCACTTTATATGGAACAAGTGCTGGGAGAAAGCTTACCATAAGAACATAAAGTTTCCCATGAAACTTGCTTTATAAAAACTTAGATATTAAAATAAAATTTGCACTGGCCAACAATACAGCCTCCAATCTCCATAAGGTTAACTTGACTGCAAGTGTGATGTGCTCCAACATCACCACCTGCAGATGCCTTCAGTAAGGTTTCCTGCAATATCCAGATCACAATCACAGGACTGGATGAGAATCAGCAAATTAGTAAATAGCCTCTCTTCTGCGCATTGAAAACTGTGACTTGCATATGACAATGACAAAGCAGTTTTAATCTTTGGATGACTTCACTTTCTAAACTTTCTAAGTTGTGTAATCATTGTCAATCAACTTACAGTTTATCTCTGCTATAACCCTTGCTCTAGCTGGATTAATACGTAACTGATAAAGCCATTGAAATGTTTATTGATTTATACATATCTAATGAGACCAGAATTAGGCCACGACCAATCTGGCCTGCTATGCCATTCCATCATTTCTGATTATCATACCTCTCAACCCCATTCTCCTGCCTTCTTCCCATAACCTTTGACACGCAGACTAACCAAGAACCTATCAACCTCCACTTCAAATATACTCAATAACCATGGCCTCTACAGCTGTCCATGGCAATGGATTCCACAGATTTACCACCCTCTGGCTAATGTAATTCCTTCTCATTTCTGTTCTAAATGGACACCCCTCTATTCTGAGGCTATGCACCCACTTTAGGAAACATCCTCTGCACATTTATTCTATCTACCCTTTCATTATTTAATAGGTTTCAAAGAGATCCCTGCCCCCCCCCCCCATATTCTTCCAAACTGCAGTAAATACAGCCCCAGGCCCAGAGCCACCAAATGATCCTCATACATTAACCTTACCATTCCTGGAATCATTTTTGTGAACCTCCTCTGGACCCTCTCCAACGCTCGCACACCTTTTCTTAGTTAAGGAGTCCAAAACCACTTACAATACTCCAAGTATGGTCTCACAAGTGCCTTATAAAGCTTCAGCATGACTTCCTTGCTTTTATAGAAACATAGAAAATAGGTGCAGGAGTAGGCCATTCGGCCCTTCGAGCCTGCACCACCATTCAGTATGATCATGGCTGATCATCCAACTCAGAACCCTGTACCTGCTTTCTCTCCATACCCCCTGATCACTTTAGCCACAAGGGCCATATCTAACTTCCTCTTAAATATAGCCAATGAACCGGCCTCAACTGTTTCCTGTGGCAGAGAATTCCACAGATTCACCACTCTCTGTGTGAAGAAGTTTTTCCTCATCTCGGTCGTAAAAGGCTTCCCCTTTATCCTTAAACTGTGACCCCTCGTTCTGGACTTCCCCAACGTCGGAAACAATCTTCCTGCATCTAGCCTGTCCAATCCCTTTAGAATTTTATACGTTTCAATAAGATCCCCCCTCAATCTTCTAAACTCCAGTGAGTTTCTATGTTTCTATATTCTATGTTTCTATGTTTCTATATTCTAGTCCTCTCAAAATGAATACTAACATTGCATTTGCCTTCCTTACCACTGATTCAATCGGCAAGTTAGCCTTTAGAGAATCCTGCACAAGATCTCCCTTTGGATCACTGATTTTTGAAATTTCTCCCCATTTAGAAAATGGTCTTTGCCTTCTTCCAAAGTGCATGACCATACACTTCCCTACATGGTATTCTATCAGCTACTTCTTTGCCCATTCTCCCAACCTGCCCAAGTCCTTCTGCAGACTCCCTGATACTGCAACACTACCTGGCCATCCACCTATCTTTGCATTGTCAGCAAACTTGTCCACAAAGCCATCAATTCCACCAAACAGATCATATAACATGAAAAGAAGGAATCCCATTATTGACTACTGTGCAACTCCACTAAATAGCTAACTGGAATAAACCCCAAGCAAGAGGAAATCTGCAGATGCTGGAAATCCAAGCAACACACACAAAATGCTGGAGGAACTCAGCAGGCCAGGCAGCATCTACAGAAAAGAGTAAACAGAATAGTCCCCATTTATTACAACTCTGTTTCCTGTCAGTCAGCCAATCTTCTAACCATGCTAGAATTTTTCCTGTAATACCACGGACCCTTATCTTGTTAAGCAGCCTCATGTGCACCTTCTTGTCAAAGACCTTCTGAAAATCCAAGGAAGCAACATCCACCCACTCTCTTTGTCTATCCTGCCTATTATTTCCTCAAAGAATTGCAACAAATTTGTCAGGCAAAGTTTCCCTTTGAGGAAACCATTCCTACATTGGCTTGCTTTATCATGCACCTCCAAGTACCCCAAAACTTCATGCTTAGTAATGGATTCCAATGTTTTTCCAACCACTGATGTCAGGCTAACTGCCTTATAATTTCCTTTCTTTTGCCTCGCTCCCATCTTAAAGAGTGGAGTGACATTTGCAATTTTCCAGTCCTCCAAGACCATTCCAGAATCTGGTAATTCTGGGAAGATCATTGCTAATTCCTTTATAGTCTCTTCAGCAACCTAGTTCAGAACCCTGGGGTGGTGTCCATCTGGTTCAGATGACTTATCGACCTTTTAATTTCCCAAGCACGTTCTCCTTAGTAATAGCAACTACATTCACTTTTGCTCCCTGACATTCTTGAATTTCTGACATACTGTTGGTCTCTTTCACAATGAAGACTGATGCAGAATACTTAATAAATTCATCTGCCATTTTTTGTACCCCATTACTACCTCTCCAGCATCATTTTCCAGCTGTCCTGTATCCATTCTTGCCTCTGTTTTACTCTTTACATCCAATATCTGAGAAAACTTTTGGTATCCCCTCTGATATTTTTGACTGATTTATCTTCATATTTCGTATTTTCTCTCCTTGTGGTTTATTTAATTGCCTGTTAGTTTTTAAAAGCTTCCCAATCCTCTAACTTCACACCAATTTTTGCTGTATTATATGCCCCCTTTTTTGCTTAAATGCTAACTTTGATTTCCCTTGTCACCCACGGTTGCCTCATCCTCCCTTTCAAAAACATCTTCATCTTTGTGATGTATCAATCCTCTGCTTTCCAAATTGTCCCCAAAAACTCCGGCCAATGCTGTTCTGCCATCATTCTGCCATTTAGTGCCACCTTAGAATTAACATTGGCCAGCTTCTCTCTCATGCCACTGTAATACTGATACTTTACTCCACTGTAATACTGATACATCTGACTTCAGCTTCTCCCTCTCAAATTGTAGTATGAATTTTTACATGTTGTAATTTGTATCCCACACCCTGGCTACTGTCTTGAGGCCTGTATATAACTCCCATCAGAGTCTTTTTACCCTTGCTGTTACCCTTATCACCTCTTTCTAAGGATTTACTTTCATTTTTTAGCAACAGAACCACCCCACCCTATCTGCCTACCTGTCTGTCCTTTTGATGCAATGTGTATCTTTAGATGTTTAGCCCCCTGCTATGATCTTCTTTCAGCCGTGACTCATTGATGCTCACAACTTCTTACCTGCCAAACTCTAACTATGCCACAATCTAGCCTATTATGTGCATTCAAATATAACACCTTTAGTCTTGCATTCATCGCCTGTCTCAATTTTGCTCCCATGTTACATTTCAACTCATTGCACTGACTGCAATTTTGCCCTATCGCTTGTCTTTGCTTCCTCAGAGTCTCACTGCACACTGCATCTAATTGTAAATCAACTGCACCACTCTCAGCCCTATCACTCCAGTTCCCATTCCCCTGCCAAATTAATTTAAACCCTTTCCCAGAAGAGATCCCGATGATCCAGAAATCTGAAACCTTTCCCCCTGCACCCCATCCTCAGCCATTCATTCACCTGCCAAATCATCCTTTTCCTGACTAGCACGTGCTGCTGGGAGTAATCCAGAAATTACAACCTTGGAGGTCCTGCTCTTCATCCTCTTCTCCAATTTCCTCTACTAACTGCACAGGACCTCTTCCCCCTTTCTACCTATGTCAATGTTGTGAAGAGAAGAATTCAGCAGGTCAATAGTATCCAACTTGTTGCTCAATTTCATTGAATTTCCTACAACTTTGTTTTAATTTTGAAGTAAATAATTTACTCATAACATGATAGGGTGATTTTCCAAGCACACTTATAATATTAAAGTTTATCTGTTACTAATTCACACCTAAATGCTGCAGACTGACATGCATGACCATTAATTTGGAAAGAACATGGTTGTGAATCTTTGGTTTTTCAAATCACTCTAATCTGGCAGTGAAAGAACTTAAGATTACATCTTTAACTTATAAGAAAATAATTAATAAAGTTTGTTATTGTCATTGAGTCATTTTATATGAAGTATAACTCAAGGTTAGCTTGATTAATTTTGGCTGGGAAGGCTTAGAATCAAACACTATATGCATGGTTCCTCTTACTTAATTTCTTTTCTTCACAGCAGGTCAGTTAACTGCTTACACCTCACCTCACCTCTATAAACCAGCAAAATACTTCATGTGCTCACTGGAGTTCAGTGCTCACTTATTTCATTAATACAGCTTAGGAACACAATCATATTAGAAAAGGTGCAGGGATGCGCTGTAAAGGCTCTCAGTCCTGCACTGCCATTTGATCAGATCATGGCTGATCCTTGTTCACAGTCTCACCTGATACCAATTTCCAAAACCCTATGATCTCAGGCCAGAAGAATCTCAGCTCTATTAGAAGAGATTTTCCAAAGACTGACAACTCTAACTGTTCTCATCGCAACCGGAAGTGGACAGATTATGTGGTTTTATATTTGCACTGCCAGCAAAGGTGATGGAGGCGGATGCATTAGGGTCTTTTAAGAGACTCTTAGCTAGTACATGGAGCTTAGAAAAATAAAGGGCTATGTGGTCGGGAAATTCTAGACAGTTTCTAGAGTATATTACATGGTCAGCACAACATTGTGGGCTGAAGGGCCTGTAATGTGCTGTAGATTTCTATGTTTCTATGTTTTATCCTGAGCCTGCACACCTTGTGTGAATTCTCCAGCCAGATCAACTCTCGTTGAATCTCATTGTTTCAATGAGATCATTCTTCCAAAACCAAGGGAGTTTAAGATGATATAACCTGACTTACACACATAGCACAGCACCAACACCACTGAACCACATGAATCTATCTTTCCAACCAAATTGTACATGGAAATCAAAAGATAATGCAGGTAACTGAAAACAGCAAACAAAAACAGGGCAGGATAGGGAAGACACTGCTTCAGTAGTATGTTTCTTTTCTCCATGGCACTTTAAATGGTATCTAGTGTGTGGCATCTCAAGATGTCTGAGGTTGATAGTGAAGGGATATTGCACTTGAAACAGGCCCTTTGGTCCACTGAGCGCATGCTGACCATCAGCCATCCATCTATACTAACTCTATAGTAATCTCATTTATCTCCCCAGATTCCTATCAACTCTCCCAGAGGCGGCCACTCATCTTCATCCTACAGAAAGCATCTAACCTGCCAACACATAGCTCTGTGGGATGCAGGAAGAAACGAGAGCACCCAGGGTGATGTGTACAATCACTGGGAGAGCATGCAAATTCCACTGACATAGGAGAAGATAAACCACAGATCTACTAGTTACACTGCTGTACTGCTTAAAGGTGTATGCTGGAGCATTTACACCGTAGGACAATATGGTAGCATAGTGGTTAGCATATTGCTTCCAGTGCCAGTCAACGATCACTGATCGGGGGGTGGAGGGGGAGGTTCAATTTCTGCTGCTGCTCGTATGCTTGCAAGGAGTTTGTACGTTCTGCCTGTGACTGCGTAGGTTTTCTCTGGGTGCCCCGGTTACCTCCCACATTCTAAAGCTGTGCAGGTTGGGGTAGTGAGTTGTGGGTATGCTACGTTGCGTGACAACACTTGTGTGCTGCCTGGCACAATCCTTGCTGATTTGATTTTATTGCAAATGGTGAATTTCACTGTGTGCGTCGATGTT
The DNA here is from genome assembly GCF_048418815.1 of Hemitrygon akajei. Lineage (NCBI taxonomy): Eukaryota > Metazoa > Chordata > Chondrichthyes > Myliobatiformes > Dasyatidae > Hemitrygon > Hemitrygon akajei. The sequence goes on from NC_133140.1 coordinate 48,509,503, forward strand.
TTGATGTTCAAGTGACAAATAAAACAGATCTTTCATCTTTAGCCCTAGGGTATCCAATTTTTAATGGAAGGTGTGCATATAATACCATTCACAGCTCTTTCCACAAGTAAACAGCTGAAGATGCAGCTTGGAAGAGGCATTGCTTACCTTTATCTCCAAGTGAGTTAGATCTAATCCAGAAAATACCACATGAATGAAGAAATATCATGAAGGAGATTATATGGCAGTGCTGGCAGATCCAGATCCCCTAGACATGTCTGAGTACAGCTCCTAAGATGGCGACTCTCGTAACCAGAATGTTTCAGGAATTTTTGCACCTTAGTTAGCCCCTCTCAATTCTTCTTTGTCACTTCCATACTCCAGAATGTTTTGGATTCCCAAAAGAATGCATACTTGGTACTTCATGAAGAATTGGTGGAGATAAAATAAAATGTACAAAAATAAACGAATGCCTGGAGCAAAATCTCAGTCAAAGAAATATACTGAAGCAGTCATGGATTTGGATAACGGTATTCAAGAGGCTTTGTGTAACAGCATTGCAGTAATCAGTCAGCCAACACTCCACTGGATTTGCTGGCCCAGGGTTCTGGCAATGGGTCTCATAGTATGAAGAGTTCAGAAACATGACTGATTACCCTGTTGGCACTCTGCCTGTGTCCTTCCTTTTTGTCAGCAAATTAGCTCGTGCTGCTCCCTGATCATTTGCCAACCAATTATTGAACATTTACACTGGGCCTCTTGAAACCAGTGAAAGAATAACAGGAAAAAACGTCACATTCACCATGTCAGAAATCATATTGTAAAGAAAGAGGATTCAAAACTAAAGCCTCTGTGAAAAGAATTCCTACTTTGACAGACATAAGGAGTGACAAAAATCACTTTGAAATAGTTTTTACTGATGACAATACTCCTTTAAATCTGAGGATGTCAATTCTTGTTTTCATGAGCTTCACACCTTTGTACAGAATAGTTATTGCCCAAAATGAACTTTGAAATGAGTAGATTGAAAATGAGGCTCCTTTTGGATGCATGACCCTTGCAGATTGTTATTTAAAAGGGAATCTCTCAAGCCAAGAAAGTACTGATTATTTCAGTGGTGATTCAAGCAGAGATCAAAAGACAAAGAAGAGGTCTACACAGAGCAAACCAAGCAGAAGTGGTGAGTTTGACAGTGGCTAAACTATTAGTGTCATGTTGGCTGTCACTGGAACAATAAGCGTGTATTTTTTATGAGCAGTAGTTTGCAGAAACAATGCTGAATGAAATTGAGCAAGAAAGCAAAATTAAATTGTTTGAGTGAAAGAAACTTGTACATAATGGAAATTTCTCCATAACCTTCAGAAAGTATATAAATCCAGACATGATTTTTTTCATACAGGACTCTGAAGAAAAGAAATAACAAATGACAAAAAGTAACATTTAGAATGTGTGCATGCTGGCTATTTCCTACTGGCAATACTGATCTAATTTATTTTATATACTTTAACCTATTTGATGTTAGGGGTCAATTTTTAGAATCTTATTGTATAGTATTGTTGTTCATATTAGTCAGGGCTTTTTGTCTAAACAGGGTGATAGTGAGAGAATATCAAAAAATTATCTACAGCTGCTGGATATGTGAAATAAAACAGAAAATGCTAGAAACGCTCAGGAGGTCAAGGAGCAGATGTGGAAGGAGAAAATCTCAGCATCTCAGATCTAAGACTTTTGCTCAGAACTGAGCAATAGTGTGCTAAGTATTGTGAATAGAAAATCACTAAGTTAATGATAGATGTCTACTTTTATGATTTTTCAACCAAAAACAAAGATAAAGAGATTAGGGATTAATGTCCCATGCACGTCAAAACATACAGTGAAATACATTTTCGCATCAAATCAAATTAGTGAGGATTTGGTAGGATTGGACAGCCTGACATTGTCACCACACTTCCAACACCATCATAGCATGCACACAACTCACTAACCATAGCCGTATATCTCTTTTGGTGTGCAGGAGGAAACTGAAGTACCCAGAGGAAACCCACAGGGTCATGGGGAGAAGGTACAATCTCCTTATAGACAGCAACGGGAATTGAACTCCTATCTTACAGCAGGCGCTACAAAATGAAACGTTATCGTACTGCTCAGAAACACAAAAAAAAACAAGTAATTAAAAAATGTATTTTCTGTTGATGCAATTACAGTTTAAACATGTTTCATATCAGTCTACGCTGCCGTAATTTCTAACTGAAATTCAATCACAAATCATGGGTTGAACAGTGAAAGAAATAGTCAGCTTCTGCAGTACTTGAAGCAAATTCACCGGCTATAATTTAATGCTTTACAGATAGTAGCGGCGCTCACTCAGAATTTGGTGCAGTATTACCTATCGTTATTCCTGCAAATAAGCCCATTGCTTTTATGAATTGGAAAGCCTCCAATTTGCAGGGCAGCCTGCCAGGTCGTGCTCACAGTAAGAGAGATAGGAGAGAAGGTTTTATCATGTCAGTAAACTTCTATAAGCTCTGAAGCCTGGTTCTGTGAACGAACCTGGAGGCACTAATCTCTCTTCCACTACTCTCCTTACACGCCGACTTACTTTTCATGGAAGCCACATTTCCAAGCTCTGTTATCTTAAAAGCTCTCCTGTTACAGTGTCTGAAAGCCAGGACACCATGTCTGTTGCCTACGTGTATGTTGGTCTACCCTAACCTGTCAAAGTATCAAAACAACACTTGCCCTCTGAAGATGGCTCTTTCCCATACAACACCTTATATGTACATCATTACTCAAATTTAATCAGAATTTGATCATAAGAATTATTAGGGCCTCCCATTCTTATCAATGGGAAGCAGGGGCTCCTTATTGGCAACAGTACAATGTATTAATCACGGAAGACATTGGAGGCAAGTCACTACGTATATTCAGGGAGGAAACAGATGAAGTTCTGAAAGCTAAAAGGGGTTAGAGATCTGGAGAAAGAGCAAGAACTTGTGAAATGGATGGATTAGCTATGATGGTGTCCAATGGCTCAGTCACAAAAGGCTGAAAGCTCTATTTCTGCTCCTGTTTTCAATACCTTTACGTAACATATGAGTCAACTGTCAGTGTTCACCTACTATGGAACGAACACTCGTCTTTCTCCATGCTACAACATGCGGCAAGTGAAGCTTCAGCAATGGGTTTTTTTATTTCTAGCGAGATTGCAGACTTGCAAGAAATATAAGATTGTGGTAGCAGTTGATTTTAACTTTCCACATATTGACTGGGACTCCCAAAATGTAAAAAGCCTGGATGAGATAGAGTTTGTCAGGAAAGTTTCTTTAATCAATAAACAGAGTTCCCAACCAGAGAGAGTGTGATACTAGATCTATTATTATGGAATGAAACAGGGCAGAAGACAGAAATTAGTGTAGGGAAGCAATTTTCATCTAGTGATCATAATGCCGTTAGTTTCAGGACGATTATGGAGAAGAATAAGTATGGTCCTGGGGTTGAGATTCTGAATTGGAGAAAGACTGATTTTAATGGTAGCAGGAAGGATCTGGCAAATGTTGTCTAGGACAGATTGTTTTCTGGCAAAGAGGTACTTAGTAGGTAGGAGGCCTTCAAAAGTGAAATTTTGAGAGTACAGAGTTTGTATGTTCCTATCAGAATAAAAATCAACGATTACAGGTTTGGGGAACCTTGATGTTTGAGAGATATTGAGGCCCTGATTAAGAAGAAGGAGATACATAGCAGGCATTGTCAGTAAAGAGCAAATGAGGTACTTGAGGAGTATAAGAAATGCAAGAGAACATTTAAGAAGGTAATCATGAAAGCAAAAAGGAGGCAGGAGGCTGCTTTAGCAGACAAGGTGAAGGAGAATCCCAAAGGCTTTTACAGATATATTAAAAGCAAAAAAATAGCAAGGAACAAAATTGGTCCTCTGGCGGATCAGAGTGGTCATCTATGCATGGGGCTGAAAGAGATGGAAAGACCTCAGATAGATTTTGTGTTTACTTAGGAAATGGACATAGAGTCTATAGAAGTGATAAAAAGCAGCAATGAGTTCTTGGACTGTATATAGAGGAGGAGGTGTTTGCTGCCTTGAGGCAAATTAGAATGGATAAATACATAGGACATGACAAGGTGTTCCCTTAGACCCTGTGGGAGGCTGTTGCAGATATTACAGGGGTCCAAGCAGAGATATTTAACATATTCTTTGCCACAGGGGAGGTGCTGATGGTCTGAAGGATAACATGTTGTTTCATTGTTTAAGGAAGTCTTTAAGAGTAAACCAGAATATTATAGGCTTCTTTATACTCTCAAAAGCTGAATGCTTGCAACTTTCCTGAAACTCCTTGAACTCTCTTCCAGCTGAAAATCAAACCACATTCCACAAGTAACTTTCTCAGATATGCTGCCTAAAAAAATAATGTTGTTGTCAGACCAGTGCTTTTGGCACTTTCACGTTTCCGCTGAGCAGCATGGTCCTTCCTTGCTGCAATATGCTCTCCATCCAGAGGCACAGAGACTGGCATCAACACCTGTTTTGCCCTTTGTTGAACAGCAGTTCATGGCATACAGCATGGAGACAGTTGTGGCATCATCTAGTACCTTTCTCAATTCACTTTCAGTTGACTCTTATACAGAGGATGTGGCTTGCAGATGGTGGATGTGTCGCTAATCAAGTTGTAGTTGTCTCAGGCAATTATGGCCGCACAACGCTGGCACTCCTGTTTTTATCACATACGAGCTCAAAGTGTCATGCAGGTTTTTTCATTTCAATGTTACGTATGTCATTCCCACCGGTGTTATCTTTTCTCCGGTATAATTTCTACGTTGGATATCTTTGAAGTGCCATTCAAACTCATTTTGTGGAATGATTAAAGCAACTGAGCCAGTCTCTAATTTCATTTTAAATAATTGGCTGTTCAATTCTGGTCATATTGCTTGTCTGTTGTTAGTTGGCACATTATAAATCTCAAGGCTACGCAGTCCTGCATCACTCTCATCATTATCAGATTTCTCATTAGCAGCATGCAGATTACTGCTCTTTTTGCCACAGCAACTTGTCTTTTATTGTTTTCTTTTCTCTATGCAGTCCATTTATCTAAGTCTGCTCGACATGCTCTTTGTATGTGTCCTACTTTGTTGCATTTTCTGGAAGTTTTGCCTTTAAACCTGCTCTGGTCTGATCTATGTGAGCCCCTGCCACAATGGTAGCACAAATTGTTCAGCCAGGTCGTTTTCTGTTTTAGGTGCTGCAATTTTTCTCATGTCCACTTTCATTCCTGACTGCATCTCTGTCGTGTCTCTGCCTGCTGTTTCCATTGATACAGCTATTTCAACTGCTCTTTTAAATGTGAGTTGTGCTTCATTTAGGAAATGTTTTTTTTAATGCCTTCTTGTAATTACACAAACTAAATGGTCTCGCAGTGCATCATTATCCCCATCACTGAACTGACAATGCGCAGACAATCTCTTCAATTCAACCACATTTGTTGAAATGGACATCCCTTGCTTTTGATTCTGCTTAAGAAACCTAAAGCCTTCTGCGATTAACTAAGGCTTGAGTTCTTAACATTCCTCCAGTACTTTCATGATATCAGCAAGGTGCATCTTAGCTGGTTTGGTTGGAGTAGTTAAATTTCTAATCAAACTGTATGCCTTTAGATCAATGCACTCAGCAGAACTGGTACTTCCTTCTCATTGGCTATTTCATCTGCTTCAAAATACTACTCAATCCATTCAGAGTGCAAAATCCAGTTATCCGTTGTGCAATCAAATGGATCAATCTTTCTGATGCAGCCAGCCATTTCTGTTCTTTCCTTATGGTATTATCACCCGGTTTTATAAACCTGTGAATTCTTCCATTTCCTGCCCTTTTTTTAACTGAACAACTCTCTGCACTTGAACAGGTAGGTAGCCGTTCCAAGTTCATCTTAAACTTTCTCATCAGCACTATTATGCTTTGTAACTCCACACCATAAAATTACTTTGAAGAAAAAGATGAGAGCTCAAGAGATGTGAGTCTTAAATTTGTTCTTTACTTTCAGCGGGGTGTGAGCGTATCACATGGTGGTGTGATGGCATATGCCATTCACGTACTTCTTAACCATAATTAATTATTTAGACAACAAAATATGCTTAATCAAACAATATATTTTGAATATTACTGATATAATAAATATACAACAGTTTTGAAGGGATAATAGTATTGAATACCGGTAGCTGTATTTTATAAAGAGCATCCTGATGTATATATCTTTGCTGCCCAGATGTTCCAGGGTTTAGTGAAAAGCCAATCAAATGGCATCTGCTGTGGAACAGTTGTGCTGGTAGGCAAACTGGAGCAGATCCAAATTGCATCTTAGGCAGGAGTTGATATGTTTTATCATCAACCTCTCAAAGCACTTAATCACTGCAGTATGTTTCTGAAGTGTGTAATATAACCATATAACAATTACAGCACGGAAGCTGGCCACCTCGGCCCTTCTAGTCTGTGCCGATGCTTACACTCACCTAGTCCCACTGTCCCACACTCAGCCCATAACCCTCCATTCCTTTCCTATCCATATACCTATCCAATTTTACTTTAAATGACAATACCGAACCTGCCTCTACCACTTCTACTGGAAGCTCATTCCACACAGCTACCACTCTCTGAGTAAAGAAATTCCCCCTCATGCTACCCTTAAACTTTTGCCTCCTAACTCTCAAATCATGTCTTCTTGTTTGAATCTCCCCTACTCTCAATGGAAAAAGCCTATCCACGTCAACTCAATCTATCCCCCTCATTATTGTAAATACCTCTGTCAGGTCCCCCTCAACCTTCTACGCTCCAAAGAATAAAGACCTAACTTGTTCAACCTTTCCTTGTAACTTAGGTGCTGAAACCCAGGTAACATTCTAGTAAACCTTTTCTGTACTCTCTCTATTTTGTTGATATCGTTCCTATAATTCGGTGACCAGAACTGTACACAAAACTCCAAATTTGGCCTTACCAATGCCTTGTACAATTTTAACATTACATCCCAACTCCTATACTCAATGCTCTGATTTACAAAGGCCAGCATACCAAAAGCTTTCTTCACCACCCTATCCACATGAGTTTCCACCTTCAGGGAACTAAGCACCATTATTCCTAGATCACTCTGTTCTACTGCATTCTTCAATGCCCTACCATTTACCATGTATGTCCTATTTGGATTATTCCTACCAAAATGTAGCACCTCACACTTATCAGCATTAAACTCCATCTGCCATCATTCAGCCCACTCTTCTAATTGGCCTAAATCTCTCTGCAAGCTTTGAAAACCTACTTCATTATCCACAAAGCCTCCTACCTTAGTATCATCTGCATACTTACTAATCCAATTTACCACCCCATCATCCAGAGCATTAATGTATATGACAAACAACATTGGACCCAATACAGATCCCTGAGGCACACCACTAGACATCGGCCTCCAACCTGACAAATAGTTATCCACCACTACTCTCTGGCATCTCCCATCCAGCCACTGTTGAATCCATTTTACTACTTCAATATTAATACCCAACGATTGAACCTTCCTAACTAACTGTACCTTCCCTTTTCAAAATGATTGAAGATACAATCTCTATAATGGTTTTATTATTTAATTATTATTTAGTCAGTATTACTGATATAAATTCAGTATGTTAACAACATGTCCAACACAACTTCAATTTTAACTGGAATACCATTCTGAAATATAATTTCTGTTAATAAAGCGTGGAAAACTGTCTCTTTGTTACGTTTCATTTTCATAGATGTATTTACATAATCTATGTTTATTAGGCAGGGGAGGGGGATAGGTGCATTGAGGAGAAAGAGGTGGTAAGAACACCTGCCTGGTAATTGGATCGTATAGCAATATGTTTTTGAATGTCGTGTGATTTGGTTCCAATGTAGAATGAAAAATAGTTAAAAATCATTTTCCCACTGCATACTGCATGGTTTAAATTTATTCTGCTCACTAAGCACAAAGGTGTGGATACCAGGGCACACTGAGTGACGTCCAATGTCTGCCTTAATCTACCCAATGCACTCATGGATACCACTTCTGTAAAGCCCATCAGTGAGCAGCCCACACATGCAGTGGAAGGCTCGCAAGGTGCTCTCTGGGCTTGCTTCAATGTCTCGGAAAAGATCCCTGCCATGGAACTTACCTCAAGTGGCTTTCCTTTACATATGGACCTGTCTCTCTTTCTCCTAAGATAATGATTCGTAACCTTCCCCCACAATCTTGCTCAGCCCCACCCATTACAGAGATGGTGAGTTGAGCCTATCCAACTAACAACCTATTGGTTGATCTGACCTCCACCATCCAGCTGCATTCTGACCCGAACTCTTCTCAGCACTTACCACTCTCTGATGATTAATTCACCTGACTTTCAAACCCCCTCGAGTTTCTGTTCCAGCATCACCAGCTACCATCCTTTCCCTCACTGTCCATGTCAGTTGACCCTATGTTAACCATCTTCTCCCATTCCTTGCTTTGAGCTCTTTACCAGCATTGCTTTACCTATCTCAGCGCGCCCCCCCCCCCCCCACACTTCTACTTACCCCTTGACCCTGACTTTTCTAAAGCTGGTCAACCCTGAATCCCACGTCACTGTCTAACTTTGTAATTATCCCTGGTCTACACTTCCCATTCTGGATCTGGGACCAGCCCTAGAACTACTGAGCAGGCCTTTGATTGTACAAGGTCTACTTTGTAGCACAGAGCAACTTTGTTCAACTTTACTAAATTTTCCAGCAAAGAATCTTATTTGGTTTACCACAACCATATTATCTGACTCATCTGAGAGGGTTTCTATCAATTACTCACTAGAACAGTGATCTTCATTATTTTTACAACTGGACAATTTTGACAAAAAGCCTTTAGTAAAAGAATCTATACTCCTTTTTATGGGGGTTGCTTTACCCCTATACTTTTAAAATTTCTTTTATTTAATTCTATCTCACTTTAGCTGATATTATGACAACACTTTTCTTAATATTATCTTCTTCCTCGATCTCATTCTCTCTATTCCTCTTTCTTCCTTCACATCCTCGTTCTCATTTCTCTCCATCTCAGATCTTGCCTTCTCTTTCTCCTCTTTTTTCTCGTTCCCGTTCCTTTCTGTTCTTGTGTTTTATCCAATCACATTGATATTGTCTCCAAACTTTCTCGCCCCTTTAGTTAATCCTTTTCTCTGGCTCGCTGCTTCTCCGTTTCTCCTGCATCCGTATCTATTGATTTTTCTGCTTCCATTCTGCTTATCTGTCTCTCAGAGGGTCTCAGGCCCTGTCTTACAGAATATGAGTGGGCATGTACAGTATACTTCTGTACTTGCATATTCCCTCGCTATCTATGTCTCTCTCTTTTTTTCTTTGTCTCTGACACACACAAAATCTCTGACTCTTATTTTAATAACTTTTGGGAAATGCTGCAATCAGAAAAAAAAATTGAATGGAGACAATGATAATATTAATAAAAGACAGTGATAATCTTAAAAAAAATGGGAAGATGTTGGAAACATACCAAGTATGGGCAAAGGATCAATAGAGAGATAAAATGCAATATGATGATAAATCACTAAGAGATGAAACAGACTATAAACAGATCTAAAGGGATGTGAAATGTAGAGATAGGAAACAGTAAATTTTAGTCCCTTATAGCAAAGGCAGGAAAATTATAAGAGAAAGATGAAAATTGTAGTAAAATGAAATACATACTTTGGATCAATCATTCTAGGAAAAGTAAAAAAAATGTTTGGAATGAATAGCAAACAAAGAGTTATTCAGATTGCAGTATTATTAGAAATTAGGGCTTGTAAGATAAAAACAATAAAACTACTGGATTTCCCATTCTGTTTCCTGGGAATTCAAATAATTCTCAGGAGAGAGAGTCCTTCTTTTTCCCCCAAATTTTCACAGGTTTAGGAATGGTCCCCTCAACTGACAAGAGACAAATGTGTCCTTGTCATTCAAGAAAGCTGGGTGAGGAGGAATCGGAACTATGCACTAGTTAGCTTGATGCCAATATGAGAGCAGATACTGAGTCTTCTCTTGTGCATCTGGTACCAAAGTATTTAGAAAATCAATATGACTAGGAAGAATCATATCAGATTTAAAAATAAATCAAACCTGACTTAATTTCCAGCCACCATCTCTCCACACATCTGTGCCCTTTCCTATCCACTCTCCATACACTTTTACCTGTTCCTGACTCTCAATACACATCTTATCCTGAGATTTCAGTCTCTGAAGCTGATGACCAAGCAGCCTACAGGACGGTGAACCCACAGAAAGCACCCAGCCCAGACAGAGCACCTAGAAACCTGTGATGATTAACTAGCTTGCGTGTACTCTGAGATCTTTAACTTCTTGCTTCGGCAGTCTAAGGAAACCACCTGCTTCAAGCAGGCTGCAATCATACCGGTGACTAAGAAGAACCTGGTAACCTGCCTCAATGACTATCGCCTAGTAGCACTTTGATCCACAGTGATGAAGTGTTTTGAGAGGTTGGTGATGAAACAAATTAACTCCTCCCGGAGAAGCAACTTGGAGCCACTCCAGTCCGCCGACCGGAACAACAGGTTGACGGCAGATGCCATCTCATTGGCTCTTCACTTAACCTTGGAACATTTGGACAGCAAAGATGCATCAGGATGCTCTTTATCAATTATAGCTCAGAATTCAATACCATCATTCCCTCAAAACTAACCAATAAACTCCAAGACTTTGGCCTCAATATGCCTTGTGTAATTAGATCCTGAATTTCCTCACTTGCAGACCCCAGTCAGTTTGGATTGGCAACAACATCTCCTCCATGATCTTCATCAGCAAAGGGGCACCACAAAGCTGTATGTTTAGCCCCCTGTTCTACCCACTTTACACTAATGACTGTGTGGCTATGCACAACTCCGACACCCTGTACAGGTTTGCTGATGATGTCCCTGTCTTAGGCTGAATTAAAGGTGGTGATGAATCAGTATATAGGAGAGAGTTTGAAGATCTGGCTGAGTGGTGCCATAACAACAACCTCTTACTCAATGTCAGCAAGACCAAGAAGCTGACTATTGATTTCGGGAAAAGGAAACAAGATGTTCATGAACAAGTCCTTTACATTCCTCGGTGTTGTTATTTCAGAGGAAGTGCCTTGGGCCCAACACATAAGAGCAATTACAAAAAAAAAGCATGGCAGCGCTTCTACTTCCTTAGGAGTTTGTGAAGATTTGGCAATACATCTAAAACTTTGACAAATCTCTATAGGTGTGCAGTGGAGAGTATATTGACTGGCTGCATCACAGCCTGATAGAGAAACACCAATAGTCTTGAATGGAAAATCCTACAAAAAGTAGCAGTCCATCATGAGTGAAGCCCTCCCCACCATTATGCACATCTATGCAAAGCATTGTTGCAGGAAAGTAGTATCCATCATCAGAGAAACCACCATCTAGGATACGCTCTCTTCTTGCTGCTGCCATCTGAAAAAAAGGGAAGGAGCCTCAGGACTCACCCCACTAGTTTCAGGAACAGTTACTATCCCTCAGCCATTAGGCTCTTGAACCAAAGGGGATAACTTCACTCAACTTCACCTTTCCCCCATCATTGAAATGTTCCCACAACCTATGGAATCACTTTCAAGGGCGCTTCATCACATGTTCTCAATATTTATTGCTTATTTGTTAATTCTTATAATGTTTTTCTTTTTTGCAATTGCAGTTTGTTGTGTTCTGAACACTGGTTGAACACACAAGTTGGTGCGGTCTTTCATTGATTCTGTTATGGTCATTATTCTATTATGGATTTATTGAGTATGTCCACAAGAAAATGAATCTCAAGGTTATATATGGTGACATGCATGGAATTTGATAATAAATTTACTTTGACTTTGTCCCCAAAACAAACATGAATCAGTCCCAGGCTACTCTTATCTGGGATGTGCATAAGATATGCAAAAATAAATGAGACGTAATGTCATTCAAACAAAGAATTCTAATGGGCTTGATTGAATAGATAGGTATTTACTTATCGTTGTCCATATTTTATGAGGTTTCATGTCTGTGTTTTTGTAAATGCTGTGTGAATAAGTCAGATTATGCCAGTCAAAACTGACTCCTTGCCTAGGATGGCATGAACAGAGTTATCACATTTAATAGGTGTGAATAATGTAAAACATGAGTGGGTCAAATTGATTCCAGCTAATTATCAGTGTGTAAATCTGTTGTCAATCATCAGTAAAGTAATGGAAATTCACTGGCAATGCATCCAAGTACCATTTACTCACCAATAGCCTACATGGCCCATCTACGTTTTGCCAGGACTCTTGTGGTCCCAGACCTCAACACAGCCTTGGCTCAAACACTGACTAAAGAGGAGAGTTAGAGTTACTGTCCTTGATGTTGATGAATCAATTGACCATGTGTGGTGTCAAGGAGATCTGGTAAAACAGAAAACCAAATGAATATCAATGAGAACCACTCTAATAGTTAGAGGCATATCATTGCTGGATTGGGTTGTAGAATAGCTTTTTTGTAGTTTAACTTCCTTATGGCTGTCTGTATTTTTATATTTTCACCCATATTCATGTGCTTGTTCAGTGAGTTTTTCAGTGGTTACAGCTGATATTGTATTTTGCAGAAACTTGTTAATGTCAGTGGTGGATGTCACATGACTTGAATCTGGTTACTTAATTGGTTAACCATTATTGATTGGAATTTCAGTGGAATTTACTGTTATCTATAGGCTGGAGTAAGAAGACCATAGCACCTTTGTCTCATCTCTTCTCTCTTTTGTTTACTCTCTTTCTTCATTCCCTCTTTCAGCATTCTTCTCCTTTCTATTCTGAATTCAGAATCAGGTTTAATATCAGAGGCAAACGTTGTGAAATTTGTTAACTTAGCAGCAGCAGTGCAATGCAATACATGATAATATAGAAATAGGTAAATAAATAAGTCCATTACAGTAAGTATATATGTATATTAAATAGTTAAATTAAAAATAGTGCAAAACAGAAATAATATAAACAAAAAAGTGAAGTAGTGTTCGTGGGTTTAATATCCATTAGGAATTGTATGGCAGAGGGGAAGAGGCTGTTTCTGAATTGCTGAATTGTCTTTACGCTCCTCTACCTCCTTCCTGATGGTAACAATGAGAAGAGGGCATATCCTGGGTGATGGGGTCTTTAATAATGGATGCCACCTTTCTGAGGCACTGCTCCTTAAAAATGTCTTGGATACTATGGAGACTAGTACCCAAGATGGAACTGTCTGGTTTTACAACCTTTGTCGTTTCGTTTGATCCTGTGCAGTAGCTACCCCCCCCCCCCCCCCCCCCACCAAACCAGACAGTGAAACACCCTGTCTGAATGCTTTCCACAGTCCACCTGCAGACATTTTTGAGTGTTTTAGGTGACAACCCAAATCTCCTAAAATTCTTAATGAAATATAACTGCTATCGTGCCTTCTTTATAGCTGCATTTATATTGAGACCAGGTTAGATCCTCAGAGATCTTGACACCCAGGAACTTGAAACTGCTCACTCTCTCCACTTCTGATTCCTCTGTGAGGATTGGTACATGTTCCTTCGTCTTACACTTCCTGAAATCCACAATCAGTTCTTTGGTCTTACTGACATTGAGTGCAAGCTTGTTGCTGTGACACCACTCAACTAGCTGGCATATTTCATTTTTGCATGCCCTTTCATTTCCATCTGAGATTCTACCAACAATGGTTGTGTCATCAGCAAATTTATAGATAGCATTTGATTTATACCTAGCCACACAGTCAAGTTGAGGATCCATCTGTAGAGGGAGGTACAGAGGCCCAGGTTCTGTAGCTTATCAATCAGGACTGTGGGAACGAAGGTGTTTAAGGTTGAGCTATAGGCAACAAACAGTATCCTGACATAGATGTTTGCATTGTCCAGGTGCATTAAGACCGTGTGAAGTGCCATTGAGTTTTTTTCTGCTATGGTGATAGGCAAATTGCAGTGGGTCCAGGTCCTTGCTGAGGTAGGAGTTGATTCTAGCCATGACCAACCTCTCAAAGCATTTCATCACTGTAGATGTGAGTACTACTGGATGATAGTCATTAAGGTAGCCCACACTACTCTACTTGGGCATTGGTATAATGTTGCCCTTTTGAAGCTGGTGAGAACTTCCAACCGTAGAAGTGAAAGTTTGAAAATGTCCTTGAAAATACCCACCAGTTGGTTGGCACAAGTTTTCAGAGCCTTACCAGTTAATCCAATGGGACCTGCCACCTTGCTTCCTGTAGCACTTGATAAAACGATCATAAGCAGCAAGTTTTATGCCTCATTCTTAACCCCTGAAGAAGCTCTGGATTGTAAAAGTATCAGGATCCAATACCATACACAAAGGAAGATGGCTGTGGCTGTTGGAGCGCAATCACCTCAGTCCAAGGGCGGTGTCCAGCGGCAGGGTTAGCTGTTTCATCAACGATCGACTTGCCTTTAATGTCAGAAGTAAGGATTTTTGATGGTGATTGCATAACATTCACATCGCCTCAGCAAATGTCGTAGCCTCTGCCTGCATCCAGCAAGATCAGGATAGCTAGAAGTGAGACAATGAGCTATTAAGTGCCAAGTAACAGGCAATGACTAGTATCAACAGTTAAGGATGGGCAAGTAAACCCTAAGCTTCTCAGAGATACCCAGATTCTGAAAAGATATTAAAAAATTATGAAAATAATACACTTCTTGAGAAACTTCATCATTAGTCGTGTATTCTGTTCTCTGATTCAGTTACTCCGAGTCTCATGTCTCCCAGTTCTGTATGGTTGCCTTATCACCAACTGAGACCAAACTGGAAACAAACTTCACTGGCATGCAGTATTATTTTTTCTCTGCAGCTTTTTAACCTCTGCATGGCATTCTGCATATTGTAGGTCTTGCAAATGGATTCAAAGCTGCAACTGGGAGGAGGTAAGTATTCATGAAGGACCACTCAGTTGTTTCTCAGTGCACACAGGTGCTGAATGGAAATGTTATAGAGAAGTTCACATCTTCTGCAGGCAGTATCAATAACTGCAGTATGTTCACAACTATCTTGGAATTGGAATTGGAACTGGTTTATTATTGTCACATGTATCAACATACTGTGAAAAGCCTGCCTTGCATACCGTTCATACAGATCGAATCATTGCACAATGCATTGAGGTGGAACAAGCTAAACAATTACAATTCAGAACAAAGTGTATCAGCTACTGAGAAAGTGAAGTGCAGGTAATCAACAGGTGCAACCTCATAATGAGGTAGATTGTGAGTCAAGAGTTCATTTTGTCCTATTAGGGAACATTTAATAGTCTTATGATAGCTATCCTTGAACCTGGTGGTAATGCTTTCCAGTTTTTGTATTTTCTGTGCAATGGAAAAGCAGAGAAGAGGGAATGTCCACGGGTGGCGTCTTTGATTATGTTGATGCAGCAAGTAGACAGAGTCCGCAGAGGTGAGACTAGCTTCCGTGATATGCTGAGCTGTGTCTACAACTTCCTGCAGTTCTTGCAGAGCAGGTACCGTACTAAGCCGATATATATCCAGATGGGATGCTTTTTGTGGTGCATCAATAAAAATTGCGGGTGTGTGCCAAGTTTTTTTAAGCCTCCTGAGGAAATAGATGTGCTGCTGAGCTTTCTTGTGATTGGACTATGACAGGCTTTTGTTAATGCACACTCCTCAGAATGTGATGTAGACAGGAACATGTGCTGATCCCCCCCTCCTGAAGTCAATGACCAGCTCTTTTGTTTCGCTGACATTGAGAGAAAGGTTGTTGTCAAGACATCATGTTACTAAGCTCTCTACATCCGTCCTGTACTATCATTCATCATTATTTGAGAAATGCCCCACTACAGTGGTGCCATCTATAAACTTTTGCTGCAGAATCTATCCATGCAGTCGTGAGTGTACAGAGAGTAGATTAGGGGTTTGTGGATGGAGCCTTGTGGAACCCCAGTGTTTGGAATAAGCATGGCAGAGGTATCACAGCTCATCCTTACCCATTACAGCCAGGAAGTCAGGAAGACCCCAGGGTCTAGAATTTGGTAATGCATTAGCTTGGAATTATAGCACTGAAGCCAGAACTGCAGTCAATAAGCAATAGTCTGACATTGGTGTCTTTATCATCCAGATGCTGCAGAGATGAGTGCAGGGCCAGAAAGATGACATCCATTGAAAGCTTGTTTCAGCAGTAGGTGAAGTGGAGAGGATGAATGTTGCTTGGAAAGTTGGAATTAATGCATTCAGTCACCCAGCCTCTCAAAGCACTTCATGATGGTGGCTATCTGAGCCGCTGGACTATAGCTGTTTAGGCATGTTACCTTGACTTGAAAAGTGGGAGACCTTCAAAAGCAACATTTTGAGAGTACAAAGCTTGTATGTGCCTGTCAGAATGAGAGGTATAAATAACAAAGGCAGGGAGCCCTGGTTTTCAAGAGATATTGAGGTCCTGGTTAAAAGTACAGAGGAGATGCATAGCAAGTATAGGCAGGCAGTCACAAATGAGGTGCTTATGGTGTACAAGAAAAGAAAGAGTGCCCTTCAGAAAGAAATCAGGAAGGTTAAAAGAAGGCATGAAATTGCTCTAGCAGATGAAGTGAAGAAGAATCCTAAGGGATTCTACAGGCATGTTAAGAGCAAAATGATCATAATGGACAAAATTGGTCCTCTGGAAGACCAGAATGGTAATCCATGTATGGAGTCAAAACGTGGATGGGTGTGATGTAGCAGAAGTTCAATGAATTCTTGGCATCTGTATTTACTCGGGAGATGGATACGGAGTCTATAGAAATGAGGTAAAGCGGCATCAACTTCATGTACCCTGTACAGAATACAAAGGAGGAGGTGTTTGCTATCCTGAAGCAAATCAAGGTGGATAAGCCCTCAGGGCCTGACAAGGTGTTCCCTCAGACCCTATGGGAGGCAAGTGCAGAAAATGCAAGGGCCTAGCAAAGATATTTAAAACTTTATAGGCTGGGGAGTCAGACATAAGTTGTGGGATCCTAAGGGACCAGATATATAAGTATCTGGCTAGACATGGACTGATTAAGGATAGTTGGCGAGGCTTCATGCATGGTAGGTCATCTCTAACCAATCTCATAGAGTTTTTTGAGGAAGTTACTAGGAAGGTTGATGAAGGCAAGGCGGTGGATGCTTTCTACATGGACTCAGTAAGGCACTTAACAAGGTCCCACATGGGAGGCTGGACAAGAAGGTTCAGTTGCTCGGCAATCAAGATGAGGTAGTAAATTGGATTAGACATTGGCCTTGTAGGAGAATCAGAAGTTGGTAGTAGAGGGTTGCCTCTCTGACTGGAGGCCGGTGAGTAATGGCATGCCACAGGGATTGGTGCTGGGTCTGTCGTTGTTTGTCATCTACATCAATGATCTGGATAATACTGTAGTTAACTGGATGACACCAAGATTGGGGATGTAGTGGACAGTGAGGAAGGCCAGCATGGCTTGCAGAGGGATCTGGATCAGCTGGAAAAATGGGTTGAAAGATGGCAGATGGAATTTAATGCAGACGTGCGAGGTTTTGCTCTTTGGTAGGACCACCCAGGGTAGGTCTTACCCAGGGCACTGAGGTGTATGGTAAAACAAAAGGATCTGGGAATACAGGTCCATAATTCATTGAAATTGGTGTCACAGGTAGACAGGGTTGTAAAGAAAGCTATTGGCACATTGGCTTTCATAAACCAATGTATTGAGTACAGAATATGGGATGTTATGTTGAAGTTGTATAAGACATTGGTGAGGACTAATTTGGAGTATTGAGTGTACTTTTGGTCATCTACCTATAGGAAAGATGAAAACAAGGTTGAAAGAGTACAGCAAAAATTTACAAGGATCTTGCTGGATCTGGAGGACCTGAGTTATAAGGAAAGATTGAATAGGTTAGGACTGTATTCTTTAGAATGTAGGTGACTGAGAGGAGATTTGATAGAAGTATACAGAATTAGGAAGAGTACAAATAGAGTAAATGCATGCAGGCTTATTCCACTGAGGTTAGACCGACAGACAGACAGACATACTTTATTGATCCCGAGGGAAATTGGGTTTCGTTACAGTTGCACCAACCAAGAATAGTGTAGAAATATAGCAATATAAAACCATAAATAATTAAATAATAATAAGTTAATCATGCCAAGTGGAAATAAGTCCAGGACCAGACTATTGGCTCAAGGTGTCTGACACTCCAAGGGAGGAGTTGTAAAGTTTGATGGCCACAGGCAGGAATGACTTCCTATGACGTTCACTGTTGCATCTCAGTGGAATGAGTCGCTGGCTGAATGTACTACACCAGAAGACATGGCTTAAGGGTGAAAGTTGAAATGTTTAAGGAGAACATGAGGGAAAACTTCTTCAGAGTGTGGAACGAGTTGCTAGCACAAGTGTCCCATGCAAGCTTGATTTCAATGTTTAAGAGAAGTTTGGATAGGTACATGGATAGTAGGGATATGGAGGGATATGCAGCTCAATGGGAGTAGGCAGTTTTAATGGTTTCAGCATGGACTAGATGGGCCAAAGGGCCTGCTTCTGTGCTGTACTTTTCTATGGCTCTATGACTGCTTTATGCCTTATCTCCCAACCATTTACTTCAGCACCTCTTTGTGTACTGACCTCATTACTCTTTATTCCCTAAATATCTAACAGCCTATCAATCTTTGTCTCGAATATATTCAATGACTGAGAGTTTACAATCTTCTTGGACAAAGGTACACCAGCCTTTACATAACCATATAACAACTACAGCACAGAAACAGGCCATCTCGGCCCTTCTAGTCCGTGCTGAAAGCTTACTCTCACCTAGTCCCACCCATCGACCTGCACTCAACCCATAACCCTCCATTCATTTCCTGTCCATATACCTATCCAATTTTACCTTGAATGACAATATCCTCCTTCTTTGAATGAAGAAATGTGTTCTCATTTCTGCTGTGAGAAAATTGTGCCACGTTCATTCATTTGGAAAACATAGAAAACTTTATTAAAGCCTTTAATATACACAAGACTACCATTGTTCTCCCTTTATGCAGTAACTAACTGTGTAAAATTCACAACTAGCATAATAGGAGTGTTAGAGTTAATATCTCCAAGTCATCAGTGCTGCCATTTCAATGAATAAACAATTCAAAACTCAATTATAGACTCATATAATCATAGAGCACTACAGCGCTGAAATAGCCCTTCAGCCCATCGAGTCTTTACTGAACTGCTATTCAGCTTTCACCAGTCATCAAATTTTAATACAGAGTGACATCTCTCACGTTGGCAGCTGTCAAAAATTCAGGCATCAGCTAAGAGATGATTTAGGCCTTTGGGGATGCAATTAAATTAACTGTTTGTGTCGAACTGTGACTAAGCGGCTCAGTTTATATACGACTAGCAGAAATTCTCTTTCCTGGAGGGTGATGCATATCTGGAAGATAATTCAGTTGCCTGCAGGGAATGCCTGTATAAGTAAGGAAAGGGATTTTGCAGATTGGAATAACGTGCCCATTTTCTGCATGCTGATCACTTTTCATTATATTTTCCTCTCAGGGACATTTCTCGCCTAATCCCTTTCTCCAAATGTGCTTCCCGTGTGCTCCATTCACTTCACCATTCGCATTGAATTCAAACTTCATTGTACTCTCTGCAAGCACTTTTATCTGTGACAGAAATTAAAGCCAATCATTTGATTTTGAAACTGGTTCGTGTAACGTGTGATTTTTTTTTCTTGTTGATATTCTAGAGCATAGAACAGATTTTATGCTGCAAACCCAGTGATTATGTCATAAAGCATCTAATGGTTAAGTTCCAATTTAAAGTATGTTACGCTGGGACATAGCACAGGCACAGGCCCTTCTGCCCACAGTGTTGTGCCAGACTAATTAAATGTCTAAATAAACTAATCTCTTCTGCCCACACAAGATCCATATCCCTCGATTCCATACATGATCATGTCCCTATCTCTGAGTCTCTTAAATACCTCTGTTGTGTTTGCTACCACCATCACATCACCTCTGGCACAAACCACCCTCTCTGAAAAAAAATTACCCTACACATCTCCTTTGAAATTACATCCACTAATCTTAAATGCATGCTCTCCAGAATTAGACATTGTGACCTGGGAAGGAAATACTGTCTACTCTATCTATGCCTCTTGTAAACCTCTATTGCGTCTCCCTTCAGCCTTTGACACTAAAGAGAAAATAAAGATTGTACAAACTCATTATAGCACATGCCCTCTAATCCAAGCAGTATCTTCGTAAACCAGATCGGCACCCTCTCCAAACCCTCCATAATGGAGCAACGAGAACTCCATGTGGCTTAGATTGAGTTTTATAAAAATATAATGTAAGTTTCCAACTGTTGAACTCAATGCCTCAACACCTAAAGGCAGGCATACCAGATGCCTTCTTTATTGCCATATTAACCTGTGCAGCCACTTTCAGAGAACTATGGACATGATTTTCAAGAACCCTCTGCTCATCAGCACTGTTAAAGGTCTGCCATTACCAGTGCTCTGTGTCTTTACTTTCTGTCAGGTTAAACTCTATTTCCATTTCTTTGCACATGTCAGCAACTGGGGTTAAGAGCATATAAATATTAATGGAATCAGTAGAAGGCTGAATGGCCCCTGATGCCTTGTTAATAGTTGTGGTTAATAGCTGGTCTCTCAGTGAAAGTTCAGTCACTGGCCAGGCTCATATCCCAAAAAACAGATGTAGTATGGAACATCCTCTTGCTAGACATACTGATTCAAGAAACTCCTGGGTGTACACAATCCAACAAAGTCTGCCACATTTCAACTTAGGAGATACATTCCATTATTACGTAGGAAGGACGGGACCAGGGTTCATAGCTCTGGAAAGTGAGCCAACACTTACATGTTTTTAAAGATGCATGTTGGAATACCTGAGAAAAGCTCTTGTTTCGGCCTCACACAGCCCTGATCTCAATTCGTTGTTGCAGGGATATGTGAAATGGACTTCTCCTTTTTCTTCAGCATTCCCTCGGGATCAGTGATGACTTCTTTCACTCCAGTTCTTTGACCCTGAGGAGCTGATCAAGACAACGTGGGCCCAAAGATTCTGTCACATGTGTCATAGGGTAGTTTCTAATGTATGCAATCCTTCCCCTATTTACATTGGGTTTGGCTCATCTATACTCCTGAAAAAGGGGTTTGCAGCCAGCAATATCAACCCCAATGCTTTTTGCTTCCCCCTTTTGTGTATTCATGGGCTAGGGGTTTTCACAAGTCAGAAGGGAGATTGCATCTTCTACTCCTCATGTCCCTTAAGATGCCTATACCTGCTGTACAACTCCTCCTTCTTAACTAGGCAATCAACAGCTCTCAAAAACCAAGGTTTCTTAATCCTGTTATCCTTGCCTGCTATTCTGACAGGAGCATACAGACTTTCAAAATTTAGAGTTATTTGCTTATCTTACCAGTGAGTTGAAAAGATTTTATGGAAATAGATTTATTATAGCTTTCCCGACCCTCCACTAGACTGTCCATGACTAAGAAATGTAAAGGAATTCAAGGATTGCTGCTGCCTGGGTGACTTTGAGCTTTTGCCAGGTTTAAGGACTTGATCTTGTTTTGTTTACATGGCCAAAAACAGTATTGGTACATTGAGATGATGGTGAATTTCATCATTGACATTTGCTACTATCGAGAAGTGATTGAAGTTGCTGCCTGCCAAGAGAGTCCTTGTCGAGAAATTGTCAGCCCACCTGGAGTCCTCAAGATGCTAGTCCTGGAAAACACCAAATGTGAGCCAGCTGACTCCTTACTGTCCAAAATTTCTGAGGTGGCCCAGGAGGAATCTCTGCCAGACACGGGCTTCAGTGCTGTGGAGGGGTTTCTCTGCTGGTCCCTGAAGCTACTTTTCAAGATGCTTTCTAATGCCCTGTCAACCTCAACATTACTTGTCAGTTCTATGATTTTTACACCTTTCAGTCCAACAAGTATTGAATTGAATTTCAGTTTATTGTCATTTAGAAACCACAAGTGCAATGCAGTTAAAAAAATGAGACAACGTTCCTCCAGAATGATATCACAAAAGCATGTGACAAACCAGACTACACCAGAAAATCCACATAACGTTTGGCAATCCCCAAATCCAGAGTCCGGAGAGGCTGCTGCGTATTAATATCGCGCTACCATCTTAGCGCGTTCCCCGGAAAGGAGCTCCAAACCTACCAGACACACCAAGTCAGGACACTAACTCTGCCACCCAACAAACCAAAAACTAAAGCTGCAAGACCTACACAAAACCACATAGTTACATATAGTTATAGTTAACATACAGTTACAACAGTGCAGACAATACCATAACTGATAAAAAAAAACAGATCATGGGCACAGTAATTGACATTTTCAAAGTATGTGCAATATTTAGCATAACCATGAAAAAGACAGATTAAGATCTCTGGCATAGCAATTAAAATGGGAAGAACTCCTCTTACTTTGCACTGGCGGCACAGTGGGCATAGTTAGGCTGGCTGCCGTCTCACAGTGCCAGATATCCAGATTCAATGCTTATCTCTGGTACTATCAGTGTTGAGTTTGTATATTCTCCCTGACTGTATGCGGTTCCTCTCTGTGCTTCTATTTCTTCCCATGTCTAAAATGTGAATGTGGAGAGAATAAATAATGAAACTAAAATAGAATTAGTGTCAAAGAACGGATAATAATCATTGTGAATGAAATGGTTTGATAGGCCTGTTCCAGTGCTCTACCTCTGTTTATATCAGTAACTTACCTAATTTCAGGTGAATCTTTCCCAATATTGATTTACATTGCTACAAGTCAACCGAATGGAATTCGCAGAGAAAAATGAAGAGGTTCCAAAGAAGCATCACAAATACTTTCAAAGTTTGAAAACACTGCTTCCAATTCGTCCAAAACCAAAGTAAGTGACAAGATATCTGTAACCCCCGGTAAGCCTCAGGCTCACTCAGCTTGCTTCCGTCTAGGGGGGAGCAGCAGTTGGCCTCGCCAAACTGGGTAATCAGCTTGTGTGGATGCTGTGTGATGTCCCCACCACGCCAAATAACAGACAGTACACCATATGCGATTAAATGATTACACTTTATAGATCTTACTAGAACTATGTACTTAATAGAGATACAATATAAAAGGAAAAGTAAAAGGCGCCAAACTTATCAAAGTCCAAACCACTTCGTGCACAACCGTTGGAGCTCAATTAACGAAGTCTTCTTGCCACCATTCGATCCCCTCAGACCTCCTCAACTCGTAGCTCAGGACCACCTGAAGTGATCAACCAAGCACCCCCGGCTCATCTGTCTTCGTCTCCTCTCCTCACCAAAAACCCTGGCCTCGGACCCCCACTCGGGGTCCGTTCCATTGCCCAGCTTACAGCATCGCATCCTCTCTCTCTCACCCCCTCACGCCGATTCCCCAAAAGCCCGCCAACAATAGCTTACAGACCCAGAAGAGAGAATAACATCTATCCCAATTGGTTAATAAATGAATACAATTCTCATTATCAGTAATTTTAACCCAAACAAGCTTCGAGATAAAGCACTCCCTCTCCAGTTATCATAACAAAGAAGCATTCTTACTTTTAACAAACAAATGAAGCCATTTTTATTAACATATGCAGTAACATAAAGAAGAAACCCCTTACATATCTATTCTGCAATGTAAAGACCATTGGAATTTTCAGAATTAATTACACCATATTTTGTAAAATAAAATATCTTCCAGGAACCCCTCTCCTGTTGCAGTAGATGATGCTGGACTACTTTCATTCATCACATTCCAATGGCTGACACCAATAATGTTAAAGGCATCTAAACAGGTACTAACTCAAGATACAATTCCCCCTCTCTCCAAGTTCAACTGTTCAGATGTCAACGCCAAAAGGTATGTAAATACAGAAATATATTTCAGTCACTTGCAATTAAAAACAAAATACAAAATGGATTTTGACATCACCTTATGAATTTTTACAGATTTATGCATCTTTGGGAGAAGGAAGTGGAAAGAGTTGGCAGTAAAAAAGCTTCTTTGGAAAAAGTTGCTGTACAGTTTCAACGAACGAGGCTTCTCATGAATCTAATATGCACAATTATTTGTATGATATGTGGTTTTTTGGGACCGGTAAGTAGACATTGAATGGAAATGAGCTTATCCATTATTTTCGTCTTTCCTTTAGTCAAATACCTTTAGCTAACATGGGTTTTAAGTATATAATACCTAACGGTATTTAAATAGAAGTTAATGCCTAAAAGAATATAAGTTAATTATAAATAAACTTAACTTATATTAAATAAACCTTAACTTTATGAATCCCACCTTATGAAAATTGATGCGATTACTATATCACCACCATTTAATAAAACTATTTGAAACATCTTCCCTGTCACTGAGATTTCTTAAAATTACTTTTATGGAGTTCATCATTTTTTTCAATCTCATTGCAATATAATGGTTTGAAATTATTCAAAACTATTGGAAACAAAATACACATAAAAATCAAACATACTTTAAACCTAAAAGCACAATGACATTTTTATATTTTCATTAATAGAATTATTGGATCAGTGTTTCCTGTTGGATATTAAATTTTCTGAAATTTTATATCAGCAACATTGTGCAAATCACATGGACAGGAAAAATGTTTTTGCTGGTTTTAGCAAGCATTCATAAAATAAACACAAACACAATTGGTTGGAGGTTGGAGAATCAGAGAAAGGAGCTGCCGCTATTTGGCACCAACCTAGCAAAGCCAGAATGGGTGGGCGGGTGGCAGAAACAGTTGAAACATGGGGATATGTAAGCTTGCACCAGATCTCTGTCTTGGTTTTAATTTTCCTTTCCCAGCCATTGCCAGTAGGAATTTATACTGCGTGGTACACTTGATGCACCATCAATAACTCTCCGAGACGTGAGGCGAGATATAGGCTTTTATTGGCTGGAAGAAAGAACAAGCAGCAATTGACCACCATGCTACATCCTGGAGACTGAGGCCAGGGCTCAGGCTCCAATCGCCTTTATACCGGGGTCTGTGGGAGGAGCCACAGGAGCAGTCAACTAGGGGGGGGGGGGGGCGTGTCCAGACAGGTATATGTAGTTCACCACATTCACCCCCCCCTTTGTTTTAAAAGAGAGTCCCCATGGGCTGAAGTTTCTGACAAGTATATTTACAGGTTAAGTCTATCAGGTGGTCGAATCTGTCGCTGCGATCTACGTAGCACCGGCTGTGATTGCACAGGTGCCGGTGGTGATTGCACTGGAGACGGTGGTTGTGCTGGTTCCGGCCTAACTGGAGGTGTCAGCCCACTAGGCGTCAGTGACCCCTCATGCGTGAGCGAGGCGACTGGTATATGTGCGTGCGAAACGCCCGGTATAGGAGTGTCGTGAGGAGTCTGTGTAGAGCTCAGTGTGCGCGGTGTCACCTCGGGTACAGAGTTCATAGTTACTGTGGAGTGTTCGGGGTAGTGGTCTGCTGCTCCTGCAGGCGCCAGGTCGCGGACGGAGACTGTGTCCTCCCGCCCATCAGGTAAGACCACGTAGGCATACTGGGGGTTCACATGTAGAAGGTGAACCCTCTCGACCAGCGGGGAGTATTTATTGCTCCTCACATGTTTCCAGAGCAGCACTGGCCCTGGGGATGTCAGCCAAGCTGGTAGGGTGGTCCCAGTGGCAGACATCCAGAGAAAAGAGAATAGGCGCTCGTGAGGGGTGGCATTGGTGGACGTACGTAACAGGGAGCAGATAGAGTGGAGTGCCTCGGGGAGGACCTCCTGCCATTGAGAGACCGGCAACCCTTTTGACTTAAGGGCTAAAAGTGTGGCCTTCCACACTGTGGCATTCTCCCTCTCCACCTGTCCATTTCCCCGGGGATTATAGCTCGTGGTCCGACTAGTAGCAATGCCCCTAGCCAGCAGGTACTGGCGCAGCTTGTCACTCATAAAGGAGGACCCTCTATCACTGTGGATATAGCAGGGATATCCGAACAGAGTGAAGAGCTGGCGCAGGGCTTTTATGACGGACGTGGCAGTGGTGTCGGGGCAGGGGATGGCAAAGGGGAACTGCGAGTACTCGTCGATAATGTTGAGAAAGTAGACATTGCGGTCAGTGGAGGGAAGGGGGCCCTTAAAGTCAACACTCAGTCGTTCAAAGGGGCGGGTTGCCTTGATAAGTTGCGCCTTTTCAGGATGGTAGAAGTGCGGTTTGCACTCAGCGCAGACTTGGTAGTCCCTGGTCATCGTCCTGATGTCCTCAAGGGAGTACAGCAGGTTCCGGGCTTTCACGAAATGGTAAAATCGGGTGACCCCCGGATGGCAAAGATGTGCATGAAGGGCGTATAGCTGGTAGAGCTATGCGCTGGCACACGCTCCCCGGGATAGGGCATCAGGGGGCTCATTGAGCCTTCCAGGCTGGTACAGGATATCATAGTTGTAGGTGGAGAGTTCTATTCTCCACCGCAAAATTTTATCATTTTTGATTTTGCCCCGCTGTTGGTTGCTGAACATGAACGCAACCGAGTGCTGGTCGGTCAGCAAGGTGAACCTTTTGCCGGCGAGATAGTGCCTCCAGTGCCTAATAGCTTCCACTATGGCCTGGGCTTCTTTCTCCACCGCGAAGTGCCGAATTTCAGGGCCTTGAAGGATACGAGAGAAGAATGCTACCGGCCTTCCTGCCTGATTGAAGGTAGCAGCCAGTGTGAAATCGGAGGCGTCACTCTCTACTTGGAAGGGAATGGTCTCGTCCACCGCATGCATCGTTGCTTTGGCAATGTCCCCTTTAATGCGGCTGAAGGCCGCGCGGGCCTCAGCAGAGAGGGGAAAAGTGGTAGACTTGACCAGGGGGCGGGCCTTGTCTGCGTAATGGGGGACCCATTGGGCGTAATAGGAAAAGAAGCCCAGGCACCGTCTGAGGGATTTGAGGGTGGTGGGAAGAGGGAGTTCTAACGGGGGCGCATACGGTCGGGATCAGGGCCAATGACCCCGTTTTCCACAACATACCCAAGGATAGCGAGTCGGGTGGTTCCGAACACACACTTGTCCCTGTTATAAGTAAGGTTCAGGGCTTTGGCCACTTGGAAAAATCGTTGGAGGTTGGCGTTGTGATCCGGCCAGTCGTGACCACAGATGGTGATGTTATCCAGATAGGGAAATGTGGCCTTCAGTTGGCACTGGTCCACCATCCGTTCCGTTTCCCTCTGGAAGACAGAGACACCATTTGTGACACCGAATGGGACGCGCAGGAAGTGATAGAGCCTGCCGCCCGCCTCGAAGGCAGTGTAGGGGTGGTCCTCTGGGCGGATGGGGAGCTGGTGATAGCGGATTTCAGATCTATTGTCGAGTACACCTTGTACTGAGCTATCTGGTTGACCATATCCGCGATGTGGGGTAGGGGGTACGCGTCAAGCTGCGTGAACCTATTGATGGTTTGACTATAGTCCACGACCATCCTATTTTTCTGCCCGGTCCGAACAACAACCACCTGGGACCTCCAAGGACATGTGCTTGGCTCAATGATCCCCTCCCTGAGCAGCCACTGCACCTCCGACTTAATGAAGGCCCTGTCCCCCGCGCTGTACCTCCTGCTTTTAGTTGCCACAGGTTTACAATCGGGGGTCAGGTTGGCGAACAGCGGTGGGGGAGGGATCTTGAGGGTGGAGAGGCTGCAAGTGGTGTCGGTAGTGCAGCTGTCGGCATGGTGTTGGGTGGGATGTGTGGTTTGGTGTGTGTGTGTGGTCAGTAGCGGGGTATATGACGAAGCCCCACAAAACTGAGGATTTCTGACAGTGATTGGTGGGAGGGGCCCGCTTTTCAGGTGGCTCTGGAAGTCGAGCCCCAATAGCACAGGCGCGCACAGTTGAGGCATGACCAGTAGCGCCAAGTTCCGATATTCTGTGCCCTGCACCACCAATGTCGCTACACAACCCACCCGGATGTCTGTGGAATGCGACCCAGAAGCCAAGGTGACCCTCTGGCTTACCGGCCGTGTCACAGGTCCGCAGCGTTGCACAGTGTCTGGGTCAATAAAACTCTCAGTGCTGCCCGTGTCAAACAGGCAGCTAGTCCTGTGCCCCTCCACCAGGATGTCCATCATTGACCTTGCAAGCTGGTGTGAGGCACTTTGGTCGAGGGTTACGGAGGCCAGAGTTGAACTGCCGTCTTGGTGCCCGGTAAGCACCCGTGGGTCGGGGGCGGGGCGAGGTGGCGCCGACAAAGATGGCCGCTCCCATGTCTCGCACGAGGCGGGCAGGCAAGATGGCGGCCCCCATGCCTCGCACGAGGCAGGCAGGCAAGATGGCGGCCCCCATGCCTCGCACGAGGTGGGCAGGCAAGATCGCGGCGACCAAGATGGCGGCCCCCATGCCTCACATGCAGCGCTGCCCGACCCCGCTCGTGGTTCAGACTTACAGACCTTGGCGAAATGGCCCTTCTTCCTGCAGCTGGAGCAGGTTGCTTCTCGGGCCGGGCAGCGTTTTCAGGGGTGCTTTTCGAATCCGCAGAAGTAACACTGTGTGGACTTGCGACTGGCAGCAGCTGTGGTCGTGTTTGGGGAGTTCGTGGACTCACGACTGGCAGCGGCGGTGGTGAATTCGTTTGCGGGAACTAGCGGCGGCAGGGTCTGCAGTGTCCACGGAACCGGCGGGGGATTGCACGGCTGGACAGCGTCAATGTTGTGCAGAGCAGCCTCCAGCGTGTCGGCCATCTCGATCGCCGAGCGTAAGGTAAGATCGGCATTTTCCAGCAGCCGCTGGCGCACGTACACTGACCTGATCCCTGTAACGAAGGCGTCTCGTACTAGCAGCTCCGCATGTTGTTCCGCCGTCAGACCTTTGCAGTCGCAAGTTCGCACGAGTGTCTGTAGGGCCCGGAGAAACTGCCCGCTCGACTCGCCAGGTTGCTGTCGTCGCGTCGCTAAGCAATGTCTTGCATAGACGGTGTTCACCAGCCGCAGGTACTGTCTTTTGAGGGCGTCCAATGCCCCTTGGTAGGTCAGTAGGTCCCTGATAAGGGAGAATACTTTCGGACTTACTCTAGATAGTAATATTTTGTACTTCGTGGCAGGCTCAATCACTGGAATCTGTTCCAAGTATGATTGGAAGCATGCAAGCCAGAGTTCAAAGGCAAGAGCTGCTTCGGAGTCTTGAGGATCAAGGTCTAATTTTTCCGGACGTAAAATGCTGTCCATGCTTTAAACTTCCAGCCAATAAAATTGATGCACCATCAATAACTCTCGGAGACGTGAGGCGAGATATAGGCTTTTATTGACTGGAAGAAAGAACAAGCAGCAATTGACCACCATACTACATCCTGGAGACTGAGGGCAGGGCTCAGGCTCCAATCGCCTTTATACCGGGGTCTGTGGGAGGAGCCACGGTCAGTGGGAGGAGCCACAGGAGCAGTCAGCGGGGGGGGGGGGGGGGGCGTGTCCAGACAGGTATATGTAGTTCACCACAACACTGGTGCTATAGTCCTGCAGTTGTCCCATTGATCATGTGGCCTGGGTTTGATCCTGACCTGTTCACTGATCTTCCTGTGACCAGTGGGTTTTGCTGAATGCTCTGGTTTCCTCTCAAATGTTGCCATGTAAAAGAGATATAAATATAACAAATAAACCTCACCTTTATCTTTAACTGTAGTCATTTGGACTTGGTCCCTGAAATTTCAAATTTAAGTTTATTTTTTGTTTTCTTTGAGACCCCAGGAACTTACCTCAAGTCCAGTTTTATGTTCACACCTCTAACTCTCACTTTTTTTTTTGCCTTGTTTCCTCTTCATTTTCCTTTAACTATAAGGTTGCTCTATTTTTCTCCCTGCACAAAAAAAACAGCATGGATTCAGGTTTTGGTTCTTATTGTTGTATAGTCACAAAACAGATCTTCCCATTCCTGACCCATCAAAATGTTTCAACATAACGAGTACAAAAAAAGGCACCACGTTTTTACTGTATAATTGCTACTTCTCTTTCTTAATATATAGGCAGTGCTGATTCATGCTATCCTCCAACACGTGGAAGAGAAGTCTGAAAATCTTGTTTATGGAATTGGTCTGTGCTTTGCAATATTTACAACAGAGCTCTCTAAAATATTGTCCTTCTCAGCATCGTGGGCTATCAACTATCACACAGCTATCCGATTAAAAGTTGCCATCTCCACATCAGCTTTCAGTAAGCTGGTTCATCTTAAAAGCTTAAGCAACAGTTCCATTGGTGAGGTAGGCACTGATCAGCAACGTAAGATGTGCTCTGTTAATTTTAATCACTGTACATTAAAGCTGTGAGAAAGCATGTTGGCAGCCTGATGATAAATGTCACATAGATTTTTCCTGTTTATTTCTTCTGGAAAGGTGTCAGTCATCTCTTCCATGAGTCCCAATATCAGATACAACTAAAACTGTTCATACATAGTTAGCTGAAATATTGGTTCAAGCTATATGGTTATAAATAATCCATTTGCACGTTGGCTTTGCACTCAGCCAAGTCTAGTGCACTCTTGTGTGTTAATAATTTTAAAAATTATTATGTGTTTTACCATTATTCTTATTATTATTGTACTTTTACTTTTTCTCAGCTCAAGCTGGTAAAACCTAAGGTACAGGCTTAACTAAGCACACTCATTTGTCAATTGCAAGGAACTTTCAGGCTATTCTAGTGGTGTTTAGTATTGTGACTTTCTGAAGATTTACATAAATATTGCTGTGTAGGCCTAATTGTTCAATTGTGTAGTGTGTTACCAGTTGTAGATATTACTATCAGTATGTGCTGTTAATGTTCCAAAGTCTTTCAATTTCCTCTTTTAATTTAACAAAGTTCTGGTGCTTTTCACTTTTGGTTGCTGTATGTTTTGTGTGTTGGAATGGCTCTATCTATTAAGCAAGTTATTCTTGCTTGTTTATCCCATATTATTATATCCAGATGGTTATTATGCATTGTTTTATCTGTAATAATGGATCAGTTGTAATATAATATATGGGACTCTGATTCTAGAACTGGATCAGGCTTATATTTATAGTAAGGTATTGTTTCTTTTATGTTAAAGCAAGATTTTGGTAAGTTATGATGATAGTGATGGTGTTGGTGATGATAGTGATGATGATGATGACGATATTGATGATGATGATGATGATGATGATTATTATTATTATTGTGTTCTTTATTTTGTTGTGTGTTTGTTTTGTTCTGCATCGGATCCAGAGTAACAATTATTTCATTCTCCTTATAATTGTGTACAGGAAATGACATTAAATGATCTTGAATCCTGAATTTTATTGCCATTTTGCAGCAACCTAGACCTGTGTGACCTTGATATGAGTAAAGTTAGTGATTGCCATGTGACTTTGGGCCAAAGAAGGAGTGTAATGGCATTTTCTCAAATCACTTCCAATGCATTTCATGGTATTAGAGTCCTTTGGAAAATCTAAAGCCATGAAAGATGCCTACTATACAATCTGGATACAGATTGGAGCAATATCTGACCTACCTTCTCAACCACAACACAGAACTCTAAATGACTTTGGAATTTGAATGCCCTAGAATGAAAAAATACTTCCTTGGTGCATCAAGTTGCTAAGAACCTGAACAGTGCTTCTAACCCCTAGTCTATCACTTCTAGACTAAATTTCTTCTCTAATACCAGATCCATGGAACCTCTTCCAATATCAAGGTACATTCCACCAGCATTCATCACTGCAGTGTCTCCCTTTCAGTCTGCTAGATACCAGGAGCTCAGTCAGCTTCACCTCATCTCTAAATGTTCCGGACCTGCTGCATTATACTTGCCGTATTACCATCCTGGAGTCAGTCTGCCAAACTGTGATGGTAATTCAATTATTGGGCCAGAATTCTGACCCTTTATGATTTTTTTCTAGGACTTAAGGTCTGAAAATCTCTCCCCAAAGCAACAACAATCTGTGACAAAACTTGGGATTGAAATGATGTTGTCTACTGGAATTTTATAATAATTAGGAACTATATGAAATCAGGCTAAAAGGGTGATCAAATTCTTTGAAATTAAGCTTATACATTTTATTTTGTTTACACAGGTTATAAACATCCTATCAAATGACAGCCATCGAATATTTGAAGCTGCTTTGTTTTGTCCTCTTTTATTTGGTACACCAGTGTTGCTGCTCAGTTGCATAGTATATGCTTATATTTTACTTGGACCTACATCGCTATTGGGAATTGTTGTTTATATCTTATTATTGCCCTTTCAGGTATAGTACTGAAGTAATATGTAAAACATCTTATAATTTATAAAGCATAAGACAATTTATATGTGTTACCTCAAATAAAATAATCTTAATTTTTAAGGCAAAAGTAAAAAAACCTGAAGATGCTGGAAATCTGAAAAAAAGTCAGGAAAGGTTAGAGACACTCAGCAGTTCAGACAGTAACTTTGGAAAGAGAAACAGAGTTAATGTTTCAGGTTAAATCAGGAAACAGAGATAAATTAGTTTTAAATTGGAGAGTGGATGGTGGGAGTATAGATTGGAGAAGGGGAACGTAGCGAGAGGCCAGTGTTGCTGTAATGATCATGAAGTTCACAAAATTATTGCCGGGTTTGGTGAGAAGTAGAGATGTGGGAATACTTGGATTGCTCTTAATAGAGCCAGGACAGGCTTAACATGTTGAATGGCCTCCTACTGTGCTAAAATCATTTTGTGATTCTACAAAAAAAAATTGTGTCATATTGGAAACATTTTACATTCTGTCTGCTTCTAATTTCCAGAGTTCAAAACAAACGGCTGTACACCAGTCTGCTTTGTATCATACCCCAACACAGATATCACACCTATCGTTTGTGATGTGGTGTAAATTTAAATGCCCTTTTCCTGTCATACTTTCTCTCACTTCTAAGATTATGGAATCCTGTTACATCTAGGGTGCTATCAATGTTAATTTAATTTTAGCTGTAGGACAACTAGCAATGGATGGCATGCAATTAGTATTTTTAATGAATGCCACCAGAAAAATAATTATTTTGCTCTTTTCATTCATATTGCTATTAAAATCTGCAGTATTTCATGCTCTCGTAATTGAATTCTATATCTATGACAGGTTCTCCATTAAAATTTCTTCCCTTTCTTAGTTATTTCTTTATATTAGCAGCAGTTTCCTTCACTGATCTACCAAAAAAACATAAGATGTAGGAGCAGAGTTAGGACATTTGGTCCATCTGCTCCACAATTTAATCATGACTGATCCATTTTGCCTCTCATCCCTAAATCTCCTGCCTTCTCCCTGCATCCCTTCATGATTTGACCAAACAAGAATCTATCAACCTCTGCCTTAAGTATACATAAAGACTTGACCTCCACACCTGCCTGTGGCAATGAATTCCACAGATTCACCACTCTCTGGCTCAAGAAATTCCTCCTCAACTCTGTTCCAAAAGGATGGCCTGTATTTGCCAGAATTCAGAGGAATGAGGGGTGACCTCAATGAAACCTATTGAATGATGAAAGGCCTTGATAGAGTGGATGTGGAGAGGATGATTTCAATGGTGGGAGAGTCTAAGACCAGAGGGCACAGCTTCAGAATAGAGGAGAGTCCTTTTAGAATGGAGATGGGAGGAATTTCTTTAGTCAGAGAATTCTATGGAATTCATTGCCACAGACAACTGTGGGGGACAAGAAGCGAATCCAACTGTAGCTTCCAGCAGACTGTGTTAAGGAGTTGGAGCTGGAACTGGATGTAGTCTGGAACATTCAGGAGGCTGAGGAGTTGCTAGACAGAACATGTAGGAAGGTAGTTACACCCAAAGTACAGGACACCGGTAACTGGGAGACCATCAGGAGGAGAATAGGGGATAGGCAGCCAGTACCAAGTACCACTGTGGCCATTCCCCTCAACAACAGGTATATTGCTTTGGATAATGTTGGGGGCATAATCCAGCAGAGGAATGGCCTTAGCAGTCAAATCTCCAGCACTGAGCTCTGTGGCTCAGAAGGGAAGTAGGGAGAAGAGGTGAGCTGTAATAACAGGGGATTTGCTAGTTAGTGGAACCAAAAGGAGGGTCTGTGGACAAGAACTGGATTCCCAGATGGCTTGTTGCCTTCCGGGTGTCACTGTCAGGGACATCTGGATCGAGTCCATAGCATTCTTAATTGGGAGTGTGAGCAGCCACACTTGGTCCAAATCGGTACCAATGAGGGGTGACGAGGTCCTGCAAAGTGAGTCAGGGAGTTAAGTGCTAAATTAAAAGACAAGACCTCCAGGGGTTGTGATGTCAGGATTGCTACTCGTGCCACGTGCTATTGTTACGTATTCAGGCAACAATAAATATATGTGAGTTAGGCAAGGGTTTTTATAACAAATAACACGTTTATTAAACACTGAAAACAAACCCCCCAAAAGTAAACAAACACTAACGTAACCGGAAAACAGCTGCTGTGCGGCAACTTAAACAGTTCTTAAAGCGATATTGCAAAAACAGTTGTTTAAAGCGATACTGCCAAAAGTTCAAAATGCTCACAGTCCATTTAAAAGGAGAGACTTTTTAAGGCGATTTAAATTCTCTTCCACGTCGTTTTCCTTCGATCCCCGGCGTTGAACTCTTGCCACGTAGAATTTTATGAAACGTAACGGTTTAAAGGCACCGACCTTTCCTTCCACACTGTCCTCAATCTCCTGCTATCCCGCAGAGATTAACACGAGAACAGTCAACGAAATCCTTCCGAATGAGGATCACACAAGGTCGAACCCAATCCACCGTCGAAATTCGATTCTCCTCGATGTTTAACTCCCGAACTTCAATCTTCACTCTCCACTAATTCTTAACTAGCAGTATTGTAAAGAAACTGCTGGCAATGACCTTTTAAACTTTAGGCATTAGATAAAAATTAAATCACGCAGTGGCATGAAGTCAGCTTGGCAAATCCAGCCACGAACTGCCCCTCCCCACAGGGTGGGGTCCTCCTTTTATATCCTGTAAAAAAAAACCTGTCACATGACCTCTACTGGCGGGAAAATGACGTCACTCCACCATCACAAGACCATTACCTCAAGTCCAGTATAACTTCAACCCCAGTCACATGACAAGGGTACCACTGTCACGTGTCACGAGTACGTAACACCTCCCTCCAAAAAAACATTTTTGGTCTGACAAGAACAAAAATTTCAAAAATTATTTACAAGAAAAACAAAAGTGTAAATATTATAACACACAATATACAATACCATCACATAACATCTTACAACTCACAATACAGTAGGAGTGTTACAATTAAAAAAACCACTCCAAAAAAAATTACATTGTACATTCAACATTGAGATAGACAATCAGCAACCACATTATCTTTACCTTTAACATGAGTTATCACAATATTGTACTCTTGTAACATCAAACTCCAATTTAATAATCTTCTGTTTTTGTTTTTCATCTTACTCAGAAAAACTAACGGATTATGATCAGTGTAAACAATAAGTGGTTTTTGAGTTGTACCAACATATACCTCAAAATATTCTAAAGCTAAAACAAGAGATAACAATTCTTTCTCTATTGTCGAATAGTTTCTTTGATGCTTATTAAATTTCTTAGAAAAGTAAGCTACTGGATGATCAACCTCATCACCCTCATTCCTCTGCATTAATACTGCTCCCGCAGCCTCATCACTAGCATCTACAGCTAATGAAAAAGGTTTTTCAAAGTCAGGTGCGTTAAGCACAGGTTGTTCACATATCATTGTTTTCAATTTTTCAAATGCTTCTTGACAAGGCACTGTCCACACAAACTTCACATTCTTCTGCAGAAGGTTAGTTAATGGAAGGGCAACATTAGCAAAATTCTTACAAAATTTCCGATAATATCCTACCATTCCCAAAAATCTTCTAAGAGTTTTTTTCCCCGTTGGAGTGGGAATCTCTAAAATTGCCCAAACTTTTGCCTGAACAGGAGCTACCTTACCTTGACCCACAACATAACCAAGGTAAGTCACAGTGGCATGTCCAAATTCACTCTTAGCTAAATTAATAGTTAAGTTAGCTTTTGAAAGCCTTTCAAACAATTTCTCCACCGCAATAATGTGTGCTTCTCAAGTATTATTTCCTGTCACTAAATCATCAATACAAGCATCAGTATCTTTCAATCCCTGAATCACAGAATTAATCATCCTCTGGAAAGTACCTGGGGCATTCTTCATCCCAAATGGAAGAACATTATACTCATATAACCCAGATGGAGTTACAAATGCAGAAATCTCTCTACCTCTGTCCGTTAATGGAACACACCAATACCCTTTCAATAAATCAATCTTTGTAAGGAACTTTGCTTTTCCAACTTTATCTACACAATCATCTACTCTAGGAATTGGATATGCATCTGTTTTCGTTACAGCATTCACCTTCCTATAGTCCATACAAAACCTAATACTACCATCTGGTTTTGGCACCATAACACATGGCGAACTCCAATTCGAGTTAGAATGTCTAATAATATCATTCTCTAACATGTATTCAATTTCTTTCTCAGCACGTTCACATTTTTCCATGTTCATCCTATATGGATGTTGTTTAATAGGTTTGGCATCTCCAACATCTACATCATGTGAAGCTATAGTAGTCCTTCTCGGAACATCTGGAAACAAATCCTTACATTTAAAAATTAATTCCTTCATCTGTTGTTTCTGCTCTAGCTGTAAATGTGCTAATTTCTCATCCATATTTTCCAGAATGGTTAAATTTGGTAACCTAACAGAAACAATGTTGGATTTAGAATGAAAGTCAGATGAATCATCTATCATGTTCCTAGTTAAATCAAACTCATTCTCACTAACCACAACAGTCACAGTATCAGATTGTTTCTCAAAATACAGTTTAATCATATTTATATGGCAAAGTTGTGTTGACCTTCTACGATCTGGAGTTTTTATTACGTAATCCACATCATTGATTCTAGACACAATTTCATAAGGACCATGAAATCTAGCTTGTAAAGGATTTGTCTGCACTGGGAAAAGAACCAACACCATATCTCCAGGCTTGAACATCCTCATCCTAGCTTCTTTATCATACCAAGTTTTCATTTTCTCCTGAGCCAACTTTAAATTTTCCTTGGCTAAGCTACAAGCTTTATGTAACCTGTCCTTAAATTTCAAAACATAGTCCAACAAATTAGTGTGCACTTCCTTACTAATCCACTGTTCTTTCAATAAAGCTAAAGGTCCTCTAACTCTATGCCCAAACACAAGTTCAAATGGACTAAAACCTAAAGATTCCTGTACCGATTCCCTTACTACAAATAAAAGTAAGCCATACCCTCATCCCAGTCACTTTCATTTTCCACACAATATGTCCTAATCATATTTTTGAGGGTAGAATGAAACCTCTCCAAGGCACCTTGCGACTCTGGATGGTATGCAGATGAAGTGACTTGCTTAGCTCTCAATTTATGAACTATCTGTTGAAACAATCCAGACATAAAATTACTGCCTTGATCAGTTTGTATTTCCTTAGGTAATCCAAAATAAGTAAAGAATTTTATAAGAGCCTTTGTCACAGTTTTAGCTTTTATATTCCTAAGTGGTACTGCCTCTGGAAACCTAGACGAAGTACACATGATAGTCAACAAATACTGATAACCAGTTTTTGTCTTTGGTAATGGACCAACACAATCTACAATAACTTTAGAAAATGGTTCACCAAATGCTGGAATAGGTTGTAATGGAGCCACTGGTGTAACTTGATTTGGTTTACCCACAATTTGACAAATATGGCACGTTTTACAAAACATCGCCACATCTTTTCTTAGACCAGACCAGTAAAAATGTTTTAAAATCTTGTCCACAGTTTTCCTTACCCCTTGATGTCCACCTAAAGGCACACTATGAGCTAAAGTCAAAATCTCATTTCGATAAACTTTAGGAACAACTACCTGGTAAACAACATTCCATTCCTCACTTGCAGGAATTGTAGGCGACCTCCACTTCCTCATCAATACTCCTTTTTCCAAGTAATATCCTACTGACACCTTCTCAATTTCACTACCTAGTAAAGCTTGTTCTCTTAATTTTATAATCTCAGGATCTCTATTCTGCTCTGCTATCATCTCCTTCCGAGACAGAGATAAATCTTCATAGTCAGACTTACTCCCAGAATCTTGTTCAAACAACGAAGGTAAGAAAGTCTCTGACACATCCTCAAAACTCGAATCCTGAGTTGAACAGTCATGAGTAACAACCTCATTCTGCACATCAATCTTTTTAGCTATAGCTCT
Source organism: Hemitrygon akajei (assembly GCF_048418815.1). Lineage (NCBI taxonomy): Eukaryota > Metazoa > Chordata > Chondrichthyes > Myliobatiformes > Dasyatidae > Hemitrygon > Hemitrygon akajei. The sequence continues at coordinate 48,547,695 of NC_133140.1, forward strand.
AGTCACAACACAGGAAAAATCTGTGTTAGAATTCATCTCTGGCTCCTCTGACTCCATTGTCAAATGCACTTCAGGAAAAACTTGTCCACATGCCAAGTCATTACCTAACAATAAAGAAATACCTTTCACAGGTAAGCTATGCTGTAATCCTACTTTAACAAATCCTGTAACGAACCCTGACTTTAAATTTACTTTATGTAAATGTTCAGGCATAAAATCACTCCCAACACCTCTTATGTAATTTACCTCACCAGTATCACTCTCTTCATTAAACTTCAACACACTGTCCAACATCAGTGATTGAGAAGCTCCAGTATCCCTAAGGATTTTTATTGGCACTAGAGTAGATCCTTCTTTCAAGGATACAAACCCTTCAGTTATAAAATGATCATATCCCTTTCTAACTTGGTCAGACTCTAACAAAGCCTCATTTGTGTTTACCAAACCCTGTAACTTTACAGGTGCTTCAATATGTTGCACACAAGCATCTGGAACTGCTTCCTTCTCTTTCTTTTTCAATTTGAAACAGTTAGCTATTACATGGCCAGGCTTCTTACAATAGTTACAAATAAGACCAAACTGTCTTTCCTTCACAGGTTTTCTTTCCTCCTTACCTTTCTCATTAACCTCTGATTTAATTTCTGATTTACCTTGAGTCTCCATATTATTTTTCCTCTTAAAAATTCTGCCTTGAGGAAATTTATTCTTATGGATTAAAACATACTCATCAGCTAATCTAGCACAGTCCTGCAATTTATCAGTATCCCTCTCATTTAAGTAGGTCCTTACTTCAACAGGAATGCTTCTTTTAAATTCCTCCATTAAAATCAGCTCTTTCAATGTATCATAGTCCTCATTTACATTTTTAGAAGAAACCCATCTCTCAAAACACATAGCTTTATCATAGGCAAATTCCACATAAGTCTTTTCCACAGACTTTTTCAAACTCCTGAATCTTTCTCTATATGCTTCTGGGACTAATTCGTACGCTTTGAGAATATGCGTTTTTACAATATTATAATCAAGTGCTTGCACAGCAGTTAAAGCTGTGTAAACTTGTTGTGCTTTGCCTTTAATTACACTCTGTAACAACACTGACCATTTATCTCTCAGCCACTCTGACATCCGAGCAATAGTTTCAAAATGTTGAAAATATCTTTCCACTTCTGTTTCACTAAATGGAGGGACCAATTTAATTTCTTGACTAGCAACAAACGGTTTTTTAGAACCAGAAGACTGATTCCCAGACCTTAATTTCTCCATTGCATATTCAAACTCTCTCTGTTTTTGTGCAGCCTCTAATTTACAATGCTCTAACATCATTTGTTCGATTTGCAACTGCATTTCCAAATTACTTATTGGAAACGATTCTAAAATCGAATCATCAAAAACACCCGAATCCACAAAGTGAGACGCGATTTTTCTCTGTATAACAGCTTTTGATGTAGTCGTCAAAATACCTTTAAGTTGCAATCTACTAGCTATCTCAGTCACCTCAGTCTTTTTCGCCTTCACTAACAAATCCGCGCCTGGCGAATCCAGAAACTCATCAATATTCATCGTTGCCGAATACCACTCACAAGCCAATCAAACAAAAGAATCGAGTATTCCCAGTTTCCAAAACACCGACTCAAAAGTTAACAAGCATTTAAACTCAAACGATCCAATCCGGACGCAGCCCCCATATTTATGTTATGTATTCAGACAACAATAAATATATGTGAGTTAGGCAAGGGTTTTTATAACAAATAACACGTTTATTAAACACTGAAAACAAACCCCCCAAAAGTAAACAAACACTAACGTAACCGGAAAACAGCTGCTGTGCGGCAACTTAAACAGTTCTTAAAGCGATATTGCAAAAACAGTTGTTTAAAGCGATATTGCCAAAAGTTCAAAATGCTCACGGTCCATTTAAAAGGAGAGACTTTTTAAGGCGATTTAAATTCTCTTCCACGTTGTTTTCCTTCGATCCCCAGCGTCGAACTCTTGCCACGTAGAATTTTATGAAATGTAACGGTTTAAAGGCACCGACCTTTCCTTCCACACTGTCCTCAATCTCCTGCTATCCCGCAGAGATTAACACGAGAACAGTCAACGAAATCCTTCCGAATGAGGATCACACAAGCTCGAACCCAATCCACCGTCGAAATTCGATTCTCCTCGATGTTTAACTCCCGAACTTCAATCTTCACTCTCCACTAATTCTTAACTAGCGGTATTGTAAAGAAACTGCTGGCAATGACCTTTTAAACTTTAGGCATTAGATAAAACTTTATTTTTCAACTAAACTGCGTCATAACATTAAATCACGCAGTGGCATGAAGTCAGCTTGGCAAATCCAGCCACGAACTGCCCCTCCCCACAGGGTGGGGTCCTCCTTTTATATCCTGTAAAAAAAAACCTGTCACATGACCTCTACTGGCGGGAAAATGACGTCACTCCACCATCACAAGACCATTACCTCAAGTCCAGTATAACTTCAACCCCAGTCACGTGACAAGGGTACCACTGTCACGTGTCACGAGTACGTAACACTATTGAGACCAGATATAGGGAGATCATACAGTCTAACACATGGCTAAGGAGATGGTGCTGGAGGGAGGACTTCAGATTTTTGGATCATTTGGGCTCTTTTCCAGGGAAGGTGGGACCTGTATAGAAGGGATGGTTTGCACTTGAACTGGAGGGAGACTAATATACCAGTCAGAATGTTTGCTAGTGCTCTGGGTGTGGGGGTGGAGGTGGTAATGGTTAAACTAGAGTTTCAGGGGGATGGGAACCAGAATTCCAGAACAAATAGTGGGTTGGAGAAAGATGTTGTTAACCTACATACAAAGTCAGGAATCAAATGATCAAGTACTGGGGTCTGGTGGGACTAACGTTGTGAGCTGTGTTTCTTTCAATGCAAGGAAAGGCGGATGAGTTCAGGGCATAATTTCACATGAAATAATGATTGTGTAGCCACTAGGGAGACTTGGTTGCAGGAGGGATGGGACTGGCAGATCTGGGATCTGGGTTTCAGCTGTTTCAGACGTGAAAGAGCAGGAGAGATCAAAAGGGAAGGGATTGCACTGGAAGTCAAGGAAAATGTCTCGGCAGTGCTCAGTCTGGATAGACTGGAAAGCTCATTTAGTGAGGCTTTATGGATAGAAACGAAGAATAAGAAAGGTATATTATTGAACAGCCAACAGTCTGCTGGATTTAGAGGAGCAAATTTGTGGAGAGATCACAGACTGTTGCAAGAAATAAAAGATTGAGATATTAGGTAATTTTAATTTTCCACAAATTGACTGTAAAGAGGATGGATGGGAAAGAGTTTGTCAAATATGTTCAGGAAAGTGATCAGTACATAGAAGTCCCAACTAGATAGAGAGTGATACTAAAGCTTCTATCAGGGAATGAGACAGGGCAGGTGACAGAAGTTTGTGTAGTTCATGCATTTCACACCTAGTGATCATAATGCCATTAGTTTCAAGGTAATTATTGTAAATGATAATTCTGTATAGTGTATTTAATATGTCAGTAATATTTGAGTAATATAGTGACTATATTGTTTGATCAAGCATTCTTTGTTTACATAATTCATTAGGGGTTATATGTAAAAGTATGTGAATGGCATTCGTCATTACATTACAATGCCATATGTGAGCGCCTCACTAAAGAAAATAAACTAAGTACACACATTTTCCCAGATCCCTTGTTTTTCTTTTTATCAGTTTCTGGAGTTACAAAACAGAGGGATAGGAGCAGACAATTTGGGAAAACATTTAATTGGGGTAGGGAAATATGATGCTATCAGGCAGAAACTTAGGAGTATAAATTGGGAGCAGATGTTCTCAGGGAAAAGCATGGTAGAAATGTGGCAAATGTTCAGGGAACATATGCATGGCATTCTGCATAGGTATGTTCCATTCAGGCAGGGAAAGGATGGTAGGGTAAAAGAACCATGGTGTACGAATGATGTAGGAAATCTAGTTAAGAAGAAAATAAAAGCATACAACAGATTCAAGAAACTAGGCACTGTTAGAGCTCTAGAAAATTACAAGGGCACAAGGAAGGAGCTCAAGGATGAAATTAGGAGAGCCAGAAGGGGTCATGAGAAGTCCTTGGCAAGCAGGATTAAGGAAACCCCAAGGTATTCTATGAGTATGTGAAGAGCAAGTGGAGGAGCCGTGTGAGAACAGGACCAATCGTGTGATAGTGGAAACGTGTGCAAGGAGTCAGAGGAGGTAGCGGAAGTACTTAATGAATACTTAAGTATTCACCAGGGAAAAGGACCTTGGCAATTGTGGGGATGACTTACAGTGGAATGAAACACTTGAGCATATAGCCATTAAGAAAAAGGATGTACTGGAGCTTTTGAAAAGCATTAAGTTAAAAAAGTCACCAGGTCCTGATGAGATATACCCCAGGCTACTGCGGGAAGTGAGGGTGGAGAACATTGAGCCCCTGGCAATAATCTTTGCATTATCAATCGGGACGGGAGAAGTACCAGAGGTTTGGAAGGTTGTAAATGTCGTTCCCTTGTTCAAAAAAGGGAGTAGAGATAACCATGGAAATTATAGACCACTGAGCCTTACTTCAGTGTGGGCAAGTTGTTGGAGAAGATCCTGAGAGGCAGGATTATGAGAATTTGGAGAAACATAATCTGATTAGGGATAGTAAGCATGGCTTTGTCAAGGGCAGGTCATGCCTTACCAACCTGATTGAATTCTTTGTGGATGTAACAAAACACACTGATGAATGTAGAGCAGTGGATGTAGTGTATATGAATTTCAGTAACACATTTGATAAGGTTCCCCATGCAAGGCTCATTCAGAAAGTAAGGAGGCATGAGATCCAAGGACACCTTGCTTTGCGGATCCAAAAGGCAAAGGGTGGTTGTAGATGGTTTGTATTCTGCATGAAGGACGGCAACCAGTGGTGTGCCTCGGGGATCTGTTCTGGGACCCCTCCTCTTTGTGATTTTTATAAATTAACCTGGATGAAGAAGTAGAAGGGTGGGTTAATAAGTTTGCTGATGACACAAAAGCTGGGGATGTTGTGGATAGTCTGGAGGGGTGTCAGCGGTTACAGTGGCACATCGATACGATGCAGAACTGGGCTGAGAAATCACAGATGGAGTTCACCCCAGATAAGTGTGAAGTAGTACATTCTAGTAGGTCAAATTTGAAGACAGAATATAATATTAATGATATGACCCTTGGCAGCGTGGAGGAACCGAGAGATCTTGAGGTCCGTGTTGATAGGACACTCAAAGCAGGTTGACAGTTTTGTTAGGAAGGCATATATTGTGTTGGCCTTCATCAGCCGTGGGATTGAGTTCAAGAGTCATGAGGTAATGTTACAGCTATATAAGACCTTAGTTAGACCCCACTTGGAGTACTGTGTTGAGTTCCAGTCACCTCATTACAGGTAGGGTGTGGATACTATAGAGAGAGTGCAGAGGAGATTTACAAGGATTTTGCCTGGATTTCAGAGCATGCTTTATGGGAATAGGATGCATGAACTTGGCCTTTTCTCCTTTGAGCGACAGAGGATGAGAGGTGACCTGATAGGGGTGTATAAGATGATGAAACGTATTGATTGTGTGGATAACCAGAGGCTTTTCCCAGGGCTGAAATGGCTAACATGAGGGGGCATAGTGTTAAGGTGCTTGGAAATAGCTACAGCGGGGATATCGGAGGTAAGTTTTTCACACACAGAGTGGTGGGTGCTTGGAATGCACTACTGGTGGCTGTGGTGGAAGCAGATGCAATAGAATCTTTTAAGAGACTCTTGGATAGGTAGATGGAGCTTAGAAAAATAGAGGGCTGTGCGCTAGGGAAATTCTAGGCAGTTTCTAGAGTAGGTTATATGGTTAGTACAACATTGTGGGCCGAAGGGCCTATATTGTTCTGTAGATTTCTATGCTTCTATTCTCTCTGTTCTATGAGTGTTTGGTCCTTGGCTTGGGTTTCTAAATTAGAGAAAGGCCAATTGGTATGGTATCAGAAAGGATCTGTTAAGTGTGGGTTGGGACTTGGTAAGTGGGAGTCCTTGAAAATTGAAATTTTGAGAGTGCAAAGTTCATATGTTCCTGTCAAAATAAAAGGCAAGGATAACAGGTTTAGGGAACCTTGGTTTTATAGAGGCCCTGATTAAGAAAAAGAAGGAGGTGTACAGCAGGTATAGGTAGACAGGAACAAATGAGGTACTTGAGGTGTATAGGAAATGCAAGATAAAATAGGAAGGAAATGAAGACAAGTAAACTAAGACATAAGTTTGCTTTAGTAGCCAAAGTGAAGGAGAATTCTAAGGGCTCCTACAGATATGTTAAGAGCAAAAGGATAGCCTGGATAAAATTGATCTTCTGGAAGTTCAGAGTGAAAATCTATGCATGAAGCTGAAAGAAACAGGGGAGATCGTAAACAGATTTTTGCATCTGTATTTACTCAGGAGGTGGACACAGAGTCTGTAGAAATGAGGCAAAGCAGCAGTGAGGTCATATACAGATTTCAGAGGAAGCAAATTAGGGCGGATAAATCCCCCAGGCCTGACATTGTGTTCCATAGACCCTGAGGGAGGCTAATGCAGAAACCGCAGGGGCCCTGGCAGAGATATTTGAAACATCTTTAAAACACAAGTGAGGTGCCAGGGGGCTGAAGGAAATCTAATGGTGTTCTATTGCTTAAGAAAGGCCTGAAAAATAAGCTAGGAAATTATAGGCTGATGAGCCTGACATTTGTAGTGGGTTGGTTATTGGGAGGTATTCTAACCTTGCCTCCAACTTCCATCCTGCCCTCAAATTTACTTGGTCCGTTTCCGACACCTCCCTCCCCTTTCTCGATTTCCCTGTCTCTGTCTCTGGAGTCAGCTTGTCTACTGGTGTACATTATTGGATAGCATCCGTTAGTCTCGCGAGACCATGGATCTGTGCCTGGAAAGCCTTGTGAGTGTCCTCTCCAGGGTGCAGGCCTGGGCAGGGTTGTATGGGAGACCGGCAGCTGCCCATGCAAGTCTCCCCTCTCCATGCCACCGATGTTGTCCAAGGGAAGGGCAAGGGCCGATACAGCTTGGCACCAGTGACGTCGCAGGAGTTGCCGGAGCGAGTTTGAAGGCAACGTCGGACTGCCTTAAGGACTCCAGCTCCAGATTTGTCCTCAGGGTTTCACTCCCGAAGCCTTTCCCATGAGTGGGTATGGCCGCAAGGCAGCGGAGGTTTGAAATCAGAGTTTTCCCTCTCTTAGATGGACTGCCTTCCCAGGCTGATGAGCTCCATTTATCCAAAGCACTGGTTTTAAGGTGCCAGGACCCGCCTTCGCCCCTTCTCCTGTCAGTAGAAACAGTTCTGCTGGGCTTAGAGGCTAAGCCACACAAGAAGGCCAGGAGTTAGACTTGGTAGTCAGAGGCTATTTGAGGTGCATTTGGTGTGTGTTATAAACCTACTGATTCCCACAGCTACCTGGACTATACCTCCTCCCACCTTGTCACTTGTGACTATGCCACCCCCCTTCTCTCAGTTCCTCCATCTCCACTGCATCTGCTCTCAGGATGAGGATTTTCATTCAAAAACTAATGAGATGTCCTCCTTTTTAAAAAAAATGGGCTTTCTTTTCTTCACCATCAAAGGTGTCCTCACACACATTTCTTCCTATTCGCACACGTTTACCCTCACCCCATCCTCCTGCCACCCCATAAGGGATAGGGTTCCTCTTGTCCTCACCTACCACCCCACTAGCCTCCGCATCCAGCACATAATTCTCCATAACTTGTGCCACCTCCAAAGAGATCCCATGACCAAGCACATCTTCCTCTCCCCTCACTCTCCACTTTCCACAGGGATTGCTCCCTATGCGACTCATTTGCCTGTTCATCCCTCCCCACCGATCTCCCTCCTTGTACTTATCCTTGCAAATGGAACAAATGCCATACCTGCCCCTACACCTCCTCCCTCACTACCATTCATGACCCCAAACAGTCCTTCCAGGTGAGGCAACACTTCACCTGCGAGCCTGTTGGGATCATCTCCTGTATCTGGTGCTCCCAGTGTGGCCTCCTGCCAATTGGTGAGACCCGACATAGACTGGGAGACTGCTTCGCCAAACACTTACAGCCAGAAAACACAGGATCTCCCAGTGGCCACCCACTTTAATTCTACTTCCCATTCCCATTCTGACATGTCAGTCCATGGCCTCCTCTGCTGCCGCAATGAGGCCACACTCAGACTGGAGGAGCAACATCTCATATTCCATCTGGGTAGCTTCCAACCTGATGGCTTGAACATCGATTTCTCTAACTTCCGGTAATTGCCCCCCCCCCCCCTTCACCAGTCCCCATTCCCATTTCCCTCTCTCACCTCATCTCCTTACCTGTCCATCATCTCCCTCTGGTGCTCCCCTTCTTTCCCTTTCTTCCACAACCTTCTATCCTTTCCTGTCTGATCCCACCTTCTCCAGCCCATTATGTCTTTCATCGATTGACTTCCCAGCTCTTTACTTCGCCCTACCCCTCTCCTAGTTTCCCTTATCACCCACCACCTTGTACTTCTTCCTCCCCTCCCCCCACCTTCTTGCTCTGACTCCTCATCTTTTCTTCCAGTCCTGATGAAGGGCCTCGGCCCGAAACTCGCTTCCACAGATGCTGCCTGATCCGATGAGTTCCTTCAGCATGGTGTGTGTGTTGCTTTGGATTTCCAGCATCTGCAGATTTTCTTGTGTTTGTGACAATACCGTTGCCTGACCTCCCTAATGATGATTTATTTTGAGTTACACATGTTTTTTGCTGCAGGTCTGATACATTAACTAATATTAATCTTTGCTGGTTAATGATATTTATTCTGCGCCCTAAAGTGTTCCATTTGTCTTTGATACATTTTCTTGAGTGATCTCCTGTGACCAAGCATCTCATTCAGAAATTGCATTCTGAATTCCCCGTACACAAAAGGATGATAAATATAACTTTTATTGATTTCAGATGTTAATGGCACGATTAACCATGGCATTTCGAAGTAAAGCCATCAAGCAGACTGATACTCGTGTGAGATTAATGAATGAAGTATTGACTCACATGAAACTAATAAAAATGTATGCATGGGAAAAATCATTTGGACGCTCTATAAGTGGTAAGGTGCAGCATTTTATCAGTTAAATGAGATAAAAAATATCTGCATGCATGATCTGGACATAAAATTTATATATAATAATATCTTAAAAATACAAACTTGTTCTACATAAATAGTTATTTCAAAGTGCACACTATTCTTTTAAGTCTTTGTGTAAGTTGCTAAAATGTCCTTGGTTTAGATAGAAAAGTTAAAGGAGAATGCTTTTAAAGTTGTTTTAAAAGTCAAGATGTGAAATAGCAAGATTTGCCAGTACAAAGCCTTTGATAAAGCACATTTTAAACAATATTAATGTCGTGCTCCTTTTTCTACTTAAAACTTGGCCCTGATCTCAGCAATTGTTCATTTTCTAATATAGATGTGCGGAAAAATGAAAAGAAGATATTGGAAAAAGCAGGATATGTACAGAGTGTAAATTCTTCACTTGTTCCAATTGTCCCAACATTGGCCACTGTCCTCACATTCGTTGTGCACACACTCTTGGGGTATGAGTTGACTGCGTCTGTGGTAAGAACAAATAGAAGCAGTGTTGCTAAGGGAAATACAAGTAATCCTGGTTAGCTGCATAGTCGTAAATTAATTTCATTAATGTTTACATCTCATTTCTCTTATCGTTCAAGGCATTCACTGTGATTGCAATTTTCAACGCAATGAAATTTACTTTGGCTGTGGTGCCCTATTCAGTTAAAGGATTTGGAGAGGCCAGAATTTCTTTGAAGAGATTAAGGGTAAAAGAAAGTTTTGTTTCACTGATTTTGCTATTTAAAAAGCACAGTTTAACAAATCTGATTATCCCCATTAGTATTTGTACATTTCATTTACATTCAATAATTTACTTATTTATTAGAAAATTTTGGTCATGGATCTTCCTGAAGTCTATGTGAAAACTCTGCAAGACTCACCTTATGCGGTGCTGATGGAAAATGCATCTCTTTCATGGAGAAATGTAAATGAAAGTGAAGAAATATCTGAACCTGTTAACAAGGTCTCAAAAAGAAAAAATGTTCGTAATAACAACAAAGTAAATGAGGCCAATGTTAATGGTCAAGTGCCAGAAGATACCCCTAAAACATTAATGACTCTTCATAACCTTAGCTTCTCTTTGGAAAAGGTATATATTACACGCATTTCAGCTGTTAAATTGTATTACTTATGAACATTTATCTTGTTTTTGGGAAATATCCAAGAGGTTAATGAAATAATTTATGAACTTTTTGTTTAGGGTTTGCTTTTAGGCATTTGTGGAAATGTAGGAAGTGGAAAAAGCTCTTTAATATCTGCTGTGCTAGGACTGGTATGTATTTCTTTTAACCATCTAACAACAAAACATTCCGCTTGAGTTGTGTTAAAAATAAAGTATGTGTGGATGTATTTGCATACTTTAACCAGTTCAATCTACATTAAAGGGCTAGGAAATAAAGTTGCACTTATTTTTCTGGAATCCATTCCCACAATATTCCCTTATTATTTGTGCTTCATGCTGCTGGGAGATTGCATTCTGCTAAGTCTCCAGGGACACAGCTGGAATCACTACTGCTTGTTGTATAACAAAGCATTTTTATTTCCCTGCACTGAAATTGGGATTCATATAAACGAAAAGCCAGCCTTTAGGGGAGGAAAATATCCAAAGATGGGAGGAAAATGAGATAGAAGGTTGTTATTAAAACAGAAATGAAACTGGGTGAGCATCCCTAAGGAAGGGGGAAAGGGGTTGGCGGCCAATGGGTAGATAGCTACAAGAGCAGGAAAGGCTAACTACTCATTCTACCTGTGTGAGACAACTATGCTCTCTCTCCCTGTTCAACCAACAAGCTGCTTCTAGGTGAAATAACACGATCTGTAGCTCAGCAACAACAAGTGAAACATGAGTGATGGACACATTTGTTATGTCTGACCTAGTGAATGCTGTTTTTCATCAGTAAAGTACATTGTTCTGGAAGTACACCTGAACTTTGGCAGATAAAATGGATCTGCTCTTGACTACTTTGATAGAGTCTCTTATTATGATATTGCTTGAAGAATTCTTTAATAATCTGATACACGTGGGATAATCCTATGTATTGAAATCCTTCTCAATAAAGTTCATTTCACATGAATTAAACCAGCAAAATTATCCCAATATGGAAGAATAATCAAAAATAAAAGGCCAGAATCTACTGCCAAAATAAAGATGATATAAACTCCCCCACCATTCCAGCAATCTGTGCAAAAATTCCAGTTAATTGTGTAAGGAAGAGATTAATTGAGAACTGCAACAAATGTGCCATTAACATGCCACACTCCCAACCAGCTTCAGGATGACACTGGATTTACTCATTAAATCTTAATTGCACTAATCACCAAACATTAAGGAGGGTATTACAACATCAGGACAATGTTGAAAGTGCTGCACTGTATGATCAATGTTAAACATTTATTTTCCTTGCTGCAGATGAAATTGCATCATGGAACTGTAGCCATCAATGGATCGCTGGCCTTTGTATCTCAACAAGCTTGGATATTTCATGGGACTATCAGAGAAAACATTTTATTTGGAAGGGTGTTTAATGAGGAAAGGTATGTATGCATTGATGTGTGTAAAAGTATATGGGTAATACAGGTGTATTTGATTGATTTAATAGCATAAATTTTAAAACTGTTGTGATATTGCAAAATAATCACAAACATTTCAAATACACCCCTTTGTCCTTGTTTTCCTTTAGTCAACTAATGCTCTCTGAAGTGGTTTCCTCAGGTCAAAATTATAACTAAATTTCCAGAAAGGAAATATATACCTTAATAACAATTTTGAGATCCTTAGAGTGCTTTGAGGATATGTTAAAATGATCACTGATATTATATAAGAAACCATGCTGCCTTTTTTATTCTTAGACGACAGATCACTGCAATATTCAGATGGTCTATTTATGAAATGTTTATTGAGTGGTTGATGCACCATCAATAACTCTCTCTGAGACGTGAAGTCGAGATATCGGCTTTTATTGACTGGAAGAAAGAACAAGCAGTAGTTGACCACCATACTACATCCTGGAGAATGAGGGCCGGGCTCAGACCTCCATCACCTTTATACAGGGGTCTGTGGGAGGAGCCACAGGAGCAGTCAGCCTGGGGGGCGTGTCCAGACAGGTATATGTAGTTCACCACAGTGGTAACTGTGGGCCAGCAGACCAGAGATAGCTCTCCCATCTTTCCTTAAAGTAGTGCTGAGGTACTGCCTACTTGAGAGGGCAGCTTAAGGTAACCCATCTGACAGTGCAGCAGTCCCTCAGCTGTACTCATACTTTTTGACGGAGATGTGAGGCTTTAAGTTCTGAATCAGAGACAAGACTACTACTAAACGAGTCACAGCCAACCATTGGTTGTAAACTTGTGAATGAAAAAGTATCTTGGTTCTGTACAAGTGTATCTTCCATCACATTGGCCTAATCTATTTCATATAAGTTGAAAAAAAAATCACTCCTCAAAGGGTTACAGTACTAAGATTTTATTCAGAGATACAGTGCGGAGAGGCTGTCCTGGCCCTTCGAGCCACAGCACCCAGCAACCCCTGATTTAACTCCAGCCTATTCACAGCACAATCTACAATGACCAATTAACTTACTAACCAGTTGTGGTGAACTACATATACCTGTCTGGACACGCCCCCTGCTGACTGCTCCTGTGGCTCCTCCCACAGACCCCGGTATAAAGGCGATTGAGGCCTGTGCCTGGCCTCTCAGTCTCCAGGATGTAGTATGGTGGCCACTCACTGCTTGTTCCTTCTTCCAGTCAATAAAATTGATGCACCATCAATAAATCACTCTGAGATGTAAAAGCGAGGTATCGCAAGATGCTGCCAGGACCCTAATAATTTTACTTAATATTTAATATTGTTATATATTTCTAGGCCATTAGGTGGTTTTGTACCAGTTTTCAGTAGATGTACGGATTAGGTAGCATGAATATTGAGACCAGAACAAGTTATGAGCCTGATCTGCACTTACTCTTCAGAACTGAATATCATGCTGTGAACAGATACATTAATATAGCATGAAAAGGAGACAATGTAATGGAAAATGCAATCAATTCTGAGAGGAATTGTAAATGGAATAGTTGAGCTGATCACCCCAATCACATAATGAGAAGCTAAAATAATATAGAGCCGAGAAGGATTGAAGTGTTTTAAAAGCACACAAACTTGCACAGACATGTCAGCCCACAGACACTTGGACACAAACAGACATGAAGGCAGAAGCTCGCAGGAAGAGAAGTAGAACAGCGGGAGAAGTTGAAAACAAGGCACAGTGGCAGAAGTGGCATTAACGAAACAACCGAAGGCTTTAGGTAAAAGTGAGAGGTGCAGGAGTCGAGAATGAAACGGATGCATAAGCGTGATTGTTGCTCAAAAATCATCTGACTTGTGAGGACCTCAGGTTCTTGAATCAGAGCTGATACAGTGCCACAGCTGCAGCCCAGCTACACTTCATCAATTTTTATGTGGTGCTTTGTTAATCCTCATCCCACCACATCAACTTTTCACACTCTCTTGCATTATCCTTTTATCAAGGTTACACTGTTTAAACATTGACTTGTCTTTTTTGGGAAACATGATGACCATTTCCAGCTCATTTTGAGTAACCTGGAAATTTTGAATGGTGAACATTCTCTGATGATTCAATCCTTGTGATTCTTACGCAAGTCTGGTATCAAAGGTGCCTGCTGTTTAGTGGGCTGCAGTGAGCCAAGAGTCTGGGAAAATACAACGGAACCAAGCCAATCCTATAAGAGTGCAGGCACCTATTGTCATTGTATTTAAAAAATTGAAGTGCTTCCTGTTGATTTTCAGCTCCTGTCTAGGTCAAGTCCAGTCACTGTTTTACTATCACCAAAATATATGAGTATGGAAGCCCCAAGTTCTTGGTTCCAACTGGATGGAGTCTGATCTTCTCCTTCAGTTTGCAAACTAAAATACAACCGTGATTGTTTAATATCAGATTCAATACCAAACAAAGAATCATTTTCTAGCATAATAATCAGCAAAATAGATGACTGTAAATAGGTGACTTAAAATACATCTGCCTGCTATGAACCTCATTGCTTTAAATTGGATATAATGAAAAGTTTCCCATATTTTCAGCCTAGCACTAAACTTTCGGTCATCAAATAAGGAAATGTAGGATGGAGAATTGTGTCATTGCATATAGGGTCAATTTTAAGGACACCTGCTGGCAACAATATACTCTGTTGATCAGAACAGTGCTAAAATTTGTTGGAGGATGCAGAAGATTTTTTAATGATATCGTTTCCAGGTTATTGCAACTGCCAATTCAAAAGATTGCTGTATGTTGACACATGTGTCACTTTGAAGTCATTTGGCTTTCACATTCCAGCAAATATTTGACCTGAAGCTTTGCGGCAATCACTGTCTTTATTCGCTCCACACTGAATGTAAAATACAGTGGTTACCCCACTGCAACTGCAAACTCATAGATCGCACAATGAGATACCAGTGCACAAAAAGTCTCAAATTACTTTGCTTTTAAGAAATTTAGAAATTACTTTCCTGAGCACTTACGATATATTTTGTAACAATGAATAATCTATATTTTGGTTAACTTCAGTTTTGTGTATTTCATTATTTTTATTACCTCCTTAATCATCATGATATAAACAGAATTTGATTCTGAGTGCTCTTTTTGATGTCCACTGCGGTTGTCACTGCCTCCAGACACATATTAACACACAATAGCGACTCCCTCATGTCTGCTTGTGCTCCTGGGTTTCAACAGCAGAACTTTGAAGGGAGTATATTGAGACTCCTCAAAGATTTTCATTTTAGATAGGCTCCACTTTTTTCCCAATGAAAACAGAAAATTGGTTCAACAGCCATTGCACTATGAAAGTGTCATTTCTTGCTGTTATAAATGCTGGCAACACCAGCGACCTGCCATGGTAGCATAGTGGTTAGCATGACACAGTTACAGTTCGGAATGTCGGGATTTGGGGTTCAATCCCGACGACCTCTATAAGGGATGTCTGTAAGTCCTCCTCAAAGGTGCTTCTTTCCAAACGAAAGCACCTCTGGGTGCTCCAGCTTCCTCCCACAGTTCGAAGACCTAAACTGCCAAGTAGGTTTAACTGGTCATTGAGTGAATTGTCTCATAATTAGGTAGGGTTAAATCAGGGTTGTTTTGTGTTGCTGGGCGGCACATCTCAAAGGGCCAGAAGGGCCTATTCTGTGCTGTATCTCTACATAAGTAAATAGATTTATACCCAAACTCTGTAGGCAGATTTAGACACAATGAAAGTCAAGAGAGGTTGGAGAACATTTCTTGTTGTTTGTTGAAGATTCTCAGGCAGGTGATTCAATGCACAAAGCATATTCAATCTTCTCATGTATTCTGTTTTATTTTTGTCTCCTACAAATAATCCTGAGCAGTGCTGGTATTTACCTCTCCTCTGGGGAGTTACCATAATAGTTCTCCTGGTCCTCTGTCCTAACTGCAGCCCACTGGAGCTAGTTGGCTGAGTATGTGAAATGTTCCCCTCCTATCTAGCCTTTGTGTTTCACTTAGTGATGCTTAGCTATGGCAGAGTTCGTAGGCATGCTATAAGAGAAATACCAGATATGTCAAACCGCTTACCTGTTAGTGAATGTACCAATCCTCTAAAAGACAGAGAAACATTCAAAAAGTAAACCAGTTAAAAATATTTGGATATAAGTATCTCAGTTATCTGGTATTTACCTCAGTTCCTTTCAGTGCTTTTCCCTACAACCAAATCTATGGTCAAACAATCTGATGCCAGGTTCAACTTGGCACGGGAGTTGGCATATTGTTTCAAGTCTGGACTCCTTCAGAGGGTTCCTTCAAGAGGAGTCTGACATCAAGGAGAATTCCAAAAAAACCTTGGAAGACCACTGACTGCAACTTCCCAGAAAAAATTTGCTCACAATTATGCAGGGACATGTCAGCAGTTAGTCAGATTTAACTTAAGTTAGTTTCCTTTGCTTGCATTTGAAAAGCAAACTCATTATGAAGATGGGGGAGGTGGGCTAATGCAAGTGTTGAACATCTACAGGGATACTTCTGATTCCCCACTGTTACTTCTATACAAACTGTGCAGAAAAGTTTGGCTTGCTGCAGACATGTTGTTTCCACAGGGATTTCATGAATCTTCTGTCAATGTAATGATCGATGATTTGGAAATTCATGTCATAAATGGTGTCATAGTCATTTTATATAATATTCTGAAACCTGAACGAAGCTGTGGCACGTTATGTAAATATGAAGTATAGACGACCACCAAAAATGTAGATAAACGTAAAATTGCATGTGAAAGGAATTGGGTACAAAAGATAAATGTAGTCCCCTCAGACAATTTTGTCAGTTCAATCAAGCCAGATTATCAGAAAAATTAACCATCACCATCTGTACCTTACGTTATACTTGGATATTCTGACAACACTTTGCTGATTGAAAGTTTAATGAAATGCCAGAAGTCCAAGCTCAGATATAGCAAGCTGTCGGTTCTACTTAAAACTCGTGTCTCCTGAAAAAGTGATTCAGTAATTCTACAAACCAAAGATATTATTAATTGCCTTGCTTCAGGTGATAATTTAACTCCAAAAAACTGCTTGCACTCTTGAAACTGTATCCTACAGGGAAGTTAAAATGAAAAATGTAATTATATGGAAGTCAGCACTCTGACGAAGATTGGTCTATGACTGTAGGCTTGATTTCCTCTGAGCTGTGAGCAATGCATTGTATCCCCGTGATGGCATGCAAAATCCAAGTACTCAAACTGCCATTATTTGTATTTTTTATGTTAGAAATGTTACTTTATTCATTTACATTGTAAATTAAATGTTATCAATCCAAATCATCCCACTTCATCTAAGACCCTTGAAATTGAATTCAATGGGATAAGATATCATTTTAAAAATCATGCAGAGACAAATAATTAACAAGAGGCACAAAATGCAGATAAAATGCAGCTGGACCCCAGTAGGAATAGGAATTAAAAAGAAATGATCTATCATTTAGGTATATGGTCCATCTGTCATGGCCTAGCATAATTAAAACCCAGGCTTTGAAAGGGAAAGAATCTAACACTACTTTTTTTTTCCCAAATTTGTGCTCTGGTCTCTGGTTTCTAATCAGAATGAATTCAAACTGAGCAGAGTGTGAAATAGAGAAAGAGAAGAGACATAAAATATTCGAAACATTTGATATTTGGATTAAAGAATATAAAATTAATCCTGAACTGAAGAACAAATATGTAGTTTAAATGAGTAGCCAATTTAGTCATGATTCTACTTGGAACTTCTCCTGTAAGACACGCATTAGTATCTTTTTTGACTATGGAAAACAATGAGCATTTTATTTTGAGCTTTGAGTAGGTTAACAAGACACATTAACATCTATAGTATGTGGTATGCTTTAGTTGCTCTCAAAATACTATACTGTTAACCAGGCACTTCTAAAGTCTTCCAAGGTCAGGTCATTTGTAGCAGCTGATTTAATCTCTTGGTCATAATTAGTCTCAGGTAGCCTTAATGAAATATTTCATCCAACAAGTGGCGGTTCTGCACACAATTTCCCTAGTACTTCACTGAATTGTATGCCGACATTTTTGCGACTGAGGTAACAAAGGAAGTATAACTTGATACTGAAAATAAAATGGAAATAATACAGAGAATTTTTCATTCAATGGTGAAGAACAAATAAAGAGTTGGATTTGACATTATACTAAGGATACCCGAGAATAATTTTAACCAAGAGCAGAAAAGCTATTCTTGGTGTCCTGAATGATAAAAGTGGGGCTCATCGATAGTGGTTAAAGTGACGCTATTACAGCTTGAGACATCAGAGTTCAGAGTTCAATTCTGGCATCCTCTCTAAGAAAGTTTGTATGTCCCTTCCCGTGTCTGTGTGTGTGGGTTTCCTCCGGGTGCTCCAGTTTCCTCTCACAGTCCAAAGGTCTACCAGTTAGTAGATTAATTGGTCATTGTAAGTTGTCCTGTGATTAGGCTAAGGTTAAAATCGAAGGGTTACTGGGCGGCGTAGCTCGATGGGCTGAAAGGTTGTATCTCTAAATAAATCTTCACTGTATCTCTAAATGAACAAAAGAATTTCAACCTCATGTGTTGTTATTTATGGGAGCTCTTTGTGCTTAAATCAGCTGATGTAAATAACCTTTCTTCAGAAGTGCCTTACTAACAATAACTAGATTTGTGAGAGATCAAATCATGATTTTGATGCACCTTGTTATGATGTTAATTTAATTGTCATTTGAAGTAAAATTGGATAGGTATACGGACAGGAAAGGTATGGAGGGTTATGGGCTGAGTGCGGGTCAGTGGGACTAGGTGAGTAAGCGTTCAGCACGGACTAGAAGGGCCAAGATGGCCTGTTTCCGTGCTGTAATTGTTATATGGTTATATGTTTAGTCCCTATATTATTATATTGTAAACATAACCATTTCTTTATGGAGCTCCTCAGCCAGTTCCTGTTTGTGATTAGACATTAGCAATACATCGGGCACAAGTTAATTTTGTGGAAGCATTCCATTCATCAAATGAATGTAACTTAAGCCACTGACAAAAAGCTGTATTGCAAGTAAAGGATGAGTTATACTATATAACTTGGGGAAAGTTGGGAGACGTAGTGTAGGACTTCACCAGGTGTCGGTGGGGATGGGGGTGTTGGTATAGAAAATAACCTTGCAACCCAAGGGGAGAAGCAGAGCTGAACAGTACTGCACCGTGGATGACGGGGTAAATCCCACTGTGAGTTGGGTGGTTGTAAAATTGCATTGTGATAATTTCACTGCTTTACAAATGCTACAGGTACAAGAAGACGATTGAAGTCTGCAGTCTTGAACAGGACTTGTCCATACTCCCCTTTGGAGATCTAACTGAAGTAAGGAACGCTCAAATTCCCATAGAAATTCCCATACAATGCACTAAAGCCCAACTCATTGATGCTGACTGTGATGGCAATCTGTACTAAATTCCATCTGCTTTATTAGGCACATATCTCTCAACTCCTTTCCAAGAAACTAAGTTCCTTTTTTAATATTGGACCTCTATTGCCTTCTTCTACCTCCTCTGGCTCTTCGTTCCATATAACCACCACATTCTGTGTGAAGAAACCTGACCCTCAGATCTCCTTTAAACTTTTCCTCTCTCAACTTAAAACAGCGCCCCCGATTCTAAACTCTCCCACATTAGGAAGAAGAGTTTGACTATCAACCCTGCATATGTCCCTCATTATTTAATAAAGCTGTACAAAGTCACCCAGCCTATTCATTCTCTCCTTATAAGTAAAGCCCTCCATTCCAGGCAATGTTCTGGTGAGTCTCTTCTGCATTCTTTCTAATGCTACCACATCGATCCTTACATAGTGTGGCACCCAGAAATGTACATGGCGTTCCAAGTGCACTCTGACCAATGGCTTCCCAACTCTAATACTCAATGCCTTGGCCGCATGTCTCTCTACCCCATCCTTTGGTCTCACTATTTTTAAGGATCTGTGGCCTCCATCATTTACTGTATATGTCATATCAGTGTTTCCGCCCACACTCCATTTCTTACACTTGCCTGGATTAAATTTCAACTACTAACGCTCCACGCAAATGATCTACATTGCAATGTATCCTCTTACAACCGTCTTCACTATTTTAAGATATTATTTATTAATATACATATTGCGATATATTTAAATTTCACTCCAGCAATTCCAGAAATTTCACAGACACTCCTCAGGGGCATTGCAATAAATAAAAATGTTAATTAAGCTTTCTAATTTCAAACAAAGGTGGGAGAAAGGGGCATCAACCTGTCCGGCGGACAGAAACAGCGAATCAGCATTGCTCGGGCTGTGTACTCGGATCAAGATATTTATTTACTGGACGATCCCTTGTCAGCTGTGGATGCCCATGTCGGGAAGCACATCTTTGAGCACTGTGTCAAAAAGGCACTCAGAGAGAAAACTGTGATTCTAGTCACTCACCAGCTGCAGGTGATCCATTTAAAGCTTGTATTTGTTCTGGGCTAAGAGGATGAAATATTGAGGGGGTGGGCGGGTGCCTGCAGGGCTCTCAGAATCATCAGAACTCCTCGGCTCTAGACCTCATCACAGCCGCGAGTGACTACCCTTTACTTTAGTACAGTATTTGACTGAGTGTAGAGCCAAGGTGCTCTGGTAAAATTGAAGTCAATGAGCAATAAAAGGAACACAGTTAAAGTCATTCCCAAAAGAAGATGTTGTGGTTCTTGAAGGTTACTCACCCAACTCCAGGGCACTGCTACACAAGTTCTTCAGGCAATGTTGCAGCCATCTATGGCTGAAATCTCAATGCCCTTCCTTCATGATAAGGTCAGAAGTGGAGAGGTTCACTGACAATTATTGCTATTGGTTTATTATTGTTGCATGTACCAAGGTACAGTGAGAAGCTTGTCTTGCATTCTGCTCATTCAGATCAGATAATTACACAGTGCATGATGCAGATCAAGGTAAAACAGTTACAATGCAGAGTAAAGTGTAGCAGCTACAGAGAAAGGGCAGTGCGGGTAACCAATAAGGTGCAAGATCATACTGAGGTAGATCGAGAGGTTAAGAGATCGATTTATTGTACCAACAATTATACTACGTTCAATTCCTTTGCAACTCCTCAGCAAATAGAGTCCGACCACAGCATGATTTCGTCCACATTGTAGACTAGTCTTGGACAATACATGGTAAATAACACATGCAGCATAGAAGTGCTATTTCCAACAAGGGAAAGTCTGTGTTCAATAACCCTACATCTCTGAGTCATCCACCATCAATATCCTGGAATATCATTACCAACTGGAAACACAGTCAACCAGTTAAATAGATTACAAGAGTTAAATATTTACAAGAGCGGGTTGGAGTCTGGATTTCCTGCCGTGTATGTCTCACCTCCTGACACTCCAAGGTTCAGGAGAATAAGGAAATATTCTCCAATTGCCTGGGTAATGCAGCTCCAACAACTCTCAAATGGGGTAAACAATCTGTTTGATTATCAGCCCCTTTATCACCCTAGAAACTTGGTCCCTTCACCACCAGCAAACAGTATAAAATACACTCTAGTTACTTGCTCTGGCAATTTTGAAAACACCTCCTAAACCTACGTTTACACCACAAGAACAACTAGCGCAACAAGCGCCTCGGACTTCAATCACCCCCATGTCCCCTTTCAAGATGCCCACCACCCTCTCATGGAAATATATCATCAATGCTTTATTATCACTGGGTTCAATTCCTGGGCTTCCGTAGCCAACAGCAACGTGGGAACACCTTCCTGAGAAGGAGTGCAATTGATGAATATTGCAACCTTCTCTAGAGCACTTGGGGATGAACAATAAATTCTGGCATTGCCACTAACACTCAGATTCTGAAAATGAATTAAAAACAAAACACCATTATCAGTGACTTTTAATACTGAATCCTGGGTAGATATACTGTACATTCCTTTAAATCTACCAATTTTCTCTATAGACAATTAGCTCCAAAATAAAATCCTGTTTACTGAGGCAACTGAGATAAATTTCCTGCTTAAATTCATTTATTACTCATTTCTGATTAATCTGTTGCCTGTTAAAGTATAATATACCATCTCTTGTCATTAAGTCCATTATGATATTGGTGTATGTTTTGATCCTAAGTATGTGAAAGTTCATAACTAGAAGCTTGTAGTGGTTTGCAAACACACCAGATAGTTGATGTCTGTTTTTTTAAAAATAATCTTTAGTATTTGGAGCACTGTGATGAAATCCTTTTATTGGAAGATGGAAAAATTAAGGAAAAAGGAAAGCACGAGACGCTAATGAAAGAAAACGGACATTATGCCAACCTGATCAACAATTATCAAACGAACCAACCAAATGTAAGCAAAGTCAGAGAAACTTCACTTTGCAATATACGTTCACACTCTAACCAGTTTTTTTTCCTTGTAGCGGCCTAATTTAGCATGAAAGTAAGTTGTCCCTTATTTGCAGGCTTGTGAAAATTCTTTTCTGTTTAATTGTTTAAAGTATATATCCAGGTTTAATTTTACAAATGTACATCAGAAGTATTCATTGAAATTCCTTAATAAATTTCGAGTAAAATTTATTATCAGAGTACAGACATGTCACCGCATATTGCCCTGAGGTACTTTTTCTGCGGGCATGCTTAGCAAATCTACAGATTAGTAACTGTAAACAGGATCAATGAACAACAAACTGTGCAAATGCAAATATAAATAAATAGCAATAAATAACGAGCATGAAATAACAAGATAAAGAGCCTTAATGTGAGACCATCGGTTGTGGGAACACCAGAAGTAAAATGAGTGTAGTTTCCCCCCTTTGTTCAAGAGCCTGATGGTTGAGGGGTAGTATCTGTTCTTGAACCTGATGGTGCAAGTCCTGAGGCTCTTTTACCTTCTACCTGTTGGCAGTAGCAGGAAAATGGTATGGCCTCTGTGGCAAAAATCTTTGATGACAGATGCTGCTTCTCTACTGCAATGTTTCATGTAGATGTGCTCAATAGTTGGGAGAGCTTTACCGTGAGTTACTGGGCTGAATCCACTGCCTTTTGTAGGATTTTCTGCACAAAGACATTGGTGTTCCCATACCAGGCATAATGCAGCCAGTCAGCACACTTTCCACCGCACACCTACAGAAACTTGCTAAAGTTTTTGATGACAAGCTGAATCTCCACAGACTCCTGAGGAAGCAGAGGCTCTGTCATACTTTCTTTGCAATTATATTTTCAAGAGAAGGTAGGAAATTTCAATTCTTCTCTGAAATTGTGCACATATATTAGAGGAATAGTTTTAATTTGCCATATTTCTCACTTAGCTGTTGTGGGGAGATTGTGAAATGTAGAAAAACATGCCAAACGAAACACTTCACATATTCTGAGTCACCAAACATCACTAGTGTTCAATCCTATTTGGTGCTTGACAGATAATAAAATTCATGCTTCAGCTAATAAATCACAAGTTATTTTCACACCAGTTAAATGACAGTTAATGATAATCTGCAACAAGAAGGAATCTAATCATTTCCCTTCTACAATCAACCATCAGCTGCAACTGACACCTTGGCAATCACCATGGACAGACGTTAGCTAAAAGATGGAGTGGGGTCACAAAATCAAGTTGGAGTATTTTTCAGCAGTTGGCTCACTTGTTGACTCTTCAAAGCTTCACACCATCTACAGAATAAGAAAGCCAAATATCAGGAACTGGCAGAGCAACAGGGGCGGAGAGGTTTTGCCGACTGCCCTGTCCTTGGCATTATGGGGGCTGCTGGAACGAATGGAGCCATCACGACTGTCACCGAGGCTGCTGAACGAGCTCCCAGATGGCTCTGAGTCAAGTGGCGTGACCCATAGACAGTACTTCTGGGGCACAAGCCAAGGACTGATCAACCTTGGCTGGGTCACTTGGTGAGAGTGCCTGATGTTGAAAGACCCGTAACAGTCACTGATGATGTGTCCCAGTGCATCCTAGCAGAATCAGCAAAATACAATGTAGAAGTCTGATGAAATGGCCTTCACTCGTGTAAATGGGTGTAACTGAAAGAGCACAAAAATGCTTGAATAGCATCCAAGCTCAGCACATCAACCATCATCTTTAATATAGATTCCCACCACTACTTTGGCACTATGTTCCAACAGCACAGTAGCCAGCTCTGGCCTGTTTGACAGCAGCTCCAAACCAATAACTTTAGAAGGGCAGAAAAGAGAAGGGCAGTAGATACTCAAGACCATCACCAACTTCACAGTCCCCAAAATTACTTAGAAATATATCATGGCTCCATTCAGTAGCACTGGGTTTAAATCAACAGCCCTAGGAGGTACCTTTACCTCACAGACTGTGTTGTATCCTGGTGATTTTGTGATCCAAAGGTTCTTTGGAAGTCAAGAATGAGGCATAAAATTTGTTAGTTACAGCCATTTATTAAGTGTTCTGAGAGTGCAGAACAAACAGAAAAAAATACAAGGAACAAAGAAGTCTTTGTACTGAGAACTGGCTCAGAATAGATAAAAACAAGACATAAGAATAACCTATTCAAGTGGTGCGATGCCTGCTGCAGAGAAGCTTCTAGGAAAATACAGGATCAGCTACACTACAATTACTGCAAAATTCACTG
This sequence comes from Hemitrygon akajei, assembly GCF_048418815.1. Classification (NCBI taxonomy): domain Eukaryota; kingdom Metazoa; phylum Chordata; class Chondrichthyes; order Myliobatiformes; family Dasyatidae; genus Hemitrygon; species Hemitrygon akajei. The sequence goes on from NC_133140.1 coordinate 48,571,952, forward strand.
AACAATTACATGGATGTATAGGTGATTCTATTAAAATAAAAGCAAGCATCGGAAAAGTTGAACTACAAGAAAAATAACAATTTTACATTCTAATCCAACAACTGCGACAGTGCTTTGTTGAACTAAAGCACCTTCAAGTAAACACCTTCCTTGCATATTCGGTTCTCAGTAATTACTGGTCTTGCTAGTGATTCCCACATTCTTCAAATGAGTAACAGCTCATTAGTCATTCAGCTGAGATAATTGAACCCACACTGTTAATTATTTTTATATAGTCATCTCTCATTTATTCAATAATCTGACAATCTCAATTTGAGCAGGATTTTGTCTGATGAAGAATGAGATAATCAACAGTTCAACTATCAGTTTTGGCTCGAAAATGATCTAAACAAGAATTATCAGTCACGAGAAGACACAAGAAACTGCAAATGCTGGAATCATTTGGAATCAAAACAGGAAGTGCTGGAGGAATTCAGCAGATCAGGCAGCATCAATGGAGGGAAATGTAACTCTGGCATTTTAGATTGAGACCCTTCATCTAGACTAGTCCCAGTACAGATTTTCCCAGACTCTCCCACTACAAATGAAAGGACTTGGTCTGAAACTCCTTCCATTGATACTGCTTGACTAGTTGAATTCCCCCAGACCCTTACCAGTTACAGAGTAGTCTTATTGGGCCCAGGGTCCTTTTCCAGGCAAATACTTCATATCCCCTTTTATATGTTACCAATGTAGTTTTCCTTCTCAATGAAGTTGTAAGCTTTTGACAGTGTGCCTTTTGACTGAGCATTTGTGGTGTGGACAATGATTATACAATTCTCAGCAAACAAGTAATAACCTATTTTTTTAATTGAGAGAATAGGTGATTAGCTGTCTTGGCAATAAAACACAAGCAGACATCGTGGAATTAAAGATGTGATTGAGGAATTCCCAGATCAATTTCAGCAGTTGCCATTCTGTCTCTACTGATAGTACATGTTCAGTATTCAATGCATGACATTGACCTTTGAATATGATAATGTTCTAAGATACCATGTCGCAAAGTCCAGGTGCTTGGTCTCCAGATGAAACCCTTAGTGTAGCAGTCAAAGGACAGAAATATTGACTGCTTTAGTATTACCTAACAATTGCACCCATTCTTCAACTTTTCTGTTTTGATTTTGCACATGTTTGTGACTGTGAAGAAAAAGAACACCTTTTTTTCTTAATGCGGTTTAAAAGGCTGAAATCTTTCAGCATCTTTCTGTCATGCCTATCTCCTTAAACATGTTTCTTGCTCTTCCTTGTATTGGCTTAAATAGAGACAAATAGACAAACTGAGACCCAGCAGAAACATTGAAAAGCTGGGAGGGAAATAGATATTGCATAAATATCATAATTGCAAATTACACAATATGGTTCAAATTACAAAATTGATCCTAAGACCCGGCTGTGAGCTCAGAACTGACCATCTTCCTGTAGTGGAGCGAGATTATTTTTAAAACAGGTCTTTTAGGACTCGTGTTAGAAATACTTGTACTGCTAGAATACATTACTGAGAGTTTACAGTTCAGTATCTCTTTTGTAGGAACCAGAAGATAACAAAACGATATCATTAAGTTCAGAGAAAGGAAACCTAGATGGAACTTATCTCCCCAAAATAAGTATGCAAGGCGTGGACAATGCTGGTAAGGGCAGGCTATTTTACTTAAAAATGTTACAAAACGAAACAGGGGTAGTTCAGAATGGTTAATGTGTAGATCAGCTTGACCTAACTTTGTTTTATATTCTTAGAACTCTCACCAAACCAAAAGCTACTGATCTCAGTCTGGAGAATTTTAATTATCCCAGAACCATAGTATCTTGGATGACAATATTGCACATTCTCACTATTCCGTGCAATTTTTACTATTGACCCCATTAGCAGCCCCATCCCTTTGACCACCATCACTCACTACAGGACTAACACCTCTTCCTGGAAGTTTGTTTCCTATCATTGCAGGAAGTACAGCAGATGGCGTATAACAAGGCTCAGCTGAAATGGAGTCCTCTTTGTATTACACTCCTGTTAAGAAAAACACCATTAGATATTTTCATAACTTCTTGACTCAGTTTGTGTATGTCCAAATCTAAGTTATTCTAATTATAATCAGAGTTTAGATTTTTTTTACATGAGGCAAATTTTCACCTAAAAGAGGGCATCGAGTGCACAACGCAGTAACATCAGGGCATTACAGCCTTCTAAAATCCAGTTCTATTGATACTAATATATTGCATGTTTAACATGAAAATAATTTCCTGTGAAATATTTTAAATATAAAGCTTGTATAAAATTGTCTTGTAATATTTTAGCATTTGATATGAATGATGAGAAAAATGTTGCATTAGAAGAAAAGATTGAGAATGCAAAGGCAGTACAGCAAGAAGGAAATCCTGATAAAGGTAAGGTACTTAGAATTATCGTATTCTTACGAGTTTCACTAAAAGATGTTGATATTTCCCATGGGAAATTTTAAAGAATCAGTAGTCACCTTATATGATACATTTTTTTTCCCCAAGTTGCACAAGATGTTTTCTGAAACAAATCTTGCTGGGTTTTTTTCTCATATCAATTAGATTAAATTTAGCGGCCCCACAAAAAGTGCATTGTGTGAAGCATGCATCACCTCAACCACTGATGACAATGCAGGCTGCACACTGCTTTTTCACTGCGATGATTCCTGTCTGCAGCCAGAAGCCCTCACTCACACTGCTCCTTGGTGTATTCAGCAATGATGACCCAATTTGCCAACTAATTTGATCTATGTAAAGCTGACCCTCAATAATTAGGGGAGTGGAGTTGGGATGGCAGAGTTAGCTGCAGAGAGTTACTCTGCCAGGGAACTTATTCTGGAAATAGTGAAGAATGGCTGGCATGGGAAGGATGCAGTTACTCGTGTTCTTAACTTCTGCATGGTGGAGAAAGTGGAAGGGAAGGGAGATGCCTTTTCTCTCAAGGTGTCAAGAGGACCACTGGGTGCATGAGAAGGTAGTAGGAACAATGAATGAGCTGCAAAAAAAAAGGAGAAAATCTGTAGATGCTGGAATCCTGCTGGAGGGTCTCAGTCCGAAAAGCCGACTGTACTCTTTTTCATAGATGCTGCCTGGCCTGGTGAGATCCACCAGCAGTTTGTGTGTGTAAAAAGGATGGGCTTTCTTCTTGGGATGCCCAATGCATTGGCATGCCTACCAAAAATAGTCTTCAATTCAATCATCATTCAAGAGTTCAACACTGGCTTGGCACAAGATTTCATTAAAAGCATGAGGCCAAATAAGTTGTTTCCTTTCGAAGTACCAACATCCAGAAATTGGCTGAAGCTCCTACAGCCTTTGACAAACCACTCCTAAGCAACACAAAACAGCTTTAGAAAGTAGAGACCATTGGAAAATCGTAGCATCAGAACAGAAATAATCAAGTAATAACTAGTCCTTAAGACACTATTGATCCCTTTAATAGTGCTGAAGATGGTGGACTTGACACATCATCTTGCTGCCAAATAAATGTGAAAGTAAGAGTGGCATTAGCTGCAGTATAATACTTCAATATGTTGGGGTTAATGCAGAACCATGTTGCACAGATTTGTGTCGTAATCTCGCATTCTTTCACAAAGAGTTCACAATGAATCCATTAGTGAGTAAAGACAACGCAAATGCCATCTTAGTGTCCCTCAGCACCCACCAAAAGAACTCTGATGATCCCAGTTTCATGTAGGGTAATTAAAAGGTTGTAAATCACTCTCTTAATACATCCAAATTTATTTCTGCTCATGTTTATAATCATTTGGATGCAGCATAGAATGTCTGAGGAGATTTCAAGAATCTTTCACCTTCTTTCTCTCATGCCTTACTAAAGAATGTCTTACTAAATTTAAGTTCAAGGTTAGAATCAGCAGGCGGATCAATACACTTACTATATGGTTAAAATCTCATTTCAATGTTGCTAAACAAGTCATACTGAACTGTTTTTAACTGTATGCATCATAATTACATAATGTTTATTTCTCCCACCCTGTATAATTTTACAGATGTGGGTCTGCATTCTTTTAGAAGAACATTTTAAAAACTAAGATTCCTAAAATAACAAAATTATAGTTTTAAAGTTTATCTTTCAATTTCTACTTTAATCTCAGTTCGAATCACTTCACTCATTAACATAAAACATAGTCATGAGTTTCTTTTTATACAAGAAAAAGTTTCAAGTTAAGTGAGGTGTTAAATTTGACAACTATTTGTGGTTGTAATTAGGGAGAAATTGTCAGCATTTTCTGTCATTACTCTGTGTAACTGACATCAACACAATTAGCTATGACAATCTCAAAACTGGAATCACCCATTTCCCTGTTTCCCAGGTTACACTGCTATGGTCTTTGCAAATGTAATCAACACAGAATCAATGATGATGTGACTTGCAACATATTATCCTCGTTATCAAAAAACATGAAAAATAATAGCACTTGTTTAATAATATTGAATGATCATATAATAAGTCTTAATTAAATAAATTCATTTGCTAACACGGACCACATTCCATCAGAGAGCATTTTAACTTTACTTTAATTCATATGTGCAAACCATGATATTGTTTTCGACACAAAGATTAAAATATGAATTCGAAATTTTGACTTTTAACTTCTCCTGACTGCCTCTGAGCATTTTCAATATGATTGGTCGATCAATCCACCTGTTTCATGTCTATTGCTGGAAAGCATAAATAATATCCAATCGAATATCAGACCAAGGTAGAGAAAACTCATATATTACAGCTCACTAAATCTTTTTGGCAGCTTTATTTAAAGTCAGTCATTTCACTGCTGATTATGAAGTCTGTTGTTCTCTGTAAAATACTTTTTAATAATTCATATCTAGCACTACCTTATTAAAACATTTTAAATTAGTACAGCCTGCAAGTTTATGGAGTAGCAGATGAGAACAAAGTTCGAAGAGTTCAAAACACAAACTACGTTTATTATCAAAGTATTTATAAATTATTCAACCTTGAGATTCATCTGCTTACAGGCAGCCACGAAACAAAAAACACAAAAGAACCCAATTAAAAAAAGATCAAAGCCCAATGCACAGTGAGAGAAATAAACATAAATCATGTAAACACAAGCAAGCAACAGCATTCAGAATGAAAGTGAGTTTGCAGACATGAAGCCTGGTGCAGCTGGAGTAGGCCCGTAACCCCAGCCTCAGTTCGTCACACAGCGTGGCAAATCGTTGTGAAGCTTGCAGGCATGAGGCCCAGAGCAGCTGGAGCAGGACACAAGCCTCAGCTTTTCCACAGAAGAAGTGTTGTTAAGTGGTACAGTTGTATTTCTTGCTTTATGATCCACCAGTAAGCTCTCACCCATCTTCAGAGGTGCCATCTTAAAGGCACAGTGTGTTACTCATACAAAGTGTGGTGGTTTAGGTCACCTGTTCCCCACCTCCAGGTTGCACTTCTATGATAAGTCACAATGCTTTAAGATAAATTCACTAATGACAGTGGCTAACATAATTGAACTTGAGATATTAATAAAATTCCATGACTTCCTTCTGTGCCCTGTGTACCCATTTTTGACTCAACCAGCTGTCTATTACAATTGAGCTGGCTGGTTTAATTACAAATTTTGAGCATTGTTGTGTGTTATCTTAAAGCCCAGGGGCAGCATGTTCCAGCTAGGGTGAAGGGTAGGCATTCCAAGTCCAGGGAGCCTTGGCTGACAAGGGAAGCCTTGTCAAGGCTCTGGTAAAGACAAGAAAGTATACATTGCAGTTATGAATTAATCCCTCAATTAATATAAAAAGTTTAAGAGCAGGGTTTAGAGGGAAATCAAGAGGTCAAAAAAGGGGTATGAGATGAGTTTGTCAAGATAATCCCTATTCTTCAATTATATTAACAGAAAAAGGCTGACTAGGGAGAGTCTAAGTCCTCTTAAAGACCTTCAGGACTTAGTTGTGGAGTCACAGGAGATGACTGATATTCTTAATGTATACTTCTCCTCAGTGTTTAGTAAGGAGAATATCATGGATGTGGAAGAAGTGAGGGTAATAAGCACTGAGGTCTTGGATCATATTCACATAACAAGGAAGGAGATATTTGCAATTTTGAAACACATTAATGGAATTGACTTTATTTCTTACATCCTTCACATACATGAGGAGTAAAAATCTTTACCTTCCGTCTCCATCTAAATGTGCCATGTGCAATTAAGGGTTCAAAGGTCAAATTTAATGTCAGAGAAATGTATACAATATACATCCAGAAATGCTTTTTCTTCACAAACTTCAAAAACAGAGAGGTGCCCCAAAGAATGAACAACAGTTAAACGTGAGAGGCCCAAGGTCCCCCCCCAGTTCCCCCCTCCCACGCATAAGCAGCAGCAAGCAATGATCCACCCTCCCCCCACTAGCAAAAAATAACGTGCATCGGTACCATCACTGAGCCCAAGCTGTGCTAAGCAATAGCAAAGACACAGACCAAGGTTACCCCAAAAGCTTCACATTTACCCACAGGTTCTCTCTCTCCCTGGTAAGGGAAAGGGAGATGTCCCCCATTTTCACAGCGAGCGGGAGACATAACAACAACCCGCTGGTTTACAATGGTAAAAGTCCGTTTCGTCACTTTTTCAAGATCGCAAAGACCTCGGGTCTTCGGGCCCGCAGCGAAGAGTTTTTCAGCCTCCACTACGACACACAGGGTCTCCTACCGTGACACCGAACCGCGATCCACCTGTCTCCAGAGCCCTGAGATCTTAGGCTTCTAAACACAATCGAGATTCTCAAGCCAAACCCTTGGCATGTCGAATAACTGTCAGTCGTGGAACCCCGAGGACAGGTCCCATTCCCACAAAGAACTGAAGCCTTGTGTAACTCCAGGTCAGGGTCTTCAAAAGAACCCTGAAAGGGAAAATTAAAGATATTAAAGGTAGAAATAGAGCTGTTTCCAAAGACGCAAGCAAAGGGGTCACCAGTAGGCGCCATCATCCCTCCTAAACTCTGCCTTCATAGTAATTTATAATAAGCAGAACAGTCAATGTAATGTAGAGTACACACAAAGCAGCATGAGTTCATCAGTCTGATGGCCTGGTGGAAGAAGCTGTCCTGGAGCCTGTTGGTCCTGGCTTTTATGCTGCGGTACCGCTTCCCGGATGGTAGCAGCTGGAATAGATTGTGGTTGGGATGGCTTGGGTCCCCAATGATCCTACAGGCCTTTTTCACACACCTGTCCTTGTAAATGTCCTGAATCATAGGAAGTTCACAACAACAGATGTGCTGGGCTGTCTGCACCACTCTCTGCAGAGACCTGCGATTAAGGGAGGTACAGTTCCCATACCAGGCAGTGATGCAGCCAGTCAGGATGCTCTCAATTGTGCCCCTGTAGAAAGTTCTTAGGATTTGGGTGTCCATACCAAACTTCCTCAACCGTCTGAGGTGAAAAAGGCGCTGTTGTGCCTTTTTCACCACACCGCTGGTGTGTACAGATCACGTGAGGTCCTCGATGATGTGGATGCCGAGGAACTTAAAGCTGTTTACCCTCTCAACCCCAGATCCATTAATGTCAATAGGGGATAGCCCACCTCCATTCTTCCTGTAATCCACAACCAGCTCCTTTGTTTTTGCGGTGTTAAGGGAGAGGTTGTTTTCTTGACTCCACTGTGTCAGAGAGATAACCTCTTCCCTGTAGGCCACCTCATTATTGTTTGAGATAAGGCCAATCAATGTTGTGTTGTCGGCAAATTTAATTAGCAGATTGGAGCTGTGGGTGACGATACAGTTATGGGTGTACAGGGAGTAAAGGAGGGGACTCAGTGAGCAGCCCTGAGGGGCTCCTGTATTGAGAGTCAGAGGGTTGGAGGTGAAGGAGCCCACTCTTACAACCTGCTAGTGATCTGACAGGAAGTCCAGGATCTAGCTGCACAAGGCAGGGTCAAGGCAAATCCCTACAACCTGACTGAATGAACCTCTGAACCTTACTGGAGGCCCTTGCAGAGATATTGCTTCATTGTTAGTCACTGGCAAAGTTCCAGAAGACTGGAAGGTGGCTAATGTTGTTCCATTGTTGAAGAAGGGTAATAAGGACAGGCCAGGTAACTACAGGCTGGTGAGCCTGACTTCAGTTGTACTGTAGGGACAAAATCTACCATCAGTGGATAGTCAAGGCCAGATCATGAATAGTTAGCATGGATTTGTGTGTCAGAGGTCATGTCTGACAAATCTTTTGGAGTTTTCTAAGAGGTAACTAAGGGAATAGATGGAAATAGGTCAGTGAATATTGTCTGTATGGACTTTAGTAGGACCTTGACAAGGTCCCACATAGCAGGCTGATCTGGAAGGTTAGGCCACATGTTTCCAGGGAAACCTTGATTCAAGGTGTGAGGTAGATTCAGAATTGGCTCCAAAAGAGGGTAATGGCTCAAGGTTGATTCTCTGGCTAAAGGCCTGTGACTAGAGGGCTGCACCAGGGATCAGTGTTGGGACCTCTCTTATTTCTTATTTATGTAAAATATTGAATACGAATGTATGATTGAAAAATTTGTGATGATACCAAATTAGGTGGTCTTGTAGATTGTGAAGCAGGTTACAGGAGATCTTAATCAGTTAGGAAGATAGGCCAAGGAACGGCAAAAGGATTTCCATGAAGATAACTGTGAGGTGATGCATTTTGGATAGTCAAACCAGGATAGAACTTATCCCGTGAATGTCAGGGCATGACTTGTGGAAGTTCAAGTGCACAGTTCACTGAAAGCAGCACGTTGACCTTCATCAGTCTGGGCATCAAGTTTAGAAGTACGGGTATTATGTTACAGTTATACAAGTCAAAGTTCAAAGTAAATTTATTGTCAAAGTACATAGAGTATATGTTACCTTGAAATTCATTTTCCTGCAGGCATGAATAGGGAAAAAGAAACACAACTGAATTTTATAAAAACTATGCATAAACAGACAAAGGCTGACAACACTAATTTGAAAAAAAAAGGACAAGTTGTACAAACAAAAATAATACTGAGAACATGAGTTGTAAAGAGCCCCTGAAAGTGTGCCTGTAGGCCGCAGTGGTGAGGTGGCATTTGGAGCATTGCGTACAGTTTTGGTCACCCTGTTCTAGCACAGACATTGTCAAGCTTGAAAGGGTATAGAAGAGATTTATGAGGATGTTGTCTGAACTGGAGTGCTGGATTATAGGGAGAGGTTGGCCACACTAGATCTTTTTTCCTCGGTGCATAGGAAAATGGGAGGTGACCTCATAAAAGTTAATAAAATCATGAGGATAAGGTGGTTGGTCATAGTCTTTTACCCAGGGATGGGCAGTCCAAAGCTAGAGGCACAGACACAAGAGGGGAGAGGTTTAGAAGAGACCTGAAAAGTAACTTCTTTACACAGAGTGGAGTGAGCACCTGGAATAAGCTGGTAGAGGAAGCAGTTGAGGCAAATACAATTACAACTTTGAAGAGATCTTTAGAAAGGTACATGGATGGAAGGGTTTGGAGGATTATGGCCAAATGTGGACAACTGGGACTAACAGGGATCCTGAAAAGTTTGCTAAGATTGGGCATGACATAGAAACGTAGAACATAGAAAACAATTCAGGCCTATCGGCCCACAAAGCTGTGCTGAACATGTCCTTACCTTAGAAATTAACTAAGGTTACCCATAGGCCTCTATTTTTCTAAGCTTCATGTACCTATCCAGGAGTCTCTTAAAAGACCCTATCGTATCTGCCTCCACCACCATCGCCGGCAGCCCATTCCAAGCACTCACCACTCTCGGAGTAAAAAACTTACTCCTGACATCTCCTCTGTACCTACTCCCCAGCACCTTAAAACTGTGCCCTCTTGTGCTAGCCTTTTCAGCCCTGGGAAAAAGCCTCTGACTATCCACACGATCAATGCCTTTCATCATCTTATACACCTCTATCAGGTCACCTCTCATCCTCCGTCGCTCCAAGGAGAAAAGGCCGAGTTCACTCAGCCTTTGACATCTAAAACTTTGACAAACTGCTATGGATGTGTGGTGGAGTGTATACTGACCAGTTGTATCACAGCCTGGTATGGAAACACTAATGCCTTTTGGAATCGAGCTCTGAACCTAGCATTTTCTGAACCTAGTACAACCTAGCATTTTTGCAGTGTGAACTGAAGTCTTGAAGGTGCAGGAAAGTTGTGGCATGACGTGTACGGGCTAAATTGAGGTGGTGGGCCTGGGCCCAAGAGAGGGGAACAAGCCAATGTTTGGCTGCTGGAGTGGACTTGGAAGTAATTCGAAGTGGCAGAATTAAGGCAAGGCACAGTTGAGGTGGCGGGCCCGAGGCCCGAGAGTAAGGAGTGAGCTGTGCTTTGACCAATTTAAGTAACAGGCTAAATTGGAAAGGTCAGGTCTGGGCCAAATCAAGGGGGTGGGTTCCAGGCCCAAAAGTGTATCACAGCTGCATGGCCTATGTCCAAGTGCAAGGAAAGACCGTTGCCTGGCCGATTTAAGTGCTGGGCCAGACTGAAAAATTCAGAGTGAGGGCCAGGATGGTGTTCAGCTCACTGCTCCTCAAGGTTTACTCATCTCTGTGCTGAACTGAGGCTGCGGCCTGCAACTAACAAGCTCCTGAATCAGCTCTGACTGGTTTCATGGCTGTGAACTCACTTTCTTGAACTTCAGTTCTGAATGTTATTTGCTTACTTTATTCTATGCACTATTTGTTTTTTTTCTGCACATTGGGTGTTTGGCCATCTTTTTTAATGGGTTCTCTTGGGTTTGGTGGATGCCTGTAAATAGACAAGCCTCAAGTTTGTATATAGTATACATACTGGATAAGAAAGGTACTTCGAACTTTGAACTTTGGAAAATCCAATGAAAAGAAGTGGATACAGCCCAGTCCATCACAGGTAAAGCCCTCCCACCATTGAGCACATCTACATGGAGTGCTGTCATAGGAAAGTCCATTTGCAGGGATCCCACATTCCAGGCCATGTTCTCATCTCACCGCTGCAGTCAGGAAGAAGGTACAGGAACCTCAGGACCCACACCACCAGATTCAGGAACAGTTATTACCCCTCAACCATCAGGCTCTTATTATCCCCTTGGGCTCTTCATTCAACTTCACTTGCCCCATCACTGAACTGTCCCATAAACTATAGGCTCACTTTCAAGGACATTTCATCTCCTGTTCTTGATATTTTTGTTGGTTATTTATTTATTATTATTCCTTTTTCCTTTTGTATTTGCCCAGTTTGTTGCCTTTTGCAAATTGCTTGCTTGTCTGTCCTATTGGATGTGATCTTTCATTGACTCTATTATGGTTCTTGGATTCTGAGTATGCCTGCAAGAAAATGTATCACAGGATTGTATGTGGTGAAATATACGTACTTTGATAATAAATTTACTTTGAACTTTGATCAAGTTGTTGGCATGGACCAGTTGGGCCAAAGGGCCAGTCTCTGTGCTGTATAACTGTATGACTCTGTGACAGTAAAATGACCAGACACTGTAAAAATTCATTTCATTTTTGACCCTTATTATCAGCAGAGCAGGATATTTTCATTCTGTCATGGTGAGTTAGAACCAAACTAAACAATGATGGTAACATTCAACACATCCAAAATATCTTACTCAGACTTTTAAAAATTGCTAGAAATTTCTGTAAGTATTTTATGATATCCATTTCATGCTGAATAACTGTCTTATGTTTTTTTCTATAGTACCAATAGCACAGCTTGTACAGGAAGAAGAAAAACAAATGGGCTCAGTAGCTGGGAAAACCTACCACCGTTATATCATGGCAGGGGGAGGTAAGAAGAACGATGAGTACAGTTTTACATTATACTCTTTCCAGAAGGTTATGTTCTACAGTATTTCAGTTTTCACTTATTGATAACTTATTCTTAAAGTAATCAATGACTTAGTTAAACTTATCAAAGTCATTTATAACTTTGAACTAAATGATTGTCATCTACCATTAAAAACATAACAACCATTTTGTTTAAAGTTTCTTAATTTAGAACTACTTAGATAATGAAGGGCTTTGAAGGAGTACGTTTCCAATCATTTCTAATTGTGCAAAGGATCCAAAACATGAGAAAATATATTACTCATTACTACTAAGTTATTTTAAAATCCCTCCAGTGTTGCAGCAAGACTTGTTACCATAGTTCAAATCCTTGTCAAGCACTGATAAACTTGGTGCCTGGACTGTTTCAAAGTCACATCAGCTCTTTTCAAGTAGTCCAAAACTGGACAGAGAGTTTTTTTCTCAGGACTGCAACCAGTGAAAGATCTGCTGTTGGATGCTTGACATATGCTTCAAGATTCCCAGAGCTGGCTATTTTTTTGTTTTAGAGAACTGAAAACAAAATCAATCATTGCATTTCTCCAATAAACAAATAACAGCAGACATATCTTTCATGTCACTTGTACAGGATAAGGAAAGATTTGTATCTAGAGTCAAACTTCCCTACTAGAGGCATTGTTCTTACTTCACAGTTATCGCCCTGTCAATAACTTAGTTTTTTTTTGTACAATCAAATGACAAAAGAGGGAAGTTTATTTTTGTGTAGATGTTTTCCTTTTGAATTTCCCAACTTCAGGTATTTTTATACATTGAATGCTGTGTTGATATTCCCCAAAGTCACTTTAGACCCCCAATCTATGCTTGTGTTCAACCATAATGATCCACCAGAATGATTTGCAGAAGTTATTTATGAAATATCAAACACTATCACCATATATTATATTTTAGAGATAAAAAAATAAACCAGTAATTGCAGACTCATTGATGGAAATGCATATTTTCATTTTAATTTAGTTTAATTACTATTGCTGCTTGCCTGAGCTTTATAAATTGAAATTTCTTTTCAGATAACCCATTGAATTTAATTTATTTTCCAGGATATGTTTTCTTCCTATTTGTTCTCTTCCTGTTCATCCTTATGATTGGCTGTACAACTTTCAATGCATGGTGGTTAAGTTATTGGATATCAGAGGGATCCGGGGTAAGTTCCTCTGTATAAAATCAATGCAAGCATTCATCTGTAAAGTTATGAAAAAATCATCATAAAAGAATCATATAAATCTTCATATAAATATATTGAAAGTGTGTATATCTATATATAAAAATAGCCTTTGCATGGATAGAGCATTGAATGGTGAAAAATTAAAACTCCCCTATGACTGCAGTGATAGTGGACCCCATGGGAGCGATTTTTCAATACTCAGCAAATTTCTGGAGGGTAACAGTACATTGGAAAACAGCCAATGTGACCACCTTAGAAAGAGAAGTGTCAGGCTTACACAGTGAGGCATTTCCTCGTCTCCACCCAGCTAAAAGGAGCCACCTGCCATTCGTTGCCAACTCATCACCTGCAGCCTATTTAAACACAGCTCACATCTACAGTCCTTGTTCACCCAACCAGCCAGCCCCAAGAAATTGATCCTAGCCTTTGTTATCCTGGTGTGTGACGTATCCATTTCTCTCTTGTTTCATGGTCGCTCATGGCTTGTTATTTTGCAGTTTAATTTTAAAGTGATTGCTCACTGTAAAATCTTCTCCACTGCTCTGCATTTGGGTCAACCTTCCTCTACATTTTCTGACAGAACCAGCAACTGATTCAGCAGAGTTTTCTCACCTAAATTTAGTCATCTGCCAACACAAGAACTCATCCAAAAGCAGTAGTAAAAGTTATTATCAGAGTATATGCATGCAACCACATACAACCCTGAGATTCTCTTTCCTGTTGGTATACTTAACAAACCTATGGATTAGTAACTCTAAACAGGATCAATCAACAACAAACTGTGTAAATGCAAATTTAAGTAAATAGCAATAAATAATGAGAGCATGAAATAACAAGAAAAAGAGTCTTTAAAGTGGGATCATCAATTATGGAAACCCCAGAAACAGAATGAGCGTAGTTATCCCTTTTGTTCAAGAGCCTGATGGTTGAGGGGTACTAACTGTTCTCGAACCTGGTGGTGAGAGTCCAGAGGCTCTTCTACCTTCTGCCTGATGACAGCAGTGAAAAAAGAGCACAGCCTGTGTGGTGAGGATCTTTGATGATGAATGCTTCTTTTCTATGGCAATGCTTTATGTAGATGTTTTCAATGGTTGGGACGGCTTTACCAATGACCAAATCCACTACTTTTTGTAGGATTTTCTGCTCAAAGGCATTGGTATTCCCATACCAGGCCATAATCCAGCCAGTTAGCACTCTTTCCACCACACATCTATAGAAGTTTGGAGGAACTGCATTAGTGTAGATCAATAACTGTCTGTCACACAGAAAACAGAGATTTGGAATAAAGAATCCCTGTCTTGGTTGGGAGGATGTAATTAGTGGAGTATCACAGGGAACAGTTCATGCCTCTCTAAGTTTACAATTTACAGTACTGGAAGAGGGAATGAAATGTGAGGTTTCCAAGTTCACTGATGATATGAAAATAGATGTAGGAGAGTATATGATAAAGTCATTGGGATATAGGTACTTCCAGTGACTAGGCAAAAACCTGGCAAAAACGGTTTAAAGCAGGGACGTGTGAGGTAACACAGGAACATAGAAAACATAGAAACATAGAAAACCTACAGCACAATACAGGCCCTTCGGCCCACAAAACTGTCCCGGACAGGTCCCTACCTTAGAACTACCTAGGCTTTACCCATAGCCCTCTATTTTTCTAAGCTCCATGTAGCCATCCAGGAGTCTCCTAAAAGACCCTATCGTTTCCGCCTCCACCACCGTTGCCAGCAGCCTATTCCATGCACTCACCGCTCTCTGTGTAAAAAAATTTACCCCTGACATCTCCTCTGTACCTACTTCCAAGCACCTAAAAACTATGACCTCTTGTACTAGCCATTTCAGCCCTGGGGAAAAGCCTCTGACTATCCACACAATCAATGCATCTCATTATCTTGAACACCTTTATCAGGTCACCTCTCATCCTCTGTCATTCCAAGGAGAAAAGGCTGAGTTCACTCAACCTATTCTCATAATGCATGCTCCCCAATCCAGGCAACATCCTTGTATATCTCCTCTGCACCCTTTCGATAGTTTCCAAGTCCTTCCTGTAGTGAGGCGACCAGATTTGAGCACAGTATTCCAAGTGGGATCTGAGCAGGATCATATATAGCTGTAACATTACCTCTCAGCTCTAAAACTCAAGACCCCAAGATCCCTCTGATCCTCCACACTGCCAAGAGTCTTACCATTAATGCTATATTCTGACATCATATTTGACCTACCAAAATGAACCACCTCACACTTATCTGGATTAAACTCCATCTGCCACTTCTCGGCCCAGTCTTGCATCCTATCAATGTACTGTTGTAACCTCTCCACACTATCCACAACACCCCCAACCTTTGTGTCATCAGCAAATTTACTAACCCATCCCTCCACTTCCTCATCCAGGTCATTTATAAAAATCACAAAAAGTAGGGGTCCCAGAACAGATCCCTGAGGCACAACACTGGTTACTGACGTCCATGCAGAATATAACCCATCTACAACCACTCTTTGCCTTCTGTGGGCAAGCCAGTCTGGATCCACAAAGCAATGTCCTGTTGGATCCCATGCCTCCTTACTTTCTTGCAGTAAGCCTTGCAAGGGGTACCTTATCAAATGCCTTGCTAAAATCCATATACACTACATCTACGGCTCTACCCTCATCAATGTGTTTTGTCTCATCCTCAAAAAATTCAGTCAGGCTTGTAAGGCACGACCTGCCTTTGACAAAGTCATGCTGACTATTCCTAATCATATAATGTCTCTCTAAATGTTCATAAGTCCTGCCTCTCAGGATCTTCTCCATCAACTTACCAACCACTGAAGTAAGACTCACTGGCCTATAATTTCCTGGGCTATCCCTACTCCCTTTCTTGAATAAGGGAACAACATCTGCAACTCTCCAATCCTCTGGAACCTCTCCCATCCTCATTGATGATGCAAAGTTCATTGCCGGAGGCTCAGCAATCTCCTCCCTCGCTTCCCACAGTAGCCTGGGGTACATCCCGTCCAGTCCCAGTGACTTATCCAAATTGATGCTTTCCAAAACATCCAGCACATCCTCTTCCTTAATATCTACATGCTCTAGCTTTTTAGTCCATTGCAAGTCATCCCTACAATCGGCAAGATCCTTTTCCATAGTGAAAACTGAAGTAATGTATTCATTAAGTACCTCCGCTATTTCCTCTGGTTCCATTCACACTTCTCCACTGTCACACTTGATTGGTCCTATTCTCTCACATCTTATCCTCTTGCTCTTCACATACTTGTAGAATGCCTTGGGGTTTTCCTTAATCCTATCCACCAACGCCTTCTAATGGCCCCTTCTGGCTCTCCTAATTTCATTCTTAAGCTCCTTCCTGCTAACCAGATAATCTTCTAGATTCCTATCTTTATCTAGTTTTTTGAACCTTTCGTAAGCACTTCTTTTCTTCTTGACTAGATTTACAACAGCTTTTGTACACCACGGATCTTGTACCCTACCATCCTTTCCCTGTCTCATTGGAACTTACCTACTCAGAACCCCATGCAGATATCCCCTGAACACTTGCCACATTTCTTCTGAACATTTCTCTGAGAACATCTGTTTCCAATTTATGCTTCCAAGTTCCTGCCTGATAGCCTCATATATCCCCTTACTCCAATTAAGTGTTTCCCTAACTTGTCTGTTCCTATGCCTCTCCAATGCTATAATATAGAATTGTGACCACTATCTCCAAAATGCTCTCCCAATGAGAGACCTGACACCTGACCCAGTTCATTTCCCAATACCAGATCAAGAACAGCCTCTCCTCTTGTAGGCTTATCTACATATTGTGTCAAGAAACTTTCTTGAAAACACCTAACAAACTTCACCCCATCTAAACCACTCACTCTAGGGAGATGCCAATCAATATTTGGGAAATTAAAATCTCCCACCACAACATCCCTGTTATTATTGCTTCTTTCCAGAATCTGTCTCTCTATCTGCTCTTCGATGTCCCTGTTACTGGTGGGTGGTCTATAAAAAACACCCAGTAGAGTTATTAACCCCTTCCTATTTCTAACTTCAACCTACAGAGACTCCGTAGGCAACCACTCCATGATTTCTTCCTTTTCTGCAGCCGTGACACTATCTCTGATCAACAGTGCCACACCCTCACCTCTTCTGCCTCCCTCCCTGTCCTTTCTGAAACATCTAAAGCCTGGCACTTGAAGTAGCCATCCCTGCCCCTGCACCATCCAAGTTTCTGTAGTGGCCACAACATCATAGCTCCAAGCGCTGATCCACACTCTAAGCTCATACGCTTTATTCATAATACTTCTCGCATTAAAATAGACACATCTCAAACCATTGGTCTCAGCGCGTCCCTTCTCTATCACCTGCCTTTCCTCCCTCTCGCACTGTCTCCAAGCTTTCTCTGTTTGTGAGCCAACCTCCCTTTCCTCCATCATTTCAGTTCGGTTTCCACCCCCCAGCAATTCTAATTTAAACTCTGCCCAATATCCTTAGCAAACCTTCCTGCCAGCATATTGGTCCCCCTGGGATTCAAGTGCAACCCGTCCTTTTTGTACAGGTCACACCTGCCCAGAAGAGGTCCCAATGATCCAGAAATCTGAATCCCTGCCCCCTGCTCCAATCCCTCAGCCACACATTTATCCTCCACCTCATTCTATTCCTTTACTCATTGTCACGTGGCACAGGCAGTAATCCCGAGATTACTACCTTTGCGGTCCTGCTTCTCAACTTCTTTCCTAACTCCCTGTAGTCTGCTTTCAGGACCTCCTCCCTTTTCCTACCTATGTCATTGGTACCAATATGTACCATGACCTCTGGCTGTTCTCCCTCCCGCTTCAAGGTATTATGGACACGATCAGAAACATCCTGGACCCTGGCACCTGGGAGGCAAACTACCATCCGCATTTCTTTCCTGCATCCACAGAATCACCTATCCGACCCCCTAACTATGGAGTCCCCTATCACTGCTGCCATCTTCTTCCTTTCCCTACCCTTCTGAGCCACAGGGCCAGACTTTGTGCCAGAGGCACAGCCAGTGCTGCTTCCCCCAAGTAGGCCGCCCCCCCCCCCCAACAGTACTCAAACAGGAGTACTTATTGTTAAGGGGGACAACCACTTGTGTACTCTCTAGCACCTGCTTCTTGTCCTTTCCTCTCCTGACTGTTACCCACTTGTCTGTCTCCTGTGGTCCTGGGGTGACTACCTACTTATAGCTCCTCTCTATCACCTCCTCACTCTCCCTGACCAGACAAAGGTCATCGAGCTGCAGCTCCAGTTCCCTAACATGGTCCCTAAGGAGCTGCAACTTGGACACTCCTGGTGCAGATGCAGTCGTCTGGGAGGCCGGGAGTCTCCAGGATCTCCCACATAACACCATGCACAGAAAACTGACCTCAAACACATACCTTGTCTGTATTCTAAACAGATAACCTACCTGGCCTCAACTCTTTATCGCTGAAGTCCCGTTGAGCCAAAGCCATCCTACTCTGTCTCCCTCTACTCTGTCGCCCGCTCCCCTGATGCCCACTCTGTAAATCCGTCTTCCTTTTAAACTCTTCCCGCTGTTCTCACTGGCCGACCTCCACACGCTTGCGCAGTCGTGCCCCGTTCAAACCGCTGAAGGAATATCCTGGGTAAGATAAATCAACAGGGTTATCATTATCTAAATAGAGAGGGTCTGTAAACAAAATTCAGAGTGTGCCAGATATTCTAATGCATGAATCACAAAAAGTGAGCAGGCATGAGAGTGTTCGACTATTAAAATAGACGAGACAATTTGGGTCTATATTCCCTGGAGATTAGAGAATGAAGGATGACCTCATTCAGACAAGCAAGATCCCAAGAGTACTTGACAGGGTAGATGCTGAGATGTTTTCAGCAATGGGGGAGTTGTGAACAATGAATCATAGCTCCAAGCAAGAGCTGGTCATTTAAAATTCAGGTTTATAGCAATTGCTTCTCTCCCATAGACAGTGAATCGCTGGCATTCTCTTCCCCAAAGGTGGTGGAGGTCAGATAATAAAATGCATTTAAGATGGAGGAATTGAGGATTATGGGGAACTGACATAGAAGAGATGTTGTGACCAGCATAGATCAAGTACGATCATATTGAATGACGGGGCAGGCTCGAAGCTCTTGGTGTTTTATTGTGTTATAATTTTGTTCACTGCAGGATAGCAAATTATTTTCTATTATGCATCTGCTATAATATATCTGCAATTTCCCACTGTTAGAAGATAATATAATGGTAAATATCTGAAAAAAAAAAGTTCTGCAGTACTCTGGAAGAATTATTTTCCACTCCCATCTTCCTTTTCTCTGCACTGTACATAACCCATTTAAGGACATGAACAATGCTTAAACTTTGTACCACTGATTGAACAGGATTATTTGGAATTATTTAAAGAATTTCACTGTTTAGGAAGTATCTTTGCATCTGTAATTTCCACTAAAATATTTGGCATATGGTGTGCAGTTCTGGTCACCCACCTACAGGAAAACATCAATAATTTTGAAACAGTGCAGAAAAAGATTACAAAGTTGTTGTGGAATTTGAGGGCTTGCATCACAGGGAAAGGTTGTATAGATTAGGACATTATTCCCTGGAGCGCAGGAGAATGAGGATAGATCTTATAGAGGTATACAAAATTATGAGGGGTATAGATAGTCCATAATACCATAAGATATAGGAGCAGAATTAGGCCATTTGGCCCGCCATTTCATCATGACTGATCCAATTTACCTCTCAGCCCCAATCTCTTGCCTTTTCCCTGTATCCCTTCATGCCCTGACCAATGAAAAATCTATCAACCTCTGCCTTAAATGCGCATGAAGACTTTGCCTCCACAACTGCCTGTGGCAAAGTATTCCACTGATTCAGCACTCTCTGGCTAAAGCAATTTCTCCTCATCTCCATTCTAAAAGGATGTCTCTCTATTCTGAGGCTATGTCCTCTGCTCTTAGACTCCCCCACCATTGGAAACATCCTCTCCATATCCACTGTATCAAGGCCTTTCACTATTCAACCGGCTTCATTCCTCCAAATTCTAGTGACTGCAGGCTGGAGCCATCAACCACTCTTCATATGACAAGCCATTCAATCCTGGAATCATTTTCGTGAACCTCCTTTGAACCCTCTCCAGTTTCAGCACATCCTTTCTAAGATAAGGAGCTCAAACCTGCTCACAATACTCCAAGTGAGGCCTCACCAGTGCTTTATAAAGTTTCAACATTACATCCTTGCTTTTATATTCTCGTCCTCTTGAAATGAATTCTAACATTGCATTTGTCTTCGTCACCACAGATCTCAACCTGCAAATTAACCTTTAAGGAAACCTGCACAAGGACTCCCAAGTCCTTTTGTACCTCAGGTTTTTGTATTTTCTCTCAATTTAGAAAATTGACAACCCTTTAATTTATTCCACCAAAGTGCATGACCATACACTTCCTGATACTATATTCCATCTACCATTTCTTTGCCCATTCACCTACTCTGTCTAAGTACCACCCCTCCACCTAGCTTCATATCATCTGTAAACTTTGCAACAAAGCCATCAATTCCATTATCCAAATCATCGACATATAACATAAAAAGCAGTGGTCCCAACACAGGCCCCTGTGAAATAGCACTAGTCACCTGAAGCCAGTCAGAAAAGGCTCCCTTTACTTCCACTCTTTGCCCCCTGCCAATTAGACACTGCTTTATCCATGCTAGAATCTTTCCTGTAATACCATGGGCTCGTAGCTTGTTTAGTAGCCTTATGCGTGGCGTCTTGTCAAATGCCTTCTGACTATTCAAGTATGCGACATCAACCAATTCTTCTTTGTCTATCCTGTTTGTTACTTCAAAGAATTCCAACAGATTTGTCAGGCAAGGTTTTTCCTTGAGGAAACCATGCTGACTATGGCCTATTTTATCATGTTCTTCCAAGTACCCTGAGACCTCATCCTTAATAATAGATTCCAACATTTTCCCACTGAGGCCAGACTAACTGGCCTTTAGTCTCCTTTCTTCTGTTTCTCTCCCTTTTGGAAGAGTGGAGTGACATTTGCATTTTTCCAGTCTTTCAGAATGATTTCAGGCTCTAGTGATTCTTGAAAGATCATTACTAATGCCTCCACGATCTCATCAGTCAACTCTTTCAGAATTCTGGTCCAGGTGACTTATCAACCTTCAGACCTTTCAGTTTCTGAAGAACCTTCTCTCTAGTTATGGTAACTTCACACACTTCATGCCCCCTGACACCTGGAACTTCCACCATACAGCTGGTGTCTTCTACAGTGAAGACTGATGCAAAATACTTATTTCATTGTCCCCCATTACTGGTTCTCCAGCATTGTTTCCAACGGTCAGATATCCACTCTTCACCCTTGACTCTCTTTTGCACTTTATATATCTGAAGAAACTTTTGCTATTCTCTTTAATATTATTGGCTAGCTTAATTTTGTATTCCATCTTTACCTTATTAATGACTTTATTAGTTGCCTTCTGTTGGTTTTTAAAAACTTCCCAATCCTCTAAATTCCCACTAATTTTTGCTCTATTATATGCCCTCTTTTTGGCTTTTATGTTGGCTTTGACTTCTCTTGCTAGCCATGGTTGTGTCATCTTTCCTTTAGAATATATCTTCCTTTTTGGGATGTATATATCCTGTGCCTTCTGAATTGCTTCCAGAAATTCCAGCGATTGTTGTTCTGTCACCATCCCTGCCAGTGTTCTTTTACAATCAATTCTGCCCAACTCCTCTCTCATGCCTCTGTAATTCGCCTTTACTCCACTGTAATACTGACGTATCTGACTTTAGCTTCTTCTTCTCAAATTTCAGGGTGAATTTGATCATCTTATGATCACCTACCCTTAAGGATTCCTTTACCTTAAGGTCTCTAATCAATACTGGTTCATTGCACAACACTCAATCCAGAATAGCTGATCCCCTAGTGGGCTCAACCACAAGCACCCTAGAAATTCCCCTTCCTGTAATCCACCACCAATCTGAATTTCCCAATCTTCCTGCATATTGAAATCCCATGTCACTATTCTAACATTACCCTTTCGGCAGGCATTTTCCATCACCCATCGTAATTTGTAGACCACATCCTTACAACTGCTTGGGGTCTGTATACATCTCCCATCAAGGTCTTTTTACCCTTGCAGTTCCTCAGCTCTATCCATAACGATTCAACATCTTCCAACCCTATGTCACCTCTTTCTAATGATTTGATTTCATACTTACCAACAGAGTAATGCTGCCCCCTCTGCCTTCCTGCCTTTTGATACAACATGTATCCTTGGACATTAAGCTCCCAGCTATAATCTTTCAGCCATGATTTCATGATGCCTACAACAGCATACCTGCCAATCTGCAACTGCGCTACAAGTTCATCTATCTTATCCCGTATACTCTGCACATTCAGATACAACACCTTCAGTCCTGTATTCACCCTTTTCCACTTTGTCTGCCTTTTACATTGCAACTTATCCTGTTGACTGCAATTTTGCCCTATCAACAGCCTCTCATCACTACACACTGCCTCTGTTTATGTACATGGACCACGACTTCTGGATGTTCACCCTCCAACTTATGAATGCTGAGGATTTGATCTGAGATATCCCAGACCGTGGCACCTAGGAGGAAACATACCATATGGGAATCTCGTTCTTGCCCAAAAAACCTCCTGTCTGTTCCCCTAACTAACAGATCCCCTATCGCCAGAGCATGTCTCTTCTCCCTATCTTCCCTTCTGAGTCACAGAGTTAGATTTAGTGCCAGAGACCCAACCACTGTGACTGATGCACCATCAATAACTCACGCTGAGACTTAGGAAGCGAGATATCGGCTTTTATTGACTGGAAGAATAAACAACGCTACATCCTGGGGAAAATGAGGGAGAGCAGCAGCCCACAGTCGCCTTTATACAGGGGTCTGTGGGAGGAGCCACAGGAGCAGTCAGCAGGGTCTGTGGGAGGAGCCACAGGAGCAGTCAGACAGGTATATCTAGTTCACCACAGTGACGTTCCTCTGTTAGGTCATCCCCCCGACAGTATTCAATGTTATATAACTGTTATTGGGGGGATGGCCTGATGCAGCGTCAATAACTCTAGGAGACTGGAAGTGAACAATAGGCTTTTATTAACAGTAAAAAGGGAGCACGACCATGTTGAAGACTGAGGGAGGAGCAGTGCCCTAATCGCCTTTATACAGGGGTCTGTGGGAGGAGCCACAGGAGCAGTCAGCAGAGGGGCATGTCCATGCAGGTATACATAGTTTACCACACGGCCATAGGGTCACTCTGCACTGGCTCCTTCATCCCTTTCCCCTTCCTGACTGTCACCCATTTTCCTGTGTCTTGCACCTTGGGTAAAACTACCTCTCTATGTGTCCTGTCTATCACCCCTTCAGCCTCCCAAATGATCCGGAGTTCATCCAGTTCCAGCTCCAACTCCTTAACATGGTTTGTTAGCTGCATGTGGATGCACTTCTCGCAGTTCTAGTGGTCAGGGACAGTGGAAGTCCCCCTGCCTTCCCACATCCTGCAAGAGGAGCATTTCACTAACCTACCTGGCATCTCTACTGTCCTAGCTGAGCAGATATAAAGAAAAAAAGAAAAAAAACTAGAGCTTTTTTTCCTTTGCTTTCTCTGAGTGAAGCCTCTCTTCTCTGAAGCCTCGAAGAGCTAATGCCTTAAGATCACGACACTGACTCTGTCCACTCAGATGACAGCCATTGTGCTTGCTCCTGCCTTTCTTTAATTTTCTCTTACCAATCAATCCCAAACGGCAATTAGCATCTGGTCAAAGGTCCATTATGCTGCCGCAACCCGCTCCTGCCTTTTATCCTTAGACAGCGGACTGATTGAAGTGAAGATAGGGTAAATACATGAAGACCTTCCCCCCTCAGGTTGGTGGAGACAACATCTAAATGTGATAGTTTTAGGGTGAAAGGTGGAATATTTATAAAGAATCTGGGGGGGACATTTTCATTTAAAGTATGAGTGTGGAACAAGCTGCTAATGAAAATGATAGATGTGGGTTCAATTGTAACATTTAAGGAAGGTTGATAGGTTCATGGAAGAGAGGAGTATGGACACCTGTGGACTTGGTGCAAGGAGATAGTACCAGGCAGAAGACCAGCTTAGCTCAGACCAAATGGGCCAAAGAGCTGCAGAACTCTCCGACTCTATTCTGTGAATTTTACTTTAAACAATATAGAGCCAAAAAGATCCAGCCAACATATTAATTGAATAACTTTATTGGAAAACACAGAAATTTCATTTCTGCTTGTTGTACTAAAACTAGTTATTCTCCTAAAATTAAATGTATTTGTAAAGTATGGGATTTCATCTTTGTATAGCAATAACACAAGAATGTACTTTCACTGTATCTTCTGTACAGTAAATTGATTAAACAATTGATCCCATGAAAAGCATAAGAAGGTTAAACCATTCCACTGCTCTGCCTTATTAGCGAATAGCAGATGAACTATCCACAAATTGTAGATTATTAACAGGGCACTTACTAACAACAGAGGCTGAACTCTGTCATGACCTATGTATAACAAGATGTGATGTTATTGTAGCCACCCTTCTTCCTCCTGCCCCACCACATAGGGGTAGAAAAAACTCAACCTTTCTTTCTTCTTAGAGGCTGCTAAAATCCAGATAAAGCTTCTCCCTCACTAAAGTATTTTTGTGGAGGAAACAACATTTCTGATATTATGTCCTTGTTGCTTATCTGTAACTCCCACTTTAAATATGAAGACTATGAATTATCAGGGGGCATAAACAGAAAGGTATTTTAAAGATATATTGGAATGGGAATAAGACCATTATGGGGACACACCTGACAAAACATGAGGCACTGATGGGGAAATGGAGGATGGATTAAATCATTAAATTGCTTTCTTTTTGCTTCGGTATTTATTGGAACCACCGAGCATGTAGACATGATATTGCTTGGTGAATAATGAAACGATAAAAGTCTTCAAAATCATGGGAAGAGTACGTGAGCCAATGTTCGTAAGTCGGGGGTCTGCCAGGCAAGAGTCCCTACTTGCATTCAGTCCACTATGTTGTTCACATGCCCAGCACAACACTCCCCAGACAGGTACTTTATTCTGAGCTATGTCCTAGACAGAAATAAACATTCAAGCATATAATCAAATCTCCATTGCAGAGGTCTAGTGTCCCTACTACCTGCTGGGAAGTTCAAGCTCGTGACATTCACGGTCAAGAAGTATTTGGGATGGTATTGAGAACCTTGTGGCTATGTATCAGGACCACACGGAAGACATGTGTAATAAACATATTTTGAATCAGGGTCAGAATCAGGTTTATTACTACTGACAGTATGTTGTGAAATGTGCTGCTTTATGGCTGCAGTACAGGGCAATACATGAAATATACTATAAATTCCAATAAGAAATTTGTATAAAAATTAGTGAGGTGGTGCTCACTGACTGTTCATAAATTTGATGGCAGAGGAGAATAAGCTGTCCTAAAGTGTTGAGTATGTGTTTTCAGGCTCCTGAACCTCCTCTCTGATGGTAGTAATGAGAAGAAGGCATGTCCTGCGTGGTGGGGGCCTTCGTGATGGATGCCGCATTTTGAGGCATTGTCTTTTGAAGATGCCCTCAGAAGTGCATAGGCTAAGCTCATGATGGAGTTGGCTGAAATTACAACCCTCTGCAGCTTCTTCCAATCCTGTGCAGATGGCGATGCCATGAGCCACAGCTGTCTCCAACTGTGATTTGCATGATAGGTAGAAATACAAATGAGATACATGTAATTTAAGAATAGGAATAGAAACATTTCCTGGAATATTCGAGCGGTCTTAATAGCAGTGGGAGGAAGAATTATGGAATCATTTTTGAGTGAGAGAAAAATGTTCAGAAGCAGAAGTTAGAATAATAAGGAGTCAGTATCTATCTATCTATCTATCTATTTCAAATGGGAAAATCTGTTTGACCGAAATTATTGAATTTTTGAACAGGTAATAAAAGAAGCAGAAATGGCTCCTATAAGTTAAGAGGAGATGCATTCACAGTTAGCAACAATGATTTGAGTCTGGACTCAAAAACATGGGACATAACCTTGTAACCAGCTGAGGGCTAGTCAATACATGACAGAAACAAATAAGATGAATATACCATATTGCAAAATGGCCAAGTAATTGACAAGTGAAGTTAAATACAGATAAGCGTAAGGTGCTCTGTTTTGGTGGGAAGAATAGGGAGACTGCATTACCTGGAACATACGAGTCTGGGCAAGGAATGGGAACAAAAAGATGTTGGGAATACATATGATGTACACCAGTTACTCAAATTTGCACCACATGAGGAAAACCATGAAAAGCTTCTGGGGTTACTTCCAGAAGGGCAGAATTGAAAAGTAAATTAGTTTTGCAGCTTATTTAAATGGTTAAAAATTTTCTTCTTGGCTGCCTGATACAAGAATGGATTCAAGATAGCAGCAACTCTTGGGAACTCGATGACAACCAATGCCCTGCTACTCATTTATTCCTTTTTGATCCAGTTTGTCGAGGGGAGTTGACTATAAAGCCCCATAAATAGGTTTGCAGAAATATCCATTTCTTCATTTTCAGTACTCATAAAATGTGATACAAAATGTGATGCAATTTAATGCATTTAAGTGTGTGAAATTGTACCAATGATTGCAGGAATGAAGAGAGCCAATATAAATTACATTGTGCAATACAGTCATAGAGCGCTATAGCACAGAAACAGGTCCTTTGGCTCATCTAGTCCATGCCACAATGCTAAAAAAGAACTACAGGAACCAAGTTATCCTGGAGTGCATGTACACAAATCTGTGAAAGTGGAGGCAGGTCAAGGTGTTCAAAAAACATATGGAATCTACAGCTCAATCAGCAGAGACACAAGCTGCTAAAAGCATGGACCTACTTTTAAACTTGAGATATTTCCCTCTATAGTATTAGGAAGAAAACAGGGGCATGGATCTGATTAGTATATACAGTGGGCACTTTATTAGGCACATCTATATACCTGCTCATTAATGCCAATATCTATTCAGCCAATCACGTGCCAGCGACCCGTGCGTAAAAGCATGCAGACATGGTCAAGAGGTTCAATTGTTGTTCAGAATAGGAAAGAAATGTGAACTAAGTGACTTTGACTTTGGAATGATTGTTGGTGCCAGATGGGGTGACTTGAGTACCTTTGAAACTGCTGTTATCTTGGGATTTTTATGGACACGAGTCTTTAAAGTTTACAGAGAATAGTACGGAAAAAATCCAGTGTGCAACAGTTCAGTAGGCAAAAACGGTTTGTTAATGAGAGAGGACAGCGGAAAATGAGGGCAACAGTAACTCAAATAACCTTGAGTGACAACAGTAACGTGCAGAAAAGCATCTTCGAACACCCAACACGTCGGACCTTGAAGTAGGTCAGCTACAATAGCAGGAAACTGTGAACTTACACTCAGTGACCACTTTATTAGACACAGGAGGTACCTTATAAAGTGGCCACTGATTCTATAAGCTTCCTGATAACTGGACTTTTGGGCTAAATGCTCCCACCTTATTTTATTGTTCCACAATTCTTAGGATGAATAGAAGGGCATATAAATGAAAACACACCCTTTAATTAGAATATTCTGTGTACTGCAAACAAAGATATTTCATGTTTTTTGACAACAGAAAAGCCTCCGTATGATAACACTGGGAATAATTTCTGCAATTACAGTTTAGTGTCTCCATTGGTCGCTGTAACAAATGTGAAAAAATAGGTTAAAATGTTTGCAGTAAATAAAAGCATGGAGCCTGAGGCAGTTGTAATGATGATGGATGTCCATCCAGTTCACCAAGCACTAAACAAAGCCAGGAGAATTTATATCAGGGAAAAGGTTCAGAGATATTTCATGGATAAATATATGCTCCAGGGTCAGCAACGAATAGTCAATATTAAGAGAGTTATTTTTTAATCCAAAGGTCGCAGTTTGGGGAATTACATAGGGAAGGATCAAAAATGCCACTAAAATATAGGTGTAGAGTACAAAGATTCTCTGATTCTGTTTTATTTATTGATTTGCTGGATTGAAACAGATTAGTAAAATGTTGCTAGCCAAGCATCTGCCCATACTGTCTCAAACATGTCCCTAGAATGTTGGACGAGATCAAAATAAGGATAAGTGGTCATTGGTTTATTGTTGTCATAATGAAAAACATTGTTTTAGGTTCCATCCATACCAATCATTTCAAGAAGAGGTAGTTAAAAGGGAAAAAAGCAATAACAGAATGCAGAATAGAGTGTTACATGTATGGTTACAGAGAGAGAGCAGTGCAGATAGAAATCAGGTACAAGGTCCATGAAGAGGTAGATGGTGAGGTGAAGAGTTCATGTTTATCATACAAGAATCTGTTGAGGCATCTATTGCCGTACAATAGAAGTTGTCTTTAAGCCTGGTGGTGAATCTTTTCAAGCCTTTGTATCTTGTGTCTGGTGGGAAGGTGGTTGGGAGTGGGGTGAAGAGAGAATGTCCGGGGTCTTTGATAAAGGTGGCTGCTTTTCTGAGACACTGAAAAACGTAGAAGTGAGGAAAATGTATGGAGGAGAGCCTGGCTGTTGGGATATTCTGACCTGTATTGCACAGCTCTCTGCAATTTCTTGTGATCTTGGGCAGCGCAGTTGCCATGTCAAGCTGGGGTGCATTGGGATACGATGTTTTCTGTGGGCAGAATTCAGTGATATCCTGCACTAGCTCTATTTTGCTTCAGGAGAGTAAGTTCTTTTGTCTGTTTGTCTCACATTTACTTAGTTCTGACATTGCCATGTATTTATCTGTTAAAGCCTGACTGTCTTGCACAAAGGAATAACACCACTGCATGGGACTGCACCAGTATCACCAACAACCCAAACCTTGAATTCTATCAACTGATCTATGGAATGTTCATTGTTGGTGTAATCATTCTGGGCATAATTAAAGGAATTTTCTTCACTAAATTTGTTTTGAAGGCATCTTCTACCCTACACAATAATGTCTTTTATAAGGTAAGATTATGTTATTATATCTCAGTTATTTCCAATACTATGTTAGGATTTTAAGTTCATGCAACGAATTGCAATCTTTTGTCTAAAAATATGAGAAACTATTGTGGTTAAAAGGCAATAAACTGTAAAGTGTGTGACAGACTTCAAAGTTTTGGCCATTGTGGCAAAAGGTTCAGATATTTTATTTATAGATCAATTTTCTGTACTTCATGATATTTACCATGTTGAAAATAAGATCTCTTAAGGATGCAGTGGTTCATCGGGGAGTTTTCATGGGATCAAATGAATAAGAATAGGCTGTTCAGGTCATGTCCACTCCTTTAGTCAACTCTCGGAAAATATTTCTATCATGGTTGTCAGGCATGAGGCAACCTTTCCAAGTCCTTTCTGTCTCTCTGATCAGCAGGAAACTTGCAGGCTGTTTGGGTGTACTATAGTCATCAAGAATTAGTTGGGTGATTGGGAAACATGGCTGTTTTTTCTTTTTTATGTTCAGAAGAAACAATGGTGAATTTCTATACTAATTACTAGGCTCAACAATTAATTAAATAGTTGGAGAGTCACAGAGCATAACGGTGCGGAAACAGACCCTTTGACCCAGCTGGTCAGTGCTGACCTGATCTTCTGCCTAGTCTTATTTATCTGCACCTGGACCATATCCCTACAAACCCATCCTATCTATCTACCCATCCTAACTTCTCTTAAGTGGCTACACATCTACCACTTCCACTAGGAGTTCATTCCACACTTGCACCACTCTCTGAGTGAAGAAGCTTCCCCTCAAAACCCCCTTAAACTTTTCAACCTTCTTGTTAATTTTCATCCTTCTCGCTAATTTCCTCAAAATAGCTCTATAAGATAGGTTGCACCTGATCTATCATGCACAAAACCATATTTAACATTCCTAATCAGACCCTGTCTCACCAAATACTTATATGTCCTGTTCCTTAGAATACCTTCCAATAATTTACCCATGGCTGACATCAGGTTCGCAAGTCTATGATTACTCAGTTTTTAAAGCCCTTCTTAAACAACAGAACAAAATTAGCAATCCTCCAGTATTCAAACACCTCACCCGTGGGCATTTTAAATATCTGTGCTTGGGCCCCTGCAGAAATCAGGCCATGTGTTACATTTATTCCAAGACGATTTGAATGCAAGAATAGAGACACCTCCCTCTAATTACTTAGGATTCTGTCAGATCGCACCCGGAATATTGTTTAGAGCTTCGTTTTCCTATATCAGAAAAAATATACTCCAGCAGAGGGAGTGCTGCAAAGAATTATCAGGATGGCAGGCTGGTCAAATGAGAGACTATGTGGGCCAGGCCAACACACACGAGAGTTTAAAGGAATCAGAGGTATCTCATAGAAACAGATGGCATTCTGAAGGAATTGACAAGGATTTGCAGCAGGTGCTTCCTGTTTGGGGTGAATAGTGTCAGGCATCAGAAACTCATAGTAAAAACTAGGTTTGAGAATGAAGATTAGGAGAAATATCTTCATTGAAGAGTGGCAGACGGGGATTTGGCCGCTATTAATTTCATCAAAATGTCTAGCTCTGGTGGGAGAACTCTTGCAGAAATTATATTGAGCATCTTTAATGTCCCAGCACCTTAATCACAAAGTAGTTATGTACTTTAATGGAAGTATTCCTTCTATTGATTGCATAAACCTTCCTGTCAATTAAATCCAATCGATCAATATTTTTTCCACTGTTTGCAAGATACATTAGTCCTGTATCGTGTTCATTTATCAAGAGCCAGTGTGACAGTAATGGCGACCCATTGATTGCGGTAGTCTGTATTGTAAAATACCACAGCCACATTAAAATCAATGGACGGAAAATTGAAGGCAGTGTCTGATTCTAATAAGCTGCCCACACCATGCAATGGCCTATATTTTAGTTATGTGATTGATGGTCTATATGCAGGAGCCCTCACTGGAACCTCTGATGACAGATTGATTAGTGGCCCGATTACCAGAAAGTACAGTAGTTATGGGTGGTAAGCTTCTGCCAGTGCAGCAATTCAGCACAGCTATGACTAGTCAGAACTGCACAGACGAGCAAACTGTCAACTTAACCCATATATTTAACTTTATAAATATTGCTCCATTATACATACAATATTCCGGATAACAATTAGGTTCAGGTAAAATTGATATTGTTTGGAACTGGGTAACATATTTGCAATCTTTTGTCAAAGATTTTACTTCTGGGTTTGATTACTTCCACCTTATATTCCTCAATAACTAGAGATCTGCAAAAACTCTGCAGTATTTATCCCAACTTGCATTGGCCCATTTACCAGTCATCTCTGTGTCTATTGACTCTCAATTGAATCGAATTGACTTTATTTCTTACATCCTTCACATACATGAGGATTAAAGATCTTTACATTACACCTCTGTATGAATGTGCAATGAGCAATTTACAGTAATTTGTAATAAATAATTTATACAACAGGACAGTCAATATAGCATAGAAATACACCTGTATCAGCATGAATTAATTAGGCTGATAGCCTGGTGGAAGAAGCTGTCCTGGAGCCTGTTGGTCCTGGCTTTTATGCTGTGGAACGGTTTCCTGGATGGTAGCAGCTGGAACAGTTTGTGGTTGGGGTGTCTCAGGTCCCCAATGATCCTTCGGGCCCATTTTACACACCTGAATGGTGGGAAGTTCACATCTCCAGATGTGCTGGGCTGCCTGCACCACTCGCTGCAGAGTCCTGAGATTGAGGGATGTACAGTTCCCAATCCAAGCAGTGATGTAGCCAGTCAGGATGCTCTCAGTTGTTCCCCTGTAGAAAGTCCTAAGGATTTGTAGACTAACCTCTTCAGCCGTCTGAGGTGAAAGAGGTGCTGTTGTGCTTTTATCGCCACACAGTCGGAATGTACAGTCCTCAATCCCTGTCAATCTCTCAATATTAAAATTCTCATATTTATTATTCCCCCCCTTATCTCTAAATCCTCTTTATCTTTATAATGGTGGAGATCTCTGCATTCATTTAGTTTTGGCTTCTTGTTAACCCTGAATTCATTTACTCACCTTTGGCATGTGTGTCCTGTTCTGCCCTGGCCCTAGACCTAGAATCTCTTCCTGTTTTCCGAATACTCTCTCCCCCATTAATGGGTTCATTTAAAATACCTGACATTATTCTATTAAATTATCAAATTATCTCATAACATGGATTGTTAAGAAATTTTCTAAGCTTTTGTTCTTTTGAAGTATCAGAAATACTTCATTATTTTAATAACATGACACAAATGCATGTTATTTTTGAATGTTTCCCCTTGCTTCTTTGTATTTAATTTCTAGGTAAAGCTATTCAATGTTTTGTCCTGAAGGAATGTTTATGGAATTATGTGACAGTCTGTCACATGATTCCACCAAAGCAAGAGATTAAACATTACTGTTTCCAGTTATCAGTTAAGTCAGCAGATACTTTGTTTAAGTCAGCAAGCATGGCATTGGACTCTATAATATAATCATCTTTACTTTTTCTGTGATATCAAACTTTCTATATATTCAAACATGTGAGCACACAATCGCGTTACCCCAAAGTATTAAACCAATCACATTCACAATGGATGCACCCTGAGCTCCAAGAAGCCCGAATCCAATCAACACCAGTATTTTGTTTTCTAACTCCAAAACATAAAATTAAGTAAAAGAAAAATGCAGATGGAAGAATAATGCATGTACTCTAGATTTGTTTTTACTTTAGTGAAGCACTTATGACATAATGGCATAATGACGTATGCCATTCACATACTTTTTCATATAACCAGTAATGAATTATGTAAATAAAATAATGCTTAATCAAACAATATATTTATGCTATTATGTAAATATAAATAATTGAAAAATTAAATCCACAACACGCCTCCCTGTTCAAACTCCAACTCAATATTCAATGCATCTCTACTTTTATATACTGTATAAGCAGTATACTACATAATAGAACTACTCTATAAACATCCACAGTATAGTAAACTTTAAATTGTCCCATTCACACCTGAAGATTTAATCACTATGGAGGATTTCTTACTCTTGTGGGATAACATCTTCCTGACAGTGGGGGGGTGGGCATGGTCACTCTCCTTGGCAGGTGAAAATCGTGTCTGTGAAACAATCTCAGGTTCAGGGGTCTCATCACTGGTGGTTCCAGGAGATGATTCTGGGACTGCAGGAAGTGGCTTTGACAGCTCTTGATACCTTTCTTCTCCAACTATTGACTCTGCTCTCCTGAAATGATCGATGTGTTGTCTCCAGATGATATCAAACACAATCTCCTCTGTGTAGGATAGTGGTCCACTTCTGTCCTTAATCTTTCCAAGAACCCATTTTTTGATCACCTCTGTAGTGCCTCATGAGGACTGCATGTCCAGGAGTGAAACATCAAACCGCCTTGTTTGAGAAGCCCTCAATTGGTCTCAGCAGTTTGTCCTGCTTACCCCTTCTGAGATTGGGATTGAAGAGATCCAAACATGAGTGCAAAGGATGACCCAGGAAGAGCATAGCTGGTGAGATGTTGATTGTGGAGTGTGCTGTATTGTGATATGCAAGGAGGAAATTGGTGAGCTTCTGATTCAGTGATAGTGTAATGTGTCCGGCTGACATTGTGCATGCTTTAGACTCTGGACAAACCTTTTGTAGCCCTGTGGTATGGTGCATACCATTCCTTTTCAGGAATGACTGAAACTGTTCTGCAATGAATTCTGGTCCAATATCACCGTCTAAGTGTCTGGAACACTTAGTCAGTGTCAATGGCTTCTCAACACATCAAAAGTGTGTGAGACTGTAGCAGAGGCTACTGGGAACATTTCTGGCCACTTTGTAGCTGCATCCACTAATAGCAAGAAATTTCTGCCCATCAATTGTCTGGCAAAATGCACATGGATTCTCCGCCAGGACAATGCAGGCCATTTCCAGGGATGGAGAGGTGCTGCTCTTGGCATCATCTGGATGTGCTGGCATCCTGACCAGTGCATGGCAAGCCATTTGGTCTGCTGACCAGTCACAGGCCAACACACAAGGTTTCAAGCCGACATTTTCATTTTGACTACAGCGAGATGACTGGCATGTAGCTTCTCCAACACTTCAGCTCTCAGCCTAGATGGTACAACAACTCTCAATCCCCCCGTAAGGCAACCCCGTCAAGAGCAAGTTTTTTTTTAGATTATGAGGACACTCAGTCCTCATTTATTGTCACTTAGAAATGCATGCATGCATTAAGAAATGATACAATGTTCCTCTGGAGTGATATCACAAAATAAAAAAAGGACAAACCAAGACTCACACTGACAAAACCACATAATTATAGCATATAGTTACAGCAGTGCAAAGCAATACCGTAATTCGATAGACACAGACCATGGATACGGTTTAGAAAAAAGTCTCAAAGTCCCGATCGACTCCAATAGTCCGATATCAGGCAGCAAAAGGGAGAAACTCTCCCTGTTATAAACTTCCAGGCACTGACAATTAATGCCTTGGAAAGTACCCGACGACGGCAGACTCTGAATCCGTCCGAAAACTTCGAACCTCCGACCAGCCCCTCCGATACAGCCTCCCGAGTGCCATCCTCTGCCGAGCGCCTTCGACCTCGTCCCGGCCGCCGAAACAAGCAAAGCCGAGGTCTCGGAGGCCTTCTCCTCCAGAGATTCCAGACCGCACAGTAGCAGAGGCAATGAAGCGGGCATTTCAGAATTTTCTCCAGATGTTCCTCCACGCTCTCACGTCTGCCTTCATCAAATCAGGATTGTGCACGGATCCCTACTTAACATGTAACAGATATCCATTCTCCAGAGAGGCTGCGCGCACTGCGTCGCACCACCATCTTCTCCTCCTCCTCATCCTATTGCTGGTAAGAATGAGGGAACTGGAATTTCTGCTGCACATCCCCGCCATTTTGTGTTGCCACGAAGACCTGAGACATAGTGGGGTTTTTTTCTGGTTTCCCTTTGGATCATTTCTGCCAAACTAGGGAGACTTTTAATTTTCATTAGGGGTAATACATCAAAAGGAGTGTCTTGTCTTGTAAATTTTTCAGGTATTTCCTTTTCCGAGCATAAATGGGGCAATTCATCAGCATTTCCTTAACTAGCTGTCCTCTTGAATTCAACACATTGTAATTGTGTCCTCCTAGAAACAGAGCCCAACTCTGCAGTTGTGCTGCTTATTCTGTCAGTGGAATACCCTTCTGTGGATTGAAAGTGGACACTAGTGATTGATGATCAGTAATGAGGGTAAACTCTCCTGTACAGGTACTGGTTGAAATGTTTTACACCCTAAACCAGAGTCAAGGCCTCTCTGTCGATCTGTGCATAATTTTTCTCTTCAGCAGCAAGAGAACATGATGCAAAGTCTATGGGGTGTTCACTTCTATCACTCATAACGTGTGATATGACTGCACCTATAGCACAAGGCAAAGTGTCACGGGCAAGCTTCACCGGATGATGTGGTTCATAATGTGTGAGTACAGCATTTGACGTCACCAGTTCCTTTGCCTTTTGGAAAGCCACCTCACACTGCTTTGTCCACTTCCATTTCTTCCTGATCTGTAGTAATGAGCTCAAGAGGTGGAGGACAGTTGTGCGGTTTGGCAGGAACCTGTTACAGTAGTTAACAAATCCTAAAAAGGACCACAACTGCGACACATCCTCTGGACTTGGGCATCCACTGCTGCTTCAATTTTCTCAGCACGCTGGTGTAATGCCCATGTATCAATGGTCTGACCACAGTAGGTGATGTTTGGTTTGAAGAATTCACACTTGTTGCATCATGCTCTGTGCAGATAATCTAACCTTTTTAACAGAATCTTGAGATGTTGGAGATGGTCCATGCCGTTCTTACTGGTAACAATGATGTCATCCAGGTAAAACTTGGATCCTGGACAACTTGACAGCAACCTTACAGCACCTGCTCCGTAGCTTCTTGTCAGGTCCTACTCCAAAAATAAGCCTATCATAGCGATAAAATTGATGGTGAGAAACACTTTGGACTCTCTTACCATCTCAATCTGTAGGCAGGCCTCAACTAAGTTCATCATAGTAGCATAGTGCTTAGCACAACATTTTACAGTGTCAGTGACCTGGGTTCGTTTCCTGCTGCTCTCTGTAAGGAGTTTGTATGTTCTCCCCGTGACTGCGTGGGTTTCCTCCCACATTCCAAAGACGTACCAGTTGGTAGGTTAATTCATCTTTGTAACTTTTCCCATGATTAGGCTTGGGTTAAATCGGGGGTGGGGGGTGGGGGAGTGCTAGGTGGTGCAGCTCAAAGGGCCAGAAGGCCTATCCCATGCTGTCTCTCAATCAGTCAATCAATCAATCAATCCATAAATAAATAAAGTTTTGTATCCTGGGCAGAGGGTATTGATCTACCCTCTGGGTTAATGGTGACCTTAAAATCACCACAGATCCTGACAGACCCATCCTTCTAGGCCACTGGGACCACTGGCATTGACCATGGGCTCCACTTAACCTCGAAACGAATTCCTTCACCCTCCATGCAATCTAGCTCACTGGCCACTTTATATCACAGATGGTATAAGGAACCGGAAAGACTTCGCAAAACTTGGGTGTGGCATTTTCAGTTAACACTATTTTACCCTTGATATGTTTGAATTTTCCAGTACCATACTTGAACACTGCTGTGGCATCATCCAATGCCTTTCTTAATTTGCTTTCAGTTGACTCTACTTCAAGGCAAATGCAAATTGTGGATGGATATCCAATCAATTTGTACTTGTCTCAGTCACTCACCCTCCCACAATACCGGCCATTCTGCTTTTACCCCATACAAGCTCAATGTGGCTTGTTGGTTGTTGTCTTTCACTCTTACAAATGTTATTCCCACAGAAGTTATCCTTTCTTGAGTATAAGTTCTTAGTTGGATATCTACAGGCTTCATTTCAGTACCTTTGAAATGCCGTTCAAAATCATTTTGTGGAATGACTGCAACAGCTGAGCCAGTGTCCATTTCTATTTTAAATAATTTGCTGATCACTTCAATATTGCTTATCTATGGTTATTTTTCACATTGTAAATAGCAAAGGCTACCCAGTCCTGTGTCACTTTTATCATTGTCAGATTTTTCAGCAACAGCATGCTCTTTTTAAAACAGCAACTTGACTTTTTATCTTTTTCTCTTCCCTGTGCAATCCATTTGTTTTTGTCTGTCAGCATGCTCTTTGTATATGTCCTACTTTGTTGCATCTTCCATAGACTTTGCCCTGAAACCTGCATTGGTCTGGTATATGTAAGCCCCTGCCACAATGGTAATTTGATTTGTTCGGTCGGGCTAGTTTCTGTTTCGACGTTGCAATTTTGTTCACACTTTAATTCCTGACTGCAACTCAACTGCGTCTGTTTGCTGTTCCCATTGATACAGTGATTTCAATTTTTCTTTTAAATTTGAATTTTGCTTCTGTTAGGAGCTGTTTTTTGAATGCTTTTTTGTAAGATTCCGCAAACTAAAAGCATTCTGCAATCAAGAATGGTTTTGGTTCTATAAGTTCCTGCATTACTTTCATAATGTCAGCAAAGCTCATTTCAGCTTTCTTTTATTTATGACTATTATCACCCTGTACTCACTGTTTATGAACTTGTGAATTATGTCGGTTTCCTTCCGTTTATTTAACTCAGCCGTCTCTCTCCTCATGTGAAGAATATATGTTGCTCTGAAGCATAAAAAAATGTGCTGCACTTTTTTTTTAACTTGACCATCTTGCTGTGCTTCAACAAGTAGTTAGTCATTTTAAAACTTACTTGTTGCCACTGTTATATTTTGTATGGAGCTGGGAATAATGTGTGTACTCTAGCCACCCTGTGTTCTAAGGAGCCTGAATCCAGTCACCAGTAGGATACGAAGCGAGATATTTTTACAGCAATTTTGTGGCTAGAAGAAATGACTTCTAAGGACTCTTAAGGACTATAAAGACCAGTCTTGATGAAGCGTCTCAGCTCAAAATGTCAACTATTTACTCTTTTCCATGGATGGTGTCTGATATACTGAGTTCCTCCTGCATTTTGTGTATGTTGCTTAGATTTCCTGCATCTGCAGATGTTCTCATGTTTGGCTTCTTACCTAATGTGTAACTGTGCAAAACAAATGAAGCTACACATTTAATTTCTCTCCCAGCTATGGGATAAGTTTGAATCAGTCACTGTTTTGCTGGAAACCAAGAACACCACAAAGATTTGTTGACATTGGTTTCTGAAAGGTAGGGTGACCACCTGTCTGAGATAAGCACATGTATTTCATTTACTACTTAATGAGACAGAAGAGAAGAGCAAAAGAAAAGTTTTTTTGCTTATAGTCTTTCATCAGAGAGTTTTTAAAATTTTGTTTTGCTATTTCATTCTGTCCTAGACACAGGGATAGGAAGTGTCGTGGCATTGGCCGGAGTACACATGTGACACAGAAGCAATAATTTCAACTGTGACCTTGATGAGAAGTATCTATAACAAGTTAGAGATCACTGTGGGTGGGGCTTCTGCTTTCCTCATGGGATACCTAATGTCGAGAAACCGTGACATCATCAGGATGGCTGATCACATCAAACCACTGCCTATAAACGCAAAAGAAGAAAAAGTTAATGTTAAATAATGTTTTAAACATTCTGATATGGTGAGAATATATTGATATGTCTAAGTTAGAAGTTCAGATACTAAAAGTAAACTATTGGGATTATAAATTTATGCACAGTATAGCACAAAGCTAAGTGGTATACTTTATATTCCAGTTTGATTATAATGGACATTAACAGGGACAAACTTTAGAAGTTGGGTACAGCGACTCTCGTTCATTAATATGGAAGTTTCATGAAAGTTTAATGTAAATCTGAAACAAAATACCTTGAATTATTTAGGTGGCAGCTCAAAGTGCAGACACAAAATTTAGATAGAATTATGGCCATTTAGAAGAACCTTACTTAAATAACATGCAACAAAGTGTCAAATATTCAGAGCATTTGAATCTAAATAAGATTTAAGTGCGTGTCACTTCAAGTGATTTGTTTGATTCCTTTGAAGAAGATTTAAAATATTGCAGTCATTGGAGAGGTTTGAACCATTCAGTGTATACTAGATCTCTGCTTTGCACAGATCACAGAGTTGCTTTCAGTATAAAAGTGTCAAGCCAGCAATTATTAATATTATGACATCATAGTCTGGCAAATACTGAACCATTAGATTGAAATGCGCTGGATATGGCCAACAGTTCTAATGAAAGAGACTGGCATTTAACTGCTGCATAATAAGTGACTCCAGAACTATGAGGGACTTCTGTACATCCGGAATTACTTATCCAATTGCTTGTAAATACAAGTACAAATACCAGAGAGGACGAAATATTGAACATATCATTTCACCACATTCATTGATTAGCAATATTCCATTTATTCCATTTAACACTTTTTTGCTTTCATATACAGAATCATAATTCACTTACTCATTATATGAAGTCAGTCAGCCGATTGGGACTCCAAGGAGAACATTCCCATCACCCTATTCTCCTTTCTCCTTTCTCTGGAGCCCTACAACTTATTTGCTCTCAAATGGCCATTAACTCCTTTTTTAGATAGATAGATAGATACTTTATTGATCCCCGAGGAAATTAATGTTTCAGTAGCATTACAAGTGCACAGATCAAAATATTAGATGAGAAGTAGAAAGAATGAAAAAATAAGTTACCTCAAACAGTCTAACGGGAGGTGGTCATCACTTCCCCATCTATCCGTTAACTCATTATAGAGCCTAATGGTCAAGGGTAAGAATGACTTTGTATAGTGCTCTTTGGAGTAGCACAATTGTCTTAGTCTATTACTAAAAGTGCTCCTCTGT
Organism: Hemitrygon akajei; assembly: GCF_048418815.1. Lineage (NCBI taxonomy): Eukaryota > Metazoa > Chordata > Chondrichthyes > Myliobatiformes > Dasyatidae > Hemitrygon > Hemitrygon akajei. The sequence continues at coordinate 48,611,808 of NC_133140.1, forward strand.
TCAGCCAAGGTGGCATGCAGAGGGTGAGAAACATTGTTCAGAATTGCCAGGATTTTCTGTAGGGTCCTTTGTTCTACCACAGCCTCCAGTTTGTCCAGTTTGACTCCTATGACAGAGTCTGCCTCTCTAATTAGTTTACTGAGCCTGTTGGCATCACCCCTGTTGATGCCATTGCCTCAGCACACCACCACAGAGAAGATTGTACTGGCAACAACAGACTGGCAGAACATCTGAAGGAGAAGCCTGCACACTCCAAAGAACCTCAGTCTCCTCGGGAGGTAGAAGCAACTCTGGCCCTTCTTGTACACGGCCTCTGTGTTGGTGCACCCCCAGAGATTTGTAGGTCCTCACCATCAATAGTAACAGGGACTAGTGCAGGCCTAGTTTTCCTAAAGCCCATCACCATCTCCTTTGTCTTACTGATGTTGAGCTGCAGATGTTTCAGCTTGCACCATTCCTTTTACAATCTGTATCAGCCAAATAACCTACCACACAGCTTTGAGACATGGTGGGGTGTAGATAATGGAGCATCTGGCAGAAATCCATGCAGTCACTAGGAGAACAAAGAGCTCCTGAAATCAATATCAAACCCAAATCCATGAAGCCATGAAGGAACTGCACTTACTACTCTACTATCCTGTCCACCAACCCTCTTGGCCTGTACACAGCAAAAACAGCAACTAATTAATTGTGTCAGTTTATATTTTATCATTGATGTCCTGCTCTGTTTTGCTCCCATTGTAATTATCTAACTAATAATCAATTGCTTATTTTCAATATTCAAAGTTGAAAGTTCAAAGTACATGTATTATCCACGTATGCTTACAACATACAACCTTATGATTCGTCTCCCTACAGTCAGCCACAAAACAGAGGAACACAATAGAAGCCATTAAAAAAAGACTGTCAAACAACCAATCTGCAGGAAGAAAAAATCGTGCAAACAATAAAAGTACCGTAAACAAATAGCAGTCAGTACTGAAGTTCAGGAAAATGATTTCACATCCATCCAGCCAATCCAGGATCCCATGAGTTGTGAGTCACTGCCTCGATTCAGCCCATACTTACAACACCACAGCCAGCCTGCACCTTTGAGACTTCAGTTCATACTGCAAAATCGGTAGGCAGTACAGGCAGTTCAAAAGCTCAACTCCGAAAGGGAAGGCACAAGTTATTGATTGCAGTGATAGTTTACCAGAAGAAAGTGTGTTAATGAAGTAATCAGTAGTTTTGTTTGCTGCCAGCAAGTCGTCACTGTGCTTCACCTGCGCCCTCTTAAACCAGAAGTTTGTCTTGAATCCAATATTCTCCTAAATTAATCAATATAGTTCATACCAAAGATCTGACATTATATTTATAATAATAGATGCTAAGTTTGACTTGCTGTATTTTATCATCAAATATCATTTGTTCATGTGCAAGGGTCAACTTCTGTTGCTTAGATATTTATTTTTTTATTTTACAGTTCACAGATTGGACCCCTAGTATAGATTTTATTTATATTAGTGCTTTTTCCATTTTTTAGTAGACATGTGCAATGTTGCTCCAAAAAGAAAATTCCACCCTCCCCTAACAATTGGTCAAAGGACAACATTGGAAATGTGCTTGTGGGCATTTCCCATGGGTGTCTGGAAATTCCATCCACTCACCTTGTTAGTCTTAGCAGACTTCAGAAACCAAGCAGGGAACTAGTTAACATTTGGATGAGAGAGAGGAGATTCTAGAGGGAAGGTAGCTGTCACCATGTCTATTGAATTATGTAAATTCGGCAAATCCATCAGGTCTGTGTGGTTGCTGGTGGGCGTACATGGACAGGCATCTTCCACGGCTCAAAATAACTGGAAGTAAGCTATTTCTTTTTTTTTTGCTAGGAACTGGAAAAGAACGTGTTAGTTTTGTATTACCTGATGTTGTATTGTGATTTTGTATTGAAGAGCATATGTTTCAGTGTTATTTCTGTAGACATGTAGTTGTACTTAACTCCCAGTTTTAACTAGAGCAGGAGGAGGCCAAAACATCAACTGTGCTTTTTTCCAAAGATGCTTCCTGGCCTGCTGGGTTCCTCCAGCATTTTGTGTGTGTGGCTTGGATTTCCAGCATCTGAAGATTTTCTCTTGTTTGTGTATTGTCCTTGTGTGAACATTGACAAATACAGTATTTATATGAATATTTTCAGTGAATGGTCAGTTAAGCAATATAGAGAAATACAGTGTGCAAAAGCTTTGAAAAATACTCATAAAAGTTTCTCAACTGGATCATGAAAACTTCATCTAGAAATGGCATTTCCTTCTTTCTCTTTAATCCAAAGGTTTTACACTGCCCAATGACGTTCTTTGACACTACCCCACTTGGAAGGATTATCAACCGTTTCTCTAAGGACATGGATGAAGTGGATGTTAGACTACCTTTTCAAGCTGAGAATTTCATCCAACAGGTGTTGATAATAATCTGCACATTAATAACTTTGGCAGCAGTTTTTCCATACCTGCTCATCGCAGTGGCAATCATTGCCATAGTATTTGTTGTATTTTTCAGGTTAGTTCCCCAAGTTTTGTTGATTTGTGGGATGTGAACATATTGAAAATGGGCACCTAGTGTCCACCTACTTGTTGCCTTGTGGATAAAGCAATCCAGAGTCAACCACATTGGTTGGTTGGTTGACTGAGGATTGCTTTGACATTGGGGATTGAGGATAACTTTTTCTGAAGTGTATTATTGAATTAGGTGGGTGTTTTCAACAATTCAACTGTTACTGTTACCAAGTCAAGATCTTTGTTAAATTCCAGATTTAATTAATTACTAGACTTTAAATTCCTCAGCTGCCACAGTGGGATTTGAACTCACAACTTTTGATCAATTGTCCATAACATGGCCATTGAGTACATGTAACAAAATTGGGTGGAGGCTTAAAGGGAAGTCCTAGCAATGACAAATTCTGGATAAATTCAGTTCTTTTTTACATAAGATTTACTAGTACTAATGTCAGAATTCCCAATGTACAATCTTGGCAGATGAAGTTCTGCATGAGAGTCAGAAAATCATACAAAATATCCCATGGAGAACAACATTTAAAAGTTTAAGTTGGTAAATTGAAAATCTAAGATATTTGAAATACTTAAATGACAAATTGAGGTTATATTTGAGTAAGTTATAACTATACATCAGGGTTGAAAATGAAAGCTGTAAATTCCAAGAACACATGAAAGCTTTACCTATATTTGAAGAGCTAGATTTACATATTTTGAATTCATACTTTGAACATTTACCACCTTAAGTATTTAAGTATTCTGATGAAAGCCTGTGTACTTGAAAAGATAAGCAATCTCTTCTCTTTTCATGTACGAACAGCCTTACTGTGTACTCCTGTTGTGAAGTCATAATTCATGTCTGTCATTCTCCTTCTGCTGAAAGTGTCCTACCACTTGTGATAGAGGTTTTCCTACCCTGGTCTCATTAGAATGCTACAGCAGTTGGATTTTTTCCAGGGAAACTTTCCAGTTGTAGTTTTTCATGTCACTTCATTATGATAATCATTTTAACAATGGTTGAGTACTTATGTCTGAATCAACATGCCAAACATCCAAGTTTCATCGCAGAATTTCGGCACATAATCCAGGCTGACACTTCAATACAGCACTGATATTTGTGATTCCCTTCCGGAGGAAAATAAAATTTAGACTCACCTGCCATTTCAGGCAAACATATCATAAAAATCATAGCCAAAGCATTTATTAGAATGTAAGGTGATAAAATGCTGTGTGCTGCTTTCCCTTTACCTGTAATGTCATTCAGAATGGGTTAGGTATGTTGATGGACCAGACAGCCATTGAAGTGTAAAGCACCATAAGGCATGGCTCATGGAAAAAGTTCCCCTATAAATAGAAAAAAAATTATCAAAATCTAAACTGAGATTCCAGGCAGTCAAAAATATGAAAATAAACTGACTATAAAATGATCCATACAAATATAACTTATTTACAAAAACAATGGGCCAATTCTTCTCTTCAGAAGACAGTTAAAATAGATTGTCAATCACACTGGTACAAAATGCAGAACGTGACACCACTTGGTCCTTAAGTAGGCTTTGCTCTGTTAATGAAAGCAATAAGCAAAACATACTTCAGTACTCTGCACATGAAACATAGACTAAAATGTAATTCCAAGTGAATCAGGATAAGTAGCCCAAATGATTCATTAAACATTCACTCTGCTAATCAATATTCCCAGGTACTTCCCAATGTATTCTAATGACAATCCTCTTAAGATGAACAGATGAAAATAATTTAAAAATAACAATTTGCAACAAATCCACAATCTGGTGTATGCTTTATTTGGAGTTTATGCTGGAAGTATTCCATTTATTTTATCATTGGTGCAATCACAAGAAATCTTCAACAGATCTTTTAAAACTGGTGTTTGAAAATAGGAAAGGCGAATTTACACAATTATCGGAAAGAGAAACAATCAATGAAGGGTCTCAGACTAGAAATGTCAGCTGCTTCTCTTTTCACAGATGCTGCCTGATTTGTGCAGCTTTTGCATCAATTTCCCTTTTTTGTTTCAAGATTCAAGCATAAGCAGCTTTTTTTTGATCTTGCACACAATTTATGATGCACTGAATAAAGTGCTGTCATAATTTTTCACTGATTGGTATTTTTCATTTATGAGTTAAATTCAATGTCAAAATAATACTGCTGGTCCTCATCATGGGTCTGCATTCTGTGTCAGTCTGCAAATTAGCAAATTATCAAACTTGTTCTTTTTGATTTTTTTTATGCATCGCGAAAGAACATAATAAATCTTAAGGATATTATAATCAGATTCCTATGATGAGAATTTGCAAGAAAAATAGCAACATACAACATGCTTTCCGAACTTACCTATCTTGCTGAGCATATTGCTAAAATAGTTTAACTGATGAGAAGGACTTTTAAATCACCATGTGCAACTTAAAGAAATCAAGATGATTGCTAAACACAATAGAATACAGGTAAATATACACAGTGATACGGAATAGATTCAATCACTCAAGGCCAAAGGTTATCAAAGCATGTGCATACATGTTGAGATCTTTGTAAATGTTACGTTTCTAGAAGCTAGTTATATTAACATAAGATGCAATTCAGACATCTGTCCTTTCAGTCCTTATTTTGAAAACTAATGATGCAAGAGAAAGTAATTCATAGATCAGTAGGAAATCTACAAAAAGAAATTCTGAATATCACTTTTATTTTCTAGGCTTTTTCAAAATAGTGTCAGAGAATTGAAAAGAATAGAAAACATGAGCGCATCCCCTTGGTTCTGTCATATCACTTCAAGTATTCAAGGTCTGAGCACAATACATGCCTACAATAAAACAAACGATTTTATTGAACGGTAAGTCGACATTTATATCTTTGATATCATGCTTAGCGTAAGAGGCTGATTGATTTTTGACAGGCAAAATATTTTTTTCAATCTAAACTTGTTAAAAAGTGTGCATTATCCTTTTTACAGATTTAAAGACTTAGCTGATAGAAATTCTAGCCATTTGTTACTGTTCCATTGTTCCATGCGTTGGTTTGCCGTGAGAATCGATTTCTTCACAGCTCTTACAACCCTCACTGTGGCTCTCTTTGTCATCTTAAGTCCCGACTCTATTCCTGCATCAAATAAGGGTCTTGCTTTATCATATGCTATTCAGGTGAGGAAACTAATTCAATTTTACTGGTCTTATTTATCCTGTTATCTCTTGAAGGACAACAAAATTGTTTCAGGGGTAATAAAAGTCAATAGAATTCCCTACAAAAGCAATTTCAACACGTTTTTACTATTCACTGAAAAGTTATTGGACTTGACAAGAATAGATTGATAATAAAGATTCTACCCTGACCACATGACAAGACTGTAAAAAAGAATTATCTGTGATGTATTACAAACATTTCACATTTAATAGTGTTTTTGTTGAAGAATTAATTTATAGATTTGAAATCACATTCACACAAATGGAGCGAAGTCCAGTCCAACTCTTTTAAATTTAAAGCAGTATGCTGTTGAATCCTTAGAATGAAAGAACACTTAAAATACAAAGTGTTTTAAGGTCTATTAATACAAGCAAAGTATCTCTTGAGTCTTTAATAAAAAATAAGTTTCATATTTGATCAATGGAGTTAACTGGAAACCTTTCATTTTATCTTTTAATTAATTGATCATATATAAATCTAACTCAATTGTATTGAAATCCTGAGGGTCAATAGCATCATATTTCATGTAGGCAGCCAGGTTTGTATACAGGGGTGACAGAAATAAGATCAAGTCATTGACATTCTAGTTTCCTGATCTGTGCTCTTGAGTGCTCCCCTCTGACAGAATTAGTGAATATAAACTTCTCGAGGGTATACACTGACATTCCATGCAGCAATTTAAATTATATTGACCAATGGTGGAATCAAGGTGCTTTGGTAAATCTCAAGTCAATGTGCATCTCAGGGAAAACACTCCATTCTTTGGAGCAGTATTTCACACAAAGGTAGAAAGTCATTGTTGGAGGTCAGTCAGTGGAAGTCTGTTACTGATGTAAGATCTGTCTCCTAGAGAGTGAACTCAAGGCCCAGATAGTATTCCTCACTGTGTCCTTACATCTTTTGCAGATCAGTTGGCGGGCATTTCTGCAGACACTTCTAACCTCTTTCTGCTTTAGTCTAAGTTTCCCTGCTTTAAGAAGGCCACTAGCATGCTGGTACCTAAAAAAACAAGATAAGTGTGTTAATGACTACCACCTAGTGGCTCTAACATCCTCTATCATAACATGCTTCCAGGAGTTGGTTATGGCACGTGTCAGCTCTGGCCTCCCAGAACACGTTAATCCACTGCAATTCACCTACAGCTTAAACTGATCAATGGCAGATACCATCTCCCTGGCCCTACTCTCATCTCTGGATCAACTGCACAGTAAAGACGCCTATGTTATTTTATTTATGAACTACAGCTCTTCCTTTAATGCTATAATTCAAAGCAAACTCATCTCTAAACTCCTAGATGCTCCAGCTGTTTACAGAGCACAAGAAGGAGATAGAGAGCTTAGAGACATGGTGTCATGACAACAACCTGTCCTGGTCCAACAACAGCCAAGAAAACTCACCAGGGCCTCTGCTTCTTCAAATGAATAAAGAAAAAATTTGGTACTTCCACTCACCAATTTTACTGATGCACCATAGAAAGCATCCTATCCGGATATACCATAGCCTGTTATGGCAACTGGTCAGCACAATGACTGCAAGTAACTGCAGCCAATTGTGGCCATAGCTCAGCATATCTTGGAAACCAGCCTCCCCTCTTTGGACTCTGTTTACACTTAGAACCATGGAACCATAGAACATTACAGCACAGAAACAGGCCTTCTGGTCCTTCTTGGCTGTGCCAAACCATTTTTCTGCCTAGTCCCACTGACCTGCACCTGAACCATATCCCTCCAAACACCTCTCATCCATGTACCTGTTCAAGTTTTTCTTAAATGTTAAAAGTGAGCCTGCATTTACCACTTCATCTGGCAGCTCATTCCACACTCCCACCACTCTCTGTGTGAAGGTGCCCCCCCCATGTTCCCTTTAAACTTTTCCCCCTTCACCCTTAACCCATGTCCTCTGTTTTTTTTCTTCCCTAACCTCAGTGGAAAAAACCTGCTTGCATTCACTCTATACCCGTCATAATTTTATATACCTCTATCAAGTCTCCCCTCATTCTTCTAAAGTCCTAACCTATTCAACCTTTCTCTGTAACTCAGTTTCTCAAGTCCCAGCAACATGCTTGTGAACCTTCTCTACTTCTCACTGCTTTAGTAAAGTAGTCAGCAATCAAAGACCCCGTCCTTCTCATCCCATCGAGCAGAGATACAAAAACCTGAATGCACCAACCACCAGGCTCAGTAACAGCTTCCCTCCTGCTGTTTTGACTACTGAGTCATTCCCTAGTATGATAAGATAAACCCTTGACCTCACAATCCACCTCAATAGACAGTAGGTGCAGGAGTAGACCATTCGGCCCTTCTAGCCATTCACTGTGATCATGGCTGATCATACACAATCAGTACCCCGTTCCTGCCCTCTCCCCATATCCCTTGACCCCGCTATCTATAAGAGCTCTATCTAACTCTCTCTTGAAAGCATCCAGAGACTTGGCCTCCACTGCCTTCTGGGGCAGAGCATTCCATATATCCACCACTCTCTGGGTGAAAAAGTTTTTCCGCATCTCTGTTCTAAACGGCCTACCCCTTATTCTTAAACTGTGGCCTCTAGTTCTGGACTCACCCATCAGCAGGAATATGCTTCCTGCCTCCAGCGTGTCCAATCCCTTAATAATCTTATATGTTTCAATCAGATCCCCTCTCATTCTTCTAAATTCCTGTGTATACAAGCCCAGTCGCTCCAATCTTTCAACATATGACAGTCCCGCCATTCCAGAAATTAACCTTGTGAACCTGCGCTGCACTCCCTCAATAGCAAGGATGTCCTTCCTCAAAATTGGAGACCCAAAACTGTACACAATACTCCAGGTGGGGTCTCACCAGGGCCCTGTACAGCTGCAGAAGGACCTCTTTACTCCTATACTCAATTCCTCTTGTTATACAGGCCAGCATGCCATTAGCTTTCTTCACTGCCTGCTGTACCTGCATGCTTGCTTTCATTGACTGATGTACAAGAACACCTAGATCTCGTTGTACTTCCCCTTTTCCTAACTTGACTCCATTTAGATAGTAATCTGCCTTCCTGTTCCTGCCACCGAAGTGGATAACCTCACACTTATCCACATTAAACTGCATCTGCCATACATTCGCCCACTCACCTAGCCTGTCCAAGTCACCCTGCATTCTCATAACATCCTCCTGACATTTCACACTGCCACCCAGCTTTGTGCCATCAGCAAATTTGCTAATGTTACTTTTAATCGCATCATCTAAATCATTAATGTATATTGTAAACAGCTGCGGTCCCAGCACCGAACCTTGTGGTACCCCACTGGTCACAGCCTGCCATTCCGAAAGGGACCTGTTAATCGCTACTCTTTGTTTTCCTGTCAGCCAGCCAATTTTCAATCCATGTCAGTACTCTGCCCCCAATACCATGTGCCTTAATTTTGCCCACTAATCTCTTATGTGGGACTTTATCAAAGGCTTTCTGAAAGTCCAGGTACACTACATCCACTGGCTCTCCCTTGTCCATTTTCATAGTTACATCCTCAAAAAATTCCAGAAGATTAGTCAAGCATGATTTTTCCTTCATAAATCCATGCTGACTCAGACTGATCCTTCTACTGCTATCCAAATGTGTCGTAATTTCCTCTTTTATAATTGACTCCAGCATTTTTCCCACCACTGACGTCAGGCTAACCGGTCTATAATTCCCTGTTTTCTCTCTCCCTCCTTTCTTGAAAAGTGGGACAACATTAGCCACCCTCCAATCAGCAGGAACTCTTCCTGAATCTATCGAACATTGGAAAATGATTACCAATGCGTCCACGATTTCTAGAGCCACCTCCTTAAGTACCCTGGGATACAGACCATCAGGTCCTGGAGACTTATCAGCCTTCAGACTCAACAGTCTATCCAACACCGTTTCTTGCCTAATATAAATTTCCTTCAGTTCATCCATTACCCTAGTTCCTTTGGCCACTATTACGTCTGGGAGATCGTTTGTGTCTTCCCTAGTGAAGACAGATCCGAAGTACCTGTTCAACTCATCTGCCATTTCCTTGTTCCCCATAATAAATTCACCCGTTTCTGTCTTCAATGGCCCAATTTTGGTCTTAACTATTTTTTTGCTATTCACATACCTAAAGAAGCTTTTACTATCCTCCTTTATATTCTTGGCTAGTTTACCTTAATACCTCATTTTTTCTTGGCGTATTGCCTTTTTTGCTATCTTCTGTTGCTCTTTAAAAGCTTCCCAGTCCTCCAGTTTCCTGCTCATCTTTGCTATGTTATACTTCTTCTCTTTTATTTTTACAGTGTCCTTTACTTCCCTCATCAGCCATGGCCTCCCCTTACTCCCCTTAGGATCTTTCTTCCTCTTTGGAATGAACCAATCCTGCACCTTCTGCATTATTACCAGAAATACCTGCCATTGTTGTTCCACTGTCTTCCCTGCTAGGGTTTTGTTCCATTGAACTTTGGCCAGCTCCTCCCTCATAGCTCCATAGTTCCCTTTGTTCAACTGTAGTACTGACACATCTGATTTTCCCTTCTCCTTCTCAAATTGTAGGTTAAAACTTATCATATTATGGTCACTACCTCCTAATGGCTCCTTTACCTCAAGGTCCCTGATCAAATCTGGTTCATTGCACAACACTAAATCTAGAATTGCCTTCTCCCTGGTAGGCTCCAGTACAAGCTGTTCTAAGAATCCATCTCGGAGGCACTCCACAAACTCCCTTTCTTGGGGTCCAGTACCATCCTGATTCTCCCAGTCTACCTGCATGTTGAAACCCCCCATGACAACTGTATCATTACCTTTGCGACATGCCAATTTTAACTCTTCATTCAACTTACACCCTACATCCAGACTACTGTTTGGGGGCCTGTAGATAACTCCCATTAGGGTCTTTCTACCCTTAGAATTTCTCAGTTCTATCCATATTGACTCTACGTCCCCTGATTCTATGTCCCCCCTCACAAGAGACTGAATATCATTCCTCACCAAAAGAGCCACCCCACCCCCTCTGCCCGTCAGTCCGTCCTTTCGATAAGACGTATATCCTTGAATATTCATTTCCCTGGCCCTGTCCACTTGAAGCCATGTCTCTGTTATTCCCACAACATCGTACTTGCCAATTTCCAACTGAGCCTCAAGCTCATCTACTTTATTCCTTATACTTCGTGGATCCGTATATAATACTTTTAATTTGTTACTCCCCTCACCTTTCATATCAATTCCTCTTTCACTTGGCCATACTATATGATCTCTTCTTGAACTTTCTGCTCCATTGATTCTGTTGGCCTTTTTAATTTTTCCTATTTTCACTTTCCCTTTAACTCCATCTTTATATTTCCAGTTCATCCCCTTCCCCCCCCCACTACTTAGTTTAAACACATCCATGTTGCAGTGACAAACCTGCCTGCCAGAATGCTGGTCCGCCGCCTATTAAGGTGCAACCCGTCCCTTTTGTACAATTCATCCCTACCCCTAAACAGAACCCAGTGGTCCAAGAATGTAAATCCTTGCTTCCTGCACCAGTTCCTCAGCCACACATTCAGATCCATTATCTCCCTGTTCCTGCCCTCTCACCTCATTATGGCCTTGCACTACACTTCTCTCTGAAACATTTTATTCTGCCCTCTAATATTTCTGCCCATTCTACCTCAGTGCACTGTTTTAATCAATTGATTTGTAGGAGCAGTATGCAAGATAAATTTTCATTGTACTTCAGCATATGTGAAAATAATAAACCAACGTATCAGTCATCCCACACCCAAGGTATAACCCTTGATAGGATCATCAACATGATAGGTGAATTCTACAGGTGCTGCTTAACCTGCTGAGTATTTCCAGCATTTTATGTCTGTTTTCCAGTTGTGTTTCTGGCTAGGGAGGCTGTTTCTTTTAAGGAGTCATGAGCATCATTGAGCCATGTGCAGTAATCAAAGAAAATCTTCACCTCTGCCATATGATGGTGGGAAGTTCAATTGTAAAGCAACTGAAAATGGTTGGAAGTAGGGCACTGACATGTGTTAGTCTTGTAGTGATGTCCTGAGGTTGAAGTGATTGAATTATAACAACCGGAATCGTGTTTCTTTTCGTGAAGTATGACTTCAACCATTGGAGAGTTTTCTCTTTGGTGCATATTGACCAAATTCAACAATTCTACCTTGGTGAGAAGGGCAGTCACCCTCTCTCCCCCCGAACTCCATTCTTCAGTCCATGTTTAGAGCAAGATGTTGATGATATCTGGGGAACAGTAGCCCTAAATTGACCATTGGTGAGATAGCACCACTGACAATCAAAGTAGACTGATTGTACAGTAATTAGCTGGATTGGATTTGTCCTTTTCTTTTCATTAACAGTGAACAACTGGACAATTTACTATATTGTCAGGCAAATACCAATGCTGCATTTGTCCTGGGACAGGTTGACTTAAGGCACAGCTGGTTTAGGAGCACAGTCCTTCATAAGCTCAGTTGGAATATTGCCTTTGTTGTATCTGGTGGCCTTTGAACATTTCTTGATTATCACATGAAGAGAATCAAATTGACTGGAGGTTGGCTTTTGTGATAGTGGAGTTCTAAGGAGGAAGCTCTGATGGATCATTCATTCAACACTTGTGATTAAATGTGGTTCAGCCATAGTTGGAAGTGTTATACCAAGTTATGAGTACTGCACTTTACAAAAGATGTAAAAACTTCAGACGAGATACAGGCCACAGAGCAGGTATGACCATGACAGCCTGAATGGTCTATTTCTGTGCTGTTTGCATTCTGTGATTCATGCTAGTCAATACTCAATTATTATCAAACAAAAGTCATCTTGATAGCATCAGTGCCCACGAATTTCAGGGACTTTCGAAGGAATATGTAAGTAGATTTCACTCAAACAAGGACCTTGGCAACTTGAAGAGGCTCAAAATATCCAATCAAGGGTCTTGCAAAAAAAAAAAATCACACAGAGCTCATTAGGAGTCTGGGTCACATTGCCTAAAAGTCAAGTCGATGTAGAACCCTTCATTGCAATGGATGTATATTTGATGAACAATGATCTGCAGGATTTTATTGGCCCAGAGTCGGTAGGATGAATGCGTCTTTTCAACCACCAAGATAAAGCAGGTGTTCTGTAAATTTTCTCTGAACCTCCGATTTTTATTTGATGAATTTCAAGGCTAGTAGGTTTATTCACTCTTTTCTTATTAATATTGATAATTTTACAAAGATGTACTATCGAATTTCATATGTTCTCTGCTCATAGCTGACGGGATTGCTCCAAATGTGCGTACGAATGGGAATTGAAACAGAATCCAGATTCTTATCTGTAGAACGAATAATGGAATATATACTGGTGAGTACATAACAACAGAATTCAATTCTGAATTCCAGTTCATTCAAATACTACTGTTTCCCTGTTATTTACGATTATATATCTTCATCAGACTGGTGTTTCAGAAAGTCCACTTCCTGCTGTAGAGTCAGATATTCCAAAGAACTGGCCAACTTGTGGTGCAATCACATTTAAGAATTATCGGATGAAATACAGAGAAAATACTCCAATTGTTCTAAAGGGATTGAATATAAATATAGATCCTCGGGAAAAAATTGGAATTGTTGGAAGAACAGGATCTGGTAAGATATTTTAAAACTATAGCTTCTCTTTATTACCATTTATGTACATAAAAATAATGTCGCAAACTAAAGGCTTTCTTTATTCCTAGCCTTTAACAAAAGCAATGACTATCAGTGGCACCACTATGGGACCAGTATATTGTCACCCTTTTCTAAATGTCCTTTCTTAAATTACTTTTGAAATTAGATGCTTCACTGCTTCCTTCCTTGTCAATCTAGGAACAGCTCTGATGCACTGTGATGTTGCTAAATCTAATCTCAATCTATCGTTAACTAATTGAACAGATTGTGAAGATTCTGGCATTTTTTCTAATGTATCTCCATTAACATTTCCTTATTTAATTTATATTGTTCAGTAATATATAACTTCATGCCACGAAGGGGATTCAGATTTTCCAAGATCCCTATTTCATTCCCCTGACCTAGCTTTGCTATCAAATGCAATAGTTCCACATTTATAATTTTCTGTTAAATTATAACCAGACTTGCTCAGCTCTGACTTTTGGCTTCTCAACCACAGTTCTGTGTTATTAAATCCTGTATTCTAGCAGATGAAAAATAAAACCTGATTTAAAAAAGGATAACAGTCATCACTGACATAAAATGAGAAACCTTGAGACATTAGCAAGCACTCTTTCATTGATCTCAGAATTCTATATTGTTTCAATTTTCTATTTAGTGGAGTCACTGAAAGCAAAAAAAAAGGCAACTAGAGTTTAAGGATGCAAATTAAGACACTAAATTTCAAACGTATGCTCCAGATTCTAGATGAGACAAGAACAAGTGTACAGGAGCTGCTATAGTCTTGGTCAGGAAAATATTAAACAATCCCAATGTGATTAACACCATTACCAAAATATGTAATGAAAGTTTTTGTGGAGATGTTCTTAAATTATGAATGAAAACTCATAAAAATATCCAAACACTTAAAAATGGCAGTATTTCTATGCCAGTTATATCCTCATACATTATATTATAATAACTTTAATGATGTACTCAATGCAGAACAAAATTAAGCATTAAAACTTCCCCATGTTTCCAAATGTAAAGCATATATACTTAATTTAATAGAAGTTAATATGGTGGGGAAAATGTATAAGGGTTAATACATTTGCAGAGCTGAACTAAAATCTTAAGGAATTCAATGTTTTAGGGTTGATTATCAGATGAAAGGGAAGTAAGTCTTTTTTAGCATTAAAGAGGATGTCGTGCTTATTAAGGTAATGTCACTCAAGTGATGCATCATCTTTTGAGCCCTACAAGGTACAATTAACTCAGACACAGTAGGAGCAGCAATTAGAAAACTGTTCAGGCTTTACAGGTCACTGACCAGCACATGCAATGAACAAATGAGATTAATGAGCATTTCGAAAGCCAACTGAGATGCATTTAAAGCAAAAGGAATAGATGTATAATTTATGTACTGTTCACATTAATAGCCTGCTTGGAATGTTACCTGTGAGGGGAAGAAAAAACATTTCAAAATGACTTTGCAAATGGTCCTTCAGTGGTAATTTTTCTGTTTTTGTTGGTTTAAAAATCATGCCCTAGCTATAAAGCATTTTGGACATATCAAAGATATGAAAGAGAATACATACAGTAACTGCAAGTTCTTTCATAAAACATTAAGCTATAGGAGAAGAATTAGGCCATTTGGCTCATTGAGTCCGTTCCACCATTTCATCATGGCTGATCCATTTCCTCTCAGCCCAATCTCCTGCTTTCTCCCCGTATCCTTTCATTCCCTGACTAATCAAGAATCTATCAGCCTCTCCCTTAAATATGCACAATGACTTGGCCTCCATAGCTGTCTGTGGCAACAAATTCCACAGATCCACCACTCCGGCTAACAACATTCCTCCTCTTCTCCATTCTAAATGGACATCCCTCTATTTTGAGGTTACGTCTTCTGGACTTAGACTCACCCACCACAGGAAACATCCTCTCCACATCCACTCTTTCAAGGCCTTTCAACATTCGATAGGTTTCAATGAGATCCCTGCTCATTCTTCTGATTCCAGTGATTACAGGCCCAGAGCCATCAAATGCTCCTCATATGATAAACCTTTCAACCCTGTAATCATTTTTGTGACCTCCTTTGAACCCTCTCCAATGTCAGCACAACCTTTCTTAGATAAGGGGCCCAAAACTTCGCACAATATTCCAAATGAGGCCTCACCAGTGCTTTTTAGAGCCTCAACATTACATTCTTGCTTTTATATTCTAGTCCTCCCAAAATGGATGCCAACATCACATTTGCCTTCCTCATCACTGACTCAACCTGCAAATTAACCTTTAGGGAATCCTGCACGAGAACTCAAAAATACCCTTGTACCTCAGATTTTTGAATTTTCTCTCCATTTAGAAAATAATCTATGCTTCTGCTTCTTCTAACAAAGTGCATCACCATACATTTCCTGACATTATATTCCATCTGCCACTTCTTTGCCCATTCTCCCAATCTGTCTTAGTCATTGTTTAGCCTTTCTGTTTCAACAACACTACCTGCCCCTCCACCTATCTTCATATCATCTGCAAACTTTGCAAAAAAACAATCAATTCCATCATCCAAATCATTGACATATAATGTAGCAAGTGGTCCCAGCACAGACCCTCGTGTTTTATGATACACTTGAAGTCTTGGCTGAGCACTTTATATATATATAGGTGTGTGTGTGTGTGTGGGGGTAATTTAGATAAGATACAAACTAATAAAAAATTTTTTTTGCAGGGAAGTCATCATTGAGTGTTGCATTGTTCAGACTGGTTGAACCAGTTACAGGAACAATCCTAATTGACAACGTTGATATTTGCACTGTTGATCTGGAAAATCTCCGAAGTAAACTCTCAATCATTCCACAAGATCCAGTTCTGTTTGCTGGTACAGTGAGGTAGGAACTCTTCCATATATTCCACACTAATTGCTAGATATTGATGGTATAATGTAGTTTTGCTTTACTTTTAATTTTCTTCATGACTTTTTGAAGTAAAATAGTGGAATTTTTGTATATATGCATTTCCTTTTGATTTGCAGAGAATTATTCACAGATTTTCAATCATGTCAGTTTGAGTTATAGAAGTATAAGAATGGTTACAGCATGAGTGCTCACTTGTCCCATCATACCTGCACTGGAAGAATGAATTACTCCCATTCGCCAGCTCTTATTCTGGAGTCCTGCAAATTATACTCTATTCTACTTTGAGAGTGATAATTGAATCTCCTTACAACACTCCTCTAGGTAGTGAATTATAGATTTAAAATAGTCTAATGAAAAATAAATTCTCATCTCACCCATCCAATACTCTTTCATTAATCATTTGAATTCAGTGTCCTTTGGTTCTTATATTTTCTGCTAATGGGACCAGTTCCTTTGAACTCACTTTAACCATCTGCTTCAAGATTTCAAACAACACAATTTTGCTACCAAGAGAACCATCCAAAGTCTCTGATTTCTTATAGTCAGCACAACACCACTGCCTCTCACCTGCACTTTCTCTAGGTTAAGGGACATGATCACAGGCAGTTGAATAGCAAGCCAGAGAGATAGAAATCTGGTGCATGTGAAAGGGATTAGTGTAGATAGGCAAAGCAGCCCAAATGGTTGTGGGATGCACCTTTTTTTAATGCCGTACAGTCCTATGATTCTGTGACTCTGGAGAGTTCACATAGAAAATAATGTAGAATATTATAGGGCACATAACTAGCTATTTGGGTGTGAGTTAAAGCTCTCTTTTGCAAAAACACTTCGTCATTCATTAATGTGCTCTGCAATAACATACACATTCATGGCCTCAGAATTCACAGCCTCATCTCTCACAACTGTAATTCAGGATATGGTAGAGGACCTCTAGATGCACTAATCACAACAATTTTCAAGGAAAGGGGCAAATTTGATTTGAGTGACTACACAAGAGTCTTCTTGCTGCCACCACCTTCTCCCAGTGGCAGAGGGGGCTGCTCCTTGAATCTCTGTACAGATTCCGTCTGTCCAGAAGGAGTAGATGTGATTTTCACCATGCATAAGTTCCAAAATATCTGCAAGATCAGCACTATACCTCACTAAAGCCTTTCTCCAACATTTGTAAAGGATTGTGACACCCTTCCCAAATTTGGCTACATGCAAAAATTCCTCTCTGTCTACTGCTATATGGCATGCAATTTTTATTTAAATGAACAGATCCTGATAAATACAATCAAGGTGCAGAATGTTGTCAAGAAAGACAACATCATTTTGCTGCACCTCATCGCTGACAAATTTCCCACTAGAGTAAAACAATTGGAAACCATTCAATCTACATCACCTCCACTGCAGAACAAAGGTCACCTCAACTTCAGTAGTTGGGCAGCAATACACAGACCACAATCGCATAAGCATGAATTCAGAGACCGAGCTTTAAGTCAGAGTTAACCTGTCTACATCAAGGGTGTTGAGGTTGTGAGGGTTGAGAAGTTCAAGTTCCTAGATGCGAGCATCACCAATGGCCTGTCCTAATCCAACCATACTGATGTCATGGCCAAGAAAGTGCACCATTGCCTCTACTTCATCAGGAGGCTAAAGAATTACTGCAATTACTAAAGCAGCCAGCATAATCAAATCCTCAGGAAGTAGAGGCATAGCTGAGCTTTCTTAGACATTGTATTGTTGCCCTGCTACTAAAGTAGAGGTGACCTTGGTTCTGTAGTGGAGGTGATGCAGGTTGAATGGTTTCCAATCTGCATTGTAGATTAGCCAGCATAATCAACATCCCCACCTACCCTGGTTATTCTCTCTTCGCCTCTCTCCTAATGGGCAGCAGATTCAAAAGCCTGAACATACATACCTTCAGGGTCAAGGACTGCTTCTATCCAACTGCTATCAGACTCTTGAATGGACCCCTTGTACAATAAGATGGACTCTTGACCTCACAATCTACTTTGTTATGATCTTGTACATGGTTTACCTGCACTGCACCGTTTTGGTAACTTTTACGCTTTACTCTGCATTGTTATTTTTTTTATCTTGTTCTGACTCGATGCACTGTGTAATGATTTAATCTGTATGAACGGTATGCAAGGCAAGCTTTTCACTGTATCTTGTTACATTTAACAATAATAAACCGAAACCAATCTGTTCACTAAGGCGGATGAGCAAATGCTTGTTATACTTAATTAACACCCACAGAACAAAATCTTCTCCCAACCTGCTTCTACTGTACAATATTGTCTCTTCATAATAAATGATAACAATAACAGAGGGGAGTATGTGAGCCACTGCACTTAATTGGAACCAACTTCTCAGTGAAGGCAGACATCAATAATGCAAACACAAAGTACACTGCAGATGCTGTGGTCAAAGCAATACACACAACAAGCTGGAGGAACTCAGCAGGTCGGGCAGCCTCCATGGAAACGAGCAGTCAATGTCTCGGGAAGGGTCTCGGCCCGAAACGTTGACTGCTCATTTCCACGGATGCTGCTTGACCTGCTGAGTTCCTCCAGCTTGGTGTGCGTATCAATAATGCAACCTTGTCAATTTGATTGTTTGATGAAAGGAGTGCTTGAAGATGAAAGGTATGAAACCTGGCAAAAATGTAATGGGCAGCAGTGATACTTATCCTTTCCCTGCTTCTGAGATATAAACAATCTGTAAAGCATCAGAAAGAACATGTTTAGATACCAAAATCTTCCCAATCTACTTGCAGTATAAATGAACCTGCACCCTCTTCCAGGTCAACACTCCTAGCACTATTATACTCAGTCACTTCTGACGGATAGGCCAAGTTGTTTACATGACTGAAGCCAGACTCTCAAATTAGATATTCTACTCTGAGCTTCATCATAGCAAGAGAGTTCCAGGTAGACAGAGCAAATGACTCAAGGATATTCTCAATGCCTCCTTTAGTTGACATCCTATTGACTTGTGGAAGTCCCTGGCTCAATACAAATAAGTATTTGAGGTGGCACTGAGAAGCTGGGATCCATTCACATAACGTATGCACACATACACAGCATAAATAGTAGAAAGATTGCACCCCCTCAAAAGACCTACCCACCTGCCTGTCGATCATTTCTTGCCGGCAGTAGATTCCATTCTGACCTCATCAAACAGCTGAGAACTCACAGATCTGGAGAAAGTCATTTTCATTGTAAAGAGATTTCTAAGAAGAAGCATAGTCATGCATTTAATCCTCTGCTGAAATTCAATTCCATTGACTTCAATATAAAACACATAGCTGCTCTCATATAGAGCATCTAGCAGATGAAAATCTATGGACTTGATCTTTGTACTTCCCACATTCTGTATAAAAAATGTGTGGTCTAGATTTAGGAGCTTTCCATGTGAAACCAATGAAATTCCTCCCAAATCTCTCACTTAATGTTCAGAAGTCTTTATAACACTTGAAAAACAAGGTAGTAGAAAATAATCTGCAGGAAAAGTCAAGAAACTAATTCATAATTTAGTCAACATTAAAGAGTTATTATAGTATGAAAGCCAGGTATATTCTTATTATTATTATGGGCCAAAATTTCATGGGTGATGACCTCCGTTTCATTGGCACTATTATACGCACGGCTAATTTTTTTCCCCCCGGAGATATTTCAGACGTCACTGGAGCAAGTCTAAGCATCAAAACTTTGATTGTCCATTTGCCTCAGTAGATAACATAAACTACTATTCACCAATTCTTTTGTAATGGATCTTTTGCTGAATTGACTAACGTCAAGATTCTAATCTATGAATTGGAATTTACTATAAGTAGAAAGCACTGGATAAATCTAAAGTACTTGTAACTACTTTCATAAAATTTTATCGATCAGGCTATGTATTAAACGTGATAGTGTCTTATCAAAGACAGAGATTAGTTAATTATCAAGCTGTTTTAAGCAATTACATTGTACTATATCCTGTCCTATTTCTTGTTCCAAATGTTTTACAATTCTTCGCTAAACCTTGCAATATCTCATCTAAATCTCAATGGATTCAGCATTGCGATAAAAATAATCATTGGCTGTTTTAAAATAACCTGCCTTACTATAGTCCCTTAAGTAGTTATTCAAATCTAGTCAATGAACTGAATTTATCTAGCGCTGAATAAATTCTGCATTCTTTCAATAGGTACAATTTAGACCCTTTCGGGAAGTACAAAGAAGATGCAATTTGGGATGCTCTTGAACAGACTTACATGAAGGATATGGTATGCTTAAAACAATCCAAAACAACATTAATTCTCATTAATATTAACAAAGCAGATGATTACACATTTTAGTAATAACACTGGACTGTCTAAAATGTTTAATTGCTCCAATATATTTTTCTCATAATCACAGTAGGTGTTGATTTATAAATTATTTTGGTAAGTATTATGGATGATGTGTTCAGTCATGGTTTAGTTACCAGGTTTACTATTTACTTCAGTGAATTGGTAGTTTGGATGTTATTATATAATTTCTTGACAGAGCAGCTTGCAAATGAAAGTGCAATAATGTTTTTTTGCGAGAAAAATCATATTGCTACGCCATCTGTTTATTATCTAACCATGACTACTTAAATACTTGCCACCATTCAGCCCAGTCCCCATACTATGTAATGTCTAAAAAACAGGTGTTCCCAATTAATGCTTCGTAGTTCCTGCCTAATGCCCATGTAATTTGCCCTACTCCAATGTAAAACTCTGCAAGGACCATAACTATCCCTATCTACAGCTATGCTGAAAGTTAAAGAGTTGTGGTCACTGTCCCCCTAACTGTTCACCCACTGAAAGGTCAGTCTCCTGGCCAGGCTCATTACCCAACACCAGGTCCAGTACGGCACCTCTTCTTGTTGGACTGTTCACGTATTGATTTAACAAACCTTCCTGGATACACTTAACAAATTCTGCCTCATCTAAAGCCCTTACACTAAGAAGGTCCCAGTTTATATTAGGGAAGTTGAAATCCCTCATGACAACAGCCCTACTATTTTCACACATTTCTTTAATCTGATTACTTATCTGTTCCTCAATGTCCCAGTGGCTATTGGGGGGTCTGTAGTACAGTCCCATCAGTATGATTGCACACTTCCCATTCCTGAGTTCCACCCAAATGTGGGTCTGAACCCTCCATTATGTCCCCCCTGTGTGCAGCTCTGATATTGTCCCTGATTTTTAGTGCAACTCCACCCACCCCTCTTTTGCGTTCTCCTCTATCTTTTCTAAAACTTTGAAAACCTTGTACATTATTCCCTCATTCCTGCCCCTCTCTCAACCTAGTTTGAGTAATGGCCACAACATTGTAGTTCCATGTACTGATCCATCCTCTAAGTGTATTGCCCTTACCCATAATATTCCTAGCATTAACATATACACGCTTCAAACTGTCCAACCCATTATACCTGTTATTTTGATTTTGCCTTTCAACAGCTTCCCTAACATTTATCTTCTGGTCCAATCCTTCCCTTACTGACCTGGGGCTCCAGTTCCCAGCCCTCTGAAAAGCTAGTTTAAACACTCCTGAGTAGCATCAGCAAATCTAATCATCAAACCAGCAGCACAGTACAGTGGTATAGCCATTAGAATCACTATTTTACAGCTCCAGTGACCTGGATTTAATCCTGACCTCAGCAGCTCCATGTGTTGAGTCTGCATGTTCTTCTGACTTGGACGTGTTTCCTCAGTGCTCCAGTTCCCTCTCACATCCCAAAAACCTGCAGGTTGCTGGGTCAATTGGCAAGTTGCCCCTAACATGTAGGTGAGCAATAGAATCTGGGGGAGAGCTGAAAGGAGTATGAGGAGAGTAAGATCAGATCAGTGTGAATGGTACTTGGTCTGGCTCCTAAAGTTGAAAGGCTATTTTCATTCTGTATGGCAAATGTGTACGAATAAGGCATCTAATATATTCCTGACAAACACCGGTTAATGATTGTTATTGACATTTATGGGATAAACAGAATTGTTATCTAAGTAAAAAGTTATTGCTGCATGCTCATTGCAAACCACTGACTGTTTTGAAGGTATCAAAGCTCCCAAAGAAACTGGAATCAGAGGTGACGGAAAATGGAGAAAATTTCTCTGTTGGTGAGCGCCAGTTACTTTGCATGGCACGAGCACTCCTGAGGAATTCAAAGGTAGGAAAAAACAGCCCGAGAATTAGACTAAACGAGAGAAAGAACTGGAAATTCCCAAGAAAAGTCTTGTAGTTGACAAACTGTTACATTAATTTGGGAATCCTTTGTCCTTATACCAGTGCACCGATTTCAGGTAATTGGATCTGCCACAATGTAAATGTTTTAAGGCACCAAAACTTGAAGCATGGGTGGTATTAATCTCATAAGGCAAAAAAAAACACTTACTCATATTGACCGTACAATATACTTTTCAAAACTTGCTTTGCAATAAAGTGAATTGTATTTCCACTAGTTCCTGTTGTTACCCAGAAAAAATAGTTTGTAAAAATTAAATGAAATAAACTGAGTAATGTCGAATGCAACATCAAGGCTCCTGCAAGGATCCAATTATTTCACGTATACAAGTGAATCAAATTACTGCAAATATAGTCAGGTATTCAAGGTATTTTTTTATTATTGGCTCCTTTAATTTCTTTACAGACTCAGCCCACACAGTCCAGTGCTGTATTTTTCCATCTTCTGACTGTCTCCACTTCAAAGTAATGCACTGCCTGTGAGCTGAACTGGGGTATCCAGAGTATGTAAATGTCTATTTTTACCTGTCTTCTGACTAATCTATCGTGAAATCTATCCATTAGATAATAGTTCTGGATGAAGCTACAGCCTCTATTGATTCAGAAACAGATTCTTTGGTTCAGCACACCATCAGAGAAGCATTCAAGGACTGCACGATACTAACAATTGCACATCGAATAAACACAGTTCTGGAATCCAACAGAATTCTGGTTATGGATAACGGAGAGGTGAGGATTATCCTATAGAGTAATATTTTTAATATTACACGCTTTATTATTAAAACTGTTGACAGTTGCCATGGGATAGCATATATTTGCAAAACTGAATGCAAATCTCCAAATAATATGAAACATTAGTGAATATAATACTAACTTATGACTACATTTGGAAGAACAGGAAAATGAGGTAATGGGATATTAGTTGACACAGACCATTATTTAAAATTCATCTGGTTTGGAAAATTAATATCACAATAGTAATATTCTGCTATTAATTTTCAGGTGGTGGAATTTGACACACCAGCCGTGCTGGTACAGAATCAGAATTCAGTTTTTACATCGATGCTGGCTGCATCCAACAAAATGGAATCATAAATGTGCAGAGATAATTCAAATTGTTGGTCCTAATTTCTACTGAAAGATATTTTGATTAGATCAGAAAAAGGTTGACTCTGAAAATGACTGTTCTTTTGGAGCTGAAGCCATTAATTTGTATAAATCAATTAATGTAATAAGCAAACACCTTAGATAATCTCATGTTTCAACTATTGTAAGGTGAAAAAAATAAACTGCTTCATAGAATTATAACAGTCATATTATTAAAGTTATACATTACTGGTTTCTGAGGTAATTTATTTCAGGAGTTAAAATATTAGAGACTTACTGTAAAAATATGTGTTTGTATTTTTTAGTTTATTAATTGGGGTTTCCTCAATGCTGTCAGATGTACCCATCACCTGCCATTAATCCTCTCAAGTACTTATATGGCTGCCTGATCAATTTTCAAAGCAAAGCAGAATTTGCAGATTATTGAATGCTCAGATTGTTACAGTTTTGAACTGTAAGGAACCCATGCAATTTGCCCGATAGAGGTTCTCATTCATTTATTCACGGGGAAAGAGGAGGATGAGGAGAAGGAAATTAGTTTGGAAATCACTGTTTCGTCCACCAATAGTTTCCTAACATTAACTGAACTCGAAAAGGTGGCGCTGAGGCACCTGCCTGAACTATAGCAGTCCTTGTGGCAAAGCTTACTTCTAAAGGCCCGTTTGGAAAAGCACATTGTTGCACAGCAGACAAAATCAGTGAGATCTTTCTTTCCAGAATACCTTGGAGGCTTTGGCGTGACAGCAAACATCAGGTAGACGTGAAGCTCTGCCACATGGATGCCATTCTTCTAAATTTCCAATCTAACTATCTTAGAAACACAACTGTTCCATTATGAAATTTGACAATGTCGACATCATGAACGAACACGTTTTACAATTAATTAATCCTTCAGTTGGCTGCTTGCAACTCTGATGTCAGTGCCAACTGAAAACACTATAACCATTCAGAATCATTGACATTCGCATTCTTCAACAATACAGTAACTAAATAATGCTTGTAGCTTGTTCCTTGTCAACAGATAATTACCAGTAGTAGAGTAAAAGAAACATTCTCCATATTCTCATAAGCAGAGATCTAGCATTATGCCTCAGCAAAGTACAAAACAATGGGCTGGATATCCAACTGTCACTGTTGCCTGTACTTACAGATAGCTTAGATCAGGAAGGGGGTGGCTGGGGCGGAGATCAGCTGAACCTCCTGGTGATCATCAGCCTGCTGCTGAACTTCCAGATGCCTGCTCGTTGGTGAAATAGTTCCTTTCTATGCCACTGGGAACTAAATCTCCAGCTCCAATCTCTTCTTCCAATGATCCGCCAAGAATTGAGCACTGTGTTGCTCATACTTCAGAAGAAGGACGTGTAACCAAACGCACACACCCGGAGTTCTTTTGTACCGATTACTGTTTCTATTGGCTTGCTCAGCTTTCTGCCTTTGCCTCTTTATTTCTGCACGTTTTCTGACCTGTAACTAAATATAGCACTATAAAATAGCATGTTGGCCTGATTTTTCTGATATCTAGTACACTAGAACAAGATATCTTTCTGTTTGTGCATTAGCTATCTGGGCTGAGTTAGGCAGCAGAATTTAGCAGCATCTTATGGAAAGAGTAACCAAGCTCCCGAGATGAGGGAAATGTCCAATCAATTATAATACAGTAAGTTGCACCATGAACACTTATAGGTGGATGATTCAGAACAGATGCATGTAACCTTGATATCATCCCAACTCATGGAATATAATTCTTTTATATAAAGTGGTTGAGTATCAGTCCTATTTCCAAAAACCTTTCTAATCTGTTCCACGGTGAACAAACACTTAGTTAAGGAAAAAGACCAAAACCATCTAAAGGCAAGGAGCTTTACAAAACAGACCTACTTCACAATTGCATTGCATTGATCAAATATTGGCTTTGCTACAGCCAGGATGGCCTGTAAGAGTGTTATTCAACGAAGATGGGTTAAAGAACTTTATTTCTGCTAAAAGCACAAGAATGAATTTCAATAAATGGCCATATCTGCATTAGAATTTCTTATTGTGGGGAATAGGGCGCGGAACTATACTCTGATATTTGATGGATCCCTATTAAAGATCATTTTATTGAAATCATCCTCACTGCGGGAGAAATTCCAGTTCTACAGTGCATCCAAAGAGAAGTGCAGTGGGAATTAATGGTTTGTTTCAAATTTAGAACAATTTAATACATTTCTAAGGTAAATTTGACCAATGGATCTACAAGTGTACATGTGTTGTACTGAGTTAAATGATCTTAGTTAAAACCATTTTAATTTTGGACCCAACACAAGGAAATCTGCAGATGCTGGAAATTCAAACAACAACACACACAAAAATGCTGGTGGAACACAGCAGGCCAGGCAGCATCTCTAGGGAGAAGCGCTGTCGACGTTTCGAGCCAAGACCCTTCGTCAGGACTAACCAAAAGGAAAGCTAGTAAGAGATTTGAAAGTAGTGGGGGGAGGGGGAAATGCGAAATGATAGGAGAAGACCAGATGGGGTGGGATGAAGCTAAGAGCTGGAAAGGTGATTGGCGTAAGTGATACAGAGCTGGAGAAGGGAAAGGATCATGGGACGGGAGGCCTCAGGAGAAAGAAAGTGGGGGAGCACCAGAGGGAGATGGAGAACAGGCAAACAACTAAATATGTCAGGGATGGGGTAAGAAGGGGAGGAGGGGCATTAACGGAAGTTAGAGAAGTCAATGTTCATGCCGTCAGGTTGGAGGCTACCCAGCCGGTATATAAGGTGTTGTTCCTCCAACCTGAGTTTGGATTCATTTTGACAATAGAGGAGGCCATGGATAGACATATCAGAATGGGAATGGGATGTGGAATTAAAATGTGTGGCCACTGGGAGATCCTGCTTTTTCTGGCGGACC
Organism: Hemitrygon akajei; assembly: GCF_048418815.1. Classification (NCBI taxonomy): domain Eukaryota; kingdom Metazoa; phylum Chordata; class Chondrichthyes; order Myliobatiformes; family Dasyatidae; genus Hemitrygon; species Hemitrygon akajei. Next base: position 48,638,265 of record NC_133140.1, read on the forward strand.
GAGCGTAGGTGTTCAGCGAATCGGTCTCCCAGTCTGCATCGGGTCTCACCAATATATAAAAGGCCACACCGGGAGCACCAGACGCAGTATACCACACCAGCAGACTTGTTTTCTTATTTCAGAATAATTGCAAACCCAAGATTATGTTTTCTGATGTTAATCTAGCAAGTTTTCAGGACCAAGACTTTATAGAGATAGAAAGGATACTAACAGTACACTGGGTAAAGAACAATTCTGAAAATCCAAGCTTTTCAGCAGCTTGATTTGAAACACTTAGATATTATAACATTTCTTGTGGTTAGAGAAACACAACTAACTTCTAGGATGGGTAGAGAAGGGTGTAAATAAAGTTTAATTTAATTTGTTCATCAATGGGTATTTGACATAATTTCTGTACAGATAAGAACTAAAAATTGTTCAGGCGGCTTATTTTCTCAAAAAAAACCATGAGGATTTATTGTCTGCATTTTACACAAGGAATTGATTATTGATTTGTCGTAGAAGTTGGAACAGAAACCACACTACTGATGAATTCTGTACCATTACCTTATAAACATGACTAAAAATTTTAGACTCTGGCTTTGCATGGCTGAACTTAAATCTATTTCACATGGCCCCCTGAAATGAAATGGGAATTTTGTTGGTGAAGCATCTTCATTAATTTGCAGAAGATGGTGGGTTTAGGAGGAGCTGTTGAAGAAGCACCTTAAATTGCTGCTACTACAATATTAAGTGTAATGCCCTGGTTCATATTTTTTACTGTTATGCTGTTCTGTATTTGATTTTTGTTTACTCTGCAAGCTGCTTGTTTGGGGTACTGTTGAAGATAAGAGATCGGAGAATTGTGAGCCATCCAATTAGGATGACCGGATTAAGGGAAGGTGCCTCTGGTGAGGGGCACTAAGGTTGGGCTTGGGGCTACTGTTGGGCGAGAGGAGGAAAGAGATCATAGGAGTCAACCCGGAGTGGGGCCATGACTCAACGAAGCCTGGGGTGAGATCGAAAGAGGATCAGCGAAGGGGAAACTGTGAGCTACAACTTGTGCACCTTAGACTGTTTCGTTAAAATGGGACCTTTTCTTTCTTTCCTGACGAAGGGTCTCGGCCCAAAACATCGACAATGCTTCTCCTATAGATGCTGCCTGGCCTGCTGTGTTCCACCAGCATTTTGTGTGTGTTGTTTGAATTTCCAGCATCTGCAGATTTCCTCGTGTTTGCTCTTTTCTTTCTTTGTTCTTTCTTTATTAACCCTTTACTCAAATTAAGAATTATAAAGTTAAATCTTTTAATTATATGCAGTGTACTATCTGTTATTTCATGGCACTTATTTGTAACAGGGTAATGAATCACGCAGCATCCACACAAACAGGGGGTTTGGGGGTTGGCATGCGCCTCAATCTCACATGTTTGGCCAGGGATTGTCTTCCCTAGACTTACACAGCTGATGGAACAGAGTATTTCATAAGAATGATACAAATATCAAGTGTCCAAATATCACTACTTCTAGAGAGTAGAAATGTTTTGAGTAGTGGATAGTGTACCGGTCCTGAGGGTACACACACAGTTCAATAACTTGACTATCATTGCACCTACAGTCATCCATTGAATTGGAGAGCATTCCATTGTACTCCTGACGTGCTTCAGCAACGGGACACATTGTAGAGGTTACTCAACTCTTGACTTGCTGTTGCCGTCGGGGTACTTATTGATCTCATTAAATCTCATTAAATTTCTGTTCAATACTAAGCTCTATGAATTTGACTGAGCAGAATCTCAACAATGGGAACTACCTTGAGAGTCAAGAGTCACCGATTAGATCTCCTGTTGGGAATTTATTATTGTCTGATACTTTATGTGGCTTTCGTGTGATTCATGCCATTTAGGACCCCAGATCTAAAGATTACCCAGGAACTGCAAAACCACTTCCAACCCAATTGGCCTTGTAAAGTTCTCAGAGACTCCAGGAGTCTAGTACCTAAATTGGGAAGATTGTCCTGCAGACTTGTTAAGCAACTGCCTGGCACAATTATCCTTACAGAATCATACCTCACAGAAAATGTGATGGATCCTTCAGTCGCAATATTTGGGTATGTTCTATCCCATTAGCAGTATAGATAGACCATAAGGGGTGGAACAATGGTGTACAGTCAAGGAATGCACTGGGAATCATGAAATTTTCTAGTATCAGGTTAAACCCAGGCAAGGAAACCTCCTCCCAAGTATCAGCAACATTCTTCCCTCAGCTGCTTAACAAAACTTGGAAGAACCACTGAAACTAATAAGAGCACAAAATGTAACACCTAACTGACCAAGTTGGCACGTGGCTAGCTGATTGGGTCTGCAGCAGGTGGTTAGTGGGATGAACTACTTGTCCTCATAATTCAAGCTGCGGCTGATAAATCTGTCCATGATAGTATTGGTAGAAGTAACTACTACATAGTTTTGTGAAGACTAAGTACTGTCTTCACACCAATGGTATGTTCCATTGGGTAGAATGGCATTATAACTGCCCTAATCAAAGAGATTCTGAGAAGGGTTGACAGTGAAGATTCTGGGTGGATGGAGGAAACCTGGAACCATGGCCATAATTTAGGAATGAGGAGTTATCCATTTGAGAGCATTATGAACTTTTTAATTCACTACCTAAGAAGATATAGAGACTGTGTCATTCAATACAGTCAAGCCCAAAATAGATATATTTTCAATTTATATATGAATCAAGGCCTGAAAGTGGAGTTAAGGCCAAGATTAGATCAGGTATTATCTAATTAAACCCTGAAGCTGGCTCAAGAGGTTATGGAGCACATTCTTGCTGCTATTTCTTAACTTCTTCTGATACGGGGTCTTGGACCTGAACCATTAGCCTTGTTTCACTTTCCACAGATGATACCTGAGCTATTGCGTGTTTCCAGCATTTTCCTTTTTTAAAATTATGGGTGAAAATGAAATATTTATTTCCTTATAGGATGGGTTTTGCAGATAGTCGAGTGGTTTAACAATAACCAGCATTGACGTTTGCCAGATTATTTAACTCACAATTTATCTGTCTGCTGAAATAAACAATCTGCTGGAGGAAATTGGCAGATTCAGCAGCATCTGAGGGAGGGATTCATCTGGCATAGACTCTGGCCTGGTTCCGGAGGACTGGAAGATTGCAAATGTCACTCCACTTTTTAAGAAGGGGGCAAGGAAGCAAAAAGGAAATTATAGACCTGTTAGCTTGACGTCGGTGGTTGGGAAGTTGTTGGAGTCGATTGTCAAGGATGAGGTTACAGAGTACCTGGAGGCATATGACAAGATAGGCAGAATTCAGCATGGTTTCCTTAAAGGAAAATCCTGCCTGACAACCCTAGTGCAATTTTTTGAGGAAATTACAAGTAGGCTAGACAAGGGAGATGCAGTGGATATTGTGTATTTGGATTTTCAGAAGGCCTTTGACAAAGTGCCGCACATAAGGCTGCTAAACAAGATAAGAGCCCATGGAATTACGGGAAAGTTACATACGTGGATAGAGCATTGGTTGATTGGCAGGAAACAGAGAGGGGGAATAAAGGGATCCCATTCTGGTTGGCTGCCGGTTACCAGTAGTGTTCCACAGGGATCCGTGTTGGGGCCACTTCTGTTTATGTTGTATATCAACAATTTGGATTATGGAATAGATGGCTTTGTGGCTAAGTTTGCTGATGATACAAAGACAGGTGGAGGGGCTGGTAGTGCTGAGGAAACAGAGAGTCTGCAGAGAGACTTGGATAGATTGGGGGAATGGGCAAAGAAGTGACAAATGAATTACAATGTTGTAAAGTGTATGGTCATGCACTTTGGTAGAAGAAATAAACGGGTAGACTATTATTTAAATGGGAGAGAATTCAAAGTTCTGAGATGTAACAGGACTTGGGAGTCCTCGTGCAGGATACCCTTAAGGTTAATCTCCAGGTTGAGTCGGTGGTGAAGAAGGCGAATGCAATGTTGGCATTCATTTCTAGAAGAATAGAGTATAGGAGCAGGGATGTGATGTTGAGGCTCTATAAGACACTGGTAAGACCTCACTTGGAGTACAGTGTGCAGTTTTGGGCTCCTTATTTAAGAAAGGATGTGCTGACATTGGAGAGGGTTCAGAGAAGATTCACTAGAATGATTCCGGGAATGAGAGGGTTAACATATGAGGAACGTTTGACCGCTCTTGGACTGTACTTCTTGGAGTTTAGAAGAATGAGGGGGACCTCATAGAAACATTTTGAATGTTGAAAGGCATGGACAGAGTGGATGTGGCAAAGTTGCTTCCCATGGTGGGGGAGTCTAGTATGAGAGGACATGACTTGAGGATTGCAGGGCGCCCATTTAGAACAGAGATGTGAATAATTTTTTAGCCAGAGGGTGGTGAATCTATGGAATTTGTTGCCACAGGCGGCAGTGGAGGCCAAGTCATTGGGTGTACTTAAGGCAGAGATTGATAGGTATCAGAGTAGTCAGGGCATCAAAGGTTATGGTGAGAAGGTGGGGGAATGGGACTAAAGGGGAGTTTGGATCAGCTCATGATGAAATGGCAGAGCAGACTCAATGGGCTGAATGGCCGACTTCTGCTCCTTTGTCTTATGGTCTTATGGACTTAATCATCCAGTAATGTGAGCTTTATGTAACTACTCCCTGCACTGGGACAAGCAAGGAAACAACAAGTATTTCTAGTGGAACACTGAAGAATAGCAGGAGCTACATAAATCTTTCAGAAGCCACATAAACCACGTCTGCTGTCCATAAAAATAGTGGTAGTGATTATGATCTGAAATAGCTGAACTCAAAGTTGAACCTGGAGGGCAGTGAGCTGAAACATCAATGACTGCATCATTTCCTAAGCTGTGCAAAGCAAGGCGAATGCCAATTCTGAGTTGCTGGAAACACAATTTCAGCAATTTAGAAGGTTAACTTTAGGTTGGGGGATAATTTGTCTCGGCTTCAGCTAAACTAACCAGGTCATTCCCTTGTATGCAGGCAATCTGTTTATTGTATTTCTGTAAATTACTGTATAGACTTTAGTTTTAGTGTTTCAGTGATGTAAGCTGCTTTTTTCAGGATGAAAACTTACCATGATGTTTTGCTGGTTTGATGGCCACAAATTCCATCAGCAGCAGTGAGTTAGGTATAGCACAGGTCCAAGTGAATTATAATTATCCTGAAAGCCTTGAAATCTAGATGGAAAGATGAGTGGTGAGACTGAATTGGAGGGTGCAATCCAAAATTGATTTTACTCACAGCAGATTGTATCAGCAATAACTTCTGGATGGAGTTGGCCCAATCACAAAACTAGACTATGCATTTCCTGTCAAGATCCATGTTCTTCCTGGCAACAGATGCACTCTAATGACAACAGTCAATACACCTTTCCACCAGCATCAAACAAGGGTTCAAAGCTCCATGCAGCATCAATTGGAGTTCAAACCTCCATGCAATATCTGGTGTGAAATAGTTTCACTTGAAATGGAATTTATCGTGCTAGGATCTTGTTTTCCTCACAATAATAAGGGATCCTCTGGTAACACTGTGGGAAGACCTGACAGCTTCAGAAATGGCTTAGATCTGCTCAGAGCCGGTTCTAGAAGTCCACAAGATGCACTACAGCAAACAGCTTTTATTTTTAAGGCTTTTCATTGCTGAGTTATTGATTGGATGTCACTGTAAGCAGCACTCCTTTACTGGTGGCTATGAGAAAGTTGCAAAGCTCCCTAGAAGGGTCAACAGCCTAAGGACAGGAGGCAAATTGGTGCATCTCAGTGAAGAGCCTGGTTTCCAGAGAGCCATCAAAGTCAACACCCAAACATCGTGACCTGTCTAGTGAGCAAGGAATTCATGGGCTCATGTTTCCAAAGTTTGAAATCGCAGAGAGAAGTGACAGTCTGCAGGATGAATATTCACTATACCTTTCTATCTCCCCTTATAGAGGTCAAGGTGATGGTGACTCTCAGCTTCCTAGCAACAATGGAAAATCCATGCTATATTTCTCAACTACTTCTGATTTCTTTGAGGAGAAGGAGATATCTTGAGTATTGAAATATTCCTAAAACTACCCTCCCACCTGCCTTATGATAATTACTCTCCCATTCTCTGTGCTTCTTTGTCTCCATTCTTCCACTGGAATAAAGATAACACTTCCCTACCAATATTTCTGAGATACCTATTTTTTTTTCTCAATTGCTCTCAACCACAGCTGATCTAAACCTTACACTTCTGATCTCCATTTGTTTGTAACACCCAAAACAAGGATATTTTACCTTCAACTCACCTGCCTCCTAATCCAAAGGGTCATCCACCACCAGCATGGTGCCACCAGACCCTCTGCTCCATCCCTCTCAGCACCCTTTCGTTCACTCTTCCATTTCTACCAATGGCCTTTATTTCTCATGCCAGTGACTGCAGGATTTGCAACACCACCCCATCTAACCCTTTTCTCAAGCGCTTATTTTAGGTAAGGTGGTTTGGCATAGTGTTTGACAATTTGCAACATGCTCTCCGCATTGGAGAAACCAAACACAGAACACCACTACGTTAATCACTTCTCTTCAGTCTACAAAGAGTGGTTACTGATTTTTCAGTTGATTTTAGTTTTCATTGACTCTGCTTTTGTTAGAGCTGGCCACTTCTGACGCAAACTGCAAAGGTTGGATATTTCTGCTTGAAGAACCATTGCAGAAGGCAAATGGTTGAACTTGAGGTTAATGGCCATTGTCGCAGTGGCCATTGTTGGAGTACATGGAATTAGAGCGGAGATTTTGAGGGTTTAGTTCTCTGAGTCTTCAGTCAGAGAAGGCAAAAAACAAAAGCTGTAGGTGGAGCTCCCTTCTCCCTTTACATTTGTTCCATTAGAACAGCAGAGATGTAGAGAGGCTAGGCAGGTTACTGGAATGCTCCTTTTGCAGGAAGACCTCCAGCATCCGTGACCACTACACTTGTGGGAAGTGCATCCAGCTGCAGCTTCTTTCACGCCATGCAAAGGAGTTGGAGCTGGAAATGGATGAGCTCCGGATCATTTGGGAGGCTGAGGGTGTGATAGACAGGACATATAGAGACACCCAAGGTGCAGGCCACTGCAGACTAGATGTCAGTCAGGAAGGAGAAAGGGGTTAAGGAGCCAGTGCAGAAAACCCTTGTGGTGACCCCCCTCAACAACAGGTATATCACTTTGGATGACGCTTGGGGCGGATGACGAAGCTGAGTAAAGTCAGGGCTCTGGCACTGAGTCTAACTCTGCAATACAGAAGGGAAGTGGGGAGAAGAGGTGAGTTGGGGTGATAAGGGATTATTTAGTTAGGGGTACAGAAATGAGGTTCTGCTGACAAGAATGAGATTCCCAGCTGAAATGGTCCCTCCTGTATGCAGGGTTCTGTTATATCTCAGATCACATACTTAGCATTCAGAAGTGGATGGTGAACAGCCAGAGGTCTTGGTTCAAGTAGGTACCAATGACATGGGTAGGAAGAGTGATGAGGTTCTGCAAAAGGAGTCCAAGAAGTTAGGACCTTAGGAGCTCTAGTGTTATGGTCTCAGGATTGCTACCCTTGCAACATGCTAGTGAGACCAGAAATAGATAGGTTATACAGTGGTTATAACACATGGTTAAGGAGTTGTAATAGGAGGGAAGACATAAGATTTTTGGATCATTGGGCTCTTCCAGGGAAGGTGGGACCTGTATGGAAGAGATGGTTTGCACCTGAACTGGAAGGGAACTAATATCCTTGCAAGAAGGTATGCTAATTGCTGCACAGTGGGGTTTAAGCTAGAGCTGCAGGGAGATGGGAACAGAGTATACACATGTTGTGGAGATAGACGTTGGTAAGACTTCAGACAAAAACAGGAACCAAAAGGGTGAATGAACATGGTATGACTTGTGGACTTGAGCAGCGTATATTTCAATGCAAGAACGATCATCGGAAAGGCAGATGAGCTCAGGGCATGGATCAACACCTAGAATTACAATATTGTAGCCATTAGTGAGACTTGATTGCAGGAGGAGCATTTCTGGCAGCTCAGTGTTCTGGTGTTCTGTTGCTTTAGACGCAACACAACAGGAGGGATTAAAGGAGGAGGGGTGGCATTACCAGTCAAGGAAAGTACCACAGCAGTACTCAGTCAGGACAGACTGGAGAACTCATCTAGTGAGGCTTTATGGGTGGAACTGAGAAACAAGAAATGTATGACCACGTTAATGGGACTATATTACAGGCTACTGAATGGTCCGTAGGAATTAAAGGAACAAATTTGTTGAGAAATCGCAGAGTGTTCCAAGAAACATAAGGTTGTGATAGCAGGTGATTTTAACTTTCCACATATTGACTGGGACTCCCATACTGTAAAAGGGCTGGATGGGATGGAGTTCGTCAAATGCATTCAGGAAAGTTTCCTTAATCAGTACATAGAAGTCCGAACAATAAGAGTGCGCGATACTTGATCTGCTACTAGGCAATAAGACAGGGCAGGTGACAGAAATTTGTGGAGGGAAGCACTGTGCATCTAGTGATCACAATGCCATTAGTTTCAAAGTAAATATGTAGAAAGTAGGTCTGGTCCGCAGGTTGAGATTCTAAACTGGATAAAGGCCAATTTCAAAGATATCGGAAGTAATCTGGCGAATGTGGATTGGGACAGGCTGCTATCCAGCAAAGGAGTACTTGATAAGTGGGAGGCCTTCAAAAGTAAAACTTTGAGAGAACAAAGCTTGTATGTGTCTGTCAGAATACAAGGTATAGCTAACAAGAGTAGGAAACTTTGGTTTGCAAGAGTTATTGAGGCCCTGGTTAAGAAAAAAAAGAGGTGCATAGCAGGTATAGGGAGGTAGGAACAAATGAGGTGCTTATGGAGTAGAAGAAATGCAAGAGAACACTTAAAAAAGAAATCAGGAGGGCTAAAAGAAGACATGAGGTTCCCCTAGCAGACAAGGTGAAGGAGAATCCTAAGGGATTCTACAGATATGTTAACTGCAAAAAGATTGTAAGGAAAAAAATTGGTCCTCTGGATGATCAGATTTGTAATCTGTAAGAGAAGCCAAAAGAGATGGGGTTGATCTTAAATATTTTTTTTGCATTTGTATTTACTCAGAAATGGACATACAGTCTATAGAAGTGAGGCAAAACAGCATTAAATTCATGGACCATAGACAGCGTACAGAGCAGGAGGTGATTGGTGTCAGGGAGGATAAATTCCCAGGGCCTGATAAGGTGTTCTCTCGGACCCGACCGGAAACTGCCGGGGCTCTAGCAGAGATATTTAAATCATCCTTAGCAACTGGAGAAATAACAGAGGATTGGAGGATAGCCAATGTTGTTCCGCTGTTTAAGAAAGGCTCTAAATGTAAACCAGGAAATAATAGACCCGTGATTCTGACATCAGTAGTGGGAAAGTTACTGGAAGGTATTCTGAGAGACTGGATTTATAGGTATTTGTATAGGCATAGTCATTTTAAGGATTGTCAGTATGGTTTTGTGTGTGGTAGGTCAAGCTTAATCGATCTTAATGGAGTTTTTCGAAGAAGTTACCAGGAAAAATGGATGAAGGCAACGCAGTGGATATTGTCTACGTGGACTTTAGCAAGCCATTTGACAAAGTCCTACATGGAAGGTTGGTCAAGAAGTTTCAGTCACTCGGCATTCAAAATGAAATAGTAAATTGGATTAGCGATTGGCTTTGTGGAAGTAGCCAGAGAGTGGTCTTGCTTCTCTGACTGGAGGCCTGTGACTAGTGGAATGCCACAGGGATTGGTGCTGGGTCCAGTTTTGTTTGTCATTTATATTAGCGGTCTGGATAACAATGTAGTTAACTGGATCAGAAAATTTGCGTATAGCACCACGATTGGGGGTGTAGTGGACAGCAAGGAAGGCCATCATGGCTTGCAGTGGGATCTGGATCAGCTGGAAAAATGGGCTGAAAAATAGCAGATGGAATTTAATGCAGACAAATGCGAAGTGTTGCACTTTGGTAGGGCCATCCAGCGAACAGTAGGGCACTGGTAGAACAAAGGAATCTGGGAGTACAGGGCCATAATTCTTTGAAAGTGGCATAACATGTACAAACGTTTGTAGATAGGGTCATAAAGAAAGCTTTTGGCACATCGGCCTTCATAAATCAAAGTATTGAGTACAGGAGATGGGACGTTATGTTGCAGTTGTATAAGATATTGGTGAGGTCTAATTTAGAGTATTGTGTGCCTCTTTGGTCACCTACCTACAGGAAATATGTAAATAAGGTTGAAAGAGTACGGAGAAAAATTGCAAGGATGTTGCCGGGTCTGGAGGACCTGAGTTGTAAGAAAAGGTTGAATATGTAAGGACTTTATTCCTCAGAATGTAGAAGATAGAGGGGAGATTAATTATGAGGGGTATAGATAGAAAAAAAGGCAAGCAAGCTTTTTCCACTGAGGTTGGATGGGGCTACAACCAGAAGTTATGGGTTAAGGGTGACAGGTGAAAAGTTTAAAAGGAACAGAGGGTAAATTCCTTCACTCAGAGGGTTGTGAGAGTGTGGAATGAGCTGCCAGCACAAGTGGTGCCTGCAAGCAAAGTTTGGATAGGTACATGGATGGTAGGGGTATGGTGGGCTATGGTCCCAGTGCAGGTTGGTGGGAGTAGGTAGTTTAAATGGCTTTGGCATGGACTAGGCGGGACGAAGGGCTGCTTCTGCACTGTACTTTTCTATGACTCTATGGCTTATGAAGGACTACACCAGTCACTGGAATCTTTGCACCTGTGGCTCTGCTTTTTTCATTGGATTAACAATATTCAGAATGAAGGGTGTGCGAGGGACACAGTTTGGAGAGCGCAGACACATCTCAGCTGCTGAAGAAAGGTGGTGAGCTCATCTGCTTAAATCGGACACACCCGCTTTCATCCTCTGGTGATTGATCCTTCATTGTAATCCCTCCATCACTAGAATTTCCTTGAAAATCAAAAATCTTGCAGAGCCTCAATAATAAAAAAAAACAGAAGGAGCTGGAAACAAGCAGAACTCAACTCTCACGGAAGATCGGAAAATCTCTGACCTGAAGCAGAGGTTCAGTTTCTCTAACCATGGGCCCTACCTGACCTGCTGAATGTTTCCGTCATTTTCTCTTTTTTAACAAGTGCATCCATCCTTAGGAAGGGAGACCAGGCACTGCTCATTCTCAGCAGGCTCTGCACAGCAGCAGTGTAAAGACTTTACTTTCATATCCAAAACATCTTGCAATAAAGACCAACGTGCTGTTTGCCTTCATTATTGCTTGCTGTACCTACATAACTTTAAAGGTCAAGGAAACCTAGTTCCATCAAAAAATGACTTTACTTTTCTATTATCTTTATATCAAACACCTCTCATTTCTCGACATTTAATCCATCTGTCACATCCTCAGCCATTCAGCAATTTGGATTGTCTGGAATCCCTTGAAGCCTCACTATATCCTCCTCATAGCTCACATCACCACAGATGCATGTTCCTGGGTGTACAGAGTGGGATTGAGAGATTGGTAGGCCGTATTACTCAAAGGAATGAAGCAATGTGTGTAAGGGGTCTTTGCAGAATGTCCAGGTCTATATGTAGGTGATACTAACAGATGCTACAGGTCTACATGTGGGTGATACTGGCAGGTTGCTTTTGTTAGAGGCAATACTCCCTGCACAGCTGGCCTGTGTTGCAAAAAAATAACATGACTTCACAAAATTTGTCAGGATGAATCCACACAACTAAGGATTTCAGCACATCTTCAACCCTTAAGCAGTAGGGTTTGGACCTGGGCTAAGAAATCATAGCAATGGGAGATGGGTTTATTAGGAATGAAAGGAGGTGATTCCAGCTGCAGCTATGTTGATTCCACAGTGCCATTCTAGTTCCCAAATTTTCTTGACAAATGTTTCCACCTGCACTCACTTCCTTCCACTAGCGCTCCATCCTGATTAGTCCTGATTTCTTTCTTAAAACAAATAACAATTGTGACTCCCTTGAGCCTTTTCATCAAGCAGAAATAAATTGGTTTCTATTTAATAAAAATACAAATACTGAAAATACCCATCTCACAGAGTACATGTGGGAATTCCTTAATGGCGGCCGCAAGCTGGCATCTGAATTTAAAGCTGACATATTGAATTGAAAATGCCACTGGGACTCGTATTCAACCAGCGATATAAATGGAGGGCTTGTAAAACTCAGCGGCAGCTATGAAATGAAAAGTTGCTCCAGAAAAAAAAGAAAAGCTGCTTTCATTTTAGCGATGAGGAAGTGAAAAATTCCTGTGTAAATTGAATTCAGTGAGAATTGTTGCTTTCCTATATAAGGAAGAGCATATCCCAATCTTTGTTGCATTTACTCTGCTTTTTTTAAAAACTCTACATTGTCAGGGAAAACATTGCTGAAAATATTAAGCTTTTATTATATATACTATAAACTATTTTTCATTCTTCATTTGTAAGAATGGCCTTCATCACTGTACTTCACATCCCATCACATAATTGTTCCACGTATTCAAATTACCCTCTGTCTGAAGTTTAATCTGTACTCGCTTTCTCATGTTCTGTTTGCCAGTTATCTATTTATCAGTTCTGTACTCTGTATCATACAATGTGGTAACTGTTTACCCTAACATGGTTTCCGTTTCCTATGACATGATTTTCAAATGGTCCAGCTCCTGGCCTTCATGTGTGGCTTAGCTACCAAGTCCAGCAGAACCATTTCTACTGACAGGAGAAGGGGCAAAAACGAGTGACTGGTGCCTTAAGACCACTTGCTTCGGGCAAATGGGCTTCGTCAGCCATGGTTGGAGGCTCATCTAGGAGAAGGAAAACTCTGATCACAAACCTCCGCTGCCTTGCGGCGATACCCACTCATGGGGAAGTCTTCGGGCGTAAACCCTGAAAGAAAAAATATGGAGCTGCAGCCCCTAAGGCAGTCCTACATTGAGTTCGATACTGACTGGCAACTCCTGCGACGAGGCTGGAACCAAACCTATCGGTCTCTATGAGCCTCTATGGTCTCTATCATATGAGCCCCAGCCTTACGTATCTAGACACCTAGGACGCAATATCCATCATCACCTCTGACCGACAGAAGCCCTCATTTGAATAAGACCCAGCCCCCTCCCAATATCCAGCCCCGCTCTCTCGTGTTTTCAGCTGCAACAGCCAAAGCAACAGAAGGGAAATGCCTGCAGCTTCTTAAAAGTTGTATTTTGTAAGTATGTAAGGGAAGCAGGTTCAAGAGGTTGTGTACAAATACCAAAGCTTTAGTTGAGGAGTCATCAATGAGAGGCAGCTGAGTGGGTAAGTGCAGGCAAGGTCTTCCTTACTGTTAGTCTCCTTATGAAAGTAGATGTGATGGCATTTAGAGTGCTGGCGTGCTCCTCTGGCAGGAGATCAGTGAGGCTTGCCAATATCCCTGATGACTTCACCTGCAGGAAGTGTGCCCGCTGAAGCTCCTGGCTGACCATGTGAAGGAACTAGAGCTGGGGCTGGATGTACTTACAATCATTCTGGATGCTGAGAGTTTCATTGATAAGAATTTTAGAGAGGTGGCCACTGTTGTGTATTTACTATTTCAGTAGTATTTGAGTGATATTGTACATATATTGTTTGATTAAGCGTTCTTGTTAGTTTAAATAATTCATTATCAGTTATATGCTAAAATGAGTGAATTGCATATGTCATGACGCTACCACATGATATGTATGCGCTTTGCTTAGAGTAAACATGGAGTTAGATCTGCTATTACGGACTCCCTTGTTTTATTTCGTTTAGTTTTTTGTGTTTTTGGAGTTGCAAATTGTAACAGTGGTGTAGCAGTTACGTGAAAACAAATACCAACCAGTCAGAGACTAAACAGAGGGGTTGACACTGTAGGACATGCTATCCACAATAACAAAGTTTCAAAGTTCGCAAGAGCACTTTTGATCCTTTATTAAGAAGCCAGTAAAGATGAACAATCGTGTAGCGATAAAAAAATCTAACAAAACTAAAATCAGCGCTATCACGAAATAGGCGGTCTAAAAACAATATAATGGCAACTCAAGTCAATCAAGTCAAGTCAATTCACTTTTATTGTCATTTCAACCATAACTGCTGGTACAGTACATAATAAAAATGAGATAATGTTTTTCAGGATCATGGTGTTACATGACACAGTACAAAAACTAGATTGAACTACGTAAAAAACAAACAACACAGAGAAAGCTACACTAGACTACAGACTTACACTGGACTGCATAAAGTGCACAAAAACAGTGCAGGCATTACAATAAATGATAAACAGGACAGTAGGGCAAGGTGTCAGTCCAGGCTTTGGGTATTGAAGAGTCTGATAGCTTGGGGGAAGAAACTGTTACATAGTCTGGCCATGAGAGCCCGAATGCTTCGGAGCCTTTTCCCATTGGGTAAGCACTCTGATGTAGAATTCTAATGTAATTTGGTTGTTTGGATTCAGAATTGGCTTGCTCATAGAAGAGAGGGTGGTCATTGTTAGGATTTATTTAGGCTGGAGATCTGTGTTCTATACTGAGACCTCTGCTGCTTGTGATATTTTTAAATTACCTGAATGAAAATAAAGATGGCTGGGTTAGTCATTTTGCAGATGATACAAAAATTAGTGTTATGGCTAGTGTAGAAGATTGCCAAAGTATACTGTGTCAGTTGCAGATATGGGCAGAGAAATGGCAGATGGAGTTTAATCTGAGCAGGTGTGAGAAGTTGCACTTTGGAAGATCAAATGTAAAGGGTAAGTATACTGTGAATGGCAAGACCTTTAAAAGTGTGGATGGACAGAAGGATCTTGGGGTTCAAGACTATAGTTCTCTGAAAGTGGCTGCATGGGTTGATATGGTGCTCAAGAAGGCATATGGCATGCTTGCCATTAATAGTCAAGACATTCAGAGTCGCGAAGTTATGTTGCAACTTTATACAACAAGTTAGGCTTACATCTGGGGTATTGCATTCAATTCTGACCACTCCATTACAAAAAGGATGTCAAAGCTTTGGAAAAGATGCAGAAAACATTTACCAGGATGCTGCCTGGATTAGCAGGCATGTTAAAGGGAGGCTGCACACACAATTGTGTTATTTTCCCTTCAGCAACAGAAGCTGAGGAGAGACCCGTTATTTATAAGATTGTGAGAAGCATAACGTAAGAGCTGGCACGTTCTTTCAAGGAATGAAATGTCTAATACTAGGGGGTATGCACAAGCTGAGAGGGACAAGTTCAATGGAGATGTGCAGGGCATTTTTTCCCCACAGAAAGTTGTAAATGGCTGGAATGTGGGCTGCCTGGGTTGGTGGTGAAGGCAAGTACAATAGAGGTGTTTTTAACAAATTTAGATAGGCATGTGTATGTGCAGAGAATGGAGGAATATAGATATTGCATTGGCAGAAAGGTTTAGTTCAGTTAGAAGTTTAATCATTTGGGACAACATGTCTGCGAAACATGTTCTGTACTGTGAAGTTCTACGTCCAACATTCTCCCATTCTACCTCTCTCTCTCTCTCACACACACACTTTCACGTACACACATACATATACCAACACCCACACATATATAGCTACTTCTCCCTCAACCAGCCTTCCCACCACGCCAATCCAAGATCTCTCATCACACCAAGTTACACTCCCACACATGGACTCGGCAGTATATTTCATCCATCACCCTATTCATCCCCTGACAATCTTGACCTCCTTCCTTGGATTCAAAAATGGAAAGCCACAACGTCAAATTTAATTAACTCTTTCTTCACAATTATTCTCTGTTGAAGGCAAAGACCAGGAACAGACACCTGTCACTCTAGACTGACAGGCACCTCATCACTCTTTGTAGATGGAATGGTGAAGCTGATGGCAGTAGGAAAGGCAAAGCTACCACGAGCTCCCATGGGTGTGAAATCATTGCACTTAGCGAAACCTCCCTCAGTAGTACGTGTTCTGTCACCTGAGGGATGATCCATAATTAAGGGGATTAATTTTTAATCACCCTTAATTGGCAGAACCTCATACTGTACATCAGTAGGACATTAAGTCAGTACATTAGCCAGAAGCAAACAACATCCCATATCACACACATCACTGAGATGTGTTGGATAAGCAGACCCCACCATGGAATAATAAGTTATGCATTGCAAAGTTGGAATATTTGCGCTAACTTCTCAACTGAGCCATGTCAATAGATCATCAATCCTCCATGTTCACTGGAATGATAAGCAAACCGACGGGCTCAGTTCTCTGGCACAATTAGCAAATGATTTTAAAGTCATTACTTGCAAAAGGCTGCATGCTGACATACACAACCAAGTGTTCTAAATGCAGCTGTAAGGCATGGTTGGTGATGGTATATTATACTTTTGGGTCAACCAGCTGCTGGAGCACCCAACATGCATCTTTTCCGGATTTCCTCAAAGAGGAAGGGCCGGCCTGAGCTACAGTCTGCTTCTGCAGAGGAGCCACCAGAATCAGCTGAAGAGCGGAAGATGTAGTGGGAAAGCAATGCTTGCACTCACCTTGCAGTGCACCAACTCAGAGAATGACAGCAGGGTGGGGTGGCAGCGGGGAGAGGATAGATTACAAGAGTGCATCTCACAAGTGCAGTCACCTGACCCGTAGTTTGGCAGAAGGGGAAAGAGAGCAGTTGCTTCTGCTCCGTATGGGCATAGTCCAGTCAGTACTGCTGGTTTTGGAGGGTTGAGTAAATCCTAGAAGAGCCTTGGGTAAGCACTCTGATGCAGAATTCAGCTCTTCAGGTTGGCACTACATGATTGGCTAGGAGGGTAAAGAAGTCCACCTTCCCCCACTATTTTTCTGTCCTTCTGGTATGATGTTTGAGCATTCCACAAAAAAA
The DNA here is from genome assembly GCF_048418815.1 of Hemitrygon akajei. Classification (NCBI taxonomy): domain Eukaryota; kingdom Metazoa; phylum Chordata; class Chondrichthyes; order Myliobatiformes; family Dasyatidae; genus Hemitrygon; species Hemitrygon akajei. Next base: position 48,655,082 of record NC_133140.1, read on the forward strand.
TTGTCAACAGATTATTCTAAGAGAAGGATAGTGTGTTTAGCAGCGTGAGAGCAATTTAGGGTGCCAAACATAACATCTTGTGAAGTTACCCAGACAATGGAGGTTGTTCAGCAAACAAAGCTCCCTGTGGGGCTGCTATTGTTAGTTTCCCTTACAGCATTATGTTTTTATTACAGCAATTACAGTGAACTTGTGCAGATGGCTCAATGATAATCAACTACAGGAGGCAGGATTTCTTCACATATTTTACAGTATTACAGTATGACAAAAATAATCCCAGTGGCAGAGCAAGTAGCAAGTGCTCTAATGGAGCCTTTGGATCCCTAACTTCAAGTTAATGGTTCTACTGACCAATACAAAACCTTAGAGGTTTCTTTCTCTTTTGAGGGTTGTTTACATTGAAAAATGATATTGTTTATGTTGTTTGAGGGTTCATGGAAGGGTGGCAGTAGAGTTATCTGACTGAAACATATTGTGCACGTTTCTTTCAGAGGAAGAGGACCTGAGTGTGCTGTCAAATTCTGAACCTAAGCCTGTAACCAAGGAGACGGATGCTATTGTTGTCATTTCAAGTGAAACTATGAGGCTACTGCCTATACGTTCTGATGGAGTGAAATGATAATCATTTCCATCTGTTGCTCAAGTATTCCAGTGAACAGAGGCAAGATAAGTGCCTTATGTGTTTGTTGAATACTCTTAATTTGTATCATTCCAATCCCAAGTGCCCATTACTGTATTTGACTGCAGTGCTCTTAAGCAAGTCATTTGGTGAGCAACGGCAAGGGTTCCAAAAATGAAGATCAGTTTGCTATGCAGTTATTAAACCTCTAAGATTAGTACAAGATGCAGAGTTATTAGGCATGGAAGGTGAATGCGCGGCACATTCATTTTATTTATGAAAGGCTGGATGTTGGTGACAAATGGACTTAGTCAGCTACGTTAAATAGATCTGGGAAAGCCCAATGTCTGGCTGAGATTGTAAATTGAATTATTGTATGGCTGCAGTGCAAGGTGCCACTAACTGATTAAATCACAGTCTCTTAAGGTGCTGTAGAGGCTTAGATAACCCAAGGATTGTGAAGTAGAGTGAGAGAGCCGAGATGTAGAAGAAGAGCAAGATGGAATTAAAGCGAAAGTGATTTTAGCTAAATCCAAGCCAGCTTTGACTTGGCATTTTCACCAGCTCAAGAGAATGAGCAAGAAAAATCCACTGGTAAAATGAAGACACACCGCTGCTTCTTAGCCATGTTCAGAATCACAAACAGGTTTAATATCACTGGCGTATGATGTGAAATTTATTGTTTTGTGGCGACAGTACAGTGCAATATGTAAAAATCATTAATTCCAAGAAGTATTATATATTGTATGTCTCTCTCTATATATATGTCATTTTGCACTACGTTTATATAAAGCATTAAATAAGTAAAGCAAAAAGAGAGCCAAAAATTAGTGAGGCAGTGTTCATTGTCTGTTCAGAAAACTACTGGCGGAGGGGAAGAAGCTGTTCCTAAAACATTGAGAGTCTCTTCAAGTGCAGTTGTTCCATCTGTTACAGATTTTATGTCTTCTTATTTATAATCATATTTTAATTATGGTAATTGTGCATTTAAATCGTGTAGGTTGTGGATGGAAGCAGTTGGGAACTCAATTTAGAGCAGTTAGTATGAACATGGCCAGTGGCAGACTGAGTGTATTGTTGTGGATTTCTCTTCCTCTGTAATGCTGTGACACCCTGCAATATATCAAGGGTGCAAAACCTCTTTAGATCTTAATATTTTGGTTTACACTTTCAATGTAAAAGATTCACAGATTGAATTATATTAGTGATTTCTTTTAGAGCTCATGTATGATTCCTTTACAAGGATGAGCAAGGACGTTGAATGATTCATAATCGTGCTCCATAGAGTCGACCAACATTCACAGCCACTGTGGCAAAGGCGATGCAATTCGTGGCAAGAGATGCCTGCAGTAAGCGCGTGTCCCCTGAGAGGGGATATTCAGTTTCGATGACAGGCCTGAAGCAAATCTCTGCATGGTAACATGCTGGAGACATTGACCCTCAGCTTTCTGCGGTCAAAATCAAAATATAGCTTCTGGAAAGCAATCAAATTTTGAACTAAAACAGGAGACACAGCTCCTGGCTCAGTGCAAGAAGCTAATGAAGTCAGAGATCAGGACTTGTAATTGTAAATTGGCTAGAGAGAGACATGCCAAAACAATCACGTTAATCCACGCAAAGGCCATGGGATGTGATCTATTACTTTTCCTAATTATTTAAAAGAAGTTAAATTGAACCGAATTTGATTTACTGATACCTTGTAAATTCACTTACTGTTTGCAAAATAGAAATACTTTCATGGCATGCATCTGGTTTCAACTTAATTTCCATGTCAGAAATATTTATCTCAAAAACATCTGACTGCAACAAAAAAAGTTATATTTCCAAAATACAGTGGAATTATCTTGAAAATAATCTTGGAAACCTTTGAAAATGAGTCAACTAACCAACCTGAACAGCTCACGCATAAAATATCCTATTCACTTTGTTAAAATGAAATAGATTCAAAAGATTAGACATGATTATAGTTTTTCACCATATTTAAACAATCTCATCAGCAAATATTATGTCAGAGAAAAATAAGTTCGCCAAGATGACAGATTTACTGGTTCTTTCACTTTACTGTACAACTAGTCTTCTATGTTTGCAGCATTATACTAATGTGCTTTAGCCATTGGAGGAACAAATGAAAATGCTTAGTGTATGAAAAGTCAAGCTTTCAAACAACTATATGCCTTGATATTCCATCTAATAAGTATTATCTCTGAAGCAGAATGCATGCAAAATTGAACTAGTTAATGGCTTTTTTTAATGCGAGGTGCTGCAAGGGCACCATTTTGGAGCTTTAAGAGCTTGTGTCATGGTGTCATCCATAGTAAGATGCCTAGTTGTTGAAGTGATCAGACTATAAGCTCTGAAAGAGTGCAGCTTAGGCATTTCATGACATGTTTTGTAATTCAGTACTTCAAGTACAAGGGACTGCAAATACTGGACTCTGGAGCGAAAAGAAAAACAAACTGCTGGAGGAACTCAGTGGGTCAGGCAGCATCTGTGGAGTGAAATGGACAATCAGTGTTTGGGGTCAAATGAAGGGACTCGACACAAAATGTCGACTGTTCATTTTCATCCACTGATGCTGCATGACCTGCTGAGTTCCTCCAGCATTTTGCTTTCTCACTTCAAATATCAACCTGGTCCAAACGTTAATTGGCCGTAAGTTTCAAAAGGTCACGGCACCATTGCTCTTTAAATAGGATGGCTGGATGAATTGTTCTATATATTGCATTAATTCCACAAACCTCACTGACTTTCCAAAGTTGGCTGAAGTTTGAGAAGTCCACAAGGTGTTAGGCCAGGCTGAAGAAATTTATTTGCAACCACAGTTCCTCATGGTATTGACTACAGGAGATTCTTTGCCATAAGAGGAGATGAATAAGCACAGGGCATGCAGAAGAGGCCAAACAGCTGGAGGAGGCAGATGGAGTTGCTTTGATAGTCCAAAAGCCATATATATATATTGTCAATAGTAGTAACTGTGGAGAGAAACAGAGTTCATAGAGATAGGAAAGAGGAGAAGAGGGAAAGTCTGGGGTGAGGTCTATGATTATGTTGGCCCCTTCACCGAGGCAGATAATCTGCTTTAATACTGATCGTCAATGGATAAATTTTGACTACAGCGGATAATTATTGATCAGGACTGGGAATAATTCCACTGCTTCTCTTCATAGTGGCAAGGGATCTCTAATGACCATAGAAGTAAACAGACATGGCCACAGTTTATCATCTCATCTGAGTGGCAACAATTCCTCTTGTGCAGCACACTCTCAGTATTATCCTTTCACTTCATCACCTCAAGGAAAAGTGCATAACAATTCTCCATTCTCAAAGAGATCTTATGGCACAATGAAATAACTTGGGTCTCTCATCTCAGCGCCATTTGGTGTGGACGAGAGCATCATGCTGCATAATCTGACAGGGAAAATATTAATATGGCAAATTAAAGGAGAAGAAAAATCCTGTTAAGATTCATCAAGGCAAGCAACAGTGAACTTTATTTTCCCAGTTTTACAAGAGTTACATTTCACTTATACTTTTTAATCTTCTGCAACACAGAATCATGCAACTGTGTATTTAGAGAAAAAAAAACACCAATAGTTGGGCACTTACTATACGCTGAATCTGGAAGGCATTGTGCTATCAGGGATAAGGGAACAGGACAAAGTTACTCAGCTCTATGTCACTCTATGGAAACACAAGAGGAGTGGAGGAGCGGAGTAGCGGAAAAGTTGTTTGGACAATTCAAATCAGCTCTGATATAAATAGGTAAAGCTAAAGTTTTCTGGAGCCAGAGCTTGTAAATTAAATACATGCATGATTGGAATGATTGAAAAGGTAGAGAAGGTTGTGCACATCTTAAGCATTCCCGACAGCAAGGTGATTTCATTAACTGTTATCCAGATTACAGAAATGAGAGCAATCAGATATACAATCTCAAAAAGATTAGTCTCGAAGAAATGAGACAGCAGAAACAACAGTAATTTCAATCTGTTCTCATTCATAACATAAAGCTGAACTACCAGAGACAAAACATTAACAACCCACCTACAGTGGCCTTTTCCTGCTTTACTTCTGCAGTAGTAAGTGGCTCTAGCTCCATCCGGCTTTTGTCTAAAGCTGAATCTAGTTCTTTTGTACCTCACACCCTTGGATTTGCCAGCTGTGAGGTGAGGAATGTTCATGTGGTTGTGATGAGGAAAGCTCCAGGAAGTATGGCAGCAGGTGGGATCTGAGCACTCAGAAGACAGTAACTTCAACGCAGCTCATTTGGCTTGCCGTTCCTTTGTTTTCATAGCGGATCAAGTTAAAGTCTGTCCTATTGATACAGATTTTAGGAGAGCTTTACATCTCCTGATATTTTTGAAATGATTAAAATGGCTTTTTAAAAATCCTTAAGAGATTACTTTGTGCTACAGCTGGTAGAATTCACATCTCCATTGCCCTAGGTTCAATGTTCAACACTAACACTTGAGCTGAGCAGTTGGCATATTTTCCTCAGGGTGCCCTGGTTTCCTTCTACATCCCAATGGGTAGCGAGGTTAAATGACAACTGTGAATGCTCCTAGCATGTAGAACCTGGATGAGTTGATGAGGATGTGGAGACATAGAAATATGATTAATGTGAATGGGTACTTGATGGTTGTCATGGACACAGTAGGCCAAAGGGCCTGTTTCTATGCTGTATGACTCTATTTTAGATGTAGAGGAAGTAATGTTTAGTCAATGTAGGTTTTTTAAAATTTTTACCTATATTTTTCTTACCTTTTTGCACCAACACCATATATTGTTGGTGCACCATATTAATAATCCTGGATCCTCTACTGAATTATTTCCTGTAGACTTGCCCATTTGTTTTGTGCTTTCATGACCTTCAACTTGCCAACAGCTTCAAAATTTTGCATGTTTCCTATATGAAGCAACAAATCCCAGGTTTAGGCAGTTCTAGATCCGTCATTAATAGATCTGGTTGTGACAAAGACTGTAATAGAGGATAACTGAGGATGAAGCTGCATTGCAGTTTTTGGGGCTCTAATGCCAAGGCTAATATTATTTGCTGTCAAGGAAGAAAGAGTAACTAAAGATGTGTTGCTTACCTGAACCCTGCATTAGGCAGGTTTCAGACCTGATAAGAATCCAGAAAAGAAATTGTGGACTTCAGTTATTGCTTAGCATATCAGAATGAATGATAAAGGGGAGAGGTTATCAATGAATAATCAATGCAAGCCAATGACTTCCACAGCTGCATCAATTACAACGACTTGGATCGAGGAACGACTGCGCAGGCACGTGGATGTCAGCGAGTTAGACCGGCAGGAAGAATTTTAAATAGAAGACAGCTTTATAGAGTGGGCAACAGAGTAGAGGGAATCTGAGTAGGAGGGCTTTGGCTCAATGGGGCTTTGGCGATAATGGGTCCAGGCAAAGTAAGTTACTTGTGAAGAATAGGAATAGGAAGTATGTCTGTGAAGCCTGTGTTCTGTACTGGATGTTGGATGTGGGATGTCTAGGAGACTCCCAGCCTCCCGGACAGCCACATCTGTGCTAGGTGCGTCGAGCTGCAGCTCCTTAGGACCACATGAGGGATCTGGAGATGCAGCTCAATGACCTTTGTCTGGTCAGTGAAAATGAGGAGGTGATAGAGAGGAGCTATAGGCAAGTAGTCACACCGGGGCCTTGGGAGACAGCTAAGTGGGTAACAGTCAGGAGAGGGAAGGGCAAGAGTCAGATACCAGAGAATACCCCTATGGCTGTCCCCCTTAACAATAAGTACTCCAGTTTGAGTACTGTTGGGGGGGGATGACCTACCTGGGGAAGCAACAGCGGCCGCGCCTCTGGCACAGAGTCTGGTCCTGTGGCTCAGAAGGTTAGGGAAAGGATGAGGATGGCAGCAATGATAGGGGACTCTATAGTTAGGGGGTCAGACAGGCGATTCTGTGGACACAGGAAAGAAATACAGATGGTAGATTGCCTCCCAGGTGTCAGGGTCCAGGATGTTTCTGATCGTGTCCACTTTTATCCTGAAGTGGGAAGGTGAACAGCCAGAGGTCATGGTACATATTGGTATGAACTGCATAGGGAGGAGGTCCTGAGAGCAGACTACAGGGAGTTAGGAAGGAAGTTGAGAAGCAGGACCTCAAAGATAGTAATCTCAGGATTATTGCCTGTGCCACGTGACAATGAGTAAAGGAATAGAATGAGGTGGAGGATAAATGTGTGGCTGAGGGATTGGAGCAGGGGGCAGGGATTCAGGTTTCTGGATCATTGGGACCTCTTTTGCGGCAGGAGTGACCTGTACAAAAAAGGACGGGTTGCACTTGAATCTGAAGGGGACCAATATCCTGGCAAGGAGGTTTGCTAAGGCTATTGGAGAGAGTTTAAACTAGAATTGCTGGGGGTGGGTGGGAACCAAATTGAAGAGACGGAAGAAGAGGCCGTTCTCTCACAAATAGAGAAAGCTTGGAGACAGTGTGAGAGGGAGGATAGGCAGGTGATAGAGAAGGGATGCGTTCAGACTGTTGGTTTGAGATGTGTCTATTTTAATGCAAAGGAGTATTATGAACAAAGCAGATGAGCTTAGAGCGTGGATCAGCACTTGAAGCTATAATGTTGTGGCCATTACAGAGACTTGGATGGCTCGGGGCAGGAATGATTACTTTGAATGCCAGGCTCTAGATGTTTCAGAAAGGACAGGGAGGGAGGCAAAAGAGGTGGGGGCGTGGCACTGCTGATCAGAGATAGTGTCACATCTGCAGAAAAGGAGGAAGTCATGGAGGGATTGTCTACAGAGTCTCTGTGGGTGGAAGTGAGGTCAATATCTCTACTGGGCGTCTTTTATAGACCACTCAATAGTAACAGGGACAGGTCTCTCAGTGGCAGAGCATTTTGGAGATAGTGATCACAATTCTATCTCCTTTACCAAAGCATTGGAGAGGGATAGGAACAGACAAGTTAGGAAAACGTTTAATTGGAGTAAGGGGAAATATGAAGCTATCAGGCAGGAACTTGGAAGCATAAATTGGGAACAGATGTATTCAGGGAAATGTATGGCAAAAATGTGGCAAATATTCAGGGGATATTTGTGTGGTGTTCTGCATAGGTACGTCCCAATGAGACAGGGAAAGGATGGTAGGGGACAGGAACCATGGGATACAAAGGCCATTGGAAATCTAGTTAAGAAGAAAAGCTTGAGAAAAGTTAAAAAATCTAGGTAGTGACAGAGGTCAATCAAGTGTGACAGTGGAAAAGTGTGTATGGAACCGGAAGAGATAGCAGAGATAATTAATGAATATTTTGCTTCAGTATTCACTATGGAAAAGGATCTTGGCGATTGTAGGGATGACTTACAGTGGATTTAAAAGCTTAAGCATATAAGAAAGAGGATGTGCTGGAGCTTTTGGAAAGCATCAAGTTGGATAAGTCACTGGGACCGAATGAGATTTACCTCAGGCTACCGTGGGAGGGGAGGGAGGAGATTGCTGAGCCTCTGGGAATGAGCTTTGCATCATCAATGGGGACGGGAGAGGTTCCGGGGGATTGGAGGGTTGCAGATGTTGTTCTCTTATTCAAAAAAAAGAGTAGAGATAGCCCATGAAATTATAGACCAGTGAGTCTTTCTTCAGTAGTTGGTAAGTTGATGGAAAAGATTTATGAACATTTGGAGAGGCTTAATATGATTAGGGATAGTCAGCATGGCTTTGTCAAAGGCAGGTCATGCCTTATGAGCCTGATTGAATTTTTTGAAGATGTGACTAAACACATTGATGAAGGAAGAGCAGTAGATGTAGTGTATATGGATTTCAGCAAGGCATTTGATAAGGTACCCCATGCTAGGCTTATTGAGAAAGTATAGAGGCATGGGATCCAAGGGGACATTGCTTTGTGGATCCAGAATTGGCTTGCTCACAGAAGGCAAAGAGTGGTTCTAGATGGGTCATATTGTGCATGGAGGTCGGTGACCAGTGGTGTGTCTCAGGGATCTGTTCTGGGACCCCTACTCTTTGTGATGTTTATAAATGACCTGGTTGAGGAAGTGGAGGGATGGGTTAGTAAATTTGCTGATGACACAAAGGTTGGAGGTGTTGTGGATAGTGTGGAGGGCTGTCAGAGGTTACAAAGGAACATTGATAGGTTGCAAGACTGGGCTGAGAAGTGCCAGATGGAGTTTAACCCTGATAAGTGTGAGGTGGTTCATTTTGGTAGGTCAAACATGATGGCAGAATATAGTATTAACGGTAAGACTCTTGGCAGGGTGGAGGATCAGAGGGATCTTGGGGTCTGAGTCCTTAGTACACTCAAAGTTGCTGCGCAGGTTCACTCTGTGGTTAAGAAGGCATATGGTGTATTGGCTTTCATCAATTGTGGGTTTGAGTTTAAGAGCCGAGAGGTAATGTTGCAGTTATATAGGACCCTGGTCAGACCCCACTTGGAGTATTGTGCTCAGTTCTGGTCACCTCATGACAGGAAGGATGTGGAAACTATAGAAAGGGTGCAGAGGAGATTTACAAGGACATTTCCTGGATTGGGGAGCATGCCTTATGAGAATAGGTTGAGTGAACTTGGCCTTTTCCCCTTGGAGTGGCAGAGGATGAAAGGTGACCTGATAGAGGTGCATAAAATGATGAAAGACATTGATAGTCAGAAGCTTTTCCCCCAAGGCTGAAATGGCTAACACCAGAGGATACAGTTTAAAGGTGCTTGGAAGTTGGTACAGAGGAGATGTCGGGGGCAAATTTTTTATGCAGAGAGTGGTGAGTGCGTGGAATGGGCTGCTGGTGACGGTGGTGGAGGTGGATACGATAGGGTCTTTTAAGCGACTCCTGGATAGGTACATGGAGCTGAGAAGAATAGAGGGTTATGGGTAACCCTAGGTAATTTCTATAGTAAGTGCATTTGGCACAGCATTATGGGCCGAAGGGCCTGTATTGTGCTGTAGGTTTTCTATGTTTATGTCCCACCATCTTGTCTCATATATTAGACTCCATACATTCTACCAACTTCTCTGGCACCTGTTCTCATGATTCTTTCCCTGCTGGTACACCAGACACACCTTTGTTTTTCCTTAAATATGGTTTCATCTCCACCACTGCTAGCAAAGCACTGAAATGCCACAGTCCCATTTCCTGCTCTGCTGCTTTCTGCCCTTCCACTTGGAGCAAGGGTTCCCACTTACTGATTACCAGACATTTAGACAGGGGTACGAACATACAGAATGAAGAGACGTAGATCATATGCAGGTACAGACATTGTGGGCTGAAGGGCCTGTTCCTGTGCTATTCTTTTTTCTGAGAGGTCACCAGCCTCCACATTCATATCAATTCCGAATTAAGACATCTGATCTAAACCTTTAACACATTTCTCTCCCCATACACACCTTCTGACCAAAATCTTCAATTTCTATTTCAGATTTCCAGGATTTACTGTATTTTTGCTTTCTAACCAAAGATATAGTCAATCGCACTAAAGAAGTATTCGGGTTTCAGAACTAAGTTGAAAAGCAGGCCTTTACTTGAATTTAAAGTGATGATTGAGGTCACGTGTAAATTCACATTGTGACAGAAAAAATAAAGAAACCAACATGTGACTGAAAGAAATGCTTCAGACGAAGGGGATATATTTTTTTAAAGCACTGTAATGGGCCCTGGGACAGAAGAAAGTTTTATCATTAAGTATACAGAGGTCATGGTCCTCGTAGAAAAGAGAAGTAGAGCAGTAAATAACATTTTAAATTATGGAAAGGCTGCTGCGAGAAGGGAGAGAAATTTCATAATAAAGGAATCAGTACACGGGAATAAAGGAGAAACTAAAGGAAGGTTAATATGAATGGACAGAACTTAGATAAGTTCTTGGCTACATAAAGATTAAAAAAATCTAAATGCAAAAGTAATAAATATGAACTTGATATAGCAAAGGATGAACCGGAGGCAATAATCTGTAAATGGAAAGAAAGAGTGAAATATGGAATAAAGAGAATGGAACTGGCAACTTGATATTGCAGGATATAACATACTTAAGAAACAAAGTAAAGGAAGGCAGTTTAGAAATGATCTTATTAAGGTTTTGATGGATATATATGCAGTTGAATTCCATAGAAACAATAAATCACTAGAGCAAAGGAGTCTTGATTCAAGTTTAGATGACAAAACAGTTAAGGTACAATTTTATTGTAATAGTTTACCTTGAGACTGCAATCTGATGGAATATATTACTATTGGAATATAAATAGAATTTTACAGTCATAAAAATAGAAGGATATGATAATTAAAGTGCAGTTGGAAGTCTTTATCACTTAAGAGTATCTGATGAATGGAATGTTTTTGCAGGTATTCAACTTTTCTGCATTTCCAGTAACAGAGTACCTGTACGTTGATGGGAAGAATGAGTGATTTACTGATAAAGGATGGATAGTGTGCTCTTCTAGATCTTGATCAAAGTCTCAGACAGCAAAGAGAGAATAATTCAAATGTCTTTCTAAAATTGGCTGCAGTCTTTTATTTCATTTTTTTCAGTATAGAAGAGTTGACATGAAGGTAGCATTTGTCCAGGTGTGGACTTGAGGATCCATGATGTCCAATAGTTGGAGTCATGCCTTATTTAATGACTGTGGTTGTTGAAAGTCAATCAATGCAGCCTTTGAGCATTACTGTAGGATCTACTCAAGTCAGTACGTTGGAGCAACATCTTGAGCTGCTTCCATCACAAGGTCAGAAGTGAGGGCAATCCTTGATGATTATAAAACATTTCATTCCACTTGATTGACACATCAACTACCCTAAATATTCAGTCACTCCACACAGTGGAGTCACGAAATGGTTGCAGTGCTCCAGATAAAAATTTCATTGCAGTTACTTGCATGAAGAACTCTTCAGTACCTTGGGATCTGCGTTGACTTACACCAGGTACATAAGGTGGTACCTCTTGCAGGTACCCTAAGTTGTATGCTATCTTGCAATAGAAATATATCACCAGCACAGCATCATTGTTGGCTCTAAATTATGGAATTCCCTGCCCAACATCAGATGGGAGCCCCTACACCACCTTCAGAAATACAAATAGGGATAAGCAATGAATGTTTACCTTGCCAGGAAAGTTTAATCTCACAAAATGAATAAATTTTAAAAAATATATGGTTACTGATAACACAGAATAAGTGTTTTTGAAAGTGTTGCTTCCTCTGAAATTGCTCATGACAGACCATGAAGCTGAACACAAATATAATTTCAGACTACTTGTATCACATAGGAATTTGGTGAAATAAGAAACTAACTTTTATTGAATATAATGTGTTTAATTGCATAACTGCACTGACACTTCGCAGTAGTTCAACTAAGTTAAAAATGTTTTGTTAATGATTTTCATTTGTACTCTGTGTCTTCTCGCTTAAGTGTCCCAAGAATAATCACCCAGCACTCATGGATTCCAGTTGCCCTGATCCTGTCTATCCATTCCCGCAATGTCCTGGTGAAACTTTTTATCATGCTCGTCACTGACAGTTCCAAGATTTGCAGGGAAGAAGTCTACATGGGAATGTAGTAAATTAATATTTAGTGACATGTTGTCAACCAGCTGCACGTAGTTTGGTGCTCTGTGGTTGCCAAGAAAATTTTCAACAACATCCTTGAATACCTTCCATGTGATTTTCTCCAGTTCCACTAGAAGTTCTTCAAATTGTCTGTCTTGATGACCTGTTTGATTTATGGACTAACAAAAGTGTTTTCCTTAATCTTGGCATAATTTATTCTGGGAAACATCTGCCTTAAAATCGAAATCTTTCTCAGAAATTTAAAGCCTTTCTAAAGCCATGCAGTATCCATCCTGCCTAAGCATGCCCAGGCATGCCTGGACAAAGTAGAAAACTTTTCAGCTTACATTGCGGGCAACATTTCAATTAACTTGAATTATAAATTGAAATTGTAAACATAGGCAATTTTAAACAACGGTGCGTGATAAGGAAATTTCACGGTGATTTTCATGATCAGCAACTCAAAATCCATAAGATGCACCCAACAGTATTTAGGAAGCAAAATCTTTGTTGTCCAGTGTACTAGGATGGTGATATATTGCACCACACTCACCGATGAGCAAGAGATGCAGATATAACTTATTCTGCAGTTTCACCTTATTCTAGCTCAATGCTCTATGTAAAGGTTTGATCTATATAAACAATGCAAGGCAAGCATTTCACTGTATCTGGGTACATGTTCCTGCCACTCTGATCATGTGTTCAGATAGTATCCAAGGACCAGGCTGATTTTGCGCGCTCTTCTGCGAACGTTCATTCCTTTCTCCGTGGCACCGGGACTGTGAACTGACCTAGCTGCTCTGTGCTTTTACCCTGCTGATATGATGATCTGGGACTGAAGCTTGGTATTATTCCAGCTGCTCTAGGAGCAGATCTGGGGACTCTGTCTGGTTTGGAATCTGTTGACTTGCTTCTATTGTTTACATGATTTGTGGGTTTTTTGTGGGTTTCAGATTTGGGTTTCTTGCTTTGTGGCTGCCTGTACGCAGACAAATTTCAAGGTGTATAATTTATACATTCCTTGATAATGAATATGCTTTGAATCTTGGATCTTTTCTAAAGAGGAAGAACCACTGCTTTCCAGCAGGGTGCGCTGTTTAGCTCAGCCATCACAGAGACCTGGAAATAAACTGAGATGCAGTTGTTCACCTACAGAGAGAATCAGGAGAAATTCTGAAAATAAGACCAGTGAATAAAAAAGAAAAAAGTACTCTCAAATTTTCTGCTCACTTGCTATGTATTTTTGTGAATGAAGCATTTATAAAACACTTCAGATTTTTAAATCAGAGAATGTCTTATGACAACAAATCATAAATTGACACACAAGATTTTCAAATATAGATTTATAATATCTAGTTTTAAACAACCCATTTTTATTGAACAATTATAGCATGTCACATTGGTGCACATGCAAATTCTAAACATTTTACAGCAAATAGCTTAACTTTATATAAAGCACCACACTCACTAAACAGTGTAAAATAATGTTTCATTTATCAAGTATAATTTCTTTCATACACATGCAACAACATTTAAATTAGCTCACTTTCTTGTCTCTAGAGAATATATCATCAGTTTAATGAAATCATTCTTATTGCACAAAAACAGCTGAAACCTGGCAAACTGATGTATGTGTCTCGAATTACATTGAGAGATATCATGGTATGAACATGCATTCACACACATAAATCATCTGTACGTGCATACTCTTCTACTTCATTTTCTTTAACTTATCACACAGGGATCATCTGGGCCTGATCTAACCTCACCCTCAAGTAATGTGTTCATCACAGCCTTCATCAAGTAGCTGGCTGTTCCTCTTATACCCAATGGAGGAGTATTGTAGAAATTGGTCATGTCCTGTGAATAAATACAATATAAATAAGGTAACAAGACCCAATACTACCTTTTCTTTCATTCTAATGGAGATAAGATTCAGAAATGGAGCAACCAATGTTTGGCAGCTCTAGCTTAGACATCTCAAGAGACCTTGAAATATATCGGGGTTCCTTGCCTACTGCACGTGCAGGAGTCAAGGAAACAAAAGAAATTCAAAACCTCTCTGATGAACTGAACACTTTAACTCTGTTCTTCTCTACCTGCTGACTATAATGAGGTAAAGGAACAGGGTATAATGAGGATCCTTTACCTCATTACACTCATCAGGATGCATGTACACAGACGAAAGAGATGCTGGAGATCCAGAGCAACACACACAAAATGCTGGAGGGACTCAGCGGGTCAGGCAGTATCCACGGAAATGAGTAGATAGTCGACGTTTTGGGACAAGACCATTCATCAGGACTGGAAATGAAGGGGAAAGATGCCAGAATAAGGTGGTGGGGGGAGTGGAAGGGAGACAAGCTAGAAGGTGATAGGTGAATCACGGTGGGTGGGGGAGGGGAATGAAGTAAGTAGCTGGGAGGTGATAGGTGGGAAAGGTAAGAGGAGATGTCTGAGAACTGCTGCCTGGCCTCAGCTAGGTAGAAGTCAGTCTGCCACATCATAACAGCATCCCCTTTGTCTGCGGGTTAATGATGAGGTTGAGATTGGTGTGACAGAATTTGGTCTCAGGTTGAAACTAAAATTTGGACTTTAAGTGGGGTCACAACCCATGTATAGTGCTTTTGTTGTCTCTTTTGAAAGAGTGGTGAAGGTGTATAGTCATAATTTCTTCTGCACGATATAGTTATTTGATCTGTAATAGTAAATTGTTGGTGTACATTTTGTTTGCTCATTAATATTTTCTGCAGAAAAGCATAAGTAAATTGAAGTGTCCAAATATAATCTGTTCTCATTCAACCCCTACACAACCTCAGAGTTCTAGATTGATAGACTGTAGAAGTGGCTGTCTAGACTGAGACTACTTGCAGGTGGGTCCAGCATGTTGTCCAATACATTTCTGATTAGGAGAAATAATCACGGACGATGCTCCAATTAAATTTGCTGACTTTTATGTATCTAACTGTGTGGAAGTTTGTGACTCTTGAGTGGAAGTCAACAGCCACTTGACCACTGTTCGCTTGAGCTGAGGAGCACACCCATCCTAGACAGAAGAGGGTTTGAAGGCAGGTGATTGGTGGTTTCAGCAACTTGTCAGTAATTAGCATATTTGGGTCCAATGATAACTTGAGCTGTACCAAAAGTAATTTAGAATTGAATTTGTCTTCCTTTGTACGGGCTATCTGCCTACTTTAGGCAAATTATACCAACAGAAAAATAGCACAATTTAGCAAAAACTCACAACATTTACAATTTAAATGTGAAGTGTACTTACTTTAATTTCAACATGCTCCAGCCTTCTTTTGTCATCCTTAAAATTGTCAAAAGCGCTTTTGACCAGATTGTCCAAATTAACTTCAGCAGCAAACTCAAGTTCGGGATTGCGTTCCAACACAGCAGAAACTACCATAAGCAACTGCATCAAAAATAACTGAATATTATTTCCAAAACACCATTATAAAATCCTCAAAGAAAATATATATTCAAATTACTTCACTCCAACATGTGTTATCAAACCTTCGCTGGTGGTGACGGTGGTGAGGCAGAGGGGGGAATGAGGTGGAGAAGAGTACCTGTCCATTTAAGTTGACTGTAATCACCACACATATTTTCTACATCACTTCCATTGTAGAAGTGACACAAAGGTGTAGCTTTATGACACCTACCTTTCACAAGGAATGGGTGGGATCAGATGGGAACTGGGTGAGGGTTTGGGAAGGATGTCATTAGATTCAAGTACCCCTACTGAATGCTAATTGAATATTCAAAGGGAGTGAACTGATCTCTATTTTCAAACAGAAATGACTGAATCAGATTGGATGTGAGTTAGTAAATCACTGGATATCCAAAAACAAAATACTGCAGAAACGATACAGCATTTTAAAATTCTAGTCTCTGTTTTACATGCAGCACAGAAGGAAGCCTTTTGGACTGGCTCTTGAGCTTTCAGTTACTTCCAGTGCCTGACTATTTGAAGCAAAAGTGAGTCAAGGTGACCTACTGATCCAGGCTAGCACAGCATGTCCTTTATTATGCCTTGAAAATTGATTGTGTCAGCTAACTATATGATTGGAGCTTATTACTCTATTATTGTGTGAAATAAAGCCGAGCAATAATTTGCATTTAGCTTTATCTTATGCAATTGTAGAATGGAGTGATTCCTATTTTGTACAATTATGCAAAGTTTTCATGTGGATTGAATGCTGTTCCTTACACAGTACTGTGGAAAAAAAGTATCTTAATCATTCATGTCTGGCCTCATTTCATTTCATTAGCAGAGCTGTTGCTAAATCTGATTATGAATAATGAAATTAATCAATTAGATGAGCTTAATGTGGATGATACATCAAGTTTATTCTCATGTGGAGTCTTAGCTCGTAGATCCCTTCCAGTAGGCACAGACTGGTGGAATAAACAGATATGAAATAGCGAAGCAATTTTGATAGGAAGACAAGGAGACAATAGGAATTAAATGGTCTATGAGATGATGGAACAGAAGTAGCTGCAAGCATCTTTGAAGTTATAAGAACAAATGGAAAGGATAGAAAGGTTTGGTTATGCATTATGAGGAGATTTGACAGAAGTGCCCAAAATCAATAGAGGAACAGAGATACGGAACCTCAAAAGTTAGGATAACCTTTTATGAAATTCGGGTTCGGCCTCAATTAGAGTTCAGCCTAGCCACCATATTTCGGGAAGGAAGGTAAAGTTTTAGAGAGAGATGATGAATTATCAATTATGACACAAGAAGCTACTGTTCTCTTTACAGCAGGCAAGGTTAAGAGGAGATTTGACAGAGGCATTCAGAGCCAGGAATGGCTTTGGCTGGGTGCATACAGAAGAACAAAGGCTTGGATTCAATGTGATTACTGACAAAACCAGGGAAACATTTCTTTTTACACAGTGAACTGCTGTTATCTCAAATACACTAAAAAGGTGGCCAAAGCAGACTCAGTAATAACATTTGAAAGTGAATTGAAAAATAAAATACAGGACTATAACAGTTCTATCAATGACTTGGCATATGGATAATAGGCCAAAGAATTTCATTCTGTGAACTTTGCCACTATCTAACATTCAATAACACTCAATTCCAGACTAACATTTTCAGCATCCTACCATTATTATTTAATTTGATCTGTAGTAAAGCATGGTCTGCTCAGTTTGAGTCTGATGAAACTGTGAGCTGGGGAAGAAAGAAATAAGTTTGTGTTCTTGATTGGACTATGGCAGTGTGGGCTACCTCAGTGCTTTATTTAAATGCAGTAGCCATATTTTAATAAAAAAAATTTCTCTGCCTGAATGCTGGGTCGCATGCTTGAAATGGGATTTTTCCAGAATCAAGTATTTATGACAAAGACAAGGTCAGATGTGCAATAAACTATTAGTCTCCAGGCTTGGTTTGGCTGTGGTCAAGTCAGGTTTGAGATTTACAGCCAAGTAGATCATTAAGGATTTATTTTATAAATTTATGCAAAACATGCTTCCTTATCACAGCTTAAATATATATACAGATGCTGAGATGTTGGCAATTTTGGATGGGCTAAAATGAGACACTGATCAGTACCTCAACAATGATCTGTCGATATTCAGGCTGTACGATGTCTTGTAACGTGTCTTCCACGAGGAGAGAAAAGTTCATCTCGTACATGGTCATATCTGACAAAGTTGGTTGCTGCAGAAAGGAAGCAGAGAGAAACATTTCTCCTGATGGAAAACAACATAATTTCTCTAGCACTTATAGAGATTAATATTCATTTATCATTTTGGTAAGCTATCAACTCAGTTTTCACAAACTGTACTAAACTTTCAGTTTGTTATTTT
Organism: Hemitrygon akajei; assembly: GCF_048418815.1. Classification (NCBI taxonomy): domain Eukaryota; kingdom Metazoa; phylum Chordata; class Chondrichthyes; order Myliobatiformes; family Dasyatidae; genus Hemitrygon; species Hemitrygon akajei. The sequence continues at coordinate 48,673,042 of NC_133140.1, forward strand.
CTAATTAAAATGATCATACATTGCAGTGTAACTCTTTCAGTATTTGTGGATTGTTCTAAAAAAGACAAAATACGGCAGATTTTCCTTTGTAGCTACTCATCCGTCTCAGTGTAATTTCAGCAGATAGGCAATAAGTCAAACGTTTTAAGCCATCCTTTAGATTTTAAACGCTTCACCATGCTCTTCCAAGATTCTTCACAAGAAATGACTAGACAGAGCCAGAGAGTAAATGTCCCTAAAATATGGAGATGTATTCTAATTGGATGCAAATTACAGCATTAAGTTACATATGTTTCCTGTCATTTGTGCCATAGCAACAAGTAATACGTATTGGAAATGCAGGTATATTTTTGGTGTTCCGTTGCTATGTCTGCACGTAGACTTTTTTTTAGAATTTAAAGGCTTATTCTGTAATTTATCAGGAGGTAATGCATATTATACATCAAGCTGCCATTTTACAAAACATGTTTGGGGACTGGCACCAATATCACGTCAGGTGTGGGTTCTGAGATCTGCTGCAGCCCGTATAGTTTGCTTGTTCTTGCTCTTCAAATGGAATCGATGATGGAAGTAGAAATCTACTAAAAATGGGCCACATAGTTTGACTCCTCCTGAAAAACAGGCCATCACCAGTAATGTGGTTTAAAAGGCAAATACATAGATACACACTGTCCTAATTGCAATAATGAAAATTTCCAGCCTTGTCATTTGGAACTTGTTTTCTTCATCAATATGCTGCATTTGAAGATGGTTTGAAACTACATGAAAATAATATTTGTTTCATTTAAACAATTACTTGGGGCAGGTGTTTTCCAGTCACTTTGATGCCCTCTGGTGTTCTTTCCAGAATCTGCCATACTCTGTCGTAAAAACCCTTTGGAGTACGGTTTAAGGAGCCATCAAGATGACGCCTGTTCAGCCATGACCTAAAGGAGAAAAAATGCTCTCTAATTATTATGTACGCCCATTGATATTTAACATCCATATGTGAAATTACTACATAATTCATAAGAATATGAATTTCATACTTCATTGCATTTTTAATCCAGGATGATTCACAAACGCTATGAATGAAATGTATAAAATAAAACTCAGGACAGAAAAGCCATTCACAGTGCTAACGTAAAGAAATACCAATTTCTTTCACATGAATCAAAAGAACTGTAACTAAAAGAAAAGTAACTAAATAAAAATATAAGTCATTGTTATATTTGCACATACATCAATTTTATCACAAATTTTATCAATTTTGAAAATCCAACAACGCAAAATAAAATATGTTTGGAACAGGGTTTTGTGTTTTTATTTCTTCGCTTTAACTTGGTATTGCATTTACTCGAGCTGAGTAGGATGAAGCCTTTTGTTCTTTTCTAGATGTAAGGGCCCTTCATGATGAGAGTTTTAACAGCTAGTTTCAGTACAGATGCACATTACTTAGTAATTTTACTCAAGGTGGTTAAAGGGCAGCTGGAAAGTAAAACAAAGGTGATATTCCAATGAAGATATAACAAGGATATAAACTTCACCTTCAATGGTGAAATGTCATTACTCAAAATTAAAGAATGCGGCCCATAAATATCAGCTAATCTCCGCGATTCCTTTCCTGGCATCAGTTGCAATCGTATGCTAACTGAAGGGCATCTTTGGCACCCAGGAAGAAAGACATCTTTAAGCAGATTGGTCAGTTAATGTACAATAGGGTACTCACTGCGCAATCCAAGAATTTTAAACTAATTTGACAGATATTTTACCAAGGTCAACATTAAGATTGGACATACATGGCATTAAAATAGATGCTGAAAAGTTAACAATAACATATTTTAAAACTTTTTAAATGAAGGGATTGTGGAATTTTGAAACAAGTTTCTTTGAAAGTCAGACTCCACATATAAGACTAGTACTATAGGGCCAGAAAGGCTGTTGGAGAATAATTATGATTTACAAAGCTGCTGATACCTCCATTGTCGAGACATAACATTCAGGGAGCTTTCACAGACAAAATATTTCACTTTAATTCTGCAATTTATGTGGAGAGAACTGCAATCCCATGAGGAAAATGGAATCATAATCAGCTACTTCTGGAGTAAGCTGACAGCAAAGTGACATGTACATCATCATCTGTCACTCGTCTGGTGGGGCTCTAATCTCCAAGACTTGCATGTCAGCAGCCTTTCAGAACTGCAGGCTGCACCCAGTCCAATAGTTGGATAAAACAGAACTTTATTAATTTTGCTCTCTGAATTGGAAATCCTTCACAAGTTACTTAAAATAGAAAAGGTTCTTTCCTATAATACTTGCTAGATTAATTATTGTTACAAAATATCATAAAAGTACAAGTATGAAGTATGGGTGTAATTTCAAACAGCAAGTTGTTTAATGATACATATAGTTAATGTATGTTTAAATTTCTATATTTTATTTCTCCTAAATGAAGCAGAACCCAAGTTGAGGAAGCAAGACATCAAATGCCTAATTAGAGAGCAGAATGGTCAAATAACTATCATTCCGACTAAACAATGAACAGACATATAAAGTGTTATTCAGTAGTCGGGAGCACCTAGCTGCAGGATTGATGCAGGACTCTAATCTTATTCCTATTCTTTATCAACTGAACCACCAGCCTGGAACTGTAGTTGTAATCTTGGCAAGAATGACAGTGCTCTCTGCCATCCCCCTGTAAATCTGACAGCACTGTCTGGTGTCTGCATATATGTTCAAACAAAAATATCCAGATGTTTCTGTTATCAACTGGCTGTTCCTCTACAGTGCATAATTGTAGCATGCTAGACACAATCAGTTGTGTGAACTACAACTTTTACACAGTATGTTCACAATAAAAACATTTAACATTTTAAGCTATAGTTGCTGCATGAGTACGGAGTAAAATTCACTTGTAGGATATGAGCAGCATTAACTAGCCATCTATGGGCCCCTTTGAGAAGGTGGTCCCTGAAATGCAACAGCCTTTGCTTTGGCAGAACTAAAGAATAGCTACTAGGAATGGAATTCCAGTATTTTGATGATGAAATAATGCTAATAATATTCCCAAACCAAGATGGTATCCAACATAGACAAAATTATTGTAGCTGATAAGACCATAAGACACTGGAGCAGAATTAGGTCATTTGGCCCATTGAGTCTGCTCCGCCGTTTCATCACTTTCCCTCTCAGCCCCAGTCTCCTGCTTTCTCCCCGTATCCCTTCATGCCCTGACCAATCAAGAATCTATCAAACTCTGCCTTAAATATACATAAAGACTTGGCCTCCACAGCTGCCTGTAGTAAAGAATTCCACAGATTCAGCACTATCTGGCTAAAGAAATTCATCCTCATCTGCATTTTAAAAGGATGCTCCTCTGTTTTGAGGCTGTGTCCTCTGGTCTTAGACTCTCCCACCACAGGAAACATCCTCTCTACATCCACGCTATTGAGGCCCTTCAACATTTGATAGCTTTCAATTAGGTCACCTTGCATTCTTCTGAATTCCAATGAGTACAAGCCCAGAGCCATCAAATGCTCTTCATATCACAGACCGTTCAATTCTGGAATAATTTTCATGAAACTCTTCTGAACCCTCTCTAGTGTTAGCATATCCTTTCTAAGATAAGGGGCCCAAAACTGCTCACAATACTCCAAGAAAGGTCTCACCAATGCTTTATCAATCCTCAACATTACATCCTTTCTTTTATTTTTTAGTCCTCTTGAAATGAATGCTAATATTGCATTTGCCTTCCTCACCACTGACTCAACTTGCTAATTAACCTTTAGGGAATCCTGCACATGACTCCCAAGTCCCTTTGCAACTCCAATTTTTAAAATTTTCTCTCCACTTAAGAAATAGTTTATGCTTTTATTTTTTCTACCAAAGTGCATGACCAGACACTTCTGCCACTTTTTTGCCCATTCTCCTAATCTGTCTAAGTCCTTCTGTAGCTGCTCTACTTCCTCAAAACTATCTGTCCCTCCACCTATCTTTGTATCACCCACAAACTTTGCAACAAAGACAGCAATTCCATCATCCAAGTCATTATAACGTAAAAAGAACTGGTCCCAACAGAGATCCTGTGGAACACCACTCGTCGCCAGCAGCTAGTCAGAAAAGGCTCCCTTTATTCCCACTCTTTGCCTCCTGCCAATCAGCCACTGCTTTATCCATGTTAGTATCTTTCCTGTAATACCATGGGCTCTTAACTTGTTAAGTAGCCTTGTGTAGCACCTTGTCAAAGGCCTTTTGAAAATCCAAGTACACACCATTCACCGATTCACTTTTGTCTATCCTGCTTGTTATTTTGTCAAAGAATTCCAACAGATTTGTCAGGCAAGGTTTTCTCTTGAGTTAACTATGCTAACTATAGCCTATTTTATCATGTACCTCCAAGTACCCTGAAACCACATCCTTAACAATCGACTCCAATATCTTCTCAACCAATGAGGTCAGACTAACTGGCCTATAGTTTCTTTCCTTCTGCCACGCTCCCTTCTGGAAGGTCAGAGTGACCTTTGCAATTTTTCAGTCTTACAGAACCATTCCAGAATTTAGTGATTCTTGAAAGACCATTACTAATGCCTCCACAACCTTTTCAGCCACCTTTTTCAAAACTCTGCGGTGTACACAAAATGGTCCAGGTGACTTATCTACCTTCAGATCATTCATTTTCCCAAGAATCTTCTCTCCAGTAATGGCAACTTCACACACTTCTGATGCCTGACATTCTGGATCTTCACCATACTGCTAGCGTCTTCCACAGTGAAGATTGATACAAAATACTTATTCAGCTCATCTGCCAATTTCTTGTCCCCTATTACTACCTCTGCAACATTGTTTTCCAACAGTCCAGTATTCATTCTCGACTCTCTTTTACACTTTATGCATCTGAAGAAACTTTTGGTATCCACTTTACTATTGGCTAGCTTAATTGCATATTCCATCTTTTCTTAATGACTTTCTTAGTTGCCTTCTAATGCTTTTTAAAAGCATCCCAGTCCCCTAACTTCCTACTAATTTTTGCTCTATTATATGTCCTCTCTTTGGCTTTTATGTTGGCTCTGACTTCTCTTGTTAGCCATGGTCATGTCATCTTGCCTTTAGAGTACTCATTCCTCAATGGGATGCATATATCCTATGCCTTCCGAATTGCTTTGAGAAATTCCAGCTATTGCTGCTCTAACTTCATCCTTGCCAGTGTTCTTTTCCAATCAATTTTGGCTAACTCCTCTCTCATGCCTCTGTAATTCCCTTTACTCCACTAAAAACGGATACATCTGACTTTAGCTTCTCCTTCTCAAATTTCAGGGTGAATTCTATCATATTATCACTTGTGCCTAAGGGTTCTTTTACCTTACACTCTTTAATCAATTCTGGTTCATTGCAGAACACCCAATACAGAATAGCTAGTCCCCTAGTGGGCTCAACTACCAGCTGCTCTAAAACATTTATTGTCCAATCCTTCTGGTACTTGAACTGAGAAGACACATTCACAGGTTTCGAGTCATACACCGGCCAGACCAGGTAATCTCTGATGGATGTTATAAAAGCCCTGTTGTTTCAGTAACAATCTAATAGTTCCACGGTTACCATGCAGCATTAAAAAATAAGCTTGCTTCATTTAAGAAAAATTTGCCAACTGCCATAGTGAAGTTTGCACTTAAGTCTTTGGATCCAGTTACTTTGGACTATGCTACCATACTTGTTACATTGCATTAGGTGGACATTATATATATAATGTGGACGTGGCATACAGGTAGAAGAAGGGATGAATGGGCTGTTTTCATTCTATGTGTTGTCAGAATATCTGGCAATTTATCCATCTGATAAAAGAAAGATATTCCATCAACATTATAGATAGTAGAAAGACTTGGGGAGGGGGTGGAAATCACGGGTTTGATAACCCACCATAGAACAATATGCCTTGCATGCACAATATTTATCTAGCAATTAAAGTTCTGGTCAAAAGCGACTCCCAAGTTGGTGGCAATCACTTTTAAAGTTCTGTTGCTGTGTGAATTTGCAACATAATCTTTTGCATATATTCCAATTAAAAATTAAAGTTTAATCTGTGTTTTTCAGTTGCTGGTTTTCTGGCTTTCAGAACTCTTCAATCTGATTGTCTGTTTAGCTTGACTGTTGATTTTGCTATGTTTGAGGAACAAGTGTTTAATTCCTGTCATGTAGAAATAGAGGGAATCACTGTTAGCGAGCCCACTAAACTAGCTTGTACTAAAGTTAGTGGCAAGCAATCCTTTCAACATTGACCACAAAATTTTAGCCAATAATTTCATTTGTGAGAGTAAAAATATCTGACTAATCAACATGAAGCAGTCATCAGCACTGTTATTCAAGCAGAAGCTGAGGTACTTTTGTACTTTCTGATTGAACAACTGAGAGGTTTACAGTCTCAGCATAAGTATTTTAAGCTTAAGGGGAGGTTTTTTGTAATAACATTTGTTATCTTACCTTTCCAGCCACAAAAACCGTTCAAGTAAAAGCTTTCAGAAAACAATCTTATGTAGACTTATCTAAAATAAATACATGTTGGTTTACTTTAGTGATCTACATGCTATCATTTTCAAGGTGTTAAAGGGGTGATTTTCATTTTACATCTCTACAAATCCCAGCATTATTTTATAACTTCTGAGTTCATTCTTTCACCTAATACTGACATACAGATTGCTGATATAATCAAAATTAATCTAATTATCTTTGTTAACCAGGTAGTTAGTTATTGAGCTTCAGTGCCATATACTCACATGCGTTTAGGGACATTTGGATAAGTTGAATGAATATGTAGCTAAAGTGATTCTATGGGAGAGAGAGCTTTGTATCACTGGGCCACTGGTTCTATTTCTGTGGAAAGTGGATTTGTATATATGGGAGGTTTGCCATTGCTGCTGGGGTGGGGCTGAGGGGTTTAAACTCATTTGGCAAGGGAGGGAATGGGACACAGAGAAGATGCAGACATGATGTGGGGCAGGGGGAGAGCCTTGATGCATTTGAATGTTGAAGGAAAACTAAGCCTGTCTAATAAGCCTGAATATTTATTTACTTACTAACATGACATGCAGTGTGGAATCGGTCCTTACAGCCCTTCGAACCACGCCACCCAGCATTCCCCCAGTTTAACCCTAGAGTAATCACGGGACAAATGACAATGATCAATTAACTGGTACACCTTTGGACTGTGGGAGGAGATAGGAGGACACGGAAGTCACAGGGAAGATCTACAAACTCCTTACAGACAATGGCAAGAATTGAACCTGGGTCACTGGTACTGTAAAAGCGTTGTGTTAGCCACTATGCTACTGTGCCCCCTCTCTAGGCATGTGTATGTGAAGACACACGGGAGGAACACAAGGTTAAAATGCGTCTGCTTCAATGCAAGAAGTTTGACCGGTAAGGTATGTGAAATTAAGAATACTGATCCATACATGATCAGTACATACATGAAGATGATTTTGTTTCTGTTAAAGACACTTTGTTGAAAAAAGCGCAGGACCAGCAACAACATCGAACATTCAGGTGCCACTTGGGGAGATGTAAAAGAGAGGTGGCATTGCACTATTGATTCAGGAAACCATCAATGAGATACTGAGGAAGGATTCCTGTCGCTGCCTGTAAGGAGCTTGCATGTTCTTCTCATGATCGCGTGGGTTTCCTCCGGGTGCTCTGGTTTCCTCCTACAGTCTAAAGATGTACCGGTTGGTAGGTTAATTGGTCACTGTAAATTGTCCTGTGATTAAATAAATAGGCATCTGTTAGTCTCGAGACACCATGGATTTGCGCCTTGGAAAGTCTCCAGGGCGCAGGCCTGGGCAGGGTTGCATGGGAGACCGGCAGTTGCTCATGCTGCAAGTCTCCCCTCTCCACGCCACCGATGTTGTCCAAGGAAGGGCAAGGGCCGATACAGCTTGGCACCAGTGTCGTCGCAAAGCAATGTGTGGTTAAGTGCCTTGCTCCTGAAGGACACAACACACTGCCTTACTAGCGACCTTCAGATCACTAGACCAACACTTTACCCTCTTGGCCACGTGCCAACGCATGTGATTGGGGGACTGCTGGACAGCATAGCTCAAATGGCCGGAAGGGTCTACTCCGCACTGTATCTCAATAAATAAATACCCAAGAATGGTCTTTAAATTAAGCCCTATGGGTAGAGTTAGGAACAAAAAAAAGAGGGTGATCACTTTTCTGAGGATATACAATGGGCAGAGAAATTCTAGAAAAGGTTATCATTAAAAAGGACATATTAGAAGCTTTAGTGAAATTAAATAGGAATCCCCAGGACTTGATGAGACATCCAAGGAAGCTGGTACCACTAGTGGATAGAGGGCTCTGGGCCTTATGTTGATAGATATAGTATAGACAAATACTCTGTAATCAGCATGAACATGGTCGATCTTTTTCTTGTGCTATGATTCCGTATTCAATTTGCCAGTCAATTATTTCCCATGTGGATCCAGGACAGCTACAAGTCACTCAATGAAGGAGGAGACTGGTAGCTAAAAGTAGTTCATATTGATGATAAACTGATAATGTAGTTCTAAAGTGTATTTGATAGGCTCTTTTTGCTGATGAACCCAGTAATTATAACCATAATGGACAAAATTAATTTCCTTTTAATTCAAAACTTCGTATGAAATAAATAATTTGCATTTGAAGTAATGCAATTTTTCAATTTCCATTTAATGTTTTACATTAACCTATTGAGATCTTCTGACCCCTTCAGAAAAAATCACCGCCTCCCTGCATCAAAACAGCATTATTCATTCAGAAACAATACTCCTCTGAAGCTGCGAGTGATGCCTGTTTCGTGGTATGCCCCATTAAGGGCTGTCTGCAAAGATTGCATTTGTGAAGCTAAATGCTGACAGCTGCATGAACTTAGAACACACCATTAGGGACTGACAATATCAATTTCAAGACAGCGTTACACAGGGAAACCCAGTAATGTTTTCCTGTGTACCTTGGAAATGGAGATCTTGACTTTCAGTCACTTCTGAAAAAGATTGCACAATCCTCAATTTTGGTTTAATGTCATTAAAGCGTAGCAATATAATATTTAGATTAGTATCTCTGATGACATTCAGTCTACAATATTACTTTGCTGTTTCAGATTACCTTTCCATTTCATCAGACTGCAGAACATCCAGTAAAAGCTTTTTAACATCACTTGGTGACATCTGGTACAGATAATCTGTGGGTAGATCCTCACCTCGAACCTTAAGAGCATGTTTCATGGCATGGATGATCCATCTGAAATAGATGAGAAAACTCAGACTTCTGATATTACTCACCACCATATAGATAAAAGAACATGGCATTGAATTGAGCAACTGTATCTAAACATCAAAATGAAGCAGATTTTAAAATTCAAAGAACATTGACCTGTGCTACGATTATAGATCAACTCTATGTACTTTTACTGGCAGCTTTGTTAATACCCACTACATTGAACTACTTTGATGTTACCAGAACTTGAAGTGGGAATAATAAAATGATGAGAAATTATGCCATTTGGAATTTATTAAGATCTTTCAATCTTTGACATTATCTTAAATCATCATATATCTTTCTGTCATCATTTGTAAACATTACTTAACAACACATTATTTGACACTACCTTAGTTACATATTGAAAACCTGTAATAGTCAACAGGATTATGTTGATTATCTTTACTGTATTATGCCAAGGTCATCAATACCCTCAATCCGAGGACTTGGCTGGGGATCGGAATAAGGTGGCAAAGTATTGATGAACGGTTGCTTGAGGGCAGCAAATATGACAATTCAAAACTTACCAATTCAAAATTCTTGGCTGATGTTAGAATTTTAGATACAAGGAGAAACTGTGAAGAATTGCAGTGGAGCAAGGGAATATTTAATGCACTTTGCTTTCATTTCTTTCCACATCATACTACTGTGATGGAGAACATTTTGGACAAATCAGTGATACAAATCAGGCCAGGGCTGAGGTTTTTTGCCAATCTATTAAAGATGTGCATCAACCACTTTATCTACTTAAAGTGAGTATTACACCTCATAGCCCTACTATAAAGGCTGTGGGTGGTTGTGCACCAGTTGATATATTGCATATGGGCATTTGATGATCAATAGAACTCGCTCTCCTCATTGAAGGACATATCATCTGATCATTTTGTACCTTCAACCCTTCTATGCTTGGAGAGGACCGATACCTCTGCACCTATGGTAAATTAATTTATAAGGCCTGTCAATCCATGCTACATTGTATGGTAATGCTCTTTGTCAAAGTTTTAAAATATAGCATCAATGTGCAGCTGAGCAGTTTATATCAGTCAGTCTCCTTGAATTTATTCATTCAAAGGATGAGTGCTTCATATGCTCAGATAGCATTTGAGAAGGTGGTGGTGTGCTCAATTCTTAAACTGCTGCACTTGTTGACCCATAATACTGTTAGGGAGAGAATTCCAGAATTTTTACCAGTGACAGTGGATGAACAGCAATATATGTCCAAGTCAGATGGCGTGTGGCTTTCAGGCATGGTGAGTAGGACTACTCCAGTTCAGTTTCTGCTTGATGGTAACACCCTGGATATTGATAGTGGGGAATTCAGTGATGACAGCGCCACTGTTTCCTCAAGTTGGCCATTCTTATTGCCTAGTGGCTGCGTGGCATGGGTATTACTTGCTACCTGTCAGTCCAGTTCTGTATACTGACCACCCGGTTTGATGGTGATGGTTGACTGGGGGTACAGATTACAGACTGCGGGTGAGAACAGTTTTGCTGCAGCTGATGGCCCACAGCACCTCATGGATGCCCATCTGTTTGCAGTATGGCCCATTTAGCATGGCAGTTGTGCCCCACAACATAATGAAGTGCGTAACACTATGAAGACAATATTTTGTCTCCATGACTGGGTGGTGGTCACTCCTACAGATACTGTGGATGCATTCATGATAGGTAGATTGGCGAGGATGAGATCAAGAAGGTTTTCCCTTTTGTTGGGTCTCTCACCACTGCAATATAACAGTAATGTCAGTCAACACTCAGCCAGCTTGATCAGTAATTGTGCTCTTGGTGATGGACACCCTGAGTACATTCATCTCTCTGTTCTGAGCGTTTCCACTTTACTCCAGGGGATGCACTGAGGTGGAAGGAAATAGGATGGATGGTAGTCAGCAGGTTTTCTTGCTTGAGTTTAACCTGATGCTATGAGATTTTGTGGGATCTAAAAGTCAATGGCGAGGATTCTGAGAACTTTTCCTCTCTACTATATACCACTGCGCTGCTACCTCTGTTGAGCCGGCTCTGATGGTGGGACAGGGCATAACCAGGGATGGTGATGGTGGTATCTGGGACACTGACTGTAAGGAATAATTCTGTGAGTGTGACAATATCAGGCTGTTGCTTGACATGTTTGTTAGATGGATCTCCCAATTTTGGCCATATATTGGTAAGGAGAACTGCACAAGTTGACAAGATAGTTTTGCCATTGTTTCTAGTGCCAGGGTAAATTCCAAGGAGATCCATTCGGTTCCATTTTTTTGTGGCTATCTAGTAGTTTGTTACAACTGAATAACTGTCTAGGCCATTTCACAGGGCAGTTGAGGGTGAATCACATAGCTGTAGGTTTGGAGTTATGTGTATGCTATACCAGGGAAAAATGGCCGATTGCATTCTCTACAGGACTTTAGTGAACCAGATGGATCTTCACAATAATCGGCAATCATTTTCATGGTCAATTTCAGAAATCCAATTTGAATTCATCACCATCTGCATGGTGAAATTCAAACCCATCTGCATTGCCCTGGGTACCTAGATTATTAATCCAGTGATAATACCATGGCACTGTTGTCTTCCCATGAACTCAAATGCAGATTTTCCATGAGTCCTTCCTGAAATGCTTTCTAGTCTTGGTCTTACGAAATGAAAGTGTAATCATCTACCCTTATGGTTCCACCATGAGTTACCTTGCTGATGCAAGTCCTACTTAGAAGGACTCAGCAACTTTGGAAAAACACCAAGTATAACTTCCATTGGGATTGGTTCACTGGGATTTTAAATACATGAATTAGATTTGGCAAGGTAACAATACAGAGTTTGAAAACAGTAGAGATTAACTACAATAGTCTCAGAAAGTTGAAGTTGGTCTCCAGCAATACAAGACAGCTTGTTTGAATCCAGTTAAATTTGCACAAAATGAATTAATCCTGAATGATACACTGTTGCTTCCCCTGTACTTTTAGTTCCTAAGTGTCTGTGGTGTTATCAGCCCATATTTTCAACAATTACACTGCAAAATATTGAGATTAAGTGACAAACTCGGCAAGTTTAACAGTATTCAATCCAAAGCAAACTATGGCCAACTATTGTTCATGAATCTTTGATGCCTACGCTTTAAAATAAAATCAGCTTCAATCTCAAAAGTGATTTGCTTCAAAGATAAATAATACACAATCACATACCCAATTCTCAATTTCAGCATGCCATAGAAGAGTTCTGGAGAATTAGAGATAAGCCAACCAATATGAATGACAAGCTCTTGTTGAAGCACTGCATCCCTCACATCATGTTTGGCGCATTTATTAAAGACAATGTTCTTTATTTCTGCTGGCGATAATGGGTTTGAAATAACCTCTTCCTCTTGACCAAATACCCCAATCGTCACCTGTTATGAACAAAATCAGTGAAGAAAGTGGACGGAGTAGCGTGGAAGTATAATACAGTGAACTGAGTTTTAGAATATAATATCTTATAATATTTTAAAATCTAGTACAATAGCATTTGTAGATCTTTTTCAAATGATACAAGCTCACACCAACAAGAAAAATAAGCATTTCTTTTGTAATATTTATACAGAAAATTCATCTGTAACACACAGAAAATGAACTAAATTTTACACACTTAAAGGCTACAAACACTAAAACTACTAGGGCAAGTTTAAATATACCAAATAATTTTTCATTTTTGTTTTCAGAATCATTTTATGAGTTTAAGAAATTGTGCACATCTCTATGTGTGCGAGTGACTATTTCAACAATGACGGCAGCTAAATGGTGGCAGCTAAAAGCTTTTAGCACACTGCAGCATACCATGCACATTATCCATTCACTCAAGATGCATGTTGAATGTGATGAAAACACTTCACAGACTCTCTACTGGTTTCCTCTAGACTTTCATTTTGTTTAAAATATATATTTCGATGTGCATTGTCAAAATATCCCACAGCAGAAACGTGAGAATATTTGTGGAAACTAAAAATCGTTTCCGTACCTAATATAGTGAAGGCCAGTTGTTTAAAAATTCAATAATCAGATTACAACTCCTTTTAAAAATGTTCTAAACCTAATGAAAGCATTTGTTATTTTGCAGTCCAGTTGCACTACAAAAAGTCTTCTTAATTAGTGAGCTTTAACAAGCTAGAAACTTACACAAAAAATTCTTTGCTTCAGAAGTCTTATTCTTCAATTTTGCATAACTGTCTCCATAAATCATGGGTAATTCAAGCATAAACATGCAATTTTTTAATATGGGTGCTGGTATGTCAATGTGAATTAGAACACATGAGCTTTCATCAATGCGACCTGGGCCTGAATCCAGCTCTTGCAGTTAAAGAGAAATAACTACTTTTGCAATGGACATCTAATTACTCTGGAAGTACTAAGCACAATGAAGTTTAACTAAATTGCTCTTGTATCCAGTAGTTATGAGTGCACAGCAGAAAACTCTCCATAATTTTCTCCTTGATTTGAAAAATTCAGTCAATAAGAGCCGAAAGGATGCACATTTCCTGGGAAGTCAAATGTGCTGTGGATCGGATGATAAACCACCATAATAAGTATAGCCTATGTGTATAGAAACAGCTACAGCCTATCAATGGGTGACAGGAACATTTCAGGCTGTGAATATTTCAGTGACCTTTTGGACAGAGGACATGATCAAACTTCAAAACAAAAATTATACATTATTATCATCTCTAATTTTTACTGGAGAGTATAAAACTAAAAGAGGAGGCTGGTCCAAACTAAAGATTCTAGTTATTCTTCAAAAGGAAAGATGGTTTTGAACTGCAGAATATTTTGGCTTTCTGTCTAATGTTAAGGGAAAAGTGACTTCTGTGGTGACAATATCAACAAAATAGGGCATGAAATTGATTATGTGTGTGGAATACTTTACAAGGTCAAGAAAAACCATATTTGGTGGTTCAAATTTGAAAACACTGTGATTTTACATGACTTACCCAAGATACATAAACCATAATATGAAAGAAGCTCAGAAACAAATTGTAAATAATCAAATTACATTGCTGTTAAACAGTTGAGCAAGGTGTATACTTACTTGTTTACCCTGAACTAAAACCCTAGTAATTGATGGAGCAAGGCTGTCCACTTGTTTACCTAAAATACTTGCTGTGAAGCGTACATTAGACCTGGTAAACAAAAAAACATAATTCTACTAGATATTGGTTGCATAAAGTAATTTACAGGCAACTAACCCTAACGTTTTCAAATATATACTTCATGAGACAATTAAGACTCTCATACAGCATAAACTTTTAAAAAGCTGAACAAATGAACAAACCAATTAAATATTGTAAATGCTACTCCGCAAAGGGTAATCACAACCACATTTTCCAACACTGCATAACCAAATAGCTAAATACTTGTAATCAGAAAAGTGGTATCTATTAACCATTGCTCCCCCCCATGCAGTCAGACCATAAGACCTTACAACATAGGAGCAGAATTCAGCTATTCAGCCCATTGAGCTGGCTCTGCTATTTCATCGTGGCTGACTTATTATCCCTGCCTTCACCCTGAAACTTTGGACACTCTGACTAATCAAGAATACATCAAGCTCCACTTTAAATATACCAGATGATTTGGTCTCCACAGCGACTGTGGCAATGAATTCCACAGATTCACTACACTCTGTCTAAATGAATTTCTCCCCAACTCTGTTCTAAATGAATATCCTTCTACTCTGAGTCTGGGCCTTCTGGTCCTAGACTTCCCACTATAGGAAACATCTCCACATCTATAGTGGAAACATCTCCACTCTAGGCCTTTCAATATTCTATAGATTTCAATGAGATCCTCCCCCCCCCCGCCCCCAAATTCTTCTAAACTTCATTGAGTACAGACCTAGAGCCATCAAACACTCCTCATATGGTAACCCTCTCATTCCCAGGATGATTCTCATGAACTTCCTCTGGATGCTCTCCAATATTAGCACACCTTTTCTTAGATAAGGAGCCCAAAACTGCTCTGACCAATGTCTTATAAAGCCTCAGCATTACATCCTTGTTTTGTATTCTTGTCCTTTCTGACCAATGTCTGTGGCTCTTATGATAATTTCTGTCACCTAAGTTTCCTAACTTTGGTCCTATGCATTTCAATTTTTACTATGCTTCACCAAATCCCCCGACATCTCAAGTTTTGATCAAGACAGCCTTTGCTTCTTCTTCGAAGGGAGGCCAATCTAATCTCTATCCATTACCACCACTCTCTATTCTGTCAAGGCAACTTATTCCTGGATGCTTAACTGTTTCTTTTCCACAGGTGGGGTTCTGAACTGTGCTCAGCATTTTCTGTTTTTGTTTCAGATTTCTTGAATTTGCGTTTTTTTAAATGTTTCCTACCAACAGTCTCCTCTGCTTGGCTGACCACTGTCATTTTGAATAACATCATCTTACACTCATCTACCAAAAAAGGAATCACATAGGGGTGAGCTGTGCCTGCTTTTCAGTGGTATATATCTAGAAGCCTCTTTATTCTGTGCTTACCCAGACATCCCCTCCTTCATCTCCTCCGATAACTGTGTCAATGCATTTGCATTCTCTTTATCAGATTTGAAGAAAGTGATCAACTTGTACCATCTCGCACCTTTGGATGGTTAATTTTTGATCATTTCCTTCTTCTTTTGATCACAGCAAGTGAACCACTGAAGTATTACTTTCCTTTCCATGTATGGTCAGGACAGCACTCCATGTATCTTCACCTTTCCCATCATCACACAGCTATACACATGTATCAGGAGGAACCAACTTACACTCAATTTAGGATAATGTTCTGGAAGCTTGCAATTCTATTTCCTCTAGGATGAATAGGGACAATAATACAACCTCTCCTTCCCTGATTTCTGCAAAGTTTAATAAAGTGCAAAAGCCTTATCTTTCAATCCACCTTCACATGAGTGAGTTGAGAAAAATGCATTAAACTGCCTATCCCACTTAACATTTCACTATCATTCATTTTCATAAACACGAGAAAGTCTGCAGGTGCTGGAAATCCAAAGCAACACACGCAAAATGCTAGAAGAACCCAAGTGGCAGATGGAATACAGTGTCGGGAAGTGTATGGTTATGCACTATGGTAGAAGAGGTAAAAGGTAGACTATTTTGTAAGTGAGAAAATTCAAACATCTGAGGTGCCAAGGGATTTGGGAGTCCCTGTGCAGGATTCCCTTAAGGTTAATTTGCAGACAGGGAATAGAGGAAGTGGAGAGAGGGGGATTTTGTTTACTGAAAGGAGAAATTGGTTCCCCTATCACCTTCCAGCTAGCCTCCTCACCCCCCTCCCCACTTTTTATTCTGGTGTTTTTTACCTTCCTTCTCAGTCTCAGCTTGAAATGTCGACTATCTACGCATTTCCACAGATGCTGCCTGACCTGCTGAGTTTCTCCAGCATTGTGCATGTGTTGTATTCATCTTCAGTGTGTTTTCTTGCTGGTAACGTTCATCTTTTGTCCCTTTTCTCAGTTAGTATCCCACCTTCTACTCTATGGTGCTTTTCCCATTTTTTGTTTGCTTTCTTCCCCACCTCCCTTCTACCTGTCACTGGATCTATTTGTATACCAACTTTTCTCAATTATAATGATGGATTAACTTAAGAATGTTTCCTTCTTCATATGCTGTCCTGCCTTTACTTAGGTTTCTGGTATCTGTAGAATCATGCTTTTTTGAATAAATCATTTACTGCATACATAATATACAAAAACTATTTTTTTTAATGAATCTCTTTCAATTTATATCAAAATTGGACAAAAAGACTAGAGATTATTCTAAGGGATCTTCTGGTTTAATGAAGACATCCTTTCAGTAGGATATTTAACTTTGAACTTCTTATCAGGGTACAAAATATCAGAAAAGACACCAACAGCAGCAGTGAAACATACCAAAATACTGCCTTTGATTATTAGTGAAGGTCAGCAAAGACAAGTGTAAAACTGCAATAGAGTCAGAATAGCAACGGAGTTACATGAATCCAGAATACAGAACATAGAACAGTACAGTACAAGGGATCCATGGACACACTGACCAATACAAACCTACGCCATGATGAACCTGAAGTGAAATATAAAACGTTCAAGGAATTCAGCAGGTCAGGCACTATCATTGGGGTTGGGGTGGGTGGGGTGGGAAATGAGGGAGAAGGCATTGTCCTGATGCAGACAATTTGACCCCCCCACCCCCCAGCGGCACAGATGCTTCTCAGCTTGCTGAGTTTCTCCAGCAGTTTATTTGCTCCAGAATACAAGATCAATATTGTTCATTTGTTAAGAATAATAACTGTATCCAAGTAACAGCTTATTAAAAGTGAAAGCAGTGTAAACTTGCAGTAAAGGACATCAACTGTACAACCTAAAGGCATTGACAAAGAACATGGAAGGTAAGAGCAGCGCTTTGGCTAAAATATGAAAAGCTGCATTGACATTATTACAATTATGCAGTTCTGGTTGTTACATTAAAAGGAGGAGGTAATTATGCTGGACAGGGTGCAGAGGAGGATACTACCTGGATTAGAGCATTTTAATTGGAAGGAGATACCAGATGGGCTGTGTTTGATTCTCCTGGAGTGGAGGGTGCAGAGGAGTGACATGAGGGGACTAGAAAGGATAGAGAGTTAGGGTACATTGCAAAAATTCTTTTCTCAAGCTGGAGATGTCAAAGATAAGAAGGCATAGTTTTAAGGCGAGAGGTAGAAGGTTTCCAGGGAATCTAATAAGAACATTTTTTGCACTCAGAGGGTAGTAGGGATCTGAAATGCACTCTCTGAAGAGATGGTGAAGGCACACATCACATGACATTTAAGAAGCTTTTAGACAATTACTTGAATTGCCAAGACATAAAGACTGAATCAGGTAAATGGGATTACTGTAGGCAGGTACAAAAGAATGGTATACACATATTGGGCCAAAGAGCCTACTTCTGAGGTGTAGAACTCAAAGACTGCATGTTTTGGTTTCAATCATGACTAATATTTTTACTTCCCATTACGGGTATCTGACACACTCTTTTGTTTTAAGATTCACTGAGCGAAAACTAAACTCTCTGTTATTTATGAAAAACATACAGCAATTCTGACAAAAGATGCTTAACCAAATGTGACCATCTAAAAGTTGCTGTTCAAGTAGTGCTACACTGACACCAGCCTCGTGAGAGTTGCACCTCACTGTAAATCTTGCTACTGATGTGCATTAAAATTCATGAAGTTTTTTAATAGTCTGATGTAATGTCCTACAAACTGTGCCAGGAGTGCGTTCAGATAAATTCATTTAATGTTGACTTTATCTATGCACTATTATATGGTTATAGCAGGAAACAAGGACAGCCTTTAGAAGAAAGAAGGAAAATTAAAGTGTTACATGCAAAGTCAACACAAATTAAGGTGAAACTTCAACTAGCATACACTAAAGCTAAAAGTGAAGAGACTTGTAAGGAAGGATAAGAGAGCGTACATGAAGATCTTGCAGTGGAGGCTGAAGCAGTAGCCAGTCAAGGTAATCAGGAAACATAGACCAGATTTCAAAATTGGTATGTGGAAAGTTCCAGGCCAGATCCAGTGGTCTCATGAGAGATAACAATGGTCTGCTTTTGACAGCTGAGAAAGAGCAAGAAGCACAATGGTCAGGAAGCTACTGAACAGACCACCATCAGCTGATACAAGAACCTGACATACAAGAAGTAGAAGACCATGACATCAACACAGATCCACACAAGAAAGAAGAGATTGTTGCTGCAATTAAATAATTAAAGAACAGCAAAGATCCAAGACATGACAATTTTTTACGCTGAGCTGTTTAAAGCTGAACCAAAAGTCGTAGCAGCCATTCTGCAACCACTATTTACTATAATCTGGGAAGGGGGACAAGTAAACCATGAATTGGACCAAGGGAGTTATTGCTAGGATCTCCAAGGAAGGAGTGTTAAGTGATTGTAACAACTGGCGTGGCATTGCACTTTTGTTAGTGGCCAGCAAGATTCTCGCCAAAGTCACTGCCCGACGGATTACAGATGCTGTCGATATGTGCCTGAGGAAGAACAGAGGCTGTGTTGACCAGATCTTCACGCTGTACAACATCAAACAACAGTGCACAGCGTGGCAGAGACAACTGTATGTGAATGTTGTGGATTTTGAAAAGGCTTTTGATAGCATCCACAGGGGAGCCTCTGGCAAATTCTCAGATCGTAGAGGATCCCTTCCAAACTTGTCCAGCTTATCCAGAGTTTCTATGCTAATTTCACCCGCACAGTTGGGGACTGTAATTTGACCTTTGAAGTCAAGACAGGAGACAGGCAAGGCTGTGCGATGTCAGCAAAGCTGATGATTGACTAGGTTATGAGGCAAACAACAAAAGATAATTAGAGAGGCATGAAGTGAACCCTATTCTCTACATTAGAAGACCTTGACTTTGTGGATAATCTTGCATTACTATCACATTCACACTAGCACAAACAAGAGAAAACTCAGCGCCTGAGTACCTCTGCTGGACAGATTAGACTCAGAGTCAGCCGGAGAAATACTGAGACCATGACTCTCAATGTAGTGTCTCCTTTTCCCGTCAAGGCATATGGCATTGACTTACACAGCACTGGTAGATGTGCCTACACGGGCAGCATCATTTGGCAAGATGGTGGGACTAAGAATGACATCCAGTGCAGACTCAGCAAAGCTAGCAACGTCTTCAGATCAATGAGCAACATATGGGGATCAACCAAGTATAGTGTCCACAACAAGGTGAAGCTGTACCAGAGCTGTGTCTTGTCTTCACTGAGTATGCCACACATTCAAGACCATCAGAGGATGGAAGTGAGTGTAATTGCTATTACTAAGGAGAAGAGACTTGGGAAGCTGAAAGATCTGAAGGTAGATAAATCACTGGACCAGATGAACTACACCCCAGGGTTTTGAAAGAGGTGGCTGAAGAGATTGTAGAGGTATTAGTAATGATCTTTCAAGGACCTAGAATGATTCTAGGGAACTGCAAAATTGTCAATGTCACTCCACACTTTAAGAAGGGAGAAAGGCAAAAAACAGGAAATTACAGGCCAGTTAGCCTGACTTTAGTGGTTGGGAAGATGCTGGTGTCTATTATAAAGGATGAGGTTCCAGGGTACTTGGAGGCAATAGGCCAAAGTTAACATGGTTTCCTTAAGGGGAAATGTTGCTTGACAAATCTGTTGGAATTTTTTGAGGTATTAAGAGGCAGGATAGACAAAAGAGAGTCGGTGGGTGTTGTTTACATGGACCTTCAGAAGACCTTTGAGAAGGTGCTGCACATAAGGCTGCTTAGCAAGATAAAAGCCAATGTAATACAGGAAAGATATGAGCATAGATAGAAGATTGGCTGACTGGTAGGAGTGGGAATAAAGAGTGCCTTTTCTGGTTGGCTGTCGGAAACCAGTGGCACTCTGTAGGGGTTGGTTTTGGGACTACTTCCTTTCATGTTATATGTTGATAATCTGGATGATGGGATTGATGGCTTTGTGGCAAAGTTTGTGGACGATAGGTGAAGGGACAGGTAGTGTTGCGGAAGCAGGGAATTTGAAGAGGGTCTTGGACAGATTGGGGAATGGGCAAAGAAGTGGTGAATGGAATATAGTGTAAGTAAATATTTGGTCATGCACTTTGGTAGAAGAAGTAAAAGTGCAAACTATTTTCTAATTGGGGAGAAAATTTAGAAATCAGAGGTGCAAAGGTACTTGGGAGTTCTCATGCAGAATTCCCTAAAGGTTAATTTGCTGTTTGAGTCAGTGGTAAGGAAATTAAATGCAATGTTAGCATTCATTTCGAGAGGACTAGAATATAAAAGTGAAAATATAGTGCAGATATAAGGCATTCATAAGACAGCACTTGGAGTATTGTGGGCAGTTTTGGGCCCTGTCTATGTACGGATGTGCTGGCATAGGAGAGCAACCCCGGGGATGAAAGGGTTAATGTACAAGGATTGTTTGATGACTCTGGGCCTGTACTTGCTGCTGTTTAGAAGAATGAGGAGGGATCTCACTGAAGGCTATTGAATATTGAAAGGCTGAGTTAGAAATGATGTGGACAGTATGCTTCCTATAGTGGGGTGTCTAGGACCAGAGGGCACAGCCTCAGAATGGAAAGAAATCCCCCTAGATAGATAGATAGATAGATAGATAGATAGATAGATAGATAGATACTTTATTCATCCCCATGGGGAAATTCAACTTTTTTTCCAATGTCCCATACACTTGTTGTAGCAAAACTAATTACATACAATACTTAACTCAGTAAAAAATATGATATGCATCTAAATCACTATCTCAAAAAGCATTAATAATAGCTTTTAAAAAGTTCTTAAGTCCTGGCGGTAGAATTGTAAAGCCTAATGGCATTGGGGAGTATTGACCTCTTCATCCTGTCTGAGGAGCATTGTATCGATAGTAACCTGTCGCTGAAACTGCTTCTCTGTCTCTGGATGGTGCTATGTAGAGGATGTTCAAAGTTATCCATAATTGACCGTAGCCTACTCAGCGCCCTTCGCTCAGCTACCAATGTTAAACTCTCCAGTACTTTGCCCACGACAGAGCCCGCCTTCCTTACCAGCTTATTAAGACGTGAGGCATCCCTCTTCTTAATGCTTCCTCCCCAACACGCCACCACAAAGAAGAGGGCGCTCTCCACAACTGACCTATAGAACATCTTCAGCATCTCACAGAGATGAGGTGGAATTTCTTTGGCCAAAGGGTGGTGAATCTGTGGAATTCATTGCCACAGACGGCTGTGGAGTCCGAGTCATTGGGTGTACTTAAAATGGAAGTTGATACATTCTTGATTAATAAGAATACCAAAGATTATGGAGAGAAGCAGGAGAATGGGGTTTAGGGGGAATAATAAATCAGCCATGATGGAATAGTGAGCAGACTCAATGGGTCAAGTGGCTTAATTCTGCTAATCTGTCTTAAGGTCAATGGTCTAATTTACTTTAGCATTGACAGTATCTTACACCACCATTTGAAATGTTCTTTAAATTCAATTTTCAGATTTTCAATGAATACTTCTTCTCAGGAACAACCAGAGAAGCAGAATCAGAATTGGATTTATTATTACTGACATATGATGTGAAATTTTTTGCTTTCTGACAGCAACACATTGAAAAGCCATAAAAATTACTATAAATTACTATAAAGCTCATGCACCCTTCAGAAATCTGATGGTAGAAGAGAGAAAGCTGATCTTAAATCTTTGAATGTGAGCCTTAAGGCTCCTGTACCTTGTTCCCGATGATAGTAACAACATGAGGACCTATCTTAGTGACTGCTGTCACCTTAAGACACCATTTCTATGTACACGATAGTGGGGGGGAGGGGGGGGGGGGTTGTGCCTGTGATGGAACCGGCTGATTCTATAGCTCTTTGTGATCCTATGTATCAGAGCCCAATGCAACCAGATAGAATGCTCTCCATTTGAAAGAATCTTTGATTACCAAATCTCAAATTCCTAACAGAGCCATCAATTGTGCCATTTTCCTGATTACATCAATATGTAGAGCCCAGGATAGATCCTCTGAGGTATTGAAACCCAGGAACTTGAAGCTGCTCATCCTTCCACCACTGACTTGTCAACTGAGGACTGCTGTGTCTTCTCCAGACTTCCCTTCCTAAGGTCCGCAATCAGCCCTTGGTCTTGTTGATGCTCAGTGTGAGATTGTTGTTGCAAAAGCACTCAATCAGCTGATCTATCTTGCTCTTGTAAATCTCCTCATCATTATTTGAGATTATATCAACATCAATGGGGTCCTCAGTAAACTAATAGATGGTGTTTGAGCTGTGCTCAACCACTCAGTCATGAGTATAGAGTAGAACAGTGGGCTACCACACCTCCACAGGTTACACCTGTGTTGCGTATTGGCGAGGAGATATTATGACCGATTTGCACTGACTGTGGTCTCTAATTGAGGATCCAATTGCAGAGGTAAGAGGGAGGTACAAAGGCCCAGGTCTTGAAGCTTGTTTACTGGCACTGAACGAACGATGGTATTGAATGCCAAGCTGTAATCAATAAACTGTAGCCTGTCCAAAATGGTTACACACTTTACAGTACAGACCACCACTGCCTGTAAGGAGTTTGTACGTTCTCTCTGTCACAGGATGCTCCGATTTCCTCCCAGAGTCCAAAGACATAGTGGTTGATAGGTTAATTGGCCATTGTGAATTGCCCTGTGATCAGGCTAGGATAAAATTGGGGGACTGCTGGGTGGTGTGGCTTGAAGGGCCTATTAAGCGCTAATTTCAATAAATAAAAGAAATAAATATAATGTTGACTATTCATTTTCCTCCATAGATACTGCTTGACCTGCTGAGTTCCTCTAGCATTTTGTGTGCATTGATCCAGATTTCCATCAGGTGCTGTCTCTCTTGTGTCAGCCTGACATATATTTTGCTGCTGACTAGTGCTCCAAAGCAGAGTGGAGAACCAGTGAGATTGTATCTGCTGTAGATCTGTTGTGTTGGTAGGCAAATTGCAGCAGGTTCAGTCAGGGAATTATTTCTAGCCATAACCAACTTCTTGAAGCAGTTAATCTGATTCAGATCTTAAAGTACTGCAATTGACAGTATTCTACATGAGCCCTAAGCTACCTGTTGTCAGAGATGCTAGGTTTTCAGAACAAAACAATTTTTGCCCCAAGATCTTTAACTATTAACTTATAAGTTAGAAGCACAGGTAGAATATTCGGGATCTCAAATCTGCTTCACCTTGTCTGACCCAAATGAAGCCTGAATTCAACATTCCATATATATATACATGGAAATACCTCTGTATTTATCAACTATCAACCTCTACCTTAAAAACTTTCAAAGACACTGCTTCACAGTCCTTTGAGGATGAGGATTTGAAGATTACAACTCTAGAATAAATTATTTCATCTCATCTATCCAAAAATAGGTAACCTCTAATCTTTGAACAGTGACCCCTAAGACTTTCCCATAAGAAGATGATCTGATCAAAGCCCTTAAGATATCTCATATCAAGCCACTTATCCCGCTTTGAATCTCTGCAGATAAAAACCTAGCCTATCCTCATAAGACCGCAATTTAATTCCAGGTTTTAATCGAATAAACCTCCACCAAACTGCTTACAAGTGCACATGGAAAATAATACCCACCGTACTCCAGATGTGGTCTCACCAGTGCCCTATGAAACTGATGGATATCCTTGTTACTTTTGCATTGAACTCTCCCTGCAATAACTGATAAAATGTATTAACTTTCCAATACATTTGGATTACCTTTAACCTTAGCCAGCCAATTTCTCTTTCCATGTTTATGTTAGTCATTACAAAAGGAATTTTTAGTTCCTGCAATCCTTAATGAGGCCTCTTACAGGCATTCTAGAAATCTAAATGTAGTGATAGACCTTCACCCATAGCACATAGTAGTTCTTCACAGAATGCTAACAAATTGGTCAAATAAGATTTCCCTTTGACCTTGACTCATTACTTTTTTTAAATTAAGTGTCCCACTATGTTATATTTATTAAGTGCCTCTAACATATGAGAGATGTCATGCGCTGGATGTTTCTGGTGAGGACATAATATTAAGAGATTTGCATTCAATGGGTATGAGGGCAGTCAACAATTAAGACACAAATTTTATTCAAAATTATGTTAGATTTACAAAATTCTCATGCAAGTTTTCACCAAAAATTAGTTACATTATTGTAAACAAACTACCTCCTATAAGCCAGCATAACTGAACTGTTTTGCAGGCAATTTGAAAATAAAATCAGTTGACATCAAAAATGTTGCTGGATGCATGAAGTCATTAAACTGTTGAAATTTTATTCATAGACTTGAAAATTGTTTCATCAGAGAAATAAATAACATTTTAATTTAAAAATCTAATTTTGAGTTACCCGATTTCAAATAACAATGAAAAAATACAGAATTATTTACCAATTAACATTAAAATCACTATTTTCAGTAGACTTTTTTAAAATAATTTTTTATTCAATTTTCAAATTTAATTAGACTTTAAAAGATGGTCATTAATGGTCTTGCAGGAGAAGAAAAATCCTCTCAAGAGGTTACAAACAGATGGCAATTAGCAGAACCTCAATATCAATTTGATCTGTTTTTATGGCCAGAGACCATTTCTATTACAAAAAAAACCATATTGGAATCTTGATTTGCAGACAATTTGATATGTGCGTAACATTTGCTTGCTCTTTTACCGTTTGGATAATTTTGAGAAATGATATTGGATTACTAAAGTACTCTAATGAAACTCTGCTCCAATATGTCAAGATGCATGAGAAGCTTGGTGGCATATATATTTTCCACAAATTACAACTTTTACTTCACTGCCCAGGAGCCCAGCTGCAGAATTGGGAACAGCATGCTTGCTTCATGTGCAAACTCAACATACTAGGGACTGTTTTTTTTTCATCTAACCACCACATGAATAAACCCAACTTACTACAAACTTTACTTCACCAACTTGAACGAGAAATATCAGCAAAACTGGTGCAGCTATTTTGGGAACAACAAGCAAAAAAAAGATTTTTGTATTTGACAACTGCTGCTCTTTAAGGGTTAAAAGGAAATCAAGCATTACCAGCTTTCAGCTTGGCAAATCAGTTCCATAAATCCCCTCTAGAAGTTAAAATTAGCTCATGACCCACATTTCACAGCACAGAATATGTTACAATACATAAACTGCTTAACAACTACTGCCAACAAGCTCAGCTCCTCCTTTTCATTATCACACGGTATTACTGTGGAATGTGCACCTCAGTGTATATGCATTATAAATGTTCCCACATTTATTTTCAAACATCTAGCAACATCCACACTTCCTTGATCATTCATGTCTCCACCCTCTTATTCATTCTAATTATGCAGAATTTATATTATGAAGCTTCAGTTATGATTGCCCTTTTAAAGTAGGATAGCAAATAGTAGCACCTATGATACTTGAAACAGTAAAGCATGATCCATACGTGTACTCTGTAGGGAGCGGTTTTCACGATGCACATTTGATACTCTGGTACAAGACACTATAGCATGAAGTTTAAAGAATGAAAATCACACATAAAAAAAAATCAAGAAAAGTAAAAGAGTTAAAAATGGTGAAGTACTCTGTGTATAACTAAGTGAAAAGAAATCTAAAATCACTGAATAACAGAAGAGGCCATTTGGCCCTGAGTTCATGCTAGCTACTGATAAGCAACTTCCTTAGCTCCATTTTTTGCTTATTCCCTAGGGGACTGTAAATTATTCTTTCTCAAGTGTCTGATGACTTGCCTTTGGAAGGTACTTACTGAATGTTATGAACTCCTATGAACAGTGAACTTATTTATTTATTGAGATACAATGTGGAATAGGCCCTTTCAGTCCTTCGGGCCACGTTGCCTAGTGTTGCACCGATTTAATCCTTGCCTAATCATGGGACGGTTTACAATGACCAATTAACCTACCAGTTGGCATTCTTTGGAATGTGGGAGAGTAAAACCCATGGTCATGGGGAAGAAGTGCCAACTCCTTACAGGCAGCTTCTAGATCATAAAAATTTCTTTTTGCCTTCTGTTTCTTACAATATTTGCTAGTGGAAACAGCTGCCCTCTATTTACCATATCTAAACCAAACACGATCTGTCAAATTACCCCTCCTTGTTCCAAGGAGCACAATCTGAGTTTCTCTAGACCAAATGTACAGCTGAAAACATCCTAGTAGATCTTTCTGCACTCTTTTCAGGATCTCTGCATTGTTCCTAATCGTGGCCTTAACAGTGTTCTATATCACTTCACCATAATGTCTTTTTTTCTGCACTCTATGATACATATACAGTACTTGATTATCATTTGCTAAACATGCCTTTCCACTCATTATAGTTTACAGTATGCACGTATAAACTTAGATCAATCTGTTCCTTCTCACCCTTAGGACTGTACATTTAAACTACATTACTCCTCTCTGTTCTTCTTGTCAGAGTGCATCAATTCACGCTCGTTGCATTAAATTTCACTTGTCATTTGTCTGCCATTCAGCTAACCTACCCAAGTTTTCTGCCAGTCTATTACTACTTCCCTTACTATTTGTCAAATGTTTAGCTTTGTATCAGTTCTAAATTTGGACATTTTACTTGTATACTTACATTTAAGTCAGATAGCTCAACAAAATGTATAAAAAGGCAAATAGGATGCTTTCCTTCATTAGCCAAGTCACAGAATGTAAGAGCAGGAAGGTCACGCTAGAACTGTATTTAACACAGATCAAGTCAACAGATAAAGTACAGCCTGAAGTTCTAGTCACAGGAAAGATGCAATTGCACAGGAACATATACAAAATTTATGAAGATCATTCCAGGCCTGGGAAATTTTAATACTGAGTAATGATTGATCAGGTTATGACTGCTTACTTTGAAAAGAGGAGATTTACAAAAACTTTAACTGAGGCATATAAAATTATGATGGCCTAGATGGCAATATGGAAATGAAAAACAGACTGGGTGTCTGGTTTTGGAACACCTCATTTAATCTACAAAGGTGATCCTGAGCTTCTGACCTCCATCATTTCAATTGTCCATCATACACGGATTCTTCCCTCTCTTTCCTTGCCTTTCAACTTTGTTTCAAGGCAAGAATCAGTCTACTGACCCAACACACGTTCAGTAACTTCAGACACCTGCAGAAGACCAGAATTTGTCCTCTTAACATATTTTTTTGTTTTCTACCAACTTCCCTTTGTTGTTTAATCTCTCCTATCTTCAACCTTGTCTAATTTCTCTCCACACAACCCCCAATTTTTCCCTGCCACTTAAAATATATTGTATCTATCCTGGTCTGAGAAAAAAAACACTGACATGAAGTGTCATTTGTATTTTCATCTCCAGAGATACTGCCTAACCACTTATTATTTACATAGTTTTAAATTCAAATTTTCAGCATCACAATACTTTAGCACAAATATATTTCTACTTGACATCATCATGGAGATAAAACTAAATCTCAACATCAGCTATTGTTTTTCTGACATAATACTCACAGAAAATTAAATTCCAAAGTTTTTAAATAATCTGCTGGATGAAATAACTGAAAAAGAGCTTTGATCAAACATGCTGACCTATACAGTACATCATGAGACAATGTGACAATGCAAGAGATGTCATGATATGAAGGCAATGAAGCATTCGCAAAAGATGATGCACACTCACAGCTCACATTTTTGCAAGGCATTTATACATGAGAACCACAACTGGATGTATACTCATTAAAACTAATAAATATTATTAAATGGGAAGATTTTTTTCCCAATGAAAGCAAGCTATCCATACAGTCAAAATAAATCAATGCATGCTCAAAATCTAGCACAAAACTAGTGAGAAGCTGTTAATAATTAGAGTATACATTTCCTGTAGTGGTTGTTAGAAAAGCACTAAAGCCAAATTATGCAGTGCAAGACATCCATTAAACAAATTTGGGTGATACTGTTACAGTCTGACAAAGGCACCAAATCTTACATATGCTGTCCTAATTACCTGCTTCCCATGTACCAGCAGTGAGGTAATATTTGGGGCTATAGAGGCAGCAACCAGTTCTAAAAATGCAGCACTGTAACGTACAGCCAACCTAAATATATTGCATAATCATTATATAAGGACATGGGTATTACAGAAAATATTATCAGATCTGCAAACATGTTACTATGTAAAGATTAGATTTATAAATTTCTGACTAGTTCAGTTTAACAGCCCTATCATTTTGTCATATACAGAAATAAAGTTGTATTTGCAGAGGACAACACATCACGAAGTACTGCTAACACATTTGAGATTACAATTAAAGATTAAAACGTCTATTTGCATCAGTGTGGAGGGACCCCTCAATCTCATCAAAGTTGATCCAGCAGCGGTTAATATCCCGAACAATACATTGAATTTTAATTAACACAGAAAGATCTTTGAGTTCCTTGTTAATAAAATCATGACTTTAGTGTAAACTGTTAAAGCAGGTAGCCAGTTCATTAATCATTATTTAAATACAAGAAGTATTCAGTATAACAACTTAAATACAATATAAATAGCAAAAGTTAGCTGAAATGTAAACATTTTAACAAGCAACAGTAATTCACTGTAAGGAAAGCAGTAGGAAATAAATAATTGAGAAATAGTAATGACATAAATTAAAACCATTCCAATAATGAGTAAAAGGATATGCCACAGGAAGGAGATGATGAATACCTGAAATTAAAACTTGTGATAATTATCAGAGAGTTAATGGAGATGAAAACTGGCAAATATCAAAACAATGTTAAAAGAAAATAATAAATTACTTTCTGTTTTATATATCCTCACAATTTTAAGGTGATTAATACTGAAAAATAAAAGATTATAAGTGAAAGAAGAAAGGAAACAGGGATAAATCACATGTCAGTGATAGGGAAGATACTGGAGAGGATTCTCAGGAATAGAATATTGGGCGTTTGGAAAAGCATAGCCCAATTAGGGTCAGTCGGCAAAGTTTTGTGAGGGGCAGGTCAAACTTGATTGAGTTTTTCAAGAAGGTGATGAAGGTGATAGATGAGACTGTTGTCTACATGGATTTTGGTAAAATATTCAACATAGTCCTTCATGGTATACTCATCCAGAAGATTAAGATGAATGGGATCTACAGTGAGACAGCCACTTCAAGTTGATGGGTTTTATTCTGTGATTAGTAGTGATCCGCAGTGATCCATAATGGGATCTCTGCTGTTTGGGATAGATGCAACTAACTTGGGTGAAAATGTGGATTGATGGATTTGTAAGTTGCAGATGACACAAAGATTGGTGGTGTTGTGGACTGTTTGGAAGGGTGCCAAAGGATGCAGAGGGATATAAATCAGTTTCAGACATGGGTGGAAAAATAGCAGATGGAGATTAATCTGGGCAACTATGAGTTTTTCACTTTGGGAAATCAAAAGTAAAGAGAAATTACACCATCAATACTTAACAGTTTTTAAGTACAGAAGGGTTTTGGGATCCAAATCCTGAAAAAGGCCATACAATTTGATAGGACGATAAGTTCGAGAGACAGGAAGTATGATAGAGGCATTTAGGAGGCCCTTAGATTAGTGTGTGAACATGCAGAAAATAGCAGGATATGGAGCATGATGGCATTAGTTCAATTAGTTTGTGGGCCAACGGCCTTATTCCTGTGTCTCCCTATAGATGCTGCCTGGCCTGCTGTGTTTCACCAGCATTTTGTGTGTGTTGTTGTTTGAATTTCCAGCATCTGCAGATTTCCTCGTGTTTGCTCTATTACCACATGCCTTTTTAGTACTCCTTGTCAAATGTCTCCAGTACATCAATTCTACGGACTCAGTTAACTTTATTTATACAAGATAAATTGTGGCTTGGGTCCAAAAGTAATTAGAAGCTAACTTTTAAAAACCACCTACCTCAGACGGTGAGTGCTTAGAATTTTCCAAAGCTATCTGTAAATGGAAATTGCAGCAAAGGACTGGAAGTTTAGGATTGTAGGATTGTTATACTTCTGTTAAAGATACTGGAAAGGCACAGATGGAAATTATAATTTGACCTCATTTCTGGGAAGGGAGGCAGCTCTTGGTATCATACAATCCCAAAATGATATGCACAGACTGAAGCCATACAGTCCATTAAGCCACTGTCTGCTCTTTGAAACAGTTACCTACATATTCCCGATCTCATACTCCTTGCATACAACTAACCAAACCTTACTCCTTTCATCCATTTATCTAATATTTCTTAGAAGTTACTAAGTCACACTTTGATGTTGAAAATTACAGCAAGATAAATGGTTTGCTTTTATTTATGTGTGGATATTGCATAAATAGAGCAGACAAACAGTTAAACGGAGTGATTTAAAGTTGTTATGTACAACTCTACTATTTCATGATCATCTTGTAGTCTGTTTCACCACTGGAAAATCATTGATTAACATGAGGTCGTATTGGTAGAGTAAATTCAAACTGCATTGGCTCTTAAAGTTCAGATTTGTCCAATACAATCAAGGTAACATTTCAATATGACAATTCTACAAAGTACCTCTGCACTGAAAGCACACTACTTCAAGCAGGGAAGCATTACCTGTGGCTTTTTTTGTTGTAAGTTTGAAGAAGTACTACATTTAATATTAATCCATTGTTATTTTTCCATTATGTCTTTTTTACATAATGGAAAATGTAATTTCAATCCAATATCTCTCTTTCTCTATTTCTCTTTTACTACTGGATTTGACATTGAGAGCATCTATTCAAATGTGGAGTTATTTGTCAATGTTTGTGCTAATAACTGCAATTCAAGCCCTGTTCACTCAGTTCCTCGATGACTACTTTACCTTACTATGCAATTTCAAAGCCTTTGTCACCACATACTATGATTATGCAGTCAGTGGAAAGTCAATGACAGATACCCTTTTTTTAAACTCTGCTGAAGCAAATCCAGGCTTCTGAGTGGAACAACATCCCTATATATCATAACAATGTACTGCATTAAAAGAAGGTCATCTCACCTACAGTGCTTTCACTTGTTATCTTAAATTTGTGACCTCTTTCTGGCCATTTTGTCACTGCCAGCAATCATAGGTTTCTGATTCTATCAAAATCCTTCAATCGAATTGATTATGACAATAAAAATCCCGTTAACAATTGGCAGGCTAAGGAGAAGAGAGTCAATTTCTCGTCTTGTGAGATAACTGAAGTTTATGATAGAATCCCCCTTTCTATTCTCTCTCAAGTCTCAACATTCTTCTAAAGGTTCAGTGCCTTGAAATAAGCACCAAATTTCATATGGAAAATAAGTGGTTCTTGCATTAAGTCCTGGATAGGTTTCCCATGCAACCCAATTCAATAAAAAATAAATGTGAAGGGAACAAAGGCATTTAGCAGCATAGGTTCACAAAAGTTGGCTAGGTCAAATGTGATTTAATAAAAGTTAAATTCATAGACTTTACACAGGTATAAAGAAGCAAATATGTGTAAGATTTATTAGACTACACTTAAGATATTCCGTAGGCCACCATAGGGTGGGCCTAGCAATTTATAAGATTGTGAGAATGAACAAAAGGTTTTATTTCTATAAAATCAGTAACTGGAGTGATGGTGGGGTGGAGAGTTGATGAACAGGTGCAGAATTATTACTAGTAAAATAAAGGGGAAGTGGTAGAAAAAAATCTATTTGCACACTATTGTTTTGCTAAAGATGGAACTGTGATGGAAATAAAACATAATTGATAAGTTAGATGGATAAGAATTTGACAAGACAAACTGCAAAAGAACATTCATAAAATAAATGGGAGTTGTATAGTGCAGTTGTCAAATCTAAACAATTTTTGGCAGCATGGTTTAATGCATACAGATCTGTGGTGGAGCGCATGATTCCAGTAATACTGTAAGATTTTTATTTTAATCATCTCATATGGAAAACATAGACATTTAACATTATGTATAAACACATAGTGCCATACAGACCAGTGTTTCCTGCTGCCTGAGCGTTGATAAATCTTTTCCAAACGATCAATAACAGTCCCTGCAAATGAATCACTGGACATTAGAAAAAATAGAAATATTAAATAAACTATCAAAATCTACAATAATCTATCACCAATTACATTGTTCATGGAACTGACCTGGGATTAAATGACTAGTACATGGAATAGCATGGCATTCAGGATAGCCTTGCAAGTGCCACTATGGAATTGTTGTGCTAGTTAAAAATTAGACAGATCTTTAAATCCCATGCCTGTGGTACTGCTGGCCTTACACCAGGGGACTCCTCATGTCAACATAACAGCTTAAGCTTTTGCAGAATAGCAGTGCAATCAAAACAAATGGGAGGAACTAGTTGTCGGGAATTTCAATGGTTTAATTGTTTTTAACTGAGTCGGTTTAAATGTAAAAATATTCACTCTAATTTTTGTTGGAAACATGCCACAAATATTACTTAATATTTATGATATTCATCTTGAGTTTACACTGGTGAGTATGAAATTCCACAAATCCCCCCCCCCTGCCCCCCACACACACCCTTTTCTGAACAGAAAGTATCCCCAAAGAAGCAATAAACCTGCAAAATCTTAATCTTAAATTTCTGGGGAGGTTATCATCAACTTTGCTTTCCTTTCCTTTCCTTCTTTCCCATATATTCGGAAACAGAATCAGGTTTAATATCACCAGCAAATATCATGAAATTTGTTAACGGCAGCAGTATAATGCAATACATGATAACAAAGAAAAAATAAATAAGTAAATCAATTACAGTGAGTGTGTGTGTGTGTATATATATAGATTAAATAGTTAAATTACAAATAGTGCAAAAACAGCAATAATAAAAAGGTGAGGTAGTGTTTATGGGTTCAATGCCCATTTAGGAATCAGATGGCAGAGGTGAAGAAGCTGCTCCTGAATTGTTGAGTGTGCACCTTCAGGCTTCTGTACCTCCTTCCTAAAGGTAACAATGAGAAGGCGGCATGTCCTGGGTGATGGGGTCCTTAAAATCGACGCTGCCTTTCTGAGGCATCACTCCTTGAAAACAGAGCTGACTACTTTTACAACTTTCTGTAGCATCTTTCGATCCTGTGCAGCAGACCCCCCCCACCCCAGAATGCTCTCCACAGTACAAGCAGAAGTGTCTTATGTGACAAATCAAATCTCCTCAAACTCCTAATGAAATATAGCGACTGTCTTGCCTTCTTTATAGCTGCATCGAAATGTTGGGTCCAGGTTAGATCCACAGAGATTGTGGCATCCAGCAACTTGAAATGGCTCATGCTCTCCACGTTCATGTTACCTGGTCTTACCCTTCCTAGAGTCCACAATCAGCTCTTTAGTCTTGCTGATATTGAGTGCAACGTTATTGCTGTGATACCACCCAACTAGATGGTATATCTCGCTCCTGTAGGTCCCCTTGTCTCTGTCCAAGATTCTACCAACAATGGTAGATGGAATTTGAACCAAATGTAGCCACTCAGTCCCCTCCCCTCATTATTTTTCATTCAATTAGTTTCTAGTTTGTCCTTCTTCCTTCTTTGTTATTTCTCCATTTCTTTCTCTATCTTTAATCAC
Source organism: Hemitrygon akajei (assembly GCF_048418815.1). NCBI lineage: Eukaryota > Metazoa > Chordata > Chondrichthyes > Myliobatiformes > Dasyatidae > Hemitrygon > Hemitrygon akajei. Next base: position 48,707,350 of record NC_133140.1, read on the forward strand.
AGAACAAAGAACATAGAAAAGTATAGCAGAGAACTGGAACCTTAGCCCATCATATCTGCAGTGACCATTTTGCCATTCTAAGTGATCACACCAGCTTGTTATAGTCTGGGTCACTATTTTCTGTCTTTTAAAACGCCTCTTAAACATTGCAATTATAATCAGCTTCTACCACGTCGCCTGGATGTGCACTCCAAGCACCTACTACTTTCTGTTAAAAAAAACCTTGCCTTGCAAAGCTTGTCTGAACCTTCCCCCTTTCACCTTAAGCTTACGGTATTTGATATATCAACCCTAGGAAAAAAGATTCTATTTATACCTCTCTTAATCTTATATACATCGTTTAGTTTTATCCTGCAAAGCTGCCGAGAAAACAATCCAAGTTTGTTCAGTTTCTCTTTATAAAACAGTCACCACCCTGGCGAATCTCTAAAAACCTCCATCTTTACCGAACTCAATATTCCAAATCAAAAACAGTTAAGAATAAAAGACCATTGTTTATGATGCCCATGAGGATGAGCTGCAAAAGCAAAAAAAAACATTTTCAGTTCCCAACTCAAAAGTGAAATCTAATGAGAAGGAAGGGCAGTGTAACTGATGCCATTTACAGGGATGGGCCTGTTCAGTATTTTCTGGCCCAAGACTTCATCAGTATCAGAAACATATTGTGGTCATGTAAAACAAGAGAACCATACCAGCATTGCTTGTAAGTAACAAGCAATGAGAAATTTAGACTGACAGACCAATACCATTAAGTCCTAAATGACAAAATAATTTTATTTAATAATGGTAATAATCTATCTTCAGGTAAAAGAAATTTCCTCTCTACATAAAATTCAATTAATTTAAACTAATTTACATGGGATCTTGCTTAGAGGATCTAGTGCAGTATTGACAATGACAAAGTGATTTTCTCTCCCAGTGCTCCTTTGTATTTTAACAAACTCATGGAGATAGAAATGGAGGTTTTCAGTGGTGATAAGGATCTAATGACATAATATAAACTCTTGTTGAGCTACAAGCTGATGTAAATATACCCTTAATTATGTATAAATACGAACTTTGCTATGTTGCCTGAGACTACGTTACATTAAAATAAATAATTTTTTTTGGAACCTGTGCATCACTGGCAAAGCCAGCACTTACTGCCCTTCTCAAACTGCTTTAGAGAATGTGTTCGTGAGTTATCTTCTTATATAGCTGAAGGCCCTTTAAGTGAAGGCATCCCCACTATGCTATTGAATGGGGAAATTTCACAACTTAGACCCAGCAAGCATAAAAGAAGTGCCAACAACACACACAAAATGCTGGGGGAACACAGCAGGCCAGGCAGCATCTATAAGGAGAAGCGCTGTCGACGTTTCGGGCCAAGACCCTTCGTCAGGACTAACCAAAAGGAAAGATAGTAAGAGATTTGAAAGTAGTGGGGGGAGGGGGAAATGCGAAATGATAGGAGAAGACCGGAGGGGGTGGGATGAAGCTAAGAGCTGGAAAGGTGATTGGCGGAAGTGATACAGAGCTGGAGAAGGGAAAGGATCATGGGACGGGAGGACTCAGGAGAAAGAAAGTGGGGGGGAAGCACCAGAGGGAGATGGAGAACAGGCAAACAACTAAATATGTCAGGGATTGGGTAAGAAGGGGAGGAGGGGCATTAACAGAAGTTAGAGAAGTCAATGTTCATGTCATCAGGTTGGAGGCTACCCAGCAGGTATATAAGGTGTTGTTCTTCCCATCTGTTTCTAATTCAGGATGGCTTGCAGCTTGGAGGAACATGTACGATAGGTGTTCGTGATTACCTTGTCCTCTTGAGGGTAAAGTCTGTAGGTTTAGGAATTGCTGTCAGTATAGAGTAACCACGTAATTGCAATTCTTTTTTCTCCCCAAAATAGTATGCACTGCAGCCACTGTGCAATGCTGAAAGATGGAATGAATGACTGCAAGATGGCACTCGTGAAACACAGCAATGCATTGTGGGCAGCTTACAAAACATTGAAATATACTTCTTCTGAACTATTCTCATTGCAATCTGCAGGCTGTAATTTCCCTTTAAGTAACACATTTTTAAACTGTCTTAGCAAACTAGTGATTTCACAATCCTCTGAAGGACTTGATGGACTTAACTCTCAAGAATGTAGGTATGACACATTTAAGCAGACAAAGGTATATCACCATGACCGAAAGGGAGGGAAGTGGAGAGGATTCCAAGCTAGACTAAAACACCAGTGTATGAAACTTCCTTTACCCAGTATCTTGCTAGCAAAGGTACAGTCGCTGGAAAGTAAGATTGAAGACCTACAGGCAAGATTGCTGTATAGGAAAGAAATAAGTGATTGCTGCATTCCCTGTTTCATGGAAACATGGCTCACACATGATGCATTCAGCGATCAGACCTGAGGGCTTCTTGATACCTAAAATGGAGTGGACTGCTGATTCAGAGAAGGCAAAAGGTGGGGATCTGTGTTTCTTAATAATCTCTTACAGGTTCTCAGATGCAACACTCTTTTTTTCATTTTTAAAATCTTTTTTATTAATTATTATTAAAGATCAGAAGCAATACTCTTGTTGCCCAGACCTGGAACATCTAATGATTAAGTACCAAGGGAGTCCTCCTCTAGAAACATAGAAAATAGGTGCAGGAGTAGGCCATTCAGCCCTTCGAGCCTGCACCGCCATTCAGTATGATCATGGTTGATCATCCAACTCAGAACCCTGTACCTGCTTTCTCTACATACCCCCTGAACACTTTAGCCACAAGGGCCATATTTAACTGATCCTGACCATAGTCTACATGGCGCCAATGGCCAAAATTAAGCAGGCACTTGAGCAACTGAGTGCTGCCATTAACGGACAATAAACAGCCTACCACAATGCCTTTCAAATCATTGCTGGGGACTTCAATCAATGTTTGAAGAACTCTCTGCCCAATTATCATCAATGTTTCACCTGTAGGATCAGGGGTCCCAACACACTCGACCACTATTAAAATGCCTACCATTTGATCCTTAGACCAATTTTGGGAAATCTGATCATTTGGCTGCCCTCCTCCTACCTGCCTAGAGGCAGAGACTAAACAGCAACTTTAGTCCTTACTTCCAGAGTTAACAACGATGAAGAGGTGATCACGGGAGTCAGAGGAGTGGCTACGGGATTGTTTTGAGTCAGTGGATTTGGCTGTGTTCAAGGACTCGAGGATCGGAATGAAGACACCACAGTTATCACAGACTTATATATAAAAAAAATGTTCTAGAAGCGTGTGTCCCCACAAAATCATGCAGAGTTTCCCCCAACTGGAAGTCCAACATTAACCATGAAATCTCCAATCTGCTGAAGGCTAGATCACTGGCTTTCAGGCCTGACGACAAGAGTTCCAGGTACAATCTCCAGAAAGCCACCTCACAAGTGAAACTGCAATTCTAGACCAAAATGAATCTCTGAAGGATGCTCGACAGCTTGTGCAGGGCTTGAATGCTATCACCTCCTGCTAAGTGAAACTAAGTGACATAGGTGACAACCAGGGTTTGCTTCCAGATGAGCGCAAAGCCTTGTATGCTTGCTCTAACCTTCAAAACATGGAGGCACCTTCACAACAACCCTGTGATTTCAGTCTCTGAGGCTGACATAAGACCATCATTCAGGAGGGTGAACACATGGAAATCATCCGGCCCAGACGAGGTACCTGAAATGAGTACTAAAGATCTGTGCTGATTAACGGGCTGGAGGGCTCACTGATAACTTTAACCTCTTGCTTCGGCAGACTGAGGTAGACACCTGCTTCAAGCAGTCTTCAATTATACCGGAGCCTAAGAATGAGGTAATCAGCATCAATGACTATTGTTCAGTAGCACTTGCACCCACTGTTCATCATGGGTAAAGGCCTCCCCATCATTGAGCACATCCACATGGAGTGCTGTCATCAAGGACCCCTATGTTATAGGTCATGCTCTCTTCTCACTGCTGCCATCAGAAATGAGATACAGGAGCCTCAGGGCCTACACCACTGGGTTCAGGAACAGTCATTACCCACAACCATCAGGCTGTTTAATCAGAGTGGACACCATTACTCAACTTCAATTACCCCATCACTAAGCTGTTCCCACAACTTATGGAGTCACTTTGAAAGACTCTGCATCTCATGTTCTCAATATTTATTGTTAATTAATTAACCGTTATTCCTGTATTTCTTTTTGTGCTTGCGGTTTGTTGTCTTTTGAACACTGGTCATTTGTCATATCTGGTATGGTCTTTCATTGATTTTATTGTGTTTCTTGTATTTACTGTGAATTACCACAAGAAAATGAATCTCAGGGCTGTATGTGGTGACATACATGTACTTTGATAATAAATTTACTTCGAGCTTTGTTTTGGGTGGCAAGGCTCTGTCAAATGTAGTCTTGATGTCTAGGGCATTACCTTCAGCTCACCTTTTTGTTCACGTCTGAAGCATGGTTGTGATTAGGACTACATCCAAACGGATCTGGCAAAACCGAGACTGGTTATTGGAAAATAAGTGGCATTTGATTGTGTTGTTCTCTGCTAATGATTGAGAAATTAAGTGGTAATCATCTTGACTGGATCTTCCAAACAGGCGCACCTGGGCATCTTTTCATAATGCTGGATCAATGTCAGTACCCACTTTTACCTTTAAAGCCATGCATTCGAAATAGGAGACGTATAAGAAAGAGGCCAGGCATATTTACGCCTCATGTTGGCTCTCTCTTTAATGGATGCAGTCAAAACCATTTAAGATTTGAGCAACCCAGTGAGTGATAGTACCACCTAGCTGCCTTTGGTGATGAGAAATTGAAATCCATCATGTGCCTTATTACTTTTGTTGCTTCTTACAAGTGTTGTCAACAGATTACCAATCATACTATGCATTTCTAAAGCATTTACAGGACTGGCATTAAATGCCTGTCCCTGAAAGCCCTCAAGAAGTGCTACATCTGGAACAGCTATATTCACGAATTTCCATCTAATTCCTGCCTCATGTCTTGTAAATGGTAAAGAGACTCTGTGGATCAGGGGATGAGTCACTGATTAAACAATTCCAGCTACAATACACAACTGTTGTTTAGTGGAAAGGTTTTGGAGTGTCAGGAGGAGCTTCAATTGCTGCTGGATATCCGACCTCTGACCAGCTAATGTAGACACAATGATTCATCCACTTGTAAATGTTACTTACTGCTTTTGTCGTCATCTGAATATTATTTTAAGCCTCACTGTATGCCAGCATTATGCATCACTTACTGAGGAGCTGACAATGAATTGAACACTGTGTAATCATCAGTAAACAACATAATTTTTAACATGATGATAGAAGATCATTATAAAATATACAAAGACAGTTGACCCTTGGGCAATATCTTTAAGATCACCTGCAATTAGATCCTGAAATTGGATGATTGGGTTTCAACAATCAGAAGCATCATATCTTACGTAAGATATGATGCCAGCTAATAGAAAGCAAACAGAAAATGCTGAAAATATCCAGCTGGGCAGAACTATAAGGAGAGCGTTCATATTGCTAACTGACGATCCTTCATTATAATTGCTAATTCTGTGAATACTGTTACTCACTCCTTAAGCTGTTCTATGTAGTCCATCCAACATTTTCTTTTTGATTTCTCATTGAGTTCAATTTCACCAGCGCGACCCGAAGCCACACTTGGTTAATTAGTGCTTTGAGGTCAAGCAAGTCACTCTCCCCTCATATTTAGAATTCAGTTCTTTAGTTCATGTTTGAAACGAGGTCTGGAGCTGAATGGTCCCGAGAAAATCACACTTAGTATCAGCGTGTAGGTTATAGGAGAGTAGAAACCTTGAAACTAATTCACTTATTGACAACACTTCCTACCATTCTTTTTGAAGATGGTGTCTAGTATTTATGCTTCCTTTTATAGATACAAAATACTGGGCAATATTCCCTTTTTTGGTGAATGTATTGGCTTTTTTTGTGAACAGCTTGGCTATTTCAGAACATAATTTCTTAATGACAACAAGGATGTTTTTTTGAGTCTGTAGCTTTTGTGTATCCAGTGCTTTCAGCCATTTGTTGATGTTAAGAGGAGCTTGAAACTTCAGTTAATCAGGAAACAGATAGAAAAGCATAAATTTATTGTTAATCCTGGAGGTCATGAACATCTACAACAGCAGAGTATCAGAAAAATGTTCAGTTTGTGAATCATCAGGATATATCTGATTATGGCTTCTGTGCATCTCCACTTATCCACCATTAGCAGAAAAATGCTTAAAACATCTGCCTCCTATCTTTCATTTCCTATTTACATATACTAATAGCATCTCTGAAATCTCTATTTCTGACAAAGCTTTTAGTTTCCTGTCCTAACTCCCTACAATCCATTTATTTCTTAATTCCTGATAACAAGTGATTTTTTTATTGTTAAAAGCAACACATAAATCCAAAAAAAAGATAAAAAGGCACTTAAAATTGCTCAGGACCAGGGCCTTATATCAGGATAGACAAGATTGTGACTCAATTTAGCTTGGGAAAAAAGTTACAGGGAGATTTGCTCCAATATATTTAAAAGGTAGGGGTACTCTTCAAAGGGATTCTAGTCACTGAAGCGGCCGCAGTGATTTCTACAGCTGTTAAGCCTTTCGCCATCAGACTAAAATCTAGTGTTTTATAAATATAAAGCTGAATAAAATCATAAATTTGAAAAAATAATAAATTTATCAAATGGTCTCAATGTAACATGGTTCCCAAAGTTTGGTAAAATAACATTCCAACTAAACTACCAAGTAAATGATTGCCACTGATTTGATGTGTGCTTCTCAACACTGCAGGCTAAGATAGGATATCAGCTGGAAATTGTTTTCCATGGAAGACTGCTGATATGGTGCTTCCCTATTGTAGAACTAGTTCCCTTCACAATATGCAAGGTTATTGAAACCGAAACAACATCATGAAATGTCTAAAATTTTCAACTGTTAACAAAAAACGCTGGAATTATTTACAAATCTTGATGCTGTACTATTTAAATGACCGCATTGTCTCATTGTTAGGTTTATAGACCTAAGTTTTACTTGATATTGTCAGGTGCACATTTTTCCTCCTGGTTTTGAACTGATCCACTCAATGCCAGGTCTGAAGTTCTTTCCCAATGGTCTCAAACCACTTCCGCTCCAAATAAACGCTGCATCAAATAGATCAATCCCTTGCAAAAATATAATTTCTTCATGCAGTTTTAGGATTAGCATTTAGACTGTCAGTAAAATAAATTCAACAGTGTGAAACATTGCACTGTAAACCACACAAACACATAAAATAAGCGTAATTAATATCATTATATCTGAACAACTCACCTTCTCCAGTTATGAAATTAGGTCCTTCTCGCTTCAGTAAAATACTCAAGAGCATAGCTTGGGAGGTTAGAGAGCTGGATTCCTAAATAAACACAGTAAAACTTTGCTGAAACACTGCACCTCTTTGAGTAATCCAGTGATCTAAAATAATTTTAGATTAATATTTTTAATTATCAACAGTGGAATTTACTTTCAGTTCATCAATCCAAGGTCTGAGTAGAATTACATCACTATTGGTTATTAACAACAGTGATATAAACATATTCAATAGCAATATAAACATGTTAAAATACGCTTATTAGCATGTTTCTTGGAAATATATATTGACAGTTCATTTACACAGCATAAGAGAACAAATACAAACTGGTTGGTACATTTAAATAATTCCCATTTGGATAAGCAGGGCAGCACTGTGAGGATCCTGCTTTTTGATTTCTCAAGTTCCTTCAATACCATACAGCCCTCATTGCTGGGGGAAAAGCTCCATTTAATGCAGGTCGGCACTTACATTGTATCCTAGATAATGGACTACCTGACTGGCAGATCATAGCTTGTGTGGCTTCAGACCTGTGTGTCAGACATGGCTATAAGCAGCCCTGGGGTCCTACAGGGGACTGCATTGGCTCCCTTCCTGTTTTACCTTGTACACCTTAGACTTTAAATACAACACTGAGTCATGTCATCTGCAAAACTTCTCTAATGACTCAGCAAAAGTGAGGTGTACAAAGGGAGGATGGGAGAATGAATGCAGGGCCTTGGTGGAGGACTTTGTCAAATGGTGCAAGCTGAATCATCTGCAGCTGAACATCAGTAAGACAAAGGAGATGGTGATGGACTTTAGGAAGACTAAGCTGCACTGCTTCCTGTTACTATTGATGGTGAGGATGTGGATGTGATGGGGATCTGCAAGTACATGGGGGTGCACATGGATGACAGACTTGAGTGGAGCACCAACATAGAGACTATGTAGAAGAAGGGCCAGAGTCACCTCTACTTCCTGAGGAGACTGAAGACCTTTGGAGTATGAAGGCTTCTCCTTCAGATGTTCTACCAGTCTGTTATTGCTAGTACAATCTTCTATATGATGCTGTGCTGGGGGAATGACATCAACATGGGTGATGCCAACAGGCTCAATAGACTGATTAGAAAGGCTGGCTCTGTTACAGGAGTCAAACTGTACACTATGGAAAAGAACAAAGAACCCTATGGAAAATTCTGGCAATTCTGAACTATATTTCTCACCCTCTGCATGCATCCTTGGCTGAACAGAGGAGCACTTTTAGTAATAGACTAAGACAACTGCACTGCTCCACAGAGCGCTATATGAGGTCATTCTTACCCTTGACCATTAGGCTCGATAATGAGTTAACCTATAGCCGGGGAAGCAATGACCTCCTCCTGTTAGACTGCTTGAGGTAACTTATTTTTTATTCTTTTCTACTTCTCTTCTAATATTTGTATATCTGTGCACTTGTAATGCTACTGTGACACTTTAATTTCCTTTGGGATGAATAAAGTATCTAATTCAGTCAGATACATCCTGTTAACACGCTGCTAAGGTCTAACACTGATAACCTATTTATTTCGTGCTGTCATTTATTTTTTATCATTCTGTGGCTTGTTTCCGGAGGAGGTACAGTCCTGAAGCTTACTGCCCAGGCCCTGAGCAGTGGCAGGACTGTGAATGATATAGGAGAGAGGTGTGCATGGGCTTGAATGTACCATACCCATTAAATTCCTCTAAAAGCAGGTAAGTGACAGCAAAGCATAGCAACCATCATTGCCTTTGGTTAAAATTATAATGACTTTTCAATTTCAAAACATGAAAAATAAACAAAAAAATGGGGTTTTATAAATAAAATCAAGTGAAAAACTACCTTTTTAAAATAATCTATGGAAAAGAATACAGTCAACATTTCGGGCCAAAACCCTCCAGCAGTCCTCTTTTCCATTGATGCTACCTGGCCTGCTGAGTTCCTCCAGCATTTTGTGTGTGTTGCTTGGATTTCCAACATTTGCAGATTTTCTCTTGGTTGTTTTTAAAATAATTATGGCTGAGTAACAAAAGGCAAAGAGAGGGAGTAAAGGAGGCCTTTATATGTTCATGATCTGGATGATGAAATTTTGTGGCCAGGTTTGAGAATGATTCAAAGATAGGTGGAGGGCAGATCGCGTTGAGGAAGCAGGGAGTCTGCAGATGGATATGGGCAGATTAGGAGAATGAGCAAATAAGTGGTCATGCGAGCTGGCAGAAGGAATAAAGGTGAAGACTATGTTCTAAATGGGGAGCGAATTCAAAATTATGGGCGCAAAGGGACTTGGAAGCCCTTGTGCAGGATTCCCTAAGACTTAACTTGCAGTTTGAGTCAGTAGCAAGGAAGGCAAATACAATGCTAAGATTCATTTCGAGAGGACAAAAATATAAAAGCAAATATGTAATGCTGAAGTTTCATAAGATATTGGTCAGACTGCATTTGGAATATTGTAAACAGTTTTGGGCCGCATATCTAAGATAGGTTGTGAAACAGTGGGTCCAAAGGAGGTTTATACGAATGATCCTGGGAGTATAACGAGTAACGTTTGATGGCTCTGTGCCTGTACTCATTGGAGTTTAGAAAAATGAGGAGGGGGGAGATCTCATTGAAACTACTAGATAGAATAGAGGTGGAGAAGATGTTTTCAACAGTGAAAGTCTAGGATCAGAGGGAAGAGCCTCAGAATAGAAGGACCCCTCGCTAAAACAGAGAAGATGAGGAATTTCTTTCACCAGAGATTGGTGAATCTGTAGAATTCATTCTCACAGCTGTGGAGGCCAGGTCATTGGGTATTTTTAAAACTGAGGTTCATGTTTCTTGATTAGTAAGGGTGAGGAGAAGGCAGGAGAATGGGGGTGAGAGGGAAGATATTTCAACAGATTTCAAATGGCAGAGCAAACTTGATGTGTTGAATGGCCTAATTCTGCTCCCATATCTTATCGTCTTATGGTATTTTCTGTTTTTGTTTCAGATTCCAACACCTGCACTTTTTCTCCTTTTCGATATATGTCCTTTTACTTCTGCAGTCCCTCCACCTCTGGACATTTTATTTATAATGCTTTTCCAATCTATTTCATTTCCCTTCCAAAAGCATTATTTCCTACTGGCTCTGTCCATTAGCAATTCCTTTGGCTAATTCCTTTCCTTATTCATATGTGGTGTCAAGTGTTAATGGAATCTTCATCCGCAGCAATTTTAGTTTTCAATTAAATTCAACAATCCACCAATCCAACTATTTTTTGCATTCTTTAATCAGTATTCAACCCTACCCCCTAACATTTCTGTTCATTGAAAAATGACCTCACATGCTACTCTTTGTCAGCCATAAATCGCTGAGACACCTCAGATCATTTCCACTTTTCCCTTTGTGTCTTCTTTGTCCTGTCTTTCTCAAATCTCCCTGAATTTTCTCAGCTCCAGCTCCCTCCCCTACGCTCTTTCCAACATTCATCTGGAAATATACACTCAGTTGAACAATATCTGGAAATTAAAATGACAATGCTTTCATAAAAACTCAGTGGTTCACAGATTACGTTAGGTCCAGCTGATTCAATTCACATCTCCCAGCCTACAGTGATCGAGAAGCTGGCTCTCAGGTAGCTGATCAGGTAGATTAATTTTAGGCTTATTGCAAACAGCCACTATTATCAGTAGAAATACACACTAAATGCTGGAGAAACTCAGCAGGTCAGGCAGCAACTATGGAAAAGAATAAATAGTTGATGTTTCGGGCCGAGACCCTTCTTCAGGACTTATTATCAGTACTCATTTTGACCTAAGAACATCTGTTATGCTTCAACTCCCATGTGACTCCGTGGCACAATTACTAAACTCAGCATCTTCTGCCTCTGTTCCATAACCATAATGCTGAACCTCTCCCAATGTTCTCTTCGACAGTTTCCTAAATTAGAATCTGGAGAAAATATAGCTGATTAAGAATAACTCCTTATTTTCTTTGTCCCTTTTCCCCAACAAATTTCTATGCTGCAACAACCTCATGCACATCAAACATATGTACATGTTTCTACCTACCCCTACCTCAGAAAAATCCCCATCAGTTTGATTCACTGAAATTCTCTTTCCCTTTTTGGTCCAACTTTTGTCATCAATGACTTTAGTCTTGTACTTAGTAATATTTTCCCTAAATATATTTGCTCTGTCATCATTCACTTCCTTACAAGTGTTCCAGACCTGTCTTAAGCTATCCTCATCTACTCCATATTTTCTCCTTTCATTGTCTGTTATCCACAAATCTTTATTTTTTTAAAAACATGATGAAAATTGTATCAATGCAGCCTGTTGGTGAGCATTAACTTTTGTATTTTTTGTATGGATGAAAAAAAAACTAGATTTAAAAATAAAGTTACCTACAAAATATACAGGCAGTTGCAAATAAGAAAAGCATTAAAAAGTTTACAGATCTGGAATGACAGATGGATAATACTTTCATAACATGATAAAGTAAAATATGACAACTGTTAGACTGCAAACTACCACAAGGTGATAGGAGAATTAATGATTGTTGGGAAAAGTAATCAATTAAAAGAGGAGGAAAAGGTGTTTTGTTTGTTTTGATATTCTACAGCAACTCAACAATTCTCAATGGCATAAAGCAGATATGTGATTGTAAGAAGACTATACAGTATATTTCAATATAAAATTTACAGTATTAGCGTAACCTATTTTCTTACAGATAGTTTATGGAGAATGTCCGATGTGGAGGAAAACATCCAATCATCCAGATTTATCTCCAAATGTTCCACCAGGTCAGTATCAGCTGCTAAACTTGGCTTACGCTTCACTCTTGAATGCTTTGGGAATTCCAGCTCCTCTAGACTTATAAATTGTGGAATTCTGAAAAATAGTTTACTTTTGTAAGTCATGCCGAGGAAACAGAAAACAAAAGAAAATCTTGAAAAGCACTAGTTGGAACATACTCTTCCTCATCACTTATCCGAAGGAAATCAAGCTGTTCTACCATTGCTCCGGATATTAATGTCTGCAATACAAACATAAAGAACAGTTTGCTAAATAAAAAGCAATGTAATATCAACAATCTGTTTTTATGTTGTGAACATTATGCTAGCACAATCTAGTTACAATTAGCAAGGAAATTAAATCAATTCATTTGTATCAAAGCTCATCAAAACAAATGCTGTAAAATGCACAATGGGATATTTCTTTATAAATTCTATTACATATAATAGGAACACTGCAGCAATACAGAAAAAGGTAACAGTTTAAAATTCAATTGATGATGAAATCCTGAATAGATGCAAGATTTACAAAACATTGTCATTTCTATGTCAACGATACTCACATGGGAGGGATGGCTACACATGTAACATTTCTCATGCAATACTTCATTCACCATCATATACTAAATATTATATCACCATTTATTTATGACTAGAAAATACAAGAGATCTTAACTTAAAAGATAATTTCCTGGAAGCATTTTGCCTGGAGTAACACCCGACTGTAACACTCCTAGGCTGTATGACATCATTCTGGAAAGTGAATACATCAGTCACATAGCATCCTTTTGCCGTTAGGTAACAGGCAACATTAGCTGACAGCGAACTGTGGTTAAGCAGTCATAAAGCATAAGGAAAAAATAAAAAAAACACAGGATGCTGGCAGAACTCAGCAGGCCAGACAGCATCTATGGGAGGAGGTAATAACGACATTTCGGGCCGAAACCCTTCATCAAGATGAAGTCAGAAACCCTCCTAATGAAGGGTTTCGGCCCGAAACGTCGTTATTTTGTGTTTTTTAAAAATTTATTTCCAGCATCTGCAGATTCACTCGTGCTGCCATAAAGCATAAGGACATTATCACACTCAACGTCATACACCTGGCTTTCTATCAGGTCACCACAGCCATACTTTACAGTTTGCTACTCGTCAAAAAGGTAAGGTCATTAGCGCTCTCTGCTCCAGGAAAGGACCCTTCTTTGATTTCTTTGTTAGCGAAGAAAATGAGGATTGCCTGGCATTGCCAGCTTCTCCGAAATTCAGGAAGTGATAAACTGCTGTTTTGTGACACTCTGATTCACAGAGCTTTTCACAAATTTTTGGAGTTGTGGTGGATTATGAGAGGAATTTTATCCTGGAAGCTCCTGACTTCTTCATTCAGAATAAATCATCTTTGCCAAACAAATGCTGGGAAATGTTTTCCCTGAGCAGCGAACCTTAGGAAATGAATGTGACCTTTTACTTCATTGCCTTCTGTTTCCTGCGTGTGTAGCATTAAATTTTAGTCAGTATTGCTACAATAACTGCATGGCCTACTCAAAATAAAGTGCACCGACTGTACAGTACAGAATCTGTACAGATCAACAAAGCCTTGATACTTCATGATCATCTGCTGCAAATTATGTAACACGCCCAGCAGGAGAGATACTTACTTATGGGACTACATATAAACTACAGATCAGGAACAGGAGGGGTCACTCGGTCTTCTGAGCCAGCTCTGAATTTTTATTCCTGGTAATTTTTTGCTATCTTTGCCTATTCTCTTAAATCACAGCAGGTTTTATACATTAAACAAACTAATAAAAAAACTGCATGAGAAAAATGGCTGCAGGAAAATTTCAGTCATGTATCTTATATCATTGTGTCCCTGATGCCAACAAAATTCTTTATAGGTGGAAACAACCAGCAAAGTTTTATAGTTAAATTTATATACTGTGTATTTTGGCTGAGGGGGTTCTTTAAAAGAATTATCATAAAATCACATCAGCTTTGACTCATAGCACCTGTGGTTATAGGCACCCCATATCAAGTAAGGAGTGTTGCCTCTAAGGTATAAATTATTGTCATTCAGTATTCTTTACTATTTCAATAGTTGTGTTAATTAATCATTCCTGGAGGCACTACACCAGATAAATGTCTGCTTTAGAGTAAAGAACCATTACAATCATTCTTAATAGGTTGATCATGACATTCCCTTAACGTAATTGTTTGAGTTAGTGTCAGGTAGAAACATAATGACCAACAACTGACCCAATTAAAGGTCCAACCTCTGCAATGAATACAGTTTTCAAACCAATTAGATGGAACATTGAGTAATGGTGGGGGGGGAACCTCTGGGAAATTGATCTGTACATTTCTCATAACCAACATCCCTTCTGGGCACAACTCAGAGCCACTGAGCTCTATATCAGTCAAACCTGTGACAAGAAAAAACCTCCATCAAAGCGAAGAGCTCACATTTCTAGTATAGAGATGTTGCTTTGCTTATAGCACCAAATCATTATCACATAAGCAATTGTGGTTTTTTGTGACTCAAGCTAAGGAGAAGTCTTGATAATGAATTATTTAACTTTGGACCCCATGTATCAATGTAATAAATTGCTGTTAGAACATTTTTAAAGGGGTCTATTTCTGATAATTAAGATTATTTGCTATCAGTTTATCCACAATCTGATTAATTTGCCGCAGTTTATCATGGAACAATAACCATAATGGGTAAGTTATGGGGCTCCTCTTTGTCATCCTTGTACATCTATGGAATGACTGGGTACATCTAAAGTGGAAATATTACCTTATTCTATGTACATATTTCAGAATCAGTGGAAGCTTTGCTGAGCATTAATCTAATCAGTGTTATGAGTTTATGCAATCAAGAAGCAATCATGCCCAATAGAATGGCCTCATTTCCGTGGGTGCTCTGAAGAATTATTGCATAATTCCATTCAATACTGCAACAGAGGTCACTCAGCTATGAGAAAAGGAAGAGTCCATTGGCAGAGATGCCCGAACAATTTAAGAATATCATTTATCCTCTCCAGTCTTTTACTGATCTCATACATCTAAATAAACAATACATTTAAAAAAATAACACTGGGAAAGCAGTTAATTCTTCATTCAGTACTCTGCAAAACCTTCAACATAAACACTTTGGGTCCAGTGACCACAATTCTATTAGCTTTAAAACAGTTATGGAAAGAGATAGAACAGGACCACAGGTTAAAGTCCTGAATTGCAGTAGGGATAACTGAAGGCTTTAGGCAGGATCTAGTTAGGGTCAACTGGGTGACTCTATTGAAAGGCAAAGTAGCAGATAGCAAGTGAGAGGATTTTAAAAGGGTCATCTCAAAAGTATAGGGGAAGTATGTTCCAATTAGGATGAAGGGTAGACATACCAAGTTGAGGGAACACTGGCTGACAAGAGATATCAAAGCTCTACTCAGGGAAAAGAACAAAGTATAAGATGATGAGAGGCATTGATGGATAGTCAGAGGCTTCTTCCCAGGGCTGAAATGGTTAACACGAGAGGGCACAGTTTTAAGGTGCTTGGAAGTAGGTACAGAGGAGATGTCAGGGGTAAGTATTTTACGCAGAGAGTGGTGAGTGTGTGGAATGGGCTGCCGGCAACGGTGGTAGAGGCGGATACAATAGGGTCTTTTAAGAGACTCTTGGATAGATACATGAAGCTTAGGAAAATAGAGGGCTATGGGCAACCCTAGGTAATTTCTAAAGTAAGTAAATATTCGGCACAGCATTGTGGGTCAAAGGGCCTGTATTGTGCTGTAGGTTTTCTGTGTTTCTATACAGTTCTGCACTTTTAGCCAGCTAGGCAGAAATTAATCTCACAATGAATATAAAATGTCTCAGAGCAGGCTTAAAAGGGAACCTGGAGGGCAAAAAGAGGGAATGAGATGGATTTGGCAATCAGGGTTAAAGATAATCTCAAAGTTCTTCAGTCAACATTTTTAATGTCTATATCTCCTTAACGTGTACTAAGGAGAATATCGTGGCTGCCAAATAAATAGTGATAAGCATATTAGGGGTGGGGAAACCCCCACAGAGATTCTGGTAGAGATAGGTCTCACGTTCACGTTGCTGGCCTTCGTGCGCAGGTCTGGTCCCCTTACTTGAGAATAGATATTCTTGTCACAAAGATTCATCAGTCTCAGTCCTGGGGATATGGGACTGTAGCATGAGAAACGATTAGGTTGATTAGGTCACTTTTCAAAATCCAACAGGACTGGTTGCAGGGAGAGTGGTTTCCCCCGAAAGTAAAAATAAAATGCAGCAGTTGCTGGAAATCTGAGCTAAAAGCAGAGAGTGCTGGAAACTCTCAGCGGGTCGAGCAGCATTTGTGTGACCGGAGTTCAAGGCCTGGTGTTGACTGTCCCGTCACTGGCGTGATCTGAGTTGGAGGCCTAGTTTTCAGTGATTAGCATGCCCTGGGATCAGTGATGAGGGTCAAATCAGAAGCTTGGAAGTCAGAGCCTGTTGGCCAGAGCTGAGCCTGCAAATTTCTGCGGGTCTGCTGGGAAAGTTGAAGCCTGGTGTCTGCAGGCCTGAGTCCACTGGGATCTGTAGACCTGACTTGGGGTTAAAGGATTGTGGATGTGTGTGGGTAAAGGGGGGTTGTTTAATTGTTGCTTGTTGTGTTCTGTGTTCTTCTACTGAGCATTACGACCATGCTCTGCTGGCGCTGGAAAGTGTGGCAAAACTTGCAGGCTGCCCCAGCATACCCTTATATGTGTGGGTTGTTGATGTAAACAATGCATTTCATTGCATGTTTCGATATACATGTGATAAATAAACATGAATCTTGAATCTTGACATCACTTCATCATTAGCTACTGGGAAAATTGCAGAAAACTGGAGGATGGCTAACATTGGGTCATTTATGTTGAGGGTATCTGGGACAGACCAGGGAACTACACGCAGGTGAGCCTGACTTCAATTGTAGGAAAGTTATTGGAGGGAATTCTAAGACATAAGATCTGCCATCACGTAGATAGTCAAGGCCTGAACAGGAGTAGTCAGCATGTTTTTTTTGTGTGCAGGAGGTTATGTCCAAAGAAAATTTTGGAGCTTTTGAAAGAGCTAACTCAGGGTGAAGGCAGCAGATGCTGTCTATTAGAACTTTAGTAAGGCCTTTGACAAGATCCCATTTGGCATAGTGATCCAGGAGGTTAGCTTGCATGGAGTCTGGCGGAGCAAACAAGGAGAATTCAGAACTGGCTCGATGATAGGAAATAGAGGGTGGTTAAAGGCTGATTCTCAGTCTCCAGGTGTGTGACTAGTGAAGTGCTCCAGGGTTCAGTGTCGGGACATCTGTTATACACAATTTACGTAATTGTATGGGAATGTACACAGCACGAATAGCAAGTTTGCTAAAATACTGGGTCTGGTTGATAATGAAACAAGTTATAATGAACTACAAAGAGATCTGGATCATTTAGGGAGATGGTTTGAGGAATGGCAAATGGTTTTCAACTTAGTAAAGTGTGAGATAATGCATTTTGGATATTCAAACCATAACAGGCCTTACATGGTGAATGGCAGGACACTGATGAGTATTATGGAATGGAGGAACCTGGGAGTATTAGTGCAGCATTTGTTGAAAGTGGGCACACAAATAGACAGGGTGGCAAAGGTGGCATTTAGGACACTGGCCTTCATCAGTCAAGGCAATGGATTTAGGAGTAGGAATATTATGTTGCAGTTATACAAGTCACTGGTGACACTGCACTTGGGGTGTTGTGGACAGTTTTGACCACCCTGTTATAAGCAAGACATTGTCAAACTGAAGAGATTTACAAGGATGCTAACATGATTAAAGGGCGTGAATGAAAGGCAGCAGTTGGCCACGCTGGATCTGTATCCCTTACAGCATAGGAGAATGAGAAGTGACTTCAAAGAAGCTTTTAAAATCATGAAGTGTATTGATAAAGTGGCGGGTATAATCTTTTCCATAGGGTAGAGGTCATAGATACAAGATAAGAAAACAGAAAATTAAAAGAGGTGTGAGAGGTAACTTCTTTACATAGAGGGCATTGAGTACGTGGAATGTGCTGCCAGAGGCAGGTACAATTGTAATACTTAGGAAGCATTTTGATAAGTACAACGAGCTTGGAGGGTTATGAGCTGAATGCAAGTATCTGGGACCTGCAGGGAGGATGCAGGTGCCGCATGCACCATTTGGCCAAGGAGCCTGTTTCCAGGCTGTATTGTTGAAACAAGAAGTTAATTAATCTCCTTATCACAATGAATAATATCACCCTTTCTGTGACCTCTACTCTTTTTCTAGTTATCCAGGTCAAACATCCCCAAAATAATCTTCCCATTGCTATTGCAATTTTGCAAACTTTAAGGACCCATTTTCTGCCCTTTTTAATCCTATAACTTACTTCCACTACGACACTATAGAGCAAGTGAAATCAAAACTTGAAGATTTTGCAAATCTGAAATTTAAAAAATGGTGAAAACACTTAGGTCAGGCAAGACAGAAAGAAACAGAATTAATGTTGCAGATCAGAGACAAATAGATCAGATGAACGATCTCCAATCTGAAACATTAATTGTTTCTCTCTCCATAGGTGCAATTTGACATGCTGAAAGATTCCACGATTTTCATTTCAAACTACTGACCAATTTCTTTCCTGATACCATAATTGACCCTAATGAGATCCATCCTCACCCTCATTAGGTTGGTCATCATCAACACAGTCCTCAACAAACCAAATCTTGAGCTCTCTGTCTTTGTTAATGACAAGACCGATCTCCTGTTTCTCTGCAGAGTACCTGTGTACATCACAGCTTCCAAAATACATCTTATTCACTCACACAACTCCATGTCTGAACCTTTAGCTGCAGTTTTCACCCATACCAAAGGTTGTGATGCTGATAAAACTGTCTTTCCCCATACTTCTCAACTTGCCTGCAGCCTTTTGCATCCCCATCCTTGTCAGTTTCTATTATCTTAAACAGTTGCAGCCAGAGTATCATTTACATTACCTTCTCTTTTCTTTTTAAATCTTTTTATTAATTTTCAAACAAACGTAAGAAAAACAGCAAATACAGAGAGCTTGAGAGTACATAATTAATAAAGCTGGAATGCAAATACAAACAGTTAATAACCCAAATATAATAACCTCCCAAACTCATAGTGTATTACAAAAATGGAAAAATGGAAAAAAAAACCCCCAAAAAAACAGCTAACCTAACCGACATGGGCTATTGTATCATATCAGGTATACATAGTAGTGTCAATAACTCTACACCTATATCCAAATAGCTAAAGGTGATAAGAAAAAGGTTCAGGAAAAGTCAGTTTAACTCATATGAAAATGTTGAATAAATGGTCTCCAAGTTTCTTCAAATTTGACCGAAGGGTCAAAAATGACACTTCTGATTTTTTCTAAACTCAAACAAGATATAGTTTGGGAAAACCACTGAAGTGTAGTTGGGGAATTAACTTTTTTCCAGTTCAGTAGAATAGATCTTCTAGCCATTAGTGTGGCAAATGTAATCATCTGCTGAGCTGAGGGGGATAAACAACTGTTATCCACCATTGGTAAGCCAAAAATTGCAGTAATAGGATGAGGTTATAAGTTAATACTCAGAACTGTTGAAATTACGGTATACCAAAAATATCATTCCAGTATTTTTGCAAGCAAGGGCAAGACCAAAACGTGTGAGCCAATAAGGCTACTTCAGAATGGCATCTGTCACAGATTGGATTAACATGAGAATAAAATCTAGCGAGTTTGTCCTTGGACATATGAGCCCTATGTACCACCTTGAATTGTATTAGGGCATGTTTGGCACAAATAGAAGAGGAGTTAACTAACTGTAAAATTGCCTCCCTTTGCTCTGTAGATAAGGGACATTGCAGTTCTTTTTCCCATTCATTCTTAATTTTATCTGACATCCCTGGTTGTATTTTCATGATCATATTATAAATGATGGCTACTAAACCCTTCTGATACCTAGAATTTTTTTCGTAATATCAATTGAGCATAAATTCAGAAAGGACTTTAACATATTATTCAAAAAATTTCCAATTTGTAAGTATCTAAAAAAATGGGCTCTAGACAACTTATATTTATTAGACAACTGTTCAAAGGACATAAAACAATTATCTGAAAGTAAGTCATGAAAACATGTTATACCTCTCGTTTTCCATAGCACAAAGGCTTGGTCCAGAAGAGAGGGCTGAAAAAGTAAGCTAGGTATAATAGGGCTTGATAAGATGAACCTATTCAAACCAAAAAACTTACGGAATTGAAACCATATTGGTAACGTATATTTAACTATAGGGTTAGTCATTTGTTTATTCAGTTTAGAGAGGACAAAGGGAAGCGAAAATCCTAAAATAGAGAACAATGAAAAACCTTGTACATATTTACACTCCAAATTTACCCATTGTGGGCTTTGTATTGCCACTGAGTCCTGTGTCCAAAATATTAAATATCGGATGTTAACTGCCCAGTAATAAAATCTTAGGTTTGGCAAAGCCAAACCACCTTCCTTCTTAGGCTTCTGTAAATATTTTTTACTTAATCTAGGATTTTTATTCTGCCATACATATAAGGATATTTTGGAGTCAATAATATCAAAGAAGGATTTAGGAATAAAAATTGGTAATGCTTGAAATAAGTATAAAAATTTAGGTAAAACTATCATCTTAATAGCATTGATTCGACCAACCAATGACAAAGACAATGGGGACCATCTAGTAACGAGTTGCTAAATCTGGTCAATTAAAGGTAAAAAGTTAACTTTAAATAAATCCTTATGTTTCTTGGTAATTTTAATACCCAAATAAGTAAAGTTATCTGTAACCACTTTAAATGGTAGATGTCTATAAATTGGAACTTGCGTATTTGATGGGAATAATTCACTCTTATTAAAATTCAGTTTATAGCCAGAAAAGCTACTAAACTGAGCAAGCAAAGATAAAACAACAGGAATAGATCTCTCAGGATCAGAGATATATGGTAACAAATCATCAGCATATAGTGATAGCTTATATGTCCCTTCCCCAAGGGTAATACAAAAATGTTAGGTGAATCATGAATAGTAATGGCTAAGGGTTCCAAAGCAATGTCAAATAGTAGAGGACTTAAAGGACAGCCTTTCCTCGTGCCACGAAACAGCTGAAAAAAGGGAGATCTTTGATTATTGGTGAGAACCGAAGCCAAAGGCTTATAGTATATTAATTTAATCTGTGATATAAATGTCCGGCTAAAGTTAAAATTCTGAAGCGTATTAAATAAATATGGCCATTCAACTCTGCCAAACGCTTTCTCAGCATCTAAGGAAATGACACATTCTGGGATTCTAGATGAAGGAGTATAAGCTATATTAATTAATTTTCTAATGTTGAAAGATGAATAACGATTTTTAATAAATCCGGTCTGGTCCTCAGAAATGATTTGAGGTAGTATATTTTCCAATCTAGTGGCCAAAATTTTGGTAAAAATCTTGGAATCCACATTCAGCAAAGATATATATGATGCACATTCAATATGGTCTTTGTCTTTTTTAAGAATTAGAGAAATGGAGGCTTCATAAAAAGATTGAGGTAATTTACCTACAGTTAATGCATCCTTAAAAATTTTAAATAACCAAAGAGAGAGTATAGAAGAAAAAGATTTTAAAAATTCCGCAGTATAACCATCTGGACCAGGGGCTTTACCTGAATTCATTGAAAAAAATAGCCTCTTTTATTTTGGTTTCCGTAATGGGTGCATCTAATGATACACAATCCTTGGCTGTTAATTTCGGGATATTCAGTTTCCTTAAAAATTCATCCATTATGGAAGAATCATCAGAAAATTCTGATTGATATAAAGAGTTATACAATTCTTGAAAGACTTTATTTATCTCTTTATGATCAATCATCAGAGTACCATCTCGTTTATGGATCTTAATGATCTGACGCTTAACCGAAGCAGTTTTCAATTGATTAGCCAATAATTTACCAGATTTATCCCCATGTATATAAAACTGAGTCCTAGATTTAATTAATTGATTTTCAATCAAAGAGGATATTAGCAAACTGTGCTCCATTTGAAGTTCAACACTCTTTTTATAAAGCTCTTTACTAGGAGTCACAGAGTAAGTCTTATCAATTTCTTTAATCTTATCAACCAACTTAAGTATTTCAGCGTTAAATCGTTTTCTGACTCTAGCAGAGCATGAAATAATTTGTCCATGGATAAATGCTTTAAAAGTGTCCCATAATATTTCACTAGAAATCTCTTCTGTAAAGTTTGTTGAAAAGAACAAATCAATTTGTTGTTTAATAAAGTTGAGAAAGTCTGAATCCTGAAGTAGAGTTGAACTGCCATGATTTAACACTTGAGGATGAATCCGTTGTCTTAATAGTTTCAAAGGCGCATGGTCAGAGAGAGTAATAGAATCATAATTACAGTCAATAACATCTTTAAGTAAACGATGATCAATAAAGAAATAGTCAATTCTTGAGTAATTATGATAAACATGAGAGAAATATGAAAATTCTTTATCCTTAGGATGTAGAAATTGGCAAATTTCAGAAATTCCAGAATCAACCATAAAGGAGTTAATGAGAGAGGCCGATTTATTCAGAAGAACCTGAATAGACTTAGATGTATCCATCGAGGGATTTAAACAACAGGTAAAGTCCCCACCCATTATCAGCATATACTCATTTAAATTAGGAAGGGATGTGACTAAACACTTAAAAATTTCGGGACAGTCAATATTCGGAGCATAAACATTAAGCAAAACAACTTTTTGGTTAATAGGTAAACCAGTGAGGAGCAAAAATCTACCTTGTGGGTCTGAAATTGTTTCATAATGTATGAAAGAGGTTGAGGAGTCTATAAAAATAGAAACGCCTCTTACTTTAGCTTAGAATTCAAATGGTACTGTTGGCCCTCCTAAAACCTAAAAAAACGTTGACTATCCTCCTTCCGCACATGAGTCTCTAGTGCAAAAATAATATTAGCATTCATTCTATGGAATACTTTAAATATTTTTTTCCGTTTAATCGGATGGTTGAAACCATTTGTATTCAAAGAAACAAAGTTAATAGTCTTATCCATATTGCTAATATTTAGCGTAGTAAATGCACAAGGTTAAGCAGAAGATAAACTCATGAATCTGGAAGAGGAGAGCAGGTTCAAAGAGGAACCAGAAGTTACGACACTTCAGCCATTTTGGTAGTTTCAAGTCAGCCCATGAAGGAAAATCTAAGCGAAAAGCAAAAGCAAAAGAGAAACCCTCTCCCCCACCCGCGAAAACCCAAGAAAAAGCCAGAGGAAGGCCAGCAGGCAAGCTAACACCAATTTTACCCCCATCTCTCAAGACGGCAGCTCAAAAAAAAGAAAAAAAGACACAAACCACCCATACTCAAAAAAGACAAAGGGTTAGTATAACAGGAAGAAGACTACAAAACTAATATTACAATAGACAAGATTAAGAGAGAAAAAAAACTAAACCGTTAAAACCTAAAACAGGATAGCATCATACTAATATTTCGATAAGACACCAGCACTCTTGTTCAGACACACCCGAACAGATGTGACGTGTCCAAGAAATTAAGGTCTTATGGGAAGAAGAAACGACATCTTGATAAAAGAAATTTTTTAAAAAACTGAATGCTTCAGCATAAAAGATAAAAAACAAAAATATATTCAAACTTAAGAACATTTAATTAGTAGCTTTTGAAATCAAACGAATAATAATTTAAAAAATTCTCGAAAGAAACCGAAAACAAACCTTTACTTGAACATGCAAAAAGTAATTACACTATCAGTCATCACATACGAATCTTCAAATTATAAAAGGTCCGAATCTATAAGCTAATTGTTAGCTTAAAAGAAAAAGCAGAGACAATAAAAAACCATTAAAAACGGATAATAAAAATACAATACGTTAATCAACTCGTAGCAGAAAGATGATGTTCCTCAAGAAATCTTTGGGCATCAGCTGGAGATTTAAACAGCTGACGAGAATTATTGGGAAGAACGACTCTCAGATGCGCTGGGAATAACAGCACTTGTTTGAATCCTTTCCAATAGAATCCCAAAATCACCGGTTTAAAAGCCATTCTTTCCCTCAAAACTTCAGGGCTAAAATCTTCCACGACATGAAATTTGAAATCTTGGAAGTTGATCATGCCCTTCTGTCGGGCAGCTCGAATCAGGTGATCTTTAATACGAGCATAGTGAAGCCGGAGGATTACTGGCCGTGGTTTTTCACCTGGAACTGGTTTTAAGCGAGAAATGCAGTGTGCACGGTCAATCACTGGAGGGGGATCCAGAACATTTGAGCCGAACACATCCATTAAGAACTTAGAGAAAAATTCAACCGGATTTCCCTTCTCCACATTTTCTAGGTGCCCAATTATCCGCAGGTTCTGTCTTCAAGATCGATTTTCAAGATCAATAATTTTGGATTTGTAGCATTCCAGCACTTGAGAAGTCGAAGACAGCTTTTGTTCCACAGTTTCAATTTTATGATCCCTCTGACGAGCAGCTTCTTCAAGAGCTGAAATTCTTGCTTGTTGTTGTTGAATTCCCAATTTAAGTGATTGAAGACTTACGTCAACCGTCTTTAAAGTTTCATCAAGTAGGGAAAATTTTGGGCTACGTTTATCCTCCAGTCTCGCATCCATAAGTTTCCCGATGGCGTCCAGAGTTAACGGTTCTTTAGTTGCTCTCGCTTCTTTAGTTTCTCATGGTCTCCCAGCCATTTTAACAAGTTGAAAATACAACTCAAAAAGTTGAAAAGTGTATCTTAAATATCAACCCCTTTAGTATAGGTATAAATAAGCCTGTTAGGGGGTGATTGCAGATAAAAGAAGTAAAAGGATTGGAGTGAAGCCTAATTCAGCTTCACACCATGAGCGCCATCTTGAGAGTTCCTCTACCTTCTCTTCCTGCTATTGTGTCATTATTTCTGGGTTCCTCCAGGGATTTATCTTTGGGCTTCCCTCATTTCTCATTTGTTAGAAACTGAATCTTGTCATTTGTTCCCTTTGTGTCACTAAGGTGAGTTTCAACCACACTGACTGTATCAGTGGGTTCAATTATTTTGGTGTGCTAATTACTTCCATCATTTTCTAATTCCAAGTCCCTTCTGGTCTTATTTCATCAGCACTGTAACCAGATTCATGGCATACATCACTATCCCAATTTTCTCCAGGCTTATGTTCCTAAATGTTACTCTCTAATAAAACTGCTCATTCAAAACCTTGCGGCCCATCCCCAATTTACATAAAGTCTCACTCACCCATTGTGCTTGCTGGCCAACACTGCTCTTGATCCAACAAAAGCTAAGCTTTACTTTCAAGTTCTTCAAGGTCATGCTCCCCCGCCCCCCCCCCCCCCCCATTTTGATAACCTCCTCAACCATTGAGATCTCTTTTCACTTCCATTTCTGCCTTCTTGATTTCATTCTTTCTTCCTGTGTCTGTGTTTTCATGTGTCTAGGCTCTGGAATATTTTCTCTGAACATCACTCCCTTACTACTTCCAGTTAAGTGGTCTGCCCTGGAATTTTACTCCCAAACTGCGCTGTGGAGGTCACAAAAATGACTTACGCGGTTCAAGAAGTCTGCTCACCACTATTTTCATGGGTGATGAAGGATGGGCAATAAATACTGCCCTTCCTTGTGATATGGTGATCCAAAAAGACAAATAAACAATTATGAAAATCTGTCATTTATCATGGGTGATGAAGATGGGCAATAAATACTGCCCTTCCCTGTGATATACTGATCCAAAAAGATGAAAAAACAATTGTGAAAATCTGTCATTTTGATCAAGACTTTCAGTTATCTGTCCTAATATGTCCTTACGTGATCTGAAGTCACTAAGTAGCTTTGGACATACAAAAGACACTTCAAGAAATGTTATTGTTATACACAACTGGATGGGCCTTCATTTTCTTCTAGGCTCAGCATTTTCTACATCCCTATCTATTCAATGAGCTAGTAAAACAAATCATCTGACCCAACCAGCATAGAAGTAAAAGCTGATTATCTAGAAAATTTCCTATGCTTGGCAATATTTTAGATTCGGAGAGCAAGCAGAAGAACAGAATTTCCCAAGAGGAAAATAAAACAAAATTGTGATACATACAGTATGTACTTTTTTTCATAGTAATATAGGAAACTATTCCGTTAGGACAAATCATCATATTTTTATTTGGATGTTTTCACTTAAAGCACCTACAGCTGCAATATCATGAAACAGAAAAGAAGATCTATGTAGCACATTCCATCACTTCCCATTACCTGAAGTATATTATGGAAACTGCCAACATACTTAGTTGTAATGTCGGAGACACAAAAGTCAACTTGTGCACAGAAAATTGCCAAAAGGAAAATGACATTGACTGCAGTATAAATACTAGCCAGGACATAAACTTATTTGCTCAATAAAGTGTATATAATTTAACAAATCTCAAAATATATTAACAAATTAATTAAGTGTTTAAGGACCAATAAAATAATTAGGCCAACTAGATTCCATGATGATATGTTTCTGAAATGTATTGTTTTTATACCATTTGGACAAACATAAGGTGGGCAGATGTTTTGGTTCAACCAGTCATTAATTATTGCTTATTTGTACATTACCGATAGCCATAGATTTTATTCATGATGATTTAATATACAACACATACAAAGTTTAGATGTTGATCTCAACATACCTGAAGTCTATCAACATGAACTTTTACTCCTCCAACATTGCCATTTTTAAAAGCTGCCAACATGTCCAAAATGGGATTGAGTCGACTCCCCCTAAATGAGAAAAGTTTTTAACTAATTTAGACCTCTGAATATTAAATTAATAGTCATAAAGGAATGTGACAAATGTAATCCTAACTGAAGAGCTTCTTACTTTATGTTATCTTCACGGATCAGAACAAGGAATAGAGGACGCCGATTCATTTTCCAATATTGCTTAATAAATAGTAGTAAGTTCTGGGGATCAAATTGATAAATATTACAAGGATTAGGTACATTGCAAGGAATACCAATTTACTGAATATGTATATACACACAGTTATTTATTTGTTCTTTAGAGATTAGAACAGGCCTCCTAGCCCAATGAGCCATGCTGTCCAGCAACACACCTATTATAACACTTGCCCAATCACAGGAAAGTTTACAATGACCAATTAACTTACTAACTAGTACATCTTTGAACTGTGGGAGGAAGCTGGAGAACCCGGGGAAACCCATGCCATCATGGGTAAAATGTAGACACTCCTTATAGAATACACCAAAAATGAGCTCTGAACTCCAACACAACAAGCTGTAATAGTGTCATGCTAACTGCTATGCTTCCATGGTACCCCCAACTATTTATGAATAGTGAGCATCATATGATCTATGTGATCTGACCACACTGTGGAACTTTTGTACATGCAAAACTGTATTATACAACTATCTCAAATTTCATCACAGAATTATGAAGTTAGACAGCACAGAAACGTGACTTGCACACTGCACACTGACCTAATTGTTGACCTTGAGCTAGTCCCATTTTCCTGGTTTTGGCCATCATCCCTCTAAAACATTTCCAGCTGTGTACCAGTCTAAATGTATTGTAGCCACCTCTACAGCTTCCTCTGACAGCTGATTCCATATACCCACCTCTCTCCTTGCGAAAAAGTTGTCCGCAGGTCCCTTTTAAATCTTTCTCCTCTCATCTTAAACCTATACTCTCTAGTTTTACACTTTTCTTCCATAGGGGTTGGCAGAAACTATAAGCATGCACCTTAGCTCTACTTCTCAGAATGCTATATATCTTTTATAAAACAGCAAAAACACAACACAACTAAATGTCTATCGAATACCCAATCTACAGAAATCATAAAACTCTAGAAACTACAGGCTATCAACTAAAGTGATTAATTAAATCAAACTGATCATTTATTTTTTTCAATATTCTTATGTGCAATCTTATCTTCTTCCCTAATCTAAGTAAATATCATTGGAGGTGATGTTTGTAACATAATAAATGATTAGAGTGTTACATACAATGTTTGAAATATAATAAATTAGTTGAATTTATGTGTTCCCTATACCTTTGGCCATGAATTTTATTGGCTATGTAAGAAACCTAACACTAGCCGTGGATACCTTACTGATACTTGCTGATTTTCAAACCACTCATGCTAGAAGTCCTCAAATTACTACCTATAGACATCACAAGGATGAATGAAACCAAATTTAATTACTACTGTATATTTCTAGATTAAACTGGCTGTCAAGTGCCTGGCTATTGTGAATTTTACCCATTTTGAGAAATATACAAAATATTAAAAGTTAAAATATAATAAAAATTTTCAACCTAAAACACAAATTTACCAAACAACACTTCAATGATCACATTTTAACTAACTCTATCAATTCTAAAAATGTAAAATTACTCCCAAAAATTGTCATGATTATTAAGTTAAACCAATGCAGTCCATAATTACAATCTAATGAATCACCATAAGTATAAATTGAGAACTGGTTCACAGAGAAAATATACAAGGTGGAGTAATGCAAGGTATTATTAATAAACTGACTTTCTTTGCAGCGTAGTTTCATAATTTTGTCTACACCTACAATATAAATTATTGCTAACTTCACACAACTTCCACCAGGAATTTGCTTTTTTGACTTTAATTTAGGTATGACTTAATTTCAATGTAATTGCTACATTTTATGAGCACCGAAAGCCCAGAAAAATAACACTCTCAATCTTGATGTCATTGACATTTGCTATTTTCCCCAGAAGTAAAGCCATTAAACTAATTGATGCAGGATTAAGTACATCATTTGTATTACCCCCATCAGCTGTTTGCATATTGATACATTTGTTGTTTGTACTTTAGGTGAAGCAAACTTTAAGGTGTTTATCCTTGATCTGCAGTTCAGATATCTACAGAGCTTAAACACAATACCTTAATGTCATCTATCAGCAGCATGACATCTTGAGCCATGTAAAAGTCACTCAAATCAAAAACAATGGGATAACAAACAATCGTTTTTCCCAGAATTCTATAAAGCTGTGGATAAAACAGAACTTAAATGTTATTTGTATTTCAGAACATAGATGAATGACAAAAATTTAATACATTTGTGGCATTTGTATTATATGAAAGCTTTTGCTCTATGAATGGATTAGTGTTAGATCATAAATCTCAGTGAATATATTAACCATGATGAGTGATAGTTATACTTGGACATTAACATACTCTTAAAATTTATTTGAAATTAAGATTGCATTTTAAAATTCATCAAAACATACGAAATACAATTAATTTACTTACATCATGAAATCTCATCATTAATATTAAGTAATGGATTCTACTATAAAAGTAAATCAAAATATATTCATCGTAACTAAGCTATTTTTCATATTTACCCGTCAACTAATTACATTAAAATACATTAACGTACATTTCATTTTCAGTGTTCAATCACTACCTGAACTAGCAAAGAAAATAATTTTGCTATTTCATGGTTATTGGATTACTGTACTGACCTTTGATGTTCCAATGCATCCAATGGGTCTGTTTGGTCTTCCAGACAATTTAAGTTTTTTATTAACACCCAGATGGAGATAGGCCTACAAGTACAGTAATGAAGAAATATTATTTTTCTCAAAATATTAAAAATACAAAAGTAACAAATAAAAATATTGTTGAACAGCAACAACTGCATCTAAAAATTTCAAATCTATTATGTGCAATTCATAGCATTAAAATAAGCAGTCATTATAATTTTAAACTGTGCATAATCAAAATTGAAAAACTAATCATTATATTCATAATAATACACAAAGCCAAAATATACATAATGCTTCATAAGCAACATATAAGTAAGCTAGAATGCACATTATTAAGTCTGGCAACATTTCAAATAATTATTGTGGTTCCACATAATCTTTCCCTTCCAGTTCCCACTGTTCTTAATTTTATTAGACATAGAGAATATTCATTATATTAGTAGCAGTAGTTCATTCATCATGCAGTGATGATAACCACTCTAGTTATCTGCGATTTGTAGGGGCAGGACTGGTCTGTGGGTACGCAGATAACTGGGGAGTCCAATCCACGCTCAAAATGTTCTTTGGCAGTGTGGACAGAAGATGGCAGCCATGTTGAGTCGGCGGGTTGCTGACTCAGGCTTTCATGGCCAGCCTACATCTCTCCATTGCAATTGTCTTTACTGTCTTGTATGTCACTGCATCCTTGTGGAGGGAGGACTGCTACTCAACCTGATAACAGCCGTTACATTCCTATGAGTCTGGATTGATGCCAAAGGCTCTTAGTGAAGTTTTCACAGTGCCTTTACAGCATTTCATCTCGCATTCCCGGGAATATGTCCCTTTCTGTAGTTCGCCATTAAGCAGTCTCTTAGGGAGCCGAAGATCTGGCAGATCTGTGCAGTGGCTTGTGCAGCGTAACTGGGACTACATCAGGATAGTGTGGATACTGGGCAGGCCCACCTTGGTAAGTACCTCAGTGTCAGGGATTCTGTCTTGCCATTTAATACTGAGGCACTGAATGGAAATGGTTCAGTTTCTTGGCACGCTGTTGCTACATTGTCCATGTTTCACAGGAGTAAAGCAGAGAGGGAAGTACTATGGCCCTATACACCTTCAGTTTTGTCACTAGACTTTTGCTTCTTCTATTCCAGATGTTGGTATAAAGCTTGCCGAAGGTTACACTTGCTTTGGCGATCCTGGCATTTACTTCAACACCAATGACTATATTCTGGTACAGTATGCTGCCAAGAAACGTGAACTTGTTCACTGGGTTTAGTCTTTGACCGTTGACTGTGGTGTTTGGCTCAATGTACGAATCCCTGGAAATGGCTGATGCATTACTTCAGTCTTCTTGGTGTTGATTGAAAGTTCAAAGTTAGTACACACATCAGAAAACTTGTCGACACAATGCTACATAACTTCTTTTGAACTAGCAATGAGAGAATAGTCTACAGCAAAAAGGAAGTCTCTGATGATGGTGTCATAATCTTAATTTTTTCTTGGAGCCTCCTGAGGTGGAACAGCTTCTCATCAGTGCAGAGTCTGATGCCGATGCCCACGTCACATCTCTAAAGGCATCAGTTAATATGGCAGAAAACATCAGGGTGAATGGTGCTGCCACCAAGATGGTCTTCTAGAATGTCAACAAAAGACTGCTTTGTGTTCCTGCTTTTCATCCTAGAGACGTACAGATGCCTTGGGGTTTTCTTTCCATGTGGGCACCTCTTGGGCTGGATTTGACTGTTCAGTTTAGAAACAATGAGATGGTGGTCTGTCCAGCAGTCAGCACTGTACATAGATTCTGTCACTCTTACATCCTGCCTATCTCTCTTCCTGACAATGACCTCGTCAATTAGATGTCAGTACTGAGAGCGAGGATGCATCCACAAAGTTCTGTTACGGGTGGGAAGGCGGAAGATAGTGCTGGTGGAATAGTGGAAGACCGTTGCTGTTGCTGTGGCCAGTGCCGTATTTCTCAAAGACCCAATCCCAGGAGGTGTTGTTAGAGCCTACTCTTGCAGTGAAGTCACCAGGGATGGCAACTTGTCCGCTTTAGGAGCAATGACTATAATTGAGTGCAGTTCTTCATAGAACTTATCCTTAACAACACTTGTGTTTGCCATGGTTGGGGCATAAGTGCTGTCAATGGTGCCATGCTTCCCACCATGTGACAAAAGGAGTTTCATAGTCGTGAGCCAGTCATTCATGCCCATTGAAGGTCTAGCAATCTTGTCAGTAATCTCCATCTTCATTGCAAATCCAACCCCAGCGTTATGTTGGTCTTGTTTTCCTCTTCCAATACCCCTCAGAACAGTTACTACCCTCAATAATCTAGCTCTTGAATAAAAGGGGATAACTACACTCAACTTCACGTATCCCATTACTTAAATGTTCCCACAACCAATGATCTCACTTTCAAGGACTCTTTACCTCATTGTCCCTAGTTCTTGTTATTTACTGTTATTCATTTAACTTGCATAGTTTGTCGATTTCTGCACTCTGGTTGATCTTTCATTAATCCTGTTATACGTACTATTCTGTAGATTTTCTGAGTACACCAAAAGAAAATGAATCTCAGGGTTGTAGATGGTGAAATATATATACTTTGATAATAAAATTTACTTTGAACTTTGATGTTGCACTTGGTTAAGTGCTTCCTTGATATCATTAACGTCAGTCCCATTTCCCCTCTGGAATTCATCTCTTTCCTCGAAATTTATTCCAAGGCTTTGATAAACTCTGGAGTCAAATGATCCTGATGAAACTAGTTGTGACCACTGGAAGTCAATAATTTTTTGAATCAATCTTCTGACAATTACAAGGACAACATGAGATTTAAGCGCATGAGTTTGAATCAGTAAAGTCATTCTGAGTTCAGTTCTCTCTGCCTCCGTGCATTCCTTCCGTAGCGCTTTGCGCGCGACTACATTGGTGACCCTGACGTTCCAGATGGCATCTGGAACCAGCGACTCTGCAACCAGCCATGAATTCGAGCAATTTGCACAACGTGGTCTCTCTGAAGCTTCCTACTTTCTGGGCCACTCAGCCCCACATTCGGTTCGAGCAGGCTGAGGCCCAGTTCAATATCAGAGACATTACAGCCAACGCTACGCGGTATTGCTACATGGTCAGTGCGCTCAACCAGGAGACGGCAGGCCGGATCATCAACTTCCTATGCCAGCCACTAACGGAGGACAGGTACACTAAGCTTAAGGCGCTCCTGATCCGTG
The DNA here is from genome assembly GCF_048418815.1 of Hemitrygon akajei. Classification (NCBI taxonomy): domain Eukaryota; kingdom Metazoa; phylum Chordata; class Chondrichthyes; order Myliobatiformes; family Dasyatidae; genus Hemitrygon; species Hemitrygon akajei. The sequence continues at coordinate 48,740,234 of NC_133140.1, forward strand.
CCTTCGGTCTCTCCCGCCGCAAACGGGTCGCGCGGCTCCTACACATGGATGGCCTGGACGACCGCACGCCATCCAAGCTCATGAATGATACACTGGTGCTCATGGACGACCATAAGCCGAGCCTTTTATTTGAATAGTTGTTTCCCGAGCAAATGCCAGAGGACATTCACGTCCTCCTCGCGAGTGAGGATTTCAGCGACCCACGCAGGGTTACGGCTAAAGCAGACGTCCTTTGGCAGAGCAAGCAACGTGGAGCAGCCTCCATGGGCCTAGCCACGATCGTGTGCCTCAAAGCCCAGGCCCTGCAACCGAGGCTGCCGAGACCCACGGGGGGGGAAAAGAAGAAAGTTCAGAACAATGATGTTTCTATCACCAAAGATGGGGTCCACCATGTGCTTTTCCGGGAAATGCTGGGGCCAGCCGTCACTAATGGCTACGACGGTTGGCCACTGAGACAGCCTCCTGTACCTCTGGGACCAACACTCCGGGCGGCACTTCCTGGTAGACACCAGGGCCAAAGTCAGCGTACTCCTCCCCTCAAACATGGACACTCGTAACACAGTCCCAGGCCCCAGACTCACCACTGCAAATAGCACCAGTATTCGGACGTATGGCCTGCGAACTATTGCACTGCATTTCAGGTCCAGCCATTTCACTTAGACTTTCACGTTGGCAGCAGTGTCACAGCCACTACTAGGGGCAGAGGGGCAGACTTCCTAGGAGCCAACTGCCTCCTGGTCAACTTGAAAGGCCGGCGTTTGGTCCAGACTTTCCAGTTTGGAGAAGCCAAGCTACCGGCCCTCCACCCGGATTCCGTGACCCTCTCGGGAAACGAATTCGCAAGGGTGTTGGCGGAATTCCCCTCCATAGTCACTCCGCAGTTCTCCACGACCGACCCCAAGCATGGCGTGCAGCACCACATCCCCACGCAAGGACCGCTGCTGCACGCCCGAGCTCGCAGGCTCCCACCCAACAAGCTCCACCTCGCCAAGGAGGAGTTCCGCAAAATGGAAGAGCTGGGAATCGTACGCCGCTCAGACAGCCCGTGGGCATCCCCGCTGCACATGGTGCCCAAGTCCGCAGGAGGATGGAGGCCCTGCGGAGACTACAGAGGGCTCAACAATGCCACAACCGCCGAAAGATACCCGATACCCCACACCCAGGACTTCACGGCTAACCTGCACGGAGCGACCATCTTCTCCAAAATCGACCTGGTCAGGGGATACCATCAGATCCCAGTGCACCCCGATGATGTGCCCAAGACAGCCCTCATCACCCCGTTCGGCTTGTTCGAATTCCTGAGGATGCCTTTCAGTCTCAAGAATGCAGCCCAAACTTTCCAAAGGCTCATGGACTCGGTGGGACGCGGCCTGAATTTTGTTTTCATTTACTTGGACGATATCCTGGTGGCCAGCAGTTTGCACCAAGAGCACGTGGCACATTTGCGCCAGCTCTGCCAACGCCTGAGCGACCACGGACTGGCAATCAATCTGCGAAGTGCCAGTTCGGGCTGACAGAGATCGACTTCTTGGGCCACAGAGTCAACCGACATGGCGCAGTTCCCCTACCGGACGAGGTCCAGGCCATCCGCCAGTTCCCCAAGCCCAGCACGGTCAAAGGCCAGCAGGAGTTCGTAGGGATGGTCAACTTTTATCATCATTTCGTGCCAGCAGCTGCCCGCATCATGAGACCCTTGTCCTGCCTGATGGCCGGCAAGGCCAAAGAAGTGGCATGGGATGCGGAGTCCACGGAGGCGTTCGAGCAGACCAAGGAGGCGCTGGCGAAGGCGGCCCTCCTAGTGCACCCGAGAGTCGATGTACCCACGGCACTCACAGACAACGCTTCCAGCACGGCAGTTGGCGGAGTCCTGGAGCAGCTTGTTGAGGACCAGCGGTGACCACTCGCTTTCTTCAGCCAGCATCTACGGCCACCAGAGGTGAAGTACAGTGCCTTCGACAGGGAGTTGCTAGCGTTCTACCTGGCTGTCCGGCATTTCCGGTACTTCCTCGAGAGAAGGGAGTTCACCGTGTGTACGGACCACAAGCCCCTCACCTTCGCACTGGCCAAGGTATCGGACCCATGGTCGGCTCGGCAGCAGAGGCACCTGTCCTTTATTTCAGAATTCACCACGGACGTCCGCCACATTTCAGGGAAGAACAACGTCGTCACCGACACACTGTCTCGCCCCTGCCTCCACTCAGTAGGCATATCGTCCACAGGAATAGACTACGCAGCACTGGCAGAAGCACAACGGTCCGACACCGAGATCCCGGCTTACCGCACCGCCATTTTGGGGCTCCGGTTGGAGTACATCTCCATCGGCCCGGCAGCGGATCGACTCCTGTGTGACGTGTCTACCGGCAAACCCCGACCCGTGGTTCCAGCCGCATGGAGGCGCCAGGTGTTCGACAAGCTGCACGACCTGGCCCACCTGTCCATCCATTAAGCTGGTAGTGGACAGATTCATCTGGCACTGTTTGTGCAAACAAGTCGGACACTGGGCCAGGACTTGCGTACACTGCCAGACTGCCAAAGTCCAGCGGCTCATGAAGGCTCCCCTCCAGCAGTTCCAGCTGACGCAAAGGAGGTTCCAACACATCCACGTGGATGTCGTCGGCCCCCTGCCAGTCTCCCGGGGCACCAGGTATATCTTTACCATGGTAGACAAGTTCACCAGATGGCCGGAAGCCATACCGCTCGCAGACACGTCCACTGAGTCCTGCGCCAGGACGCTCATTGCAAACTGGATCGCCAGGTTCGGCCTCCCAATGGACATCACCTCCGACAGAGGGGCGCAGTTCATGTCTGGTTTGTGGACAGCACTGGCACAGCTCCTGGGCACCCAGCTGCATCACACCACAGCGTACCATCCCCAGTCCAACGGTTTGGTAGAGCGATTCCACCGGTATCTCAAGTCAGCCCTGATAGCACCTCAGGGGCCCCAACTGGACAGATGAGCTTCCCTGGGTCCTACTGGGCATCCGCACAGCCCCCAAGGAGGACCTGGGCACCTTTCGGCGGAATTGGTCTACAGCGCCCCCTGACGGTCCCAAGCGAGTTCGTACCAGAGACCCGAGGTTCAGACGAAAGTCCAGCAGCAGTGCTCATGAGGCTGTGGGACAAGGTAGGGACCATAGCGCCGGTCCCGACCTCCAGGCATGTTCCCATGCCATTCTTCACCCTTAAAGACCTCCGAGACTGTGAGTATGCTTTTATTCGCAGGGGCATGCACAGGTCACCTTTACAGTAGCCATATGAGGGACTCTTTAGGGTGATCCGGTACAACGGAACCATGTGTGTCGTGGAGGCGGGTGGCCGGGAAGAGACTTTTACAGCGGACCGCCTCAAACCGGAGCACTTGGACATTGAGCAACCAGTGAGGGTACCGGCACCGCACCGCGCTGGCGAGGCCCGCCACCCAGACTGGGGGCTCCACTCCCCCAATGGACGTTTCTGGGGGGGGGGGGGGGGGAGGGTGTGATGGTTCGCACACATCGGACTTGAACTGCCATCGGGAGCCCCGCTGGTCGCAGGGACCCATGGGAGGGGAGATTTAAGCGCGTGAGTTTGAATCAGTAAAGTCATTCCAAGTTCAGCTCTCTCTGCCTTCGTGCGTTCCTTTTGTAGTGCTTTGCGTGCGACTACACATTATTTCTCCTGCCTCATTTTCTAGCAGTCCTTTATCCACTCACATTTCCCTTTTATTTTTAACATACTTGAAAAAACTTTTACTATCCACTTTGATATTATTTGCTAGTTTGCTTTCAGATTTCATCTTTTCCCTTCTCAGGATTTTTTTAGTTGCTCTCTGTAGGTTTTTAAAAACTTCCCAATCCTCTATCGTCCCACTAATTTTTGCTTTGTTGTATGCCCTCTCTTTTGCTTTTACAAAAGCTTTGACTTCCCTTGTCAGCCAGGTTGTACTAGTTTACCATTTGAGTGTTTCTTCATCTTTGGAATACACGTCCTGCACCTTCCTCATTTTTCCCAGAAACGCGGGCCATTGCTGCTCTGCTGTCATCCCTGCCGGTAGCTCCTTCCAATTTACTTTGGTCAACTCCTCTCTCGTACCACTGTAATTTCCCTTACTCCACTGAAATACCGCTACATCACACTTTACTTTCTCCCGATCAATTTTCAAGTTGAATACAATCATATTGTGATCACTGGTCCCTTAGGTTCTTTTACCTTAAGCTCCCTAATCGCCTCTGGTTCATTACATATCACCCAATCCAGTATAGCCTAGTAGGCGCAACGACTAACTGCTCTAAAAAGCCATCTCTTAGGCATTCAACAAACTCACTCTCTTGAGATCCATTACCAACCTGATTTTCCCAAGCGACCTGCACGTTAAAATCTCCCATGACCACCATAATGTTGCTCTTTTGACTCACCTTTTCTATTTCCTGTTGTAACCTGTGGTCCAGCTCTCAGCCACTGTTGGGAGGCCTGTATATAATTGTCATCAATGTCCTTTTACCCTTGCAGTTTCTTAACTCAACCCACAAGGATTCAACATCTTCCGATCCAATGACATATCTTTTTACTGATTTGATGCCATTCTTTACTAGTACAGCCACACCACTCCCTCTGCCTACCTTCCTATTCCTCCAATATAACGTGTAATGTTGGACATTCAGCTCCCATCTACAACCATCCTTCAGCCACGATTCAGTGATGGCCACAACCTGGCAATCTGTAATATTGCAACAAGATCATCCACCTTATTTCTTATACTAAGCTCAATTAACTACAACACCTTGAGTACTGTATTTGCTATCCTTTCTGATTCTGCATCGCTAACGATATGATACTCAGCCTGTTGGCTGCAACTAAGTCTCATCACCTGCCTGCCCTTCCTGACAGTCTGACTGCACACTATCTTCATTTTTTACCATCTGTCCTTTCCTGAGTCCCTTCACTCCGGTTCCCACCCCGCTCCCGAGTCAGTTTAAACCCTCCCCAACAGCTCTAACAAACCTGCCCGTGAGAACATTGGTCCCCCTCGGGTTCAGGTGCAACCCGTCACTTTTGAACAGGTCATACCTCCCCCAGAAGAGATCCCAATTATCCAAAAACCTGAAACCCTGCCCCTGCAGCAGCTTCTCAGCCATGCACTGTCAAATCATCCGATTTCTACCCTCATTGGCATGTGGCACGGGTAGCAATCCAGAAATTACTACCCGGGAGGTCCTGCTTCTCAGCTTTCTACCTAGCTCTCTAAATTTTCTTTTCAGGACCTCTTTGCTTTTCCTTCCTATGTCATTGGTACCAGTATGTACCAAGACATCTGGCTGCTCCCCCTCCCTCTCCGAAATGTTGCGAATGTGATCTGAGACATCCCTGACCCTGGCATCTGGGAGGCAACATACCTCCCGCGTGTCCCGTTCACGTCTACAGAATCTCCTGTCAGTTCCCTTCACTATCGAGTTCCCTATCACTACCGCTCCCTTCTTCTCTCTCTTTCCCTTCTGCACCACAGACCCATGTTCGATGTCTGTAACTCGGTCACTGTGGTATTCTCCTGGGAGGTCATCCCCCACAAAACTATCCAAAATGGTATACTTGTTTTTGAGGGGGATGGCCACAGGGCTGCTCTGCTCTAACTGCCTATTTCCATTTCTCTTGACGGTCACCCAGCTACACGCCTCCCACAACTTTGGGGTGACTACTTCCCTGTAACTTTGATCAATTATAACCTCACTCTCCCGTACAAGCTGAAGGTCATCCAGTTGCTGCTCCAGATCCCTAACACGGTCTTCAAGGAGTTGCAGCCGGATGCACTTCACGCAGATATAGTTCCCCGGGAGACTCTGGGTCTCCCAAGGCTCCAAGTTCTGGCATGAAGAACACACCACAGCCATTTAAATGGTACAGTAAGAGAGGGGAAAAGATAAAAAGGAAACTGTAACAGACGCTTTACACAGAGCCAACGCTTCCTCCGAGTCGAAGACTGGTTTGAGCCAAAGCCTGTCGCTTCTACTCTCACCATTGGCCTACTCCCGACAATGGCTGCACTGCTTATCCCTTCTGTACTTTTATTTAGTTCAGAGAGCTCTGTTGACACTGCTGATGGGCTACGTACAATGGACAAACACCCTTGAGGTTCCCTTTTTAAATAACCACCGCCAACCTGCGAGAAATACCTCCTGGTAGAGCTCTGCTGATGCCACTGATGGGCCATGTACATTGACATATAAAGTCAGGACTTGATGACTAACTATGGAAATTTTGTTTTAAAACATTCTGTGTTACGCAAAACCAAAATTATACATTTCATTTAAATATATCTTGCTACACGTGACTGCAATTTTTGAAAACTGGAAACAAATACAAAATCCCAGTTTTCACTCAAGACTACTTGGCAGATGTATTTCAGCATTAGAATTTTTGCACAGCAAGAAATCCATGAAATTATAAATCGATGAACCATCCAATATACACAATAAGGAAACTAAATTTAAACTGTTGCAATTACTGCAGACAAATAAAACACTTCAGAATTAATTACTGAGTATCTCTGATCTATAAAAGACTTTGGGCCAATGCTTAATTCATCAAGAACTTTATCTTGGACAGAGCTTATAACAGGCATGCTTAGAGAAACATTTCTGAGATTTGTGGCCTCATTTATGGTTCTTAAAAGAGACACTAAAATGCTCAACATACTTCCTTTAAGCACTTAGCATGCATTCTTCAATAAATGGTGGTGTGGACCACCATTTCTCCACCGTCTCCATCTTCCCAAGCTGAATTTCCTACAACTCTATTTTACTCAAATAGGTGAATCTGTCTTCAGGAAGACTGTAGAAAAATAAGCTGCTGACACACTGTATAAAATATGCAACTAAACTATTTTGGCTGAATTCAAAACTGCAAGAAAATAAATGAACCTCAATCTTGAGAGTTATATTTGAAGATGACCTTGTTGAAGTGGGTGAAGCTGAGGAAGATAATGACGCCTAACGGCAACTCCTTTGCTTGCATCTTCGGAAACAGCTCTATTTCTATCTTTGGTATCTCCTTTTTTCCCTTTCAAGGTTCTTTTGAAGACCCTGACCTGCAGATACACGCTGACTCCGGTTCTTTGCAGAAATGGGACCAGCTCTCAGGGCTTCACGACCAGTCACTTTTTGGTATGCTAAGGACACAGTCTGGAAGACAAGCACACCTTCAGGGTGCCGGATTTTCATGGCTCTAGAGACGGGCTGATTTGAGGCCAGTGCTGCTGTCTGATATGTTGTGGCATACACGAAAGATCGAAAGCAGCAAACTGGCTGCTGTCTGTGTGCCCAGAGACACGAGTTCTTTGGGCACAGAGGTTGGAAAAAGCAACGCAAGACTTTTAACTCCATAAATCAGCCAGTTGTTATGTCTCCCCTCTCGCTGTGAAATGGGGATATCTCTTTTTCCCTTATTAGGGAGAGAACATGCCTGTGGTATGTCAAATTACTGGGTGAATGAGTAGTCTGTCTTTATTGATGCTTTGCTGCACATTTGAGTGCTCGGTAGGGGGTGCTGATGCTCTTTAGTTGGTGGGGGGGGGTCATTGCTTTGCTGCTGCTTGTGTGTGGGAGTTGGAGGGGGGCTTTGGGGTTCTAAAATTTAACTGTCACTCATTCTGGGGCACTCCTCTGTCGGGGATGTTTGCAAAGACAAAGAATTTCAGGACGTATTCTGTATACATTTCTCAGACATTAAATGTACCTATTGAAAGAGTTCAGATTCAAAAATAAAATAACTATAAAGAAAATAATGGTTCTAAGCATGGACCGTCCAGCTCTTGTTATCTGCTTCCTGCTACTTCTGTGTCAGGGGCTAAAGAAGAACTGGACAAGAGAGAGGCCTTTGTATTATTACAAATCCTTGTGATATTTTCAGAAAATGGTGGCAAGCAGTATCAACATTACAAATATATGAAATATAATAAAGACTGGAATTTCTCTGCTTTAAAAAAGGATCGATAAAGTAGTTCCAATTTGTGCATGAAACAAAGATGATGTTTCATTCTAATATTGATTTTTCTTTGTATGCAGCCTTCAGCACTGGCAGTTACTGGTTATGCAAGCTGATTAATAGCAAGGACGGTGCAATCAGACATTTGGGACCTACAGTATAGTGTACTTCTTAACAAACAAAACTTAAGTATTAAACAATTTTCAGTTACAGAAAACTACTTCAAGTACAATGAATAAAACTAGGTAGGACAACTGAGGTAAGTCAATTCAGTAAATTTTTCTTCACTACCAAATGTGAGGAACCTATCCCAGTCCAGTCAAGCAGTATCCCTGATAGCATTGTATAAAATCTGAAACTAGACCGAATGAAAACCAATTTGACTAAATTCAAAACTGCAAGAAAATAAATGAACCATCAAACATACTCAGTGAATAATAGCTTACAACCAGTACTTCAGATTGAGCTGTCCCATAGGCAGTACGGACCTACCAGCAATGCCAACTTACTGATGTATAGTCAGCAGGAGTCACCCGAGGAGTAGACAATCATTAATTCCAGAACTAATAAATTCTCAAAGCTTCAGGTCAAATTTATGCTTACTACCATCTATAGCCTTCACTTCCTTCAAATCTATATTCCTCTAAGTTAATTACCACTGAGGGTAAAACAAAACAGAATATCCTTCACTTTAATAATACCATCAATTCAGTAATCCCACCAAAGTTGTTCCTTGACCACAGGTCATTGGCCAATTTGCACCGATCAATGCTGCACTATGTTTAAATGTTTTTTTTTTAGCATGTTCTAAATCACCACTCACTCACTATACTAGCACTTATATTTTCAATTTAATAGGATTTGTATAACATTAAACATTTAATCATGCAGATAATTCAATGCCTCCAAAACAGAATGTGGAATTAAGTTCCAGTGAAGGCGGCTCATTGGTTAGGGGGCACAAACTGTGGCGCAAAAGGGATTCCAAAATGGGGTGTTGCCTCCCTGGTGCCAGGGTCCTTGATGATACAGGGTGGCTGCAGAGCATTTTCAAAGGAGAGGAGTAGCTTCCAGAAGTTGTGCATATTGGCACAAATGACAAAGAGAAGTGAGGGTTGAGGTCCTACGGAGTGAACATAGGGAGCTAGGGAAGATGTTAAAAAGCAGGACCTTGATGGTCAACATGCTATTAAGGGTAAGAATAGCAGAATATGGCAAATTAATCTGTGGCTAGAAAACTGGTGAAATCAGAGATGACCATCAGAATTAGATTTATTATCATTAATATATTTTGTGAAATTTGTCATTTTGCAGCAACAGTACAGTGACATACATAAAAATACTATAAACTACAATAAGACATGGATATAAAAATAAATTCAATAAGTAGTGCAAAAAGCAAAGCATAAGTAGTGAGGGATATTGAGGCCCTGACCAGGAAAAAGGAGGAGTAATGGGTCAGATACAAGCAGCTGTTATCAATTGATTCTCTGCAGCAGTGTAAGAGATGCAGGAATGCATTCAAGAATCAGGCGAGCAGAAAGGTGTGGTGGAAATGGTTAAAACTAGTGTATGATGGGATACTTGACCATTCTGGAACAGCTGGATTTAAGACTGCTGATGCGAGTCAAGAAAAACCTTGGATGATAAGTGCAGTACCAGGAACTCCAATAAACAATATACTAAGCCCTTGGAACCAGGAGGGAGAACGTGTCTGGGGGTAAATTATGAGTCCCGATAACAGGGAGCAAAGAAACTGTTAGACTTGCATTCAGAGGTAAATCATGAGTCCTGATAACAGGGAATCAGGCTCACGCTGGAAGATAATTGACATGTCTTTGAAATGATTGATCATGTACTGACTATGGGATGCTGAACAAAATTATGTGGAGCTTGTCTTGCTGTATAACCTAAACATCAGAGCTCTGGTGGAGGTGAAGACTGCTGCAGACTCTGCATGATATCATGTTAATAAACTCTTAAAACGAAACTTGAACTCACTCTGGTGTTCTTAGTTAGTGTTTCCACAACAAAAGGTGTCATGAGTTAACTTCGACAGAGAAGCTCAAGGAAAATCCAAAGAGATTTCATAAGGATGTTAAGGGAGAAAGACTAGCTACAAAGAGAATAGGACCATTCAAAGACCATCTGCAGGAGATGCCATTTTCATGAATAGTTCTCTGTTTTTACCATGGAGAAAAACATGAAACCTCTGAACTAAGAAAAGTAAATGGAGAAGTTGTGAAGATATACTGCATTATAGTAGATGAGCTGCTTGATACATAAAAAGCATGAAGGTTGACAATTGTTCAGGGCCTAACTAGGTATGTCCTAGAACACAGTGGGAGACTAGAGAAGAAATTGCAGGAGCCGTGGTTATGGTATTTGTGTCATCATTAGACATGGGGACGTGGTGTTAGACTGGAGGGTAACAAAGGAAAATCTTGGGAGCTCTGGGCTGCTAAGTCTAATATTTATGGTAGGTAAGTTACTGGAGAGGATTCTGAGGGATAAGATTTGTGTCCATCTAGAAAACAGGGGTTCATCAGAAGCAGTCAATAGGGCTTTGTGCATTGGAGATCATGTTTTATCAACTTGATTGAGCTTTGATGAGATGACCAAGAAGGCTGATGAGGGCAAGGTTGTAGATGTGGTTTATATGGACTTCAGTAAAGCCTTTGATAAGATTCCACAAGTAGGCTGCTCTGGAAGTTTTGACTGCAGGGAATTCAGGGAGATCTGGCTAACTGTAAACATACTTGCATACCAGAAGTTTCTTCTGATATATAAAGTGCAAAAGAGAGGCAAGAGTAGATATTGCACTGCTGGAAGGCAGTAATGGGTTCCCTAAGGTTAATTTACAGGTTGAAACAGTAAGGATGTAAAAGTAAGGGTGTAATGTTGGGACTTTATAAAGCACTGATGAGGCCTCACTTGGAATACTGTGAGCATTTTTGGGCTCTTTATCTAAGAAAGGATGTACTGTCATTGGAGAAGGTTCAAAGGAGGTTCATAAAAATGATTCCAGGATTGAAAGGTTTATCATATGGGGAACGTTTGATGGCTCTGATCCTCTGCTCCCTTGAATTCAGAAGAATGAGAGGTGACCTCATTGAAACCTGTTGAACATTGGAAGGCCTCAGTAGAATGGATGCGGACAGGATGTTTCCTATGGTGGGGGAGGCTAAGACCAGAGGACACAGCATCAAAATAGAGGGCCATCATATTAGAATGGCGATGAGGAGAAATTTCTTTAGACAGAGAGTCGTGAATCTGTGGAATTTGTTGCCACAGATGGTTGTGGAGGGAAGTCATTGGATATATTTAAGGTAGAAATTGATAGGTTCTTGATTAAACAGGGCATGAGGGGATAAAGGGAGAAGACAGGAGATTGGGGCTGAGAAGGAAAATGGATTAGCCATTATGAAATGGCAGAGCAGACTTGATGGGCCAAATGGCCCATTTCTACTCTTGCATTTTGTGGTCTAGGGTCTTAATTCACATAATTACAAGGAAAATCAAATCCAGCTAGGACTTTCACAGTGCACATCAGGGCCCTGGGGAGTGTGGTAGAAGAGAGGGTTGTTGGGGTACTATAACATGGTTCATTGAAGTCATGGATAACTTGGCTGGTGAAAGTAACATTTAGTACACCTGCCTTCATAGATCAGAACATTGAATATAAACAGTGAGAGGTAATAGTGCAGGTAACTTTTTTTTGGACACAAAGTGTGCTACGTGTAAGGAACCAGCTGCCAAAAGAAGTGGTTGAGGCAAGTACAACAATAACTTCTAAAAGACAACTGGGCTAATACGTGGTCTTGAAAGTTTTAGAAAGTCATCTGTCAAACATTGGCAAATAGGACTAATTTGGAGGGTGCACCTTGGGCAGCATGGAACACATACCAAAGGGCTCGTTACCATGCTGTATAACTCTGATTCTATTCTATGACTCAATGAGTGGACAGCCAGTGCCTTTTACCCAGGGCAGAAATGACTATTAGGAGAGGGTATAATTTTAGGAAAGTACAAGGACATATCAGAGATAAGTATTTTTTACACAGTGAATAGTAGGTACATGGATTAGGGGTAGAGATGGACACATTAGAAACATTTCAGAGACCTGTAGGTAGGCACGTGGATGAAACGAAAATAGAGGGAAGCGTTAGATTGATCTTCGAGTAGGTTAAATGGTCAGCGTAATATTGTGGGTCAAATAATCTGTAATGTGCTGTACTATGCTATATTGTATTCTAACTTCCGTTCCTATAAACAGAAAAATCAAGGTAGCTACTGTAAATTCCGGTGTATAAGCCGAGAATTTGCCCTAAATTTTGGTCCTAAAATTAGGGTGTCAGCTTATACAGAGGGTGCTAACTTTGGAAAAACAAATACACGGAAGACAGGTCGTATTTATTGGCTGTTTTTGAGTCAAATTGGTTCCACTGTCGACGCATGAATTCTTTGGTTTGTTTAAACTCACACCTAGTGGCTGGACCACGGACATCAAACCACCGGAGAAGACTGTAATGTCCATATTTTCAGCTTTCAGTGCTGCTTTTGTCTCACCTGACAAGTGCGCTTTGAACATGTCCCAGACAAGTAGCGACTTTTCCTTTCTGACACCTTCGGGACGTCGACACCACACTTCTTTAACCCACTTCAAGCAACCCACTTTGTCCATCCAGCAGCGTTCTTGAATGTAAACAACACCCCGCGGGAATTTTCTGAGCAATCTTTGTTTTTTGTCTCAACACAAGATCACGTCTATTCATAAATCGGGTGCACCAGCATCGCGTAGTTTTGAAATTTTCGCTGACCTCACGGTGTTTTTCATCCCATTTCAATGCTTGAACTCTAATCATTTCTCTGGTAACAATGTATCCAGATGATCGCTGGTGATTCACCCAGTCTAAAACATTTTCTTCCAGTTCTGGCCACTGGCATGTTTTCCCGCAGTTTGCACATTTCGTCTTTTGGCATTTCCCTCAGCGTGTCCTCTGCCTTTCTCCACTCTCTCTCATTTACACCAAACTTCTTAGCAGCTTCAGAATTATTCGTTCCTTTAGCAAAATCAACAACCTTCAGCTTGAAGCCAGCATCATATTGTATTTGTTTTAATCTTTTGTACATGGTGGTCCCAAACTCAATACTGAATACACGTACTGATCCCGCCACCCAGTATTATGTTTTAACGAGATTACGATGGTTTCACGGGGGTTACATTTCAGAGGATTCTTTTCCATTTGAAACCTAATCCAAAATTTCTCTCCCTGATTTATTTATTAAGAATTCACCTATAACGTTCTACATCTGTAGGCCTGTTTTCTTAGCAGGTGCTGGTTCACAAAATTTCCAGGGTCCGGATCCGGCAAAGCTGAGTACTGGCATGTGAGATCTTGTGATCTTTTCTGGTTAAATCAAAAACCTTTACAAAAGAGGTCAGCTTATACAAAGGTAACATGAAAAAGTCACTTTTTTAACCTTGAAAATGTGAGGTTGGCTTATACTCCAGAATATACAGTATCTTCTCTTCAGGATTTAAGTATTTTGGTCCAGGATAATATCTTTTCATCCTCCAATTCAGTACAACATTTCTTTTGCCTTGAGAGACAGGCCTAAATTAAGTCCTTAATTCACTTGTAAGGAAAAGTATACACATACTTTGAGATGCTCACTTTATACATAAGGCATCATAACAAACAGAATTGTCTGATGTAATGACCATTTATAATTGAGTTAGATTTTATTCATTCTATAATTTTATACATCACAACATTTAGGCAAATCTTTCTAAGGGAAAAAACTCTGACATGTAAATTAATTTTACAATGTTGTGACTACATTTTTTTATGCAGGTGATCATACTGCTCATTGGCATTCAAGGCAGAAAGATGAAACACTAACACATATATTGGGGAATAGTAGGTCAGACATTTGAAATGATAGGAGTATTTGATAGGAGTATTTGTTGTAATCAACTTTCTATGAAACTGAGAAGCTGTTATTGCAGCACAGTTTCTGTTCAGTCCAAGGACTGCAGCCATTTATCACAATACTTAATAGGTTAGGTTATAAGCACAACGTTGGTTGCATAGCAATGTAATCATATGCTATTTACAAAGCATTAACTGAGGATTCTCAGTGAAGTATTTCTGTCTAATAGCTACAAACACTTTGACTGCAACATGCAAAGAGCAGATTCTACCATTTACCTTCACAAGCTCCTGTTGAGGCCATATTTGGATGGGCTCCACCTGCTGAGGTGTCTGTGTTTGTATTCCGTATGTGCTGAGAAATACTTGAAGGCTACAAACAGAGCACAATAACTTTCATAATAACGTAACACATAGTAATGAAAACCTTGTAAAATTCATCAACTGATTTATCAATGCAGGTTATTAATGCCTATGGGCACAATTTATAACTAAATTAGTATTCTCAGTGCGGTAGTTGTATAATCATTTGGCTAAAGAACGAACAAATATAGATAAGGCAGAGGCTTATAATAGCCTATCTCATGGGCTATGCATTACATACCGCTGGCTTTCAGCAATCAGGGACACATGAACAACCACATCATTTTCTGAAAGACCCTGAAAGACAATAATAGTAAATAAATATCATGCATCAAGCAAATAATAAAATTATTATACTAACTTAGAAACAGAAACAGAAAAGTAAAAAGGAACAACATATATTGATTACTCTGCCGCTTTAGTGCTGACAGAGCATTGCAAAACTGTAGCTAAAATTTATTAATCTAGCACCATCCATAGGGGTTTATTGTCAATGTTATTTTGTGTGATGCACAATCTGGTGTTTGGTGACATACATTCTCCTATGCTATCAACAGAATGTCATTTCAAAGCTCTGAATGTAATGGTGCAAAGCATAAACCATTTGTGATACACTGTATATTATTAACCAGTTTATTTCCGTAGTCGTAAACACGAAGCCGCGGGATTACAGTACATTGAAAATGCCTTATATTGAAGATATATTGCTGTAATTGGTTGCCTGAAAATACAACGTTTTACTGGATTATTTGCTTTAGCAAGATAGCACGAAGTATGCCCTTGTAGCTCTTTGAGCCACACCGCCTCAACAAACCCGATTAACCGTAACCTGACCATGGGACAACTTACAATGACCAATTAACTTATCTTTAGACAGTGGGAGGAAATCAAAGGACTCGGAGAAAACAAACGCACTCCACAGGGAGAACGTGCAGAGACTCCTTACAGAATGGTGTCGGAATTGAACTCCGAACTCCAGAATGCTCCGAGCAATTTTATGCTGCCAATAGAGAAAATAGCACTTTTAAATTATTTTTGAACTGTTTACTGTAAAAACTATGTTGGGAACTTCTTGTTAGATCCTTCAAATCCAAACACTGTATTTCCAAAAAGAAAAGTATTGTAAATTTCTGTCATGTTTATACTTATAACCTTGGCTAATTAAGTTTTAATTGCCCTAATTATGTATGACATATTTTTGTTTCAGTTAAATACCGTAAAATGAAAAGCAAAACCTCAGGTGGGAGTTTAGAAATGGCATATTCATGCAAATTCTCTCTTACATCTCTTTGAATTGTATTCAAAGAATTCAGTACCCTTGAAAATAACAAATAGATTCACAGACTCTACGTGAACATCTATGACTAAACTTGCTGAAAGACTTTAAATTACCAAGGTCATTTCTGAGTAATAACTGAGTCAAAATCCCAAACTCCTCCTCACCAGCACAGAGAGAGTAGTTCAAGAATGCTGCTCCACAAGGGGAATTAAGATTGGGGATTAGATGCTGGTTTGTTAATAACATCTGCATCATGAATTAAAACATAAGGAGAATGTCTTGCATAAATATAAAAGCTGAGTGAGAAATCCAAAATTGTTATATTGTATACTCTCTAAGCACATCAAAAATAAAGCAGGATAATATAAATATAACAGGCGATCTTTGATTTACTGTTCATGTTATACTTATACCAGCTTCATTAACATTCCTCCTTTGCATACTGCAATACTCAAAAATACAACTGCAGATGCTGTGGATCAAAGAATACGTACACAACGCTGGAAGGACTCAGCAGGTCCTCTCGGCCCAAAACGTTGGCTACTCTTTTCTCACGGATGCTGCCTGACCTGCTGAGTCCTTCCAGCGTTGTGTACGTATTCTCTCATACTGCAATACTAATTCCTGAACTATATACAGTGCCTGAAAAAACATTCACCCCCTTGGAAGTTTTCATGCTTTCTTGTTTCATAACATTGAATCACAGTGGCTTTTTGGACACTGATCAACAGAAAGAAAAACTCTTTTGTGTCAAAGTGAAAATAGATCTCTACAAAGGGATCTAAATTAAATACAAATATAAAACACAAAAAAAAGATTGCATAAGTATTCACTACCTTTAATATGACACACCAAATCATCACTGGTGCAGTCAATTAGCTTTCAAAGGCACATCATTAGTTAAATAGAGATCACTGCTGTGTAGTCAAGGTGCTTTAATTGATTATAGTAAAAATACACCTGTATCTGGAAGGTCCAACTGATGGTGAAGCTGTATCCTGGCAAAAACTACAACCTGAAGACAAAAGAACACTTCAAGCAACTCTGCGAAAAAGTTATTGAAAGCACAAGTCAGGAGATGGATACATGAACATTTCCAAGTCACTGAATATCTCTTGTGTCATGGTCCGGATCGGTTCCCCTTTAAATTTAGTTAGGTTGCATTATGATCCGGACCATTGACTCTTTGTTCCCTTCTAATTCTGTTTCACGTGTCCCTTGAGCTTGGCAATTAAGGTGATCTACTCTTGACCCAAACCGGCAGCTTATAAGCCCCTGGCTTGAGCCGTTCGGGGCAAGAGTGTTAACAAGCCTTAGCAAGTCGCTGTCGCTACCACAAGCCAAAGTTATCCAGCCCGCATCGGAGTACCAGCAATTCGCCTTCCTTCGCCAGAGTGGGTCCGGGCAAGGTCAATCTACCAGGGGCGAGTTGAAGGCGGAGTCCTGACTCGATGTTCCTGCCCCTTGTCCGTGTCTACCCCTCGAAGAAGAGTCCTGGCTCGGTGCCTGAGTGGAAGGCGGAGTCCTGGCTCGATGTTCTTGCCCATTGTCTGTGTCTACCCCTCGAAGAAGAGTCCTGGCTCATTGCCTGAGTGGAAGGCAGAGTCCTGGTTCGATGTTCATGCCCTGTGTCCGCATCTGTCCCCTTGAAGAAGAGTCCCGGCTCGATGCCTGATCTGAAGGAGGAATCCTGGCTCAATGTTCCTGTCCTGTGTTTTTGGTGTCCACGTTTCTGGCTGCGGCAATCCATGGTGTCCACGTTTCTGGCTGCGGTGAATCAAGGTCCTAGTCTCCTATTCCAGTGTCCACGACGATCCAGGTTCCACGTTCCCAGCTGCGGCGATCCATGGATCCCAGTCTCCAAGTCCAAGGGCCATGGCGGTCCCAGTCCCCAGGGTCCCAGTCATGGCCGCGACGATCCATGTTCCCACTGTCCAAGTCCAAGGTCCGTGGCTGTCCATGTTCCCACTGTCCAAGTCCAAGGGCCGCGGCTGTCCATGTTCCCATTGTCCAAGTCCAAGGGCCGCGGCTGTCCATGTTCCCATTGTCCAAGTCCAAGGTCCGCGGCTGTCCATGTTCCCGCTGTCCAAGTCATGGCCGCGGCGATGCCAGTTCCCTGCTTCCAAGTCCCAGGTCCATGGCGATCCAAGTCCCTAGTACCCTAGTCCGAGGTTTGTGTTCCTCTTTGTTCTCCTTGATTTCCCGATTTTCTGTGTAGCGAGTAATAAACGCTATTTTATTGAAAGACGTGTTTGTGTCCTGCTTGTGGGTCCTCTCCCAGCACCTGTGTCCCCACCTTGTGACCTCTTGGGGTACAGTTAAGTCAATCATCAAGAAATGGAAAGAATGTAACACCGCTACAAATTTGCCTAGAGAAGGCTGTCCTCAAAAACTGAGTGACCGTGCAAGAAGGGAGCTGGTGAGGGACGCCACCAAGAGACCTATGACAACTCTGGAGGAGTTACAAGCGTCAGTGGCTGAGATGGGAGAGACTGAGCATACACAACTGTTGCCCGAGTGCTTCATCAGCCACAGCTTTATGGGACAGCAGCAAAGAGAAAGCTACTGTTGAACAAAACTCACATGAAATTTTGGCTAGAGTTTGCTGGAAGGCATGTGAGAGACTGAAGTCAGCTGGAAGAAGGTTCTATGGTCTGATGAAACCCAAAATTGAGCTTTTTGACCATCAGACTAAACACTATGTTTGGCATAACTCCAAAATAAGCAAATCATCAAAAACACACCATCCCCACCATGAAGCATGGTGGTGGCTGTATCGTGCTGTGGGGATGCTTCACTGCAGCAGGCCCTGGAAGGCTTGTGAAGGTAGAGGGTAAAATGAATGCCGCAAAATACAGGGAAATCCTGATGCAGTCTGCAAGAGAATTGTGACTTCTGAGAACTGTTTTCCAGCAAGACAATGACCCCAAGCATAAACCCGAAGCTATACAGGAATGGCTTAAAAACAACAAACTTAATGTCCTGGAGTGGCCAAGTCAGAGTCCAAACTTCAATCCAATTGAGAATTTATGGTTGGACTTGGAAAGGGCTGTTCACTCACAATCCCCATGCAATCTGACAGAGCTTGAGCAGTTTTCTAAAGAAGAATGGGGAAAAATTGCAGTGTCCAGATGTGCAAAGCTGATAGAGACCTATCCACACAGACTCAAGGCTGTAATTGCTGCCAAAGCTGCATCTACTAAATACCGACTTTGCAATAAATTATTTTGTGTTTAACAATTGTAACTAACAGTTGACCTTTCGGGTCAAGATCCTTTATCAGGTCTGGGAAGGAAGGATGCAGAAGCTAACATAAGAAAGTGGTGGGAGGAGTAGGTGTTCAAGCTGGCAGGTGGCAGGTGAGAGCAGGTGAGGGGGGAAAGTGTTGGGTGGGGGGAATAGAGTGAAAGCTGGGAGGTGATAGGTAGAAGAATTAAAGGGTTGAAGAAGCAATCTGATAAGAGAGAACAGTGGACTATGGAAGTAAGACGACAAGAAGGGGCATCAAAGGGAGGTTATGGACAGGTGAGGAGAAATAGTGAGAGGGGAACCAGAACTGGGAATGGAATAAGAGAGAAAGAGGAAGGGAAGAGAAATTACTGGAAGTTAGGGAAACCGATGTTCATGCCATCAGGCTACCTTGATGGAATACCAGGTGTTGCTTCTTCACCCTGAGTGTGCCTTCATTGTTGCAGGTTTTGGGGCCATGGACTGACATGTCAGAAAGGAAATGGGAAGTCAAATTGAAATAGGTGGCTATCAGAAAATCCTGCCTTCTGTGGCAGATGAAGCAAAGGTGCTTGACCAAGCGGTCCCCAATCCACATCAGGTCTCACCATTAAAGAGGAGCTCACGCTCGAAACACGAGATTGGTAAATGATTCTGCCAGACTCACACACGAAGTGTCACCTGACTTGGAGGATTGTTTGGGGCTGAGAATAGTAGTGAGGGAAGAGGTGAAGGGGCACGTTTAGCACTTGTCAAACTTGCAGGGATAAGTGGCAGGAGGGAGATCAGCAGCGAAAGACGTGGCTAAGGGAGTTACGCAGAGAACAACCTTTACTGAAAGTGGAGAATTAGAGGGCAGGGAAAGAAAGGTTAAGTAGCAGAGTCCATTATAGATGGTGGAAATTACAGAGAATGAGATGCTCCATATGGAGGCTCATGGGGTGGTTGGTAAGGACAAAGAGAACCTTATCCCTATTATGGTGGTGAAAGGATGGGGTGAGGGCAGATATGCAAGAAATGGAGGAGATTCAGGGGATAGAAGGGGAAACCCCATTCATTGAAAAAAGAAAGAGGACATTTCAGAAGTTCTAGGATGGAAAGCCTCATCCTGAGAACAGAGACGGAGGAACTGAGAAAAAGGAATAAAATTTTTACAAGTGACAGGTTGGGAAGAGGTATAAGTCAAGGTGACTGTGAGAGTCAGTAGATTTGTAAAATATATTAGTAGATAGTCTGTCTCCAGAGGTAGAGTCAAAGAAAACAAGAAAGGGGACAGAGGTATCAGAGATGGAGCAAGTCAATTGAAGGGCAGAGTGGAAATCAGAGGCAAAGTTGATGATATTGACAAGCTCAGCATGGGTATTTGAATCAGCCCTGATGCAGTCATCAATGTAGAGTAAGAGATGGGAAGTGTTACCAGCATAGGCTTGGAATGTAGACTAATGTAAAGGCAGATATAACTGGGTCTTATAGTTGAGGACCAACTTGGGTTTGGAGAAAGTGGGAGGAACTGAAATGATATTAAGTATTTTTTCTATTTTTATGTGAGCAACAAAGTTCAAAGTAAATTTATTATCAAAGTACATGTATGTCACCACATACAACCCTGAGATTCATTTTTTTGTGGGTATAAGAAACACAATGGAATCAATGAAAGACCATACCAAACGGGCTAGACAGACAATCATATGCAAAAGAAATGTTGGTAGCTGAAGATTTTATTATGAGAATTAAACTCAGACTAAACATTCTTTTATGCACTTGAGCCAAGTTTCAAATCATAAAATAGCTATTTTCATTTACATCAATAAACTCTTCCTTCTAAAAAAGGTTCTGAGAAGCGCAATATGAATTATTAATATAGAATGTTGAGAACTTAGGACCATAAGACCATAAGACATAGGAGCAGAAATAGGCCATTTGGCCCATCTAATCTGCTCCACCATTCAATCATGGCTGATCCTTTTTTCCCCTCCTCAGCCCCATTCCCCAGCCATCGTCCTATAACCTTTTATGCTGTGTCCAATCAAGAACCTATCAAACTCTGCCTTAAATACACCCAACGACCTGGCTTCCCCAGCCGCCTATGGTAACAAATTCCATGAGGTCACCACCCTCTGGCAAAAGAAATTTCTCCATATCTCTGTCTTAAATGTATGCCCCTCTATCCTGAGGCTGTGCCTTCTTGTCCCAGACTCTCCCACCATGGGAAACATCCTTTCCATATCTACTCTGTCTAGGCCTTTCAACATTCAAAAAGTTTCAATGAGATCCACCCCCCTCATCCTTCTAAATTCCAGCGAGTACAGACCCAGAGCAATCAAACGTTCCTCGTATGATAATCCTTTAATTCCCAGAATCATCCTTGTGAATCTCTTCTGAATTCTCTCCAATGCCAGCTCATCTTTTCTTAGATGAGGAGCCCAAAACTGTTAACATTACTCAAAATGAAGTCTCACAAGTGCCTTATGAAGCCTCAGAATCACATCCCTGCTCTTGTGTTAAATTTTTAATTTAAATCTTGTATTTGATTTACAGGTTCCATCTCTGGTAAAGAAGGCAAATGCAATGTCGACACAGCCTCAAAATTGAGGGGCGACCCTTTAGAACAAAGTTAAGGAGGATTTTTTTAGCCAGAGAGTAATAAATCTGTGGAATGCTCTGTCACAGACTCAGTGGAGGTCAAGTCCATGCGTACATTTAAGGTAAATGTTGATCGTTTTCTGATCGGTCAGGGTATCAAAGGAAATAGGAAGAAGACAGACATATGGGGTTTAGTGGAATGTGGGATCAGCCATAACGGAATGGCAGAGCTGTCTCAATGGGTTGAATAGCCAGATTCTGCTCCAATGTCTTATGGTCTTATGGCATTCTAGACCTCTTGAAATGAATACTAACACTGCATTTGCCTTCCTCACCACTGACTCTATTTGCAAGATAACCTTTAAGGTCTTCTGCACAAGGACTCCTAAGTACTTCTGCATTTCAGATTTTTGGATTTTCTCCCTGAAGAAAATGTCTGCAAATTTATTTCTACTACCAAAGTACATGACCATGCATTTACCAACACTGTATTTCTTTTGCCACTTTCTTGCCTATTCTCCTAATCTGTCTAAGTCCTTCGCAGCGTACTTGTTTCCCCAACACTAGCTGCCCCTCCATCAATCTTCATATCATCTGCAAACTTGGCAACAAAGCCATCTACTCGATCATCCAAATCATTGATATACAGCATAAAAAGAAGAGGTCCCAACACTGACCACTCTGCAACACCACTAGTCTCTGGCAGCCAACCAGAAAAGGATCCTTTTATTCCCACTCGTTGCCTCCTACCAATCAGCCAATGCTCTAACCATACCAGTAACTTTCTTGTAATACCATGGGCTCTTAACTTGGTAAGCAGCCTCATGTGTGGCAACTCGTCAAAGGCCTTCTGAAAGTCCAAATATACAATATCCACTGCCTCCCCCTTTATCTATCCTACTTGTAATCTCCTCAAAGAATTCCAGTAGGTTTGTCAGGCAATATTTTCCCTTAAGGAAACCATGCAGACTTTGTCCTACCTTGTTCTGTGTCACCAAGTACTCCATAACCTCGTCCTTAACAATTGACTCCAACATCTTCCCAACCACTGAGGTCAGGCTAACTTGTCTATAACTTTCTTGCTCCTGTCTTCCTTCTTTCTTAAAGAGTGGAGTGACATTTGCAATTTTTCAGTCCTCTGGCACCATGCCAGAGTCCAATGATTTTTTTGAAAGATCATTACTAATGCCACCATAATTTCTACCGCTACCTCTTTTAGAACCCTAGGGTGCAGTTCATCTATCCATTTTGATATTGTTTGTTAGCTTCCTTTCACATTTCATCTTTTTCCCTCCTAATGATTGTTTTAGTTGCTTTCTGTAGGTTATTAAAAGTTTTAAAATTTTTGCTCTGATGTATGACCTCTCTTTTGCTTTTACAATAGCTTTGACTTCCCTTGTCAGCCATGGTTGTACTATTTTGCCATTTGAATATTTCTTCATTTTTGGACTACATCTATCCTGCACCTTCCTCATTTTTCCCAGAAACTCATGCCATTGCTGCTCTGCTGTCATCCCTGCCAGCATCTTCTTCCATTTTACTTTGGTCAGCTCCTCTCTCATACCACCGTAATTTCCTTTGCTCCTTTATTTCCTTTACTGCTACATCAGACTACTTTCTGCCTATCAAATTTCAAGTTGAACTCAATCATATTGTGATCACTGCCTCCAAAGGGTTCTTTTACTTTAGGCTCTCCAATCACTTCCAGTTCATTACATAACATCCAATCCAGTATAGCCGATCCCCTAGTAGGCTAAATGACAAATTGCTCTAAAAAGCCATCTTGTAGGCATTCAATAAACTCACTCTCTTGAAATCCATTACCAACCTGATTTTCCCAATCGACCTGTATGTTGAAATCTCCCATGACTATCATATCCTATTGACACACCTTTTCTATTTCCCGTTGTAATCTGTGGTGCACGTCCCAGCTACTGTTGCAGGCCTGCATATAACTGCCATCAGGATCCTTTTACTCTTGCACTTCCTTAACTGAACCCACAAGGACCATTCATATGCTGCAGTCAAAAAGATTCTAGGACATCAAAAATTCTATTCTCTCCCTAAAAATATCTCAGAAATGTGGATTAGGAATATGGATATGTCAAATAGATTTCTGGAATTCTGTTTGATCTCATTTTCCATTCGCAGAACTGCCAGATAAAACGGATCATCCTTTGCTATTTCTAGATCCTCAAGTGTGATGCCACTATCAGAATTATTTTTCCCTTCACAATTGAAATACAGGTTTCCCCTGCTATCCGAAGGTAGAGCATTCCCATGAAACTGTTTGTAAGCCGAAATGTCGTAAAGTGAAGAAGCAATTACCATTCATTTATATGGGAAAAATTTTTGAGCGTTTCCAGACCTAAAAAATAACCTACCAAATCACATCAAATAACACATAAAACCTAAAATAACACGAACATATAGTAAAAGCAGGAATGATATGACACACAGCCTATATAAAGTAGAAATATTGTATGTACGGTGTAGTTTCACTTGTCAGAATTGAGAAGACAGCGAGCCAAAATCAATTTGGAGAAAAAAATCGTCATGTACACGCATGCGCACGTACACACATATGCACGTACACGCATGTGCACACAACTGCCCGCACAAGGCTTCATGGTCATGGCAGTCTTTCTCGGGGTAAACACACGCATAAAGCGGGCATCTTTTTTTTTGTAAAAGCGAGAAACCTCTTTGGTTAGCGAAATCAGGTACGATGTAGGTCTTTCGTAACAGTGAGCTGTCGTAAAGCGAACATTCGAAAAACGGAGGGCCACCTGTAGCATCAAAATCCACCAAACACACTTCCTCACTCAATTTCATTAAGTACAAATATCATCCTATTTCTTCTCTTCCTAATATCTGTATTCCTAACAGCCTTTCTAGGTGAAATGTTGAGCCTCTTGCACTCCTTCAATTCAGTATACTGCATTTGCTGATCAAGGTCATCTTTACCAGAGAGCACAGCCAAAACAAAAATAACATACTGCTTAAATACTGAAAAAAACATGCCTCTGCAATACCAATTCATAAATTTAAAGTAAATTATTCTGCAGAAACAGGAAACAAGGTCTGCCCTTCTTTAAAGTATATTTCTCTGCTTCAAAAATACATGTTAATTGTATTCAAAAATTTCTTCATGTTATGAGAAATTGACAATGCCTACAGCTTCCTCTCTTCTACCATTAGATCTAAGAACAGTCCATGAACATTAATTACCACGTTCTTTTGTATTCTTTATGCATTAGCTTTTTTAAAATATTTCTTAATGTAATTTATAGAAATGTTTATGTATTGTACTGCTACCGCAAATCATAAATCTCACAACATACAGTATGTCAGTGATAATAAATCTGATTCTGATTCTGACATGGGATTGAGAGTTGCAGTGGAGCACAAAATAACATAAGTTCCATTACGTAAAGGGAATACTTCATTCAGAATTAACCGTAAGTAAATTAAGATAATAAAATGTACATTGGGTGCACCATGTACCAGTCCACAGCAACACATCAAAATGTAGGAAGAACTCAGCAGGCCAGGTGGCATATAAGACCATAAGACATTGGAACAGAATTAGGCCATTCAGCCCATCAAGTCTGTTCTGTCAATCCATCATGGCTGATCTCGGATTCCACTCAACCATATACACCCGCCTTCTCGCCATATCCTTTGTTGCACTGACCAATCAGGAAACTATCACTTCCACCTGAAATATACTCATAGACTTGGCCTCCACCACAGTCTGTGGCAGAGCATTCCACAGATTCACTACTCTCTGGCTAAAAATGTCTCCCTTACCTTTGTTCTAAAAGGTCGCCCCTCAACTTTGAGGCTGTGCCTTTGAGCTCTGGATACCCCCACCATAGAAAACATTCTCTACACATCCACCCTGTCTAGTCCTTTCAACATTCGGCAGGTTTCAATGAGATCCCCCCGCATTCTTCTGAATTCCAGTGAGTACAGGCCCAAAGCTGTGAAACACTCCTCATATGTTAACCTCGTCATTCCCGGAATCATCCTCGTGAACCTCCTTTGGATTCTCTCCAATGGCAACACATCCTTTTTGAGATATGGGGCCCAAAGCTGTTGATAATACTCCAAGTGCGGCCTTACTTGGAGTAAGGAAAGCAATATTCTTTTATTTCTTTCCAAAGGTGTTGCCTGACCTGTTGAGATCTTTCAGCATTTTGTATGTTTCTCTGGATTTCCAACATCAGTAAAATCTCATGTGTTTATGTATCAGCCTATTTTGTTTAAAGAGTTGAATTTAGTGAGGCATCCAAGTGAAGTTAATCTGATAAGTGATTATCTTGAGGTTTTGCCAACTGATATCTTTAGAGATAGGTGTCTTCTGATGTATATACCAACACACAAATTTAAAAATTTAGGCTAATATAATGATCCGTGTACTCTTAGAGCAGTGTTTTGATGTACTTGGATGCAACTCTATAAATATACTTTAAATTTACTTGATCAGATAGTCTTCAAATTAAGGGGTGATCTACAAACTATATTGCATAACTGCCATCAGCAAAGTACTGTATTTTACTGGAAATACGTGACTTTCATAAACTCACTATTTCCTTTCAAGTTCAGATGACAGTAGAGGTTGCTGTTGAGTTTTGTTAAAATACAATATTACATTTTGCAGCTGCTATACTTGACTGTGGGACTTTCATACTTCAGGTTTTGATTTGAACCCGCCCTGCTCTGACTCAGGTGTTATTTTTGTATGTAATGCTTTATTATTATATCCCTTTAATTATCTTGATTTAATCCTTTAGTAGGCATTTCATTCCTCCCTGTCTTTTAACTCAAATTTGATCATTTTGGTCACTTTGCACTAAAATGGTCTTCTTTGTTCTAATGGTGGTTTCTTGTAAAAGTAAACTATTATTCAGAGATACAGTAACAGGCTGTTCTGTCCTAGTGAGCCAGCACTGTCCAATTACACCGATGCGATCAATTAACCACCCAATTCGTAAGTCTTCAGAAGACGTGAGTAAACCAGAGCCCCTGGAAGAAACTCATGTGGTCATGGGGAGAACATACAAACTCCTAACAGACAGTGGTGGGAAAAACAAGAATTTATTGTTTCTTTGTGAATGCTGCTTATATGATGTCTGTGCCTCTGATGGACCTTTTTCATTGCACCTGTGCATATGACAATAAACTCGTTAACTTTTTCTACTTACTTCTCCCAAAGCATTCATTTTACTATACATTTCATAATAAAAAAAACAAGATAATTTGTAGCTTTCAATACCTCAAGCCTTAATCAAGACGCTGAGAAAATGGATCATTACAGAACAAACAACCAAATAAATATGCACTGTTATAACATGAACATTAAAAAAAGTTTCACAGTGACATTGACACAGGTTCCACTTATTTAAATGAGTACCCTAGAGCCTAAATGACTCATATACCATGTAAACAAAAGTAATGTGGCCTATTTTTGGAATGGAGATGAATTCAGCCTACAGATAAATGCCTTATTCTAATCAAAATGCACGTCCTTTATTGTCAAAAGTTGCATTAGCAGAAAAATTGAAATGTAAGAGAATCGATTGCAAAACATAAGCATCTGCTTCTATTTTAACTACAATTCTCTTGTATTTTTAGGCAATTTGCTCATTGCAGTAGGTAAGATTTCTTGAATGTTTTTCAATGAATTTTACATGGACTGTGATTGTTCCAGGCACTGCATGTTGTACAGCTGTAAATGTTGTGTGAAAAAAGAGCAGTGCTAGCAGAAATATAAGTAGATATTGACTAGGGTGCAGCATGTACAAACTAAATATAGGTCTGTACCAGTGAAAAGGTTAAAGTTAATCAGCTGATAACTGCACAAGATCTCAAGGATGTGCCAGAATCAGAACCTCAGTATTCCATCGGTAAATTTATTCAATGCGATTAGCTACCAAAATGCGCAAGGTGAATGACAATAAAAATAAAATTGACATTTCAAAAGACTATATTTAGAATTTGTATGGATAGTTAGGTTTCCTTCATGAGACCCAGAGATCTAAAATAGGCATTTCACTAATAATAGTATTCACAAGTTTCACACTACACAAAATGATTGTGTTACACCATCACATTTTTCAAGCTTCAGATTTGAACATTGGCTGAGCTGCTATCCCACTTGGAGGAATTAAAACATTTTTTAAAATTCCCTTGAGAAATGTGGGGAATGCTAGTAAGACCAACATTATCTCCCATAAAAATACCAGTCATCACAATAATTTCCTGTTAAAATGAGCAATACCATGAAATTATTTTAAACTGGAGATATATTTCTAACATACTCATAAAATACTATGGCCTAGAATGCTTAGATGTCAGGAATAGAAGTACAACCAGATGTTTGGACTTGGCAGATGTCATAGACATATGGTCACAGCCAGTTATGGATGCTCCAATGGACAGGATTCTGGACTCAGCCAGCTGCAACACAGTGACAACCCTCCCTACCATCGAGGACATCTTCAAGAGACGGTGCTTCAAGATGGCATCCATCAGTAAGGACCCTCGCCATTCAGAACATGACCTTTTCTTGTTGGCTACATCAGAGAGGAAGCACAGGAGCTTGAAGACCCACGCTCCATGAATCAGAAACAGCTTCTTCCTCCCTGCCATCTGACTACCAAACAGTCTATAAGCAGGAGCTCATTATTCCTTTCTTTTGCCCTATTTACTTACTTGGTAATTTATAATTTTCTGTTTGCTGCCACACAAGAAATTTCTTGTTATTTAAGACAATAATAAACCTGATTCTGATTAGACAATAAGACACAGGAGCAGAATTAGGCCATTCAGCCCATCAAATCTGCTCTGCCATTCTATCATGGTTGATTTATTATCCCTCTCAACTATATTCTCCTGCTTTCTCCCCATAATCTTTGACACCCTGACTAAACAAGAAAATTTTGAGTATTCTGAGTATAATGACTGTACCCAGAATATAACACATTAACAATGGTTGTCAGGGTATCCGTGTCCTAAAGAGAATTTGTTGTGGCACTTCCTGTGTAAATCACACATCAACGATCTATTTTCTATTTGTGGTGTACATGTAATGATTTCAATCCTCACACAAAACTGTTTTAGATATTTTATGTTCTACTGCGCCTCTATTGTTTGCATTCTCAACACATTTTGATTTTTATTGTGTTGTCACTTTGTAATACTCACTTTCTGTTCTACCTTCTGCAGTCTGCAACTTGAGCTTTCAGCTGTCTGAATGTTCATTCTGAATCTTATTTCCATTGATCTGTTGCCATCCCAAAGCTTGGAACTTCCTAATATGAGTACTGCTAGGGTTTCACCACAGATAGCATCTCCTCCACATGTAATCATGCTAATCTATTGGAGCCCATGGATTCAACTGAACAGGAGGCAATGATGCCACGGCCACCATGTGAATCAGAGCTGATTGCAAGCAGTAACCAGGACTCAGATGGCTGATCTCAAGATCCACCCTGTTCTGCATAATGATCTGTCTTTGCTGTAACGCCTTTTCAACTGTTTCAAAAAATGAATCTGTAATCAGTAACAGAGCAGTTGCAATAAATTTGAATAATTAAATAACATTTAAAATTAAAATTCAGTATTTGATGAAGACAAATTAATTAATAAATTTTACACTGTTTATCTTTTCCATCCAAAGCACTGATCTCATTCAAGTTAATGGATCTGTGCTACCTTTGCAAGCTTAACGGCTAAATACAAGAAATATCCAGCCCGTCAGCATAGAATAGCTAGGCACCATTTTTGTTCTTTCCAGGTGGCTGTTCCTGATATTGTGGTTTGTTACTCAATACAGCATTTGGAGTCACTGAGGTTCCAATCTTAAGGAGAACTAACTCATTAAGAGAAAATTGCATCAATCTTCACAGCAGAGATACAATATTTACTGGATGTTTTAGAGGGCCCATTAAGAGTGGGGAGCATAAGGGACAAAGCATCATTCAAGATATAGTATTGAAGAAGTTGTTGAGCTTGAAGGCTGACAAATCCAAGATGCCTGATTATTTACAATCCAAGTTTTGAAACAAATGGCTTTAAAATATGTCCTGATAACCTTTTAAAGGTAGTGTAATATCTGGAATTGTAGCAATGTGACCACCCCTTACAAACAACCCATCACTTCTCCCACACACCAAATCCAGAAAGGAAAGAGAAAGTAAACAGAAGTTCCTACTTTTTAGTTTAGCATCAGTGGTAGGGTAAATCCTCCAATGTGTAATGAAGGGTTTGTTGGGAAGAGCAGAGCCAACAAGTTACCTTAACCTTCAGCGAACTTCATACATAGGAACAACACACACAAGTGTCCAAGGAGAGCTTCAGCTCAGAACCGCATAGTATTTGCTGCATTGTTCGTGGAACGATAATCCCCAAAAAGTCAGATGCATAATCAGCCACTTTATATTTATATTCTTTGAAGTTTCAGTCGACTCACCAGTGAAGACTTCTTAATTCAGTACTATAGCATATTTGCTTCGGAGAATCAGGGTCAGGTTTAATATCACTGACATTTGCCGTGAAATTCATTGTTTCATAGTAGCAATACATTGCAATACATAATAATAAAAATCAATCTATTACAAAAAGAAATATATACAGTATATACAGTTGTAAGAAAAAGTGTGTGAACCCTTTGCAATTATCTGGTTTTCTGCATTAATTACTCATAAAACCAACAAAAAGGAATAGTGAAATGGTGTTCAGGGTTCATTGTCTATTCAGATATCTGATGGCAGAGGGGAAAAAGTTGTTGCTGAAATGTTGAGTGTGAGCTTTTAGGCTTCTGTATCTCCTCCTTGAAAGCAGCAATGAGAAGAAGGCATGTCCTGGGTGATGGGTGTCCTTGATGACAGATGTCGCTCTTTTGAGGTATCACCTTTTGAATGTGTCCTGGTTCTGGACAGGCCAATGCCCATGATAGAGCTGGCTGAGTTTACAACTTTCTGCAGCTTTTTCTGAACCTGTTTTGTGGCCCCTTCATACCATAGAGTAATACAGCCAGTTAGAATGCTCTCCATGGTTCACCTGTGAAAATTTACGAGTCTTTGGACACATACCAAGTCTCCTCAACTGCTAATGATGTATAGCCACTGCCATACCTTCTTTGTAATTACATCAATGAGCTGGACCTAGGATAGATCTTCCGAGATGTTGACACCCTGGAACTCGAAACTGATCACCCTTTTCACTGCTGATTCCTTGATGATTACTGGTGTGTGTAGCCTCGACTTCCTATTCCTGAGGTCCACAATCAATTCCTTGGTCTTACTGATGTTGAGAACAAGATTGTTGTTGTGACACTACTCAGCCAACTGATCTATCTCACTCCTGTGCGCCTCCTCGTCACCATCTGAAATTCTGCCAACAATAGTTGTGTCATTGGCAAACTTATAGATGGCATTTGATCTGTGCCTAGCCATGCAGTCCTGGGTGTAGAGAGAGTAGAGCAGAGGGCTAAGCATGCATCCTTGAGGTGCACCAGTGTTGATTGTCAGCAAGGATGAGATGTTACTTCTGATCTGTACAGACTGTGGTTTCCTATTGAGGAGGTCAAGGATCCAGTTGCAGAGGGAAGCACAGGGGCCCGGGATTTGGAGTTTGTTGATCAGAGGAAGTCACTATGCTCTTCTTGGGCACAATGATTGTCACCCATATGAAGCAGGTGGGGACCTGAGACAGCAGCAGGAAGAGATTGAAGTTGTCCTTGAAACTCCCGCCAGTTGGCTGGCACAGTTTTTCAATACCCTAAAAGGTACACCATCTTATGCTTGTGAGGGTTCATCCTCTTGGAATATGTTGTGACATTGGCCAATACAGAGATCACAACAGGGTCACCAGATGCTGCAGGGATTTGTACAGGTGTAGTTTTATTCTCCCATTCAAAGCGTGTATAAAAGGCATTAAGCTTGTCTGGAAGTGAAGCATCACAACCATTCATGATGTTTGGTTTTGCCTTGGAGGAAATAATGGCTTGCAAACCCTGCTTGAGCTGACGTACATCCGAGCCAGTCTCTAACTTCAATCTGAATTTTTTTTCTCAAGCTTAAAATAGCCTTATGTAGGTTGTACCTAGACTTCCTGTATCGAGGGCGTCACCGGTCTTGAATTTGCCACTGAATTATTAGCAGACTACGAATCTCCTGGTTCATCAGCAGCTTTTGGTTTGGGTATGTGTGGTATGTTGTTGAAGGCACACCCTTATCCACATAGGTTTTGATGAAGTTGGTAACAACTGTGGCATATTCTTTCAGATTTGAAGATGAGTTCCTGAGTATTGTCCAGTTCACTGATTCAAAGCAGTCCTTAATGCTTCTCCAACTCCCTTGACCATACTTTCTTGATCCTCATCACTGGTGCTGCGGTCTTTACTACCATTACTAACCAACAAGTATTGCATCTCACTTCACTTTAAATAATCCAACAAAGAGCCTGGGAGGTATCTACTTTGACAAATTTGTCTGCAATAGCATTATGACCAGTAGATGAATTATAAGATCTCTGTAATACGTTAGAAGTTGTTAGAAGTAATCCCATTACTAACTATAATAGGTAGATGATGAGACATTTATGTGGTCAATTTCTAACTGAATAATCTGTATGGCTACAGGGAAATAATGTGGGCGAACAGAACAAATGGAACTGCTACCAATGCTAAGAATGTGGTAACCTGCCTCAATGAATATCATCAAGTAGCACTTACATCCACTGTGATGAAGTGCTTTGAGAGGTTGGTGATAAAGCATATCAACTACTGCCTGAGAAGTGACTTGGATCCATTTCAATTTTCCTACCAGCACAACAGATGCATTTCATTGGCTCTTCACTCAACCCTGGAACATCAGTACAGCAAAGATGTATACATCAGGATGTTCTTTATCAACTACAGCTCAGCATTCAATACCATCATCTCTTCAAAGCTATTCAATAAGCTTCAAGACTTTAGTCTCTATATCTCATTGTACAACTGGATCCTTGATTTCCTCACGTTCAGACCCCAGTCAGTTCAGATTGGCACCATCTCCTCCACAATCTCCATCATCAGGGACCTAAGTCACCCCAAACACAAACTGTTCAGCTGCTATCAACCGGGAAACGGTACCGTAGCATAAAAGACAGGACCAATAGGCTCCGGGCAGCTTCTTCCACCAGGCCATCAGATGGATTAATTCATGCTGATACAATTTTATTTCTATGTTATATTGACTGTCCTGTTGTACATACTATTTATTATAAATTACTATAAGTTCAACATTGTCCATTTAGATGGAGATGTAACGTAAAGATCTTTACTCTTCATGTACTGAAGAATGTAAGTAATAAAGTCAATTCAATTCAAGGCTGTGTGCTTAGCCCCTGATATACTCGCTTTATACTTATGAATGTGAGGATAAGCACAGTTCCAATGCTATACTTGCTATACTTAAGTTTGCTGATGACACCATTGTTGTTGGCTGAATAAAAGGTGGTGACAAATCAGCATATAGGACAGAAATTGAAGATCTGGCTGAGTGGTGCACACAAACAACCTCTGACTCAATGTTAGCAAGACCAAGGAGCTGATTACTGACGTCAGGAGGAGGAAACCAGAGTCCAATAGCCAGTACTCACCAGGGGATCAGAGGTGGAGAGGGTCAGCAACTTTAAGTTCCTTAGTGTTATTATTTCAGAGGATCTGTCCTGGGCCCAGCCTGAAGTGCAATTATGAAGAAAGCATGGCAAAGCCTCCAGCTCCTTAGAAGTTTATAAAGATTCGGCATGACATATAAAAGCTTGACAAACTTCTATAGATGTGTGGAAGAGAGTATACTGACTGGTTGCATCACAGCCTGGAATGGAAAATCCTACAAAATGTAGTGGATATGGCCCAGTTCTTCACAGGTAAAGCCCTCCATACCATTGAGCACATCCTTACAGAGCACTGTCACAGGAAAACTGTGTCCATCCTCAAGGACCCTCACTACCCAGGCTTTTGAATATTTAAATTGATAAGCCCTTTTCTTCCAAGACCACATCTGTGACATGAGGCCCTCAAGCTTCAATGACCAAGCAAGTCTTTGTCATTAAGAGTTGGCTGGACACTGTGCATTACACAAGCCACCATGCTTTTTAACCTCCAAACTTGAATCTGGTTTCATTTCCAACTGGAACTGTCTCCACAGCCTCAAAGCTTGTTGTGGCTGGCTACTTTGACCATTGATCCAATGTACAATAACCATATTTTACATCAATTATGGCAAATTACAGGAATCAGGTACCATTTTTCCATTAACTTTGGTCTCAAAATTAACAGGCTCTGCTAATTGTCAGGGAGATGGTACGATAACAACACAGTCCTTATTTATTTATTTAAAGATACAGTGCATAGTAGGCCCAGCTCTTCGAGCCATACTGCCTCAACAACCCCTAACCCTAGTTTAATCATAGGATAATTTACAATAACCAATTAATTCAAAATAAATGGTACTCCTTTGGACCACAGACATGAGAAAATCTGCAGATGCTGGAAATCCAAGGTAAAACACAAAAAATGCTGGAGAAACTCAGCAAGTCAAGCAGCATCTATGGAAATGAATAAATAGTCAACAGTCATCAGGATTGCTAAAGGGTCTCACCTGAAACGTCGAATGTTTATTCATTTCCACAGATGCTACCTGACTTACTGAGTTCCTCCAGCATTTTGTATGTTTTGCCTTGGTACGTCATTGGATGGTAGGAGGAAAACGGAACACCAGGAGAAAATCATGGGAATATCATACAGACTTCTTACAGATGACATTGAATTGAACTCTGAACTCTGATGCCCCAAGCTGCAATTGTGTTGTGCAAAGCACTACATAGTAATATAGTTAATTACCGTAGATGTCGGATTATAAGCCGCTACTTTTTCCCCATGCTTTGAACAGCATTGAACATAGCGGCTTATAACGAGGTGCGGCTAATAGAAGGTTTTTTCCCATGCCGCCAAAACATTTTGCCTCGTAACAGTAGACCAATAAAATTGATGAGTAGTTCACAGAGGTCCAATGAAATTGTACGATAAATCAAGCGCACTTCACAAATTATTGTAAATCAGCCATTTGTACTCACCCTCATCAACATGGAAAACACTCGAAGAAAAGCATATGATGCAGCTTTTAAGTTAAAGGCAATCAATCTGGCGGTTGAACAAGGAAATCGAGCTGCTGCGCGTAATCTTGGCATACATGAATCGATGGTGAGACGGTGGAGATTTAATTTGGGACTGCCGCTTCAGGTCAGGAATGGCTCACATGATATTAGACAGCAGTACAAGGGAGGGAGGGAGCGAAACTGAGGATTCCGCTGCACCGAAACTGCTAGCGATTCAGTAAACAAAAAAACAGTAAAACTCGTGTGTGAATGGTATCGGGCCAATAAGGACACAAGTGTCCGATGTTACCAAATACCGGTAGGTATAACAAAGTTTAGCCTTACCAAATATGTGTAGCGAGGGTTTGGTTTGGGGGAAAAAGGAGTATAAATAAGAGCAGAATGTAAGGGGAAGGCAAAACGCGTTCTGCAATAAAGCCACGCTGCACTGTAATCCGGTGTTGGTTGTCTCTCTTCCAAAACGAACACAGGGCAGAATTTGAAGCCCAACACGTGTAATATCTTTCTGTGTAAATATCTCATATTACAAGCGGCCGAAAATCCGGTCCGCCGGAAATCCAGTGCGCCGAAAATCCGGTCCGCCGGAAATCCAGTGCGCCGAAAATCCGGTCCGCCGGAAATTCGGTGCGGCCTAAAATCCGATGCGGCCTGTACAATTAAAAAATTGATTTTATTTCTAAAATTAGAGCCAGCGGCTTTTAATCAGGTGCGCTCTGTAGTCCGGAATCTACGGTAGTTGTTTGAAGCAATAGATTATTTTGGCCCCTGTGGTTAAAAGGTAAAAATGCTTAGACTGTACTACATTCATCAATTACCTTGCAATGAATATGCTATTCTGAATTAATTTTCATTGTTTAACACTTCACACCAATTTTAGAATCACTAACATATGAGGAGGTTATGATGTTACAGCTTTATATGTACATTGAATATATTGTTACTATTATTCTCTTTAAAGCTGTTAGACTACCTTCTCTTTTATGATGGAGAGTGGAAAAGTGAATTGCATCGGTGTCACAATGATTTCTGAATTCCTTCCATGTTATCAGAGTTGATTGAGAATTCTAATTGCAATGAGGACTGCAATAAAAATGCACATTCATTTTTCTTAGGCTGTTTTATTAGATTACTGACAGACTGTTTGAATCAAAGGAATTTGCCTGAAACACAGATGAATGACTTAAAATTAGTAAGTTAATAAATATCCTGGTGCTTTCCTTGGTGAGTGCAAGTGATTTTCTTGTGGCTGTCACCAGATTATCACCTTCAGATGCCCATGCTGGAAATCTATGATGAGCTTTTCTACTGCAAGTACTCACTTCAAAGCTGTACAGATCCACCCTGGATGGCTGTGGGGATCTGCAAGGGGAATGCCTAAGAGCTAGAGGCAGGAAAGAAAACATACTGACATCCTGAGAAAGGGCAGCATATTCAAGGTCAGCACTGCCACTGGAACATAGAGACCCAGAATGTATAAATGCAAGGCCTAAGCCAATAGTGGTTGACCAAGAAAATATCATGTGTAAACTAACAGTCTACCGACCTGGCAGTGATATTTAATGTGATTACCATCACCCTGATGATCGTTCCCCGGAGTCATAGCTTCCCTTCCATGGACTTTGTCCACACTTCCCGCTGCCTTAGTCAAGCAGCCATCAAAGACTCCACCCATTCCAGATACTCTCTTTCTTCCCTCTCTCATCGGGTAAAAGATACAAAAGTTTTAAAGCACGTACCACCAGGCTCAAGGACAGCTTCTACCCTGCTATTTGTCCCCTAGTACAATAATATAGG
Organism: Hemitrygon akajei; assembly: GCF_048418815.1. Taxonomy (NCBI): domain Eukaryota; kingdom Metazoa; phylum Chordata; class Chondrichthyes; order Myliobatiformes; family Dasyatidae; genus Hemitrygon; species Hemitrygon akajei. Next base: position 48,776,546 of record NC_133140.1, read on the forward strand.
CGCTTGACACCACACTCTATCTCATTATGACTTGCACCTTACTGTCTACCTGCACTGCTCTTTTCCCTGTAGCTGTCACCGTTTATTTTGCATTCTGTTCTTGTTTGAATTTGTACTACCTCACTGTACTGTGTAACGAATTGATCATAATGAACAGAAAGCAAGACAACCTTTTCACTGCTCCACAGTATATATGACAATAATAAATCTAAACCTAACTGAATCAGTCACATAGATTAGATGTCCACCAAAGCAGATCGGAGATTGAGCATCCTGAGTTGAGTGATTCAGTTCATGACATAGTGAAGTCTTCCAACAGCTACAAGGCATGGATCAGTCCAGTACAAAATACTCACCACATGCCTACTGAATACAGGTCCAAAAACATTCAAAAAGTTTCACACCATCTAAAACAACCAGTTGTTTTGTACCATCTACAATATGCACTGCAATGACTTGACCAGCCTACTCTGATAAAGCTCCCAAGTCCAGGATGTATGTTAGTAAAAAGTCCAATAGGAGCAGGTGTAGAGTAAACATTACCATTGCTTATTCCCTTCAAGTTGTATATCAGTCTGGCTTAGAAAAATATCACATTCCCTCCATGGGTGACAGTCTAAATCCTGGGGCTATCTAACTGACAACATGGTAGGTGTACCTTCATTGGAAAAAATGGCAGTGGTTCAAGAGGGCGGCCTGCCCTTTACTTTCCAAGGGCAATAAGGAATGAGCAATAACACCCAAACTTGCCAGTAATGCTCACATCTTGGAAAATGTAATTTTTAAAATCATTTTTATCTGCACCAGCTTTCTTTAAATGCTTTTCTACCATCAGTCCTCCAGGTCAGTACTGATGGCATGGACTCTGCCTTCAGACAGGCAGCACGTTAGATTCCCCTCACATTTTTACTGATAGTTTCCCACTAGTGACAAGTGTGCTTCCTCATTCAAAGCATCCTTATTTTTCCTTTGCTGTGCAAGTATTGAATCCAGTAATCAGCAAGGAAGCAAACTATCCTTCCACTCTACATCCTCCTCAGCCTCCTCCAACTCCTCATCATCCTGTGTTTGTGCTTGAACTGAGGTAAGGATGGTACTGCAATGATAAAGACAATGGTATAATGACCTTAGGCTGCACATGTAACTTTCATGCAGCATAAACTGAAAATTGCCAGTACAGAGATACTCAGGTAGGATTCATTTCGAGGGTGGGAAGGATTGTGCTCCCTAAGGATAAATGCATTTTATGCAGATTCAGATCTTCCTTAAGGTTTTTTGGACACAAGGGTCAACAGTCAAAATGCCTTACAGAAGAACTTTTTCTTTCAGTCCTGCTAAAAAAAAAAGTAGGACAGAACACTTAGCCCATTACAGTGTAAATTTTGTGCCTATGTAAATCATGTACCACAACATTATGGATTAAGGATGAGGCCTCAGGGTACTTGGAGGCACATGATAAAATAGGCCGTAGTCAGCATGGTTTTGTCGAGGGAAAATCTTGCCTGAAAAACCTTTTGGAATTCTTTGAAGAAGTAACAAGCAGCATAGACTAAGGAGAATTAGTTGATGTTGTGTACTTGGGATTTTCTGAAAGCCTTTGACAAGGTGCCACATGAGGCTGCTTAACAAGCTATAAGCCCATGGTATGACAGGAAAGATACTAGCATGGATAAAGCAGTGGCTGATTGGCAGGAGGCAAAGAGTGGGGATAAAGGGAGCCTTTTCTGACTGGCTGCTGGTGACTAGTGGTGTTTCACCGGGGCTGTGTTGGGACAGATTCTTTTTACATTTTATGTCAAGGATTTGGCTGATGGAATTGATGGCTTTGTTGCAAGGTTTGCAGACGATATGAAGATAGGTGGGGGGGACAGGTAGTATTGAGAAAATAGAGAGTCTACAGAAGGACATAGACAGATTAGGAGAATGGGCAAAGGAACAGCAGATGGAATACAGTGTCAGGAAGTGTACTGTCATGCACTTTGGTAGAAGAAATGGAAGGGTTGACTATTTTCTAAATGAAGAGAAAATACAACAAATTGAGATGCAAAGGGACTTGGGAGCCCTTCTGCAGGATTCCCTAAAGGTTAATTTGCAGGTTGAGTCTGTGGTGAAGAAGGCAAATGCAATGTTAGCATTCATTCAAGAGGACTAGAACATAAAAGCGAGGAAGTAATGTTTAAACTTTATAAAGCACTGGAGAGGCCTCACTTGGAGTACTGTGAGCAGGTTTGGGTCCCTTATCTTAGAAAGGATGTGCTGAAACTGGAGAGGTTTCCAAGGAGGTTCATGAAAATGATTCCAGGATTGAATTGCTTGTCATATGAAGAGTTTTTAATGGCTCTGAGCCTGTATTCACTAGAATTCAGAAGAATGATGGATGACCTCATTGAAACCTATTGAATAGTGAAAGGACTTGATAGGGTGAATGTGGAGAGTATGTTTCCTATGGTGGGAGAGTCTAAGACCAGAGGACACAGCCTCAGAATAAAGGGACATCCTTTTAGAACAGAGATAAGGAGTAATTCCTTTAGCCAGAGTGGTGAATCTGTGAAATTCTTTGCCACAGGCAGCTATGAAGGCCAGGTCTTTATGTATACTTAAGAAGTTAATAGATTCTTGATTGGTCAGGGCATGAAGGGATACAGGGAGAAGGCAGGAGATTGGGCTGAAATGGTGAAGCAGACTTGATGGGCAAAATGGCCTAATTCTGCTCCTACATACTAAGAAGAGTAACTTTTGTATTTTTCAATATTTCAATAGAAGTTAGCTTAAGTTTGCATCTACCTTGTTACTATCATTCAATTGCGTCTTTTAGAATGCAATCCCATTTCATCAAAGAAACAAATACCTCCTAATGATAACCTGATCACCATCCAACAAGAGCCTACAGGTTGGTACATATCTCTTGCAACAGAGGAAAAACTGAAGTCTGGTGTGTTGTAAGGGTTAAAACTAGGCGGCTTGAAGTGTTCATATTCACTTATGAGAACAATACAAGGTAAGTTATTAGCTAAATGCCAAATATACAGCTGAATCATCAGAAGTGTTGTGCAAAAGTTGGCTGTCTTATGGAGGAAACAGATTAAGTAGGGCAGCAAAGAAACTGGGAAGGTGTTGCAGTTCAGAACCCTCTTAGCAGCAGCAAGTTGGTTTTGGCAGAGAACAGCCTAGCTGTGTATTACATAAGAACCAAGAAAGGAGATGATTAGAAATAAACATTTTAAAAAGTGCAATATATTGCATAAAATTCTTAAGAACACAAATGAACTTTTGTTAATCCTAACAATACACTTGAAGCACATATAACGATATCATTTACTTTGATGTGAACATTCATGACAGCCATTAATCTTCTGACAGCTTCACTGATCAGAAATACGGATGCCTTATTATGAATTTCACTCAGCAAAATGCTCTTGCAAAACTGCTATCCCTGCTGACTGCTATAATTAACACAAATCAGTTTAAAGAAGTCCCTCTGGAGTACCAAATAATTCATCATTATCACCTTCCATGCAGCACACTGACAGCTTCTGCACTGATTTTATCTAAAATAAAATACAAAATGTAGAAGTAAATGTTGAAGTTACATTTAATATATTGTATTGCTTTGCACACAGCAGGGTTACAAATTAATAACATTGCATTGCACATATTTATCTCTGCCCCTCTCAACAATAATTGCTGTTACATTCCATTTGGAAGCATTGAAACTGTTAAGCTGTGTTCATAAACCTACAAATTAACTAAATATACATTAAATTTGGCATATGGGACATTTGTATCATTGGAAATAAAAGTTGTGCCTTGTCTCTATGGCTAAAATTATGGTACCAATCGTAACAGAAATGAAGATCAGAACTCATGCTATAATGCATGACTGTAACAATAATGTTTAAGAGTTTGGCCTTTCTCACCTACTCCCGTTACCTCAGCAACACATTCCCTCACAAATGTCTTACTGCTTCATTCCATTAATAGCTAATTCCAAAAGGTTCACTACTGTCCATGTGAAGAACTTAGAACGGTTCAACATAGAAGTAGGCTCTTCGGCCTAAAATGTTGTGCTAAACTAATTAAACTACCGTAGATGTCGGATTATAAGCCGCTACTTTTTTCCCATGCTTTGAACAGCATTGAACACAGCGGCTTTTAATACGGTGCGGCTAATAGATGGGTTTTTTTCATGCCGCCAAAACATTTTACCTCGTAACAGTAGACCAATAAAATTGATGAGTAGTTCACAGAGGTCCAATGAAATTGTACGATAAATCAAGCGCACTTCACAAATTATTGTAAATCAGCCATTTGTACTCACCCTCATCAACATGGAAAACACTCAAAGAAAAGCATATGATGCAGCTTTTAAGTTAAAGGCAATCAATCTGGCGGTTGAAGAAGGAAATCGAGCTGCTGCGCGTAATCTTGGCATACATGAATCGATGGTCAGACAGTGGAGACGCCAGCGCGATGAACTGAATCAATGCAAAAAGACGACAAAAGCTTTCAGAGGTAATCACAGCAGATGGCCCGAACTTGAAAACTTTCTTGAAGACTGGGTTAACACACAGAGAGCAGGCGGCCGCGGTGTTTCCACCGTGCAGATCAGACTGAAGGCTAAAGCAATCGCCACCAAAATGAAAATCGAAGATTTTAGAGGTGGGCCATCGTGGTGTTTTAGATTTATGAGACGAAAAGGCCTGTCCATCAGGGTACGCACGACTCTCTGTCAGCAGCTCCCTCCCGACCATGAGGAAAAACTTGCTAACTTCCGCACATTCACTCAAACAAAGATAGCGGAGAATTCCATCGGGCCAGATGAAATCATAAATATGGATGAAGTACCTTTGACGTTTGACCTGCCTCTCACTCGGACTGTTAATAAAAAAAGGTGACTCATCCATCATACTGAAAACAAGTGGCCATGAGAGAACGCATTTTACTTGTGTTCTGAGCTGCACAGCATCCGGACTAAAGCTTCCACCGATGGTGATTTTTAAGCGGCTGACAATGCCAAAGGAAAAATTCCCAAAAGAAATCATGGTGAAAGTCAATAAGAAAGGTTGGATGATGGAGAGTCTAATGAAGGATTGGCTCAGAGAGTGCTACGCCAAGCGACCGGGGGGATTTTTTCACATAAAAAAAGCGTTGCTCGTTATGGACAGCATGAGGGCTCATATAACAGATTCAGTGAAAGCTGCCATCAAGAGTACAAACTCAATTCCAGCTGTGATTCCTGGGGGCACCACGAAGTATTTGCAGCCACTGGACATCAGCGTGAACCGGGCATTTAAAGTGGCACTACGCATTGAGTGGGAGACTTGGATGACGAGCGGCAAGAAATCCTTTACCAAAACAGGCCACATGCGAAGAGCATCTTTAACTCAAGTCTGCCAGTGGATCCTAAATGCTTGGAGCCATGTCACAACATCCACCATCACCAACGGGTTTCGAAAGGCTGGAATGCTGCGTGATGAAGAGGATCGCGTGCGCTCAAGTGAGAGCGACAACGAAGAGACTGAAGTGAGTGATGAGATCCTGAGGTTGTTCAATTCGGACACTGAAGAAGAGGACTTTGATGGTTTTAGTGCGCAGGAGGAAGATGAAGAAGGCGATCAATAACTTTTCCTGGTAGGCTGCAGTATATATATTTTTTTTAACCAGTCGTTAGGAGATGTTGGAATGTTGTTCATGCACTGTTCAGTAAAAAAGTATACCCAACGTAATTTGTGTGTTACCGATAGGTATGTATTTTAAAAGTAGCCGTGTTACAGGCACGGTTCGAAAAAAAGCATTTGCAATATGTATTTGTTTATGTTACCATACGGATTTAATTAAAAGTTTAAAAAATCCTCACGTGTGTTAGGATTAATTTGGGACTGCTGCTTCAGGTCAGGAGTGGCTCACGTGATATTAGACAGCAGTACAAGGGAGGGAGGGAGCGAAACTGAGGATTCCGCTGCACCAAAACTGCTAGCGATTCAGTAAACAAAAAAACAGGAAAACTCGTGAGTGAATGGTATCGGGCCAATAAGGACACAAGTGTCCGATGTTACCAAATACCAGTAGGTATAACAAAGTTTAGCCTTACCAAATATGTGTAGCGAGGGTTTGGTTTGGGGGAAAAAGGGGTATAAATAAGAGCAGAATGTAAGGGGAAGGCAAAACGCGTTCTGCAATAAAGCCACGCTGCACTATAATCCGGTGTTGGTTGTCTCTCTTCCAAAACGAACACAGGGCAGAATTTGAAGCCCAACACGTGTAATATCTTTCTGTGTAAATATCTCATATTACAACGTGGGACACCTGCGCCGAAAATCCGGTATGCCGAAAATCCGGTGCGCCGGAAATCCGGTCCGCCGGAAATTCGGTGCGGCCTAAAATCCGGTGCGGCCTGTACAATTAAAAAATTGATTTTATTTCTAAAATTAGAGCCAGCGGCTTTTAATCAGGTGCGCTCTGTAGTCCGGAATCTACGGTAATTAAAATGCTCAACTAAACCATTCCCTTCTGTCTATACCCTGACAGTTCCTGCACATTCATGTGCCTATCTATCATATTTGTCTTCACCAGTACCACCCCAGACTGCACAGTCCAGGAGCCCACCATTCTCTGTAAAAGTACTTTTGAACTTATCCCTCTCACTGTAAATGCATGCCCTCTGGTATTAGACATTTAGAACACAGAGCATTATAGCACAATACAGGCCCTTCAACCCATGATGTTGTAGCGACCTAATAACCAACTCTAAGGTCAAGCTAGCCCTTCCTTTCAACATATTCCTCTATTATTCAATATCCTTGTGCCTATCTAAGAGCTTCTTAAATGCTCCTTATGCATCTGCCTCAGCCACCACCGCTGGCAGGATGTTCCACGCATTCACCACTGTGTAAAAAACTTACCTCTGACATCTCCTCTATACTTCATTCAAATCACCAAAATTATGCCCCTTCATATTAGCCATTTCTGCTAATATGAAAAGGTCTTTAGCCATTGATTTCAACCCTGGAAAAAAAAAGATACTGGCTGTCTACTCTATCCGAGCTTCTCATAATTTTATAACCCTTTATGAAATCTTTCCTTAGCCTCTGCTGTGCCTGGGAAAACAACCTAAGTGTTTCTGAACTCTCCACTTAGCATGCACCCTCCAATCCATGCAGCCTCCTGGCAAACTTCTTCTGCATCCTCTCCAAAAGCTCAACATCCTTCCTGTAATGGGGTGACTAGAACTGAATGAATACTCTAGATGTGGCCTTACTAAAGTTTTATGAAGCTGCAATATGAGTTGCTGACTCCTGAACTTCATTCCTCATCAAATATACCTTGTTTATTACCCTATCAAGACCACTAGACACAGACCTTCAGCTAGAATAAGTCCTATCAACCATTATCCTCTGTCTTTTATGGGCAATTCTGAGTCCAAACAGCCAATTCGTCATGTATCCCATGCATCTTAATCTCTTGATTGAACCTCCTATGAAGGCACTACTCTTAAATACCCTGCCTGGCTCACTCTGTTTATGGGGCCGTGAATATAGTTCAGTGATAGGAAACACCATTCATTCAAGATCAACAATATGGCATGTTTTCAATAAAATGCCCTCTTATTCTGTGGCAACCTTCACTTACAGAAAGAATTTACAATCATGATTCAGATTCTGCTGAGCAGATTTCCTGTTAAGTCTTTTTTTATGCATCCTTCTCTGATTTTCTTTTTACTTCTTTTATATTGAACTTCCCAAGTTAAATTTTCTAACATCCTCTTGCCTCGTTGTTCACACAATTCACATCACTTTCTGACTTCCATTGAATTTGGTCAAATAAAGTTCCTTGAGTCTAGCTCTGGTAAGTCGACACACACAAATACCTTTGAATCCATGAATGTACCAGCACAGGAGATAAGACCAATAAAAATCAGAAAGATCAATTGGTTCATTCAGTTCACCTTATCCCTTGTCACCAATATCCTCCACTTAGATACTATTTCCACACAAGGTCTCCTTTTACTTTTACTTAAAATTTAGTTTGAAGTTTGAGGTCTTACTGGCAGAGATTAGTTGGGTGGATTCTCCTACATAGTGCTCAGGAACTGCCTCTGGACAGTATGAGCCTTCAATGCCTGGGGTGCATACTTTCCTTGAAAACAAATGTGAACAGCTGACAGCAACTTAAGGACTTCCACAAGAGCATAGAAATCCAAATTTATAGTCACTTAAGTTCGTAAATGACAATTACATAGTTATCAGCCAATATTTTCCCATAACCATCTGACCCATGAATTTTATGTGATTTGTATTTCTAGTACTGCTTATTTTTCTAACTTATCTTTATTAAATCGTTATTGCAGATTTTCAGCCTGTATGTAAGACTAAACTAACCATTAACTTACGTGCAGATTATTTTCTCTCTCTTTCAACCAAGAGTGCATTTCAATTTTGTATGAAGTTATATCCTCATGTCACATAGAAATTTATTCATGTCAAATAGTAGACAGAACAGCAGCAATGAATTTCCATGTTTCAGAGAATCAGATTACGGTGCAAGAAATTTGTTACTGAGACGAGGAGAAATTTCTTCTCTTAGAGGGTGGTGAACCTATGGAATTATTTACCAAGAATGGTGAAGAAGCTAAGTTGCTGGAGAGTTTTAAGAAGAAAGATAAATTTCAGGATAAGAAAAACATCAAAGAGCATAAGGAGAGAGCAGGAAGATAATACAAGGTCAACATGGCTTTCTTTTGAAGAGGTGACCAAAAAGATTGACAAAGACAGAGCAAAAAACATTATCTATGTGGACTTCAGCATTGCCTTTTACAAGGTCCCACATGGTAGGCTGGTCCAGAAAGTTAGAACACATGGGATCCAGTGTGAGTTAGCAAACTGGATACAAAATTAGCTTTGTGGTAGGAAGTTGAAGTGGGTAATGGCGGGCTGTTTTCCATATTAGAGACCTCTGATTAATGCAGTGCCACAGGATTGGGTGCTGGGCTCCTGTTGTTTGCATACATATTAATGATTATAATGAGAAGGCAAGTGACACTTTAGTGGCATGGGAGCAGCAAGGAAAGCTGTTGAAGATCAACAGATCAACTGGGACAGTGAGCAAGGGAATGGCAGGTGAAATTTAACTCAAATACATATGGAGTGATGCACTTAGGGAAATTATCATAGGGTAGGACACTCACAGTGCCTGGCAGGGCTCCAGGAAATGTTGTTGAACAGAGAAAATGGAACACTGAGAGACAGGATGGTGAGGAAGGCTTCCCTTCATCGGGAGACACACTGAGTACGAGAATTGGGACATCACACTACAGTTTTACTAAATGATGATTAAGTTGCACATAGAGCATTGTGTGCAGCTCTGGTCACTGCACTCTTGGAAAGCTGTGATTAAGCCAGAGGGTGCAGAAAGGATTCATTCAGATTTTACTTGGGTCTGGAGGGCTTGGGTTATCGGAAAAGTTTCGATAGACTGGATCCATTCTCCCTAGAACCAAAGAAACTGAGAGGTGACATATAGATTTATGTGTGGCTCATACAAGATTTATAGTGAATGTCAGTTTACATGGTAGAGGTAGAGGTATTTCAAAGTAGAGTACACAAGCTTAATGTGAGAGACAGGAAATTAAAAGGGAATCTGAGGAGTAAATTTTTCCATACAGAGAACAGTTAATCTCTGGAAAAAGGTCAGAAATCCTGATTCGGGCTTAATTTGGAGAAGGAAGTCTGAGAATCAGAACGGGAGTGCGGCGGGAGCCATTTTGATTTTTTCTTCTTCTCATCGGAGTTAAGAGAGGCGGGACTGCGCAGGCATGTGACGTCGGACAGTGAAGCGCGGAAGATTTAAAAGGAACACAGCCTTATAAAATGGGCAGTGTTGTTTTGTGGGCAGCGGAGTGAGCCAGGAGCAGAGTGAAGGCTTAAGGGCTTGGGCTCAATGGGCTTAGGCGGAAACAGGCGAGGCAAGTTAGGTTTAGGTTTCAGTTTTTCCTGTTATTTGAGGAAAGGGGGAAGTATGAGTGTGAGGGCAGCTTGTTGTTCTCGGTGTCGGACGTGGGAGGTCCTGAACTCTTCTAGCCTCCCGGACGTCCACATCTGCGCCAGGTGTGCCAAGCTGCAGCTCCTAAGGGACCGTGCTAGGGAACTGGAGCTGAAGCTCGATGATCTTCGTCTGGTCAGGGAGAGTGAGGAGTTGATAGAGAGGAGTTACAGGCAGCTGGTCACACTGGGGCCATAGGAGGCAGACAAGTGAGTCACGGTTAGGAAAGGGGAGGGGAAGAGTCAGGTACTAGAGAGTACCCCAGTGGCTGTACCCCTTGACAATAAGTACTCCTGTTTGAGTACTGTTGGGGGGAGGAACAGCCTAACTGCGGGAAGCAACAGTGGCCGTGCCTCCGGCACACAGTCCGGCCCTGTAGCTCAGAAGGGTAGGGAAAGGAAGAGGAAGGCAGTAGTAATAGGGGACTCGATAGTTAGGGGATCAGATAGGCGATTCTGTGGATGTAGTCAGGAGACCTGGATGGCAGTTTGCCTCCCTGGTGCCAGAGTCCAAGATGTTTCTGATCGCATCCAAGATATCCTGAAGTGGGAGGGTGAGGAACCAGAGGTCGTGGTACATATAGGTACCAATGACATAGGTAGGAAAAGGGAAGAGGTCCTGAAAGGAGAATATAGGGAGTAAGGAAGGGAGTTGAGAAGAAGGACCGCAAAGGTAGTAATCTTGAGATTACTGCTTGTGCCACGCGACAGTGAGAGTAGGAATGGAATGAGGTGGAGGATAAATGCGTGGCTGAGGGATTGGAGCAGGGGGCAGGGATTCAAGCTTCTGGATCATTGGGACCTCTTTTGGGGCAGGTGTGACCTGTACAAAGAGGACGGGTTGCACTTGAATCCTAGGGGAACTAATATCCTGGCGGGGAGATTTGCGAAGGCTACTGGAGAGACTTTAAACTAGAATGGTTGGGGGGGGGTGGGAATCAAATTGAAGAGACTAGGAAAGAAGAGGTTATTTCACAAATAGAGAAAGCTAGTAGACAGTGTGTGAGGGAGGACAGGCAGGTGATAGAGAAGGGGAGCACTCAGACCGAAGATGTAGGGGAGAAGGAAGAAAAAGATAATAAAGTTGTTTGCACCGTTAGGGATAAACAGAGAGTAAGAGGTGCAGAGTTTCTTAAATGCATCTATTTTAATGCTAGGAGTATTGTAAGAAAGGTGGATGAGCTCAGAGCATGGATTGATACCTGGAAATATGATGTTGTAGCTATTAGTGAAACATGGTTGCAGGAAGGGTGTGATTGGCAACTAAATATTCCTGGATTTCGTTGCTTCAGATGTGATAGAATCAGAGGAGCAAGAGGGGGAGATGTTGCATTGCTTGTCAGAGAAAATATTACAGCGGTGCTTTGGCAGGATAGATTAGAGGGCTCTTCTAGGGAAACTATTTGGGTGGAATTGAGGAATGGGAAAGGTGTAGTAACACTTATAGGGGTGTATTATAGACCACCTAATGGGGAGTGAGAATTGGAGGAGCAAATTTGTAAGGAGATAGCAGATATTTGTAGTAAGCATAAGGTTGTGATTGTGGGAGATTTTAATTTTCCACACATAGACTGGGAAGCTCATTCTGTAAAAGGGCTGGATAGGTTGGAGTTTGTAAAATGTGTGCAGGACCGTTTTTTGCAGCAATACATAGAGGTACCAACTAGAGAAGGGGCAGTGTTGGATCTCCTGTTAGGGAATGAGATAGGTCAGGTGACGGAGGTATGTGTAGGGCAGCACTTTGGGTCCAGTGACCATTAGTTTCAATATAATTATGGAGATGGATAGGACTGGACCCAGGGTTGAGATTTTTGATTGGAGAAAGGCTAACTTTGAGGAGATGCGAAAGGATTTAGAAGGAGTGGATTGGGACAATTTCTTTTATGGGAAGGATGTAATGGAGAAATGGAGGTCATTTAAAGGTGAAATTTTGAGGGTACAGAATCTTTATGTTCCTGTTAGGTTGAGTTCGGAAAAAGAGAGAGATCTACAATAAATATTGTAAGCATGGAGTAAATGAGGTGCTTAAGGAATATAAAGAATGTAAAAAGAATCTTAAGAAAGAAATTAGAAAAGCTAAAAGAAGATATGAGGTTGCTTTGGCAAGTAGGGTGAAAATAAATCCAAAGGGTTTCTACAGTTATATTAATAGCAAAAGGATAGTGAGGGATAAAATTGGTCCCTTAGAGAATCAGAGTGGACAGCTATGTGCGGAGCCAAAAGAGATGGGGGAGATTTTGAACAATTTCTTTTCTTCGGTATTCACTAAGGAGAAGGATATTGAATTGTATACGGTAAAGGAAACAAGTAGGGTAGTTATGGAAACTATGATGATTAAAGAAGAGGAAGTACTGGCGCATTTAAGGAATATAAAAGTGGATAAATCTCCAGATCCTGACAGGATGTTCCCTAAGGTCTTGATGGAAGTTAGTGTAGAAATAGCAGGGGCTCTGACAGAAATATTTCAAATGTCATTAGAAACGGGGATTGTGCCAGAGGATTGGCGTATTGCTCATATGATTCCATTGTTTAAAAAGGGTTCTAAGAGTAAACCTAGCAATTATTGGCCTGTAAGTTTGATGTCAGTGATGGGTAAATTAATGGAACATATTCTTAGAGATGGTATATATAATTACCTGGATAGACAGGGTCTGATTAGGAACAGTCAACATGGATTTGTGCGTGGAAGGTCATGTTTGACAAATCTTATTGAATTTTTTGAAGAGATTACTAGCAAAGTTGACAAGGGTAAAGCAGTGAATATTGTCTATATGGACTTCAGTAAGGCCTTTGACAAGGTTCTATACTGAAGGTTAGTTAGGAAGGTTCAATCATTAGGTATTAATATTGAAGTAGTAAAATGGATTCAACAGTGGCTGGATGGGAGATGCCAGAGAATAGTGGTGGATAACTGTTTGTCAGGTTGGAGGCCGGTGATTAGTGGTGTGCCTCAGGGATCTGTACTGGGTCCAATGTTGTTTGTTATATACATTAATGATCTGGATGATGGGGTGGTAAATTGGATTAGTAAGTATGCAGATGATACTAAGATAGGTGGCATTGTGGATAATGAAGTAGGTTTTCAAAGCTTGCAGAGAGATTTAGGCCAGTTAGAAGAGAGGGTTGAAAGATGGCAGATGGAGTTTAATGCTGATAAGTGTGGGGTGCTACATTTTGGTAGGACTAATCAAAATAGGACATACTTGGTAAATGGTAGGGCATTGAGGAATGCAGTAGAACAGAGTGATCTAGGAATAATGGTGCATAGTTTCCTGAAGGTGGAATCTCATGTGGATAGGGTGGTGAAGAAAGCTTTTGGTATGCTGGCCTTTATAAATCAGAGCATTGAGTATAGGAGTTGGGATGCAATGTTAAAATTGTACAAGACATTGGTGAGGCTAAATTTGGAGTATTGTGTCCAGTTCTGGTCACCGAATTATAGGAAAGATGTCAATAAAATAGAGAGAGTACAGAGGAGATTTACTAGAATGTTACCTGGGTTTCAGCACCCAAGTTACAGAGAAAGGTTGAGCAAGTTAGGTCTTTATTCTTTGGAGCGTAGAAGGTTGAGGGGGAACTTGATAGAGGTATTTAAAATTATGAGGGGGATAGATAGAGTTGACGTGGATAGGCTCTTTCCATTGAGAGTAGGGGAAATTCAAACAAGAGGACATGAGTTGAGAGTTAAGGGACAAAAGTTTAGGGGTAACACGAGGGGGAACTTCTTTACTCAGAGAGTGGTAGCTGTGTGGAACGAGCTTCCAGTAGAAGTGGTACAGGCAGGTTCGATTTTGTCATTTAAAAACAAATTAGATAGGTATATGGACAGAAAAGGAATGGAGGCTTATGGGCTGAGTGCAGGTAGGTGGGACTAGGTGAGTGTAAGCGTTTGGCACGGACTAGAAGGGCCAAGATGGCCTGTTTCCGTGCTGTAATTGTTATATGGTTATATGTTTATATGGAATGAACTGCCAGAGGAGTTGGTGGATTCAGGAACATTAACAACATCAAAGAGGCATCTTGATAGGTACTTGAATGAGCTAGTCACGGGCAGATATGGAAATAAAGCAGGCAAGTGGGATTATTCTAAAGAAATATCATGTCATTTTTGGCCTTGGCCAAAAAGTCTGTTTCTATGCTGTAGACTCCATGACTCTATGATACTGAGATGAATAAACACACTGAATGGCAGAACAGACTTCAAATAATCTTATTTACTACATTCTCGTGTTATTGTATACAACTGCTACCACTTGACCTTGCTTAAACTATCACACAGGAAGTGAAAACACTTATTGTTAAACATCCATTAGCTAAGAAAAACACTCTAATAATGATTACTGTTGAAGAAAAATATAATTTTAAGAGTATTAGTTTTCCCACAAGTCACTAACCGTATTCTATAAATAAATCAAAAGTGCACATGTATTTCAATGTTGTAAAAACTTTAATTAGTGCCAAGCAACCTTTCTGGCATGAAATTCATTTTACACAAACATGACATGGTATTTTTTTTAGAATATCATTATTGCCAGAGGCTTTTAAATTTTTAAATAAAGATGATAATTTTGTTTTATCTTTCAGTACTATGAATGTAATCTTTCATTATACTTATTATTAGGTTTATGTGCATTATTTTGCAATTAATTATTCTGCTTTGTACATTTCAGTTTAGAAGAAGTGCTAGACAGGAGCTACAGGCAGGTAATCACCCCAAGGCTGCAGGAGACAGATAAATGGGTGACTGTCAGGACAGGGAAGGAAGAACGTCAGATAGTGGAAAGCACCCCAATAAGAACTCCATTTTGAGTACTGCTGGGGTGACAACCTACCTGGGGGAAGCAACAGCGGTCGTGCCTCTGGCACTGCATCTGGCCCTGTGGCTCAGAAGGGCAGGGAACTGAGGAGGATGGCAGCAAAAATAGGGGACTCTATAGTCGGGGGACAGATAGACGATTCTGTTTGTCACAAAAAAGAAACACGGATTCCAGTTTGCCTCCCACGTGCCAGGATCCACGATATTTCTGAACACGTCCACAATATCCTGAGCAGCCAGAGGTCATGCTACATATTGGTACCAATGACAGAAAAAAAGGGAGGAGGTCCAGAAAACAGAATACAGGGAGTTAGAGAGGAAGCTGAGAAGCAGGACCTCAAGAGTAGTAATCTCGGGATTGCTGCCTGTGCCACACAGTGAGGATAGGAATAGAGTGAAGTCACAGATAAATGTGTGGCTGAAGAATTGGAGCAGGGGGCAGGGATTCAGATTTCTGGATAATTGTGACTACTTCTGGGGCAGGTGTGACCTGTACAAAAGGGACTGGTTGCACTTGAATCCACGGGGGAAAATTATTCTTGTGAGTAGGTTACTAGAGCTGTTGGGAATGGTTTAAACTAATATGGCAGGGGGATGGTACCAGTATGATAGAGCTGAGGATGAGCCAACAGGTTTACAAGTAGGTGATGGGTGTAGCATGAATGTAAGGAAGAATAAGCCAGTGATTGGGTACAAATGCAGACAGAGCAAAGTGCTGTGATCACTCTTTCCAAGAGGATCCCTAACTACAAGATCACTAATTTTACCTGTCTCATTGGACAGGACCTGATCTAAGATAGCACGTTCCCTTGTAGGTTCAGTAACATGTTGTTCAAGAAAGCTATCACGTACGCATTCTATGAAGTCCTCCTCAAGACTGCCTCGACCAACTTGATTCACCCAATCTATGTGCAAGTTAAAGTCCCCCAAGATAACCGCTGTTCCATTCTTACATGCCTCAGAGATTTGTTTATTGCCTGTGTCACTGTCATGTTGTTATTTGGTGGCCGATAGACAAATCCCAGTAGTGACCTTTTTTCCTTTACTGTTCCTAATCTCTACCCAGATGGATTCAACATTCTGCTCCTTAGATCTTATATCGTCTCTCACTATTGCCCTGATGTCATTCTTAATTCAGAGCGCTACCCCACCTGATTACCTAGTATCCTTGGATATTTAATTTCCAATCCTCTCCACCCTGCAACCACATCTCTGTAATGGCCAATAAATCATATCTCTTTCTACTGATTTGTGCCATGAGTTCACTGACCTTGTTTCGAATACTACGGGCATTCAAATAAAGTGCCCTTATATTCATTGTGCTTTTAAAATCCTGTAATATTTCACTCTTCTGCACGAGTTTTCTTCACTCAACTCTTACTTTTCCCTTTTTTATCTTTTGTTTTTTCTTTATCTTTATCCACACTTTTCTTTTTTACTTTATCCATACTTCTCCAATCTGTTGAACCCAACCCCCTACTATTTAGTTTAAAGCCCTAGTTATGTGATTCGCTAGGATCCAGGTCCCATCACGGTTCAGGTGGAGCCTGTCCCATTGGTACAGCTCCCTCCTTCCCCAATACTGGTGCCAATTTCTCATGAATTCAAACCCACTTAGCCCACACCAATCCTTGTGCTAACTCTCTAATACTCTTGACCCTATGCCAATTTGCACATGGCTCAGGTAATAACCTAGATATTACTACCTTTTTGGTTCTGCTCTTTAATTTAGTCCCTAGCTGCTCAATTTCCCTCAGAGAACCTCCTTCTTCGTTCTACCCGTATCGGTGGTACCCAGATGGACCACGACAACTGGATCTTTCCCCTCCCACTGCAAATTCCTCTGCCTCTCATGTAAGATGTCCCGAACCTGGGCATAGAGCAGGCAATATAGCCTGGGGGACGCTCTATCCTCGCGACAGAGAACTCTGTCTATTACCCTGACTATACTGTCCCCAATTACCACATTTCCCTTCTTTCCCACCTCTTGAATGCCTCCCTGAACGATAGTGCCACAGTTACATAGAACATAGAAATTTACAGCACATTACAGACTCTTTGGCTCATAGTATTGTGCCGACCATGTAACCTACTTTAGAAACTCCCTAGAATTTCCCTAGCGTATAGCCCTCCATTTTTCTAAGCTCCATCTACCTATCTAAGAGGATCTTACAGTACCCTATTATATCTGCTTCCACCACTGCTGCTGGCAGTGCATTCCATGCACCTACCATTATCTGTGTGAAAAACTTACGCCTGACACCCCTTGGTACCTATTTCCAAGCACCTTAAAACTTTGCCCCCTCGTGTTAGCCACTTCAGCCCTGGGAAAAAGCTCCAGGCTATCCACAAGATCAATGCCCCTCATCATCTTATACTCCTCTATCAGGTCATCTCTCATCCTCCGCCACTCCAAGGAGAAAAGGCCAAGTACACTCAACCTATTATCATAAGGTACGCTGTCCAATCCAGGCAACATCCTTCTAAATCTCCTCTTCACTCTCCCTATAGTATCCACATCCTTTCTGTAGGGAAGTGACCAGAACTGAACACAGTACTCCAAGTGTGGTTTGATCAAGGTCTCATATAGCTGTAACATTACCTCACGGCTCTTGAACTCAATCCCACGGTTGATGAAGGCCAACACACCATATGCCTTTCTTAACAACACTGTCAACCCACGCAGCAGCTCTGAGTGTCCTATCGATACGGACCCCAAGATCTCTTAGATCCTCCACAATGCCAAGAGTCTTAGCATTTATATTATATTCGTCTTCAAATTGGACCTACCAAAATGAACCACTTCACACTTATTTGTGTTGAAACCCATCTGCAACTTTTTAGCCCAGTTCTGCATCCTATCGATGTCCTGCTGTAACCTCTGACAACCCTCCAGACTATCCATAACATCCCCAACCTTTGTGTCATCAGCAAACTTACTAACCCACCCTTCTACTTCTTCATCCAGGTCATTTATAAAAATCACAAAGAGGAGGAGTCCTAGAACAGATCTCTGCAGAACACCACTGGTCACTGACCTCCATGCAGAATACGAACCATCTACAACCACCCTTTGCCTTCTGTTGGCAAGTCAATTCTGGATCCACAAAGCAAGGTGTCCTTGGATCTCATGCCTCCTTACTTTGTGAAGGAGGCTTGCACGGGGAACCTTATCAAATGCCTTACTGAAATCCATATACACTGCATCCACTGCTCTACCTTCATATGTTTTGTTATATCCTCGTAAGGCACAACCTGTCCTTGGCAAAGCCATGCTGACTATCCCTAATCAGATTATGTCTCTCCAAATGCTCATAAATACTGCCTCTCAGGATCTTCTTCAACAACTTGCCCACCACTGAAGTCAGACTCTCTGGTCTATTATTTCCTGGGTTATCTCTACTTCCTTTCTTGAAAAAGGACAACCCTTGACAACCCTCCAATCCTCCAGTGTTTCTCCTGTCCCAATTGATGATGCAAAGACCATCGCAAGAGGCTCAGCAATCTCCTCCTTCTCTTCCCACAGTAGCCTGGGGTATACCTCATACAGTCCCAGCGACTTATTTAATTTAATGCTTTTCAAAAGCTCCATCACATCCTCTTTCTTAATGTCTATATGCTCAAGTGTTTCAGTCCGCTGTAAGTCATCCCCACAACTGCCAAGGTCTTTTTCCCTGGTGAATACTGAAGCAAAATGTTTATTAAGTACCTCCAGTACCTCCTTCAACTCCATGCACACGTTTCCACTATCGCACCTGATTGGACCTGTTCTCACATGGCTCATCCTCTTGCTCTCCACATACTTGTAGAATGCCTTGGGGCTTTTCTTACTCCTGTTCACCAAGGCTTCTCATGGCCCCTTCTGCCTCTCCTTATTCCATTATTAAGCTCCTTCCTAGCAACCTTGTAATTTTCTAGAGCTCTAACAGTACCTAGTTCTTGAACCTTTTGTAAGCTTTTCTTTTCTTAACTAGATTTTCTATATACTTTGTACACCATGGTTCTTTTACCCTACCATCGTTTCCCCCTGCCTCAATGGAACACACCTATGCAAAATGCCATGCAAACGTTCCCTGAACACCTGCCACATTTCTGCCGTACACTTCCTTAAGAACATCTGCTCCCAAGTTCCTGCCTAATAGCATCATATTTCCCCCTACCCAAGTTAAATGTTTTCCCAAATTGTCTGCTCCTATCACTCTCCAGTGCTACGGTGAAGGAGATAAGAGTTGTGGTCACTATCTCCAAAATACTCTCCCACTGAGAAATCTGACACCTGACCAGGTTCATTTCCCAATAGCTGATCAAGTACAACCTCTCCTCGACTTGACTTATCTACATTTTGCATCAGGACACCTTCCTGAACACATCCAACAAACTCCACCCCATCTAAACCCCTTGTGCTAAGGAGAAGCCGATCAATATTAGGAAAGTTAAAATCACCCATCTGAGGTTGGTTGCTCATCCTTCCTTCAGCCCCCACTGTCATCCATACAGGGAGCAAAAATCTCAGACCTATTGGACAAGCTCAAGGGCAGAGCTTGAGTAAATACTGGAGTTTAGTAGAATGCAAGTGGGGGGGGGGGTGATCTCATTGAATATTGAAAGGACTAGATATGGTGGATGTGGAGAGCATGTTTCTTTTAGTAGGGGTATCCAGAACTAGAGGACACAGCCTCAAAATTGATGGGTGACCTTTCAGAACAGAGGTAAGGAGGAATTGTTTTAGCCAGACAATAGTGAATCTGTATTTAAAGCGGAAGTTGATAGTTTCCGGATTGGTCAGGGAATCAAAGGATATGGCGAGAAGGCAGGTATATGCGGTTGAGTGGGATCCGGGATGAGCCATAATGGAATAGCAGAGTGGACTCGATGGCTGAATGGCCTAATTCTGCTCCTTCTGGAGTCTGCATCTTTGAGGACTTATTAATCTAACAGCTTCTAAAGTCTCTTTTCTATGTTAGCATTTCATGCAGACGACTGATTCCCTTTAGAGATATCTTAAAGTATTATAGGTTGAGCACCCCTTATTTGAAATGCTTGGGGCCAGGTGTTCCAGATTCTTTTGAATTTTGGAATATTTGTAACTATATAATGAGGTACCTTGGGGATGGGACCAAACTCTAAATACTAAATCCATTTACATTACATGTATAGCTTGTACACATACCCTGAATGTAGTTTTATACAATATTTTTAATAGCTATCACTACCTCAGCCACCCAGGTGGACAGTCAGTGGCTGTTTGGCATCACCATCAGTCCAAACTCTGAATTTATGTAAGACTGGTAAGCAGCCTTTGTCTTACACTTGTTCATCACACATCTAGCACGTACCGATGCAACCATTCAGTGCGTTAGATTGTCATCAGTGACGATTTTGGCAAACTCATCAATGAATTTCCCTACTGCTTTGTGATCAACAGATGCTTTACCAGCATAAATCTTTAAAAATTTAATGCTGTGATTTTTCTTAAATTTCTGAAAACAGCCTGCTGAATATTCACAATTACCTTCAATTTTCAATTCATCATGATAGATCTTTGCATGTTTCATGATCAGCAATTAAGTGACATATGTTCACTCCGATGCTGATGAATACACTCTATAAATACATGAACAAGATTTTCATTTTTAGCTTTATGCAGTGTCTGTCTATTTTTCATTAACTTCTGTTCAATGCGTATGAGGTCACTTTTCAGAAAGGTCTGTGGAGTACAAGAGACCTGTGTATTGCCTGGGAACACTCCCAGTTCTTATGGAATTTTCCATTTGTGATGTTATGTCAGTGTTCAGAAAAAGTTTGGATTTCAGAGGTTTTCACATCTTGGAATTTTGGATAAGGGGTGTTCAACCTGTATTAGGCCACTGTTTATTCACCTAAAGCTTCTGAGAGTCGAACAACTCTTTTTTGTAATTCTATCATTTATAAGCATATGCTCTTTATTCTTCCTTTTGTAACATAGAAGTGTTTAATTTATTTTAACATCACATACAAAATCTTGAAAGTTTAGCAAAATCCCTTCTCACTTACATTAAGCTTTCACTTATGACATAGCATTTGTTTACTGGTTAATGTTAGAACTTTTGCAACTCAAAACCATTCATGGGCAATTAACTGTCAGTGAAAATATTTAACATACACTTTATCATTCGTAAGCTGGGGAAGTTGTACCGTGGAATAGGAAATGTTTTGTTGTTTCCGTGAAGTAAATTTTACCATGCTAAAGGAGGATAGGGCTTTTCCCAGATGGGTAGGCACAAAAGCTTGGAAAAGTATTGTTAAGGAAAAAGGGAAGAAGGGTGCAGGGGAGGTTACTGAAATCTCCAGAATAAAGAAAAAATGAAAAGAAGGGTGGTGAATACAGGACTGGTGTTATACTTGAATTCCTTCAGCATACAAAATAAAATAGATGATCTTGCAGCACAGTTAGAAATTGGCAGGTGCGATGTTTTGGCAACAGAATCGTGGTTGAAGGAAAATCTCAGCTGGAGGCTTAATGTCCAGTATACACATTTTATTCAAGGAACAGGCAGGTGGACAGGGAGTGGGGTAGCTTTGTTGATAAAAAAAGGAAATCCAATACATAGAAAGAAGTAACATATGATCAAATATAGAATCTTTGTGGGTATAGTTAAGAAACAGTAAGGGTAAAGAGCCCTTGACGGGATTATATATAGGCCTTCTAAAAGTAGCCAAGATGCTGGATACAAATTACAATGTGAGGAAAGAAATGGCTAAAAGGGCAATGTTACGATGGAAGTGGGGAATTCCCAAAAAAGCAGATAGACTAGGAAAATCAACTTGGTGCTGGATCCCAAGAGAGGGAATTTGCACAATTGCCTACAAGATGGCATTTTAGAGCAGCTTGTCAGTGAGCCCACTAGGGGAAAGGCAATTCAAGACTGGATGCTGAGTACAATACCAGATTTGATTAGGGAGCTTAAGGTAAAGAAACCCTGAAGAGGAGTTGATGATAATATGATAACATTGAGTTTAACAGTTAACATTAACAAACATTAACTGTTTGAGACTGAGATGCTATTAACAGAAATATTGTTATTATATTTGAGTAAAGGTAATTACAGAGGCAAGAAAGAGGAGCTCTCAATCAAAGTTGATTGTGAGGGGACACAAGCTGGGAGGATTGTAGCACAGTAATGCCTGGAGATTTTGAGAGTAATTTGGAAGACACAGTATCAGTTCTTCCCAAAGAAGACAAAACATTCTAAAGGGAGGATGAAGTAGCTGTGGCTGACAAAGGAAGTCAAAGGCAACAACATAAAAGCAGAACAGAGGGTATACAATATAACCAAAATTAGTGGGCAGCTAGAGGATTGGGAAGCTTTTAAAAACCAACAGAAGGCAACTAAAGAGTAATAAGGAGAGAAAAGATCAAATATGAAGGTAAGCTAGCCAATAATATAAAAAATGGATACCAAAAGCTTTTTTCAGACATGCAAAGAGTAAAAGAGACACAAGAGTGGACATCAGACTGCTGGAAAATGACATGAGAGGAGTAGTAAAGGGGATCACAGGAATGACAGATGAACTCAGTAATAAGTATTTTACATTAGTCTTCACCATGGAAGACATCAGCAGTATGTCAGAGGTATAAATGTCGGCAGAAATGAGTGCAGTTGCAATTACTAAGGAGTAGGTGCTTGGGAAGCTTAAAGGCTTGAAGTCTCCTGGACCAGATGGACTACACCCCAGGGTTCCGAAAGAGGTAGCTGAAGAAATTGTGGAGGCCTTAGTAATGATCTTTTAAAATCATTCTGGAATGGTTTTAGAGGACTGGAAAATTGCAAATGTCACTCCACCCTTTTGGAAAAGGTGTAAAAGACAGGAAATTATGGGCCACTTAACCTGACTTCAGTGGTTGGGAAGATGTTGGAGACAATTATTAAGGATCAAGTTTTAGGGTTACTTTGAGGCACATAGTAAAGTAGGCCAAAGTCAGCTTGGATTCCTTAGTGGAAATTTTGCCTAACAAATCTGTTGAAATTCTTTGAGGAAATAATAGGCAGGATAGACAAAGAAGAGTCAGTGGATGTGTAATTGGATTTTCAGAAGGACTATGTAAAGGTGCCACACATGTGGTTGCTCAACAAGAGCACATGGTATCACAGGAAAGATGCTGGCATAGACAGAAGATCAGCTGACAGGCAGAAGGTGAAGAGTGGGAATAAAGGGGGCCTTTACTGGTTGGATGCTGGTGACTAGTGGTGTTCTGCAGGGATTGGTGCTGGGAACACTACTTTACACATTATACATTCATCACCTGGATGATGGAATTGATGGCTTTGTGGCCAAGTTTGGGGATGAGATAAAGATAAGTGAAGGGGTAAGTAATATTGAGGAAGCAGGGAGTCTGCAGAAGGACTTGGATGGATTGGGATAATGAGCAAAGAAGCGGCAGATGGATTACAGAAATACTCAGTTGGAAGTGTATGGTCATGCATTTTGGTAGAAGGAACAAAGGTCGACTATATTTTAAATGGGGAGCAAATTCAGAAACTGAAGGTGCAAAAGAAGTTGGGAGTTCTAGTGCAGGATTCCTGAAAGGTTGACTTGCAGGTTGAGTGGTAGTAAGGAAGGTAAATATAATATTAGCATTCATTTTGAGAGAATTAGAACATAAAAGCAAAGATGTATTGCTGAAGCTTTATAAGGAATTGGTCAGACTACTGTACTGATTTTGTTCATTTACAGTCAATCAAAAGAACACTGGATTAATTCCTCCGTTAACAACCATTAGGAACTAATACACAATTTTATAGCATTGTAGTAGTTTTTATAATGCTCTAATTTGTTCTATTTTTCATTTAAATACATAATTTGTTACTCAGTTAAACAGTAATTTGTCTTTTTTATATCTTTTTAACTATTTCCATGAAACTTTGGCTAATTGGGGCAGCCATTTAATTGGGCCAAAATGTACAGGTCCTGATGTGTCCTAATTAACCGGAATCCACTGTATGTCCAAATCAGGATGTTGTAGGTGAACCTGCATGTGAGTGTTGCCATATTCCTGCTGCCCTGGTCACTGGTAGTAGAGGTTGTGGGTTTGGGAGCTGACAGTCAGATTAGCCTCAGTAAATAAAAAGCATTGTATTAGGTAAATAATGCGCACTGCAGCAAAAGTACAATATACTGGTGGTAGATACAGGGTGGTGAATGGGGTGCCAATTAAGCAAGCAGTCTTGGTTTAGATAGTTTACTTCACAACACTCCAATCTTGCATTGTGTTGTGTAAGCCTGAGCTGTAACTCATTATATTATCATTCTATTGAACCTAGGAAAGACAGCATTAATATAAAATCACAAGTTGACCAAAATACTCAAATCAGTCAGACAGCATCTGTGTAAAGAAAAATGGTTAACGTTTCAGACTGAAGAATTGGTAAAGTGAGAATACAAGTTCGTTTCATTATAACAAGCATGAGAATAGATGCTTGGGACATAGAAAATGTCTATGGTAGGATTCTGAAAACAGTATTCAGATTCAGATTCATTTAAGCATCATGTGTACATTGAAACATACATTTAAATGCATTGTTTGCATTAACAACCAACAAAGTTTAAGGGTGTTCTGTGGGCAGCCCAACACAAAATACAACAAAACAGAATACAACAAGCAACAAAACAACAGCAAAATAAGCCCTTTCCTCTCTCCTACCCACCTACACACAAGGACAATCCTCCAACCCAAGGACAGGTCTCCGGGCTTCTAGTCTCCAGTCTCCAAACGAAGGAGAACCGGACTTCCAATTAACATTCAGGCTTTGATCTTTGATCGACCCCTGGACTATCTGATCATGAGACCCCAAACTCCAGGCTTTAAACACCAGGCTTGATGACTCACTGGCCCTGATGCCTCCTGGTCATATAGACACCTAATTCCAGGATTCATTGACCTGAAACAGCCCAACAATCATGGATGTCCTTCATCACACATCCGTGTCGCTGACCTTTTGATTGCGGAATAGAGGCCTGGACTCAAGGTGTCTTTTGTACCCCATCCACATCACTAGCACTCGAACACAGGTGTACAGTGTAGTGCCTAACAGCCACACAAGTTCAAGTGACTGACACGAGTTAGAAACTTTTCGGCAACAGTCTCCTACTCCAATTAAATGGCATAGAATCTCAACTAAATGAAGGGATTCCTAGATGATTTCTTGATTAGTTTTTGTTCTTTAAGAGTTGGCCCGAATAAGGAGCTGCCTTGATTAACTGATGGCCCAATTTACCAGTATCCACTGAAGATCTCCAGTCTTTCATCACTGCAGGAGTTCAATATAGTGACTCACCACTACCATCAAGTCCAATTAAGGATGGGCAGTAAATGCTAGCATTTCCACCATCACCCATGTTTCAGAAAAATTACAACCACACCATCAGGTGTGGCAGTATTAGCCTACATCAGAATCATGGCTGGGCAAGTCAAGGTAGCTGACTGCTGATATTGCATCAAGCAAAAGTTTATTTGACACATAAGCCAGCAGTGCCCAAGCTGAAAATAGTTAGTATCTCTTGTAGTCAGAAGGCAATGCAAAGAGGTTCAGATTGGGAGGTCAGTGGCAGGACTGGAGCAGGGCCTGATTGTGGTGGACGCAGAGGAAACAGGTGTTGATCTGTGAGCAACCTGTTGACTGTGATTGTTATAGTACAGCCAGGAATTAGCTTCAGGAGTGCATCTAGATATCTGTGATCAATGAGAAGAGTCAATGGAGAGTCAAATGGGGAATAGAATGGAAGGAGGAGGAGATTGGAGAGAGTGGGAGAGGGATCTGAAATAGAGTATGTGAGAGAATACTGAGGAACAAAGGTGAACAAGGAGGAGATGAACCCATTGATGGCAATGGCAATGACATGATTGGGAGGGTAGTAGTTATTTTCATTAGAGTGTGGCACTTTTGTGATGTGAAAGCCATAAGTCACTTGGTATCGAGGACAAAGCTGTTTAATATCGTTATTTATCTGGAGAGAACTAAAGCTGACGAAAGGATTTTTTTTGTCATACAGGAGGAGATTGGAGAGAGTGGGAGAGGGATCTGAAATAGAGTACGTGAGAGAATACTGAGGAACAAAGGTGAACAGGGAGGAGATGTATAGGGAAGTTAAGAGATTATGGGAAAACATTCAAGTGTTTTGCATAATTTCTATGTTCACAAGAAGCAAGTGCGTGTGCAGGTGGATTAGCATATGTGGACTTTTATGCCTATCATCCACTTTGTGCCTATTCTGTCAATTGAGCAGAGCAGGTTTTCTGGTCAGCTTTTACTCCTTACTATTGTTACAACCAAGTTCAGCCAAGAATATGTCACAACTGGTATGTGATGGTGTCCCACATTGAACAAATACACACACATGTACCTTTCATTCTTCAAAAATAATTCCTAAACTTGGAATAACAGACATCTCATACAGAACCTTCACAGTGATAGACCTGAACACTGCAACAGTATCAAAGCCAAGGAACTTTGGACACTGAAACAGACTGGCCCCTTGCAGGTGAGACACAACACGTATAAGTGGATGTACTATCTTTTGGAGGAAGAGAACCCTCTCATCATAGGTTTCACCATCAAGGTCAAGATTCTGAGGCTGCTTTGTGATTCTTCCTTGAAGTTAGTAATAGATTAATTAGTCATTGTAAATTGTCCTGTGATTAGGTGGGTAGTTGGGTGGTGCAGCTCATTGGGCAGGAAGGGCATGTTCCGTGCTGTATTTGTAAATAAAAATAAAATTGTGACGCTTTAGTTCCCTCTAAGGTGGATTAAACATTATGTTGATCAGTGGATATCCAAGTTTTCAAGCAATGAATGAGGCCATTAAGGAATTGGTCTCTAACCTTAAACAATCACTGGCCTTACCTCCAATAACAGACAAGCCAATCTTTCTTGGTAATGCCATTGCCACAACCACAAAGGATGTGCTGCCCTAGATCTTCCACTGGTTTAAAACACAACCTATCCAACAAAAGATGCAGTCCTAGGGATGTTCTAAGACCAAATACTAAGCAAAGGAATATATTGTAAGTAGTGCTCATTGATGTAACATAGAAAAGCACAATGTTTGAAGAGGACATAAGAAACATAAAAATGCTTCTTCAAAAGTTAATTCAATACTTTTAGAAGAGAAAAAAATATATTTTTTGAAAATAATTAGTAAAATAAGGTAAAGTGTTAGAAAATGATACTGTAAACACGAAGAAATCTGCAGATGCTGGAAATTCAAACAACACACCCAAAATGCTGGTAGAACACAGCAGGCTAGGCAGCCTCTGTAGGGAGAAGCACTGTCAATGTTTTGGGCCGAGACCCTCTATCAGGACTAGCTGAAAGGAAAGATAGTAAGAGATTTGAAAGTAGTGGGGGGAGGGGGAAATGTGAAATGATAGGAGAAGACCGGAGGGGTTGGGATGAAGCTAAGAGCTAGAAAGGTGATTGGCGAAAGTGACACAGAGCTGGAGGAGGGAAAGGATCATGGGACGGGAGGCCTCAGGAGAAAGAAAGGGGGGGGGAGCACCAGAGAACAGGCAAACAACTAATTATGTCAGGGATGGGGTAAGAAGGGGAGGAGGGGCATTAACGGAAGTTAGATGTCAATGTTCATGCCATCAGGTTGGAGGCTACCCAGCCGGTATATAAGGTGTTGTTCCTCCAACCTGAGTTCGGATTCATTTTGACAATAGAGGAGGCCATGGATAGACATATCAGAATGCGAATGGGACATGGAATTAAAATGTGTGACAACTGGGAGATCCTGCTTTTTCTGGCAGACCGAGCGTAGGTGTTCTGCGAAATGGTCTCCCAGTCTGCATCGGGTCTCACCAATATATAAAAGGCCACACCGGGAGCACCGGACGCAGTATACCACACCAGCCGACTCACAGGTGAAGTGTCGCCTCACCTGGAAGGACTGTCTGGGGCTCTGAATGGTGGTGAGGGAGGAAGTGTAAGGGCAGGTTGAGCACTTGTTCAGCTTACAAGGATAAGTGCCAGGAGGGAGATCGGTGGGAAGGGATGGGGGGGACGAGTGGACAAGGGAGTCGCGTAGGGAGCAATCCCTGCGAAAAGCAGAAGGGGGGGGGGAGGGAAAAATGTGTTTGGTAGTGGGATCCCGTTGGAGGTGGCGGAAGTTACGAAGAATTATATGTTGGACCTGGAGGCTGGTGGGGTGGTAGGTAAGAACAACGGGAACCCTATCCCGAGTGGGATGGCGGGTGGATGGGGTGAGGGCAGATGTGTGGGAAATGAGAGAGATGCGTTTGAGAGCAGAGTTGATGGTGGACGAAGGGAAGCCCTTTTGTTTAAAAAAGGAAGACAACTCCTTCGTCCTGGAAAGAAAAGCCTCATCCTGAGAGCAGATGCGGCAGAGACGGAGGAATTGTGAGAAGGGGATAGCCTTTTTGCAAGAGACAAGGTGGGAAGAGGAATAGTCCAGGTTGCTGTGAGAGTCTGTAGGCTTATAGTAGATATCAGTAGATAGGCCGTCTCCAGAGATGGAGACAAAAAGATCAAGAAAGGGGAGGGAGGTGTTGGAAATGGACCAGGTAAATTTGAGGGCAGCGTGAAAGTTGGAGGCAAAGTTAATGAAGTCGACGAGCTCAGCACGCGTGCAAGAGGCAGCGCCAATGCAGTTGTCGATGTAGCGAAGGAAAAGAGTGGGATGGATACCGGTATAGCCTTGGAACATGAACTGTTCCACAAAGCCAACAAAAAGGCAGGCATAACTGGGACCCATATGGGTGTCCATGGCTACACCCTTGCTTTGGAGGAAGTGGGAGGAGCCAAAGGAGAAATTGTTGAGAGTAAGAACTAATTCCGCCAGAAGGAGGAGAGTGGTGGTAGAGGGGATTTGGTTAGGTCTGGAAAATGATACTGTATGTTTTATAAATAGTACTTTGAAGATCAAAGGGCTTCTCACTAACACATGCCACATGTCATGCCCTGACTAACTAGGAAAGGAATTAACTAAAGATGTACAAAAGTGGCAATTTTAAAGTACAAAATATATCCTCATTATCTTATTTTTTTCCTAATCATACTTACTACACAGTACCTATTTGTAAGTTGATGTCTAAACTTTGAACAGCACTACTGGATATTTCACTATTTCATTCTACATTGCACTAGATCTAAAAGTCTTTGATATGCATGTTAGCAGTAATATTCATCATATTCACAGTTTATTCTTTTGCTAAATGAACTACCACTGATAAAATAAACTGGTCTTGAGGAGCCCTGCTCATAAAACAATTAAAATAAATGATAAGAGCGTCCCTAATAAAACACAATTTTTTCATCCTGTTTGAAAGAGATTGTTTTCTGCCAATGATACTGACTTATATTTTTGCTAAACAGTATTCTTTACGTTTCTTTCTAACACAATGTTCATGCTCAGGTTGTCCCACTTGCTTGAGAATAGGAGGGGACTATATAATGGTAGTTGGACCGAGCAGCTGGTGGCCAGGGAGCCTAATAGATATGTCATGGCAAGTAAATGATTTGTTTGGCATCTAGTTTGAGCTTTCTGATGTATTCCTACTCTGGCTGAAGCACAAGTAGTGCTGTAGGGACACTTACTTGGAATTCAGCCTTTCTGCCCTCCTTTGAGTTGACTTGCTTCCAAGGGCCTATAATTCCCAGGTACCAGAAGCTAATAATCAGAAGGTTGGTTAAAATAAAAATGAGACACCTGAAAATATGAAATGAAAATATGCAGGTGGCCATCCTGCTTCCCATGAGCAAAATAGTTGCCTGTTTCTTGCCCAATTTACATTAATGTGTCAGCAGGTTTGAGGCAGTTTGGGTTTCTATTGATGAATGTTTTGGAATGTTAATCTGTGATCCAGTAATAATCTACTGCCTATTGCAATTCAGTCCATTTCATTCCACCTTACTGCAGCCAATGATGTGTACTTCCAATGTTACATGTAACCCTCTCATCGTAAGCTCATAATGAGTTAGCTGTTACTCTGAATACAAACTAACAGCAACATGACTCGACAATGCATAGGAATAACGATGAAAGGACATTTCCAATAAATAAACGTCTAGGGTAAATATGATTCGGGAAAATAAAAACATAAAAGTCTGAATGTTCCTTCCATGAGAAAATATAGGCAATTACTTGTATGAATACTGATACATCCAAGCAAATTTACCATTCAGCAGGAAGCAATAATTTAACTCACACCAGTATAAACTTAGATCGAAATTGTATTGACAACATATTTTAAACTATAACAAACAAAGTAAAGGAAAAGGGCCTATTACATATATATTAGTCTATAGTGTGCACATAATTGTTGGAGCTCATTGCTGCATAATCAATCCAGTTTGCTTCGCTTCATTTACTCACGGTACCGAAATGGCTGTGCGCTGAAAACCCAATCCAAACGAAACATACATATCCATGCAATGCTCAAGAAAAGGTGTTGAACGTTCTCCAAGGTCGTATGCTAACTAGTTAATTAAAAGTTATCTGCACACTCTCTGTGAGACCAAAGTTTGCATGTGGATTTTTCCGACGTCAGTATCTATGTTTCCAAATGGGTTCTGTGAGCATTTCACCATGTTCTTCTACAATTTTTGTTGTCTGCTTCCAGTTTCTTTCTTTCCCATCCTTGGATCCCAGAAAAATGTCTACCTTGTCTCTTTCTTTCCCCGCACTCTCGCAATAAAATATATTAACAAGGCAAATCCTGTTGGCCAATACAACAGGCCTAATTTCATCAAATGAAAAAAAGGAACACACAATTGGATAATGTAATTAAAGGAACACAGTGCATTTTTAGAAAATCTGCAGAAAATAAAATACTCCACAGCATATCTGTGTTAATAACATCTTAAACCAGGGTAACACGTACATATTGATCATCTTTCTTAACTGGTCCAAATAAGACAATTCTATATTGGATGTGTGTTAATAACATCTTAAACCAGGGTAACACGTACATATTGATCATCTTTCTTAACTGGTCCAAATAAGACAATTCTATATTGGATGTTCAACTTCACAGAAGCACCATAGTTGTCTCTTAAGACAGTAATTTTGTCATGCAAAGCAGTTTCAGTATGATTACCAAAATTAATAAATAATTTGAGGTACAATATCTTGCTGAAGCATCTTTTTTTCTTTCAAGCTTCATTTTCTTGTCTTTTCTTACACTTTTCATCACTTGTAATAAAAAAAAAAACAAAATTGAAGAGAATTATCTTTGAACTAACCTGATTGGAATACCTCAAGCTTATATTCCTTTGCTCCTTAGGAGGAATGTAACGCCTACATGGATCCACATCCTGTGGGCTGATCAGTTCATCCACTATTATGGACAACACATAAGAAAGTAGTTTAATTTTTACTTAAAATTAAGAATATTTTATTTTGCTAATCCATAAACTATCATCTATTCATTTTGAAAAATAAAGAGTCTTTATCATTGGACACAATTCGTGGGTGTTCAGAGATATAGATCGGATTGTAAGTGAGAGTGACTAATTAGAGGCTAGACAACTAGAATCAACAAATTATTGTGTGGATATCATAGCCAAAGTTCGTAGTATCTGAGAATTCATGAGTTGCTTGGCAACAACATTACTCAAAAAATGATATGCCTTACACTTCTAAAAATGCTGTTTTCCCACAAATTCAAACTTCATAAAATGGGCTGTAAATAATGGTCTGAATCAAGGTCATTAGATAATCTATCCTGTGACTGTAACGCATTAAGCCTCCTTATTCATTGGAGTGTTTTATAGCCTTTGATTAAATCTATCAAGTCAAGTCCCCATACCATCCAATTTTTCAATTACGTTCAACATTTTTCACCAATAGTACCCAATTCACCTGCAAACCAGCACTTATTATCCCATCAATCCAAAAATTGACTCCTGACTCGTTCCTCTAATCAGAGATAATACAGGAAAGACAGAACATTATGACATTGGCAGCAATGCCTTTGAAATATGAAAAATAAAAATTAACTCAATATCCTTCAAAAATCTACTCCTGATCTGCCCCTCTTTCCCTATCTGCATTTATTTGTTTCCTTTTCACATCAACATTTTGCTTCATCAAATTCTCATTTTCCACCATCTTTCTCAACTATTCACTGTCTTTACTCATAGACTAATTACTCAATTTCAGGACAGTTAGTAAATTCCTCCACGAGAAAGAATTTGTCTACATCTTCAGGTCACAGGGATTCCATTCCATTCCATTTCCCAGTTTATGACTTGAAATGAGCCATAATTTTTCCAATTTTGGCATTATGCTCAACACTGCTGTATTCCATGACAAAAGGCCACATGTAAGCAACATTGTGCAATCTAGCCTTGGTTAACTTCCTGTGAAACCATGTCTTTATTAGTTCTACATTTGGTTACTTTGCTCCTTCTTAATTTCCAATGCTCTATATTCGAACCACTGCACATTTCATCCTGCTCTGTGTCAAGTCTGGTTCAGCCATTATTCGTGACCCTACTGACTACATGATCGATCAATACCTCACATTTGAAAATAGCATCCTAATTGTATTAAAATCTTACCCAAGCCTGTTACAGAAACTTCTTTATGTTTAAAAAAACCCCCTCTCTTTATCAGATTCTATCGTTTTGAATAACTCCCCAACTTTTGTTCCATCAGTTATAGCTGTGCTTTAAGTTATCCAAGTGAAATGCTGTTGAAGTTTCTCCATGTTCTGTCCCCTTTACTTCTTATAACAATCTCCTTAAAATATACCTATTAGACTACATTTCGATTACACTTCTTAATCCCTGTCACTGCTTTGGCTTTATTGACACAGATATATAAAATACACAGATATAGTTATAGAAACAGGCCCTTCAGCCCATCTAGTCCATGCTGAAATATAGATCTGTCGAGTCCCATCAACCTGCACCTGGAACACAGCCCTCCATATCCCTCTCAGCCATGCACCTACCCAAATTTCTTTTAAGTGTTGTTATTGAACCCTATCTACCACTTCCGCTGGTAGCTCATTCCACACTCTCATCACTGAGTGAAGACATTCTCCCACCTGTACCCTTTAAACATATAACCCTTTCAACCTTAACCCAAGACCTGCAGTTCTAGTCTCACCCAAACTCAGTGCAAAAAGCCTACATGTATTTACACTGTCTATACCCCTCACTATTAAGTTTGTCCTTTTATACCTTTTTAACTACTTCCATGAAACTTCAGCTAATTGGGACAACCACTTAAATGGGCCAAAATGTACTAGTCCTGACGTATTCTGATTAACCGAAACAACAGTACCTGAGTTCTTTAGAATACCTTCCAATAACTTACTCAGTACTGATGTCAGGCTCATAAACAAGAGAAAATCTGCAGATGCTGGAAGTCAAGGTAATACACACAAAATGCTAGAACTCAGCAGGCCAGGGGCATCTATGGAAAAGGGTAAACAGTCGACGTTTCGGGCCGAGACACTTCATCCGGACCCACCGCCTTATAGTTTCCTTTCTTATTCTTAGAGCCTTCCTTAAACAACATAACAACATTAGTTATCCTTCAATCCTCCAGCACCTCACCCGAGGATTAAAGATGTTTTAAATACCTCTGCTAGGGCCACTTGCAATTTCTGGACTAGTCTCTCACTGGGCTTGAGGGAACACCTTGACAGGTCCTGAGGATTTATCCACCTGAATTTGCGGCTAGACAGTTTAACGCCTTCTCGTCTGCAATCTATATATGGTCCACAACTTCACTGCTGCATTGCCTCACTCTGCGCCAGTCTCCCGATGAACAATGGGATGCTTTTGTACCTAAAAGTTGCTATCCTTATAAGTTCAGGTTGCTAGCTGCAGACTTAATAAGTTACTTACCAAGCAACTTTGCAATTATGTACAAAGCCTGTCCCCACAAGAAAAGATTTCCATCACGCCCAGAGCTGCTAGGAAAACGCTTTTGACTGCCAGGTGATTCTCTTTCTAATTCAATAAAGTCAGCTGGCACATAATAGTACTTCGGTACGAGAGCAAACCCTATACAAATAAAGAACACGTATTAAAGGTTAGCACTTCTGAATAATCTGAAGAAATTTAAAGTTAGAATGGAAATAGGTAAGCTAGCTTTGAAGAACCTGCCATGTGAGAGTGTGATGGCAAAATTTAAACTGATTTCCATATTTATTTTGTCATTCTTCCTGCAATTACCTCTGCTAACAAGATTGATGCAAATTGTACTGAATTTACAATTATAGTTTCAAAATAGAGTGACACTGAAAACTATTATAATTTAGAATTCTAAATGCTGTTTTCTCCTTAAAATTTTTTGTTAGGTTCAATACTGTTACCCAATCTCATTCAACAAGTAGTACTGCTGTCTGAGAAAGATGTCAAAGTTTTACAATATTTCTTAAAGTCATTGACACTGAGAAACACTTAATTAATTTCATAGATCCTATGATAGGTTTCATCTGGAT
Organism: Hemitrygon akajei; assembly: GCF_048418815.1. Lineage (NCBI taxonomy): Eukaryota > Metazoa > Chordata > Chondrichthyes > Myliobatiformes > Dasyatidae > Hemitrygon > Hemitrygon akajei. The sequence continues at coordinate 48,810,861 of NC_133140.1, forward strand.
CATAACACAAGACACAGTCCAGGGTAAACGTCTGGGAATCTCTGCACGCTTTTGCTTTGCCACTACACTAGTCTATGGGGAATACAGTAACAGAATCCAGCTGGGAAATCACTGAATGGGCTTGGCCAATTAAGTTTGGAAATCCCAGCAAAACCTGAGCTAGGAAAGAGAGTGAGTTAATCACGGTTTGCCAACTTGTCTGGCAAATAATCAAGCAATGCTCATATTTAAAGTCTTTATTAGGTACTTTGAAACACATATTGAACAGAACCATGGTAGTGTGCAACAAAAATGCAATATAACTACAAGCCGATGATATCAGATCATCATTCAAACCAAAGAATCCGGATCATGTTTGTGAAAGTCCTTGGAAACCAAAGTCTGAATTATAGCTGGAAATTTACTCAGTGCCTTGTGTTAATTCATTTCAGTTCTTCTTAATTTAAAATCAAAACATATTATGTTTTGGGAAGGCTAAGGCTGTAAGACATAGTGAATCAGGCTCCAGATTCTTAGTTTAAAAGACTGAACTATCTGAAACTGTCCTAAAGCAGTTTTGTTTAAACACTTCCATACTACCACACATTATGAACATTAAAAGAGATTGTTGACAGTTACATAGATTAAAATAGGTACAATTTTATTGTTTGAAACACCAGCATAGTGATTATTTAATTATCGCAAATTCAGTGTGTTATATAAAGAATGTGTTGCAAGCATCTACAATATTAATAATTATGTGAATTATATTAGTAGCATACATGACTAAACTCTACATTAAAATAAACAATTTTTTCACCTCAAAACTGGTGCAAAACTCATGACTTATCTTTTTCAACAACTATCTTTGTAACAAAATTTATATATCTGTGCAGAAGAATTATCAATGCTTTTGTAAGCGACAATGGAACAAGTGTTCTCTCAAAATACAGTTTAAAAACCTTTTGTTACATAATGCAGGTGATGACCTCATCAATCATCAGCAGAGAAAACAAGGAGATTCCTTCTCCATGGATTCAAGTAATTGAATGAAATCTACAAAATATTCACACCTATCAAATGTAATCCCCCTAGAAATGCATTTCACATTTTTACTTCACTTTGAGATTGATTTTATTACAGTGTCTTACAGCAGATAGAATTTTATATGGTTCCCTGCTGACAGCATGACATGCAAAATCTGTTCAGACAGCCGTGTTTAAAAAAAAGTTGAATACAGGTGGTTAGGTAGAAGTCTGTATGATTAACTATCCAAGTCAAGGCATAATGGTAAGACCATAGCAGCATTATAAGATGACAGTTATGCTACTGCAAATTCTGGATTATATGTTTTCCAAAGAATTATGAATCATTTGCAAGAATAAACTGCATATACTTAAGAATATTGACACAAGAGAATACAGAGGTTGGAATCTGGATTGGACACAAAACACTGCAGCTGTTGGAATCTGGATTAGACACAAAACACTGCAGATACTGGAACCTGGATCACAAACAATGTGCTGAGGAATTCAGCAGGTCATACTGCACCTTTGGGAGCAAATTATAATATTTTGGGTCAACAAGTTCTTTCCTACTACAGATGCTGCATGACCTGCTGAGCTTCTACAGCACATTGTTACGTAAGAATGCTGGTTGGTGTGAAACAACACAAACATAAAGAGGGACATCAAAAATTGGATCTTTTTAACTGTGAGGAAATACTTAAAATTGCAAAAGGATCAGACACATAAGTTATGAAAATTCATAGCCTCTGCTGATACATAGTTTTGAGTGGAATGATTTAGACGTTGAATGCCTGGCCCTCATTCTGACACAAGGTCAAATGGTATTATACTCTCCAGCCAAGATTCTACCCTACAAAAATGCTTAGGCCTGTAATGTGAGATACAATCTGTTGTTTGGACCATCTAAATGCTGGCTCATATAGACTGGAAAGGCAGGATATTGAGAGTTGGGCAAGGTTGGATTGCTCTGGGAGCCGAGCCGATTTGGAGAGGTTGCTCTTCGGCAGCGAAATCTAGGCCTGAAGCAAATTGCCGGGCGGCATATCTAGGCCCAGGATAATTCTACGCGGCATGGCCCCCAGGCTCCAGTGTGAGGTGCGATCCGCTGTTCAGAGAATTTAAACACCAGCTCAGATAGACTTTTTTTTACAAAATATCTTTATTAAAAATTCAGTGCTACAATATGCCCAAATAGGCTGGGGGCTCCTCTCTCCGCGATGCTAAGGCAGTGAGTCAGCCCCCGGCTGCTGTACTTTGTGTCCGTGAACTTAGTGGTGATTTGTCCCGCTAATCTGATGAACTGAATACTGAGGCTTTGGGCCTACTCTAGATTGTTCCAGGGATTAGGCTCTAAGGACTCAATTTGGTTCAGAATGCTGTTGCTATTGCTTGCATGATTTGATTTCTCTCTTTCTCTGTGCGCATTGGGGGTTGGTCTTTATTGTTTTTAATTGGGTTCTTTCAGGTTCCATGCTTTGCCACTGTAAGCAAACAAATCTCATGTGAGTATAAACATTCTTTGATTATAAATGTAATTTGAACTTTGAGCTATCTTATGCTTCAAAGGGATAACTTCTCATTCTTCCAAATATGGACTTATCTTCCCTCATAAGACAACCTGTTCATCTCAGGAATCTATGTACTTTCCCTCTACTCTCCCTTTAGGTAAGGATATGAAAACTTTATCCTGTACTCTAGAACTAGTCTTTTCATTGTTAAGTTTTGTAACTCCAGAAACTAATTGAAAGAAAAACACAGGAGCCCAGGAAACTTGTCTACTTAGTTTTTCTTTAGTGAAACACTCACATATGACATGATGGTGTTATGATGTATACCATTCACAGACTTTTACATATAACCATAACAAATTATGCAAACAAATAAAGGATGCTTAATCAAACAATATATTTACAATATTACTGAAATATTAAGTGCACAACACTCCTCCCTGTAAAGCTATAAACTCCCAACACAATATAGAATACATTGTAACTCAAATAAAGTACATTATCATATTGCTCTGTCTTATATACACATTATACTATAGAATACAACTACTAAATACACATCCACAGAATAGTAAATTTTTAATTGTCCTATTCAGGCCTAAAGATTTAATTGCTGTGGAGGACGATTTCTTACTCTTGTGAGATGACATCTTTCCCGTCAAGAGGGGGCCACTCTGCTTGGTAGGTGAGACTTGGGGTAGTGAAACAATCCAGAGTTCTGGGACCTTCTTTGTGGTGGTTGTAGGAGTTGATTCTGGGACTGCAAGGAGTTGGTCTGATAGTTCTGTAAACATTTCTTCTCCAACAATTGCACATGCTCTCCTCAACTGATTGATGTGTCATCTCCAGATGACATTAGATGCAATCCCCACTGTGTAGGAGAGTGGTCCAGTTCTGTCTTTAATATTTCTAAGTATCCACTTTTGATCACCTCAGTAGTCCCTCGACAGAACTGCTTGTCCAGGAGTGAAACATCGAACCTCCTTGTTTGAGAAGCCCTCAATTTGTCTCAGCTACTTGTCCCGCGTAATCCTTCTGAGATTGGGTTTGAGAAGATCCAAGGATGAGTGCAAGAGGTGACGGAGGAGCAGCATTGCTGGTGAATTGTTGGTTGTTTAGTGTGTTGCACTGTGATAGGAAAGGGTAATTTGATCGAAAATTTCAAAACATCAAATGAATTGATAAGATACGTAGAGGGAAACTCTTTCAGTTGAATGGAGAGGCTGTGACTGGAGGGATTTCCTAACAATTAAAACTAGACCTTGAGGGGCGAAGCTTAGAATCAATTCACTCGTGCATCCGGATCCTCGATTTCCTCACTAGCATTTCCCAGTAACCAGTTTGAACTGGCATTATCTCATGCTCTTGCTATTTATTGCTCATTTACTATTATTTCTTTTTTTTCATTTTGTACTTGCACAACTTGTTGTTTTTATACAATGCACAACTCTTAACCCCACATAAGGCAACTGGCATCAAGGGCAAGTTCATCTTGGTGCCGGTAAAAAATGGGGTAACTGGAATTTCTGCACCACATTCCAGCCATTTTGGGTGGCCACGTAGACCTGAAACGGGGTGTGGTCTTTTCTGGTATCCCTTTAGATAATCTCTGCTATAATAGAGTGACTTTTGATTTGCATTAGTGAAAGCATGTCAAGAAGAGTATGCCCTTTTGTAAATTTTTCACATATTTCCTTTTCCAAAGGTAAACAGGTCAATCTATTTACATTTCTTTACTTAGTCATCCTCTTGAATTGTAATTGTGTCCTCCAAAAAACAGAGTCCATCTCTGCATTCGTGCTGCTGCTGTTAGTGGAACATCTTTCTACGGATGGAAAATGGATATTGGTGGTTGATGATCAGTAACGAGACCAACCTCTTTCTTGTACAAGTACTGGTTGAGATGTTTTACACTCCAAACCAGACTCAAGGCCTCTCTGCCAATCTGTTTCTAATTTTTGTCTGCAGTGGATGCAATGTCTACGGGGTATTCACTTCTATGACACATATGACTGCACCTGTACCTTCTCAGGTACAGTGTCTGACATCACTATTTTCCTTCTCTACACTGCTTTGTCCATTGCGATTTCTTCCCAATCTGTAATAATGAGTTCCAGGTGTAGAGCACAGTAGCCAGATTTGGAAGGAACCTGTTATAATAAATGACAAATCCTATAAAGGACTGCAATTGTAACATGTCCTTTGGTCTTGGAGTATCTACAATGTTTGAATTTTCTAAGCACACTTGCATAATCCTTGTGTATCAATGATGTGACCACAGTAAGTAATGCTTGGTTTAAAGATTTCACACTTGTCCTGTGATGCTCTAAGCCCATAATCTTCTAATCTTTTTAACTGTATTGAGATTTTGGAAAAGTTCCTTGTCATCCTCACCAGTACCAATGATGTCAACCAGGTAACAATGAGTGCTTGGGCAGCCTTGCAGCACTTAGCTGATAGCTTTCTGCCAGATGCTACTCCAAAAATAAGCCTACTGTAGTGACAAGGTCCTTTGTAGTGTTTATGGTGAGAAATACATTAGACTCTTCTTTCATCTGTAGGTAGACAACAGCTAAGTCCACTTTGCTGAAGTGCCTTCCTACAGAAAGGTTTGCAAAGATATCCTCTATCCTCAGCAGAGGGTATTGATCTACTTTCAGTACTGGGTTGATGGTGACCTTAAAACCACCACAGATCCTGACAGACCTATCCATCCATATAGGCTACTGGGACGACTGGCATTGCCCATAGGCTTTACTCAACCCTGGAAAGAATTCCTTATGATTTTGCTTGCTGGTTACTCTATCACAGATGGTATAATGAACCCAAAGGGCTTTGTAAAACTTGGGCGTGGTACTTACATTTAACCCAATTTTACTCTTGATATGTTTGGGTTTTCCAGTGCCATCCCTGAACACTGCTGTGGTATCATCCAGTACCTTTCTTAATTCACTTTCAGTTGACTCTTTTGCAGGGGACGTGGCATGCAAATAATGGATGATCTCCAATCAAGTTTTAGTTGTCTCAGCCGATCAAGGCTCCACAATGCTAGCCCTTCTATTTTTTTTCAACCACATCAAGCCCAATGTGGCTTGTTGCTTGTAGTATTTCACTGCTACAAATTTCATTCCCATACTTTTTTACAGTATATATTATTAGTTGGTTTCAGTTCAGTATCTTTGAAATGCTGTTCAAACTCATTTTGTGGAATGTCTGAAATAGCCGAGCCAGTGTCCGATTGCATTTTACTTAATTTGCCATTCACTTCTGGTGTAAGCCATATTGCTTGTCTCGTTCGTTTTCACACTGTAAATCTCAAGGCTATTCAATCCTGTATCACTCTCATTATTATCAGATTTTTCATCATGAGCATCAGATTAGTGCTTTCTGAAACTGCAACTTAACTTTTTAACTTTTTCTTTTTCCTGTGCTGTACATTTGTTTTGTGTCTGCCCGACAGGCTTTTTGTATGTGTTTTACTTTGTTGCATTTCTGCGAGGTTTGCCTTTAAACCTGCACTGGCCTGATGTATGTGAATCCCTGCCACAATGGAAATACAATTATTTTGTCCAGGCAGGTTTCCAGTTAGACATTGCATGTTTTTGCGCACACTTTCATCCCTGACAGCAACTCAGTTGCGTCTCTGGCTGCTGTTTCCATTAATACAGCAATCTTCAACTGTTCTTTTAAATGTGAGTTATGCTTCAGTGAGGAGCCACTTTTGAATGCTTTGTTGTAAGATTCTACAAACGAAACTACTCATATTTTTCAATGCACTATTAAGCCCATCACTAAACTGACAAAGCTCTGTCAATTTCTTCTATTCAGCCACGTACACTGAAATACACTCCCTTTCCTTTTGATCCCTAAAGAGTTCTGCAATCAACAATGATTTCAGTTCTAAACATTCCTGAGTTACGTTCACAGTATCAGCAAAGGTAATTTTGGATGGTTTGCTTGGAGCAGTTAATCCTCAAAGCAAACTGTATGATTTTCCAACTACTGCACTCAGCAAAATTGGCATTCATTTTCCTATCGGCTACTCCATTTGCTTTGAAATACTGCTCAATTACTTCAATATACATCACCCAGTTATCTGTTGTGTAATTGAACATGTCTTTTATTTTGATTTTCGCCACCCGCTTCTGCCTTTTATTTATTATCACCCAGAACTCATTGTTTATGAACCTGCGAATTTTGTCCATGTTCTGCCTTTTTTTTAAATTCGAACATCTCTATCCCTTTCCAAAAATAAACATGGTGTTTTTTTTAAAAACTTGAATGCCTCTCTCCCCTTCTGAAGAAAAATGTGTTGCACTTCAATAGGTAGGTAGTCTTGGGGTCATTTTAAAACATCTCCAACGTCACTGTGATATATATTGTAATCCCAGAAACTAACTGAAAGAAAAACATAGAAGGCCTGGAAACTTGTCTGCTTAGTTTTTTTTTAGTGAGGTGCTCACACATGACATGGTAGCATAATGACGTATGCTACTTATGCACTTTTATACATAACACATAATGAATTATGTAAACAAAGAATGAATTGACTTTATTACTTACATCCTTCACATACATGAAGAGTAAAAACCTTTACTTTACACCTCTGTCTAAATGTGTAATGTGCAATTTACAGTAATTTGTAATAAGTAGTATGTACAACAGGACAGTCAATATAACATAGAAATACAACTGTATCAGCACGAATTAATCAGTCTGATGGCCTGGTGGAAGAAGCTGTCCCAGAGCTTGTTGGTTCTGGCTTTTATGCTGCAGTACAGTTTCCCAGATGGTAGCAGCTGGACCAGTTTGTGGTCGGGGTGACTCAGGTCCCCAATGATCCATCAGGCCCTTTTTACACACCTGTCTCTGTAAATGTCCTGAATAGTGGGAAGTTCACATCTACAGATGTGCTGGGCTATCCAGACTACTCTTTGCGGAGTCCTGCGATTGAGTTAAGTACAGTTCCCATACCAAGCAGTGATGCAGCCAGGCAGGGTGCTCTTAATTGTGCCCCTATAGAACGTTCTTAGGATTTGGGGACCCATACCAAACTTCTTCAACCATCGGAGCTGAAAGAGGCACTGTTGTGCTTTTTTCACGACAAAGCTGGTGTGTACAGACCACGTGACATCCTCAGTGATGTGTATGCCGAGAAACTTAAAGCTGTTCACCCTCTCAACCCCAGATCTATTGATGTCAATAGGGGTCAGCCTGTCTCCATTCCTCCTGCAATCCACAAGCAGCTCCTTTGTTTTTGCGACATTGAGGGAGAGGTTGTTTACTTGACACCACTGTGTCAGGGTAATGACTTCTACAGGCTGCCTTGTTATTATTTCAGATTAGGTCAATCAATGTGATATTGTCAGCAAATTTAATTAGCAGATTGGAGATGTGGGTGGCAACACAGTCATGGGTATACAGACAGTAAAGGAGGGGCCTAAGAACACAGCCCTAAGGGGTACCTGGGTTGAGGGGCAGACAGGAAGTCCAGGATCCAGCTACACAAGGCAGGGTGAAGGCCAAGGTCTGTGAGCTTCTTGTCAAGTCTGGAGGGTACTATGGTGTTGAATGCTGAACTCTAATCCAAGAACAGCATTCTCATATAAGCGTCCTTCTTCGCCAGGTGCATAAGGACAGTGTGTAGAGCTGTGGCTATTGAATCATATGTTGATCGGTTGTATCGGTAGGCGAATTGCAGTGGGTCCAGTGTGAGAGGTAGCATACTGCAGATGCAATCCTTGACCAGCCTCTCAAAGCATTTGCTTATTATGAAGGTGAGTGTAACAGGACACCAGTTTATTCAGACATGTTACCCTGGTCTTTTTAGGTACAGGGACAATGTTCTCAATGCAAAAATAAAACAATATATTTACAATATTACTCAAATATTACTGAAATATTAAACACCTTACATCCATGGCCTTATAAGGACAAATGGCTCAAGATTGTTCTACTCCAATTCCAGTGCTTAGGACGCCATGTTTCCCACATTGTTTATGGTATCTATATGCTAACTTTCAGTGATTCATTCACAAGGACACACAGATTCCTCCGAATATTAATATTTCCTTGTCGCTCAGTATCTAAAATACATGGTGGTTTTCTATTTTTCCTACCAAAATGCTATGTGATATACAGTGTTCCACATCCTTTTCTCAATGCATCTCATCTCTGGTCCTTTATAACCATGAGGCGTTTGCTTAAGAATATACTTTCCCTCTAAACTTTATACAATTATCAAATTCCCCCTCTTTTAAATAAGTGATATACATTATAAGTATATACCTGAGGTTCAAACACTACTCCCTGCAACATTCAACTAGTTAGTGTAGTTGCTACAATCTGGCCATTAATCAGTACTAAATGATAGTGATAAACACAAGGGATTCTGCAGATGCTGGAAATCCAGAGTAGTACACACAAAATGGTGAAGGGACTCAGCAGATCAGGCAGGCATCTGGAGAGGGATAAACAGCCAAAGTTTTAAACCGAGGTGCTTCATCAGGACTGGAAAGGAGTGGGAAGAAGTGTTGATAATATGTTACTGAAATCCCATTCCTAATTTTGAGCAATAACCTCTCTACTCATACCTTACTGCATATTTTTCACTACCATTTCCCTTTCTGCATGCTTCTGGTGATAAAAGATTTGTCAAACATAATTTTACTTTCAGGATTCTGTTTAATTTATCCAGTCTTATTGTGATTTTATAAATACCATCATGCCATGCCCTAATAATAGGTTGTAGCATTTTCCCTATGACAGATGTCAGGCTAATAGGCTTATGATTCACTGTTTTCTCTCTTCCCCTCCTTTCATCCTTGTGAACCTAACAGAGGTTCAATGTAGCACCTCTTTCATATCATCCTTTTACATCATCCAGCAATTTCAACATTCCTTTCAAATGAAGCAGCTATTCATGTGCTCTTCTTCCAGTCTAGTGTACTGCATTAGGTTCTAACAATATGGTCTCCACATTGGAGAAACTAAATGCAGATTGGATTGCAATTTTGCACAATACTTTTGCTCAGTTCACAAGGGTGATCCTAGCTATGAAATTAGTTAGTGCCATATACACCAGGTTTGACGAAATTTGTTGCTTACGTGAAGCTCAGAGAATAAATAGCGTACATGGTAGTAATAAAAACAGCTGCTGAGCTGACCTATAACAGTGGCGTCCTCAGTGAATGGGAACAGTGAATTGATATTGTAAATGGCTACACAGTCATGGGTGTCGATGGAGCAGAGCAGGGGACTGAGCATACAATCTGGGAGCACCTGCATTAAAAATCACTGAGGATGAAATGTTAATAGCTAATCCTAAGCAACAGAAATTCCAGAAGCCAGTAATATATGAGGTCCCAAGGAACCGGCTGCAAAAGCTTAATGATATGCATATTAGGTATTATGGTGCAGAAGGCTGAGCTGTAATTAATGCAAAATATATTGGCATAAGTATTCTGATTATCAAGGTGATGGTAGTGCAAGAAGAATGGTGTGCTCAAGAAAATCATTTTCCTGTATTCTGATTGCAGCGGATTAAAGTACAAGATGACATTTTACTTTTGTAAGGGACTGGGATGATGGAAGTTTCTTTGAAGCAGATGGAGACAACAGACAGTTAGAGTGAGAGGTTGAAGATGTTGGTGAGTACAGAGGCTAGTTGATTAGCACACGATTTCACAACCCAACCAGCGGCTCCATATGTGCCAGCTGCTTTCTGAGATTTAAATGAAAGATGAGGAAACCCTCAGGCTAATGTGCAGTGTCTACTGCATAACAGAGAAAGAAGCCATTACCAATCTCCCTTTGAAGTAGCAGACTTGCTCGGATTTCTTCAAGGACTGAATGTTAGTAGAAGTAGGCTGGTGAGGGGAGCCAAAATCCCCACATGGAGACTCCCCATCCTGCCATGATTCCGAAGCTTGTTTATACTCACAGCTGTTTAGGGAGAATTTACTGCGATAGATATAGGTAATGCAGATATTTCCTTTGCATCAGCAATAGCTGGCAGAAAACTTTCAGCACCAAATGACTTCCTCAAACTGGATCTGATTGATATTAGAGAAAATCCATCCTAGGAGGGTGCTTTTAAGAGAAGCTGCATGCAAAATGTCACTACTCTAATGTTATTTTTCTTTAATAAACACAGCAATGATAAATATAGATCCCATGCTTCTATTTGCCTGCCACATAAATTTTCCCTCCCACTCAGTCTTGGTCTCTCAATGCTTGGCATTTTATGCTCTTCCAAAACAATATAACACAAGCCCTAGGAACAACTTCTGATCTCCTGATGACAACCTTCAAGACTGCACAATGAAATCAACAATTTCAGATAACTAACCTTTTCAGTATCTGTTCTTGTAGATCACCTATCTGTAGCATTAACTGCTTTTCTTTCAATGCAGATGCTGACTGCAAGGCTGAGTATTTCCAGAATCCTATTTCAGATTTCCTGCAACTGCAGTGACTTATAAAATCATTTTTTCCTCCCTCTTCTGTTCTCATTGATTAATCTCTGTAAAAGTCTCCTCCTTCAGGCCAAATGCAATGGACATGCCTTGATGCCTTCTCTCTGCTGGCAATCCACAATTCGGTACTTCCATCATTTTCTCTTTTAATTTCACATTTCCAGCTTTTTGCTTTTAGCTTACTTTCACATGTGCTACTTTTGCTCACTCTATTTCTGAATAGAAAATATAGTGAAAAAGCTAGTAATATTTAGTTTACAAATTCATTAGTCTTTCGTTTAATGAGGGATGGACAGCCCTTCTTGTGGCAAGTAGGGTAAAGGAAAATCCCAAGGCATTCTTCAATTATGTGAAGAACAAAAGGATAACAGGAGTGAAGGTAGGACTGATTAGAGTTGAAGTTGGGAAGATATGCCTGGAGGCTGTGGAAGTGAGCGAGGTCCTCAATGAATACTTCTCTTTGGTATTCACCAATGAGAGGGAACTTGATGACTGTGAGGACAATATGAGTGAGGTTGAAGTTCATTAGGATGGATAAGTCCCCGGGGCCTGATGGAATATTCCCCAGGCTGCTCCACAAGGTGAGTAAAGAGATTGCTGAGCCTCTGGCTAGGATCTTTATGTCCTTGTTGTCCACAAGAATGGTACCGGTAGATTAGAGGGAGGCGAATGTTGTCCCCTTGTTCAAAAAAGGTAGTAGGGATAGTCCGGGTAATTATAGACCAGTGAGCCTTACGTCTGTGGTGGGAAAGCTGTTGGAAAAGATTCTTAGAGATAGGATTTATGGGCATTTACAGAATCATGGTCTGATCAGGGACAGTCAGCATGGCTTTGTGAAGGGCAGATCATGTCTAACAAGCCTGTTAGAGTTCTTTGAGGAGGTGACCAGGCATATAGATGAGGGTAGTGCAGTGGATGTGATCTACATGGATTTTAGTAAGGCATTTGATAAGGGTCCACATGGTAGGCTTATTCAGAAAGTCAGAAGGCATGGGATCCAGTGAAGTTTGGCCAGGTGGATTCAGAACTGGCTTGCCTGCAAAAAGCAGAGGGTCATGGTGGAGGGAGTACATTCGGATTGGAGGGTTGTGACTAGTGGTGTCCCACAAGGACTGGTTCTGGGACCCCTACTTTTCGTGATTTTTATTAATGACCTGAATGTGGGGGTAGAAGGGTGAGATGGCAAGTTTGCAGATAACACAAAGGTTGGTGGTGTTGTGGATAGTGTAGAGGCTTGTCGAAGATTGCAAAGAGATATTGATAGGATGCAGGAGTGGGCTGAGAAGTGGCAGATGGAGTTCAACCCGGAGAAGCGTGAGGTGGTACACTTTGGAAGGACAAACTCCAAGGCAGAGTACAAAGTAAATGGCAGGATACTTAGTAGTGTGGAGAAGCAGAGGGATCTGGGGGGTACATGTCCACAGATCCCTGAAAGTTGTCTTGCAGGTAGATAGGGTAGTTAAGAAAGCTTATGGGGTGTTAGCTTTCATAAGTCGAGGGACAGAGTTTAAGAGTTGCGAGGTAATGATGCAGCTCTATAAAACTCTGGTTAGGTCACACTTGGAGTACTGTGTTCAGTTTTGGTCGCCTCACTATAGGAAAGATGTGGAAGCATTGGAAAGGGTACAGAGGAGATTTACCAGGATGCTGCCTGGTTTAGAGAGTATGGATTATGATCAGAGATTAAGGGAGATAGGGCTTTACTCTTTGGAGAGAAGGAGGATGAGAGGAGACATGATAGAGGTATACAAGATATTAAGAGGATAGAGTGGACAGCCAGCACCTCTTCCCCAGGGCACCACTGCTCAGTACGAGAGGACATGGCTTTAAGGTAATTTGCTGTAATTTGTATGTTCTCAAGTTGCTCTGCGCAACTCTCAAATGTTTCTTTAACAATACCTCTTTTGAGACTGACCAGTGAGAAAGACAAAGGCAATGTGGAAAATTGCCCAGGTATGTTCTGTACACAAGAAACAGGACAAGTCTAACCCAGCCAATTACTGCCCTGTCAGCCTACTCTCAATCATCAGCAAATTAATGGAAGGGGTCATCAACGGTGCTATCATGCAACACCTACTCGGCAATAACCTGGGTTCTATCAAGGCCACTCTGCTTCTGACCTCATCACCTCCTTGGTCCAAACATGGACCAAAGAGCTAAGTACCAGAGGTGAGAGTGATACCCTTGACATCGAGGCGGCATTTGATCAAGTATGTCATCAAGGTGCCCTGGCTAAAATGGAGTCAATGGGAATTAGGGGGAGAACCACCGCTGGTTGGAATCATACCTGACATAAAGGAAGATGGTTGTGGTGGTTGGAGGTCAACCATCTTATTCACAGAACATCACTGCAGGGGTTCCTCAAGGAAATATCCTAGGGCCAACCATCTTTAGCTGCTTCATCAATGAACTTCCTTCCGTCATAAGATCAGAAGTTGGGATGTTCGCAGATGACTGCACAATGTTCTGCACCATTCATGACTCCTCAGATAGTGAAGCAGTCCATACCCAAATGTAGCAGGACCTGGACAATATAAGAGGAATAGATCGAGTGGACAGCCAGCGCCTCTTCCCCAGAGCTCAATACAAGAGGACATGGCTTTAAGGTAAGGGGTGGGAAGTTCAAGGGGGATATTAGAGGAAGGTTTTTCACTCAGAGAGTGGTTGGTGCGTGGAGTACACTACCTGAGTCAGTGGTGGAGGCAGATACACTAGTGAAGTTTAAGAGACTACTAGACAGGTATATGGAGGAATTTAAGGTGGGGGGATATATGGGAGGCAGGGCTTAAGGGTCGGCACAACATATGGGCCGAAGGGCCTGTACTGTACTGTAATATTCTATGTTCTATAAAATCATAATTTTTAACCTTGTGCCCAAATCTACCCTAGCCAATTTTCTCCCTTACACTTACAGAGCTGGCTTTGTTCAGATTTTAGTTGTGAATGTAACAATATCTCTTTCAAACACTTGTATAAAATTCAATGCATTTTTCTACCTTGACACATTTTCAGTGAGGTTTCATTAATCTTGATTTACTGAATATGAGCAAGCTCCCTAGTTTGTCTCATTACATACAAATGCAAAGAACTATGTTCACAGTTCTACACACCCTAATTTCTTGTGCATTTAACCTCTCTCTTTGAAAAGCTATATACCTAAATTGCGTGTTTAGTTCACAACAATGTCATTATGTACCTTTCTATGTGATGGCTACGATTCTTAAAACTATTATTTTTTGTGTTATTAATTAATCTATTTTGTTGCTTTGCACAGATATACTGCCTTTAGATTTAATTGAATTCTATTTTTCCTGGAATTTCACTGTTTGAAGCTCACTAGCCTGTAACCATGGCTCTGTAATCAAATTTATATTAATGCATTCATTTTTTTTGCAAATGCTTTGTATATTCACACACAACAACTTGAAGTTTAATGCTTTCTGCTTTTTCCTGATGCCATATTAGTTACTGATAAACTGTCACTTGTTGACCTTCTCTGCTTATTTTTATTACCCCAAACCTTATTCTGTTGTAAGCTTTTAACATTTCTCTTACTTATTTTAAATTTATTCTTTCTTGATTCATATCCTCAAATAATTCTCATTATTTCAAAGCCCTGTATAACACTCTAGGTACTCAATTTACAAGGACCCTGATTCAAACCCATCTGAAAAGAACAGCGCAAGTTGGCGCAAGTACCCTATGAATCAAAACTCTCCTATCCACATCATTCTGAGCTAGGTATTCAATTTTATAAAAGTTCTTTTCCGTTGAACATCCAAGTTCAAAGTAAATAGAAGAACCATAATAGAATCAATGAAAGACCGCACCCAACGGGATGGACAAGCAACCAATGTGCAAACAACAACAAATTGTGCAAATCCAAAAAAAAGTAACAATGATAATTAAATTAGCAAAAAATATCGAGAACATGAGATGAAGTGAGCGATAGATTGTTGGAACAATTTCAGTTATAGGGTCAGTGAAGTTATCCACTCTGATACAAGAGGGATAATAATTGCTCCCGAACCCGGTGGTGTGCGTCCTGAGGTTCCTGTAGCTCCTTCCTGGTGGCAGCAGTGGGAAGGGAGCTTGGCCTACAAGGTGAGGTTCTTGATGATTGGTGCTACTTTCCTGAGACAGTACTCCATGTAGATGTGCTCAGTGATGGGGAGGGCTGTATACAGCACTTTTTGTAGGTTTTTCCATACAAGGGTATTGGTGTTTACATACCAGGCCGTGAAGCAGCTAGTGAACATAGTCCCCACTGCATATCTATAGAAGTTGTTTCTGAAGTTTTAAATGACATGCTGAATCTATGCAAACATTTAAGAAAGTAGAGACAGCGTGTGCTTTCTTCGTAATGATACTTGCGTGCTGGATCCAGGACAGATCCTCTGAAATGATAACACCTGAGGAATTTAAAGGCGGCACGGTATACAGTAGCATAACACTTTACAATACCAATGATCTGGATAATTTCCTTCCGCTGCCTGTAAGGAGTATGTTCTCCTCGTGACCGCATGGGTTCGCTCCAGGTGCTCAAGTTTCCTCCCACAGTCCAAAGACATACTGATTGGTAGGTTAATTGTTGCGTAATTAGGCTAGGATTAAAAATGGGGATTGCAGTGCTGTAACTCAATAAATAAATAAACTCATTGACCCTCTCCACCTCTGATCCCCCGATGAGGACTGGCTCATGGACCTCTGATTTCTTCCTCCTTAAGTCAATAATCAACTCCTTGGTCTTGCTGACATTGAGTGAAATGTTGTGGCACCACTTAACCAGATTTTTAACCTCCTTCCTATATGCTGATTCATCACCATTTTTGGTTCAGCCAATGACTGTGGTGTCATCAGCAAACTTACAAATGGTATTGGAGCTGTGGTTAGCCTCACAGTCATAAGTATAAAAAGAGTAGAACAGGAGGCTGAGCCACAGCCTTGTGGTGCATCTGTGCTGATAGTGATTGTGGTGATGCCATTGCCAATCCATACTGACTGGGTCCTGCAAGTGTGGAAATACATAGAAGAATAGATAGATAGATAGATAGATAGATAGATACTTTATTCATCCCCATGGGGAAATTCAACTTTTTTTCCAATGTCCCATACACTTGTTGTAGCAAAACTAATTACATACAATACTTAACTCAGTAAAAAAATATGATATGCATCTAAATCACTATCTCAAAAAGCATTAATAATAGCTTTTAAAAAGTTCTTAAGTCCTGGCGGTAGAATTGTAAAGCCTAATGGCATTGGGGAGTATTGACCTCTTCATCCTGTCTGAGGAGCATTGCATCGATAGTAACCTGTCGCTGAAACTGCTTCTCTGTCTCTGGATGGTGCTATGTAGAGGATGTTCAGAGTTATCCATAATTGACCGTAGCCTACTCAGCGCCCTTCGCTCAGCTACCGATGTTAAACCCTCCAGTACTTTGCCCACGACAGAGCCCGCCTTCCTTACCAGCTTATTAAGACGTGAGGCGTCCCTCTTCTTAATGCTTCCTCCCCAACACGCCACCACAAAGAAGAGGGCGCTCTCCACAACTGACCTATAGAACATCTTCAGCATCTCACTACAGACATTGAATGACGCCAACCTTCTTAGGAAGTACAGTCGACTCTGTGCCTTCCTGCACAAGGCATCTGTGTTGGCAGTCCAGTCTAGCTTCTCGTCTAATTGTACTCCCAGATACTTGTAGCATATGGCATAGTACAAGCCCTCCAATCCATGATATTGTGCTGAACTTTTAATCTACTCTGAGATCAATCTAAACCTTTCCTCGCACACAGCTCTCCATTTTCCTTTCATCCATATATCCAAGAGTCTTCTCAGAGTCTCTAATGTATCTGGCTCTAGCACTACCCCCAGCAGTGCATTTTATATTCTTAAAACTCTCTATATAAAAAATCTACCTCAACATCCCCTCTATACTTTCCTCCAATCTGCTTTAAAGTACATCTATTCATATTAGTCATTGCCACCCTGGCTGTTCCCTCCATCTATGTCTCTTATTACCTATCAAGATCTATCAAGTCACCTCTCATTCTCCTTCATTCCAATGAAAAAAGCTCTAGTTCGCTTAATCTTTCTTTATAAGTCATGCTCTTTCATCCAGAAAACGTGATAAAATCTCTTCTGCACCCTTTCTAATGCTTCCACATCCTTCCAATAATGAGGCAACCAGCACTGAACACAATAGGCCAAGTGTAGTTGAACCAGCTATTTTTTTATTTAGAGCTGCAACATTACCTTGTGACTCTTGAATTCAATCTCCCAACTAAAGAAGGCCAGCATACCACACGTCTTCTTAACCAACCTTTCAACATGCACAGCAAATTTTTGGGATGTATGGATCTGATCTAAGCCATCCCTGACCCTGGTATCTGGGAGTCTCTTTCACAGCCACATAATCTCTCTTCCCCTAACTACTGAATTACCTGTCAACACTATTCACTCTTATCCCCATTTCCCTTCTGAGTCATGGAGCCAGACTCAGTACCAGATGCTGAACTTTTCCCCAGTAGGTTGCCCCCCCCCCCCCCCAAAAGTATCCAAAGGAGTATATTTGTTATTGAAGGGATTGGCCACAGACTCTATCCTGTCTGCTTACTTCCTTTCTCTGTCCTGATAGTCACCCAGCTACCTACCTCCTGCAGCTTAGGTGTGACTGCCTCCCTGTTGCTCCTATCGACTCTTCATTCTCCTGAATGATCTGTCGCTTATTTAGGTCCATTCCCTAACATGGTCCATAAGGAGCTGCAGCCAGATGCTCTTCTTGCTGATGTAGTCATCAGGGACTCTGGGAGTTTCCCAGACTTAATGCATCATGCAAGAGGACAAGACAACCCATGGTGAATAGTATGCTCTTACTTCTCTATTGTAGGGAACTGGTAAAAGGAATGATGGCTGTGTGGATAAGGGAGAAGTAGCCAGGTGATTTCAAATAAATATTTTAATTGAAATGTATTTCAAGCATCATACAAGAAAACATTTTATATGCATTTTCGACTTTCAAAAAGTGGTATTATTTACCAGTCAATCGCAAACAATGCATGAGTTATTTTCTGGAATATAAGCCACTATTGCCATCTTGCTCGTTTGACAGTGAGACAGGAAGCTCTCTCCTCATCATGTCTCAAATTAGGCATTTTAATTGACATTACCAAATAACATTCTTCCCTTTGCTTAGCTGTAGCAGTAAAATTCAATAGATCGTACACTACCCCAAATATAACGGTTTATAAGGGCAAAACCTGGAAGCAACAGTTACCTGAGTAAACAGCATGGAATGACAGGGTAAAAGTTCAGAATGTGATACAGTAGTTTACCAGATTACCAGGGGCAAGATAGATCTAACAGCAAGAAACTGGATCCCCATAAACAGATAGACGGATTAAATAAATCAATATCACTTTCCATCAAGATTACAAAAAGTAGTGGATACAGCCCAGTCCATCACAGGTAAAGCTCTCCACACCACTAAATGCATATACAAACAGCGCTGTCACAGGAAAGTAGCATTCATCATTAAAGACCCCCACCATCTAAGCCATGCTCTCTTCTTGCTGTTCCCATCAGGAAGGAGCTAAAGTATTAGGCCTCACGCTACCAGGCTCCTGAACCAAAGTGGATAACTTCACTCACCCCAACCCTGAACTGATTCCACAACCGATGGACTCACTTGCAAAGACACTACAACTCCTGTTCTCAATATTATGTATTATTATTATTTTGTTTTTTTCTGTTTTTTTTATACTTACACAATTTGTTGTTGTTTGCAATTTAGTTGTCTGTCTTTGTTTGTGTGCAACCTGTCATTGATTCTTTTGTGTTTCTTCGTACTTACTGCAAATACTCTCAGGGTAGTACATGGTGACGTATATGTACATTGATAATAAATTTATCTTGGACTTAAATTTACTTTGAACATTGCTTTCTTAATAAATTAAGTTCTAGGAATCAAAGTCAACTTTTATTACTGTACTCCTTGGGACAAAAGATTTAGAGAAATAATGCATTATTAGCTTGATTAAGAAATAATATATTTGCCCTGCAAAAATCTGTACAGCTTTTGCCAAAATGAAAACAAACCTTCAAGATAAATGTGATCTTCACATTAAAAATGTAGCATTTTTAAGACGTCAAATTATATATGTGTCACTTTTAGCCATGTCGTCCTTTGAGATTATCTAACACACACAACAGTTCCAGAGAAATACCCTCAATACTGCACTGGCACATGGTCAAAAATTAATGTGTGAAATTTTATCACAGCTTTAAGCCAGTTTACTACTAAATAATGCATCTGCCAAGTCTGTACACGGGAGAATTAAAACATGCTGTATTAATTGCTTCATATTAGTCAGTGGCTGGTTTCTTTTCATCCACTGTGAAAGAGTTGTACAGAATAACCCTGCTGGGTACTCTGTGAGAAACATGATACATGAATGCCCTAGCAGAAATGAGCTGGAACACAGAACTGTCAGATCAACTTCTTATATGTCATAATTCTCCCAGCAAGCAAAATTTAAGTGTGTCTGGGGTTCTGATAAATACAGTAGAGGAACGGTTGTTCAGCCTCTTCCCCTGGTGAGATGGAGTGCTTCACTGACAGTACAATCACTGGCAGAAAGTTTAGGTTTTTGGAATGGTAATTTAGCAAATCAAAAGCTGCACAAAAAAGAGCTGAACTATGCAGTAGTGGTCTTACTCCATTTGCTTCTTCGGAAGTCTCTTTAACCTAGTTCTGCTAATAAATGGAACCTAAACATTTGCCTACATTTTTTCTTTGACATGTTCCCTCCAATAGAACAGCTTAGTCATGCAAGTAAATTGCTACAAAAAGATAAATCTTTGAAAGAACATTATGGTAACACTAAATCCATCTTGCTTTCTTCTATTTATTCACAGGATGAGGGCATTACTGGCAAGGTCAGTACTTACTGTAAGTTCTTAATATCCCAGCAGAAGGTGACTCTGAAACATCCTTCTGCAATCTCGTGAAGGAGCTCAACGGTAAGGACTTTCAGGACTCATACACAGTGACAATTATGGATTAGTGATATACTTCCTGATCAGAATGGTGTGTGTGAGCTTGCTGGGGAACCAGCAAGTAATAGTGTTCATGGTCAAATTCTTTGATTTGGCAGCTGCTTTCAAAGTAGTCTAAGTGAGCTCTTGTAGTGTGGTTTGCAGATGATGCACACTCCTGTCATGATGCATAAATTGCAGAGATGATGAATATTGAGTGTGTTCAACTGTATGCCACTCCAGTGGCTGTTTAGCCCTAAAATGTGTCACATTGCACTTTACAGATGATGAATAGGCTTTGGTGGGAGAGGGGGGTGGGGTACTGTTATCAGGAGTGTAATTATTATAATGTGTATCTGACCTGGTCTTATCGCCAGTTTATATGTCTGACCAAATGGTTCAAATGGTTCATTTATTATCAGAGAATGTATACAGTATATAACCTGAAATACTGGTTACCAGTTACATTTCTAGTCAATGTTATGAATAGGCCATCAAAACTACAGAAATTATGTCCAAACACATGTTGTATACCACTGCAGAAGCTAAGGGATATTTATGTGCTGGTGGGTTAGATATATAGAAGACCCGAAAAGGAAAGTGTGGACTTTGCCAACCCCATTTGGCTTTGCAGGCTCTATTGAACAAAATCAGACTTCCGTTATTAGGTGATCACATTTCTACTGAACTCCAAATTGTGCTGATTGGTTTTAGGCTCATATTTTTAATATGAGCTCCCCACTCCACCACACAATGTTCATATTCCATTTATAAATCAGTTGCCCAACTTGTTGAAGCTGAAGCTGCAAGGATGAAAGCTCAGCTTCAGGTTGGACTTGTAAATGAGCTGTTTTTGCATTGTAAAGAGATCCTGCAGTACACAAAATGACATTTTGAATGAACTCTCAAATTATGGATTATAAATATAACCAATGACCTACTTATAAAGTAATGCAACAAATATATTGGCTCAAAATTTTGCAAAATTGCCACAACAAGTATGTCTGAAAATTACAGGTCTAAAACAAAGATCTGTATCTTGCTTCAGTATAATCGTGAGAATTTCCCTTACCTTCATATGATTGATGCACCAATGGCTCAAGGAGTTTCATGTATTTTTTCACTTCATCAGGTTTTCCTCTAAACACACCTAAAAAAGCCCCAAGCCATTATTACATTTTAAAAAATATTTTTCAAAAATCTCCTACTTGCCTCAAAGTTGAATTTACTCTTAAATTTTAGTGGACTAAAATTTTAAGAAATCATTAATGTGGTGAGTGCATCAGTTAAACACTGAATTCAAACATTAGAAGGGGAGGGAGAGTGGGACATGAAGGCGGGTAATGGACCAAGATCCACCTAAGCACTGAGTGTGCTGAAAGTGCCTCAGAGAAACAGGTCCCTGCAAATAGTTGCACCATTGTCTTCATATATCAAGTAATAAATGAACTGCACTATCAGCTTACATTATTCTGTACCAAGACCTGCCAGCATTAGATATTATAATAATAAATATTATAATAATCTTCCACATGCACAAATGGAATCACAAGGAATATATTTTAAATCATGCTTTTTTGCTCCTTGTTGAAATATGAAATAATAACAAGGATCATTAGTAGCAGTAATTTGATCTAATTTATACTGGCAATGTATTGATGACTTTGGAAATAACATTGGCATTAAGTGAATACAGCAGAAACTGCTTGGTCCAATTTCTAAGCCATTTTCAATTTATAATTTATAATATCACAATATATTGCAGACTGCATTATTTATAGAAATTTTATACATTCATAAATATAAACATTAGTTGTGGCAACTACATCTGTTAAATATAGTTCACCATAGTACAGATAATGTGGAAAGATACCAAGTCCCTATTACTTACCAAGAAGCACAGTGAGATTATTCAAATTTTAGTAATTTTATGATAGAATAAAATTTCATCATTGTGCCAGAGAAAATTCATAGAAATGTCACACAGAGCAATAAAGACTCAATGAGGATAGAAATTGTATTGCATGATGCCAGGGTTTTACATGTGGTAACTTTTAGGGAAGAAAACCATAAAATATTAAATGTTTCTCTCTTCACAGGTGCATCGAGAACTGCTAAAGGGTTTATACCATATTCTATTTTTATAATTACCCCTTTAAACAGTTTTAGGTGGTCAAGTGTGCTTTTTGCAATGTTTAACCATGCAAAATTAATAGAGGGAATTAGCTGAGTTCCAAAATGACAAGATTGGTGTCAAATCAGTGTTCAATAATAACTAATGTCATGGCTTGCCTGTTCTGCAGGTTTTGGGCAAAACACTGTAAAAATGTTGAGTACCCCTTATCCAAAATGCCTGGGGCTGGAAGTGTTTCAGATTTTGGAATACATAATGAGATAGCTTGGGATCGCCATAATTTCCTACTGAACTTATGTGCTACCAGTAAGTGGTCTTTGTCTTACAATAGCTCATCACACAGAAGTACTGATGCAGTCATTGAGCGTGTTCGATTTTCATCGGCGCCGATCTTGGCAAACACATCAATGAATTCCTCTGCTGCTTCGTGATCAGCAGATGCTTTAACACCACAAATCTTTAAAAATTTAATGCTGTGCCTTTATTTAAATATCTGTCACCAGCCTAATGAATATTCAATTACCTTCAATTGTCAGTTTGTCATGATGGATATTTGCTTGTTTTATGATCAACACACCAGTAAGCGGCATATGTTCCCTCTGATGCTGACGAATCCTCACTTTGAACAGACGGTCGAGATTTTTATTTCTTCCTTTATGCAATGTTTTTCTATTTTTCATTAACTTATGTTCATTACATATGTGAGATCACTTCTCAGAATTGTCTGTGGTCTGAAGAGATCTGCACATCACCTGGGAACCTTCCCAGTGCCTTGTGAAATTTTCCATTGTGACATCAAGTGAGTCCTCAAAATAAATTTCAGGTTTCGGAGGTTTCTGGATTTTTAAATTTCGGATAAGGGGTACTTAACTGTAAAATGGTTAACATGGTTAACATCTCTAACATGGTCTATACAGACAAAAATTAAAATTCCTAAGGATACTTGCCAACTCTGTTTCTTGTGCAGTACAAGTTCATTTCCACCATCTTATCATTTCAATGAAACTTTCATATCCAAAATGCCCAGGTATGTGGGAAATCAGAGTACTCAGCTATGAAAATTTAGCCCGCTAGCTCAAAACAGCACCTTGTTCATTTCTGAGTCGGAAAGCTACAAAAGAAGTGCAGGTAACAAGTGGTGATGAGAGAAACTGTAGGATCCTGGCAGGCTGTTAACATACGGAACAGATGCCACCAGTCCCCAGTAATGACTCTGGATCACTGCACTGACGGTACTGCAGCCCTGAGTATCATGTCAGAGCCCATCAAACAGCAGCCCTCAAAGGCAGTCTTGCCACACTGAGCTGCGGGGCAATTTGTTGTTGGCTTTGTACCAGGTTCTTGTCCGAGTAACAGGCGGCAATAAAAAGGAATGGTGTTAGTACCAAGATGTTGACATGGCAACCAGCAGACAGAGTACAAGATTACATACCTATGAATGCTTAGACTGGAGGATTAATGGAGCAGCATTCTGTGGGAAAGGACTAAGTGGGGTCCAAGTGTAACCTTCCATTATAACCTAGGTGGCATCCTCTTCCTGATACATATTAGTTGCCACAAACTAATGATTACCTAAAATTATTTCTTTTTTCCCCAAGTATTACTTTATAGTTTGTTTGTTTTTTTCCCCAGTTGCAGCCCAGGCATTTCTCTATGTTAACAGACTCAACAGGACAGGGAGAGACGTGTATCCAAAGAAAAGGTAGGGAATGAGGTGCTGAGGGGGGCAGGTAGAACAGTAGGTGATGAAAGAGACTAGAGGATCATGCAGTCAGTCAGCTCATGGAGCAGCCACCGCCAGTCTCCAGCAATGATCCACACTTGCTGTGCTGGCCAAGACGCAGCTCCAAGCCCCACATCTTTGGTGCTAAAGTGGCTAGCGCAACGCTATTAAAGCTCGGAGTGGAGTTTCAAATTCAATTCTGACACAAACTGTAAGGAGTTTGTATGTCCCTCCTGTGACCGTGTGGGTTTCCTCTGGGTGCTCGGGTTTCCTCCCAGAGCCCAAAGATGTACCAACTAGTAGGCTAATTGGTCGCTGTAAATTGTACTATGGTTAGGCTAAGGTTAAGTAGACAGGTTGCTGAGCAGTGCGGCTCATTGGGCCTGTAGGACCTGTTCCATGCTGCATTCCTAAATAAGTAAATCTTGGTGCTAAGTAGCAGCACCGTTTACCACAGCCTGACCCACACCTACTCCACACCAACTCAGTGCTGATTCCATGCTGCAACTGAACCAGGAAGTGTACATTCTTACATCAGGTTTTTATCATAGCAGAACCATCAGTAAAACATCTCTCTCTCTATAATAATATTTACAAATCACCTCTCTTCAGATTGAATCCACTGCTTGTTCCTGCGAAAGTGCTTTGAGCAATACACTAATAAACTGTTACACTTTACTTTAAACTGTTAATGTTTTACCTTGTTCTACCTCAATGCACTGTGTAATGATTTGATCTGCATGAACAGCAGGCAAGGCAAGCTTTTCACTGCTTTCAAAGTTTTCCACTCTATTTCACTAACTAATTTTTGGATCATTAAGGATAAAGAATCAACATCAGGTAATGGGGTTGCACTTAATTTTGTCTAAACCAGATGAGTTGCAGATATTAATAAATCAGGGGGGTGTTTTGGTTATTTAATTGTTGTGAGTCTATAAACTTTCAAGATTAAATCTGAATTCACAATCAGTCCAAAGTTATGCCACTGATTTACTAACACCACAAACTGCAGTAGCTTAAATACCTTAATAACCAAATACCTACAGTGGCATGCAAAAGTTTGGGCACCCCGGTCAAAATTTCTGTTACTGTGAATGGCTAAGCAAGTAAAAGATGACCTGATTTCCAAAAGGCATAAAGTTAAAGATGACAGATTTCCTTAATATTTTAAGAAAGATTAACTTTTTTATTTCCATTTTTCACAGTTTCAAAATAACAATAAGGGAAAAGGGCCCGAAGCAAAAGTTTGGGCACCCTACATGGTCAATACTTACTAACACCCCATTTGGCAAGTATCACAGCTTGTAAACACTTTCTGTAGCCAGATAAGAGTCTTTCAATTCTTGTTCGGGGGATTTTCACCCATTCTTCCTTGCAAAAGGCTTCTAGTTCTGTGAGATTCTTGGGCCATCTTGCATGCACTGCTCTTTTGAGGTCTATCCACAGATTTTCAATGACGTTTAGTCAGGGGACTGTGAGGGCCATGGCAACTTCTTCAGCTTGCGCCTCTTGAGGTAGTCTATTGTGGATTTTGAGGTGTGTTTAGGATCATTATCCTGTTGTAGAAGCCATCCTGTTTTCATCTTCAGCTTTTTTACAGACGGTGTGATGTTTGCTTCCAGAATTTGCTGGTATTTAATTGAATTCATTCTTCTCTTTACCAGTGAAATGTTCCCCGTGCCACTGGCTACAACACAAGCCCAAAGCATGATTGATCTACCCCCGTGTTTAACAGTTGAAGAGGTGTTCTTTTCATGAAATTCTGCACCCTTTTTTCTCCGAACGTACCTTTGCTCATTGCGGCCAAGAAGTTCTACTTTAATTTCATCAGTCCACAGGACTTATTTCCAAAATACACCTGGCTTGCTTAGATGTTCCTTTGCAAACTTCTGACTCTGAATTTTGTGGTGAGGATGCGGGAAAGGTTTTTTTCTGATGACTCTTCCATGAAGGCCATATTTGTGCAAGTGTCGCTGCACAGTAGAACAGTGCACCACCACTTCAGAGTCTGCTAAATCTTCCTGAAGGTCTTTTGCAGTCAAACGGGGGTTTTGATTTGCCTTTCTAGCAATCCTACGAGCACTTCTCTCAGAAAGTTTTCTTGGTCTTCCAGACCTCAACTTGACCTCCAACATTCCTGTTAACTGCCATTACTTAATTACATTACGAACTGAGGAAACGGCTATCTGAAAATGCTTTGCTATCTTCTTATAGCCTTCTCCTGCTTTGCGGGCATCATTTATTTTAATTTTCAGAGTGCTAGGCAGCTGCTTAGAGGAGCCCATGGCTGCTAATTGTTGGGACAAGGTTTGAGGAGTCAGGGTATTTATAAAGCTTTGAAATTTGCATCAGCTTGCTTTTCCTAATGATGACTGTGAACAAGCCATAGCCCTAACAAGCTAATTAAGGTCTGAGACCTTGGTAAAAGTTATCTGAGAGCTCAAATCTCTTGGGGTGCCCAAACTTTTGCATGGTGCTCCTTTCCTTTATTTCATTCTAAAATTGTACAAAACAAAAATAATACACTGATCTTGCTTGGAATGTTGAAAAGAATGTTTCATCTTTAACTTTATGACTTTTGGAGATCAATTCATCTTCTACTCACTTAACTATTCACAGTAACAGAAATTTTGACCAGGGGTGCCCAAACTTTTGCATGCTACTGTATATTGTAATACATAATGGAAGGTATGTACAAGTTTATTTTAAAAAGAGAAATTTTAAGGAATTCTTCTTTTCCCACAAAAATATGAGGTGCATGATGTTTCATTAGCAGTAAGCTAAGAAGTGAGGTGCCCCTTCCAGCACAGAGAAGAAAGTAAACACCATCCTGATGTAATGGAACCTGTCAGGTAATTTAATAACAGAAATTCACTCTCCTTTCAAGGTGATTGCAGTGCAACCAATTAAATTCAGTGAACCTGAGGATAATAGAATATTACACTTCAGAATGATACCCTAGTAGTTAATGTGCTGATTTTTTTTTGAAGAGTGATTCCGTTAATCTTACTTTTGAAAGTTAATATTAAATACTTATCTACTATCATATGAGGTGATGTATTCTATATGCTCACCTGGTACAGCGTAGTAACACTCTTTTTCAATTTAATTGGGTTTCTTTTTGGTTAATCATGGTATATCTGTGCCTTCCAGTTATCAGCACTTTCTCTTTATTCTCATCCTGCCTTTCAATCCACTTTGAATAAATTGATTTCTGAGAGGATAAATGTCACGCACCATGAGAATAATTCTATCACTGAGTAATAAACTAAACTCAGTGACTTTGAAAACTAGCCAGGTAATCTGATGTAAATATTTGCCTCCAATTCAAAATGAACCCAGAAGTAATGCTAATCAATATATCTAAAATATAATTACTTTTCAAATCAAGCAATTTGTATATTTTACTTACCATCAATTGCTAAATAAATGTAAAACAGAGGAAATTCACATTCAATGCCATCAAACAGCTGGAAAAGAAACATTTAATAAAATTATTTATAATAGTTAATTAAGCAAATAAGAATTATAGAAAATGCAACAGCAAGTTGAGTAAAAGAGATTCTATTCTTAAAGAAGCAATTAGAATTTGAAATTCAAATTTGACATAATTTTGAGCAATAAAGATTTATGAAGTTTTTAATAAAAAAACATGGAGAGTTCAATAAAAGCTTTTTCAATGTAACAACATACAAACCTTTTGGCATCTTGCAACCAGCAATAGGAAACACCAGTATAAGTAACAACTGTATGATGACTCTGTTTACTAAAGACATGAGTAACATGAGAAGGAGGGGGCCAATGGTCTGCTCTATTATTCACTAAGAACTTGGTACTTGAAGTCTTTGTTCCAAACCTGTTGTTTATATCGCTTTCCTGCACTCACCTCAGACCCATTCACTCTCTTATAGATTAAATATCTCTCAATTTCCAACTTGACTAAATTTTCAATTACTCCATATCTACAGCTTGCTGGAAAACAGATTTCTAAAGAGTCATGAACCACCGAGTGAAGAATTTCTTTTCAAATCTCCATCTGAATTATGTTTCCTTATGTTGAAACCAAGACCTGTATTTTTGAATACCACCATTAGAAAGAACATCTCAACCTTCATATATCAGAGGCACTTAAGAGCTCCAATATTGTCTTGGCGACTTGGACAACAGTCAAGGTTTTGGCTTCCATTACGAATCATCAGGAGAACCCAAGGATGAAGGGGTGAATGATTTGCCCAATGAGGTCAGAGTGTGGGATTGGAAAAGGGAAACCACTGGACATACTATATGCATTCATGAGAGATTATTGAAGGCCAGGGAAAACATGGTGTAGTGACCATGGACAGCTGGCCTAATTGAGCATCAGGTGGTCACTCACACGATACACTAGGCAGCTCAGGACAGTGGGATGTTGTACATGCAGTTAAGTGAACAACTATTTAGTGGGTGGGAAAGAGATCTAGACACCACTGACAAGTAAACATATATTGTCCAACTCTAATCCAACTTTAATTTCCCTTGTGCAAATTGTGATTGGCCATATTTTAAACAGAGTTCTTCCACAGGATGTATTCCACAACACTGTAAGGCAAGAGTTCTGGGACTTAAATCAGTGACAATGAAGGAACTGCAATATATTTCCAAGTCAGGATGGTATGCACTTTGGGGTGAAGATGCAGTGGGTGACGTGTCCTTATGTTTATTGCTTATCACATTCCTGTTGGCAATAGTCTACGGTATGTATGGCTGTTGCTGTTAAAACAAAGTAAAAGTTATTATCAGAGTACATCTATGCCACCACACACAACCCTCAGATTCTTTTACCTGCAGGCATTCTTAGCTAATCTACAGAACAGTAAATGTAAACAGGATCAATGAACAACAAACTGTGCAAATGCAAATATAAATAGTAATAAATAACGAGTATGAAATAACAATATAAAGAGTTCTTAAAATAAGACCATCAGTTGTGCGAACACCAGAAAAAGAATGAACAAGAGAAACTTTTTGTTTACATAATACATTTTCTCTCCAATCCTGCCGAAAGGTTTAATGGGTTTTCAAGGCAGCAACCATCATTCCAGTGCCAAAGGAGGCAACAGTAACCTGCCTGAGTGACTTTCATCTGGTGGCATTAACGTCAACCATTATGAAATGCTTTGAGCTGTTGGTCATGGAGAACATTAAAGCCTTTCTCCTGGCTATATTGGACCCTTTCCAGTTCGCTTATCACTCAAATCGATTCCCTGACGATGCAATAGTCTCCGCCCTCCATTCTGTCCTGTCCCAACTGGAAAATGGGGTCTCATATGCCAGGTTTATAGACTTCAGTTCGGCATTCAGCACCATCATTCCCCAGAAACTAGTGGGAAACTGTCCTTGCTGGGTCTCAACACCTTCCTCTGCAATTGAATACTGGACTTCTTAACAGAAAGGCTAGCCAGTCCATGGGAAGTAATGCCTCTTGTCCCATTATACCGAGCACTGGTGCTCCTCAAGGCTGTGTGCTCAGCTCACTGCTGACGCATGACCGTGTCACAGGATCCAGCTCAAACTATGTCATCAAGTTTGTGGATGATACAACAGTGGTCATCAAGAACAATGACAAGATGGAGTGGAGAGAGGAAGTGGAGTGGCTGTTGGGTTAGTGTGAGAAGAACAACCTAAGCCCGAACGAAGAGAAGACAAAAGAAATCATTGTGCCTTCAGGAAGATGCAGACGAACAAACCCCTATGTGAATACATGGCTTCACCAGAGAGAGTTAAGTGCACTAGGTTCCTGAGAGTTCACATCACAGTTGACTTCACCTGGTCCCTTAATATCACCTCCCTGAACAAGAAGGCACAGCAGTGCCTCCACTTCCTAAGAAGATTGAGGCAAGCAAGGCTCCTCTCCCCACCATCTTAACTGCGTTTCACAAGAGCACCATTGAGAGCATCCTGACAAGTTGCATCTCCATCTGGTATGGGAGCAGTCGAGCATTGGACCAGAAGTCCCTACAAAGGACTGTGAGAACAGCTGAGAGGATCATAGGGGTTTCCCTACCATTTACCGGGGACAAATATCAGGAGCACTGCATACGCAGGGCCCTGAGTATTATTAAATATCCTACCCATCCATCCAACAACCTCTTTGACTTTCTACCATCAGGCAGGAGACTCCGAAGCATTAAAACAAGAACAGTCTGGATGAGAAACAGTTTCTTCCCCCAGGCCATCAGGCTTCTGAATTCCTTGCCTCATTATATGCAAAGTGTCACTGGTTAATCTGTTCCAGTACCATACTTCATGTTTATGTACTTTAGTTTGTTATTTATGCATGATTCATCTGATCTGTAGATTTTATCCTTACCTTCATAAGTTATTGTGTGTTATGTGTACCACTGTGTTTTGGACCCTGGTTTGGAGAAACGTTGTCTTGTGTCTATATACATTATATACATGTATACAGTTAAATGACAATAAACTTGACTTGGTCAAATGCTACTCTGATGTCAAGAACAATCAATTTCACCTCACATCTAGAATTCAGCTCTTTGGTTGTTAGAGAGATTATTAAAGAGTACATTATGACTGTGATGAGATCTCCCATTAGATTGACTAGGCAGTAGTTAGCTGGATAGGATAATGCCTTTTTATGTATGAACATACCAAGGTGACTTTCCAAACATTTGAGTGAATTGTTGTAATTGCATTGCAGTAAGTTGGCTAGAGATGTAGAGTAGTTAGTTCTGGACTATAAGACTTCAGCAGTGCAACTGGGAAATGATTTAGTCACAAGGCCATATTCTATCCAGTCCTCTCAGGTATTTCTTGATATCACATGGAGTGAATTTAATTGGTTGAAGACTGACTCCTGCAACAGTGAGGATCTCAGAAGGTAGGCAAGATGGATCATGAACTCAGCACTTTTGGATACACAGGGTTACAAATGTTTTAGCCTCCTCTTTAGTAACAATGTGGAAGGCCTTGACATCGTGGATAACAGGATATTCTGGAAGTCCTCTTCCCGTACACATGCAGTTGTCCACTTATAAATAGATGCGGCAGATACGCTGAACTTTGATCTGATCCATTAATTGTGTGATCACTCAGCAAGTCCAATTGCTTGTATCTATTGTTCAAATTCATCTAGCCCTATATCATTGCTTTGCCAATTTGCACTTTAATTTTGAAGGTAGCTTCCTTATTCACATTTGACTTGAAGCCAGGAGATGTCATGGGGTCTACAACTGATGCTGAAAACATTCTGGTAACATTTATCCATTTGTGCGTTACTGTACCACCAATTTTGGCGGGTCTACCTTAACATTGGAATGAAAC
This sequence comes from Hemitrygon akajei, assembly GCF_048418815.1. NCBI lineage: Eukaryota > Metazoa > Chordata > Chondrichthyes > Myliobatiformes > Dasyatidae > Hemitrygon > Hemitrygon akajei. Next base: position 48,842,070 of record NC_133140.1, read on the forward strand.
ATACACAGTGATTACTCTTAAGGTGTGATGATAATACTATGTAAGCAGTCACTAAGGGATCACTATCCACACTAACGTACCAAATAAAATTATTTCTGGTACAACATAGCTGAAGTTACTTAGAGGCATAAGGATAGGTCACATCAGAAGTGACAAATGAAATTGCAGTCTGGCAAAAAGTGAACTGGAAATACTGATCAGCCTACCTTCCCAATGTATTCCAGTAGCCTCTCTCACCCAAAGTTTGTAATAAATGTGAAGTTAACCAACTTTGCTTCTGTTCTCAACTTGCATTGTTTATATAGAATTAATGGCACCAGCAGCGAACGTATGCCAAGCCACTATATTTAAAGGTATCCTTTCTTTTCTCTGATTTAGCCAAATTTTAGCTTGAAGTAAATTGCCCCAGGAGAGACCTTCTAGTCTAATTTATGCTGTGGCATAATATTGTTAAAATATAAATAAATCAATCCCAGGAACATAAGAATAATTGGACTGTTTTTTTCATTTTGCTGGTTTTCTGATAATATTGATAGTGCAGTGGCTAATTAATTGTTGCAATCAATTATAACCACTTCATCAAGAAGAAATATCGTTGCAGTGAAAAAAAAATCCAGAATTGCAAATATAGTCACCTGTTCCTCAATTATACTATACTTACCAAGTGGCATATCCCAAGTCACCTCTATACAGTATTTTATAGTGTAATTTTCTGAAAAAGAACTTCTTAATATCCTTGCTGCAAGTTTGCTAGAGTTGTTGGCTAGGGATTTAAAGTAATATGCAAGGGGTTGGGAACCGGAGTGACAGAGCAGACTGGGCAGTTGGTATACAAGTCAATGCAATGTGTATTGAAACTGTGAGGAGCGACAGGCAGATGACAGGGCAAAACTGCAGTCAGTGGGACGAGTTCAAGTGTAATATGGGGGCAAAACCAAAATTGATGAAGGAAATAGGACTGGAGGTGTTATATTTGAATGCACACAATTTATGGAGTAAGATAGATGATCTTGTAGTGCAGCTAGAGATTGGCAGGTACTGTGAGCATCACTGAGTTGTAGCTGAAAGTAGATCACAGTTGGGAGCTTAACATTCAATATTGCATTGAAAGGACAGGCAGGTAGGCAGGGGTCAAGGGGATTTTGTTGGCAGGAAATGAAATCAAATTCTTAGAAAGAGGTGAAATAGGATCAGAAGATGTAGAATCCTTGCAAGCTGAGTTAAAAAACTGCAAAGGTAAAAGACCCTGAGCTATAGACAGGCCTCTGAACAGTAGCCAGCATGTGGGATACCAATTAAATGTGAGATAGAAAAGGCATGTAAAAACGGTAGTGTTATGATAATCGTAGGGGATTTCAATCTGCAAGTAGACTGGGAAAATCAGGTTGGTGCTGGATCCCAAGAGAGGGAATTTGTAGAATGCTTAAGAGTTGGCTTTTTAAAGCATCTGATTGAGCACACTAGGGAAAGGCAATTATAGAGTGGGTGTTGTGTAATGAACCAGATTTGATTAGGGAGCTTAAGGTAAAGGAACTTTCCCTGTAGCTTGAGAGAGAAGCTAAAGTCAGATGTATCAGTATTACAATAGAGTGAAGGACATTACACGGGCATGAGAGAGCAGTTGGACAAAGATGATTGGAACGGAACATTATCAGGGATGATAGCAGAACAGAAATGGCTGGAGTTTCTGGGGGCAGTTTAGAAGGCACTGGATAGATACATTGCAAAAATGAAGAAGTATTCTAAATGGAAGATTACACATCATGGCTGATATGGGAAGTCAAAGACAGCATAAATAGAAAAGAGAGAGCATATAATGCAGCAAAAATCAGTGGGAAGTTAGAGGACTGGGAAGCTTTTAAAAACCAACAGAAGGCTACAAAAAAAACCATACGGAGAAAAAAATTGAAATACAAAGGTAAGCTATCCAATAATATCAAAGGGGATACAAAAATTTTTTTCAGGTACATAAAGAGTAAAAGAAAGGCAAGAGTGGATTTATGAAAATTTAAATCTGCCCAAGCTACCTTGATTTCGGCTGGTTTGTAATAACGTCGTGAATGGTCCTCCAATCCAGTTCTGTATCCATCTCTTGAGAAGCGTTTCAATCCATATCTTCCTTTCAGTTTGCGAATAACTTTCTCAAGAGTTTGATCAAGCAAGGCATCATCGTCCACTGCAAATGCAGGGTAAGTTATACATGGCAGCAGGGCAGCATCAGTATTCTGAAGAAAATATTAGAGAATGCAGTTAATGTTCTTGCTGTGATTAACAACAAAATGTTTTCATTGATTTAACCTCCTCATAGTTTATTAAATGATATTTAATATTTTATTCAATATATATTCACAGAAAAATGGTTGTATAAAATTACAGAATATTTATATAGGTATAGAAACTGGGCCAAACAACTTAATCCTATAGAAATCAACAATAAATTGGGAAAAGTGTGTACTTATACTATATTAGTCCTTAAACTGCATTTTGCCTTGGGGGGTTACTTGTGGATTAAGCTCAGCAGAAGACTCTATGCTCTACCACTAGCACCAAGTCACAATATCCAAGTTGCACTCCTTATGCTTAGAAATCCAATGTTCCAGCGCAGTATTGAGAAAATACTACACTGTCAGAAGTTCTGTCTGTTGGATGAGATGATAAACCAAGGATAAATAAGTTAATAAATCTGCCAGCCTCTCACCAATACAGGCAGTATCTCTCACATCTGGTAAGATTTATATCTGGATCAACATTAAAACAGAAAATCAGGACACTATACTTTCCTGCTTATGGTAGCTTGCTATGAACCAGAATCAGGTTTAATAACACTAGCAGATGTTGTGAAATGTGTTGCTTTGTAGGAGCAGTACATTTCCCACAATATCACAGTGACTTCAATGGCAGTAAGGTGTTTGAAGGGTCACACAGAAACAAAGAAAGATGTTGTATGAATAAAGTCTGTTGTTTCTATTTATTGTTCCTCTATTAAGAAACAAAGATGGTCAGCAGTTCGCGTTAAAAGGGCTAAATAACAAGGAACTGAAGCTGTTTTATTTTCACCATGGACTTATTGCTTTATAAAATGAATAAAACAAACTATAGTTTTTGAACCATGTTTCTGTGGGTCCAGCCTCTACAAACAATAAATGCAATTTACAAATAGTAGAACATAATATATGAATGAAAATAATTATATTGAAATATTCACATTTATAACCCCAATAACTAAGATTTTTGATAATTCTCATCAGTCTCAAAATAATATAACTCAAGCATTTTAGGTCTTTGAATTGGTCTAATTCAAGTCTTCACTGCAAGATGGCATTTCAAGGTACTAATACTTTATTCACATTGAAGCACTCATTTGAATATTCCCAGAGATTTTAGGGTACCTACATATAATTAAAATTCTTGTTGACAAGCTCTATATAAAGACACTGTTGAACTTTGCAAATAAGGATTAGCAAATGTTTGCAAAATTTATACAAAAAAGTTTGGTGTTGGGCTTAACATGGTTTTGCTCATGTAGCATTAGACTAAGTAAATTCTTCAAAGGATCTATTATTATGCCAAAATGCTAACTCCAGTTGAAAACTGTTGATCCACAGGTACTAGCAGTGACCAATATATGTTTAAATATAAAAATTAGAAGGTAATTTCTAGCCCTCCAAACCAATGCATGATTTTAAACAGTGAGGTGAGTTATGCAGAACAGTTAATTCTTTTCATGAAATGCTTATCATCTTCAGAAATACTTACATGGGATCTAGATTCCCGTGGAAGGAGTGAACAAAGCGTTTGTCTGTTTCGATTGTGTGCATCAAAATCAACAAAAATGACAGACCAAGAGCAACCCTAAATAAGGTCAAAAGGATATATATTTTATGATTATTAAACACATGGATAGACCGTATGTACACAATATGCACAAACCAGTAATTATCTCTTTCTCACAATTATTTTGAAAATAATGATGATTGCAGTAACTTGCATTTATATATTGTATTAAACATAAAAAAGCATTTCTACTGATTTCACAACACTGATTTACAATCAAAACATTAACACTCGGGATCAAAATGAGAATTTTACATCAAATAATTGCTTAGGTGTTTCTTTAACCGAAGCTTTATAAGATAATGATGCAGGAGCAAGAACAATCTTTAAATAATTGGGGAAAATAACTTTCTAATGCATTTAAAAGAGCATAGCTGATCTCTGGTATTAACCACAATAGTTCTGAGAAGTGATTTGTAATCCTATCCTCTTCAGTATCGAAGGCATGACTTAATAGATATCTCTCAGAACTAAATTTTATTAGGTTGCTAGATGAAATAAACTCAAAATGTACTGGTTTATCAAAGTAACAGAATAACATTGCACAAGTTTGACGTTATAAACTTCAAATTAGGATTGATATATTGCAGAGAAAAGGTTAAAAATTGATCTATGCTGCAAAACAGCATATTAGTGATCTGGACTGTAGATATTTAAGAAATGAATGTTGAAATAGGAAAATATACCAGTTGTAAGTATGACTAAAGATAATCTTAAATTAAAGAATTTAGTATTTGATGGAACTTGTGGGTCCAATGCTTTCAGTACCACACAGCCATTACCAATGGCCAGAAGTGAGTATTAAAAAGCTGTATATAAGTATTACATTCTTAACCTATGAAACTCAAAGGATATTTTTGTAAATCAAGATATATTTATTATGAATTTGTTATATTTATTATTGTTATAACCATATAACAATTACAGCACGGAAACAGGCCATCTCGGCCCTTCTAGTCTGTGCTGAACGCTTACTCTCACGTAGTCCCATTGGCCCGCACTCAGCCCATAACCCTCCATTCCTTTCCTATCCATATACCTATCCAATTTTACTTTAAATGACAATACCGAACCTGCCTCTACCACTTCTACTGGAAGCTCATTCCACACAGCTACCACTCTCTGAGTAAAGAAATTCCCCCTCGTGTTACTCCTGAATGTTTATTTCAATATGCCCCTTCCCTTCACCCCACTGAAGGTATTTATGTCTCTAGACCTTTTACAGCCTTCTTCAGCCAGTACTCCTCCCACCCCACTTTAGGTATTTGTTTAAAACATCACTTTTTGACAGGATTCCAGACTGCTCGCTTCTTCTTTGGATAGTATTAACTTTTTATTTTCCCTTTCTACCCACTACAAGCATTTTGGCATCTGATCCATGTAAAATCTACTTAATAGGTCCCAAATAAATACAAAATTCCATTGAATGGTTCACTGTTATTTTATACTTTTTTCAGTTAAATTGCTCAGAAAGAGGTCTCTACTATTTAAACATTTTTTTAATTATAAAAATTGACTTTTATCTGAATTAATGTTCCTTCTTTGTTGGTTCATTTCAACTACACTCAGGCCAAACATTTCAAGTTTTACCTCTGCTTTCTGTTGAGTTAGACAGATCCACAGGCATTCAATCCCAGAAGATCGAACACTGATTTAGAAGGTCTCTTTATTGCTCAAGCAACACAAAATGCTGGAGGAACTCAGCAGGACAGCATTTTGTTCCTCCGGTATTTTGTGTGTGGTGCTTAGACTTCCAACATCTGCAGATTTTCTCTTCTTTATTGCTCAAAATGTATTTAGGTAAAGTAAATAGAGGAGATTGAATACAACAGTTCTCCAAAATGAGTTCAGTAATTGTGATGCACACCTGAAATAACTTTCTGAAATACTGAAAAAATAGTACAACACAAGAGGTACAGTGCCCTTTGGAATCTTCTGACGCTGCCCTGAACTAGATACGAAACTAATTTGAGAAGTCAGCTATGTGATACATTTTTCCCTTCATAAACTGAAAAATTCTGTATTTATGCAAAGCTCTATTGAGATAATCAAAGTACAATTTCAAATCCATTTACACCAAAATGTTTATGGAAGGTCATCCTTGAGGGTCCATAGTTAGTAACTCAACAAAAATGAGCATCTATTAAATATTATGTAGAGTTTAATTTAGAAATAGATTTGCTGTTAAGTAATAAATACAATTTTAATAAAGTGTCTCAAGTTGATATTTTATGCATACACTTATTGGTATTTGCACTGGATTTATGTTCATACAATAATAAGTCTCTTTAATAATAATAAACCATTAAAAGAAGCTTCTGTTGTTTCGTGTATTAAGTGAAATTTTGGTGACATTGATAATGGTCCCATGTTTTCACACCACTTAAGTTAACCAAAAATTATAACTCCTGTTATATTTCATCTCAGTGGTTCTGAAATCTCTAAAAATATATGCATGAGGATGTCTATTGTTCATGTTTTCAACAACTGTGCAACTGTGGCACAAATTCTTCCCTCAGTTCTGGTTTGAGGTTTCAAGTAGAAATTGTCATCCTTGCTCACCTTACAAAAGTAATGTAAATTTAGAACATACTTCTAAATTTCATTAGAATCAGGTTAAACAAATATAACATCTAACACTATTCCACCATAAATATTTCTATTATTTTATTAAAATTTTATTACATTATCATTCAAAAATATTTTACACACAAGTTAATTGCCTTTGCAACTAGCAAATTTAATTAGATTTACAAACATAGTCAAATAATTATTTAACCATCAAAGAATGAATACATTTCCCTCATGTGTTGAAAAAAAGATCTAATTTGTATTTTGTATCTTCCTGCAAATCATTTGTAGATTAGATTTCTTCACCAAGGATCATGAAAAACAATGAAAATGCAATTGCTAACTTCAGTAAATTAAGTTTCCTTGCTGGGTGATGCTTATTAATTAGCTCTTCACTTAAATTATAAATAGCATCCTGCATAAACATTAGATGGTAGAAAATAATGTACTATTGTGACCTTGCATGATTTCTTATTTTGCATTTGTAAATGGATTACTAACAGTTACAAATTAAGATATTAAAATTGAAAACTGACATATTTAATTAAGAATACCTGATTTCCAAAGAGATTAAATCCATTGATTGCTTCCAAAGCAGCTTTGGCCATACCAACAGAACTATTGAAATAAAAAAACATGCTTGAAATCTCAAAATCAATACAAGTACAAAATCAATATAATACAAACATTTTAGAAATGAATGACGCTCGATAGGTTTTTCTGCTGATGTGGCAAATACAGAGGCATTACACATTGCTGAATGGTTGTGGCAAGGGGAAGAGTGCAGAGAAATTCAGAGAAATGCTAACAAATCCCAGCATTATAAATTAATGCATGTTAAGCAGTGGTTCCCAAAGAGGCCAATAAAGATAAAAGTGGTTGTTCGGGGGGGGGGGGGGCGGGGGGGCGGTTTGCGTGCTTGGTAGCAAGCTGAGAGATTACAAGCTTTATGCAAGAAATGAATTTACATATTATAAGCATTTGATCCTCATAACTGATTATAATGATCAAGTAATCACCTCATTTTTTGCTAGCCCACTGTTCTCTTAAACTTTGCTTGAAACTCATTATAGGTGTGGAAAAGCAATGTACGATTTCTGTGCTTGCCATATCAGAAATATACCAGCTGGGTAGCCTCCAACCTGATGGCATGAACATTGACTTCTCTAACTTCCATTAATGCCCCTCCTCCCCTTCTTACCCCATCCCTGATATATTTAGTTTCCCCCCCCCCTTTTTTTTCCCTCTCTTTCTGCCCATCACTCTGCCTGTTCTCCATCTCCCTCTGGTGCTCCCTTCCCTCTTTCTTTCTCCCCAGGCCTCCCGTCCCATGATCCTTTCCCTTCTCCAGCTCTGTATCCCTTTTGTCAATCACCTTTCTGGCTCTCAGCTTCACCCCACCTCCTCATTTCGCATTTCCCCTCCCCCTCCTACTTTCAAATCTCTTACTATCTTTCCTTGCAGTTAGTCCTGACGAAGGGTCGGCCCGAAACGTCAACAGTGCTTCTCCCTATAGATGCTGCCCGGCCTGCTGCATTCCACCAGCATTTTGTGTGTGTTGTTTGAATTTCCAGCATCTGCAGATTTCCTCGTGTCTGCAGATTAAAGTATGCGGAGTGTTTGATGGTTCTGGGCCTGTATTCACTGGAGTTTAGAAGAATGAGTGGGGATCTCATTGAAACCTACTGAATATGGAATATTGAACTGTCTGGATAGAGTGAATGTGGGGAGGATGTTTGCTATAGTAGGGGAGTCTAGGACCTGAAGGTACAGCATCAAAATAGAGGGATGTCCATTTAGTACAGAGATACGGAGGCATTTCTTTAGCCAGAGGGTAGTGAACCAGTGGAATTCAATGGAAGTCATTGGGGATCGTTTAAGAGGAAGCTGATATTTTCTGGATTAGTCAGAGTACTAAAGTTATGGGGAGAATGGGGTTGAAGGGGATAGTAAATCAGCCATAATGGGATGGTGGAACAGACTCAATGTGTTCACTGACCAACTTCTGCTTCTATGTCTTGTGGTCATATGGTCTATTATATGGAGTATCGTGCAGATGGCTAAATTGCCTCACCTTTCCCCCCCCACATCCTGCATTTTTTCTTTTAACCTTGTTTGCCTGTCCAATTTATTTTGAAAGTCAAGATCAATACATTGCAGTTCCTGAACATTGTTGTCCAAGTGGTTGTGTAACACGCGTCATATGTGCAATAAGTAATTACATTTTCACCTTACTTTGCATTGCATGCTGTTTTCTCCGCAGAATTTGTTAGTAATGCTACTTTAAAATTCACTGTATTAGGATGTGGATGATAAAAGAACTCCAATCGTGTTCTTGGGTGAGGAGTTTCATTATTTGGAGCTAGTAGTAAAGAAGAAATGGCAACATACTTTCAAGTCAGATGGGAGGCAAATTGAAAGGGAAACATCATGGTGGTTTTCTCATGTACCTGCTTTCTCTATCCTTCTGGATGGGTTTAAAAGGTGCTGAAAGGAATTAACACCTTTCATGGGGATTCTGCATGATGCTGAGCTTCTTGAATATTGTTATAGCTGTCCTCACAAACACATATGGACAATATTCCATTGTCCTAATTTGTACCCTATAGAAAGTAGAAATGATTTGGGAAGTCCATCTTATGAACAGAATTTGTATGTCCAGTACAGTTGAGACTCTAGTGAAGAGTAATCATACAGGGTGTTATTGTTTTAAAATTTTATGGTGTCACCATTACTAAGGGCAGGTAATCAGAATCTATTTTCATGAATATGGCTTTTGACCAGCACTTCCATAGCACGGACTGTGTCATTTTCTGAGAAGTTATGAGAAGTGAACATTTTGTGCATTCTCATTTCTGACCTCATGTAGGGAAGTTCATTGATGAAGAAGTTGAAGACAACTTAGTCAATGGCACTGTCCTAAAGAAACTCCACAGCAATATCCTGGAGCTGAAATGACTGATTTCTGAATTCATACCTATCTCCAGGTATCTGCATCGATGCCTACAGACTTAGGTTTTACCAGGGCTCCCTAATATTCTTAAAACCACAGAATGAAATTAAGATTTTTACAATAGAAACAAAACTGGAGTTACCAATGAAAACAAAATTACATACTTAATGCTGCTTATAAAATTGTAATTGTTCATTATAGTAGGTTGAGTAATTTACTATTTTAGTTTTGCATTTGGTCAACATATTACAGTTATTAAAAATTACTGTGCAATAGCAATCAAGTGCAAAGCCCTACCTTGAGTGTAGTTCAGTGCTCCCATTGTTGTACTTGCTTCCTCTTTCCCACATACCATAATCTGGTCTACGGTAACTTCTTTCCACACAGAAAACAAGATTTTGAATGAAAGATACCTATTTTAAAAAAAACACAACTGAGCATAGGCTGACAACATTCAATAATTATTTTAGATCTGACTACACCACAATGCTTTTTGCCCCCCTTAAATATTTAAGAGAAATCCTTCCTAACTCACTTGCCTATTTTGCTTAATCAAGCAAACAAAGTTAAATATCATGATACCATAACTTGGATTATTTTTTCCTTCATTTTGTGCTTGATACTGGCACTTTTATGCAAAGTCTTTCCATAAATTGTTTACAGATATTTTTATTTTGTCTCCAGTTTCCATTCAAACACCCACAAAGGAAAATTGAAATTTAAGAGGCAAATCATTCTGCACTTGCCTATATACATCACAACAAAAACAATCTGCAATTGCAAACAGTGTAGAGCATCTTAATTTGTCAGACAATTAATACATCTCCCAAACCTGCAACTTCTACCACCCAGAAGAAGAGAAGCAGGTTCATAAAAACACCAGGATTCCAAACCACATCACCATTTCTTCAGCAGTAGTGAGTTTACATACTAGAATAACCAACCCAGTATTATAAACTTTACCGGTTCTAGGCAACATCTCATCACCATCTTTCCAATAGCAATTTACAAATGAATAGAAAATGCTAGCTCCACCATGATGCCTATATTGCATACAAAAAATAAAAAAAATCTGAATTCAAATGTCACTTATAATAGTCAAATACTGAGCTAGCTTTTCAGTCAGATGTTAATATTGAAGCACATGATTCAGTAAGCACCATACCTTATGTAGTTGTGTTTAATACAGTCGGCCCTCCTTATCCGCGAGGGGTCCCGGAACCAATCCCTCGCGGATACCAAAAAACACAGATGCTCAAGTCCCTTATTAAACCTGTTTTAGTGCAGTGGACTTTAGGACCCAGCGGAACCCCCAACCTTACTTAACCTGTCTCAGAGTGGTGGTCTTTAGGACCCGGAGGAGCCCTGAATCCGCAGTGTTTCTGTTCACGAAAATAATCATGATCACGATTGAAAATAAAGTAGAAATAATAAAGTGATCGGAAAGAGGTGAAACGCCATTGGTCATTGGAAAAGCGTTAGGCTACAGTCCGTCAACAATTGGAACAATTTTAAAGGATAAAGTGAGAAAGGCCCTGCCCCGATGAAAGCTACAATTATTAATAAGCAACGCAGTGGTTTAATTATTGAAATACATACGTTTCTTAAGTGTTTTATATGCAAAGAAAGGTAAAATATATACTATTTTCTAAGACAAACGTTTGACTAACTGACGCTAAATAATACTGAATGTAGCTGTTCCGACTTACTTAGTAAGAGAACTTCTGATTTTTTCCGATCCCAATCCACGATAACCTACGCACGTCCTCCTGTATACTTTAAATCATCTCCACATTACTTATAATACCTAATACAATGTAAATGCTATGTAAATAGTTGCTATACTGCATTGTTTAGGGAATAATGACAAGAAAAAAAGTCTGTACATGCTCGAACAACAAGTGCTGGAACAGCACTTCCAGGTTTTCTCGATTCACGGTTGGTTGAATTTGCGCTTGCGAAACTCGCGGATAAGGAGGGCCGACCATACTGCATATTGTGTGTATCAAAAATTGACAAATTCACCATGTCCATCATAATTGTATCAACTATCTCTGTTATCAGATGATAAAAGGCCAATGTCTGTTCAAATGTGTACACTCAAATTCACTTCACCTAATCTTAGTGTCTTGTATTTCTGGCTACAGACAATTCTGATTAAGATTTGAGATGCCTCATTAGTCCCTCTGATGCCTTTAAATCTTTTTCCCTCTATTGTAACTCTCCAGAGCTTATGCCTCTTCAGATTTCTCTTATGCATAATTTTCTATTCTATGTATTACATGCTCTTTCTCACTCAAACAAAATTGTATCTTCAGCATTGCTAATGAGGTGACTTTGTTAAATGGACAAGAGCCTGTACATTTCCATTTGAGTTAATATCCTATTAACCATCAATAGAACAAAACATTTGTCTTAGTGTTTAACATGCGACTGAACAATATAATACCTTGAAATATAAACCAAACACCTACTGAATAAGATATAGTCAGCAACTTGTTGTTGTTGTTGTTCGTCCTTCGGAGTCGAAGATGACCATGACTTCTGTCAGGTGGAGGGTTTGTGACTGTGGGTCCGGAGGTGACCGGTGAGGCCAATCCGGGCCCTGAAAGCTCGCCCACATGTGGGACACATGAGGGTAGGTGCTGCAGTGGGAGTGGAGGTAGCTCGAGCCTTGCGCGATCAGTTGATGGTTATCATTTCTTAGCATTGTGAAATAGTATAATTCTTATGTAAGGAAAAATGACATGACTGAGAGCAAAAATCCTACAGCGTTCATTTGTGATAAAGTGGTAAGTGCAGGACCCAATGAAAAGCAACAACATCAAGTCAATCAAGATAAACTGGTAAGGGCAACAGTTCTGAGGAAAGGAGGTGTTCTGTGTTGATGGATTTTTCAGACCAATGACCTACCTAAGTAACCAGCAGTAGACAATGGTTTAAAGTGATAATGAAGGAAAATTCAAGGAATGATAGCTTTGTATTTCCATGAAGTGTGTAAATTATTGCGTAAAATCAAGCACACAGTGAAAGGAAGGATCACAAAGATCAGCCTGACCTGCGGAGTTCCTGCAGAATTTTTTGTGCATTGCTTGAATTTCCAGTATCTGCAGATTTTCTCTTGTTTATATACTTCCTGTAATTGATTTACTTATTTGTTTTTTTTCTTTCTAAATTTATCATGTATTGCTGCTAAGTTAACAAATTTCACGACACATACCAGTGATAATAAACCTGATTCTGCTTCTGAATGAGGGAATAGCAAAATTACTAATAGCTATTTTGCAAGTGCTTTTACAGTATAAACCATAAAGAATGAACTAAAAATTGTTAGGTCTTGGGAGACCTCAAATGAGAACTTTTAAACATACCCTGATAAATCCAAATCAGAATCAGGATTATTTTCACTGACCTATGTCGTGAAATTTGTTGTTTAAGAAAGTATACTGAAAAATATTAATTATACCAATATCTGATGATCTAAATCCTAGGGTGTGGAAATATTGAATCCATGGATTTAGATTTCAGAGCAATCCCATATGAACGAAGACAGTAAAACTAAGGTAACATTCAAGAATAAGACAGAGAGAGAACAATGAACAGTAGCAGACATCTGTGGTGTGTAAACAGCTAAAATCTACTATTATTAATATGCAACTCGGCAAAAGAAAGTTTAAAAAAATAATTCAGCAGACTTGAGACTGTCCAGTTATAGAAAATTGCGGTATTTATGAACTAGCTTAATTGTAAAATACCCTGAAAATGCTTTGTCCCCTTAAATTATGTCTGGATGACATTTTAATGACACGCTAAGTCATAAATACTTTATAGAAAAATCTTTGGTCCTTAAAATTAAATGTTATGAATATGTATTATTATCCCATCAGATAACTAATAATGTTTATTCATGATATTTCAGCTTCAATATTAATATGTATATGTTCCAATCTATAAACATTTTACAGAGCATGAAATAAAATACTAATTGGAAATAAGGATTCTTTTTCCTGGTTTGTTGTTTGTGATAATCTTTTGAAAAGCTACTCAACCAGTTTAATGGTTTACAGCTGCAGAATGTAAGGAATCTCTTTCACTACTGTCTAATAGCTTAAGGGAAAGTCCATAACACAGAGATTGCTGTATCTAGTCAAGGTCAGTAGCAAGTACTATTGTTTACTGCAGTCTGCAAAATCCAGTGCATTTTAGATTTTCAAACAAATTTGATAGGGAGTCAATTTTTTTAAAAATGACACAAAATAATAAGCAAAGAAAACTCATTAATGAATCAGAAACGAAAAAGGAATAAATAGCAGCATTGTGTAGCCAGTGAAAGGATGCAAATATTTGTGCCTTTATTTGTCATATATACATCAAAACGTACAGTGAAACGCTTCATTTGTGGCAAATCATTGAGCACACAGCGCTGGGGAACCCGCAAGTATCGCCACACTTCAGGCACCAACTTACCATGCTCACAATTCATTAACCCTAACAGTATGCCTTTGAACTGTGGGAAGAAACCAGAGCAGCTGGAAGAAGTCCAAGTGGTCACAGACAGAATGTACTAACTCCTTATAGACAGAAGTGGGAATCAAACCCCGATCTTAGTTAGCTGCTGCAAAGCACTTAACTAACTGCTACACTTCTGCACTGTCCCAAAATAGAAAATAATTATTTACTGCCTTTTACAATGAAACAAGGACTGTGTAATATATCCAAGATTCATGCGGTATAAAGTTCAATTGCTATGTAGGTAGTGAGGAGGATGCAGGATATAAAAATGGCACATTGAATACAACAACAAAATCTTACCTTTCCATAGTACATTGAGTTAAAAAAAGCACCCTAAGACATATCACTAGAGCTTTATCAAAAAAGAATTAATGCTGACCCACATAACATTAGGACAATTATTGAAGTGTTTGGTCAAGGAATAAGGAAGGGGAGATTTAAAGAATTCCAGAGATTAGGTCCTTGGTAAATGAAGGCATAGCCACCAAAGTTGTATCAAGCAACTCATGGTATGAGTAAGAAATCAAAATTAGGTAAGACACTGAGAACTCAGAAAAAATACAGCAAACAGTAGTGATTTGAAAACAGTCAAAATATTAAAAACAATTAACTAAACGAGGCCTCATACAGATCCACAAGCAGACACGTGATGGGGAACTGGCTTTTCATGGTTGTCTGGATATACTCAAAGGAGTTTTGGATAAACTCAAGGTAATAAAGAATAGAACAAGGTCAGATCACCTGAAATGCATCAAAACAGGTAAGTATAAAAAAAGAAAGTCAAAGAATTGTTGTACAGGCAGTCCCCGGGTTACGAACGAGTTCTGTTCCTGAGTCCGTCCTTAAGTCGTATTTGTACATAAGTCAGAACAGATACATCTGGTATTATTTAACTTCAGTTAGTCAAACATTTGTCTTAGTATATATTTTAACTTTCTATGCATATAAAACACTTAAGAAACGTATGTATTTCAATAATTAAACCACTGCGTTGCTTAGTAATAATTGTAGCTTTCATCAGGGCAGGGCCTTTCACATGCTCCATTATTCTCACTTTATGCTTTAAAATTGTTCCAATCGTTGACCGACTGTAGCCTAATGCTTTTCCAATGACTGATGGCGTTTCACCTCTTTCCGATCGCTTTATCACTTCCACTCTATTTTCAATTGTTATCGCTTTCCGTCAACGGAACAGAAACACTGTGGATTCAGCAGCAGCCCTGGGCGGCGGGTCCTGAGCTCCCCCGGGTCCTAAAATCCACCCGCACTGGGGACAAATTAAATGGGACAAGTGGGGGCGTTGCTGACTGGAAAAGGGGGGTCAGGGTGAATCTTGCTAAGAAAACTTTAAGACAAATACAAAGTTACACACTCAACACAGTGTTAACGGCAACATGATCCGACTTAAAATAGTGGACACCGACGAATTTTTAATATAATAGGCTTTATGGCAGGCCGTTAGTAAGTACGAGTTGTTTGTAAGTCAGACGTTCGTAACTTGGGGGCTGCCTGTGTGAGCTATTTTGGGGAAGTTTGCAATTATCTACATTGTTACAGCTATATAAGATCTTAGTTAAACCCCACTTGGAGTACTGAGTTCATCTCGCCACAGTAAGGATGTGGATACTATAGAGACAGTGCACAGGAGAGTTACAAGAATGTTTCCTGGATTGGAGAGCACGCCTTATGAGAATAGATTGAGATGAACTTGGCCTTTTCTCCTTGGAGCGATGGAGGATGAGAGGCAACCTGATAGAGTTGTATAAGATGATGAGAGGCATTGATCGTGTGGATAGTCAGAGGCTTTGTCCCAGGGCTGAAATGGCTAACACAAGAGGGCATAGTTTTAAGGTGCTTGGAAGTATACAAGGGGGATGTCAGGGGTAAATTTTTCACACAGAGTGGTGGGTGCCAGGAATGCACTGCCAGCGAAGGTGGTAGAGGTGGATACAATAGGGTTTTTTTAAGAGACTCTTAGATAGGTACATTAAGATTAGAAAAAGAGAGGGCTATGCGGTACGGATATTCTAGGCAGCTGGCACAACATTTTGGGTCGAAGGGCCTGTAATGTGCTGTAGATTTCTATATTTCTGCGTAGGAAATTTGGAAAAGCTGCTATCTTTTCTAAAAGGTGAGAGTGATTGCTGATATTCAGAATGAACTGAGAATTCCTGTTTAAAAATAATTGAATGTTAATTCTGGATACAGGCAAGAAATCAGAAAAGAAAAAAGTTTTGTGTCTGAAACCATATAATTTTATTCCTATTATAAAGGAACTTTTGGGCTGTTATACCTACACAGCTTTTGAATCTGAACCTAAATCTGTACTCACCATTAGGAACAAAAATTCAGTACATTAACTTGTACATTGAGAACATTAAGAAAAAGAATATAAATAGAGTGTACTAGGAGACTACAGCTTATAAAATGATTTTTTTTCTGGAGGTGTTAACAGGATGGATAATGGATTTGCTGTTTTCCCTGTCTGAATCATCCAGCATCTACAATATCAGAATGAAAGGCATTTGGGACTGAGATGAAGAAATACTTCTCCACTCAAAGAATTTTTATGCCAGAAGAAGTGTAAGTGCAGTCCAAGCTGAATGGGCGCACGGCCACACAGTAACTGAAATGCTCCGACGCACATAGCCTTTGTTGTCACGCACCTGGAACGGGATGCAGCTACAAAAAGTTTACAAAATGTTACAGACTTTCTATGTGTATTGCAGTCATTATACCCTTCAATTACTAAATAAAATCAAAAGTATGCAATTTTTCAATTTTCATTCTAAATATTCAGTATATGCATAATACAAAAAAACATTTAAAGCGCCATGCAGTTTTCAGGCAGTGTAAAAATTTCCTGCTCAGAACTATAGTTGGTTCATGCAGCTGTAAAAAAAAAGAGGGAGTGTTGGTTCAGTCATTATATACACACAAATTTGAGATCTGTAATACAGATGGCGAAGCACAAATTCAACTAGCTATTCATTAAAGGGCAAATAAGGGGTCAAGGGTCCATTTAGCCTTCTGCTCCTAATTTTGTTATCTATATTTTTACTACTTACAGACTGTCGAATTTTATTAATTACTTGTTATCTATAAATTCAGAGGTATCTATTTTACCATGGTGAATGTCCTTTTTCATTTTCTTTTGTACATATTTGCACATCCACCTCCAAAAAGAAAACACCTGAGAAGGTAGTTGAGCATCTATAGGGCTTCCAAATACAGACTGATCAACAGGAACTGGCCAACCAACCAGACAGCAATATTGGACAAGGAACAGAAGAAAGCAATAGCAAAAGATGTGACAATCCCAAATGACAGTAACATCAGGATGAAAGAATATAAGAAGCTGGAGAAATACCAGGACTTGAAAGAGCAGATAAAACAGACGTGGAAGGTTAAAGCCACAGTAATCCCAGTAGTGACAGAAGCACTTGGAGCTGTGACACCTGGACTGAGAGAGTGACTCCAACAAATCCTGGAACACCATCTGAGATCTCAGTCCAGAAGAAAGCACTACTAGGAACAGCAAAGATACTGCGCTGAACCCTCAGGCTCCCAGACCACCGGTAGAGGACCCAAGATTGAGGGAAAAATACACATATGCACTACCCATATATATACACACACACACATACACACATACATACATGCATATATACACACATACATAAAATATCTAATAATGCTTCTATTTCAAAACTATAATTACTCTGCTTTAAGAAAAACTCATCCAATTAGGTATATTGCTCTGCACCACTACATATAATTGATGGAGTTGTTAACGTAAGGAAAGAAATCAGAGATTTCCTTGAGTCCAGCTCTTAAGGAAGCAAATATGAATATTTCATGGACATGAAAATACAAATGATCTCAGTATTACTGTTCACTTCACCATTGGCATTGGAATACAGAACATGACTTCAAAGTTTTCAGATTTCAGCCTAAACTGGATTATGATGTTCAATACAGTGTTTCACAACTTAGGCAAGTCATGAAGACTTTGGACAGGATACAGAACTGATTTACTAGGATAGTTCCAGGAATAAGATTAAATCACGGAGACTAAGTAAGTTGGAATTGTTCTCTATATACATGAGAGAAGATTAACAGGACATTAGATGGAATTATTTAAAACAATGAAGAGTTTTAATGGTGTTAACAAGGGAAATTATTTCCACTGGATTGAATTTCCTTCAAATCTGCATTCAGCTTTTGGCTCAACAAAAATTATATTCTTGATTCCTTTAATCTTGCATACTGTAACCTCCTTTTTCTGTTGGAAATCCATCAACATTTTGAGGCCTACTTGCTTTTTTCACATTGCATATTCAGGTATCTTCTGCTCCCACCACAATATTGAAACAATTCTCCGACAGCAAATTATTTGCAATGATTTCCCTTCCCATACCTGCAATAGAGGTCTGATGTCTGCAAGCATTGTTTCTTTGGCCCCTCTATGTCAGTATCTTTGGTAATATCATCCAACAACATATCAGGGGTCATATTTTTACAAGACAATTACTGCAGGTGCTGGAAATCTGCACCTCTCTACAGATATTGCCTGACCTGTCTATAATACAAAAGCTTTCTGCTTAATTTATGCTTCCAAGTAACACTGATGACACTTGGCTCCATCTCTCAATACTGCGTTTGACCTTCCACTGCTGGCAGAGATCTAAGACTATAGCAGCAAAATATTCCTCCAATTGAATTTTTTGACCATTGTCTTTTGACTCTGCAGGAAAATCAATACTCTGACCAACATTTCCATTCCTCTCCCTGCCAGATATCTGAAATTGAGCCAGACTATTTTCAGCCATGGTGTTATGTTTCACCAAGATAAGCTTATGACCACTTTAGGAGCAGGTTTAAATTAGCTTAGTTGGGAATGGGAATCTGAAAAGAGAGTCAGAAGAGAGTGTTAAAAAGAAAGCTTGAAGTGGAAGTCAGAAAAACATAATAAATATATAGAGGAAGAAAAGGGAAAATATTTTATTCAATGTGGATGGATTAATTTATAACCTTATTGTAAAACAGACTCTTGGGAAGAACGAGCATAGTGAAAGAATGATTGCTCTTTCCATAAAATTTATATGGTAGTTACAGTTGCAAGAAAAAGCTCGTGAACCCTTTACAATGACCTGGTTTTCTGCAGTAATTACTCATAAAAAGTGGTCTGATCTTCATCTCAGTCACAATAATAGACAAACACAATCTCCCGAAAATAATAACACATGAACAATCGTACTTTTCATGTCTTGATTGAAATCATTATTTAGTCATTCATAGTCCAGGCTGGAAAAAGTATGTGAACCCTTGTATTTGATAACTGGTAGAACCTCCTATAGCAGCAATAACCTCCACCAAACATTTCCTGCAGCTACTGATCAGACTTGCATGACAGCAAGGATGAATTTTAGACCATTCCTCCATACAAAACTGTTTTAGTTCATCAATATTTCTGGGATATCTTGCAGGAACAGCCTTCTTCAGGTCCTGCCACAGCATCTCAATTGGGTTAAGGTCAGGACTCTGCTGAACTAACCATTCCAAAACACAAATTTTCTTTTTTTAAAAAAAAAACATTCTGTTGTTGATTAACTCTTCTGTTTCAGATCATTGTCTTTTTGCATTATCCAACTTATATTAAGCTTCAGGTGACTGAACGCTACCCTGACATTCTCCTGTAAAATGGCTTAACAAAATTTTGAATTCATTTCCTTAACAATTGCAAGCTGTCCTGGCCTGGAGGCAGCAAAGCAGCCCAAAACCATAATGCTCCTTCCACTGTGTTTTACAGTTGGGATCAGGTTTTGGTGTTGGTGTGCAGTGCCCTTTTTTTTTCCAAACATAGTGGTGTGCATTTCAGCCATAAAGTTCAACTTCTGTCTCATCTGTCCATAAAACATTGTCCCAGAAGCATTGTGGAACATCCAGGTGACTTTAACTTGAGATGTACAACAATTTTTTTTTGGAGAGCAGTGGTTTCCTCTGTGGTGTCATTGAAAGAGAGTCCATAGGTTGTGGAAAGAGATCAGCATTGGGGTGAGTGAAGTTGGGTGAAGCTATCCCTTCTGGTTCAAGAGAATGGTAGTTGAGGGGTAATAACTGTTCCTGGTGGTGTGGGTCTTGAGGCTCTTGTACTTCCTTCTTGATGGCAGCACTGAGAAGAGAGCATAGCTTGGATGGTGGGAGTCCTTGATGATGGATGCTGCTTTCCTGTGACAGCAGTTTGTGTGGATGTAGTAAATTGTGGGGAGGGCGTTACCCTTGATGGATTGGGCAGTATCCAGTACTTCTGTAGATTTTTCTATTCAAGGACATTGGTGTTTCCATACCAAGCACAAGTGTAACCAGCCAATTATCTCTTCACTGCACATCTATGGAAGTATGTTAAATTTTTAGATGATATTAGGAATCTTCACAAACTTCTAAAAGAGGTAGAGGCACTGCTGTGCTTACTTTGTAATAGCACCCTGTCTCTGATCCTGATGAGGAAGGCTCATGAACCTCCAGTTTCCTCCTGCTGTAGTCAATAATCTGGTCCTTGGTCTTGCGGATATGGAGTGAGAAGTTGTTATTGTGGTATCACACAGCCACATTTTCAATCACCCTCCTATATGCCGATTCCAATGGTGTCATCAGCAAACTTAAATACAGCATTGGAGCTGTACTTACCCTCAGAGTCCTAAGTATTAAGTGAGTAGAGCAGGGGGCTAAGCATACAGCCCTGTGGTGCACTTGTGCTGATGGTTATTGTGGAGGAAGTGCTATTTCCAATCCAAACTGAATGGAGTTTGTAATAGAAGAAATCAAGGTTCCAGCTACACAAAGAGGTATTGAGGTCTAGGCCCTGGGTAGCCTACTATGTGCAATTTTGGTCTCTTTGCTACAGAGGGAGTGAGTGAAGATTTACCCAACTAGTTCTTAGATGCCAAGTCTGTTAAACAAGGAAATAGTGTGTACGGCTATTCAAAATGCTATCAAGATAAATTCAAAAATAGTAGAAGTATCAAAGCAAGGAAATGACCATCTAAAACTGAAAGGATTTTTTTTTTCATTCAGAGGATAGCAGATCTTTGAAATTCTCTCCCCAATAGGGAATATGGTGGTGCATAGATCTGGTATTATCTTGGTGAATAACAGAATGGGCTTGTGGGTCTAAATAAACAACCTCCTGGTCCTATTCTTAAATTTTTATGCAGCTCCATTAACAAAATTATGTAGCTCTGTCCCCACAAACTCACCCCATTCCAGCCATGCGTTAAACACTCATATTTTAGTAACCTCTAGACTTGACTATGCCATTGTTCATCTGGTCAATTTTCAACGTTCTACCTAACATAAGCCCATAGTAATCCAAAGTGCTGCTGTCGATATCTAAACTTGCAGTAAAGTGTCTTCTCTAGTCATCTTGCAGTTGTTGGGCTATACTGTCACTTGGTCCCTCAACATCTTGTTTCGTATTACTTAATGACCTCAATTCTCACTTCCTGATGTCGGGGCTGGAGGTGAGAGACGGGCTGGTTCAGCTCGCTACTTCACAAGGTTTACTTGTCTCTGAACTGAACTGAGGCTCTTGGGTTTCTTTATTTTGTGGCTGCCTATAAGGAGAGGAACCTCAAGGTTGCATTTGGTATACATGCTTTGATAATAAATGTACTTTGAACTTTTGAACTTCTAATTTCTAGAACCACCTCCAACTCTACAAACCACAAGAACACTGCATTACTATTACTTCAGTATTCTGTACATTGCTGACGTTAATTACTCTGCTACTGACTACCATGGATACAACTATCAAGCCCTAAACTCTGAAATTCCATCTTCCAGCTTCTATTCATCTTTAAACCCATCTAGTTCACCAAGAATGTGGACAAATTGTCCAGATATATTCTTCTGTGAGGAATACCTTTTGCATCTATATCACCCTTTTTAATATACATTTGTTCCACGTTAAAGCTGAAATAAAAATGGAAGGTCTCTCTGTTCAGATGATCACGCAAGCAACATTTTAAGTGATCTGTAAGGTTCAAACAGAAGGAAAGATTTTTTTTGATGTAATGAGAGGTTAAAATTTGGAATGTATGGCTGACAAGCTGATGCCCACAGGTTTATCAGGTACTTTAAAAAGAGTTACTGTAAATACTTTCTATTTTATGGATATAACTGCCAAACACTGTAAGACTGCAGAGAAAGAGAAAAGGAATAGAGTTTGTTACTTATGTCCATCAAAGAATACTCAGGCATAATGAACCAAACATCTTCTATTAATGCTCTATTTATCCCGCTCAATTTTTTTTACGCAGATACACTAATAACTCTTAAAAGACATTTAATTATCAACAATCAAAACAGATTTTTTACTCATTTTAGTTCTATTCAATATAATAAAATTGTGAGAAGGGCCATCTTCAAATGCAGCAGCAATCCTTTCTAGGGTAACATTCATTGCAGATCAAGGATTAATTTCAAAGTTGTCAGCTCTATGGCGACACGGTTATGATCTGTGCATTGCTGGAGGGAACCAGAGATCCAACAAACTTTCACACAGCCTTCTCTCTCTCTCTCTCTTGATGTTCTTGTTTCTATCTCCAATTCTTAGCGTAGCACTAATCATGACCCAGCCTGCGAGACAAATCCTCCTTGTGCAAAGAAAGTGCTCTTACTTATTCATTTTGAGGTCCCTTCAAAACTCGAAAATAGCTCCTACCCCAGCACTTTCCAATAATAAAGCACTATTTGGTATCTTATATTTCAGCACATATCAAGTAGGAATCACACTTAACTCTTTCCTTATGAAAACACTAGTTCATAACACCAAAAAATTCAAACCAGCAACTCCTGGCTTGAGAGTTGTTCGAAAATTTTGAAATTCATAGAGAATTCAATAGCATAAATGCAGTAAGTTTCAATTTCCGGGATTACTCTGGATATCAGATCACAATGACCATTACTGGTTACTGTTGAGACAACCTTGCTTTTAAAGTGCCAGCTATTCCACATATACAAGCCATTTAGGCCTATGGACAATATCTCTCTAATATATTACCTTTCCCAACTCTTTGATTTTCCCACAATTTGACCCACCCTGACATCCTGATCATGCTGAGACCCTTAGTGCCTAGCACATTAATGGACCCATATTCCTCTCTCTGCAAGGCTACAACCCCACAGCTTCTTCACATTCCTTCATTCTAACTACTACACCAAACTGTATGTTGGGAGCCCCATAGTGAATATATTTTCAATAGTACTTCAAACTAACTTCAACATTTTTTGAAAATCAAGTTGGTCATTTGTCTTAATGTATTTGTCTCTTAACAGTACCTCATCTGTATTGTAGATAATCTGTAATCCTGAGGAAATCATCTCCACCAAATACAGCAAGAACAAAGACACAGCATCAATCTGGAGGGAAAAGCAACAAACAAGATCTATGACATTTTACAATATCAGTCAGTCAACTATCTTACAGCTGGGGCAAACACTCTAATAACAATGTTTACTTATTTGTAAAAAGAATCAGAATTGTGAGATAGCATCAGCTTACCTGAAGATGCCCGTAGGCATCGTAAGATAACAGTTCATCACCTGTGTGGACATTGAACACAGAATGCAGGCAGTTTGATGGACTTGGGTTGTTCTTGAAACTTTCCACCTATTTAAAGCAATTTGATTAAATGAGCATTTGGATTGAATAAAAGTTGATTAAATTGGCTGACCTTCCCCCCCCCCCCACAACACTCCCAAGAAACCAGTAATATAATGGATAAGAGAGTACATGTAGATGTTGCATATTGTGATTACCAGAAGCATTTTATAAAGTTGCATATAAGTAATTATTTGAGAAACAACAGTAAAGGGTGAAATCTCATAGAACGTGCTGAAAGAAAGCTGAAAGGAAGAAAATCTGATTGGCATTGTGAAGACAGCATTGTCCAGGGATTTGTAGTGGTGCTTAATCTTTTCAACATATATATCAATAACATGAATGAATAAACTGCATATTCACATTGACAGGAGCAACAAGGTAAAAGGAGCAATAAATTGCTGATGCGCACACCAAAATTACAACGGAACATAGATGGTTTGAGTGGGTGATATATGCTGTGCAACATGCTACAACCTTTAGAACTGAAAATGGAAAATATACTTTATCAATGGCAGGAAAGAAGAAAGCATGGAGAACTAAAAGAGCTTGGATGCCCAGTATAGCAATCAAATGCAAAGTGATCAAAATGCTTATCACTGTCAGAAATCACCTTAAAGAATCTGGAAATTGTAGGGAAGTTATATTTCAGTTGTCAACACGTTAATTTAGAATCTAAATTTTAAATCCTTTCATAAACGCTTGATTTTGTACATTAAGAAGCTTACACAGTAGATTCCAGTTAACTGGGACGCATCAGGAAGAGTACATTTTGACCCAATTAAGTGGCTGCCCCAATTATTTAGCCAGTTTCATGGAAATAGTTAAAAGGTAATAATAAAGACAAACTACCATTTAACTGAGTAACAATTTATGCATTTAAATGAAATACAGAACAAATAGGAACACTATTAATACCTTTACTGTAATATTAAACTGTATTAGTTCCTAATAGTTATCTAAATTCCAGTGAGTACAGGCCCAGAGCCATTACACGTTCCTATTGGTTGCAAAATATCATTAGAGAGGCTTTTTGATAGCTTAAGGAAACTACTGTTTTTGACTTCAATCTCTCTCATTGAAAAGCAGCTTCAAAGGGATTACTGGATTTCGAAAATCTGACCTCTTCAAACTCAAAGAGTAGCAGTCAGTTATATAGAAACTGAACCAAACAAGGGTTTACACTTCGAGGAATGGCGGCCAAAATCTTATAAAAGTCCTCACCAATTCCAGGCTCAAATCTTAAATATTAACTCTCAACATACTATATTGCCCAGACTACAATCCAAATTTTCAAATCCATTCCAATTACTTGAATACTCGCTGCTCGATTTTTGTGAAATGTCATCTACAATGTCCTCAATATCCTCAAGTCTTTTCAGATCAAAACAAAACCCTTAAATAGCCATTACAACCCCAAATTTGCAATGCTTTCCTTGTCCAAACTACTCTCTGTTCCTCCCACCCCTGTAACAGCTGTAAATCACAAATCCTTACAATCCCTATGCAAGCACCACTGGCTTTATTAACGTAACCAACATTATACCAGATCCACGGTCCTACAACTCACATGTGCTAAAATAGTATAAAAATCAAACAAATGTGATTTTTATTTAGATCCAAGTATCTATTATGATGAAGGCAAGGCTCCAGATACAGGCTAATAAAATTGTAAGTAATCCTACTTCACTGCAAAACAAGAGATTATTCAAACAAGAGAAAATCTGCAGATGCTGGAAATCCAAGCAACACACACAAAATGCTGGAGAAACTCAGCAGGCCAGGCAGAATCTATGCAAGAGTACAGTCGGTGTTTCGGACCAAGACCCTGCAGCAGCGCTGCCTAGAGAGAACAGGTGAGGAGTCGGAGTATATGTGAAACCTGGTGGGGAGGGAGGCGATGAAGTAAAGACCAGGGAAGTTGATTGGTGAAAGAGATACAGGGCTGGAGAAGGGGAAATCTAACAGGAGAGGAAAGAAGGCCATGGAAGAAAGAAAAAAGGGGGGGGGGGGGCGTCCTGCTCACATTATCTCCTTGCCTGATCATCGCATTCCTCTGGTGCCACTTCTCCCTTTTCTTTTTTCCATGGCCTTCTGTCCTCTCCTATTAGACTCCCCCTTCTCCAGCTCTGTATCTCTTCCACCAATCAACTTCCCTGCTCTTTATTTTGCCCCCCTCCCAGTTTCATCCATCACCTTGTGTTTCTCTCTCCCTTTCCCCCACCTTTTAAATTTACCCATCTTTTCTCCCCAGTCATGCCGAAGGGTCTCGGCCCGTAATGTTGACTATACTCTTTTCCATAGATGCTGCCTGGTCTGCTGAGTTCCTCCAGCAGTTTGTGTGTGTTGGTTGAAGAGGTTATTCATGAAGGCAAGAAGGTATACTTGGTGGCAGCAGCAAGCCATTTGATTATAGGTGGCATTTTCAGATGTATAACTGTGTTCATAGAATCCTTCGTTTAGGAACTTGACAATGCACAAAAAAGGAATTTACAGAAAGAGAATGCCATAATTTCCAAACTAAGTAGAAATCATTTAGAAATGAAAGAGCAATGTTATAGCAAAGCAGAAAAAAATCAAGATACAGAACACGCTGAAATTAAAGACCTCATGTGTGGTAATTGCAAAATTCCCTCCTCTTGGCTAATTTATTACACTGTCTTGCGTAATATAATGCAATAATTTTCTAACAAATAATCTGCAAGATACCTTATTGAACTACAGTATTTCTGAAAATGTACATTAATGCAGGATCCCCTTCTTTCAATCTAACTGGTTATAAAATAACAAAACAAACTTGCTTTCAATTAATGTATATAGGGCCACCCTTCACAAATCTTTCATCA
Organism: Hemitrygon akajei; assembly: GCF_048418815.1. Classification (NCBI taxonomy): domain Eukaryota; kingdom Metazoa; phylum Chordata; class Chondrichthyes; order Myliobatiformes; family Dasyatidae; genus Hemitrygon; species Hemitrygon akajei. Next base: position 48,868,450 of record NC_133140.1, read on the forward strand.
TGGCTTTACCTGTAGTAGAATTGGCGATAGTCCATCTGGTGTGTCATTATATATTTAAAGCTCTTTCATACTTTATAATTTTTCTTAAATGAAAAAGCATGAATGCTACTTTCCATTCTAACAACAAAATTTGCATATCTAAGAAAACATTAAATGCTGTGATTGCAGTATTTATTATCCATTACCTTTTAACATCTAAAATACAATGATGGATCACGCACAGCATTCTGTGGCTGAAAGTTCTAAAGACTTCTGAGAAAAGCATTTCTGCTCATGTCAGGCACACCTATTCCTTATCTTGATTTTACTTCACCCTTCTTTACTCTCTATCTTTCCATTAATCTTGGCTGTGACTGCTCACCTAATACTCTAATACTCAATTTACTCTGCATGTAAATTCACTCTAGCTTGGTTTAGGCTGTTGGTTCTTAATGTAATCTTCTTGTTCCAGAACTTACTCCAGGATCCCAATAACATTAAAGTATAATGATCCCTTTGACCCTTTCTCACATCCCCGTCATGTTTGAACTCTGACGGAAAACTGGATTGAGAAGTTTTCCAAGCACCAGTTTGTCCTCACCTTTCTTACTGCAGAAGTCACAGAAGAATCCGGCAAGTAACTGCAGTGCATTTTGTTAATTGAGAACTCTGCAACTCGGGTGAACTGCTGGTGAAGGGAATGAGTGTTTAGGTGGTTAGGTATGCCATTTAAGCGGGTTTCCTTATTTTGGATGATCTTCAACTTTTTTTTTAAACAGTGCTGTTGGACAACACTCAAGAAAATGGAGAGTACTCAACACACTCATAATATGTCTTAAGAATGACAAAACAGTTTTTCTGTGACAGAAGGCAAGTCAGTTTCTGCTGGATGCTCATGGAGCCATGACATTAATGAGGCTGGGACAAATGAGTTTAGTATCAGTAGTGACACCCAGGGTATAATTTATGGGAAATTGGCAATGGTAGTGCCTTTGAATATCGGGACTAGGTGTTCAGAAATAGCCACTTCCTAACATTTGCACATTCAGAATGTTATAGTTGAAGTTATATTGTTCATAACAAAACAATATCTTTACACCTTGCTTGCAGCACCTCCATAGTGAGAGATCTGGCGCTAATTATAACTGTTCAAACAGGTGGAAGAAAGTCTGCTGAGAAAATGAAATTTGACAAAGGAAAGTAAATGCAAAGAATATGCACTGTTAACTGATTTGGAACATTGTAGGTATTGTGACTGCACTAATCTTGCAAGGTGAACCATAATACAAAAAATAAGATTGCATGATCAGCTTTATTTGCCATACGTACATCAAACCATATAGCGAAATGCATCATTTGTGTCAATGGCCAACACAATCTGAGGATTCCTGGGGCAAGTGTCATAAGCTTCTGGTGCCAACATAGTGTAATGCGTTGTAAGGTTTTACTGCTAATGTAATGACCTCTCTGTAATGTTTTACTGTAAATGTAATGGCCTTTCTGTAAAGTTTCACTGCTAAGGCACTGCTAGCAGCAATGTTTGGGTTATGACTAGAGATAATGGTGGCTTTGGAATGTGTGCTAGCCAATGAGAGGCAACACACACAAAATGCTGGTGGAACGCAGCAGGCCAGGCAGCATCTATAGGAAGAAGCACTGTCGACGTTTCAGGCCGAGTCCCTTCGTCAGGACTAAGTGACGAAGGGTCTCAGCCCGAAATGTTGACAGTGCTTCTTCCTATAGATGCTGCCTGGCCTGCTGCGTTCCACCAGCATTTTGTGTGTGTTGCTTGAATTTCCAGCATCTGCAGATTTCCTCATGTTTGCCAATGAGAAGAATGTTGTTTTCTCTTGTGGGTCTGGGAGCAGGGATTTCACGATCTTTTCTCAGCGAGAGATGAAGAGAGAAGACACGAGTGGAGAGAGTTGGTAGACTGGCGAACGGAGTAGACTCGGAGCAAGGGTCCAGCGGACAGCGATGCTTTGAGGCAGTCGATGGGGAACAAATGGACGAATCCGTGAGCTCTAACGTGCACATTAGACTGTTTCATTAAAATGGGCCCTATTTTCTTTTCTTTACTAACCCTATAGTCAGATTAAGATTTATAAAGTTCAATCATTTAATTGGATATGGTGTTCTGTCTGATATTCTGTGGTTCAGTATTGTAACCAGGCAACACATCATGCAGCATCCACACAAATGAGATTTCTTAGTTTGGCTGGGCCAGAGGCTGTCTTCCCCTAGACAAACGCATGCTGGCCGAACCTGTGGGTAACAATAGCATGCCTACAATTTACTAACCCTGACCCTTACATCAAAATGTCATTGTTCAGCAAATGACAGGTCAACAGCAAGGAATTCTTTTGTGTTAATGGTTTCTGGAGAAACTATTAGCTGTTTCAAGATTAACTTTATATCCCAGAAGTCTCAAAGAACTCAAAGAAATCTACAGAATTAATTCCAATACTGCTGTACTTAATCGGATTTGAATTGTTTTTATTTCTTACATCCTTCACATACATAAGTAAAAATCTTTATGCTACGTCTCCGTCTAAATGTGCAATATACAATCATAGTAATTTATAATAATTTACAATAAATAGAACAGTCAATGTAATATAGAGTACACACAAATCAACATGAGTTAATCAGTCTGATGGCCTGGTGGAAGAAGCTGTCCCGGAGCCTGTTGGTCCTGGCTTTTATGCTGCGGTACCGTTTCCCGGATGGTAGCAGCTGGAACAGTTTGTGGTTGGGCTGACTCGGGTCCCCAATGATCCTCTGGGCCTTTTTTACACACCTATCTCTGTAAATGTCCTGAATAGTGGGAAGTTCACAACTACAGATGTGTTGGGCTGTCCACACCACTCTCTGCAGAATCCTGCAATTAAGGGAGGTACAGTTCTCATACCAGGCAGTGATGCTGCCAGTCAGGATGCTCTCAATTGTGCCCCTGTAGAAAGTTCTTAGGATCTGGGGGCTCATTCCAAAGTTCCTCAACCATCTAAGGTGAAAGAGGTGCTGTTGTGCCTTTTTCACCACACAGCCGTTGTGTACAGACCACGTGAGGACCTTGGTGATGTGAATGCCAAGGAACTTAAAGCTATTCACTCTCTCAACCCCAGATCAATTGATGTCAATAAGGCTTAGCCCATCTCCATTCCTCCTGTAATCCACAACCAGCTCCTTTGTTTTTGCGACATTGAGGGAGAGGTTGTTTTCTTGACACCACAGTGTCAGAGAAATCACTTGACTGTAGGCCACCTCAGTATTGTTTGAGATAAGACCAACCAATGTAGCGTCGTTGGCAAATTTAATTAGCAGATTAGAACTGCTATGTGGGTGGCGACATAGTCATGGGACACAGGGACTAAAGGAAGGGACTCAGATCACAGCCCTGAGGGGCTCCTCTGTTGAGAGTCAGAGAGGTGGAGGTGAGGGAGCCCACTCTTCCCTCCTGCCGGCGATCTGACAGGAAGTCCAGGATCCAGCTGCACAGGGCAGGGTGAAGGCCGAGGTCTCTGAGCTTCATGTTAAGCTTGGATGGAACTATGGTGTTGAATGCTGAACTGAAGTCCAAGAACAGCATTTTCACATAAGCATCCTTCTTCTCCAGATGTGCAGGAACGGTACGTAGAGCAAGGGCTATTGCGTCGTCTGTCAATCAGTTGCGTCGGTAGGTGAATTGTAGCGGGTCCAGTTTGAGTGGTAGCAAGCTGCAGATGTAATCCTTGACCAGCCTCTCAAAGTATTTGTTTATTATTGATGTGAGTGTGACAGTCGTTCAGGCATGTTACCTTGGATATTTTTGGTACAGAGACAATGGTGGACGTTTTGAAGCAGGAGGGCACTCTACACTGGGAGAGGGAGAAATTAAAAAGGTCAGTAAACACACCTGCCAGTATGCTGTGCACATCCTGAGTACTTGTCCTGAGATACCGTCCAGTCCCACAGCCTTGAGACTGTCCACTCCTTGGAACATCTGCGTACCTCATCCTCAGAGACGATCAGGTTGCAGGTTGTAGCAGCGTCTTCCTTCAGAGGCTCAGAGTTAGCTACATTGAACCGAGTATAAACGCGATTGAGCTCATCTGTGAGAGAGGCCGCGATGTTGGTGGCCCCACAATGTTTGGTCTTGAAGTCTGTGATGGTATGCAGCCCTTGCCACAAGTCATGTGTGTTATTCGTTGTGAATCTTGACTCAATTCTTTTATTATCTTCTTTATTTTTAATATTACCACTTGCAATATAAAACATTAGACATTAGCCATTTTTTTATGAATTGTTGTAATCAATATACCTTATATTTCACATCATTAAGCATTTATAAAACTATTATTCACAGGTTGATTTAGTTTTCATTTCTTTGTGATGGAGTATCTTACTATTGCTACTAATTTAATCATACCAAGAACAGACACTACAATAAAGACGTATTTTTCTTCCCCAAAATTATTTGCTTGAGAACGTATCAAGCAATGAATCTGCCTGGAAAAAGCAGTGTGTGACTCACTGCCTATAATGGTCACATATATATATGTAATTGATAAACACTTATCTCATTCACATTCTTAAGGTGTTTAACAATTAATGAGAGATAATTACATCCGTAAGCATAGAATGTGTGGTCTATTTGTGAGATATCTATCACATTTGTCTAATGAATTCACAATGACACTGTCCGCAGAACGCTGCTGTTCCTCACAAATTTTGATTAGCTTTATTTCACAACTTTTCTATTTCTTTTTATCTTTCCCTTGTGAGCTTGGTTTCCTTTCTTTCTCACCTCTATCTTCATTCATCTATTCCTTTCTTTCTGATATCCTCTGTTCTTTTTGGATGGAAGATAAGAAATAAAGAATCACAGCCTAATTTGGATACAGTGGTTAAACTGGTTCGGGAAGATATCTGACACAAGTGCAAGGTTGCAGATCACAAGTTGTTTGGATGGAATGCATGCAGAAAGTATCCAGAGTGTGGGTGTCATTTATCAGATTTGGGTATGGATCATAGGTTAACACCTGGCACAATTCCCCACATTATAACTGTGATTACACATCAAACACTTTACTAACTGTACAGCACTTTGTGAAGACCTATTATTGTGAAAGACGCTATATAACTAATTTCCTAAATAGAGAAAAATCTATTTGTCATTCTTTCCTCAATTGTATCCATTAGCTCAGAGGACAGATCTATCTATCATGGATTTTCGAAGATCGCTACTAATTCCACCTTATTAGGCAGATTTATGAAAAAAACATTAATAATACCTGTACATAGTTCAAATGAGGTGCACTTCTTTAGAAAGATGAAAATCACCAGTTATACATTTTACAACATATGGTTTCCAGTATCATCACCCTTTCAAACAGTAAGTTCTAGACCCTTTCCACTTGCTAACTTTTCTACAAATTGCTTCATATTTATGCCCCCTGGCTTTTTCCCTTTCCTCTATGGGCAATGGGTCCTTTTAATTTTCTTTGCTTAAGCCCCTCATAATTTTATATATCACAATTAAGTATTGGTCTCCAAAGAAAATTGTAGTAAGTTATCTAATCATAAATACAATTTGCATTCCCAGCAAAATCTATGTAGATTCCACAGCCTTATCAGTGAATTCACATTTTTACTGTAACGTGATCAGCTGCCATTGCCGATAACTGGACTCTGAAAACTTGTTCTCATTCCTCAAGCAAGCTTTACGTACTTGTGCACAAAGTTCAAAATAAATTTAATTTCAAAGTTCATATATCTATGCAGCTGTGGAGGCCAGGTTGTTGGGTGTACCTAAGGCAGACATTGATAAGTTCTTGATTGGACATGGCATCGAAGGTCGGGGGAGAAGGCCGGGAACTGGGGCTGAGGAGGAAGACCAGACTTGATTGAATGGCGGAGCAGACTCCATGGGCCAGATTCCCTAATTCTGCTCCTATGTCTGCTTATGGTCTTATCTCACCATATACTACCTTGATTGATTTCCTTGCATGTATTTACAGGAACAAAAGAAATACAATAGAATTTCTGAAAAAAAGTATGAATAACAAAGACAACCAACAGCCAATAAATAACAGACAAATGCAAATAATAAAAAAGTAAAGAAATAACACTGCGATCATATAGTTGTAGCATCCTTGAAAGTGAGTCTGTGGGTTGTGGAGTCAATTCAGCATTGAGGTGAGCGGTTATCTATGTTGGTGCAGGAGCTTGATGGTTGTAGGATAATAACTGTTACTGAACATGGTGAAATAGAACTTAAGGGTCCTGTACCTACAACCACACCCCTGGCCCCAGCAATGGTAGTAGCAAGAACTGAGCATGATCTGGATGATGGAAGTCCTTGATAATGGATGTTTATTTCTTGTGGTAGAGCTCCTTGTAAAGGAGAACATGGTTCAAGTCACCAAACAGTTCATAGTTGGACAAAGAAATGTCATTTTTCTACAAAAATTGACTAGTGGATACAGATATTGACCAATATATAACCTTGTAGATGTTCAGATTCCTTATGTGCATCGTCAAACATCAATCTCACTACAATGATATAGGCATTAATAGCCAATACAAACTACAAGCTAACAGCCAATGATAGAGTAAAAGAATTATCCAGTAACTGGTGTGTGGCTTGCATCCTTTGTTTGCATCCTTGGCTTGGCTCAGTATCACAAATAGCTCCAGTACCCTGTTGTGCAAAGGGAAGCAAAGTTCTTCAAAGACTTCTTTTGCCTGGGTTGACTGCACTCTATCTGTTCACTGTTCCTGCCTGCACATTATCTTAGCCCTTGCCTTGTCACAACATCCACAACCAAAGACTACTCACAGATATTAAAAGGGAATTCATTTTTACTTTGCAAATTGATGGGATCTTCTGGATATTACAAGCTTTTAAAAGTATTTTTAAGGACTGCAAATAAATGAAATTTAAGCAAAAGTGTAAATATTCATGCCCACACATTGAGGTTACCTTATCAGCTTGACGCATGTAGCAGTAAAGAATTCCACGCATGCATTTTATAGCAGAATATTCCAACTCATAAGTCCTTCCCTTATCATCGTCAATGCGCCTATGTAAGACAAGACAAAACAGAAGTTTATTAAAATAAAGATGGATTACTTTTATTAATCTTCCCAATCCAAAGTCAACTAAATTTGTGAATTATGGGCAGTAATATCATTCTAAATCGATATTAAAACTGATAAATTCACATTGACTAAAACAAACCTCCTCTGTATCTCCATATAAACTGAACAGATCATGATGATTTAAAATTTGTATTGTACCATAAATATGACAAAGCAGCAAGACCATGAAAATATAATGAGCAAGTTGGTCTTCACATACATTATTTCGTCTGTGCTGTTAATTTTCTTTATAATATAAATAAAATTATTCATGAGATTTTAAACAATACAAGGTTCCCAAGCTTTAAAAAAATGCAAGACAGCAAATAACTGTTGGAGTCGATTGTCAAGGATGAGGTTACGGAGTACCTGGAGGCATATGACAAGATAGGCCGAACTCAGCATGGCTTCCTTAAAAGAAAAATCCTGCCTGACAAACCTAGTGCAATTTTTTGAGGAAATTACAAGTAGGCTAGACAAGGGAGATGCAGTGGATATTGTGTATTTGGATTTTCAGAAGGCCTTTGACAAGGTGTCGCACATGAGGCTGCTAAACAAGAGCCCATGGAATTATGGGAAAGTTACATACATGGATAGAGCGTTGGTTGATTGGCAGGAAACAGAGAGTGGGAAAAAAGGGATCCCATTTCTGGTTGGTTGCCTGTTACCAGTGGTGTTCCACAGGGGTCCGTGTTGGGGCCGCTTCTTTTTACGTTGTATATCAACGATTTGGATTATGGAATAGATGGCTTTGTGGCTAAGTTTGCTAATGATACAAAGATAGGTGGAGGGGCCGGTAGTGCTGAGGAAACAGAGAGTCTGCAGAGAGACTTGGATAGATTGGGGGAATGGGCAAAGAAGTGGCAAATGAATTACAATGTCAGAAAGTGTATGGTCATGCACTTTGGTAGAAGAAATAAACGGGCAGACTATTATTTAAATGGGAAGAAAATTCAAAGTTCTGAGATGCAACGGGACTTGGGAGTCCTCGTGCAGGATACCCTTAAGGTTAACCTCCAGGTTGAGTCGGTGGTGAAGAAGGCGAATGCAATGTTGGCATTAATTCTTAGAGGAATAGAGTATAGGAGCAGGGATGTGATGTTGAGGCTCTATAAGGCACTGGTAAGACCTCACTTGGAATACTGTGTGCAGTTTTGGCCTCCTTATTTAAGAAAGGATGTGCTGACATTGGAGAGGGTTCAGAGAAGATTCACTAGAATGATTCTGGGAATGAGAGGGTTAACATATGAGGAACGTTTGACCACTCTTGGACTGTACTTCTTGGAGTTTAGAAGAATGAGGGGGGACTTCATAGAAACATTTCAAATATTGAAAGGCATGGACAGAGTGGATGTGGCAAAGTTGCTTCCCATGGTGGGGGAGTCTAGTACGAGAGGACATGACTTGAGAATTGCAGGGCGCCCATTCAGAACAGAGACGCAAAAATATTTTTTTAGCCAGAGGGTGGTGAATCTATGGAATTTGTTGCCACGGGCGGCAGTGGAGGCCAAGTCATTGGATGTATTTAAGGCAGAGATTGATAGGTATCTGAGTAGTCAGGGCATCAAAGGTTATGGTGAGAAGGCGGGGGAACGGGACTAAAGGGGAGATTGGATCAGCTCATGATGAAATGGTGGAGCAGACTCGATGGGCCGAATGGCCGATTTCAGCTCCTTTGTCTTATGGTCTTATGGTCTCTAACTCATGGAACTACCATCTTTTTTCCCCCCCCATTTAAAACAAACATATTACTGACAGATGTTTTACAATTTTGAAAGAATCGGACAGAATAAATAAACATCGAATGTTTTTTGCTCTCACGTTAAATGAACACTGAGACAGACTGAGATGTTCTATCTGTGTTTCTGCTTATATTTGGACTCAACACTACAATAAGTATTAAAAACCAAAAGTTCTTAATACTCAAAGTGATTTGTAAAAAAATGAAGAATGTAGAGGGGTCACTTAAGCCATTGAGCATGTGGTTGTCAAATGAATTAGAACTGGAGCTACTAATGATCGTAACTAAGAAAGTAATCTTTAAAAATCATCTGTCATATTTTGTCTACTGGCTTTCCACAGAACTCAACCAAAGTGCTTCTTCATTAATTTGTAGCAAAATTGCCAAATTACCTAACTACTTTAATGGGTAGTTTATGAACATAGAACAGTACAGCGCAGGCCCTTTGGCCCATAATTTTTTGCTGACCTTATAGCCCACTGCAAAATTTATGTAACCCACTCCTCCTACAGAGACCTCAATCTTTGTTCCAACCATGTACCTATCTTGTGCTTGATGTATCTGCCTATCCCTGGCAGACTATGTCATGCACTTACCACTTTATGTGTAAAAGAAAGCTAGCTATCTCTGATATCCTGCTGGAGGGCTGGAGAAGAAGGACTCTGACAGGAGAGGAGAGTGGACTATAGGAGAAGGAAAAAGAAAAAGAGTAGGGGACCCGGAGGAAGCCATAGGCAGGTGAGAAGAGGTCAAAGGCCAGAGTGGGGAACAGTTAAGAGAGGAGAGGAAGGGAATTATTTTTACCAGGAGGAGAAATCGATATTCATGCCATCTGGTTGGAGGCTACCCAGATGGAATAGAAGGGCCTCATCTTGGCACATGAGGAGACCATGGATTGACGTGTTGTAACTGGAATGGGAATCAGAATTAAAATGTTTGGTCACTGGGAGCTACCACTTTTAGTGGATGGAGTGGAGGTGCTCAATGGAATAGTCTCCCAATTTACGATGATTCTCACTAATGTAGAGGAGGCTGCATTGGGAGCACCTGACACAATAACCAACCCCAGCAGATTTGCAGGTGGAGCTTTGTCTCACTTGGAAGGACTGTTTGACACTCTGAATGGAGGTGTGGGAGGAGGTGAATGGGCAGGTGTAACATTAGTCCTTTTGCAAGGATAAGTGTCAGGAAGGACAAATGTACAAGGGAATCACAAAGGGAGTGATCCCTGCAGAAAGTGGCGAATAGGGGGACGTAAAGATATGTTTCATGGTAGGATCCCTTTGGATATGGCAGTAGTTGCAGAGAATGATATGTTAGATGCAAAGCACATAGGTGGTAGGCAAGGACAAGAGGAACTCTATCACCGCTAAGGTGGCAGGAAGATGGAGTGAGTGCAAATGTTGAGAAAGTGGAGGAGATGTGGGTGAGGACAGCCTCAATAGTGGAGGAAGGGAAACCTGGTTCTTTGAAATAGGAGGATATCTCTGATACCTTGGATACGGTGGAGACGAAGGAATTGAAAATAGGGAATGGCATTTTCAGAGGAGATAAGGTGGGAAGAGATATAGTCAAGATAATCATGAGAATCGGTAGGTTTGTAAAGGAGGCTGGTTGGCATTTTGTCTCCAGAGATGGAGACAGAGATTATCGAGAAAGGAGAGGGAAGTGTCAGATTTGGACCGTGTGAATTTAAGGGCAGGGTGGAAGCTAGAGTGAAAGTTGAAATTGACAAACTCAGCACGGGTCCATGAAACAGCACCAATGCAGTCGTCAATGCTGCGGAGAAAAAATTGGGGAGTATTATCAAGGAAGTCTTTGAACATGGAGTGTTCTATGCAGCCAACGAGGTGGCAGGCATAGCTGGGGGCGCATGCGGCTACCCTGAGTCTGGAAAAAGTGAGAAAAGATGAAGGCAAGGTTGCTGAGAGTGAGGACCAGTTCTACCAGACAGAGGAGGGTGGTAGTGGAAGGGAATTGGTTTGTTCTTTTGTTAAGAAAGAGGTGGAGAGCTTGATGTGTATAGGGACTGAACATCCATAGTGAAAATGAAGCAGTCAGGGCCAGGGAATTGAACGGTACGGAGGAGATTGAGAGCATGAGAAGTGTCATGGATGTAGATGGGAAGAGACTGAACCAAGGGGGAGAAAATGGAATCAAGGAATGTGGACATGGATTCAGTAGGACAGGAGCAGGCAGAGACAATAGGCCTAGCTAGATGGCCCAGTTTGTGGATCTTGGGCAGGAGGTAGATGCGAGTAGCGCATGGTAAGGGAACTATGAGTTTGGTGGCAATGGATGGGAGTTCTCCAGAGTTAATGAGGTCAGTGATGGTGTTGGAGACAGCTTACTGATGGTCCGGAGTGGGGTCCTCTTCAAGGGGTAAGTATGAGGAGGTATTTAAGAGTTGCCACCTGGCTGCAGCAAGATAGAGGTTACAGCGCCACACTACAAAAGCACCCCTGTACTTGTAAAATTGGGATTGGTACAGAAAGAGTGCAGGGGAGTGTGTTCAAAGGGGGTAAGGAGAGATGAGTGCTGAAGTTGAGACAGTTGATGTCTTGTCAGCAGTTCGAGATGGAAAGATCCAGAGCAGGCAAAGAACCAGAGTGGGGTGTCCAAGAAGAGGAGGAGGATTAAAGAAATTTTGTAAGCAATTTTCTTTTACAGGATTACACCTATCGTTACTATATCAGAAAATATCTGCAGAATACAAGTAACGTTCAATAATTTCATGTCTACGTATGTTTTCAAGCACATTACCTTAATTAAATGGTATGATTGATAACAATAAAAATGAAAATTTGAGTGACATTTACATTGATTCTGTGACCCTCATACACATAAATTATCTAGATCAAAAGAATACTTTTCACATGCAAACTCAATAGTAAAATAATATGTCAAGCTTAGTGGTACTTTTAAAATGATTAATGAATTCTGCCATTTGATACAAGCCATTCAAAATAAAAGAAATATGTAAAATAATGTTCAAATTATAAACTGACATCATCTTCAAAAACATCGCAATAGTTTTAATAGACTTGCTGTCTTCTGCTGTAGCCAAAATTAAAAGAAAATGTATTTCAACTCTATTTGTTCCCAAAAACAAATACAAGCAAGATTTTCTGTATTTTCAAAGGATGTATAAAGACTGCTAAAACACACTTCATTTTAGTAAAATCAATTCCTTTGAACAAAATGCAATACAGTGGTATGCAAAAGTTTGGGGCACCCCTGGTTAGAATTTCCGTTACTGTGAATAGCTAAGCGAGTAAAAGATGACCTGATTTCCAAAAGGCGCAAAGTTAAAGATTTCTTTAATATTTTAAGTAAGATTACTTTTTTATTTCCATCTTTTACATTTTCAAAAGAACAAAAATGCAAAAGGGCCTGAAGCAAAAGTTTGGGCACCCTGCATGGTCAGTACTTAGTAACACCCCCTTTGGCAAGTATCACAGCTTGTAAACGTTTTCTGTAGCCAGCTAAGAGTCTTTCAATTCTTGTTTGGGGGATTTTCGCCCATTCTTCCTTGCAAAAGGCTTCTAGTTCTGTAAGATTCTTGGGCTGTTTTGCATGCACTGCTCTTTTGAGGTCGATCCACAGATTTTCGATGTTTAGGTCGGGGGACTGTGAAAGCCATGGCAAAACCTTCAGCTTGCGCCTCTTGAGGTAGTCCATTGTGGATTTTGAGGTGTGTTTAGGATTATTATCCTGTTGTAGAAGCCATCCCTTCATCTTTTTTTACAGATGATGTGATGTTTGCTTTCAGGATTTGCTGGTATTTAATTGAATTCATTCTTCCCTCTACCAGTGAAATGTTCCCCGTGCCAGTGGCTGCAAGACAAGCCCAAAGCATGATCAATCCACCCCGTGCTTAACAGTTGGAGTGGTGTTCTTTTCATGAAATTCTGCACCCTTTTTTCTCCAAACATTTCTTTGCTCATTGCGGCCGAAAAGTTCTATTTTAACCTCATCAGTCCACAGGACTTGCTTCCAAAATGCATCAGACTTGTTTAGATATTCCTTTGCAAACTTCTGACGCTGAATTTTGTGGTGAGGATGCAGGAAAGGTTTTCTTCTGATGACTCTTCCATGAAGGTCATACTTGTGCAGGTGCCGTTGTACAGTAGAACAATGCACCACCACTCCAGAGTCTGCTAAATCTTCCTGAAGGTCTTTTGCAGTCAAATGGGGATTTGATTTGTCTTTCTAATAATCTTACGAGCATTTCTCTCGGAAAGTTTTCTTGGTCTTCCAGACCTCAATTGACCTCCATGGTTCCTGTTAATTGTCATTTCTTAATTACATTACGAACTGAGGAAACGACTACCTGAAAACACTTTGCTATCTTCTTATTTTGTGGGCATCATTTATTTTAATTTTCACAGTTCTAGGCAGCTGCTTAGAGGAGTTCATGGTTGCTGATTGTTGGGACAAGGTTTGAGGAGTCAGGGTAGTTAGAAAGCTTTGAAATTTGCATCACCTGGCCTTTCCTAACGATGAATGTGAACAAGCCATAGCCCTAACAAGCTAATTAAGGTCTAAGACCTTGGTAAAAGTTATCTGAGAGCTCAAATCTCTTGGAGTGCCCAAACTTTTGCATGGTGCTCCTTTCCTCTTTTTCACTCTAAAATTGTACAAAACAAAAATAATACACTAATCTTGATTAAAATGTTGAAAAGAACGTTTCATCTTTAACTTTGTGACTTTTGGAGATCAGTTCAACTTCTACCCAGTTAACTATTCACAGTAACAGAAATTTTGACCAGGGTGCCCAAACTTTTGCATGCCACTGTACAGTCAGAATCATTTTAATCATTACAGAGTAAAAAGGATTCATGTGACAATGCACCACCAAAAGTTGATCTTTGTATTTCACCCACTGGTTTTCCTGAAGTCTTATAAAAGTTTTTGAATCTTTACAAGATCATTCATCAAGATCATTTGCAATCACTTCAGGTTTTTAACTATAAAAGTTGGTTCATAGCTTCCTAACATTATCAGGCTCTATATGACTTCCATACTAATATTATGCTCCAATCTGCTAATAAAATTTGCCGATGACACTTCATTGATGGTCTTATCTCAAACAATACTGAGGTGGCCTACAGTCAAGTGATTTCTCTGACACAGTGGAGTCATGAAAACAACATCTCCCTCAATGTCACAAAAACAAAGGAGCTGCTTGTGAATTACAGGAGGAATGGTGACGGGCTAACCCTTACTGACATCAATGGATCTGTGATTGAGTTCCTCGGCATCCATATCACCGATGACCTCATATAGTCTATACACACCAGCTGTGTGGTGAAAAAGGCACATGAGCGCCTCTTTCACCTCAGACGGTTGAGTAAGTTTGGAATGGGCCCCCAAATCCTAAGAATTTTCTACAGGGGCACAATTGAGAACAGCCTGACTGGCTGCATTACTGCCTGGTATGGAAACTGTACCTCCCTTAATCGCAGGACTCTGCAGAGAGTGGTGCAGACAGCCCAGCACATCTGTAGTAGTGAACTTCCCATGATTCAGGATATTTATAAGGACAGGTGTGTAAAAAGGGCCTGCAGGATCCACTGGGGACCCAAGCCATCCTAACCACAATCTATTCCAGCTGCTTCCATCTGGGATGCAGTACCGCAGCATAAAAGCCAGGACCAACAGGCTCTTCCACCAGGCTATCAGACTGACGAACTCACGCTGATTTGCGTGTACTCTACATTACACTGATGGTTCTATTTCAATTACTATGATTGCATATTGCACATTTAGATGGAGACATAACGTAAAGGTTTTTACTCCTCACGTATGTGAAGGATGAAAGAAATAAAGTCAATTCAATTCAATTTCTAGATACCACTGGAGGAGGAAAAGAAGAAAAGTAGGATTGAAACATAATTTTCAGATAATTTAACATTTTTTGATGTCAAATCAGTACACAAAATACACTCAGTTTTAAAAGTTTCCCATTTTTCACAATTCAATCAAAAAATCCTGGAACATACAATCCAGGATGCCTTAATCATCCCTACTATCTACAAAATGCACCCAATTTTAGATGTTGTATCAGTGCTTCGATAGGTTTATTCTTGAAATCAAAGTTCTTTTTGGAACAAGACTGATTTTCCCTCTTCAAACTTTTTACTAAACTTGTTTTTGCAGGTAAAGTAATGATTACCTATGCGACCAAATTGTTTAACATAATGCAACTGAACCACAACTAGTACTTGTGTTTAATATATGATAAAGGCATTTTGAAGATTTCAGAAATAAATTCTGTTCAAAGAAGGAAACAAGAAAAGAGATCTGTTTTCCACTGCTCACTTCTATTAACCTCTCTGTTTTATGCTAATTTTCACATACACTAACCTAATTATTAAGTAATTTCAATTTTCGGTGGAATAATTAGCATGGAAATCATTGCTGTAGGTTGGAATGAGAAAATTCATGCCTACTATACATATTTTCTGTATGAGCTCTTAAATATGTTCTCATTTAGATTTTTTTCTTAATTAGGAACAGTTCATGCACGTCCTTTGTGACTTGTTTCTCCAAGCTCAATTAATAATAATAAAATGGGGAAGCTAACTGTTAAATAAATTGATGAATAATATTAGGAAAAGCGTGTTTTAATTTATGGGAAGTTTTAATTTAAAATATTCTCTGTCCAATATTTTTAAAAATTTACCTTAGAATTGTCAAATGAAGCATTTATTTTGCAAATATAACCTTTCAGAGAAAGCTTTACATAAAACTTAAATGAATGTTGCATAATGATCCAGAAAATCAAGTTAAATTCAAAATTTTAAATGGCTCATCTCACTAATAATCATTAGTGAAGCTCTTGATAAGGATAAGTAAATTAATTGTAATATATTAAACAAAAGACTAAACTAATTTGGAGCATTTATTAATCTAAGGAATGCTAATAACAAACTTTTCGGGTATGCAATGAAGAGTAATCATAAATGAGGGCTAGAAAAAGACTTAAAAAAGCTCAAGGCTTTTTAACAAAAGCAATATATTTACTGTCATAGTTAATTATATACTTACCAACTGTAATTTTAATTATTACAGCCACCTAACATTTATTGACATGCTAATGAACTACCATGTACATAGTAAAAATGTAACCACAGCTCATTTCATATACATTGTTCGATATATTTCTAATTAGAATAATTTTTAAAGAGATCAACAAAGTCCTTGTGGGCTTTCAAAAGAATACACATATCCATTATGTCATCAGGGAAATTCTAACTTTGAGAAATTTATAGATTTGAGTGCTGGTAGGGTACAAAATTGCAAGTTCCTCAAGAAATTGATTTCAAACCAACTTACATATATCTCCAGAATGTTAAATTACTTGTTCATAAACCCTTAGAAGATTCAACCAAAGGGTAACAGGAATAATCTAAGTATTTAAAGGCCAGTAGGCCTTACACCAGTGGTAGAAAAATTATTGGACAAGGTTTTTCAAGATAGGATTTACTCACAATTGCAAAAATATGGATTTATTAAGAATTGTCAACATGTCTTTGTGCAGGGAAAGTCACATCCACTAAATTTCAAATTTGATTTATTTTCATATGTTGACAAAGGTAATTAATGAAGATCAGACAGTGGATATTATCTACACCGACAGGAGGTAAGTATTTGATGAAGTCTTTCATGGTAAACTTAATCCAGAAGGTTAAGCTACATGTGATCAACAGCAAATTAGACACAAGATTGGCTTGGTCATAGAAGACAAAGGGTAATGGTGAAGAGGATTTTTTTGACTGGCGGTCTCAGATAAGTGGAAGTATGCATGCTAGGATGTCTATTGTTCATAATATGCAATCTGGATGGAAACGTGTAAAATCTGATTAGTAATTTTGCCATAAAATTGCCCTATTACTGACAATACGTGAATGGTATACCTGGCTATATTTAAACTGCTAACTGTAAAGGCAACTACATGTATTCAAATCTTATACAGTAAACTAGTCTAGACAAGAGGTGATAAGTCTGGATCATAGTTAAGGCTTCCATTTGTTTTCCTGAGTTCTAGTCTTAGAGTCTCTCAAGGCTGACTGATGAGCAAAACCTTCTTTCCAAAACCCAATGACTGGTCTGTTATAGCAATTCACATGTGCACAAAGACAAGAAGCGGCAGAGAGACGTAGACTGCACCCAATATTCCACAAGCACATCCCACCCTACCACAGATCGTATTTACATAAGACTCTGCCTCCAGGAGACAATATCCATCAACAAAGATCCCCACCACCTGGGCCAATGCCATCTTTTTGCAGGAAATATCAGGCAGGAGGTACACAAGCCCAAAGACCCACACCATAGGTTCAATAGCAGCTACGTCCCTTCAATTATTTGATTCTTAAACTAACCAGCAAACCCTAATCACTACCCCAGTATAACAACAATTCGATCACTTTGCATTACAATAGACTTCTGGTTTTTCGTTCTACAGAATTTTGACTTTTCATGGAAAACTTGTGTATAATTGTTTAACTTATTTTTTTCTTACGAATGCCACTTATTTGATGGTAAATACCTGTGATGCTGCTGCAGGTTTTTGATCCCACGTGTGCAAAAAAGTACTCATGCGCATGACAATAAATTTAACTTTGACATAACTATTGGATGTCACCTTTCTATAACTGATTCACATTTCTGTGACTGGTCTATAAGGATATAGTCGGATTAAGCTAATTACAGGAATGGGCAGAGAAGATGGAGTTTAATCTGAACCAGTGTGAGGTATTGTACTTAGGGAGACCCCATAATAGCATTGAGGTACAGAAGGA
This sequence comes from Hemitrygon akajei, assembly GCF_048418815.1. Classification (NCBI taxonomy): domain Eukaryota; kingdom Metazoa; phylum Chordata; class Chondrichthyes; order Myliobatiformes; family Dasyatidae; genus Hemitrygon; species Hemitrygon akajei. The sequence goes on from NC_133140.1 coordinate 48,886,102, forward strand.
TCTTGAGAGTCCAGGGTCCAAGTTTACTGAAAATAGCTTTGCAAGTGGATAAGGTGGTGAAAAAGACTTACAATGGCATGCTTGCCTTCATTGGTTGGGGGGTGGGTTTAAGTATAAAAGTCAGGAAGACATGCTCAGGGCTGTAAATAAAGCTTTAATTAGACTGTACCTGGAGTACCGAGTGAGTTGCTGGTCATTCCATTACAGTACCAGCAGAATGTGCAGACTGTAGAGAGAGCGCAAAAGAAGCTTACCAGGTTGCTACCTGAATTACAGGGTCTGAGCTACAAGGAAAGATTGGACAAACTTGGATGGTTCTCCTTAGAGTGTTGGAGACTGAAGGGACACCTGATAGAAATATTTAACATTATGAAAGGTATGCATAGTTACAGTCAAAATCTTTCCCTCAGGGTCAAAATGTCAAATATCAGTAGGCATGCTTTTAAGGTTAGAGGGGGGACCTTTAGAAGCAACATGAGCAACAAGTTTATTTTTGAAAACAGAGATGATGGTAGAGTCTGGAATGGGTCACCAGGGCTAGCAGTGGGAGCAGGAAGTTTGGTGGAATTCAAAAGACCTTTAGATACGAGGAAACATGAATACGAAAGGAGGAAACATGAATAGGGAGGAATATAGATGATACACAAGAGGACATTTAATACAGATTGGCATAATAATCAGCACAACATTATGGAGTGAATGTTCAGTGCTATACTGTTCTATGTTCACACAATCACCCCCATATTTTACTTTGCCAATTGTGCTGTATCCCTGTAACTGATGTAGGGTTCTCAGATTATTAACTGTATGTTAACTGTTAACTGCATATATAAAATGGCTTCTTTGTGGGTAACTGATGAGGTAATGCTCTGTTTAGTTGGAATGTTTGGGTTATAATTATTGATAACGGAGCAACTAACTAATGGTAGCAATGTTGTTCTATCTGTACATGTGGGAACCTGGAGTGAGTGGCGCAGGTTTTTCGGGAGAAGAACCAAAGAGGAAGGACATGCTGGATGTGCTCTAGTCGACCACCAAGACTGGTCCCGGGCGGCGGGTCGAGGAGGTCGGAGAAGATCGAATAGTAGACCGAAGACTTTGATAATTGAGCTCCAACGGTTGTGCATGAATAGATTGAGCTCTGATAAGTTTTGGCGCCTTTTCTCTTCTTTTTATATTGTATCACTATTAATTACCTAGTTCTAGTAAGATTTATAAATTGTACTCTGTAAACGTACATGGTGTGCGGTCTGATATTGTATGTGCGAGTTTGTATCAGTGTGCATTTCACAGCATCTATGCAAATGGGAGACACGGTTTGGCGGGTGGACGGATTTTCCCTTAGACATCCATAAGCCAATAGCCTGGGTGTTACACTGACACCTTGTCACGGAACATGGAAGTTTCTGACAATTCACACCAGGTCTTCATTCTCAAAGCCAGGCCTTATTATTTAGTTATTTTGTTGTTGCAACTTAGGCCTTCAAATATCTCTTTTCCCCAAAAATAACAGTTCCTACTGTTGAGGCTTTAGATACCAATGGAGATGAGATGAAGTCTGTCTCATTACAATCAAATGGAATTCCTGCTGGTTTCATTCATCTGGTAATCAAACCTGGAGATTAATTCCATCAATTAAGTTGTTATTAATTTCCAAAATTATACTTTCTTAACATTCTTATAAAAGTAAGCTGCCTATCAATTACAAATACAGGTAGCAATCTCCAACTGCCTTAAAGCTGTACACACTGTACCTTATTCTATTCTGTGGTGACTGCTTTAACTCTCTGGGTACCACAATGCCTTTATAACATTCAAGTGAAAAAAGGGCAAAAATATATTGACAATTGAGAAGTATTGATTCAAACTCCTGGAAGTAACACAAAATAGTTGCAATTCACAAGCATGTTTTAAAAAGTTGTAGGGAAAGAGCCTCTTCGCAGAGCAATTATCTGGAAACACTTTTGGCTCTGAATCAGCTTTATCATTACTTTATATGATATTAAATTTGTTGTTTGCAGCCACAGTACAGTGCAAAGGCAAAATTACTACAAATTACAATACAGGGCAAAAGAAAAGGAATAAGGAGGTAGTGTTAATCAGCCATTTAAAAATCTAGTAATGAAGGGAAAGAAGCTTATCCTAATTTGTTGAGTGGGGGTATTCAGGCTGCTGTACCTTCACCCTTATGCATATCCCTGATGGTGGGAAGCCTTAATCCTGGAAGCCACCTTCCTGAGGCACTGCCCTTTGAAGACATCCTCATTGCTGGGGAGGGTTGTGCCCGTGATGGAACCAGTTGAGCCTACAACCATCTGTAGCCTCTTGCAATCCTGTGTAGTGGAGTGTCCATACTGGGCTGTGATGCAACCTGTCAGAATGATCTCCACCGTAAACATATTGAAGTTTCCAGAGTTCTTTGTAAATCTCTAATGAACCAGAGCTACAAGTATGCCTTCTTCATGATTGTGTCAACGTGTTGGGTGCAGGACAGATCCTCTGAGATGCTGACACCAGGAACTTAAAGCTGCTCACCCTTTCCACTGCTGACCCCTCAATGAAGATAGATGCATGATCTCCCAACATTCCCTTCCTGAAATCCACAATCAATTCCTTGGTCCTGGCTACCTGAGAATGTACATTGGATGAGGATGGCCTTGTGCTTCAGAGGGAAAATCAGCAGAGAGATGCAGCTTATTAAAGACACTGTTCAGAGTGTAAACCAGAGTGCCCAAATTCTCTTGACCAGTTATAACCGCAGTTCTTAAGATGAGCACTGAGGTTTTATCAAGAGTTGGAGACAATCAGTCAGCTACCTGGTATACTGGACTACACAGGCCATCAAATTGCTTTTATTTAACATCTTTGCTTCAGACACCTTCCAAGGCTCTGCAGATATATATACAGGATATTTTAGTTGACAGTTTCATTACAAAGGTGACCGATATGTTGTTTAACAGAGCCCAAAATTATATGAAATTTGACTGTGATGTTAGAAGGAACAGATATTAAATGTATAACTCAATGGCTTCTTACACTTTCAGGGTAGCTCTGACTACAGATGTGACATTCTGGACAGATTGTCAAGTTCAGATCTTCTAGGGTATTAATTGACTACAATTCCACTCTACTAATCAGAATCACTGGTTTAATATCACTGGCATTTATCATGAAATATGTTGTTTTGCAGCAGAGGTACATTGCAATATATAAAAAACTACAAATCATAATAAGAAATATAAACCTAAAAATATAAAAATTTGTTTATATGTAAAAATTAAATTAAATTAGTGCAAAAAGGGAGCAAAAAAAAGTGGCGAGGTAGTGGACATGGATTCATTGTCTATTCAGAAATTGGCGGAAAAGAAACTGTTCCTAAAATGTTCAGTGTGGGTCTTCAGGCTCCTCCTTGATAGTAACAATGAGAAGAGGACATGTGCTGGGTGATGGGGGTCCTAAAGGATGGACGCCATCATCTTGAGGCATCACCTTTTGAAGGTGTCCTCAATGCTGGGGAGACTCATGCCCCTACTACAGCTGGCTGAGTTTACAACTTTCTGAAACTTTTTCAATCCTATGCAGTGGTCCCCAATACAAGACAATGATGCAAACAGTTGGGCTTTCCCCAATACATCTGTAGAAATTTGTGATTCCTTGGTGATATACCAAGTCTCCACAAACTCCAAATGAAACACAGTCTTTGTCATACCATCTTCGTAATTTCATCAGTATGTTGGACCTAGGATAGATCTTCAGAGATGTTGACATCCAGGAATGAAAAACTGCTCACCCTTTCCACTACCGATCCTTCAATGAGGACTAGTGTGTGCTCCCTCAACTTTCCTTTTCTAAAGTCAACAATCAATCCCTTGGTTTTAGTGATGTTGAGTGCAAGGTTGTTGCTTTGACACCACTCAACCTGCTCATCTATTTCAGTCCTGTACACCTCCTCATCACCATCTGAAAATATGCCAACAACAGGTGTGCCATCAGCAAATTTATAGAAAATGCCACAAATAAAATTGTAGACCTGCAAAAGGTTCTCAAACCTTTATGCTTTCAGCCTACTGGCAAACCTCCCTGATACCTAGGAATTTTCAAGTGTACTTGGGGTATTTACCAGATGACAGGCGATATCCACTTTAAATCCATGTGGCAATATCCATCAGAACATAACTCCACAAATCTATCATAAATGACTATCATATTGTGGAAGTTGCTATAAGGCAATGGTTTGTGACCTTTTTTAAGCCATGGACCCCTACCATTAACTGAGGAGTCCATGGATCCCAGGTTGGGAACACCTGCTGTAAAGCAAGGCTGGATATAATGTCCAGACACGGATTGATTGCAGATAGATCCAGGCAAGAAAGATCTTTGAAAAGCATAGCTCTCCTGTGCATAACACATTCCCAGAGCTATTTTGACTTGCTAGAGACAAGATTCAGAAGGATGCAAGGATGCACACTAAGAGACGATTACTTTACCAACTTCAAAGTATCATCAGTTGTTTGCTTGTAGTTTCGATCATTTTTAACACCAGTATTGTGAATGGTGATTGATCTTGCAAGTAAGGAATTTAAACATCCACAATTTATCAAATGGCCAATATCTGTAACTGCTAGTCAATTCACTATAAAAATGGCATTTCTCTGTTCAGAATTCAAATCAGCATGGTGAATGAGGCCATGCTGTTCCCCTTATGTACAAGTAAAATAAAGTGTGGCTGAAGAACGAGTGTGAGTTTTCAGTGTCTAGTTAATCGGCAATGACAATATATCCACTAGAGTATGATTAACCAACCTATTACCAGGCTTACAACACATTATTTGTGTCAAGACATTCTCAGGACTTATTAGACAGGGTGTCCAGGCCTTCAGTAGATAATAATGCATAGTAGTGAGTCTTATGTACAGAATGTGCAATGTGTTTACAATGTGTATGAGGGAAGCTGGCAGAAGGAAGGATGGTATGCAACATCAATCAAGCACATTACTGCCAGGGATGCCAAAGGGCTACGAAGAACGGACAAGTGACAACATTCAAAAAGAATAAAATAGTACCAGAAAGAGCAATATTTACAAGGATGATGCAAGGGTGAAAAGAATGACTAGGCTGGCATTTTCTTCTTTGGAACAAAAGGAGATTGAAAGAAAGTTTCATTGAAGTACTTAAAACAAGGCAAGTTAAGATGGAACAGGAAGACCAACTTCCCTTGGCAGAGAGGTCAATGATTTGGGAATACAAGTTTCAGATTATTACACGTAAGGAATAGAGTTAGTTGAGAAAGGTACTTTCATCCAAAAACAATGGAAGCATGGAACTCGCTGCCTGAAATGAACCAAGGGAACTCCTCCCATGGCATAAATTTCCATGACTCTACCATGCAAAACAGCAAAATATGTGATTAAAATGAAAAACAGACACCAAACATTTTCATGTACACCCAGACATTATGGCACCTATTTGTCTCCTCCTGGTTCAACTTTATTAGGCCTACGGATATGTGGACAGTCAGAATATTATCCCTCATATTTATTGATCTCATTATTGGAGATTCAGTGTTATTGGACTCTGAAAATGAGAGGGTTTTGGGGTTTGGGCTTGCTAGAATTATGTATATGGTGTGGAAGTGGAAGGGGCTGGGAGTCAGGGGTGTTGATTAGGATCAGGGGTATCTAGTGGGGTCGATGGTGGTGTATTGTGTTGATTAGGGCTGGTGGGGATGTTTACATTTAGGGCTTGTGCTTAGGTTAAGGAGGTGCTGATTAGGGTTAAGTGATGCTTAGGATTAGGGTTGTACTGCCTGATTGTTTGGGGTTCTGCATTGGACTAGTTGGGGTGTATATTTGGGTATGTTAGGGCCGGGATGGAAGGGTTTTGGGGTGAGGAGGTGGAATGCATGGTAGTGTATGTGGGGTCACATGGGATGTGTACTGTCTAGACGGTATGAGAGGAAGGTGCCCGGGAGACAGTATTATTGTCTAGTTATGGAAAGGATGATGGGATGATTGGGGGGTGGGGGTGGTGTCACTTGAAGTTGTTATATTGAGGGAACTACCTGTGGCCCAGGTGTAATGACATGGGGGAATAAAAGGAAGAGTACACAGAGTAAGAGGCCGAGGGGAGGAGCGCCCGGTCATAAGAGGCCGAGGGGAGGAGCACGCAGGCGTAAGAGGCCGAGGGGAGGAGCACGCAGGTGTAAGAGGCCGAGGGGAGGAGCACGCAGGTGTAAGAGGCCGAGGGGAGGAGCACGCAGGCGTAAGAAGCCGAGGGTAGGAGAGCAAGGGGAAGAGCATTAGGATTTCCTCCTACAGTTCACAAGTTGTAGTCCTACTATAATATGCCAGAGACATAGCAACACTTGTGGGCTGCCCCAACACATCCTCCAACTGTGTTAATCATGAGGCAAATAACTAATTTAACTATATGTCAATGTGCATGTGACAAATAAAGCTAATCTTTATCTTTGCTGAAAAGCCCAGTATTAATTGGCAAAGTCGTTACGGGAGGTAATTAAAATTAGGAAGAAAATGGATTGACATATCTAGCAAAACTCTGAAGGAGGAAGGGGACAGTCAATGCTAATACAGTCAAAAATGATGGAAAAGAAAAGATTTTTCTATCCAGCTCATCTACTCTTCTACTCCTAGTACATTCCTCTCTCATCTGGTTGTCTGTTTTTAGTTTCCTATGTTACATATTCTTCTTCCGGTTCCATTTCTCCTTTCTATCTCCCTCCCATACCCTCATTCTCTCTCACATTCCCACCTTCACCCTCTGCTTTTCTTCGTTTCTGCACACTTTCTTATTTTCCTTCATCCTAGATCTCCTATCCTTCAACCTCTTCTTTTTTCACTCCCCTCACCATTTTTGTCCCTGCAGTTAACCTTGTTCTTCATAACCTGCAACAACCTTAAAACTTCTGTTTGGGTGTGAAGTGTTATCAGTGATCAAGGAGAAAGGCAATGTTGCTGTTGAGCATTAGACCTGCAAAATGGTGCCCATATCAAAAAGGTGTAACTAAATTAATAAAGCAGCTACGATGGAAAATACAATAAAAAAACAAATCAGTGATTTCAGTCAATCTGAAGTCATCAGGATTTATGATTTCTAAAGGTTTGAAGTAACTCTATATTGCCAGCTGCAAGTTATAATTTAAGCGGAAGTTTATCTTCCCACAAATCTGGCACTTTATTTGAGAATGATTCCTGTCCAAAAATTCCTGGAACTCTTGGAGAGTAGATGAAGTAACAGTAAAAAGAAATTGGCATAACTTCATAGGTAAGATATTGCAAAATTAGTTAATATTTAATGAGTTCTCCAAAATAATATACCTTACAATAACATCTTAGGCTCAAAATATCACTTGCCTGTTGACACTAATATGAACTGATATATTCTGATATATTTATCTCCAATTCTTCACTCTTGAGAATTTGGCAACAGTGCTGCAGATAATGGAATTTGGTAATCTAAGTAGCAGACTATTTTTTTAAAAAAACATGGTATGTGGCTACCCTATGACATGGTTTAAAATATGTAATATTAATTTTCTCATCTCAATCTTCAAACTAATTATAAATATGAACCCAATGCTAGTTCCAAAATAAAATGCTGGTCCACAATCCGTTTCTCTGTCACATTGCAACTGCTCCTATACAGACTTTAGGTCAGTAATTTTGGTTAGTAAGTTTGTACACAACACTAAGACAAGGTGGTGTTGTAGGTAGTGTACAAAGATATGAGAAGTTACAAGGAGATCTAGATCAGCTGTTATGTGAGCTGAGGATTGGCAATAGGCTTTCAATCTAAACAAAGAAAGATTTGGGGACATCAACCCAGGATGACGTACACAGTGAACGGTAGGCCCTGGGGAGCGATGTGGTACAGATGGACTTGAGTAGTACAAGTGCATAGTTCACTGAAAGTGGCATCACATAGAGATAAGGTAGCAAAGAAGGCATTTGGCATGTTGCACTTCCGGGATAATGAGAAAAGGAGTTGGAAAGTAATGATGCGGGTATACAAGATATTGGTAAGGTCAGAGTGAGTATTGTGTTTTGATCACACTGTTCTTGGAAAGATGTTACTAAACCTGAAAAAGTGCAGAAAAGACTGATTAGGTTGTTGTCTTGACGTGGGGGCTTGATTTACAAGGAGAGGTTGTTTAAACTAGGACAGAAGGAGATGAAGGGGTGACCTGATATAGGTATACAAGTTCATGAGAGGCGTAGACAAAGTTGTCCAGAGAAAAACAAAAGGGCATGGTACTCCAAGCCAGCTTCTTCAAGCAAAGGGCGGCGCATATTTGGAATGAGCTGTGAGAAGCAGTGGTTGAAGAAAGCACAATAGCAACATTTAAAAGCCATCTGATAAGTCCACGGACATAAGAGGTTTAGAGGGGTATGGGCCAAACGCAGGCAGATGGAACTGGCTAACACAGTTGGCAAAGACAAGTGCAGCTGTAGGGTCTGCTTCTATGCTGTACGACTCTAGTTAAATTTTAGCTTGGTCATGTATTTGTGCTTGGCTAGTTGCGGATCAGGACTGCCATAAAAAAAAAGCAATGTAGCTTGATCCTATCTATATCCGATCATACTTTTACATGTGTGCTCTTTAATGGGTTCTAAACAGCAATAATGAAAGTGAACTGACTTTTCTCTTTCACAGCCAGCACTATAAACTATTACAGCTGAGACCAATTAAGTTGTATATTTATGGATTAAATCCAAGACATTTCAATCTTATGGGTTTAGTTGCTCATCCAATCATTTCCTCAGGGTTTAAATGTACAATGATTTGACCTACATCTTAATAATGTTGCAACTATTGCACAGATACAGTGGATTCCTGTTAATTGAGCTACATTGGGACCAGTACATTTGGCCCAATTAAGTGACTACCCCGGCAAACTACCATTTAAGTGAGTAACAAATTATGTGCTTAAATGAAATACAGAATAAATTAGAACAATATCAATACTCCTACGGTACTATAAAACTGTATTAGTTCCTAACAATTATCGACAGATCAAGTGTATAGTACTTTTGATTGACTATAAATGCACAAAACCAGGGCAGACACCTAGTATAGATAATGGACTGCCTTGATACAATTTTTGATGACTACATCCTCCAAATCTTCATTTTCATTGTAATATTCAAAATGATTCTTTGCACCTTCAACTTCTTTGTAGTTCCTAACTTGCTGAAGTAGTAAAACAGTTCCATTTTCACTGCTGTCTGTTTATGGCATCACCAAGTCTGAATGCTTGAAACTGCAGTGAGCAAAACAGTTCTGAATTGTCTTAGTGCTTACTTCTCACCAATTACTAGAGACAAAAATCATTGCTTTTTGAACACAAGCCCACACAACGGTTGCTATTTAAAGAATATTTACTCTCTTGTGATCGAAGTCACTGAAGCCGGTGATATGCAAGTCTTTATTCATCACAGCATGCAGGCATCATTCTGGAGACACTCTTGGTAGAGGCTCACAAAGCCAAAAGTACATTGCATTTTTATACTCTTAAGATCAAAGCCGACAACAGATAATTCAATACAATTTCAATAGTTACAAATAGCATCATAATGACAAATGGTTCCTTCGAGATACACAGCAGAAGCACATTGTAACTGAGAAGACACATCTGAAGGTCCAGACACCTTTGGGAGAAACTAATTAACACAAATATTCTGAAACAACAGAGAGCCAGATATACAAAATTAATGTTGTCAGGGCTGTCTCCGAGTACACAAATATGTTAAGTACACAAAAACTCTCGATTGTCTCTGCCTGTGGCCATGTTTGATATGTTAAGAGACAGCATCCATCGGATCTGGCAGCTTGCACTCAAGTCAAAATGGTGCGAGTACCTTAGCCATGTTGCCAGGTTTGATGCAAGCCAATTAACACAATCCCATTGTTTAATATTTAGCTCTTTCATAAGTAATCTCAGTCTAAGGAGCAGCCTGTGCTTTTAAACTTCTATTTACTGCCTGTAAACAGCAAAACAAAATCAGGCTAATTGTAAGCTTCCTCGACTCACTTACATTTACAATAAGAACTGCAGCCCAGTTTTTGTTTTAATTAATACATGCTATATTCACACAACTCCAGAATACTCCGTAACAGTGTCTAATGGCCACACAAATGCATGTCTGATGGTTGTCAGAAACTGTTCGGCAAGTCTCCTGTCCCATTAAGTGGCATAGTGTCCCAAATAAACAAAGGGAATCCCAGGTATTTTCTTGAACAATTTTGTTCTTTAAGACATGTCCCAAATACAGTGGAATGCAAAAGTTTGGGCACCCCTGGTCAAAATTTCTGTTACTGTGAATAGGTAAGTGAGTAGAAGATGAACTGATCTCCAAAAGTCATAAAGTTAAAGATGAAACATTCTTTTCAACATTTTAAAGCAAGATTATTATTTTCTGTTTTGTACAATTTAGAGTGGAAAAAAAGGGAAAGGAGCACCATGCAAAACTTTGGGCAACCCAAGAGATTTGAGCTCTCAGATAATTTTTTACCAAGGTCTCAGACCTTAATTAGCTTGTTAGGGCTTGACTTGCTCACAATCATCATTAGGAAAGGCAAGGTGATGCAAATTTCAAAGCTTTATAAATATCCTGACTCCTCAAACCTTGTCCCAACAATCAACAGCCATAGGCTCCCCTAAGCAGCTGCCTAGCACTCTGAAAATTAAAATAAATGATGCCCACAAGGCAGGAGAAGGCTATAAGAAGATAGCAAAGCATTTTCAGGTAGCCATTTGAGGTCTGCAAGACCAAGAAAACTGCTCCACACACAAAATGCTGGTGGTACACAGCAAGCCAGGCAGCATCTATAGGGAGAAGCGCTGTCGACGTTTCTAGCCAAGACCCTTCATGAGGACTGCTCGTAGGATTGCTAGAAAGGCAAATCAAAACCCCCATTTGACAGCAAAAGACCTTCAGGAAGACTTAGCAGACTCTGGAGTGGTGGTGCACTGTTCTACTGTGCAGCAACACCTGCACAAATATGACCTTCATGGAAGAGTCATCAGAAGAAAATCTTTCCTGCATCCTCACCACAAAATTCAGCGTCAGAAGTTTGCAAAGGGGCATCTAAACAAGTCTGATGCATTTTGGAAACAAGTCCTGTGGACTGATGAAGTTAAAATAGAACTTTTTGGCTGCAATGAGCAATGAAAGGTATGTTTGGAGAAAAAGGGTGCAGAATTTCATGAAAAGAACACCTCTCCAACTGTTAAGCATGGGGGTGGATCGATCATGCTTTGGGCTTGTGTTGCAGCCAGTGGCACAGGGAACATTTCACAGGTAGAGGAAAGCATGAATTCAATTAAATACCAGCAAATTCTGAAAGCAAACATCACACCATCTGTAAAAAAAAAGATGAAAGGATGGCTAAACAGGATAATAATCCTAAACACACCTCAAAATTGACAATGGACTACCTCAAGAGGCGCAAACTGAAGGTTTTGCCATGGCCCTCACAGTTCCCCGACCTAAACATCATCGAAAATCTGTGGATAGACCTCAAAAGAGCAGTGCATGCAAAACAGCCCAAGAATCTCACAGAACTAGAAGCTTTTTGCAAGGAAGAATGGGTGAAAATCCCCCAAACAAGAATTGAAAGCCCAAGCTTTAAGTAGAGATGAAAGAGGTTTAGATGGGACGCAAGAGGAACTTTTTGTTTCATATGGTGAGTGGTTAACATTTGAAACTTGGTATCAAAGAAAGTAGTAGTCAGTAAAAATCATTACATTTAGAAAGGCATTTAAATAAGGAACAGAAGGATACAGACCAAATGCAGGCAAATTGGATACAGGGAAAAAGGTTAGCATATGTGTGGTGGGCAACCAGGTTAGTTCCTGGAAGTAGAGCTCTATGATTTACCTTTGATATCTCTCCAATTATCATAGAGTTATAAAACACTGCAGCACAAAAATAGACTCTTTGTCCCAACTAGTCCATGTTGAACTACTAATGTTGGATTTCAACTACTGCACAGAGTCTTGCCATCTTCAGAAGTTCTCTGATGACTCTGCCATAGTTGGATGCATCAACAAGGGAGATGAGGCTGAGTACAGGGCTACGGTGGGAAACTTTGTCACATGGTGTGAGCAGAATCATCTGCAGCTTAATGTGAAAAAGACTAAGGAGCTGGTGGTGGACCTGAGGAGGGCCAAGGCACCGGAGACACCTGTTTCTATCCGAGGGGTCAGTGTGGACATGATGGAGGATTACAAATACCTGGGGATACGAATTGACAATAAACTAGACTGGTCAAAGAACACTGAGGCTGTCGACAAGAAGGGTCAGAGCCGTCTCTATTTCCTGAGGAGACTGAGGTCCTCTAACATCTGCCGGACGATGCTGAGGATGTTCTATGAGTCTGTGGTGGCCAGTGCTATCATGTTTGCTGTTGTGTGCTGGGGCAGCAGGCTGAGGGTAGCAAACACCAACAGAATCAACAAACACATTCATAAGGCCAGTGATGTTGTGGGGGTGGAACTGGACTCTCTGACGGTGGTGTCTGAAAAGAGGATGCTGTCTAAGTTGCATGCCATCTCGGACAATGTCTCCCATCCACTCTATAATGTACTGGTTAGGCACAGGAGTACGTTCAGCCAGAGACTCATTCCACCGAGATGCAACACTGAGCGTCATAGGAAGTCATTCCTGCCTGTGGCCATCAAACTTTACAACTCCTTCCTCGGAGTGTCAGACACCCTGAGCCAACAGGCTGGTCCTGGACTTACTTCCACTTGGAAAAATTTACTTATTATTATTTATTTATGGTTTTATATTGCTATATTTCTACACTATTCTTGGTTGGTGCGACTGTAATGAAACCCAATTTCCCTCAGGATCAATAAAGTATGTCTGTCTGTCTGTAATCTGTCTAGTCCCATTGACCTACACCAAGACCAAAGCCCTTAATAACCCTCCCATCTATTTACCTATAAAAACTTCTCTTAAATGCTGAAATCTAACCATCATCGGTGCTTGCACTGGCAGCTCGTTCAATTCACACCATCCTCTGAGTGAAGTAGTTCCTCCTCTTCCTGTACCCCCTTAAATATTTCACCTTTCACCCTTAACCCATTACCTCTAGTTGTATTCTCACCCAACCTTAGTGGGAAAAGCCTGCTTGCATTTATCCTACCTATACCCCTCAATTTTGTATACTTCTATTAAATCTCCCCCCAATCTTCTATATCCTAGGGAATAAACTACGAGCCTATTTAATCTTTCCTTATAATTCAGGTCCTCCGGCCTCAGCCACATTCTTGTAAATTTTCTCTCTACTCTTTCAATCTTATTTACATCTTTCTTGTAGTTAGGTGACTAAAATTGCACACAGCACTCCAAATTAGGCCTGATGTAAAAATTGCTCCAATCAAGAATACTGTACAGTTCAAAACATGATAAATTACACAGATACAAACATCAATCTCAATCAACCATTCCACTTCAAATACATTAAAACTATTACTAATAAACCGGTCAGCTGATAACAATACCATTATTGGTGTTCTTACAACTAAATTTTAATGGAACGAGATTGTCACAGTACATAAATTAAAAATATTTGCAGAAAGTAACTATCTTGCTGTATCAAATTTTATACTTATAGTGCAACTTAAGGTGAGCAGCATATTAATTGGATTGTAAAAGGTTTTTTTGAAAAAGGGGTTGGGGAAAACTATCCTTCTGAGGAGTCTTTTGTCATTGAAATAATAATTTTACAAATTTATCACATTGCAAATTTCCACAAACTATTTCATATCATAAATATTGACTCATAGACAGGCAACAGTATGGGTTTTCTATTTAATGCTTAATTCTGGATATGGCAAGATGAGCAAGGCTGCAAACTCCAACTTGGTTGATTGATTATAAGCATTTAGCTACTTACAGGTTGCTGCTTTTACTTTTCAGCAAACACATGGTCTTATAGAGCTCAGCAATCTTGGTAGTAAGGCTACAACTAAAATGAAATTAAAATGCAGTATCTTTAAAAATATCAGCACAGGTTGTTTGCTCTTGCTCAACTTTATTACAATCTGAATTGAGAGGGCTTCTTTTGGGTTCATGATCAAAAACTTTACATTTTTAGCTGAAGGCTACTAAAGTACAGAAAAATGCAAATAAACTCATACAAAACTACAACAATCTGTACCTATTGATTATTCCTAATGGCCCAAAATGTACTTGCCTTTTGCTTATAGTTCAGTAGTATATATGGGTGTTTCTCCTGTTGGCAGTCAGTGGTGAGTGGGGTGCTGCAGGGGTCAGTGCTGGGCCCGCAGCTGTTTACCATTTAGATTGATGATATGAAAGAGGGAACTAAGTGTAGTATAGCAACGTTTGCTAATGACACTAAACTGAGTGGAAAGCAAATTGTACAGAGGATGTGGAGAGTCTGCACAGAGGGATATAGATAGGTTAACTGAGTGGGCCAAGGTCTGGCAGATGGAATACAACATTGGTAAATGCGAGATCATCCACTTTGGAAGGAATAATAGAAGAGTAGATTATTATTTAAATGGTGAAAGATTGCAGCATGCTGTTGTGCAGAGGGACTTAGGAGTGCTTGTGCATAAATCTCAAAAAGTTGGCTTGCAGGTACAACAGATTATTAAGAAGGCAAATGGAATGTTGGCCTTCTTCACTAGGGGGATTGAATTCAAGAGCAGGGAGGTCATGCTGCAACTATACAGGGTACTGGTGAGGATGCATCTGGAGTACTGTGTGCAGTTCTGGTCTCCATACTTGAGGAAGGATGTATTGGCTTTGGAGGCAGTGCAGAGGAGGTTCACCAGGTTGATTCCAGAGATGAAGAGGTTAACCTATGAGGAGAGATCGAGTTGCCTGGGACTATTCTCTCTGGAATTCCGAAGAATGAGAGGGGATCTTATAGAAACATTCAAAATTTTGAAAGGGATGGATAAGATAGAAGTAGGAAAGTTGTTTCTATTGGTAGGTGAGACTAGAACTAGGGGACATTGCCTCAAGATTCAAGGGAGAAGATTTAGGATGGAAATGAGGAGAAACTGTTTTTCCCAGAGAGTGGTGAATCTGTGGAATTCTCTGCCCAAGGAAGCAGTTGAGGCTTCTT
Source organism: Hemitrygon akajei (assembly GCF_048418815.1). Lineage (NCBI taxonomy): Eukaryota > Metazoa > Chordata > Chondrichthyes > Myliobatiformes > Dasyatidae > Hemitrygon > Hemitrygon akajei. The sequence goes on from NC_133140.1 coordinate 48,901,231, forward strand.
CACTAAAAATATTTAAGATACAGTTAGATAGATTTATACATAGTAAGGGAGTTAAGGGTTATGAGGAAAAGGCAGGTAGATGGAGCTGAGTTTACAGACAGATCAGCCATGGTCTTATTGAATGGTGGGGCAGGCTTGATGAGCCGGATGGCCTACTCCTGTTCCTATTTCTTATGTTCTTATGTAAAACAGTGTATATGGTGCTCCTCCTGTGTCAGGTCATCTCTGATTTCCATAATTTGATACCAATTAAACTGAAGTCAAACATCATATGTCAGACTTGCAACTCCACCGCTGACTCAGAATGGAGTCTAGTGACAGTGAACAAACAGCCCGAGAATAGGAGCTGCACTCTGCATCTAGGTACTCACTTTCACAACAACAATAGCACGACTGCATTTATTTGAATGGAGTCACTGACATGCATCAAACATATAACTCTGGATTGAAGAAATGACTGCAGTGCGACCAGTACAGCTGTCGCCTCACAGTTCCAGAACCCCAGGTTCAATTCTGACCTTGGACACTGTCATGTAGAGCTTGCATGTACTCCCTGTGATGCAGGGGATTTTGTCCAGGAGCCTCAGTTTCCTTCCACATCCAAAGCTGGGCAGGTTGATAGGACCACTGCGAAAATGCCCCCAATGTACAGGTAAATGTCAGAATCGGATTGGGGAGGGGTGGGGAAAGATGTGATGAGAATGTTGGGAGAGAATTTAAAAAAACGGATTAACATAGACATTGTTTAAATGGTTGATAGCTGGCTCAGACTTAGTGGACTGACTCTGTAACTTGTTCATTTTGTTACGAAGGTGGAGCAACTCTGAGGGGCCGAAGGGTACAAAGTTGGCCCCTCCTTTTTGAGAATCGCAAGATCGCTATTATTTCGGGTCTGAGACCCAGGAAATGAGAGGGAGAGACACAGAATACACAACCAGGTGGAATGTCTCCTGACATAAGCGGAACGGAACCACTGATTACTGCCATTGTCTCTTGGAGAAGGAATTGTGTATTGAGTACTGTACTATTCATTGAAACCCCTCAGGGGACAACCAGAGTGGTCTGGTTGAGGGATTGCATCATCCCAACCTGATTGACATCTGAGACCCCGTGAGTGAGGATAAAAGAGGGGTCTGGGGAACAACCCCTTTAGACGCACCAGGAGAAACGCTAGAGATCCAGGGACAGCGTTTTATAGCAAAAGCCGGTGAGAGCTCGTGTGCGTCCTCCCTTGCCTGGGTTGGCGGGCTCATCACCGAAGAACGGTTTAGCTAAAGGAGCGGTCACACTTGCACGGCCACACCAACGAGACACCGACAGACCAAAATCATAAAGGAAGGTTGGAAAAACCCGTAGCGGTAACTGTTCCTATTCTCCTATTGCTCTCTCTCTCCAACAATTGCAGCACAGCGACAAACAAACGGCGGCAGCCTGTGTGAACTGCAGTGAACTGTATATTTCCATCAGACAATTCATTATCCCCTAGACAACGATAGAGCTTATTTCTTATTGATTATTATTATACCCGCACTTTTAGGTTTAGTATTGACGACGTATATTATCTGTATATTTGCATTGATATTATTTTTGTGTATTTTTACTAATAAATACTGTTAAAAATAATATCACCAGACTCCAACGGACGTCTCTATCTTTGCTGGTAAGTAACCCAGTTACGGGGTTTGTAACAATTTGGTTTATTTATTTTATTTGATCTTAGTGTTTTTAATTATTACATTGTAATTTTAGTAATTTTCTTTACCTTATTAATGTTTTATGTAAAATACTTAAATCCTTCTGAATATGACTTCCTGAGCTACAAAAAAAAAAAATTTTTTTGAAAAAATAGTGCAGCAGGAAAGTACCGAAACTAGGCTGGATTTCAATTATCTCCCTTGTAAGTGTAATGCTGAATTGTAAAGAAATTTGCCTACCACCTACCCTACCTGAAATTTATTCAAATAATAGCAAGAGAAAAGTAGGTTAAAGCTGCTTAACTTGTTATATCTTTAAGACAGTGTGAAAGCACATGGTTCAATCCTTGAACAGCAATGCACAAGTTGATCTCACCCTAATCAGTGCCACTAGATGACATCATTATGCTCATTACCAAAAGTATGAAATGCATAACAGGCTGGGTCAGTGGGTGGGAGAAAACAATAACTGATCTTCCAGTACCTTCTGAGTAGATAGAAAGTATCTGAATTCGCTCCACAGTAATCAAACCAAAGATAAATGTTGATTTAGAAGTTTTTTTGACCTTAGTGACCCATAAGTATTCAAGGGCACATTAATATATGGCTATATTAGTCCCCAACTTTAGGATCAAACAAACCTCTCGCACATAAGCACAGCATGAGTCACTGCTTACAGGCAAGGAGGTGGGGTAAAAAAAACCTTCTGCCACCAAAATTGTTGGTTTCGGAAGTAGATATTTAACAAAATAGCTGGGCTGAAGCTGATGGCATACACCCACCGACACTTATAAAGCAAGTTATATCTCTGTTCCTGCTGCCATTGATTTAGCAATTCAGTAAAAATGCTCATTATTTCTTTTAAAAACCTCAAGCCTAGTTAACAAATATAAGGCTCACCACAAGCCATAGGTTGGCACTAACATTTCTAAAAGAAAATAAATTGAGTACTCCAGGAAAATGAGAAATGTGGTGAAAAGTGGAGAAATAATTGGCTATGTTTCTCAGATTTTCTCCACATTACTGATATTCATAGAATACACATACAATTTAGAGATACAAAGAGATATAAAATTGGTAAAATACATTAAAAAGATAAAAAAACATTATTTATCCTTCTTCCTCTGAGAAAGACCGGGTGGAAATACTATAGTACATTCATGCAAAAAGTTCACAAGCTGCTACATATTCTTTTATGTATGTAGATTTAACAAAGAGGTAGAGAGGCAAGTATTGTTGAAGAAGCAGGGTGTGTGCAGAACTAGTACTTGGAATTCAGTACAACAGATGGCTGTGAAGGATATGTGTACGTATACACCCCCCCCCCCCCCCCCCCGGGAGGCTGGTAGGTTCTTGATGAATAAGGGTGTCAAAGCAAAGGTTACAGAGAAAGGGCAGGAGAATGGCATTCAACCACGACTGAATGATGGATCAACCATGAGCTGAATGGCCTAATTCTGCACCTTTATTTTGGTCTTATGTAGGCAATGGCAGATAGCAGTTACTACCCAAAATGATCCCACCACCACCACCAAGATAGGGTGTTTGATCTACTAGTCTTACAAAATCGGCACAGGCCACAAAACAGTAAATCCATCAGATTTCCTGTACACTTGGACTCAAAATGCAGCCTTAAGGCAGAAGGATTTATAGTGCTCTACAATAAATTAGAACCTAACATAATGCCATAGCGCATGGGTAGGGGGAGCAAGAGAGATGGGGGGGGGAGAGAGAATGGAGTGGGGGGGAGAGAGGGTGCACAAACTGTACACAGACTCGGAGGTCAGCATCAAACACAAGTTGCTGGGGCTGCAGCAATATCAACAAACCATTGTAGAAATCTTGCGAAGTTGAAGTAACCCACATACCGTGACAATGTAATCAGAGCAACTCAAACAATAATTCAATACAACTAATTTTTCACCTAATCCCTTGATTAAGGCATCCCAGAATATAGCTACTTACTCCTGGAATTTTAATATATGGAAACGAAACAACGAGCAACTTGCAGAGTTAATACACCGATTTTTCTTCAGAATAAATTTTATTTCTAAGTATAATAATTTGCCTGGGAGGACCAGTGGAGGAACAAGACAATACTAAATGTAATGGCAATTATTACAGGTTGAGTACCCCTTATCCAAAATTGCAAAATCCGAAAACCTTCGAAATCAGAACATTTTTTTGAGCTCTGACATGACATCACAAATAGAAATTTCCACAAGATACCGGGGAAGGTTCCCAGGTGATGCACGGTTCTCTGCACACTACAGACTAAGAAGTGACCTCCCATATGTAATGAACCAAAATTAATGAAAAATAGAAATTCATGCATGAAGCACAAAATAAAGATCTCAATCAAGCATTGAAAGAGTGCAATCGTCAGCGGAGTGAACATATATGGCCTAAAGGTATGCTGCTCATGAAACAAGCAAAGATCTATCTCAACAAAATGAAAATTGAAAGGTGCACAACATTGTTAGAAATATTATATAGAACTAGCCCCCCCCCGCTTTGTAGTTGCTGTGGAACGGGCAGCTGTTGAATTCGTTGGGGATACGAAGAGAATTGCTGCACTGGAACCTGGTTTTAGACGTAGTCGGGGGTGTTTATTCAACTCCAGCAGTCTGTGGAGGACTCAGCTCCATCATGTCAGACTGCTCACTCCGAGCTGTGCATAAGCTGTATATGCAGTGTAAATGGATTTCATGATTAGACTTGTGTCCCACTTCCAAAGATGCAATATTCCAACATTAGATAAAATCTGAAATCCAAAACACTTGCAGCCCCAAGCACTTCGGATAAGGGATGCTGAACCTGAAATAGCAATTCATATACTTCTGCAAAACAAAGGTTCAAGATACATTTACTATCGAAGTATGCATGCAGTATACAACTCTGATATTTGGCTTCTCCGAGCAGCCACATAACAATGAAAACCATGGAAGCCATTTAAAGAAAAACATCAATTGTGGTCTAATTGAACTACAGGCTAATCCATAAACTGCAGACCCAGAACTTCGGTACCATCTTCATACAGCATCGAGGGACAGAGAGAGATTTTCATATGCATACACCTTCCTCCAAAGGCAGCGAGTGAGAGGCTGGTAGACAGAGCTGAACGCTTGCTCGCCTTCCACACTCGCCTTGATGTCTCAATCTTCCTCAATGCTTTAATCGGAGAGATCAGCAAGAAATAGAGTCGATCATAGGCTCGCTAAGCCTCTTTGCCTTGTTACGTTCCCCAGTAACCGGGTAATTTTCCAGCAAAGATAGATGGAGCCACCGAAGCCGGATGCTACTATTTTCAAACGTTTTTATTTATAAAGGGGCACAAACGTATGGTTAATACAAAACATTCAGATCATATACGTCGTCACAACTCAATCTAAAGCACAGGTATAGTAATAATCAATCAGAAATAAGCTCTACAGTTGTCTAGGGGTAATATAGATATATATTGTTTACTGGATATTTAAAAGTCTTTTTGCGGTCACTGCAGTTCCACCAGCCGCCGTCGGTTGTGGTGTCGCGTTGGTGCACTTTTGTTAGAAAGAGAGAGAGAGAGAGAGAGAGATGTCATTAAACAGCTTCACCTGCCCGGGTCCCTACGGAGCACCGCCGTGGAATCAGAAGAGCAGGCTTCCCGGTTGTTAGTTAAAAGCGATTGTCCGTGATTCCATCCACGGACTCCCGATCCGGAGTCTAACACACGTGGTTTCCTTCAGAATGGCGTCCCGCTCCGACGGGAAGCACTACTGTGTCTTCTTCGTGTGTCTCCTTGGTGCGTCTGAGGCCCCGCCTCGACAGCCCACCTTTTTATCTGGACTGGCAGGGTTGTAGGTGTCCATCAGGGTAGGGGGGTGAGGCAATCCTTCCCCCATCACCCAACTCACATTGCCCTGAGATTTTGCACGTAGGCCAATTCCTTATCCCACAAAGGTGTCTCCCAAGACAATGGCTATGTCCGAGGCTTTTGTCTTGTTGAGCGACCAGCCCACTTTGCCCGAGGGCTTTACACATGGTTTTCATGAGACAATAGTCAAAGAGTCGCTTTATTCTGCTTTCCTGGGGAACATGGTCTTCAGCACGTCTCCCTCTCTCTCTTGGGTCATTTGACCCCCCCTTGACTAGGGCTCTTGCGAATCTCACAAAGGAGGGGGCTGGGGTCATAACACCTCCCCTCTTAAAAGTTTTTTTACCAGCGGTTAAAAACAATTTGGTACAGAGACTTATAGGATTTTTTTTCTAACACAATACACAAGCTCCTCTCTTCACAGAGTACTACCGTTATACATTCAAGTCAGTGTCTAAACAGGTAACAATTACAGTGTCCCTTTCTTTAATATCTTAACATCGCGTACCGTACTAAAGTCTGGTAGCATCAAACTTCAGCTCAATAACCACCTATTTATTTATTTTCTTCAGCAACAAAACTAAGGAGGTGTGATCTTAGCTTAGGTGCATCTACAAAAGTTTATACAAATACTAATCGTTTCGGTCGTGTTATTTCACCGGCAGGTCTCCAAAGGGGTTGTGTTTATTAGTCACAGGCTTTGGCGCAAACCCGTACAACTGGCGTTTGCTGTTTAAAAATGTCATTTTCTATTAACCATCGCCTCTTTTCCAGAGAGTCTCCCCGTGGGGAACTTGAGTAATTTGGCGAGGTACTCTCCCGCCTTTCCTTTCCACGAGGGTTATTCTCTTAACTCCGTATCCCCAACCTAGTCCATCATGGGAATTTCCACCCAATTCTTTAATGCTACACAGGTAGTTAACCCTTTTGTCAGGACCATGCAGGCTGATGTGTTTCAGTTCAAACCTTTTTCTCCGGCCGCATTTAAATCTTGGCTTCCTCACAGCGCTTTCTTGAATAACAATAGCGTGTGAGGCACCCTTACATTCCAAATCAATCTGAAATCAATGCGCAGGCATCAATCTAGACTAACTTTTTTTCATTCGATTTGGGAACTACAGATTTACCATTCTCCTCCACAACAACAGTTATCTCCCCATTCGTAAACTCCACATTAACTCTGAACACCCCCTTCAGCACAACCATCTGGGAACTCACACTTCCCAAGGTTAACCCTTCTTTTTTCGAACCAAGTCTATCTGCTCCAAAAGGACGACCGTCTTGTCCAGCTGAGTCAAATACCTAAGACTTTTTCTGAGCTCCGTGACTAGGTTCAGGACCACGTGCATCCCCATCTTGGACACACTCAAACGGGGCATTGGCCTCTTCCAGGCTTTCAATACCCGTACCCTTTTCAAATTCTAAATTCCCCTGATCCTCCCAGTTACTCTCTGGGCAACTCACTTCCGGAGTAAACTCAACCCCATCTGCCAACCCAGCAGACTTCTTCAAGGTAATGGCATCCTTTTCATCTAGGACTGCCCTCATTTCATTATCGGGAACACCTTTAGAATTTTCAACTTCTTCAAACAGACCTGCCAAACCAGACAGATCATCCATGTCCAACCCTGGACCTTTTAACAGCTTTATCTGTTTCTCATCTTTATTTCCTACCTCTAGGACCTTTTTCTTCGCTAAGGGAAGAGCTACCTTCTCTCCCTTACCCCCTTTTACGTTACTATTCCTCGTTTTACCACCCTCGAAACCCTCGTGGCACAGGGTCGGTAAAGACGTCTGGGCCAAATCAAAACTGGCCAATTTTAAACTGCTCCCGTTCTCAGCTGCTGTTCTCGACAGGCTGCGAGTGTCCGCGCATGCGGGACAGCTCGGGGACTCTATGGGCGGGGCCTCAACACGCACCGGTCGGCGGGTCATAGTCATGGCCGACCAAACTTTTCCTCCTGCTAAATCGTTCCCAAGGAGGACATCCACGTCCGTTCTCGGGAATTCTGATGGCACCCCCATTTCAACTGATCCATACACCAGCTCACAATCCAAAATGACCCTACGCAAAGACACCCTTTCTGTCCCTTTTCCTATTCCTCTCAGGGCTACCTCGCCCGTCGGAGGTCCGAATTGTAATACGTTACGGCTAATTAATGATAGCTCCGCCCCTGTGCCTCTCCAAATCCGTACGGGAATTGGCGGGTCCCCCTTCCTCACAGACATGGTTCCGTGTGACATATAAATCTCCGACCCCTCGCGCTCTCTGCTCCCCTGGGACCCTCTTGCCGATTTTCTGATTACCACTGCACACCCGATAGGGATCGCTGCTTTCCCTCTCTCTGGCTCCTTTCTCGGAGCAAAGCATTTAGATGCAATATGACCCACCTTTCCACAGTTAAAACAGGTCAAGCCAGGACCTCTCCTGCCGTCTTGCCTCTCCTCCTCAATTTTAGCACTAGCTCCCAGCAGGATCTCCGCCTCCGCCAGCGGACTTTCTCTACCGTTCCCACGGTCTCTCTGGTAACTTTTTGGCAAGGAAAACTTTGTCTTGTGGGTTAGGGCATATTCATCTGCAAACCTAGCCATCTCTGAGATGGACTGATTCGTCCTCTCATTTAAATACATTCGGATCTCTTCCGGAACACAACCTTTAAATTCCTCAATCAAAAATAACTCCCTGCGACGCCCATAATTCTCGGCCACCTTTTCCGCGGTGCACCAACGATCCAAGAGCACACCCTTCTCGTGGGCTAGCTCGGTATACGTTTGATTCCATCCTTTTCTTAAATTTCGGAACCTTTGTCTATACGCCTCAGGTACTAACTCGTAACCTTGGAGAATGGCCTCCTTTACTTGATCATAATTCCCTTCCCCTTCTGGGGGCAACGCAGCATATGCCCGCTGTGCTTTCCCTCGTAACACACTTTGTAACAATGCCACCCACTGCTCTCTGGGCCACTTCTGATTCACTGCCACCTTTTCAAAAAGCAAGAAATAACTATCAACATCCGTCTCCTCGAACGGGGGGACCAACCTCAACGCCTGTTTAACATCAAACCCCTCCTCTCTCTCTTGCCCTTGAGCTCTTCGCTCTTGCTTTCGCCTGTCCAGCTCCAATTCATGGCTCCTTTGTTTCTCTTTCTCTTCTGCTTCTGCTTCTAGCTGCTTTAGCTGGAGCTCATGACCCCGTTTCATCTCTAATTCCTTTGCAGCTCATTCCTCAGCCTTTTCCTTTGCAGCTGCTTCTAGCTGCTTTACTTTAAGATCATGGTCCAACCTCATTTTCTCCAACTCTACCTGATCTGTCCCACTCGCTAATCTCTTTTCGGGGATATTTTCCAAATCCTCAGCTGCAAACACCTCCTTTTCAATGTAATACTGATTTATGACCCCTCGCACTTCCTGCTTTTTCATTGATGACCTCACCTCTGCGAGGCCTAACCCCTTTGCCAGATTTACCAAGTCTGATTTGGTAGCCGTCCCTAGCGCCTCTACAGTCGGATTTCTCATAAATTCACCCACATCCATCTTTGCTGGTTTCCTGTCTGGCTACCTGCGTAACCAGATTTAAGTTTGGACTTACAGCCCGATTCACTGACCCTCCCCTTTGGTTTCAAATCCGGGACGAGCAACCCACTTGTTACGTTCCCCAGTAACCGGGTAATTTTCCAGCAAAGATAGATGGAGCCACCGAAGCCGGATGCTACTATTTTCAAACGTTTTTATTTATAAAGGGGCACAAACGTATGGTTAATACAAAACATTCAGATCATATACGTCGTCACAACTCAATCTAAAGCACAGGTATAGAAATAATCAATCAGAAATAAGCTCTACAGTTGTCTAGGGGTAATGTAGATATATATTGTTTACTGGATATTTAAAAGTCTTTTTGCGGTCACTGCAGTTCCACCGGCCGCCGTTGGTTGTGGTGTCGCGTTGGTGCACTTTTGTTAGAAAGAGAGAGAGAGAGAGAGAGAGAGAGATGTCATTAAACAGCTTCACCTGCCCGGGTCCCTACGGAGCACCGCCGTGGAATCAGAAGAGCAGGCTTCCCGGTTGTTAGTTAAAAGCGATTGTCCGTGATTCCATCCACAGACTCCCAATCCAGAGTCTAACGCACGTGGTTTCCTTCAGAATGGCGTCCCGCTCCGACGGGAAGCACTACTGTGTCTTCTTCGTGTGTCTCCTTGGTGCGTCTGAGGCCCCGCCTCGGCAGTCCACCTTTTTATCTGGACTGTCAGGGTTGTAGGTGTCCATCAGGGTAGGGGGGCGAGGCAATCCTTCCCCCATCACCCAACTCACATTGCCCTGAGATTTTGCACGTAGGCCAATTCCTTATCCCACAAAGGTGTCTCCCAAGACAATGGCTATGTCCGAGGCTTTTGTCTTGTTGAGCGACCAGCCCACTTTGCCCGAGGGCTTTACACATGGTTTTCATGAGACAATAGTCAAAGAGTCGCTTTATTCTGCTTTCCTGGGGAACATGGTCTTCAGCATGTCTCCCTCTCTCTCTTGGGTCATTTGACCCCCCCTTGACTAGGGCTCTTGCGAATCTCACAAAGGAGGGGGCTTGGTCATAACAGCCTCGAGCCCACCTCCTCAGAGACAGCAAAGCACATATCAATTCTGAAAACACACCTACAAACCATAGATCATAGGCTTCAACAGTACCAGAAATAGATTTAAAAGAAAAAGACACAAAAAGACTGAAACAGTTTCGTGGACTATCTGATAGATGTCACTCGAGGTAGCATTGTTCACTGGCACAATCTTGACCAGAAAAAAAGATGGCACAAAAGAAAAAAACTGCTGTTCATTTCGCTTCAACTACAATGGTACATAATAATTGGTAACCTTAAGTAACCACTGAATGCCTAAAATGTTTAAGAACATATACCATTTCAAATTTACATATACAATAGGAAGGACAGTTCTGTACAATTATATTTTTAACACAATAAAGTTGTAGTAGAGACACTATTGCCAAGCGTTATGTAAACAATACCAAAATGGACTGTCCAAAATGGTGTCCCAGCAGGTATTTAACTATAACATTTTATCACAGCAATAACATGAATTTTGTGAGGTGGTAAAGCAAGACTCACACATCATCATACTTAAAAGGAGTAGTTAGTCTTGAATTTGCTTTAACTTGAATTTAACTGTTACAAGTTAAGCAAAATGCTTTAAATTTACATTTACTCATATCTGATACGACTTCAGGTGGTAAAATAAATATATATTGCCAAATATTTAAATCTCAACTAGGTGGTATGCTCGCAGCCTTGGACCTCCAGTCGAGGCAACACTTTATGCAACTTTCCAACGATTAACACCAAATTCTGTGGCACACTACCAGTTACACATCTCCAATATGACACTACAAGTAAAATTATTCATAAATGAATAATGGAGCATCAGCTTTAGATCAATGGTAACTGGCCTAACTGAGATTGAGTTATTTGTTTGTGGGTTCAACCCAGACTCCTGAACCTCAGCTTGACAAATCAAGGAAATACTAAAAAGCTGTGCTCCAGAAGAGGTCTTCTCTCAATTTGAAGATTAAACTATACCACTTTCATGTTGATGAAAAACACCTCAAGCACAAAGCAGGAATTGATAAAGCCCACGTGTCAATTTGCTTATTGTACGGAATACTTTATACAGATCATCAACGTGACAACATCCAGAAAGTTGTAGAATTGCACTATGTGATAGAAAGTTATGCTTCTCGAATAACATTTGGTCAGTTTATAGTTCCTCCTCCCAAAAAAATGGTCTTCAAAGAGTAGTCCAACAATAAGCATTCATATTCAGCTCAGCACACAAGCATAATACAAAGGACAGAAATTCAACACTTGCGGATTACTCAGAGCACATATTCGGATATGTTGGTCATTGATACATATGACACATTTCACCGTATGTTTCAGTATACATGTGACAATTAAAACTAATATTTAATCTTTATCTTTAATTGAACATCTCATGAAACATAGTGCAGGAGCGCATAATTTACAATGAGGAAATAATTAATGAGAAAGTACAGGTGGAAAAGGCCAGTAATACAGGGAAGTATTGGCATGTGGAGTAAAGGAGATTTTTTTAATACAAGTTATTTACTCATTCACAGGATCAGGGAATTATTCTTGATTTCTCTGGAGAAGGCGATCATTGCTTAACTCATGTTGTGAAAATACTTCATAGATAGGTGGATAGTATTGCATCCAACTCCTGATATGCCCTATAGTGCTGGGAAAGCTTTGAAGAGTCATGATATGGAATTACAGTGCAGAAAAGCCAGCCTCTGTTCAACTCTGTAATCGTAGTATGTGCAGTTTGTCCAGTTAGGTTTGATTGTTGACGGCCCACCAATTTCAAAGGTGCTGATGGCCAAAATTTTACAATGACATTGACACAAGGGTAAATAGCTTAACTCTGTTACAGGAAATGGTCATTTGCACTTCAAAAAGTTAACACTATGTTATTTATTGCTTTAAATCTATGGCTTAATGTTGACTTAAGTTTAACTACATTCAGAAAATGCCAATTTTCATTGGCAGCTCTTCAGAAGATGATGCAACCATCAGCAATCATCCCCATTGTGAATAGACATTTCTGAAGCACATAGAGAAAGAATGTGAACCTCACAGTACTGACAAAAGTAGATGTGCCCAGTGGCATGGGACCAAATATTTTTTATTAAATCAATACTCAAAAGAGAATAATTAATTTCTAATTCCACCTGAGCAAGACCTTTTCAGGCCAATTGCATTGGGGGATGCAGAGTCACACATGTACATGCATCAGATGAACACTAAGATTTTACAGCAATAAACTGGCTGCAGCACAAGCATTAATAATATCAGGAACACTTGCTTTTACAAAAGAACACATGAAAATAGAAGCACTTGTAGGCCTCCCCAAGTCTGTCCTGCCATTCAAAATGAACATGGCTGATCGATGATGACTTCCAACTCCCCTTATGTTCCAATTCCCTGTAACACTTAATTCCTTAAATCTTTGAAATAGTCAACCATCTGCACATCAAATTTATCTAGTGATCTGGCTTCCACTAACCTCAGTGACAGAATTGCAGCGTCTCTACCCTCTGGAAAGCAGAAATTTCTACGCAACTCGGTTTAAAATGACCAGTATATTTTAGTTATGTTCTCTAGTTTGTGACTCTCCCATGAGTGAAAATATCAACATCTAACCTGTCAAGTTCCTTAGGATTTTGTATGTTTAAATAAGGTCATCACTCATTTTTGTAAACTCCAAGGACTTTCCAGACTCTCTTGGCAGGACAACAATCTCAACACAAGAATTCACATGGTGAATTTCCTTTCAACTGCTTCCAATGCTACTATATTCTTTTCGTGGATAAGGGAACTAAAAGCATGCATAACATGTGGCTTCAATAACACCCTGTACTACTGTTACAAACCACTCCCACCACCACACCTAACTCCAATCCCTTTGCAATAAAGGTCAACATGCTGTTTGCCTTCTAAACCACAATTGGACCTGTAGACTAATTTTTTGTAATTCATACACACAAACATCTATGCTCCCTCCAAATTTCTCTTAAATCACAGCACCTGACCTTGCACTTTCCACTTTAAACTACACTTTAAACATGTATACTTTCCACTTTAAACTTGCCAGAATTTTGCCCAATCACTCAGCTAAATATAACCCACTGCAAAAATCACAATGCCCAAATCAAATATGCCCTTCCAATTAATTTCCTATCAGTGGCAAATCCTACATTTTGTTCCTTCCTTCAGGCCATTAGTGTAAATAATTGAAAGCCAAAAACCAATACCTGGGTTTTTTTTTTATCCAGTTACATCATTCGAGCCTGAAAATAACTCATTTAATCCAACTCTGTTTCATGTAACAGACAGTTTTCAATCCATGCTAAAACACTCGCCCCAGCATACGAGTCCCTTGGACTCAAACACAGTCTCTAATGTGCCGAAGAAGTCTTCAATGTCCTGCCTCAATGACTTCCGTCCCGTTGCACTCACACCCATCATCATGAAGTGTTTCGAGAGGCTCGTCATGAGGCACATCAAGACCCTGCTGCTCCCCTCACTGGACCCCCTGCAGTTTGTGTACCCTCCCAACTGTTCAACAGATGATGCCATTACCACCACCCTCCACCTGGCCCTAACCCACCTGGACAAAAAAAGACACATACATTCAAATGCTGTTCATAGATCAGTTCAGCATTCAACACAATCACCCCTCAGAAACTGATTGGAAAGCTGAGCCTACTGGGCCTGAACACCTCCCTCTGCAACTGGATCCTAGACTTCCTGACTGGGAGACCTCAGTCAGTCTGGATCGGAGACAGCATCTCCAACACCATCACACTGAGCACGGGGGGCCCCCCAGGGCTGTGTGCTCAGTCCACTGCTGTTCACTCTGCTGACCCATGACTGTACTGCAACACACAGCTCGAACCACAACATTAAGTTTGCCAATGACACGACCGTGGTGGGTCTCATCAGCAAGAATGACGAGTCAGCTTACAGAGAAGAAGTGCAGCGGCTAACAGACTGGTGCAGAGCCAACAACCTGTCTCTGAATGTGAACAAAAGAGATGTTTGTTGACTTCAAGAGGGCACAGAGCAACCACTCCCCGCTGAACATCAACTGCTCCTTGTTAGAGATCGTTAAGAGCAACAAATTTCTTGGTGTTCACCTGGTGGAGAATCTCACCTGATCCCTCAACACCAGCTCCATAGCAAAGAAAGCCCAGCAGTGTCTCTACTTTCTGCAAGGGCTGAGGAAAGTCTATCTCCCACCCCCCATCCTCATCACATTCTACAGGGGCTGTATTGAGAGCATCCTGAGCAACTGCATCACTGCCTGATTCGGAAATTGCACCATCTCGGATCGCAAGACCCTGCAGCGGATAGTGAGGTCAGCCGAGAAGATCATCGGGGTCTCTCTTCCCGCCATTACAGACATCTACACTACACGCTGCGTCCGCACAGCAAACAGCATTATGAAGGACCCCATGCACCCCTCATACAAACTCTTCTCCTTCCTGCCGTCTGGGAAAAGGCACCGAAGCATTCAGGCTCTCACGACCAGACTGTGTAACAGTTTCTTCCCCCAAGCCATCAGACTCCTCAATACCCAGAGCCTGGACTGACACCAACTTACTGCCCTCTACTGTGCCTATTGTCTTGTTTATTATTTATTGTAAATGCCTGCACTGTTTTGTGCACTTTACGCAGTCCTGGGTAGGTCTGTAGTCTAGTGTAGGTTTTTTTTCTGTGTTGATTTTACTTAGTTCAGTGTAGTTTTGGTACTGTTTCATGTAGCACGTTGTCTCATTTTTACTGTGTACTGTACCAGCAATTATGGTCGAAATGACAATAAAATGACTTGATTTGACTTGATCTAAACATATTCCATTAACAACCTCCGTACAATCAACTCTTCCTGTCACATTCTCAAATTCAAGCAAGTCTGACAAATACAATTTACCATTCTTAAACTACATTGACTAAGTTTAATTATATTCAGCTTTACTCAGTGACTGGATAGTTTTCTTTGATCGTTGACTGCAACATCTTGAAACAATAGAAGTCAAACTGACTTATAGCCTGCTTTCAATTTTTGTCTTTTTAAAGTAATGTTTTTAGCAGATTTTATTAATTACTTCCATTTGACGTACTGATCCTGGACCTGCAGTTCAGCTCTAGAAACAGATTCAGTAACTTAATTACCAGAATCTATTTATCTGACATGATGTCTGAGCTTCAATGGCCAAGCTGTACAGAGACAAAATCTATAAAATTTGATATTAAATCAAAAAATACAGAAGAAATGCACTTACCTATAAGCTAGAGCAACAGCCCAAACACCAGCAGCACAATAAAGGCAATCTCGAACTTTTGCTTTATTACAATTGCCAACTGTTTTGGTGGGGAATAGGCCTGTGGCAGCACTCTGATAGTTCAACACAGTCGATTTTACTGAAAGAAAGCAGAAACAGATTCAAAATTAGCTCAGCAAATGTGGGTCTATACTCTGTAGATGATCAAAAAATAAGTATAATACAAGAACACTCGTTAAAAATTTAAAATATATATTATCCATTAGCAAACAATGAATTTATCAGCACAAAAATTTGAGAAGCATAGCAAGGGGAAAAACAAAAATCAGCCTACTGCCTCGAAGACAAATTTGATATTTATACAAACTATAATTTTCATGTAAAAAAATTCATGTAAATTTCATGTAAAAAAAAAGACTGGAAGCGACATAAGCTCAGATGAGGTCAATGCTTCTTATGCTCAACTTGACTGTTAAAACAAGGAAGCACATTCATGAAATCCCAAAGACCCTGTGATTTCAGTCTCTGAGGTCAACATGAAAGCATCCTTCAAGGGGGTGAACCCATGGCCAGCATCCAGCCCAGATGGGGTTCCTGGCCGAATACTGAACACTTGCGCTGATCCACTGGCTGGGCATCTTTAACCTCTCGCTTCAGCAGTCTGAGGTACCCAGCTGCTTCAATTATACCAGTACCTCAATGACTATCACTGTGATGAAGTGCTTTGAGAAGTTGGTGATGAAACACATCAACTCCTGCCTGAGAAGTGATTTGCTTACCATTCAACAGCAGATGCCATTTCATTGAGTCTTCACTCAACCCCAGAAAATCTGAACAGCAAAGACGCATTCATCAACGTCACTGACTACAGCTCAGCATTCAATACCATCATCGCCGCAAAACTAATCAGTGAGCTCCAAGACCTAGCCCTCAATATCTCCTTGTGCAACTGGATCCTTGAATTCCTCACTTGCAGATCCCAGTCAGTTTGGATTAGCAACAACATCTCCTCCACAATCATCATCAGCACAGGTGCATCACAAGACTGTGAGCTTAGCCCCCTTGCTTTACACTTATAACAGTGAAGCTAAGCACTGTTCTAATGCTATAAAGTTTGCTAATAACACCATTAGGTTGACTGAATTAAAGGTGATCATAAATCAGCATATAGGACAAAGACTGAAAATCTGGCAGAGTGGTGCCACAACAATGCAGAAAGACCAAGGAGCTGATTATTGACTATTGAAGGAGTAAACTAGAAGTCTATGAAGTCTAGAAGGGGGCCTTTGGTCCCCACTGACACTAAGCTCTCACCTGTGGCTTCAAGTAGCTATTTGCATGTTGTTACGAATGTGCCGCAACTCTGAGGGGCCGAAGGGTACAAAATCGCCCCCCTCCTTTTCGAGAATCGCAAGATCGCTATTAATTCGGGTCTGGGACCCAGGAAATGAGAGAGAATCCACAAGGTTTGGAATGTGTCCTGGCCTCAGCGAAACAAAACTATTGATAACGGCTATTATCTCTTGGAGACGGAATTGTGTATTGAGTACTGTACTATTCATTGAAGCCCCTCAGGGGACGACCAGAGTGGGCTGGTTGAGGGATTGCATCAACCAACCTGACTGACATCTGAGACCCCGTGAGTGAGGATAAAAGAGGGTCTGGGGAGCAACCCCTTTAGACGCACCAGGAGAAATGCTAGAAATCCCGTGACAGCGTTTAATAGCGACAGCCGGTGGGGGGCTCGTGTGCGTCCTTCCCTTGCCTGGGATTGGCGGACTCGCCACGGAAGAACAGCTTTAGCTAAAGGAGAGGCTACGAGTGAACGGACACACCAACGGGACTCCCGACGGATCGAAATCATAAAAGGAAAGCCGGCAAGTTTTTCTCCCAAAACTCTCTCTCTCTCCAACCATTGAAATACAGCGTCCCCAAAGGCTGCAGCCTGCATGAACTGAGTGACTTTTATATTTCCATCGGACAATACATTATCCCCTAGACAACGATAGAGCTTACTTCTTATTGATTATTATTATACCCGCACTTTTAGATTTAGTATTGACGACGTATATTATCTGTATATTTGCATTGATATTATTTTTGTGTATTTTTACTAATAAATACTGTTAAAAATCGGATCATCAGACTTCAATGGACCTCTCTATCTTTGCTGGTAAGTGACCCAGTTACGGGGTTCATAACAATGTGGACAGCAGTCACACCCCAGTACACTGTTTCGACAGGTGGGCTAAACCAGTGGGCCTCAACCCCTAGTGAAATAGGGACACACTTGTCCTAGCATGGGATGTCAGTTCTGGCAGACTGGCTGGATGAGATCAAGTGAGAAGCAATGGCCAAGAAGATGGTTCTGCAATGTTTCATGGAGAGTGAAGGGCATGAGAAGGCATAGAAATCATTATTATCCACTGCAACCAAAGAAGACCCCCCTCCCCCATTTGTGATATTTACTCGTATCACTGGACCTGGACCTTGAGGTTGAGAGAGTAGAACTGTCTCAGTCAACGGCTTTTCCACTTTAAAGCTCTCCCACACAGGTCTCACTGTCATCATCAGATACGATGGACAACCAACACACTGGACAACCCAGGACCAAGCACATCTTTCCCTCCCCACCACCCATCCAACTTTCCACAGGGATTGCGCCCAACATGATGCCCTTGCCCATTCGACCCTCCGCACTGATCTCCCTCCCGGTACTTACCCTTGCAAGTGGAACAAGTGCACATCTATCTCTATAATTCCTCCCTTACTACCATTCAGGGCCCCAAACAGTTCTCCTAGGTGAAGCGACACTTCAACTGCAAGTCCGTTGGGGTTATCTGGTGCTCCCAAGTGTGGCCTCCTGTACATTGGTGAGACTAGGTATAGACCACTTTGCTAAGTGCCTTCACTCCATCCACCACATAAAGTTGGATTTCTCAGAGGCCACCTATTTCAATTCTACTTTCCATCCCCATTCCAACATGTCAGTGCATGGATTTCTCCAGAACAGTCAAAGGCTTTGGTACAAAACTGCTGGTTTTCTTGTGTTTGTTGTCCAGCCATCACCTGCCACCTTATATTTCTTCCTCCCCTCCTCCCACCTTCTTATTCTGACTTTTCCCCTTCTTTTCCAGTCCTGATGAAGGGTCTCAACCTGAAACATCGACTGTTTACTTTTTTCCATAGTTACTGCCTGAACTGCTGAGTTCCTCCAGCATTTTGTGTGTGTTGCTTTGGATTTCCAACATCTGCAGATTTTCTCATTTTTGTAATGCACCGCCATGCTTTTTTGATTGACTGTAGATAAACAAAATCAGCCTTATGCAGTTAACAGATTTCCCTCATACAATGCTTTTGATAATTACATCTTCCAAATCTTCATTTTTATTACAACATTCAAGATGATTGTCGATATCTTCAAATTCTTCATAGTTCCTAACTTGAAGGAGTGAAAACCTTTCATTTTCATTCCTGGCCTTTTCTGGCATCTCCAAGGTTGAATGCTTGAAACTGCAGTGAGCAAAACTATTCCAAAATGCCTTACCGCTTATTTCTTGCCAACTATCACTGACAAAAACCACTGTTTTTGAGCACAAATACATGCAAATTACAATATTTAAAACTGTTCGCTCTAAGCATGGTGCAATGTCTAACAGCCACACAAGTCCATGAGACTGATGATACTTAGAAAAGAACTACCGTAGATTCCGGATTTTAAGCCGCTACTTTTTTCCCACATTTTGAACAGCTTTGAACTTTGCGGCCTTTACTACGGTGCAGCTAATGCATTATTTTTTTTCATGCCGCCTCGTAAACATTTTGCCTCGTAACAGTAGACCAATAAAATTGATGAGTAGTTCACAGAGGTCCAATGAAATTGTACGATAAATCAAGCGCACTTTCACAATTAAATTATTGTAAATCAGTCATTTGTACTCACCCTCATCAACATGGAAAACACTTGAAGAAAAGCATTGTGCTGCCTTTATGGCAGTTATTTAGTTTATAATATTTTCGCTTAGTAATTCATTTTCTAGTTAAAGTTAGAAGAGTTTTAACTATATTTGTTTTCTGTACTACATCGCGGGATGCTATGACGTCACACCCGGTTTCGCCGCGTCTTGTAGGAAAAATGCCGTTTGCGATAAACGGAAAGGAGGGGGTCGAGCGGCGGAGCCAAAATGCTGCTTTTAAGTTAAAGGCGATCAATAACTTTTCCTGGTAGGCTGCAGTATATATATTTTTTACCAGTCGTTAGGAGATATTGGAATGTTGTTCAGTAAAGAAGTATACGCAACGTATATTTAAAAGTAGCCGCGTTACAGGCACGGTTCGAAAAAAAGCATTTGCAATATGTATTTGTTTTTGTTACCATATGGATTTAATTAAAAGTTAAAAAAATCCTCACGTGTAATATCTTTCTGTGTAAATATCTCATATTACAACGTGGGACACCTGCGGCCGAAAATCCGGTGCGGCCTAAAATCCGGTGCGGCCTTTACAAGTAAAAAATTGATTTTATTTCTAAAATTAGAGCCAGTGGCTTTTAATCAGGTGCGCTCTGTAGTCCGGAATCTACGGTAGCTGTCTCCTATCCCAATTAAGTGACATAGTGTCCCAAATAAACAAGGGGAATCCTGGCTATTTTTTCGATTAGTTTCTGTTCTTTGAGAGTTGTCCCAAATAAGCAGCTGCCCTGATTAATTAACCAGAATTCACTGTATATTAATGATGGAGTGCAAATATTTGTGGATGATTAGTAAGTACACAAGTGACATAAAGTAGGTGGTATAGTATTCAGTGAAGAACGTTATCCAAGGTTACAAAGGGGTATAGATTGACTGGGAAAGGTACTTGGAACTAGCTCAGGCTAGTCTGAAGAGATGCATTCTGAGAAGTTAAACCAGGCTAGGAAATACACAATGGGTGCCAGTGTACTGGGGAATGCTGTTGAACAGAGACCTGAAGGTGGCAGACAAGGTTATCAGGGCAGTAAAGGAGGTAAAAGGCATGCTTGCCTTCATCAACAGAGGCTCCCAGTACAAGAGGTGACAACGTCGCATTCCAGTTGCACAAGACATTGGTTAGGCACACGTCAGGAAAGGTGTAATTAATCCAGAGAAGGTGTAGTAAAGATTCACAAGGAAGTTGCCCAAGTTATCAGGAGAGCTTGGATAAACTGGCTCTGAAGCTAAGGAGACAGATGTTACAGGCTAAAACTATATAAAATTATGAAGGACATGGATAGGGTTGCATTTTAAGTTTTAGATATTAGAAAAGTTACAAATTAATTGAAAAGTAGAATAAACGTTTTCCCCAAAACAAAACTACCTATATTTAAATTAAGTAAATTAATTAATTTAGCGCAAAATAAAATTGAATATGTTTTTTGATAAAAATGCCCAAGGGACTGTTGGGATTTAAGAATACTGAATAGTGAGATACTCATATTAATAATTATTTTAATCTTCCCTTGGTCCTCAGCATTTTTCATAGTATAGGTAGTCCCCGAGTTACGAACATCCGACTTACTGACAACTCGTACTTACGAACCGAGGAAGGAGAACGCCGTCCGCCATTTTAAGTCGGATCACGACGCCGTCTGCCATTTTAAATCGTTGCCATTGACACTGTGTTGAGTGTTTAACTTTGTATTTGGCTTAAAATTTTCTTAGTAAGATTCACCCTGAACCCACCCCCTGCCATTCCAGTCGGCTGGTGGCGCAGTGAGATCAGCGCCGGGCTGGAGAACGGAAGTTTCCGTGCCAGGTTGATGTCGATCCAGTGACTCCCATACCATCCGTGCCGGGTTGATATCGAGCTCGCAACTCGACCTCGTAAAAAAAACACTGCCACCTCCAGTTTAAATTCCCACGTGGAATATTGTGGATGATCAAATACGCAAACCCAGCACAGCCCCCACTTGTCCCATTCAGCCTGTCTCAATGAGGTGGTCATTAGGACCCAGCAGACCTCAGGACCCGCTGCCTGCAGTGCTTCTATTCCGTTGACGGTGTGCGGTGGTCCTTAAGACCCAGCGGACCTCGAGAGCCGGCGGAGGTCGGGACCTGACGCCCGCAGTGTTTCTGTTCCGTTGACGGTGTGCGGTGGTCCTTAAGACCCAGCGGACCTCGGGAGCTGGCAGAGGTCGGGACCCGACGCCTGTAGTGTTTCTGTTCCGTTGACAGTGTGCGGAGGTCCTTAAGACCCAGCAGACCTCGAGAGCCGGCGGAGGTCGGGACCTGACGCCCGCAGTGTTTCTGTTCCGTTGATGGTGTGCGGTGGTCCTTAAGACCCAGCGGACCTCGGGAGCTGGCAGAGGTCGGGACCCGACGTCCGCAGTGTTTCTGTTCCGTTGACAGTGTGCGGAGGTCCTTAAGACCCAGCGGACCTCGAGAGCCAGCGGAGGTCGGGACCTGACGCCCGCAGTGTTTCTGTTCCATTGACGATGTGCGGTGGTCCTTAAGACCCAGCGGATCTCAGGAGCCAGTGGAGGTTGGGACCCGCCGCCCACAGTGTTTCTGTTCCATTGACGGGAAGCGATCGCGATTGAAAATAAAGTGGAAATAATAAAGCGTTTGGAAAGAGGTGAAACACCATCAGTCATCAGAAAAGCATTAGGCTACAGTCAGTCAACGATCGGAACAATTTTAAAGGATAATGGATAAAGTGAGAATAATGGAGCATTTGAAAGGCCCTGCCCCGATGAAAACTACAATTATTACTAAGCAACACAGTGGTTTAATTATTGGAATACATACATTTCTTAAGTGTTTTATATGCATAGAAAGGTAAAATATATACTAAGACAAACGTTTGACTGACGCTAAATAATACTGGATGTACTTGTTCCGACGTACGTACAAATCCGACTTAAATACGGACTCAGGAACGGAACTCGTACATAACCCGGGGACTGCCTGTAATTCTAGCACAAGTCCCATGCCTGGACCTGAAATGCAAATGTATTAATCTGTACAGAGAACAAATGTCTCATGGAAATATTCTATACAAGACTCTTGGAGATTTGGAAGAGGGGCTGGGGGAGGTTGAGGAAGAGAAATCAATTTTTTCCCTGTTTCAACTGTTGAGATATAATCCTTGACTTCTAGTCTGTTGTCAGTCCTCAAAACAGCTGAAAACGGCACAGAACTTGTTGGTCTTCTTCGAATTCTACCTTCGTTCATTCAGTTTCAGTTATGTAAGAAACTAAATGAATACACTCTGTGAAATTCATATTATAAAATAGTAGCAAAGGGAATTAAGTTCACTAAACATTGAGAACAAAAGTTACAAATCCATTAGGTCTCTTCAATATTTACACAATCACATGTAACACAACTGTGACAAAATAGACCATTGAGTTTATTCACTAATCGCCCACTATTTTGCAGAAATTTATAAATATTACAATTAACAGGTCAGTGGTATAAAATTTGCATTGTAAGATCTTACCATATCTGTAATATCTGTCAAGTTTGTCTGACAAATTTTCAGACTCCAATACCTGGATTACAGTTTTAGCAGGTTCATATACAGAATCTAAAGAGAAACAAAATCATATTAGAGTATAAAATAAAGTGCCAAAATGTATCATTGCAAGTTAGTATCATATTGCAGAAATAATTTAATGCATATCAAAAAATGACAACCGTTAACATTGCATACCCTTAACTAATCTTGGAAAAAAAAGGAGTGTTTAATTGTCTGGCTAACTAAATTAAATACCCTGGAGTTAAGCAATAAATTCATTGTTGCACCTGTCCAATACTAAAAGCTTGGAGAAAATGAAGGTACCGAAATTCTAATTCCAATATACACTCTTTAAAGTCTCATTTGTCTTCAATATCTACTTCAGAAATAGAATTAGCATTAATCTGCAACAATTCCAATAAAAGAGACCTTTAAATGCAAATTTGTAAAACCCATACAAATAATGATTTGATGGCAAGCCTAGACTGAATAATTTGGAAATACCAGAAGTTTTCACCTGTTTATGAGATAATGCTGAGGAACATTATAAATTTGATGGGAAGTAATCCAAAGGTGCATGGAAATAGTACAAAATTGCAACAGCAAATTTAAGGATAAGATTTTTGAAAGCAAACGGTTAGTAGCAGGACAAGGCCTGGTAACTGTAGACTCCTCCTGAAATCAGAATCTTGGGGCTTACTTTGAAAGCCAAGAGACAAAGGAAATCCATTCAGTGCCTTGTTCCTGCTCCTCCATTCAGTAAGATCATAGCACTAACTTTTTGCACTTGTTCCATTTCCATGGACTCCATTATTATTCAAAAAAGCTGACATTTTCTATCCTAAACATGGCGATTAAGCCAGCCAGATCAACCCTACATCTGCTCTGTAAAGTCCCATTGGAATTCTGGATATTTCAATACTTTCAATCAACATTCTTCCAAATTCTAGAAGCTATCAGTAAAGTTTGCTTAATCTGCCATGCGACAACGCATCTAATCCATTAATTAATCTGCTGAACTTTAACTTCTCACCTTGTATCATAAACATATCCTACCTCAGACCTGTACACAATTTTCCAGAATTCACTGAGTCCTATACAATTATAGTAAGAAACTTTTCCTCTTCTACACAAATCCTCTTGAAAAACAAGGCAACTGCATACCATTTGTACTTAACTGCTTGCCCTACCAACAAATTATCTTCCAGTGATTTGCGCACATGGCAACCAAGATCCCTCTCAACACCAACAACTTTGAGTCTCTCACAATTTACAAATTACTGTGCTTTTTTTTTGTTATCAACGTAACTGACTTCACAACTTCCCATATTTCATCTGCTATGTCCTTGGCAATTCAAATAGCTTGCCCATACTTCCATCTCTGAATTGTCTCAAGACCCATCCAGAAAACTTAGATATAAATTATCTGGTCACCACACCTAAATCATTGATATGGATTGTGAGTGTTATTAGCAAGCTCTAATCCGACAGTAATATACCACTAGTCAGAACCTCCCAGTTTATCCCGGCTCGGTTTCTGTTAGCAACACATCTTCATACCACATCCGTACATTACCTCCAATTCCATGGCTCTAATTTTGTTAGCAACCTTGTCAATGGCACTTTTTGATGACCTTTTAAAAGTACAAATACAACACATCCACTGATCACCCCTTATCCACAATGCTTAGAATAATGTCAAAAAACACATCTGTCACAAGTGATCTCCCAGTCATATCAATGTGAAGCTCCAATCAACCCTGTTTTCTATGTGCCCAGCTACTGCTAAATTAATCTGGTTCCAGTATTTCCCCTACTACTGACATCAGACATCCATGGATTCAAGTCTTCTTCTTTCCCCAAATTGGGGCTCAGGAGCTAATTTCCAACCTGCTGCAATATTTCTAAAATTGGTTTTTAAAAACGATGATCAATGCATGATTCACATTCATAGCCAATTGTTTCAAAACTTTGAGATGCAGGTGATCAGCTGCATGGAATGTATCAGCTTCCAGTCCCATTGGTCTTGGCAATAGATTTTTTACACTTTCCTAAGTTTCTTTTCTCTTCTCATTACTGTAGCTCTGTTATCCTCCACCATTTGTGAGAGATTTTTTAATCTTCTTCTTTGTGAAAGATAAATATTTTAGCTCAGCTTTTTAAGAAAAATGTTCACACTTAAAAATTAACTTTCCACCTATATTTCCTCGAATATCAATCATTGACACATTTATTTTATTCCTTTTATCCCCCACACCTCTATTAAAAAGGAAATCTAGTTTGTCCTAATGTGGTTGATAAAGCCAAAACCTCTCAAATATTATTTCAAAATCTAAAATACATCTTTCATATAATTTTCCAAAGGGTGCTTCTTTTCACTTGCAGGTGTGTATTTTGGAAAGTCTTTGCTCAACTCGAGTAGTAAATGATCACTCTTGTACAAACACATAACATATAAGCAGTCTGACAATTGATGGAAGACACCTTTTGAGAAATATTTTAAAGCTTGTGTCACTTTCTCAACAGCATCATTGTCACTGGCTTGTCCAGCACACTACAGGAAACAACTACTTGTTTTGTGGTGTTCTACAGGTTGTGTGAACTGAATGCCAACCAGGTTTTGAAATGCCTCTATTTCAAAATACTGTATTTCAGTGGTGTGCTATACATCATTTATCACTGTATGGCAATGCATCTAAGAGTGAGTTACTCTGTACAAATGAACCGTAAATGTCCAGTCCGAAGGTCTATCCTCCCAAGGTTGAGGCGAGGTAAAAGCAGCAGTGGCTGCAATTAATCCAAAGCAGCAAATGAAATTAATCAACCTCATAAGAAAACTAAAGGCAAGAGAGAAGAATGGAGCTTTGATCTCCTGAATTAAACAGGCCTGGAGCTGGAATAGGCTTACTTAAAATTCTCTAAACAAATTTGATTTTCCACAGGGAAAAGTACCCCATTAGTTTTTACATCTGAAAAAATAATCATCAGTTTGGCTGCGCCTGAAATACACATGGGTTTTGAAAGGAGTAAAAGCAGCCAATTAGTCCTTCAAACTTGTTCACCAATTCACACACACAGATTGCTGGAGGAACTCAGCAGGCCAAGCTTTGTTCTCCCAATTCAATGGCATAATGACCCATCTCTCTCTCCCAAAAGCATCAAAACTCCTGCATACTTACAGCTAATTTATGTTTAAACTTATTAATATAATTTTCATAACTACATGACAAGCTGCGTCACTGTCTAGAATGGGGGGAGAAGTGAGCTACTGCAGAGGACCGAAAGAAGCTGCAGAGGGTTGTAAAACTAGTCAGCTCCATCTTGGGTACTAGCCGACA
Source organism: Hemitrygon akajei (assembly GCF_048418815.1). NCBI lineage: Eukaryota > Metazoa > Chordata > Chondrichthyes > Myliobatiformes > Dasyatidae > Hemitrygon > Hemitrygon akajei. The sequence goes on from NC_133140.1 coordinate 48,927,463, forward strand.
AGGTACCTAGGACACCTTCAGGGAGGAATGTCTCAGAAAGTCAGCATCCATTATTAAGGACTTCCAGCACCCAGGACGTGACCTTTTCTCACTGTTACCATTAGGTAGGAAGTACAGAAGCCTGAAGGCACACACTCAGCAATTCAGGAAGCTTCTTCCCCTCTGCCATCCGATTCCTAAATGGACATTGAACCCTTGGACACTACCTCACTTCTTTTAATATACAGTGTTGTGTTTTTTGCACATTTTAAAAATCTATTCAATATAGGAACTGTAATTTACTTATTATTATTATTACTTTTATTTTATTTATTATTTTTATCTTCTTATTATGTACTGCATTGAACTGCTGCTAGGCCATCTGGCCCATCAAGCCTGCCCCACCATTCAATAAGATCATGGCTGATCTGTCCGTAAACTCAGCTCCATCTACCTGCCTTTTCCCTATAACCCTTAATTCCCTTACTATGTAAAAAGCTATCTGTTTCTTAAATATATTTAGTGAGGAAGCCTCAACTGCTTCCCTGGGCAGAGAATTCCAGATTCACCTTGGAACCATAGAAAATTACAGCACAGAAACAGGCCTATTGACCCTTCTTGGCTGTGCCAAACCATTTTTCTGCCCAGTCCCACTGACCTGCACCTGGACCATATCCCTCCAAACCCCTCTCATCCATGTACCTGTCCAAGTTTTTCTTAAATGTTAAAAGCAAGCCCGCATTTACCACTTCATCTGGCAGCTCATGCCACACTCCCACCACTCCCTCTGTGAAGTAGACGCCCCCTCAATGTTCCCTTTAAACTTTTCCCCCTTCACCCTTAACCCATGTCCTCTGGTTTTTTTCTCCCCTAGCCTCAGTGGAAAAAGCCTGCTTGCATTCACTCTATCTATACCCATCATAATTTTATATACCTCTATCAAGTCTCCCCCCCCCATTCTTCTACGCTCCAGGGAATAAAGTCCTAACCTATTCAACCTTTCTCTGTAACTCAGTTTATCAAGTCCTAGCAACATCCTTGTAAACCTTCTCTGCACTCTTTCAACCCTATTAATATCTTTCCTGTAATTTGGTGACCAAAACTGCACACAACACTCCAAATTTGGCCTCACCAATGTCTTATACCACCTCACCATAACATTCCAACTCTTATACTCAATACTTTGATTTATAAAAGCCGATGTACCAAAAGCTCTCTTTGCGACCACTCTCTGGGAAAAACAGTTTCTCCTCATCTCAGTCCTAAATCTTTTCCACTGAATCTTGAGGCAATGTCCCCCAGTTCTAGTCTCACCTACCAATGGAAACAACTTTCCTACTTCTATCTTATCTATCCCTTTCAAAATTTTGAATGTTTCTATAAGATCCCCTCTCATTCTTCTGAATTCCCGAGAGAAGCGACTCAATCTCTCCTCACAGGTTAACCCCTTCATCCCTGGAATCAACCTGGTGAACCTCCTCTGCACTGCCTCCAAAGCCAGTATATCCTTCCTCAAATATGGAGACCAGAACTGCACACAGTGCTCCAGGTGCGGCCTCACCTGTACCCTGTATGGTTGCAGCATGAATTCGATCCCTCTAGCAATGAAGGCCAACATTCCATTTGCTTTCTTAATAAACTGTTGTACCTGCAAGCCAACTTTTTGCGATTCATGAACAAGCACTCCCAAGTCCCTCTGCACAACAGCATGATGCAATCTTTCACTATATAAGTAATAACCTGCTCTTCTATTATTCCTTCCCAAGTGAATGATCTCACATTTACCAGCGTTGTATTCCATCTGCCAGACCTTGGCCCACTCACTTAACCTATCTATATCCCTCTGTAGACTCTCCACATCCTCTATACAATTTGCTTTTCCACTCAGTTTAGTGTCATCAGCAAATTTAGCTCCAATTGCCTGCCACATTAGTTCTCTACCCCGCTGCTGCCTTGGTACTGTTAGAGAGGCCCAATGTAATCATAGGGAACAACAACTCACCTTCCATCGAAGAGCATTGCTACTTTCCGCACTTAAATATAGAATTCTGCAACATCAAGACACTTGATTTCTATCTGTATTAGTCATCTATCTGTGATTTCAGCTCAACTTGTTTATTGTTTTTGTTTTACTCCTCAACTTTCCCCCTCATGAAATAACAGACATACCAAGCCCAAGCTGCTGGGCATGTTTCCTTACATCTCCTGTTTCTTATCGAGGTTCTTTTATGTATGTCACTAACTGCTCTCAGTCAGTCATTGAACAGATAACATTGTTTAGGGGTCATCTTCATGATTACCCTGGCTGTGCCCCATCGTGGCTATTCCCTCCAAAGCCACCCTCCCTCTCTGGAGCACAACAACCTTTGTCTGTCTCATTCCCAGCGGTTTAGCCCAATATGTTCACTGTTTCTCGTTCTGCAGCTGCAGCCTGACCTGCTGAATATTTCCAGCATTTTCTGCTTTTATTTCAGATTTCTAGCATCTGCAGTTTATTTGATTTTGCTGAGCTTTGGCCAAGTAGAAACAAATAAGAACACAGAACAGTACAGCACATTACAGGCCCTTCGGCCCACAATGTTGTGCCGACCCGCAAACCCTGCCTCCCATGTAACCCCCCCACCTTAAATTCCTCCATATACCTGTCTAGTAGTCTCTTAAACTTCACTAGTGTATCTGCCTCCACCACTGACTCAGGCAGTGCATTCCACGCACCAACCACTCTCTGAGTGAAAAACCTTCCTCTAATATCCCCCTTGAACTTCCCTCCCCTTACCTTAAAGCCATGTCCTCTTGTACTGAGCAGTGGTGCCCTGGGGAAGAGGTGCTGGCTGTCCACTCTGTCTATTCCTCTTAATATCCTGTACACCTCTATCATGTCTCCTCTCCTCCCCATAAGGCAGTCAAATACTAAACATCAGACCATTGTGAATCATACTTGGTAGATCAACCAGCACATATAAAAGAATACCATTATTTTGATCCCAAAGATCAGTCTTCTCCTTGTACTTGATAAGTTCATCATATGTTTTAACTTCATTTCCTCTACATGTTCCTAGGTCAAGGTAAGAGTCATACAACTGAAGCCAGAAGAATATGTTCTGACAACTTCTCAAAAGAAGAATACTTCCTCATGGAAACATAGCTCAAATTTGTAACAATATAGCACAGAAATGCTATTATTATTTCCTCTCTTCCAGCTCTAAGGCAACAACTATTCTTTACTTGTTACATAAAACACGCCTGTCCTTGCCAGACACCACTGGTCACTGACCACCAGTCAAAATCATGCCCCTCCACCACAATCCTCTATCTTCTACAGCCATGTTCATTTATTATTTTTCAATACATTAACAGTATGATGGAATGTAAGTACATGCTTCATAATCCTTGTTAAATGAACATTAACTGTCTACTAGAGAGCTCGTCAAACACTTCTAAGGTGAAATCAGGTCAATGTCCCATCTTTCTTGATGTGATACCTATGACTTTGTACACTAACTATCATGATCAGTTCTCTATCTTCAATAAAACATGCCTAAGCTACAAAATAGAATTATTAGAAATATTGCCGCTAGTCATGCTTCCTTAGACTTACAAATGGGAGACAAATGAAAACATACCAAGTTCAAACATGAATTAGAGTTAAGAATTTATCTGGAGAACAGTTCAGTTGTACTATTTGCAGAATAAAATGGTAAATCATGAAAGCATTGCTTACAAGACTGAAATCCATAAGCAACTGTAAGACCTACATTAAACATGCAGTGCTTTTTCTCCTCTCAGGGTGATACAAAGCTGGTGCTAATCAATGAGATTCTGCCCAATACTGAGCTTCATTTTTGTTAAATGGAGTAGTCTTCAGGGACTAGAAAAGAAGCAATTTACCATTGTGATCAAAATCTAAATGCTTTGTGGGATCAGGAGATGTTAAAGACACTAGGTAAAACATTTCAGACTTACGTTGTTGGAAATTGAAGAGAAGTTACTGGAATTTTTAAGATAATGCTTAATACCAGTAAATGTATTCTTCCAAACAAATTTACAAACATTTTCAGACGACAAGAACTTTTCCAGGATGCCCATTGCAAAATAAATATGAATTAAGCAGCAGCAACTTACCTAGTGATGTGTAATTATGAATGTAGGTGGTGTTGTCATCAAAGTTGGTTATCTCCATTTTCAACTTTCAAAAACAGCCTTCTCTTGCTGCAGTACATTACAGCAATGCACACAGGTTAAATAATTAACTCACACATGCCAAGTTAGTAATTCTTTTGCACTGTTATCAATAAACATACATACAATTCCCATTACATTTTGCAACACTCCAACTGATCACAATGTACACATTTGTAATTAAAATCAGGCCTTAATTGTGAATTTGAAGTCAACTTGTTCTTTTAGCATTATTTTCATATACCGGTATTCCATTTTTGAACAGTATTGTACAAGGTGAAAGCAGTAACAATGAGTGACTATGGAAAGTGTAGCAAAATGTAAGTTATAGATTGAAATGGAGAGAATTAAACTTGTTTAGTACAAGGGTAGAAGCCATATGCATTTTGTAATAGAACTTGGGATTGCTTCAAATAAGCAAATTTAAATATAGTTTGATTGGTCGAACTAGGAAATCTGTATTTTTTAACATATTCAAAGTAAATGTTACTCTCTCAACTGGTACATGGCTACGTGAATATTTCAGTTTTCTTTACACATCGCAAATGCAGCCTGTTGTACATTCATGCCGATTAAATTTTCAGATTAAATAGTTTTAACAGCAAAGCCTAAACGTTTTAGAAGTTGTGTCGCCCTCTCAGAGAAGGTTATATTTCAGGTAGTAATAGTAGATGAAATTATCACCAAAATAATGTGATACATTTATATTTAGACTACTCAAGAAGATTAGTGTGCTCAATTATGCTTCAATGGCTGCTTCCCGATTTTAGTAAAGGGTTAGATTACTTGAGAATAAAATGTGCATTTGGAAACTGCATGCAAAACCTGAAAATAACAACGGAACTAATCCACAGTCGTCCCGCAATCTAACAGAGGCCCAGAATACAAACATGATTTGTACAATAATGCAAAAACAACTACTTTCCCTAAATGGATATATGCATAAGCATTCACGCACTGGACATGCTTTTTATGTGTTTGCAATCAAATTGTGTTAAAACGGGAACTAAAACTTGGGCAAAGACAACACCATATGACGAGACAAGCCAAACACAAATCATACAAAGCTGCAAACAAGACATCGCCATGAATATTTTCTCAATCAACTTATTTATTGCAAACCTGAACGTTTTGCTCGTTTTCTGAAATCTGTCAATATCCAACGCAGATCATCCATACTGATTTAAAATTTCTCTCTGACGGCACTGTCGCAAAGTGTATACAGTGCTATAAAGTTTTCCCAAGGATCCGAGTTAAGTTTCGCGTTTAGGTGGCATCTTTTTGAGTTTTAGTTTCGTGACGCGGTATTAACCCAGTTTGATTGGGCGACTGTCGTAGTGCAGCCCGGTTCACAGCAAGGTTGGTTTCCGGCCGTAAAGCAGTTTGCGCGTTGCTAGGTGTCTGCGGCGGGGCTGCTCTGCCTCTGCCCGGCCATGGGTCCTACCTTCATCCTCGGCGTTTTCTTCTCTACTGCCGGCTTTCTTCTCCGACATTCCGCGGTCTCCGCGTTGCAGGAGGTCACTGATGAGCTTTTCGGATCGGAGGCAAGGGGAACCGTGGCTGCTTTCGGAGACTTTAACTCGGATAAACAAACCGACATCTTTCTAATCAGAGAAAGTGAGTAGTTCTAAGCAGCCTCTGCATCTTATTGTTGTACTAAAGATGCCAGGTTAATAGGGTATACTCATGTTCATTTATATCTATTGTTACCGTAAAATCTCTTGAGTTCTACAGAAATTCCAAGGCTGATTGTATTTCTTGTTGATTTATTAATTAACAAGGTGTGGTTTAAGCATTGTCTGCGTTACAATATTCAAAGAAGGAATGTAGAGGCTACATTGTAGTTAAAAGTACTTCTGTGAAATAGTTGAAGTATATTTTTGTTTATTTCAATTGTGATAGGTGAATAGTGTAAGCATTGTTCAACTCTGAGCCCTGATACTAACCTGCTATGATCATGACCCGGTCCCCCAAAGTGATGGCATCAGATTCCTTCCTGCCTCTGTAAATTGATCCAAATTTGACTGGCTTATTAGTATTTTGTTGAATATTTTTAAACTAATATTTCAAAATTATTTATTTACTGTAAGTAAATGTGGTTATATAGCCAAGCATCTAAATTCAGCAATTTCAGGTAATGAGAAGCATCATGCAATGTCTTGGAGAATCTTTAGCTTGCACATAAGTTTAAATCCATACTAAATATGGTATGTTTTAGTACAAACACTGGAGCAGTGTACTGAGTTTGAGTCTGTTTCCTACAGATGCGAGTTTGAATCCCACCATTTTTTTTTCTCAGGAGGGAATTTGTTATTCTGGTTTCTGAGATTCCTGACTCACCTCTGATATGACCAATGAGCTGCTCATTTCAAGGTGCAACATTGGAGTTTAATTCTGGCTTTAACAATAGTGGACAATGCTGGATAAATAACAGGAAATGCTCAGTGACTAAGTGATCCAGGAAAAAATGGGAAAAAGATGTTTGCAAATAAGTAACTTTTTCAGTATGCTGTTGGATAATATCTAATTTATTATAACAGGAAGAAGTAAATTCTGAAGATGATTCCAAAACTTATGTTTTGATGTTGTAATTCTGCGGGCACTCTGAACAAAAAGCCAATCTCTTAGTTATAAACTTCGATTCATGCAGAAATATACAGATTACGAGTAGGTTCGATAGTTTGCTTAATGCCTTGAGCACAAAGGTTGGTATCATGTCACAATGGATAGAACTGTGGCTTCACAATTACAGCACACTGGATCCAGTACGGAAACTTGGATCCTGTTTCTGGAGTTTTTATTTTCTCTCAAACCATGTGAATTCTCTCCAGGTGCTCAAAGTTTCCTCTTGTATCTCAAAGACATGGATTAATAGGTAAATTGACCTTGTAAGTTCCCCCTTGTGTATAAACAAATGGTAGAATCGATGGGCTGATGGGAACGAGGAGAGAGTAAAATTGGATTAGTATGAGTGCTGAATGTTTGGTAAGCATCTGGTTAGCTGAAGACCCTGCTTCCATGCTTTATGACAATGTAAATATCTGTGATGGTTCAGTTACCAGTTGTAAACAATGTCAGGAATCACAGAATAGTTACAGCACAGGAGCAAGCTAAATGGCCTATTGAGTACATACAGGGCCTGTTTAAGAGTAATTAGTTTGTCCCTTTCTCTGTCTATTTTTTTTCTTTTCCTTTTTACTTAACCATTTCTCTTTTGAATGCCACAATTGAATCAATCTCCACAAACCATCTGTGCAGTGCATTTGGATCCAAGGTATCGGATGTGTTTTATCTTAAATTATCTTCTTGTCACTTAGTCTTTTGGTTCCTGCAGTTTCCTGCAATTCTAAGCAGAATTTTAAATATTTCATAGAACAGACACAGGAACAGGCCATTTCACCCACAATGTTGTGCCAAACCAGATGAAAAGCAAATCAAAAACACCCAAACACTAATTCATCCTACCTGAACCATGTCCATATCCCTCCATCTTCCTTATATCCATGTGCCATATCCAAAGATCTCTTAAAAGCCTCTAATGTATTTGCCTTCACCACCATACCAGGCAGCACATTCTAGGTATCCACAACTCTACGAGTAAAAAACTTACCTCTCACATCCTTCTTGAACCTACCATCTCTCACCTTTGATGCACGCCCTCTGGTATTAGACATTTCAGCCCTGGGAAACAGATACTCCCTGTCCACTTTATCTACGCCTCTCATAATTTTGGAAACCTCTGTCAGAGCTCTCCTCAGCCTCCAATGCTCCAGAGAAAACAATTCAAGTTTATCCATCCTCTTGTGATAGCACATGCCCTATAAACCAGGCAATATCCTGACAAACCAAATTAAGAGATTCAGCTTGGACTGGAGGACTTCAGTTAAGCAAGGATTGGATAGGCTAGTATTGTTCTTACTGGCATGTAGGAGGCAGAGAGTTGACCTTAAAGAAGTTCATACTATTGCGAGGAGCATAGGATAGAAAGTCAGTCTTTGTCCAAGGGTAGGGAAACTTAAAACTAAAATAAAACTTAAATAAGGTTTAAAGTTAGAAGAAAAATATTTAAAGACTATTTGAAGGATAAATTTCTCATAAAAAAACATAATTAGTATCTAGAATGGGCTATCAGAGGAAGTAGTGGAGGCAAGTATCATAGTATTTAAAAGGCATTTCAACAGATACATGGACAGGGAAGGAATAGAGGGATATGAACCTAATGCAGGAAAATGGGATAGCATTAAGTAGTTGGTATGAATGAGTCAGGCTGAAAGGCCTGTTCTGTACTGTTTGATTGATATTCCCCTCACAAGGAGAACTCCCCTCACAAGGAGAACAATCTTTTTCTCTCATTTGTCCGGATAACTGGTCCTTCATCTCTAAGTCTTCCAGTAAATTTACACCCCCATTTTTCTCTAAAGTATGATATCAGATCTGAAAGCAATATTCTGATTTTTAGCCAAACCCAACTCCAATGCCTAAAGTTCAAAGTTATTATCAAACTAACTATTTGTATCATGTATAACATTAAGGTCCATCTTTTTACTGGCACTCACAGAACAAACACAATAGAATACACTAAAGCGCGCGCACACATGCACACGCACGCACGCCTTCCACTTATCCAATTTGCAAAAGAGGACAAATTGAGCAAATAGTGATTTTAAAAATAAGTAGACAAAAAACGTATGGAACATGAACTGCAGAGTCCCCAAAAGTGAGTCCACAGCTGTGGAGCCCATTCAGTACAAGGTGAGTGTAGCCCATCTCAGACCCTGATGGTTGCAGGGCTACAACTGCTCCCGAACCTAGCAGCATGGGACCAAGGCCCCTGCACCTCCCACCTGACGATAGTAGTGAGAAGAGAGGGAGCCAGGTCAAATGCAGGCAGATGGTGCCGATCACCTGTTTGTGTTCCACTCTTGACCTCACCAATTTTCATCTTGCTTGATGCTTTAATCAGTATGGAGTAATGGAGCCGACCACTGGTTTGTCTTCCACTATCAGGCCTTGATGTATTGTCCAAACCCAGTGATGGACACCCCAGCTGTACCTGCACTCTCGAATCTAGTTCGCTGAAACCCCTAGGAGATGGCAAAAGTGCCAGATCATTTTGTTCTAAAGTACATTTTTAAAAGGGAAATTACAGTCTGCAGACTGAAGCAATTGCAGTTCAGAAGATGGAAGTATATTTACTAAAGTATCTAGTAGTTTTATGAGCTTCATGCAAAATGCCACCATTGATTGCCGGTATAATTTTGGAAACCGGTGTCTTATAAATGTTCATCACAATTTCTTTGCTCCCCTTTTCAAAGTTTCTGTTTATAAGCTAGTGTGTGCTTTCTTAAACCACTTTCCCTGCCACACATGTTGATGCATGAAGTATCTATATACTACTAAAACTCTCATACTCTGTTTGTCAGTTTGTGACCTCCAATTAGCACAAACGGTGCATTACAGCGGCACTATTTTTGGCTAAATCGACTTAAAGCGCGCTAACTTACAGAATGCAGGCAAAGTTCAGAGTTATATATTTGTATAAAATTGCTCACTTGGCAAAATCAACAGCCCTGCTTTCACCCAAGAGCTGAAGTCCGCCATGATGTAAACCGCGACGCAACACCACGACACATGCGCGCGGCCAGCCACAGAAGTGACTCACGATGCTCACAGCAGTGACACCAACCAGAGCAAAAGGATAGGGCGGCTCTATTTCGAGCGGTCACATTCTGCTAATCACCATCAGCAAGTGCAGGATTGAGACAGATCTAACTGCCACCCATCAATAAGAGATAATTAACTCTTATTGTAATGACGTTCTTCGAGGCACCCATCAAATCCTTTGCTGCAGCCAATGGACAGCAGTGACTATATCACCTCCATTTAGGAGAGCGCCAACCATGTCATCAAGAATAATCAGCATCCTGGAGGCTTTGGTGTTACTGCTTCGTATCTTCTATCCAGCATTAGGGTAAAAAAAAATGGTCAGCCTAATTATGCCGCGTGGAAAGAAAAGGAGGACATTATGGTCAAGAGATGACGCCAAACGTCATCGGGAAGTGGCAAGGAGGGAGAGAACAAGAGCCAGATAAGGCCATGGCCACACAACTCCAGGATCAAAGAGTCGGGACAAAAAAGATGAGAGAACCCTGAAAGGGAAAAATAGAAATATTAATGATGGAAATAGAGCTGTTTCTGAAGATGCAAGCAAAGGAGTCGCCGTTAGGTGCCATTGTCTCTCCTAAGCTCCACCTTCTTGTAGAATGTCACCAAAGAGTCTCGCAAATTTCTAGAGATGTACACGGAGAGCATTCTAACTGGTTGTATTGTCGTCTGGTGAGGAGGGACCACTGCTCAGTCAACTCCATCAAGGCTCCCCAGCATCCATGTTTGATCCGACTGTCTAATTTTAATTGTCATTTCCTTTGCAATTTAACAGTTAATTATCTGCTTGTATTTTAAGTGGTTTTTATATGCATAACAGTTTTATATGCCTCTTCTGGCTATACAAAGTGTAATTCTGAAGCATATTTGTACGTTCATTAAGTGAATGAATATTTTGGTTAATTTTACTGCAACATTGAATACATATTTTCTAATTGGTTGTCTCTTGTCTATGGATTTGAATGGAATTTCCTTATTTCTGAGTATAAAAGTAGCAGTTTTATGCTTGGCACCTTGTTTAGTTTCTCTCTTTTTCAATTAGTAAGACCCTCTGTCAATGTTCTGTTCCAGTTCACTTCATTCTGTGAACTTCTAATAAAATCATACTGAAACAACAAGTCTTATGCCTCATTCTTGACTTCTAAACGAACATTGGATTTGAACACCAGAATCCAAAACTAGGATATGTCCTCTTTTCATTGCTACCATCAAGAAGGAGAAGCAGGAGCCTAAAGACATGCACTCAATGGTTCAGGAGCGTTTTCTCTTCTGCTGTCAAATTTCTGAATGGACAGTGAACCCTTGAACACTTTTTTTTGCTCTTTTTGCGCTATTTAATTTTTATATATATATTGTAATTTATAGTTTTTATTATGTATTGCCATGTACTGTTGCCACAAAACAAATTTCATGACATATGCCTATGATATTAAACCTGATTATGATTCTGATTTTGAACCTACTAGCTAGTTTATATTATTTAGCATTATTACTTTGTCCAGAGCTTACAATATCTCCAGGTTTTTTTTGCATACGAATTTGGAACTTGTGCCCTGTATGTCCAAGTAATTAGTGACAACGATAGTCATGGTCCCAATTGCCAGGAAAGAACGTTATAAACTTCTCACCAGTCTTATAAAGCAACTATTCATAATTATCCTCTTTCATCATTTAGCCACATTGTTCTGAGCCCTTATCTCCATCAGCTTTAATTTTGATGATCAGTCTTTGATATTTCCCTTTAATAATTTCCTAGAACAGCACAGTATAGGCCCTTTGGCCTCCGTATGATATTGTGCTGACCCATATAAGCCTATTCCACAATCAATCTATCCCTTCCCTCCTACACAACCCAAAACCCTCCATTCCTCCTACATCCATGCTCCCATCTAAGAATCTTTTAAATGTCCGTATTGTATCAGTCTCTATCTCACTCCACAGCTAGCACCTATCACTGTGGTTATTTTTTTCTGAAAAACTACCTTTGATATCTCCCCTAAACTTTCCTTAACTCATCTTAAACTAATGCTCTCTGTTACTGGTCATTGCTGTCCTGGATAAGAGACACTGGCTGTCCACTCTATCTATGCCTCATAATTCTATTGTCTCTCCTTAAAGTTGAGGTTGATAGATTTTTGATTAACAAAGGTGCCAAAGATTATGAGGAGAAGGCAGGAAAATGGGGTTGGGAAGGAAAATAAATCAGCTATGATTGAATGGTGGAGCAGACTCAATGAACTAAATGGCCTAATTCTGCTTCCATGTCTTAGGGTGTAATACACCACTATCAAATCACCTTTCACCTTCCTAACTCCAAAAAGAAAACCCTTAGCTTGCTTAACCTTTCTTCATAAGACTTGCTCTCTCATCCAGGTAGCATTCTGGTGTATTTCATTGTGCCCTATCTAATGCTTCCACATCCTTCCTATAATGAGGTGGAGAGAACTGTTCATGGTACTCCAAGTACATTCTAAACAGATTTCTATATAACTGCAATGTTCCTTTTCAAATTCACATAGATCAGATCAACTAGACTTCTCTATTAACCCCTCATCAAAAACTCTTATAAAGTTAGACAAACATAACTTGGCAAAAACAATGCTGTCTTTCCCTAACTAATCTGCATTTGTCCAATTGGTTAATAATCCTATCCCGAATTATCATTTCCAGACGTTTCCCTTCTGTTGACAGTTAACTGACTGTTTACTGTGTTTATCCTTGCATCCTTTTTTGAACTAGGGTGAAAATTTAAAATAATTACAAAAGTGTATTTAAAAAATGGCAATTGACAATATTAATATTAATAATGGATGATCCTGGTCTCATGGGTTCCAACAGAGATTATCTTTATGTTTGTGGCACACAGCGTGAAATGAGCCAGAAATCTATTGCTGTTGCTCTTGCACATGATTCAAGTTCAAATTTAATTGTCATTCAACCAGACACATAAATACAGCCAAACAAAACAGCATTCCTCTGGGGTCAAGGCACAAAACAAAACCACGGCCACACACAGTGCATATAATTACGATTTCAGAAAAACGTATGGTTACAAAAAATATGTATACAATAGATAATATAGCCCAAGTCCCTGAGAGTCATGGTCTGCAGATTGATTGTGCATGGATGTTGTCCCGGCACCACATTCCTGGAAGAACAGCCCATTGCAATTCTTCATATCACACATTGGAACACAATCCAGTTTGTTTTCCACCGACCGAACACTGGATGACACCACCGACAGGAGGGTCCAGCCTCCAACCCTGCGCGGAATGCAGCGGCACACAGCCGCTTCTGGCATCTCCTTCCTCGGCAACCACAACAGGTGACACCAAGTCATGAATGAGGCCTGGTCTGCTCTACTACCGAGGTCCAGCTCCCCCACCATTGGTCTCGCCGATGCACCAGTGAATCAGACTCAAAGCATTCTAAGTTACCAATGTCCAACAGTGTGTTGCGGTTACAACAAAAATTCCTTAAGACAATCACCTCTGTCCAATAGACAGCGCTTCGTGCCCCACTGCTTATACCTTCTTTCCTGGGTTGCTAAGGAACAACCATCTTCAGCTGCTTCATCAATGATCTTCCTTCCATCATAATGTCAGAAGTGGGGATGTTCGCAGGTGGCTGCACAACCTTCTGCACCACTTGTTACTCCTCAGATAATGAAACAGTTCATTCCCAAATGCAGCAGGACATGGACAATATCCAGGCTTGGTCTGACAGGTGGCAAATAACATTCAAGCCATGCATGTGCCAGGCAATGACCATCTCCAACAAGAGAGGCTCTAACCGTCGTCCCTTGACATTTAGTGGCATCACCATCACTGAATCCCCTTGTATCAACATCCTGGGGGTTTCCATTGACAGGAAACTGAACTGGTCTAGCCATCTAAACACTGTGGCTACCAGAGCAGGTCAAAAGCTAGGAATCCTGCGGTCTGTAACTCACCTCCTGACTCCCCAAAGCCTGTCCACCATATACAAGGCTCAGGTCAGAAGTGTAATGGAATACTCACTACTCGCCTGATGAGTGCAGCTCCATCAGCACTTAAGAAGATTGACACCATTCAGTACAAAGCAGCCTACTTGATTGGTATCCCTTCCACAAGCATCTAATCCCTCCACCATTGACAAACAGTTGCTACAGTGTGTACTATTAACAAGATGCATTGCAACAACACATTGAAGTTCCTAAGGCAGCACCTTCCAGACCCACGACCACTACCATCTAGAAGGATAAGAACAGCAGTTACCTGAGATCACCACCACTTGGAAATCCCCCTCCAAGTCACTCGCCATCCTGACTTGGAAACATTGCCGTTCCTTCAATGTTCAAGGTCAAAATCATGGAATTCCCTCCCTAACAGCACTGTGGGCGTACCTACACCTCAGGGAGTGCAGCGGCTCATCACCACCTCCTCAAGGGTAATAAATGCTGGGCTAGCTGGCGATGCCCACATCCCATAAAATGAATAAATAAAGGAAGAAGCAGGCTGCAACACCGTATGCAGCCGTTCCAGCTTCATCACCATCCTGCAAATTGTTGATGGGGTTGACCTACAGTATTTGATGTCCTTGATAACCAGAAGTGTCTTGCGGTCATGAAAAAATAAGTAAAGGATGAATGATCACAACTTTGATTGGATCCAGAGAGGCCATTGCATTTGAGCACATAGCCATCTTACTGGCATATAGTAACTTGTACTGTAAAAAAATTATCAGTAATATAATTTTGAGTATGGGGAATGAATAGTCACTGAATAAATTGCATCCAGTCAAATTATTATGTATTTGCCTTGGCTTTGAATAATTTATCAAACATTGTTGTTCAGCCAAAAATTGGTGATCAACTTAAAATTTCAAATTCTGGTAGTTTTAAACTACACCTACATGTTTGCTACTGTATGTCTACTAAGAGTTTTGTCAGATTAAAAGGCACTTGGTTATTTGTTTAATTGGAAAATAAATAGTGTACTTCAATTAACAAAGTGTACATCTGTGTTGCTCATATTCAACATGACCCAATCCTTGTGCATTAGATGCTTTGCAGTACTGTAGACCTTGGTCATTACTTCTTAAGACCATAAGACATAGGAGCAGAATTAGGCCATTTGGCCCATCGAGTCTGCGCCGCCATTTAATCATGGCTGATCCTTTATTTTTCTCCTCCTCGACCCCACCTCCTAACCTTTTCTCTGTAACCTTTGATGCCATGTCCAATCAAGAATCTATCAATCTTTGCCTTAAATACACCCAACGACCTGGCCTCCACAGCTGTACGTGGCAACAAGTTCCACAAATTCACCACCTTCTGGCTAAATAAATCTCTCGGCATCTGTTTTGAATGGATGCCCCTCTATCCTGAGGCTGTACCTCCTTGTCCTAGACTTTCCCACCATAGGAAACATCCTTCCATATCTACTCTGTCTAGGTCTTTCAACATTTGAAAGGTTTCAATGAGATCCCCCTTTATCCTTTTGAATTCCAGCGAGTACAAATCCAGAGACATCAAATGTTCCTCATATGATAACCATTTCATTTCCGGAATCATCCTTGTGAACCTCCTCTGGACCCTCTCTAATGCCAGCACATCTTTTCTTAGATGAGGGGCCCAAAACTGTTCACAATACTCAAGGTGAGGCCTCACCAGTGCCTTATAAAGCCTCAGCATCACATGCCTGCTCTTGTATTCTAGAGCTCTTGACATGAATGCTAACATTGCATTTGCCTTCCTCATCACTGATTCAACCTGCAAGTTAACCTTTAGGGTGGTCTGCACAAGGACCCCCAAGTTCGTTTGCATCTCAGATTTTTGGATTTTCACCCCATTTAGAAAATAGTCCTCACATTTATTTCTACTAGCAAAGTGCATGACCATGCATTTTCCAACATTATAATTCATTTCCCGCTTTCTTGCCATTCTCCTAATCTGTCCAAGTCCTTCTGCTTCCTACCTGTTTTCTCAACACTACCTGCCCCTCCACCAACCTTTGTATCATCTGCAAACTTGATAAAAAGCAATCTATTTCATGTAAATCATTTACATACATCATAAAAAGAAGCAGTCCCAACACTGACTCCTGCGGAGCACCACTAGTCAGTGGCAGGCAACCAGATGAGGATCCTTTTAATTCCCACTCGCTGCCTTCTTCCAATCAGCCAATGCTGTAACCATGTTAGTAACTTTCCTGGAATACCACGGGCTCTTAACTTGGTAAGCAGCCTCATGTGGCACCTTGTCAAAGGCCTTCTGAAAGTCCAAATATACCACATCCACTGCATCACCTTTATCTATCCTACTTGTAATCTTCTCAAAGAATTTCAACAGGTTCGTCAGGCAGGATTTTCCCCTAAGGAAATCATTTTTTTTATTATTATTGTTTTTTAATGCATTTTCTACAACACTACAAATAAAAAAAACCCAAAACAAAGTAGAAAATTAATACAGTGCAAGATAAACATACAATAATAATATAATACAAAAAAAGATAATTGAGAAAGCACCCAAATTGAAGTCATGTAAAGTTAGTATCCTCCCCAAGCCCCACAACAAAAAAAACTCCAGACCAACCAAGACAAAATGTAGAGAATATAAATCAGGACATTCAAACCCCCAAATCTGTAAATACACTTGAAAACAGAAGATAATAATGCCTACTAACAAAAAAAAGAGCTGAAAGCAAGGGACTGAAAAAAAAACTTGAGGAAAATTATGAAAATACTCAATAAAAGGTCCCCAGACCTTATGAAACTTTATATCCGAATTAAAAATTGAATAATGGATTTTTTCAAGGTCTAAGCAGGACATGATATCGTTAAGCCATTGAGCATGCGTGGGCGGGGCAACATCTCTCCATCTAAGGAGGATTAGACATCTAGCCAGGAGAGAAGCAAAAGATAATATTCGACATTTAGTCAAACTCAAATGTATATCTGTCTCACTCAAGAAACCAAACACAGCAATTAAAGGGTTAGGTTCTAAGTGGTTATTCAGAATACAGGATAAAGTTATAAAAACATCTTTCCAAAATTTCTCAAAACTAGGACAGGTCCAGTACATATGAATAAGAGAAGCCTCGCCACTTTTGCATTTATCACAAAGAGAACTAATATTAGGGTAAAATCGAGATAATTTAGATTTGGACATATGGGCTCTATGAACAATCTTAAACTGTAAAAGGCAATGGTGAGCACAAAGAGAGGTTGAATTAACCGATTTGAGAATCGAGTCCCAAATCTCATCAGATAAAGAGATATTTAAATCATGCTCCCAAGCCATTCTAATTTTATCCACAGGGGCACGCCATAAGAATACTAATTTATCACGAATGAATGATATTAAGCCTTTACCCAGTGGATTGATAGAAAGAAAGAAATCCATAGCATTTTTCTCGGGCATTTCAGGGAAGTTAGGAATTAAAGGATTGATAAAGTGTCTGATTTGGAGATATCTAAAAAAATGAGTATTAGGCAGATTGAACTTAGCAGAGAGCTGTTGAAAGGATGCGAAGCGATTATCGATAAAAAGATCTTCAAAATGTCTAATGCCCTTCCTATACCAATCATAGAATGTTGAGTCATACACAGTAGGTAAAAAAAGATGATTATGTAAGATAGGACTAGAAAGGGAGAAACCATAAAATTTCCTAAACTAGGCCCATATTCGCAAAGTATGTCTAACAAGAGGATTAACAATTAGTCTAGACAAACTACTAGGGAGTGCAGAACCAAGAAGTACAAAAATAGATAGATCTTTAGTGGAATTCAGCTCCATTGCTACCCAATTAGGGCACTCAGATTGGCTATGAAAAAAAGACCAAAAGGTAGTGCAACGTATGTTAGCTGCCCAGTAGTATAAACGAAAGTTAGGTAAGGCCATGCCACCCTCTTTTTTAGATTTTTGAGGATAAACTTTATTAATTCTAGAACGCTTATTCTTCCGCAGATAGGACAAAATAATAGTCTAAGGAATCAAAAAAGGTTTTAGAAATAAAAATTGGGATAGATTGAAATAAATATAAAAATTTAGGGAGAACATACATTTTAACAACATTGATGCGACCTACCAAGGACATAGATAGAGGTGACCATTGTGACAAACTCTGTTTTGTAGTGTATAAAAGATTGGTAAAATTTTCACGAAAAAGATCTTTAAACTTCCTTGTAACTGTAATCCCAAGGTAAGTAAATTGATTATGAACTACTTTAAAAGGGAGGTCACGAAATGCTAGTATTTGTGCTTCTTTATTAATTGGGAAAAGTTCACTCTTATGTAAATTAAGTTTATAGCTAGAAAACTGGCTAAATTGATCAAGAAGTGAAAACATTGGAGGTAAGGATGTGGATGGATTTGAAAGAAAAAGTAATAGATCATCAGCATAAAGAGAAACTTTATGCTCAACACCCCCCCCCCCACCTCCAAATCCAAGTCAATTCAGGACAGCTTCGGAATGCTATCGCCAGAGGTTCTACAGCCAAATCAAAGAGAAAGGGACTTAAAGGGCATCCCTGACGGGTGCCACGTTTGAGGTTAAATAACTGGGATTGCTGAGAATTAGTCAAAACAGAGGCGGTAGGACATAGATACAGCAATGTGATCCAAGAGATAAAACTTTGACCAAAGTCAAATTTTTCTAAAACCGTAGTTCCACTCTATACGATCAAATGCTTTCTCCGTATCGAGAGAAATAACGCATTCAGGAATCCCAGTTGAAGGTGAATATAAAATATTAAATAAACGCCGTATGTTAAAAAAAGAAAGACGGTTTTTAATAAAACCAGTTTGATCATCAGAAATAATAGAGGGAATAACAGTTTCTAATCTATGAGCCAAAAGTTTGGCCAAGATTTTAACATCAACATTAAGCAAAGAGATCGGCCTGTACGAAGAACACTCTGTTGGGTCTTTACCCTTTTTTAATAGAAGAATAATACATGCCTCATTAAATGAGGGTGGCAATTTACCATAGTTAAAAGAGTCAGATAGTACTCTTACGAACCCCGTAACTGGGTGTCTTACCAGCAAAGATGGGAGTAGCCGTTGAAGTCTGATGCTACTATTTTTAACAGTATTTATTAGTAAAAATACACAAAAATAATATCAATGCAAATATACAGATAATATAATTCGTCAATACTAAACCTAAAAGTGCGGGTATAATAATAATCAATAAGAAATAAGCTCTATCGTTGTCTAGGGGATAATGAATTGTCCGATGGAAATCTAAAGTTCATTTCAGTTCATACAGGCCGCAGCTGTTGTTGATCGCTGTGTTGCAATTGTTGGAGAGAGAGAGAGAGAGAAAGAAAAACTTGCCAACTTTCCTTGTTACGATCTTGATCCGTATCTGTCCTTTAGCTAGACCGTTCCGTGGAGGACTCACCACCCAGGCAAGGATGGACACACACACAAGCCCCCCACCAGTCTCGTACGTTTCTCCTGGTGTGTCTGAGGGGTGTTCCCCAGACCGACTTTTATCCTCACTCAAGGGGTCTCAAATGTCAATCAGGTTGGGATGATGCAATCCCTCAACCAGACCACTCTGGCTGTCCCCTGAGGGGTTTCAATGAATAGTACAGTACTCAATACACAATTCCTTCTCCAAGAGACAATAGCAGTAATCAGTGGTTCCGTTCCTCTTTTTGTTAGGAGACATTCCACTTTTTGTGTATTCCTGCGTCTCTCTCTCATTACTGACATGATGTGTATCTCTCTCATTTCCTGGGTCTCAGACCCTAAATAATAGCGATCTTGCGATTCTCAAAAAGGGGGGGGGGGGCGGGCATTGGCGATTCTGGACCCTTCTGTCCATCAGATTTGCTCCTCATTCGTAACACCCCCATCCTTCTAAGGATTTTTACCACAGGGAAAAATTAACTACTACAGAGTCTTACAGAATTTCAGAATCTAACACAATACAAAAGAGTTTTATTCACTACAGAGTAATACAGTTATACATTCAATTCAGCATCTAGATAAACAGCGAGCACATTATCACTTACTTTAATATCTTAATATCTTGTACCTTAATAAATTCCTGTAGCATCAGACTCCAATTTAATAACCACCTATTTTTATTCCTTTTCTTCAGCAAAACAAAACTAAAGAGTTGTGATCTTAGCTTACGTGTATATTACAAAAGTTTATGCAAATACTAGTTTTTATTTTACTTTCAAACTTGACAGTCAATCTTCCATGGTGTTGTCTTTATTATTTACATGCTTTGTTGAAATCCCTTAAAACCAGATCCTGTTATTTAAAGTGGCATCCCGTCAACCCTCGCCCCTTTTCCAGTTAACTCTCACGTGGTTAGCTTGCTTACCAGTGTTGAATGGGCTTTTGCATGCTCCTTTCATAGGAGTTATTTTATCAACAATGTTTTCCAAACTTAGCCCATTTTTTTGAACTTCCACACAATTCTTTATTTTTAAGCAAGTCGTTAGTTTTATCTTCAGGACCCTTCATTCTATTAGTTTTCAGTTTAATATCTGCAAGCAATCCCTCTTTGTCCAAACAACATTTCAAATTCTGCCTCTTCACAGCACACCCTTGAATAACATTATCGAGTGGGGCACCTTTACATTCCAAATCAAGCTGTAATTGATTCACAGGCACCTTGTTAAAAAGCCATTGTTCCTTCAGCCTGGTTACTGCTTCTGACACCAATCCAGACTTTAAATTTTCTTCATTCAACTTAGGAACTACACTTCTCCCTTCTCCTTCAATAATAATATCCACATCACCACCTTTTATCTCCTCACTAACTTTTAACACACCTTCGAACACAAACAACTGGGAATTCTCACTTCCCACTATTACCAAGGTTAATCCTTTCTTCACTGAACCAAGTCCATCTGACCCACAAGGACTGTATTCCTTTTTAACTGAATCAGATACCTCAGACTTTTCCTGAGTTTCATTACTAGGTTCAGTACCACGTGCATCCACATCTTGAACACACTCAAACGGGACCTCTGCCTCTTCCAGGCTTTCAATACCCGTCCCCTTTTCAAATTCTAAGTTCCCCTGATCCTCCCAGTTACTCTCTGGGCAACTCCCTTCCGGAGTAAACTCAACCCTGCGGGCAGGGGGACGTCACGTGATGACGTAGGATCGAGACGCTGGAACCCAGCTCTCCTGTAAAAAATCAGTAAATTAATGTTTAAGTGAAGAAAAGTTAGTCAATACTTTCTAAAAGTTACTTATAAACTACTACGGATTGTTTCAAGTTATGCCTCACAAACAGAAGATGAAGAAAACTACTACTGTGAAGACAACGCAAGTTGGAACAGAATCAAGGCCCACCTCTGCCAAAGAACCGCGGGCTCAGGTACATTTTACCACCGGCGATACAGAACAGGAAACTGCAGCAACATCGACCATTTCTAAAGAAAAAGACCATCGAGAACTGCGCAAACGTGAAGGAAGGAGCATGCGCAAGCGAGAACAACCTGAACTACAAATCCCAGTTACGATTGAAACCGAAAGTGAAAGTGAATCTGAGGTAGATTCAGATTCTCTGGAAAAATCAGACGAAGATGGAGGTAAAAGTTCTTCTGGAAATATAGAAAAGACTTTGATGCAAATAATGCATAAATTAGATGCATTAAAAGTAATTTAAAAAATGATAAATGTGGAGATTATGTTTGAGAAAATGACAAAAAGACAGGAAAAAATGGAAAAGAGAATTATAGATTTGGAAACTACAACGGAAGACATGGTTGAAAGAATGAATAAAATGGAAGATGATATTACTGCCTGGACATCAGAAAGAAAACAAATGTTGGAAAAAATTGATAAGCTTGAAAATTTTAGTAGACGAAACAATATTAAAATTGTTGGACTTAAAGAAGATATAGAAGGTGAAGATCCAATAAATTTTTTTCAAAAATGGATTCCTGAATAATTGGAAATGGAAGGAGAAACTAATTGAAATTGAAAGGGCTCATAGAGCCTTAAGGTCAAGATCTCAAGCTGACCAAAATCCACGATCAATTTTGATAAAATGCTTAAGATAACAAGATAAAGAAAAGATCCTGAAGGCAGCTGCCCAATGTGCCAAAAAGAGAAACGAGCCATTGATGATAGCAGGGAAGGCAGTTCTTTTCTATCCTGATATAAGTTACCGTAGATTTTGCACTACAGAGCGCACCTGATTAAAAGCCACTGGCTCTAATTTTAGAATGAAAATCAATTTTGTACTTGTACAAGCCGCACCGGATTTTAGGCCGCAGGTGTCCCACGTTGTAATATGAGATATTTACACAGAAAGATACTACACGTGAGGATTTTTTAACTTTTAATTAAATCCATATGGTAACATAAACAAATACATATTGCAAATGCTTTTTTTCGAACCGTGCCTCTAACACGGCTACTTTTAAATATACATACGTATCGGTAACACACAAATTACGTTGCGTATACTTTTTTACTGAACAGTGCACGAACAACATTCCAATATCTCCTTAGGACTGGTAAAAAAAAATATATACTGCAGCCTACCAGGAAAAGTTATTGATCGCCTTTAACTTAAAAGCAGCGTTTTCGATCGGGTCTAATGCCGCTCCCCCCCACCTTCCCGTTTATCGCAAACCGGTATTTCCCACAAGGCGCGGCGAAACCGGATGTGACGTCATAGTATCCCAGGATGTAGTACTTCTAACTTTAACTAGAAAATACTAACAAATGAATTACTAAGCGAAAATATTATAAACTAAATAACTGCCATAAAGGCAGCGCAATGCTTTTCTTCGAGTGTTTTCCATGTTGATGAGGGTGAGTACAAATGACTGATTTACAATAATTTAATTGTGAAAGTGCGCTTGATTTATTGTACAATTTCATTGGACCTCTGTGAACTACTCATCAATTTTATTGGTCTACTGTTACGAGGCAAAATGTTTTTGGCGGCATGAAAAAAAATCATGCATTAGCCGCACCATAGTAAAGGCCGCAGTGTTCAAAGCTGTTCAAAGCGTGGGAAAAAAGTAGCGGCTTATAATCCGACATCTACGGTATAACCTTTTGAAGAGAAAGATGCAATTTAACCCAGCGAAAAAAGTTTTATGGGAAAAGGGTTATAAATTTATAATGCGTCACCCAGCAACACTGATAATTTTTTTGGAGGAGGGAAAAAGAAGATTTTTTACCGATTATCGAGAAGCGGAGGAGTTCGCACAAAAACTTACAACTACTCACTAATTACACATAGAAATTTCCAAGTGTAATGGATTAAAGATGAAGACAGAGACAGTGAATGGAAGTGATGGGCATTTAAGGATGACATAGGGGAGAAAAGCAAAATTTCAGAAATACTAATTGAGAATAGTATTTTTTTCTTCTTACATATATACTTTTTTATGTTGCGGGGGGGCTGGGGAGCTTTGGATCGATTACTACCGGATTCATGTGTGTAATCATGGCGATCGCCATGACCCGTACAACAGAGGGGGGTAATGTTGTGTTTTTTTCACAACATTAGTAGGGGGATATTTTGTTTTTTTCTTTATACTCTATTTTTCTATCTTTCTGCCTGGATGGTGGGGACACACATAGCAACATGGAGAATTTTAGAAAGATTTTCCAAGATACCACGAAAGTTGAAAGATTAGGTATTATTATAGATTGGAGTAACATAATTGAAAGTAATGACTAATTTACTGAATTTTTTAAGTTTTAATGTTAATGGGCTTAATGGACCGGTGAAAAGAAAAAGAATTTTAACATACATTTAAAAAATGAAAATAGATATAGCTTTTTTACAAGAAACACACTTAACAGAGATAGAACATCAGAAATTAAAAAGAGACTGGGTTGGAAATGTTATTGCAGCTTCATTTAATTCAAAGGCGAGAGGAGTTGCAATTTTGGTTAATAAAAATTTACCAATTAAAATACAAAACTTATTAATTGATTCGGCGGGGAGATATGTAATTATGCATTGTCAAATTTTTTCAGAATTATGGACTCTTATGAATATTTATGCACCAAATGAAAATGATGTAAAATTTATACAAAAGGTCTTTTTGAATTTGGCTAACGCACATGACAAAATATTAATAGGTGGAGATTTTAACTTTTGTCTTGATCCAGTTTTAGATAGATCAACAAAGGTTGTTACAAAATCAAAAGCAGTAAAATTAACTCTATCATTGATGAAAGACTTAAATTTGATTGATATATGGAGAAGAATTAACCCAAAAGAAAGAGATTATTCATTTTATTCAAATAGACATAAAACATATTCAAGGATAGATTTTTTCTTATTATCAACGAATATGCAAGATAGAGTGAAAAATATGGAATATAAAGCGAGAATATTGTCAGATCATTCTCCTTTGTGTTACGCCCGTGGCCCCCTCCTTTTTGAGAATCGCTGGATCGCTATTGATTCGGGTCAAGAGACCCAGGAAATGAGAGAGACACACGCAGATTCCTCAATGTTTGGAATGTGTCCTGGGCCTCCGAGAGACAAAGCCACCGTTAACGGCCATTATCTCTTGGAGACGGAGTTGTGTATTGAGTGCTGGACGATTCATCGAAGTCCCCAGGCAATGAACCGAGGGGGGTTGGTGGAGGGATTGCATCATCCCAACCTGATTGACATCTGAGACCCTGTGAGTCAGGATAAAAGAGGGTCTGGGGAACTGCCCCTTTAGACACACCAGAAGAAATGCTAGAACTCCTGTAACAGCGTAATAGTGAAAGCCGGTGCAAAAGCCCACGTGCGTCCTTTTCCATTTGCCTCGGAATTGGTGGGCCTTTACCACGGAAGCCCGGCTTTAGCTAACCACAAAGGGGAAATCAGCCCCCAACGACTCTCGAAGGATTGACATCATAAAAGGAGTGGGCAAGTTAAACATCCGTCTTTCTCTCCAACCAAAAAACTGCAGCTTGAATGAACTTGAGTGACTTATATTTCCATCGGACAATGCATTATCCCCTAGACAACAATAGAGCTATTTCTTATTGATTATTATTATACCCGTGCTTTTAGATTTAGTATTGATGGCGTATATTATCTGTATGTTTGCATTGATATTATTTTTTGTGTATTTTTATCAATAAATACTGTTAAAAATAGTACCATCAGACTTCAACAGACCTCTCTATCTTTGCTGGTAAGTGACCCAGTTACGGGGTACGTAACATTTGATAATGACAATGATAATGATAGATAAAGAGGAATCAATTTATAGATGGAGATTTAATTCAATATTACTAAAACGTCAAGATTTTTGTGATTTTATGAAAAAGAAGATTCAGTTTTTTTAGATACAAATTCACATTCAGTTGATAAATTTATATTGTGGGAAGCAATGAAGGCATATTTGAGAGGTCAGATAATAAGTTATACTTCTAAAATTAAGAAGGAATATATGATAGAAATAGATCAATTGGAAAAAGAGATTACAAAATTAGAAAAAGAATCTCAGATATATGACAGAAGAAAAACGAAGACAACTTATTAATAAGTTACAATATAATACACTTCAGACATATCGAACAGAAAAAGCAATTATGAGAACTAAACAGAGATATTATGAACTAGGTGAAAGATCACATAGGGTCCTTGCATGGCAGTTAAAAGCAGACCAGACTTCTAAAACGATAAATGCAATTCGAACAAGAGTAAATAGAATTACTTATAAACCTTTAGAAATTAATGAAACTTTCAAGAATTTTTATTCTGAATTGTATAAATCAGAATCACAAAATGATAATGTCAAGATAGAAAGGTTTTTATCACAAATAACTCTTCCAAAATTAAATATGGAAGAACAGAAGGGATTAGATATGCCTTTTACATTGAAAGAGGTCGAAAAAGCTCTAGGATCATTTCAAAGTAATAAATCTCCAGGAGAAGATGGGTTTCCGCCTGAATTTTATAAAAAGTTTAAAGATTTATTAATTCCTCCTTTTATGGAGTTAATACATCAAGCGGAAAGAACGCATAAACTTCCAGAATCTTTTTCGACAGCTATTTTAATAGTATTGCCAAAAAAAGATAGAGATCTTTTAAAGCCAACATCATATAGACCTATTTCTTTGTTAAATACTGATTATAAAATAATAGCAAAAATCTTACCTAACAGACTATCTAAATACTTACCAAAATTAATACACATGGATCAAACAGGATTTATTAAAAATAGACAATCGGCAGATAATGTAACTCGGTTATTTAGTATAATTCATTGGCTCAAAAGAGGGAGGAAATGAGTGTGGCAGTTGCTTTAGATGCAGAAAAAGCAATTGATTGATTGGAATGGGATTTTTTATTTAAGGTATTGGAAAAATATGGATTAGGGGTATCTTTTATAAAATGGATTAAAAACTTAAATATTAATCCCAAAGCTAAAGTAGTGACAAATGGTCAAATTTCAACACCATTTCAGTTAACAAGGTCAACTAGGCAAGGTTATCCATTATCACCTGCTTTATTTGTGTTCGCGATAGAACCATTAGCTGAATTAATTAGAATGGACCCAGATATTAAGGGTTTCAGAGTTAATCAGGAAGAATACAAGATTACCTTATTTGCTGATGATGTTCTGCTTTATTTAACAAACCCATTGCACTCGTTGCGTAAATTATCCTATAGATTAGAAGAATATTTGAAAATATCAGGTTACAAAATAAATTGGGATATAAGTGAAATTTTACCTCTTACTAAAGGAGATTATAGTCAATGTCGATTAATAACTCAATTTAGATGGCCGGCAAATGGTATAAAATATTTAGGTATAAGAGTCAATAATGATATAAAGAACTTATACAAATTAAATTACTTACCATTATTGAAAAAAATTCAAGAAGATCTTGATAAATGGATGATATTACCAATAGATAGATAGATAGATACTTTATTCATCCCCATGGGGAAATTCAACATTTTTTCCAATGTCCCATACACTTATTGTAGCAAAACTAATTACATACAATACATACATACAATAACATTAGTAGGTAGAGTAAATACCGTAGATTCCGGATTATAAGCCGCTACTTTTTTCCCACGCTTTGAACAGCTTTGAACACTGCGGCCTTTACTACGGTGCGGCTAATGCATGGTTTTTTTTCATGCCGCCAAAAACATTTTGCCTCGTAACAGTAGACCAATAAAATTGATGAGTAGTTCACAGAGGTCCAATGAAATTGTACGATAAATCAAGCGCACTTTCACAATTAAATTATTGTAAATCAGTCATTTGTACTCACCCTCATCAACATGGAAAACACTCAAAGAAAAGCATTGTGCTGCCTTTATGGCAGTTATTTAGTTTATAATATTTTCGCTTAGTAATTCATTTGTTAGTATTTTCTAGTTAAAGTTAGAAGTGTTTTAAGTATATTTGTTTTCTGTACTACATCCCGGGATGCTATGACGTCACATCCGGTTTCGCCGCGTCTTGTGGGGAAAATACCGGTTTGCGATAAACGGGAAGGAGGGGGCGAGCGCATTAGACCCGCTGCACGCATATGATGCAGCTTTTAAGTTAAAGGCGATCAATAACTTTTCCTGGTAGGCTGCAGTATATATTTTTTTACCAGTCGTTAGGAGATATTGGAATGTTGTTCGTGCACTGTTCAGTAAAAAAGTATACGCAACGTAATTTGTGTGTTACCGATACGTATGTATATTTAAAAGTAGCCGTGTTACAGGCACGGTTCGAAAAAAAGCATTTGCAATATGTATTTGTTTATGTTACCATACGGATTTAATTAAAAGTTAAAAAATCCTCACGTGTAATATCTTTCTGTGTAAATATCTCATATTACAACGTGGGACACCTGCGGCTTAAAATCCGGTGCGGCTTGTACAAGTACAAAATTGATTTTCTTTCTAAAATTAGAGCCTGTGGCTTTTAATCAGGTGCGCTCTGTAGTCCGGAATCTACGGTACTGTAAAAATGAATATATTCCCTAGACTACAATACTTATAATAATTACCCCAGAAGTTTTTTCAAGAGTTAAATAAATATGTGAGGAAGTTTCTTTGGAAAGGTAAGATGTCAAGAATATTGTTGGAAAAATTGACATGGAAATTTGATCTAGGAGGGTTACAACTTCCAAATTTTAAGAATTATTATAAAGCAAATCAACTTAGATTTATTGCATCTTTTTTTGAGAAAGATAGACCGGCATGGATTAGAATAGAACTAGATAAAATAGGAGAAAATACACCAGAAGATTTTATATATAAATGGGAATCTAAATGGATATGGAAAAAGAAAGAATCTCCTATATTAAAACATTTGATTGACTTATGAAATAAGATAAATGTTGATGATGAGACAAAGAAATCTTTATTAGCAAAGAGATCTTTAATTCAAAATAGACATTCCTTTTACAATCGATAATCAACTTTTATATAATTGGTTTCAAAAAGGGATTAGATATATAGGAGATTGTTTTGAAGGAGGTATATTAATGTCATTTGATCAATTAAAGAATAAATATAAAGTATCAAACAACACTCTTTTTTGTTACTTCCAATTAAGGGCTTATTTAAGAGGAAAATTAGGTCAAACAATGTTATTGCCGAAATCTAATGAAATAGAAACTTTAATTCAAAAAGGAAAAACTAAAAAATTTATTTCTTGTATGTATAGCTTGATTCAAAAACAGGCAATTAAACAAGGAGTCCATAAGTCAAGACAAAAATGGGAAAGTGACTTGAATATTAAAATTGAAGAAACAAATTGGTCAAGACTATGTCTTGATAGTATGACAAATACAATAAATGTCCGGTTAAGATTAGTGCAATATAATTTTTTACATCAATTATATATTACACCACAAAAAATAAATAAATTAAATCCAAATTTATCTGATCAGTGTTTCCGATGTAACCAAGAAATTGGTACTTTTTTACATTCTACTTGGTCTTGTTCTAAAAATTCAACCTTTTTGGACAAATTTAAGAGTTTTATTGGAACACAACTTCCACATAATCCAATATTATTTTTATTAGGCAATATTGAAGGGATAAAATCAAAACCCAAATTGAATAAATATCAGAAAGAATTTATAAAAATTGCACTGGCAGTAACCAAAAAGGCTATTGCAGTTACTTGGAAATCGGATGCATACTTAAGTATAGAACGTTGGAAGAATGAAATTTCCAGCTGTATTCCACTTGAAAAAATTACTTATATTTTAAGAGATAAATATGAAACATTTTTGAAAATTTGGCGCCCTTATTTACAAAAGACAGGATTAAATATATAGGTGCTCTGAAGATAAAATAATTGGTTATTTGGGGAAAGAAATAAATATATATACTAAAGTTATTACGAACTCCGTGGAGCATGTGGGAATCTTCCGATATCCAGGCACTCCTTCCTTCCTTCCTTCCTTCCTATCTATCTAGATGTTAGGGAGAGGGGGGAAGGGTATTCTTTTTTTTTCTTCTTTCTGTAATTATCTGAAAACTCAATAAAAAAAAAGTTTTTTAAAAAAAAAAACCCCTGCGGGCTGAAACAACCTCATCTGCTAACCCAGCAGACTCCTTCAACGTAACGGCATCCTTTTCATCTAGGACTGCCCTTATTTTATTATCGGGAACACATTTAAAATTTTCAACTTCTTCAAACAGTTCTGTCAAGCCAGACAGATCATCCATGTTCAACCCTGGACCTTCTAACAGCCTTATCTGTTTCTCATTTTTACTCCGTGCCTCTATAAATTTCCTCCTGGCTAAGGGTAGGTCTACCTCCTCTCCTTTACTCTCTTTCACCTCCCTATTCTCCGTTTTACCACCCTCTAACCCCTCTTGGTACAGGGTCGGTAAAAACATCTCAGCCAAATCAACACTGGACTGATTTAAACTGGTCTCTTTCTCAGCTGCCTTTCTCGAAATGCTGCGAGTGATCACGCATGCGAGATAGATCTTGGAATCTAGGGGCAGGTCCTCAACACTTACAGGCTGGCTCGTCAGCTTCATTGCTGACCAAACCTCACCACCTGCTAAATCATTACCCAGATGGACGTCCACACCTTCTCTCGGGAATTCTGATCGCACCCCTATTTCAACTGGTCCAGATACCAGATCACAATTTATAATGATCCTATGCAAAGGCACAGCTTCTATCCCTTTTCCTATGCCTCTCAAAGCTACCTCTCCCATCTCAGGACCAAAATCTAGTACCTTACTGAGAATCAATGACTGCTCAGCTCCAGTGTCTCTCCAGATCCACACTGGAATTGGTGTTTCTCCCTCTTTCACAGACACGGTCCCTTCTGAAATAAATTTCTCACGCCCCTCTCGTATTCTATCTACCTGGGGCTTTCTCGTCGATTTACTGATCAACACAATACACCCTGTAGGGACTGCTGCTTTCCCTTTTCCTGTCTCCTTCCTCGGAGCAAAGCACTTAGATGCAATATGACCCACCTTTTCACAATTAAAACAGGTCAAGCCAGGACCCCTCCTGCCATCTTGTCTTTCTTCCTCCTTATTTTTACCACTAGCTCCCGGCTGAATCTCTGCCTCAGCTGGTGGGCTTTCTCTACCGTTCCTACGGTCTTTCTGGTAACTCTTATTCGAGGAAAACTTTGTCTTGTGGGTTAGGGCATACTCAACTGCGAACCTGGCAAATTCGGATATGGACTTATTCGGCTTCTCGTTCAAATACATCCGGATATCATCTGAAACAGAACCTTTAAATTCCTCAATCAGAATTAACTCCCTGAGATGCTGAAAATCTTCTTCCACAATTTCTGCTGCACACCAGCGATCCAAGAGCACACCCTTCTCATAGGCAAACTCTGCATACATCTGATTCCACACTTTCTTTAAATTTCTGAACTTTTGTCTATAGGCCTCAGGTACCAATTCGTAGGCCCGAAGAATGGCCTGTTTTACTTCCTCGTAATTCTCATACTCCTCCTCCTCCTCCTCCACAGATAACGCCACATATGCCCGTTATGCCTTCCCTTTTAACACACTTTGTAACAACGCCACCCACTGATCTCTGGGCCACTTCTGATTCACTGCCACCTTTTCAAAATGCAAGAAATAACTATCAACATCCATCTCCTCGAACGGAGGTACTAACCTAAACTCCCTACTAACATTAAACCTCTCCTCTCGGTCTGGCCCTTGAGCTCTTCGATTTTGCCTTAACTTCCATGTCCAGCTCATGCTGCCTCCGTTTCTCCTTCTCCTCTTACTCCCTCTGCTTTTCAGCTCTTTCCTTTTCCTT
This sequence comes from Hemitrygon akajei, assembly GCF_048418815.1. Lineage (NCBI taxonomy): Eukaryota > Metazoa > Chordata > Chondrichthyes > Myliobatiformes > Dasyatidae > Hemitrygon > Hemitrygon akajei. Next base: position 48,958,501 of record NC_133140.1, read on the forward strand.
TACAGCTGCTTCCAGCTGTTTTAACTTAATTTCATGTTCCAACCTTAATTTTTCCAACTCTAACTGAGCCGTCCCACTAGCTGGTACCTTTTCAGGGATCTGTTCCACTACCTCAGCCGAAAACACATTCTTCTCAATATAATGCTCAGTTACGGCCCTCCGCATCTCCCACTTTTTCATTGACAACCTCACCTCTGCGAGATTTAGTCCTTTCGCAATATTTATCAAGTCCGACTTGGTGGCAGCCTGTAGCTCCTCCGGAGTCGGGTTTTTTATAAATTCGTCTACGTCCATCTTTGCTGGTTTCCCGTCTGGTTACCCGTGCAACCAGATCCAAGTCTGGACTTAAAAGCCCGATTTACTGGCCCTCCAATTTGGTATCAAATCCCGGACGAGCCCCCAAGTTGTTACGAACCCCGTAACTGGGTGTCTTACCAGCAAAGATAGGAGTAGCCGTTGAAGTCTGATGATACTATTTTTAACAGTATTTATTAGTAAAAATACACAAAAATAATATCAATGCAAATATACAGATAATATACGTCGTTAATACTAATCCTAAAAGTGCGGGTATAATAATAATCAATAAGAAATAAGCTCTATCGTTGTCTAGGGGATAATGAATTGTCCGATGGAAATCTAAAGTTCATTTCAGTTCATACAGGCCGCAGCCGTTGTTGATCGCTGTGTTGCAATTGTTGGAGAGAGAGAGAGAAAGAGAAAAACTTGCCGACTTGTTACGATCTTGATCCGTATCTGTCCTTTAGCTAGTCCGTTCCGTGGAGGACTCGCCACCCAGGCAAGGATGGACACACACACAAGCCCCCCACCGGTCTCGTACGTTTCTCCTGGTGTGTCTGAGGGGTGTTTCCCAGACCCGACTTTTATCCTCACTCACGGGGTCTCAGATGTCAATCAGGTTGGGATGATGCAATCCCTCAACCAGACCACTCTGGCTGTCCCCTGAGGGGTTTCAATGAATAGTACAGTATTCAATACACGATTCCTTCTCCAAGAGACAATAGCAGTAATCAGTGGTTCCGTTCCGCTTTTTGTTAGGAGACATTCCACTTTTTGTGTATTCCTGCGTCTCTCTCTCATTACTGACATGATGTGTATCTCTCTCATTTCCTGGGTCTCAGAGCCTAAATAATAGCGATCTTGCGATTCTCAAAAAGGGGGGGGGGGGGGGGGCGGGCATTGGCAATTCTGGACCCTTCTGTCCATCAGATTTGCTCCTCATTCATAACAGTACTGAGAGTAACTGAGGAGAAAGGAGTGAAGAGAATGATTTATAAAATTCTACGGGGAATCCATCAGGTCCAGGAGATTTGCCTGAAGACAGTTTTCAGAAATTGCAAAAAATATTTCTTCTGATGATATAGGCTCATTAAGTTTTGCTTTAAAATGAGATGAAAGCGAAGGAATATTCAGATTATTTAAGAAAAGATCAACAGAAATATTCTCATTCAGAGATTCAGAGGAATAAAGCCGAGAGTAAAAATTTTTAAATACGTCATTGATTTCTAAATGATCCGATGTAATATCTCTGTTCTCCTTCCGGATCTTTGTGATATGTCGTTTAGCTTTAGAACACCTCAACTGATTAACTAGAAATTTACCAGATTTGTCACCGTGAATATAAAAGCAATTCTTACTTTCAAGAAGTTGGCGTTCAACAGGTTGAGTAGAAAGAAGGTCAAATTTAGTTTGAAGTTCTATACGCTTCTTATATAATTCAGGGTTATTAGTTTGAGCATACAATTGATCTAATTCTTTAATCTGATTAATTAGGTCTAATCGATCTATACGGAACTTCCTATTAAGATTTGCTGTATATGAGATTATTTGACCCCTCAAATATGCTTTCATGGCATCCCAGACAATCTGCGATGACATTTCAGATGATGTTTTAGTGTTAAAATAAAAAGTGATCTGATCCTTAATAAATTTTAGAAAATCATCATCCGATAATAAAGTCGGGTTAAAATGCCAGTGTTTATTCCTCTGAGGGAGACCAGGAAAATTTAGAGACAAAGTAATTGGAGCATGATCAGAAATCAGTATACTCTGATAATCACAAGAATGGACAAATGAAATAAGTTGATTATCAATTAAAAAATGGTCAATTCTAGTAAAGGTATGGTGAACATGTGGAAAAAAAGGAATAATCTCTCTCAGTAGGATGAAGGAAACGCCATATATTAGAGACACCATAATTAGAAAGAAAAGAGTGAATACCTAAAGCAGATTTAGTAGGTGATCTAGTAACAGAGGACAATTGATCCAAATTGAGATCTAACCAACAATTAAAGTCGCCACCCAGTATAAGAGAATATGAATTTAAATCTGGTAGTGAGGAGAAAAAACGTTCAAAAAAATTAACATCATCAAAATTGGGAGCATACAGGTTTGCTAGTGCAACTTTAGTATTATATAATTTACCAGAAACGATAATAAAACGGCCATTTGTGTCAGATATCTTCTTATGGAGTTCAAAAGGAATATTTGAATTAATAAGGATGGAAACCACCCCCCCTAGCTTTGGCGGCGAAGGATGAATGAAAATGTTGACCCACCCACTTTGACAAAAGCCGAGAATTATCAAAACTACGAATATGAGTTTCTTGAAGGAAAACAATGTCAGCTTTGAGTTGCTTAATATGAGAGACCTTCCTTCTTTTAACAGGATGATTCAATCCCCTTACATTCCAGCTCACAAATTTAAGTGTATTAACCATTATCAATTGTTAGTACATAAAAGGTAGTAGGCATATATAAAATCAAACATTGCAATAACAGTCTGGGAGCAAAAATGTAAACATAAATCAGTAGAATCAGGGCAGAGACATGTCCTGAATAACAAAGGAAAACAGAAAAAACAGTGAATAGTGTTGGAACTGGAGAACCCACCCCACCCTCGCAACCCAAAACTAGATGGCTACCCAAAAAAGCAGCTAGCTCTACAAAAAAAAGTTACCCCAAAAATAACTTTCAGTTCCGTATCATTGGCATAGGCTCCGTATATATAATATAACAAATAGTAGCTAATTTATGCACTAGAGAGCAAAATTACAAATAGGAACAACTTCTTCAGAAAAGGTATAAAACTTATTACAAAAAAAATCAGAAAAAAAACTAACCTACCCGCGAGAAACTATGAAAAATTGAAAGAAAAAAAATTAAAAAGGGAGAAGGGGGAAAAGGAGGAAATTATAATTTTAAAAAGAGTACATATCAGCCGTTTTTTTTAAAAAAAAAGCAAATCTTATACCATAAATCAACAGGGAGGCCTTCAATAAAAAAACTCCAAGCCTCCAAAACAAGTTAAGATCAATTGTAGTTCTCCATAGTTCATATATGTCAAACTCAAGGCCCGTGGGCCAAATCCGGCCCGCGGTGGAATTATCTTTGGCCCGCGAGATAATATCTACCGTAGATGTCGGATTATAAGCTGCTACTTTTTTCCCACATTTTGAACAGCTTTGAACACTGCGGCCTTTACTACGGTGCGGCTAATGCATGATTTTTTTTCATGCCGCCAAAAACATTTTGCCTCGTAACAGTAGACCAATAAAATTGATGAGAAGTTCACAGAGGTCCAATGAAATTGTACGATAAATCAAGCGCACTTTCACAATTTAATTATTGTAAATCAGTCATTTGTACTCACCCTCATCAACATGGAAAACACTCGAAGAAAAGCATTCTGCTGCCTTTATGGCAGTTATTTAGTTTATAATATTTTCGCTTAGTAATTCATTTGTTAGTATTTTCTAGTTAAAGTTAGAAGTGTTTTAAGTATATTTGTTTTCTGTACTACATCCCGGGATGCTATGACGTCACATCCGGTTTCGCCGCGTCTTGTGGGAAATACCGGTTTGCGATAAACGGGAAGGAGGTGAGGAGCGCATCAGACCCGAGCAAAAACGCTGCTTTTAAGTTAAAGGCGATCAATAACTTTTCCTGGTAGGCTGCAGTATATATATTTTTTACCAGTCGTTAGGAGATATTGGAATGTTGTTCAGTAAAAAAGTATATGCAAGGTAATTTGTGTGTTACCGATACGTATGTATATTTAAAAGTAGCCGCGTTACAGGCACGGTTTGAAAAAAAGCATTTGCAATATGTATTTGTTTATGTTACCATATGGATTTAATTAAAAGTTAAAAAATCCTCACGTGTAATATCTTTCTGTGTAAATATCTCATATTACAACGTGGGACACCTGCGGCCTAAAATCCGGTGCGGCTTGTACAAGTACAAAATTGATTTTCTTTCTAAAATTAGAGCCAGCGGCTTTTAATCAGGTGTGCTCTGTAGTGCGAAATCTACGGTAATTACTATTAAAGCTGGCCCCAGTAATCGAAGCGCCTATGGCGTATGATATGGCTAATACTGAGTTTATTCAGGTACCAGGTTTTCAGGGTTTTTAGTGTTTATTCGGCAATCTTCTTCATAAGAAACGGAATTTGTAAAGTGAAACACTTTGTAGTTATAGCAGAGACTGAGACACATGAGAGCAGGCTGAAAAAACGGAGGCAACGAAAGCTGCTTTCGCACGCGTCCGACTGATCTGGCCCGCATGAAGCTGCATTTTGCTCAATCCGGCCCGTGACCTAAAATGAGTTTGACACCCCTGCATAGTTAAAGTTATTCAGAAGTAGAATAAATTACACAAGTAAAATCTAAAAGTCCACAGGGAAACATTAAATTTAAATCATCTATTTAAGAAAAACGCACCAAGTCCAGGGAGAGACTAACTAGAGTTCTTAGAATCTCAATAGTTAATATCTGAATTATTTGTTACGTTCCCCAGTAACCGGGTAATTTACCTGCAAAGATAGATGGGTCCGCTGAGCCTGGTGCTACTATTTTCAAACGTTTTTATTTATAAAGGGGCACAAACGTATGGTTAATACAAAACATTCAGATCATATACGTCGTCACAACTCAATCTAAAGCACAGGTATAGTAATAATCAATCAGAAATAAGCTCTATCGTTGTCTAGGGGTAATGTAGATATATATCGTTTGCTGGATATCTAAAAGTCTTTTAGATCACTGCAGTTCCACCAGCTGCCGTCGGTTGTGGTCTCGCGTTGGTGCACTTTTGTTAGAAAGAGAGAGAGATGTCATTAAACAGCTTCACCTGCCCGGGTCCCTACGGAGCACCGCCGTGGAATCAGAAGAGCAGGCTTCCCGGTTGTTAGTTAAAAGCGATTGTCCGTGATTCCAGCCACAGACTCCCGATCCGGAATCTAACGCACGTGGCTTCCTTCAGAATGGCGTCCCGCTCCGACGGGAAGCACTATCGTGTCTTCTTCGTGTGTCTCCTTGGTGCGTCTGAGGCCCCGCCTCGGCAGCCGACCTTTTATCCGGACTGGCAGGGTTGTAGATGTCAATCAAGGTAGGGTGAGGCCATCCCCACACCACATTGCCCAAGGGTGTCCATGTCCCTGATATCTGGCACGTACTAGAGAGTTGCAATTCACACAGGTGCCTCTAAGAACAATAGTCAACTCTGTGGCATTGTCCCTCATTTCCTGGGTCCAAAACCCGAATTAATAGCGATCTTGTGATTCTCTTGAAGGAGGGGGCTGAGGTCATGACATATTCAAGTAGAGTCTGAGTTCGCAAAACAGAACTTTAATTCAAGAAGTACTTATCAGCCATTTTAGAAAGTCAGATCGGGTCCGAAGAAGCCAAAATGGCTGGAAGATTTCCAACAAACAACTCAGCCTCCTTCACTGATTTAAACCACTTATATTCTCCAGTAGTAAGCGTAATTCGAAGATCAGCTGGGTTACGAAGAGAAGGTTTAAATCCACGATCAAAAAGCACTTTCATTACGCCTTTGAACTCAGCACGCATCTTCAGCACCTGGGGGGCATAATCTTCCACGAAATGAATAGTAGTATTTTGAAAAGCAAAAGTACATCTACGACGTGCCTCCATAATCAAATGGTTTTTCACCTGATATTGATGAAAGCATAAAATAATTGGCCGTGGTCGGGAACCCAAAATTGCACGAGGAACATAAATCCTGCGAGCCCTTTCTAGCTCAGGTGGAGTCGGAAGAAATTCTTTCCCGAAAATCTCACAGAGAAAAGAAGAGAAAAATTCAACGGAAGAGCCCTTTTCGGTGGCCTCTGGCAAACCGAGAATTCGCAGATTGCAGCGCCTGCTCCGATTTTTGAGATCCGCCATTTTGGAAGTAAGTTTACTGTTCTTCTCCGTTAGGTTAGAGCAGAGAGTTTCCAGATGTTGAACACGGTGTTCTAAATCTTCAGAGGTTTGGTCGATGCGAGATAAATGTTCAGCATGGTCATCCACTCTGGCATTAATCTGATCCAATTTTGACTCCAGCTGACTGATAGAAGTTCTAAATTCAGTCTTGATATCCGTTAGAGTATCTTGTCGATGCTGTTCCAGGATCGAGAGAATCTCAGCCGACAGCCGTGGTAGTTTCTTTTTTCCCGAGTTTAGTACCTTTTGTAGCCATTATGAGATAGATGTATTCACAGATAGATAAAAGAAAACAAATAAAATAACGAACTAAGGTTTAAAAAGGGAGACACATAGTGCAAAAATAGGAAGTATAACGGAGCAAAAGTTTGAAGCGACTAAACAATCGCCATCTTACTGGAAGTCCCCCTAAGGAAATCATGCTGACTTTGTCCTGTCTTGTCCTGTGTCACCAAGTACTCCATAGCTTCATCCTTAACAATTGACTCCAACATCGTCCCAACCACTGAGGTCAGGCTAACTGGCCTATAATTTCCTTTCTGCTACCTTCCTCATTTCTTAACAAGTGAAATGACATTTGCAATTTTCCAGTCCTCTAATGGTTTTAGAAAGGTCATTGCTAATGCCACCACAATCTCTAATGCTACTTCTTTCAGAAACCTAGGGTGCAGTTCAACTGGTCTGGGTGACTTGTATACCTTTAGGTCTTTCAGCTTTTTGAACACCTTCTCCCGTATAATTGTAACTGCACCCACTTCTTTTCCTTCACACACTACAACATCTGGCACACAGCTAGTGTCTTCCACAGTGAAGACTGATGCTAAATACTCGTTTAGTTCATTTGCCATCTCCTTGTCCCTCGTTATTATTTTCATGGCCTCATTTTCTAGCAGCCCTATATCCACTCTCATCTCACTTTTATTTCTTTATGTATTTGAAAAAGATTTTACTATCCACTTTTATATTATTTGCTAGGTTGCTTTGATATTTCATCTTTTCCCTTCTAATGATTCTTTTAGTTGCTCTCCAGGTTTTTACAAACTTCCCAATCCTTTATCTTCCCACTAATTTTTGCTTTGTTGTATTATCTCTCTTTTGTTTTTATATTAGCTTTTTCCTTGTCAGCCACAGTTGTACTATTTTGCCATTTGAATATTTCTTAATTTTTGGAATACACATGTCCGGCACCTTCCTCATTTTTCCCAGAAATGCACACCATTGCTGCTCTGCTGTCGTCCCTGCCAGCAGCTCCTTCCAATTTACTTTGGCCAACTCCTCTCTCATACCATTGTAATTTCCCTTACTCCACTGAAATACTGCTATGTCAGACTTTACTTTCTCCTTATCAAATTTCAAGTAGAACTCAATCATATTGTGATCACCACATCCTGAGGGTTCCTTTACTTTAAGCTCCCTAATCACCTATAATTCATTACATAACACATAATCCAGTATAGCTGATCCCTAGTAGGCTTAACGACAAACTGCTCCAAAAAGCCATTTCTTAGGCATTTAACAAACTCACTGTCATGAGATACATTACCAACCTGATTTTCCCAATTGACCTGCATGTTAAAATCTCCCATGCCTATCATAATATTGCCCTTTTGACATGCCTTTTCAATTTCCTGTTGTAATCTGTGGTCCACATCCCAGCCACAATTGGGAGGCCTGTATATAACTGCCATCAGTGTCCTTTTGCCCTTGCAGTTTCTTAACTCAACCCACAAGGATTCAGCATCTTCTGATCTTGTGTCACATCCTTTCTACTGACTTGATGCCATTCTTTACCAGTAGAGCCACACCTCCCCCTCTGCCTACCTTCCTATCCCTCTGATACAACTTCAGTAGTCACTTGCTATTTCGCTGTACTTAAATCTTCAGATTATCATACTCCATAATGTACACTTCATAACTTAATCAAATTGCAATCTATATAGCTAGAAATTGAATAAAAGCATCCTGCTGCATTATCTCCTAAACGTGTATAATGCAACAATTTTGATTACTTGAGAAATAATGTCACTTTGAAATCTGTTTTATGTAATGTCAAAAGTTTTAATTTAAGGGTTGGAAGAAGTTATACACAAGATGAAAAAATGCAACAATGGTTGTGATATGCTTCAAAGTGTGCACTGAAAAGTGTCCATTGTAACTTGCATTGCACTTTCCATAATCTTTCAAACCTATAGATCAGGTTTTCCAACCTTTTTTTTAAGCCATGAGGAGAGTACCAGAAGGCAAGAAGTCTGTGGACCCCTGGTTGGGAACCCCTGTTTAGATTTTAGTGCATTAGAAGGCCATGGTACGATTAGTGTCGTTGGTCTTGTGATATGAGGGCAGAGAATATAAAATGAAAGTTACTTAGAAGTTACCTGATCGTAGAAACTTCATTTGCATATTTTGTCTGCAGGTCATCCAATTTATGCGTACCCCTCCCTGTAACCCCTCCCCTCCAGCTCTTCCTCTCCATTTGTATTTTTTCTTTCTCTCTTGGTCATGTGTTTCTTATTCTATTCATTACCATACTGTTGAATGTATGGTTACCATATTAGGCAAGTACAGGCTTGGGCAAGTGCAGCAAAGGTTCTAAGTTTCCAGTAAGCTTTTTTTCCCTGTTAGTACACAGCTAGTGCACAGAGAGTGGGTCCAGAGATTGTGATAGGTTTTTTGTGTGAGGTGTGGGAATATTGGGAGATCTCCAGTCTCCCTGATAACTACGTTTGCCCGAGGAGGTGCACTGAGCTACAAATCCTTAGAAACATGTTGAGGAACTGGAGCTTTAGTAAGGGTAAATGAGGTGATAGGAGCTACAGGAAGAAAATCAATATTAAGTTGCAGGAGGCAGGTACCTGGTTGACTGTCAGGAGAGGGAAAGGGAATAGGCAGCCAGTGTAGATTACCTATGTGGCTATTCCTCTCAATAATAAGTACATTGCTTTAGATACTGTTCAGGGGGACAACCTACAGGGGGAACACAACAACCTGATCTCTGGCACTGTCTGAGCTCAGAAAGGAAGGGGGGAGCAGAGGACTGCAGCTACAATAGTGATAGAGGATTCCACAGTTAGAGGCACAGACAGGAGATTGTGTAGGTGTGAAAGAGACACCCCAATGATAGGTGCCAGGGTGAAGGATGTCTCAGATCAAGTTCACAGCTTTCTAGAAGAGGCGGTTGAACAGCTGAAAGTCGTGGTGCATATTGGTATCAACAACATAGTAGAAAAAGGACGGAGGTCCTGAAGAGAGAATATAGGCAGTTAGGTAGAAAGCTGAAAAACAGGACCTCTAGGGTAGTAATCTCTGGATTGCTACCTGTGCCATGTGTTACTGAGGATTAGGATAACTTAGCAGATGAATGCATAGCTGAAGAATTGGTGCAGGGGGCAGGATTTTACATTCTTGGATCATTGTGATTTCCTTTGGGGAAATTATGACCTGTGCAAAAGTGATGGGTTACACCTAAACCCAAGGCAGACTAATATCCTTGTGGGCAAGTTCACTAGAGCTGTTAGGGAGAGTTTAAGCTAATTTGACAAAAGGTTGGGAACCAGTGCTAGAGCTGAGGATGGGGCAGTTGGTATATAGCTAGATGCAGCGTGTAGTAAGAGGGTAAGGAAGGATAAGGCAGATGATAGGCCAAAATTGCAGTTAGTGTGATGAGTTGAAGTGTAACATGCCGGCAAAATTGAAAAGGATGAGAAATATAGAACTAGAGGTGTTATATTTGATTGCACACAGTATACAGAATAAGGTGGGTGATCTTGTAGCACAGTTAAATGTTTAGCAGGTATGATGTGGTTATTTTTCAGTCATGACTGAAAGATGATCATTTACTTGGAAGCTTAATATTCAAGGATGCATATTGTATGGAAAGAACAGGCAGGTAGGCAGAGAGGTCAGGGTGGCTCTGTTGGTTTAAAAAAAAAATGAAATAAAATCCTTAGAAAGAGATGACATAGGATCGGAAGATGTTGCATCCTTGTGTGTGGAGTTAAGAACTGTAAGGGGAAATAGAATGTGATTGAAGTTGTTTACAGGTCTCTGAACAGTAGCCAAGATGTGGGCTACAAGTTACAATGGGAGACAGAAAAGGCATTTGAAAAGGCAATGTTATAATAGTCATAGGGGATTTCAATGTGCAAGTAGATTCGGAAAATCAGGTTGGTGCTGGATCCCATGAGAGGGAGGCCTACAGGATGGCTTTTAAGAGCAGTTTGTGATTGAGCACACTAAGTTGTATTGAGTGCTATGTAATGACCTAGAATTGATTAGGGAGCACAAGGTAAAGAAATCCTTAGGAGGCAGTGATCATCATATGATAGAATTTGTCCTGCATTTTGAATAGGAGAAGCTAAAAATGTATCAGTATTACAATGGAATAAAGGGAATTACAGAGGCACAAGAGAGGAACTGGCCAAAGTTGATTGGAAGGTGTTACTCACAGGGATGATGGCATCTTTTTATGGGTTTTTTTTTATGGCTTGGTGTGGTTTTTATTCTCTGCTGTTGGGCATTAGACAGTCTATTATTGTAACTTAGATGAAGATCAAACCACATTTTATGAGTAATTCATGCAGTAACCAGGTAATTGCAAAGGGTTCACAATTTTTTTTCTTGCAACTGCACGTACTCTACTACTAGTTTTTTTTTGAGTGACCTTATTGGTTTTCATCACACTTTCACCATATTGAACCTTCTAGAATCTGTTTACCCCGCCTTTCACCATAAACTTCTAACAGGAGAAATTCACAACATATTTTTAAAAAACTTACATAAGAATTTGATATGCTTTACACCCCTGGGTTATGGAACAAATGTTGAGAAGTAAGGTAGATCTTTATTGTCTGGTGTGAGCACAATATACCATTGTGCTATAAATTTCCCTTAAAATGTTTACAAATCTGTATTCTATTCTTTCTTTGACATTTATGAAGTATATAATTGCCTAATCATAGCAGTAAATTAAATTTTCTAACTCCATACTTATCCTGATTTAACTGTCTTCCCATGACCTTCTATAGTTCTCCCTGCTGGTTACCAAGCTACCAACTTTTGAGATTGTATTCAGTATACACAAATCAAAATCACCTATATTTACAAAGGCCAAGAATAATACAGCCCAGCTGATGTAGAAGACTGCATCTTTGCATTTTTATTCCCCATGCTATCTAATATGTCAAATGCAGCCAAGCATGCAAATTCCGTTCATCATTCATTGGTAGGCTAAAGAAATTGCATATTGCATAACCATATGGCTGAGGCAAGAGGGAATAATTCATGTTTCTGTGTCATTGGAACAAAAATTAAATTTAAGAAGAGTAAGATTAAAGGGGGTGACTTTTAATTGAATCAGAATACCATCGAAACAGTATCGCCGATGGTGAACAGGGTCATAAGAGTTGATTCAAATAAACATGATATGAAAGTTTTTTAGCAGTCTAAGTTTGAGAGAGGGTAGCTAATACCATTTGTACAGAAAAATATTTAGGTAAAACAGCTTGCTTTGAAGGAAAGAGCAAGGAAGGAATATAAACAAGAAACTTGCCAAGAGTAATTAAAGGGGAGCAAAGATTGTAAATACACATTAGAATAAAAGAAGGAAATTGGAAATTAATGATTGAGATAACTATAATGCAGATGTCACTTGGAATTGAATAAGAATTGGAATTTAATATAAGGAAAAACTGGCAGTAGAGGGCTATATTATATATAAAAGATGATGGTGGTGATTATATTTGATGAAGTCCTAACATTAAGAATCTTTGTGGCTAAAATTAAGAAACAGAAAGGGGAAAGCCATTACTCCATTCCTCATTTGAAAGTACTCTTTAAAATATTATCAGTTGCGTTACTGGTCAAAAAAAAGAAAGCATGGATTCAGTTAGGAAAATGGATTCGAGGGAGATAATTGAGGTGAGAATAGTTCAAAAATTCTCTTCATATAAGAAGGGTAAAGTATATGCAAAGGATAATGAGCAAATAAGGACCCTGAACTGTAAAAAGACGAAGATCACTGATGTGATGGACAAGTTATGAAATAGATTTAATAGATTAGTGGAAATAAACTAAGGCACAGAGTGACAGCACCACAGAACAGAGTTGTTGTTAAAAATTAGTTAAAATCATTTGGATCAAGTTACTAAGTAAAAAGGTTATGTATTTTCATTATGAGAAAACATAACAAGTGAGAATGTTTTTTAAATATTTCAGGAAAGCACTGATGTTCTCACAGAATGAATGAGGAGGTGCATGCACGAGTTTGTTGTGAATGCCTATGAGTTAATACATTTTACGAGTATATAGTGATTGTAAAGATGTTAAATGAAAATGAGAACATCAATAAGAAAATGAACAGCAAGATAGAGGATCTCGAATGAATCATTTGATACACACATAAATATAATCATAAGCGTTACATAGATTATACAAATTGTGTAAGAGCATACTTACGATGAAGAAATTTGAAATAGTAATATTTACCTCTGAAGTAGGTAAATCCTAATAGAATATTCAAGTTTCAACAATTTTGAAGTCTTTTGATAGACTGTTATTGGTCATTGAACTAATGATGAGAGAAATCGTTCATTTCAAACTGTCATCTGGAAAAGTGAGGTCTGCAAAAAAAATGCAGCTATTGGTGGACCATTGAATCGTTTGGCAGTTGTGTATTCCATGCCTAGAATAGTTCAGCAGTTCCATTTATTATCAGAGAATGTGTACAATATACAACCTGAAATCCTTGTTCTTATCAGAGATCCATGAAAACAGAAGAGTATCCCAAAGAATGAGTGACAGTAAAAATGTTAGAACCCCAAAGCGCCCTCTATTGCCCCCTCCCACGCTTTGCTGCTGCTTGTGCATCAGCACCCTCCACCCAAGTAAACAGTAACAAAGCCCCCCAAGAAAGGCCGTGATCTGCAGTACAACAAAAACTAATAGTTCACCCGAGAATTTGACATACCACAAGCTCTCTCTCCCCCTAATAAAGGGGCAGAGAGCAGTCACACAACAAGAGGGGTGACAAAAAAGACAAAAAAAAACACTTGCTGATTTCCAATGTTAAAGTCTGCTGTGTCACTTTTTTTCTCGAATTCTCCAACTTGAGAATCACCAACAGACTCACCCTCACCAGAGAGGGAGAGGGGGAGATTTGCTGAGAATTGATTGTCAACAATGTTGAGCTATTATTACTAACGGCATCGCCTGATTGAGGAAGTCAAGGATCCAGTTGCAGAGGGAGATATAGAGGCTCGCATTTTGAAGCTTTTTGATTAGTACTGAGTTGACAATGGTTTTGAACGCTGAGTTGTAATCAATAAATGGCACCCTGATACATGTAATGCTATTACCCAGGTGTTCCAAAGCCAAGAGGAGAGCGACAGCACGAGTCCACTGTAGCCCTGTTGTACTTGGCAAAGTACAGTGTGTTCAGGTCCTTGCTCTGGCAAGAGTTAATTCTAACCATGACCAACCTCTCAAAGCACCAGATGTGAGTGCTGCTGGGTGAGAATCATTCATTAATAGAGCTCACTCTGCTCTTTTTGGGCACCAATATAATTGATGCCCTTCTGAAGCAAATTGGAACCTCTGACAGTAGTAGAGGCAATGAAAAGGGTCATCCTTTAGATGTTGTTCAAGTTCAGTCTTCAGATATCTTTGCTGGCCCCAGATTCTCAGAGGCAATCAATTGTTCAATTTGCAATTCTTGGTTGAACTCTCATTCATCACTTTGAGTTGATCTTATACTTTGAGTTCATTAGAAGGGGAAAATGATTTTTTATTGTCTTCCTATTTTAAACAATTCTTTAAAGATTTGCCCATCATATAGTATTAAAAGAGAATTTAAATTCTTGATGTATTAAATATTGCATACAACAGAATTCTGTTACTCGATCCTAAATTTTATTTTTGCAATTTTAGAAAAGCAATTGGTAATCTTGTTGGCTGATTTAAAGGCACCCTATTTCAAGCCAAAACCAAAAGTGGAGATACCATGGAAGTGAGTATTGTGTCTCTCTTGCTTTTATATTTTTATAGTGGTGGGGAAGAACAGATTGTCAAATAATTGTTGTACTTTTTTTCTTTGAGTAGTCAAGTGATTACCAGTGTGGTACCAGGAGACTATGATGGGGATTCACAAATGGATGTCCTCCTCACTCTCCAGTCTACTTCAGCCATCACTGTTGTTATTTTCTGGGGAAATAATCAAACATTAGGTAAGTTTGGGTTTTCTTTATATTAAAAAAAACATTCTACCAAAATAGTTCTTTCAGTTTTCTGTCACTGAGACAAAAGGTTTTTACAAAATTGAACTACTTTAGAAATTTTCTCTTCATTGTATTATAGTATATGTATATTAGTGCAAAATTATTCCAATGTTATTTCATGTTAAGTAATGTAAATATTATCAAGAATTTACTTATTAAAATTTAATTAATCACAATTAGAATTATGTATCCTGATTTTATGGTAGACTTATTTATTTTAAACTGATTTCAGTTTCTGTCAAGATGTGAAATCTCAAATCTAATTCAATAATTAAAACTTGAAAAAGCTGGAGATATTCAGTGGGTCAGGAAAAATTTGGATTTTAAAATCTTATGAAAGATCTTTAACCTGAAAATTACCTTTTTGCTCTTCCACTGTTGTTGCTGCCCTCACTGATTGTTTCTAGCATATTTTGATTTTATTATGTTTCAATTCATGGTGAAATGGAGGAGCACAGAGGAAAAAGGAAAATGTATTTTAAAAATTGTTAATTTAATGACAAAACTGTACAAGTAGTCCCCAAGTTACCAACATCTGACTTATAGACAACTCGTACTTATGAACCGAGGAAGGAGAATGCCGTGTGCCATTTTAAGTCGGATCGTGATGCCGTCCGCCAATTTAAGTCGTTGCCGTTGACGCTGTGTTGAGTGTGTAACTTTGTATTTGGCTTAAATTTTTCTTAGCAAGATTCACCCTGACCCTGCCTCCCCCACCCCCATTCCAGTCGGCTGGTGGCGCAGTGAGATCAGCACCGGGCTCAAGAACGGAGGTTCCCAAGTTCAATCCAGTGACAGACCGCTCCCGTGCTGGGTTGATGTCAATCCACTGACTCCCATACCATCCATGCTGGTTGATGTCACCTCCAATTTAAATTCCCACGCAGAATATTGTGAAGGATCAAATACCCAAACCCAGCACAGCCCCCACTTGTCCCATTTAACCAGTCTCAGTGCGGTAGACTTTCGGACCTGGGGAAATTCAGTGCGGTGGTCCTTAGGACCCAACGGACCTCGGGATCCGCTGCCCACAGTGTTTATGTTCCGTTGATGGGAAGTGATCGTGATTGAAAATAAAGTGGAAATAATAAAGCGTTTGGAAAGAGGTGAAATGTCATTGGAAAAGTGTTAGGCTACAGTCGGTCAACTGTCTACAGTGTTAGGCTACAGTCGGAACAATTTTAAAGGATAAAGTGAGAGTAATGGAGCATGTGAAAGGCCCTGTCCCGATGAAAGCTACAATTATTACTAAGCAACACAGTGGTTTAATTATTGGAATACATACATTTTTTTAAAAAAACTTTTTATTGTGTTTTCAAATAGTTACAGAATAAAAGTTAAGTGTTTTATATGCATAGAAAGGTAAAATATATACTATATACTAAGACAAACATTTGACTAACTAATGCTAAGTAATACTGGATGTACTTGTTCTGACTTACGTACAAATCCGACTTAAAGATGGACTCAGGAACGGAACTCATTTGTAACCTAGGGGCTGCCTGTACCTAGTGCTGTACTAGTTATCATTTACTTGTATGTTATTTATTTTTTCTTAGATCCAAAGCTTTTCACCTCTTTAAGTCAGAAGTTTTTGGATGAGCCACTAGTACTGGAGTAAGTACTGTACATATTTTAATCTATTCTTGAGCATAAATAACTATTCGGCGGTCAATGTTATTTCATCGCTATAGTTAGCTTGTTCAACCCCAAAACTGAGAAAAATTATTTGTTGCTTTAAGTCTTTCTCGTTTGCCTTGTAGGAAAAATAAGAACCAAACACTTGGGCCATTCAGTATGAGAGTCAAGAAGTCACACTGTAGCTGTATAAACTTTTGTAATGCCAAACTTGGCTTATTGTGTGTAATTCTGCACCCGTTACAGAGGCTTTGGAAAGCGTGTAAAAGAGGCTTAAAAGAGTATACTGTTTTTTGTTTCAACAAGAGATTGGATGAACTTGTACTATTTTCTCTTAAGTGCTGAAGACTGAGGGGAGACCAGATAGAAGTTTATAAAGTTATGAGAGGCAGAAATAGAGAGTCAGAATCATTTTCCCAGGGTAGAAATGTCAAATACCAGAAGGTATATTTTCCAGTTGAAAGGTGGAAGTTCAAAAGTAGTAATGCCGGATGAATTTAATAAGTACTTTATATCAGTCTTCACTGTGGAAGACATTAGCAGTGCACCAGAAGTCTGTGAGTGTCAGGGAGCAGGAATGAGTGTCATTGTTATTACAAAGGAAAAAGTGTCAAGTCAAGTCAAGTCACTTTTATTGTCCTTTCGACCATAACTGCTGGTACAGTACATAATAAAAATGAGATGACATTTTTCAGGACCATGGTATTACATGACACAGTACAAAAACTAGACTGAACTACGTAAAAAAAAACAGAAAAAAAAACTACACTAGACTACAGACAGACAGACATATTTTATTGATCTCAAGGGAAATTGGGTTTCATTACAGCCGCACCAACCAAGAATAGTGAAGAAATATAGAAATATAAAACCATAAATAATTAAATAATAAGTTAATCACTCCAAGTGGAAATAAGTGCAGGACCAGCCTACTGGCACAGGGTGTCTGATACTCCGAGAGAGCAGTTGTAAAGTTTGATGGCCACAGGTAGGAATGACTTCCTATGACGCTCAGTGTTACATCTCGGTGGAATGACTACATAAAGTGCACAAAACAGTGCAGGCATTACAATAAATAATAAACAAGACAATAGGGCAGCAAGGTGTCAGCCCAGGCTTCGGGTATTGAGGAGTCTGATAGCTTGAGGGAAGAAACTGTTACATAGTCTGGTCGTGAGAGCCCAAATGCTTCGGTGCCTTTTCCCAGACGTCAGGAGGGAGAAAAGTTCATATGAGAGGTGCATGGGGTCCTTCATAATGCTGTTTGCTTTGCGGATGCAGAGTGTAGTGTAAGTGTCCATGATGGCGGGAAGGGAGACCCCGATGATCTGCTCAGCTGACCTCACTGTCCGCTGCAGGGTCTTGCGATCCAAGATGGTGCAATTTCCGAACCAGGCAGTGATGCAGTTGCTCAGGATGCTCTCAATACAACCCCTGTAGAATGTGATGAAGATGGGGGGGTGGGAGATGGACTTTCCTCAGGCTTCGCAGAAAGTAGAGACACTGCTGGGCTTTCTTTGCTATGGAGCTGGTGTTGAGGGACCAGGTGAGATTCTCCACCAGGTGAACACCAAGAAATTTGGTGCTCTTAACAATTTCTACCGAGGAGCCGTCAATGTTCAGCGGGGAGTTGTTGCTCCGTGCCCTCCTAAAGTCAACAACCATCTCTTTTGTTCACATTAAGAGACAGGTTGTTGGCTCTGTACCAATCCATTAGCTGCTGCACCTCCTCTCTGTAAGCTGACTTGTCGTTCTTACTGATGAGACCCACCACAGTCGTGTCATCAGCAAACTTGATGATGTGGTTTGAGTTGTGTGTTGCAGCACAGTCATGGGTCAGCAGAGTGAACAGCAGTGGACTGAGCACACAACCCTGGGAGGCCCCCGTGCTCAGTGTGATGGTGTTGGAGATGGCTGCTCCCGATCCAGACTGAGGTCGCCAAGTCAGGAAGTCGAGGATCCAGTTGCAGAGGGAGGTGTTCAGGCCCAGTAGGCTCAGCTTTCCAATCAGTTTCTGAGGGATGACTGTGTTGAATGCTGAACTGAAGTCTATGAACAGCATTCGAACGTATGTGTCTTTTTTGTCCAGATGGGTTAGGGCCAGGTGGAGGGTGATGGCAATGGTGTCATCTGTTGAATGGTTGGGACGGTACGCAAACTAGAGGGGGTCCAGTGAGGGGAACAGCAGGGTCTTGATATGCCTCATAACGAGCTTCTCAAAGCATTTCATGATGATGGATGTGAGTGCAACGGGAAGGTAGTCATTTAGGCAAGACACTGAAGACTTCTTCGGCACAGGGACAATGGTGGCGGCCTTGAAGCAAGTTGGAATGGTGGCACTGCTCAGGCAGATGTTGAAGATATCAGTAAGAACGTCTGCTGGCTGGTCTGCACATCCTCTGAGCACTCTACCAGGAATGTTGTCTGGTCCAACAGCCTTCTGTGGGTTGACCCTGCAGAGGGTGGTTCTCACATTGGCCATGGCGAGACACAGCACCTGGTCATTTGTAGGAGGGGTGGACTTCCTCGCCGCCACGTCACTTTCCACCTCAAAACGGGCATAGAAGTTACTCAGCGCATTTGGGAAGGAGGCATCTCCCGCACTGTCAGGTGATGTCCTGTAATTGGTGATGTTCTAGATGCCCTTCCACATGTGCCATATGTCACTGCTGTCCTGGAGGTGGCTGTGGATTCGCTGGGCATCTGCACGCTTTGCCCCTCTGATGACCCGGGACAGTTTGGCCCTTGCTGTTGTTAGGGCTGCCTTGTTGCTTGCTCTGAAGGTGGAGTCGCAGGTCCTCAGCAACGCACACACCTCCGCGGTCATCCATGGTTTCTGGTTAGCACGTATAGTGATGGTCTTGGACAGAGTAACATCATCAGTGCACTTGCTGATGTAGCTGGTCACTGATGCTGTGTACTCTAAGTTGGTAGAGTCGTCATTGGTTGCAGCCTTCCTGAACATGTGCCAGTCAGTGGGCTCAAAGCAGTCTTGAAGAGCAGAGATGGCTCCTGCTGGCCAGGTTTTCACCTGCTTCTGAACTGGTCTGCAGCGCCTGACGAGCGGTCTGTATGCTGGGATTAGCATAACAGAGGTCTGAGTAACCGAGGTGGGGGCGGGACTCCGGCCGGTACGTGTCGGGGATATTTGTGTGAACCAGGTCCAACGCGTTCTCTCCCCCCACCCCCGTTGCAAGGTCCACATACTGATGGAATTTGGGGAGCACTGACTTACGGTTCGCGTGGTTAAAATCACCGGCAACAATAAACAGTCCATCAGGATGTGCGTTCTGCAGTTCGCTAATAACCCTGTACAGTTCACAGAGCGCCTCCTTAGCATTAGCGCGGGGGGGGGGGGGGTGAATGTACACACCGGATATAAGGACAGAGTGCAAGGCAAACTGAAAGGTCTTAAGGTGGATAAGTGACTTGGACCAGATGGACTACCTGAAAGAGGTTTCTGAAGAGATAGGTATGATCTTTCAAGAATCATTTGATTCTGGCATGGTTCCGGAGGACTGGAAAATTGCAAAGTCACTCCACTCTTTAAGAAAGGAGGAAGACAAATGATAGGGAATTCTAGGCCAGTTAGCCTAACCTCAGTGGTTGGGAAAGTTTTGGAGTGCATTATTAAGGATGAGGTTTCAGGGTACTTGAAGACTAGTGATAAAAATAAGCCAAAATCAGCATGGTTTCTGTAAAGGGAAATCTTGCCTGTGTGACGGACATGGACTGTGCCTTTAAAGGGAGAAAGAGAGAAACTGACTACAGTACTGTTGCCTGCTAGGTTGCTATGGAAAGAGGGGGAGTTATATGATGGACAGTTGATGTTTATATAAGCTTACAGCGTGTTTGGACTTATACAAGGACACATTCGCACACAGTCAGAGTCGCAGATGGAATCAACCATGGAGGGACACCAGTGACAGAAGAGTCACTGGATGGAACTTCCGAGTGCTCACAAGGGTGGGTTGAGGATTGATCAGTAGCTATCACGGTGTGTAGAAGGGCTGACCCTTTGGAGGCTACCGGTGTGTTTACCCTTGCCTGGGTGGTAGTTTTCCCTTGAAGACGGTACCCTTTGTGATGAGCTACATTTGGTTAACTGGAAAGTGAATTCAGAGTCCGATGGCGGAAGACCATCATCTTCGTTTATTCGTTCTCCTATTGTGGATTTCACGTTGGCTTACAGATACCTCTCTCTTCCCCACCCCCCCACCAACTCAGTGCATTGAACTGAACTTTCTTTATAGTACCATCGTAGCAAGACTTTAAACCTTGCCACCCGAGCTTGAATGAGTTTGGGAATTATATTCACCCGCATATATGCATAACACTGCTAACTTGTGATTTACCTTGTTTAATAAATAGTGGTTTTTAGCATCAAAACCAGACTCCAGGCGTGGTCTATTGCTACTGGTTTATTTAAACCGTTGCGTGTACGTAACACCTGACAAATCTGTTAAGAGTCCTTTTAGGAAGTAACAAGCAGGGTGGTAGTGGACGTCATTTACTTGAATTTTCAGAAGGCATTTGATAAGGTGCCACACATGAAGCTGCTTAACAAGATATAAATTCTATGGTGTTACAGGAAAAATACTAGCATGGATAAAGGAATGGCTGACAGGCAGAAGGCAGTGAGTGGGAATAAAAGGGGTCTTTTCTGGTTAGCTGCCAGTGACTAGTGGTGTTCCTCAGGGGTCAGTGTTGAGACCACTACTTTTCACATTGTTTGTCAATGATTAAGATAATGGAATTGTTGGCTTTGTGGCAATTTATGCAAATGATACGAAGATAGGTGGAGGAGTTGTTAGTGCTGAGGAAGCAATGCGATTACAGCGGGACTTAGACATTGGAAAATGGGCAAAAAAGTGGCAGATGGAATACAGTGATAGGAAAAGTACGATAATACATTTTGGTAAAAGGAACAAAGGCACAGATTATTATCTAAATGGGGAGAAAATTCAAACATCAAAGGTGCAAAGGAACTTAGAAGCCCTCATGCAAGACTCCCAGAAAGTTAATTTACAGGTTGAGTCTGTGGTAGAGAATGCAAATGAAATGTTGGCATTTACCTCAAGGGGAATAGAAGACAAAAACAAGAAGATAATGCTGAGGCTTTATAAGATAGTAGTCAGGCCACACTTGGAGAGCTTTCAACAGTTTTGGGCCCCAAATCTCAAAGGTTTGTTCTCATTGGAGAGAGTCCAGACAAGGTTCACGATGATAGCTAAAAAGCTATCCCTTCTAAACATAAACTTTATTTCTTCTGACTTGATTGTTTTCACCTCAGATGGGTCATCTGAAATAAATGTTGTAGCACAATCTCAGCAAAAAAGCTGATGTAGATGATTAGTCTGTGTGGGGGGAAGAGGGATCTATTAGACAGATTTATCAATTGAAAATTTATCAAAAAACTATTTGCTAGTAAGATCAATAATAGTAACTATTGAAAGCAAAACAAAATGGTAGCTTGGGAAGTTGATAAATATCTAACATCTTTACAGTGAAACAATCAGAATTTTCTATTTGTGCTCTTTTTTTCTTGGCTTTACATTATCTTTCTTTCACCAGCTTATTAAATTGGTATTCTTCATGAGTGATCTGCATAACAAATATTGATATAGAATAATTGGAAAGGCTGCAATACTCAGCAGGTCAGAAATCATCAGCAGAGAAAGAAAATTTACTTTTCAACGTTACAATCTTGGGAATAGAAAAATATTGTTGCAGACTTAAGGAATGCAAAGAAGGGAAGGAAGAAGAGGCATAAAAACTTGAAATTGATAGTGCAATTTCATTGCAATTGTTAGCTGATATTTTAAATCTTTTTTTTATCAAAACCTATATGTATTCCATTTCAGTTTTAATGGAGATATGATACCTGATATTTTTGGAACTGTCCAGGGAAATTCAAAGCCACAGATATGTTCCCTGATTGGAAGGTAGGAATATTCATGTTGTATTCTGTTGAATAAATTTATGAATCCTAAACTACCTGAAGGAATTTTATTTATCAAATGAGATAACTGGTTTGCATATTTATTGTTCTCATTATTTGAATAAATATTTAATTACACTCCTGAATATTAAATCAAACAAGCAATTAAATTCCATGTTGAAACATTAATTATTGAATTTAAGAATTTCATTATTGGGACATGTTATGAAATTTAATATATGAAATTATTTGTGTAAAGCTGGTTCCATGTTTTGTACAGGTAATAACTATATATTATAAAAGAAATATATTTTTTCCACTTTAAATCCATCATGATCTAATACATCACAGCAATAGCCATGAGCAGTTTGGTTAGAAAATTAAATTATTTCTGAGTACTTTGGATGAAAACCTGCTGTGGTGTGTTCTCATTTATCAATGTATAGTGCTTTTGTTAGCAGAACCAATTGTGAGCTTGTCTACAGAGTGCATTTCACTGTTAGCATTGATCTCTTACTCAAAATTCGGAACATAGAATATCTGATTACATAACATTGCTTGGAAGGATTGGACAATGACTCTCAAAATTACATTGCTTCCCATATGGAGATTAGCTACAAGTTGTTTCAGGATATAAATATTGCAAGATATTCTTGATGTAATTAATGACAAATTGATTATTGCTTGGGTGCATTAGATTTCTGTTATGTTGTGACATAACCTGCAGGCAAATACAAGTGAATTTTTCTACTTCTGGAATTCTTGTCCACATTTTTGTTATCTTTCAGATTTTACTATTGTACATACTCCCAGGTTATTTCTTATTCTACTCTCCATAAACTTGAAGCCACTCAGATTGCATCTTTATTCCTGAGTTCTGTTCACTCATTATCCTTGTGCTTACTGGTTTCATTCTTAAATTAACATTCTTTACAGCCCTCCTAGATATCTGTTCTGTTCAGAATTTTGCCTGTTGTGGAGACCTGGATTAATTCTTTGTTTGCTCTTCCTTCTGCTACCAAGATGCTCTACTCTGAATCACCTTCCCTAAGCCTCTCCATTTCGACCTTCCTTTCCAAGCTCATCTTCTGTTCTATGCACTGATCATTTGATCATTTTAGCCCTTGACCCAATTCATAAAACAGAAGATCGAATCTTAATTTTCACATTATAGTGTGGATGCATCTCACAACTATTTTAATATGTTTGAAATGAAGAGATAATTAAAAAAGTGGTTCTCCTTTAGGGAAGGTTATTATGCACTTTTAATTAACTTACCCTTACTACTAAAATTATTATTATTATTAAAATCATTATGCCTTTGCAGTGAATTGGACTACAAATTAAGATTAAACATCAGTTTGTAAATGGACATTGAATTAAAACTTAATTTTGAATTCAGTGGGAAACTTCTATTTGAAGTATTTGTATATCTGTAGGATTACACTGAATTGTCAACATAGCTTAATCAGTCTCCCATTTTTTATTCTTCTTTGAACACCAATCCTTCCTTCCTTGAGAGCATAAGCAGATGAACCATATCATGTTCTGTGCCTAGTACTGAACTACAATGGAACTTTTTTTCCAATCCCTTTCTCAATGTTTTTTGTAATTAAATACCAAGCTATATTCTGACATCTTTTCAAAAACCTCTCTGAGGTTGGAGCCTCATAATGTTGGAAATACGGGAGGGATTGATTGCCTTAGTATCAGTATTGCTGATTCATTATAAATGGATGCATTTTGATAGGATATTACTCTTCTAAGAATCACAAAATAGTGACTATTCCTTTTTCACATACCTCCTTTAAAAGGTAATTAATTCTTATGATTTGAATATCAATTGAACTGTTAGCAGTTTCAATCAACTCGTAATCTCAGCTACTACATGAAGCAAATTTGCTACACCAGGAGATGTGCCATGGTGATTACCTCAAAATAAAACGTGCAGTTTTTTTACATGGAATTTTTAATGACATGTTGAGTTGGTGACATAATAATAGCAAGGCAAGGTGGTGCCAGTGAACCGTGGCGACATTCTGCAGGCTGAGTACAAATGCTTCTAAATGTACCTCTTTTGAATTACTCTCACTACAATTAGCAGTGTGTAATTTCCTTTTAAGCAATCTACTTTTAAATCGACTTAATGAACTACAGGTTTCACGATTTTCTGAAGGACAGTGAACTTAACTCTCAAGCAAGTAGGTATGACAGCTTTAAGTGGATGAAGGTTCATCACCATGGACAGAAGCGAGGCAGAGACTCCAAGCCAGGCCAAAATGCAGAGGGATGAGGCTGTCTCTACCCAGTACCTGGTTAGAAAATGTGCAATCACTAGAGAACAAAATTGAAGAAGTGAGAGCAAGATTGCTGTATTGGTGGGAAATGAGAGTTTGTATAATACGTAAAATCAAGACATGGCTTACTCCCAGCATGCCAGATACGGTGATGAGACCCAAAAGTTTCTCCATTCACAGGGTGGACCAAACTGCTGATTCGGAGAAGGCAAAGGGTGGAGTTGTGTGTTTCACGATAAACTCTCTGATGTGGCCGTTTTGTCAAACTCATGTTTCCCCAATCTTGGAACACCTAATGATCAAATGCAATCCGTTCTATTTACCTAGGAGTTGTCCTCCATAATTCTGACCACAATTTACATACCAAGTGCTTGAGGTTCTGCATGATGGCATCTCCAAACAAGAGACAATCCATCGTAATGCATTTCAAATCATATTTGGGAACTTCAACCAGGCTTTTTTGAAGGAATCCCTGCCCAATTGCCTTCAGCATATAACCTATAGCACCAGAGATCCCAACACACTAGACCACTGTTATACTAAGATAAGGAATGCCTGCCATTCCATGCCCTGAGCATCTTTTGGGAAATCTGATCACTTGGCTGTCCTTCTCCTACCTGCATACAGGCAGAGGCTAAAGACAAAGCTCTAGAGATTAAGACAACAAAGAGGTGGTCGTGGGAAGCAAAGGAGCAGCTATGGGATTCCTTTGAGTCAGTGGACTAGGCCATATTCAAGAAAGCATTAGTGGATCTGAATGAATACAGCATGGTTGTCATGGACTTTATAAAAACTGTTGTAGACAAGTGTGCCCCAACAAAATTATTCAGAGTCTTCCACAACCAAAAGCCCTGGATGAACCATGAGATGCGCAATCTGTTGAGGGCTAGATTGGTGGCATTCAGGTCTGGTGACCAAGTAAAATACAAGATCCATGTACTGTCCCTGGAAAGTCGCTTCTCATGTGAAGTGGCAATTCCAGACTAAACTTGTATCAACGAAAGATGCTAGTCATTTGTAGCGGGGCTTGAATGTTTGGTCCTTTGGTCCGCCTGTCTCCAGGGCCACAAGATCCTGGAACTCCGAAGGAGAGCTAATCTCTTGGGCTGCATCTTTGGCATATCCTATAACGGCCAGTCGTGAAACCCCGAGAGTGGGTCCCATTCCTGCAAAGAACCGAAGTGAGCATGTAACTCCAGGTCGGTGTCTTCAAAAGAACCCTGAAAGGGAAAAATAGAGATATTAAAGATGGAAATAGAGCGGTTTCCGAAGATGCAAGCAAAGAAATTGCTGTTAAGACGCATTGTCCAGTCCTGTAAGTGCAATTAGGAAGAAAGAACAGCAGCACCTCTACTTTCTTAATAGTTTGCAAAGATTTGTCATGACATCTAAAACTTTGACAAACTTCTATAAATTTGTGGTGGATAGTATATTGACTGGCTACATCAGAGCCTGGTATGGAAACATCAATGCCTTTGAATGGAAAATCCTACAAAAAGTAATGGTTATGACCCAGTCCATCACAGGTAAAGCACTCCCCACCATTAAGCACATCTAGCAGCATCCATCATCAGGGACCCCTAGCATCCAGGGTATTTGTCTTCTCGCTGCTGCCATCAGGAAGCAGGTACAGGAGCATCAGGACTCACACCAACAGGTTCCTGAATAGGTATTATCCCTCAACCATCAGGCTTTTGAACCAAAGGGGATATCTTCACTCAACTTCACTTTCTCCTTCACTGAAATATTCCCACAACCTATGGACTTATTTTCAAGGACTCTTCACCTCTCATTCTCTATTTATTGCTTGCTTGCTTCTCTTCTTTTTCTCTCTCTCTTTCTTTCTCTCTCTCACTCTCTCTCTTTCTCGCTCTCTCTCACACTGGCTGAATGTTCATATTGGTGTTGTCTTTCATTGATTCTATTATGGTTATTATTCTATTGTGGATTTATTGAGTGTGCCCACAAGAAAATGAATTTCAGTGTAGTATATGGTGATGTAAAATGTACTTTGAGTGTAAATTTACTTCGAACTTTGAAATGCTCAGTGATACCAAAGCTTGGAATAACAAAATGGGATGTGTGTTCAAATCCCTGCATTGTATATGGGAAAGTTAAATAAGTAAGGAGTTGTTAAGTGTTTTGATTATGATGGATATGAACTTGCCATCCTCTTCTTCACTCATGCCTTTTAGGGATAGAAAATTCTGCTCCACTTTGTCTCTAGAAATGAGATTGATCTTAATTGTGCTCTGAAATGATGTAGCACAGGCTATAAATGCTGCAAAGGAATTAAAATCATATTTTATGATTTGTTGGAAGTGTAGGAAGAATACTGAGACCCATGGTGCTATTAAAGAGGAATTGGATGCCCAATTGCAAGAACATATTGTCATTACACATTTTTATCCTCCCATGTTCCTCCAATAATGTATATTTCAAAAGGTCTTTACTATTTTTGCGAGAATTATCTCAGCTAAAATGCCTGGTTAAGGTTCTACCAGTTATTAAATACAAGTGTTCATTTTTTTCCAGCCTGGACTGTGAATGATTTAATAATGAGTTCGATAAAGACATGAAAAGTATAATAGCCAGTGTGTTATTAGTTTAGACAGATTGTATTTGTCTATTATTGTAACTTGGATGAAGATCAGACAACTTTTTATGACTAATTATTGCAGAAAACCAGGTATTTGCAAAAGGTTCACAAACTTTTTTTGCAACAGTATTTGTTTCAGTATCATGGGAAACAGAAGCAGAAATTTGAATATCTTGAAGAGCAGGTGATGTGTAGAGAGGCTATCTGGCGCTCAGTCTGTTGTAGTATTGAATGGTCTTTGAACAACTTTTTTCTACTTGTGAGACAGAGTAAAAGAATGAAGTCAGTAAGCTTTCATTTAGTCCATGTGCTTCTAATGAATTTGGTGTATTTGGGTTCCAGTGGTTTCTGAGAGTTCAAAGCTGATTGCAGTGCTGGACGACTTCTGATTCAGAATGGGCGTCAGTTGGGTGTACTCAGTTTCAATTGCCGACTACTGTGTTTCCGGTCCTCAGCCTTTCCAGTTTCTTTGCACCTCTTCAGAAAAGCTAGGATAGCATATCTTGCAATTCCTGTCTGCTGCAAAATTTTTGCTTAGGAGAGACCTTGCTGATACAGGATGACCACCTTGTGTCTTGTTGCTATGCTCATTCTTTCTGTGGTGTAAGCACCACTTGCAGCTGTTTCTAATGATACTGAAATGTTTAACGCTTTCTCGAATGTAAGGTCTTTTTCACGCAGGAGCTTCTTCTGTGTGGTTTCACAGTACATGCCACACATTAACCTATCCCTCAATGCATCTGATAGACCAGCTCCAAATCGACAATGTTTTAATAATTTGCGCAATTCAGCACAATATTCAGAAATGCTTTCATTTTTGCTCTGATTCCATTTATGGAATTTAAGTCTTTCAGCAATGACCAGCAGTTTGGGGTTTAAATGCTGTTGGAGAGTGTCTACTATTTGCTTGGATGTTTTGTCAGCTGGCTTTTCGTGAGTTAACAAGCTTCTTAGCAGGCCGTATGTTTTCGCGCCCGTTACACTAAGTAAGACGTTGGCTTTCTTTTCTTCATTGACATCGTCAGCATCACAATATAACTCTATTCTTTCAATATAAGTTGCCCAGTCTTCAATGCCCAAGTGTATCAAATGCTGTAATGGTTCCAGTTAACGCCATCCTTGTTAGGTGAATTTAGCCCCGGTCCCTTGTTTTCTTTTTGACTCACGTGACTTTTTTTTTGCTAGCGTTGCACGCGTACTCTGGCTTGATGTGTGTGTCACTCCTTTTTTTAAAAATCTCCCTTCTGAGACAGGCAGACCCTCAGCCCTGGGGTTCAGCGCCGGCTGTGGTCTCGCCTGGATGCGCTGCGGCTCCAACTGTGTCTTTCGGTCTCCTGACTCCAGCTGAACTCCTGCTTCTTTACAGACTCACGGCCTCACTCTGCCTCTTCTGAGTGCCGTTATCAATTAATACATGACGTTCCGATACAAAGCAAGTTCATTAACCTTGTCGCCAATTTGTTGTGTATGTGGCCGGGTTACACAACAAAACTATAAATAAAAACGCTAGAGACTGGAGCTAAGTTAACAGGGCTTTTTACTTACGGAACCCGAACTGAACACATATATACAGATCAATACGTACCTAATAACGCATGCTCAATAATGTGTTACTATGACATAAACTATATGGAACATTCCCCTTCTCCTTGATTCTGCTTGTAAAACCTAAAGCATTCTGCAATCAACAATGGTTTTGGTTCTAAGCATGCCTGCATTACCTTCAAGATTTCATAAAAGCTCATTTTGACTGGATTGGTTGGAGATTGTAAGCAAACTCTTAATGCACGCAGCAAAACTGGCACTCGCTTTTCATTTGCTTCAGAATACTGGGGAATTTGCTCTGTATACAGTATCCAGTTAGCTCGTGCAATCAAACTTGTTTATCTTTCAGATGTAGCCTGCCATTTCTGCTTGCTTTCTTTTAAATGTATGATTATTATCACCCAGTACTCAATGTTTATGAACCCATGAATTTCATCCATTTTCTGCCTCCTTTTTTTTTACTTGACCATCTCTGTCTCCTCTTGCAAGAAAGCTTTTGTTTAAGCTCTGTACTTGGACAGGTAGGTAGTCATCTCGAGATAGTTTTAAAATTCACTTATCGCCACGGTTGTGTTTTGTAACTCCCAAAATTAATCAAAAGAAAAACACGAGAGACCATGGATAACATGTGTACATGGTTTCATTTTTATTTTAGTGGCGTGCTCAGTTATGACATGGTAGCATGATGGCATTTCCCAATCTTGTACTTTTACATGTAACCCATAATGAATTATGTAAAGAACAAAGAATGCTTAATCAAACTATAATATTTCTCCAATATTGCTGAAATATTAAATACACAACACTTAGTAATATTAGTTTTATAATTCCCTGTTTGCATGAGTTATTGATTATAACTCAGGACACTTTTAATGAGAGAGAACCCTACAACTGCAAGAAAAATAGATCAAGAAATGAATAATGGACATAATGCATTAGCTGGGGAGAGAAAAATCACTTGTTATGATCCTCTCATTAATGATGGGCAGCCCATTCTTTAGTGCATTCTGTGGCATTGGCAAATGGCAAATTCTGTGGCAAACTGGTCAATGGCATCCATACTAGAATTTGATATTTTCATATAATTGATTTGTGTTCTTGGAAGTCATGTATCAAATACATGTTCTAAACAATAGATAGAAGCAAAATTGTAATTGTAATAGTATTCCTGTCTTTCTGTCTTACATTATATATTAGGATTTAGGGTGAGAGTCAGGACAGTTTTTTGGAAATTAAGTATTTCAAAACTCAGGTGCAAAACAATATCATTACTCTTGGATCAATGAAAACTGCAGAATGAAGTACTGACAGAAAACACAATATATGCTCAGCAGATCATCAGGATCTGTGAAAAGAAAATCTGGTCAAGAACTGTTCTTCGTTACTGAATGTTCATCAATTGACTTACTATGTTCTGTTATCTAAGTAGACAACAAATTAGGTGTTCTCGTCTTTGGAGTAACTATTTTGAATCCACCTGTTTGAAAATTAGAATAGGAGTGGTAATGAACAGGGGAGAAATATGAAAGATGGTAAGCCAGTATAAAAATTATGTTTGAAAAATTGCACAAACTTGATGAACAGCTGCTAGAGCATTATGAATTTCCCCATTTGAAAAGTATGATGCTGTTCTTTTGCCATACTTTGCTATTCTGGCATTGATGCTCCCTAAGAAGATTAGGAAGTCAGTTTGAGATTCTTGACATTTAGGCTTCCAACTAGATTTGATAGGAGAGGAATATACTGGGAAGTCCTAGAGATCTACCATATCCAAGCCAAACGTAGGGCATCCATTTCAATTAATCCCAAATCCCAGCATTTAGCCCATTCCTTTTCTATGCCTGAATAATTTGAAGTGCTCATCCAGAGTTTTAAATGATGCTGCCCCCATTGCTGTCTTGGGTAGTACATTCCAAGTACTCCCCATTCTCTGGGCGAATAAGGTATACTTTGGATCCCTTCCCACTTATGCTAAATCCTGTTCCACCCATCTTCATTTTCCTTTGGTTTCTTCCGACTGTACAGATTAGATATCTGAAAGTAAATGCTCTTAGTCAGCCTTAGCCAGGTCTTGTCTTATTCTAATGTAATTGCCATTCCCTATTTTAAGATGTTATATCATGCTTAGCGTATCTTTTTCCATAATCACTTAGAAATATTTGAAATTATGATCACTACTCGCAAAATGCTCCTCTCTCTGACACAACATCCACTTGACCAGCTTCGTTCCCCAACGTAAGGTTCAGTAATGCTCCATCACTTGTTGGCCTTTATACTGAGTCAAAAAATTTTCTTAAACACTTCTCTCTGAGCATTTAATACTAAAGCTATCCTGGTTAATAATAAGGAAATTAAATCCCCTTGAACTATGAATGCTATTTTTCATTTTCTCTGATATCTGCCCAGCTGTCTTCCCCCATGTAAATTACAACTTTTAAGTTCACCTACTCACTCCTAGCACTAAAAGAGACCCAACTTAGCTTTGAACTCCCCTGACATATACTTGTGCTCTTTTTCTGTTTGCTGGGTTTTTTTCTCCTCTTACTGATTGTACACTCCATCTGAGCATTTACTTTGAGTCCCATTCCCCTGCCAACTCAGTTTAAAGCCACTCCAACATCACCAGCAAACCACCACATAAGGATATTGGTGCCATTCTGATTAAGGTATACACCATCCTGCCATCTCATTTTCCCCAGAACTGATATCAGTGATCAGAAATGTAAAGCCCAACCCAATGCACCATTTTATCAGCCACCTATTCATCTGTCTTATCCTTCTATTTCCAATCCCCTCATTCAGTTCTTACAGTGTCCAACTCAATAAACATAGTCTACCATAATTTCCACATCCCAGATACTCCATAGGGATTCTACTAACAGCACCAGCTCTTTTATGCTATCAGCCAGGCGTAGATGTACTTCATACAGGGACATTGATCCTGGATCTCCCACATTCTTCAGAAGGAGCATAACACTACCCCTGCTCTCGTATTTGTTATCGCAGTCCCTTTAACTAAGAAAGACGATTAGAAAATCATTACCCAGTTGCTAGCCTCACTGGTTATCAAGCCCACTCTGATCTCAACACTTCAACCCTCTCAACCCTTCACAAGGTGGCTGCGCCTGCTCCTACTAGTGCTCTTTTTATATCTTGCCTTTTTCAACTTTGCATGTGTTTCTGGTCCCATAAGTAACTCTAGGTTTTGCTTCTCTTGTACTTGGTGATCCCTCTCAGGCCAGGGCAATGGCTTTTATTATTAGATTTTGCAGCATTGTCATACCAAGTTGGAGACTTCCATGGAGAGAAGTGGACAAGTTTTAAAATATCCAAATAATGTAGATGTTCAAAAGAAGCTATGAAGTAGTAGATGAGTTCCCCTGAAGATTACATTTCATAAAAGGTTTTGGTATAAAATTCATCACTACTCCCTGCAGTAGTCTTTTTCAGAAGAAATATTCTTAGTAATACTAGATCCAGAGAAAAGGGAACACTTCTCAAAGCATTTGAAATGGATTGAATGTTTTCATTATGATGCAGCTGTCAGTATAACTTTTTGACTTGCTGAACTCACTTCTGAGTTTTTGAAGATGTCAAAGGAACATCTTCAAAAAGCAGTGCCTCGAGAAAGCGGCGTTGTTTATTGAGAATTGTCACCATCCAGGACAATGTCAGTAATAATAAAGCTAATTCTGCAAATACATAAATGACTAGTCTAATCTAGGCTGCTTTACCTCAAAGAGCAGTAATGATTCAAACATGGTGCCGCAGTTTTCCTAAACCTAAAATAGATTATTTCATTAATCTGCAAATTCAAAATGTGTGTTAATGCTTTTGATATCTTCTATTTTGAGGCCAAATAGAGAATGGTTTTCAAGCTAAACATGCCCAGCATCTGCAGAATCCCTTACGTTAACAGTTAAAAAATAAACCTTGAGTAGAGGTTCCTTTCTTTTTGGTCTTTGTCTCTGTTCTGCTTTCTATTTGGAAGGGATAAATGAATTTTTGTTCTGGCCTTGCAGAATTTCTTAATCTTGGCAGAAAAATACTAAATCTAATGAATACACTTGGGATTAGACAAGGAGTTTAACAGTTTGAGTATTCACTTGCCGGTCGCCACTTCTCTGGCTCCCCAGGGTAGATAACAAAAAAAAAGAATACAATAGAAGAAAAAGTGGTGAGAATTAAGGGAAAAAGTTTTAATTCTTAATGTTCTTAACATTTGAGGCTATGTGTGGCAGTTAGTTTAAGAGTACAGCATTGTATGGTGTAAACCAAGGGAAAGAGCGAAGGAAAGAGTAGTTTAAGAAGTAGATGAGTTCCTTTGAAGGTTACAGTTTATAAGAGATTTCCATATAAAATTAATTACTACTTTCTGCAGCAGACCTTTTCAGAAGAAATATTCCTATTTAAAAATACTAGATCCAGAGGTAAAAAAAAACACATCTCAGAGCATTTAAAAATGTATTGAATGTTTTCATTATAATGCAGCTGTCAATGTGATTCTTTTCAGCCTACTGAACACGCTTCTGAGTCATAAGGAAATGTCACCTTAATTGCTTGTGAAATTGGATCCGGGCCCTAACTTAAATTAACATCTGGAATAAAATATTTTAAAATCTGGTTTTCACTTTTGGTATTTGCTGAGAGTGTTAAAGCATTTTTGAGTTAGCTTTCATCTGGGAAGCAAATAGTCTTTCCAGCTGTTGATACTGTATACCAATTAAAACACTTTAGTCAGCATATGTTACTATAATGCCATAGTATAAACAGTTGAAGGACCATTTTCAAATTAAAATTAAAATTTATAACATTCAACTGACAAATTAGTTGAGATGTAAATCAAAATGAAGTAATAAAAACAAAATGATGAATCCATTCACATTAATGAATCCATGCTAACTCTACCATCTTTGGTTTATATAAAGTTAATAGGCTCTGGCAGAGTAAGTCACAGAATGTCCCAAAATAAAAACAGAAAAGGTTGTAAATACTACTTTAACAAGCGAAGCAGAGTTAAATTTTTAGGTTGAAGATCCATAGGAAGGTCTGCTGAATGTTTCCAGCATTTTCTGTTTTGATTTTCACAGGATAAAATGGTAATTCCAAGGGGACGTGAGAGATCAGACATGCTTATATTTGGCCGTCATTGCATTCTGTACTACTTTGACAATGGGCAGGTGCAAAAATCCAGAACGTGCTGTCAGGCGCATTGCAACAGCCGGGAGTTCCTTTCATAACTGTCAACCAGTCATCAACCTGTTCTCACCAACATCCTGCCTGATGTTAAATCGTCTGGGAAGGTTCATGATAGCAAAACTCATTGATTTATGAACTAAATTATGTAGTGTCCATCACAATTTCTTCTGCATGGACTATTTTGCAAAGTAGCCTATCAAACTGATCTTAGAACAATTGCAATGAATTACAGTTTACTTCAGAATGTATTATATAGGCCCATGTTGTAGACGTGTAATTTCTGTCATTGCTACTTAAATTCTCTATTGCTGAAGTGTAATTATTGGAAACTATAGTACAATATAATTGTAGCTACAGGAATTTGATAGTTTGCAGATCATTATAAATACCATGCTCATTTACACTGTTGTCTCTTTTAATTTATTATTCACTACAAACCACTATTCAAAGCCAGCAATTGGAAAGCTACTTTTTCCAAACGTTTAATTGAATTATTGATAATCATTTATCCTTAGTCCACTACACTTTCACCAATATTTTCTAATGACCAGAGTTAATCACAAAGGACCTGCTTCCATATATGTGGAAAAATCTTCACTATTAATTACTAAATAATGTCAAATGGGTTATGTTCTCTACAGCCTCTCTTCACCTTCAGTTCCTGCTGACCAAACTACCAAAAATCGCTTCTTTCAAATGCCTGGACATATCCTGTGGAGCACTCTAATGTTTCAAATCTCTGACAGTTAAATACTGTGTAACAGAGAGATTTTCTATACAACTTTCAGCGGATCAGTGGCATGTAAAAAATCCTGTGATTATTTTTTTCTCTAGTGAGGAAATTCAGCAATTCAATTCTGCCATTCTTGGATCCTTGGATTTTCCTATATTCATATTTGCATAATGCTAAGTCCCCATTGTAAGAAGTCCTTATGTGAAATCCTGAAATGTTTTACAATCTGGAACCATTGTGGTCATGGGCATCTCTTCAATTGGATCCTCAATTTCTTCACTGAGAGATGACCATCAGTACAGACTAGAAACCTTATCTCCTCCTCACTAGCCATCAACACAAGCACAGCTCAGGGCTAAGTGCTTAACCCCTGTTCTACTCCCTATACCTATGATTTTTTGGCTATGCATAGTTGCAATAACTTCCACAAATTCACCAGAGGTTCCACTGTTGACCCAAGAATCAGGAGTGAACAAAGGTTAGCTGGTTGAGTGTTGGCATAACAACAGCCTTGTGCTTAACATAGGCAAAACTAAGGAACTGATTATGGACTTTAGGAAGGAGAAATCAGGCAAACCAACACCAGTCCTCTTTGAATGGTCTGTGATGAAAGGGTGAGCAACTTAAAGTTCCTTGGTACTGACATCTTGGAGTGATCTATCCAGGCCCAGTACATAGATGCAACCAGGAAGAGGGCTTACCAGTGCCTCAGCTTTCTTAGAAATTTAAGGCACATTGAAGACTCTGACAATCTTTACAACTGTACCATTCTGACTAGTTACCTAATGATCTGGTTTAAGAACTGCAAGACACACGTTTGAAGAGGCTACAGAGAGCACTGGAATTGGTCAATTCCGATTTAGAAATAGCTCTCCCTATTATTGAGGATATTTGCAAGATATGATATCTCATTAAGGACCTCAACATCCTGGACAAGCATTCTTCTCATTGGATGTATAGGAGCCTACACACACACACACCTCAAGGTACAACAACAATAATTTCTCTGGTCTCAAACAAACCTGGAAAAACTAATTTCTACCTTGAAGTATATTTCCTTCAAATTGCATGTTTTGTTCCTCACTGCGCCTTGTGATGTATCGGGTGGCAACCTTGCTGTTTCTTTAGCAGTTGTCTGGTTTTTACGAGGCGGTGCTAGCTTTTTAGAAGTTGCTAGCTTGGTGCTCGATCCAGCATGGGTGGAAAATGTGCAAGGAGCCGGCTGGATTTGAACCCAGGACCACTTGCCTCGAGGTCCAATGCAGATGCCACTTCATTTTTGTTTATGTCATATAAATTATGTCAAATTTAGGTCAATTTATGTTCATATAATTTCTCTTTGTAATGCACTGTTTTGCAAAAAAAAAAATTCTGTTGTATTTGTACCCTGGGTATATATGCCCAAAGCAATAAGCTTGAACCCAAGGTGTGTCTCATTGTCAAAAATGTGTCTTCATTGACTACCGGTAATTATGTGAAGTTGCTGAATTCTTGCTTTCGCTTCAGTGATTTCAGGAGAATTGTCTATTTTGTATCCTTGGCATAGCCATAAAATGTTTTCTCTCTTATTTGCTCAAACTCTATTGAAAAGTAAAACTGACAACTGAAGCTTAAAATTTTAATTTACTAACATGGTTTGAACTCTTTGCATATTGCTGATTTTCAAATGTGTTTTATCTGATGAAGTTGTTGTGACCTTAAATACATTAGTATTTTTTACTTTCAGAAATCAAACCTGCTTCACTGCCTTGGATTCTACTGCAAAAATGTATGTACCTCATTCTCATGCCTTCATTGACCTGAACAAAGATTTTACTGCAGGTAAATAAATTCATTAAATTTTCCAGATAAACTAAAATAAAATTAATATGTGTTGTCATTTCATGGCAATAAAGATACTAAGCTTAATGTGTGTCTTTAATGACATAAGCATTATCGTTCTGCATGAAATCTGTTAAATAAGTGCATTGTCTATAATACAACGGACATTTTGTATTAGAATTTATGTAATGTTGTCAGTATACCTATGGAAATCTCTAAATTTGCTTCCAACAGATAAAAACATTTGTTTTCTTTTTCTCTCCTCTCTGTTCTGATATTTATCCACACAAGGGGTCAATGAAGCTGAGGCAACTCTGCTCTCAAAAGAACTGCACTGAATTTAATTCCCAGAGACAAAGCAGGCTGCTTATGCATGTGCTGAAAATCATAAACATAATTAAGTTTATTTTTCTTATGATCAAAAGTATAGCATTTTTGGTTTTTTTGGGAGGGAGATTGCAGATGGCTGAATTAGATTTTTTTGATCCACTGGAGTTATACTCTTAAAGTTTTGTAAGGCAGAACCAACCCACAACACAACTCTGGCATCATAAGTATTAGCATTACAAAGACAAGTAGGGATAGTGAAAAAGTGATACTGGAGATTCCAGTTCAAACTACACCATTGTGCCTTTGTCATAGATTTGAGTTGGAAGAGCCCATATTACTATGGTGTTAAAGAGGAACTGGAGTGGTTGGACTACTTTATACAAATAACATGATATATAATATTGAAAATTTCTGTTAATACTAACCATTTAGCATCTCAATTCCAAATTTGTTACACAGATGTGCAGGTTTGAAGCCGTATAGCCACATAAATCAGTATTAAGCTTCCGTGATAACTCTACCAACATATAATGCTGTCTTTACTAGATGAAATGTTTTTCCTGATCAGTATCAATTGACACTCATGCACTCAATGTAAAGTTTTATAGTTTGTCATTATTTTTTCATGTTTTGTTTTAATGTTATTTAAAGCACGATGACAAAATCAGTCTCTACAGTTGGTTGCAATGCACTGTATTAGGAAATGATTAACTAATCAAGCTCCCTGTTCTTAAATGTAATATTTTAATCTTCATCAAAATTATTAGATAAAAGATTAAATAAAATTTGGCTACTTTCAAGTTGAGAACAGTATTAGCACTTGATAGCAAGTATCTTGATTAAACAAATTTTCTAAAAGCACCACTCCCAAAGGAAATGTAAACAGGTAACAATCGTACCTGAAAAAGAAAATTAGCAGATAAGGGACGAAAGACATTTTTGAAAAAGAAACACATACCAACTTCTGTTGTGTTATCTACAGGTAATGGATATTTGTTGAGCAAATAGCACTGAATTATTAATACCCGGTTGACTCGCTTACTGTGACTTGCTTTTTTCAAGCAAAATCAAACGAATGATCATTTGTTCAAACAAATCAGCAGCAAAACTATGTTGATTGTTTTGCATCTTTATATTTTATTTTCAGGATAAAGCTGACGTAGTTCATATTTATATGAAAGGCACAAAACAAAATATATCATTTAGCAAGAATTTTTTTCCAAAGGCCTTGAATTTATATTCGCCACAGCTGTTTCCTTTTCCAGATGGTTTTAAAAGCATTTATTTTCCTGTCACTGCATGGTGCTCAGCTGGAATTATTTTAGAGAGATTGAAAGCATGTCACCTTGCTTGAATGTGCTCAGAGAATTAAGTATATCATTGTTATTTAAGTATTAGTATATGTTTAGCTGCAGACAACAATTTTAACATGAATATAATTACACATAATGGACTCATTATTAGGCCATATGGTGGAATAACTGGTTTGCCTCCAAGTCAATGTTGGAAGAAAATATTTTGCACAATATTGTTGTGTCTCCTTGGTTTCCACTGAATAGCAGTGCAAAATTGCAAGAATTCTATGTTGTGGTTCACTTACGCGAGGAAATGTTTCCACTTCCTCATCAATGTAAGATAAAAAACTGATCTAATTATTCCCAACGCCTTGCACCTCCGTTCACCCAGGCACCTTGAGCAAACCTCTGCCAGCCTCAACAACAAAACCTGGTCTTATGTTCCATCCTGGAATGAGCCTCCAGCTTTCATGCTTGCTCTCTCTCCTCTACATGATCCCCACCAGAAGTGGGACCTCCATCTGCCTCTTTGCTAGACAGTGCAGCCTCTCCCCAAATGTAGGAAATTACTTCTATATAAATATTATTCTTCATTAGCAGCTTGAATTCCAGTTGCTTTCTTAGTCCTGTGTTATTGAGATCTGAAGTTTCTGCTCAAACTATATCTATTAGCAATTAATTAAAAATAATACATATCAGGTTAGTGGGTATTTGGCATCATCTTTCAAAATCAGATACAATCTTTAAATTCTGCACTCCAAAATTACCTATGCAGAGACAAACAAGTTATCACACTGTTTTTGTGTAACTGCATGCTGATCTGGGAAGGTATGTCCTTGAAAATATTACAAAATCAACAACTGATTACTATTACTTATTGGTAACTCAATTCTAGATGGAAAAAATTCAATGAAATGGTGCTTTTTCTGATTATGGTAAATGAAACAGCCGCTTCAGGAAAGTGTGCCAAAAATTACAGAAGTTGCCAAGATGCATTCAATTTTTTTGACCAGTATAGATAAAAACTAAAATTGACACTGATGTTAAATATTGTTCATTCCAGTCTATATCTGTATATGATAATTATTGCTGATATATTTCTGCTTAAGTGTTGCCCTTCAGAAATGTTATTTTTCACAAATAATCTGTTGACACCCAGTTGCTTTTCACTACCACATTTCTCATTTACTGTTTCTAAACCATAGACTGTTTGGCAGTCAATACAGGATGAGGAGAAAATTTTTACACTAACTATTGTGGGCTAACAGCCAGATATGATCACTTGT
This sequence comes from Hemitrygon akajei, assembly GCF_048418815.1. Taxonomy (NCBI): domain Eukaryota; kingdom Metazoa; phylum Chordata; class Chondrichthyes; order Myliobatiformes; family Dasyatidae; genus Hemitrygon; species Hemitrygon akajei. Next base: position 48,997,704 of record NC_133140.1, read on the forward strand.
GAAGTTTGGGATCACATTTCCAAGTATTCACTCCTTCTACCCATCTTTAATGTTGCTTAATTCAGCTTCATTTCAGCAAATTATGATCATCATAATTTGGCCTTTTAACACATTTGCAAGTTTGCATCTATATACTTGATTTATCAATTCAATGTGGATATTGTTTTCAAATAATTCTATTCTTTCCATTCCTAGAATTCCAGTTTTTAATAGAATTATGATTTTTTTAAACTAGAAATATGTGACAAATTAATTTTGTGAAGAATTGCTAGACTTGAGTAGTTTCTGCTATTAAGCCTTATGCATGTTTATTTTACCAGTTTAAGTTTCACTCCGAAACAGTGACCAAACTTTGGAGTCACAAAGTAAATTACTTCAATCCTACCAGCAAAAGTAATCTTTGAATTCATACTAGTTGATTAGAATAGCAAAGTCTGCAAAGAATTAGGGGTTACGGGTATAGATCAATTTTGCAAGTATATTTTGACGATTTGTAGGTGTGGCTGCAAAACAAGTTAGTTAGCATGTACGGTATTTGAAAACCTTGAGTATTTGAAAAACATGTATTGAGTTTTAAAATCACAATAAAGAGCAAAAAGGTAATTGGCAATTGAGATCCTTCATTGGTCAGGGTCTACCATGGAGAGGGTCCAGAGAAAGTTCACAAGGAAGATTCCAGGAATGAAAGGGTTATCATATGAGGAACATTTGATGGCTCTGCATCTGTACTCGATGGGATTTAGGATGGGGGAGGATCTCATTGAAACCTTTTGAATGTTGAAAGGCCTAGACAGAGTAGATGTGGAGAGGAGGTTTTCCATGGTGGGAGAGTCTAGGACAAGAGGGTATAGCCTCAGGATAGAGGGGCGCCCTTTCAAAACAGATGCGAAAATATTTCTTTACCCAGAAGGTGGTGAATTTGTGGAATTTGTTGCCACATCCAGCTGTGGAGGCCAGGTCGTTGGGTGGTATTTAAGGCAAAGATTAATAGGTTCTCGATCTGACATGGCATCAAAGGTTACGAGGTAAAGGCTGGGAACTGGGGTTGAGGAGGAGATAGAAAAAATGGATCAGCCGTGATTGAATAGTGGAGCAGACTCGATGGGCCAGATGGCCTTGTTCTGCTCTTATGTCTTATGGTCTAAATGAATGCTAATATCATATTTCCCTTCCTCATCACATACTCAACCTGCAAATTAACCTTTAGGGAATCCTGCACAAGGGCTCCCAAATCCCTTTGTGCCTCAAATTTTTGTTTTTTTCTCTCCATTTTGAAAATAGTCAACCCTTTCATTTCTTCTAGTGAAGTGCATAACCATACTGCTTCCCAACACTATTCCATCTGCCACTTTTTTGCCCATTCTTCTAATCTGTCTGTCCTTCTGAAGCCTCTCTATTGCCCCAAAACTATCTGCCCTCCACCTAACTTAATGTCATCTGCAAATTTTGCCACAAAGCGGTCAATTCCAACATCCAAATCATTGACATGTAATGTAAAAATAATCAGTCCCAACACAGACCCCCGTGGAACACCACTAGTTACCAGCAGCCAGCCAGAAAAGGCTCCCTTTATTCCTACAACAAACACGAGGAAATCTGCAGATGCTGGAAATTCAAACAACAACACACACAAAATGCTGGTGGAACACAGCAGGCCAGGCAGCATCTATAGGAGACGTACTGTCGACATTTCGGGCCAAGACCCTTCGTCAGGACTAACTGGAAGGAAAGATAGTAAGAGATTTGAAAGTAGTGGGGGGAGGGGGAAATGCGAATTGATAGGAGAAGACCGGAGGGGGTGGGATGAAGCTAAGAGCTGAAAAGGTGATTGGCGAAAGTGATACAGAGCTGGAGAAGGGAAAGGATCATGGGACGGGAGGCCTCAGGAGAAAGACGGGGGGGGGGGGGGAAGCACCAGAGGGAGATGGAGAATAGGCAAACAACTAAATATGTCAGGGATGGGGTAAGAAGGGGAGGAGGGGCATTAACGGAAGTTAGAGAAGTCAATGTTCATGCCATCAGGTTGGAGGCTACCCAACCGGTATATAAGGTGTTGTTCCTCCAACTTGAGTTTGGATTCATTTTGACAATAGAGGAGGCCATGGATAGACATATCAGAATGGGAATGGGACGTGGAATTAAAATGTGTGGCCACTGGGAGATCCTGCTTTTTCTGGCGGACCGAGCATAGGTGTTCAGCGAAATGGTCTCCCAGTCTGCGTCGGGTCTCACCAATATATAAAAGGTCACACGGGGAGCACCGAATGCAGTATACCACACCAGCCGACTCACAGGTGAAGTGTCGCCTCACCTGGAAAGACTGTCTGGGGCCCTGAATGGTGGTGAGGGAGGAAGTGTAAGGGCAGGTGTAGCACTTGTTCCGTTTACAAGGATAAGTGCCAGGAGGGAGATCGGTGGGAAGGGATGGGGGGGACGAGTGGACAAGGGAGTCACGTAGGGAGCAATCCCTGCGAAAAGCAGAAGGGGGGGGAGGGAAAGATGTGCTTGGTAGTGGGATCCCGTTGAAGGTGGCAGAAGTTACAGAGAATTATACGTTGGACCTGGAGGCTGCTGGGGTGGTAGGTGAGGACAAGGGGAACCCTATCCCAAGTGGGGTGGCGGGTGGATGGGGTGAGGGTAGATGTGCGGGAAATGGGAGAGATGCGTTTGAGAGCAGAGTTGATTGTGGACGAAGAGAAGCCCCTTTGTTTAAAAAAGGAAGACATCTCCTTCATCCTGGAATGAAAAGCCTCATCCTGAGAGCAGATGCGGCGGAGACGGAGGAATTGTGAGAAGGGGATAGTATTCCTACACTTGGTCTGTGCCAATCAGCCAATGCTATATCCATGCTAGAATCTTTCCTGTAATACCATGGGCTCATAGCTTGTTTATCAGCCACATGTGTCAAGCATCTTGTCAAGGGCCTTCAGGAAATCTAAATCTACAACATGAATTGATTCTCCTTTGTCAATCCTATTTGTTACTTCTTCAGAGAATTGCAACGGGCAAGATTTTCCCTTGATGAAACCATGCTGACTACGGCCTACTTTATTCAGTTTGCCCCCCCCCCCCCCAATTTCCTTGTCCCCCTTTACTACCTCTCTAACATCATTTTCCAGCAGTCTAATATCCACTCTCAACTCTTGACCCTCTTTTACACTTTCTGTATCTGAAGAAACTTTTGGTATCCTCTGTAATATTCTTGGGTAGTTTACCTTGTATTCCATCTTTTCCTTCTTGATGACTTTTTAGTTGCCTTCTGTTGATTTTTAAAAGCTTCCCAATCTACTAACTTCCCACTAATTTTGCACCATTATATGCCCTTTCTTTGTCTTTTATATTGACTTTGACTTCTCTTGTTAGCCAAGGTTGTGTTATCTTGCCTTTAGAATACTTCTTCCTCTTTGGGATGTATATTATATCCTGTGCCTTGCGAATTGCTTCCAGAAATTCCAGCATTTCCAGCCGTTGCTGTTCTGCCGTCATCCCTGCCAGTGTCCTTTTCCAAACAATTCTGACCAGCTCCTTTCTCATGTCTCTGTAATTCTCTTGACTCCACTGTAACACTGAAACATCTGACTTTTAACTTCTCCCTCTAAAATTTCAGTGTAAATTCGATCACCATTATGATCACTTGCCCCATAGGGTTCTTTTATCTTAAGCCCTCTAATTAATTCTGGTTCACTGCACAACACACAATCCACAATAGCAGATCCCCTCATAGGCTCAATCACGAGCTTCTTTAAAAAGCCATCTTGTAGGCATTCTAGAAAGTTCCCCTCTAACCTGATTTTCTCAATCTACCTGCATATTGAAATCCCCTTTGACTATTGTAAGATTGTCCTTTTGGCATGCAGTTTCTATCTCCTGGTGTAATTTGCTGACCACTTCCTTGCTACTGTTTGGGGGGTGGGGGGGTGTATACAACTCCCATCAGGGTCTTTTTACCCTTGCTGTTTCTTAGCACCTTCCAAGCCTATGTCACCTCTTTCAAATGATTGCATTTCATTTTTTACCATTTTGCCCCCTCTGCCTTCCTGCCTATCCTTTTGATACAATGTGTATCCTTGGATGTTAAGCTCCTAGCTATAATCTTCTTTCAGCCAAGATTCAGTGATCCCTACAACATCATACGTGCCAATCTGTAACTACGCTACAAGTCCGTCGACCTTATTCTGTATACTGCGTGCATTCAAATATAGCACCTTCAGTCTTGTATTCCCCCTTTTCGATTTTTCTGCCTTTTACATTGCAACTCATCACATTGACTGCAATTTTGCCCTGTCAGCAGCCTCTCTTCCCTGCACATTGCCTCTGTTTGTCAACCAGCAACCTCGGCTTCAGCACTGTCATCTACCTTTCTTATGATTCTTGTTGCCTGAATTAGCAGCTCAGGACACTAGTTGCACCATGCTCAACCTTTCAAATTCTCACTTTACCAACAACTTTCAGCACAATCTATCCACTAACTGTTCTGGCACTCTGGTTCCCATACCCCTGCTACTCTAGTTTAAACCCCGTCATGTAGCATTAACAAATCTTCCCGTTGGGATATTAGTCCTCCTCCAGTTCAGATGTAAACTGTCCCTTCAGTACAGGTCCCATCTTACCTGGAAGAGAGCCCAATGATCCAAAAACCTTATGTCCTCCCTCCTACACCAACTCCTCAGCCACATATTAAACTGTATAATCTTCCTTGATCTGGCCTCAGCAGCATGTGGTACAAGTAGCAATACTGACATCACAACCATGGGGGTCCTACCCTTTAACTTAGCACCTAACTCCCTATGCAGAACCTCGTCACTCAAGCTACCTATGTCATTGGTACCTACACGGACCATGACCTCTGGCTGTTCACCCAGAGAATGCTTAATGCTGAAGACTTGATTTGAGATGTTCCAGGCCCTGGCACCTAGGAGAGAGCATACCATCAGTGAATCTTGTTCTTGCCCACAAAACCTCCTGTCTGTTCCTCTAACAATTTCCCGTCAATACAACATGCCTTTTCTTCCCCCCCCCCCCCACCCCCCCACCACCCTCTTCCCTTTTGAGTCATAGAGCCAGACTCGCTGTCAAAAACCCAACCACTGTGACTTTCCTCTGCTAGGTCAACCACCCCACCCCCCAAAAAAGAAACAGAATCCAGAGTAATATACCTGTTGTTGAAAGGGATGGCCACAGGAGTACTCTGCAGTTGCTCCTTAACTCCTGCCTGGCTGTCACCCAGTTTCCTGTGTCCTGAAAGTTGGGTGTAACTACCTGTTTGTCTGCCCTATTTATCTCCCCTTCAGCCTTCTGAATGATCCGGAGTTCATCCAGTTCCAACTCCCCAACTTCTTAATGCAGATTATTATAAACTGCATCTGGATGTACTTCTTGTCATTGTACTCTGTCAGGGACACTGGAGGTCTCCCTGCCTTCTCACTTCTAGCAAGAGGAGGATTTCAGTATCCTTCCTGACATCTCTACTGTCCTAGCTTCTATAAAGAAGGGGAAAAAAAAACTTAACCTTGCTTTGCTTTCTCTGACTGAAGCCTCAAGATCACCACTCTGACTCTGTCCACTCAGACGATGGCCGCTGCACTAGCCCTTGCCCTACTTTAATTTGCTCTTGCTAATCGATCTCAAACACGGTTTGGTCGGTGGTCAAAGCTCTATTACGTTGTTTCGACCCTGCTGCTGCCGCTTTCTACTTGGGAAGTGGACCTGAGTGAAATTCCCTCCTCTCAGACGTCTGATGTCCTGATTGGTTGCTGGTCAAAGCTTTATGTTAGTAGAAATGATTCTGCAAAGACTTAATAACTGAGCCACACATAAAGGCCAGGAGCTGGACTTGGTTGTGAGAGGCTTTTTGCAATGCGTGCCTTTGGGATCATTTAATAGGTAGTGGGAGCTTACCTTCCACGACTTTGACAACCTTAAGAAACCTGTTGGAAATTGGCAATTAATTGAGCCAAATACAAAGACACACTTTGCATTTCAACATAGTTGGCTGCTGCAGATTTTTTTGCGTTTTATGTTAATTGAATGCAACAAAATATTTTTTTTAATCTAACAGTTTTCAATGATTTAACTGATGGGTACCTTTGTATTTACTCAGATTAATTTGAGGCACTTATTACACACACTCTAAGTAATGTACAAGAGCAGTTCATTAATGTGGCTGATCTTGGTCCTGTAACTTGTTTTCAGTGTTAAGAGGTTAAGGGGTTCAATGTTAAGGGGTTAGTATTAAGTAATGCTTAACAATCCACAGTGACATCTTTCAGTTTGCTAACAAAGATAAACAAATAATCAGCATGACATAAAGAACATAGAACATTACAGCTCTGGCCCTTAAGTCCACTATGCTATGCTGCACTTATTAAGTAAATGATGCCTAATTAAACTAATCCCTTCTGCTTGCACATGGTCCATATTGCTCCATTCTCTACATATTTATGTGTCTATCCAAGAGATTCTTAAACACCACTATCACATCTGCTTCCACCACCGTCCCAGTCAGCGCATCCCACACACCCATTCTGTGTAAAGGAAAATTGTCAAGCACGTCTACTTTGAATTGCCCCCACCCCACCTTAAATGCAAGTATTAGACCTTGGGGAAAGGGATTAAACTGGCTGTATACTCTATCTGTGCCTCTCATAATCTTAAAAATCTTTATGAAATCTCCCCTCTGCCTTTCCAGAGAAAACAGCCCTAGTTTGTTCAACTTCTTATAGCACCTGCTCTCTAATCTAGGCATTTCCAAAGCTTCCACATCCTTCTCAAAACAGGACAACCAGAATTAAATTTGATACTCTAGATGTTGCCTAGCCAGAATTTTATAAAGCTTCCTAACTCTTGAAGTCAGTGCTTTACCTCATAACTGCAAGCATACAAAATACCTTCTTTAACCACTTTGTCAGTGTGCAACCAATATTAGGGAGCTTTGGATCTGGACCCCAAGTTAAAGGTTCTGCCATTAATTGTTATTTTCCTTTTACATTTGATTTATGAAAGTGTAGCACCCCACCTGCCATTTCTCCACACGTGTCTGCAACTGATCTATATCCTGCTGTATCCTTTGCCTATCCTCACTGTCCATACGATCCACAATGCTGCCAACCTTTGTGTCATCTGTAAGCTGGCCCACCTATGTTTTCATCCAAGTCATTTATATGTTTCACAGACATCAGAGGTCCCAGCACAGATCCATGCATTCTGATCTTCTGATGACCCTACGATGAGGGATCTTGTTGAAAGCCGTACTGAAATCTGCCAGTGTCTTACAGTATCTGCTGTTCTATCTTGTTCAATCATCTTCATCACATTATCAAAGTAATCAAGTTAATAAGGACAAGTCATTCAACAATTGTGGAGAAATGAAGTCTGTTCCATTTCAGTTCAGTAACCAAAAATAAAGAGAGAGATGAGAGATTGGAAGAAAGTGTGGACTATGGTGACGTATTTGGGAATGATTAAAATCTGCTGTGGATGGTACATTCTGTAGCGATGTTAAAGAATGTTAAGCTCAAAGAATCAGATGATACATGTTTTGTAGTCCAGCATTGTGATTTAAAAACTAAAAACTGGCTGCCAACGGAATTTGAAATAAATATGTCCTTTTCAAGCTGGAGGGGTATAAGTAATGGAGGACCCCAGGATCAGTTCTTGTCCCTTAGCTGTTTATTATTTACATTTTATGATAGGAGGAAAGAACAGAATCATAAGTTTTCCAAGTTTGCCGATCATAGGAAGTTAGGCGAAAGGACATGTGGTGAGTACAGTGATTTTGCATTAGGATATAGATAGAGTGATTGTTTACTTATGTATTTCTTGAGGCACAGTGCGGAACAGGCCCTTCGAGCCGTACTGCTCAGCGAGCCCGATTTAACCCTAGCCTAGTCACAGGACAATTTACAAACTGATTGGTCTTCAGACTGTGGGAGAGAACTGGAGCACCCAATCACAAGGAGAATGTACAAACTCTAACAGACAGCAGCAGGATTATTGGTACTATAAAGCATTGTGCTAACCACTACACTACTGTGCCACCCCAAGCAAGTTTTGTAACAGAACTACAAGGGAGGTTTTGTTGCAGTTCTACAAAGTGTTGGGGAGACTATATTGGAATACTGTGCACAAATTTGGTTCCCTTATGTAAAAAGGATAAAGTGGCATTATAGACAATACAAAACTGCCCTATTCTTGAACTCTTAAACCCTTTTGCACTAAAGGTTAACATATATTGTACCTTCTTAATCTCTGGTTGGACCTGCCTGCTAAATTATTGTGATTCATGCACTAGAATACCTGGCTCTCACTGATCTTCACTCATTTGCAGTGTCTTTCCATTTAGATAATTTGCCTTTTGGTCTCTCTTGCCACAGTGTATGACCTCACATTTCTGCACTTTAAACCACGTTTACCAGGTTTTTGCCAATGACTCAATCTGCTTATAAACCACAGCAGGAAATTCACCTGACTAATATCAGATGGTTGTGCAGTGTTGAGAGGCTAAGCAGTTTTGGTCTGCATTCCTTGGAGTTTAGAGGAATAAAGGGTGAATTTATTTAGATATGCACTATCTTACAGGGGTTTGACAGGGTATATGTTGCAATGCTTTCATAGGAAGAGAATCAAAACAAGGGAAAACATCTATAAAGTGCCAGTCTTTTCAAGACCAACATTTTTTTTTCTCTCAAGAAGGTATTTAAGATGGCGATTTATAAATATTTGAAAGATTGAGGAATTGAGTTACAGGGATTTTGTACAGAAGAGGAGTTAAGGCTGGTATTGATTAATCATGATTATATTAAACAATAGGGCAGGCTTGAGGAGCATATCAATCTGCTCCTATTTACTTAATAGTCTTTTAATTTGTCCAAAATTAACTAAACGATATATTCTATGGCATGAATGACCTGAATAAATAAACATCAGTGCTAACGTATTGAATACATTTTTGTTCTTTATAGCTACTATCCATTCTGGGCGGTAAGGGAAACATTGTTTATACCACTTAATAAACACTATTCTACATTTTTGTTTGTTTATAGAAGAGCTTTGGATTCATTTTCATGTTTCTGCCAAGTCTCACTATGTTTATGTAGTTAATGTCAAAATTTCAAATGGTGTTATCAAAATGTTTTGCTGCAACACTGTGAGGAGGCCAACAGGAACATATTCAGTAGCCATGACTTTTTAATGCAATAGATCATATGTGATTGCTACAGAATGCTGTGAAACACCCCTTGTTTTTTTCTGCCAAAGTGTACTAATTCAATTTCCAAATATTACATTTCATCTGTTATTTGTCTGCCATTTCAAGTAGCTTATCTATGTCTCCTTGTTGTGCAAAACTATCCTTCTCACTTCTGGCAAATTTGCTCCACAGCCCCATTTGTTATTATATATTTTACTTGTGTACTTGATTGGAATAAAATATCAATGGCCACAGTGCTGACTCCTGGAGTCTACAAATATCCGACCTCCAGTCTAACAAAAGAAAGTACATTTACTCTTAGCTTTAAACCTTTTAAAATAACTTGCTATGCATGCTGGTGGCCCTTTCTTTCTACTCTCTCTACTCTGGCACTTTAGTAAGTATGTATCTACAATTCATCTACTATATCCCTAATCAATCTGATAAAGTTGTATAGCATAGAAACAGAGCTTTTGACCCACCACATCTATGCTGATCATCATGCCTATTTACACTAATGTCTCTTGCCTGCATTAATTCCAGATTGCTCTATGCCTTGCTTATTTAAGTACCTGGCATGATGCCTCTCCTCTCCTCCCTCCACCGCCTTCTCTGGCAGCTTATTCCAAATACCACCTATCCTCAGATTCTTCCAAATTTCTTCTCTGTACCTTAAACCCAAGCAGTCTAATTATAGATAACTCTACCATGGGAAACAAGATTGGCTAACTACCCTATTTATGCCTCTCATAATTTTGTATACTTCTCTCATGCCACCTCTCAGCCTCCTTCCCTCCAGGGAAAACTGACATACCCTGTACAATTTCTCCTGATAACTCAAATCATCCAATTCAGTCAAATATCCTTGTAAATCTATTCTGCCTCCTTTCTAGCTTAACCACATTCTTCCTATATTTTGGTGACCAGAGCTCCAAGTTATCTCATCAAAGAATTCTATCAGTTTAGTCATACTGAATGTTAATAAAACAATTTGTCTTTTAATAAATCTATTCTGGTTCTCCTTTATCAACTCAGATTTTTCCAGGTGCTTAGCTTTTCCCTGATTATCATTGATCCACACAACTATGCTTAAATTGACCAGCCTATAGTTGGTGCAGATGTCCTTACAGCTTTTATTTGAACAAGGCTGTTGGATTTTGTAGTCCTCTGGCAGCACTTCTATATCTAGAGAGGATTACAAGTTTACAGGAAGCCACCTCAACCTCATCTCCCTCAAGAAACTCAATCCACCAGGAAAATGGGTCCATGTGCTTTAAACATTGCCAGTCATTCTAGTACCTCATTAGTTTTCATCCCATCAATTTTCTAATCTCTTCGGGTATTTTGGTAACATTCTTTCCCTTGAAACTTACAAGTAACAGAAAATAAAACTTTAAAACTTGCTATTAACCACAAATTTAACTTATCAGTTTATGTGGCACAATTTGCAGTAATTTAAATCATTTTTTTCTGAAAGTTAAGGCCAAAGATTCTTTAATTGTAGACTATATTTGATGTTGATAATGCTATAATGTTTATCATACAGTCTAAGAAGCAGAAAGTTCACTTGGAAGATTATCAGTTAAATGGGAACTACTTGTGTAGTTCGAAAAATTGGCATGCCTGTATTTCTTTGAAAACAGCTAACAACATTTTTTTCTTAGAATATTTTTCCTCAATGGTGTTAGAAGCATGACTTAGTTCTTTAAGAAGAACTTGATACATATATATAGTCTTTCTTACTACCTGCACAATTAACTTTTCAAATTTCATCTTTCTTAAGCACAGGGCCATTAAATGATGTTTCCTTTCACTTCCTCCTCCTCCTCATTTTAATATCTTTCTGAGAAGGTGGGAAAATCATCCATCAACTTCACTAGCACAATCAGTCTTGTGATCATGCGATAGATATTGTTCTTGTCGCTATATAACAAGCATGCCAAATAAACTGTCTCAGCAGAGATTGAACTGATGTCATTCCAGATTGACAGTTTGAATGATTGAAAGCCTAAAGCTTTCTAATACCACCATTTGGAAATTGCAAAGTAGAAGTTTTCTTATTCTGTCAATCAGTTCAAATGGAAAAACAAACTAAAATTTAGTAGTAATGGATCAGCCAAGCTATCAATTTAGTATGTTGTTTTCTTGTACAGTACCTGAGCTTTTACAAAGTAGAGACTTAATCCTGATATAATTTTTCCTGATCTGATGAAGGGTTTCAATACAAAATGTTGGCAATTCTTTTTTCAATTCCAAAGATGCTGCTTAATCCACTGAGTTGCAGTAGCAGGTTGTTTGTTACTCCAATGATTTGTTCATTTCTCTAGATTCCAGCACCTGCAATCTCTGAAATCTCCATTATTCTCTAGGTTATTTTCCTTGATAGATTCTAACATTTTGTCAATTATTGATATTGGGTGAACTGCTCTGGCTTTGAAAATAATTAATATATCTGATTAATGAAAATGCCTTTTTGGGCAAGTCAGGAAAAATTTATTTGATAGAAACAGTCTGAAACCTGGGAGAAAACTTCCAGCCTTTTAGGCAGCAGATCTCACAACCAATAAAAGTCACTAAAATTCTCTGCAAAATACTTCAAGTTCATTAAAACGGGCAAACAAACATCTGTATCCTCTCTTCAGGCCAACATCCACAGCATTGAGGCCCTAAAAGATATTACAACTGTAAATTCCTTGTTATGGACAGTAAATTAAGAATCAGTTGGAGATGTGAAATGATTTTTGTTCCAATTTGACAAAGAATATTATCCAAGATAATATTGCTTTATCATATTTCTGATTTCTATAAGGGAAGTCAGTACTATTTATTTATTTTTTTATACACATGTAGACCTTTATTGTGTGATATTTGGTGCGGATCTTGCACTTTACTGTTTATCTGTACGGCACTTTTTTTGGCTAGTTTTTACACTTTATTCTGCATTGTTTATTTTTTACCTTATTCCAGATCAATGATTTGATCTGCATGAACAGTGTGCAAAACAAGCTTTTCACTGTACCTTGGTACATGTGACAATAATATCAAAAAACAATACCAATATACAGTTTACCCCACAAAAGACAAAAGTATAATAACTGATCAGAATTTAAATGCTGTTGATGGGGATAGATACCTGAGTTGACTACCAAGATTGGTTCAGACGTAAGAGTGGCACACACCCAGAATACTCTAATGGTTGTAGACATCTAGTATTACAAAAAGTGATAAAGTTTCCATATTAAAGCACACTTACCTACATTTCAGTGATAGTTCCCCTTGTCTTTGCCTACCACCCCATGAGCCTCCTTATCCAAACATACTCTGCAACTTGCCCTTCTCCAAGGGATCCTACCACAAAACATATTTTAACCTCTCTCACACCCTTCCCCCCCCCCCACCACCATTTCTGCAGAGATCGCTCCCTCCATTTGTCCCTTTGTTCCTCCTAGCACTTAGTGCTACACCTGTCCTTTTATCTCTTCCCTCACCTCCCTTCAGGGCCTCAAACAGTCCTTGCAGATGAGGAAACACTTCACCTGCAAATCTGCTGGGGTCTTCTGTTGTGTCCAGTGCTCCCAATGCGGCCTCTACATTGGTGAGATCTGTTGTAAATTGGGGGACTACTTCATTGAGCACCTCTGCTCCACCCGCCACAAGCTAAACTTCCCTGTGGCCAAACATTTTAAATCCTCTACCGTCAAGATGAAGCCACACGCAGGTCGATGGAGCAATACCTTATCTCCCGCCTAGGTAGCCTCCTTCCTGCCGGCATGAACATCCAACTCACTGACCTCCGTTGATACCCCTGCCCCCATCCCTATCTATTATTTTAGTCTGGTTCTCTTTCTCTCTCTTTTTCCCCCCTCACTATAATCTCCCCCCAGCCCATTTCCCTCCAGCCTATCACTTCCCAGCTCTCTACTTTATCCCTCCCCCCACTTCTTATCCCCCCTTGACCATCCCATGTTACTTCACTCCTGATGAAGGGTTTCGTCCCGAAACGTCGTTATTACCTCCTCCCACTAGATGCTGTCTGGCCTGTGCTGAGTTCTGCTAGCATTTTGTGTTTTTTATTTTAAATCCAATCCTTGTTCTGTCCTGTTCATCCATGGCTGTTTCTCGTTCCCAGATGAGTCTCTTCTCAGGGTGGACGAGTATCATCTTATATCCCATCTGTGTAGCCTCCAAGCTGATGGCATGAATGCTGATTTCTCTTTCTGGTTCAAAAAGTTACATGCCATCTTGGACAATGACTCCCATCCACTGCATAATGTACTGGTTAGGCACAGGAGTACATTCAGCCAGAGACTCATTCCACCGAGATGTAACACTGGGCCTCATAGGAAGTCATTCCTACCTGTGGCCATCAAACTTTACAACTCCTCCCTTGGGAGTGTCAGACCAATAGGCTGGTCCTGGACTTATTTCCACTTGGCATGATTAACTTATTATTTAATTATTTATGGTTTTATATTGCTATATTTCTTCACTATTCTTGATTGGTGCAGCTGTAACGAAACCCAATTTCCCTCAGGATCAATAAAGTATGTCTGTCTGTCAAAAATCTTCCCTTTTCCAGACCCTCTTCTTCTATTCCCCACTCTGACCTTTTGCTGCCTGCCTATCACTTCCCCCTGGGTCCTCTCCTCCTTCTCTTTATTCTATGGTCCACGCTACTGTCTTTCAGATTCCTTCTCCTGCCCTTCATCTTTCCATCTTCTCCAACCCACCTTCTAGCTATCCTCCTTCCCCACCCCCTACCTTTTTATTTTGGCATCTTTCCCCTTCCATTCCAGTCCTGAAGAAGGGTTTTGGCTCAAAATGTCGACTTTTTACTCATTTCCATTGGTGTTGCCTGACCTGCTGAATTCCTCCAGTATTTTGTGTATGTTGCTTAGGATTTCCAGCCTTGACACTTTATCGTGTTTATGCTGAGCTAAATTGTTGCAGTACTGCACATTATGGTTATGATGATGCTGAAAGAGACCAATCAGTCCATTGAGTCCATGATGATACCTGGGAAGCAAAGCAAAAAGTCAGATTCCCCATTACCCCTGCAATTCATTCTCTCTCAGATATGTCCTTCCTTCCCCCTTTCAGAACTTTTGTATTTGGTATTGTATCCATTGTAATTTAATGACTAATACTTTTTATATAAAACCTTGATAAATATTATTTTTAAGTATGTATTCATGTTTGAGCAAGTTAGTAATTCTGTTTTGTCTAAACATATTTATATTTTATTCTAGATTTGTTTCTTACCACCGTGGACGCTGGTGTTATTCACTTTGAGATATGGTTAAACAAGGTATTCCATAATGGTTTTGACTCTCTTAAATGAAGTGATTGACCAGTGGAATAAGTGACACTTAAAATCATTGGTTCATGACTCACATGACAAGATTGTCAAATAAACTGGTCAGAATGATAACTGCAAAAGCTATTATTACAAGATTTTAAAAAAAATCGTATGCACTGAATTAGTAGACAAAACATAAGCAATTTTATGATTTAGTGTCCTGATGAAGAGTCTTGGACCAAAACATCGACTGTTTATTCCTCTCCATAGATGCTGTCTGACCTGCTGAGTTCCTCCAACATTTTGTGTGTTTTGCCTATGATTTAGTTAATTTAAGACGAGTAATGGTTTAAACAATAAAGCAGTATGTAAACTGCTTGTAGCAGCTATTCGAATAAACTAACTCCACTTAGAAACTAGACACGGGGGAGATTAATCCTGGTTGATGCGACTTTCATAGAGTCCAATAATAATGTTCTAAGTCAGAACATTAATCATTAATTATTAGTAATTAATAATGTTCTAAGTATTTGATTCTTTCTTAAGAACTAGCAAAACAATCTTGAAATAATAAAACTAACAAAAATAAATGTTCTTAATCAGAATTAGCGAAGTTAAGCATTCAACAAAAAAGATATCACACCCGGCAGTGTCTAGCTCTAACTGTCCCAAACAAAGCATGAATGCATAATTGAACTCTGCTTTTACCATGCCCCCACCCATGCGACTAGCTACCGTGATAAGCATAATAAAACGCGCAACCCAGAATACAATGCAGATAGAAGACAGATGCATGGCTCCTACATCCCAGCCCCCTAATTATTATACTATAATAATTGCAACTACATACTACCAAAAACACAGGAGACATGGAATCGTAACATTCACACAAATGTCCTCTTTCTTCTTCCAAACAAGTTATACAGTACTCATCTAGGCCAGAGGTTCCCAGCACTTAGCCAGGAACAGAGTGATCTTCTGCCTCTCTCTGACAAGATAGAATCATGAAGCTTCTAGAGCTGTAACTCCTCTGACTTCTGTCTCCTTTAGAAGATAAATCTTGGTTATAAGTTGATCCAAACACCTGGTCTTGATTCATACCAATTGCACAAATACTTTTCTGTCTGGGAAAACTTGAACTATTCTTCCCCAATCCACAAGTTTCAAAGTGCTGTGTCATCAACTATAAGAACAATATCTCCAGGGAGGAAATTGTGACGTATATTTGACAACTTCTGACGTTCTTGTAGCTGGGTTAAATATTCCTTGATCCACCATTTCCAAAACAAGTTAGTCCATATATGACAAGCCTAAACGCCTTCCTCTTGGAACTCTCCTGGTGGTAAGGATGGTGAGATTTTCAGAAGCAACAGATGATTCGAAATCATTGGAATTAGATGGTTCTTTAGTAATCAGACAACATTGATAATAGGCTCCAATTCACAAAGGAATGTGTGAAGACCCTCATCATCAAGATTCTGCACCTTCATGGTAGAATTGAGAACCTTCCTTATTGACCTGATCAATCTCTTCAATGCCCCTCCATGATGTGAGCCAGATGGAAGAGGGTAAAATTCCACTTAGTTTCTTTCTGAAGAAGTACATCACTGATTTGTAAATGATTCCACTTCCACCAGCTCTCAAGATACCATTTTCAAGTACTGGATTAAGTTTGAAAATATTACTGTTCCTTTTCACATTTTCTCCCCTTTGCAAACTCAAGAATTCATCTGGAAATCTTTTTTTTTGACTAAAACCAACAATCTCCAATTTAGGCTTTCTGAGCTGCTCCACTGAGAGAAAATCTCAGCCAATCTGACCTTTGGCCAACTCCATCTCCTCTCCAAAGAATGCCCTTGTTGTTTGCCATCCAAGTCAGAAATATTCAATTGCTTCCTCTTCTGACTAAGAAGTAAGCGCAAGTTCTTATTCCTAAGAATCTAAGACAGACCTCTGTCTTCCTCAAACTGGTCCAAGATGAGAAGTGATGGATACTACACATCACTGGTTCCAACTCCTTTTCAATCTGCATGACATTCTTCTGGATTATCTAGCAGAAGTTCTTCAGAACAATTGGCAGGCAACTGACATTTCAGTCTCTCTTGTTTCTTTAATCTATGAACAATGGAAGCTTTAGTCAGTGAAATGGAGTTGAACATCTTGCTACAAGGTTCCCGCATACTGCCTCTGCCTCCCGGAATCCTCTTGGAAACTGCAGAGCATTAAACTTAAGAAATAGGAGCAAGAGTAGTCCATCTGTCCTGTCAACCCTGTTCCGCCATTCAATAAGATCGTGGCTAATCTGACCATGGTCTTACCTCCACCGACCTGCCTTTTCTCTATAACACTTAATTCCCCTACTATGCAAAAATCTATCCAACCTTCTCTTAAATATATTTACTAAGGTAGCCTCCACTGCTTCATTGAGCAGAGAATTCCATAGATTCACCACCCTCTAGGAAAACCAGTTTCTCCTCATCTCCATCCTAAATTTACTCCCTCGAATCTTGAGGCTACATTCCCTAGTTCTCGTCTCACCCAGCAATGGAAACAACTTTCCAGCCTATATCTTATCTATTCCTTTCATAATTTTTATGTTTCTATAAGATCTCCCCTCAATCTTCTAAACTCCAGGAAGATCAGTCTCAGGCGACTCAATCTCTCCTCATAGTCTAACCCCCTCATCTCTGGAATCAACTTGGTGAACCTCCTCTGCACCACCTCCAAATCCAGTACTTTCTCCTCAAGTAAGGAAACCAGAACTGCATGCAGAACTCCAGGTGCAGCCTCACCAGTCCCTGTAAAGTTGCAGCATAACCTCCTTGCTCCTAAATTCAATCTAGCTAAGGAAGATGTTCAAGAAAGATATGTCATTTCACACTAGCTACATGAAGGACATCATCTCCAAAGGTTATCCCGAAGGAGTGCCAGCAGAGAATCTGGAACATAGTGATGGGAAGGTCTGGTATATTCCACATCACGATGTTTATCACCCCATAAAAGTGAAGCTTTGTGTTGTGTTTAAATGTGGAACATCTTCTCAAGGAGTATCACTCAGTTGTTACAGGGGCCTGATCTGACTAGTTCTGATCACCTAAATTATCTCAAAACTGCAAATCACAGGCTCCACCAGTTCCAGAATCACATTCAAGATGAAAAACAAACGTAAAAGACATGAAACATATGGTTTCATGTTCTATCCAGAAGATGTTGACCGAAGGAGTGTTGTATGCAGGCACCATCTTGACTAGAAGGTGTCAAAAGACATTGACACCAGGCAGTAATCAAGATAGAAGCAATGAAAAACCTTTTTCACCATTTCACTGCTGATTTGTTCTTCATTGTCTTCTGCACATTTCCTAAGAGCAAAATTGGCACAATTCAGTGATGAATTTGTTGCAGAGAAATGTACCACCATTCTAAAGTGCACCATATCTTGTTTGAGATCATCATCAGGCCACCAAAGAAACCCGAGTAGGTCTGCATCTTCCACTGTCACCTTAAATGGATGTAGCATTGATTCAATATCCACCATGATCACTAATGGGGTTTTTTCTGAATCTGGCATTCGAAGAACTAGTCAGATCAGGTCCCTGTAACAACTGAACATCAAGTGATGTTCCTTGAAAAGATGCTTCACAGTCAAACACAACACGAAGTTTCCCTTTTCTGGGATGATAAACATTGTGACCAGACTTTCCCATCACTATGTTCCATATCCTCTACTGGCAGTCCTTCAGCATAACCTTTGGAGATTACATCCTTTATGAAAGCTATGTAGTCAGTGTGAAATGACAAATCTTTCTTGTACTTCTTCCTTAGATTTATGTAACTCAGAAATCTTTCTGTTATTAAGTATGTTAATATCCTTCTTTATCAGAGGTAAACTGATCTGGTAGTGACCATCCACCAGTTTTGCACAACTTGCTACCAGCTCCTTGAACTTGTGATCTTCTCTTGACAAGCCAGGTTGTTCAATCTGACTGCATTCAGGGAAATCTACATTGAAATGCTGCTGCCAAAGCTGATCCAAGTTTAAAGCTGAAGTCCTGTTAACTGTTAGCTCTGGCAGAGCATAGTCTCTTCTCCTCTACCATCCAGTTCCTAACTGGACATTGAACCCATGAACACCACCACACTTTATTATTTCTGTTTTTGCACTATTTTTGATTTATCTATTTAATATATTTACTATAATTGACATTTAGTTTTTATATATTATCACTGGTTGCATTATACTCCTGCTGCAAAGTTAACAAATTAAGTGACATGCCAGTGATATTAAAGCTGATTCTGATTCCTTTCAATGGTCCATTTGCAGTCCTACCCAATATTGTTCTGACTGCATAGAGTCCCTCATTAACACTGTAAATCACTGGCAATGGCTTCAGTGGTTTAGGCAGATTCATCCCTATCAGCAGCTCAATTTCTGGCAAATGAGTATGCTTCAGGTGAGACCATTCCTGAAGATCCCTCTGATGAGGAGTGTTCCCTTTGTGGACAAGTATACTTGTCTGCATATAGATGCTAGGTAGGTCACAGTGGTTTACACTAAGCCAGCCACTTAAAATCCTGAAACCACAGCAATCCTCACAACCTTCCCTTGACCCATAGTGCATAAGAGAATGCGTGCTCTTTTTTCTGTCAGGTTGAGCTTGTTCATGAGGCTCTCTGTACAGAACACTGCTATACTTACTTGATCTAGGAAAGCATAAGTCAACACTGTTTTGCTACCTTTTTTAGACTTCACCTGAACTGGAATTGTAGGAAGTTTACAATCATGATCACCAGCCCCCATTAGACCATTAAATACCAGGGGGTTACTCACTGCTGTGTTTGATTCTGTACCCATTCCGTTAGAGTGAATATAAAGTACGCTGGGATGCTTGCCACCCTATACCTTGCATGAAAGGTACTTCCTGCAATCCTACCCAAATAACCAAAGCAGACATCACACAAGGAAATCTGCAGATGCTGGAAATTCAAACAACACACACAAAATGCTGGTGGAACACAGCAGGCCAGGCAGCATCTATAAGGAGAAGCACTGTTGACGTTTCGGGCCGAGACCCTTCGTCAGACATCATTTGCTTTTAGGAAGGCAATCTTCTCATTTTGAACCTTTTTCTCCAGCTGAGAACACGAATCCAAAGTATGTTCATCCTAGAAAAATTGACAAGCCAATTTGGCTGATGAGACCACTTTCAGTAGTCCTCGGCTCAGTTTTAGCTTTCCTTATCACAGTAGTTACCGTGGTGGCAAAGCTGCTTCTTTAGCTTTAGAATGAATTTGTGACTAGTTTTGTTTGCACCTTTGCTTACTGCCGGTGATGTAGCATTTTGTATATTCCCAAATATTTGGTGTGTAGCAATCTTTACTTGCCTTTCAATAAAATCAGTACTGTTCGTGAAAGTAATCTTATGGTTGTGCTTTTTTTTTGCAATTTACAGGCCACTATTCTCCATTTATCCCTAAACATATAGATAGATAGATAGATACTTTATTCATCCCCATGGGGAAATTCAACATTTTTTCCAATGTCCCATACACTTGTTGTAGCAAAAACTCATTACATACAATACTTAACTCAGTAATAATATGATATGCATCTAAATCACTAACTCAAAAAGCATTAATAATAGCTTTAAAAAAAAAGTTCTTAAGTCCTGGCAGTTGAATTGTAAAGCCTAATGGCATTGGGGAGTATTGACCTCTTCATCCTGTCTGAGGAGCATTGCATCGACAGTAACCTGTCGCTGAAACTGCTTCTCTGTCTCTGGATGGTGCTATGTAGAGGATGTTCAGGGTTTTCATAATTGGCAATTCCTTTACAACAATTGACATATTAGCAGGCATATGCAGCTCTCACTCATGTACTGCACTCCTTCCATGGCATTGCAACAGTCTCTATGGAAAAGACTGTGGTCTTGAAGAGCTTTCACATCTTCAGATTTGATATGTGGCCAAGAAAAAGCCCTTTCCATATAGGCCGCTGCAATTTGCTGCTCATTACCAAAATGCTCCTCCAGTAAAGCTTTGGCCTTTAGATATCCTTGCTGTGGGACTCATGATGCTTTCCAAGTGCATGAACAGCTTAAACAGCGTTCAATTCAAAAGTCAGCAATCAAAATATTTCAGCGTTTCAATAGATCCAAGTGATGAACTCTTAGGCAAACATCACACTATAGAGGATACAGTCAGTAATGACCATTGATGAACTGTGTTCCAACCTCAAACACCCAGTATGAAATCAACAAAAGTTCATTACTTGAGGCAAGCTGCTCCTGGCTTATCAATGTTGCTTCTAATTTCACTGACATGTTCAAATGCTGATGTTCATTTGGGTAACTGTCAAAATCTTTTAGTTGACAAAACGTAACGACTATTTGAACAAACCAATACTGCATAGAGATTAGGCACAGGGGTGGGGGCGGTTAATCCTGATTGATGCATCTTCCATAGAATCCAATAATAAAATGTTCAAATTGAAGAATTGTATTAGATCCTTTATTAAGAAGCTAGCAAATCAAGCAGTCTTGACATGATAAAACTAATGAGACTAAAACTAATGAGATTAAATATATTTAAGCAGAATTAAGCAAAGTTAAGCGGTCAGCAGAAAGATATCACACCCAGCAGTCTCTAGCTCTGAGTGCCCCAAACAAAGCAGGAGTATGTGACTAAAATCTTTGCTTTTACCACGCCCCTACCCACATGGCAAATAACCATAATGCACATAACAAAAACACAACACAGGATACAGTAGCAAAACAGATATTTGACTCCTACACTGCTCATAGTTAAATATTGCTTCACATCTGTGTCATGAAATTCAATAATTGTTCAAAAATTTTCTTGCTAACAGGATGGAAATTTTTCCAAAGCTTCTGATCCATATGCCGTGAATCAACCCCCAAATGCCAAGAAAACTGGCCAATCTACTTTTGCAGATTTTGGTATGATTTGGTTTTTTAATGCATTTTAATAAACAGTGATTGAACATACAGTATGCTTCTCAAGTACTAAATACAGAAAAGTGTAAGTTCTTACACTGCAGTTAATATTTTGCATTTTGTTGCTATAAGAAGTAATTGCATTAAATGTTGACCTTCCCTATTGTTCTTGTTATTCAATTACCTTTACTAAACGACTGAAGAATTTTCTGTTTTTTGATCTTGTAAAATCATGAAGCTACTTTGATTTTTTTTAGAGGTCATGTAATGTGATATAATACATTCATATAGGTTTTGGAAGCATGCTGTTAGCTTGAAATCAATAAAAATAAATTCAGTGTATCAAAATAAATAATGCGAATACTACAAATGGTGGCTAACCACTGCACTGATGCCCATTTGTAAAAAAAGTAAATTACTACCCTTACCCAACCTAGCCCATAATGTGAATATCAGCTGCCTTTTGAAATAGTCAGGAAGTTAATTCAGTTCAAGGAAAATGCTGACCTTGTCAGCAAAGGTTGCATCTTGTGACTAAATTTTTACAAAATGCCAATTTCTAATTGAGATAGCAGATCTAATATTTTTAGCTTGTAAGTTTCTTTTAATAAATATCCCTTTCTTTTATAATATTTCTAGATCTCCTTATTATCCAACCACTCAGTTGCAGAATCTGCTGCTATGCTGCAGTTAGGTGATTTTTTTTGTGGTGAAAAGTTGTGTTCTGTTTTATCAGGTCCCTGATACTTTCCTCAACAAGAGTCATGGTGATCATTATACTAGGCCACTAAACTGAATTCCAAACTTAAGTGATAATTTATAGTCGTGTATGTGTAACACCTGTATAGCGCTTTTCTTATTTTGTGTGAATGGCAGCCACACTCTTTATCAGAAAATCTATTTGGATAGTACTACACTAGGTGCTAGTAGTCCATCAGAAGCTCTAGGTACCAGAAGCAGGCAGCGGATAGAAAACACACACTTCTGGGGGTAAAATTTTATAAAAATAGCACTATATACAAAATATTTACATGAGTAAGAACAATTCAAAATTTCAGCATTCTGTTTAGGTTCCAAATCTCAGATATTAAACAACAAACAAATTTCTATTTAGTTAGAATCAGTGAGCTTTATTAGAATAACCTTTATTACTCCAATTT
Organism: Hemitrygon akajei; assembly: GCF_048418815.1. Taxonomy (NCBI): domain Eukaryota; kingdom Metazoa; phylum Chordata; class Chondrichthyes; order Myliobatiformes; family Dasyatidae; genus Hemitrygon; species Hemitrygon akajei. The sequence goes on from NC_133140.1 coordinate 49,020,303, forward strand.
CTCTCAGTAGATCTATGTTATTCCCTACTTAAAGGTTTACAGACTAACCTTTTTACTTATCCCTAGTTAGTTAGGAAACTAATTGAATTCCTAATCTCAAGTATTATGGTTAGTTTCAGTTTCACTTCAGGTCAGGATGTCTACAAATTCAAACCTAAAAGGTAAGTTTTCATTGCTAATGTAATGATTTCTCTGTAGCAGCAATGTTTTTGTTATGACTAGAGATAACGATGCTTTGGAATGTGGGGCTATCCAATGAGAGGGATTTTGTTCTTTCTTGTGGGTCTGGGCGCAGGGATTTCACAGTTTTTTGCCAGGGAGAGATGAGGAGAGAAGACATGAATGGAAAGAGTTGGTAGACCACTGGACAGAGTGGACTTGGAGCAAGGGTCCAAAGGTCTGCAACGCTCAGAAGAGGTCAATGGTGGACAAACACCGTTATCAGTGAGCTCCAATGTTGTACATTAGACTGTTTCGTGAGAATGGGCCTTTCTCTTTTTTTGCTTTCTTTATCAACCATATAGTCAAATTAAGAATTATAAAGCTCAATTGTTTAATTGCATATTGTGTACTGTTTGTTATTTCATGGTACTGATTTGTAACTGGGGACACATTGCACAGCATCCACCCAGACAAGATTTCTTAAGTTTGGTAGGGCCAAGGACTGTCTTCCCCTAGATTAAGCTGCAAGCTGAACCAAGAGTTTTTTAAAATTTATATATATCTTTACTCCTTTCATGATTAATTCTCCATCATCACAACTTTAAACAGCGTAAATCTCATTAAATTCAGATCCTTCAAATGAAAAATAAACTTATACATCCAACCCTATTAAATTCTCTATGTCTTGAAACATTTTGTTTCCACGCTGGTTCTTCGGTCTTGGGTGGCTTGCCATCTTGTTTCTTAGGTCGTTGGATGAAATAGTTGGTCATCCATGGAAAGTTGATTCACAAAATCTATACAAAATAAATGACCTATATACAACAGGATTGCAATCTGTAAGTTCTTATATGCATTCTAATGCATTCTATTTCTAATCCAAATAACTCAATATCACATTCTCAGTTCCAAATTTTTGTCAGTTGCAACGCTACTGAACGTATTTCACGCACAAATTATACACTCGGAACCATAAAAGTGTTTTAATTTTCCAAATCTTTTGGTATGATTTAACATAACTAATTCTCCATTACATGGTAGAGATCTTGGACACTCGTCTCTGCCAAAATTGTCTTGCTATAGCTGTTTGTTATAGCCATAGCTTTAATAAATCTTTTATCGATATCGTCTCCCCCTAGGGGTTTCACCCTGAGGTTTTCAAGTAAGTAGGTAGAGATACTCACTACTAATTCTACTTTTAACAGTTTATATCTTTAGTTAGTTTTTAATAGTTTGCTACATTACTCTTGCTTATCCGTGCGTGCATCAGCCAAGCCTCGTTCTCGCGTAGCTTTTCTCCCCAATTTCTCTCTTTTATTTTAAAATTTAATAAACCTTGTTTTCATCCCTCCACAGGTGGAGCTTTCTAACATTACATTTTTGGGTTTAATTAACCTGGGTTACATAATGCATTTAACCCATTTTTCTCCCAACTAATTTGGAATTAAAACTATATCTGGAAACTGAAAATATAACCTTTATAACCTTCAGTCTTCTATGAAACTGACAGAAGAGGTATGACGTAGAGGGACCATTTTACATTGTATGGAAAACATGTTAACTTGTAAGGCAGTTTTATTTTAAAGAAAGATATAAGGTCACATTATTTAGTGCAACAGAAGTTGCTCCAAAGCAGCTAAAAAATAATTGAATAGATCTGTAATTTAAATTTGCAGTTTCTCCATGGTTAGCGTGGACTCTTTGGGCAGAAGGAATTGTAGCCATGCTGTTTTTCTCTATAACTCTAAATACTGTCTCCCAGTTTATAATAAATTTTGTACTGATTAACTCTGGGTCATTCATCTGATTTATTTTGAAAGTATATTCAATGCATTTTAAGACATTCAGGTGAGCGTGTGCAAAATCAGTGAGTGAATGTAATTTACCTCTTCAGAAATCAGCTGTCATTTTATTTGTCTTTAGCGCTAGTTTAGTTTTACTAAATTCTTCTCTCATTCCTGGGCAAGACCAGTCATATGTAGAAAGGATGCCGAAAGTGGAGCATATGATTAGTCTGGCAGTGTGTTTCTTGTCCCATTTCTGCTGCTTTAGCTGCTGTGTTCAGCTGTAAAATTTGCACTTTTACTTGTTGAATCCAAGAAAAGATTCCAGCCATTGGGCATTCCCCACAAATTTCTTGTAGCAAAAGCAAGATGTGGGACTAGAGGTGAGAAAAATAAATAACAAGGATTTGAAGATGCATGCAAGTGCTGGAATAGGATTAAAAAAATCTAGTCTAGGGCATGCCTTGTTCCATTGAAATAATGTGGACAGCATAAGTTATGCATGGAACAGCAATCTTATAGTTCTTTTTTACAATGAAGCTATACTGCCTTCTGCTATAGTGATTGAATCCATCACTACATCACATATTTCATTGCTCAAAACTGAGGGCAACGCTAAATTCCAAAATGTGACATAAAGGAACATTAGGCAATTTATGGCGCATGCCTCTTTCAAGCAGAGTATAATGTGCTCTTTGACAGTAACTTATCCCTGAGCCAGATTATTGATGTAACCAACCCACACAAAATGCTGGTGGAACGTAGCAGGCCGGGCAGCATCTACAGGAAGAAGCACTGTCGACGTTTCAGGCCGAGACCCTTCATTAGCACTAACTGAAAGAAAGTTTAAGAAACTGAAAAAGGACTAACTGTCCTTTTCTTTCAGTTAGTCCTGACGAAGGGTCTCGGCCCAAAACGTCAACAGTGCTTCATAGATGCTGCCTGGCCTGCTGTGTTCCACCAGCATTTTGTGGGTGTTGCTTGAATTTCAAGTGTCTGCAGATTTCCTCATGTTTGCGTTACTGATGTAACCCTCAGGTTCAGCCAGCATGTGTTTTTCTAGGGGAAGACAGCCTTCAGTCCAGCTAAATTTGAGAAATTTTGTTCATGTGGATGCTGCGTGACGTGTTGCTCAGTTACAAATCCATACCACAAAATATCAGACAATACACCATATGCAGTTAAACAATTGAGCTTTATAATTCTTAATTTGACCATAGGGTTAGTAAAGAAAAGAGGAAAGAGGAAAAAGGTCCTTTTTAATGAAACAGTCTAATGTGCACGTTGGAGCTCTTGATTTTCTGTCCATTCGTTCCCCATCGATCTCCTCCGAGCATCGTTGACTCCCGGACCCTCACTCCAAGTCAACTCCGTCCTCGGTCTACCAACTCTCTCCACTTGCATCTTCTCTCACCAACAAAAGCCTGCGAAATTCCTTCTCTTGGGCACATAAGAAAGAAAAACACCTCCCATCATTGGCCAGCGCACATTCCACAGCCCGTTATCTCTAGTCATAACCCAAACACTACAGATACAGAGAAACCATCACGTTAGCAGTGAACCCTTTTCCACCATATTTAGTCATGTCCTCATGACTTTGAGGTAATTCGCCAACCCTTCCTGCAAAACACAAAGTCCAACCCAGGTGTAAAAGTCAGTGACATAGCTCCCAAAGCGGTAGGGACCACACTCCGTTCTCCCGCTGCTATTTGGTGGTCTCCTAATTCTCTGAGACCTCTGTTCCCTGTCAACTAACTCTTCAGGTTCCGACACTACTGGGGGGTACTTCTAGTCTACTGGGGGAGGCCTACCCTGGCCTATCACTCATGTCTACCTGTATCTTTGACCCCTCTGTCCCTTGGCCAAGCCCTGCTTCATCCCTTGCAGAGTCCCACAGCAACCCAGGTTGTCCACAGACAGCCCCCCCTGATTTCACCTGACTCAGTGGGAGAAGGGTTGGGAGTCTTTTCCTCAAATGCAGCTTGTAACACCAGGTATGCAGACAATGTTCCTAGACAACTCTCCCAAGCCTTCTCTCAGGCCCCCATGAGCCTCCTCACAAGAGGGGTGTTGTTCCCCACCAGAAATGAAACGCCACCCTTCTCAACAGGGTTTGGACAAACCAGCACCAATGTATCAAGGACCTCAGACACTCCCATATCGGCCTTCGAGAACTCCAGTTTCACTGACAAATAACCTCCTTATGGATAATCACGAGCTAGGACCCCAGATGTTGAATGTTGTCAATGGTAAATGCTTCAGATACTGGTTGTAAAACGAACAGTACAACAATGTGACCTGCGACCCAATGTCGAGTGTGGCTTTAGCATAAATGCCGACTAAAGCAATACACTGGAGCATGGTCCCACTAAGCCTTCAGGAATAGGGTCTTCCACTCTCAGGGTTTTCTTGATATATTGCTGGGAACATGTTCCCCCTGAGACACCAGACCGTTCCCTCACTAGGTCTTCTCTAAGTTTCCCGATGTCTCTCTCTGCTTGGGTACCCGAGGGCTCACTCTCCAAGGGGCTTCCCACTACTCTCACTCCTGCCTGAATTGTTCCTCTTCACCACAGCTTAACAGACAATACCGGCCACTCTCCCCACCTCCTCACGGAACCCCGGCCACCGGCAGCCCTCTGCGAAGTCGGTCCCCTTAGGGGTTCTCCCCTCTACCAGACCTATCATACGCAGGGTCCAGACCCGCTGTTAACACCTGGGACATCTCAGTTCTCGGCTCTGCCACAATCTTCTTTACCCCCCCCCCCCAGTTTGGGCTAGCTGTGGTCACTTCACCACAAGGGGCTACTACCGAGGACTGTACCCTGCTGACAGAGCCTTCCTGTGCCTCCGACATGTTCTCCTCCCGTACCTCTTTGATCAGCTCAACAAAAGAGGGAGGGGGCACATCTAACGAGACAGCCAGAGACCCCGAGCAATCAGGTCCTGGGACTGGGCACCCCTGGCTATCTGGTCCATTCTTAACTGATCCACCTCTGTGCCGCAAGCAATTTAGCTGCCTTTCTGGCCGAAAAATGTAGGCAGAAAGCTTCTCCCCCCTTCTCCTGCCACATGTTCTGAAACCCCATTGGGCTCCCTGTCGTGCCAAATACGTTTTCTAATGCTTCCAAGGATATCGGCAGTGTTGGCTAAGTGGTACTGAGTTTTCACAGCTCTCACCACGTCAGCAGCCTGCCCCCTCAAACTCTCAATCGATCTCTGTTGCTTTATGTCATCAGAGCACTGCCACTCATCTAGCAACTGAGAGGTCTGCTCTGCCCAAGTTTCATTCTCCTCTTCCCCCCTCGGGGGATGGATGTTATTCCAAAGAATATTCTTAGCTTCCGGTGGGGACCCTATGCCTGTGCACTGGGCCACTTATTTGCCAGAGAGGTAAGGTCTGATGCCAACTCAGAACTCTCACTCCTCACTGGGGGATGGGGTCTAATTAGACATTCCAAATCTGACCACTCTTTCCCCTCACTCCTCAAACAATAGAACCCTGTCTTTGAAGTCTCTGCCCCCAGCTACAGGATGCTTGACTTTTGACTCAGCCCGCTCCGCTACACTTCCCTCCTCCATGACAGTATGGACAAGCCATGGCCCCGCCTCACCTGGGGCACTGATAGAAGCGGGCAGTTCCACTGCTGTTACGTCAGCACTAGTCTGAGCCCGCCAATTTATCAAACTTCTGCCCTGCAATCGTAACTTTGCCAGCAACTTTAATGGTACTCAAAATTCAAATTAACAATTCATCCCAGGGCCGAATATCCACCCCACTCAACACACATGCATTAGTTACTGGTAACCCCATGCAGGTACACTACCGCTCCACCCCGGCAGCATCCATACCAGCACATACTTAAATGCACAACCCACTGGTTCAATGCTCAGGGCAATCACAAGTCATCCAACAAAATCAATCCCGAACAATACCCCCACAATTGTAATCTTCAGGTTCAGCCAGCATGCGTGTTTGTCTAAGGAAAGACGGCCTCTGGCCCAGCCAAACTTGAGAAATCTTGTTTGTGTGGATGCTGCATGATGTGTTGCCCAGTTACAAATCCATACTACAAAATTTCAGACAGTACACCATATGTAACTAAAACAAAAAGAAAAAGGGCACATTTTAATGAAACAGTCTAATGTGCACATTGGGGCTCACGATTTTCCGTCCCATTCGTTCCCCATCAACCTCCTCCAAACATTATCGATTCCCGAACCTTCACTCCAAGTCCACTCTGTCCTGCGGTCTACCATCTCTCTTCACTCGCATCTTCTCTCTCTTCATCTCTCGCCGACAAAAGCCATTAAGTTAGCAATGAGCCCTTTCTCAGGGCGTTACATTGACGAAGTTATCTGAAATTAGGTCAATTGCTAAATGTTTGCAAGTGATTTTTGGGATATGTAACTATGGGCCAGTGATTGCTTTTTTTGGTGATCTATCAAAGAGCTTGAGTAAAGAAGTTGCTAAGCTTACGCTGTTTAATGGGAATTATGGAAAGAGAAGAGGTGGGAAAATTGAATTTTCTACTCATGCAGACACCACAATATGCACTTTAGGGAATACTGGAAGATGGGCAAAAGATATTTGGGATCTTGTAGCCAGAAGAAGAGGAAGACTAAATTTTTTATTTTCACTAATTGGGCAGACTTCTCCCTTCCAATCTTGCTGTCCTATCCTTATTACCCACATCATAAATAAAAATGCAGCTGTTCTTTCATGGTCCACAATGCAAGCTGTGCCAAGCCTTTTTAACGAAGATTGTTGCACTTTGCCAGTTCTCACTCCACACTAGATTTTCAGCACATGTAGACTTGCAGGATGATTCTTGGGAACAAAAAAAAACCTTAGATCACATTGCTTACGATACCTGCCAGGAACCCATAGAGGAATATAGAAAAAACATGATGTAATGAAAAATTAAAGGCACCACATACTACAGGTTAAACGATCAGACCTAGAAGTCAGACTTGAAATTGACTTTTAATGTGAACAGTTAATTTAAATTAGTGTTTCTTAACCAATTTATCCAGAAAGAAATTCTACTAATGGGTAATTTTTTATTAATTTACAAATTGCATTTCAATTTCCAAAAAAGAAAATACTGGAAATCATGGAAATCTGAAATTAAAAGAAAAAATGCTAGAATATTCAACAATTCTAGTTACTGTATGGCAAAAATAACTGCATTCATGTATGAAAATGCTAAGTTAGCTCTTTTAAGCAATGCAGACCCAAGAAGCAGCACTTAGAATTAGAATTATTTTTGGAAGATGAAACAAACATTCCGCAATTGGAAGTGTGGATTCTGTTCTGGTAATAGATATGGAATTGTAAACCTGCTGTGAAACAGCAAGATGCTGGTGAAGACATGTGACTACTTCTTTTATGTTTTACTAAAGTCGAGATTCTGCAAAAAAAAACAACTAAGATACAAAAACGAATACGAATTCAACATTAAATAGATATGTTGTTTTGTTGCTAGCCGGTGAGCTTTCTGCTCCACTTGCTTATTTAGGCAATTTAAGCGTGACATTTTTTGTGCTAATTATTGGTCCCACTGAGCAGGTCTCTGTTCATCTGCAAGTGCTTGTCCCTGAGGCTTTATTTGCATTTAATTAGGAAACCTAATTTCCTGGGAACAGACTTGGCACAACAACTGCATATTGAATGGCTTAAGCATAATTCTAGACAGTAAATAGCTTTGGAACTCCAGTGACCTGAATGACCAAGTCAGCACAGAAGCTCATCTGAAAATTAACAGAAATTACTTCACAGAAAATAGATAGTTCCTTTGTAAACCAAATAGGACATCAGTTTCTGTTGTTGAGAACAGTCTAAAGTGGTCAGAAAATCATTTGTTCAGACTGTTCAAGGGAAGTGCCTGGTGTGAAAAGTGCTAGTCTTTGGCTCGAGAGTCTTCGGTGAGGAGGCTGAGGGAGGAGACTACGCCAGGCACAATTGGAGAGGGTGAAGAGATGACCGCTAAGCTGATTCAGTGTGCTACGTGCATGATGTGGGAGGTCAGGGACACTGATGGTGCCCCCCGGCTGCTACAGCTGTGGAAAGTGTGTCCAGATTCAGCTTCTGAAGGAGCATTTTGTAGCACTGAAGAAAGAACTGGATGACCTCAGGTTTATCCGCGAAAACGAGAGTTTTCTGGACAGGACCTACAGTGAGCTCGTTACACCGAGGATACCGGAAGAGAGAAAGGGGGCGACGATGAGGAAGGAAAGGATGCTTGAAGTACAGGAGACCCCAGGGGATGTACCTCTCGTAAACAGGTTCACCCTCTTGGAAGCTGTCAGGACAGAAGATACTGCCAGTCTGAGAGGCGGACAGGTCTGCGAGCCGAAAATTGGTGCAGAAGCAGAGCCGAGGAGTCAGACATCAGGAAGAGCCGTGGTAGTAGGGGACTCCATAGTAAGAGGTACGGAAAGGGGTTTCTGCGGCAACAGGCGAGATTTAAGGATGGTGTGTTGCCTCCATGGTGCTAGGATCCAGGACATCATGGACTGATTGCAGGGAATCTTCAAGGGTGAAGGTGAACAGCCGGAAGTGGTAGTGCATGTCGGCACAAATGACATCAGGAAGAAGAGGAAGGACATTCTGCAGCGGGACTTCAGATAATTCGGAAGAAGGCCAAAAAGCAGGACTTCCAGGGTGGTTATCTCTGGTTTGCTTCCAGTTCCTTGTGCTGGAGACGGCAGGAACATGGAGATAATGGATCTGAATGTGTGGCTGAGGAACTGGTGCAGGAAGCAAGGATTTACATTCTTGGACCACTGGGTTCTGTTTAGGGGTAGGGATGAATTGTACAAAAGGGACGGGTTGCACCTTAATAGGCGGGGGACCAGCATTCTGGCAGACAGGTTTGCCACTGCAACACAGATGTGTTTAAACTAAGTAGTGGGGGGGTGGGGGGGGGGATGAACTGGAAGTATAAGGATGGAGTTAAAGGGAAAGTGAAAATAAGAAAAGTTAAAAAGGACAACAGGATCAATGGAGTAGAAAGCTCAAGAAGAGATCATATAGTATGGCCAAGTGAAATAGGAATTGATATGAAAGGAGAGGGGAGTAACAAATTAAAAGTATTATACGTGAATGCACGAAGTATAAGGAATAAAGTAGATGAGCTTCAGGCTCAGTTGGAAATTGGCAAGTACGATGTTGTGGGAATAACAGAGACATGGCTTCAAGCGGACAGGGCCTCGGAAATGAATATTCAAGGATATACATCTTATCGAAAGGACAGACTGACTGGCAGAGGGGGTGGGGTGGCTGTGTTGGTGAGGAATGATATTCAGTCCCTTGTGAGGGGGGACATAGAATCAGGGGATGTAGAGTCAGTATGGATAGAACTGAGAAATTCTAGGGGTAGAAAGACCCTAATGGGAGTTATCTGCAGGCCCCCAGACAGCAGTCTGGATGTAGGGTGTAAGCTGAATGAAGAGTTAAAATTGGCATGTCGCAAAGGTAATGATACAGTTGTCATGGGGGATTTCAACATGCAGGTAGACTGGGAGAATCAGGATGGTACTGGACCCCAAGAAAGGGAGTTTGTGGAGTGCCTCTGAGATGGATTCTTGGAACAGCTTGTTCTGGAGCCTGCCAGGGAGAAGACAATTCTAGATTTAGTGTTGTGCAATGAACCAGATTTGATCAGGGACCTCAAGGTAAAGGAACCATTAGGAGGTAGTGACCATAATATGATATGTTTTAACCTACAATTTGAGAAGGAGAAGGGAAAATCGGATGTGTCAGTATTACAGTTGAACAAAGGGAACTATGGAGCTATGAGGGATGAGCTGGTCAAAGTTCAATGGAACAATACCCTAGCAAGGAAGACAGTGGAACAACAGTGGCAGGTATTTCTGGGAATAATGCAGAAGGTGCAGGATCGGTTCATTCCAAAGAGGAAGAAAGATCCTAAGGGGAGTAAGGGGCGGCCGTGGCTGACGAGGGAAGTAAAGGGCAGTATAAACATAAAAGAGAAGTATAACATAGCAAAGAGGAGCGGAAAACCGGAGGACTGGGAAGCTTTTAAAGAGCAACAGAAGGTAACAAAAAAGGCAATACGCCAAGAAAAAATGAGGTACGAAAGTAAACTAGCCAAGAATATAAAGGAGGATAGTAAAAGCTTCTTTAGGTATGTGAATAGCAAAAAAAATAGTTAAGACCAAAACTGGGCCATTGAAGACAGAAACGGGTGAATTTATTATGGGGAACAAGGAAATGGCAGACAAGTTGAACAGGTACTTTGGATCTGTTTTCACTAGGGAAGACACAAACCATCTCCCAGGTGTAATAGTGGCCAAAGGAACTAGGGTAAAGGATGAACTGAAGGAAATTTATATTAGGCAAGAAACGGTGTTGGATAGACTGTTGAGTCTGAAGGCTGAGAAGTCCCCAGGACCTGATGGTCTGCATCCCAGGGTACTTAAAGAGGTGGCTCTAAAAATCGTGGACGCATTGGTAATCATTTTCCAATGTTCTATAGATTCAGGAACAGTTCCTGCTGATTGGAGGGTGGCTAATGTTGTCCCACTTTTCAAGAAAGGAGGGAGAGAGAAAACGGAATTATAGACCATCTGACGTCAGTGGTGGGAAAGATGCTGGAGTCAATTATAAAAGAGGAAATTACGACACATTTGGATAGCAGTAGAAGGATCAGTCCGAGTCAGCATGGATTTATGAAGAGAAAATAATGCTTGACTAATCTTCTGGAGTTTTTTGAGGTTGTAACTATGAAAATGGACAAGGGAGAGCCAGTGGATGTAGTGTACCTGGACTTTCAGAAAGCTTTCGATAAAGTCCCGCATAGGAGATTAGTGGGCAAAATTAGGGCACATGGTATTGGGGGCAGAGTACTGACATGGATTGAAAATTGGCTGGCTGACAGGAAACAAAGAGTAGCGATTAACTGGTCCCTTTCGGAATGGCAGGCTGTGACCAGTGGGGTACCGCAAGGTTCAGTGCTGGGACTGCAGCTGTTTACAATATACATTAATGATTTAGATGAAGGGATTAAAAGTAACATTAGCAAATTTGCCGATGACACAAAGCTGGGTGGCAGTGTGAAATGTCAGGAGGATGTTATGAGAATGCAGGGTGACTTGGACAGGCTAGGTGAGTGGGGGAATGTATGGCAGATGCAGTTTAATGTGGATAAATGTGAGGTTATCCACTTTGGTGGCAAGAACAGGAAGGCAGATTACTATCTAAATGGAGTCAAGTTAGGAAAAGGGGAAGTACAACGAAATCTAGGTGTTCTTGTGCATCAGTCAATGAAGGCAAGCATGCAGGTACAGCAGGCAGTGAAGAAAGCTAATGGCATGCTGGCCTTTATAACAAGAGGAATTGAGTATAGGAGTAAAGAGGTCCTTCTGCAGCTGTACAGGGCCCTGGTGAGACCCCACCTGGAGTATTGTGTGCAGTTTTGGTCTCCAAATTTGAGGAAGGACATTCTTGCTATTGAGGGAGTGCAGCGTAGGTTCACAAGGTTAATTCCCGGAATGGCGGGACTGTCATATGTTAAAAGATTGGAGCGATTGGGCTTGAATACACTGGAATTTAGAAGGATGAGAGGGGATCTGATTGAAACATATAAGATTATTAAGGGAATGGACACACTGGAGGCAGGAAGCATGTTCCCGCTGATGGGTGAGTCCAGAACTAGAGGCCACAGTTTAAGAATAAGGGGTAGGCCATTTAGAACAGCGATGCGGAAAAACTTTTTCACCCAGAGAGTGGTGGATCTGTGGAATGCTCTGCCCCAGAAGGCAGTGGAGGCCAAGTCTCTGGATGCATTCAAGAGAAAGTTAGATAGAGCTCTTATAGATAGCGGGGTCAAGGGATATGGGGAGAGGGCAGGAACGGGGTACTGATTGTGTATGATCAGCCATGATCACAGTGAATGACGGTGCTGGCTAGAAGGGCCGAATCGCCTACTCCTGCACCTACTGTCTATTGTCAGACTGAAGTGATTGTAAAATAGTCACGGTATTGAGCATATAACAGATCTTTGTGATCTTCACTAGTGATTGGCTCAATTCAAGTATGTTTATTTTGGTGAAAATTAACTCTTAACTGTTCAGTATAAGTGTGTACTATTGTTCCTGGCCATCCCAGTACACCAAAATACCATTTTAATCTGTTTTGCTGGTAAATATAAAAATCAACTTTTTAAAAACATTTGCTGACTTTATTGTTCATTCAATGCTGCCTTTAAAACAGGGGTTGCCAACCAGCAGTCCTCGGTTAATAGTAGGGGTCCATGGCATGAAAAAGGTTGGGAACCCCTGCTTTAAAACATAGTGAAGAGTCACCTCTTGAACAGCTACATTCCTTATTATAAAGAGCGCTGCTGGGATGAGAGTTCCAGACTTTAGATTCAATGAATATGAAGGAGCTCCGATATATTTGCACATCGGGATGATGTGTATTTTGGAAAAGAGCAGGAAGATAGTGGTGTTTTCAAACACATGCTACCTTTGTCTTTGGTGGTAGAGCATCTTCAATTCCTCACACAAAATGCTGGTGGAACACAGCAGGCCAGGCAGCATCTATAAGGAGAAGCACTGTCAACGTTTCAGGCCGAGACCCTTCGTCAGGACTAACTGAAAGGAGAGATACTAAGAGATTTGAAAGTAGTGGGGGGAGGGGGAAATGCGAAATGATAGGAGAAGACCAGAGGGGGTGGGATGAAGCTAAGAGCTGGAAAGGTGATTGGCGAAAGTGATACAGAGCTGGAGAAGGGAAAGGATCATGGGACGGGAGGCCTCAGGAGAAAGAAAGGGGGAGTGGGGGAGCACCAGAGGGAGATGGAGAACAGGCAGGGTGATGGGCAGAGAGAGAGAATAAAAAACAAACAACTAAATATGTCAGGGATGGGTTAAGAAGGTAAGGAGGGGTATTAACGGAAGTTAGAGAAGTCAGTGTTCATGCCATCAGGTTGGAGGCTACCCAGCCGGTATATAAGGTGTTGTTCCTCCAACCTGAGTGTGGATTCATCTTGACAGTAGAGGAGGCCATGGATAGACATATCAGAATGGGAATGGGACGTGGAATTAAAATGTGTGGCCACTGGGAGATCCTGCTTTCTCTGGCGGACCAAGCGTAGGTGTTCAGCGAAACGGTCTCCCAGTCTGCGTCGGGTCTCACCAATATATAAAAGGCCACACCGGGAGCACCGGACACAGTATACCACACCAGCCGACTCACAGGTGAAGTGTCGCCTCACCTGGAAGGACGGTCTGGGGCCCTGAATGGTGGTGAGGGAGGAAGTGTAAGGGCAGGTGTAGCACTTGTTTCGCTTACAAGGATAAGTGCCAGGAGGGAGTTCGGTGGGAAGGGATGGGGGGGGACGAGTGGACAAGGGAGTTGCGTAGGGAGCCCTTCCCACCGATCTCCCTCCCCGACACAGACTGGGAGACTGTTTCGCTGAACACCTACGCTCGGTCCGCCAGAGAAAGCAGGATCTCCCAGTGGCCACACATTTTAATTCCACATCCCATTCCCATTCTGATATGTCTATCCATGGCCTCCTCTACTGTCAAGATGAATCCACACTCAGGTTGGAGGAACAACACCTTATATACCGGCTGGGTAGCCTCCAACCTGATGGCATGAACATTGACTTTCCTAGCTTCCGTTAATGCCCCTCCTTACCTTCTTACCCCATCCCTGAGAAATTTAGTTGTTTGTTTTTTTTTCTCTCTCTCTGCCCATCACCCTGCCTGTTCTCCATCTCCCTCTGGTGCTCCCCCCTCCCCCTTTCTTTCTCCCGAGGCCTCCCATCCCATGATCCTTTCCCTTCTCCAGCTCTGTATCACTTTCGCCAATCACCTTTCCAGCTCTTAGCTTCATCCCACCCCCTCCGGTCTTCTCCTATCATTTCGCATTTCCCCCTCCCCCCCACTACTTTCAAATCCCTTATTATCTTTCCTTTCAGTTAGTCCTGACGAAGGGTCTCGGCCCGAAACGTCGACAGTGCTTCTCCTTATAGATGCTGCCTGACCTGCTGTGTTCCACCAGCATTTTGTGTATGTTGTTTGAATTTCCAGCATCTGCAGATTTCCTCGTGTTTGATCTTCAATTGCTGAACAGTTTCAAAAAATAAAATTAATTATTACAGAATAATGGTGAATACGCTACTTCTGACCTAATGATGAAAAGTAGGTAACAACACAGCTGAAGGTGATAAGGTCTAGGAACTCCCCTAAGTAGTCTCTGCAGTAATAACAAGGGTGATGGACCTCTAAAACCATCTTCCTTTGTTCAAGGTTTGAGCTAGCCATTGGAAAGACTTCTCTTTGATATACTTAACTAATGTCCCTTAAAGCCTCATTCAGGTAAATACTACCTTATCTTTAAAGTTCAACTGTTGTCTTTGTACTAAGTGGACTGGAGCAGAATGATCGTTGCAAAATTGAAATTGGGTGTTTCCCACTGAGATCCAACTCAAAATTTCAAGTTTTTATTTTGCATTCTGTTTTCAAATAGAGATTAGTAATAGATGGATAAGAATGGAACCATGTGAAATATGATCCACTCATTTGGATAACTTTATGAATGTTCAAGGTAAATGGTCATGGATTAGCACAGTAAGGAAATAGGCCTTCAGTCCTCCAAATCCACACTAATTATTATGTACCCATCTCACTAATCTCATTTGATTCTCCCCATTTTCCCGTTGACAACCTCTAGTTTCCACAGTGGGCCCAATCAACCTGCTGATCCATCATCTTTGTGATGTGCGAATTAACCCAGGCAGTCGCAGGGAGAATGTACAAACTCCAGACAGACAGCATTGGAGGTTAGGATTGAAGATGACTCACTGGCGCTATGAGGCAGCACTACTAGCTGCACCACTGTGCTTGCTGCCTCAAGCTCATGCTCTCAACCAAAACACCGATTATTGATAGGTTACAAACAGTCCACTTGAGAAACTCAGCAGATGAAGCAATATTTGTCAGGGTTGTGGGGGTGAGTGGGAGATGAATTAGAATATAGTATAACACAGTGCAGGCCCTTGGCCTAAGATATTGTCTTGACCTTTATCAACCTACTCCATTGTCAATGTTTTGAGGTGACAACCTGCATCAGGACTGCTCACCACTCCGTCTCAGGCCACTAACACTCTCCTTACTCTTTGATACCTCCAAGTCTCTTGTGTCAGCCTATTAAAGGAACTTAGAAAGGGATTTGAGGATAAGAGAGTGGCAGTATTTTGCAAGGATGGATTATTACATTTGAAATATTTAAGACTCTCCAGTTTATTTCATCCTTTCTCTTCAGTGATGCTCGGTTACTTAAAAGAAGCTTGGTTTCCTCCATTTCAATTGTATCTATTATGTCTTCTGAAGTGATGATGATAGGTACAAAATATTTGTTAAGTGCCTCAACTGCTTCTTTATTCTGCACTGTATTCTCTCATGTTACCAACCCTGTACACCCACCTTTTCTGGCTTTTTTTGTTGTTGAAGTTTTCTCCAAATAATTTTTGATCACAATTGCTGCTTCTTCAAAATCTTATACTCCTTAGACTTACTACTTTTTTAATACTCTTTTGGCAGCATTATAAGCTTCTTTTAATTAAGTGCCATATTTAATCTGCTTAGTAAGCCATTGTGCATTCAATTTTGTAGAGTTTAAAATTCTTATTCTCCATGCTTTTTGCATCACAATATCTACATTCTCCAACAAATGTGAAAGCCATATAATTTAATGAAAAAAGTTCAAAAAAAACCTCAAGGGGAGAAATGTGTGGAGAAAAATATTCTTATATGATTTCAATGAGTCTATTGCAGTAACTACCTTTTGCTTTTAGGAGATTAAGTCTAACTTCCAAGAAGCAGTTCAATTCACTTTAAAAGGAGCTGAGTGAAACGGTAACTACCAGACAACCCAATAACCTATTTCAGGGGTCCCTTAGTCGCTCTTTGAAGTTCAAGTCCAGTCAAGTCACATTTTATTGTCATTTCGACCATAACTGCTGGTACAGTACACAGTAAAAACGAGGCAATGTTTTTCAGGACCATGGTGCTACATGAAACAATACAAAAACTACACTGAACAATGTGAGAACAAAACAGGAAAAAAAAGCTACTCTAGACTACAGACCCACCCAGGACTGCATAAAGTGCACAAAACAGTGCAGGCATTACAATAAATAATAGACAAGACAATAGGCACAGTAGAGGGCAGTAAGTTGGTGTCAGTCCAGTCTCTAGGTATTGAGTCTGATAGCTTGGGGGAAGAAACTGTTACATAGTCTGATCGTGAGAGCCCGAATGCTTGAGTGCCTTTTCCCAGATGGCAGGAGAGAAAAGAGTTTATACGAGGGGTGCATGGGGTCCTTCATACTGCTGTTTGCCTTGCGGATGCAGCGTGTGGTGTAAATGTCTGTAATGGCGGGAAGAGAGACCCTGATGATCTGCTCAGCTGACCTCACTATCCGCTGCAGGGTCTTGCAATTCGAGATGATGCAATTTCCGTACCAGGCAGTGATGCAGCTGCTAAGGATGCTCTCAATACAACCCCTGTAGAATGTGATGAGGATGGGGGGTGGGAAATGGACTTTCCTCAGCCTTCGCAAAAAGTAGAGATGCTGCTGGGCTTTCTTTGCTATGGAGCTGGTGTTGAGGGACCAAGTGAGATTCTCTGCCAGGTGAACACCAAGAAACTTGGCGCTCTTAACGATCTCTACCGAGGAGCCATTGATGTTCAGTGGAGAGTGGTTGCTCCGTGCCCTCCTGAAGTCAACAACCATCTCTTTTGTTCACATTCAGAGACAGGTTGTTGGCTCTGCACTAATCCATTAGCCGCTGGATCTCCTCTCTATATGCTGACTCATCGTTTTTGTTGAGGAGACCCACCACAGTCGTGTCATTGGCAAACTTGATGATGTGGTTCGAGCTGTGTGTTGCAGCACAGTCATGGGTCAGCAGAGTGAACAGCAGTGGACTGAGCACACAGCCCTGGGGGGGCCCCGTGCTCAGTGTGATGGTGTTGGAGATGCTGCTCCTGATCTGGACTGACTGAGGTCTCCCAGTCAGGAAGTCTGGGATCCAGTTGCAGAGGGAGGTGTTCAGGCCCAAATAGGCTCAGCTTTCCAATCACTTTCTGTTCTGGCATTGCATAAATAAAAATAAATATTATGTATTTATTATGATTTATCATTATGATTACTTCCCTTGTTGTTTACATTGATATATAATTTACTTTCATGACAATTATTTCAAACACTTCAGTAAGTTGAAGATTTATCTCTCTTGCAGATGGAGATGGACAGCAGGAACATCTATTGCCGGTGTGCACAGATGAGAACTGCCATGAAAGTGCCATTTATCGGACTGTGCCAGGTTCTGAACAGGTATGGCCAGCATATTAATGCCTGACATTAATTTTAAAGAGTAGTAGTATATTTTGATATTATAATATTGAAACCCCGCTGGTTTCCTTGGCTGCGCAAGTCTAGAGAATACACTCTCTGGTCCTGCCAAACCTGTGAGATTGAGACTGCTCTTCTACCCCAAACCACGGTTTGTGTAGATGCTCTGTAATTTGCTACACTGCTAAAACTCAGTGCCAAGAAACAACAGAGAGCACACAGCATACGATTAAAGGAATTATATTTGTGAATCTTAACTGAAAGGTTAGTAAAGAAAAGAAAGGAAAAACAAAAAGGTCCCATTATAATTAAACAGTCAAATGTGCACCAGTTGGAGCTCAATTCGCTGATCCTTAGTTGATCCCAGCGCCTGGTTCCATCGAAACACCATCTCCCCACTGGGTCATATCCTATGACTGGTTCTCTCCGGTGTCTTCTCTCTTCATCTCCCACTGAACAGCCCCAACTCTTATTCCAAAGCACCCATTATCTCTAACCATAACTCAAACACTGCGTCTACAGAAAGACCATTACGTTAGCAGTGAAACCTTTCCCAGGGTGTTAGGGTGTTACAATATAAAATAGATTTTTTAAATGTGCTTAGGATTTTCTCATCAATTACCAAATAGATTAAGGTACCAATTACACTAATAACAGAACAAAAAAACAAAATGTTAGAAGAATTGAATGGGTTAAGCAGCATCTTTGGAGGGAAATGATGCCTACTGTTATAATTGGTTAAAATTTAAATACATCTTTATTAAAAATAAGCAGTGTTTAACAAAACTCCTTGTACTACAGTGGAAATCAGAAGGTGGTGGTAGAATCTTATAAACTTCCCAATAGTTATGGGATTTAGAGGTCCAAATTTGTAGAGAGATAGCAGACATATTGAAAGAGATATAAGGTTATGATAGTAGGTGATTTTAACTTTCCACATATAAACTGGGATTGTACAGGGACTTTAGTGAAATGTGTTCAGAAAATTTTCCTTATTCATTATGTAGAGATACCAACTAGAGAGTGCAGTATTGGACTTCTCTTGGGGCAGGTGACAGAAGTGTGTGTAGGGGGAACACTTTGGATCAAGCCATCATAATTCTACTAATTTCAAGATAATTCTGGAGAAGGACAGGACTGGTCAGGTTGAGATTCTAAATTCAAGTAATGCCAATTTTGATGGCATCAGGTATGAATTTGGGATAGGTTTTTTTTTCGGCAAAAAGATACTTGATAAGTGGAGGCTTTCAAAAGTGAAACATTGAGAGTGCAGCATCTGTATGCTGCTGTTAGAATAAAAGGCAAGGCTAGAAGCTTTAGGGAGCCTTCGTCATGAGGGATATTAATGCCCTGGTAACAAAATAGAAGGTGGCACATACAGACAGTTACGTTCAAATAAGATGCTGAGTATAAGAAATGCAAGAGAACACTTAAGAGAAACCAGGAGGGTTAAAAGAGGACATGAGGCTGCTCTTGCAGACAAACTGAAAGAGGATCCTAAGGATTTCTATAGCTGTATAAGGGATAGCAAGGAACAAAACTGGTCTTTGTGAAGATCAGCATGGTCATCTATGCATGTAGCTGAAAGAGGAGGGAGATCTTAAATGAATTTTTTACATTGTCTTTACTCTGGAGACAGACACAGAGACTATAAAACTGAGGGAAAAGAGTAGTAAAGTCACTTAGATTCTGCGCTTTGCAGACCTCTAAATGACCTTTGCAGTCTTCCAGAGATTCCTGTACTCATTTTTAACAGGATATGTCTAATTTAAAAGCCATGTTCTGCTATATTCCCTTATGTAGCAGATGCACTCCAAAGGTAATGACTACAAGAAGAAAGATAATTTAATAACATTCCAGTTCTTTGTTCTCTTGTAATATGGCAGATGCAACACTGATGGCCAAGACTACAAGAAATTGTTGAACTGAAGGCACAGCATTGCTACCTCAATCAGAAGCAAGTTTATTTACACTGTCATATATGACATGAAATTTGTTGTACACTGAATACAAAAACATAAGACTACTACATATTACAAAATAAATAGTGCAAAAGGATTAATGAGTAACACACATTGCTGGAGGAACAAAGCAAGTCAGGCAGCATCTATGGAGGGAATAATGAAGTAGTATTCATGGATTCATAGACCATTCAGAAATCTGATGATAAAGGGTGAAAAGTTGTTCCTGAATCATTGAGTGTGTATCTTCAAGTTCTTTGAACTCCTCCCTGATGTTAATAAGAAGAGTTCATGTCTCAGATGGTGAAGGTCCTTAATGATAGATACTGCTTTCTTGAGGCACTGCCTCTTGAATGTATCCTCCATTGTGGGGAGAGTTGCGCTCATGATGGAGCTGTCTGAGCCTACATTCCTCTGCAGCCTCTTGTGATCCTGGGCATTGGAGGACTTGTTTCAAGCTGTCATGCAGCCGGTTAGAATGTTCTCTATCTATAGAAATTTGTAAGAGTCTTTGGTGCTATACCAAATATGTTCAAAATCCTAACACAGTACAGTCAATGGCATGATTTCCATGTGATTGCATCAATGAGCCTAGGACAGATCCTCAGAAATGTTGACACCCAGGAATTTAAAGCTGCTCAACCTTTCCATCACTGACCCTTCAATGAGGCCAGATCCTTGCTCAGACAAGGGTTAATTCTAGCCATAACCAACTTATTGAAGTATTTGATTACAGTAGATGTGCGTGCTGCTGGTCAGTAGTCGTTGTGGCAGCTTGCACTACTCTTCTTAGTCACCAGAATGATTGTTGCCATTTGAAGCAGGAGAGAATCTCAGATCACAACATGGTTGAAGATGCCCTTGAACACTCCGGCCTTTTGGTTGGCACAGGTTTTCAGTACACTGCCAAATACACTAATGTCGTGACCTGACACCTTGCACAAGTCCACCCTCTTGGGCATCAGCCTCAGAGATAGAGATCACACAGTCACTCGTATTTTGCATGCGTGTAGTGTTATTTTCTCTTTCAAAGCTTGTATAAAAGGCATTGATTTATTGGGGAGTTAAGCATAACTGCTGCTTATGCTGTTTGGTTTCACCTTATAGGAAGTAATGGCATGCAAAGCCTTGTATAGCCAATTGTCTCTATAATTTCATATGAAATTGCCTTTTCATTCTCAAGATGTCCTTCCATAAGTTGTACCTGGACCTCCTGTAGGGTTCTGGATCGTCAGAATTGATCACTACAGATCTATCCCTCAGCAAGCTGCAAATCTCCTAGTTCATCCAGGGCTTTTGGTCTGGGAAAACTGGTATGACCTCAAAAGTGCATACTTAACTAAGCAGGTCTTGTAGAAATCATTGTTGGCTGCTGCATATGCTTTCAGATCCAAAGATTAATCACTGACATGATCCTGTCCACCAATTCAATGCAGTCCTATGACCGTACCTTTACAGTCCTCACTACTGGTGCTACGGTCCTTGGTCTTTACCTATCTGCCTGGAGTAGAAGTACACCCAAGTGATTGGACTTGCCAAGGTGCAGACATGGGAAGGTACAGTAAGGGTACTTGATGGAGGTGTATCAGTGATAGAGTCTCTTGGCTCCTTGATTCATGTTGGTGTTACTTCATCAGGGACTTCAAGCCGTGCTGGTTGAAGTCACCTGCAATGATTTCAAAGGCATCGGATTGCACTATCTCATAGCTGTTGATCACGGTGCTCAGCTCCTCCAGTTCCATCCTGACACTTGTCAGGGGTGGAATGTACACCATATCTAGGATGATAGCAGAAGAACTCCCTTGGAAGATAGAACGTACAACACTTGATCACCAGATGTTCCAGGTCAGAGATCAGGACTGAGACAGACTGCTACTTCTGAGAACCACTATGAGTTAATCATGAAGCAAACGGAACCAGCTCTGCTTTTATCTGATGTCACCATCCAGTCCATATGGTGGATTGAGCAGCCCTCATAATGGAGTGTTCTGTCTGGATTGCTAGGAGTGACATATGTCTCCATAAAGTAGAGTACACACAGTCACTGATGTTCCTCTGGTACTGCAACTTTGCCCTGAGGTCTTCAGTTTTATTGTACAGAGTCTACATATGAGCCAGGAAAATAGTGGGGAGGGGGGAAGGAGGTGGGCCCTTGTGTTTCAGTTTTACCTGCAGCATGTTTTTCCCCAGCAGCCATGTTTTCTGCACTAGCTCCTAGGTGTTCTGGTGTCCCTAATCTGTCAGTTCTGAAGATTGTTCTTTTCAATGACTGGAAATGATGTACTTACTGTGGTGTTGACAGCTGCAGATTTCAGCTGTAGTATTTTTAAACAGGTATGATTGATGAATCCCTTGGCAGCTGCATATAAAAAATTTCCTCTCTCCAATTTTTTTCTATATTACATTGTCTTCATTTGTTCTTTCTCAAGTACTATTACTCAGGAGATGAAAAGAATGCTCCTACTTCTTACCCAGATTTA
This sequence comes from Hemitrygon akajei, assembly GCF_048418815.1. Taxonomy (NCBI): domain Eukaryota; kingdom Metazoa; phylum Chordata; class Chondrichthyes; order Myliobatiformes; family Dasyatidae; genus Hemitrygon; species Hemitrygon akajei. Next base: position 49,042,088 of record NC_133140.1, read on the forward strand.
AGCAGTTATGAAACAACCTGTTGTCAGCGGTATCTGGTGAATTAAAACATGTTCGATTGCATGTAATCCTGGGTAGCAAAGCCTGGTTTATTAAATTGTAACAATTTTTTTCTGCATCTGTCATTAGAATGCTGAGTATAATTTCCATAAAACCGTATATCAGTTTAAGGTCCATTCCTTATCAATGTGGTATGGAGTTTGGCTTGTTTTTAATGCTTTTTGACGATGTGTTCCAGTTCAAATCTGTTTTCGTAAGCACGAATACACAAGATATAATTAGCTTTTTGCAGCAATATTATAAACAAAACAAACATGAACAAAAGTTAACATGAACTTAAATTAGCTTAATGAAATTGGTTTCTCAATATGGACCTGTATGTTCAAGATCATCTTCAAAGTTAAGGGAAACATTATAACACCAACTTGGTAAATTTAACAAGTATTAGAATTCTAAAGCTAAGAAGTGTTTTGTAGACTGACCTATAAATATTGTGCAATGGTTTGGATTCCACCAGCAGCAGGGTAACTATGGTACTTACTGCTATCCTCACTGAAAAAGGTAAACACAACATACCTGCTGAGTTCCTCCAGCGTGTTGTACATCTCACTGAAAGGGCTTGCCACAAAGATCGGGCAGACACTGATGCATGAACTTCCAGTGTTGATTATTGACAGGCATCTACTCATTTGGATCTCTGGCATCCGGCAGCTGTTGATATCATGAACATGACAATCAATTCTGTGAAGGAACTGCCACAGGCAATTAAGAGCTTAAAGCATTTTTGATCTAATATTATAAAATATTTTACAGATCAGTAAAAAAAATTGGAAGAACTGATTGAGATAGGAAATGAAATATAAATTCTTTGCAAAGTTATTTTATTTTAAAATCTACTATAATTGAAATGTTTATGTGAACAAATTATAATTATGTAAAATAGTTCGTATTAAAAGATTACTCTAGGGACCCAAGGAATCTATTAAGAACAAAAAATGTGTTTGTATACCATTAAAATCTCATTCAGAGCTCATGCAACAAAGCACACTATTTTCAGCATATTTTCCTTTGTAAATACCTTAAGCTCATTTCAAGTTAAGTTGATTTCTCTTGGCACTGTTGAAGGCAGCAAACTATGTAGCATGTGAAGGTAGCTTGATATTATGTTCCTGATATCCTTGTAGTTGGAGGAAATCAAAATCATCATGGTAAATAATACAGCTATAAAATACAGGACCAGGATTTTGTATTGGCTTTTTTTTTGCTGTTACATGAAGCCCACAGAATCTGTTCAAGTGGGAAAATGCTGATAGATGAAAGACCATTTCAAGTTCACAGGCAGCTGCAGATGGATAAACTTTGGCATAGCTGGCTTGTCTAAGGGTAATTGGTGCACCTTTAGACCCAAACCTTGGCATAGCTGACTTATCTAAGGCTAATTGGCTCACATTTGAACTTAGGTGACATGATAACAAGGAAGAAACATGGTGCTGGTGTCCAGAAAACAAGGAGGGCATGGATTCAGCAGCAGAACAGGAACAGATCATGCAGCTGATCAGCACACAATGGTGATAAATAATGGCTTGCTTGGATTTTACAGCTGGAAGATGAACCAGGCTAAAAAGTCAGATTTTAAAACAATACATCTGGCCCAGAATGACTACCAGTCTATGCGTAGAGCAATTTACAGGAGATCAGTGCTGAGCCTGTAAGTATGTTAGGGCATTTAGAGGTCAGGGAGGAGGAAGTGTTGGGTCTCCTAATGAGAATTATGGTGGATAAGTCCCTAGGGTTTGATGGGATTTACTACAGATTATTGAAGAAGGCAAGGGACGAGATTGCTGGGGCCTTTACCAGTATCTACGTGTCCTCTCTAGGCACAGACAAGGTCCTGGAAGAATGGCGAGTGGCTGATTTGTACCTCTGTTTAAGAAAATCCTGGGAACTATAGACCAGAGAGTCTCTCAAGTCAGTTGTAGGGAAATTACTGGAAAAAATTCTTAGGGAGAGGATATATGACCTAATTAGGGGGAGCCAGCATGGCTTTGTGTGGGGCAGGTTGTGTCTTACCAACTTGACTGAGTTTTTTGACAAAGTGACGAGAGATTGATGAAGGTAGGACAGTGGATATTGTCTATATGGATTTTAGTAAGGTGTTTGACAAAATCCCTCATGGGAGGCTAATCCAGCAAGGGGTACACAGCGAATTGGCTGTTTGATGTCAGAACTGGCGCCCATAGAAGACAAATGGTAGTGGTTGAAGGACTTAGTTGAGCTGGAGGTCTGTAATTAGTGGTGTTCCACAGGCCTCCTCTACTGTCAATGTCAATCCATGGTCTCCTGTACTGTCGAGATGAAGCCACACTCAGGTTGAAGGAACAACACTTTATATTCCGTCTGGGTAGCCTCCAACCTGATGGCATGAACATTGATTTTTGTAACTTCCATTAATGCCCCTCCTCCCCTTCTTACCCCATTCCTATTTATTTATTTATGTTTTTTTTTCTTTTGTTCTCTCTCTTTCCCTTTCCCTCGCCTGTTCTCCATCTTCCACCGGTGCTCCCCTCCCCCTTTCTTTCTTCCAAGGCCTTCCGTCCTATAATACTCCCCCTTCTCTAGCCTTGTATCCCTTTTGCCAATCAACTTCCCAGCTCTTAGCTTCATCCCTCCCCCTCCTGTCTTCTCCTTTCATTTCGGGTCTCCCCCTCCCCCTCCCACTTTCAAATCTCTTACTGTCTCTTTTTTCCATCAGTCCTGACGAAGGGTCTCGACCCAAAACATCGACTGTACTTCTTCCTATAGATGCTGCCTGGCCTGTTGTGTTCCACCAGCATTTTGAGTGTGTTGCTTGAATTTCCAGCATCTGCAGATTTCCTCATGTTCCACAGGGATCTGTGCTGGTACCTCTGCTGTTTGTGATGTATGTAAGTTACTTGGATGAAAATATAAGTGGGTAAGTTTGCAGATAATACAAAGATTGGTGGAGTTGCGGATATTGTAGAAGACTGACAAAGAATACAGTGCACTATAAATCAGTTGCAAATATGGACAGAGAAATGACAGATGGAGTTTAACCCAGATAAATGTTGCACCTTGGTAGGACAAATGCAAGTGGACAGTACATTGCTAAGGGCAAGATCCTTAACAGTGTTGCTGAGCAGAGAGATCTTGGGATCCAAGTTCATAGCTCCATGAAAGTAGCTTATACAGGTCAATAAGGTGCTTAAGAAGGCTTATGGAATGCTTGCTTTTATTAGTCGAGGCAATGAGTTCAAAGATCAGGAGGTTATGTTGCAACTTTATAAAACTCTAGTTAGGTCATGTCTGGAGTATTGCATACAGTTCTAGTTGCCCCACTACAGGAAGGATGTTGGTTGAGGCTTTGGAGAGGGTGCAGTAGAGGTTTATTAGGATGCTGCCTGATTTAGAGAGCATGAGAGGCTGGATAGATTTGGATTGTTTTCTTCGGAGTGACTGAGAGGAGATCTGATAGATGTTTATAAGATTCTGTGATGCATAGATAGATGAGGCAGGGAGTATCTTTTTCCCAGGGTAGAAATGTCTAATACCAGAGGGCATGCAGTGAAGGTGAGTGGGGTTAGGTTCAAAAGGACGTGGGGGTAAGTATTTTTTTACACAGAGAGTGGTGGATGCCTGGAATGCACTGCCTGGTATGGTGGTAGAGACAAATACATTAGAGGCTTTTAAGTGACGTTTAGATAGAGGAAAAGGGACATTGTGTAGGTAGGAGGGATTAGTTTTTGAAGATTTTTTGATTTACTTTTTAACTGGTTCAGCACATTGTGGGCCAAAGGATCCGTTCCTGTGTTCCTCTTCTATTGGCTATGTTTTAAGTGATATGCCACAGTGGTAATAATAATTCTAAAAATAATAGTTATGGTTCACAAAGAATCTAATAAGAAAAAATTATGCCTTTGTATGCTCTTAACATCTCATTCAAAAGAATAATCATTCATATTGTGATAAATTACTACAAAGCATAAAAATTGTTGTAGACTTATCCCACTGAAGCACTAACAGCACTAGGGCTTTTGCTTTAAATTTCATGCTTGCAGAAATCCAAAAACTATTCTTCTTTACATGGTACAAGGATGGTGATTGCCGATCATTTTACCATCATCATTACTGCAAAAATATAGGCCAATATCTTGTTATGAACTATTTCATCTGTTCTTATCTACTTTAGAGAGAAACCCTGAACCGAAGGACACTATCAGAAGAAAATAGGTGAAAAGTACTATCACTAAATAATTTAATTTGATTATCACTAATCTATAGCAAGTTACTTTCAATTAGGCATGTGATGGAATCTACTTCTAGAGTTTCTGGGGTGGATTGATTTGCACTATGAGTAGATTTGCAATTCACGAGGAATTTCTGTTCCCTGATTATTGATTTACATTATTTTTGACTTTCTGTCTATTACAACTTGTTTGTGATTGTTTCTCGAATCTTTACCAGACATTACAACCTAATTTATTGCCTTCAGTTTGAAAGTCCATGTTGCAATATAAAATGTGTTGCAGATTCAGTCTATCAGATCAAAACATAAAATGTTGGAAATACTCGGAATGTCAGGCAGGATCTGTGAAAAGATAAAGAACCTTTCAAGGGATGACCTTTTGTCAATAGAAGGAAAAGCTAGAAATGAAGCAAGTTTAAAATAGTCAAGAGAACACAAATGAGGATCTATGGTTAGATAAGTAGATAACTGATTAGTCACACATACCCTAGTGTTTGGTATTCTTTGAATTATCTAGGTAAAGCAGCCCACAGTTACACAGTATTGATACCTAGTTACCTTGCAGGATTTCATTGCACATTTTTATTCATATGATTTAGAGAAAATAATTTATTTTGTTGCCAAGTGTTGCTACCTTCAACTGAGATAATCTTTATTCAAACCTGATTAAATACAAGAAAGTACTTGAGAGAAATTTAAAATAGTAATATATCATTCTTCTAACTATACAGTTAGCAGAGCATTGTGTCATTATTTTGTCATTGTGTAATAGAAAAGTAAAATGAAAACAAAAATGTCGGAAATACTCAGCCAGCAGTGGAAGAAACAGTTGATGTTTTGGTTTAAAAACTCTTCAGCAGTACTTGAAGGAAAACAAAAGAAGTTACCTTTGCTACAGAGAAGTTGGGGGAGGGACATTGTCTGATAGGGTGAAGCCAAGTTTACCTTTGGGAGTAAGCTGTTTAACAAAGTTATCTGTCCATTGAGTAAATGAGAGCAGCTGGAGAGTGAAAACATAGGCAAAAAAAGCATTGATATAACAGTGTAGGAGCTGCAAAATCATGCCCAGCTGATGAAAAAACGGAAACAAGCTAAACAAGCTGAGCGGCAGATGGTCATCTGATATAGTCAGAGAAATCAAGTTAACTGAAGTTGTAAAATATTATTAATATTGAAGTCTAGAAGGTTACAAATTGCCAGACAGAAGATTAGATGGTATTCCTCAGTCTTCTGTTGATCATCATTGTAGCAATGTAGGAAGCCACAGAACAAACAGGTCTGAGTGGGATGTAGAACTAGTGGCTGGCAAAAGGAATCACAAATTCACCCCTATTGACGGACAGCAGTCAACCAACCTGAGATTGATGTCTCCATTGTCAGAGATCACTTGGTGAACAGCAAAGTTAATACGCTACGTTGGAAGTGAACTCCTAGGATTGTGTGAAGGGAAGAATGAACCATGGAGTGTCGTAAGAAGGAAGCTGGCTTTAGGGTATGGAAGAATTGACCAGGAGTTGTGCAGAGGAGTAGGGAAGATGAACCTGCTCATGGTATTTCTTCAAAGGAGGCAGAAATTGCACAGAAAGGTCTGTTGAATGCCAAGGCTTTTGGGTTGGAAGGTGAGGACCAGGATAACCCTATCTTTGTTCTACCCTGGAGGAAATCAGATGAGAATCCTTCTGCAATGGAAATGGATGAGATGTGTACAAAGGCTTTATTAACAATGGTAAAGGGGAAGTTCTGGTTCAGGAAGAAAGAGATGTCTCGGAAGCATCTAATCATCAGTCTCATCATCAAAGATTTAAAGTACATTTATTACCAACGTATGTATGCAGTGTACAACCCTGAGATTCATCTTCCACAGACAGCTACGAAACAAAGAAAACCAAGGAACCCACTCAAAGAAAAACATCAAACCCCCAACACACGTAAAAAGAAGAAATCATGCATACAGCAAAAAACACAGAATATAAAAACAACAAACCATAAAGTCAGCGAAAGACTTCAAGTTTATTCAACCAGCTCAGTTCAGTCCAACCCAGTGCTGTATCTTCAGTATCTGCGAACCACAGAACCAGTCCACCCTGATCAAAATCCCACCAAATACTAAAACACTTGAATACTACAGCACAGTACAGGCCCTTCAGCCCTCGCTGTTGTGCCAACCCCTATATTCCTTAAAAAAGTACTAAACCCACACTACCCCGTAACCCACTATTTTTCTTTCATCCATGTGCCTGTCCAGGAGGCTCTTAAATACCCCTAATGTTTTGGCCTCCACCACCATCCCTAGCAAGTCATTCCAGGCACTCACAACCTTCTGTGTAAAAAAAGCTTACCCCTGATGTCTCCCCTAAACTTCTCTCCCTTAACTTTGTACATATGCCCTCTGGTGTTTGCTATTCGTGCCCTGGGAAACAGGTGCTGGCTATCCACCCTATCTATGCCTCTCATAATCTTGTAGACCTCTATCAAGTCCCCTCTCCCCTTTTCCAATCCAGGCAACATCCTGGTAAATCTCCTCTGCGCTCTCTCCATAGCTTCCACATCTTTCCTATAATGAGGTGACCAGAACTGAACATAATACTGTAAGTGTGGTCTCACCAGGAATTTGTAGAGTTGCAACATGACCTCTCTATTTTTGAACTCAATCCCCCTACTAATGAAGCCTTTCATCCCTTGGGCCTTCTTAACTATCCTAACAACCTGTGCAGGGACCTTGAGGGATATATGGATTTCAACCCCCCAAGGTCCCTCTGTTCATCCACACTCTTAAGTAACCGACCATTAACCCTGTACTCAGCCTTCTGGTTTGTCCTTCTAAAATGCATCACTTCACACTTATCCAAATTGAACTCCATCTACCACTTTTCTGCCCAACTCTGCATTCTGTCTATATCCTCTTGTAACCTTCAACAACCTACAGCTCCATCCACAACTCCTCCAATCTTTATATCAACTGCAAACTTACTCACCCATCCTTCTGCCTCTTCTTTTCTTTTTCAATCTTTTTAATATTATTATTATTAATATCAACATAATAAGATTAATACATAGATAGTGGGATTACAAACTTACAAATTTAAACAACATGAAAGGATACACAAGCAATAGTTACAATATAATTAAGTCTTCCCAAATCATGAAAGATACAAATAACATATAAACAAAGCAAAACTAGGTTATATCATAATATATATTAAAAAAAAACAGAAAAGAGAAAAAGAAAAAAAAATTATGCTAGAAAAACTAATCTAACAACCTAATAATTAATAAAGAGAAAAAAAGAAGGAAAAAAAGAGAGAAAAAAATAATAATGAAAAATGGGCTGTTTATAATATCTATATAAAAAAATACAAAATCATCAGTGTTGCCAACTCCAATCCTCTCAACATATGTATAATTAAAACTGGAAAAACGAATAGGTTTGGAACAGGGTCACATTACATCATATGAAAATATTGAATAAATGGTCTCCATGTCTTTTCAAATTTAATAGAAGGGTCAAATACAACACTTCTAATTTTCTCCAAATTTAGACATAACATAGATTGAGAAAGCCAATGAAATACGGTAGGGGGATTAATTTCTTTCCAATTCAACAAAATAGATCTTAATAGCCATTAATGTAAGAAATGCAATCATTCGACAAGCAGAAGAAGATAAATGGATTGAGTCCATCATTGGTAAACCAAAAATTGCAGTAATAGGATGAGGTTGTAAATCAATGTTCAATACCATGGAAATAATATCAAAAATGTCTTTACAATATTTTTTCAAAAGCGGACATGACCAAAACATATGAGTTAAAGATGCTATCTCAGAATGACATCTGTCACAAATAGGATTTATATAGGAATAAAAACGAGCCAATTTATCCTTGGACATATGAGCCCTGTGCACAACTTTAAACTGTATTAATGAATGTTTAGCACATATAGATGATAAATTGACTAATTGAAGAATTTTATCCCAATTCTCAGTAGGGATAGTAAGGTTAAGTTCTCTTTCCCAATCATTTTTAATCTTATAGAAGGGCTCTGAACGTATTTTCATAATTATATTGTAGAGTTTTGATATTACACCTTTCTGAGAAGGATTTAGTTCTAACAAATTCTCCAAAATACCCGAAGACTCAAGATTTGGAAAGGTAGGAAGTACAGTATTTAAGAAATTCCTAATCTGTAAATATCTAGAAAAATGAAATCTAGGCAAATTATATTTATTAGATAATTGTTCAAAAGACATAAAACAATTATCCAAAAATAAATTGGAAAATCATAGTAATCCTTTAGTCTTCCAAGCTGAATAAGCTTGGTCTATAATAGAAGGATAAAAAAAGAAATTGGATACAATAGGAATAGTTAAAACAAACTGATTCAACCCAAAAAATTTCTGAAATTGAAACCATATACGTAAAGTATGTTTAACTATCGGATTGTCAATTCGTTTCTGCAATTTAGAAAGAGTAAAGGGAAGGGAAGACCCTAAAATAGAACCCAATGAAAATCCTTGTACAGATTTAGTTTCCAGGTTCACCCAATGAGGGCTAAAAGATAAATCCCAATCTTTTAACCAACATATCAAATATTGGATATTAACTGCCCAATAATAAAATCAAAAATTAGGCAATGCCAATCCACCTTCCTTCCTTGCCTTCTGTAAATATTTTTTACCTAATCTAGGATTTTTATTTTGCCATATATATGAGGAAATTTCTGAATCAACATTAGCAAAAAAAGATTTCCGAATAAAAATTGGTACCGCTTGAAATATATATAAGAACTTGGGTAAAATAATCATCTTAATAGCATTAATCCGACCTATCAGAGATAAAGATAATGGTGACCATTTAGTGAACAAACATTTAATCTGATCAATTAAGGGTAAAAAATTAACCTGAAATAACTCCTTATAATTTTTTGTAATTTTAATCCCTAAGTATATAAAAGAGTCATTAACTTCCGCCTCTTCATCCAGGTCATTTATAAAAATCACAAAGAGCAGGGGTCCCAGGACAGATCCTTGAGGCACTCCACTAGTCACTGACCTCCTGGCAGAATACTTTCCTTCCATTACAACCCTCTGCTTTCTTCTTCTAAGCCAATTTCTTTATCCAAGCAGCCAAGATTCCACTGTTCCCATGCCTCAAGACTTTCTGGATGAGTCTGTTGTGGGAGACCTTGTCAAATGTCTTGCTAAAATCCATGTAGACCACATCTACCACCCTACCCTCATCAATTTCTTTTGTTACCTCTTCAAAAAACTCAATTAGGCTCGTGAGGCATGGCCTTCCCTTCACAAAGCTATGTTGACTACCCTTGAGTAGACTGTACTTCTCCAAATGCTCGTAAATCCTATCCTTAAGAATCTTTTCCAATAGTTTGCAGACCACAGACATAAGACTCACCGGTCTATAGTTCCTAGGATTCTCCCTATTACCTTTTTTTAAACAAGGGAACTACATTTGCCATTCTCCAATGACTCAAAGATCATAGCTACTGCTCCAGCGATCTCTTCTCTCACTTCCCACAGCAGCCTGGGGTATATCACATCCGGCCCTGGGGACTTACCAACCTTGATGTTTTTAAGAAGATCCAACACTTCTTCCTTAATCTCCACATTGTCCAGGACGCAAGTCTGTTCTATTTCAATGTCACCCTGATCAAGGTCCTTTTCACTTGTGAATACCCTTCTGTTCTTCACATACGCATAGAACGCCTTGGGGTTCTGCTTAATCCTACATGCCAAGGCTATCTCATGCCCCCTTCGGGCTCTCCTCAGTCCTTTCTTAAGCTCCTTCCTGGCTACCCTATATTTCTCATGAACCTCTCCTGCTTCTTATATCTAACATATGCTTCCTTCTTCCTCTTGACGAATTGCCTCACATGTTTCATCAGCCACGGTTCCCTTTTCCTACCATTTTTTTCAGTGGGACAGACCTATCCTGAATCCAGCACAAGTGGTCCCTAAACTTCCTCCACATTACTTCTGTGCTTTCACCTTTGAACATCTGTTTCCAATTTACTCTCGCTAGTTCCTGCCTCATCCCTTCATGGTTAGCCCTTCCCCAGTTAAACACTTTCACATTTTGTCTGTTTTTATCCTTTTCCATAGCAATGCTGAAGCTAAGGGAGTTGTGGTCACTCTCACCAAAATGCTCCCCCACCAAGAGGTCTGTCACCTGACCAGGTTCATTACCCAGAACTAGATCCAGTATGGCCTCTCCTCTTGTCGACCAGTCCACATACTATGTCAGGAATCCTTCTGGAACACATCTGACATATTCAGCCCCATCTATCCCCCTTGAAGTCAGGAGGTGCCAGTCAATATGAGGGAAGTTGAAATCACCCATAACTACAACCTTGTATTTCTTGCACCATTCTAAAATTTGCCTGCTTATCTGCTCCTCAGTGTCCCGAGAGCTAATTGGGGGCCTATAGACTACTCTCAGCACAGTGATTAATCCCTTCCTATTTCTGACTTCCACCCACACCAACTCAGTGGACACTCCCTGTGCAGCATCCTCCCTTTCTGTAGTCGTAATACTATCCCTGACCAGTAATGCTTCTACCTCCCACCCTATTCCTTTTAAAACACCTAAACCCCAGTACCTGCATCAGCCAATCCTGCCCTTCCTCCAGCCAAGTTTTAGTAATGGCTACATCGTAGTTCCATGTACTGATACATGCTCTAAGTTCATCCCCTTTATTCCTAATACTCCTAGCATTGAAATAGACACATTTCAACCCCTCTAATTGACTACATTTATGTTTTGGCCCCTGCCTGTCCTTCCTCACCAACTCAAAACACACAGCATCATGCCCTTGTCCTTCTACCCTAATCTCTGCACTCACATTCTGATTCCCACCTCCCACCAAACTAGTTTAAACCCTCCCCAACAGCTCTAGCAAACCTGCCCGCCAGGATATTGGTCCCTTTCCAGTTCAGGTGCAGCCTGTCCTTTTTGTACAGGTCAGACCTTACCCAGAAGAGATCCCAATGATCCAGAAATCTGAACCCTTGCCCCCTGCACCAACTCTTCAGCCACGCATTCATCTGCCATAACTTCCTGTTCCTACTCTCACTGTCTCGTGGCACAGGCAGCAATCCCGAGATTACCACCCTTGAGGTCCTGCTTTTTAACTTCTTTCCTAACTCCCTATATTCCTTCTTCAGGACCTCATCCCTACTCCTGTCTAGGTCATTGGTCCCCATGTTGACCACGACATCTGGCTGCTCACCTCTCCTGAGAATACCGAGAACTTGATCCGAGATATCACGGACCCTGGCATCAGGGGGGGGGTAACAGATCATCTGGGATGTCCAGACCTCTGGACTGCCCTATCTACTGCCTCCATTACCAACTCCTAAGTTAATGAAAGAAACTTACCCAGCCTTACCTCACTGGGAGCAAGCTTGTCCTCCACCGCTTCTCGCCGAAACCGCTCAAGCCAAAGCCTGAAAGCTCCACTCCTTCACTGGCCCACTCTGTTTCAGCTACCCCTCTTTTTATTTGTTGAGCTTTTCAATTTTCGATGACCCAATCTTTCTGCTTTCTGCTGAGTCAGAAATGGCAACAAAAAAAGATTCAACTAGGAACACAACATAACATACACTATTGAGTCCAGTTCACAAATCGTGTCTATTAAACTTTGCCCAAGACTCAGGACCCAGGACCCCGACAGCATCAATTGAGCAAGAGGGAGAGAGAGAGAGAGGGGGGGGGGGGACATTCGTACACCAGCTCCTTCCTCTGGAAACAGGGAGACAGAGACTAGTCATCTGCAGGTAGTTGGCACTGAACGCCTGCCTGCCTTCCACTCTCGTCCTTGTTGATTTCAGTCTTCCTCAACACTTCAATCGGCAAGAAATGTAGTCAATCATGGGCTTGCGCCCTGTCTCCAAGCCATACATTTAACTTGAAACCTCATCGAACTCCCTCAGAATCAGCAAAGCACCAGATCGCTCAATCGACCTGAAAGTACACCAACAAAATGTAGATCACAGGATGCAACAGTAGTAGAACCACATTTGAAAGAAAAAGAAGTTGTTTCGTGAACCACCTGGAAGATGTGGCCCTTGGTTGCATTGTTCGCTGGTGTCATCATCTTCAATGGATCAAGTACTACAGTGACGGGAGCTGCGAGAATGGAATAGAGCCCTTACAGGAGGCATAGTGGGATAAAGTTATGTAGTCAACATGGTGATCGGAGTTAGAGGACATGTAGAGAGGGTTTATGGATTCATTCTTATTGATGCATTATTTGTGAGAAAGGGGAACAAGAAATGATATGAAGAGTTAATTTATATTTGGTCTTGGTAGACTTTTCCTAAAAATATATATATTCTTAATTTTAACAGTGGATACCTATTTTGTCAAATCTGAAGAATGGGGATACCCTTTGGGGATTTGCCTCACAAGACCCATTTCCAGTCTCAATTCATTTAGGGGACTATAATATGGATGGATTTCCTGATGCATTGGCCATACTGAAGAATACTTCAGGCAGGTAGGCTGATATATTTTTTCTTCTTCTTTTGAATAACCTTTCTAAGGGTGGTTAAGTGCTCTCTGAATTACTAGGTTTATTAAAAAATGCAATGCATGTCCAAAAATGCAAATCTTAAAATATGCATATTTCAAAACATCAATGTGCAGCAGAAAGGTTGCTCTTAATAAATGTAGGAGGGAATTGCTTCCAAGTGACTTGATAATTTTAACTCATTTTTAATATATGGCATTTCTGGGGATTGCATGTTTTTCTTTCTGCAATCATGTTTTTCTTTCTCTGCAAACAGAAAAACCCTACAACCTCAAGTGTGGCTTAGAAATTGCAATCATACATCAGTGAAAGCAGACTTGTCCTGACTTATTACTGTTCTACCTCATATTTCCTTTGCTTGCATGAAAAGAGGTTTGGGAGTTCAGAAGAATACAAATGTTCAATTTCTCATTTAAAATTTTAAGAGCTGCACTCTAATGCTTCAGAACATATAGTATATTTATTTTGAGAATTGTCCCGTGGTATGTTTGATTAATGGTGCTTTCCAGTTGTTTTGATTTGTCTTCTGAGGTTGGGTATCTGATGTTATTGCATTCTTTCGTCGAAAGGCAAAATCATCCTAAATCTCCCTTGATCTAAGTATCTGTTGGACCAAATCTGAATCTGAATCTGAAATCAGTGGTCAACCTGGCTGTCACATATAGATAAGAATGAAAAATGCTGCGTTTCCTTCTCTGAAGTGAACAAGATAATCTTGACTAATAGCCCTATAGTTTTATGGCCATCATTGCTGATATCCAAGTTTCATAATATCAATTGAATATAAATTCCCCAGCTACAATATGAATTAAGGTTCTGAACACATTAATCCAGGATGTCCAGGTGACCCAGCTGCTATACAGACTAGGTAAAAGTTTCACTCAGTATTGACTTAATTCATTAACCAAATCCACAAATTCTTAATATTATCATGAAATGGTACTATTTCGCAAGTATGCAAAGGGCCCGTGTATTCCACATATTCTAAATTGATATTAGAGACTTCGAGGCTAACTTCAAGTGTTTTCATTGTCGAATTTGCATGATCTCCCTGTGACATTAGTTTCCTTTCACCATAAAACCTAAGATATATGAGCAGAATTAGGGCATTTAGGCAACTGCAGTGTTACGAATTGTAACAATTTAGAAACAAGCCATCAGCAATAGAGTTCACACTTGGAGTCTGGTTTTGATGTTAAAACCACCATCTTTATTAGTATCTACTTATAATATAGCAATTTAACCAAACTTCGCAAAAGTTAACAGTATTATGTGTATGTACGTGTAAATATAACTCTCAAACTATTGAGCTTGGGAGAACAAGGCTTAGAGTCTTCAGATGGTAAAGCATGAAAGTTCAGTTCATCCACGGAATAAATGATGGGAGAGAGATATTTGTAATCCAAGGTAAAATGTAGAGAGAAGGTGATAACGTCGAATTCCACAGGTTCCACGATGATAATTAATAAGTATCGGTTGTCAAAGATCCTCCGTTGAGCCGTTCCAAATCCACATTCGAATTACCACCAAAGTGATCTGTCACAGGGATGTCGTCTTCAAGGGGTTACCACATAACATACCCAGGCAAGGGTTAACTTCGAGTGGTCCCACAGGACATTCCTTAATCCACTCCTATTATACGAAGCCACACATTGGATGTGCACTGGATCGCTAATCAACCCACCATTGTGGGTATAGCAGAGTTTCAAATTCCCAGCTTCGACAAGCTGGAGCTGCTACCTTTTCCAGGTTCGCTCCTCTCTCTCTCTCTTCTTCTGACTTCTGACTGTGACTGTCTGTGTCCTTGTTTTAAAGGTAAACAAGCTGCGAGTCAGTCAGTGAACAACATCATAGTCCTGCCTCACTGAAGCGCTCTTTTAAAGTGACAATCCACAGTAAACAAAACCTGAGGGTTCATAACACTTCCCCCCCCCCAAAAAGGAAAATTTTGATCTAGAGGAGCAAAATTTTAACTGCAAACTACAATATATAAACCAATATAGGTGCAACTACTACATAATGTATTTGAAAAGCGTATTTTAAAAAAACAGATTCTACTCCATACATTGCAAGCTTAACATCTGGAAAGACAATCTGCAATTATATTGTCCTTGCCTTTAATGTGAATTGTCGTAAAATCATATTCTTGCAAAATCAGAATGTGTGGTTGAACTGAAGTCTGATTAACCATTTTCTTTAACCATGTATATGCAAACATCCACCCAGGGAATGGGATAAACATCTGCTTTTGTTACTGCACTTACCTTCCTATAATCAGTGCAAAACCTAATATTACCATCAGGTTTAGGTACTGTAACACAAGGTGAGCTCCAATTTGATGTTGAAGGCCTGATAATATCATTTTTCAGCATATCTCTTGTTCAGCCAATTTACACTTTTCTATGATCATGCAATATGGGTGTTGTTTAATCGGTTTCGCTAGACCAGTATCTACGTCATGTACTGCGACCATGGTTTGCCTGGGAGCATCGGAAAATAAATCTTTAAACTTCAGAATTAACTCCTTCAGCTGTTGTTGTTGCTTTGGCTGCAGATGAGCTAACTTGTTATCAATGTTTTCTAGAACAACCGAGTTCAATAGCCTAACTGGGGCCATGTTTGGCTTATGAAAAGTCTCAGACGAGTCAATTGTCTCATTCCCAGGGTTGCCAGATTCATATGTTTTGACAACAACACTCACAGATGGTGCTTGATTGTCAAAATCAAGTCACGTCAAGTCACTTTTTATTGTCATTTCGACCATGAACTGCTGGTACAGTACACAGTAAAAATGAAACAACGTTCCTCCAGGGCCATGGTGCTACATGAAACAACACAAAAACTACACTAGACTACAGACCTACCCAGGACTACATAAAGTGCACAAAACGGTACAGGGCAGTACAATAATTCATAAATAAATAACAAACAAGACAATAGGCACAGTAGAAGACAAATTTCAATATAATAATGAATGATGTAGATGTCAGTATAGACTCTGGGTATTGAGGAGTCTGATGGCTTGGGGGAAGAAACTTGCACAGTCTGGTCATGAGAGCCTGAATGCTTCGGTAACTTTTGCCAGATGGCAGGAGGGAGAAGAGTTTATATGAGGGGTGTGTGGGGTTATTCACAATGCTGTTAGCTTTGCGAGTGCAGCGTGGGTGTAAATGTCTGTAATGGTGGGAAGAGAGACCCCAATGATCTTCTGAGCTGACCTCGCTATCCGCTGCAGAATCTTGCGATCTGAGACAGTGCAATTCCCGAACCAGGCAGTGATGCAGCTGCTCAGGATGCTCTCGATACATCCTCTGTAGAATGTGGTGAGAATGGGGAGTGGGAGATGGACTTTTCTCAGCCTTCGCAGAAAGTAGAGATGCTACTGGGCTTTCTTGGCTATGGAGCTGGTGATGAGGGGCCAGTTGAACACCAAGAAATTTGGTGCTCTTAACGATCTCAATGGAGGAGCCATCAGTGTTCAGCGGAGAGTGGTCACTCCGTGCTCTTCTGAAGTCAACAACCATCTCTTTTGTTCTGTTTACATTAAGAGACAGGTTGTTGGCTCTGCACCAGACCGCTAGTCGCTGCGACTCCCCTCTGTATGCTGACTCGTCATTCTTGCTGAAGAGACCCACCACATTCATGTCATCGGTGAACTTGATGTGATTCAACCCTCCTGATGAAGGGTTTCGGCCCGAAACGTCGTCACTACCTCCTCCCATAGATGCTGTCTGGCCTGCTGAGTTCTACCAGCATTTTGTGTTTTTATTGATGTGATTCAAACTGTGTATTGCTGCACAGTCGTGGGTCAGCAGAGTGAACAACAGTGGACTGAGCACACAGTCCTGGAGGGCCCCCGTGCTCAGTGTGATGGTGTTGGAGATGCTGCTCCTGATCCAGACTGACTGAGGTCTCCCAGTCAGGAAGTCTAGGATCCAGCTGCAGAGGGAGGTGTTCAGGCCCAGGACTTTCAGTTTTCCAATCAGGTGCTGAGGAATAATTGTGTTGAATGCTGAACTGAAGTCTATGAACAGCATTCAAACATACGTGACTTTTTTGTCCAGGTGGGTGAGGGCCAGGTGGAGGGTGGTGGCGATGGCATCGTCTGTTGAGTGGTTGAGATGATATGTGCACTGCAGGGGGTCCAGTGAGGGGGGTAGCAGGGTCTTGATGTGCCTCATGACGAGCCTCTCGAAACACTTCATGATGATGGATGTGAGTGCATTGGTACAGTAGTCATTGAGGCAGGACACTGAAGACCTTTTCGGCACAGGGATGATGGTGGCAGCCTTGAAGCACGTTGGAATGATGGCGCTACTCAGGGAGAGGTTGAAGATGCCAGTGAGAACATCTGCCAGCTGGCCTGCACACCCTGAGCACTCTGCCAGGAATATTGCCTGGTCGAGCAGCCTTCCGTGGGTTGATTCTGCATAGAGTTTTCCTCACATCAGCTGCGGTAAGACACGACACCTGGTCATTGGGAGGAGGAGTGGTCTTCCTTGCCACCACATCATTTTCTACCTTGAAACGAGCGTAGAAGTTCTTCAATGCATCTGGGAGGGAGGCATCAACAGCACAGGCATGTTGGTGTAGTTGGTGATTTCCTGAATGCCCTTCCACATGCGCCGTGTGTCACCACTGTCCTGGAAGTGGCTGTGGATTCGCTGGGCGTGTGCACACTTTGCCTCTCTGATGGCCCGGGACAGTTTGGCCCTTGCTGTTGTTAGAGCTGCTTTGTCACCTGATCTGAAGGTGGAGTCACCGGTCCTCAGCAGCACACGCATCTCCACGGTCATCCATGGCTTCTGCTTTTTTTTTATTAATCAAAATATACTTTATTCAAAAATAAAATTAAGTACAATAAACCATTCCATGACTCTCAGTCCTTTACAAATGTTTCCATTACAGTCTTTACATTCCCACCCTTTTGCCACCCAAGTGGCACTCTGTTATTCCATATTTACATACAGTGGTTTAGGGGTATACTCCCCGCCACCCACCCCTCAACTCCCACGGGAGAAGGACCCTAGACTGTGGTCCTTCCCCACCGGGCCTTTGCGGTGGCTGCACCGAGTTTGAGTGCGTCCCTCAGCACGTACTCCTGCTGGCGAGAATGTGCCAGTCTGCAGCATTCCCTCATGGACATCTCCGCGTGCTGATAGACCATCAAGTTTCGGGCCGACCAAAGAGCGTCTTTGACTGAGTTGATGATCTGCCAGCAGCACCGGATGAGCATGTAGTGATGGTCTTGGACACAGTGAGGTCATCAATATACTTGCTGATGTAGCTAGTCACTGATGCCGTGTACACCTTTAACTTGATGGAGTCGCCATCAGTTGCAGCCTCCCTGAACATGTGCCAGTCAGTCTGCTCAAAGCAGTCTTGAAGAGCAGAGATGGCTCCTGCTGGCCAGGTTTTTACCTGCTTCAGATCTGGTCTGGAGCGTCTGACGTTTGGTCTGGAGTTTGGTTAAGTTGCTATATTATAAGTAGATACTAATAAAGATGGTGGTTTTAACATCAAAACCAGACTCCAAGTGTGAACTCTATTGCTGATGGTTCATTTCTAAATTGTTAGTTTGTAACAAAATTGGGGCCTCTTCCGGCATGTGAACAAATTTTGGAGCTGATTGATGTTCAATCTGATTGGCTACTTTTTTGATTTTGATTTACTTGTGTGTGAAAATCAATAGCAATGGATGTTTGATAAATTTCTGGAAGAGCCAACCTCTGAGGCATTTGAGGATGCCAAAAGGTTTGAGTTATTGAAACTCACTAAGGTGGAATTGACAATGAGGAGGGCACAGATTCAGAGGATAATAGCTGAGCATTATGTATCTACGGATGTGTTTAAAGTGGAGGAGTTGGAGGTGTTTCCTGAAAGTAAACCAGTTACCCCTGAGCAGTAGTTACAGTTGGAACAAATAAAGTTAGAACAATGTAAGTTAGAGGCTGAGGAAAGACAAAGGCACTATGAGGATAGTCCAAGGCAGTTTGAGGCTGAAGAAGCAGAAAGACAGAGGCTGTTTGAGTTGGAGAAGATAGAGAAAATGCAGCAGAGGGGTTTAGCGATTGACTGTGGTGAAAAGTTTGTGGCCAGTTGGGAAGTTAAACTGGTCCTTCCATTTAATGAAGCTAAGGTTGATAAATACTTCCAGCATTTTGAGAATGTGGCTCAGGTCAAAAGTGGCCGGAAGGAAGCTGGTCTCTCGTTACAGACTGTATTTAGGGGTAAGGCTCAACAAGCTTACTCTGCTTAAGAGATGCAGCTAATTATGAGACAGTGAAACGGGCTGTATTCAAAGCCTACAGACAAAGGTTTAGAAGCTTGAGGAAAACTGTGAGCCAGACTTATGTGGAATTTGCTTTTGAGAGTTTGTTTGTTTTGAAAGATGGTGCACATCTAAAAATGTGAATGATGATTTTAAACAGCTTGAAAGAGTTGGTTTTAATTGAAGAATTTAAAAGGTGCGTCCCTGATGACATAAAGACCTATTTAGCTGAAAAGGGTGCTGCCACTTTGCAGGAGTCTGCTAAATTAGCAGATGAGTTTGCTTTAACCCACAAGGTTAAGTTTACCCTGAGTAAGAGCTTCCAAAAGAGTAGCAGGGATAACCAGGGTAAACCAGAAATTAAATCTGGGGCTAGTGACTTAAGTAAGGATGAAGGGAAGCAAGTGAAGGAGAAATATTCTGGTCTTACTTGTTACTACTGTAGGAAAGCTGGTCATGTTATGGCTAATTGTTCTGTCCTGAAGAAGGAAAAGGAAAAGGAGGCAGTCCCAAATGCTTGTATTCAGCAGGGTGAAACACTGATAAACCCACAGGGTTCTGAACATTCTGATGAGGCTCAGTTAAGGATTGAGAGGTCTGACCGAGTTAAGAAGGGATTTGATCATTTTATGTCAGATGGGCTTGTATCAGTAAAGGAAGGGTCAACCCCGGTACCAGTGAAAATTCTTCGAGATACTGGGTCTTCTCAGTCACTTATATTAGACAGTGTTCCAAAGTTTAAGGATGAGACTGACACTGGTGAGGTAAATCTTATTAAAGGCACTGGGAGTGACGTTGTTCCTGTACCTCTGCACAAAGTAGTTTTGCAGTCGGAGTTAGTGACAAGACCTGTTAAAATAGGACCCCAGTTGATGGTGTTTCTTTGTTGTTAGGAAATGACCTAGCAGACAGTAAAGTTGTTCCAGCAGTACAGCTGACAGCTAAGCCAATCACTGATGATTCCAAACTGGATTCTAACGTTTATCCTTCCTGCGCAGTAACTCGAAGTATGGCTAAGAAGTCAGTCAATGCAGATAGTTCTGTGCAGCATAATTCTGCTACCCATGATAGCCAAAATCAGGTTTCAGGGTGTGTTGACTTGTCAGGGACTTTTCTGCCTTCATTGTTTCAACAGGATTCAGGTAGTAAATCTGATGAAAATGATTTATCTTTGTCTAGGAAAGAGTTTATAGCAGGACAGAACCAAGACCCTGAGACTGAAGCTTTAAAAGAAACAGCTCTCTCAGATGATGAGATTAAGAAAGTGCCAGTAGGGTATTATATCAAGGATAGGGTGTTAATAAGGAAGTGGAGACCACCTGCTATATCTGCAAGTGAGGAATGGGCGACTGTTCACCAAGTTGTAGTTCCTAAAGTTTATAGGAACGAGATTTTAACTTTGGCCCACAGTATGCCTTAGGTGGCCATTTTAGTGTGAATAAAACTGTAAACAGGATTATGAAAAAAATTTCTGGCCTAATTTGAGGAAAGATGCTGTGACCTTTTGCAGGACTTGTCACACTTGTCAATTTGTGGGTAAACCTAATCAGGTCACCCCAGTGGCCGCACTCTGGCCTATACCTGCATTCGGTGAACCTTTTTGTGTTGGTCCGTTGCCAAAGACTAAAGCTAGCCATCAGTATTTACTATCATGTGTACTGCATCCAGATTTCCAGAAGCCATACCTCTTTGAAATATCAAGGTTAAAACTGTGTCAAAAGGCTCTCACAAAACTTTTTACTTTATTTAGTTTGCCTGAAGAAATCCAGTCTGATCAAGTAAATAATTTTACATCTAGATTATTTCAGCAGGTAGTTTATGAATTGGGAGCTAAGCAAATTACGTCATCTGCCTACCATCTGGAGTCACAAGGAGCTTTAGAAAGATTTCATTCTACCCTTAAAACAATGATTAAGACATACTGTGTTGAAAATGAAAAGGACTGGGATGAAGGTGTATATTTGCTTTTATTTGCAGTAAGAGAATTGGTATAGGAATCACTGGGCTTTAGCCCTTTTGAACTTGTATTTGTTCATAGAGTGAGGGGACCTTTGACCTTGTTAAAGGAACAGTGAATTGATGGGGACGTACATGTTAACTTGCTAGACAATGTTTTGAAGCTCAAAAATAAACTACACCGAGCCTGTAGTCTAGTGAGACAAAACTTGAAGGCTTCTCAAGACAAAATGAAGCGTTATTTTGATAAACAAGCTTGTGAAAGGAATTTCCAAGTAGGAGATAAAGTGCTTGTTTTATTTCCGATATTGACAAACCCACTTGCAGCGAAATACAATGGACCGTATCAGATAATCTCTAAAATTAATGATGTAAATTATGTTGTCAAAACACCCAATCGTCGCAAATCAACACAGGTGGTGCATATAAATATGTTAAAGCCTTATTTGAGGCGGAGCGGCAGGCGGCAGCAGTGGCCTATCCGGACCTGGTGTTATTTTAATTTAATTTTTTTAAAACTAGGGCACAATTTTTTAATTGCACATGGACAACAGAGCAACTGGTGTTCGTATCTACCACTGCCAGACACTGCTACAGTACAGAAATTGCCCAACAACAAACCTTCATGAGGATCTGCTGCAGAAGCTACACTACCTCGGTTTGCTTCAGCGACCAGGCCTACAGTCCTCAGTGCTGCCTGATGCCAGTGGCTGGGGGTGGGGACGTCGTAAGCGGTGTGCAAGGAAGCAGAAGCGCAGCAAGTGGGCAGGGGTCCGTGCTAGGCCAGAAACAAATCTTAGCCGGCCGGCTCTCCCGTCCATTCTGCTCTCCAATGTCTGCTCCCTGGACAATAAATTGGACTACTTCCGACACCAGCGGACTACTTGGCTGGAGTTCAGAGTCTTCTGCACTTTTGTTTTCATGGAAATGTTGCTTAGCGACAGAGTTCTGGACGCCGTCATTCAGCTAGACGGGCTCGCCTTGTTTCGGGCCAACAGAGATGCAACTCTGTGCAGTAAGGCTCGCGGTGGTGGTTTGTATGTATACATCAACACAGAATGGTGGAAGAACTCTGTGCTGGTCTCTAGTTACTGCTCATCGCTAGTGGAATTTGTCACTGTTAGATGCAGACCATTTTATTTATCACAGGAATTCACCATTGTCCTTATAGTCGGTGTGTACATTCCCCCCAGCGCTAATGCTAAGGAGGTGCTCTGTGAACTGTACAGGGCTATTAGCAAACTGCAGAATGCACACCCTGATGGACTGCTTATTGTCGCCGGAGATTTTAACCATGCAAACCTCAATTCAGGGCTCCCCAAATTCCATCAGCATGTGGACTTTGCAATGAGAGGGGCAAATGCGTTGGACCTTGTTTACACAAACATTCCCGACGCACACCAGACGAAGCCCCGCACCCACCTCGGTTATTCAGACTACATCTCTGTTATGCTAATCCCAGCATACAGTTCGTCCACGGAATAAATGATGGGAGAGAGATATTTGTAATCCAAGATAAAACGTAGAGAGAAGGCAGTTACATTGAATTCCACAGGTTCCATGATGGTAATTAATAAATATCAGTTGTTGAAGATTCTCCATCAAGCCGTTCCAAATCCACATACAAGTCACCACCAAAGTGATCTGTCACAGGGATGTCGTCTTCAGGGGGTTACCACATAACATACCCAGGCAAGGGTTAACTTCGAGTGGTCCCACAGGACATTCCTTAATCCACTCCTATTATACGAAGCCACACATTGGATGTGCACTGGATCACTGATCAACCCACCATTGTGGGTATAGCAGAGTTTCAAATTCCCAGCTTCGACAAGCTGGAGCTGCTACCCTTTTCCAGGTTCGCTCCTCTCTCTCTCTCTTCTTCTGACTTCTGACTGTGACTGTCTGTGTCCTTGTTTTAAAGGTAAACAAGCTGCGAGTCAGTCAGTGAACAACATCATAGTCCTGCCTCACTGAAGCGCTCTTTTAAAATGACAGTGCACAGTAAATGAAACCTGCGGGTTCGTACCAGCAGTCACTACTGACCCTTGAAGCGCTGGACTTCCACCATACTACCTGAGTTTTCAACAGTGAAGACTGATACAAAATACTTACTCAGTTTGTCTGCCATTTCCTTGTCCCCCATTACTACCTCTCCAGCATCATTTTCCAGTAGCCTGATATCCACTCTTGCTTCTGCTTTACACTTTATGTATCTGAAAAACTTTTGGTATGCTCTCTAATATTATTGGCTAACTTACTTTCGTGTTCCATCTTTTTTTTCTTAATGACTTTTTAAAATGACTTTTGGTGCTCGAATTGCTCCTACATTCCAAAGAGAATGAATTGCCTATTGCACTGTACTGTATATTATATCTTGTCAGTTATCAAAAAACACTTAATACTACTGAGCTACTCTTATTTCTAACCATTTCCCTATTAACCAATATGCAGTACCGTGCAAAAGTCTTAGGTGCCATAGCTATAGATATGTGCCTAAGACTTTTGCACAGTACTGTGAATGACAACTTGTGTAGGAGAAGCAGGATGGAGTTAATGAGGGTGGCAGAGAAAATTGGTAAAGAGAAATAAGGGGCGATGGGATTTTTGGGATTGCTCTGAGAGACAGCTCGCATAAGTCAGTTGGGCTGAATAGTTTTCTATGAGTACGTATAAAATGTGACGCGTAGAAAGTACAATCTATGTATACAGGCTATCTTGTGCATTTATATTTATTGTGTTTTTTATTATTGTGTTCTTTATCTTATTGTGTTTTTTGTGCTACATCAGATCTGGAAAACAATTATTTTATTCTTTACATTTGTGTACTGGAAATGACATTAAACAATTTTGAACATGTGCAAATGAGAAGTTGGTTTAGAAAAGACTTCAAACCTTCCATTTACTTTAATTGTGATACTAAGCCGTTTAGAATAAGTAGTTTCTTGCCTCCACTACATGAATAAAAATAAACAAAATTGCATCTTCCAAATTATCACATGATTAATAAATTCTAAACTAATCTCAATGTTTATATATTGATTAATGATTATATTGAAATTCTTTTAAATTAAAATCTCTAATTTATATAGTTTCATTTAAATAATAAGGATTTTTTTATTATTTAATTTTAGAGTTATATATTTTCTTGAATGCCTTGAAATTTGCTTTAATCTAAATTAATATAAAGTATAGCAGTAAATTTTCTAATGAAATAAATCATTTTAAAGCAATGTAAAACAAAATTAAAAGTTGATTGCTTTACATTATAACAATGAAATGTTGATTACCATGGTAACAGATTATAACTGCTTCTACCTTTTATAGCTGATGCAGGCTATAATCCACATTTAATGCATGGAGTATTTGTTCCAAACAATGTTTTCCATGGCTTCATTTCTTACATGGCAATAGTACAAGTGTAATTAAAATGTCAGGACCTATTGTATATTGACTTTTTTTATAAAGAAAGTCACTGTCTTCTGTAAATTTTACAGCTGGAGTGTCAAATGAGAAAAAATGACAAATTACGTGAATTCCTATTGTCAATAAGCACGCAATTAACTTTATTGATCAGTAGCAGAAAATGACTGCAAATTCAAATGCAAGTTGACCCATGCATTTCTTTCACTTGTAGCAACTTGAATGAAGTGATGTATTTTAACGTAACTCATTAGCAAACAATGAAACTCTGCCAAATTCTTCCTTATTGGCAATACATCTTAATCCATTTCTTGCAACTTACTCTAATTTAAACTCTTCTTTATTGACGATGTCACACCATCCAGAATACAACTGATCACAACCAGTCAGAGGCAGAAAGAGCAATGATAGGTGTGAATGCCGATTTTATCTGGAGATGTACAAGTTTGTACAAATAGAAGGATAATGACAACACTCTGCCTTTAGCACTTGTTTTACATTCTTGAATGTACTCAATTTCTGCTCTCTCCCTCTAAGTAAAAACAGATACTGTAACCACCAGCTGCAGTATAGGCTGGCTACAAAGTGCACTGTTTTTTCTCACCAAACAGCACTGACAGCATCTTGCAAAGATACGGTGTCCATTGAATAGAACGGCAAGGACACCCAGAAAGCACAACTGTGTATCTTGACCTGTAAATATATAGTCATACCTGCATGGTTACTGCAACTAAATCAGGAAAACCATAATATCTGAGGCATGGCTTTATCTAAATGTGCTGCATGCTAGCATCTCATCATTGAATAGAAAATAGATGATGGCCTTGCCTGCAAAAACCTGGAAATCAGCAGCCTTTTGGCTGGTGTCCAGTTATTTATTTAGGGATATCGCGTAGAATAGGCCCTTCTGACCCTTTGAGCTGTAGCACCCAGCAATCCCCAACGACCCAGATTTAACCCTGACCTAATCATGGGACAATTTACAATAATCAATTAACCTACCCGGTATGTCTTTGGACTGTGTGAGGAAACTGCAAAGCTTTCTGGTAAAATGGGTGGTGTACTATACTGATTACCCTTAGACTGACACCATCAGGTGATGACGGGTAATCCTACGCACCTGGTAGGATCACCAGTGACAGAAGCGTGAGAGATTAGTGCTGAAAGCAGAGCAGCAAAACAAAAGTCCCCAGCAGTAGAGCGGTTAATTTTCAAAACAAGATTTAAATCATTATCTGGAGATGTGACTGCCAGTGTTGGGTGAGATTTGAACTCATGGACTGATATCATTGGGAAGAATGGTGCTGAAAAGGCCATTTCCTAAATTATTCAACAAATTAACAAACCATGGGCTTGTCTTTACAAATACTTTGCTTAATCAATGTGTTGACACAAAACCATAAGACATACACCAGCATACCTCTTGCCACCTCCCAAAAATCTCTCCCATTGTCAGAAGACTTTGAGATATAAAAGGCATTCAAAGTACACATTTCTCCAGAAAAACAGATAGCTGCTAAACTGGCAATCACAATAATATTAGCGGCATCCACCAGAGTTGTAGTAAATAAGCTTTTAATTGAAAATAACAGAAAAGAGTGTTATTTGATATTTTATATTTATTTTTTAATTGATCAAACGACATCAATATACCTCCTTCAAAACAGTCACCTATATATTTAATCCCCTTTTGAAACCAATTATGTAAAAGTTTATTATCCATTGTAAAAGGAATAAGCCTATTTTGAATTAAAGTTCTTTTTGCTAATAAAGATTTCTTTATCTCATCATCCATATTTACCTTATTCCATAAATCAATCAAATGTCTTAATATAGGAGATTCTTTTTTTTCCCGTATCCATTTGGATTCCCATTTATATATAAAATCTTCTGGTGTATTTTCTCCTATCTTATCTAATTCTATTCTAATCCATGCCAGTTTTTCTTCATCAAAAAAAGACGCAATAAATCTAAGTTGATTTGCTTTATAATAATTCTTAAAGTTTGGAAGTTGTAACCCTCCTAAATCAAATTTACATGTCAATTTTTCCAATGATATTCTTGACATCTTTCCTTTCCAAAGAAATTTCCTTACATATTTATTCAGAGTTGTAGTAAAGCTCAAAAAGCAACCTAAATTGTTTTGAAGGCAGTACAAAAGTAAGTGCTGATACTCGTGAAGGCATCCAAGCACAACTCAGTGACTAAGTTGTAGAATTTAAAATTGTTGAAAAATGCCAGTGAGGCTTACACGGAAGCAATAGGCTTTATCTTCTTTGCAACTTACACCATCTCCAGCGGGATCCCACTCGTGAGCACATCTTTCTCTCCTCCCCACTTTCTGCTTTCGCAGGGATCACTTCCTACGCAACTCTCTTCTCCATTTGTCCCTCCCCACTGATCTCCCTCCTAGCGCTTAATCTTGCAAGCAGAACAAGTGCTGCACCTGCCCTTACACCTCCTCCCTCACTACCATTCAGGGTCCCAAACAGTTGTTCCACATGAGGCAACATTTTACCTGTGAGTCTGTTGGGGTCATATACTGTGTCCTGTGTTCCTGGTGTGAGCTCCTGTATACTGGTGAGATCCGACGTAGCTTGGGTGACAGCTTCACTGAGTACCTACACTCCGTCTGCCAGGAGGAGTGGAATTAAATAGCCACCTATTTTAATTTCACTTCTCATTCCCATTCCAATGTCTATCCATGGCCTCCTCTACTGTTGCAACACTCAGATTGGAGGAACAGCGCCTTGTATTCTGTCCAGATAACCTCCAACCTGATGGCATGAACATCAATTTCTCAAACTTGTGGTAATGCCCCCTCCCCCTTCACCATTTCCCATTCCCTTTTCCCTCTCTCACATTTCTTTGCCTGCCCATTGCCTCCCAATAGTGCTCCTCCCCCTTTTCTTTCTTCCATGGCCTTCTATTCTCTCCTATTAGATCCCCCCTTCTCCAGCTCTGTATCTCTTTCACCAATCAACTTCCCAGCTCTTTACTTCACCCCTCCCGGTTTCACCTACCACCTTGTGTTTCTCCCTCACTTTCCCCCACCTTTTAACTCTACTCCTCACTTTTTTCTCTCCAGTCCTTATAAAAGGTCCTGGCCTGAAACTTTAACTGTACTCTTTTCCATATATGCTGCCTGGTCTGCTGAGCTCCTTCAGCATTTTGTGCATGTGACTTTATCTTCTGCCATTTTTGGATTAGTTTGATATAATTGATGCAGGATTAAATGACTTCATGATTTGAAGAAGTACTCTGTGACTGGCAAAATCACTTTGTATCAAACCAAAAACATGTAACCTATCAAAGGCTTGAAGTTGAAGTCCATGGGAAGTTTTAAGTAATCAGAAACAAATCATCATTGGACAAGGCAAAAGAATTTAAACAGTTTGCTTAAGTGCAACCAAGATCTCGTGGATTCGCCATGTCAGAATCTTTGAAGATGGCAGAGTGCTGTTGAAAGACATGCACTGGAGAGTGCTAGAAAGAGCACTATCATAAATTTCTGAACCAGGAAGCAGTGGTGACACAGTCAAGTCCATTCACAGCATCGTGTTTGGGATGCTTTATGTAGTCCCAAGAAAACTGATGAGCAATAAAGCAGAT
Source organism: Hemitrygon akajei (assembly GCF_048418815.1). Classification (NCBI taxonomy): domain Eukaryota; kingdom Metazoa; phylum Chordata; class Chondrichthyes; order Myliobatiformes; family Dasyatidae; genus Hemitrygon; species Hemitrygon akajei. The sequence goes on from NC_133140.1 coordinate 49,070,158, forward strand.
GAGTCACAACAAAGTACTTGGAACTGATAGCTTGCCTGTTGAAATTTGGCTGACAAATTATATAATTTTTCTTAAAATCTGGAAAACTACAGAAATTGCAATCTCACCAGGAAAGCCAACATTTTCAAAAAAAAAGGAACTAGTTCTGGCTTTGATTGCTATCTAAGTATCGCCATCCTCTCTGCATTGCTGGAAGGATCTTGTTCAAGTCATTCACAAACAACTTATCCATATTATTTAATAATTACTCACAGAGAAACATTGTTCTTTGCATTGTATAAAGGCATTAAGGTCATGATTTTCATGGCTAAACAGGTGCAGGAAAATTGTAAAGAACAACATCAGATATGACCTTCTGGATAACCATATAGCCCAATGGAAAACCTGACTGAAGTTTAACTGAAATAGAAATTCAGTACCATCTTTCTTGTTCTCATCAGCATGTCGTCAGTATCAAGCACATGATGAATTGAAAACCTTTTAGACTGATTCTCGGGGCGGTCTACAAGTAACATCTTTCCCATCTGAATATTAGAAATTTATTCCAACTCTCTTTTTTATGTGATAACTAGTCTTTTATCCATGCCAATACATTTCTCCTAGCATTATGAACTCGTATGCATTAGCCTTTACAGAGAAGAGAAAAGAAATGATGAAAGACCTGGACAGCCATATTATGACTTTTTGTAACATCCATTAGACCTTCTGGCTTGAAAATCAGGCATTTGATTAATCAAAACAATCCCCCACAACTTTCAACTGGATCCTTGGAGAAGACTGTCCTCAACTGTGAAAGACCACAGATTACTGTTAATTGCATAGTTGCAAGAAAACTCATACCAGAGGCACATATGTGTGTACTTAGGAATTATTCCTGCCTGTTATTGACTTTAGGTTCACAATCTTTTTCATTGCTGTAGTCAGTATCCTCCAGATTTGGCTGCTAGGATGAATTTTTTAGAAAAAGCAAATTTCTTTTGGAATTAACAAGCTAGAAATTGGCTAAATCTTCACTAGCCTAGAAACAAAGGCAGGAGGAACTTAATGCAATGTATCATTTGCTTCCCTGTTCTTTCTCAATGTATTCCATTCATTCAAAATTATTCATACTCAATAAGTAGAACAACTACCTGGAAAGGTGGAAGCACCTTCACTCCAGGATAAAACAGCTTGATATTTAATATATCTGGTTATCAGATCATAAATGAGGAAAAGTAAATACATTTATTTCCTGAGTATGTAGAAAATCCTGAATATGCAAAGACATAAATCACATACAGCACAGCAGCTGGTGCATGTTCTTGTAACTCCTGAATGATTTTTTGCCTCCGAAGTCATTGTTTTGGTGTGTGCTTCAATGGTATATGGTATTTTAAAAGTATTTTAGAAACTTGGTCTTCAATTCCTTTGAATTTGCTGTACTGTGAATGTTAGAGATACAATATGCAATGGACATTATTAGTTTATTAGTTACCCAGAACAGTTAAATTTTGTCCCCAAATTCAGCAGATGATTACCGTAGATGTCGGATTATAAGCCGCTACTTTTCTCCCACATTTTGAACAGCTTTGAACACTGCGGCCTTTACTACGGTGCGGCTAATGCATGATTTTTTTTCATGCCGCCAAAAACATTTTGCCTCGTAACAGTAGACCAATAAAATTGATGAGTAGTTCACAGAGGTCCAATGAAATTGTACGATAAATCAAGCGCACTTTCACAATTAAATTATTGTAAATCAGTCAATTGTACTCACCCTCATCAACATGGAAAACACTCGAAGAAAAGCATTGTGCTGCCTTTATGGCAGTTATTTAGTTTATAATATTTTCGCTTAGTAATTCATTTGTTAGTAATTTCTAGTTAAAGTTAGAAGTGTTTTAACTATATTTGTTTTCTGTACTACATCCCGGGATGCTATGACGTCACACCCGGTTTCGCCGCGTCTTGTGGGAAATACCGGTTTGTGATAAACGGGAAGGTGGGGGCGAGCGGCATTAGATCTGAGCGAACGCTGCTTTTAAGTTAAAGGTGACAATAACTTTTCCTGGTAGGCTGCAGTATATATATTTTTTACCAGTCGTTAGGAGATATTGGAATGTTGTTCAGTAAAAAAGTATACGCAACGTAATTTGTGTGTTACCGATACGTATGTATATTTAAAAGTAGCCGCGTTACAGGCACGGTTCGAAAAAAAGCATTTGCAATATGTATTTGTTTATGATACCATATGGATTTAATTAAAAGTTAAAAAATCCTCACGTGTAATATCTTTCTGTGTAAGTATCTCATATTACAACGTGGGACACCTGCGGCCGAAAATCCGGTGCGGCTTGTACAAGTACAAAATTGATTTTCTTTCTAAAATTAGAGCCAGTGGCTTTTAATCAGGTGCGCTCTGTAGTGCGAAATCTACGGTACTTCTGAAAGTGGCAGGTTATTTTTTTGGGTTACGGTACCGTGCAAAAGTCTTAGACAGCTATATTGTATAGCTACGGTGCCTAGGACTTTTGCACTGTACCGTATATTATTTTTTTCTAGTTATCAAAAAACACTTAATATCACTGAGCTAAGTATTCTTATGTCTGTTTCTTAGCTACGTTCCTATTTTAACCAATATACAGCACTATGCAAAAGCGTTAGGCACCCTAGCTGTATATATGTGCCTAAGACATTTGCACAGTGCTGTATGTTCTTTAAATTTTCCAATGCTCCTTTATCTTGGTAAACATTAATTGAAAGCAGATGTTAGCTTTCACCTCCCTTTTATGCAAAGGCTACAGTTCTACACTACAGTTACATGCTTAATTTTAAGCGATTGCATGGCTAGAATGTCTGCCACCTCTTTTCCTTCAATCTCAACATGGGCAAGGACCCATCAGAACTGGATACACAAACCTATACCCTGCAGCCTCAACGGAGGTTGTCCACCAGCATGTGTTAAATTTTCTGTTGCAAAGATTCAAATTATTTGTTTTTCTAAAAGAAACATTTATAGCCACAATTGATCTTGAGTTTTACAGTGAATATCTTAAATAAGAGTCGGTAGTAACATTTCTAGGAATGTAGATGGACACAAGGCTAGCATGGAAGGTGCATGTGAATAAAATTCTAGAGAAATGTAAATAAAAAACCCTCACTGTGCTCAGGTGCTTAGGTGGTTGTAATTGGGGTGTGAGTAGGAGGTCACTTAAACAAATGTATATTGCTTTAATCAGATCTGTCTTTCATTATGGAGGTGTTGGTTATGGGTCAGCCTCACCAGAGGTCCGGAATAAAGCCCCTAGATAAAGTTTAAGCTAAGTCATCCCCAATGCAGGCATTAATGGTAGAAATGGGTGAAGTACCTTTACATCTATTCAGGTGACAGTAAGCAATGGTCCATTGGGTTAATCTAAGAGAACATAAAGTTGTTCATCCAATATTGGCAACATTAGTCGAGTGTCGTGAACACTGTATTTGTAAGGTCTTCAGTTTTGGGTAGATGGGAAATGCATGGGCACAAAATCTTGGTTCTTTAATGTGGAATATGATCCCAGTGTACCCCCTTCTGTCACTTCTCTATAGTTTTCCCCTTTGATTGTGGTTGATTTAAGCCTTCAAGAAAAGATCAAGATGAAGATTTATTGTATATCAGTGGTATAGGTAGTTCAGCAATATACGCAAGGCAGATATTATGGTTTCTTGCATCTCCATACAGATGGGTCAAAAGATCCATTGACAGGTCTTTCTGGTGTTTCTATTTACATTCCGAAGTTTCAGATAACTATTAAGAAAAGATTATCAGTGTTCACATCTGAGATGGTTGCCATTATTTTAGCCTTGGAATGAGTCAAAGAAGTGCTCCCTGACTATGTACTTACGTGCTCTGATTCATTTTTGATTTTCACATCTATTAAAATGGGCATTTCAAATTGTAGAGGTGACATTTTACTTGAGATTGGACAACCTCTGTTGAGGCTGCAGGGTATAGGCTTGTGTATCCAGTTCTTATGGGTCCTTGTCCATGTTGAGATTGAAGGAAATGAGGTGGCAGACATTCTAGCCAAGCAATCATTTAAAATTAAGGATGTAAGTGTAGTGGTGCCTTTGCATAAAGGAGAGGCAAAAGCCATATTTTAAAAATCTATTAAATAACTGTACAGTATATATGGTTCAAATGCAGATCCTATGAGGTGCAAAGGAAACATCTGATTGCTAAATTGACACACCTAGAAAACAAGGACACTTATGTCAGAATGCCATTTCTGGATTTCAGTTGGCATTCAAGACTATTGTCCCACAGACCCTGGTGAGCAAACTCCTACTCTTCAGTCTAAATACACCACTGTGCAACTGGATGTTGGACTTCCTAATCAACGGACCTCATAGTCAGGATACACAATGCTCCTCCCTCCCCATCATTCTCAACACAAGTGCTCCCCAGGACTATGTGCTGAGCCCATTGCTGTGTACTCTGCTCACACATGATTGCATGGCCAAAAATTTGAGTAATCACCTTGTCAAGTTAGCCAATGACACACCAGTAGTAACGATGAAACGGCCCACATAGAGGAAGTGGAAAAGCTAGAGGGCTGGTACCAGACAAATAACCTCCTCCTTAATGTCAACAAGACAAAATGGTTATCAACCTTTACATCAACAGTGCAGCAGTGAAAGCTAGAAGCAGTTTCAAACTCCTGGGAGTGTACATCACACAAAACCTCTCAGTCCTAGAACACATCCTACAAGATCAGAACAGCTCACCAATGCCTCTACTTTATGACGAGGCTGAAGAGAGCTGGACTATGCACATCCCTACTCACATCATTCTACAGATGCACTGTAGAGAGGATCCTAACAAGCTGCATCACTGAATGGTACAGAAACTGCACTGTGACTAACAGGAAGGCTCTACAACAAGTAGTCAAAGCTGCCTTGTGCATCTCCAGCACCAGTTTAACCGCCATCAAGGACATATATACAGAAAGGTGTCTGAAAAGGGCCAGTAACATCATGAAGAATCCCACCCACCCGCTCATGAACTGTTTGTCACACTCCCTTCAGGGAGGAGGCTATGTACCATCCACACTAGGACCACCAGACTCAAAAACAGTTTATTTCTTCAAGCAGTAATGGCTGATTGACTCTTCCACCACTAACCCACCCCTCCATATCAGTCACCTTATGTACAGATATTTCTGTGCCTGCCATTAATTTATGGACAAACAATTAATCTGTGTACAGTATATAAACCATCTTATGCATTTATGTTTATTGTGTTTTTTTATTGTTGTGTTCTTTATCTTTTGTGCGTTTTTTTGTGCTGCGTCCAATCTAGAGTGACAATTATTTCATTCTCCTTTACATTTGTGTGCAAGAAATGACATTAAACATTCTTGAATCTTGCATTCTGATCTCTGGGATGGTCGCAGTTTAACATGGAAATTTAGTTAGAATATCACTGCCATTGTAATGTATAGGGCATTTGACTTTCTGAAATGCATTGAACTTTTTGATATTATTTGAGGTTTTCTTGGGAGGGGGATTTGGTGAGTATATTTCCTGTCTCTCAGCCTCCAACTCCGTAGGTGGTGGTAATGCACTCTATGTTGGTCTGCCAACTGCCATTAAACTTTACAAGAAGAAGAAGAAAAACATTTAGAGTTTTGTGAACAATTTTGGGCTCCATATCCAATAAGTGATATGGTGACATTGGAGAGAGTCCAGAAAAGGTTAATAAGAATGATCCTGTAAATGAAAGGGTTAATATATGAGGACCATTTTATGACTCTGGGCCTATATTCACTGGAGTGTAGAAGAAGGAGAAGAGATGTCATTGAAACCTATGGAATATTGAAAATCTTAGAGTGAACATAGAGAGATGGTTCCAATAGTGGAAGACTCAAGAATCAGAGGACACAGCCTCAGAACAGAAGGACATACCTTTAGAACAGAGATAAGGAGGAATTTCTTTAGACAGAAAATGATGAATCTATGGAATTTGTTACTACAGATGACTGCGGAGGCTGTCATTGGGTATCTTTAAAGCACAGGTTGATAGATTCTTGATTAGTAAGGACATTACAGGTTACGGGGCGTAAACAGGAGAATGGGGTTGAGAGGGAAAATATATCAACCATAATTGAATGATGGAGCAGTCTTGGTAGGCCAAATGGCCTAATTCTTCTGCTGTGTATTATAGTCTTAAGCTGATAATTATTTAATAAGGTAGATTCCACTTTGTATAACAGTTGCAAAGAGAGTCTAACTTTATTTATTGATGATAAGTAGCACAGGCAAAACAAGCATTTGAATTAGGCTGGGATCAGTGTTTTTGCAAATGCAGCAGCTATGGTTGCAGATATGACTTTAAACTAATGTGCAGAATGAAGGCTTTTGGTGAGTTATGGAAGATGCTAGGTATCAGTGAAGCTAGAGGATGTGGGGTAAGTGGGAGGATGTTGGAGGAAGTTTAAGTGGGAAGGGAGGTTATGATGAATGGCAATTAAGAAAGATGAAAGGAAAACACAAGTTAGTTGTGCATGACAGTAAAAGAGATTACAATAACTAAACTGTTGCAGGGAGGAACGGAGCTTACACACATAAAATACATCTGAAAATAGAATTCCAAAAGAGGAAAATGCTAAAAGAATAAAATTAAAGCCTCCTATCAGAAGAAAGTAGTGATTGGAATGAGATGAAATAGAAATAAATGATATTATTGTGTAACCTTTTCAGAGTTAGAATTGTAAGGTGATCAAAATTGTGAACTAATTATTGATTCTTAACATTTGAGAGGGTTGGCAGAAAGGAGAAGAATTCAGTCACTTAAGAGAAATGAGATCTACTTTACTGAAAAATTATCTTGGTTTAATAGATCAAGATATAAAATTGGAGGTAGTTCAGAGAATGTTCAATGTATCTCATGAGGAAGATTGATTCTACACTAATTGGAACAGGTGAAGTATAGTTGATACTGAAATATAAGATTATGAGGGGCCTTGACCAGGGAGATACAATGAGAATATGTCACTTCATCAGTGTATCAGAACGAAGCAGACATTTTCAAAATAAGGGATTACATAGGACGGTGATGAATGGGATTTTTTTTCCCTTAGCTAGTGATGAATTCTTAGATTTCTATGCCACAGCAAGATGTTTAGCAGGAAGTCAATAATTGTGGGTTTAAGCAGGGAGGTAGAGCTAAAGTCATGATCTTATTGAATGCCAGTACACACTGTAGGGGCCCATATGACTACTACTGCTCCGATTTCTTATGTTCTGACTTTGTTGTAACTGAGTCTTAGAATCTCCTTTCTTTTGAGTTATGACACTCGTTATGCGAATGTTTCTGGGAATGAAAGGGTTAATGTATGAGGAGCATTTAATGGCTCTGGGCTCTTGCTGGAGTTTAGAGGAATGAGGGGGATTCTCACTGAAACCTCTTGAATATTGAAAGGCCCAAATAGAGCTGATGTGGAGAGGTTGTTTCCTATAGTAGCTGAGTCCAGAATCAGAGGGCATGGCTTCAGAATAGAGAGCTGTCCATTTAGAACAGAGATGATGAGGAATTTCTTTAATCAGAAGGGGGTGAATTTGTGGATTCATTGCCATGGATGGCTGTGGAGGCCAAGTTATTGAGTATATTTAAAGCAGAGGTTGATAAGTTCATGATTAGTCAGGACATTAAAGGTTATGAGAAAAGGGACTTCTGGTAAGATGGCGATCGCTTAGCTGCTCCGAACTTTTGTTCCGTTACTGTCGCTATCTTTGCACTAAATGTCTCCATTTTTTAAACCTTAGTTAGGAACTTTTTCGGTATCTCTTACTTGCCTGTGAACATATCTAACTTACAATGTCTAGCAAGAGTTCTAAATCCAGGAGAAAGGAAGCTACGGCTCTCTCAGACGAGACCCTGGCTGCGCTCGGACAGCTCCGAGACGAAATTTTAAAGGAATTTAAAACCGCTTTCAAACAGTTGGAAGACAAACTGGATCGGATCAACGATAAAGTGGACAAACATGCTGAATACCTATCTCGCATCGATTCGACTTCTGAAGATTTAGAAAGTCGTGTTCGATACTTGGAGACTCTCTGTTCCAGCTTAGAGGAAAAATGTAACAAACTCCTTTCCAAAATGGTGGATCTCGAAAATCGCAGCAGACACTGCAATCTTAGAATTCTTGGATTGCCAGAGGCCACCGAACAGGGATCAACAGTGAAGTTTTTTGCCGAGTTTCTCTGTGAGATATTCGGGAAAGATTTACTTCCGAACCCGCCTGAGCTCGAATGGGCACACAGGATTTACGTTCCCCTCGGAATTCTGGGCTCCCGCCCGCGACCAGTAATCTTGTGCTTCCATCAATACCAGGTAAAACACAGTCTGATTGTGGAGGCACGTCACAGAGGTTCTTTTACTTTCCAGGATACAACCATTCGCTTTGTGGAAGATTTTGCACCTCAGACCTTAAAGATTCACGCTGAGTTTAAAGGCACAATGGAAGTACTTTTTGATCGTGGTTTTAAACCCTCTCTTCATACTCCTGCCGATCTACGAATCAAGCTTAATACTGGAAAATACAAGTGGTTCAAATCAGTGAAGGAAGCTGAAGCATTTGTAGCAAGTCTTCCGGCTATCCAGTCATCTTTGGAACCCGATCGGACCTCCTAGAATGGTGGATAAGTACTTCTCGTAGTAAAATTACTTTTTCTGGACTCAGACTTTACTTGAATCACTCAGACATTATTCATTGAAACTCTAAGGGCTGTTGACAATTTCTCCCTGGATTTGGTGTGTGTGTAATCTATTTTTTATTCTTGTATAACTTTATCTACAGAGTTCTACAACTGACTCTAACTTGTTTTGGAGGTTTGAAGTCTTTAGTGAAGGCCTCCCTGTTTGTTGGTTCACAGTTTAACTGCTGATTTATTTTTCCCTTTTTTTATATTTATTTATTTATTCTTTTCTTCACTCCTTTTTTCTAATCTCTGAATTTTTTCTCTCCTCTCTGTAAATGGTTGATAAATACTCGTCTTGAATTTATAATTTTCCCCTTCCTCTTTTTTTTAACTTTTTTTTCCTCTCCCTTTCTCTTACTTTGTTCTTCTATAATTTTTCGCGGGTAGGTTAGTTTTGGTTTTCTTCCGATTTTCTCTGTATTAAGTTTTATATTTCTGCAGAAGGTGTTCTAAACTGTAGTTATGTTTTCTAGTGCATAATCTAGTTACTATTTGCTATAGTATTTATAAGGAACTGCTGTTAATGACACAGATCTGGAAGTTGTATTTGGGTTAATTTTTTTGGTAGAGCTAGCTACTTGTTTTGGTAGCCGTCTAGTTTTGGGTTGTGTGGGTGGGGTGGCTTTTCCAGTTCCAACATCACTCACTGTATTTATTGTTTCTCTTTATTGCTCAGGAAATGTATATGTTTTGATTTTACGAATCTATGTTTACATCTCTGCTCCCAGACTGCTATTGTACTGCTTGACTTTTTATATGCCTGCTGCCTTTTATGCATTAGTAATTGATAATGGCTAGTGCACTTAAATTTGTGAGCTGGAATGTAAAGGGACTGAATCACCCTGTTAAAAGGAGGAAGGTATTCTCACATATCAAACAACTCAAAGCTGACATTTCTTTCCTTCAAGAAACTCATATTCATTGTTTTGATAACTCCCGGCTTCTGTCAAAGTGGGCGGGTCAGCATTTTCATTCATTCTTTGCCGCTAAAGCTAGGGGAGTCTCCATTCTTATTAACTCAAATATTCCTTTTGAACTCCATAATAAAATATCTGATACAAATGGCCGTTTTATTATTGTTTCTGGTAAACTATATAACACTAAAGTTGCACTAGCAAACCTGTATGCCCCCAACTTTGATGATGTTAACTTTTTTGAACGGTTTTTTCCCTCACTTCCAGACTTAAACTCATACTCTCTTATACTGGGTGGTGACTTCAACTGTTGGTTGGATCCTAATCTGGATCGATCGTCCTCTGTTACCAGATCACCTACTAAATCTGCCTTAGCTATCCAATCGTTTCTCTCTAATTTTGATATCTCTGATATATGGCGTTTCCTCCATCCTACGGAGAGAGATTATTATTTTTTCTCACATGTTCACCATACCTTCACTAGAATTGACTATTTCTTACACGATAACCAACTTATTCCATTTGCCCACTCTTGTGACTATCAGACTATACTGATTTCTGACCATGCCCCAATTACTCTCTCTCTGAACTTTCCTGGTCTCCCTCAGAGGAATAAACACTGGCGGTTTGATTCAACTTTATTATCGGATGATGATTTTTAAAAATTTATTAAGGATCAGATAACCTTTTATTTTAACACTAATACATCACCTGAAGTGCCATCCCAGATTGTCTGGGATGCCATGAAAGCATATCTGAGGGGTCAAATAATGTCTTACACAGTAAATCTCAACAGAAGATCCCATGCAGATCGATTAGACCTCATTAACCAGATTAAAGAATTGGATCAAATATATGCCCAAACTAAGAACCCTGAATTATACAAGAAGCGCGTTGAACTCCAAACTAAATTTAACCTTCTGTCCACTCAACCTGTCGAACGCCAACTTCTCGAAAGCAAGAGTCGCTTTTACATTCATGGGGATATGTCTGGTAAATTCTTAGCCAATCAGCTGAGGCGTTCCAAAGCCAAACAACATATTACAAAGATCCGGAAGGAGAACGGAGACTTTACATCGGATCATTTAGAAATTAATGACGCATTTAAAAATTTTTATTCTCAGCTTTTTTCCTCTGAATCTCTGAATGACAATATCTCTGTTGATCAATTTTTACAGAATCTGAATATCCCCTCACTTTCATCTGATTTCAAAGCCAAACTCAATGCGCCTATATCATCAGAAGAAATATCTTTTGCAATTTCTGCACTGTCCTCAGGGAAATCTCCTGGACCTGATGGGTTCCCTGTAGAATTTTATAAATCATTCTCTTCACTTCTTTTTCCTCAGTTACTTTCAGTATTATCTGACTCGTTTAATTACGGCAAATTGCCACCCTCTTTCAATGAGGCATCTATTATTCTTCTTTTAAAAAAGGGCAAAGACCCAACAGAGTGTTCCTCGTATAGGCCAATCTCTCTGCTCAATGTTGATGTAAAGATCTTAGCTAAAGTTTTGGCTCATAGATTAGAAACCGTTATTCCCTCCATTATCTCTGATGACCAAACAGGCTTTATTAAAAACCGTCTCCCTTTTTTCAACATTCGGCGTTTATTTAATATCTTATACTCACCTCCAACTGGGATTCCTGAATGTGTTATTTCCCTCAATGCGGAGAAAGCATTTGATCGTATAAAGTGGAACTGTGGCGACCCAATTACTAGCACACTCGAACCGGCTGACAATTAGCCAGAGCCAGAGACAAAGATACATAGCCTCAGGGAGTTTCAGTTACGTGCCTTTCCAAGTTTCGAGTGGGGGGAGACAGGCTTTTAAGCAAGACTGTGTTTGTGAAATAAACTTATTCCGTGGTTGCAGTTTACCGACTCCGTGTCGTAATTTCAGCGCTGCGCGTAGCACACCGCTACATTGGTGACCCCGACGGTCCAACCGTTTTTTTGGACCGGAGATGGCAGACGCTGCGTTTGTTAACGCGGTTTCCTTGAAGCTGCCAAGCTTCTGGACGCTACAACCTCACCTATGGTTTCAGCAAGCAGAAGCCCAATTCCATGTTCGGCAAATAACCTCAGAGGACACCCGTTACTACTACGTGGTGAGCTCCCTCGACCAGGACACAGCGGCCCAGGTCGCAGAGTTCGTACAGTCTCCCCCGGCAGACGGCAAGTACACGGAATTCAAAGCCCTGCTCATAAGGACTTTCGGGCTCTCCCGCCGCGAGCGAGCTGCCCGCTTACTGCACCTGGATGGCTTGGGAGACAGGCCTCCATCGGCTTTGATGAATGAGATGTTGTCTCTGGCCGACGGACACTCGCCCTGCCTCATGTTTGAGCAGGCATTCCTGGAGCAGCTGCCCGAGGACATACGCCTGCTGCTGTCCGACGCGGATTTCAGCGACCCCCGGAAGGTGGCAGCCCGGGCGGACGCGCTGTGGAACGCCAAGAAGGTGAGTGGGGCGTCCATCGCACAGATCAACAGGCCACACTCTCAGCAGCAAACCAGTCCAGGCCCGGCCGCAGAGCCCGTTAAACCCAGAGGCCGGGTTGTGGAGCCCAACGAACACTGGTGTTTCTACCACCAGCGGTGGGGCGCAGATGCCCGCCGCTGTCGCCCGCCCTGCCAATTCCACGGGAAACGCCAGGGCCAGCCGTCGCTGATGGCTACGACGGCTGGCCTTCGGGATAGCCTCCTGTATGTCTGGGACAAACAGTCGGGACGCCGGTTTTTGGTCGACACCGGTGCTGAGATCAGCGTCTTACCTCCGACGAGTTACGACACCCGCAGCAGGGCGCCGGGTCCCCCCCTACGGGCCGCGAACGGCAGCACCATAAGGACTTATGGCACCCGTCCGGTGCAGCTACGGCTCGACTCCAGCAAGTTTACGTGGGACTTCACACTGGCCGCCGTAGCCCAACCGCTTCTGGGTGCGGATTTCTTGCGGGCTCACAGCCTACTGGTCAACCTGCCCAGGAAGAGACTGGTTCACGCCGAGACCTTTCAGACATTCCCCCTGGGTGCAGCCCAGTTGCCAGCCCCTCACCTCGGCTCCATCACGCTGTCCGGCAACGACTTCACCAGGGTCCTGGCGGATTTCCCATCGGTTCTGGCACCACAGTTCACGGCAGCCATGCCCCGACACGGTGTACAGCACCACATCCTGACCCAGGGACCACCCCTCCATGCCCGCGCTCGGCGGCTTCCCCCGGACAAGCTCCGACTGGCGAAGGAGGAGTTTACGCGGATGGAGGAATTGGGGATAATTCGGCGGTCCGACAGCCCCTGGGCCTCCCCCCTGCACATGGTGCCCAAGGCGACAGGGGGCTGGAGACCGTGCGGCGACTACCGCAGGCTGAACGAAGCTACAACACCGGACCGCTACCCTGTGCCGCACATTCAGGACTTTGCAGCCAACCTGCACGGCGCGCAGATCTTCTCCAAGGTAGACCTAATCCGCGGACACCATCAAATCCCGATGCATCCAGACGACATCCCCAAAACGGCTCTCATCACCCCGTTCGGCCTTTTCGAGTTCCTCCGCATGCCGTTCGGCCTGAAGAATGCCACACAGACGTTCCAGCGGTTGATGGACGCGGTGGGACGCGACCTGGACTTCGCATTCATCTATTTGGACGACATCCTCATAGCCAGCAGCAGTCGTCAGGAGCATCTGTCCCACCTCCGACAGCTCTTTGCCCGGCTGCGTGACTACGGTCTAACGATCAACCTGGCCAAATGCCAGTTCGGGCTCGACACCATTGACTTCCTGGGCCACAGGATTACTAAAGACGGGGCAACCCCTCTGCCCGCTAAGGTAGATGCGGTCCGTCATTTCCCCCGACCCACCACGGTCAAAGGCCTCCAGGAATTCGTCGGTATGGTCAATTTCTACCACCGCTTCCTCCCTTCAGCTGCCCGGATCATGCGCCCCTTGTTCGCCTTGCTGTCCGGTCCGGGCAAGGACATTACCTGGGACGAGGTGTCCGCCGCCGCTTTCATTCAAACGAAGGATGCCTTGGCGAATGCCACGATGCTAGTGCACCCCAGAATGGACGTCCCTACCGCCCTCACGGTGGACGCCTCTAACACCGCAGTCGGTGGGGTACTGGAGCAGCTCATCGCGGGCCGCTGGCAACCCCTGGCGTTTTTCAGCAAACACCTGCGGCCACCCGAGCTCAAGTACAGTGCTTTCGACCGGGAACTGTTGGCGCTATACCTGGCAATCCGGCATTTCAGGTACTTCTTAGAAGGTAGGCCCTTCACCGCGTTCACGGACCACAAACCGCTTACCTTTACATTCACAAAGGTGTCCGATCCCTGGTCGTCCCGCCAGCAGCGCCATCTGTCCTACATCTCTGAATACACGACGGACGTCCGGCACGTCTCGGGTAAGGACAATGTCGTGGCGGATGCGCTCTCTCGCCCTAACATTCACGCCCTTTCCCAAGGGGTAGACTTTGAGGCACTGGCTGAGGCACAGTTGGCAGATGAGGAGATCCCGTGTTACAGAACCGCAGTCTCCGGTTTGCAGCTCCAGGACCTCCCCGTAGGCCCAGGTGAGAGGACCCTACTCTGTGACGTCGCCACCGGCCAGCCCCGTCCCGTCGTCCCGGAACCTTGGCGACGACGCGTGTTCGACTCCATTCATAACTTGGCCCACCCCTCCATCCGCACTACCGTCCGGATGGTCTCCAGCAGGTTCGTTTGGCACGGACTCCGCAAGCAGGTCCGTGACTGGGCCAGAACGTGCCTGCACTGCCAGACGGCCAAGGTGCAGCGACACACCAAGGCCCCGCCGCAGCAGTTCCACCCCACCCACCGGCGTTTCGACCACATTCATGTGGATATCGTGGGCCCCCTGCCTGTGTCACGCGGGGCGCGGCACCTCCTGACTATCGTGGACAGGTTCACAAGATGGCCAGAGGCGGTCCCGCTCACCGACACCACCTCCGAATCTTGCGCCCGGGCGCTGATCGCCACCTGGGTGTCCCGCTTTGGTGTCCCGGCCCACATTACCTCCGACAGAGGCGCCCAGTTCACCTCCAGCCTCTGGTCAGCGATGGCCAACCTGTTGGGGACTCAGCTGCACCACACCACTGCCTACCACCCACAGTCGAACGGACTGGTGGAGCGTTTCCACCGCCACCTGAAGTCGGCTGTCATGGCCCGCCTGCGAGGAGCTAACTGGGCGGACGAGCTTCCCTGGGTCCTGCTCGGCGTCCGCACGGCGCCCAAAGACGATCTGCACGCTTCGTCGGCCGAGTTGGTGTACGGCACGCCCCTGGTCGTTCCCGGGGAGTTCATACCAGCCCCAAGGGGGCGAGAGGAAGAATCCGCAGCGGTCCTGGGCAGACTATGCGAGAGACTCGGTGCCCTGGCCCCCGTGCCCACTTCGCAGCATGGGCGGCACCCGACCTGCGTACCCAAAGATCTGCAGAACTGTAAGTTTGTGTTTGTACGCCGGGGCGGGCATCGGCCACCGCTGCAACGGCCCTACGAGGGGCCGTTTACGGTGATCAGAAACGACGGGTCCACGTTCGTGCTGGACGTTGGAGGGAGAGAGGAGGTTTTCACGGTGGACCGACTCAAACCGGCCCACGTGGACTTGGCGCAACCGGTTGAGTTTCCAGCACCGCGGCGCAGAGGCCGATCTCCCAAACAGGGCCCGGCCCAGACTGTGGACATTGGGGGGTGTACCGCCGGTTCTGGGGGGGGGTTATGTGGCGACCCAATTACTAGCACACTCGAACCGGCTGACAATTAGCCAGAGCCAGAGACAAAGATACATAGCCTCAGGGAGTTTCAGTTACGTGCCTCTCCAAGTTTCGAGTGGGGGGAGACAGGCTTTTAAGCAAGACTGTGTTTGTGAAATAAACTTATTCCGTGGTTGCAGTTTACCGACTCCGTGTCGTAATTTCAGCGCTGCGCGTAGCACACCGCTACAGAACTACCTTTTTGCAGTCTTAGAAAAATTTGACCTCGGCCAAAGTTTCATCTCTTGGATCCAATTGCTGTACCTGTGTCCTACTGCTTCTGTTTTAACTAATTTTCAGAAATCCCAAGTATTTAATCTCAAACGTGGCACCCGTCAGGGATGTCCCTTAAGTCCCTTTCTCTTTGATTTGGCTATAGAACCTCTGGCGATAGCATTTCAAAACTGTCCTGAATTGACCGGGATTTGGAGAGGGGGTGTTGAGCATAAAGTTTCTCTCTATGCTGATGACTTATTACTCTTTCTCTCAAATCCGTCTATATCCTTACCTCTAATGTTTTCACTTCTTGACCAGTTTAGCCAGATCTCTGGCTATAAACTTAATTTACATAAGAGTGAACTTTTCCCAATTAATAAAGAAGCACAAGAACTAACATATCGTGATCTCCCTTTTAAAGTAGTCCATAATCAATTTACTTATCTTGGAATTACAGTCACAAGGAAATTTAAGGATCTCTTTCGGGAAAACTTTGCCAATCTTTCATATGCTATAAAACGGAGTCTGGTACAATGGTCACCTCTATCTATGTCTTTGGTAGGTCGTATTAATGTTGTTAAAATGTATGTTCTCCCCAAATTTTTATACTTATTTCAATCTATCCCAATTTTTATTCCTAAATCTTTTTTTGATTCCTTAGACTCTATTATTTTGTCATATTTGTGGCAGAATAAGCGCTCTAGAATTAATAAAATCCATCTCCAAAAATCTAAAAAAGAGGGTGGCATGGCTTTACCTAACTTTCGTTTATATTATTGGGCAGCTAATATACGTTGTGCTACCTTTTGGTCTTTCTTCCACGGCCAACCCGAGTGCCCTAACTGGGTGGCAGTGGAGTTGAGCTCCACTAAAGATTTATCTATCTCTGCACTTCTTGGCTCTGCACTCCCTAGTAGTCTACCCAGATCAATAGCTAATCCTCTTGTTAGACACACTTTGCGTATATGGGCTCAGTTCAGGAAATGCTATGGTTTCCAGGGGTTTTCCGTTTCCAGCCCTGTCGCACATAATCACCTTTTTTTACCTACTACGTATGATTCAGCATTCCATGTTTGGTATAGGAAGGGCATTAGACATTTTGAAGATCTTTTCATTGATAATCGCTTCGCTTTTCAGCAGCTCTCTATTAAGTTCAATCTGCCTAACGCTCATTTTTTCAGATATCTCCAAATCTGACACTTTATTGCTCCTTTAATTTTTAACTTTCCTGAAATGCCTGCAAAAAATGCTATGGACCTATTTCTTTCCATTAATCCACTAGGTAAAGGTTTAATATCAATTATCCGAGATAAACTAGCAGCCTTACGACGGGCCCCTGTGGATAAAATTAAAATGGCCTGGGAGCAGGATTTAAATATCTCCTTATCCGAGGAGAGCTGGGACTCAGTTCTCAAATCGGTTAACTCAACCTCTCTTTGTGCTCGCCATTGCCTTTTACAGTTTAAGATTGTTCATAGAGCCCATATGTCTAAATCTAAACTATCTCGATTCTACCCTAGCATTAGTCCGCTCTGTGATAAATGCAACAGGGGCGTGGCCTCTCTCATCCATATGTACTGGTTCTGTCCTAGCTTGGAGAAATTCTGGGAAGATGTCTTCACTACGTTATCGTGTATTCTGAATCAGCACCTAAAACCAAACCCCTTAATTGCTCTGTTCGGTTTTTGGGGTGAGACAGATTTATGTCTGGGTCCGACCAAATGCCGAATATTATCCTTTGCCTCTCTCCTGGCTAGACGCTTGATCCTCCTTAGATGGAGAGATGTTGCCCCGCCCACTCATGCGCAATGGCTTAACAACATTATGGCCTGCTTGGACCTCGAAAAAATTCATTATTCAGTTCTTAAGTCGGATCTAACGTTCCATAAGGTCTGGGGACCTTTTATCGAGTACTTTCATAACCTTCCTCTTGACTAGGGTTTTTTTTCTTTTCGGTCCCTTGCTTTCAGCTCCCTTTTTGTTTCTGGTAGTAGGCATTATTATCCTCTGTTGCTAAGTGTATTCACAGTCTGGGAGTTTGACTGTCCTGACTTATACTCTCTATATTGTGTTGTGGTCGGTCTGGAGTTGTTGTTTTTTCTTGCGTTGTGGGGCTTGGGGAGGATACTAAGCTTACTTGTCTTTAATTTAGGTGCTTTTTTGTTAAATTCTCTTCCTTTGTAGCATATTGTTATTGTATGCTTAATTTTGCACTGTATTAATGTTCCTCATTGGGATTTGGGGTTTTTAATTTGTAAAATGTTTTGAAAAACTAATAAAAAAAAATTTAAAAAAAGGTTATGAGAAAAAAGCAGAAGAATGGGGTTGAGGGAGATAATAAATTAGCCATGATAAAATGGTGGTGCAGAATCGCTGGAGCGAATGGCCTAATTCTGCTCCTATGTCTATAGTCTTATGTACCTAGAGCTAGAGTCATAGAAAAGTACAGCACAGAAATAGGCCCTTCAGCCCAACTAGTCAATCCAAACTGCCTACTCCCATCAGTCTGCCTTGGTGCCATAGCCCTCCATACCCTGACCATCCATGTACATATCCAAACTTCTCTTAAACATTGAAATCAAGCTTGCATGCACCACTTCTGTTGGCCACTCATTCCACACTGTCATGACCCTCTGAGTGAAGAAGTTTCCCCTCACATTCCCCTTAAACTTTTCACCTTTTACCTATGACCTAGTTAGTAGTCCTTCCCAACCTCAGTGGAAAAAAATCTGCTAGCATTTACCCTATAAATTTGTAAACCTCTATACCCTTCATAAATTTGTAAACCTCTATCAAATCTCCTCTCACTCCTCTACATTCCAAGGAATAAAGTCCTAACCTATTTGATCTTTCCTTATAACTCAGGTCTTCCAGACCTGGCAACGTCCTTGTAAATTTACTCTGTACCCTTTCAACCTTATTTACGCCTTTCCTGTAGGTTGGTGACCAAAACTGCACACAATACTCCAAATTAGGCCTCACCAATGTCTTATACAACTTCAACATAATACTTTGATTTATGAAGGCCAATGTGCTAAAAGATTTCTTTACAACCCTATCTACCTGTGAATTATGTGCCTGTGTTCCCATGTCCCTTTGTTCTACCACACTCCTCAGTGCCTTACCATTCACTGTGTGAGACCTACCCTGTTTGGTCCTATTGAAGTGCAACTGATGAAGATAGGGTGAGTGATAGGTGGAAACTTGACAAAGGAAATTAATCTTTGAAAGTATGAGATTGAGGTCCTGTTCATTGGTGGGAGAAATCAAAAGGAAGACTATTATCTAAACTTGGAGTATTATGTTCAGTTCTGGTTGCCTCATTATAGAAACGATGTGCAAGCTTTACCTTCGAAGGCGCAGAGGAGATTTACCAGGATGTTGCTTGGATTAGGGAACATCTTATGAGGAAAGATTTAGCGAGCTTTGTCATTTGGAGAAAAGGAGGATGAGAGGTGACTTGATGGAAGTGCACAAGATTACAAGAGGCATGGATAGAATGGACACCCAGGGCTTTTTTCTCTGGGTGTCAATGGTCAATATCTAAAGGCATCCTTTCAAGATGAATGGAGGAAAGTTTAGGGGAGATGTCAGTGGTAAGTGCTTGGAATGCACTGCCAAGTGATAGTAGAGACTGATACATTCGGAACATTTAAGTTTTGTTCCAATTGGTGAGGCTACACCTGGAGCACTGTAACAAATGTTGGTGTCCTTTTCCAGTTTAGAAATTAGGAGCATAAAAAGCAGTGCAATGCTAAAAACACAGTGAACCATTCCTTTGCTTGTACTGTATGGTTATTCTTGTCTGCATTGATCTTACTGCAGAATAATTGCTAGCAGCAACTGGATTTGGAGCTCACTCCACTCTTTAAGGATGGTCATCTCTGCTTAATTTTTGCAATTGTGAAATTACTCATGCTTAACATGAAAAATGGAAAACCTGGTATGAATACACCTCCAAATCGTACATGTCCTTATACAAGGTAGGCTTATAAATGCAACACACCAGGGATATCAGGACAACTGAAGCAAGACTGCTATATAGTTCAATTATGCTATGTTAGGGATGATAAGGTTAAGTCAGATATGGTAATAGAATGTGTGTATCTGATACTTGTATGACTTTGAAATAATGTGTTAAAGGATTGGGTTAGGGAGCATGTTAACTGATGCAGCATGGGATGAATCTTTGTCATTCTTTAATTTTGCCTGTAAATCTCAATCCCCTATTTTGTATCTTTTGCTAGCTTTATATAAATTTGCATACCCACAATTTTTCCCATTGGTCTCAAAGGGACATTGTCATTGTTAATTATAATTTATTCTGAATTATACACCAGTTAGAAGTGAAAGAATACCTGAGAAAATGTGGCATCACTTTATGCAGATTTTTTTAGTAGTTTTCTCACTTTTTGTGTAAGTAAAAGCATGGCTACCTTCAGAGCAAAATATGTTGGATAATGAAGCATGTTTTCCTCTCTACAATCCAAACTCTTCCTCCCTTCTCCTCCTCAAGGAAGGTGTGCTGTTGACCTATTGTCCTTAATTTTTGACCTGTTTTTAAAAATAATTTGGTGGATTCTTAGCTAGGTATTTGACTTCCTATCTGAATACAAGGTTACATCTTGTGATTAAAGAAGTCACTTAATGATTATAAATTTTATTTGAAAACTGTTTAGAAATTTGAGATTACAGTAGTTTCCAACATTATACATAACTCATAGTAACAAAGTAGTTATGAATTTAATACTTTGCTTTAATTAAATTATTGTCTTAAGTTTTAGTTACTAGTAACGGAAAGAATTTTCAAAAATAATGTTCTGTTTTTAATTGATCAATTAGATCCAAGTGCATTACAGTTTAATAATGCGAAATCTACTAAAGATATATTACTTCCTTTACCTACTTTTTTTTTTACTGTGCTGTTGAATTAAAAAGCTTTATATATGATTTAATGTATTCATTGGATTCATAGACTGTGTCTTGAAAGGCACTGAGCTACAATGATTGCTGCCTGTTTCACAAATTTCCAATGCTTCCTTGCCAGAATAGGAAGCATATCTAAGAAACAGATTGAAGTGAAGATGTTTCTCCCCAGGAATCATAGCAGCATGTCAAATGATCATAGCTGAGAACTGGTTAGCTGTTTTTGCAAAGCTTCTATTAATTGAAGCAAGTCGTTCAACCTTCTTGCCACAAGCAATATCAGTGCAGTAAAATTAATCAACCAGGCTTTTTTTTTGCATTTGGCTTGGTTGTAATATTAGAAAGAAGACAGTAAGCTCTTGTGCTGGGACTACTAACTTCAGAAATGGTAGTTCTTAAAAATCAGTTCCATTTTGCCTCCTTGCACCCTTTTTTTTGGTGTTCTCAGATGTCAAAAAGAATCACACATTATAATAATCCATTGCTGAGATGGAAATAGAAACATAGAAAAACTACAGCACAATGCAGGCCCTTTGGCCCACAATGCTGTGCCGAACATGGACTTACTTTGAAAATTACCAAGGGTTGCTCATAGCCCTCTAATTTTCCTAACCTCTAATACGTATCCAGGAATCTCTTAAAAGACCTTATCGCAAGGAAAATCTTAGATCTTTTCTGCCTCCTAAAACAACTTTAAGCTTATTCAGATCTCAAAATCTCAAAACGATGAAAATTTTCTGCTCTAATCATTCTATATTTATTCAATAGTACTTGGTACTTCTGCTCCAAATCTTTCATTATCATCATTATCATCAGCCCTTGACTCCAAAAAAATCCTTGACCCACGTGACTGGATATCTTTCCAAAGTTTTTCAACATTTATGTTCTTGCAAATTCCTGCCCTTCTTTCTCTCAACAATGTTTTGAATCTTTCTTGCAAGGTTCCAGCCCTAACACAGAAACAAAATTGTTCTGATTGAAGTCACTAATAACATCTAAGTAATTGTAAAAACAAAAGATAAGTAATTTCTCCTGTTTTTGCTGCCTGTATTCAACTACAAGATCTTTCTGCGATACACCCAATTGGCATTCAGTCAGTGAAAGCATGTTTGCCTTGCTCTATTCTTACCTTTATGGTCTGTACCAGAGAATCAGAAATAAAGGCTTCTATTCTAGTGCCGTCGTTGTTACATTCAGTCTTCTGAATTTTCATATACATACTGCTCCAGGTCATATCAGGGGATATGGGCTTCTGTGTTTAGAGTTCACAATTGCATATCAGAATTTTAAAATCCACCAACATGCTGAAAATTATTCAGCTCATATGATGCCTATAAATCAATTAAATGCCAATTGTACAAACAAAGGAAAAGCGTTGACAGACCATCAGTCATTTTCACAGTTCTAATTGGTACTATAATCCTGTTTCTAATCCACTGAAAAATACGTGAATTCCCTGATACTAGGTCAAGAGTCAGAAACTGGATAAAATTATAACATCTCAGAAATTGAAAGCCTGACTGTGTAGTTCGGCAAATAAGTGTCAGCTTTGCCAGTACTCCTATGTTTTGATTTCATATACATGCTTCATGAGAGGAGGATGAGGGAAAAGAGTTAATTACTCACCCGGGGTTTAGCGATCATTGTTTAACATCGTCCTCTAAGTACCAGCTTGACCATCCATCAACAGCTTGGCTAGTTTAAATAGTCAGTTAAATATACATCGCACACAAAATGCTGAAGGGTCTCGGCCTGAAGCATCAACTGTACTCTTTTACCATATATGCTGCCTGGCCTGCTGAGTTCCTCCAACATTTTGTGTGTGTTGTTTGGATTTCCAGCATCTGCAGATTTTCTCTCATTTGTGAGTTAAATATGCATTTTAGTTCTGTAATATAATTAATATTAAATAACTAGACATAGTTAATCAGCTGTTAGTTGAAAATAAGGTGCAGGGTTCAAGTCTAATCCAGAGACTTGATTATAGAAATTTAGATTGATGAACCAGTTAGCAATTGAGAAAGTGGTACTTTGTCAGAGGTGAAATGATAAGCCAATGGCACTTCTCCCCCATCTGAGCATTTAAAAAATACATTTTGAAGAGAAGAAAGACTGTCCTTCAATAAATTAAACACAAGATTACGGCATTACTGTTTACAAGTTCCAGCTGTTTAACTGCTCCAATTTGTCTGCAGCCAGTTAGAGTTGGTTGAGGTATTTCAGTGTGAAGTTGCCTAATCTGCACTACTGGAAACTGGTTTGATGGAATTGTTTGATTTGTGATTATATAATACAGAAGGTTCAGTCATAACAGTAATTTCTAAATTTAGCTGGTAATCAGTCTGAATTGAGTGGACCATGGCAACTGGTAATGTTCTGATGTTCTTATATTGACAGTTGGTGATATCAATAAATCTAGCCTCAGTGATTTAAGAACTAATATTTAGCCATTAAAACTCCACTTTTTAAAAACTCTTTTAATATCTAACATTAATCATATCTATTTGTCCAAAGTCTCTCAATCAAACATTTTGTGCAATCAACTTAATTGTTTGGCTGCATGCCATATTTAGTTTTATTTGATCTATAGATGAGAATTGTTGGCGAAATAGGGATTTCCAGAATTCCCATTCAAGATATATAAACCCAAGGTATGAGCAGCTCAAAAATATATGGATATCTTTGAGAAAGCAAGTTGGGCAAAGACTGTTGGCAGCAAATTTAGGGCAGAATGTGAAGAAACCAAGAAAGGTGAGAGCTAGAAATTGTGTTTTGGGTAGAAATACACATACAGGCGATTGTTTTGGTGCTAGAGAAGATTTGACTGATTCTTTGAGGTAAATGATGATGGTGTGCATCACAATTGAAAAGATATAGGAAAAAGAAACATCAGATGGAAGAGGAATATGGATTTTGGTTGAGTCAGAGAAGAAAAAAACAATCAGAATGAATTAGGTAGTGAGCACTAAAAGGAAACGCTGTCATAAATTGGGGATATTATGCTGGTGGTACAGAAGAATAATCTGTTAGGATTGAAAGGAATATTAATGCAGTAGGGGAAGCCAGAGGAAATCACCATGGTGGAAATAATGAAGAAAAGGAATTGCAAAATTCCTGCACTGTGGTGGGATAGAGCTTATAAACTAGTTTAAGGAGAAATGCAGAGATTGATTGAATAAAAATTTACATTTCAATGCTGTATTTATTTACTTTTTAAAAACCTTTAAAGGGATTTTACAGAAGTTTATAGAGGTAGTTTAAACAGAGGAACCATGACTGTTTCAGAGTAATGGAAATGGGCAGTATTGCTATACAGTGTTCTGTAGGGAATCATTTTTGTTACTGTTATACATGATTAATTTTAACTGGGAAGTACAGTCAAAGCTTGCAGAATTCAGCAAAAAGAGTAGGTCATAAATCATTTGAAGAACCAAAGTAACATCTACCAGGGTTTGATAGAATGAGCAAAAATGTAGCAAATGGAGTTCTTTGTCTGCAGTGTTAAATGTTTCATTTCATTTCAAAATTACCCATAGAGTAAAAGTGGATGATGCACCGTTTCCAGCCATTGAAGGAACTTTGAGGAAGAGATGTGTATTTATAAAGCGAAATCCAAGACATTTCAAGCAATAATCAGGAGAAACTTTTGATTACATGTACAAATTTTGAATAACGGAAAGGGGTTAAAAGAGATGTGGTATATACACACAGGATAAGGACCAATCATGAATGACTGAAGATTAAAGGAGTGGTTGGGCCAATTGGCATTTCATCATTATGTTTATAACTCTTATTTTTTAAAGGTAGTTTGTTACTTTGTAAGGAACTGGATTCAGAGTTGGTAAAAGCTTGTTTCTCCCTCCAACCCCAACCCCTGAGGATTTTTTTGCAAATATATTGATAGCTTTAAATCTTGAAGGATTGGGCTGTGAGAAATGAATACATCCAAGAAAGGGTTGATTCCATTAACTTTCATTTTTAAGTTTTAGCACTGCAGTTGAGAGTCAAATTGGATTGTTTGAGGAGGTATTATTCATGAAGAAATCATTTATGTCTAAGTCTATAAAATTGATACGTGGATCACTTGAGGAAATTTTATTTTAAAGAAATATCATAAAGGAAAAGTTACTAATATAAATCAAAGTTTCAAAAAGTTTCAGAGGTTCATTTATTATCAAATTATGTATGTAGTTCCCCGTGCAAACAAATAGAATGGCAACCCAATCATCAACCCTACACACACACACAAAACGCAGCAAGAATATTGGCCCTCAAATCCCTTCCCTCCGCACAAAATGCATCAAGAACATTGCCCCCCAACCTCCCTCCCCTGCACAAAACTCAACAAGAGCATTGACTTCCAGACACCCCTCCCTCGCGCAAACACGTGAAGAACATTGACCCCCAAACCACCCCTCCCCATACAAAAAAATTAACAAAATCGCAACAAGAACATCAACTCCCAAACCCTTCTCCCCATTCAAAAAAACTAACAAAAACACAGCAAGAAAAGCGACCCAAACCCCCCACCCCTGTATAAAATGCATCAAGAACATCGATCCCCCCCCCAAAGTCCCTCCCTGCACAAAACACAAGAACATTAACCCACCTCTCCTGCACAAAATGCAACAGGAACATCAACTCTCAAACCACCCCTCCCCGAACAAAAAAACGAGAAAGAACAGGCGAAAGCACAGAATATAAAAACTTTAAGACCGAAAAAGTCTCTAGTCCATGTTATAATCATAACAATGTTGCAGTTACATAAATCTTTAATACTGATGCTTTGAATATAGAGCTTTCTCTTCTACTTCATGTCATAGTTCAGGTGAAATTTTCACAATAAATTATGTTACATTTTTGTTCACCCCCTCCCATCCCCCAGTCAGTCTCTTGAAATCTTAAATAATTTAAATTTGCATTCTGAACTTGTCATTGTCTCAGTCATAATCATGCTATTTTCTGAAAAGCAACATTCAATTCTTGGCAAACTTCAGTCGGGGAGGAAGAGAAATGAGTGAATTGTCACAGGTTGCTGGTGTTACAGCATTTTGTAGAATGCAGAGTACAATTCTAATGTCTCTAGATTTGGCAAATTAATAATATGATAAGAAGTTAATAAAATATACTCTTGTACTAAGTGCTATGTAATAGTATTTTTAATCAGGTTTAGTTCCAACCTTTTTAAATAAATAGATCTTGCAGAGTAATATAAATTTTGCTAAAAGTATTAATTATTGATGTTCTGTAAATCATATTGTATTTCTAACAAGGTCTAAGCTGGCTTTCTGGGCATCTAGAGTTTATGAAGGGTTAATAACAGTGTTTGTAATTATAGCCCAAACACTTTAATTATTAGGCGTACTGTGTGACATCATCCTGTACCTTGAAGTTGTCACTGACAGAAATGAAAAAGCCAGATGGTGTGTGATTATAGTTAGTCCTCCAAAATGTGTTTTAAAAGCAATTAAAAGGTTAGGACCCCCTCCTAGTGATTTGCTTATCAGTGATGAGATATTTTTGCATATCTTCATCATGATACAAACTGGTCACTCTTGACAGAAATACATTATGAAAGGTTAGGAAGGCTGTAATGTCAATTTAGATTTTTCAGGAAATTACAGATTTTGGAAGAATTCTGTTTGGATCTATGGTTTATCTGAAAGGAAGTAATAAGTAATCTGTAATCCTTCATTGGAAATGCATTTGCATTTTGAAAGCTTCAGTGATTAGGAACAGATGGATTGTTATCTCTTTGAAATTGTGCAGTAGGTTGTAAACAAGCTTGCATGTATAAAATGAAAGTGCAGCTTTTGATCTGCTTTCTTTATGTTAATCTATTTTTCTTTGAAGAATTTGGTGGCTTAAGAGTTAACTAGAAAAACAAAATTGAAAGGTAAAGATGTAATAATCTGCTAAAGTTGCCTCCAAACTTCCAATAATTTCTACACCTGTTATTTAAATCAATGTTTAAAATGGTATTCAACAGAACTGATAACATCGTAGACAAAGAACATGCCTAATTCATCATGCTTCAGCCAATATCCGACAATATTAACAGACTATATTAGATACCAATACAGAAAAAAAAACACAGGTGCTATGGGAATGATGGTAAGATTGCACTTTTTTTATTTTGGTAGTTGAATTATTATACATTTTTTTTAAAAACGATGCAGTCTTTGGCGACGACATTTCATCTTTGGAGCTGTATTCAAGATAACCCAGAGTAGCAAAATAACTGATTTTGAAGTTTCATTGGGTGATGCATCAAACAGTTTGAGCAATCTAAAATTAAATCCAGGTAGGTAGGAATCTACAACAGAAAGCTACCTCAAATTCAGCAAAGCTAGTAAGGTCACTGGGAGAGCAGCGTTTCTGATTTGGGAATAAAAAAAGATGTCACACTGTTCAACAGCTAGTTCTCTTCTGAAATCAACAATGCAAAGTAATTTAACTCCTGGATCACTACCTGCTGCTGTATAACAGATAGTTACTTATGGAGCTCACCAGTACAACTTAGATCAAATTAGAGGGACTGATTTTGCTTTGTCAAGAAAGAAAAATCAGGTGAGTTGCATTTGTAGTACTCCAACTAAATTAATAATGCTTAATTCAGAGTTACATTGCCTCTGTAAATTCTACGTTCAACTAACAAATTGTGCTTTGCTTTA
This sequence comes from Hemitrygon akajei, assembly GCF_048418815.1. Lineage (NCBI taxonomy): Eukaryota > Metazoa > Chordata > Chondrichthyes > Myliobatiformes > Dasyatidae > Hemitrygon > Hemitrygon akajei. Next base: position 49,097,376 of record NC_133140.1, read on the forward strand.
AATAAAACCCTCTAAAGATCTCAATTCTTTTTACAGCAACAAACAAGCTTTTCTTCTGGAAAATGTTCCATGCAGTGATGCAAGTTGCAAGCCGGTAGGCCGAATGTTCAGGGTCCTCTGGGAATTGTCTGATTTAAACCATATCAAGAATGCTGTTATGGCGACCTTCTTTGACATTTATGAAGATGTAAGTTCATTACTGTGTTTATAAAAAATTTTTACTCATTGTTAATTTGAATTCTCATCAAGCTTTCCACGAGTGCTTGGTTTGGGAATTTCACAGATGTTTGGTTCATGTCCCCATCTATTAATGGTTTCTACAGGCTAAAGAATTGTTTGGATTCAATCCCTGATGGTATGTTTTGTGCAGTTCTTTGCAAGCATAGCCAGATAAAGTCAGCTGGCAAACTGGAAAAGTCAGCCAAGCTGCAGAGTATTGTCTGCTGGTGCTTGCTAGAAAATACATATATTGTTCTGCTGGCAAAGACAAAATTAGATTTAGCTTTAATGTTATTTACATCTGATTTACCTGTTCTGGTACTTTAATGTAAAATGATTTTTGAAAAATCCTGCACTTTATTTTCATTTAAATGGGTTCTTTACTAGAGCTTTTACAGAAGGTATAGCCAACATCTGTGGAACTTATAGGAGATTAATTGGGGAAATGTGATTATTTCCTGTCATATCTATTTTGTGTTGGTAGCTGACATCTTAACATGGGGCATGAATAAATCTTCTCCATATATATTATGCTGTCACCTTGATAATCTTGTACACTTTATGTTCATTAATTTAGTTTAGTAGTTAATTATTGTGAGAAAAGAAAGCTAATTTGCAGAAATTTTTTTTAAAGCGTAATTTATAAACTTGCAGCTGAATAAATTTGAAACATTACTCACTTAGGTAAGGTAACTAATACTGGAGATACGTGTGAGAGTCAAAATTCATTGAGATTGCAGGCAACAATTGATTATTCAGAGATAAACCATTTTCTTATTCATGAATTCCTTTGAAATATAATGTTAGAAATTTTGGCAATCGCTAATATAACCCATGTGATTTCCACTATTAATAAAAGGTGGGAATTTATACCAACTTTTAAATGCACAATGCTATCAAAATTTTAAGCAAGCAATAAAAAGGCCATTGAAAAGGATGAATATTTGCTCTGTCAGCAGCACATAAGCAACCTCTACATATAAAATGTGATGGATGTTAAGTCTATAGCGGTGAAAAGGGACATTTTCAATTTTAGCAGTACTCTATCGCATGGTTTATGGGTACCTTAAATAGCAACTAGACATCACAGCCATAGTTTATTAATGTAGTTATTGCAACTGGTAGTTGTGAAGCTAAGAAACAAATACTTCATCTGCTATAAAACTTTATGTTCTTCCCATTTAAGATGGTTTCAAGCACCTTACCTATTGATTCAAGTCTTGGTATGAAAATTAGCATTGCTCCAATAATTTTAATTATTGAAGTGTATAATCAACCAAAAAATATTATCCATGTGAATATTTAACTCTTCAGTGGCCCAAATTTTCTGGTCTTGTGTAGACCTCATAAATACTTCCCACAAATATTTCGTAGGCTCTATGGCCTGGTCTACTTATTTCCTGACCCAAGTTACTACCTAGTGTCATCTTTATCAAGATTTGTGACATTCAGACAGTTTGATTACGTGGATTCTGGTTAATTGGCACGCATCAGGACAGTACATTTTGGCCCAGTTATGTGGGTGCTCCAGTGAAAAAGTGTACCAGGGTATTGTTGCTGTCACATGCAGCTACTTGGAGCCGCAGGTGAGTGCTAAGTGTCAGGGTGAGGACTAAAGGTGAGTGATGCCCCATGATGCTCATGACTAGTCTCATCACCAGAGATGCTCTCCTCCTTGGATAGATAATGTACTGTTTTCATACAATGCATTTGTTTGCATCCTTCAAATTCTTCGTAGTTTCTAACTTGTTGAAATAGTGAAATAATTTCATTTTCACTCCTGGCCATTCCGAGCATGAATGTTTGAAAGCACAGTGAGCTAAATAATTCTGTATAGTTTTACTGCTTACTTGTCACCAACTATCAGTGACAAAAATCACTGCTTTTTGAACACAAACACACGCAACTAATGCCATTTAAAAATTGTTCACTCAAAGCACGGTGTAGTGTCTAATGGCCACAGAAGTGCATGCGATTGACACCAGTTAGAAGCTGTTTGACAGCAATCTCCTGTCCCAATTAAGTGGCATAGTGTCCCAAATAAACAAAGGAAATCCTGGCTACTTTCAGAACTAGTTTTTGTTCTATAAGAGTTCTCCCAAGTAAGCGGCTGTTCCGATTAACCACTGGCCCAATTAATTAGAATCCACTGTCTTAACAAGATGACCGGTCTGTGGCCAGCAGACTGCCCCTTTCACAGTGGGCTAATGAGGTATTTTTTTAAAAAAAACAAGGTTTTCAACTCCCAATACCAATTATCTTGCTGGCAAACATGCAATCCCTAGTAAATAAATTTGAAGATATCAGAGCCAGGGTATTGTATCAATGGGACATTAGCACCGCTTGCGTCTTTTGTTTCATGGGATGTTGTTTAACCTCTGGATGCAGCGATTCTTATTGACAGGTTCACAATACACTGTCAAGATAAGACTGCTGAGTCTTTTAAAGCCAGAGGCGGAACAGGAGTGGATATGCTTCATGATCAATTCCTCGTGGTGTAAAAACATGGCGGTGCTCTCCCAATCCAGTTGACCAGATTTGGAACACCTCGCGATTAAGTGCCGACCATTTTACCTGCCATGGGAGAATTCAGCGATCATTTTGGTAACAGTGTACATCCCACCAGGGGCCAGTGTAAAACAGGTTCTAGACGAACTGAACGATGTGATCAATGGGCATGAGACAACACATCCTGATGCCTTTCTCATCATTTTGGGGATTTTAACCAACCAGCTTAAAAAAGTAACTAAATAATTATTATCAACAATTCACTTGTATACCAGAGGAAACATCACACTGGACCACTGTTACACCACCATCAAGAGCTATTGCACACTCACACTTTGGGAAGTCTGTTCACCTGCTGTACTCTACTCCTGAGTACAGGCAGAGACTGAAGTCTGCCATACCAGTAGTGAGGTCCAAGAAGGTATGGACAAGGGAAGCACAGGAGTGCTTACAGGACTGCTTTGAATCAGTGGACTGGACTGTATTCAGCGATTCATCTTTGAGTCTACATGAGTACAGTGCAGTTGTCACCGACTTCATTAAACCCTGTGTGGATGAGTGTGAGCCTACGAAAACTTGCTGTATGTACATTCACAAACTAAAAGCCATGGATGAACCAGAGTGCTTGTGGTCTGTTGAGGGTTAGATCTGTGCCATTTAAATCTGGCTATCCATTTCTGTACAAGAAAACCAGGTATGACTTGCAGGGGACTATTTCAAGAGCCAAGAAACAATTCCAAGCAAGGTTGGAGGTGACATTCGAGGCAGGGTTTGCAGGACATTACTTCCTACAATGCAAAACCCAACATCATGAATAGCAGCAATGCTTCACCATCAGATGAGCTCAATGCCTTTTATGCTCACTTTGAGAGGGAGAATAAAACTATAGCTGTGAGGATCCCTGCTGCACCCAGTGACCTTGTAATCTTTGTCTTGGAGACCGGCGCCAGGCTGTCTTTCAGGAGGGTGAACCCTTGCAAGGCAGCAGGCCCTGATAGAATACCTAGTAATGCTCTGAAAACTTGTGCCAACCAACTGGCAGGGTTTTCAAAAACATTTTCAATCTCTCGCTGCTGTGGTCAGAAGTACTCTCCTGCTTCAAAAGGGCAACAATTATACCAGTTCCCAAGAAGAGCACCTCACTACTGGAAGGATGTGGAAACTATGGAAAGGGTGCAGAAGAGATTTACAAGGATGTTGCCGGGAGTGGGGAGCATGCCTTATGAGAATAGGTTGCGTGAACTTTTCTCCTTGGAGTGACAGAGGATGAGAGGTGACCCTGATAGAGGTGTATAAGATGATGAGAGGCATTGATAGTGTGGATAGTTAGAGGCTTTTTCCCCAGGGCTGAAATGGTTAACATGAGAAGGCACAGTTTTAGGGTGCTTGGAAATAGGTACAGAGGAGATGTCAGGGGTAAGTTTTTTACACAGAGAGTGGTTAGTACGTGGAATGGGCTGCCAGCAACAGTGGTGGAGGCAGACACGATAGGGTCTTTTAAGAGGCTCCTGGATAGGTGCATGGAGTATAGAAAAATAGAGGACTATGAGTAACCCTAAGTAATTTCTGAAGTAAGTACATGTTTGGCACAGAAATGTGGGACGAAGGGCCTGTATTGTGCGGTAGGTTTTCTATGTTTCTAAGAGCAATGTAGCCTGCCTTAATGAATCTAGGCCAATAGCACTACATCTATGGTGATGAAATGCTTTGAGAGGTTGGCCATGGCTAGAATCAACAGCAAAGACCTGGACCCACTGCAATTTGCCTGTCGCCCCAATAGGTCAACAGCAAGTGAGATATCAGTACTTCTCCACGGGGCCTAGGACCACTTGAACAGTACAAATACCTATTTCAGGAATCTGTTCATTGACTATAGCTCAACATTTAACACCATCATTTCTACAGTCCTAATCAAAAAGCTACAGAACTTAGGCCTCTGTACCTCCCTCTGCAACTAGATCCTCAACTTCCTAACTGGAAGACCACAATTTGTGCGAATTGGTAATAACGGCCCCACCTCGCTGACGGTCAACACTGGTGAACCTCAGGGATGTGTACTTAGCCCATTGCTTTACTCTCTTTATACCAATATCTGGCTAGTCATTAGCTCAAATGCCACCTATAAGTTTGCTGATGATACAACTGCAGTTGGCAGAAACTCAAATGGTGACAAGAGGGTATACAGGAGCAAGATATACCAGCTAGTTGAGTGGTGTCACAATAACAACCTTACACTCAATGTCAGTAAGACCAACGAGCTGATTCTGGACTTCTGCAAGGGTAAGACAAGGGAACACAAACCAATTCTCAAAGAGTGATCAGAAATAGAGAGAGTGAGCAATTTCAACTTCCTGGGTGATAATATCTCTGAGGATCTAACCTGGTTCTAACATATCCATGCAGTTATAAAGAAGGCAAGGCAGTGGCTATATTTCATCAGGAATTCGAGAAGATTTGGTTTGTCACTTAAAACACTCAAAAACTTCTCCAGATGTACCGTGGAGTGTATTCTGACAGGCTGCATTACCGTCTGGTATTGGGGGGCTACTGCATTGAATCATAGAAAGCTGCAGAGTGTTTATCTATCTATGGTACTAGCCTGCATAGTATCCAAGACATCTTCAAGGAACAGTGCCTCAGAAAAGTGGCTTCCATGATCAAGGACCACCCCCCCCCCCCCCCCTACCAAGGACATGCCCTCTTCTTATTGTTACCCTTAGGAAGGAGGTACAGAAGCTTGAAGGCACACACTCAGCAATTCAGGAATATCTTCTTCCCCTTTGCCATCCAATTTCTAAGTGGACATTGAATCTATGAACACTACCTCACTGCTATTTTTAAATTTCTTTTGGATTTTTTTGCACTACTTATCATAATTTGTCTATTTAATATAGATATGTATGCTTGCTGTAATTCTTTTTTTCTGTATTCATCAAGTATTGCATTCTACTGCTGCCGGAGAGTTAACAAATTTTACAACATAAGCCGGTGATGTTAAATCTGATTCTAGTGACTAAGCAAACAATCAGATTGCAATCTGATCACAAACCAGAGGGAAAAAACAATCTTTCATGTTTTAATGTTATTAAGGATCTTATAAAAGTTGAAAGTTTTTGCAACATTCTCTTGGGTTCAGTTAGAAAGTGTAAATTAATATGTACTTTTTTCTGAATAATATTAAAAATAATAATTGTGGGAAATTAGACCCATTCCTGCAAAGTCAGTTTTTCAGGACCAGAGGTATTGTGCAAGCAACATTGATTTTTTTAATATAAGAAAAATATTGTGTAAAGTTTACATCAAACTTTGCCTCAGTAAGTAATGCAGCAGCATACTTTGAGGAGGAACAGAATCTCACCTTCAGCAGTCTCTGGGTTTATGTGTTTCACTGTACATGTGTGAACATCAAAAGTTGCACTTTTGTAGAATATTAAAAGGTGTGAACAGTTTTCAAGCCATTGCAACCAGGAAGTTAAGGCCATTATGTTTCTCAGTGAAACATATTTCAGACTCTGTTAGCACTGATAAAATTAAAGACAGCTGTACCAGACATTAAGTAATTGTTTTTGATTCCTCATGGTAAAAAGCATATTTGTCCTGTTACGAATGAAGGGAGCTAAGTCGCCCCCCCCCCCCCCCCCTTTTTGAGAATCGCAAGATCGCTATTATTTTGGGTCTGAGACCCAGGAAATGAGAGAGATACACAGCATGTCAGGAAATGAGAGAGAGAGACGCAGGATCACAGCAAAGGCAGTTGTTATAGACAACGCAGAATACACAACAAGGTGGAATGTCTCCTAACAGAAGCGGAACGGAACCACTGATTACTGCTATTGTCTCTTGGAGAAGGAATTGTGTATTGAGTACTGTACTATTCATTGAAACCCCTCAGGGACAACCAGAGTGGTCTGGTTGAGGGATTGCATCATCCCAACCTGATTGACATCTGAGACCCCGTGAGTGAGGATAAAAGGAGGGTCTGGGGAACACCCCTCAGACGCACCAGGAGAAACGCTAGAAATCCAGTGACAGCATTATATAGCAAAAGCTGGTGAGAGCTCGTGTGCGTCCTCCCTTGCCTGGGTGGCGGGCTCATCACGGAAGAACGGTTTAGCTAAAGGAGAGGTCATACTAGAACGGCCACAACAACGAGACACCGACGGATCGAAGTCATAAAGGACGGTTGGCAAAAACAATAGCAGTAACTGTTCCCATTCTTCTATCTCTCTCTCTCTCTCCAACAATTCCATCCTGCGTCTCAATATCACCAAGACCAAGGAGATGGTGGTGGACTTTAGGAGATCTAGGCCTCATATGGAGCCAGTGATCATTAATGGAGAATGTGTGCAGCAGGTTAAGACCTACAAGTATCTGGGAGTACAGTTAGACGAGAAGCTAGACTGGACTGCCAACACAGATGCCTTGTGCAGGAAGGCACAGAGTCGACTGTACTTCCTAAGAAGGTTGGCGTCATTCAATGTCTGTAGTGAGATGCTGAAGATGTTCTATAGGTCAGTTGTGGAGAGCGCCCTCTTCTTTGTGGTGGTGTGTTGGGGAGGAAGCATTAAGAAGAGGGGCGCCTCACGTCTTAATAAGCTGGTAAGGAAGGTGGGCTCTGTCGTGGGCAAAGTACTGGAGAGTTTAACATCGGTAGCTTGAGCGAAGGGCGCTGAGTAGGCTACGGTCAATTATGGATAACTCTGAACATCCTCTACATAGCACCATCCAGAGACAGAGAAGCAGTTTCAGCGACAGGTTACTATCGATGCAATGCTCCTCAGACAGGATGAAGAGGTCAATACTCCCCAATGCCATTAGGCTTTACAATTCTACCGCCAGGACTTAAGAACTTTTTAAAAGCTATTATTAATGCTTTTTGAGATAGTGATTTAGATGCATATCATATTTTTTACTGAGTTAAGTATTGTATGTAATTAGTTTTGCTACAACAAGTGTATGGGACATTGGAAAAAAAGTTGAATTTCCCCATGGGGATGAATAAAGTATCTATCTATCTATCTATCTACACAGCGACAAACAAACACTGGAGCCTGTGTGAACTGAAACAAACTTTATATTTCCATCGAACAATTCATTATCCCCTAGACAACAATAGAGCTTATTTCTTATTGATGATTATTATACCCACACTTTTAGGTTTAATATTGATGACGTATATTATCTGTATATTTGCATTGATATTATTTTTGTGTATTTTTACTAATAAATACTGTTAAAAATAGTATCATCAGACTCCAACGGATGCCTCTATCTTTGCTGGTAAAACACCCAGTTACGGGGTTCGTAACAGTCCTCAGATCACAAAATATTTGTCTTTAATATTTACAAGTGCTTCAAATGCATTAAAACTGTACAGCTGTGTTCACAAACGTTTTGAGTTCTATTTCTATCTTGGGGGAATGGGCATTTCAGGACAGAAAAGTACCTAGTGTATATTCCACTACAGAAGTATTAATGAAGTTAAATGAAATTGTCAGCAAACCATACCAATAGCAAGCCACTCAGCTGTGCCATTACCACTGCCTTCAAACAGAGAGAGGAAAACAACATGGCATACTTGACAGCACTGTGCTTCACCAAAAGGACTGCAATGATTCAGGAGGCAGTTCACAACCATTACAATAAGGCATGGCCAGTGAAAGCAAGTGTTAGTAGCAATAGTACCAAATTTTGAAGTATATTCAAATATTTCATTTGAATAGATTGGTTTATTCAGCTTCAAAGTATAAATCTTCATTGTTGACCAAGGATAATTTATAAAAGAATTTGAATATGTATATTATAAAGTATAATTTCTTCTTTGAACTGAGAGACGTTAAAACCACATTTATACTGGAGGCATTTAGTAACAAGAGAAAGGAAGAATTTCATTTACGTTGCTCCTCTTGTGGAATTCTCCAGTGCATTTTCAGTTTGAGTCTCAGCCTGAAAGGGTCCTGTCTGTTTGGAAAACATTATGTGTGGTCCCAGTATCCAAAAAGGGACAGCTGAAAGTATTGAATGACTTCCGTCCAGTGGCCTTGACCTCAAACATTGAAGACCATAAAGAGATTGGTCCTGACTCACCTCTGACCCCGGGTCTGATCAGCCCTCAATCCCCTGCAGTTTGCCAACCAGGAGCACATTGGAGTCAATGATGTTGTCATCTACCTGCGGAACAGAGCCTACTCCCACTTGGATAAGCAGGACAGCACTGTGAGGAGCATGTTTTTGTTTTTCTCAAGTGCCTTCAATATCATACCGCCCTCATTGGGGAAAAAGCTCTGTTCAATGCAGGTTGGCACTTCCATTGTATCCTGGATAATAGTGGTTGGGTGTATAAAGGAAGGACGGGAGGATAAATACAGGGCCCTGGTAGCAGATTTTGTCAAATGATCAAGCTGAATCATCTGCAGCTCAATATCAGTAAGACAAAGGAGATGGTGATAGACTTTATGAAGACTAAGCTGCACTGCTCCTTGCTATTGATGGTGAGGACTTTCAGGTACCTGGAGGTGTAACTGGGTGACAGACTTGAATGGAGCACTAACACAGAGACTGTATATAAGAAGGGCTAACGTCTCCTCTGCTTCCTGAGGAGACTGAGGTCCTTTGCAAGCCTCTCCTTCACATGTTCTACCAGTCTGTTGTCACCAGTACAATCTTCAATGTGGTGGTGTGCTGGGGCAAAAGCATCAATATGGTTGATGCCACCTGGCTAAATAAACTGATTAGAAAGGCTGGCTGGCTCTGTTATAGCAGTCAAACTGGAGGCACTGGAGGCTGTGGTAGAATAAAGGACTCTATGAAAAATCTTGCAACTCTGGACAATGTTTCTCAGTTTCTGCATGCCACCTTGGCTGAAGAGGGGAGCAATTTTAGTAATAGACTAAGATAACTGCGCTGCTTCAAAGAGCGCTATATGAGGTTGTGGCGACCCACTTTCTGCGCAGGTGAACCGGCTCACAGATAGCCAGCGTGCGGGGAGAGACTTTGGTAATGCACCTCTGATGTCATTTCCGCCCGGAGAGGGCGGGCGCTAGAGATTAAATGCCAGCACCACGAAGTTTGAATAAACTAGTCTCGAAACGACTTACCGACTGCGTGTCGTCTCTTGCTCTGTATGTAGTACATCACTACATTGGTGACCCCGACGGTCCAAACGGGATTTGGGCCAAAGATGACTGACTCTTCATCTGTTCATGCAGTTTTGCTAAAACTGCCGACTTTCTGGACGCTGCGACCACGCGTGTGGTTTAGCCAAGCAGAAGCCCAGTTCCAGATTCAGCAGATATCCTCTGATTCCACGCGTTACTACCATGTGGTGAGCGCCCTTGACCAGGAGACGGCCACCCAGGTTGAGGATTTCATACAGTCGCCCCCGGAAGAAGGCAAATATGAAGCATTCAAAGCGCTGCTCATTGAGACCTTTGGCCTCTCACGGCGTGAGTGGGGTGCCCGCCTGCTTCACCTGGACGGTTTGGGAGACAGACTGCCGTCAGCATTGATAAACGAGATGCTGTCCCTGGTTGACAGACACAAGCCCTGCCTCATGTTCGAGCAAGCATTCCTAGAGCAACTGCCCAAGGACATACATCTGCTGCTGGCTGACGCAGATTTCAGCGACCCCCGGAAGGTGGCAGCCCCAGCAGACGTGCTGTGGAAAGCCAAGAGGGAGAGCGTGGCGTCCGTCGGTCAGATTACCAGGCCACAAGCCCAACAGCGGACCAGACCAGACCCGGCAGGGGGGCGCACACAACACAGAGGCAGGAGTGAGGAGGACAGTGAACAGTACCACCAGCGGTGGGGCACCAAATCCCGCCGTTGTCGCCCTCCCTGCAAGGGCCAGGGCCAGCTGCCGCTAATGACTATGGCGGTTGGCCGCCAGGACAGCCTCTTGTACGTCTGGGACAAACAGTCGGGACGCCGCTTCTTGGTCAACACTGGAGCGGAAATCAGCATCTTGCCCCGGACGGGGTACAACACCTGCAACAAGAAGCCAGGACCTACCCTGAGGGCCGCAAACGGCAGGACGATACGGACCTACGGCACCCGCACAGTGCAGCTGCAGTTCGGCGCCAGCCGGTTCACGTGGGACTTCACACTGGCCGGGGTGGCTCAACCACTCCTGGGTCGGACTTCTTGCGAGCTCACAGCCTGCTGGTCGACTTGCAAGGGAAAAGAATGGTACATGCTGAGACTTTCCAGACGTTGCCGGCCCCACACCTGGACTCCATCACGCTGTCGGACAATGAATTCACCAGAATCCTGGCGGACTTTACATCGATTCTGGCACCGCAGTTCACGGCAGCCATGCCCAGACATGGGGTACAACACCACATCCCAACCCAGGGACCACCCCTCCATGCCCGCGCACGAAGTCTCTCCCCGGAAAAGCTCCGCCTGGCGAAGGAGGAGTTCAAGAGGATGGAGGAATTGGGGATCGTACGGAGGTTCGACAGCCCCTGCACATGGTGCTCAACCTGCCAGGGGTTGGAGACCATGCGGCGACTACCGCAGACTGAATGAGGCTACAACTCCAGGCCGCTACCCCATGCCGCACATACAGGACTTTGCAGCAAACCTGCACGGGGCAAGAATCTTTTCCAAAGTAGACCTCGTCCGGGGATACCATCAAATCCCAGTGCACCCTAAAGACATCTCCAAAACGACACTCATCACCCCGTTCAGGCTGTTCGAGTTCCTCCGAATGCCGTTCGGCCTGAAGAATGCCGCACAGGCGTTCCAGCGGCTAATGGATGCGGTGGGATGCGACCTGAACTTTGCGTTCATCTATTTGGATGACATCCTTATAGCCAGCAGTAGTCGCCAGGAGCATCTGTCCCACCTCCGCCAGCTCTACTCCTGCCTGAGTGATTTCGGCCTTACGATCAACCCGGCCAAATGCCAGTTCGGTCTCGATACCATCGACTTCCTGGGCCACAGGATTACCAAAGACGGGGCAACACCTCTGCCCGCTAAGGTAGACGCGATCCGCACTTTGTCCGGCCCAACACGGTCAAAGGCCTGCAGAAGTTCGTTGGTATGGTGAACTTCTACCACCGTTTCCTCCCCTCCGCAGCCCGTATCACGCGCCCTTTGTACACCCTGATGTCGGGTAAAGGCAAGGACATTACTTGGGACGAGGAGGCCACGGCCGCTTTTGTTAAAGCCAAGGAAGCCTTGGCAGATGCCGCAATGCTGGTGCACCCCAGAACGGATGTTCCGACCGCCCTCACAGTGGACACATCCGACATCGCAGTTGGTGGGGTGCTGGAGCAGCTCATCGAGGGGCGCTGGCAACCCCTGGCATTCTTCAGCAAGCACCTGCGACCACCCGAACTCAAGTACAGTGCTTTCGACCGGGAGCTGTTGGCACTGTATCTGGTAATCCGGCATTTCAGGTACTTCTTAGAAGGCAGGCTGTTCACCGCGTACACGGACCACAAACCGTTGACCTTCGCGTTTACGAAGGTGTCCGATCCCTGGTCGGCTCGGCAGCAGCGACATCTCTCCTACATCTCCAAGTACACGACGGACATCCAGAATGTCTTGGAAAAGGACAACGTCATGGCGGACGCACTCTTCAGACCAGCTGTCCAGGCCCTGTCCCTGGGGGTGGACTATGCAGCACTGGCGGAGGCACTGCAGGCAGACAACAAGATGCCCAGCTACAGGACCGCAGTCTCGGGTTTGCAGCTGCAGGACTTTCTCGCAGGCCCAGGTGAGAGGACCCTCCTGTGCGACGTGGCTACCGGCCAACCTCACCCCATCGTCCCGGCAGCCTGGAGGCCGTGAGTTTTCAACTCCATACACGGTTTGGCACACCCATCTACAAACCCCATTTCCAGAAAAGTTGGAATATTTTCCAAAATGCAATAAAAACAAAAATCTGTGATATGTTAATTCACGTGAACCTTTATTTAACTGACAAAAGTACAAAGAAAAGATTTTCAATAGTTTTACTGACCAACTTAATTGTATTTTGTAAATATACACAAATTTAGAATTTGATGGCTGCAACGCACTCAACAAAAGTTGGGACAGAGGCATATTTACCATTGTGTTACATCACCTTTCCTTTTAATAACACTTTTTAATCATTTTGGAACTGAAGATACTAATTGTAGTAGATTTGCAATTGGAAATTTTGTCCATTCTTGCTTGATATAAGACTTCAGCTGCTCAACAGTCCGTGGTCTCCGTTGTCTGATTCTCCTCTTCATGATGCGCCATTCATTTTCAATAGGAGATAGATCTGGACTGGCAGCAGGCCAGTCAAGCACTCTGTGTCTACAAAGCCACGCTGTTGTATCCCGTGCAGTATGTGGTCTGGCATTGTCCTGCTGAAATAAGCATGGACGTCCCGGGAAGAGACGTCACCTTGATGGCAACATATGTCTCTCTAAAATCCTAATATACACCTCAGAGTCAATGGTACCTTCACATACATGCAACTCACCCGTGCCGTGGGCACTGATGCTCCCCCATACCATCACAGATGCAGGCTTTTGCACCTTTCGCTAATAACAATCAGGATGGTCGTTTTCATCTTTGGCACGGAGAACTCGACGCCTGTTTTTTCCGAAAACTAGCTGAAATATGGACTCATCTGACCACAGCACACGGTTCCACAGTCTTTCGGTCCATCTGAGATGAGCTCGGGCCCAGAGAACTCACCGGCGTTTCTGCATAGAGTTGATGTATGGCTTCCTCCTTGCGTAATACAGTTTCAAGTTGCATTTCTGGATGCAGTGACGGACTGTGTTAAGTGACAATGGTTTTCCGAAGTACTCCCGAGCCCAGGTGGCTATAATTGTCACAGTAGCATGACGGTTTCTTAGGCAGTGCCGCCTGAGGGCTCGAAGATCACGCGCATTCAACAGTGGTTTCCGACCTTGCCCTTTACGCACTGAGATGTCTCTGAATTCTCTGAATCTTTTCACAATATTATGTACTGTAGATGTTGGAAGATCTAAATTCTCTGCAATCTTGCGTTGGGAAATGTTTCTTTTGAACTGACTAACAATTCTCACGAATTTTGGCACAAAGGGGTGAGCCACGACCCATCCTTGCTTGCAAAGACTGAGCCTTTGATGGACGCTACTTTTATACCCAGTCATGATACCTTACCTGCTACCAATTAGCTTGCCTAATGAGGAGTCTTCCAAACTAGTGTTACATGAATATTCTGTGCACTTTTCAATCTTATTTTAACTCTGTCCCAACTTTTGTTGAGTGTGTTGCAGCCATCAAATTCTAAATGTGTGTATATTTACAAAATACAATTAAGTTGGTCAGTAAAACTATTGAAAATCTTTTCTTTGTACTTTTGACAGTTAAATAAGGGTTCACGTGAATGAACATACCACAAATTTTTGTTTTTATTGCATTTTGGAAAATATCCCAACTTTTCTGGAAGTGGGGTTTGTATCAGGCCAACCATCTGGCTGGTCTCCAGCAAGTTCGCGTGGCACGGACTTTGCAAGCAGGTCAGTGAATGGGCCAGAACATGCGCGCAGTGCCAAACAGCCAAGGTGCAGCGGCACACTAAAGCCCCGCCGCAGCAGTTCGAACCCACCCACTGGAGGTTCGACCACATTCATCTGGATATCGTGGGCCCCCTACCAGTGTCCCGAAGAGCACGGTATCTCCTAACTATGGTAGACCGGCTCACAAGGTGGCCAGAGGCAGTCCCGCTCACCGACACATCTGCCGATTCCTGCGCCCGAGCACTGATTGCAACCGGGGTAGCACGTTTCAGGGTACCGGCCCACATTACCTCCGACAGAGGCGCCCAGTTCACCTCCAGCCTGTGGTCGGCTGTGGCCAGCCTGTTGGGAACACAGCTACACCACACTACTGCCTACCACCCACAGTTGAACGGACTAGTAGAGCATTTTTCCACCGGCACTTGAAATCGGCTCTCATGGCCCGCCTGAGAGGACCTAACTGGGTGGACGAGCTTCCCTGGGTCCTGCTTGGAATTCGCACAGCGCCCAAAGAGGATCTGCACGCCTCGTCGACCGAGTTGGTATACAGTGCACCACTGGCCGTCCCAGGAGAATTCATACCAGCCCCAAGGGTGCAAGAGGAAGAACCCGCAGCAGTCCTGGACAGACTACGTGAAAGGCTCGGCAACCTGGCCCCCGTACCGACTTCACAGCACGGACGGACCCCGACCCATGTACCCAAAGACCTGCAGAACTGTAAGTTTGTGTTTGTACGAAGGGGCGGACACCGGGCACCGCTACAGCGGCCGTACGAGGGGCCGTTCAAGGTGATCAACAACAACGGGTCCACGTACGTTCTGGACATTGGGGGGAAAGAGGAGGTTTTCACGGTGGACCGACTCAAACCAGCCCATGTGGATTTGGCGCAGCCGGTCGAGGTTCAGGCACCACGGCGCAGAGGCAGACCTCCCAAACAGAGGCTGATCCAGTGTGTGGTCATTGGGGGTGTATCGCCGGTTCTTGGGAGGGGGGGTGTGGTTATGTGGCGACCCACGTTCTGCGCAGGCGAACCGGCTCACAGATAGCCAGCGCGCGGGGAGAGACTTTGGTAATGCACCTCTGACAACATTTCCGCCCGGAGAGGGTGGGCGCTAGGGATTAAATGCCAGCGCCACGAAGTTTGAATAAACTAGTCTCGAAATGACTTACCGACTGCGTGTCGTCTCTAGCTCTGTATGTTGTACATCGCTACAAGGTCATTCTTACTCTTGGCCATTAGGCTTTATAATGAGTCAACCTATAGCCAAGGAAGTGATAAACTCCTCCTGTTAGAATGTTTGAGGTAACTTATTTCTTATTCTTTCTTACTGCCCGCATGAGAAATAATGCAACAGGGTAGTTTGTGTTCACTTGGGATGGAATTTGGAACTCACCACCTTGAGCTCAGACCACATAGAAATGCTACATGGTGTGCCATGGCTTACACTGTAAACAATACAGTCAGAAGACATAATTTCTGCAATACAAATATTTTCTGTTTTTTTAATTGCAGGGTATCTTGGATGTGCTTGTATTAAATGAAAATAAGGAAAATTCAGAATTCACCATCCATGCTTTGCGAAATAACTTTGATGCTGACGCTTACTTTGTTAAAGTCATTGGTAAGTGAGAATGATCACATCAGCACAATTTTGAAATCATACTGGTTGTTATCAAATTAAAATGAAACTGCTCATAGATAATTAAAAGTTTATTTCAGTATTGTTGATCAATCAGTTTTGCAATCAAATGAAACCAGGGAGCATAGAAGTAGTTTTACTGAAATAATGAAGTTGTTATCTTCAATTCCCAGGGCTGCTTTTCACTGAGATTTATTATTGCAATGCTGAAATATAATCATTTTTCTGTTTTCACTTATGGGGCATATTGAAATACCATGGTAACATTTTTTGAAAGACTGATTTCTAACTCTGTACTTCAAAATTACAAACCCTGTAATAGACCTAAGAATTAAGATATTAACAAATTCTTCGGGAACCTTTAAAATATATCACATTCATTCTAGTAAAATCTTGGCTAATTTCCATAAGTATAAACTATTAGCTGGTGTTACCCTTCTCCAATTCTAATACAGTCGTCCCTCGGTATCCGTGGTGGATTGGTTCTAGGACCCCCTGCAGATACCAAAATCTGCGGATGCTCAATCCCCTTATATAAAATGGCATAGTGTTTGCATATAAGCTACATACATCCTCCTGTATACTTTAAATCATCTCTAGATTACTTATAATACCTAATACAATGTAAATGCTTTGTAAATAGCTGTTATACTGTATTATTTAGAGAATAATGACAAGAAAAAAAAGTCTGTACATATTCAGTACGGACGTAACCATTGTAGCTCTTCTGGGAACACTGATGCTGCCTTGGCATCAGCCGATGCCAATTCTCCCATGATCTTTAAGTTCTTGAGGCTGTAGCGCTTTACATAGCTAGGCAGACATCTCTTACTAGCCTCCAACTCCTTCCTCTCGCTCACAACACAAGTAGCGAACAAACGAGACACGAGGCAAACAATGCTCAAACAACAAGTGCTGGAGAGAGACTGAGGATCTGTGAAATGGCAGGAGGCTGCAGCAGGGTATGCCTACACATCACTTCATTCGCTTGGATTCAGCATAGTGCTCAGTGCGCGGCAAATTCAAGTTTTGCTTTTTGGAACGTTCTGGAATTTTTTTTGACTAATTTCGATCTGCAGTTGGTTGAATCCGCAGATGTGGAACCCGAGGATATGGAGGGCCGACTGTAATGCAGGTTGTCTTTAAGATTTTTCCCTCCATTTACGTGCGCTGAATAGTATTACTCTATGACAAGTCAGTAAGAGGCTCATGAGAACAAAACATTCACAGTAGATAATTTTCCTTGCCACACAAGTTTTTGATCCTCAGAACATCTCATAAGGAAATAGTATGGAGTTTTATTTCAATTTAAAATGTTTGTGATACCTTAACAACGCTCTTGAAGATTTATGTAAATTCACAATAGTCATTGCATGTATGTCAAAGAAACTGCAAAGAAATTGGAGAACAAATTAATTGGTAGTTTCAGGCTGTAGCAATTCCTGAATCCTTGATGTGGCCTGATGGGAATATTATGTACTTTTTTTTAAACTGCTATTCGTGAATATGCTTTGTGTTTGCATTATTTGTAGGCAGCACTTTGAAAATATCTGATTCCGGCTTTGTTGATGATTTCAATCTGATGCAACACAGAAAATTACCATTTGTTGTTTTTTTTATTCATTTGTGGGGTCTTGAGCAAGGCCAGCAGTTGCAGCGCATCCCTAATTATCCTTGACAATGATCTGGTGAGCTGCCTTCTTAAACCGCTACATCATTCTAGAGAAGGTGCTCCCATTGTGCTCAAAGGAAGAGAGTTCCACAACTGACTGGTGACAGTGAAAGACTAGTGACATATTTCCAAGTCAGAACTTGGAAGAAAATCTCCATGTGATAATGTTCATACCTCCCTGGTATCTTTGTCCTTGTTGGGGTAAAGGTTACAGGTTTTGGGAGATGTTTAATTATTGTAGACTTATGATTATGGTACTTTATGCAGATGGTACAATTGCAACTATTGTTTACAGATGGTTGAGGAACTGATTGTGGTGGTTGATGGAATGCCAATCAAACATGGTCCTTTGTTATGGATATTGTTAAGCCTTTTAGAGTGTGATGGTACTGTACTCATTCAGTCAAGTATTGAGTATTCCATCACACTTCTGGTTTGTTCCTGATAGAGGGTTTTTGGGTATAAGGAGATTAGTCATTTGCTACTGCATACCCAGCCTCTGGCCTGCCTTAGTTGCCATGATACTTAGGGTATATAGTTTATGCAGTTGAGTTTCTGGTCAGTAGTGACTATAATGCCATTGAATTGCAAGGATTAGTGATTAGGCCCTCCCTAGCATTGCATAGATTGTCATGGATAAAAGGCGCTTCCCAGGGATATGAATAATCTGAATAAATGGTTAAAAATACAGCAAATTTAGTAAAATGTGAAAAAATGGTTTATTTCCGTCAAAAGCAAATCTTGAAAAACTCTGCTTTTTTTGTTTTCAAATAGAGATTATAAAATTATTGATATTCAAAAGTACATGGGTGTCTTTGTACACATTACTGAAAGCTAACATGCAAGTGCAAATTCAGTAAGAAAGATAAATGATATGTTGCCTTTTATTGCCAGAAGCTTTTAAAACAATTCTGTCAGTACCTCTTGGGCACTGTGTACAATTTTCATCACTTTAGTTAAAGAAAATTGTACTTGCTACGGCAAAGTTTTAATAGAATCATTCTGGGATGGCAGATTTGTTATATAAAAGAGACTTTGTAGGCTATGTTTCTATTCTCTAAAGTTTAGAAGAATGGATGGTGACTTCTTGAGACAATATAAAATTTATAGAGTAAAGTGTTACTCCTGTTTGAGTTTAGAATCAGACAGTTACAGTATCAAAGTAAAAGGTATTTTAACTTGTATTTATTTTTCACTGAATAGGAGGTGAATCATTGGGATCCTTTACCCCTGGGGGTTATGGAGGATCAATCTTTGATCATTAATGCTCAATCGTTAAAACAAAGATCAATGCTATTCTGCACATAAAAATAATCTGGGGTAGTGCTGAGAAATGGTGTTTGAGGCAGAACAAGAGTGATCTCGTTTAATGGCAGAGTTGGCTCAAATGACTGAACAGCCTACTGCTGTCTTTTTATATATTCTTCTGAGTTATTCGAGTCAACAAAGTTGATTTAATATATTCAGTTTCACTTCCAGAAACATTGAAACATCATGACCCAAGCTTCTTTCTTACCAAGACGGTTGATGTAGGAAAGGCAGTGGACATTGTCTGCATGGACTTTAGCAAAGCCTTTGACAAGTCCTGCATGAGAGGCTGCTCTGGCAGGTTAAGTCACTTAGCATTGAGAATGAAGTAGTCAACTGGATCCATTGGCTCAGCAGGAGAAATTAGAGAGTGGTACTAGATGATTGTCTCTCTGACTGGAGGTGTCTGGCTTGTGTGTTACAGGGTGTGGGGCTAGATCCTTTGTTACTTCTGTATTAATGATTTAGATGATGGTATGGTAAACTGGGTCAGCAAATTTTCAGATCAAAACTTGCAGTATGATCTTGACTAGCTGGGAAAGTGGGCTGAAAAAAAGCAGATGGAATTTAATGTTGACAAGTATGAGGTATTGCACTTTGGGAGGAATCAGAATCACGTTTATTATCACTGGCATGTGACGTGAAATTTGTTAAACATAGCAGCAGCAGTTCAATGCAGTGCATAATCTAGCAGAGAGAAAAAAATTACAATAATAATAAATAAAATAAAAATAATAATAAATCAACAAGTAAATCAATTACGTATATTGAATAGATTTAAAAACCCATGCATAAACAAATACTGTATATTTTTTTTAAAAGTGAGGTAGTGTCCAAAGCTTCAATGTACATTTAGGAATCAGATGGCAGAGGGGAAGAAGCTATTCCTAAATCACTGAGTGTGTGCCTTCAGGCTTTTGTACCTCCTACCTGATGGTAACAGTGAAAATGGGGCATGCCCTGGGTGTTGGAGGTCCTTAATAAAGGACACTGACTAGATTTACAACCTTCTGCAGCTTCTTTTGGTCTTGTGCAGTAGCCCCTCCATACCAGACAGTGATGCAACCTGTCAGAATGCTCTCCACGGTATATCTATAGAAGTTTTTGAGCGTATTTGTTGACATGCCAAATCTCTTCAAACTCCTAATAAAGTATAGCTGCTGTCTTGCTTTCTTTATGACTACATCAATATGTTGGGACTAGGTTAGATCCTCAGAGATCTTGACACCCAGGAACTTGAAGCTGCTCACTCTATCCACTTCTGACCCCTCTCTGAGGATTGGTATGTGTTTCTTTGTCTTACCCTTCCTGAAGTCCACAATCAGCTCTTTAGTCTTACTGACGTTGAGTGTCAGGTTGTTCCACTAGTTGGCATATCTCACTCCTGTCTACCCTCTCATCACCACCTGAGATTCTACCAACAGTGGTTGTATTGTCAGCAAGTTTATAGATGGTATTTGAGCTATGCCTAGCCACACAGTCATGGGTATAGAGAGAGTAGAGCAGTGGGCTAAGCACACACCTCTGAGGTGTGCCAGTATTGATCGTCAGTGAGGAGGATATGTTATCACCAGCCCATATAAACTGTGGTCTTCCAGTTAGGAAGTCAAAGATCCAATTGCAGGGGGATGTACAGAGACCCAGGTCCTCCAACTTCTCAGTCAGGATTGTGGAAATGATGGTATTAAATGCTGAGCTATAGTCAATGAACAGCATCCTGACGTAGGTGTTTGTGTTGTCCAGGTGGTCTAAAGCCATGTGGAGAGCCATTGAGATTGCATCTGCCATTGACCTATTGTGGTGATAGGCAAATTGCAATGGGTTCAGGTCCTTGTTTAGACATGAGTTCAATCTACTCATGATCAACCTCTCAAACATTTCATCACCGTCGACATGAGTGCTACTGGGCGATAGTCATTGAGGCAGCTCACTTTATTCTTCTTGGGCATTGGTATAATTGTTGCATTTTTGAAGCAAGTGGGAACTTCCGCCCATAGCAATGAGAGGTTGAAAATGTCCTTGAATACTCCCACTAGTTGGTTGGCACAGGTTTTCAGAGCCTTACCAGGTACTCCATTGGGACCTTCTGACTTGAGAGGGTTCACTCTCTTTAACAACAGTCTAACTTTGGCCTCTGAGACGGATATCACAGGGTCATCAGGTGCAGCAGGGATCTTCACAGCTGTAGTTGTGTTCTCCCTTTCAAACCATGCATAGAAAGCACTGAATTCATCTACTAGTGAAGCATCGCTGCCATTCATACTATTGGTACAGTAAATGGTAGGGCTCTGTGATGTGCTGTGGAACGAACAGATCTGGGATTGCAGATCCATAATTCTTTGAAAGCTGAATCATGGGTAGATTGTTGTAAATAGTTATTTACAATTATAGCTATTTTAAGACTGATCATAAAGAGAACTTTAATCAGGGCATTGGCTACAAGAGTTGGGATTTTAATCTGAAGCTCTACAAGATGTTGATGAGACTGAATTTAGAGTATGGTTTACAATTCTAGTCACCCACCTACTGGAAAGATGTAAATAAGCTTGAAAGAGCACAGTTGGAAATTTGCAAGGATGTTGCCAGGCCTTGAGGACCTGAGATATAGGTAGATGTTGATTAGGTTAGGATTTTGTTCCCTGGAGTGCTGGAGAATGAGGGAAGATTTCATATAGGTATACAAAATTATGAGGGGTAGAGATAGGATGAATGCATACAGGGTTTTCCCATCAAACGGGGTGAGGCTAGAAGCAGAGGTGATAAATTTGGGGTGAAAGAAATATTTAAAGGAATTAGAGGAGAAACTTCCTCACAGAGGATGGTGCAAGTGTGGAATGAGCTGAGAGCAGAAGTGGTAGAGGCTGGTTCAGCTGTAATAAGAGAAGTTTGCATGGGTAGATGGATGGGTGGGATTTGGAGGGATATGGCCCAGGTGCAGGTAGATGGGACAAGGCAGAGAATATCAGGTCAGCATGGACTAATTAGACTGAAGGTCCTGTTTCTGTGCTGTAATATTCTGATTCTATGGCTCTACTAGTTGCACTTGCCAACAGTTTAGGTGCCTTATTAGACAATTTGGATCAAGCTAAGAAACCACAAAGATCAAAGAGCATGGATAGTTGTTGTTTTTAGTGGCAAGGTATACACAGGAGATTAGTTGAGTCCATGATAGAGTATTACTGTGGGAACTTGAATAAATATGGAAACCTGATCTGCATGTAGATTGATAATTCAAATTAGTAGTAATAAGAGAGGGGACGCATTAATGGAATGTAGCAGAGATGGTTTTCTATATGAGTGTTGAGGGATCAGGAAAAGGGCTAAATTGTGCAATGGGAAGACTTACTTATTTAGTGCCTGTTATGATGTTGGTATTTAGGGCAGTAATGAAGATCCTCTATCTCTGGCAGTGTTCAGGGCTTCCTTCATCATGCCAGTAGCTTCCTCTCAGCTTTCACTACTGTCAGTCATGCAGGTCCTGGGTGGAGATTCAAGAACATCATTGCATTCAGATGTAGAAGGATTCTTCATTGCTGTTTCTGTAACAGTTTTGTTTTACCAGTCAGGGTTGTTAGCCCTGAGCTGAACCCCAAAACCTGGAGCACTGGTTAACCACTCTTAGTCCAGTGACTGCTCTTTGATCTGTTTGGTATGGATGACCCTTTGCTCAAAGCCCTGACTACAGCCAACATAGCTCTTCTGGTCATTGAGGCACGCAAACCTCCAAACAGTGACATTGTTGTGATCCTCTTGGAGTGCAATGAGAAGAAGCTGATAATCTTGTAGTAAAGGGGCCTTTAGGCAAGAGACCTAAATATATACCACAATATACCACAGCTATAATTGTAAATGATTTACAACCATTCTTCATTCTTGCTATCTTTATACCCAGTGTATGAATCTTTTAAATAACTAAAATCTTAGTTTGGTGTTGTTGAGTAATATTTATTGACTACCCACATCAGTAACACTGGTAATAGGGTTTAATCATATGGCCAAATTTTGGTAAAATGAAACTGAGACCAACACAAAACAAGGTATATATATTTCAAATGTGCATTTTGAGTAAATTGCATCCCTTGTATTTTACTAACATGTGAAATAATTACGCTAATACCTAATTATCCAAAAAGCACATTCTGATTTTCATTTTAACAATTAACTTAACACAACTGAATGAATGTAGTCATTCTCATATTTTATATTTCTCATTTTCCCTTATGACAAAGAAAGAGGCTAGATGGCTCATTAAGTCTATGTCAGCTTTGAGTTATCTTATTTCTTCACTTATTTAATTGACCTCTATTGTCTTATTTATCCGTTAACTCCACCCTTCCCTACCCCCCCTTAATTGTTCTGCCACCTCGTTACATTGGGGGTAATTAACAGTTAGAGCATCTTCAGTAACACCCAGGAAAACGCATAGAAATCAGATGGAGACCCTGCAAACCACCCAGAAGCTTCGAGATCAGGTTTGAATGCCTGCCTCCAGAGCTATGAGACAGCAGCTAGTGTAGACCGATAGATGCTTTGTCAATTCCAAAGCATCACAGTAACATTACAAGTGCACAGGTATACAAATTTACAAATTTTAGAAGAGAAGAAAGAAAGAATAAAGAAATAAGTTACCTCAAACAGTCTAACTGGAGGGGGGTCATCACTTCCCCGGCTATAGGTTGACTCATTATAGAGCCTAATGGCCGAGGGTAGAATGACCACATGTAGTGCTCTTTGGAGCAGTGCAGTTGTCTTAGTCAACCACTAAAAGTGCTCCTCTGTTAGCATGCAGAGGGTGAGAAACATTGTCCAGAATTGCCAGAGTTTTCATTTTACATAGCATAACATTTACATTGTATTAGGTATTATAAGTAATCTAGAGATGATTTAAAGTATACGGGAGGATGTGCATGGTATATCATGGATCGGGATCGAAAAAAATTGGAATTTCTCTTACTGAGTAAGTCGGAACAGCTACATCCGGTATTATTTAGTGTCAGTTAGTCAAACGTTTGTCTTAGTATATAGTATATATTTTGCCTTTCTATGCATATAAAACACTTAAGAACGTATGTTTCAGCACCGGGCTCAGGAACGGAAGTAGCCAAGTTAGATCCAGTGACAAATCGCTCCCAAGCACGCTCTTCATCCGTGCCTGGTTGATGTGAAGGATCAAAAACCCAAAATCCCAAAACCCAATAATTAAACCACTGCGTTGCTTAGTAATAATTGTAGCTTTCGTCGGGGCAGGGCCTTTCTCACTTTATCCTTTAAAATTGTTCCGATCGTTGACCGACTGTAGCCTAACGCTTTACCAATGACCGACGGCATTTCACCTCTTTCTGATCACTTTATTATTTCCACTTAATTTTCAATCGTGATCGTGATTATTTTCATGAACAGAAACACTGCGGATTCAGAGCTCCACCGCCAGGTCCTAATGTCCACTGCACTGAGACAGGTTGAATAAGGTCTGGGGTTCCACTGGGTCCTAAGGTCCACCACATTGCGATAGGTTGAATAAGGGACTTGAGCATCCGTGTTTTTTGGTATCCGCGAGGGGTCCTGGAACCAATCCCTCGCGGATAAGGAGGGCCAACTGTATATCATTGAGTTTAATAGTTCCAAAGTTAATAGAAACATTTATTTCTCAAAGTTGATTGTTTTGAATGAAAAAATGCCCATAGTCACAGATGACCTGTCTCTGTGCTATAATAAACACAATACCATAACTTAGAGATCACGGCTGTTGGGACAGATCTTCATTATTAAGAAAATCTATATTTGGAAGACATTAACTTAAAATAGTTATTTAATTTCGTATCTTCATGTAGGTATAATATGATACGATAGTTTATTTTGTACAACAGATGACAGTGACTTCTGTACTAGAAGATGTAGAAGATTCAAATCTCATTGTGTATGTTTTGAAAGTGAATTCAGTACAATTTTGGGATCACAACTGAAAATGAGATAGAAAGTTTTTAAATTGTTATAAGAATCTAAATAGCTCATTAATGTCCTGCAATGTAGAGAATCTACTTTGCATAATTTGTGCATTATTTCTTTCCCAAACCATTGCATTCACTGTTAGTGCCTTTGAGATAACTTAGCATAAGCAATAAACATTACCATGCAGAGTTGCCCGCATCCTAAGAACAATGAAGGTTCAGTAACTGAATATCAAAATATGTTTCAAGTAAAATGTAATTGTTAAAGTGGTGCAGTTATTATCTTTACTGGAAATTGTTCTGCAAATTTAATTCTCTTTAATTATCCCACCTATACTATTGTTGAGTCAATTTATGTATAACCATTAATTTAAAGATTAAAGATTAGCTTTATTTGTCAAATGTACATTGAAACATACAGTGAAATGCATCATTTGCGTCAATGACCAACAATCTGAGGATTGCGCTGGAGGCAGCCCACAGGTGTCATTACAGTTCCAAAGCCAGCATAGAATGGCCACAACTCACTAATGTTAACAGTATGTCTTTAGAATGAGGGAGTAAGCTGGAGCACCCAAAGGAAACACACACAGTCACAGGGAGAACGTACAAACTCCTTACAGACAGTGGTGGGAATTGAACCCTGATTGCGGGTACTGTAAAGTGTTGCACTAACCACTACGCTACATGCTGCCTATGGTACAGCTGAGTAGTTATAAACATTAATGTATTTCTTTCTATTATGGTTTGCTTCTTATCCATATTCTTAGATTTTCACTAAATTAAATTAGCTTCTGTAAAACAAAGTTGATTGGAATGGGACACTAGTTGGGATGTTGGAAGAGCAGTGATGTTGGAGTTTCTGGGAGTAATTAGGAAGATGCAGGATCAGTTCATCCCAAAAAAGAAGAAGCATTTTAAAAGGAGGATAAGGTAATTGTGGCTAACAAGATAAGTCAAAGATAGCATAAAAGCTAAAAAAGAGGCTTTCAATATAACAAACATTAGTGGGAAGCCAGAGAACTGGGAAACTTTTAAGGATGTGTTGACGTTGGAGAAGATCCAGAAGAGGTTTACAGGAATAATCCCAGGAATGAAAGGGTTTACGTGTGAGGAACATTTATAGACAATAGACAATAGGTGCAGAAGTAGACCATTCGGCCCTTCGAGCCTGCACCGCCATTTTGAGATCATGGCTGATCATCTCCTATCAATACCCGGTTCCTGCCTTGTCCCCATATCCCTTGATTCCCCTATCCATAAGATACTTATCTAGCTCCTTCTTGAAATCACCCATGAACTGGCCTCCACTGTCTTCTGAGGCAGTGAATTCCACACCCCCACAACTCTCTGGGAGAAGAAGTTTTTCCTTAACTCTGTCCTAAATGCCCTCCCTCTCGAGAATAACCTGCACCCGATCTGAGATGTCCCGAACCCCGGCACCAGGGAGGCAACATACCATCCGAGACTCCCGATCTTCCCCACAAAATCTCCTGTCTGCCCCCCGACTATAGAATCCCCTATCACTACCGCTCTCTTCTCTTCCCTCCTCCCCTTCCTAGTCGAGGGTCCAACCTCAGTGCCAGAGACAGGACCACTGCAACTTGTTCCTGGTAGGTCATCCCCACCAACAGTATCCAAAACGGTATACTTATTGTTGATGGGAATGGCCACAGGGGTGCTCTGCTCCCCCTGTCTGCTCCCCCTGCGTCTCTTGACTGTCACCCATTTGCCTACCTCCTGTCTTTTCGGTGTGACTACCTCCCGATAACTCTTATCTATCTCTGTCTCTGCCTCCCGAATGATCCGTAGTTCATCCAGCTCCTGCTCCAATTCCCTAACTCGGTCTGATAGGAGCTGCAGCTGGATGCACCTTTTGCAGATGTGGTCATCAGGGACAACTGTGTTGACTCTGACCTCCCACATACTGCATACGGAGCACACCACTGCTCTAACTGTCTCCCCCATTACCTGATCCCAGATTAGTCAGAATAAATGAAAAAAGTACCTACTGACCTTACCTTTTTTTACCTCAGCAAGCACGTACTCAGGCTCACTGATTTCCTCTCACCAAAGTCCCCTTGCGCGGAAGCCCCTATTTGATGGCTCTGCCCCTATAATCACTGGAGTTCAGAAGATTCAGTTGAGCTTTCATTAAAACCTACCAAATATTGAAAGACCTAGACAGAGTGGACATAAAGAGGAAATGTCTTCAATAGCGAGAAAGTCTAGAACCAGAGAGCAGAGCCTCAGAACAGAAAGGCATCCCATTAGAACAGAAGTGAAGAGGAATTTCTTTAGTCAGAGGATGGAGAACCTGAGGAATTCATTGCCACTGATGCCTATGGAGACCAAGTCATTGGGCATTTTTAAAGCAGAGATTTGATAGGTTCTTGATTAGTAAGGGTGTCAAAGGTTGCGGGGAAAATTTAGGTGAATCTGGTTGAGAGGAAAATAAATCATCCATGATTGAATGGTGGAGCAGACTCGATGGGCTGAATGGCCTAATTCTGCTCCTACGTCTTATGGTGTAAAACATTTTTTTTTAGAGTTTGAAGAGTGGACCTTAAATGAAGTCCTAGTTAGTTTGTAGGTTTCATGATAATTTCCTTGTAATAGCCATCAAAATTTATATATTATTTTCACAACTTATACCATGATAGTTTGAATCTTTAATCATAAGGCTGTAAGTTGTACAGTAGCTTAACATACTAGAAGAGATTTTAGGAACTATTTTCTTTATAAGTTTATGTCGGTAATATGAAAACGTGTCAAGATTTGCAAATTATGCCAAATTGTGGTGGCGTGGAATTTGTGGTAGCCGAATGTGCTAATGTTTAAGAATGTTATGAATACAAGAATTGGAAAACTTGTAGAATTGGTACTTTAACACAGTTAAACATGAGGTGTGATATATTTTGGTTTAGAAAAATAGTAATACTACCTGTTTAACTAGGAAGCTTGTGCTGCAGGATAAGTAAAGGGAGCCAGGAATAGACAAATGAATCAATACTGGCGTCGCAAGTCAACAAAGCAATTAAAATGCTAATAACGCACAAGTATTTAATCCTTGGGCTCTAGAAGTCAGAAACAATGAAGGTTACTTGAACATGCAGGTACTGAAACCAGTTCTGTTCATTGTTATAGAAAAAGCATAGATGTTCTGAAGAAAGTGAAAAACAAAATTATAAATACAATACCAGAACTGACAGATCATAACTATCAAGATAAATCTGGTAGGTTGAAGTTGATGCCTCAAAAAAGGAGATGAATTAGACATGGCCTGATAGAGCATTTAAAATTTATAATGTTGGACAAGTATATATGGTGAGAATACAAAAAAAGATTTCATAAATTGTTACTGATAAATTCAAAACAAAAATAAGAGAAGGTTTCTTCCATCAGTGGTTGGAATATAAAAAATTGTCATGTCAGGAAATGGTTGAGGCAAATGTCTTAAATAATTTCCTTTAGAGAGCAAATAAGGACCTAAGAGAAAGATGTGAGGAAAACCTGAAATATGCTAGGCAGAATTAGAGGAGACAATGTAGAGCATAGATACCGTAATGGACTACCTATGACAAATTACCTTCTAAGTGCTTTCTGATAAAAAAAGAACTATTGAATTTATTTTGAACAGTCAGTTATGATTAATCAAAATTATAGACCGGTGAAAGGCACTGCCCTTAGTGTTTATTCCTGATGTGGATCTGATTAAGAGACCTTCAGCCAACTATTTTGAACAGGCTGCACTTGTTTTATTTCTTTTATAGTTTTAGTTAGACTTCATAATCTGGCGGGTCTTTATATGATTCATTGTATGCCATGTACAAACATCACATCCTGGATTATGATTAAGTAGAGATTCTACAATTGGTTTCAACTACTATAGGTTAAGAAAGATCAAACCATCAAGTGACTTTTTTGAAAAGGTCCATTGGCAGACAAAAGGCCATTCAGCTCTTCATTGCTAACAAGGTGGGCAGCTATATGGCACCAGAATGTGTGACAATACTTCCAGGCTACCCCCAGCACATTCTTGGTTATGTTAGTTGTTAATGCAAACAACACATTTCACTGTATGTTTTGACGTACATGTGATAAATAAACAAATCTGAGTTGCTAAGAAGAGTTGCAATACAAAAGAACAGTTTGTATTCTACAGGTAGCTTTCAACCCAGTGGTATGAGCATTGAAAGTTTCAAACTCAGGAACCCACACCTACTACTGTTCTTCTCCCACACACACTCATCTGTCCAGTTAGCTTTCTTCTCCTTTTGTTCTCCTTTCCCATCCATTACCCTCCCCCACCTGGTTCCACCTATCAGCCTCTGTCCCACCTCAGTTCCATTGCCTCATATTGACCATAAGATATGTGAGCAAAATTGGGCCATTCAGCCCATCAAGTCTGCTCAACTATTGTATCATGGCTGATCTGGGATCCCACTCAACTCCATACACTTGCCCTCTTGCCATATCCTTTGATTACTAATCAAGAAACATTCAAATTCTGCTTTAAATGTACCCACGGACTTGACCTCCCACAGTCTGCATTCCGCAGATTTACTACACTCTGGCTGAAAGAATTCCTCCTTACCTCAGTTCTAAAGGGTCACCCCTCAATTTTGAGGCTGTGTCCTCTAGTTCTGGATACCCCCACCAGAAAAATGCCCTCTTCACATCCACCTTACCCCGTCCTTTCAACATTTGGGAGGATTCAGTGAGATTCCCCCACATTCTTCGAAATTCCAGTTAGTAGAGGTTCAAAGCTGCCAAACGCTCCTCATTGGTAAACCCCTTCATTGCTGGAATCATCCTCATGAACCTCCTCTGGACTCTCCAATGACAATGCATCCTTTCAGAGATATGGGGCCCAAAACTGTTGACAGTACTCCAATTGCAGCCTGACTAGTGTCTTATAGAGGTTCAGCGTGGCCTCCTTGCTTTGATATTGTATTCCCCTTGAAATAAATGCCAACATTGCATTTGTCTTCTTTACCACAGTCTCAACCTGTAAATTAACCTACTGGGAAGTCCCTTTGCAACCCTGATGTTTGAAGCTTCTCCCCATTTAGATGATAGTCCATGTTATTGTTCCTGTTACCAAAGTGCACTATCCCACATTTTGCAATACTGAGTTCCATCTGCCACTTTTTTGCCCTTTCTTCCAATTTGTTTAAATCTTACTGCAATTGCATTGCTTCCTCAGCACTACATACCCCTCTACCTATCTTCATATCATCCACAAACTTTGCCACAAAACCATCAATTCTGTTATCTAAATCACTGACAATGTGAAGGGTAGCAGTCCTAATACTGACCCCTGAGGAACACCACTAGTCACTGGCAGTCAACCAGAAAAGGGCCCTTTTATTCCCACTATCTGCATCCTGCCTATCAGCCATTCTGCTATCCATGCCAATATCTTTCCAATAGGATTATATCTTCTTAAGCAGCCTCATGTATGGCACCTTATCAAATGCCTTCTGAAAATCCAAGTAAATGACATCCACTGCCTCTCCTTTATCCACCCTGCTTGTTACTTCCTCGAAGAACTCTTTAACAGATTTGTCAGGCAAGATTTCCCTTGACAGAGACCATGCTGAGTTTGACTAATTTTATCAGTAGTCTTCAAGTACCTCAAAACCTCATCCTTAATAATAGACTCCAACACTTTCCCAACCATTGAGATTTGGCTAACTGGCCTATAATTTCCTTTCTTTTGCCTTCCTCCTTTCTTAAAGAGAGGAGTGACATTTGCAACCTTCCAGTCCTCCAGAACCATGCCAGAATCAAGTGATTCTTGAATGATCATGACCAATGCATCCGTTATCGTTTCAGCAATCTCTCTCAGGATCCTAGGATGCAGTCCATCAGGCTTACGTGACTTATCCACTTTAAGACCTTTGAGTTTGCCTAGCACGTTTTCCTCTGTAATAGCAATGACACTCACTCCGCTCCCTGACACTCACGGACCTCTGGCACACTACTAATGTCTTCCACAGTGAAGACAGATATAAAGTGCCCATTAAGTTCATCTGCCATTTCTTTGTCCTTCATTACTACCTCACCAGCATAATTTTCCAGTGGTCCAAAATCAACTCTCACCTCCCTTTTTTCTTTATATAACTGAAAAACTTTAGGTATCCTGCATTATATTATTAACTAGTCTGCCCTCATATTTCATCTTTTCCCTCCTTATAGCTTTTTTAGTTACATTTTATTAGATTTTAAAAGCTTCCCAATCATCCAACTTCCCACTCACTTTTGCTAACTTCTCAGCCCTTTCCTTGGGTTTTATGCAGTCCTTAACTTCCTTTGTCAGCCATGGTTGCCTACCCCTGCCATTTGCAAACTTCTTCCTCTGTGGGACATATCTATCCTGCAAGTTGTGAACTATTCCCAGAAACTTCATGTGTCTCTGTTCTGCTGTCATCCCCGCCAGTATCCTCATCCAGTCCACCTGGGCAAGCGCCTTTCTCATGCCTCTGTAATCCCCTTTATTCCATTGCGATACTGTATATGCTAGCAATCTTTCCTCTAATCCTCTCAGTCCTGATGCAGCATCTGGATCTAAAAAAAATAACTTGAACTGTTTCTTTCTCAATAAAATAACTAACTAGTTACCCTCTACCACGAACCTCTCAATCTAGCAGAATTGGTACTCACCCTCAACAAATTTTCCTTTCACTCCACCCATTTTCTCCAGACTCGGTGGGGTAGCCTTGGGCACCTGCATGGGCCCTAACTATGCGTGCCTCTCTGTTGGCTGTTCAGACCAGTCCATGGTTCAAACCTTCCCTGGTAATGCTACCCAACTCTTTCTCCACTACGTTGATAACTGCATTACTGTTGCTTCATGCACCCATGCTGAGCTTGTCAATTTCATTAACTTTGCCTCTAACTTCCACTCTGACCTTAAATTAACTTGGACCATTTCTGACACCAGCCTCTCCTTTCTTAATGTCTCTGTCTCTATCTCTGGAGACAAATGGTTGACCAACATCTTTTATAAAACTACTGATCCTTACAGTTATCTTGGCTATACCTTTTCCCACCCTGTCTCCTATTAAAAAAATGCTCTTCCCTTTTCTCAATCCCTTTCTCTCCACCACATCTGCTCCCAGTATGCAGCTTTCCTTTCAAGGACATCATAGATGTCCTCCTCCTTCAAAGAACAGGGTTTTCCTTCCTCCACCATAGATGTTGCCCTGACCTGCATTTCCTGAGCATTTTCCAGCCTCTTTAATAGCAGTAGTTCCTCGTGTCTTTACCTATCACCCCATGAGCCTCGGCATCCAAAATATCATCCACCGCAACTTCCTCCATCTCCTAAAGGATCTTACCTCCAAAAATATCTTTACCTCTCCACCCCCTTTCCACTGGGATCGCCACTTCTGTAATTCCTTTGTCCATTTGTCCCTCCCCACACTTATCCCTGCTAGCAGTCAAAGTGCTACACCTACCCGTTCACCTCCTCCTTCACCTCCACTCAGAACCCCAAATAATCCTTCCAGGTGAGAAGACACTTCACCTGCGAATCTGCTGGAGTCGTCTTTTATGTGTGGCCCTCCCAATGCAACCTCCTTGACATTTGTGTGACCCTTCAAAAGTTGGAGGAGCATTTCATCATACACCTCTGCCCTATCCGCCAAAAACAGAGCTTCCCAGTGGCCAAACATTTCAATTCCCATTCCCATTCCCGTTCCACTGTGTCATTCCATGGCCTTCTCTTGTGCCAAGATGAGGCCACCCTTAGGGTGGAGGAGCAACACCTTGTATTCCATCAGGCCCTCCAACCTGATGGCATGAATATCAATTTCTCCTTCCGATAAAAAAAATACCCTCCCACCTCCCTTCTTCTATTCCTCACTCTAGCTGCTTGCCTCTTCTCACCTGCCTATCATCTCTTCTGGGTCCCCTCCTCTTTTGTCTATGGACACTCTTCTCTCCTTTTACAATCTTTTCTTTCCTACCCATTGCCCACCTGCCTTCACCTATCACCTTCAAGCTATCCTCTGTTCCCTCCCTGACCTTATTTTGCCATCTTCCCCCTTTCTTTCCAGTCCTGAAGAAGAGCCTCAGCCTGAAGCATCAACTGTTTATTCATTTAAGTGGATGCTGCCTGACCTGCTGAGTTCCTCTGGCATTCTGGATGTGTTAATTTGATCCTTTTGCCTCCACAGATGCTGCCTGACTGGCTGTATTCTTCCACCTTTCTATTGATAGATGCACATTGTGACATCTGCAGCCTCTTTTGTCTTTCCACTGCTTAAGGTTATTTTGCCAATGAGTGAGATCACAGCTGATTTACCGTATAGCTTGGTTCCATTCATCTACTTTGGCTGTTTTATCTTTTTATGTTCCCAACATGCAACGAACTATCAGCCTCAGGTTTTGAATTATTAATTATGCAGGCATTTTTTCCATTTTCTATACTTTTGGGTAAAAAAATGCATCTTTTCTCCTGAATGACTAATGTCTATTCAGCCCTAAAAGCCTAAAGCAATTCATCCTACAGAATTTTTTATTTGAGGAATATGGCCAAGTTTATGAAAACTTACTTCCATAATCCATCCATTCATCACTCAGAGTTTTTCTAATATTCTGGTGAATCTATGTTGTATTCCTTCTAAGGTCCTGTAGATGGGTTTTACATCATAGCTGCAAATGATTTCCTTTTCTTCATACTCTATTCATCCAGTTTATAAAGGTGAACATTTTTAAGACCTATTAAATGTTGCTGATCTAGTTATAAGGAAATCACAATATACCTTCGATAGCAAGTAAGTGTTGCCTGCCCCCTCAAGCCTTCTGGGTTATTTAGTATCATTATTGCTGATCTATTATGATCCTATCTTATGAACTAAATGTTTAATTATATTCAAACGAGAAAAATCTGCAGATGCAGGGGATCCAAGCAACATGCACAAAATGCTTTCTTTCTTCCATGGCCTTCTGAACTCTCTTAATCAGATTCAGCCCTGTATCCTTTTCACCAATCAACTTTCCAGCTCTTTACTTCCCTTCTTCCCCCCCCCCCCACCCAATTTCATCTATCACCTTGTGTTTCTTCATCCCCTCCCCCACCTTCTAACTCTGACTCCTCATCTTTTTTTCTCCAGTCCAGATGATGGGTCTGTACTCTTTTCCATAGATGCTACCTGACCTGCTGAATTCCTCCAGCTTTTATGCTGTGTTGTTTAATTATCTACCACTGCTCAAAAGTCTCTGACAATTCCGTCATCATACCGCTGTAATTGCCCTTATTTAAGTTGAAAGCACTTATATGGACCTGGATAGTTCACCTTCAGACTATAATCTGGAACAATATACCATGCTGTAGTCTCTACTTCTGAAGGGATCCTTAACCACAAAATCTCTATTAATCTTCCTCTTTACAACAGACCCAATCTAAAATAAAACTTTTCCCAGGTAGGTTATATAATATACTGCTCTAAGAAGCAATCACTGGCAAACTCCATAAGTTACTTTTCTACGATACCCTTGCCAGTTTGGCTTGTCAAATCAATTGTTGATTGAAGTCTCTCATGCTAAATTGCTGATCAAAATCTTAATCCTATCTTAAATTGAACATTAATTAATGTACTCAAGATTTTTAGAAGCGACACTGGATCTTAGGAAGAATTAATAGTAATTTTGCAGCATGTATATGTAAATGTGCATTTGTTTTTACTGATTGATTAGAGACCTGTAATAGAATTTCATTGAAAGTTTATTTGGTGGAATATCAGATTAATGTTCAGAAAATGTGAGCATTCAGGATAAAAATATAAAAGGTAATATGCATATCTTAATTCTGTGGTGGTGTGGGTGGTAGAAAGAATCTAAATTGAAACCAAAGAAATGTATATTGCTTAAGAAAAAAATACTTTTGAAGCTCCATGTGCAATACTAGATGAGGGGAATTACTTAACAATATAAATTGTCCACACTGGAATACAACATCAACCTAGCATTTACAAACCTTCAATTATTAGAGCTAGTAGTGCAATATAGTCTTCCATTGGACAATCTTTAATGTTTTTTTATCATTTTTGTGTTAATTGAAATTTAAAGAAATATTTTGGAATTGTTTAAGCATTTTGTTATCAAAATACAAAAAAATAATATTTGAATTATTATATTCAATATGTATCTTCTGCTATAAAACATTACTGGTGTTTTTGTCATTCTTTTATATCAGCTATTTCCATTATTAGTAATTGGATTTATAATGTAGTTGCTCGTGGAGTTTATTGTTGCATGATTTCACTTACTAGCTCGTAGTGGATTTCAAACTTCAATTTTTACTGCAGAGAAGCCTGCACTCTTAGCTTGCTACTTTTCAATTCACTTTGTTTCATTATTTAACTAAATTTAAAACTGGAATTTCCAAACTAAAAATGTAGATCTAATGACTTGTATATCTTACTTGTCCTCTGTCCAGGCTTCACTGGAATACATTTGTACTTCATTCTCCATGTACAAACTCTCAAAATCTAGTTCATTGATGTCAATTTTAAGCCTTGTTTTTAACATCAATTGTTTCATTTTGTCTTTAGTTCTCAGTGGACTGTGTTCCAGTGATTGTCCTCACAAAGTAACAGTAAGTAATGCTTTGTTACTATATCTAAATAAAGCAATGTTTCACTCTTCTTGCAAATTCAAAACCTTGAAACAGGATGGAAATGCTTTTTGAAAAATGTTTGATCCATATCATTACTAAGTATTTTGCTTTGCAACATGTTGTGAAAGCTTCCCTTTTACAAGACACCATGAAATTACAAAGTTGAAGTTCGATTAGAAAATAACACAACTCAAGTTATTAAGTGTTCTTTTGACCACAGCACTAGTGCTTTACATGTTAAATTGATACAGGTCATTTGAACAGTTATTGATTAAAGATAGTTAAAATGAACCCAATATAGAAATGGCCAATAATTACAAAAAAGGTTTATGTGTTAAAGTTATCTAATACGATAAGAATAGCCATGCAAAAATAATAAATTGAATAGATTAGATTGTTTTCCCAAATCTGAATTGTTTTTGCTCAAATAATCAAAGTTTAGTGCATTTGAACATGGAGGAAGAATCTAATATGTTGGTGTGCTTCTCACAATAATGTAATCAAAATAATATGAGATAGTTTCAAAAATGGTTCCATTTCTCATAGATGTTCTACCTAATAAATGAGTGACTTTGTTTTCTTGGACTGAAATATGGCAATAGCAATCTTTCTCTACTCTGTAGCAGATATGAATTCTTTGTATAATAATTAATTTACACTTTGAGGGTTAGAACTACAAATATTGATGAAGGGTCTCGGCCTGAAACATCAACTGTACTTCCTATAGATGCTGCCTGGCCTGCTGCGTTCCACCAGCATTCTGTGTTGTGTTGCCATCCTTGTTCCCTGGGATTGCAAAGCTAGTCAGGCATCTTTAAGATTGTATTGTGATGAATATGACCATAACATTTTAGGCTAACCTTATCATCCTCAAAGACTTAAATGTTTTACAACACACAGGTGTGATTAATGACAGGGGAACATTTAAATCCTGCTTTGCAAGCTTACAGTATGTGAGGAAACTCAATACATTTCAAAGTCTCCAAGCCTGGACTAAGAGAAATACAGTATAGTTCTACATTAAAATTGAACCTCTATATATTATTTTATTTGCTGTCTGTATTTTCAAGATATCACAAACTAAAGTGATTCATTGTAGGTG
The DNA here is from genome assembly GCF_048418815.1 of Hemitrygon akajei. Taxonomy (NCBI): domain Eukaryota; kingdom Metazoa; phylum Chordata; class Chondrichthyes; order Myliobatiformes; family Dasyatidae; genus Hemitrygon; species Hemitrygon akajei. The sequence goes on from NC_133140.1 coordinate 49,133,895, forward strand.
TGATCATTTTAGTAGTTCACAAATTACATGTAATTTAAGTTTCCAAACTTGCTGATAGTGTATTACAGGTTTTATGTAATCCGCTCTATTTTACTTTCCTCTAACTCATTTCAGTGCTTATGTGATATTTAATAAGCTAATTTTTACTTCTTCCCTGAGATATGGGACTGAAGGCTGACAAATCCCCAGGTCCAGATGGTCTGCATCCTAGGGTACTAAAGGAGGTGGCCCTGGAAATTGCGGATGCATTGGTAATCATTTTCCAATGTTCCTTAGATTCAGGATCAGTTCCTGAGGATTGGAGAATGGCTAATGTTATCTCACTTTTTAAGAAAGAAGGGAGGGAGGGAGAAAACAGAGAACTATCGACCTGTCAGCCCATATATGTCAAACTCAAGGCCCGCAGGCCAAATCCGGCCCGCAGTGGAATTATCTTTGGCCCGCGAGATAATATCTAATTACTATTAAAGCTGGCCCCAGTAATCGAAGTGCCTATGGCGTATGATATGGCTAATGCTGAGTTTATTCAGGTACCAGGTTTTCAGGGTTTTTACTGTTTATTCGGCAGTCTTCTTCATAAGAAACGGAATTTGAAAAGTGAAACACTTTGTAGTTATAGCAGAGACTGAGACACATGAGAGCAGGCTGAAAAAACGGAGGCAACGAAAGCTGCGTTCGCACGCGTCCGACTGATCCGGCCCGCATGAAGCTGCATTTTGCTCAATCCGGCCCGTGACCTAAAATAAGTTTGACACCCCTGTGTCAGCCTAACACTAGTAGTGGGGAAGATGCTAGAGTCCATTATTAAAGATGAAATAGTGGCATATCTAGATAGCAGTGATAGGATTGGGCCGAGCCAGCATGGATTTACCAAGGGTAAATCATGCTTGACTAATCTGTTGGAGTTTTTCGAGGATGTAACCAGGAAGTTAGACAAGGGAGATCCAGTGGATGTAGTGTACCTCGATTTTCAGAAGGCATTTGATAAGGTCCCACATAGGAGATTGGTGGGTAAAATCAGAGCTCATGGCATTGGGGGGAAGATATTGACAAGGATAGAAAACTGGTTGGCAGATAGAAAGCAAAGGGTAGCGGTGAATGGGTGTTTCTCGGAATGGTAGGTGGTGACTAGTGGGGTGCCACAGGGCTCGGTATTGGGACCACAGTTGTTTACGATTTACGTCAACGATTTAGATGATGGCATTGAGAATAACATCAGCAAGTTTGCTGATGATACTAAGCTGGGTGGCAGTGTGACATGTGATGAGGATGTTAGGAGAATTCAGGGTGACTTGGATAGGCTGGGTGAGTGGGCAGATACTTGGCAGATGACATTTAATGTGAATAAGTATGAGGTTATCCACTTTGAGAGTAAGAACAGGAAGGCAGATTATTATCTGAACGGTGTAAAGTTAGGTAAGGGAGAAATACAAAGAGATCTCGGAGTCCTTGTTCATCAGTCACTGAAGGTGAATGAGCAAGTGCAGCAGGCAGTGAAGAAGGCTAATGGAATGTTGGCCTGTATTACAAAGGGAATTGAGTACAAGAGCAAAGAAATCCTCTTGCATTTGTACAGGGCCCTGGTGAGACCACACCTGGAGTATTGTGTACAGTTTTGGTTTCCAGGGTTAAGGAAGGACATCCTGGCTGTAGTGGAAGTGCAGCGTAGATTCACAAGGTTAATTCCTGGGATGTCCGGACTGTTTTACGCAGAGAGGTTAGAGAGACTGGGCTTGTACATGCTGGAATTAAGGAGATTGAGAGGGGATCTGATTGCAACATGTAAGATTATTAAGGGATTGGACAAGATAGAGGCAGGAAATATGTTCCAGATGCTGGGAGAGTCCAGTACCAGATGGCATGGTTAGAGAATAAGGGGTAGGTCATTTAGGACAGAGTTAAGGAAAAACTTCTTCTCCCAGAGAGTTGTCGGGGTCTGGAATGCACTGCCTCGGAAGGCAGTGGAGACCAATTCTCTGGATGCTTTCAAGAAGGAGCTAGATAGGTATCTTATGGATAGGGGAATCAAGGGATATGGGGACAAGGCAGGAACCGGGTATTGATAGGAGATGATCAGCCATGATCTCAAAATGGTGGTGCAGGCTCGAAGGGCCGAATGGTCTACTTCTGCACCTATTGTCTATTGTCTATATTATTTTCCTTTACTCCAAGCTAATTTTCTTATATTCATGTTAATCAGATTATAATCTACAATTGATTTCATCTGACAGCCTACACCTAGTAATATGCATTGCATTAAAAGCTTCATTTCTCACTTTGCTATTATGGTTAAGTTTTACAAACAAAAAGGACTTAAAGGTACAGGCAATTTCTTTATACCTGTTCTATTTTGACAGTTTGCAGTTTTTGCACCTATGCCACAGTTGTCTACGTGTACTTGTAACTGTTTAGAAATTAACAGTAGCACTGATTGTTATCAGTTCCTTGTAAAGGGACTTGAGATTGCCACAGCCAGTCTATTCACTTCAATCAATGTTCTGTGTGTTTCAACATGTTGAAAATACAAGTCTAAAAGGTTTGCAAATGTGTCTGTTTAAATTTGATCCTAATGAATAACTAATAAGATTACAGTTCTTTTGCAGTGAAGGAGCCAATGAATGCATTTGATGATTTGCTAGAAGTTGTTTACATTAACTCAGTAAATATAAATAATACTTGACAAGAAGTGTGGCAAGTTGTTTTAGAAATTCCCTTTTTGCTGTATGACTCTATGACAATAAATTTAAAGTAAAGAAAACATGAATGAGGAGAATTGTACTTCTGTACATAGTATTCGTGTAGAGAAATATCAGTGCCAGCACTATAAGATATATGTCTCTGTATGATCAATGAAGCAATGTTCTAAATTATCTACAATGATGAGAGTGTGGGTATCAAAGATTCATTTTGACCTGTAATGTTCAGTATTCCGCCAGAGAATATGAATGAACAGAGTTTGAAAATAGTGACAAAATAATGCAATTTGAGAGCAGCACAGTGAAAACCAATGTAAGTGTACAACAGCGTTCATATAGTTTTGTTGAATGAAGTAGCAATTGTTTCAGTAATGGATCTTAAAAGAGAACATACTGAAGCAAATTAACTGTGAGATTTAAACTCTTTCAAAAATATAAGACAAATAGGGAAATAACTGCAGTTCAGCTCCCCGACTCAAGCAATCTGCCTCCATTGTCTGACACCCAAATAACACATTATTATTATTATGCCAGAACCTAATACACAAACATCTTTCTTTCATTAATAACACTTAAAATCTCATCTTCCCAGAAAGTTAAAAGGAAGTAAGAATCTGGATGGTAGCAGTGCAGGATTAGTCATTAGTAATCCCAATAATTGAAAACATCATAGATGCTTATATGGAACTCAAAATATAAAATTGTGTCTGTGAAAGTGTTCATTTGCTTTACAAATGGTCTATGATATCTAGGAGCTTCCCTAAATTAATCAAAATGGTAGATGCAGGCTAAGTAGTAATGACATTTTTCACATAAGTGATAGCTTTTTCCAACCTCATTAATACTGGTATAGTTGTCTGCTGAACTCATATGGTAGGAACCTTATTTTTAAGCCTGGTAATTCACTTTCAGAAGATGTAATCAAAGCAAAAGATGGATGTGACGTCTGAAGTGACTGCATAAGTGTTTTGCCTATGTGCCTTGAAAATTATGGGAATGACCAGTCTGTGATTGTGTGTCGGACAGTCGTCTTCTCCTCTCACAATTCATTGGATCTTCATCTTTCACAATTAGCTGTTTATTGTGTTTGCCACATTGTACCAGCAAAGGTGGCCACGTCATCTTTGATTTGGGTTTTGTTCAGGTCGTCCAGGAGTAATGAAGAGCTATTCTGGGTGTGATTCTGTAGGGTCAATGATAGACCTTTGTCTGTGACTTTGTACTTCCATTGGTCTTTACTGTTAAAGAAGGTGTATCATTGTAGTTAATCCCATGAGGATTTCTTCAATTTGAAATGTGATCTTAGTATGTTTTTTGACTGGTAGTGGATCATATGTGATGAGCTTGCAAAGATGCAATTGGCAAAATAGTTAATGGAGGTTTCGCTGTCAGGGAAAGTGATATTTACTAGTATCAAAGCCAGTGCAACAAGAACTGACTAAGTGCTCCAGTAATAAAATAAATTGTCCTCCTTGGTTGTAAATCTAACACTTTGGTGCTGTGACTATTGATTAAGGAAGGAGCACTATACTCCATAGTGGAGTACATCACGGTCAAATTGGAGGCTGAGAGGATATTTTTGTTTGTCTTGTAGTACTTGTTCTTGGGTTTTCAAAAGTGAGAAAACTCCCAGGAATGACAGGTGCTGCAATCCCCACAAGAGCCTGATACCTCTTCTCTTTTCTTTGCGTCTTTAATGAGTATTGCTTGAAGATAAAGATGTAATGCAGCTACTTCATGGAGAGTACATTTTCCATCACTGCCCCCTGTGGAAGTTGATGTCTGGCTTCTAAGCAGCAGTTTTATGATGGAGATAAAATACTGTTATTTTGATTTGGACAGATCCGGGCATAATTTTCAACAAAGTAAGTGCTTCTGCAATTCTCATTTTTAATTAGTGGAGCACTTTCTTGTGCATTATCCATGACCATGCATTTTATCCCATGTCAGCAAGGTGTGTGAATTTGGTGAAGCTGTGTCAAGAATGTCATTCACATAAATAATGAGGAGGGGATGGGGCTGAAAATGATTCTTTTGGGAATCCATGTGGGCACAGTTGATGTGCCTTCAAGGTAAACATGAAATTAGCAGAAAAGAACTCCTTTTCTGCAGCTGTAAGCATTTTGTTTCCTCATCTTTCAAGTCTGTTTTGTCTTTTGCCTCATTTATTCCTTGTGCTCATTTCAACATCCAAAAATGATTTGAACTCCTATCCTTAATGCTATTTTTACTGAACAATTGCTTTATTTTCATATATAAGCAGAATTAAGTTATTCAGCCTAACAAATCTTCTCTAGCATTCAATCATGTCTGAGTGTTTCTCCTTAATCCCATTTTCGCACTTTCTTCCTGTAACCTGGTATTGGTGAGACCACACCTGGAGTACTGCGTGCAGTTCTGGTGTCCATATTTAAGAAAGGACAAACTGGCTCTCGAGGCAGTGCAGAGGAGGTTCACTAGGTTAATTCCGGGGATGGGTGGGTTGATGTATGATGAGAGGTTGAGTAGATTGGGACTCTACTCATTGGAGTTCCGAAGAATGAGAGGCGATCTTATTGAAACATATAAGATTGTGAAGGGGCTTGATCGGATGGATGCGGGGAGAATGTTCCCAATGATGGGTGAAACTAGGACTAGGGGGCATAATCTTAAAATAAGGGGATGCCGTTCCAGGACTGAGATGCGGAGAAATTTCTTCACTCAGAGGGTAGTGGGGCTGTGGAATTTACTGCCCCAGAGAGCTGTGGAAGCTACTACACTCAATAAATTCAAAACGGAGATAGACATTTTCCTGGATAAAAATGGCATTAGGGGATACGGTGAGCGAGCAGGTAAGTGGACATGAGGCTAGGTTTAGATCAGCCATGTGATCTCCTGGACCAGTTTTCGATAGCCTGGATGGGTCGGAGAGGAATTTTCCAGATTTTTTCTCCTCAATTGGCAACTCGGTTTTTTTTCCCCGGGTGATCACATGGGTTTGGACGGGATGAATAATAAAATAAAATGGGCGGCATGGTGCCCTGTTGGTTGGCACTGTTGCCTTGTGGGATTCGGTGAAAACTAGAGTTAAGATTGGATCAGCCATGATCTTGTTGAATGGCGGAGCAGGCTTGAGGGGCCGATTGGCCTACTCCTGCTCCTATCTCTTATGTTCTTATGTAATCAGGAAGTTACCAATCTTTGCTTAAGTGCACGCATTAACTTGGCCTCTGCAGTCCTCTGTGACAAGCCCCACCAATTTATCACCCACTGACTGAAAAAATTACCCCGTACTCTTCAGCTCAGTTCTAAACAGATATCTTTTTATTCTGAGGTTGTGCCCTCAGATCCTAGGCTCCCCTACTAAGGGAAATATACCCTCCACATCCACTCTCTTCAGGCCTTTCAGTATATTCTGATATATCATGAAATGGGATTTTTGTATGCTTCCTGCCAGCCTATTTTAGTAGCAAACACGAGGAAATCTGCAGATGCTGGAAATTCAAACAACAACACACACAAAATGCTAGGCAGTATCTATAGGGAGAAGCGCTGTCGACGTTTCGGGCCTAGCCTGCTGTGTTCTACCAGCATTTTGTGTGTGTTGTTGTTAGCCTATTTTAGTACTTTGTTTATTGATGTATATTCAGCTTTTATGGTTTACTTACTTGCCTTGAACCCACTTCACAATTTTGAAGATTAAATTGCATTATCTGCTGTAAACACTGCTACCTTTGTCAGACAGTATATTCTAACTTACCACAAGGAACTAAAAAAGAAATACAAACTTTAGATCATGAAGTGGCTTGACAAAATGTTAAAATGTTTTCGCTAGTGGGAAAATCATGAACAAGAGTTCGTAACTACGAAGTAAGGGGCTAGTCAATTAAAACTGAGATTCATGGTAATTTTTCTAAGTATAGTGAATCTCTGAAATGTTCAGCCACCAAGAGTGGTGGGGGCCTGATCATTTAACATATTTAAAGAGGACATGGTAATTATTTGAATGAAGAATTAAGGGTTCAGGGGAACGGACATTGAAATGAATTAGGCCAGCATAGAGCAGCATGGTTATGTTGAATGCTGGGACTGGCTTCAGGGTCTGAAGGCCTGCCCCTGTTTTCTCGTGTTCTGTGTAAATGGTTGATATCTTTTTTGAGCAAGTGTAAACATTTGACTTACTCTGGATAAGTTGACCTCTCTTTGCTCTGTATTCATTCAGCATTTAGTTTCATGCTCACAGAAGTCTTGCACTAGAAAGTATTGTACATTATGAAAAATCATGTTTTCAGTTCTTGAAAATCTTTTAAATAACAGTACTAAATTAGGATTAATATGCAATCTGTAAAGTCTTTGAACATCTTTGTTCTATTCAATCTCTCCTTGTAGATTAATATTTACATCAACTGGCAAAGACCAAAGGCCATGTGGAGGGTTTGAATGCCTCGTATGTTAGCATTTAAATTTGTCAACCATATGTACATTTAGCTCAGCCAGTTCTTGGCCTCTCATCATGCAGTACTTTTCAGTTGTTAAAATGTGGTGTTCTGATCATCATGAATCCTTCTGCATGTACCTTATGTTAGCGGCGTGGCTGCTCATGCATCAAAATGAAAGGACAGCCTGTAACTGTTTCCCTTCATGAGGAGAGAAATTACACTCGGTGATCTGTATGTTTCACAGAAGGAAAAAGAGAACAGTAAAGAAGTATGTACTGGTATATTAATGTAATAGAATCTTTGTCTTTTGTTATAAGACAGGAAAGCTCAGCAGAGCCAGTTCTTTTCATTTATTGAGTGAGATTATTCCTGGTTGAGAATGCATCTAGAAACCTTCATGTTTCTAGAAAGCGAGGCCACCAGTTTAAAAATTCCAAAGATTATTTCAATAATGTCAGCATAGATTTGTAAAGGAAATTGAAGTAAGATCAATTCATAAATGTTTTAAAGTCATTGAAATGTTGAAAAACACCGCAAGCTTAATGTTTAGGCAGTATGCTTTGAATGAAATTACCTAAAAGCTGTTTCGCTCTTTTTGATACGTTGCATTACAGAAATCGACCTTATTTATTTTCCAAACCCTTTAACATACTTAATTTTTTTCTAATTGATGTGAAACAGTTGGCTTTTTAATGACAATTATTGCCACTTCATTTTTGGTCACTTTTAGATATTTTTGGTGGTTGGAAAAGGAATAGCATATGCTAGATTTCATGGAAATCAAAGTTACAAGTCACAGTAAATAACATAGATGAAAGCAAGAAGTTAAGAGATGATATAATTGCACTAAGTCAACAAAACAACAGCAAAGTTTATTTATTCCACACAAAACAGAGAAAATTCAAAATATTTTCTTAATGCTTATAAATTAGGAATCATGTAGCGGGAAAGACATTTTGAGTCTAAGAAATAACAGACAGATTCCTAAACTCACTCACTATAGGAAACATCCTCCCCATATCCACTCTATTCAGGCCTTTCAATATTCAGTAGGTTTCAAAGAGATCTCTCCCCCCACCCCATTCTTCTAAACCCCAACGAGTACAGGTCCTGACCCATCAAATGCTCATTATATGTTAACACTTTCGTTCCCAGATTGTTCTTGTGTATCTCCTCTGGACGTTCTCCAATGCCAATCCTTTCTTAGAAAAAGGGCCCAAAGCTGCTCACAATGTTCTAAGTGCAGTATGAGCAATGCTTTATAAAGCCTCAGTATTACATCCTTGTTCTTGTATTCTAGTCCACTTGAAATCCCAAGGCTCTTTGCAGCTCTGATTTTTGAATTTTCTCCCCATTTAGAAAATTGTGCATTTATTCCTTGACCTAAGTGCATGACTATACACTTCCCTACACTATATTCCATCTGCCACTTCTTTGCCCATTCTCCCAGTCTGTCTGAGTCCTCTGCAGGCTACCTGCCCCTCCACCTGTCTTCATATCATCAGCAAACTTGGCTACAGAGCCATCAATTCTGTCATCCAAATTACTGATGTATAATGTGAAAAGAAGCAGCCGCAACACTGATCCCTGCAGAACACTACTATTCACCAGCAGCCAAGCTGAAAAGGCCCCCTTTATTCTCACTCTTTGCCTCCTGCCAGTCAGTCAGACTTCTATGTATCACAACAAGAGATAATCTGCACTTGCTGGAAATCCGAGCGACACGCATAAAATGCTAGAGGAACTCAGCAAGCCAGACAGCATCCATGAAAAAAGGTACAGTCAGTGTTTTGATCCGAAACCTTTCACTATCTTTCCTGTGATACCATGGGCTCTTATCTTATTAAGCAGCCTCACGTACAGCACCTTGTCAAAGGCTTTCTGAAAATCCAAGTAAACAATATCCACTGACTCTCCTTTGCCTGTCCTGCCTGTTATTTCTTCAATGAATTTCAACAGATTTGTCAGTTAAGATTACCCTTTAAGGCAATTATGCTGACTTTGGCCTATTGTATCATGTGCCTCCAAGTAACCCGAAAATTCATCCATAATAATGGACTCAAACATCTTCGCATTTACTGAAGTCAGGCTAACATGCCTATAATTTCCTTTCTTCTGCCTCCCTCCATTCTTAAAGAGTGCAGTGACATTTGCAATTTTCCAGTCCTCTAGACTTATCTTCCTTCAGACCTTTCAGTTTCCCAAGCACCACCTCCATAGTAATAGTAATTACATTCATTTCTGCTCCCTGATGCAAATTTCTGACATACTGCTAGTGTCATCTGCAATGAACACTGAAACAGAATACTTACTAACTTCATCTGCCATTTTTTGTCCCCCATTACTACTCCAGTGTCATTTTCCAGCAGTCCAATATCCATCCCCGCCTCTCTTTTACTCTTTATATATCTGAAAAAAGTTTCATTATTCTCTTTTTTGTTATTGGTTAGCTTGCCTTCATATTTCATCTTCTCTCTTCTTAAGGCTTTTTTAATTGCCTTCTGTTGGTTTTTAAAAGCTTCGCATTTCTCTAACTTCCCACTAATTTTTGCTATATTATATGCCCTCTTTTGTTTTTATGCTGTTTGGCTTCCCTTCTCGGCCATGGTTGCCTCATCCTCCCTTTAGAATACGTCTTCACTTTGGGAGGTATCTGTCCTGCGCCTTCTGAATTGCCCCCTGAAACTCCAGCCTTTGCTATTCTGCTGTCATCCCTAACAATGTCCCCTTCCAATCAACTTTGGCTAGCTGCTCTTCATGCCCTTGTAATTCCCTTTACTCCACTGTAATACTGATACATCTGACTTTAGCTTCTCCCTCAAACTACAGGGGCAATTCTATTATTTTATCATCACTGTTTCCTAAGGATTCCTTTACCAAAAGCTCCCTAATCAAATCTAGTTCATTACACAATCCCCAATCCAGAATTGCCTTTCTCCTATTGGGCTCCACCACAAGCTGTTCTAAAGAGCTATTTCATAGGCATTCCCTCTCTTGGGATCCAGCACCAGTCTGATTTTCCCAATCAACCTGCATATTGAAATCCCCCACAAGTATTGTATCATTGCCTTTCTTGCATGCCTTTTCTATCTCACATTTTAATTGGTGCCCCACATACTGGCTACTATTCCAGAGGCCTATATATAACTCCCATCAGAGTTTTTTCACCCTTGAGGTTATTTAACTCAACCTGCAAGGATTCTACATCTTCTGATGCTCATGCTGTACTTACCAGTCTCTAACTGCTACAAGATCATCTGCCTTATTCTGTATACTGCATGTATTCAAATATAACAACTTCAGTCAAACATTCATCATCCTTTTTAATTTTACCCACATGGTACACCTCAACTCATCCCACTGACTACAATTTTGCCCTTTCATTTGTCTGTCCTTCCATACAATCACACTACGCACTGCATCAACTTGTATACCTACTGCCTCATCCCCAGCCCTATCATTTCAGTTCCCATCCACCTGCCAAAGGTAGTGTAAACCCTCCCCAACAGCTCTAGTAAGCTCACCTGCAAGGATGTTGGAACCTTCAAGTTTGGGTGTAACCCATCCTTTTTGTACAGGTCATACCTTCCCTAAAGAGATCCCAATGATCCAGAAATCTGAGCCTTCCCCCTATACTAACTAACTCCTCAATCGTGCTTTGTCACTCAGTTACTCAGTATGTGGCTAAGGAATTGGTGCAGGGAGACTATGAAGAATCGAACTTATGAAGAGGACTACATATGTATTCCCTTGACCAGAAAATAGACAAGATTTTTAAAATGTTCAAAGAATTTCATGTCTAATATAGCTTGTGAATGGATGAAGAATGCAATATAATAAACTGAGTTCACCATTCAGAAACAAAATTAGAAAGCACTTTTACACAAAGTTTAATGGACATCTAACAATCTTCTTAAGACACTTGACAATTAATTATTTTTTTTATAATTGTTGATGATTTTTCTTCCCTCTGCATAATACTGTGTTGCTCTATCTTAGTCCAGTAAGTCATCATGATCAATTCTGTGAGTTGAATTAATGCCTAATTAGGAATCAAATCTGTAGAGAATCAAATTACATCTTTTTAAAACAATATATTGCCAAGTAACAACCACTCAGTGGAAAATCTGCAAAAGATATGCTGCTCTTTGTTGTTTCTCTTTCACTCCAATCCAAGTTGCTATCTGGTACAACTGTTGCCTAAGGGGGTCATACAGCTGTGTGATGGGAATTTTTTGATGTTGCAGTAATTATGCATGATCAAGAATTCCCATCTGCAGTGTGCAACGGCAACACAAGATTGGAATGGGAGCTGGAGCTGCAGTGCAGGAGAGAATTATCACTGGTTCAGTGAACATGAGAAATGAGAAGAAGGGGGGAAAACTGCATGAGCTAGAAGAATTGTGCAGTACGATATGGATAAGGAGAAATAGAGTGGCTTTTTAAATTGGAAAAGGCAGCAGGGATTTAATGAACAATTGTAAAACACAGCAATCAGATTGAACACCAGAGAGTGATGGTACACGTCCTTGATAGCCTGCTATTTCTCCAAAATAAATTAAATTGTTTGCCAGCGTCTTCAGTTTTCATACTAGCTCTGCTCATAATTTGTTATTGGCACAGATTTTGTATAAAGGAAAGCGAAATGATGATTACACAGTTTAACACATGGCTAAGGAGTTGGTGTAGGAGGAAGAGCATCACATTTTGGATCATTGAGCTCTCTTCCAGGGAAGGTGGGACTTGTACAGAAGGGACATTTTGCACCTGAAATGGAGGGGCACTAATATACAAGTGGGAAGGTTTGGTAGTGCTGCACAGGGGATGGTTTAAACTAGAGATGCATGTAGATGGCAACCAGGGTGCAGGAACAGATAATGGAGAGGTTGTGGAGATTGATGTTGTTAAGATCTGAGAGAAAGTCAGAAATTGGAAGGTTGAGCATGGTGCAACTGATGTCCTGAGCTGCATATATTTCAGTGCAAAAAGTATCATAGGAAAGGCAGATGATGTGCTCGGGACACAGACCAACATGTGGAATTATGATATTGTAGCCTCTTGTGAGACTTGGTTTCAGGAATGGCAGGACTGGCAGCTCAGTGTTCCAGGATTCCGTTGTTTTAGACGAGACAGAGCAGGAGGGATTAAAGAGGGAGGGATGGCATTACTAGTCATGGAAAATGTCACAGCAGTGCTCAGTCATTGCAGACTTGGGAGGCTTTATGGGTGAAACTGAGCCTGGAGCTTCCCTGTCGGACTTGAGATTTTGAATCACCTGTATGACCTGCCATTTTTATGGTGGGAACTGAAGTCTCAAAAGTGCAGAACGGTTGCGGTGTGGCATGTACAAGCTGAATCGAGGCAGTGGGGTCCAGGTTGGAGAGCAGGGAATGAGCCAGTGTTTGGCTGGTGCGGACTTGGAGGCAATTCAATTTGGCAGATCTGAGGCGAGGAGAGTGGAAGCAATGCAGAGTCAAAGCAGTGGAGCCCAGACCTGCACCTGAGAGTAAGGAAAGATCCATGGTTTGATCGATTTGAGCACCAAGCCAAATTGGAAAAGTTGGGTACAGGCTGAATAGAGGTGGCAGGGCACTGGCCCAAGAGCATAGCAAAGCGGCATGGTCTGGGTCCAAGAACAAGGTCTGGTTGACTTAAGCACCATACCAGATCGAAAAGGATGAGGGGTCTACTTGGACTTTAGCAAGGCATTTGATAAGGTCCCGCATGGGAGGTTGATCAGGGAAGTTCAGTCGTTCAGCATTCAAGATGAGGTAGTAAATTGGGTTAGATGTTGGCTTTGTGGAGTAGTTGCCTCTGACTGGTGGCATGTGACTAGTGGAGTGCCACAGGGATTGGTGCTGGGCCCATTGTTGTTTGTCACTTGTATCTATAATCTGGATGATGGTACAGTTAACTGATTCAGCAAATTTGCAGATGACACCAAGACTGGGGTTATAGTGGACAGTGAGGAAGACTTTCAGAGCTAGCAGAGGGATCTGGACCAGCTGGGAAAATGGACTGAAAAATGGCAGATGGAATTTAACGCAGACAGTTGCAAGGTGTTGCACTTCAGTAGGACCAACCAGGGTAAGTCTTACACATTGAATGGTTAGGCACTGAGGAGACCAAAGAGATCTAGGAATGCAAGTCCATAATTCATTGAAAGTGGCAGCACAGCTAGATAGGGTTGTAAAGTTTTTGGCACATTGACCTTTATAAATCAGCATTGTGAGTACAGGAGATGGGATGTTATATTGAAGTTATATAAGACCTAATTTGGTTAGCCCTAATTTGAAGTATTGCATGCAGTTTTGGCCACCTACCTACAGGAAAGATGTAAATAAGCTTGAAAAAGTTGAGAAAATTTATAAGGATGTTGCCAGGACTGGAGGACCTATGTTAGAAGGAAAGATTTAATAGGCTAGGACTCTATTCCTTGGAACGTAGAAGATTCAGGGGAGATTTGATACACGTAGACAGTGTTATGAGGGATATTGATGGGTAATGCCAGCAGGTTTTTCCCACTGAGTTTGAGTAGGATTACAAATAAAGGTCATGGGTTAAGACATAGGTAGGTCCCTCAATGTCGTAAAACAAAAGAGCTGGTTGTGGACTACAGGAGGAATGGAGACAGGCTGACCCCTATTGTCATCAATGGATCTGGAGTTGAGAGGGTGAACAACTTTATGTTCCTTGGCATAAACATCACCAAGGATCTCATGTGGTCTGTAGATACTGGCTATGTGGTGAAAAAGGCACAACAGCACCTCTTTCACTTCAGACAGTTGAAGGAGTTTGGTATGGTCCCCCAAATCCTAAGAACTTTCTATAGAGGCACAATTGAGAGCATCCTGACTGGCTGCATCACTGCCTGGTATGGGAACTGTACTTCCCTCAATCATGGGACTCTGCAGAGAGTGTTGTGGACAGCCCAGTACAGCTGTAGATGTGAACTTCCCACTATTCAGGACACTTACAAAGATAGGTGTGTAAAAGGGGCTCAAAGGATCATTAGGGAACCGAGCCACGCCAACCACGAACTGTTCTAGCTGCTACCATCCGGGAAGTGGTACCACAGCATAAAAGCCAGGGCCAACAGGCTCTGGGATAGCTTCTTCCTCCAGGCCATCAGTCTGCTTAATTCATGCTGACACAACCGTATTTCTATGTTATATTGATTGTCCTGTTGTACATACTATTTATTTTAAATTACTATAAATTGCATATTGCACATGTAGATGGAGATGTAACGTAAAGATTTTTGCTCCTCGTGTATATGAAGGATGTAAGTAATAATTCAATTCAAGAGTGAAAGGAGAAAAGTTTAAAGGGAACATGAAGGGAAAGCTAGAAGAAGTGCAGCTATGATCTCAAGAAAGACAAAGAGACCAGGCACATAGGAACATCTTGAAAATTGCTCTCCAAGTTGCACCCAATCCTAACTTGGAAGCACATTGGTTATCTTTCATCATTGCTGTATCTAAATAGTGGAACTCCCTTTCCAACCTCATTGTGGAAGTGCCTTCACCAAAGTGATTACAGTGGTCAAGATGACAGTAATCAGAAACAGGTAATAAATGGCAGTTATGCCAGTGACTCCCAGATCCTAAAAATTAATAATTAATAATAAAATAAACATCAGTTCATCACAAAGATTGGGTAACATATTCTCTTAAACTTTCTGATCTAGGTATTTTGTATCATTAGAAATCTTGTACCTCACAGTCTTCTACTTGTGACCTAGATTTTTAACCATTTAGATTGAAGACGACTTTTTGAATTGAACAGGATTTGAACCAAACAGTTCTATATCAGGGCTAGATCATGTAACATAAAAAAATGAATATTAAAACAGATTTTTTAAAAGTTTCAAGATGGAAAGAAAAATAGGAGCAGGACTGCCATAGTAGAATTTGTTAAGTGTGTTCAGGAGTGTTTCCTCAGGCAATATATGGAAGACCCTGAAAGGAGGCGGCAAAGATTAACCTTCTCTTGGGAGATAGGACAGGACAGGTTCTGTTAGAGTGAAGGGCAGGGCTGGCAGGAGTAGGGAACCCTCTGAATGATGAAGGGTATTAAGGCTCTGGTCAGTTAAAAGAAGGAAGCATGGATCAGGCACAGGCAGCTGAAATCAAGCGAATCCTAAGAACTTATATTAAGCAAAAATGAGTAACTAGAGAGTGAACAGGGTCCTTCAAAGACCAAAGTGGACTTCTTTATGTGGAGCCTCAGGAGAAGGGCAAGATCTTGATTGAATACTTCTGCTCAGAGTTTGTAGGAAAGATGCCATTAAGCTGGAAAGAATGCAAAGGAGATTTACTAGGATGTAGTTGGGATCAAGGGACTGAGTTATGCAAAGAGGTTGAGAACAGTGGAAGGTATTTCATGACATATGTGACTGATGATAAACCTAATTCTAATATGAATATTGTGGACTTAAAGTGGGAAGGGGGCAGGAGAGGAGGGGAAGCAGGAAGCACCAGAGAAAAATTCCATGAAAATCAATAAACCAGTTGTTTGGAATCAAATGACCTTGCCTGGTGTCTCAGTTGTAGGTGTGTCTGCACCCACACCTCCACCCCTCCCACAGCGCTCTACTCTTGCCATTCCCAATATACTTTGCTCCCAGTAGATTTACAAACTTGCTCTCCACTCCACATTGACAAATACAGTACTGTGCACTTGTATGACAAACAAGAGAAAATCTGCAGATACTGGAAATCCGAAGGAAAACACAAAATGCTGGAGGAACTCAACAGTCCAGGCAGCATTTAAGGAAAAGAGTAAACAGGAGGGTCTCTGCCCTAAACGTTAATTGTTTATTCTTTTCCATAGATGCTGCCTGGCCTGCTGAGTTCCATCAGCATTTTGTGTGTGACACACTTGTATAACACTTGTATCCATGTGCCATCTTTCCAGCTCCTGCCAGAAGCTTTGAAAGTCTTCCTGTTTGTTCACTGTACTCCCAATCTTAGTGTCATCTGCAAATATGCTGATCCAGTTTACCAGATTATCACCCAGATTGGTGGTATAGATGAACATAGAACATAGAATAGTACAGCACATTACAGGCCCTTCGGCCCACAATGTTGTGCCGACCCTCAAACCCTGCCTCCCATATAACCCCCCACCTTAAATTCCTCCATATACCTGTCTAGTAGCCTCTTAAACTTCACTAGTGTATCTGCCTCCACCACTGACTCAGGCAGTGCATTCCACACACCAACCACTCTCTGAGTGAAAAACCTTCCTCTAATATCTCCCTTGAACTTCCCTCCCCTTAAAGCCATGTCCTCTTGTACTGAGCAGTAGTGCCCTGGGGAAGAGGCGCTGGCTGTCCACTCTGTCTATTCCTCCTAATATCTTGTACACCTCTATCATGTCTCCTCTCATCCTCCTCCTCTCCAAAGAATAAAGCCCTAGCTCCCTTAATCTCTGATCATAATCCATACTCTCTAAACCAGGCAGCATCCTGGTAAATCTTCTCTGATGAACAACAGTGGACCCAGCACCAATCCCTGCAGCACACCTACTAGTCACAGGCCACCAGTTAAGGAAGCAACCGTCTACTGCCACCCTCTGGCTTCTCTCACAAAACCATGTTGAATCCAATTTAATACCTTATTTGAATGCCAAGCGACTGAACTCTCTTGACCAATCTCCCATGCGAGTCCTTGTCGAAGGCCTTGCTAATATCTAGGCAGACAACATCCACCGCCTTTCCTTCATCATGGACATAGCCATGTTGACTATCTCTAATCATTCCCTGAGCGGAAGGGCCTGGTTCCATGCTCTTTGTCTGAGTAGGCCCTTCACACCACCTCCCCGCTCCCCAGTCTGCCCTGCTATTCGATACAATCACGGATGATCGTCTATCTCAGTACTTCCATATTCCTGCTCTTTTGCCCATATACCCAGAAGTATTTTTGTGTCTAGAACTTTCAGAAATAATTTTTAAGATATAGAAAAATATAAATAATCTCAGCACAAGAATGGTTGTTTGACAATAATTAATACCACGCTATTTGAAATTTTATTTACACTTTATGGCACACAGCCTAGCATTTCTTGGTGGGTTCTTGCAAGTTCCTGTGTTAAATATATTTTTTGCTGAGTCGTTTGGTAATACAACGCTTCCAGATGAGTAAGGACACTTGGACAGCAACATCCATCTAACTCAATAAAGGCTGCTTGTTTTGTCCTGTTCACTTTTCTGCATCACTGAGCACTGAGTTTTTAACCACAAAATTCTGGATTGAAAGCATCATCCCAAAATGTTGCAGGATTTTTAACTATCTTACACTTATTATAAAATGTTATAAATAATCATAAATATTAATAAGCTGGAAGATCGTACTCTACTAGATTTTTTATAACTGTTGAGTGTCAGACTATTAAAAAAAGACACCAAAAGCAGAGAAGTCCCCAGCAGCTCACTGTTCATCATCCAGACAGCAGTGCTCTCACTGAAATTAAGTCTATAGCTATTGTCAGCCTCCTAGCAGAAAAAAGGCATTTGGAAATTATTCTTCATATGAAAAAAAGCCATCTCACACACTATTGTTACATTGCATAATTCAGCAGTGGATACTTTCTCAATGAAGGGCACCTAGTTGCAATACATTTTGGTGTGAAAATTGCCTGCACTAGAGGACTTCAGCTAAGAGGAGAAACTGGGTAGGCTGGGTGTGCTTTTCCCTGGAAGGAGGGAAGCTGAGGGATAACCTGATAGACTTCTATAAAATTATTAAGGGTTTAGACGTCAGAATCTTTTTCTCATGGTAAGGATATGATAAGCAAGAGGACTCAATGAATAAACTCTTCTCAGGCTTCAAGCTGAGTACTGGTTATTAATTATCACCAACATTTCAACAACAACTCTGCCATCTTCTTCAAGGATGATGGCTGGGTAAATCTAGTCCAGTATTATTTATACGTCCACAGTCCATCCCTCCTGATTGGTTAGTACTCATCTAGCAAGGTTTCTGCTTTTCCAGTTTGTTTACAATCAAATTCAATTTCTTACTTAGAGCAAGACCCTTGCCTTTGTTAAAATTATTTTCCTCTAGACTTATTTCAATGGCTTTCTTTACCAGGTGGTTCCAAAAGCCATTGGCACAGACATCATCCCTGAAAAAGATGACAGGGTTTTCATCGAAACATCAGTTATAATCAATACCTGTGCCTAGCTTGAAGCCCGAGAGAAGTTTATTCATCATATATGTTAGGAAAGCACTAGATCCTTTTTCAAGAGGGCATAAGTTTAAGATGGTAGGAAGAGGATTTGAGGAGAAAGTTGTTTTTTTTCCGGAGTAGTCAGTACCTGGATCTCAGGAAAAGAAATCAAATGCAGTATTATATTTAAAATTGGCAGGACGGAGATGCATCTCTACCAAAGGAAGTGTAGCCTGCAGGTCACCTTTGGGCAAGGTGAAGCACCTGCTTAGCCCCCCCCCCCCCCCAAATCAGGGTCATGTGCAGCCATGGGAGCAGGTGGTGCATATCACAATTCCTGGTTAAACGACCACAGACACCAGGCAGATGATGTCTGAAGAGTATTGATAATGGCCAGGGTCACCTGTCTTGTAAAGGTGCTGTCCAGAAGAAGGCAATCGCAAACCGCTTCTGCAGAAAAATTTGCCAGGAACAATCATGGTCATGGAGATCATGATCACTTACATCATACGACACGGCACATGAACAAATGAATGTTATATTTAAGTAATATTAGGTATTTGAATAAAAGGATACAGATAATACTGGCAAATGGAATTTGTGTAGATGGGCTAAAAGGCCAAAGGGCCCATTTCTGTGCCATTCTGATTATAATTAACAAGAAGGACCTTCACACATTGCCTTTCAGGAGGTGTTTAATTTATTAAATTCTATTTGTTTTGACTTTATTGAACAGAAGTAATAAACAAATGGATTTCAAAAACTTTTTGAAAGCAGTGAAAAGCATTTTCAAAAAGTAAGGAGTAGATTTCTGCTGCTGTCTGATCCAGTTTGGCTCCAGAAATACAACCTGGATGTGACAGGTTGCTAAAATAAATAGCACATTGTAACAAAAAGCAAGTATTATTCAGTTTCTACTTGAAGTGGTAATTTGAAAACCAGCTAGACTTTATTGTGAAGACATGCTGTCATTTTATAAGCAGAAAATTGTCTCTAGTTCAAGTAAAGACCTTGAAATAGAATAAAATGATTATTGGATGTTACTTTTCAAAAAATTGAGAGGAAGATGGAAAAGGAATTTTTTCTGGATCTACAGCTAACTGCTCTGGATTCCCTGATCAAATGCTGTAAAATCAGGCAAGGCAGAGTGCACTATAGTTAAAGGAACCGATCACTTTTCTCTTTATTTATCTAACTGGGATAGCATCAAGCAAGTTCTTCAGCAGGTGTGTGTTTCATCTCCCCTTATCTTTGAGTGTTCTCTGCATCAGATGATTTAAAGAGTACAATCTAGAAAATTCTTTTTCTATAACCATATTCAACCATTGTAAAGCAGATTTTTCATAATTCCTGGCATGAAGGTGGCAATTTGACCCATCGAGATTGCCATTTATAATGCAGTTTATAGTATTAAGGTGGAAACTATTTAATTCCGCATTATTATTTCAACTAGCTGTAACCATGAGGGAAGCAAACTGTGAAAAATGTAGAAACAAAATACTATTTCTGTGGGTTGTACTCTCAGTGAAAAGCTAAAAAAAAAATAATTTAATCTTCCATTATTAACTGATGGTAGACTCTCACAAGATTAGTCTGTGTTCAAATCTTTTCATGTGTAAAGAATAAATTCTCAAATTTTTTTCATTTATCAATAATTATGGCTGGCTGAGCATGTTTTTTCCATTTAATATAAAACTTGCTGAACATAAACACTTTAAATATTTTGCTAGCAAAGACTTCCTCTACCTGGTGATAGTCCCCCTACTTTGATACCGATCTCTAATTTTCATTGTCCCATTTACCCAGAGTCTGAACCCTTCGGGCTCTAACCATGGAGCAGAGTCCCAGAAAATCTTGGGTGCTGGACCTTCAAAGACATTGAGGGTACACATCACACATCATATTGTTCTGTGGTGGCTTCCAGGAAGAGTGGTTTGGCTGTCAATCAGACTACACTAAATACTGGCATGGTCCTTCTGGTTTCATAAATGTATATATATAATAAGGATAATAGTAAGTCAAGCAGCTTTCAGGAGAAGTGACAGCAGGGTGGATGTTACACTACAAAAGAAATGCTGTACTTCACCATTTTTGATTATACTTGGGCATCCAAGTGATTTGTAGTTTGATCTTTTGTCATCATATCGCTATAAATTTCTGCATCTCATGCTGCCAGCTGAAGCACTTGCTTTTCAATCGCAATAAATTCAGAAATGCAGACTTGTGGCTAAATCAGCACATTTTAAGAAGTTGATTTATGTAAATTGTACATGCAGTTTAATCCTGTCAAGATCTTAATTTCTTTGAAAGATGAACATGCTTAGATTTATCTTTGTATTTATACAAACCCCATTTCCAGAAAAGTTGGGATATTTTCCAAAATGCAATAAAAGCAAAAATATGTGATATGTTAATTCACGTGAACCTTTATTTAACTGACAAAAGTACAAAGAAAAGATTTTCAATAGTTTTACTGACCAACTTAGTTGTATTTTGTAAATATACACAAATTTAGAATTTGATGGCTGCAACACACTCAACAAAAGTTGGGACAGAGGCATGTTTACCATTGTGTTACATCACCTTTCCTTTTAATAACACTTTTTAATCGTCTTGGAACTGAGGATACTAATTATAGTAGATTTGCAATTGGAAATTTTGCCCATTCTTGCTTGATATAAGACTGCAGCTGCTCAATAGTCCGTGGTCTCCGTTGTCTGATTCTCCTCTTCATGATGCGCCATACATTTTCAATAGGAGATAGATCTGGACTGGCAGCAGGCTAGTCAAGCACACGCACTCTGTGTCTACAAAGCCACGCTGCTGTAGCCCGTGCAGAATGTGGTCTGGCATTGTCCTGCTGAAATAAGCATGGACGTGCCGGGAAGAGACGTCGCCTTGATGGCAGCATATGTCTCTCTAAAATCCTAATATACGCCTCAGAGTCAATGGTACCTTCACATACATGCAACTCACCCATGCCGTGGGCATTGATGCACCCCCATACCATCACAGATGCTGGCTTTTGCACCTTTCGCTGATAACAATCAGGATGGTCCTTTTCATCTTTGGCACGGAGAACTCGACGCCCGTTTTTTCCAAAAAGTAGCTGAAATGTGGACTCATCTGACCACAGCATACGGTTCCACAGTCTTTCGGTCCATCTGAGATGAGCTCGGGCCCAGAGAACTCGCCAGTGTTTCTGCATAGAGTTGATGTATGGCTTCCTCCTTGCGTAATACAGTTTCAAGTTGCATTTCTGGATGCAGCAACGAAGTGACAATGGTTTTCCGAAATACTTCCGAGCCCAGGTGGCTATAATTGTCACAGTAGCATGACGGTTTCTTAGGCAGTGTTGCCTGAAGGCTCGAAGATCACGCGCATTCAACAGTGGTTTCCGACCTTGCCCTTTACGCACTGAGATGTCTCTGAATTCTCTGAATCTTTTCACAATATTATGTACTGTAGATGTTGAAAGACCTAAATTCTCTGCAATCTTGTGTTGGAAAATGTTCCTTTTGAATTGACTAACAATTCTCTCACAAATTTTGGCACAAAGACTGAGCCTTTGATGGACGCTACTTTTATACCCAGTCATGATACCTCACCTGCTACCAATTAGCCTGCTTAATGTGGAGTCTTCCAAACCGGTGTTACATGAATATTCTGTGCACTTTTCAATCTTATTTTAACTCTGTCCCAACTTTTGTTGAGTGTGTTGCAGCCATCAAATTCTAAATTTGTGTATATTTACAAAATACAATTAAGTTGGTCAGTAAAACTATTGAAAATCTTTTCTTTGTACTTTTGTCAGTTAAATAAAGGTTCACATGAATTAACATATCACAGATTTTTGTTTTTATTGCATTTTGGAAAATATCCCAACTTTTCTGGAAATGGTGTTTATAAATAATAAACTGTGGTGCAGTTTGTTCAGAGTATAGAAAAGAAATGATAGAACATGCAAAAGAGATTTAGAAAGACACTGCCAAAGGAGAAGAAATGTAGCTGTGAAGAAAGATAAGCCAGAGCAGTTTCCTGAACAGCTTAACATGATTAGAGCCAACATAAGCATGATTCCAGGAATGAATGGGTTAACATACGAGGAGCATTTGGCAGCTTTAGTCCTGTACTCAGTGAAATTTAGAAGAATGCGGGTGCATCTCATTGAAATGTAACGGATGTTGAAAGGACTAGCTAAAGTGGATGTGGAGAGGCTGATCCCTATGGTGGGGGTATCCAGAACTAGAGGACACAGCTTCAAAATTGAGGGGCGACTGTTTATAACAGAGGTAAGGAGGAGTTTCTTTTTTACCCAGAGAGTAGTGAATCTGTGGAATGCTCTGCCACAGACTGCGGTAGAAGCCAAGTCCGTGTGTATATTTAAAGCTGAAGTTGATAGTTTCCCGATTGGTCAGAGCATCAAAATTCGATGGGCTGAATGCCCTAATACTACTGCTCCTATGTCTTGTGGTCTATGAAAGGGAAATTATTTTTGATTTTTTTTTTGTTTGAGAATGTAAGTAATAAATAATTTTCTCATAATATATTTAGATTTTTCTATAGAGCTTTAACAAGATTTTGCTTAACCTACAGTCTCATGGAGGTATGTGTGTATTAGCAAGGGAAGGATTGGTTAATGGGCAGAAAAAGATGTGGCACAAAAGTTTGTTCTAAGTCTCAGCTGTTTGTAACCTGATGGCCAGTTATAATGTATTTAATTTTTCTTATAATACAAAAGCTAAATGGGGACAGTAAGCTTGGAGGTGGCGGGGGGAGGGTACTTGAAACATTAAATGAATGGGCAAGAGGTGTATGCAAATCTAAGATACACTTTTATTAAAAAGTTAAAAAATGGTAAGCAGTTATTAAATTTTCTTGTTCTGTCTGAGAAATCTGGATATGCTTGTACAAGCAACAAAAGTTTAGTATCTAGGTACAGCAAACAAGCTATCAGGAAAGCAAGCAGTATGTTCTTTTTTATGAGGAGTTTGGGGTGCTTGATACTGAAAGTCTCGCTTCAAGTTCAGAGAGCTTTGCTGAGATCACAGAATGTTGCTGTTTTAGTCTCTAGTTTGGGAGACGTACAAGTCGAAATTCTCTTGTCTGTCACCCTCGGGACCTGAATTGTAATTGGCCACAGAAAATTCAGTTCAAAGTTCAAAGTAAATTATTATCAAAGTACATACTGGATATGTCACCATATACAACCCCGAAATTCATTTTCTTGCAGACACACTCAGTAAGTCCATTAACCATAACAGAACCAATGGGTGTACAACCTGTGTGCAAAAGACTACAAACTGTTCAAATAAAAAAGGAAAGAAATAATTAATCAATTAATTAATTAATGCATAAATAAATAACTGAATAGATAAACAAGTATGCAATAGGCATTGAGAACGTAAGATGAAGAATCCTTGAAATTTAGTCCATAGGTTGTGGGATTATTTGAATGATGGGGCAAGTAAAGTTATCCTCTTTAGTTCTTGAGCCTGATGATTGAGGGGTAATGACTGTTCCTGAACCTGTTTTTGAGTCCTGAGGCTCCAGTACCTTCTTCTTGATGGCAGCAACAGGAAGAGAGCATGACCTGGATGGCAGGGTTCCCTGAAGATGGATGCTGCTTTCCTGCAAAAACACTCCATGTAGATGTACTCAGTGGTGGAAAGGACTTTACCTGTGATGAACTGGGCCATATCCACTACTTCTGTAGGATTTTCTATTCAACGGCATTGGTATTTCCATACCAGGCTGTAGTGCAGCCAGTCAATATACTCTCCACCACACATCTATAGAGGTTTGTGAATTTTAGATGTCATACCAAATCTTCATAAACTTCTAAGGAAGTAGACACACTGCCGTGCTTTTCTCATAATTGCACTTGCGTTGGGCCCAGGACAGATCCTCCAAAATAAAACACCTAGGAATTTAAAGTTGCTGTCACTCTCCATCCCCAATTCCCCAATGAGGACTGGCTGATAGACCTCTGGTTTCCTCCTCCTGAAGTCAATAATCATCTCCTTGGTCTTGCTAGCATTGATTAAGAGGCTGTTGTTGTAGCACTACTCAGCCAGATTTTCAATCTCCCTCCTATCTGCTGATTCATCAGCAAACTTGAATATGGCATCAGAGCTCTGCTTAGCCACACAGTCATAAGTGTAGAGTGAGTAAAACAAAGGTCCAAGCACACACCCTTGTGATGCACCTGTGCTGATGGAGATGCTGTTGCCAATCTGAACAGACTGGGGTCTGCCAGTGGAGAAATGGAGGAACCAATTACACAAGGAGGTATCGAGGCCAAGGTCTTGAAGCTTATTTATTAGTTTTGAGGGGATGATAGAATTGAATGATGAGCTGGAGTTGCTAAACAGCATACTGGCGTATGCACCTTTGCTGTTTAGATATTCCAGGGTTGAGTGAAGGCCAATGAGATGTAATCTGTTGTCAGTCTGTTGTAATGGTTGGCAAATTGGAGCAGATCCAAGTCACTTCTTAGGCAGGAGTTGATATGTTTCATCGCCATCCTCTCAAAACACATCATCACTACTGGATGATAATCATTGAGGCAGGCTACCATATTCTTCTTAGATACAGGTATGATTGAAGCTTGCTTGAAGCACTTGGGTTCCTTAGACTGCCAAAGCAAGAAGTTAAAGATTTCAGTGAACCTGTGCTAATTTATCAGCACAGGTCTTTAATACTCAGCCAGATACCCCATGTGGGCTGGGTGCTTTCTGTGGGTTCACCCTCGTGAAGGATGTTCACAAGTTGGTCTCAGAGACTGAAATCACAGGATCATCGGGGGCTTTGGAATTTGTGATGGATCCTCCATGTTTTGTCAGTCAAAGCAAGCATAGAAGGCATTGAGTTGATATGGAAGCAAAACCTTGTTGTCACCTAGTTTAGCATTTAAACCCTGCCACAGCTGTCGTGCATCATTCATCGATTCAAGTTCTGAGTGGATTTGTCACTTCACATGTGAGATGATTTTCCGGAGATTGTATCTGGTCCTCAGCAAATTGTGGATCTCATGGTTCATCCAGGGGAAGATGTTGAATGATTATGTAGGGACACCCTCGTCGACAACCATTTTTATAAAGTGACGACTATGGTGTATTCATTTAGATGCACAGATGAGTTCTTGAACACGGCACAGTCCACCAACTCGAAGCAATCCCATAATCGCTCCTCTGCCTCCAGCGACCACCTCTTTGTTGGCCTATTCTCTGGAGCCATGCTCTTTAGCCTCAGCTAGTATGCAGGTAGGAAGACAGCCAAGTGATCAGATTTCTCAAGATGCAATCAGGGCATGGAAATTGCCGTTGTCACATTCCTCTGAGGAGGAGAACTATTCTTTTAAAGAGTAGACCCTCCCTGGGTCACATAAGAGCTTTGAGTACTGTCTATAACCACTGTTAATTTAGATCACTGTTGACTGAGATCAAAAAAATTTGTAGGTTAATTGCTACAGAATAGTACAGATCTTAGTTAATTTAGAATTTAGATTTTCATTATAATTACTGAATTAGTATAGATTCAAAGCATGCTAAACCACATGTGTTTCTCAATCACAGAAAGTGAGAGTTTCCACAACCCTATACCGCACATTTCTACCTTTTACCCACGTTTTGCAGACCATTAGTGTCTTGGTAGAGCCATTATTTCTGCTTGCTCTTGCATCATTGAACTTATCTCCACATAATGCGACTCTGCCTTGTTACCTTTCCGAGGACTCTGTATTACAAACCTACTTTGCCAACACTCCCCAGTTATTTTTCTCCACCTCATCGGTGACTGCATTGGTGTTACCTCCTGCACCCATGTGGAATGGCACTTTCATGACTTTCACTACCTACTTTATCATTCTTGGTCATATCTGCAACAGGATCCCACCAGCAGCCACATTTTGCTTTATCCCAACCTTTTCTGCTTTCCTCTGGGTCCGCTCTCTCTGTGACAACTTATATCGGTCATTCTTCCCCACCCACCCCTCTACTTCCCCAGGGACTTTCCCCTGAAACAGTGGGGTTTAACGCCCTGCTCCCTCACCACCGTACAGGGACCTGAAGAACCCTTCCAGGTGAGACAGAGGATTGCATTAACCTACCCCAATCTTGTTTATTGCATCTGGTGCTCCTGACTTGGCCTCTTCTAATCAGTGAGACCAAGCGAAGACTAAGCAACTATTTTATCGAGCACCTGCACTGTCTGCCCTAGCCGTTTGGAGCTCCTAGTTGCAAACCACTTTAATCCCCCTCCCCATTCCCAAATGGATCTGTCTGTTGTTGTCTTCCTCCGCTACCAGGATGAGACCAAATGCAAATTGGGAGGAATGGCTGCTCATACTACATCAGGGTATTCTATAATCCCAATGGCATGAACATGACCTGCTCCCTATTTGTCCAATTTTTTCTCTCATGTTCATCTATTCAGTTCCTCTTGCTCTCAGCTAATTCCCTCCAGTCCCCAATCACACTGATTCTCTTCCCCTCCACTGTTCCATCTGCCCAACCCATCTCCCTATTTGCTTCACTTTCCTTTCCTACCAGCTTCCATCATCTGCAGTCCATTGTTGCCTCCATCTTTTCTCCCAGCCTCTGTTGCTATTTCATTTCTTTTTGCTATTTGTCCATTTACCTACCATTCCTCCTTACCTGAATTCATCTATCATTGTTCTATCCCTTCTCATCAGCTCTTTATACTGGCTACTTCCCCTGTATTCTTTCAGTCCAGATGAAGAACCTTGATCTGAAATGTCAACTGTTCATTTCTTTCCAGACATGCTGGATGACCCGTTTGGTTCCTCCAGCAGTTTTTTTTTTACTCCAGATTTCAGCAGTCTTGTATACTTCGAGATTGAGCTTGTATTTGCTGAAGATTCACTGATTTGACTGGTTTAGTTCTTAGGAAGCAGCTTGCCCTATGAGGATAGATTGTGTAGAATGGACTAAGATTTTCTGGCATTCAAAAAATACCAGGTGATCATGACACGAGTTAGAAAGAGCATTTCAGGATGAACTTGTCAGGGTCGGCATAAGCGATTGGCTGCAGGGTTAAAAGATGGGGCATTGTCTCAAAATAAGACTTCCATTCAGGAACAAGATGGGAAGAAATCTCATTCCTGTTCTCTAGGCCTTTACCTAGAGAACAATGAATATTTGGAATACTCTACCCCAGGTCACTATTATTGCAGATTTTTGGAAATCATGATTCCATGGAAATCATGTCTAGGGGAATTGAGGGATATGAGGATCAGACAAGAGGATGGTGTCGAGGTGGAAAAGCAACTTCACTCTTGTTGAATGACGGAGCAGCTCAAAGGGATGTTTGGCTTACTCCTTCTCCAATATCACGTGTTCTTGTACCCCAAGAAGACAATTTTAGTCTTTCCTGTAATTGAATACCCCTGATTCTGGTAGCATTTTTGTGATTTCTCTTTGCCTTTACTCCAGAACTTTTTTTTTGAATAGGCAAATGAAAGCTATTCCTAAGTGTGGTCTAACAGACTTTCTATATGAATTTAATATTGCTCTTCTCTTTTCCTATTTCCAGATCTTAGCTTCTCTGCCACATTTAGCTTTTTTCTCTTCCATTGGTGAGGGACTCCAGCCAAAATAAACCACACTTTGTTGGATTGAATTAATTATGTCATTTATGTGTCCATTCTTCAGGTTTGCTTAAGTCTTCCTCTTTTTTTAATGTAATCCTCTTCATTGTCAGTTACTCCACATTCCCCATCACCATCAATCTCAAAGGTTGCTGTTATTTCCTAATTTCAACACTAAAGATTGCTCTGATTTCCAGCATCTGCAGATTTTCTCGTGTTTATGGTTTGATCCACACTAAAGCGTTTGATTTCTGAGTTTAGATTATTTGTGTAATTAACACATTGATGTTGATGGAAAGCTTCTTCATAATTTTTGCCAGCTAGAGAAGTTTATCTTACTCACTAGCCTCTGTTTTTGTACAGATAGTCTAGACTGGAATCTCGGCATTACTGAATTATGTATTTTAAGCCTCTAATGTAATGAGGTTAAATGGATTTTTATTTTGAGGGTTCTACTTAGTGATCTTTGTTCCAAAAATATTGAGCCCACATTGACTTTATTGTTCTGTATTTTAAGATAACAAATTTCAATTTAAGATCAATTAAACATGATTGTTTTTCCTAACTCTGCTTGGCGCACAACCCTAAACCACGTTGAGCTGGGAGCTTCCAGCACAACTAGAATGCAGACTATGCATTGTGAATGTGTTACCGAGGATGCAGCTGATATTATCTTCATCTCAGATAGGATACTGCCAGAGCTAGTTTCCATGGAAGAGTTAACACATGATAGTGAAAGATTACCTGTACTGACTGGTTCTCTTAATGCATGGATAATTCCTCTTGTAATTTATTTTTAAATTAATTTAATTTTCTACCTGGGTTTAAGTTTCAGTTCACTTAAACTGTGAAACAGTGATTACGCTAAGATGTTGAAACAGTGGGAAGGGAGAACATGAGACATTGAAGCAGGAGTAGGCCATATGGCCCATTGAGCCTTCTCTACTATTCATTAAGATCTTGGCTGACCTGGCTATGGACTCATCTGCACCTGCCTGCCTTTTCTCCATAACCCTTCATTCCCATACTATGCAACTACTTGGAAGTTGAGATGGTGTCATTGTATTTTTCATTAGAAAAATGAATTCTGAGACGATATTTAGTAATTTCAGAATTGTGTTATCAAAAAGAAGTACTCCGGCTGAAATAAAGATGGCCTGCAAATTTCAAAACTATTGAAAGTAAATTGCAAGTATAAAGTGAAGACCACTACAGCAAATGAAAGAAAAATTATGAAAATATTTGAAACAGTCTATATAGGAACTTAAAATCATAAGATATGGGAGAAGAATTAGGCCATTAAGCCCTTGTATCTGCTCTGCCATTTGATCATTGCTCAGTTTTAGTTCAATCCCCCCACTCTCCCCACCTGCCTGAACATTTACAGGCAAATGAACGCAAATTGCTTTTAATTTCAGTTGCAGGTAAAATAAAACCTCACTTTAAAAACCTTCTTTAATTATCTTGTTTTGCTCAGTTCATTATTATGTAATCAAATCTTCTCTCTTTCTATAGCCATTTGGTGTGAACCAGCCTGGGCCTTATATCATGTACACAACAGCAGATGCCAATGGATATCTGAAGAATGCATCAGGTGGGTACTTGAAGCTTAAACCTAATGTAAGTTAAATTGTGAGCATGGTTTGAAGTAATTTTAATAATGCAAATTAGTGGGAAAATGAAAAGAAATGAGTACGGGTGAATTGAACCAATATACCAGGTGATAACTCTGTAAGAGAATTCTAGATATAGGTCTTATAACATCCTGGCTGTTGTAATGCCAGAACTTGTTGCTACTCTAAGCCAGCCTGTTCCAAAACTACAATGACATTTGCCAAAAACTATAAAAATGACCTAAGTACTACCTGCAAAGAAAAAGCAAGGCAAATCCAATCCAGCTCAATACTACTCCATTATTCTATTCTTACCCATAAGCAAAATGACAAAGGTGCTGTTGGCAATGCTCAGTTTTGTTTCTAGTAGAACCATCAAGTTCAGGCACTGATTCAGACTTGGATATAAAAGATGAATCCCAGTAATGAGGTTGGAGTAATTCCTTTTCCTGTAGAGGTAGTGTTTGAATAACTGTGACATCAAAGAACCTTGGTAAAACTTATGTAGCAAATAAGGGAAAGATACATGAATGCTGAAGTTATACCAAGTATAAAGAAAGATGTTTGTTGTTATTAGAGATCAATCTTATCAGCCCAAAACATTGCTACAAAAATTCTTCGACGAAGAGCTGCAGTAGTGCGTACTATCTACAAGATACACTGCAACGACACACCAAAGTTCCTAAGGCAGCACCTTCCAGACCCACAACCACTACCAGAAGGACGAGAACAGCAGATACCTGGGAACACCACCACTTGGAAATCCCCCTCCAAGTCACTCACCATCCTGACTTGGAAACATATCACTATTCCTTCATTGTCGCTGGGTCAAAGTCATGGAATTCCCTCCCTACAGCACTGTGGGTGTACCTACACCTCAGGGACTGCAGCAGTTCAAGAAGGTAGCTCGTCACCACCTTCTCAAGGGAGACTATGGACAGGCAATAAACACTGGCTTAGCTGGTGATGCCCGCATGCCATAACTGAATAAATTTTTTAAAATCATCCTGCATTTCTCAGTAACTTTCTGCAATACTTTTCTTTCTTTAGGAAACCAGCCCCCCTTACATATCATAAATTTAAGTCATATAATTCAATTTGAGTCTGTTGTCTGTCTGTATACAGTTAATTTCTTCCTAATTGCCTGTGTCGGCCTGCACATTTCACCAAATACTTTAATCATCTGATGTTCAATGAACTAAACCACAATGCTTTCAGCTCACACCATATTGCTTAGTTCTTTTTAACTGCTACCTCTGAAACCTATGCTCAGTGGTGTATCAATCCATCTGCTTCAAAAAGCATTTAAATTGTTAAACTTAGTGATAGTATTGACATGTTTAAGTTTCCATTCTTCACACTTTGATCATAAGTGTTCATCCATAAGCAAGAGAAAGTTATAAAATTAGTCAGCTCCATCTTGGGTACTGGCCTCCGTAGTATCCAAGACATTTTCAAGGAGCGGTGTCTTAGGAAGGCAGTGCCTATCATTAAGGACTCCCATTATCCAGGACATGCCCTCTTGTCATTGTTACTATAGTGAAGGAGGTACTGAAGCTTGAAGGCACACACTCAGTGATTCAGGAACATTTTCTTCCCCTCTGCTATCTGCTTTCCAAATGGACATTAAACCGATGAACACTTTCTTACTTTTATTATTTATGTTTTTGCGCTATTATTAATTTAACTATTTAATATACATATGTATATTGTACAGTAATTGATTTACTTTTTTTTATATTATCATGTATTGCATTATCCTGCTGCCACTAAGTTAACAAATTTCACAACATACACCAGTGATAGTAAACCTGATTCTGTTTCTGATATAATAAAAATGTTACAGGACAAATGTGCATCAATATACAGCATTGTTAGGCATCTAACCTAATTTAAATTAAGAAGGCTAACAACATATATTACAATGCCACCATAATTGTTTACACACACAGTACTTAATGGTATGAATAATTATGGTGGTAATAATATAGCTTACTGCTGTTGGGGCATAAATGAAGCACCAATTTGACATATGCCAGGGGTAAATCCAGATATCCAGAAGCTGACTACCCGATATGTTGTGCTTCTCCTGAAATGTTGCCACTCTTGCACAGCACTAACTACTTGTCATTGAAATAAGTGTAAGAAAAGTTAATATCTTACTAAGTACTGAACATCTACAAAATTTTGGGTCTTCCCCAACTTGAGTACAAGGAATATTCCTTCTCTGTTCCTCAGATGATAATTATTGTTGGAGATGTATAAAGTTTAAATTAGTCTCTAATGTTTCTCTTAACCCTATTTTATTTCTCTTTCTATTTCTTTAATTTTGCTTTATGATTTTGATTCAAATGACTTCAAATATTATAGCTTAGGCTTTCAAGTTCAGCCTCTGCTCATAATAGAACCTTATAGCATAGGAATGGGTCTTTTCTGCTCACCATTGCCGACCATGATGCCAATTTACACTGAGCCTATTTTCCTGTGTTAGACTTCTATCCCTCAACATCTCTCCCATATACATGCCTATCCAAATGTCTTTTAAATATTGTAATTGTATTGGCCTCTGCCACCTCCTCTGGCTGCTAGTTCCTGATAACTACCATCTTCTGTATGGAAAAAATTGCCCCTCAATTGTCCTTTAAATTTCCCCCTCTCAGGTGAAAACTGTGCCATCCATTTGTAGACACCCTTCTCCGGGAAAAGACTCTGACTATCTGCTATGTCTATGACCGTAATAATTTTATAGACCTTTAAGAGCATTTGACAACCTCCTACATTCTGGTGAAACTAAACTCAGCCTATCCAGTTTCTACTTATATCTACAGCCCTCCATCTTGGTGAATCTCTTCTGTACCTTCTCTATAGCAGGGGTTCCCAACTTGGGGTCCATGGACCCCTCTGTTAATGGTAGGGGTCTGTGACATAAAAAATGGCTGAGAACCCATGCTCTACCATATTCTTACTATAGTGTGGCAAGTAATCCTGAGAGTTAAAATTTAATTGGTTAAGAAGACAAGCGATATCATGTATGAATATCTGTTGTGCTCTGCTTTTCTAATTTACAATAATAAGTTGCTGCTCATAAATTCACAGAAGTTCTGTGGACTGCTGTAAATCTGAATAAAGGAATGTTCAGTTGCCAGTGACTATAAAATTTCAGCAATTATCATTTTCCGTCAGTACCTTAGGGATAGTTAAATTAGTTTTAAACTAAAAGAAGTATTGAGGTGAGCAGTGAATATCCAATTTTCATTTCATCTTCATGAATGATGAAAACATCAATGTAGTCATAAAGTACCTATCACATAAATGTCACAACCATATTCGATAGTTGAGGTGAAAAGATTTGATACATTCAAAGGCAGCTCAATAAATATGAGGGAGAAAGATTAGAATTATATGCTGATATGATGGTGTGGAACATAATTAAATTGAGCCAAATGACTTATTAATCCATTATTCCATGCAGCTTCAAATATTTAAAAATTACTATTATTTAGTGAAAAATACTTTGGCTGTACTGGTACTTAATTTATTCAGTGGTGAAAGGGCTCAGCCAGCTGAACTTTCACTCAAATGATTGAATTGAAGATTCTGCTACCTTTGAGAATAAATTTGATATAATTGCCTACATGTCTCGTCTGTAAAAATTCCAGGATGGGTAAAAGGCCATGTGGCAACATTGTTCTAAAATATATTACCTACATTATGATTCCATCTGGAAAGTGTCCTAAATTATTTCTTGCGCATTTTAATTATGTCATTCGTAGTTACCACAAGTTTGGCAGTACAGTAAGTTATAGCTTGCCACTTTGAAGTCTAAGTTTCTCCAAATCATGAATAGTCTGAATAACACTAACTTGTTGAGGGAATAGATATCAAGTTCCTACATTGTAAGCTGCAGGGCTTAGCAAGTTGTCAAATACTCTGTCAATATACCTGTAGGCTATAATGCAAGATAAACTAATTGTGTCAACTATTGAAGCTCTGCAGTTTAGAGATATCATAAGCATTTAGAATACCACACACCAGGATCTGAATTATCAGGGTTCCAGTTACTTTGCAGTATCTGCCCTCACCAAACAACTTGGAATCATCTCTTTCTTCTGGATTTTTGGAACACCATTTGTCCAGTCAAATTTATCCAATTTGCCTGATCTTGAGTAATCCCCAAATAACAATCTATTCATGGATTTGGCCAAAGCTACCACTCCTTGGATAATGATGCGTGATATCCATGTGGGATAAGGTGGGATGGGGTTTGGTTTTAGATAGGAAGAGGCACTGAAAAATAGCTATACTCATCACTAATTGTAATGTATTTTGGGACACACATTGAACTAGATTGACAAGTAGACAAAACTACTATATAGTCCATTGGGCACCAAGACCTTCAAGATAATGTTCACTTACCGGCTGCCCATACTCAAAACTGTAGTCATGACCGGTCAGTGGTAATGGTTCAGAGCAAAATTTGGTGCTGGACTCAGAAGTCCCCTACCTGGAATACATTCCATGCCCTTTCTAATGTATGCTTCTTCCAAGCATCTTCAACATGGAGAAATAAGACATTGTTGAAGAACAATATTCAGAATCATCAAAAAGTTTCCTTACATGTATTTGAGCTAGATGTACAGCAATCTGAGGTAAAGGGTAAATGTTTCAATACTCAGTACCACTCCTTCTTGCCTATATATATATATCTCACTATGCTGCTAATTCTAGTAGGTTTGTATTATCAAGATGTATGCAAAGATTGTGATGAAGTAGTTCAGGATGTTGGCTGAAAGTTATGATTCTGTTAGTATGACTATTGTCAGTTACTTGCAGTGCCATAAGAGTAAAGATGGTTTTCACTCCTAGCACCTGATTTCTGGCTTTTGACAGTCACCTGAGGTCTAAACATTTCTAACTAACTGCCTGATCTCAAGCTTCAATGCTGATGCATCAGGAAATTGCACATAATGTAGTTTGCAAAGTAAGTTTGGGTAGGTTTGCAGATTAGATATTAAGGGACTGTCAATATTTACTCAAAATTTATTTGCATCTCTGGCCCAGGAGTAGAAATGTGCTTGACAGAGAAGAACTTTTAAAAGGACTGAAATTTGCAATTTTGTTGCTTGTACTGTACCCTCTGTCACCACCGAGTCAGACATGTGGATTCTCTGGTAGACAGATCCTCTTTTTAGGTTTTTACTTAATTTTTGCTCCCACCTCATTATCCCTGGTTACTAACATCATTCAGATCACTGTTAACAGCAGTAGGCACTCAGATTGATAACCGATCTGAGTATTCTCCTGAACCAATTACTTTTTCAATCCAGCTCTTCCCTGAATCTGGAGGTATCACAGGAAAAATTCCTTGAGAAAATTAACAGGGTATAGAATTTGAAGAAAGTTAAATTTAGTTAGAAAAGAAAGTACAGCAGTTTAACAGAGTGGTTGTGAAAACTCTTTTACTTCCATTTCAGTTACTAGCTCTAACATCACACCAGATAACAATATCAACAACACTACTATTCAAATAGGTGAAAATCTAACGCTAGTAAATGTCTTTAATCCTCTAAATGAGGAATGACCAAATCCACTGTTACCAAAAATCAAAGACCCAGCAATATTCCTTGGAGACTTCGACAGCCATCATAAAGATTGGGGATAATCAGAAAACAGCACAGCCAGAGAAGCGATCAGTCATTGGGTATCTAATAACGACTTCCAACTACTATACGATCCTAAAGATAAAGAGACACTCTTCTCAGCTAGATGGCAACAAAATTACACGCCAGACCTCTGTTTTGTAACAATATATAATCAGCTTGAACCCCCACCAGCTATCTGAGAAATCCTTGCTAGTTTTCCTCACAGCCAGCACAGTCCCATGCTAATAATCCCAAATACCCACTCACCTCTCTATCCCAAAAACCAGATGGAACTTCAGAAAAGCAAACTGGGAAAATTTCACTTCACAATTCGACAATACATAGAAGAATACCACTCAGCACCGAAAATTTCCACCGATTTCATAGACTCATGCTAAAATGCGTGAAAGAGGCAATACCGAGAGGCCATCGACAAGAATATATTCCTTGTTGGTCTAAAGAGGGCAAAGAACTATTTCAAGAGTTTAAAACAGCAGGCAATATGACTGCAGCTAATGATTTCCTCAAATTGCCCCACAACGCCAGGCAAAATAAAAGGATGGAGACTGTCAAAACATGGACTTCACTCATTCCAGCAAATCAGCATGGACCCTCCCCAAAAAAACTAGTTCCCAACACAGCACCAAAGCAACAAGCCATTCAGTGCAGACACAGTAGCAAAACACATCAGACAAAGAGGAATGCATAGTCCTAATCATAAATTTAAAACACATCAGACACGAATACCAGAAACTTTACAATAGCGCGCCAGAAGATGATGGCGCACTTATACTTCCAATAACATCAGCCGAAGTAAAATCCACCTTGCAAAGCACTAAATCAGCAAAAGCCGCCAGCATCGAAGATATCTATCTAGAAATGTTGAAACATCTCGGAGAGGAGGGTATCAAGTGGTATCACTGACATCGTAACAAAAGTAAAATACCCCGACACTTGGGAACATGCCAAAGTCATTGCAATAGCTCAACCAGGAAAGCCTACAGATGATCCGTCGTTGCCACTAAATTTCTCTCCTCTGCTGTACCTACAAACTTCTAGAGCATATTATTTTATCCAGAATATTACCTCTGATAGGTCCTTACATACCGATAAAGCAAGCTGGCTTCAGACAGCACCACAATACCAGTGAACGAGTTCTCATTCACATCGTACATCAAATCAGGCTTTGAACTCAAAAGGAAAACTGGAGCATTTTTTATTGATTTATCGGCTGCATATGACACCATTTGGAGCCAAAGCTTAATGTTAAAACTAGCCCAGACCATCCTATGTCAAAAGATCCTACGTCGTGTCCACAGAATGACAGGCAGCCGTTCTTTCTTCACCTGCCTAGGAAGTGACACCAGTCACATTATGAAATTTCACAATGGTGTCCCCACAGGGTTAGTCTGGCTCCAACCTTGTAAAGTCTGTATCTCACTGACCTCCCTGAAACCAAATCTTAAATTTGGATGCGTTGGTGAATGGGCCAAAGCCTTCCAATTGAACAATGTCAAATCCATTGAAAGAAAACCTTACCCAAGTTATCAACTCCCTATCCAACTACTTCTCAAAGTGGTGCCTAAATATGAATGTCAACAAAACAGTAACTTCCATATTTCAACTGAACAACCGACTAACCAAACTTATTCTTAATATCAAACTAAATGACGAACTGCTACCCAACGATCCACACCCAAAGTACTTAGGAGTCACACTAGATCGAACCTTCTCATACAAGATACACCTTCTCATGCAAATGTTGCAAAGAAACTAAAATCCAGAATGGCTGCGATCAGGAATATAGCAAGAAACAAATGGGTTTTACCAATCAGTCCTACGAACTTCTAGCCTAGCACTATATTTCTCAGTCGCCGAATATTGCACACCCACCTAGGAGAGAAGTGCTCACACAAACATCATCAGTACACAGCTTCATACTAATATGGGAATAATCTCAGGAGCCCTAAGATCCACACCTGTCCAATGGCCCCCAACAATGAGCAGAATAGCACCCCCAGAGATCTGTAGAAGAGCGGCTTCAGCAAAATTCTACAAACATATCCAAATATGACCAACAACATTCCAGTTCATAAACTCATTGAAAATGCTCATCCAGCTTCCCAACTCAAAACCCGAAAACCTTTCTACAACTTGAAAAGCCTCGACTCCTATGACAAACACACTGAAAGGCGCCAATACTGGCACACTAACCCACCCCACCACCCCTACCCGACAGAGATCTGATCGACGGCCCCACCTCACTCCTCCCAGGCTTTACTACAGCTACCAGAAAAAGCTGGAGAGCCACAAATAGACTTGTAAGTCCACATGCCAAAACAACACAAGCACTACATCACTGGGGCACCCAACAAACCCCAGCACACAGCTGTGATGCCCCAACCCAGGGAGTCCTCCACTTTGTCCAAACATGCCCTCTCACCATGGTCCGAGATGGTTTTGCTGCGGTTCATCGATGCAGCCAGGAGCTGGAGGAGTGGCTTGACAGAAACCAGTTAGAAGTGTAAAGAGAAAAATACCTGCCATATGAAACAACATAATCCTTCTAGATACAAGCTAAGGAAGAGTGATGAAAAAATTGCAGATTATGGCAAAGTAAGGGTACATTTAATTTTTCAGAAGTCAAAAGTAAGTTGCAAATAAATTGTGGCATGATAGGCCAATGGGCCTAAGGGTGGTATTGTTAGAGTAGTTGCAATATGGTGGCAGAACTAGCAGCCATACTGATGTACTATGAATAGATAGAAGCTTAGTGCTGTAGAAAGCACAGATGGACTGGGGGGAGGGGTATGCAAATCAGTAAAGACAGCATCTATGGGAAATGTTTAGTTTAAAAATACTATAGGAATTCTAGGTCGGATCATGCAGCAAACAAACTCTGATAATTTTTTACGGAACTTAATATGACTTGGTATTCAGTTCCACACCGGAGGAAGCATTGAGTACCACACACAGTAGAATGCTACTTGGTATTAAAAGATTGAAATGTGTGTGAATTATAAGACAATATAACAAAGTTATTTAAAATTAAGAAGTGATTGATCAGAGTAACTGGAAGCCAGCTGTTTTCTGTATTTGAGCATCAGAAATGAAGAGCACTGATGCAGATTTGCAATGAAGCATAAGACTATCTTCTTTTGACAGAGAATCGTGAGACTATGAAATTTGCTGCTGGGCTTTGTGATTGAGGCAGAAAGTAGGTCAGCCTTAAAAATGACAGTGAAGAAGTGAGAGAAGGGTGTAAAAGTGTGTA
Source organism: Hemitrygon akajei (assembly GCF_048418815.1). NCBI lineage: Eukaryota > Metazoa > Chordata > Chondrichthyes > Myliobatiformes > Dasyatidae > Hemitrygon > Hemitrygon akajei. The sequence goes on from NC_133140.1 coordinate 49,172,323, forward strand.
ATTGCATAAATATGATTAACCATTTGTTTTTGTGGCGCACAAGCATCAAACTGAATCATGTGAGCTAAATAAACTATTTTTGTGTTGTAAATACTTCACATTTCTTTGCTAAAAGTGACGAACTGGTATAGAGAGATGAAAAGGAATGAATCTGTTATTGTCACCATACTCATGAAATTGGATACACCTTCAGCAATTGCAAAAGATATTGTTGAGTTTCCAATTTAAAAGTAGTAGATAAACCAGTACAACATGTGCTCAAAGGTATTTTCTTTGGCCAGTGAATGTGGCTTGTGAGATTTGAGGTTAATAGCTGCTTCTTTGCAAACCTATATATATATGTCACTGTCAAAATATGCCATTTACCCGTAGAAATGAACAGTCGATGTTTTGGGCCAAAATGTCAACTGTTTGTTCACTTCCGTGGATGGTATCCGATCTGCTGAATTCCTTATCATTTTGTGTGTGTTGCTTTGGATTTCCAACATCTGCAGGTTTTATCGTGTTTATTATTTACCCCTAGAGTTGTGCAGTATTAATGAATGTGTTTCTAATTTCTACATTAAGAACAAAATCTACCACATATCGAAAGGTGGAATTCTGGTAGAATTTTATTAGTAGCTAAAAATTCTAGCACACCAGATTCTAGAAAGAGGTGCATTTTTGTCAATATTTGGTACACTCTTTATGCATACGCTGATTTTAAATAATGGACATGCCTTTAAATATTTATGTATTCATCAGTTTCATCACTAAAATGCTTTTGTTTGGTCCCAAAGCCAAAAGAGATCAACTTCTTGATAAACTTGGGTACTTGGGAACTTGGCTTCCCTTGTAAAATCAGAAATAACTAGCCTGGGCGTTATCCCTGATTCAGATTTGAATTTTAAATCCCACACAAAGACCAGAGCAGCAATTCTATACTTAAGTAATATTGCAAATGTATGCACATTTCCGTCATGTAGTGACGCTGGAAAACTAATTCACATCTTTCTATCAAATAGACTACATTCCTGCAATGAACTTTTTATTGGCCTTCCAAAGCAATCTATTGACAGACATCAACTCATTCAGAAAGCTAATGCTAGACTTTTAACCAAAACCAGAATAAAGGAACATATCATTCCCATCCCAGCTACTCTGCATTGGCTTCCTCTATCTTGATTTTAACATTCTCGTACTTATTTAAAAAGCTCTTAAATGTCTGGGACTGGAGTACATCACAGAATCGTTTGCATTTTATAAAATGCTCTCAGATATTATTCCGCTGGTCACTTAAATTTAAACAATGTCCCTCAAAAGATAATTAGCAGGTCAGCTTTTTTTTCAACTATGCACCTAAACTGTGGATTTCAGTACCCAAAACTGTAAGGAATGCAGACTCAGTTGACAGTTCAAAATGCCAGATCAAAACCTATTTATTTAACCTTCCTTTTAACCAACATCTTTTTGTCCTTTATTTTTGTGTTTATTTTTATTCTGATGTTTGCACTTTTGCTGCATTGTAAAACACAATGAGCCACATTGTCATGAAAAGTGCTCGATAAATAAGGTTGCTGTTATTATTATTATTAGAGTGCAGTGGACAATAAATTTAAGAAAGTAATATTTAAAAGCTTAGTGTTGGTAAAAATCCATACTTAATTTTATGATTCTTTAAATGTCCAGTGTTGGTGGAAGCGCAAGGTGATGATAAGTTCATTCTAGGACACAGTTAGTTTGTCAGCTGGGTTAACTTGATTTCTTGAAGTTTCTTGAACTGGTACAAAAGCCCTCAGTTGCTCATCCTTACCACAGCTGTTTTCCATTATGACCTAACTATCAGTCTCTCATAGTTTCCTTCCAGTTCTGTATGTTTTCTTGCCCAACCCCTGAGGCTGCTGTCCTATTTCTTAACTCCCAACTGATTTTACTATTCTATCATCTAAGACACAAGTGTTTGGGTAAATCAGTGAACTATTTAATTGCCAAAGTTACTCTACATAATAATAGATAAAAGGAGTAAATTTACTTCATGAATAACTTTGAAATGACAAGTCACTTGGTAAATATTTAACAATATGGAATTAAAAAATCAGCAATTAAAACAGTTGAATATGAGCAAAAGGTTTAATTCTGATATTGAAATCCAGACTTTTTGTAGCTGCACTCATCCCGTCTAGTTAGGAATATTCCCATACACTTCTGATTAATACCTTGTAGATAATGGAAAGATTTTGGAGAATAGGAGTGTGAGTTAGCCTTCTGCTGAAAGGTGAATCAGGATATTGATGGAGGGATATTCAAAACCTGAGAATTTGTAATTGTCTATTATGGTGGAGATGCTTAGTGTCTCTTTCATTTGCACTTTCATATTACAAGTTTTATTTGCCAATTACCAGCTTGTTTCTGTTTATTGTCGTCTTCTACAGGTAAGTTTATGAAGTACATTATCTAAGGAGAAACAGTGCGATTATCTGAAACATGTGAAGATGCCCTTAAGCATACTCACAGTGATGTCCAGGCTGAGATGACTGGTTTCCAATAACTGAAACTGTCCTCTTTCTGCTAGTTACTAGTGGAGAATTTTCCCTGATTCCCATTAAATTTAATATTAATCAAGCATGAATAATCTAGCTATCCCTTTTTGGCACAGCTCCTTAGATGTTACTGGTGAGGGTTTTGTAAGGTTGTACAGAGCGTTTGAAATTTGTCATGATAGATCAATGTAAGTGATCTAATTGGCTTACAGTTATGTTTAGGTAACAGAGTGACTTACTGAACCAATTAAGAGTCCTCCACATAAACTTAGTGTCACATTTAAAGCAGACTTGGTAAGGAAGGCTGGTTACCTTTCCAAAAGGACATCAGTGAACTAGCTAAATTTTATAATAATCCTATAGTTTCATGGTCACAAAGCCAGCACAAGCTTCTTTTTGTTCCAAGTTGATTTAATTATCTGAATTTAAATTCACCAGATGCTTTGTTAGAGTTTGAGCTCAAGCTCCAAGTCCTTCATCCAGGTCTTTAGGTTGCTAGTTATATAACTAGACTCTTACAGCGCCATGTAATGTGTAGGTTATTATCAGACTGCCTATGACCACAAGGTGATTATCTGTACAAGATGTATATATCAGTATCATAGAGGATTAGTGGGAAGTATTGGCTCAATGAGTAAAACTAAATGTATATCTATAGTGTAACAATTGTCTGCCTTCCCTCTGATCTATAGTATACAGTGCTGTTAGTTTGTGTCACCAGCTCTGGAGATGAACACACTTGTTTTTTCAAAATCTAGGATTGCTGTGTGATGATTCATTCTGCAGAACAGTCGTTGATCTCCAATTGTGCACAAAAGCTGCTGCAATAAAGCTGCACCAGCAGGGATAACTGTAGATTTTCAGATGAGGCTGGGTTGTAAGAACACCTACTCAAAGCCATTTGTCAGACAGCAACTGCATAACAGAGACGGCAGCACCAACATGTAAAACATGAGATGGTGAAATACTAAAAAAAATGCAGCTGATCAAGATAATCTTTTCATTGTTTTTTAAAAATTTTCATGGGAGTTCAATTAAAACTTTGCAATGAGAGATTTATCCTTTTTACATCTATCAAAACGTATTTGTTAAAAATTTTCAAAATGGTTAAGTAGACTCCTTATATAAAAGATTCATTCTAATGGAGTCTTCTTGGAATGCCGTTCTTAATAAAGCTCATTATCTCCTGTTCACTAACCATTGACAATACTGCAGTGTTTTGCTGCAACAAACTATCTTCTTTATTTATATCAGTAGTAGCTGCAGACTTGTCGATAACAATTCCTCAATACTTAATATATACTTCAATGTCAAAAAATTTAGTTGTGAATAACGATAAAATGAAATATGGTTGCTTTTATGTACAGAAATTCTGTATGAGGACTCCTCTGTAATTTGTTAGACAACATATCCTTCATTAAAATATGAAATTCAGTTGTTTAACATTTAAGTGATGCCGTAGTCTGTTATCATAGTCTGCAAGCACAGTAGAGCATTTTTCCAGTAGACTCTTCTGCAGATCCTCATGAGTCAGAATGTCTTGAAGGGAGTACTGTTATATTTCTTTCACATTGAATTTGCCTGTTGACAACACCTCACGGCAATCAGGATATTCATGAAGTATCTAATATGATGGAGAATTGCTGGAAGCATTTAAAACTTGCGATTTTCATGGCATATGCTGAATCCATATGCTAAATGTTCTGCCATACCAAGATTGATTTTGAAGGAAGAAAATAATAAAGGTATAAGAACAAATTAGCAGAATGTTAAATTCTGCTGGCATATGGCAGCAATGGCATGTGCTTGCTGTTTTTAATCTATCAAATCTTTCAGGATGTGTAGTAAGAGTGAGTGGTTATATAGATTGGAGAATGGGAGGTCAAATGAATCTTCTGATACACTTGGGACAGATGGGTTTTTGGCTGGTGCTAGCCACAACTGAGATCAGTGTATATTGTCCAAGATCATTAGAAAACAGAAAATGGTAATGCCTGAGATTATGCAGTGTCCTGTGCTTGTGAGGAATTATAGCAAAGAGCACCATGTACCTGGATAGAATGATAGTGTAGAGAAAGTTCTTGGTATATGTTTCAGTTATGGCTGTTCAGAATATTCAATTAACCCAGTACAGCATGATCAAGTAGGGCTATAAGGGGTCAATAATATCAGCAATGACTGATCACAAGTTCATCTTCATGTTATTGGCTCTGAGCTGATAACAGACTATTTGTTCATTGGATGAAGATGTCATCTGATGTTGTGTAATGTCTAGCGATTGTGTATATAAAATAAAGCCATGCTTTCTATTATCAGGGCAAGAGTAAGGGCCTTACTGAGTAGTATGAAAGGACCTTTCATCCACTTGCAAGTTTAAAATTGATCATCATAAATAAGCTTTTGTTTAAACTTGAAGGGAAAGTGTGAGTAATTTTTTTGCTCTATCATAGTATGATGAGAATAGCATCGATATTTGGGGAATATTCAAACAGAAGAGCAAAGCCCATCACAAATGGGCAAAATGACAGTTCGTGCCTGCAAAAGTAAGAGTATTACCAGCAATTCAAGATTGAAACCAAAGGGAAGCTTTGTCATGGAAGATAAGTAGTGGCAAGTAAAGGCCAAGGAGATTGTATTTTATGCTTATAAATAAGATGTTTAGGAGTTTTTCACATACTATAATATTGAATCTCTCATGGTGCCACAGTTGTCTGAGCCAAAGTTTGGTCAGCTCATCTTTAAGAAAACCAGATGAAAGGAATATATTAACTCCCTCCCATACCTTGAATCATCTTGATAAATACTGCTATCAAATCCATTTATCTAATTCCCGCTAATCCCAGGCACTGCCCACCACATCCACGAAGAAGCCAGATGCACTACCATGCAAACCAAGAACCATAAGGGAGCAGAGCCAGATTACATAACAGCTGAAGTGTGCAAAATCAGAGTTGAACAGTCATTACAGAAATAGTACACTTTCCTTAATTGTGGTGCAATGAGAAGATTCCAGAGGATGAGAATAAAATGTTTGCAATCTTTAAGTTAGTAATTAAATCAGAGTCTGGTAATTACTGAATCATTACTTTCTACAAAAGTCTTGCCTGTATCTTCTATAGTGGAATTCCCCTTGCTACAGTGAACATACTGGAATATCATTGATGATTCAAACAGTCTTCATGATAAATGTCTGTCACACGTCCTCCATTGCTTTGACAACATTTTTTATTCCTTCAGTTGCAAAGCTTTCTGGAAAATTCTGGCCAGATATGAGTGCCCTTTAAAATTTATAAATTTCTCAGGCTATTTTACAATTAGATGTTTGCCACCAACGTTTGGGGTTGTCCAGTTGCATCATTGCCCAAAGACCAACATTGCTCCAACACCTTGTCACTCATTCTTACTTTACTCTGAAGAATTCCTCTGTACTCGAATTGACTTCCACTACGGCTTTTAAATCTTTGTTCTCTTTGCCCAATGACAAGCACCACTAAATAATCCATTACTGATCATTGTGTACAAATGAGAATGATCTTCAGTGTAACTCTCACTTCAGCTAGCGGCTTAATATAGGGGGTGATAGCCCCAAGCCCAGCCAAACTTAAGAAATCTCGTTTGGGTGGATGCTGTGTGATGTGTTCCCTATTACAAATCAGTACCCCGAAATAACAAACAGTACACAATATGCGATTAAACGATTGAGCTTTATAATTCTTACTTTGACTATATGGTTAGTAAAGAAAACAAAAAAAAAAGGCCCAATCTTATGAAACAGTCTATTGCACAATGTTGGAGCTCACTGATAAGCTGATTGTCCACCATCGACCTCCTCTGATCATTGCTGTCCTTTGGACCCTTGCTCCAAGTCCACCCTGGCCAGCGGTCTACCAACTCTCTCCATTCGCGTCTTCTCTCCTCATCTTTCCCTGGCAAAAGACCGTGAAACTCTCTTCCGGACTCAGAAGAAAGAATAACAGCATTTCAAACCCCGTTATTTCTAGTCGTAACCCAAACATTGCTGCTACAGAGAAACCATTGCATTATCAGTGAAACCTTACAGCATGTTACACAGCAGTGAAACCCTACAGTATGTTACATCAGTCAAATTGAATTCTTTTCACAAAGTTAACCTAGCCTACTTAACACAGCACATAACCTGCCTCAGGATTTAATCACGTCCCATCACAAATCATTACCAAGTGAAGAGCTTGGAGGCAATTGGGCATGACCAATATCTGATAGGCCCCTTTTTCAGAGTGATGATGCTGACATTGAGATGCCACACAAAATCTGGTGCACAAAACTTCTGGTGTTTGCTAAACGTAAAGTGCTAAAGCACACTAATTTCCAGGTCTGTAATTCAGATGCCATTCCTACATTATTCTATGCCCAATTTGCCCCAAGGTTCTTGGATGGTCAGAGGACATGGTTATTTTTGAAATGAATGCTGAAAAAAAAACAGATGTAGATATTGTACACGTCTCATCCTCAGTGGTACCAGTACCATAAGCTACATTAAGCAATGGCCTGTTGTGAGGAGAAATCCTCTGGCCTAGAGGGAAAGAATTGTTGCTAGTAGATCCCTGGCCTATGAGAAAATGTTTGTACCTTCTGCAAATATACTTGTGAGTTCACAATTAAACTCATGTGACATCTCAGGACTCAATTATAATAAAGGTCTTCCTTAAATCATGCTGATAGTAATAAAGAGGAAAGTTGCAGTTTTAGGCCAAGTAAAATCTTCAGTGCATCTTCTAACATATTTCACATCTCACATTAATTTCATATTTTCTCATAACATAGAAGAAAGCTATTCAGCAATCAAGTCTGTGCCACCTCTTGGAGCAACCATCAATCCCATTCTCCCCACTTTATTACCCCTAATTCTCCTGGAAACCACCTCAATTATTTTGTGTTGCATCATCTCTTTGACAACAAGACCTGTGGTAAATGGTTCATAAAAGAAAAGTACAGAACAGAGGAAGAATTAAGAATCATAATTAAATGCATTAAGTGCGAATAAGGAGATGATCACAAGGATAAGATTGATAAACAAATAGAACAGGGTAAAGTTTTAGAGTTGACAGTGAATTATATATTATAAGGTCAAAACTACGAGTGCACCAAAGGTGGACAGGTAAATCAAGTTGGTGGTAACAAAGGCATGACTGAGAAATTGAGGGAAGTTCAAGTTGGGAAGGTGAAGGTAATGTGCAGAGGTTGCATTCATCTCTGTGAGACCAATATATTGGTTGCTGCTGGGAGGAGATTCCTTTTTAAGGCAGTATAAAATAACTTTATAAGATTACAAAGTTATTTTGAAACAAAATAATAAATTAATGTGGTTTGTAGCTGTAAACTGCTAATTATTTCAAATTTATTTGGGTAAAGAGTAAAATAATTTACCTTTGCTGGTTTTGGTTTTCAGTGAATTCAAATAGCTGTATAATTTCTATGAGATTGTGCACCATCCCCTTGAAAAGATTAAGAATTCAAGATCAGGCTCAACTTTATTATTATCTGACAGTACATACTGTATAACCAAATGAAACGGCGTTCCTCCAAGCCACGTGCACCCACAAAACATATCGGACTCAGCACATCAAACAAGATATTACCACAAATAACTTAATAAGATCTAATTCAAAATGCATATAATAAATACACAGCACAGGTAAACGGTAAATAATACAGTAAGTAGCTCACTGTCCTGATGACGAGACGTCAGTGGTGGCAGGGTATTCATTAGTCTCACAGCCTGAGGGGGGAAGATGTTACCCAGTTGGCAGTCCTAGTCCTGGTGCCCCTCTACCTCCTTCTTGGTGGTGGTGGGTCAAAGAGATTGTGGGATGGGCATTAGGGATCCTCAACAGTGTTTCCAGTAAACGTCTCAAATGTGGAGGGGGGGTGGGGAGGAAAACCCCATTGGTCCTCTCGGAGGTTTTTCCTATACTCTGTAGGTCTTGCAATCCGATGTCTTGCAGCTTCCATACCACACAATGATGCATTGATCAGGATACTCAGGTATTCTGTAGAAAGTTGTTAAAATGGGGGCAGGAGCCTTGTACGCCTCAATCTCTCCAGAATGCATAGACTCCTTGACTAATGAAGAGGTGACATGGGTCCAGGTTAGATCACCCATGATGTGCACACGAAGGACCGGCAGAACTATTGATGTGCAATGGAGTGTGATCAACCTGTGCTTTCCTGAAGTCCACAATCATCTCTTTTATTTTGTCCATGTTGAGATTCTAGTTGTTGTTCTCACACCATTTGCTAAGCCTCTCTACCTCCTCTGTAAGCCAACTCATTGGTGCTTATGAGGCCAACCACCATTGTATCCTCAGCAAAACTGATGATGCAGTTTGAGCAATTCGGTATCTCTTTGAACAATCTGATCAAAGAATCGTAAATAAAAGGTGCAAAATCTGAAGCAGTAGTATCTTGGAAAATGTTTAATTTTCAAATCAGCTGCAGGAAAAAAAATCAATGGAATGTGATTTTGAGAGAAAAACAGATAAAAGGGACTGGAGACAAAGTTACAAAATTGTAATCTCAACACCCATGAAAATTAATTTCCAAGGCAAGAAGTTGTTTGGTAATTAAGACTTACATACATTTTAAAAAGTTGCTTACATTGAAATAAATTATGCCTAATATTTCCTGGTGAGTTCAATGGGCACATGCTGTTTTGTCTAAGAGAGCAAGTTCATACTTTTCAATATATTTAAATGTGACATCTGTCAGTAGAGTAATGTTATAGTTTTTAAAGAAGCAGTACAAAGTGGACAGCAGGTTTTCACATTTAACTAGGCCAGAAATCCCTGATCTACTTAAACTTTAATGATTGATCACTGTCGATCTCATCACTATTTCTACAGCAAAATCTGATCTATTAGCCGTACATCCATGGCTGACAGAAAGCTTTAACGTCATATTAAATCCACAGAAGAGGCATATAAAATGGCCAGAAATAGCTGTGGGCCTGATGATTCAAAGCATTTTGAAAATTAGCAAAGGATCAGGAAACTAGTAAAGAAAACTAAGATAGAATATTAGATTAAATTATAGTAGTATGTACCAAATAAAATATGAGTTTATTGTAAATATATGGATCCCCTATAGACAGAAATAGGAAAATATAGAATAGGAAAACAAGGAAATGGCGGAGGAATTAAACTACTGTGTGCCTATCTTCACAGAGCAAGGCCCAAAACACTTAGAAGTATCAGAGACTCAAGGGACTAATAAGAACAAGAAATCAAAGAAAATACAGTAGATACTAGTAAACAAAATTTAGATATTGGTGAGCATTAAAGCCAACTGATCCACAGATCAGATCAGTATCCCAAAGGTCTGACAGGTGGCTACAGAAACAGTGAAAGCTCTAGTCATCTTCTAAAATGTCATAGATCGAAGATTGAAAGGAAGCAAATGTGAATTCTCACAACTCCCTGAAATCCAACATACAAATACAGCAAGCAATAATTAAGGCAATTTCTATTAAGGCCTTTATTACATGGGAATTTTTAAGTATAGAACTAAAGATTTCTTTATTAGGCCTGGTAAAGGTGGCACAATTTAGGTCTCCTTATCTAAAAATGATAGTCTAGCCATAGAGAGGGTGCAGCAATGGTTCAATAATCTGGGTGCAGGAATGCCAGGTTTGCTGTCTGAGGAGTGATTAAGTCGACTAGACCTGTAATCTCGAGAATGTAGTTTTTATAGGGCTTGAATTAGCTTGTTTTCCTGGCTGAACAACCTAAATCCAGGGGTTGCAATCTCAGTAAAGGGCTAGATTATTTAGGAATGAGTGTCACAGAGGAGCTGGTAAATACTTAAGCTTTTTTTGCAGCAGAGGACAATAGAGACTCAATTATTGGTTAAATCAAAACAGAAACTGGCAGGTTTCTGCATATCAAAGAATCGGGGGATGTGGGAATAGTGTAGGAGAAGTGTTAATGTGGAAAATCATGACATTGATGAATAGTTGAGCCAACATAAAGCATTATATGGTTAACTCTTGTTCTTATTTTTATGCATAAGAATTATTTAATTTACGAACTTGATCAGTGGTCCCCAACCACTGGGCCACGGACCGGTACCGGGCCGCAGAATATGTGCTACCTGGCCGCGAGGAAACAATATGATTTAGGGATATAAAATTATATGAGTCAGCTGCACCTTTCCTCATTCCCTGTCATGCCCACTGTTGAACTTGAATGCATGCGTGGTCATCAGTCGCCTAAATGCAGTGATACTCTTGTGCCAGGGATCACTGGTTGGCCTCAGGAAACCGGCAGCCTCATGTGGCTGGCGAGAAGTGCCGTTGGTACTGGCCTGGAGTGCAGACAGATGGGCGCCATCTCTAAACCTGTTCACCACACCGAATGTTCATAAGGAAACCGGTGCCAAAATATTCGCAGACGACTTAATTCGGGCTCAGGGTTTCGTAAGTAGCAGAGCAGCTACCTCACTGCGATCTACTGAAAGTCATCCCTCGAGCCAAACTTGTCGGCCGTTAGATCCTACCTACCTACAAAGGGAGGCAGACACGCTCCCTGTTGCACTCCTCGCTCAGTTGCTTTCTCCGGACTGCGACCGCCGCCACCCCGGCACGGGGACCTCTGGCCCTTACTTTGTCCTCTCACTGGTGTGTTGCAATGATTTTATATGTTCATACAAGGAAAATATGCGCTGTATATTTAATATCCAAACATTACTTTAATGTTATGATGCTATTGACTTAGAAGTGAGTTATAATTGACTTATCACTATATTCATGCGAGGAAAATATGCGCTTATATGTGCTTAATATGAAATTTGTTAGATAAACCCTTTTAGAATCGAAATTGAGTGTATTAGCCACTTATAAGTGACTTCCGTCAGTTGGTCCACAAGAATATTGTCAATATTAAACTGGTCCGTGGTGCAAAAAAAGGTTGGTGACCCCTGATCTTGATGATTTGTGCTTATGACAGGAAAAAAAATGCAGAGAAAACTTCAGTTTTTAAAGTCATAGTAGACCTAAGCTCAAATATGAAACGCTTTGTTTGTGTTATGTGAGACACCTATATCTAGACCCTTTGAAATTTCACTTCCATCATGTATCGCTGCCTTTTTGTATTTTTATGCTTTTGTTTTTGATCTGATCTCTCTGCAGCTGGACAGCTTAGCCAGTCAGCACATTTTGCTCTACAGCTTCCCTATGTGGTCCTTGGTCTAGGACGTAGTGCAAACTTTCTAGACCATCTTTTTGTTGGGATTCCTCGTCCTATTGGAGAAAAGGTAACATCACAGCTGGAAACTGTTGTTATTATTTTCATTCTGATATATGCATGCTCAGTGGCCACTTTATTAGGTACACCTGTACACTTGCTCATTAATGCAAATATCTAATCGCCCAATCATGTGACGGCATCTCAGTGCGTAAAAGCATGCAAGTATGGTCAATTGTTGTTCAGACTAAACAAATGTGATCAAAGTGTCTTTTACCGTGGAATGATTGTTTTTGCCAGACAAAGCGGTTTGAGTAACTCAGAAGCTATTGATCTCTTGGGATTTTAACACACAGCAGTCACTAGAGTGTACAGAGAATAGTGCAAAAAAAATGTCTAGCGGTCAGCAGTTCTGTAGGTGAAAACACCTTATTCATGAGAGAGCGCAAATATGAGGAAATCTACAGATGCTGGAAATTCAAGCAACACACACAAAATGCTGGTGGAACACCGCAGGCCAAGCAGCATCTATAGGAAGAAGTACAGTCGATGTTTCGGGCTGAGACCCTTCTGCTTGGCCTGCTGCGTTCCACCAGCATTTTGCGTTTGTTGCCTGTTATTCATGAGAGAGGTCAGAGGAGAATGGCCAGCTGGTTTATGCTGACAGGAAGGTGACAATGACTCAGATAACCACACATTATAACAGTGGTATGCAGAAAAGCATCTCTGAACCCACAACTCATCAAACCTTGAAATGGATGAGCTACAGCAGCAGAAGACCGTGAGGTACCTAATAAAGTGGCCACTGAATGTTTATTACTAAATTATTTGAGTTTAATGCAAATTCAAATATGTGTTAGCAATTTCAAAGATTCTTGGTACAAAGTGGTAAGAATGGAAAAAATTGAGTAAATTTTCCTCTTGAGCTGCTTTCCTCAGCCACAGTGATGCATCCCCTCAGTCACTGAGTTAGAGATGTCAATGGGCTTCTGTTTGACATAAATTCAGAAACAGTTTCTTTCAGAGTTCAAGTAATTTTTTTTTATCAAAGTGCATATACTACCTTGAGATTTATTTTCTTGAAGTAATTTAAAGGAAAAAAAGAAATAGAATATAGTTATACAAAAAGCAAAGATTGACAAACATCAATGAAATTAATACTGAGAACATTTAATCAGAGCTTCAGTAAGCTGCAACAAACAGAACTCATGATTAAGTTGCAGCAAAGTAAAACCAGAGCTCTTTCCTGATAGAAAAGCAAGAATGAGGAATAGTTTAGTACTACAGATCAAGAGTAAAATCAACTCTATGCACCAGGGCATTACAAACTTCAGACATGATTCATGGTACCCAATCATTTCTATGCTTTCTAGGATGATCGCTGCATTATATTAGCTTTAAAATGAAAGGCCTTTACAGTTTAAAATGTTAAGTTATTGATTTTTTTTTAGTTCTATTGCTTTAGGCATAAATCTGGTGCTGGGAGAATGTGTGGTGCTTTTTTCCTCAAGCCTTTGTCAATTCTATATTGCAGTTGACAACTGTTTGGAAGCCCAGAAATGTAGGTTATTTTGTGCTCCATTTGTTTAGAGAAGTAACTCAGTAGGACATACTGTAGATAGAAAGCCACTATATTGTATCAAAAGATAGGCTGTTTAAATATTTACATTTAGTTTTTTACACAGCCATAATCTGTCAAATAATAGTAGATATTGACTGATACTTGGTATTAAGTGTTCTATTTTAAACAACTTAATTTCTTTGTTCTCCTGAAGTCTGTGTCACTGGCAAGAACTGCCTTTATTGCTTTTGAACTTCTGGACATTTAAGAGTTGATTACATTGTGGTGGGTCTGTTGTCATATATAGACTAGACCAGATATTCTTCCTCAAATATCCAATAGCTCCCAGTGTGATTTTTTTTTTGGACATAATTGTTTATTGAAATTTAAACTCCCATCTCCAGTGGTGGCATTCAAGCTTATGTTTCAGATCCATTGACCAGGATTCTGATTAAAGCCCAGTAACTTCCACAGACTTTTTTTCTACTACTCTCTATTTCAATTAAAATGCCTGCACTTCGCCTGTGTTTGCAGTTTGAATATAATTGTCCATAGACTTCAAAGTTTTAGGGACATATCAACCTTGTATTATTAACATTACTGTAAAGCTGCCAGCAAAAATTCATGTTACTGTTAGTGCTGCATCAATTCAATGTGCTGTGCTGTCTAATGATTTCATTTATTTTAGATATTTAACAGCATTTTGAAGTGATACTCTGCCTAATTATTTTCTGCTCTGTTTTCACCTTAATAGTCTGTAAGAAAACAAGAATGGACAGCTATCATTCCAAATTCTCAGCTTATAGTAATTCCATATCCTCACAACTCACCAAAAAGGTAAAAGTAATTTTATTTCTCTGCAATAGTAGTCAATCTAATGGTGCATGTGAAAATAAGTTGTTCACCTGACTAAGCTCCCAAAATATTGGGTTATTCCTCCTAATAACTGTGCATATTACTTTAAAATTACTGTGCAATAATCCAATTTTAAATTAATATCCATGTAGTCATTAATGCTAAGATTCTTTTGAATCTTATTTCATAACAATGATAATTTCTGTGTCAGCAAGTACATTGCCTAATTTACCAGTCAACGATTTTGTATGTGGAGCTTTGCTGAATATTGTACACAGTGTTTCTCTTTTAATTCTGCACAAGGAAGAGCTCTTATATATTTCATGGAGAATCTCATTGTGCATTTGCAGTTAGTGTGTTAGGGTATGTTAAGAAGAAATGGCAAAATACATCCCTGTAATCTGACTTTAACTGTTATCACTCAGACCTTTGCTCTGATTGAGCAACAGTTACCTGGTCCATTTGAAAGTCATTCTTGAGACCCAAGGCAGCTGTCTCATGTTGGTCTAATTTTTAGCAGTAGGCTTAAAGTAAGTCTGTTTGTTGAAGGGGTAAACCAAAGAGGAGCTTTCCATGTCCTGTACACGCACAGCAAATGGCTGACTTATAGAGCTCTTCCCCAGGCTTCTCATTCTATTTTGTGACCTTCTGACAGCAATAGTGTGATCTGAGATAAATAATTAAGTACTGAAACTGAGTCTATCAAGCATTCTCTCTTTTAAAGTGCTAAATATTTCTTTTCATGTTGTACACCTCTATCAAGTCAGCTCGCGTCTTTGTTCACTCTAAAGAGAAAAGCCCTAGCTCGCTCAAACTACCGTCCAATCCAGGCAGCTCAGCTGTACCCAAAAACTGAGATTGCCATTCCAAGTGTAGAGTAATTATTGTATAGATTTACAATACTTCTGCTTTAGTGCATTACATAAACATTGGTTCTAGGGTAGGAATTAACAACCTTAAAAATTATTCTCTCTGAAGACTCTTGTATTTCAGTCACTAAATTATTTTACTGGTGTGTGGTGTCATTCTTTCTTACCCTATAAAGCCTTATTATTTTAGTATTTTCATTAGACTATTGTCTTTGCAGCGTACTTTCCCCAAGTCTTCCTGAAGTCACCTTGTTTTGTTCACCCTTCCAACCAATGTATCCATGCTAGGTAACATACTGAAAGCAGAACAAAGAAACAAGGTGGTTTAAACCCCAAAATGGGGTGATGATGGGAGCTACCAACCAGGCATCTTGCGGATTTATTCTCGGTTCTATGCTGTGTTAGGTGTGATAGTGATGGGAACCTTTAGACAGTATTGTCAACTATATTATGGTGGGTGACAAACTGTTGTTACTTTGCTGGCTAAAATCCAGTGACACATCTTGATATGAATGAAAAGGTTCTGCTATTGTCAGAGAACACAGGAAATATAGCCACTGAAGTATGAAAAGGGAGACATTGACAATGTCATCTTATGAGTTGGTACCTTCAAGGAAGAAAAGACAAGCCTGGCACAATCTTTTCTTTATAACTAACACATATGATAAACATTGTTGGTAATTTACATTCCTGGTTGATGACAAAACCTAATACTAAATCTGTACAAATATTATTTAAGCTTTATCTGCATATGATCCCCAATTTTCATGAATCAATGAAATGGGTCAATACTTGCATTTTGTGCAGAGTCTATTTAAGAGAATTGGTTAGGAGATGGAGGATTTTGGTTGTGTAAAATAACAAGAAATTGAAGAATTTCTCTCAGAATAAACAGGGTTAAGAGGAGCTGTAATAGAAAATGTCAATATCATGCCAAATTTTGATTTTCACAGTGTTATTGCTTCTATGATCTATAATGTATTGCTTGAAAGGATAACAGAAGTAGATTCAATAGAACTTTAAATGGAATTTAGTATGTCCGTGAAAAGAAACAATGTGAGTGTTGTAGGAAAAGAACAAGAGATTGCAGCTCATTGGAGAGCAATTTCTGAGTCAGTACACCATGATCAAATGGCCTCCAAATAAACCATATGATAGTATGATTCTGATTTTCTTAAATTATAACACATACTACACTTAAAATGTAAATATTTTGAACACTTTCTATTATAAGGTATTTATTTATTGAAGGAAATATCAGCCATAAATTATTTGAAATAGGAGGATAGTATTGAGCACAAAATAGTTACTGAACTATAAACTTTTTATTAATTTTTTTCTGCTTTTCTTTTCACAGCTGGAGTGCCAAATTATATCTTACTCCCAGTAACATTGTACTGCTCACCGCCATAGCCTTAATTGGAGTCTGCCTTTTCATTTTGGCTATAATCGGTATTTTACACTGGCAGGAAAAGGTATTTCTCTCAGATTTCAATTGGTAGTTCTGCAATATGCACAAGTAGTGAGATTTTGTGTCTTATTAAACAATATTGGAACAAATATCAAAACTATTCAAATATAATATTTACATATGAATCAATGCCTTTAGCAAATTGATATACATCAATGTAAGGAATATGGTCCTTTCTCATCCTCAGGATATCCAAGAGGCTTTAACAACCAATGAAATATCTTTTTTAAATCAGCTCACTTTTGTAATCTGGAAACTATTGCAGCTAAATTTTGCCCATAAAGCACCCGTGATCAGGAACATAATAATGACCATGGTATCTCTTTTAGTGTATTAATTGAGGAGGGATAAGTAGTGACCAAGACATCAGGAGTATCTTCTTTGCTCTTCTTAGAAAAGAGGCATTAGTAGGCAAAAACTGTGAAAGCACACAGTAACTACGCAAGCAACTATATACAAAAAAAAATCATAGAAGGACTGGAAGTAAACATTCTTATTATGTGGTGTGTGAAAGAGGCGTTCAGGGTAGATAATTATTGATCACACAAATTTATATTTCTACAAATCTGAAAAAGTTGTACCTAGGAGAACAAGTCTAGGCATATTACTGTGGGTCAGAAATTCCCACAAAAGCACAGAAAGTTAGTTTAATGCTTAAAATGCTCAAATAAATGTTTAATTGAAGACTTGAAAATATCTATTGTTACCTTTTATACCTTCCCTTAATAACTACAGATTCTTCCAAATAGTATTTGAATGCGGTAGCATTAACTAAATGATACAATTTACAACAATGCAGGAACAGCAACTGCAGTAAATTTCCCAGTGCCTTAACATCATTAAAAGTGCCAATGTTGCAGTTTTGTGGATAGGCTGGAGGCAAGGGGAGAAAGTTAAACTTGTCGAAGAGTTGAAATTCATTGTGTTTTAATAAAGTGGCAATAAATTGATAACCAGAAGTACTAGGTAGGGATGAGTGACAAACGCACCAGATACAAAGTGAGAATTTTTGTTAGTTACAGTGAATTATTGCAACATAGAAATACACTGTCTATTGACGGATTCTATGATTCAGAGGTTCTCTGTTTACAAGTGATAGTGGAAGTATAGCATACCTTCAGTTAGGTATTTGTGTTAACTTTGTGTCTTTCAATGGTATTTTTGTTAAATTTCACAGTTCTAATTTGGCCAAGATAAATGCATCATGATGAAAGACAATTCATTAAGATTTCCGTAAAGCTTTAACAATGTTGGATTGATCAATGTTGGGAAGTATACAAATACCAAAGAGGGAATATTAAACAATTGAAAAAAAACACAAATCATTGAAATAACCATTAAAAGCTTTGGCAGCTTGGGCAACATCAGACAGGCCACACATATCCTTGGGTTAGCCACGAGTACAAATGACACCAATATAGTAGTGGGACTTCACTACAAATATTAGAAGTGGTTGCTAATGAAGCCTCTGCCTAATGCTTAACTAGGTAATCAACAAAGAAGGCAACAGGTTCCACCCTAACTTCCTGCCCACCAGGTCTCTTCTCGAGCTCCAGATAAAGGCAATCTGGTTTACAGAAACATCCTTTGAATCAATGGAACCAGATTAATTGAATTAAATTTTACAACTTGCCATAGTGAGATTTGAACCCTCTATCATTGGGTTATTGGTCCAGTATCAAAGTTGTTGGATTACAACCTACTGTTGTGACTCTACATATGTGTTTGTTCATTTTTTTGAAGTAATTTTCTATGTTAAATTTGTTGCATAGAACTGATGTAATGCTCTGCTGCTTTCAGTGCCTGGAATCCGATCTTATGAAGGTATTAAACACAGGCACCCCACAAGCTCAACTCAACTATCCAAATGAACTTTTATTAATCTGTGTTCAAAGTCATAAGCTTGTCTAGACTTATATTTCACTAGTAGGGTATTAGAATTCACCAATGAGAATGTTCCAAGATCTAAGCCCATGCAGTGACATAGGCTGATTGTATTTGACATCCCTGCTCTCACAAACTTCAAATCAGTCGAAGTACCTCCTCCTGAGCCCACATTGAGACCTGTCTTTGTGTATTGCCCGAGGAATTGATTGAAACCCCTTTACATTATCATTAGACATATCCATATGGAATCACTATTTAGAAGAGGTACTGGGAACTATTAGTGTCAGTAAAACTGCATTTCGTTGTTCAGGGATAAAATGGGACATTTTTTCAAAATGGTTCATTGCTAGCCTGATAGTGCAGTCTACTTTTCTGCACATCACACTGACAACACAGTGTAATCCCTCCAGAAGCAATGCCCTTCAGAACATTTAAAGAAATTCATATCTTCAAAGCAATGAAGGCAGATGAATATTAATTAAACTATTACCTTTGGTTTTTCAACTAGTTAGCAGACCTTATTTTCTCATAGGTTGAAGCAATGTGTCTTGTTTATTGATTTACAGTTTTTAGGAATCATATTTTTGGGCTGTTTTAATTTTTTTGCAATAGTTATTTGAAATGAAAATGATGATTGATTTAGTGCAACACTGTGTAGAACAGTCAGGAAAATGTTCTGGTTAGCAAAATGATTAGTCCCAGCATAGCACAAGCAAGTGGGGACTGAGATTGGGCAAAGATTTATATTGCTGCTACTCCACCCAAATCATGCAGTGCTAAATCTTCTCGCCAATCTGAAATGTATTCTCAAATTCATGAGCTCAGTGAACCCATATGAAATCAGCAGTGAAGGGAAGCATGTTCTGAACAATTGAGAGTTCTTAAAGATGTATAGTTTTTTCACTGCTGCGACTTAAATTCTTCAAATAGATATTAATTTAAATACTGATAGAGAGACACAGATGAAGGGTGTGGTAAGCATACTTATTTCACACAGAAGCTAGCTGTCTGTATCAGTTTTTGCCAGATCTATAATTACCAGAAGATCTTCAGAGATTTCATATCACAGAAAAAGCAATAGCCGTGTTTTGTCACCTGCTGGAATCTGTCAAACAATCTCTGCCTCTGCTTCAGGTTCATTCCACCATCAGCAATATAATTCTCAGCGTTAAAAGACAAAGTAAGCAAATTATTCACGCTCTCACTATGAAATGTAGAATTTTATCCAGAAAGTACGGTGCAGATATTTCAGCACTACAGTATTTCAAAGTACATAAATGTCACCACATACAACCCTGAGGTTTGTTTCCTTGCGGGCATACTCAGTAAAATCCAAGAACCATAATAGAATCAATGAAAGACTGCAGTCAGCAGGGCAGACAAACAACCAATGTGCAAAAGACAACAAAATTGTGCAAATACAAAAGAAAAAAGAAATAATAATAATAATAGGTGAATAAGTAATAAATATCAAGAACATGAGATGAAGAGTCCTTGGAACTGAGTCCATAGGTTATGGGAACAGTTCAATGATGGGGTGAGTGAAGTGATCCCCAGTGGTTCAAGAACCTGATGCTTCATGCATAATAACTGTTCCTGAACCTGGTGGTGTGAGACCTGAGGCTCCTGTACCATCTACCTGATGGCAGTAGTGAGAAGAGAGGATAACGTGGGTAGGAGAATCCCGGATGATGGATGCTTCTTTCCTGCAAAAGCACTCTGTGTAGATGTGCTCAGTGGTATGGAAGGTTCTACCCATGATGGACTGGGCTGTAACCACTACTTTTTGTAGGATTTTCTGTTAATGGGCATTAGTGCTTCCGTACCAGACTATGATGCAGCTAGTCAATATGCTCTCCACCACACATCTGTAGAAGTCTGTCAGAGCTTTAGATGTCATGCCAAATCTTCGCAAACTCCTAAGTATGTACAGCCACTGCCATGCTTTCTTCATAATTGCACTTACATGCTGGGCCAGGACAGATCCTCTGAAATGATAACACCAGAGGACTTAAAGCTACTGACCCTCTCCAACTCTGATCCCACAATGTGGACTGGCTCATGGACCTCCAGTTTCCTCTTCCTGATATCAAGGCTTTTTTAAAAATTTGGAACCCTGTAGGCCCATCACAAAAGCTCATTTATTTCTTCCACATCATCATTACCAGGTGAGCTGCTAGTGACCAGCAGGATCTTGCAAGTGTTTGTCCTTTCCTAGGCAGATCATTCCACTGTAGAGAAATTAGAGTCAAGAGATCTGATTTTTGGACACTGCTTGTAATCCTAGAGTTCCAAGGTAGTTCACTGTTCTGGAGTGAATTGTGCAGTATGGCATATTGGTGGAAGCATCCATTGCAAATAGATAGACCATGCCGTGCATAATACAATAATGCTACATCAATAATCCACGTCATTTTAGATCCTGGTATTTAATCTGATGTCCCATTCTAATTTAAAATGTCTATAAATGTGGCCAGCACCATTCTTTGCATTCCCCTTTGTCTGGGTCTTTAGCTAAATTTGCTTTACGCATATACAAATGCTTCACACAGTGTGTAAATCATTGAAATTATGTGACTATCAGTGTGTTGAAAGTGTAAGCTATGACATGAGATTGTAGCAATTCTTCCAGTGCGAGAATGCAGTGAGAACAAGGATTTTTAAATTTCAGATTTATATAGAATATTGGTAAGTTGTTGGTGTTGTTATATTGAGCACAGCTTGGGCTCTTGTTGCAGTAAAATAAGGTATTTGAAGATTCATTCACTAGCCTTGACCACTCATGAGACGTTACTGAACCCCTTTTGACACAGCATCGAGATCTGTTGAGCTTTATTTCTTAAATTGGTAATGTGGTTCTCTGTACCTACTACCATCTAAGCGTGCATCTGAAAAATTTCGGGACCTGTACAAATATCTTCCATCTTCTGTGCAATGTGTCCCTAAACCTTAGCACTTATTCTCTCACAACATACCACACATCATTTTTTCTCAGCTAAGACATACTTGCTGAAAAACTGTCAGCATGCAGTCCCACTCCCTCTGAGAAGTGCACAATGGTTTTAACTAGAGCTTACCACCATTGTTGTATCCAGTCATCCAACTAATCAGTTAGTGCTGTCTGGGTAGTAAAATCATTGTAATGAGCACACAATGCCAAGGTGGTGTACTGCCTGCATTGCAATTGACCGACATGGGTTAATTGGTTGCATATCTGCATCTATTTTCAGGAGCCATCAAAGTTTGCTTCTGTGTGCTTCCTTTGTTTTAACGAACAAAGTAGTTAGGAAGAATACTTTGTGGATTTGGGGGCTTGTACGGTTCAACGCTGCCTCATGACAGAAAATGGTTGCATATAAAATGAGATCTTTGTGCAACACCCCCAATACTTGGTCAGATCTGGGATTTTATACAACACAGAGGTGTAGAGATTATCTTTTTCTCTATTATCATTACTAAACATATGAGAAACTTTGGTTCATTGTGCCTATTCCTCTCTGTTTTCCATGTGAAGGATTTTATTTTATGTCCTGGTGTAGTTAAGGGAAGGGATTTCCAAGGCCTTGCCCCTTGTGAATTCTATTTGGTGCTGTGTGGTGTTCTGCCAATAGCATCAAGATGTTGCAAGTGAAAGAATACCAACAGTGACACCAAGTGTCGGTTGGGGAAGATAGATTTTAACAGAAGTTTACTTTGTTGATTTTTCTTTGCAAATACAAATGCAAACTACAGTGCCTATAAAATGTATTCACCCCTCCCCGACCTTTGGAGGTTTTGTGTTTTATTGTTTACAACATTGAATCACAATGGATTTAATTTGGCTTCTTTGATGCTGATCAACAGAAAAAGACCCTTTTATGTCAAAGTGAAAACAGATCTCTACGAAGTGATCTAAATTAATTACAAATATACAATGCAAAATAATTGATTGTACAAGTATTCACCTCCTTCAATACCTAGTGTTTAGTAGATGCATCTTTGGCAGCAATTACAGCATTGAGTCTATGTGGATAGGTCTCTCTCAGCTTTGCACATCTGGACACTGCAATTTTTCCACATTTCTCTTTATAAAACTGCTCAAGCTCTGTCAGATTGCATGGGGATCATGACTGAACAGCCCTTTTCAAGTCCAGCCACAAATTCTCAATTGGATTGAGGTCTGGACTCTGACTTGGCCATTCCAGGGCATTAACTTTGTTGTTTATAAGCCATTCCTGTGTAGCTTCGGCTTTATGCTTGGGGTCATTGCCTTACTGGAAAACAGATCTTCTCCTAACTTGCAGTTCTCTTGCAGACTGCATCAGGTTTTCCTCCAGGATTTCCCTGTATTTTGCTGCATTCATTTTACCCTCTACCTTCAGAAGGCTTCCAGGGCCTGCTGCAGTGAAGCATCCCCACAGCATGATGCAGCCGCCACCATGCTTCACAGTAGGGATGGTGTATTTTTGATGATGTGCAGTGTTTAGTCTGATGGCCAAAAAGCTCAATTTTGGCTTCATCAAACCACAGAACCTTCCAGCTGACTTCAGAATCTCCCACATGCCTTCTGACAAACTCTAGCTGAGTTTTCATGTGAATTTTTTTCAGCAGTGGCTTTCTCTTTGCCACTCTCTCATAGAGCTGTAGCTGGTGAAGCACCCATGGCACCAGTTGTTGTATGCGCAGTCTCTCCCATCTCAGCCACTGAACCTTGTAACTCCTCCAAAGTTGTCATAGAGCTCTTGGTGGCCTCCCTCACTAGTCCCCTTCTTTCATTGTCACTCAGTTTTTGAGGACGGCTTGCTCTCAACAAATTTGTTTCCATTTTCTTTCCATTTCTTGATGATTAACTATCTGTACTTAACTTGGAAATTTTCTTCTATCCGTCTCCTGACTTGTGCTTTTCAATAACCTTTTCGTGGAGTTGCTTGGAGTGTTCTTTTGGAGTGAGCTAGGATACTGACTCACCAGCAGTTGGACCTTCCAGATACAGGTGTATTTTTACTACAATCAGTTGAAACACCTTGACTGCGCACAGGTTTCCAAAAACAGATTTTATTTAACTAATTTTGTGACTTCTGAATCCAGTTGGCTGAATCAGTGATGATTTAGTGTGTCATATTAAAGATGGTGAATACTTATGCAATCAATTATTTTGTGTTTTATTTTTGTAATTAATTTAGATCACTTTGTAGAGACCTGTTTTCACTTTGACACAAAAGGGTCTTTTTCTGTTGATCAGTGTCAAAAAAGCCAAATTACGTCCACTGTGATTCAATGTTGTAAAACGATAAAATGTGAAAACTTCCAAGAGGGATGAATACTTTCTATAGACGGTGTGCTTCCAGTCTGAATTGCCTTCATTGTCTTGGTTATCTAAATGAGCACCATCATGTTAGCCTTTTGAAGCACTTATTGCTTAATATGACGGATTCTCCTCTGTGGAAAGATATTCTCCTGTGTTCAACAGGACATTCTCCCTTTAATCCACTTGTAATCTCATTGCATTGTCATCTGGCTGTTAGAGATTCTGCAGAGAAAGACCAAAACCCTGTCTCCTTTCATGTATTCTCAATGTTTAATGACAGCACAGGTCTTTATTCAAAAACTTGCTTCAGCCTGGTTAAGTACCTACAGAGCAAGTTCAATCTAGGATTTCAAAAAATAAGTTAGAGCAAACTATTATTCTCATACTGTGCTGTGTGATAAATGGTATTTGTTTTTAATGATCATTTTCCTTTAATTCCAGAAAGCAGATGACCGGGAAAAGCGCCAGGAAGCACACAGATTCCATTTTGATGCCATGTGAAATACAGTGGTTCCTGAGGGGCAATTGTTAAAATGCTAGATCTAAAATATTACTTCCAATAAGTAGTGCAGTAAATGGTGAATGTTTAATGTTGAATTGTACATAGTTTAACTGCTTCCTCATTTTTTATTAATTAAATGCATTTTTTCTGGTTTTCTGGGCAGGGGTTGCAAATTACTCAAGATGTATATTTTGGGAATTAAGAATAATTTAAAGCTAAATTATGCATTTTGTTGTAATACTGAATATTTAAAAATGTGTATTTGTGTTGTTTGAATATGGTGAATTGTTCTGTTATTAACATCTTCAAATGTTTACTTAAATGATCTTTGTGGAATGCATGTTTATTAATTCTGGTTGCTAAAAATCATATATTAAACTTTAATGATTTAAAATAACCTATGTTTTAAATTATTTTTATACTACTGTAATACAGTACTGTAATACACCTTTTTGTGAGATTGGATGACCCTTGAGATCCGATAATTAAATACATACACTGCTAACTACTTTCTGGCAAGATCCATAACTTTAAATTACGCATGCATATGGATGGTTAATGTACTTCACAATAAATAGACAGCAGGTTGATTGAACCAGTGACGACAACTAGTTTTATTTCAGAATGTTACAAAGCTTTTATAAAAAGCAATAAACCTGCATCCCTTGTTTCATTTGGTATCAACTGGTTTCCAGATATAAAACTTACTCTATCTTCCCAGGTCTGAAACAATTTTGTACATTTCATTGACATGTTATACCTTTCTTCAAAAGACAAGTAATTTCTGCATAATTTCACTTTCTAAGGCAATCCTCCCCCAGCCCATACTAGGATTCAGTCTGAAGAACCTTCAGTGCACTCTCTCCATTGCAGTTATACAAAAGAACTCAGTTGAAGTTAGTATAGGAAGGTAGTGCTAAAGGTAAAGCCATGAGCTTATTAAATGGCAAAGCCAACACAGGAGCTGAACAACTTCTTCCTGCTATTTTTCATGTTATTTTCCTCGGAAGCAGAGACCAATCACACAATATTCCAGGTGTCAGTTTATCAGGGCCCTACACAACTGGAGCAAGACACCTGTACTAATTGTTCACTGTTAACTTTCACTGATTCGTGTAAATAAATTCCTTGATCCCTTTGGATACCTTTCAGTCTCTTATTTCGTAAAGATACTCTGCCTTTTGGGGGGTTTTAAGTACCAAAATGGACACTTTGGTGTTGATGGCCTTATGTTTGTTACACATTATGTTCTGTTTGTCATGTTATAGCCATTTGTTTACCCCTTATTTGTTAGATTAATCTTGGAGTAGGTTAAAAGGTCAGCACAACATCGTGGGCCGAAGGGCCGGTACTGTGTTCTGTTGTTGGCCTCTTCCTCACCCTGTACAGCCACTTAGCTTTGTACCATCAGCATACGTCTGTGTTATTCCTCATGGAAAGGATGTAAATTGCGGATAGCTTTAATCCCAGCAGCACACCACTGTTTACAGCCTCCTTATACAAAGGTGTCCCGTTTGTTCTTGCACCTTTTGTTGATCAATTTTCAGTCCTTGTCAATATGTTTTCCCTAATGCCATGAGTCGTTTTAATAACCTCTTGTACGGTACTCTGTCGAAGTTCGAATTCATCATTCTCGTCTATTCTGCTAATTATAACCTCAAATATTCTAGCAGATTTATCTTTCATAAATCTGTAGTATATTAACACTTTTTTTCTGAAGATCTATTTTAACACCTCGGCATATGAATATACAGTAAAAACGAATGAACGGCATGTGTTTTTCAAGTACCTATTCTTCCCGATCAATAGTTTCTCTGAAAACACTTGGACACTCAACACTGCACACTGTAAAGCAAAATCTATGGATGCACCGATTTGTATATATTATTATATCTGCCCCGCAAGATCTGCCAAACGACCATGGAGTTTAGAACCCTGAAATGTCTTAAATAGTCTTCATTATTGTGACCCTCAAAACAATAGAGAACTTAGAGCGGCTTCATTAACGATCTGTTCTTGGTTGCTGCCATGGTGTTTGAAGGGGTGTGTGTGTGGAATTGGAAACAGCAGGCTGCAGCTTGGATGTGTATTGTGGAGTGGGTGCATGCGTACAAGCTGCTCGCTGAAGCACAGCACGTCGATCCGAAAATGAGACTCATTCATTCGCTAAACAGTTGTTCCATCCAGCTGGGAGCTGGAGTGGCTCTCGCAGGCTCTCTAAAGAGCGATAGACCTTCCTGCTGCTTTGCACCCTGGAATGGACTTCGGCATCTTCAGGAACAATTCATATTTTTCCTAGATGTCCTGTCCTGCGTTAAAAGCACTTGAAAAGTCATTGTAAATAATACAGCTACCGAACATTTGCGAAGGACTATCGCGGTCTCCGTGGAGGAATTACCCGAGGGACAAAAGATGGGATTAACCCAGTGCGGAAAGTTTGTTTTCCAGGAGAGAAGTCCATCCTCCGGCAGGGGAAAAGGATGGCTTGTGTAATGGACATCAAGGAATTGGATGTGAAATTGATCAATGAATGTAGGTAAGTATCGGGGGAGAAAAGCAACTGAAAAGAAATCCCGTTTGCTTAATTCGGATAACGTGGATTCTTTGAGCACACGACACCGACTACGAAATGCTGTGAACTTAGCGACTGAGTCTACTGGGCTTTGCAGACTGCCTCGTCAATAGACCCGAAGAGGCATCGAGGAAAGCCGGCATCTTCCTGATCGAGAGAGAATGGTGCTGGAAAGACGCTTTTTCCTCATGTTCAAAGGTGAGTCACAAATAAAATATAAAATAACGTCGCCATCTACAGGACTGTTGTGCTTCGTAAGACAACCAGTCTTGGCGAAAATAACGGCTCTTGAAAACTTGCCTGCCCTTCTGTTTCATTGTAAAGGCTTTTGTCTCAGTGCATTAGCGGTTTTCCCACGGGCCGTGTATATCCGTTTTAAACTGACTGAGAACGAGTATATTTCGGCTCGGTTGTGTTCAAACTATTTGAAACAAATCCACACAAGATCATGCCCAACGTGGTTGTTTTCCCGAACGATTTAAACCAACAAGTTTGCACAAATGTACATAACGGTGTAAAAGCGTAAACATCAGAAAGCCTTTTCAATTCGATAAAGCAATGCGGGCACAGGGAAAGTGAAGCGGATTATAAAATGGAGCGGTTCGACCGCTCCTGAGCAAAGATCTCAGCCCCGCTGAGATGTAATTGTGGAACCGCCGGAGCTCAGATACTGAGGTTTGGAAAAACACGACAAAAATGGTGAGGCGAGTCCAAACGCGGCTGTCTTAATTAGTGGCGGATAAGATTGGAAAGGAACTATCTAATATATCTTGATACTGAAGATGAGTGAGGATCTAAATGGAAGCCGGTTTATGTTTCTTTCCCGGTGTCTGCAGCTTTGCGGGAAGTGCTGAACAGCTCCACGTGGTGCTGCGGCTCTGTCCTTCCGCCCCTCCGCACGCTGCCCGCCGCAGCCTTCTCGCCCCATTTCTGCCCCCAGATGAAAAGCGCCGGCTTAACGGTCTACTTTTCCCTGTCACCAACCCCGTTCTCGTTCTACCGATACCAAATGTCTTCGTGTACAACGAATTCAGAAAATTATTCGATCTGTGCTATTGGACCAGGTGTACTAGTAAAGAGCGAGAGGAGAAAGCGCTGAATTTACGCTCGAACTAATACCCTACGGCATATTGCCGAGGATAAAATACAATCGCTTACACTTCACCGGCAAAATGTCAGAGACGTTCACCACGATTAGTAGCGTCCTATTTCTTGGCTGGATTAAACGGTTAATATTGGAGGTTATTGCAAAGCACTAAACATAAAGCACAGTAACTCCCGCCATCTGCTCAAGTGTTGGCGTGTATTTTTTTGCGCTGTCCGAACATTTTAAAAATGGACGAATGCACTTTCATGTTTTCCTTGGTAAATAATTAATGGGTTGAATGTGTGTACACGTTACAGGCTTGAAGTCGCCCACATTAAAACTGGGCAAATTCCAAACGAATTAGACTCAAATTAGGGGAAATCAGTTGTTTTGGAAGTTGTTTCCTCATACGATCTCAGAAAATGTTTCCGAATCATCAGGAAGGGCCACTTCAGCCAGGAATCTCTGTGAATCCTGAGGAGTCGGTACTCCAAACGGTAGAACGTGGAATAAAGGGATATGGGGACTGGGCTAGGTTGGGGGTGCTGCTGGATGCGGACGTTGCGCCCAGCGCCAGAGCCTGTATGGTCCATCTTCACACTGTCCAGAGAATCCTCGCGTCTATTGGCTCCATCGCGTTGCACTGAACGTCTGCGATTGCCTCGTGAAAGTCAATCAGTCGCTTAACATTGGAATAGATATCGTGCATTTCCCTCCGATTTATGCAGCGTCTCTCCGGTGCCACGTAACATTCACTTCTGTCTGAAAATAAGGAACTATTCCTGCTGACCCAGGATTTCCAGCCAGATCCCAGGACAGCAGGGAACTGTGCAGTGAATTAGAAGGCACTGATGATTTCATGTGTTGGACACAAACTTTTAATACAGGCGAGCTGATGACTAATGAAGCTCACCACGCAGCAAAGTGTTGCTAATTCTGAAAAACACGCATCCACCCCCTGGTACAAACCAAGGCTTTCAACTTTAATGGAAAGAACTATGTGGTTATAGTACAATCTCAGTTCCAATATATCAAGGAGAATTAGCTAAATTTTATCATTTATTTAGAAAGTTCAGCCAGCTCTTTCAGTAAGATATTCTGTTTATGTATCGGAATTAAAAGCGTATTTAGTGACGTCCAATCTGATATTTGGAACCAGCAAAGCTAGACCCATCCGCGCGAAAACGGGTAAATATTAATTTAAATTTACATTAAATATTTTAAGATTTTAATTCTTGGCGGATCAAGTAGAATTTCTAAGTTGGAGAAACTTCGTTTCTGGTGTCACGGAGTCTGTTAATCCAATTACATGCTGTAACTTCTCTTGGCTCGCAATTATTCGCTGTTTATGCTATAATATGCTTATCTACTCGGACATCTTATGAATCTCAAGCACTAAGCATAACAACCGCGATTTTATTATTTGTGACCGCAATTCTTTAAAATAGTAACAGATTGGTGGAAATCTGTGACACTGACAATTGGCTCTGATAAAATAAACCTTCGTTTATGGGCAAATATGCGAAGACTTTTCTCATTATTCTACAGTGGTTTTCTAATCTCCTTACAATGGTTTTAGAGTGTCTGATAAGCTCTGTAATAATACATGCCCCAATACATAATCCTTAACCAACCGTTTCATGCAGGAAATGTGACCGGCCGGGCACTTATTGTGTGGTAGCTTCGTTAATCAGAACTTTATTGCTAGTATGTGAAACATATCAGAATTGAGTATGGCTCGATACCAAGCATTAAACACAAGACAATTTCATAACATTCAACGCAACAACAACCAACAATTTACAAGACAACAGTGCAAACAGCCAAGAGCAATCAACAATTAGCAGAACGATCACTTTGCAAACGTCAATAATCAAATTTAAATAAATGTGCACAAATGAACATTCTCAATAGTTATCAACAGAAAAAAGGAGAGCGGGAAAAGGCTATTAAATGGGTTTGTGCAGGGACAGAGAGGGTATTACACCGCAGTGAGGTTTACTGAGAAACTGGATAGCCTCAGTAAATTATGTGCAGTCCTGGACGTGATGGACTTGTAGTGTCTCCCTGATGGCAATTTGGTGAATAGGTGATTGCTAGGGTGGGTGGAGTCAGCTCTACTGTTTTTTTTTCCAGCTCTTTTCTTCGCTCTGGCGATGAACAGGCCATTTAATGTGGGCAGCTGACGGACGATGATCTTTTCCGCCGAGCGGACTGTTCGCAGCAGCCTGGACTTGAAGAGGGAGAGGGGAGGAGATAGAGGTGCTCACAACACTGAGTAAAAATTCGTCAGGTTACCTCCTGAGAAGGTGGCGTAGGAAGAGCTTTCCTAGTGACGAGTGGAACATGTTTCTCCCAATTCAATGTATTGGTAATTGGAATTTCAATGACTCGACCACAGCCTGACCATTCATTTCCAAGGGGGGCAGGTGGGGGGGGGGGGGTTGTCGGCGGATTTATCTAAACTCCTATTGATCATCCGATGAATTGTTGAGAACATGTCCTCTAACAATACCGTATTTAGTTCCTCATCAGAATTCCAACTATTTCCTGAAAAAATAGTTGAGGTCCAGACTTTTGGGGCATGATTTCTAATTGCACCTTACTGAAGAGGCGAGATAAACCTCCCTCTTGGCTGACACAGAATCCTAATTTTAAGAATTCTTACAGACACTACTATTTGACCATCATAACCTCTCATTTTTCTTATCCATTTTCACGCTCGATAAGAAATAAAATCACGTAAGTTGTGCAGTGAGTTCAGGGAGACATTGTATAAGTATCCCGGGGCTGATGCTTCACCACCCGTTCCAGACACAATGCAGTGTCCTTATCGACGGCAAGATGCGAACTGCCCTGAAACATTTTCCCGCAACCCTTCTTATTTACTGAGTATGGAGATGTTCTGCACGGCGTATCTAGAGCACAAATCCTGCATGTTAGATTTCTTCCTTGTTTAGTATTTACTGGGAATACTTTATGCAATAAATACAAAATTTTGTATCCCATGTTTGCAAATTAATGTTATGTTCAAACTTCATATTCTCTGTAAATTCTGCTCAGTTTTCTACGTTTGAGCGGCAGTGTTATGTGACATCCAGACATTGAAACCTAATTTTCTTTTTCAGTGTGGTCGATCATTGTTCTGACAGGAGGGATCGCTTCTATACAAAAGGCGGAAGGTGAGTTTCTAATTCTGTTCTTTCTGCTAGTAATTCACCTGATCGCATTGATCTGGTTAGAATCCTTCGGCGAGTATACCGGCAGCCATCTGAATGAGAAAAGGCAAAATAAGAGGCGCCTCTTTTTCCCCGGTTGGTGAGGACAATTCAATTTGACTGGAGCAGCCGGAAATATATCGGCACTCCGATTATTGCTGTCCGGCGTTAGAACCCAGTTTATACTGTATATCGATCTGGCGTTTACCACCTTAATGTTAGCACTGCCTTTCCGCGCCTACACTTAACGCACATCATTACCCTAATATATTCAGAAATATACATGCCGCTACTAAATACGTGTGCGTTAGTGCCAGGAGGAAAACACGACAGCCACTTATTGTCTGTGTATCAGCCATTAACCATTTACTCACCGCATTATTTTTCACTCAATCGCCACCAGTGATATATTTATTATCTGCGACTGTTGTGGCGTCGAGTGCTGAGTCCGGTGACCCCAAGCCCCCTGCACTGCGCTCTGGCTTCACGCCAGTATCGTTGTCCCCAATCCCTTTCAGAGCGGTGCTGTTGTAAGAAGCCATATGAGGCAAGCAGTTGTGTTAATGACTTTCAAATTTCACTTTTGTGGTTACTCTAACAATGGCAATTTAAATCCTTTAAATAATAACTGACGGCGGGAATCTAGAAACCAGGAGAAAATATTACACCGAAAACAATGATTAAAGTTACAAAGACCTTTTATTCCCTTTTAAAATTGGTCCAATAGCCCATAAGATCTTGAACCCAATGTAATCCAAGGGAGGCAGGTGGAATTTTCCATGAATACAATCATGCTATGTAGTTTTTAAAATGTAATTATTGCGTCTGGAAAACCTTGTCGATGAAATGTCACTTCCAGAGTTCTGTAAAACAAGGGGCAGTGGATTCTACCAATTTTCCATTTTTTTTCTTAAAAAGAGCTTGTTTCTAAGTAAACTAATTCCTGCAGCGAATAGAAATGTTTCTGAGTGTACATTTATTAACAAGTATTTAAGAGAAACCTAACCTAAAATTATTTGTTAGAATTAATCTTGTGCTTTGGAAACCAGTTATTTAAAAAAGTAATTCTTTAACTTCACTCGAAGTGTTGAATATCCTGGAACACAACAACGGGGAACCCTTGGTGCTCGCAGAAAATTATGACTTTTATCTGCATTTGTAGAATATTTGTTGATGCAAGTCAAAGTTTTCAAATGAAGGAAAGGTAATTAATCACCAAATGGGCAGCAGCATGAAGTTTTCAGTAAGTCTGTACTCAAATTTAGGCAGAAATTATGTAGGCTTTGTAGCATCTGTGTGTGCAATCAGTTCAAGTGGTCTCATACATCTGCAACTCCGTTCGGAATAATTACATGTTGATTAAAATTTGAAGGGTTGCCAAGACATCTGCTGTAAAGTGCAGAGTAAACCCTGTCCACTATTCATACGGCATGTAACATGAATCATATGGCTCACCTGCTAGATGCTTCAGTATTCAGAGTTGCCACTTCTCACAAACCAATCATTAGACTGGTTAGAATAAAGCCGATTTATTTACAGGTAGTGGTCACTTGTTAAGTATGTCTGTACATCTGCTCATTAATGCAAGTATGTAATCAGCTGATCATGTGGCAGCAACTCAATGCATAAAAGCATGCAGACATGGTCAAGAGGTCCAGTTGTTGTTCAGATCAAACATCAGAATGGGGAAGAAATGTGAGCTAGGTGGCTTTGGCCATGGAATGATTGTTGGTGCCAGATGGGGTGGTTGGAGTATCTCAGAATCTGCTGATCTCCTGGGATTTTCACGCACAACAGTCTCTAGAGTTTACAGAGAATGGTGCAAAATAAAATAAAAAAAATCCAGTGAGTAGCAGTTGTGTTTGTGAAAATGCCTTGTTAATGGGAGAGGTCAGAGGAGATTGGCCAGACTGATTCAACTGACTGGAAGGTGACGGTAACTCAAGTAACCATGCGTTCCAATGGTGGTGTGCAGAAGAGCATTTCTGAATGCACAACACATCAAACCTTGAAGTGGATGGGCTCCAGCAGCGGACAACCAGAAACATACACTCAGTGGCTGCTTTGTTAGGTACAGAAGGTACCCTTTATATCTGAAATTGTGATGGTTCGAAACAATGTGTTTGTTACAGGTGTCAATGTTCCATGGTCAAGGCAGTGTGTTGTGTTTGTTGATGTTCATATTGCATATGTTTACACAGTAAATTAAGCTTTTCAAGGCCAAACCCAAATATATATTCCTGTTTCCACCATGGGCATATTATGTAAAATACTTATTAGTTTGTTACTGGAGAATTATTACAAGAATCACATGAAGATATGTAGAGATTGAGTACATTATTCATTGAGCGTCAGTCTATATCATCTCTGACTTCACATCAATATCTTGCAATCACAGATAATGGATTATTTTCAGCACCCTGTACTTTAACAGCTCTGGAAATGCAAATTTCCTTCAACATGATATGCAGAGCCAGAGAATTCACATTCAAAATATAACTGCCTCATTCTAAGGCAAAATGTTTTGTTTTACCATTTTAGGCATTTATTCAAAATAGTGCATTTTGAGTTAGTTTTCTTAACAAATGATAAAACTACAGTGACATCCCATGTTAATGCTTTGGATAGTACACAAACATTCGAATGGGGAACAGGATACAGCTGCTCAGTAGCTCTGCAATAATGTCATGTTGGATATGATTGTATACTGAGCTTTATATTCCTTCCTACTCTGGATAGCCTTTCACCCGACTTTGTATCAAGAATCTGTCTAGACGTCTGTTAAAAATACTGAAAGACTCTGCCTCCATTTCCCTTTAAGGAAGAGTTTTCAAAAGACTCACAGCTCTCTGAAAGAGGAAAAAAACATTTCATCTCTACCTATTAAATAGGCATCTTTTTGTGTTTAACATTTCTAATTTTCTCCATGATGAAATGAACTTATCACTTCCATCCTGCTAAGCTCCTGAGGGATATGATTCATCTTCCAAGCAACACACACAAGATGCTGGAGGAGCTCAGCAGGCCAGGTAGCATCTATGGAAAAGAGTAAACAGTTGATGTTTTGGGCCAAGACCCTTCAGCAGGACAGAAGGGTTTTGGCCCAAAACATCGACTGTTTACTCTTTTCCATAGATGCTACCTGGCCTGCTGAGATCCTCCAGCATTTTGTGTGTGTTGCTTTGGATTTCCAGCATCTGCAGATTTTCTCTTATTTGTGATTCTACTCATCTTCAAGTTGTTTCGCAGTACTGCATAATCACAGACTTTCTGTGCCCATGTCAATTCACAGTGGAAGTGTCTTCTTGCTTTTGTTTCAATTTCAGATGATGTGGCTCGGGGTATTTCTCACTGTTGTTTCATACACAGTGAGGAGATCAGTTCTGCAGTGCAGATTTACTGCCTTGCTCTGGAGTGACTGCATTAGACTACGTTCCTCTGCCCTTTACATCTGAGCAGCTCAAAGAACTAACATTCTTGCATCACAATGTACTGTTGCCCTTTCTTCTCATCAAATTACAGAGGAACTAAATGATTTAAATTCACTTACAGGTTATGAGTCTGAAATCACCACCATTCCCTGAATTGATATAAAGATAAACGGATCAACAAAGGTGACAGATCATATTCTCATATGAATTAATATTTTAGTGGATTTAGTATAACTATAATTTTTATTTTAGTGGGGTTTCCATTCCAAAAAATTGTGCTTAAGTAAGCCTCAATTTAATTGTCTATTTGTTTCTTTTCTGTAAGCCGTCCCTGTGATCTGTTCCAAGGAAAGCTTCAACGATTGCGGTTGTAATACGTGGCAACATTTTTAATTTTTGTTTACAAAAGCACATTTGCAGCTAATTCTGATCCCCAGAAGCCTGATCATTTTTATTCATAAACTATTGCTACAATTCTGGTGCAAAACAGACATCGTGCATGCCCTCTAAAACACACTTGGAAGGCCGACCTTTGTTATCCAGCCCTATTTGCCCCTGAGAAAGTAGAGATGAAATGGTTCCTTCTGTCTGGTGAAGCGATGCCCATGCTGCTGTCAAGTAGAGCGTTCCAAAGTTCTGAGCCTGCAAAAATAGAGGAAAGGTGTGAGTTGAAAGAAAAACTTGTAGACAGTGAATGGTGTGCACCTGGTTTCCTTGCTTTCTAGAGATTGATGGCTTGGAAGTTGCCAACAAAGAATTCTACAACAGTCTGTTTAATAACCAGTGACCTTAGTGGTAGCACCACTTTCTGCATGCATGGTGTGCAATCCTTGGGTTTATATAATGACCTTAAGTTAATCAGCAGCTTTCTTCAACCCAGTAGGATACTTGTGTTAGCAACTTCAACACTGATTTTACCCAAATGACTTTTTAGTGTGTAGTATAGGCAGCTTAGACCTAATATTTCATTAATGCGCACAGTACTGTGCAAAAATCTTAGGCACACTGTGCTGCAGTCGCAAAAAAAAAACAAATTTCATGAGTTATGTGAGTGGTAAGAAGCGTGATTCTGATATGAGTCTCTATTGTGGTCTGAGAGTAGGAAGGGTTCAGGGAAAGGGGAATTGTGGTTGGGAAAAGGGGAGGGGAGGGGGCAGGAAGCACCAGAAAGACATCTTATAATGACTAATAAACCAACTGTTTGGAATCAAATGACCTTGCCTGGCATGTCAGGGCTGGGTGTGTCTGCACTTGTGCCACCCCCTCCCCTGGCACCCCTTCTCTGCTATCCATCCTACATCCCGCCTGCGGTGCTCCACCCTCATCATTCCCAACATCCTTAGTTCCCGCCAGATTCACAAACTCGCTCTCCACTCCACGTTGACAAATACAGTACAGCGTAAATGTCTTAGGCACCCCCATATATACAGTATGCTGTAGGTCTACAGTAAAGTAAGTTTATAATGCCTCGAGTCAGTAGTTTAAGTTAACTGTGTATGTACTGCCTAAACCACATAGTAACTGCATGTATATTCTGCAGTATGCATAGAATCTTAGACTGCTGCATAATACATTCATCTAGAATGAAGTTCCAGACTGGGTGTGATTCCTTCTCTAGTGAAGCATTTTCTGTTGTCTCTATCAGGCTATTTTGACCCAGTATGATACATTTGGAGATGATGGATATTTTTCTATTTCCCATCACAAAGATAAGTTTTATGTTGGGAGGTAGATTGGTGACTGAACAGCAGGTGAACATTAGCTTGTTACATTTGAAATAGACTTTTTTTCAATTTTCTGCTGCACCGCTTGTCGTTTTGTCTTCCATCTTTTCAATATACGATAAACATGCACAAGCCAAAAGGGCTAAGGGTAAAGAAATTAGTTAATCAATGCACTGAAGTATATCGGGCAGAAACATTGGTGTGGACATGGTGAACTGAGAGGGTCTGGTCTCTCTAAATTGTTGGGCTCTGTGACTTTGAGTGATTCTCTTCCCAGATATGAGATAATTCATTCCTAGACAACTAGGACTTTAATTTACCAATTTTTGTTGGAGGTTTTTCTACGGACACTAAATGCTGATCATGCTGGTGACATTGACATCTAGGAATGGGTAAATAAAAAATAGTTGCACCACTTTGACTTAGTATACACGGACTTTGACCATCTGTCTGATGGCTGAAGAATGGTCTTCCAATCTTCCAGTTCATCTGTCCTGACTCCAAGCACAAACTTACCTCAATCAGTGAGAGCTGGTTACAACATCTCCTCCTCTCTGATTATCAACACAGGTGCACCTCGAGGCTACATGCATAGCCCCTCTGCTCTACTCTCCATGCACACAAGACTGTGTGGGTAAGCACAGCTTCCGTGCCATCTTCAAATTTGCTGGCAAGGCTGTTGCTGTTGGACAACTCATAGCCGGTGATGAGTCAAGTTACCCGAGTGAGATAGGATACCTGGTTGAGTGGTGCTACACCACTCTCTCGCTCAAAGTCTGCCAAACTAAAGAGCAGATTGTTGACTTTGAAAGGAGAAGGAGGGTGAACATATGCCAGTTTACATTGGGGGGTTGGCAGTGGAAAGAATCAGAAGCTTTAAATATCTGAGTGTTACTTGATGACCTGTCCTGGGCCCAGCACGTAGATGAAATCACAAATATTTTCTTAGGAGCTTAAAGAGGTCCGTCTTGTTATTGTACACTCTGACAAATTTCTACACATGTACTGTTGGAAGTATCCTGACTGGTTGCAATATGGTCTGGTATGGCAATTCAAAATGCACAGGAATGTAGAAACATAGAAACATAGAAAATAGGTGCAGGAGTAGGCCATTCGGCCCTTCGAGCCTGCACCACCATTCGGTATGATCATGGCTGATCATCCAACTCAGAACCCTGTACCTGCTTTCTCTCCATACCCCCTGATCCTTTTAGCCACAAGGGCCATATCTAACTTCCTCTTAAATATAGCCAATGAACCGGCCTCAACTGTTTCCTGTGGCAGAGAATTCCGCATATTCACCACTCTCTGAGTGAAGAAGTTTTTCCTCATCTCAGTCCTAAAAGGCTTCCCCTTTATCCTTAAACTGTGACCCCTCGTTCTGGACTTCCCCAACATCGGAAATGATCTTCCTGCATCTAGCCTGTCCAATCCTTTTAGAATTTTATACGTTTCAATAAGATCCCCCCTCAATCTTCTAAATTCCAGTGAGTATAAGCCTAGTCGATCCAGTCTTTCTTCATATGATTCCTGCCATCCCAGGAATCAATGTGGTGAACCTTCTCTGTACTCCCTCTATGGCAAGAATGTCTTTCCTCAGATTAGGGGACCAAAACTGCACACAATATTCTAGGTGCGGTCTCACCAAGGCCTTGTACAACTGTAGTAGAACCTCCCTGCTCCTGTACTTAAATCCTTTTGCTATGAATGCCAACATACCATTTGCCTTTTTCACCTCCTGCTGTACCTGCATGCCCACTTTCAATGACTGGTGTACAATGACACCCAGGTCTCGCTGCATCTCCCCTTTTCCTAATCGGCCACCATTCAGATAATAATCTGTTTTCCTGTTCTTGCAACCAAAGTGGATAACCTCACATTTATCCACATTGAATTGCATCTGCCATGAATTTGCCCACTCACCTAACCTATCCAAGTCACCCTGCATCCTCCTAGCATCCTCCTCACAGCTAACACCGCCGCCCAGCTTCGTGTCATCCGCAAACTTGGAGATGCTGCATTTAATTCCCTCGTCTAAATCATTAATATATATTGTAAACAACAGGGATCCCAGCACTGAGCCTTGCGGTACCCCACTAGTCACTGCCTGTCATTCTGAAAAGGTCCCGTTTACTCCCACTCTTTGCTTCCTGTCTGTCAACTACCGGTAATTCTCTATCCACATCAATACCATACCCCCAATGCCATGTGCTTTAAGTTTGCACACTAATCTCCTGTGTGGGACCTTGTCAAAAGCCTTTTGAAAATCTAAATATACCACATCCACTGGCTCTCCCCTATCCACTCTACTAATTACATCTTCAAAAAATTCTGTAAGATTCGTCAGACATGATCTTCCTTTCACAAATCCATGCTGACTTTGTCCGATGATTTCACCTCTTTCCAAATGTGCTGTTATCACATCTTTGATAACCGACTCTAGCATTTTCCCCACGACCGATGTCAGACTAACCGATCTATAATTCCCTGGTTTCTCTCTCCCTACTTTTTTAAAAAGTGGGGTTACATTAGCCATACTCCAATCCTCAGGAACTAATCCAGAATCTAAGGAGTTTTGAAAAATTGTCACTAATGCATCCACTATTTCTTGGGCTACTTCCTTAAGCACTCTAGGATGCAGACCATCTGGCCCTGGGGATTTATCTGCCTTTAATCCCTTCAATTTACCTAACACCACTTTCCTACTAACATGTATTTCCCTCAGTTCCTTCATCTCACTAGACCCTCGGTCCCTTACTATTTCCGGAAGATTATTTATGTCCTCCTTAGTGAAGACAGAACCAAAGTAGTTATTCAATTGGTCTGCCACGCCTTTGTTC
This sequence comes from Hemitrygon akajei, assembly GCF_048418815.1. Lineage (NCBI taxonomy): Eukaryota > Metazoa > Chordata > Chondrichthyes > Myliobatiformes > Dasyatidae > Hemitrygon > Hemitrygon akajei. The sequence continues at coordinate 49,211,364 of NC_133140.1, forward strand.
CCTATGATCAATTCACCTGTTTCTGACTGTAAAGGACCTACATTTGTCTTGACCAATCTTTTTCTTTCCATGTATCTATAAAAGCTTTTACAGTCAGTTTTTATGTTCCCTGCCAGCTTTCTCTCATAATCTTTTTTCCCTTTCCTAATTAAGCCCTTTGTCCTCCTCTGCTGGTCTCTGAATTTCTCCCAGTCCTCAGGTGTGCCGCTTTTTTTTTTGCTAATTTATATGTTTCTTCTTTGGACTTGATACTTGTAAGAAGATGAAAGAGTAGTGGTCTCTGCCAATACATCAAGGGGACTTCCCTCCCCATTACTGGCAGCCTCTACAGGTAGTGCTACTTCAAGCAGGCAACTCGATCATCTAAGCTTCCAACCATCTGAGCCATGCCATCTTTTCCCAGCTATCGTTGAGCAGGAAACTCCATGTCATCGAGTTCAAGAACAGCCCCTTCTGTTCAGCCACTCAGTCCCTGAACCAACCAAAGCAATACTGATCTTTGCAGTTTAGCAACATTATGACTACTTTAAATATTTTGCACTAAAAGGGACTTCAGTTTTGTTTTGTTCTAATTGTAAAAGTTGTATATAAGTATTTTTTCTTGTGAATGCTGCTTATATGATGCCATGTGCCTGTGATACTTCTACAAGTAAGTTTTTCATTGCACTTTGCATGTATGTACTTGTGCTTATGACAGTATTTCGTGACTTTACCATAAAACTGTAGTTTCTATTCTTGCCAGAATTACAGGCTGTGCAGGATTGTTTACAGTTATGGGCTGCTCTGTCAATCACATTTTACAATTTCTCAAATTGAAAGTATTGTTTATAAATCCAGTATTCTTTTGTAACTGGCAGAGATTATTGGACCCTCTATCATATTGTGTACTTACATTATCCACCATGCCAACAGAAACAGGTGATACAAGCAAGAGATTTGACAACAGCTAAATCCCTTAATACTTCTAGCTGGTTCATAATTCACCTCCCTTTGCATAATCCTCTTTCAAATATTAGATGAATTTCACCTGAAGTTTTGCCATTGTCAAGGCAGTGATTTTGGAATTTTTTAAATGCTCCTGAGGAAGCTTTTGGATTTGCATATTATTTCTACTCAATTTTATACCGGAGAATATCAGAGTAGACAATCATGCAAGGTCCTTTTACAACCAACTTTGCTTTTTATCACAATCAATATAACAAATGCAACACTGCCATAGATCCTCGTGAATTTTTATTGAAAATTATTATATTTTTTTGCCAGAACTGTTCCAATAAAATCTCCTAATTGAACTATTTATTTTAAAAAGAGAATAAATAGAGGAATGCCAGTAAAGTCAGGCTGCATTGGATGCACTTAAGGTTCACTGTCAGTTTTGATAAACCTTTATCTTTGGGCAGAAATGACCATTAGCCAGAGATTATTGGGAAATTCTGGCAGTTTCAGCACTTGGTGTAAGTCCAAACATGGGTCTCTCAAACAATCTCGGACTTACTAGTCGGTTTCCACTGGCACTTTTCCAACTTCATTCCAATGCTGAACTCTGATGTTATGCTGTGAAGTCTGCAAACTGTGTCTTCATCAGACTCGCCGCAGAAACAGTAAGCCCATTCATTTGAAGAGAAAGCAATGGTTGCAAAGAGTCTTGGTAAGTACGAGGTTACTTACATAATTGTTTGGATTCATTGAACCTTCCATAATGTTTTGATGGTTTAGAACTTTATATACTTTCATTTGCTAACTTATTCATTGCTTTTTTTTTTAGAAAGATAGTTTGTGCTTTGTTTTGGCTTGATATGTTGTTCATGTAAGATGGCATTACATTGTTCAAGGTCACACTGCTGTGCAGTGCCATGCTCTGGGGTGGTGCACATGGGTTGGTACCAATTCAGGAAGTAAGTAGATACCAAAGGATTCAGAAACTCAGTGGATGTAGCCATATATAGAATGTGGCTTCAAGAGCAGATCAGAGGTGTTGCATTCTGCAGTGAGTAACTAACCCGCCCCCTGACTTCCCAACACCTGTCCACCACCAGAAAGCAGTGTGATGAAGTACCTGACTGCCTGAATGCAGCTTCAATAACAGTCCAGAAGTGAGACGCCATACAGAACAGGGCACACACTCACCACCCTTCAGATACTCACAGTAAACATTGTCTGTACCATCTACAGAATGTACTGCAGCATCTCACCAAGACACTTTAGACAGCACCTTACAAGCCTATGGTCTCTGCCAGCTGGAAGAACAAAGCACGAGAACACCACCACCAGGAACACAAGCCACACACCATCCTGACATGGAAGTACAGTATATTGCTGTCCGTTGTCACTAGATCATAATCCTGGAACCCCCCCCCCCATATCTCAAGGATTGCAACAATTCAAGAAGGCAAATGACCTTCACCTTCTCAAGGGCAGTTAGGGATGGACAATTAAATGCCATCTCAATTTGGAAAGCACACATCCCCTTGCATGAATAGGAAAGAAACTAGGTAACCCTGTAACCCTTGGGTCAGTAGTGAGCATGAACAGCTTATATATCACTTTATTCTGAAGCTTCTATTCCAAAAATTGATAGTAGGAAATCTGGACGGCATGGTGGTGTAACTAGTAGACTAGCTGCCTCACAGTTCCAGGGGACCTAATTTCGTTCCTTATCTCTGATGCTGTCTGTGGGGAATTTGCACTAACTCCCTATTATCATGTTGGTTCCTCCAGCTCTTCCAGTTTCCTGCTAAATCCAAAGAAATTGCAAGTGTAAGTTAATTGTCCTGTCTAAGTTGTCCCTAGTGTGTAGATGAGTGGTATAATCTAGTGAGGAGTTGAGAGGAATGTGAGAGAATATTATGGGTTAGGGTAGAGCTTGTTTAATCAGAATGATTGGTGGTCAACACCAATTCAGTGGGTTAACAGGCCTTTTTCTCTGTTGTATCTGTCTGTGACTTTGTGACTCTAGATAATGACAAGCTACTTAAAAAAATGACGGCACTTGGTGTAGAAAGTCACTTTGTCCAACGAGCCTAGAATGCTGAAGAAAGTAGGAGTGGGAAGATATTTGTTTATGACAAATTATTATCTTTTATTGGAACGGGAGAGGTAGTTACAGGTCAAATACAAGTCGGTTGGCTTAAATTTTGTGATTGACTACTTAAGTCAAAATTAATGAACACTTAGAAAAATATGGATTTCACATATCATTTGTTAAGCAAAACTGTTTTCATTGATTTGTTTGAGATTCTCAATGAAGTCAGAGGAAGGATCTATTAGGATTGTCAGTTTCTGTGTATGCATGTTCAATTTTTCTTAATCATTAATGATCTGTGTTTAAGTACACAGGGCATGATTTCAAATTTACAGATATCAGCAAACCCTGAAATACAGCGAAGGGCAGTGCACAGTAATAGTTTTCAGGATGGCAGACTATGATGATATTGCACCAATGTATCAGATGAGCTTTTGCCACATTCTACCAAAATGTTTGCATTCTGGGAGAATGAGAGACTCAATATTAACTCAAAGGTCCAGGAACAAGGGGAAATTGAAAATTAAAGTACCGAATTTTTCAAAAGATGTGAAAGCTTAGTGAGGATATCTAAGATATTTATTGAAATTGTGCCAAAACTGAAAGACATTAGTTGTGTAGAACAACAGGATATAAACCTAATTGAAGCAGCCTTACTGCTAATCTCTCCTGTTGTGTCTTTTATTAAATCATAGATCTATCAGTCTGTTTCCTTTAATCATTGATACAATTCAATAAAAAACTAACACCCTCGTAGTTAGAATTGTCTGAGCATTAATTGCCATTTGTGCTCAGGCAATGGAAGTGTTGTCCGACATCAGTTCTGACATCCCTGGCTCTGAAGTAAGATAATACTTACTCACTATCTTAGATTTCCCCAACTACCTAATAGGTTCTTCCTACTTACCATGTCACTTTTCATTAATAGTTTTAAAGTTTCTTCATAATAAGAAAGATCATGCTTCTTACAACAAACATGTTATGAGCAACTTCATTAAGACAATAAGACCATAAGACATAGGAGCAGAATTTAGCCATTTGGCCCATTGAGTCAGCTCCATCAATCAATCATGACTCATCCTTTTTTTCCCCTCCTCAACCCCATTTCCTGGCCTTCCCCTCATAAACCGATGCTGAGTCCAATCAAGAACCTATCATGTTCTCCCTTAAATACACCCAACGACCTGTCCTCCACAATTTCATGTAGTAACCAATTTCACAAATTCACCACCCTCTAGCTAAAGAAATTTCTCTGCATCTCTGTTTTAAATGGATGCCCCTCTATTCTGAGGCTGTGCCCTCTTGTCTTAGACTCCCAAACCATGGGAAATGCCTTTTCCACATTGTCTAAGCCTTTTAACATTCAAAGGATTTCAATGAGATCCCCTCTCTTCCTTCTAAATTCCAGTGAGTACAGACTCAGAGCCATCAAACGTTTCTCATATGGTAACCCTTTTATTCCCAAAATCATCCTTGTGAACCTTCTTTGGATCCTCTCCAATGCCAGCACATCTTTTCTTAGATGAGGAGCCCAAAACTGTTCACAATACTCAAGGTGAAGCCTCTCCAGTGCCTTATAAAGCCTCAGCATCACATCCCTGTTCCTGTATTCTAGACCTCTTGAAATGAATAATAACATTGCATTTGCCTTCCTCACCACTGACTCAAACCGTGAGTTAACCTTCAGGGTGTACTGCACAAGGACTCCCAAGTCCCTTTGCATCTCAGATTTTTGGATTTGCTCCTCGTTTAGAAAATAGTCTGGACTTTTGTTTCTACTACCAAAGTGCATGACTGTGCATTTTCCAACATTGTATTTCATTTGCCACTTCTTTGTCCATTCTCCTAATTTATCTAAGTCCTTCTGCAGCCTACCTGTTTCATTAACACTACCTGCTCCTCCACCAATCTTCGTATCATCTGCAAACTTGGCAACAAAACCATCTATTCCATTGTCTAAATCATTGATATACAGCATAAAAAGAAGCAGTCACAACACCACTAGTCACTGGCAGCCAACTAGACAAGGATCCTTTTATTTCCACTCTCTGCCTGCTACCAATCAGCCAATGCTCTAACCATGTTAGTAACTTTCCTGTAATACTTGGTAAGCAGCCTCATGTGTGGCACCTTGTCAAAGGGTTTCTGAAAATCCAAATATACAACATCCACTGCATCCTTCATCTATCCTACTTGTAAACTCCTTAAAGAATTCCAACAGGTTTGTCAGGCAAGATTTTCCCTTAAGGAAAGCATGCTGACTTTGTCCTACCTTGTTCTGTGTCACCAAGTACTCCATAACCTCATCCTTAACAAGTGACTCCAACATCTTCCCAAACACTGAGGTCAGGCTAACTGGTCTATAATTTCCTTTCTGCTGCTTTCATCCTTAAAGAGTGGAGCGACATTTGCAATTTTCCAGTCCTCTGGCACCGTGCCAGGGTCCTATCACCTGCCTGCCCTTCCTGACAGTCTGACTGCAGGCTATCTTTGCTGTTTTACCATCTGTCATATCCCGAGTCCCTTCATTCCAGTTCCTACACCCCACTACCAAGTTAGTTTAAACCCTCCCCAACAGCTCTAACAAACCTGCCCGCGAGAATAGTGGTCCCCCTTGGGTTCGGGTGCAACCTGCCCCTTTTGTGCAGGTCAAACCTCCCCCCAGAAGAGATCCCAATGATTCAAGAACCTGAAGCCCTGCTCCCTGCACCAGCTTCTCAGTCACGCATTTATCTGGCAAATCATCCTGCTTCTACCCTCGGTGGCATGTGGCACAGGCAACAATCCAGAAATTACTACCTGGGGGATTCTGCCTCTCACCTTTCTACCTAGCTCTCTAAATTCTCTCTTCAGGGCCTCTTTACTTTTCCTTCCTATGTCATTGGTACCAATATGTACCAAGACATCTGACTGTTCTCCCTCCCTCTCTAAAATGCTGTGGACGCGATCCAAGATGTCCCTGACCCGGGCACCTCTGGGAAGCAACGTACCATCCAGGTGTCCCATTCATGTCCACAGAATCTCCTGTCTGTTTCTCTGACTATTGAGTCCCCTATCACTACTGCACCCTCTTCTCCCTCTTTCACTTCTGCACCATGGACCCCTAGTCAGTCATTAATCATGAATGGTTTTGATAGAGTAAGTCATGAGCAATTGTTTCTGTGGCAGAGAGGACAGTAACCAGGGAACACAGATTAATGTAACTGATAAAATGTTGAGCATGGACATCCAATAAAACGTATGCAGGAAATTGTTGTGACTTGGGATGCACTCTTTGAAATGATGGTGGGAAGCAAATTCAATGGAAACATGATGATGATTCAATGGAAGTCAGATGATTATTTGAAGTGAAAAATAAGAGTAAAGGAATAGCACTAATTAGATGTTTTATTTAAAGACAAGATGAGTCATAAATTCTCCTTCTGGATTGAATCATTCTAGTGGACGGATTGGCACCAGTATAACAGCTGAACGCCTGACTAACCACAACTCTGAATGCATGCCCAGGCACTGTATCTTACTCTCTGGAGCAGAGCTGCATGAGAGGAAGTAAACTACATGATGAACCGCCTGAATATCCTGACAGCCTATACTCAGCGTGGTATTGTCAGTCAGAAGCAAAAGCCTGACAGTGGCCATGCTGACCTATTTTCACAGAATCTAGCTATCAGAGACCCAGCACCAAAGCAATGCTATCCCTGCACATAGAGATGATAATGGTAAGCTGCAGTCTGGGATTTGGTCCCTTCTCCTCACTGGCATGCTTCAATGTGACTAGGAAGAATCTCCGAGTTAACCAGTACAAACAGTGGCATCCGCTCCGGACTTCAAAGCGAGTGGTCCTGGGTTCGAATCCGGCTGGCTCCTTTCCATCCATGCTGGGTTGATTGTCGCGCTAACACAAAAAAACAGACAAATGCTAAGAAAATGACAGTGGTTGCTGCCCGAGGTGCCAGAAGGCGTGAGAAGAACAACTTCAACCAGTACAAAGGGATAAGCTATTCCTTGCCTGCTTACTCGTACATTCACCTGGGCTTTCATTCTCATTCCTTGTTTTCTGGCGTGCCATTCTACGTTAATAAATGGCCAAATTCTCCTAAATGTTTTCAGTAATTGTTTACAGCCTGTTAGCAAATAAATTGGACATTAAACAAATGTTGCTCATATGATGCTATGTGTGTCTGCTGCAAAAAAAATTCAATGCATCTGTGCATACATGTACATGTGTACATGACATTAAACTTGATGTTGACTAACAATATTGTCATTGGTAGCACATGTTAATCAATAAACAGCAAGTCCCCAAATGCAGATGCTGGTCTTATGTTCTCAATCTATTTCACAGAAAAAAGATTGCTAGTGAGTTCTACACCAATTTAAACTGATTTTGACAATGCACTGCATAATAAGTGAGTACAGGTCAGTTAATCTTCCAGTCTGTTGATTTTTGAAGTTTATACCTTGGACTGCTTATTGTTGCAAAGTATAAATACCACGTGACTCTACTCTCCAATGGGATCATAGTTTGTCTCTGCATCTAGATACACTCTCCTACTAATCTTTTTTTTTAATCTGTACCTCTTTACACTTACTTTGATGAGTCCATTCCTTACAGATCAAACAATAACAAAAATTATCAATATAGAAATTCTGCATAAGTAAAGGACACCCATTTTAAATAAAGCTCATGTATTGATTGCTTTTGAAGTCTTCCAGATCTTCTTACAAGTTTTGATATCATATTAACCATTCAACTGGCTTGGATTTACACTATAAGATATTCCTTCTTCTTTGTCGGGCTTCCTCGGATTTCATAGTTCATTTCTAGAAATGATTAAGTGGTTCAACTCTCAGATCATTTGCTCCATATTAACATTTTGGTCATTATTTGTTTTGGCAAACCACTGCTAGACCTGTTACCTACCACTTGTATATGTTTGTCCTGGTGACGAGGCTGGGAAAATTAATGCAGTTGTTCATGAAACAGTATTTCTCTGATAAGTGTCATAGCAACATCTCTGACTCAATCACTTCTGTTCTTGAAACAAAATTTGGCAATATTTTAAAATTTTGTTCAATGAAACTACATTTGGTGGAACAAAGTTCAAGCATATTATCAATCTGCATCTCATCGACAGTTTTGCAATAGGTACCTCATGGTACTCTCAAGAGTTGTCCTGATCTTAACGGAGCACTGACCAAGCAATGTTTTACGCTGATATAAATATCCTTACTTGAATCCTTCTCTAGCTATTTTGATTATTCTGTCTTGTGCTCCATCTTAATGATATGAAGAAACAAGATGTTTGAAAGCATTCAATTTCATAAAATTTTAAGGGTTTTTCGAAGCTGTGAGATCATAAGAAAAAGACTCCACCAGTAAGCAATGATGTTCAATTATTACGTCAGTACTCATACACAAACTCAATTTTTTCTTTATTTGACTTTATTTTGACTCACTAGCAGATCAGCACCAGGGAATAGTCATCTTTTATACACAAAAGTCTGCATACCATTCCTTGTATACCGAAGTGTGAAAAGATTTGGTAGGGCATGACCATGACTATAAAAGAGCTCTTTTTTACCAGAATTTTGGTAATATCTGCATTTGGCTATCAATGATTTGAGGTCATTGTCCAAATGACGCCAGTAAGCAATATTACTTGCAGCCGCATCATGCTTACATGTGTTCAGTGTGAAGTTTGACCAAGCTGCCTCCCTAGTGTATTGGATATTACCACTCAATACCTCAACCTGATGCACCTCTGCTCACATGACAATCCATTGCAGTGATTACATTCTGTACCTCCTGTCAACACAGACCTTTCTCCAACATTGGGACTTTCTGGGCTTGGCTGTGATTTCAGACAGTTACTGGAAAATCCTCAAGATTTCCAACATTAACATTCTCAGATGGTAGACATGACTGAGTATTTACAATGACAACTCACTTGAGATTCTTGTCCTCAGTGTTATTGAAGGATTTCCTCATCTTCATAGTCTTGACTTCATCACACTAAGTTTCATTGCTTTGGGGCTTAATATTCCTAATTGTGGCTTGTGATCTGTTGTCGGCATAAAGGATTTCTGTAGTAAACAGAGACAGAATTTTTTGATTCCAAACTCAATTAAAAGTGCTTCTTTCTCAAGTTGTGTATGAATTATCTTATACCTTATGAGGGAATAAGAACAAAATGGGTACCTTCTGCCGATCCAAAGAGATATTCGTACACCTACCTCATAATAAGCATCACATGCCAATTTCAACACACACAGAATATCATAGTGAAAAAAGAACTTCACTTGCTAACACTTGCTTGAACTTTCCTTGCTCCTGGCTCCACCTTCGTTTTGCATCTGTGTTGGTGTGAGCACTGTCATAAGATCAGGAACGATCAGAGCTCCTGTTGTGTGATTTGATGGCATCCCAGGGCGGGTACTCAAGATGTGCATGGTGCAACAGGTAGGTGTGTTTACAGACATTTTTAATCTCTCCCTCTCCCAGTGTAGTGCTCTCTTGCTTCAAAACATCCACCGTTGTTCTGGTACCTAAAAAGGCCAAGGTAACATGTCTGAATGACTGGCGTCCTGTCGCACTCGCCTCAATAACAAGGAAACGTTTTGAAAGGCTGGTCAAGGACTACATCTGCGGCTTGCTACCACCCACACTGGACCCCTTACAATTCGCCTACCAACACAACCGATTGACAGATGACACAATAGCCACTGCTCTACACACCGCCCTTATACATCTGGAGAAGAAGGATTCTTATATGAGAATGCTGTTCTTGGACTACAGGTCAGCACTCAACACCATAATTCCCTTCAGACTTGACAAGAATCTCAGAGACCTCGGCCTTCACACTACCTTGTGCAGCTGGATCCTGGACTTCCTGTCAGATCATCGGCAGGTGGTAAGAGTGGGCCCCCTCATCTCTGCCCCTTTGACCCTCAACACAGGAGCCCCCCAGAGCTGTGTCCTAAGCCCCTTCCTTTACTCTCTGTATACACATGACTGTGACACCACCCACAGCTCCAATCTGCTAGTTAAATTTACTACATTGATTGGCCTTATCTCAAATAATAATGAGGCAGCTTACAGAGAAGTCATCACCCTGACACAGTGGTGTCAAGAAAACAATCTCTCCCTCAATGTCATGAAAACAAAAGAGCTGGTTCTGGACTATAGAAGGAATGGAGACAGGCTAACCCCTACTGACATAAATGGATCTGGGGTTGAAAGGGTGAACAGCTTTAAGTTCTTTGGCATTAACATCACTGAGGATCTCACGTGGTCTGTAGATACCGGCTGTGTGGTGAAAAAAGCACAACAGTGTCTCTTTCACCTCAGACGGTTGAGGAAGTTTAGCATGACACCCTAAATCCGAAGGACTTTCTACAGGGGCACAATTGAGAACATTCTGACTGGCTGCATCACTGCCTGGCATGGGAACTGTACCTCCCTTAATCGCAGGACTCTGCAGAGAGTGGTGCAGGCAGCCCAACACAACTGTAGATGTGCACTTCCCATGATTCGGGACATTTACAGAGACAGGTGCATAAAAAGGGCCTGAAGGATCATTGGGGGCTCGAGTCACCCCAATCACAAACTGTTCCAGCTGCTACCATCCGGGAAACGGTACCGCAGCATAAAAGCCAGGACCAACAGGCTCCGGGACAGCTTCTTCCACCAGGCCATCAGACTGATTAATTCACGCTGATAGAATTGTATTTCCATGTTTTATTGACTGTCCTTTTGTGCATACTATTTATTACATATTACTATAAATTGCACATTTAGATGGAGACATAATGTAAAGGTTTTTACTCCTCAAGTATGTAAAGGATGTAAGTAATAAAGTCAATTCAATTCAAAGACATGTTTCCTTTGCTTTGACTTCACATGGTACTCATGAAGTCTCCTGACAATCAACAGATCAATTATAACACAAACAATGATCCACTCATCGAAGTATTTTAACCAAGGTGACTAGAAAACCTTTGATAAAGACGTGATTCCTTTGGAAAACCTAATATATGAGAAGAATCCTTATATCAAGGTTAAAGGATAGTGTGTGTTGCTGGTTAGCATTGTTGACATTTAATTCTATGTAGCTACAAAAGAGGTCCACATCAATGATTACTTATGACTGTGATAAAACGATGTACTTTTCCAAAGTGGGTGGCAGATATTGTTCATCATCTTCAGCCTTGTATTTGCCACACTGATCTAACTGTCTTAGACATGTACACGTTTTGCCCTGTGTGGGCTGTCAGACATAAGTGTGTGTCCTGCTATATTGGTGAGTCTCGAAAAGTGGAATGAACCACAGAAGTTAGAATTGAGTCCTGACTGGTCAGCTGATATGGAAATTGGACAAATATGACAGTTTCAATGGCCGTTACATTTGACATTGTGTTCCCTGACAACTGCATGAATGAACTGATTGATTCTTTGGATCACTACAGTAATGTCCTTGAAGCTTAAGTCCCAGCATTGACTAACGTAATTATCTGGTCTAATGGCTTTTGAGAGTTTATTAAGATGACTGCTTGATCGCCAGTGAGTAGAACACATCTCTCCTTGTTTCTATAGGTAGTGTGGTCATTGCTGGGTACATGCTACTGTCACGTTAATCGTGAAGTTGGTGTTTTGACTGCAATGTATTCAGCACTGTGTTTCAGACACATTGTTATATCAGCTATCAAACTAATGCATCAATCTCTAGTCAATGCATTTAGCAACAGCCATGTCCCAAGCATATACCAGCCTGCCACACACTGAGCTTTGAGTTTAAAACAAAGTAAAGTGTATTTGCTTCATTCTTACAGAAGGACAGAACTTCATACCGCATCATAAGTCAGGAAAACAATGCGGAGTTTGGGTCCGGAATGACAATGGCGGATATTTTGCTTCACCAAATTACCCAAATGCCTACCCTCCCAACAGAGAATGCATCTACATTCTGGAAGGTAATGCAATTTCCACTTGCTCGAAGCCTGGTGTCAGTGCCCTACAAAGATGTTTTCACAGTATATAAGGGATTAACTACAGTATTTAGTTGACGAGTGACTCCGTATAATTTGTTACAACTGCTAAACTGTAATTGGTTTTTTCCACTCTTGTTCAAAATGTTCCAGAAAATGACAAGATTACTTCGTTCACTGATAATCTTGATATCTGAGGCAATCCTAGCCTCGTTAGAACTACATACATTTATTAGCATTTTGTTGTATCTGCAGCGGCCCCTCGTCAAAGAATTGAACTCACGTTCGATGAGCCCTATAGCATTGAACCTTCCTGGGACTGTCGATTTGACAACTTGGAAGTCAGGGATGGACCATTTGGATTCTCTCATCTCATAAACCATTACTGTGGTCAGCAAGCTCCATCACTCATTAAATCATCTGGAAGATTCTTATGGGTAAAATTTACCTCAGATGAAGAATTAGAAGGCTTTGGATTTCGAGCCAAATACACTTTTGTACCAGGTAACTAATTTACCACAATGTGCACTGTGGTCTAAGTAAATATGTATAATATCATTGAATGACACATTTGGTTAAACGTATATCATTATGCACATCTGAGAAAGACCTTAAGTAACCAGATACACCTTTTGGAGCTCTCTGTGCTTTCCACATGTAACTTCTACAAAATTGTATATATATAAACATATAATAAACTTCACATATGGCTTATGCCTGACACAAGTGATGAGGATGCGATAGAGAGAAAATTAGGAATCTTTGGAAATATTCTTGAATACGTCAAGTTTCTGTATCATCGTAGAAGTTGGGCAAATCTAAAATCTTCAGTAGGGGTGGTGAACCTTTCTGAGAGTATGTGCCCAAATTGGTATTAATTTTCTAAAAAAGTTCTCTTGTGCACCATGGTAACAGGCTGGGTACACCTTATCTGAAATTCCAAAATCTGAAAAGATCTGAAATCCAATTTTTTTTTTGAGTGCCGACAAATGGAAAATGCCACATGGCGCTGGTTGGGTTCCCAGGCGATGCACTAGTCTCTGGGCATCACAGACAGTTCTGGGAAGCCACCTCACATACGTAATGAACAGAAGTTAATGATTTTTTTTAAAAAAACACTGCATAAAGTGAGAAATTAAGATCTCAGTCGTGTTTCGAAAGAATGGATTTGTCAGCATTGGAGTGAACACATGCTGCTTAATGGTATGCTGTTTATGAAACAAGCAAAGAACTATCACGACAAACTGAAAATTGAAGGCAATTGTGAATGTTTGGCATACAGCTTGTAGAAATTTCAGAAAAGGCACGGCATTGAATTTTTAAAGATATTAAGGATTTTGAAGATAATCAAAAGATAAAGTGTCTGCTGATCACTAAGTATTAATAAATTTATGAAGATCGTCACTGATGAAAATCTAACACCAGAGCAAGTCTACAATGCCAATTGTTTTATACCTTACATAAACACCCAAAAAAAGGCAAAATACAACTACAGTGTACTGTAACCTTTTAATCAAATCATGGCATCATAGGTGGAGACTGAAAGCCTGCTGTTCTTTGTTGTTGATCAGCAGCTGATTCAGGTATTCTCTCCCGATGCTGCAGAGCTGCCCCTGCACACATTTATTTTCATTTTATTAATGGTATGTAACAACTTGACTGTTAAGTACACACGTGTGTTGAACAAGTGTAAGATAAAGCTTGCTTACTGCTAGCACGTAAATTCAGAGTTGGAAATGATGGCGATCCCAGGCTATCCCGTTATGTATTCTAAAATCCAAAAATGCGAAACACTTCTGGCCCCAAGCATTTAGGATAAGAGGTACTCAACCTGTAACGATAATTATGGACTTTTTATAAGGAAAAAGGATGAGTCCTGTTGCATGTTTGCATGTATTTATTGTTTTACTATTAATAAAAGTATAATAGAGACAGATTGAAATAAATGAAGTATTTTAGAAAACATTAAAAAAGTATTAATATATAATCTATAACATCAGTAATGTGAATGTGAAACTATCAGCTTTGGTGCACATTCATGAAAGATCAGGGAAAGAAACATGAACACTCATTACTCTCAATGAGACTTTTGTTGGTGAACCAATGATGACAAATGTTTTATATCTGGTGTATATTTGGTTGTTTTGAGAGTTGCACACTAGTTTCATCAGTAAGTCTACTCCTATAATTTAATTTGACCTAGTTTATCATTGAAACTAATGACTCACGGAAATATGTTGATGAAAATACTGGTAACATTGCCATTGCAAAAGAAATGGAAGTGCTAAACTACCTGCAGTATTTACCATGATTATCACTGAATAACTAGCGTTCACTCACAAATGACAAAAGGAAAGCATACAAGCAGAGTGAAGTCAATGCCAACTAGCCCAACTGTTTACAATCCAAATACTGATGTGTACACCAGGTCTGTGAGGATTTCATAACATATCATGTCACATGTTCTTGCAACAGTCTAGCTTGTGCCAAACCAGCTCGAGATATCTCCTGTGAAAACATCTCACTGCTGTCAAAAAAAAAACATTCTCTTCTTCATTTGGGAGTAAAGATAATCATTATGTATTATTTTTTATGGGTGGAGCTTATAGAATTGAGGGGCTGCACGCCAACATATTTCTTGTGCGTGCCATAGGTTTGCCACCACTGAAGACCAGAAATGACAAGACTTGGCCTCATACTCAAGCACAGGAGAAATAAGGGGCAGGGCATACTGATTGTTAAGTGTAAGCTTTGTAACTATTAAGACAGGAACAAATCGAGGCTGGAGCTCACACACCCAACTCAGGAATTCTGGTGTTTATCAGACTTAAGTAGAAGAGATGGAGATAAGTGATACTGGTGAAAGTGACAAAGAGGGTGAAGCATTCCTGTATGAGAACAGGAGAGAGTATTTATTCTGACTGAAGAATGAGAAATCCACAACAGCGGATTTCTGATGGCAAACAACACAAACGTTTTTTAGCTCAATGACGTGATTGTAGACTATAGAATTCTAGTAAACTGGCACCATGGGTGGCTGCAGAAATTCATAACCAGTAGCTAAAGGGCAGGTGAGACCATTGATCATACTACCGTTGTGCTGAAGAATTTGCCTTTTCACTGTCATTTTCACCTGCATTGACTACTGCAAGGCAAATTTGTGTCCCCTTTTACAGCAAACAAGTCTAGCTAAGTAATTAAATGCACAAGAATGATAGTTTAAGCACGCATATAAAATCACCACGTTGACAGACGTTATTTCCAAACACGCTAAAGGATTTCAGCCATGGTGAAGTGTTAATGATGTGAGTGATTTTGGTGCAAATGAGAGGTCTCATAGTTACTAATATGCTGGAGATCGTCCATGATGAGTATGCCACTTCACAGCAGTAAGGGAGTCCAAACTTCAAGAAGAAATGGTACTTAGCACGTGTAAGACCAGACCCAAGCCTGCAAGCCAGAGTAATGACTGTCCCCAAGTAGGTTCTTAATTTGAAGGGGGGTGGGGGAGAAGCCACAAAAGAGAGACCTAGAGTTATAAGACTCATTGAGAGATATAGCTTGAGTACAGGCCCTTCAGCCCAATGAGTGCATGTCAGCCAGGGTGCTCACCCAGCTAGTCCCAATTTCCTGTGTTTGGCCCATGTCAGTCTAAGCCCCAACCCTCCACCTACCTGCTCAAGTGCTTCTTAAGTAATACTATTGTACCTGCCTCAACCACTGCTTCTGGCAGCTCGTTCCAGATACTCGCTAACCTCTGCATGGAAAGGTTGACCCTTAGGTCCCTTTTAAATCTTTCCCCCCTTCAACCTAAATTGATGCCATTTGGTTTTGGACTCTCCTCGCCTGCAGAAGACATTGTTGCTATCTCTTTTACCCACACCTCTCATAATTTTAAACATTTCTCTATGGTCACCCCCTCATTCTCCTATGTTCCAAGGAATAAAGATCTAGCCTCTCTTAATATCATCCTTGCAGATCTTTTCTGCATTCTTCAGTCTAACCACTTCCTTCCTATAAAAGGGTGACTAATACTGAACTCAGGATTCCAAGTGCAGCTTCACCTTCGGCTTCTATAACTGCAACATAATGTCCCAGCTCCTATACTCAGTGTCCTGACAGGCACTCTGACTTGTCCATAATTAAGCTGATTAAAGAGATATAAAACCTAAATAGCATAGGTACCATATTAGTGAGAAATGCGGTAATTTTAATATTAAAGTAAAGTTAATGATCAGCCTATCTGTATGAACATTGATCCAGCTAGTGACACTTCAGTTACTGGTAGTCAGACGTACATCAACGATGTCAGCAAAATTCTATTCATCAAAAGCAGGCTAAATCTGGAGACGTTTTCTGGCAAAAGATTAAAACACTGTCAAATGTGATGTGCAGCTCCTCATAATTGTCAAAGGGTGAAGGTACCAATTATATTCTCGTCATCGTCTTATAAATCTTCTTCACCTCTATGTCTACCTTCCAGCCATCCCAGCCCCCAGATGGAGTGTATGCACCAGCAATAAAACAAAACTAGAATCATGCAGATGATGGAAATATGAAATAAAAACAGAAAATGCTGAAATTCTCAGCAGCCTAGGCAGCATGGTGAGAAGAGAAACAGATGTTTCCAAAATGTTCAAAATTAAAGATGCTTTCAGATCCAGAAACAGGAAAGAGCAAAGACAAGAGGGGGGAAAAGGATGCTCCATGATCTAGTGAAATGCAGGAGATTTTAAGTGACAAAAGGGGTGATAGTACAAGATGAATTAGTGTAGTAAAGAGATTAGTGGATAATAAAGAGTTATTCTTTTCTGGATGTATCAACCACCAACAATGATGTCAAGTAACTCGTTCTAGCAAAAGAGAAGGAGCTCTTAGTTGTTCCTTCCACGATGCAATCTAACTTGAAGGGGAGCCTGTGTTTTTGCAATATTGCAACAGGGATTTGTGGAGAAGGGAGATATCTTAGAGGAATCTTTCTCAAGATGAAGTGATGTAACTGAATCATGAGTGCAGAGCACCAATAACAATCAAGTGTATTGCTGAGACCTGGATGGTCACAAGTCTTTTTTATGTGGTTCAAGCCCATCCATTCAAGCAAGAAGTAAATATTGTTTTGCAATGCTGACTTGATGGAGGAGAATCTTTTGAGAGATAATGAGCAAGTTACTTGTTAAGTTTACCCCTTATGAAATCTGCTGTTATAGATTAAGCATTGGGCTGTTTAATCAAAAATAACCCCAAAATGTTACTGGAAGAATATATATTAATATTCTATATCATGGCACCCTAATCCAAATGTTGACCAATTATCCCTGTATCCAATTCTGTTCCCAAGAAACCAGAATATCAATGTCCCAGGAATGTGGTGATTGGTCTTTTAGTACCATGACCACTTCCCTTCTTTAGATATTGCCTTCTGCTGAGTTTCTGTAGCACTTTGTGTGTGTTGCTCTAGATTTCCAGCAACTGCAGAATCTCTTATGTTTATGATTTCTTGCTCCACTGCGAAGTCTCTTTAAGGTATGCATCAAGAAGATTGAATCTTCTATTTGATAGGAATTCAGCAAGACCCTCTCACTCTGCTGCCCCTCTGTAATCTCTGCTGCTATCACCTGCCACTTTGTACCCCTTCCCTTCCCTCCACCTTCCTATTTTGACTTCCTATTTTTCATTTCTAGTCCAGATGTGAGTCTCGGCACAAAACATGAAATGTTTATTCCCTTCCATAGGTCACTTGCTGAGTTCCTTCAACATTTTGTGTGTGTTGCTCTATCATATTGCTTAGTGTCATGTTTCTTCAAACAAAATAAAGCAAAATATTTTAAATCTGAATGTTAGTTGTAAGGTGACAAAACAATCAAATGGTCCTATTTTTGCAGATCCTGACTTTATCTATCTTGGTGGAATCCTGAATCCTATTCCAGGTATGATAACCTTTACATGTTCAAATTGACTCTTTAACATGAGCCTAATTGAATAAAATCTCAATGTTTTATTTTTTTCCTAACCACTCTTACCAATATGTCTCTCCAGATTGCCAGTTTCAGTTATCAGGGTCCGATGGGATCATATACTCCAGTCAAGTGGAAAAGGAGGGGAAAATAAAACCAGGAGAAGCCATTGACTGCATCTGGACAATTAGAGCCCCTGCAAAATCTAAAGTATGTTACACTTCCACTTTACACAGGGCAATGTTCAATGAGAGACTTGTATGCTAGAGCATTTGGTATAAGATGTTTAGACCAAAAATATCATAGCAATTCTTGCCCAGGCTAGTTCAAAATGAAGAGGATACTGTTTATGAGTATATTTGTTAGTCTTGTTATAAGTATGGAGAGGCATAGATTATACTGAAATCATTGCTGAGTTATCCACATTGTTTCGAGTTCTGCAATAAATTCAAATCTCCAAGGATTGAAAGTCAATAGCAAGGAAGCTTAATTTACTCTGATTGATCTTCCTTGGAAATGATTTTAAACTGTGCTCAC
This sequence comes from Hemitrygon akajei, assembly GCF_048418815.1. Taxonomy (NCBI): domain Eukaryota; kingdom Metazoa; phylum Chordata; class Chondrichthyes; order Myliobatiformes; family Dasyatidae; genus Hemitrygon; species Hemitrygon akajei. The sequence goes on from NC_133140.1 coordinate 49,229,865, forward strand.
AAATGGCACATTAAGAAAATCCAAAGAAGCTTCCTCTGTTAATACCAGAAAAAATATCAAAGATAGAAAAATATTTGTAGATCTCTCTCACTTGCACACTTCTTAAAATAATAAATGCTAACAGGAAAATTACATTCTGGAAGTAACGTTTCCTTCAGTTTACGCTATTAATTGGTGGATAATTTAGTTTTATGGGTTGTTCTACAATTTTATATTGTGACTATGGGATTGTAGCAATCCACGCACTATGCCACTGTTCTTCTTAAGAATCAATTGAAATTAATCTCAATCTATTATTAAAAGTTTTTCTTCAGTTAAAATGCAATATTGGAAGTAGTGTATTAGTGCACTTTCTCTAGTACTTTCCAGACTGATTTGCTTTAGTGAAAATATGTGAGAAAGTTAGTTAATTTCACAGCTCAAAATATAGCTATGCAGTTTACTTTGATTATCATGAAATTTCATCAAATGTGATGTAATAGGCTAATATTTAATATTAAAATATCTATAGCCTCAGCGTAATGAATACCAATAACATCCCAACATATTACAGCCTGAAACCTATTACAGAAAAATGATATTACATAAATAGCATAAAGAACAATGCTGCCAGAGAGAAAAATTTCTACCTGGCTAATATACATTTGAAACCATACATTGATATAATTTTGAAAAGATTGCTTACTCTACTAAAAGTCATTTGTTTTCATTACTGATTAATAGGAATTTTCCCTGAGGCAGGGAAATTGGAATTTGCAAGTCAACTGTCATTTGACCTCCAACCACTATTTAAAATTTATATTCAATCATTCTACTTTCTTATTTGGCAGGTAGCCATTTGATATTTTCTTCAAGTATGCTTGTCATGTCCTACAGAATAATACAATCAGTACCAAAGTTTCTAGTTTGAACAACTAATTATACCTTGGGCAATATAGTAACTTACATGAATTACTTTAATTGTCATTGACGTTGAAAGCTCTGCTGTTTCTAAGTATGATAAACAATTTACTCCATCATGCATGATAGATACAATTCATTACTCGGTGGCACTGGGATCCCATGAGACTAAGCTAGTTCATTTAGACTTAGTATTGAACGATTAAGTTTATCCACAAGTCAACATTGATTACTGGAATTTGTCTTATGCAGATTAGCATTAGATAAGACTCAGAGGCTAACACTAAGAAACATTTTCAATTAATGCTGGAAGAGATAATTAAAATACGACTAAACTATTCTTTGTAATCAACAGACATGTTACAGAATATAAATGCATTTTCTAAAAGTTTCATTAAGGTTTCTTCATGTTTTGCTTCACTGGAAAATATATCTACATATAAGATAATCAAGTGCATATAATAGTGTGTATTATATGTAATGTGAGACTGTTCCATAGTCTTACATAAAAAGGCCATTTAATACTATATATATTTAACATTAGTGTTCAAACTTCTTTTATACAAAATATCAAAAATAAATATTATTGTGTACTGATAGTTATATTACCAAACCTTTAAATGAATGGGTATGTATCTTCCTTTAACTCAAATGCCTTTAATTCTGTGTCACAAGGGAACTGAAAAGAACGCAACCACAGTGGCATCAATCACAGATTTGTATGCAAATGGTCTCCCTTTAATGTCAATATACAATATAGACTGTACACCTAATATTAAAAGAACAGGAAGGATGTAGATACAATTGAAAGAGTGCAGAAGAGATTTACAAGGATGTTGCCTGGATTGGAGAGTGTGCCTTATAATAATAGGTTGCAAACTCGGCCTTTTCTCCTTGGAGCAACGGAGGATGAGAGGTGACCTGATAGAGGTGTATAAGATGATGGGAGGCATTGATTGTGTGGATAGCCAGAGGCTTTTTCCAGGGCTGAAATGGCTAACACGAGGGGGCATAGTTTTAAGGTGCTTGGAAGTAGGTACAGGGGGATGTCAGAGGTGAGTTTTCACACCCTGTGGTGGGTGCGTGGAATGCACTGCCAGCGAAGGAGGTAGAGGTGGATACAATCGGCTCTTTTAAGAGGCTATTAGATAGGTATACATGGAGCTTAGAAAAATAGAGGGCTTTGTGGTAGGGAAATTCTAGGTAGTTTCTAGAATAGGTTACATGGTCAGCACAACGTTGTTGGCCGAAGGACCTGTAATGTGCTGTAGATTTCTATGTAACTCAACTACCTTAATATTGCAAAGCTACACAGGATAATCTATGTTGATAAATTATATTTTGTCAGTTTTAGTTTCCTATACCAATGTTGGATTGTGGTAATAATTTCTGTGGCACACAACAAACAGTGCAGAGACACTGGTCTAGAAATTAGATTGGCACTAAAAGGAATGTCTTAAGTAATGTTGTGGAGAGATGGGAACAGGAATTGCCCTAGTTTTATAGGAGATACCCCTGCTGCAAAATTTTGCTGTGGATGAGGCTTAAAGTATTTTGTGATTTAGAATACCATCTGATGCAGAACGTGCTCTGCACACTTCCTTTTGTTACTCAGTGAAGGATATTAGATGGGCTCCAGGTTGAGTGTATAAGAGGTTTGTACCAGAGTTGGATGTCAGAACAGGATGGAGAGATGATTTGAGGTTGAGGTTGAGCTCCAGGTGACCAGGAAGTTGGTCAGTTAGGCAATTATTGATGGAGGTCAGGCAAAAGCGGTTGATCAAACAGAGAAATCCGACTGTGATGTAATTTAGTTAAAGAGATGAGCTGCAATCTTTAAGACATCAGCAGAAAGCTGGGGGTGAGGGGGAGATGCCATCACCTGGAAGGTATCTTGCACTCTTTAACAGTGGACTAGGCAAGATTGGAACCTTCTAACCAATTCAAGACAGGTCTCAATTACCCATTTCAGTCTGCCTTGGTGTGAAGTGGTGCCAAAGTGTCATTACACTCAAATTGTACTACTAGTGGCATAGTAGGTCGGTTAGCAGAACTGCTAAGCAATAGCACCAGAGACCCAAGTTCAATTCAGTGCTGCCTAAATGGAGTCTACGTGATCTACCTGTGACTGCATGGATATACTTCAGCTGCTTTCTCTTTCCTCCGTACCGGAAAGATGTGTGGGTTGGTGTGTTAATTTGCCACTGTAAAATGTGTAGGTGAATGCTCTGTGTGTGAGTCTGAGGAGGGAGATGAAGAGAGTGTGAGGAGATTAAAACCTAAGCTTAACACATAGGATCAGTGGAAATGAGTGGTTTCCAATATGTGTGCACTCAGAGGGCAGAGGAGCTGATTCCCTTACGACTCCACGACCAACGTTGTCACCAAGTTTTCTGTAAATCTCTCTGCATATAGACATCAAGCATACAGATGCTCTTCACCCTTTCTCAAAGTGTACAGCCAATGCATGAGGTAGCTGCCTGCATTTAGTGATAGGCGTTCTCAAACATTCCAAGCATGTAATAAACAAAAACTTTATATTTCAATCTTAGAAAAAGTCCACCACTTGACAATGAAATAGTTTTCAGGCTCAGTGTTCAGTATATACTTAGTCTTCGTATCTGTCCATTTCTGTGTACGTCAGTGAATAAGTTGGTTTAATGTGGGAGACTGATGGCTTACTGGCACAGGAGGGATTATTCCCCAGACACAGACTAAAAGAAGCATCGTGTTTGATCTGAGAGATACCAGTTTGATCATGAATCTCCAAGTCTAATATGCCCATGTTGATACATGTGAAATCTAAAATTTAAAATGTCTAAAAATTCACTCAAAATCAAAAATACTGTGGATTCTGCTTAATAGGGACACATTGGGGCGAGTAGATTTTGGCCCAATCAAGCGGCTGCCCCAATTAGCTGAAGCTTCATGGAAATAGTTAAACAGGTATAAAAGAAGACAAACTACCGTTTAACAAATTATGTATTTAAATGAAATAGAGAATAAATTGGAACATTACCAGAACTATGACAGTACTATAAAACAGTATATTAGTTCCGAATAATTATCGACAGAGGATTCGTTCCACCTATGCTGAGAGTTCTTTTGATTGGCTGTAAATGGAGAAAATCAGTGCAGAACCTTGTGCAGGTAGTGGACTGCCTTCAAACAGTGCTTTCGACAACTGCATTCTCCAAATCTTTATTTTAATTGTAACATTCAAAATGATTGTCGATACCTTCATGTTCCCCATAGTTCCTAACTGGTTGAAGTAGTGAAATTGTTTCATTTTAACTCCCTGGCATCTCCAAGCCTGAATGTTTGAAACCGCAGTGAGCAAAACAGTTCTGAATTGTCTTACTGTTTATTGCTCACCAGCTATCGGTGACAAAAATCACGGATATTTCAAGACCAACACAAAAACTGTTCACTGTAAGCACAGTGTATTGTGTAAAGGCCACACAAGTGCACATGACTGACGCAAGTTGGAAAATGTTCAGCAAGGGTCTCCTCCCCAATTAAGCAGCATAGTGTCCCAAATAAACATTTTCTCAATTAGTTTTTGTTCTTTAAGAGCTGACCTAAATAAGCAGCTGTTCTGGTTAACCAATGGCCCAATTAACTGGAATCCACTGTATTTATTAATGGTTAACCATTGGAGAAGTGATATCATCACCCTCCTCGATACATGGTTGCGAGGGGCCTGCTGTTTGCTGACTCTTTCTTTAGCTGTGAAGATATACAACAATATACCTTGAAAGAACAACAAAGAGAAAAATCTGTTACTGAAATTCAACGTCTTTCTGTTGGCAGATTTATTTACGTTTTATCGACTATCAAATGCACCACTCCAACGAATGCAAGAGAAATTTTGTCGCTGTGTACGATGGGAGCAGTGCCATTGAAAACTTAAAGGCCAAGTTCTGTAGCACTGTAGCCAATGACGTAATGCTGCAAACTGGGGTGGGCGTAGTTCGCATGTGGGCCGACGAGGGCAGTAGGCGCAGCAGATTCCGAATGCTCTTTACTTCATTTGTGGATCGTAAGTGAATGCAGCCTGCTGATGTTAGTACGATTTAGTTTCTTGCGAGATTCTCACACAACAGATTGTCTCAGGTGGTAATGTTTTGTACAAAATATCAACCGCATTCTACTATGGCAGCAGAATTTTAATATCAATATCAAAAATGCAAAATTGGAAATTATGCAGTGCGATACTTGCATGATTGGGTGTAACGTGATTCCCCAGCCATCTCAAACCAGAAGCAGTCAAGTGAATGCAAAAATACCTATTAAACCACATTTATAAATATTTTCAGTGATATTTATAGAGTTATATCATCTCTTCCAGATTTAGATTAGGTATATAAAAATGCATACTCCAATAGGGTTTTTTCATTACCAATAAAGAGCACATTTGAGCCCATAAACCCTTTCATGTTATGTTCATGTCTCGGTGTATTTTACAACATACCTGTAGACACTAATGTTATAAATTATTCATGCATGAAGATAAACTTGTACTTTTAACTCTGTCAACTTAACACCTGCAGAGTAATCAACAATTCCAGATAGTCTTGATACACTTTCCGTCCCAGCATTCTAAAAAAGTAATTTATTCACATAAATTCCTGTAAAGATCACCATGAAAAATTGGATCTCAAGGTACAAAATATTCCGTATCATAACACACTTTAATGGTACATCACTCCATTATAGTTCTGCTATTTTCTGATTCATTTCCCCTATTTAAGAATGCTGTTAACTGAAGTGATGTGAGGGAGATTCGGTTAATGAATCTCCCTCTCAGTGAATAATGAAGCCACGACCAGTTTACCTAAATGGGACATAAAAGACACGACCTTTTCAAAGTGTCCATTTACTGTGTTTACTTGTTCATGGTTAAATGGCCATACATAATACTATGCCACATCGCTTGTATAAGATTCTAAAAGGCAGTCGCTGTGCTATAATTTATAGTGACACTAACCTTTGTTTCACAGCTCCCTGCCAAGACAACACATTTTTTTGCCACAGCAACATGTGCATCAATAATTCGTTGGTTTGTAATGGAGTCCAGAACTGTGTGTACCCATGGGATGAAAATCATTGCAAAGGTAACATTGTTTCTCTTGCATTGTAAGAGCATTTGTAAAGAAAAATAGTCTTCCTTTCATCAGACTTGACAAAGGCCATTTCTTGCTGACAGTTGTATTTATGGATTAAATCAGTTTATTTATCTCATTCAAAGATTCCATTAAGCACTGGTTTGCCAGGCCTAACAGATCTTAACCAGTTTTGACACTTCCACAGCCATTATATAGAAGTCTGATTTAATAGCTCATTTCATTCCCTAATAAAATCTGAAAAGTTCAGTTCAGTTACAAAATGGTGGTCTGTCACCAAGTAAAAATGGGCAGGACATTTGGCTTACTTAGAATGTGATATAAAATTTGTTAAATAATATTCTACTCTTGCAAATTGAAACCTATGTCGCTCCTCTTCTGAGATAGCCAATAGTGGTGTAACTGCTGATGTTAAGAGTTAACCGTGAAGATATTTAGCTTTTCCTTGTTCTTTGTCACTGTTGGTCAATTAATAACATTGGTGTATCTATACAGTCAGCATTTTGTTCCTTCTTGTTGTCACAAATATGAAGTTACAAAGGTATCACCAACACGGAGTTTGTGGGGTCAGAGGAGGTATATATGGGCTGGAGGAGGGGTGGGAGGAGTGCTTTCGAGGGAGTTAAATCAAAATGTAAACCCAATGTTATTATCTTCCGGCATTTTCATTACGTGGAAGCACAGATTGCTGAAAACAATCCTGGAATGTTAAACGTGTTGTCAGTTCCCAAGATATCGGTTAGCCTAATTGTGGATCAGAGTACTCGGTGGGTGATATTATTCTGATGCAGTACATCGAATAAACACGTAAGATGAACAAATAGCAATATAGACATACTGCCATTGAGCAAACAGTATATTTACCATTATGATAGAATATAGACAGAAAGTAACTAAATACTAAGAGATGGCCCTTGCCAAACTACCGAGATTGAATCAAACTGATATCAGAGCAGCTGTGCAGTGCGGAAAAATTAACCACTTTGCGGGCTCCTTGGGGAGGTATTACACCATCATCCTTACACTAGTTGTGCTAAGAGCATTCAATTCAAAAGCAAATAAGCTCTGTGCATAGAGATCTAATTATTAACTAAATTAACTATTGTATCCTAATGGACACTACATATGCGGTAAATTGCTGTCAAAGATTGGATATAGAGCTTCCATTTAAAACTGCAGATTGCCCTCCGATCCCTAAAGGCCTGTTGAGATGATGTTTCTGAATGTTCAGGTGTCCTATAAAACTCCGCCATTAAAAGCTTAGCACAAACATTCATGCAAACTATGCTATATCAATACATCAATTCTGAATTTAATGATTTAATTTCATGGCAAGATTAAGCTAACTCTATGGTGGAAGTGAACCATATACTGTATATTGTTTTAAATAGGTAGCTCACTCTGACAAACAGGCTTTATTGATACACAACCCCATCAACATCTATCAAATGTTGCAATACTAGAAATTCTATTGCTTGTCTACCTTGTTAGTGCCTGAAATTGAAGTTACTTTAAAAAAAATTGGAGACTTAATGCATGAATTGCAAAGTTCCTGAGTTTTCACTTGAGTCCTGAGTTCATCTAGCTCTTCTTCTATGATGTTCAGACTTCTGCAGAGACAAGTGAAATCCATTTCCTGGTAGTTTAAAGGATACCTTTCTGAGCAGATACTAGTTTGTAGAGTCACGCTATAGATTGGTTCACATTAATATAGGAACTTACACTTCACAATGGTTCCTACTCAAGTGTGATCCTCATTAACCAATTGCAACACTTACCTCCAAACCCAGTCATGCTCCAACAACCCTTCAGCAGCCATTCACCACTTTGGAATACACACAACAACCTGTTCACACCCTCTTATGCACCTGAACCTCCCGCAGTCATGGGCAGCCTTTCATATTCACCACACCAAACCCATGACAACCCTCAAGTATCCAGCTTCATTCACTTTATCTCACATCTCTCCCTGGAATCTGACTTGTTTTATCCCACAGGCTATTCGGCCAAGTTTGTAGAGACAGGGGTATGAGATTGATGCTTTTTCTGCAATAGAAATTTGTAATGTTGGTCTGACTGCATTTCTGTTTTCAATGCCACACTTCTATTGAAAAGGGAAAGGAAATATTTCTAGTCCTCTAAACAACTGGGCATCCAAAGTATACTCACTTACAACAACTTGGTTCAGGGCAGCAGCAGCACCTTTAACCTAAAAGTTGAGGCAATGCTCAACTCAAAGCTGCTGCGCAGGTTGACTCTGTCGTTAAGAAAGCATACGGGGCATTGGCCCTCATCAATCGTGGGACTGAGTTTAAGAGCCGAGAGGTAATGTTACAGCTATATAGGACACTGGTCAGAACCCATTTGGAGTTCTGCGCACAGTTCTGGTCATCTCGCTACAGGAGGGATATGGAAACTATAGAAAGGGTGTTGAGGAGATTTATAAGGATGTTGCCTAGATTGGGGAGCATGCCTTATGAGAATAGGTTGAGTGAACTCAGCCTCTTCTCCTTGGAGCGGCGGAGGATGAGAAGTGACCTGGTAGAGGTGTACAAGATGATGAGAGGCATTGATTGTGTGGGTAGTCAGAGACTTTTTCTCAGGGCTGAAATGGCTAATACAAGAGGGTACAGTTTTAAGGTGCTTGGAAGTAGGTACAGAGGAGATGTCAGAGGTAAGTTTTTTATGCAGAGAGTGGTGAGTGCATGGAATGGGCTGCCGGTGATGGTGGTGGAGGCGGATAAGATAGGGTCTTTTAAGAGGCTCTTGGATAGGTACATGGAGCTCAGAAAAATATGGGTAACCCTAGGTAATTTCTAAAGTAAGGACGTTCGGCACAGGTTTTTGGGCCGAAGGGCCTGTATTGTGCTGTAGGTTTTCCATGTTCCTATGTTTCTAAAATTAGCCATGGAAATAGGAGTTAAGAGTCCTGTGCTGGTACAAGTGGTTATTGCCATCCAGAACTTTGAGTTATTCTCTAAAAACAGCAGGTGAAGAACCACAGAAGCCAAAGGAGCCAGTACGCTTCCACTTACCTTTCCAGTCATTTGTAACTTTGCCATCTGCTACCATGGGAGTCAATGGTAGTGAATAAACATATAGGATAATGACTTGTCCTAGACACAAACTCTCCATCCCAGTCTCCAGGTAAATCTGGGGACACCACAAACAGGGTAAAAACTTGGCTTCATAGGTCCCAATTATTCCTCCATTTGGTTTTCCCTGTCAAAGCGACATCAAGTTTAAAAAATACTGGTAATTGTCATAAAGCATTTATAATCCGCAATCTGTCATTCCCAGGACTTTCATTATATTCTTGAGATTGATTAAATTAAGAAAGGCATAGACCTTCATGTGAGTCATACCAATTTAAGTGTGTACTTGGGAAAAGCACTGTGAGTTATTTGCTGAGGATGTATTGCATCAACTCAGAAAGCATATATTGGAGGAACTATTAAGGTTTAACCAACTCCATTATTTTACATTACTTCGATTTTCTAAAATCTCTTTATAAACTGGAGCAGTGCAGATGCGAGTGCATCAGAATAAATTGCATTTGATGGCTTTTCCAATAATGGATGCAATTTTTCTCTGAAGAATGGCAATTGCTTGCTGTCACTCCGCGCACTTGACTACATGTATGGTTTTATTGCTGATTCATTAAACTCAAGCTGATGAATGTTCATTCTGCATCAATAAAGTATATAGACACTCAATTTTTTAAAAAGGAAAAAAGATAGTAGTTTTGTCCTAGATTTCTTTGTTGTATTATGAGATAATAAATAGCTTCTCTTTGTATGTAGATCAAATGTTTTGGTAACAAAATGGAAGTTATCCTGGTGATGTATTTAGCTTATCCATGTTTAATTTCAACACTTAATTTTCACACTTTGTGGTAAAATTCATGCATTTAGGAAGACTTTTAGTTGCAACTGTCAAGCTGAGAGACTGAGGTGCACTTATAACATTTGCAATTTTAATATTAAATGTTATGTAGGTCAGTACATGTTGAAAAATTGGATGTGTGAATGCCATGCCTTTTAAAAGATTTGCCTGAATTTAATCTAAATAATGTAAACTAGGGCAGGTGAGTTCTGTAGTTCTTGAGCTAGAGTTGCCATCAATATAACACCGTCTACTTTTATTCATTTAAATTAGGGAGAGAAAATAAAAGATCTAGTTCTCTATTAGTTTGGAAAATCCTCAGGAAATTAAGTCAGAGCAATGAAATGGTTGTTATATTTTTCAGATCTATAGAAGGTAGAACAGTTCTCACAGTCCTATGCCTTCCAATCCTGTCAAACACCATTCGCCAATTGGCCTTCTGTTTCCTGTGCACTGGGATTCATCCACAACTTCTCTCAGGGAATCAAGATGCCAGCCAATAACATTCATGAATAAAGTAGACCATCTCTCCATTTATATGCAGTCACTCTCTGATTACTGAAACAGGTTTATCAAAGCTACCCAAATGCAGATCTGTTGGCCTGGACCTTATCACTTCAGTTGGTTTAGGGAATGCAGAAAATGTGACACGTGGAATAGCACAACACCCTGTGCTTGCTCTGCTATTCAGTAACCTCATGCCTAATCTTTTACAACAGCACCACCTTCCTTCAGTGGTCCCATTTTCAATGATTCCCTTAATCATGAAATCATCTGACAATTACTACTCAATAACTGCAAATCTCCAGGTCTCTTGTGTAGAGAATTCATTACAATGCAAGTGTTTCATTTTTCACAATCTTAGATCCAACACACAGTTCATTTCCTAAAGTGGCTTTTGGGCTATCGGTAGTGTTGCATGCTTTCTTTAATATAAGAAAAATAAAATGGCAGAAAAGTACATTGTTTATGGACATATTAACTAAAACCACTTAGCCCCTAAAGTCTGTTCTGCCATTTTACAAAATCATGGCTGATCTGAGTGCAACCTTAGTTCTACATTTCCATCTACCTGCATTAACTTTTCACTCTCTTCCTTATCAGGTACCCACCTATTTCTTTATTAAATGGTTGACTACTCCACCGCCCCCCCCAATCCACCCCCCATATATTTTTAAACAGTAACTTCTGGTTCTAGATTCTCCCACAAGCAGAAATATCCTTCCTACATTTCACAAGACCTCTCAAGACCCCACCTGTTTAAATCGTGCTCTCTCAGCTTTATAAACACCAGCCAACAGAAGAAACACAAGGAGACTGCCGATGCTGGGATCTGGAGTTCAGGTAGCATCTATGGTGAGAAATGGTCAGTCGATGCTTCAAGGTCAAGAGCCTTCATTTGGTGTTTCCAAACTGGACACAGATAGTGCCGGAGGTCAGGATCAAACCTGGGTCTCTAGAGGTGTGAAGCAGCAGCTCTACCAGCTGTTCCACTGTGTCACACAACCTCAACACAGTGCTCTGGATCAACAAATGAAGACTGATGCTGGATTTTCAGACGTTGTTGCTGAGGCAATCTCACCAAGATGACGAGCTCTTCTTTTGTCACTAACACATCCAAGCCAACTTCTTCAGCAAGGATTTCTCAACCCCTACTCAGCAACTCCAACTCTTCTAAAATGAAGAGCAATCCAGATGAAGGGTCTCAATGGGAAACACTGACTGTCCATTTCTCTCTTAGATGCTACCTGACCCATTGATTTCCATCAATGGTTAGCATGTTGCTCTAGCCAATTCAAGTTTTTCCTCTCCAATCTTTTCTCCTCAGCCAACCCACCCATACAAGGTATTAGTCTATTAAACCTATTGAATAAAAAGTTTCCATATTTCCACTGATGCATTAAGGGATGAAATATGCGGTGGTGCAAAAGCATAAACAGCTTCCACTGAAATAATAGCAAAGTACCTTAAAGCATTTACATTATTAAAGAAAGTTTGATACTGACCTGTGCAAGTTTAAATAAGGACAGAGAAAATAAGAAGTAAGTTTTGAGGAGAGTATAAACGGTGGATCAAAAGATACTGTATTTCAAAAATTAAGGCTATGAAGAGCAGAGCTAGCTTCCTCTCCCTCTCACCACTTTAATTAATTGTTATTCTTTATCAGTTTTATGAGCTTTTGATGTCATTCATTACAAAATTGTAGGTAGAGTAACCAGGTCGATATTTTCTGACCTGCAGATAAAATTGATTACAGACGTTTGGAAAAATGGAACCCATTTGTTACCCAGGACAACTTGTAATAGCATGGAGTGACAATAAAGTTCATGAATGATCAAGAGACAGTACTGGATCAACAAAGACATCTCAGGGCTGTATCTATGGAGCTGACTAAAATCAAGCAGATGTTTAAAAACAAGAATAAGATGTTAATAGAAGTGCCTTTGCTGAACAGAAGCCAACACTGGTCAGCGAGTGGAAGGGTATTGGATAGGCCCAATAATGCAGTAGAGCATATATGTCAAACTCAAGGCCCGCGGGCCAAATCCGGCCCGCGGTGGAATTATCTTTGGCCCGCGAGATAATATCTAATTACTATTAAAGCTGGCCCCAGTAATCGAAGCGCCTATGGCGTATGATATGGCTAATGCTGAGTTTATTCAGGTACCAGGTTTTCAGGGTTTTTAGTGTTTATTCGGCAGTCTTGCTCGGCAGTCTTCTTCATAAGAAACGGAATTTGTAAAGTGAAACACTTTGTAGTTATAGCAGAGACTGAGACACATGAGAGCAGGCTGAAAAAACGGAGGCAACGAAAGCTGCGTTCGCACGCGTCCGACTGATCCGGCCCACATGAAGCTGCATTTTGCTCAATCCGGCCCGTGACCTAAAATGAGTTTGACACCCCTGAGTTTTGAATTGTTTGAAGATTTCTGAGAACAATGCAAAGAAAGCTAGGCAGGCGTGCCTTGGGGAAATCAAATGAAATAAATGAATAGATGAAAATTGCAGCAGCAAAAGCTGTGGCACAGTCTCTCAGGCAGTGTTTTAGAGGTGGAAAATGTGGATATGTAATTAAAATGCACCCTGGATTAAACAGACTCTGAGTTTCTATATTGTTAGTTTCAGATGCCAGGTGGAATTAGTGACAAGGGAGCAGAGGTAATGATGGGGACTAAAGATGGTACATTTATTCTTAAATATTGATTTATGGAATTTTTCATCATTTGGTCGAGGAAGTCAAGTAAGCTGATAATTTAAGGGTAGTGGAAGGGTCAAAAGAAGTGCTGTTGAGGTAGATCTAGATGTCATCACCGATCACGTGAAGATTGATGTTGGATTTTCAGATGTCATTGCTGAGTGTGGCGTGAAGAAGAATAAAAATCATAGTCAAGGACAGAACTTTGGTGGTGATAGTGTAAACAGAAGAGGGGCCTTTGAAGATGATTCACTGGTTTCAACTAATTAGATAAATATATTCTGCACTTTGTTATTGTTCTTCCCTGTTTGCTACCTTGAAATACTTATGTTTTGAAATTCATGGAATGTATGCAAGACAGAATCTTCCACTGTATCTTGGTACTTGTGACAATAATAAGCAGACAAATGCAGTTCCTCCCTTTGAACCATACACAGAGGCACTGGGTGAGGATGGCATGCTCAACTACTGTACATTAAAGTTTGCAGACACCAAGAATGATAAGGATGGTGAGCAGACATTTGTCATCATAACATGATACGTCAGTCGTGACTTTGATCAGATCCTTCTTGGTAATAAGATGGGAACAAAAAGTATCAATTAAAATATTGAGGAAAAATGAGCATGAGTTTTCCAATCTACAACTTTGGAGAAGAAAGAGGTTGGGAATCAAGTGGCACTTTTGAGGAAGGAGCAGTGAAGTGTTAGTTTTTTTGAGAAGAGTGCAAATTCCACATAAATTCTTTTCTAAGATTATTTCTTTTGTAGGACCCAGGAACTGAGAACAACATGGATAAAATAAAAAAGGGGCACGTTCATGAGAATGTTCATAATATAGCTTCAAATTGGGGAATTTACTGAATATTCCTGATGTAATTAAAGATTTGCACATATAAGTGGACACTTTACTTCAATGTTATATCCTCAAAGAGATGTAAATCCACATATTTTCAAATCACAATTTACAATAGAATTGTAAATTAAGTCAATTAGAAGATAGCAGTGATATCATTGTAGAAAATTGGAACATCGCATTGAAATGGAACAATTATGTGAGGTCAGTCTAGCTTACAAACTCATCAGAATTCATATGAAGCTTTGAGATTTTGATAACAGATTCATTTTAAAATAACTGTGAAAGTGGAAGCCAAGATTTCTTTTATAGTCAAGAGATACGATTGTTACTAGCAATTATGTGATTCATATGCTGAGCTGTAGTTAAGGCAAGAACGGTTGTCTAATTTTTTTCAAGATGATTTATTTTTCTTTAATATGGTACAAGCTTGAATATGTCTAGGTTACTGATGTTTTCACCTTGGGATACTTGTACTTCACAGAAAAGAAGACACCTGGTCTCTTTCACCGGATCACCAAGACTCATGGAACAGTCATTGGCATTTCATCAGGAATTGTTCTAGTTCTTCTTGTCATTTCGGTGCTGGTCCAAGTCAAACAACCTCGCAAAAAGGTTTTAGCTCGCAAAACGACAATAAACAAATCAGGATTTCAAGAAGTATTCGATCCCCCTCATTATGAACTCTTTTCCCTGAGAGACAAAGAAATAACGGCAGATTTAGCTGATTTATCCGAGGACTTTGAGAACTATCATAAACTGAGGCGCTCCTCCTCCAGTGCCTCCAGATGCATTCACGACCACCACTGTGGCTCACAGCCACCGAGCATCAAACAAAGTAGGACTAATTTAAGCACAATGGATCTTCCATTTCGGAATGATTTCTCGCAGCCACAGCCAATGAAAACATTTAACAGCACCTTCAAGAAAAGCTGCTACACTTTAAAGCACTCACAGGATAGTCCAGAGCGAGTCATAGAAGACAGAGTGATGGAGGAGATTCCATCTGAGATTTACGTGCGTGGCAGAAATGACACTGTCCAGCGTTCAATGTCCATTGACTTTTAAAATGGAACTGCCGTGTCATTACTGAGCACTTTGGTTTGGTCTGCTTGTCTCTTGAAACTGCTGCTCTGTCACTTTGATATTTTAATATACCCCGAGTATCAGTCCGCAGAAGAGGGATTATCCTCACCTAACTCTTATTGACTTTCTGTGAGATGAACTGTCAAGAACAATTCTAAATATCAGAATTATAATTGTGTTCTGAAGCTTGTTAATGTTGTATTGCTGGTTTATAATTACTTACTGTAAATAAGCTAAAGGTTTAATTCTTTGATCTCCTGCTGTTAGCCCATTAATTGCTCCAGTTCACTGGAGAGAAGTTTTTCAACTTAAGTATGAAAACAGCATTACATTAACATCAAAATTCCTTTAAAATAACCTTTTTTTACCTAAAAGGAAAGAATAAAATTTTGATCTTGCTAGTCTATGGTCTTGAATGGCAACATAATCTCTTTGTAATGGCTAGTTTTTTAACAAGTTAATCAGATTATTTAGATCATTTAATCCACGTGAATAAAGTTATCGTTAGCGAACTCACGGAATTGTGTCAGTACCAGTTCAAATAAAAAAGCTTGTTCAAATGTAAAATTATTTCTCTGTGTATACTATTGACAACATGGTTATCCATTTTCATGTAAATATTTAACACTTTCGCTTAACATTTCAAAATTCCACTTCTGTGACCTTATTGTGATAAAGAAGAGATATATTTTAAAAGCTCTGTGGTACGCAAGCAATGGCTGGAGAGAAGGTGAAATGTTAATCTAAGTGGTAAAAATAAGTGATCAATCAGAAGTCCCAGATACTTGTGTGGATAACAAGGCAGGGGGAAGGACATGATCCTATCACGGCTTGGGTCTGGTGCACCTCACTGGGTTATAAATTTAAACTTGAACAGTAACTTCACCCTCTGAGTTGTAAATACCTTAAATCTTCTGCGAACACTCTAAAAGTTCTTGCAGGGAGAAACAGTGGGAACAATCATGTCCTGATTCTAGATGATTGGAGAATAGCCGCTGGAGACAGAATAGGACCACTTTTAAACTTTGTTCTGAGAACCTGGCGAAGATCGATGCTTTGCCCAGAATGGCTAAATTAAGAGCTCCACTCACTCAGATATCAAGATTGGAGAATATGTTCTGCCATGGCGTTTGGTTGCCATTTTTCTCATTTCACCTCCCTTTGAATATTCTTCCGCACATTTGTGGCTCAGGGGCACAAGAGGCGTCAGAGTGGTGCTTCAGTTAGGGATCTGAATTCGATCCTGAACTCAGGTCTTGTCTATATTGAATTTGCACGTTTGATCCATTACTGCAAGGATTTCTCTGGGAACGGTGGTTGCTCAGTTTACCAGCTACTGAAAATAATCCCTAGTGTGAGTTGGTGGCCACGGGATTGGAGGGAATTGACGGACAAGTGAGAGAGAATAGGTTATGGGGCAATAAATGGCAGAATAAGACAGATTGGAATGCACTAAGAGCCAGTATTGGCTCGACGGACTGAGTGGCCTCCTATTTTATATGAAAATATACAAAAATGATCTGCACAGAATCCTGGTACTATCCTGAATTATTACTTATCATCATGTTTTGATTACCTCTACAACACAGAGGCAGACCATTTGATCCATTGAGTCTATACTGGCCCTAAGCACAATTTTATCAATCTCATTATGCGGCTTATTTCCCTGTAACATGCTTTCTCATGTTTGCCCATAATCGTCTATAGTGGACAATTAACCTAACAACCAGCAAATCTTGCGACGTGAGCACTGGAGGGTTAAGTCATGCAGTCAGGGGGGAACACGCAAACTCTACAAAGACACCTGAATCAACAGAGGGCTACTTTGGGAGGTTCTCCAAGCTCGAGTTCAAAGCAACATGGGCAGGACAAAGGATGAATTCACCACAGGATAACTTGTGACCTGATACTTATCTTAGGTATGAATGAAGCCATTTGGAGCAATGGCTATAAAAGATCGAGGAAGGAAAATGCAAAGCATCGTGTATCATTTTCATGTAGTTAACTTTAAAGCATAGGATCACCTTTCTGTACAGCATGATGAATCCTTGCAAAAAATGAATCTCAGGGTCTTATATGGTGACATATATGTACTTTGATAATAAATTATTTTGAACTTTAAACCATTTCCCTGGGCTCTAGCATTCCCCATATCTTGAATCCAGAACCTCCAAATCATCCAGTCATTCCCATTTGATTTGCACAGAAAGTGCAGTACTGAGGGCCAGCCTTGTGTGAATATCAGTAACTCCACAGGAGTGGCGTACTATTTGCCTTTTCAGGATGACAGGATCCTAACACTGCTTTAATTGATGCCAGTGCCGGTACCGTAAAGCAAGGTAGATTAAAGAACGTTTGGCCATGGTCCAGCAGCTGGGGTCTGCAGCCCAAGCTCCCAGCTTTGTGAACAGAATCAGAATCAGGATTAATATCACTGGCATATGACATGAAACTTGTTATGCGGCAGCAGTACATTGCAATACATGATAATAAAAACTGTAAATTGCTGTATATATATATTTAAAAAGTTAAATTAAATAAGCAGTGTAAAAATAGAAAAAAAAAGTAGTAGTGAGGCAGTGCTCATGGTCCATTCAGAAATCTGATAGCAGTGGGGAAGAAACTGTTCCTGAATCATTGAGTGTGTGTCTTCAGCCTCCCTGATGGCAGCAATGAGAAGAGGACATGTCCTGGGTGATGGATGTCACCTTTTTGAGGCATTGCTCCTTGAAGATGTCCTGGATGCCGGGGAGGCTAGTGCCCATGATGGAGCTGACTGAGGTCACAACTTTCCGCAACTTACGGTGCTTCAATCCTGTGCAGTGGTCCCCTCATACCAGCAGGCAGTTAGAACGTTCTCCACAGTATATCTGTAGAAGTTTGCAAGTTGGTGACACACCAAATTTCCTCAAACATCTAATGAAGTATAGCCGCTGCCATGCCTTCTTTGTAACTGCTTGGATATGTTGGACCCAGAATGTCGACACCCAGGAACTTGAAATTGCTACTCTTTCCACTTTTGATCCCTCAATGAAGACTGGCGTGTGTTCCCTCATCTTACCCTTTCTGAAGTCCACAATCAATTCTTTGGTCTTATTGATGTTGAGTGCAGGGCTGTTACTGTGACACCACTCATCCAGCTGATCTATCTTACTCCTGTACACTTCCTCATCACCATCTGAAATTCTGCCAACATAGTCATCAGCAAATTTATAAATGGCATTTGAGCTGTGTCTAGCCACACAGTCATGGATGTAGAGACAGTAGAGCAGTGGGCTAAGCACACATCCTTGAGGTGCACCAGTGTTGATTGTCAGCGAGATGGAGACGTTATTTCCGATTTGCACAGACTGTGGTCTTCCATTGAGGAAGTCAAGGATCCAGTTGCAGAAGGGGGTACAGAGACCCAGGCTTTGGAGCATTTTGATCAGATCTGTGGGAATGATTATGTTAAGAGCTGAGCTGTAGTTAATAGACAATAGCCCACTAACACTTAAGATTGGCTAACAGATTCATTATTAACTGCCGGTGAGAATCCACTGAAGTACTACTAGGATATGATCCCTGTCAACCGTTCCCACTTTGTATTTGGAAGAAGGTTTTGAATCAGAAGCTGAGGAAGTTGCAAATGCTGGCATAGTTTGCTGGACTGTGTGTATTATGAATCAGATTTGTCCCTGTATATCAAAAAATGTACCAAATGCAAAATGGCACTGCACCTGCTTTTGTAGAAATTTGGCAACTTGTCACTCAAAATTAGAAAGCCTAATACTCATTTGTATGTAAACTTGGAGGGAATTTAAAGCATTCTGATGAAAGGTTATCAACTTCAAATGTCAACTCTGCATTCATGTTCACTGATATTTCTAGACCTGATGAGTATCTCAAGCATTGCCCATTAGTGAATAATTTGAAAATCCTCTTCTTAAAATTTTTAGCAGGAAGAGTTTGCAAGAAAGCAAATAATATATTCTCTGGACTTTTGCCTCCAGATAGACCATAGTCTTTGGCAAGGTGAAGGTGAAAGTGTCAAGTGTAGTGAAGACTGATAAATTTTCCTTTATTAGCTGAGGTATAAGATGTAAGAGCAAGGGGTTATGCCAGAACTGTGTACAATAATAACCAAATCACAGCTTGAGCACTGCATGCAGTTCTGGCCAATACATTACAAGAAGAATGTGAATCACTGGAAAGGGTGCAGTAAAAATCTGAAGAATATTGTCAGGAATGGAAAATTGTGACTGTAGAGAAAGATAAGATAAGCTGGGGTTGTGTTCTTAGAGAAAATTAAGGCTGAAGTGGATATTTCTATGTGCCAAATTAAAGGGGCCTGGATAGAGTAACAAGGAATACTTTGCTTAGCAAAAAAACCAAGACGTGTCAGTTTAATTAATTGTTGGAAGGATTAGAGTAGAGCTGGAGAAATATTATTTCACTCAGAGGATGGTAGAGATCTGGAATACACTGTGGTGAAAGAATGGTAGAGGGAGAAACACACATCGCATTTAAAGGGTATCTAAATGGTACTTAAAGAGCAATGACCTGCAGAGCTCAGGACCAAACAACTGGAGTTAAGTTGGCCAAATCTTTGTCTACCAACATAGACACAAAGGACCAAATGGCCTCCTTTTGCATTCTAACTTTCCTAGGGTTTTTATGACACACTGCAAATAACCATGCAGCATTGGAAAATAATGACTAAAGAAGGGAGAAGTGGTTGTCATTAATATTCTTTGTGTATGAGACGGGCAGTGCTGGATTTGAGTTTCCCTGTGGTGGCACAATACACCCCAGGGTAAGGACCCATGCTGAAACTTAGAGGAAATAACAGGCAGAATATACTGAGAAGAGTCAGTGAATGCTGTTTGCTTGGGTTTTCAGAAGGCCTTTGACAAGGTGCCACACATTAGACTGCTCTACAAGATAAGAGCCTGTGGTATTACAGTAAAGATATAGCATGGATACAGGTTGGGCAGAGTGGGAATAAAGGAGGTTTTTTCTGGTTGGCTGTCAGTAACTAGTGGTGCTTGGCAGGTGTTGGTGTTTGGACTGCTTCTTTGCATGTTATATGTCAATGATTTTGATGATGGAACTGACAGCTTTGTGGTCAAGTTTGCAGACAATATAGTTAGGTATAGTTAGTGTTGGGGAAGCAGGGCGTCTGCAGAAGGGTTTAGGCAGATTAGGAGAACGAGCAAAGAAGGGTCAGGTGGAATACATTGTGAGGAATTGTATGGCCATGCATTTTGGTAGAAGTAATAAAGGATTAGATTATTTTCTAAACTGGGAGAAAATTCAGAATTCAGTGGTGCAAAGGGACTTGGGAGACTTTGTGCAGGATTTCCTAAAGGTTGACTTGCAAGTTGAGTTGGTGGTAAGGAAAGCAAATGCAATGTTAGCATTCATTTCAAGAGGACTAGAATATAAAGGCAAGGATATAATGCTAAGACTTTATGAGGCAACGGTTTGGCTGCAAATGAAGTATTGTCAGCAGTTTTGGGCCCCTTATCTAAGAAAAGATTTGCTGGCATTGGAGAGGGTCCAGAGGAGATTCATGAGAATTATCTAGATGAATGTTGGGGGGAGGGGGTGGAATCTCTAGAGTAGATGTGGAGACTTGCCCCTTTCCCATAGTGGGCAAGTCTAGGACCAGAGGGCACAGGCTGAGAATGCAGGGGTATCCATTTAGAACAGAGATGAGGAGAAACTCCTTTAGCCAGAGAGTGGTGAATCTGGGGAATCCATTATAACAGATGGCCGCGCAGACCAAGTGACTGAGCATAGTTAAAGACGAAGTTGACAAGTTCTTGATGAGTAAGGGCATCAAAGCTTACGGAGAGAAGGTAGGAGAACAGGATTGAGAGGGATAGTACAGCAGCATTGATAGAACGACAGAGGTCCCAGTGTTCTAGTTCTGCTACTTATGATCTAAGCCTAACAGCAAAACGGTGATAGTTTTCAGAGTGTGAAGAGGCTATAAGGCATCAGCGAAGGCCTCAGACAGGAAAATATCACTTCCTATTATACTTAGTATCTAATCTCAACCATGTTTTCTTTATACTCTGGCATTTCATTTCCTTACCCAGTTTCTTATTCCGGATGTCAGTAAAGTCTATATCCCGTAATAATTGCTGTCAATGTGAAAAATAGTAACAACTCAAGTGCTATCAATAACACAAACTTCAAATATATTGCTATATTTTGTGAAGAGTGAGTGATGTTACAGAAATTTAAAATGCCTCCTTAGCTTTTTAACCATTAGCATTATCTTCTTTGTTTATTTCTTTGTTTAATAAATTCTTAGATTGCTGGATCTCCTGCTAGGGTATCAAGGTGAACCTGGAAGAGAAACAAAGGAAATTACACAACATGTATTTATGCAACAGAAATCTTTGCAAGGTGTAATCAATATCATTTTTGAGCTGTCAGATCTGCAGAAAATTGAGTGTACTCTTCAGACTTCATCCACTCCTCTCTGCTTTCCCAAAAATGACATGTTTGTTAATTTTATTGATAGATTTGATAAGTAATTTTTAGTCTTTAAAATGCATCCTGTTTCAGCAGGTAATTATCCCAAGCCTATGGAAAATAAGTAAAAATAGTGAAATGTGCTGAATATGAATTATTTGAATATAAGAAGCTCATTTATCCAGAGTAGGAATAATAGGTACTGAAGCCTGTATTCAGCATTTTGCTTTAGTCTCATCCACAGTGCCAAGTAATACCTTCAGTTGACAAATTAATATTAATTGCCTAATTTAGGTGCATTTTTCATTGCCAATCTAGAACTCCAGAGGATTATCAAGGAGGAAGTCAATTATCACAAATGTTTCCGTCACTTCTACGTCTCCCTAATTCCTTTTATTTATTTAATGTTTTATATACTAAACATATGACCTTGCAATATCAGCTAAAAATCAAAATCATATTCTCCTCAACAGAGCACTGCAAAGGAAATAAATAACATAAGCTCAAAATTACTAAATTATGTGCTCCACATAACTATGCATTTATTTAAAGAAATCTGAGTCAAGAAGCACTACCTACACTTATATGCAGCCTCTCAGCTTCCTAGATATCCTTAAAGTACTTCAGAGACATTGAATTATCTTTTGAAGTAGAACGACTGTTTTGCAGACAGATGGGTGTCTAATATATGCATCCCAAGCTCTCACAAACAGTAACGCTCTGAATGTACAAACACTCTGCTTTTGACACTGTTGATTGAAAGCTCACAAGCACACACAAAAAAACTCATCTTTTCTTTACACTTCTCCTTCCAAATGTGCAGATTTCACGTTTCATCCAACAGGTGTAGGTCTGACGGTGCAGCACTTCTGCAGTATTCCATTGAAATGTTGGCCAAGATTTCATGACCATCACATTCCAACACAAAAGTGGGAGGAAAGGGTTTAGGGTTTTTCTGGTCCTGAAGTGTGCTCTTTATTGACTACAGCTCAGTATTTAATATCATTATCCCCTCAAAACTAATCAATAAACTCCAACACCTTGGCCTCAATAGCTCCTTGTGCGATTGGATCCTGGATTTCCTCACTTGTAGACCCCAGGCAGTTTGGATTGGCAACAACATCTCCTCCACGATTTCCATCAGCACAGGTGCATCACAGGGATGTGTGCCTAGCCTCCTGCTCTACTTGCTTTACACCTATGACTGTGTGGCTTAGCACAGATCCAATGCCATATTCAAATTTGCAGATGACATCACTGCTTTGGGCTGAATCAAAGGTGGTGATGAATCAGCATACATGAGGAAGATTGAAAATTTGGCTGAGTGGTGTCATAACAACAAACTCACACAATGGCAGTAAGACTAAGGAATTGATTGCAGACTCAAGAGAGGGAACAAGAGGTTCATGAGCCAGTTCTCATTAGACGATCAGAGGTGCAGAGGGAATTGTTGCTGTTGTTGAATGCCATTGAGTCCAGGAGAGGGGTTAGCAACTTTAAATTTCTGGGTTATTCTATTTAAGAGGATCTGCTCTGGACCCAGCACATAAGTACAATTGTGATGAAAGCATGTCTCTACTTCCTTGGGAGTCTGCAGAGATTTGGCATGATATCTGAAACCTCTATAGAAATGCCGTGGAGACAGTATTGACTGATTGCATCAAGGCCTTGTATGGAAACACCAATGCCTTTGAATGGAAAATCCAACAAAAGGTAGTTGATTTGGCCCGTACATCATGGGTAAAGCCCTTCCAACCACTGACCACAGGTAAAGCCTTTCCAAACATTAAGCTGTCATAGGAAAGAGACATCCATCACTAGAGATGCTCACCACCCAGGCCATGCTCTTTACTTGCTACTACCATCAGGTAGATGGTACAAGGGCCTCAGGGCTCACACCACCAGGTTCAAGACAGTTACTACCCCGCAACCATCAAGCTCTTGAACAAAGGGAATAACTACACTCACTTGCCCATCCATTGAGATGTCCCCACAACCAACGATCTCACTTTAAGGACTCTTTATCTTGTTATCACACATTCTTGCTATTTATTTATATCTGCATTTGCACAGTTTGTTGTCTTCTGCACTTTAGTTGATCTTTCATTGATCCTGTTAGAGTTACTATTCTATAGATTTGCTGAGTATGCCCACAGGGAAAAATGAATCTCTGAGTTGTATATGGTGTAATTTATGTACTTTGATAATAAAATGTACTTTGAACTTTTGAACAACTGGAGAGGGAGGGGCCAGTCTGGGGGAAGAAGCCTCTCAATACGACGATGTCACTAAGTGGCAACTCCGTGTGCAGCTCCGATGGGCATCATCAAGTATTCCAGTTTAAGATTACCACAGCTGAAATCCCAGTCACAGCCATGGGTACTTCAGTAAGCTGCATTGTTTTAAGATGTTTAAAAACTCTATTGATAGTCAAAATCGATGAACCTTGGACTGTAGACTTGAGAGGCGATTGCAGTTCCCCTTTAAGAAAACGGAAGCAGAGATGCCACTCCAATCTACAAGTACAATTGAAACAAAGAAGCTTTAGATTTCCACTCCCGACTGTCCGGCTGGCAAATAAAATTGATGACATCAGGAAAATAAAATTGAAGACCTCAGAGTTGTACAAGATGGACATCAGGGACTGCTGTGTACTCTGCTTTACGGAAACATAGCTCACAGCAGTAATTTTGGGTGCAACAATGCAGCCCGATGGCTACAGCATTCTCTGCAAAGACAGGACTGCTCAATCTTTTAAACACAGAGGAGGTGGAGCATGCTTTACAATTAATTCAACATGATTCTGTCTTACCCGACCTGAACCACCTAGCAGTCAAATGCTTTCCACTTTATCTGCTGAGGAAGTTTTCTGCCATCATCCTGGTAGCGGTGTTCATTCCACCTCAGGCCAAGATCAGTCCGGCACTGCAGGTGCTGAGCAACGTAATCTGCAAGCATGGAACTGCACACACTGATGCCTTTCCCTGTCATTGCAGGAGATTTCAACCAGGCCATCTTGAAGAAGTTTCTGAACAATGACCACCAACATCCCATCTGTGGAACCAAAGCCAACACACTTGACGACTGTTGTACAACAATCAAGAATGTTTACCGTGCCATCCCACAGCAACACTTTGGAAAGTCCACTCACCTGGTTGTACTTCTACTCCCAGTGTATAGGCAGAGACTGAAAACCAACGGCACCAGTGATGAGGGCCAAGATTGGTCAAGGGAGGCAGAGGAGAGCTTACAGCACTGTTTTCACTCACTGGACTGGAAAATATTCAAGGATTTGTCTTCAAATCTGAATGAATATGCTACAGTTGTCATTGATTTCACCAAGACCTGTATGGATGAGTGTGTGCTTTTGAGAACATACCAGACATACACAAAACAAAAAGCCATGGACAAACCAGGAGATCTGTTGTCTGCTGAGGGCTAGATCTGTGGCAATCAAGACTGATGATTTAGAACTAAACAAGAATTGCGGGTACGACTTACAAAAGGCTAGCTTAAGGGTGGAAAAAAAACAATTCCTATGAGGTTAGAGATGGAATTGGATGTATGTCAGCTTTGGCAGGGTTTGCAGGCCATTACTTCCTACAAGTGAAATATACCATCATGAATGGCTGTGACGCTTCACTCCCAGATGAACTCAATGCTTTTTATGCTCATTTTCAATGGGAGAATTAAACTGCAGCTTCAAGGATCCCTGCAGCACTGGTGACCCTGTGATCTCTGTCCCAGAGGCCGACATCAGAACGCCTTCCAAGAGGGTCAACCTTCACAAGGTATCAGGACCTGATGGTCTACCTGATAGGGCTTTGAAAACTCTGCCAACCAACTGTCAGGACTGTTCAAGGACATGTTCAATCTCTCACTGCTGCAGTCGGAGGCTCCCACCTGCTTTAAAAGAGCGACAATCATATCCTCAGTTCTCATCCGCAAGCTCCAAAACATGGGCCTCTGGACCTCCCTCTGCAACTAGATCCTTGTCAGTCTGTGTGGATTGGAAATAACATCTCCTCCTCGCCGAAAATCAATACTGGTGCATCTCAAGGATGCATGCTTATCTCACTGCTCTACTCACTCAACACTCAAAATTGTGTGATTGTGTGGGTCAGCACACCTCAAATGCCATCTATAAATATGCCAACAACACAACTGTTGTTGGCAGAATTTCAGATGGTGACAAGAAGACATACAGGAGCAAGACAGATCAGCTGGATGAGTGTAATTGCAGCAACAACCTTGTACTCAACATCATTAAGAGTAAGGAATTTATTGTAGACTTCAGGAAGGGGAAGTCGAGGGAACGCGCATCAGTTCTCATCAATGAATCAGAAGTGGAAAAGGTGAGCAGTTTCAAATTCCTGGGTGTCAATATCTCTGAGGATCTATCCTGGGCCCAACATATTGATGCAATTACAAAGAAGACACAACAGCGGCTATATTTCATTAGGAGTTTGAAGAGTATTGCAATGTCACCAAAGACACTCGCAAATTTCTAGATTATCGTGCAGAGCACTCTAACTGGTTGCATCACCCTCTGATAGGGAGGGGTCACTGCACAAGATCGGGAAAAGCTGCAGAAAGTTGTAAACTCAGCCAGCTCCAGCATGGACACTAGCCTCCCCAGGATCCAGGACATCTTCAAAAGGCAATGCCTCAAAAAGGTGACCTCCATCACTCAAGACATATCCTCTTCTCATTACTGCCTGCAGGGAGGAGGTACAGGAGTTCTTCCACCACTGGAGAGAGAGAGAGAGACCATGTTGGGTGAGGTATTGTAGTAGGACACCACCCTGGAGTGGCAGCAGTGCTACTGATGTGTAGGAATGCAATAGAAGAGGACTGAAAGCATTGACTATGAACATAAAGAGCAAAAAGGCATTGCACAGTTTACTATTTATTATGAATAAAGTTTATTTTGATTTTTTAGAAGTGATGGTTATACCACTTTATTAACAAATTAACAGCTGGTAACGTAATCAAATAGTTTGCTCTGTAGATATAGAGACTTGGCCCAACAATTATCAATTTTTATATTACGTGCCTGTGAACAACACTTAATACATACTCATATCTGAATAAATAAGCAGATTTCTGACATCTTCATGAAAAATTTCTATTTTAAAGAATAAAAGGTTTGCATTCATACATTGATAGAGAAGTACTTGACTGGTGTCCTAATAGATAAATGGTCTGCTGTCTGAAGTGAATATAAAGATCCTATGGCACAATTCAAAGAGATTGGGCGTCCTTGCACTATCACAGCTGATATCTGTTCCTTGGCCAACATTACAAAGAAAGATTAACATGCCATCAGCGCCTTGTTATTTGTTGAAATTTGTGGTGCTTAAATTTTCTATAATCTCTGGATATTCCAAAGTGCTTTACAGTTAATTAAATATATTTAAAATGTGATCACTAATGCAGTGTAGGAAATGTTGCAGCTAATTTTTCCACACGAAATCCAACAAATGGCAAAACGATGATAGCAAATTATTCTTTCTTCATGTTGCTGGCTGAGAGACAAATGGCAGTTGATGCATCGTGAGAATACCCACCTCTTTGGGACTGGGTCCAGCATGTAAGCACCATTACAAAGAACGCATGGCAACACATCTATTTTCTTAGATTCAGCGTGTCGTTTAAAACTTTGACAAATTTCTATTGCTGTGTGGTGGAGAGTACACTGACTGGTTGCATCTTCACCTGGACAGGAAACACCAATGCCCTTGAACAGAAAAACCTACAAAAAGTGGTGGATACAGCCCAGTCCATCACTGGTAAAGCCCTCCCACCATTGAGCACTTCTATATGGAGCATTGTCCCAGGAAAGCAGCATCCGTCATCGAAGAACCCCACCATTCAGGCCATGCTCTCTTCCCACTGCTGCCACCAGGAAGAAGGTACATGAGTCTTAGGTCCCACACCTTCAAGTTAAGGAATAATTATTACTCCTAGCCTTCAAGCTCTTGAATCAGAGGGGAGAATTTCACTCAACTTCACTTAGATAGATAGATACTTTATTCATCCCCATGGGGAAATTCAACATTTTTTCCAATGTCCCATACACTTATTGTAGCAAAACTAATTACATACAATACTTAACTCAGTATAAATATGATATGCATCTAAAATCACCCTCACCTTACTGCATTATTGAACTGTTTCCACACCTATGGACTCACTTACAATTCTTCATTTCATGTTCTTGATATTTATTTATTATATTGTTATTTTTCTTTTTGCATTTGCACAGTTTGTTGTCTTTTGCACGTGGGTTGTTTGTCCGTCCTGTTGGGTGCCGTCTTTCGCTGATTCTATTGTGCTTCTTGAATTTACTGTGAATGCCCATAAGAAAATGAATCTCAGGGTTTTATTATGGTGACATATATGTACTTTGATAATAAATTTACTTTGAATTTTATGCAATGCTGCTGCTTACACTAGGCTGCTGAGTGTCCCTGATGCACAGACACGAGATACTCAAAATCACCCCAAATACTCCAACTTGAGCTATCATGGGCCAAGGATTCCGAGGAGTTAATGGGTGTTCACAAAACTTCCCTGAAAATCAACAGAAAGATAACAAATTCATGAGCCGGTACCCTTTTTCTTTTTGACGTGAAGGTTCAAAACTCACTTTCCTAATTTACATCAGAGTAACAACTACAAGGAGCTGTCTTTTCTTTGATAAAATTGGGAAGAATGTCTGCGCCTTGTTTTTAGACTTCATAGAGAATTGTGCCACCGGCAGAGATTAATCATTTAATTAGTGCATACACGTTACGCAAGCAGATCTACTTCAATGTTTTAGGAAGGGCAATTTGGAATATAGCGGAATTTTAAGGAAAAGAGAAAGTGTGGGACCAATATGAGAATTATACATTCATCGATTTGCCCAGTATGGTAAATTAGCATGCCAGACACAGGAACATAGTAACTCTCTGGAATTCTCTTCTTTAAAGAATGGTCAAAGTAGTCCATAAATATCCTTATGGGTGTTTGTAGAGAAATATTTGATAAACAGGAGAGTGAAAGGTTACTATTGATAGACGGGAATGCAGAGTTGGGGTTGCAGTCAGGTTAGATATTAAATTGTTATTAAATGGAGTATCAAGGCCTGAGAGGCTGAGAAATGTTCCTCTGCTAATTTATTAATTCATATTCATATGTAATTTGATTATATATGGGCATACAATAACAATTGTGATATAACACCTAGATGTACTTACATATTTATTTTACTTATAAATACCAAATGTCCTCTTCAGAGAAAAAAGGAGGTAACATTATTTTGCAAGGTGACCCAAGCATCTGTAACCCTGTGCATTAACCGTTATCAATCACATTTCAACCTCAACCTAATGCAGAATTGCCCACAAGAGATTACTGATTCTGAGGAAGGACGTGAGCTATAAAGAACATTTGATAAAACCACACTCTGAATTCATGTCCAAAGCCCTAAAATGTGGTACTTCTGTATCACCTCACAGATGCCCAATTTAAGTACTTGCTAATTTCTATCATGACAATGTACTCGTTAAAAGTGTCACGTAGTGGGTTTCAGAATGAGCAGTTTCCAGAGTGTTATGAAGATCAGTCTGGTTTGTGAATGGCCAGCAATCGGTAACCATAGGAAAAATATGATTGAATTTTATTATGATTGCATTAGGATTAAGCCAACATGCGCATGCCTGGAGAAAAACATCACTCATGCAACCCCTGTTGATATTCCAGAAAGAACTGGAAACGGCAGCTTATGCTGAAAATACCAGTGTCACGTGCTTAAATTTCTTGGTCACAACCTGTGCAGTATGTTCTTCATCCCACACTTTTCAGTCCCAAGGAACCTCATTCTCCTGTCTCTTTCCCAAAATTAATAGGGAGAAAAATTGAGTCCTCTTCACAAATCACTCTTTTTTCCAACTGGTGTGATATGTTCAAAACTATCCCTATGTTACTCAGATCCAATCTTGAGAAAATTCTTTACTTTTTATAGGTGACGCTCCAGCTGCAGATTTTTCTTTAAAGATTCATTAGCAAGACTTTGGTGAGCAAAATGAGAGTATTCACAGACTTTTCACAGATGTTAATTTGGTAATTTTTGTAATACACAAATCACCTTTTGAGGTAGTGCCATCACTCAAGTCAAGTACGATGTTCTCCTAAGGAGTTGTCTATAGGTGGGAGCTCAGGTGGGTGCAGAGGCTGATCAGGGACCCATATATTCCGGTGCAGTGTGGGCAACAGTGCGTGGCTGTGGTTAGTGACTGGGTCTTTTATTCAGTCCGTGTTTGGAGCTGCCACTTGTTCTCTGCGGCACAGCAGAGCTCAATCTCCAGTAGCAAAGCTCGGGCTTGAGCAGATTTCCTCCAGGTGTATCTATGGAGTGTAATGTCTTCTCAGTTTTTAGATGTGATGTTGAATTTCTTCAGGCTGATTTTGATGTCTGTCTTTGCAACATTTCATTTGCCTACCAGGGGCTCGCTGACCTTCCTTCAACTGGGAATAAAGGATTATAGGCATTAGTACCAGATTTACTGTCTCTTTATTCCACACAAGGTGTCGGAAGAGAAACATATTGTTAGTTGTCTATTTTCTGATTGGCCGCACAGTGCTGCATTAGCTGCATGTATACAGTTCAGCAAATACAGTAACAGTGTTCTGGTGACACCATGTGGTTATCATTTTAAATGGCACAGAGGAATAATGAAAATATCCAAACACTTCCTTTCAATTATTATCAAAAATTGTGCACTGTATGCATACGTTGCACTGAATGCACAGTGTATATATTATATTAATGTCAAAATCCCATGACCCCTTGTATATGGCTAAAAGATGGAAATAAACAGGAGTGGAAAACAAATATCTGAACAAAACTGCCACCAATCCCTCGCCTTCCATGGTTGCTATTCATTTCAAACACCCGCCCACCAAATATCTAAACTTCAAATTCATAATATTTAATGTTGAATGGTTTCAGCTTCTAACATGGTGGACTTCCATTTTATGAATCTTTGCATACACGTTCTCCCTTTCTTCTGGTCAAATCCAATTAAGAATGGAAATGTTACATAATCTCAAGCATAATTCATTGTCAGGACCATTAACTTAGGGTGAGACCATTGGGAAGGCATATATTTTAAAACTGTATTTTTGCCAAACATTTTACAGATAAAATTTTAGAAATGACTATTTAGCGTGAAACTGTAAACAAGTCCTACATGGTAGCGTAGCAGTTAGAACTTTGCTATTACAGTTCAGGGCATTCCAGATTCGGAGTTCAATTCTAGTAGCATTCTGTAAGGAGTCCTTCCCGTGGAATGCATGGGTTTGCTCTGGATCCTCTGGTTTCCTCCCACAGTCCAAAGACATACTGGGTAGGTTAATTGGTCATTGTAAATTCTCCTGTGGTTAGGTTAGGTTTAATCAGAACTGTGGGGTTGCTGGGGCAACATGGCCCAGTGGGCCGGAAGGGCCTACCCCGAGCTGTGTTGCTAATTAAAGTAGCCTGACACCTTCATGGCTTTGACTTGAGGAGCTTCAAACCAGATAATAGCATTAACCTAATCAAAACTTATGTCAGAACTCCTGCAATTTCTATGTCTTGACAGACTGGAAGCTTACATACCACGTAACAACCAAAGGGAACGGTCACGGTGTGTCTCTGGTTACAAGAAACAAGAAATTAAAAGTCATAACAATCGAAATGCTTTTAGCTTCTTCATTGCAGCTGTTACAATATTACAAACACTGATTTATCTTTCACTGCTTCATATTTCTTTGTGGTTCATCTGATCCTGTTTCATTATTCCACTTTTGCAATTTCAAATCCAAATTACGTGTGCTCAAATAACCCTATTTACATTACCTTCCCTAGTGTGAAGTGGCAATTTCAGTCAGTTGTTCTTTTCAAAAATTTGCTTTTTGGATTGTGCAATTTTGTTCTAAGTGCATGCATTTATTTTGCCAGGTATTTACTTACAACCATCCCATTAAAATTTAAACTTATTTGCTGCCGCAAAATAACAAACCTTATGACATATGTCAGTGATAGTAATCTTGATTCTGAGATTAGCAGTTTTACTGTAGCATCATAGTTATTTAACATTTTCCCTGATAATATACAGTAACTAAGTGATTATCTACTGAGTATATATGTTATCTATAGTTGTTAGGAAACATAAATGTAAATTTATCAAAGTAAATTTATTATCAACAGACTTATGTCACAGTATGCTACCCTGAGATTCATTTTCTTGCAGGCATTCACAGTAAAACAGAGAAATACAATAGAATCAATGAAAATTACACACAAATAAAGACTGACAACCAATGTGCAAAAGAAGAAAAACTGAGGAAACACAAAAATACAAATAATAAATAAATAAATAGTACTGAGAGCATGCGCTGTAGAGTCTTTGAAAGTGAGTCCACAGATTGTGGAATCAATTCAGTGTTGAGGTAAGTGATTCAGGCTGAGGTAAGTGAGGTAAGCGATCATCCATGCTGATTCAGGGCCTGATGGTAGAAGGATAATAACTGTTCCTAAACTCGGTGCTGTAGGACCTAAGGCTGGTCCTGTACCTCCTTTCCGATGACAGCAGTGAGAAGAGAGCACAGCCTGGGTGGTGGGGTCCTTGATGATGGATGCTGCTACAGGAACATTGTATCAATATAGTTATCACTGGCAAATAAACTCATTCTAACAAATGACATATTTCAAATTAAAGACATGTCAATGGTTAGTTAAAATACTTCTTAGCCTTCCTGCACTAATGTCAATAAAGAATAGTAAGTAATCAAAACTGTCCGATATGAGAATGCCATTGGTGTGAAATGTAAGACACTTTGTCTATTTCCATTCAAGCAGTAAATGTATAGACAAGGATTAATGGGGGGTTTAAATTATCAACAGGATGATGAAAAGAGACTTTTTTAAGATGATGAATCACTGAAAAGGGAATCATAAATTT
Source organism: Hemitrygon akajei (assembly GCF_048418815.1). Lineage (NCBI taxonomy): Eukaryota > Metazoa > Chordata > Chondrichthyes > Myliobatiformes > Dasyatidae > Hemitrygon > Hemitrygon akajei. The sequence continues at coordinate 49,262,370 of NC_133140.1, forward strand.
TAAATTGTTACAAAGTGAGGTGAGAGGCGGGAAGAAAAGGCAAGGATCAACTGGGGAATGCTTCTCCACTGGGGGTGGTTAAAATAACTAATATTAGATCTTTTAAGGTAAACAGTTGAAACAGAAGCAAGCAATTTGATTAATTCTGCAAAAAGGTGACAAAAAAAGATTACCTTTGCATGCATTGAACACTTCCTTGATTCTCTGAATATTCTTTGAAAAACGAATGCATAGAATTTTGACAGTTGTCTTTATACTACTTGCAGATTTTTTTTATTCATGTGTACAAAATATCACCCATTTCATATGCATTTATAATTGTTTTCTTTAAATTATATTTTGAAGGCTTTGTTTCATTTCATATCTTGGTTGGGAAATAGTGGTTGGGAATTGGAGCTTTGCCTCCTTATTTCCAAAATAAATAAATGCATATGTACTTTTTAAATTAATTTTTGGGTGACTTAAACTCTAATAGCAAGGTCAACACTTATTGCTCCTGAGAATGTTGTGGTGAGTCACCTACTTGAACCACAGCTGCTCTTCTGGTGAAGGTACTCCAACATTTCTGTTCCGTAAAGTGTTCCAGGAATTTGACCCAATAAAGGACCAAAAATATGTTTCCAAGTCTGGATGCTGTCCAACAGGGAGAGGAATCTGCAGATGGTATTCCAAAGTGCCTGCTGTCCTTGTCCATCTTCGCCAAGCACCCTCGCTCCGTCTGCCAAATAAAGTGGGATTTCCCTGTGGCCACCCATTTCAATTCTACTTCCTATTCCCATTCCCATTCAGATATGTCAGTCTATGGCCTCCTCTGCTGTTGTGTTGGAGGAGCAACAGCTTATATTCCATCTGGGTAGCCTCCAACTCGATGGAATGAAGATCGATTTTTTTGAACATCCCCCCCCCACCCCCCACCATTCCCCTTTCCTGTTTCCCTCTCTCACCTTATCTGCCGATCACCTCCTTCTGCTATTCTTCCCCCTTCCCTGGTCTTCAATACCTCCTATCAGACTCCCCCTCTCTAGCCCTGTATCTCTTTCACCAATCAACTTCCCAGTTCTTTACCTCCCCGCTCCTGGTTTCACCCATCACCTTGAGTTTCTTCCTCCCCTCCCCCCACATTCTTGTTTTAACTTCTCCTCTTCTTTTCCAGTCCCGATGAAGGGTCTTAGCCTGAAATGTTGACTGGTTATTCTTTTCCATAAATACAGCCTGGCCTGCTGAGTTTCTCTGGCATTTTGTGTGTGTTGCTTTGGACTTCCAGCATCTGCAGATCTTCTTGTGTTTATGAGATATTGTATTTCACCACAAACACAACGAGAGTCCAGTAATTGCCTAACTATGTAAACCTGCGGTCCATTGACAAAACAAGGAGGGGGAGGAGCCTTGGGAGCAGGGTGTAAGGGACTGGAAAGTACAGGCTTGAGGCCAGAGTCATGAAAGATAGGATGGATACTGCAAGAACACGCAGCTTCGATATCTCTCTATATCCTGATTCACCCTTTCTGTCTGCCCATTGGTTTGTGGGTGGAATCCTAAAGGTAAACAAACAGTTGCCCCGCTGCGAAGACAAAAGGCTCTCCAGAATTTGGAAGTTGGAAGTGAATCACAGGCCACGGTCTGAGATGATATCCTGGGAGAAGCCGTGAATCTGGAAGATATTTTGCATCATTAGCTTGGCTGGCTCTGCCGTCATGGGTAGCGTGGGGAGAGGAACAAAGTGTCAGGCCTTTGAGAACTGGTCCACCTCAACCATAGCAACAGTATTCCCTTGGGATGGAGGAAGGCCAGTGATAAAATCCATTGAAATCTGTGCCCAGGGATGAGTGGGAATAGGTAGAGGCTATAAGGGCCCTTGGGCATTGCTCTGGGTTCTTTATTCTGGGCACTCACATTGCATGACCAAGCATAGTTTTTGACATCTTTGGTCATGCCTGGACACCAGATTCACCTCTTTATAAACTCCAGAGTACGTGAAACTCCCAGGTGACTGACCATGCCCCCAATTCAATACCTTAGTGCAGACGACCTCAAAGGTGAAGATATGAGAAAGTGGCTCATTGCCAGGATCGGCCTCGTGTTGTTACTGGGCCTTCCACACTGTGGAATCAATCCCCCATCTAATTGAATTGAGGAAAATGGTCTCTGGGACTTGCTCCTTACCTGTGTTTCAAGCTGCCTAGAAAGCATGTCCGGTTTCTGATTCTTGGAAGCAGGTCTGTATGTAATGATAAATTTGAACCTATTGAAGAACAATGACCAGCTTGCCTGATGAGAGTTCAGTCTCTTGGCATCCTGGATATAAGCTAGGTTCTTATGATCAGTCCAAACCAAAAAGGGGTGTTTGACTCCCTCTGGCCATTGCCTCCATTCTTCAAGTGCCAACTTGACAGCAAGCAACTCCGTTGCCAACATCATAGTTCATCTGGGCGGGAGAGAGACATCTGGAGAAGAAAGCACATGGGTGTAGCTTCAGATCTGAGGTGGTTCATTGAAATAGCACAGCTCCTACTCCAATGTTTGAGGCATCAACCTCCACTACAAAAGGTAGGTCTGCATCAGGGGAAACAAGTACAGCAGCCTCGGTAAACACGTTCTTAACATCTGTTTCTGGAGTCCAATGTAAAGGCCCGGTAGTTCTTTTAGAGAGGTTAGTAAGTGGAGCTGCAATTGCACTGTAATTGTGAATTAAATTCTAACAGAAATTGGTGAACCCTAAAAAGTATTGGAGCTGTTTGACCGATGTTGGTCCTGGCCAATTTTCTACCGCTTGGGTCTTATCAGGGTCCATTATAAGTTCCCGTTGGAATTGACAAATCCAAAAAAGAAACTTTAGAGATATGAAATTCACTATTTTCAAGTTTAAGAAAAAGTTGGTTCTCAAACAGGTGTTCAAGAACACTCCGTACATGGTGGACATGTTCCTGAAGCGACTGAATTTATTGCCCAAATAAACACAAAGTGGTTAGGTATCCCCCAGTGTGCGTCATTGATGAAGTTCTGAAAGACTGTTGGAGAATTAACTTAACTGAATGAAATCACCAGGCACTCACAATGTCTGGTGGGAATGTTGAAGGCTGTCTTCCATTTTTCTCTCTCTCAAATCCATGTCAGGCTGTAGGCATTCTGGAGGCCTAGTTAGAGAAGACCATTGTTCTTTGTAATAGTCAAATGCATATTCATTAGAGTAAGTGAGTACCAGTTCTTAATTAAGCTCTATTTAGATCTCTGAGATCAACATGGTCTCAGTTCGCTATCCTTCTTGGATACGAAAAAGAATCCCGCTCCGCAGGCACAGTAGATGGTCAGATAACCCCAAATGTCAAAGCCTCCTGAATATAATCCTCCATTGCTTGCCCCAAGTGAGTTGGCAAGACTAGAGATTTCCCTGGGGAGGACATGTACCAGGTAGTAAATTGATTGCACAATCATCATCCTTACATGGGGGAAGTGTAGTGGCCCTCCTCTTACTGAACATCTCCATACTCTGAAGGCACTCCAGACAACTCCATTGAGTTCAAGTCCGGTTTTGAGGAATCAGGAAGCAACTCAACTGATGACTTAATATCATGCCCTGCAGATCATTTGGAAACTCGGGCAGGCATCTTGGAACCTTGGGAAGGCTCCTCAGAACCTCTAGGAAGGTACTTATTCTGGCATAGGGTCAACCAACCCTGAATGGTGCAAAAAGAAAATTTAATCCAAGGATTATGAAGATGTAATCATGGATTAAGGGTATGTCTGGAGAATGAATAAAATGGAAATGAATTATCTCTTCGTGCCTTCCAATAGTCAACTTGAGAGCAGTGGAAAGATAAAAGATTTGCCCGTGTCCCTGTGGTCTACCAACCGGAACTGTAGCTAAGCTAGTCAAGTGTACCTTAGGAACTTGGATTCTCTCTGCCAGTCTAATGTCCAAAAAATTCCCCACCAAACCAGAATCTACCAAGGCTCTCACAGAATGTTGATGACAATAAGGATGGTAAAACCACTCCGGGACTCGATGAAGCAGGAGTGAAACTTGATACCATTACAGTTCTTCCCTCACTAAACAGTCCTGGGAGTTTTCCCGACAAATTGAGGCAGGTGACTTGGAAGTGACCAGCCTTGGCAGAGTAGAGGCAACACCTCTGTCTCATACGTCTCTCTAGGGCTGCTGGGGAAACCCGGGCTTTTCCAATTTGCATGGGTTATTCTTAACTATGAAGAGTTATATGGAGAATAATACGAGGAATATTCAAACCAAGAGCTCACTTACTTGGAACATGAGCACACAGAATGCAAATCTAGGACTCATCGATGAGTGCTGGTCCAGAAGAACATTAACCACAGGAAATCCCTGCAATTCGAAATAAGAAACTAAAAACGAGAAGCTTAAGGAAACTATATTCACATAACACAAAAATACAACTGCAGATGCTGTGGATCAAAGAATACGTACACAACGCTGGAAGAACTCAGCAGGTTAGTCAGCATCTGTGAGAAAAGAGTAGCCAACGTTTCGGGCCGAGACCCTTCATCAGGAATGGGGGGGAAAGAGAGGGCCGAAGCCCAGTAATAGAGATAGGGGAGGGGGTAGGGCCTAGAGGCGCCAGGTGGAAAACCAATCAGAGGAAAGATAAAGGGGGGAGGGGGAGGGGATAAGCATGAAAGAACTGTAGAGATAAAGAAGCAGAAAGTTGAAAGGGGAGAGAGGCAGAGAGGGACCTAGGATAGGGGAAGGGGGAGGGGGAGGAATTACCGGAAATTGGAGAATTCAATGTTCATACCACCAGGCTGGAGGCTACCCAGTCGGTAGATGAGGTGTTGCTCCTCCAACCTGAGTTTGGCCTCATCATGGCAGTAGAGGAGGCCATGTATGGACATATCTAGATAGGAATGAGAGGCAGAGTTGAAGTGGGTGGCAATCGGGAGGTCCTGTCTATTGTGACAGACAGAGCGTAGGTGCTCAACGAAGCGGTTCCCCCAATCTGCGTCGGGTCTCGCCGATGTAGAGGAGGCCGCACCGGGAGCACCGGATGCAATAGTCAACTCCAGCAGACTCGCAGGTGAAGTGTTGCCTCACCTGGAAGGACTGTCTGGGGCACGGAATGGTGGTAAGGGGGGAGGTGTGGGGACAGGTGTAGCATTTGCGCTTGCAGGGATAAGTGCCAGGTGGGAGTTCTGTGGGGAGGGACGTGTGGACCAGGTAGTCGCGGAGGGAACGATCCCTGCGAAAAGCTGAGAGGGGTAGGGAGGGAAAGATGTGCTTGGTGGTGGGGTCCTGTTGAAGGTCCCCCTTCCCCTATCCCAGGTCCCTCTCTGCCTCTCTCCCCTTTCAACTTTCTGCTTCTTTATCTCTACAGTTCTTTCATGCTTATCCCCTCCCCCTCCCCCCTTTATCTTTCCTCTGATTGGTTTTCCACCTGGCGCCTCTAGGCCCTACCCCTCCCCTATCTCTATTACTGGGCTTCGGCCCTCTCTTCCCCCCCATTCCTGATGAAGGGTCTCGGCCCGAAACGTTGGCTACTCTTTTCTCACGGATGCTGCCTGACCTGCTGAGTTCTTCCAGCGTTGTGTACGTATTCTATATTCACATAACGAGTGTCATGAAAACGACAGAACCTGCTGCTGCCTGGCAACCTCTCTCAAAAGCAGAGGTGGAGGAGTATGCCTCATGATCAACTCTTCTTGTTGCACAAATATATCAGTGCTGTTCCAATTCTGCTCACCAGACCTGGAATATCTAGCAGTTAAGTGCTGCCCTTCCTAAATTCCATGGGAGTTTTCCGGGGTCATTTTGGTAGCAGTATACATTTCACCTCAGGCCAATGTCAATCAAGCTTTAGATGACCTGAGCAATGGGGTCAACATGCACAAAACAGTGCATCTTAACGCCTTCACCAATGTTTTGGGAGATTTTAACCAGGCCAGTCTAAAAAAATCACTAAGCAACTACCATCAACAGATCACTTGCAATACTAGAGGAAACAACACACTGCACCATTGCTACACCACCATCAAAAATTCCTACCACGCTAGTCCATGCCTTCACTTCGGGAAGTCTGATCACCTGGCTGTACTTCTACTCCCTGAGTATAGGCAGAAACTGAAGACTGCAGCACCAATAGTGAGGACCAAGAAGGTATGGACAAGGGAAGCACAGGAGCGCATACAGGACTGCTTTGAATCGGTGGACCGGACTGTATTCATGGATTCATCTTTGAACCTGGATGAGTAGGCTGCAGTTGTTACCAACCTGTGTGGATGACTGTATGCCTACAAAGACTTACTGCATATTCCCAAACCAAAACCCGTGTATGAACCAGGAGGTACGTTGTCTGCTGAAGGCTAGATCTGTGGCACTCAAGTCTGGCGACCCAGGCCTGTACCAGAAAACCAGGTATGATTTGCGGAGGGGTATTTCAAGGGTGAAGAGACAATTTTGAATGAGGTTGGAAGAGACATCGGATGCACGACAACTCTGGCAGGGTTTGCAAGACATTACTTCCTACAAAGCAAAACCCAATAGCATGAATGGCAGCGATGCTTCACTACCTTCTATTCCCGCTTTGAAAGGGAGAATACAGCTACAGCTGTGAAGATCCCTGCTGCACCTGATGACCCTGTGATCTCTGTCTCAGAGGCCAATGTTAGCCCTTCTTTAAAGAGGGTGAACCCTTGCAAGTCAGAAGATCCCGATGGAGTACCTGGTATGGCACCGAAAACCTATACCAACCAACTGGCAGGAGTATTCAAGGACATTTCCAACCTCTCCCTGCTATGGACAGAAGTTCCCACTTGCTTCAAAAAGGCAACAATTATACCAGCACCTAAGAAGAATAATGTGAGCTGCCTTAATGACTAACGCCCAGTAGCACTCACATCGACAGTGATGAAATGCTTTGAGAGGTTGGTCATGGCTAGACTGAACTCCTATGTCAGGAAGGACCTGGACCCATTTCAATTTGCCTATTGCCACAATAGGTCAATGGCAGACGCAACTCAATGGTTCTCCACACGGCTTTAGACCACCTAGACAACACAAACACCAATGTCAGGATACTGTTCATCGACTATAGCTCAGCATTTAATACCATCATTCCCACAATCCTGATTGAGTGGTTGCAGAACCTGGGTCTCTATACCTCCCTCTGCAACTGGATCCTCAACTTCCTAACCAGAAGACCACAATCTGTGTGGATTGGTAATAACGATCAACACTTGTGAACCTCAGGGGTGTGTGTTTACCCCACTGCTCTACTCCCTATATACCCACGTCTCTGTGGCTAGGCATAACTCAAGTACCATCTATAAATTTGCTGATGATACAACCATTGTTGGTGGAATCTCAGGTGGTGACGAGAGGGCATGCAGGAGTGAGATATGCCAAGATATGCCAACTGGTGGAGTGGTGCTGTAGCAACAACCTGGCACTCAAAGTCAGTAAGACAGAAGAGCTGATTGTGGACTTCCAGAAGGGTAAGACAAGGGAACACATACTAATCCTCAGAGAAGGATCAGAAGTGGAGAGAGTGAGCAGTTTCAAGTTCCTGGGTGTCATGATCTCTGAGGATCTAACCTGGTCCCAACATATTGATGCAGTTATAAAGAAGGCAAGACAGTGGCTATACTTTATTTGGAGTTTGAAGAGATTTGGTATGTGAACAAATACACTCAAAAACTTATACAGATGCACCATGGAGAGCACTCTGACAGGCTGCATCACTGTCTGGTATGGAGGGGCTACTGCACAGGACCAAAAGAAGCTGCAGAAGGTTGTAAATCTAGTCAGCTCCATCTTGGGTACTAGCCTGCAAAGTACCCAGGACATCTTCAAGGAGCAGTGTCTCAGAAAGACAGCATCCATTATTAAGGATCTCCAGCACCCAGGGCATGCCCTTTTCTCATTGTTACCATCAGGTAGGAGGTACAGAAGCCTGAAGGAACACACTCAGTGATTCAGGAACAGCTTTTTCCTTCTGCCATCTGATTCCTAATTGGACATTGAACCCTTGAACACTACCTCACTTTTTTTAAATATATAGTATTTCTGCTTTTTGCATGATTTTTCAACATACATATACTGTATAAAGTATACTGAATAAGATTTAATTATTTATTATTATTAATATTTTTCTTCTATATTATGTATTGCATTGAACTGCTGCTGCTAAGTTAACAAATTTCACGTCACATGCATAAACCTGATTCTGATTCTGGTCGGAAGTGTTCATGACATGTCCAGTGCCTGTTTGACGTTGGCCAGAGGGTACTGTACGTCACTACCATGATGATGGCAGAAAAATCCCTTTGTAGTGTTCTCGCACAGGTGTAAAAGAACTCTGAACTAAACACCAAGCATAAACCAGTCAATGAGGCGGTCCCAGTAAGCTTAACCATTTACTGTTCACTCTTCCACATTAACATATGGTGAAAACTGTTGGTAAAACAATACAAAATATATACAGTATTTGTTTCCTTCTTGACATCACATTTACATCATAAATACTTGCAAAAGTAAAACTACAACAACTATATTACATTAGAGTGCAACATACAGTCAGAATCTACCTACACCATTGACTGGCTTTAAATACACTTCAACACAAACTATCCACAACTCTTTAAATAACAAAAAACATCAACTTTATCAACCATCATTACTTTTAACGGAATCAGCGTTGACATTTTTAATTCAACATATCGATTATCTCATGAACTTACGGTGTTGCTTCACTGATGTTTCTAGTGCGTAGAAAGAAAACTTTTCTCGCGCTGATCCTGCACACATAAGCCCCCTCCTTCCCGTTTCTCCAAACCGGTATTTTCCCACAAGACGCGGCTGAACCGGATGTGACGTCATCGCATGCCACGATATATCACAGACAACGAATTTACTTTAAACAACCTTAACTTTAACTAGAAAATGATAACAAACAAATTACCAAAGCGAAAATATAATAAACTAAACAAATGCCTTAAAGGCAACACACCCTTGGCAGTTAAAATCGTCGACACTTGACTGCTAGATGTACCAGATCGGCTGAGCAGGACTGAGACAAAACCATCACATCTGTGTACCACAATGGGTTAATCATGAAACACCTCCTTTACCTTTAAGAGACTCAGGTTGTCCTGTCTGCAGTGGATGGGAAACCATCAGGCTTCAGTGTTGCATCTGAAATAATGGGAGTAAGCCATGTTTCCATGAAGCAAAGTACATAACAGTCCCTGATGTGCCTCTGGTACTGCAATCTTGAGCTGAGACTGTACATTCACTCATAGGATGATAAGGACTGGGGGGGAGAGCGGAGGGGGTGTGTGTCCAAAGGCTCTATGTTTCAATCTTACTTGTAGCCCAGCATGATTTATGTGTTTTCTTTTTTTATTACAGTGAAAATGTACTTGTGACCTGAGCCTGCAGTCTATGTCTGTCGATCTGTATGGAACCATAAGAAATGGGAGAGATATTAAATGGGTTTTTTTGCATCTGTATTTACTAAGGAAACTGGAATGGAGTCTATGGAAACAAGGCAAACAAGTAGGGAGGTCATGGAACTTATACAGATTAAAGAGGAGGAGGTGTTTGCTGTCTTGAGGCAAATCAGAGTAAATAAATCCCCAGGACCCGACAGGGTATTCCCTCGGACCTTGAAGGAGACTAGTGTTGAAATTGCAGAGGCCCTGGCAGAAATACTTAAAATGTCAATATCCACGGGTCAGGTGCCGGAGGATTGGAGGATAGCTCATGTAGTTCCATTGTTTAAAAAAGGCTCAAAAAGTAAGCTGGGAAATTATAGGCCAGTATGTTTGACATCGGTAGTAGGTAAATTATTGGAAGGAATACTAAGAGATAGGATCTACAAGTGTTTGGATAGGTAGGGAATTATTAGAAAATGTCTACATGGCTTTGTGCATGGTAGGTCATGTTTAACAAATCTATTAGAATTTTTCGAGGAAGTTACCAGAAAAGTGGATGAAGGGAAGGCAGTGGATGTTATATACATGGACTTCAGTAAGGCCTTTAACAAGGTCCCGCATGGGAGGTTAGTTAGGAAGATTCGGTTGCTAGGTACACATGGAGATGTAGTAAATTGGATTAGACATTGGCTCAATGGAAGAAGCCAGAGAGTGGTAGTGGAGGATTGCTACTCTGAGTGGAGGCCTGTGACTAGTGGTGTGCCACAGGGATCAGTGCTGGGTCCATTGTTATTTGTCATCTATATCAATGATCTGGATGATAATGTGGCAAATTGGATCAGCAAATTTGCTGATGATACAAAGATTGGAGGTGTAGTGGACAGTGAGAAAGGTTTTCAAAGCTTGCAGAGGGATTTGGACCAGTTGGAGGAATGGGCTGAGAAATGGCAGATGGAGTTTAATGCAGACAAGTGTGAGGTATTGCACTTTGGAAGGTCAAACCAAGGCAGAACATACAAGGTAAATGGTAGGACACTGAAGAGTGCAGTAGAACAGAGGGATCTGGGAGTACAGATACATAATTCCCTAAAAGTGGTGTCACAAGTAGATAGGGTTGTAAAGAGAGCTTTTGGTACATTGGCCTTTATAAATCTAAGTATTGAGTCTAAGAGTTGGAATGTAATGGTGAGGTTGTATAAGACATAGGTGAGACCGAATTTGGAGTATTGTGTGCAGTTTTGGTCACCTAATTACGGGAAGGATATTAATAAGGTTGAAAGAGTGCAGAGAAGGTTTACAAGGATGTTGTCGGGACTTGAGAAACTGAGTTACAGAGAAAGGTTGAATAGGTTAGGACTTTATTCCCTGGAGCGTAGGAGATTGAGGGGTGACCTGATAGAGGTGTATAAAATTATGATGGGTATAGGTAGAGTGAATGCAAGCAGGCTTTTTCCACTGAGGCTAGGGGAGAAAAAAACCAGAGGTCATAGGTTAAGGGTGAAGGGGGAAAAGTTTAAAGGGAACATTAGGGGGGCTTCTTCAAGCAGAGAGTGGTGGCAGTGTGGAATGAGCTGCCAGATGAAGTGGTGAATGTGGTCTCACTTTTGACATTTAAGAAAAACTTGGACAGGTCTTAAGAAAAACTTGGAGAGGGGTTTGGAGGGATATGGCCCAGGTGCAGGTCAGTGGGGCTAGGCAGAAAAATGGTTTGGCACAGCCAAGAAGGGCCAAAAGGCCTGTTTCTGTGCTGTAATGTTCTATGGTTCTATGATTCTGAAGATCAATAGATTTTTTAAATGACTTGAAACGATGTTGCTTACTGAAGTACCCATGGCTGTGGCTGTGGATTTCAGCTGTAGTCCTAAATGGAATATTTAAAGATTCCTTTTCAAGTCAAGTCAAGTCAAGTCAAGTCAAGTAAACACAACGTACACTGCAGATGCTGTGGTCAAACCAACACATACAAACAAGCTGGATGAACTCAGCAGGTCGGGCAGCATCCGTTGAAACGAGCAGTCAACGGATGCTGCCTGACCTGCTGAGTTCATCCAGCTTGTTTGTAAGTCAAGTCAAGTCACTTTTATTGTCATTTTGACCATAACTGCTATGTACAGTACATAGTAAAAATGAGACAATGTTTTCAGGACCAGGGTGTTACATGACACAGTACAAAAACTAGACTGAACTACGTATAAAAAACAGCACAGAAAGAAAAAAAAACTACACTAGACTACAGACCTACCCAGGACTGCATAAAGTGCACAAAACAGTGCAGGCATTACAATAAATAATAAACAGGACAATAGGGCAGTAAGGTGTCAGTCCAGGCTCTGGATATTGAGGAGTCTGATAGCTTGGGGGAAGAAACTGTTACATAGTCTGATTCTTCAAACAGCATGTTTTCTTCACCAAAAGAAATACAATCAAACAAAGAAAAGGTAGAAAACAGAAGAATTCACAGGTTCATAAACAATGAGTACTGGGTGATAATAAACATAACAAAAGAACAGGAATGGCTGGCTGCATCTGAAAGGTTCACACATTTGATTACGAAACAGATAACTGGAATATGTATATTGAATGGATTGAGCAGTATTTTAAAGCAAATGGAATAGCCAATGAGAAACAAGTGCCAGTTTTACTGAGTACATTGGATTTAAAGAGATACCATTTCCTTAGAAGTTTGACTTCCAACCAAACCAGCCGAAATGAGCTTTGAGGATATCATGAACATAATGCACTAACATTTTGAACCAAAACCATTGTTGATTGCAGAACGCTTTAGGTTCCATAAGCAGAATCAAAAGGAAGAGGAATCCATTTCAGTATACGTGGCTGAATTTAAGAGATTGTCTAAGCTTTGTCAATTCAGTGATGGGCTTAATGATACACTGAAAGATCACAGAGCTTATGGAATCTTACAAACATTCAAAAATGGCTCCTAATGGAACCACAACTTACATTTAAAAGAACAGTTGAAATAGCTGTATCTATGGAAACAGCAGACAGAGAAACTTTTGAGTTGCAGTCAGGAATGAAAGTTAGCATGAAAAAAATTGCATTGTCTATACAGAAACCTGCCTGGCCGAACAAATTGTGTCACCATTGTGGCCGAGGCTCATACACACCAGACTAATACAGGTTTAAAGGTGAAACTTGCAGAAAATGCAACAATGTAGGACACATACAAGAGTATGCCAGGCAGACAAAATAAATGAACTAAACAGGGAAGAGAGAAAAAAAATAAAACGTCAAGTTGCAGTTTCAGAAAGAGCTTACTGTTGATGGAAGACATTAAGGAAACCATGCTGATTTCAGTCTATTTTATCATGTGCATCCTGGTTCCCTGAAAACTCGTTCTTAATAATGGACTCCAACATTTTCCAAAGAGCATTTAAGTAGGGCTAATTGGTCTTTAATTTTCTTTCATCTGCCTCCATTGCTTCTTAAAGAGTGTAGTAACATTTGTAATTTTCCAGTCCTCTGGAACCATTCCAGAATCTAGTGATTTATGAAGGGATTATGGAGGCATCATTACAAATGCCTTCACAATCTCTTTACTTACCTCTTTCGGAACCCTAGGGTGTAATCCATCTGGTCTGAGTAACTTATCTACCTTTAGGTCTTGTAGCTTCCTGAACACATTCTCCTTAGTAGTAGCAACTACACTCACTCCTGCCCCCTGACACTCTCGAATTTCTGGCATGTAGTTGTTGTCTTCCACAATGAAGACTGACACAAATTACTTACTAAGTTTGTCTGCCGTTTCTTTGTCCCCCATTACTACCTCTCCAGTGTCACTTTCCAATGGTCCAATATCCACTCATGCCTTTCTTTTACTCTTTATATATCTGAAAAAACTTTTGGTATCCTGTTTTATAATATTGATGAGCTTACCTTCATATTTCATCTTTTCTCTCCTTACAGCTTTTTCAGTTGCCTTGTCTTGATTTTTCAAAGCTTCTCAATCCTCTAACTTCCCACTAATATCTGTTTGATTTTATGCCTCCTCTTTTCTTTTTATGCTCCTTCACTTCCCCTGTCAGCCACAGTTATGTCATCCTCCCTTTAGAATACTTTTTCTTCTTTGGGATGACCGGTAGCTGGCCTGCACCTTCCAAATTGCCCCAGAAGCTTCACCTTATTCCATGTGCTGAATGCATTTAAATGTAGCATCTTGGTCCTGTATCCATGACCCTTTTCAATTTTACCCCCATGTTACACTTCAACTCAGTCCACTGATAGCAATTTTGCCCTGTCATCTGTCTGTCCTTCGTTACAGTCTCATTACACAATGCACCAATGTGTAATTCAACTCCCCATCCTCAGCCCTATCACTCCAGTTCCCATCCCCCCACTAAATTAGTTTATACCTCCCAACAGCCGTAGCAAACTTGACTGCAAGGATATTAGTCCCCCTTGCGCTCAGGTATAATCTGTCCTTTTTGTACCAGTCATATTTTCCACAGAAGAGCTCCCACTGATCTGAAACCCTGCACCCTGTACCCACTCCCTCAGTCACCCATTCATTTGTACTGTACTATCATCCTATTCCAGCCCTGATTAGCACATGGTACAAGGAGTAATCCAGAGATCACCACCTTGGAGGTCCTGCTCTTCAACATCTTCCCTAAATCCCTATACTCACTGACAGGACCTCTCACCCCTTTCTACCTACTGTACGTCATTGGTGCCAATGTACACTATGACCTCTGGCTGCTCACCTTGAGAATCTTCTGCAGCTGGTCTGAGACATTTTGGACTCCAGCACCTGGGAGGCAACACACCGATCCTGGTGTCTCTTTCATGGCCACAGAATCTCCTGTCCGTTCCCCCAACTATTGAGTCTCTTATCACTATTGATCTGCCTGACCTAACCTTTCCCTGCTGAGTCTCAGTGTGGGCCATAGTGCCACCGCCCTGGCTGCTGCTGTTGTGCCCTGATAGGTCACCCCCCCCCCCCTCCACAGCAGTATCCAAAGGGGTTTACTGTTTGCTGAGGGGAATGCCCATAGGGGAACCCTGCACTGACTGCTTACTCCCCTTACTTCTCCTGGTGGTCACCCATCTACTATCTGAAGCCTGCACTCTGGGTGTGACCACTTCAATAAATGTCTCACCTGTTCTTGAATCCATCCAGCACTAGCTCAACTTGTCAGGCAGGAGTTGAAGTTGAATGCACTTCCTGCAGATGTAGTTCGTCATCAGGGAGATAAAATCCTATATCTCACAGGATGATCTTTCCATTGCCTTAACTGCCATTCTGCCTACACTTTTTACACCTCTAACTTCTCAAGTTAAGTTCTAGCCTGTGCCTGTTCTCGCTGAAGCCTGTTGAGCCAAAGCCTGGCTGCTCTGTCTACTCATGCAATGGCCACTCAACAATGGCTGTTCCACTTACACCTCACTTCTTTTTATTGGCTCTTACTGAGTGCCTAAGAGATCAATATGATTGGAGCCCACAGAAAAGTTCTGAATAGGCCGAGCCCTTTTTAAACCTCGCACTGCCTCACTAACAAACAACTTCTCGTGATGTTTGCAACCTGCCATAAAGTTTTGAAAGGCCCCGAGCTCTTTTAAACCTCGCTGTGCCTCACCAATAATCAACTTTGCATGATGACTGCAGTCCACCAAAAAATGACTTAGTCACTTCAATGTTACGGCAATTATTCTAATATTATCTTGCATGGAACTTTTGTGCGACTGATATAAATTGACAATTTAAGTGTACCCACTGAATTAATTTAATGAAGGGTTGTTTTCTTCAGTTTCACAAAAATGTGCTACATTTTTAATTGGTATATTTTAAAGTGTAGATCAATTCTGTGCAAGCCAAATAATCCTTAATAAATCTTAAATCATGGTAGAGATTAAACTGAAATCAACCAGAGTCTAGACAAATATATACTATTGCCAGTTTTAGAGTTGCCAGGATTAAAAAGACATCAGTTCATAGGGTGATAAATTTAGCAAACATTGAAGCAAATTGATTTTCCCTTTTCATGCACCTTTTTAAAGATTTATACACATTGTGTAATAGAAATCAAAATTGTCTGATGTGCAAAATAAGGCAAAATAATATCAGAATTCCAATAAAGTCCTTCTTTTAAACTTTACTCCAACATCTTAAGACCATAAGAGATAGAAGCAGAATTTAGTCCATTGAGTCTGCTGCACCATTCCATCATGGCTGATTCATTATCTCTCTCATTCTGACATTTCCTCATAACCTTTAATACACTGACTAATCAGGAAACTTATCAACCTTTGAATATACTCAATGTCTTGGTCTCTGCAGCCACTATGGTGATAAATTCAACTGATTCACTATTCCCTGGCTAACGAAATTCCTCCTCATCTCTGTTCTAAATGGATGCCCCTCCTATTATGAGGCAGTGCTCGCTGGTCGTAGACTCGCCCACTATAAGAAACATACTCACCACATCCACTCGAGCCAGGCCTTTCAATATTCAATAGGGTTCAATAAGATTCCCCCCTCATTCCACTAAACTTCAGCAAGCTCAGGCTCAGAGCTATCAAATGCTCATCATACATTTATGCTTTTATTCCTGGAATTATTCTTGTGAACCTCCTCTGGAACTTCTTCAATGCCAATCTTTTCCTAGATAAGGGGCTGAAAACTGCTCACAGTATACTCCAAGTGCAGTCTGACCAATGCCTTATAAAGCATTACATCCTTGCTCTTACATTCTAGTCCACTTGAAATCAATGTGAATATTGCATTTGCCTTCCTTACCAACGACCATTGTGTTTTGTGCAACGAACCAGAATTGATTAAAGAGCTTAAGGTAAAAGAAACCCTTGGGAGACAAGTGATCATAATATGATCGAATTCACCCTGAAATTTGAGAAGGAGATTCTCAGAAGTTTGTATCGGTATTACAGTGGAGGAAAGGGAATTACAGAGGCATGAGAGAGGAGTTGGTGAGAATTGATTGGAAAAGAACACTGGCAGGGATAATAGCAGAGCAGCAGTGGCTGGAATTGCTGGAAGCAATTCGGAAGGCACAGGATATATACATCCCAAAGAGGAATAAATATTCTAAAGGAAAGATGACATAACCATGACTAACAACAGAAGTCAAAGGCAACATAAGAGCCAAAGGAAGGGCATATAATAGAGGAAAAATTAGTGGGAAGTTAGAGGACTGGGGAGCTTTTAAAAACCAACAGAAGGCAACAAGAAAGTCATTAAGAAGGTAAAGATGGAATACTAAAGTAAGCTAGCCAATAATATTAAAGAGGATACCAAGAGTTTCTTCAGATACATAAGGTGTAAAAGAGAGTCAAGAGTTGAGAGTGGATATCAGACCATTGGAAACAATGCTGAAGTGGTAGTAATGGGAGACAATGAAATGGTGGATGAACTGAATTTGAATTTTGCGTCCTTTTAGCACAGAGTTGAGGAGGAATTTCTTTAACCAGAGAGTGGTGTATCTGTGGAACTCTCTGTCACAGGCAGCTGTGTAGGCCAAGTCTTTGTGTATATTTAAGGCAGACATTGATAGATTCTTGACTGGTCAGGACATGAAAGAATATGGGGAGAAGGCAGGAGACTGGGGCTGAGAGAAAAATGGATCAGCCATGATAAAATGGCGGAACAGACTCGATGGGTCAAATGGCCTAATTCTGCTCCTATGTCTTGTGGTCTTATGGATTCAACCTGCAAGTTAACTTTTAGGGAATACTACACAAGGACTCCTAAGTCCCTTTATACCTCTGATTTTTTAATTTTCTCCCTATTTAGATAATAGGCTACTCCTTTATTTCTTTTACCAAAGTTCATGACCATACACTTCCCTACACTATATTTGATCTTCCACTTCTTTGTCCATTCTTTCAGTCTGTCCAAATCCTCTGCAGACTTTGTGCCTCTCTACCTTTCATGCCCTGACTAATCAAGAACCTGTCAACCTCTGCCTTAAATACACCCAATCACCTGCCCACCACAGCTGTTTGTAGCAATGAACTCCACAGATTCACCATCCTCTGGTTAAAGAAATCCCTCCCATTTTCAATGGGCATCCCACTATTCTGAGACTGTGCCCTCTGACCCTAGATTCCCCTACTACAGGAAACATGCTCTCCACATTCACTCTATCTAGGCCTTTCAATATTTGATAGGCTTCAATGAGATTCCCCCTCATTCTTTTAAATTCAGTAAGTATAGGCCCAGACCCATCAAACACTCCTCATACGATAATCCCTTCATTCCCGGAATCAATCTTGTGAACCTCCATTGAACCCTCTCCAATGTCAGCATATTCTTTCTTAGATATAGGCCCAAAACTGTTCACAATATTCCAGGTGAGGCCTCACCAGTGTCTTAGAAAGCCTCAGCATGACATCCTTGCTTTCATATTCTAGTCCTCTCAAAATGAATGCTAACATTGTATTTGCCTTCCTCACCACCAACTCAACCTGCAAGGTAACCTTTAGGGAATCCTGCAAAGGGACTCTCAAGTGCCTTTGCACCTCAGTTTTTAAAAACTTCTGCCAGTTTAATAAATAGTCTATGCTTTTGTTCTTTCTATCAAAGTGCATGACTATACACTTCTCAGCACTGTATTCCATCTACCACTTCTTTGTCTGTTCTTCTGATCTGTCTCAGTCCTCCTACGGACTCCCTGCTTCTGCAAAACTACCTGCCCCTCTACCTGTCTTCATATTATCCATCAACTTGGCCAGGGTCATCAATTCCATCATCCAAATCATTGATATATAATGTGAAAAGAAGCGGTCCCAACACTGACCCTTGCAGAACAGCCCACCAGAAAAGGCTCCGTTTATTCCCACTCAGGTTGGGTCATCCTGCCTTTAGAATACTTCCAATTCTATGCGGTGTATCTATCCTATGCCTTCTGAATTGCTCCCAGAAATTCTAGCCATTGCTGTTCTGCTATCTTCCCTGCTAGTGTCCCCTTTCAGTCAACTTTGGCCAGCCAGATCCTCTCTCATGCCTCCATAATTCACTCTACTCCACTGTAATACAGATACATTTGACTTTAGTTTCTCCTTCCCAAATTGCAGGGTGAAGTCTACCATATTATGATCATTACCTCCTAAGGGTTCCTTTACCTTAAGCTCACTCATGAAATCCAGTTCATTACATAACAACCAACCCAGAATAGCCTTTCTCCTACATCAACCACAAGCTGCTCTAAAGAGACATCTTGTACGCATTCTACAAATTCTTTCTCTTAGTATCCAGCACCAACCTGATTTTCCCAGTTCACCTGTTTTTGAAATGTGTTTTCCATCCCCCATTGCAATTTGTAGCCCACATCCTTGCTACTGTTCAGCGGCCTTTATATAACTCCCGTTAGGGTCTTTTTACCTTTGCATTTCCTTAACTCTGCCCACAAAGGTTCTACATCTTCCTTTCTCTACATCTACATCTATGTCACCTCTTTTTAACGATTCGTTTTTCATTTGTTATCAACAATGTCACCCTATTGCCTCTGCCTACCTGCCTGAGCTTTAGAAAAAAGGTGTATCCTTGATTGTTAAGCTCCCAACTATGATCTTCTTTCACCCACAACTCAGTGATGCCCACAAGAGCTGGGAAGCTGTTTGGTGAAAGAGATGCAGGGCTGGAGAAGGGGGAATCTAATAGGAGAGGATAGAAGGCTATAGAAGAAAGAAAAGGGGGAGCACCAAAGGGAGTGGCTATAGTGTTTTGTTATTTCAATGCTTATTGCTTTTACTCTTTCATTTGAATTGTTCATAAGGACTAACTCACCATCCATTGGGTTCACCAGCTCCTCTGACATGCGCTAAAACTGAAAGTGCCAGTCCCGGTTTGATTGTCAGACCTTCACTGTCACAGATTATAAGAGATTCTGTAATTATGTAAAAGGGAAAAGGCTACAGAGGACAAATGTAGTCTGGATGCTGGAACACAACACTCTGGGAATATAATTTAAGAATGCAGTTCACCACCATCCTTCAAAGAGGGATGGACAATAAATGCTGATCTACTAGGCATCATCTAGAAAATAAACAAATAATAAAAATGTAGAAGATAACCTTAGCAAGTGTGTATAATGTTGTGGTGCTCCGGGGGAGCTGCGATCGACAGCTTGCCCCAGCATTCCTGGTCGCCAGCGCTATTGTTCTGTTTTCAAAATACTTTTGTGGGATTATGATGGGACATTCAAATTCACTCATTGTAACATTTAGCTGGGGTTATACAGTTATTGGCTTGAGTGTTTGAGGGTCATGCTGACTGTAATCAGGGTGTGTGATAATCAGCTCCTCTACCTGTATGAAACTGAGCAGTTCTCTCCCTGGGTCACCTTGCCAGGTCTGTTTTTGTTGCTCTTCGCAATAAACTAACGGAGATGGGAGTAGACTCTCACATGGTGGATTGGATAGTGGACTACTTGACAGATAGACCTCAGTATGTGCGGTTGGGAGACTGTAGGTCTGACACGGTGGTCAGCAGCACAGGAGCGCCGCAGGGAACCGTACTCTCTCCGGTCCTGTTCACCCTGTACACATCAGACTTCCAATATAACTCGGAGTCCTGCCATGTGCAGAAGTTCGCTGATGACACGGCCATAGTGGGGTATGTCAGGAATGGACAGGAGGAGGAGTATAGGAAACTGATACAGGACTTTGTGATATGGTGCAACTCAAACTACCTGCGTCTCAATATCACCAAGACCAAGGAGATGGTGGTGGACTTTAGGAGATCTAGGCCTCATATGGAGCCAGTGATCATTAATGGAGAATGTGTGGAGCAGGTTAAGACCTACAAGTATCTGGGAGTACAGTTAGACGAGAAGCTAGACTGGACTGCCAACACAGATGCCTTGTGCAGGAAGGCACAGAGTCGACTGTACTTCCTTAGAAGGTTGGCGTCATTCAATGTCTGTAGTGAGATGCTGAGGATGTTCTATAGGTCAGTTGTGGAGAGCGCCCTCTTCTTTGTGGTGGCGTGTTGGGGAGGAAGCATTAAGAAGAGGGACGCCTCACGTCTTAATAAGCTGGTAAGGAAGGCGGGCTCTGTCGTGGGCAAAGTACTGGAGAGTTTAACATCGGTAGCTGAGCGAAGGGCGCTGAGTAGGCTACGGTCAATTATGGAAAACTCTGAACATCCTCTACATAGCACCATCCAGAGACAGAGAAGCAGTTTCAGCGACAGGTTACTATCGATGCAATGCTCCTCAGACAGGATGAAGAGGTCAATACTCCCCAATGCCATTAGGCTTTACAATTCTACCGCCAGGACTTAAGAACTTTTTAAAAGCTATTATTAATGCTTTTTGAGATAGTGATTTAGATGCATATCATATTTTTTACTGAGTTAAGTATTGTATGTAATTAGTTTTGCTACAACAAGTGTATGGGACATTGGAAAAAAGTTGAATTTCCCCATGGGGATGAATAAAGTATCTATCTATCTATCTATCTAAAACCAGCTGTTGAGTTAAACAAGCTTTTCTCGTCTGTCATCATGGACCAAATGCTTGCCACAATATTGTAGGTGCAATAGATGTACAACTTGAATTGTGAAGGCATGGAGGGCCAATCCAGATGAAAGGTGTTGACCAAAGTGTCAACCATTCACTTCTTTCCACGGACGCTGCATGATCCTGAGTTTCTCCAGCATTTTTGGTTCTTGCTCCAGATTCAATCATCTGCCGTTCTATGTATCTCCAAAGAAGGTAATGTTGGTAAATGGCATCACAAGACACAAAAATCTGAAGGAACTCAGCAGCTCAGGCAATATCTATGGAGGGAAATGTACAGTCAACGTTTTGAGTTGAGTCCCTTCAACTGGTCACTTATATGGGATTACTATGCTGGTAAAAAGGATTAGTGCAGATGGGTACTTGATGGTCAGAATGGACATGGTGGGTTGAGGGGCCTGTTTCTCTGCTGTGAACTCCATAACTTTTGTTGTATTATCCTTTTGCACCGATACTTGTATGCAATATTTGTGTATAATTATATAAAACAACCGCATGATATTTTTCATTACACACATACAGGATTAGCATCATGTGCCCCTAATAAACGTGAGTACCTGCTCATCTGTTACAATATGCATATCTGCCACTTTTCTGTAATCTATTTGCATGTCCACAACAGGTATGACCAGATTTGAGTCCTTCCGCAATGACCTCCCTCTATTCATGAAGCGGCTTCTCTCCCCTCCCCCTCCCAAGACACGCCGATCCCCGATGACGTAAACGCGCTCTATGTGAGGAAAGGAGCAACGTCACTTCCGCAGCCTGTCTACTTGTGACCGGTGCTCGAGCGCCATCCTCTCTGTCACGATGGCGTCGGTAGCTGACACAAAGCTCTATGATATTCTCGGGGTTCAGCCTGGCGCCACGGAGAACGAGCTCAAGAAGGTCGGTAACCATCAGGGTGGAGGGGAAGTCAGAGAAAGCGGTGAGGATGCAGCAGCTCTGGGCGGCCGACTGAGCCGGCGCCGGTCAGTTAGTGGGGGTGGGGAGGGGAGGCGATGACTGGCCGGGAGGGGGGGGGGGGGGGTTGGGCGAGGGGAGGGAGGGAACAAGCAGAGGCCTCGCCGGCTAGGCCGCGATGGAGGCCCCGGCGTCAGGTAGGCGGGCTGCCCGCTCCGGAGAGACTTCCCTCTGGATGCGATAAATCCGGCGCTGTCGGCGGGAGGAGCGAGGTGCTCCCGTCGACAGTCGCGGCCGTGATGGGGGCTTGACGGAGTAGTGAGGGGTAGAGGTGGCAGCTCTCTGCCCGGCCTCGCAGTAGAGCGCTTGGTGCGGATTTGGAAGGCCGCCGGGCTCGCTGCTGAACCCGACACCACGACACCATTTTGTTCGTGTCGTTGTCGCCGCAGAGGTTGAATCCTGTTGGCTCCCACACTGAAATACCGGTGACTGCGGAGGCCATTTGCAGAGATGCCGTGATCACCAGACCTGACACAATTGGTCGCTGGAGCTAAGTTACGCCTGTTCTGGAAGGACACAAGGAAACTGAAATTATATTCTGCTGGCATTATGTTTTAAGTCTGATGCGATGACAAACAGTATTAACATAACGTCTGACATCGTATTTTCACTTTAATGATTGCTGAAAAGAAGCCTACAGCTGAATGACATGCGAGACAACAATGTAGCGTAATTTCTGGCTTATAAAATGCATGCTATTTAGTAATTGTAGTTGGAGCTACAATCCATTAAAATCTAAACGCTGATGTTTGTAATTTCCCCACCACTGCACCTTACTCTGAAGTTTTTAGTCCAATCATTGAATGTTCTCTACAGAACTGATATATTGCTGGGTGACTGAAAGAAAGTGTAATAAGGGTTCCCTTGTTACCTCTCCTGATTGTCAGAACGTAATTTACTGCTTCAGTCATTATCCTTTGCTGAGTTAGCTGATCTTCAAGATCTCTTTTGAACCTGAAATTTGTGGTGTGAAATTATTTTTTTGATGATCCTGGATATCCATGCATGGAAACATTTGTAGAATCTTCCATTCTGTTAGCATTTATTGGTATGGTTCTTATTTTTCAATTGCTGCAGTCTTTTCAATAGTGAATTAGCAATTTTGGTAAGGCAGACAATTGGGAGAAACACCATGTAGTTTTTTTTTAATTGATGTTTTAACATACTTCTGAACTAAATATGAACTAAGTGTCCTTTCTGATAGAAGAGTGAGAAAGAACTATGTATAAATATTCTGGGAAGGAGATCGGAGACCACTAAAATGTCTGGTTAGGTTTGAAGGTTCACTGTGTGAGCTGGAATTAATGAGAAATGAACTTTTATCTGATGGAAATACAAGTCCTAACACGTTCAGGATGTAGGTGCTACTGACAAGCCTAGTATTCATTGCCTTTCCTTAATGCCTTGACACAGTGGTGAGCTAATATTTTCAGCTGATATAGTCCTTCAGGTGAAGAGATTTTCGCTGTTTTGTAGTGATTCAGGGGTTTGACATTCCTTCCCACACTATCACTCTGGTATTCCGTGTCCTTTCTTCATCAGATAGAACATTTTTTTCTAACAAAACATTGTTTCTCTCCTTGTCACCTGTAATTCTCCTGTTTGTTGTTGATTATTGCAGTAGAATTGGGCAACCTCCATCTTCGAGTACTTTGAACTTTGTTTAATTAATCCAAAATTGCACATATCCTACCCCGTGCCAACTGTTTATCCTTCATAACCGTTGACCTCATAGATCTGGGTGTCTATCACTTGGGTTCTTTACCTACTTTATTACCCAAGGTATTCTTTACTGGTCCGTAATCTTTGCCTTGGTGATTCAAATACTCATCTGAGATACCTTTAATGTTGTGTAAGTCTCTGATTCGATCACCCAGCTATATATATAGTTGTAGTAAGAGTCCCAGCACCAATCTCTGTGATATCACTAGTTTAAAGCTTCCAATTACAAAAAAAGAAATCTGCTTCCTGTTCCCAAGTCATTTTTGGAATTTTGGATCTGATCTGTCATCTTCCTTTGGATCCTATTGTAATTTACCTTGGACCCGTTTTCCACGTGAGATCCTGTCATATCCTTTCCTGCAGTTCAGGAATTACCTCAGAGAAAATTCCATCCTCTGACAAAATCTACCATGCATTTCCAGTTTTTTCTAGTTTGCCTGATGCTCTTCCAGTTGCTGTTATTCAGTCATCTGTTAACTAATCCTGTAGTTAACAAATGAGAAGGTACAAATATCATCCAATGATATCTTCATTTGACCACAAAATATGAGCAGGAATAGGCCATTTCTCTCATTGAGTCTGATCTGCCATTGAGTTGTTGCTGATTTTCTTCTACCTATAACCACTAATCCTCTACCAATCAAGGACCCATCAATCTCTGCTTTGTATACACTCAATAGCTTAGCCTCCACAATACTCTGTAGAAATTAATTCTGCGGGTGTACCACTCTCTGGCCAAACAACTTCCTCCTCCAGGTTTTAACGGGGCATCCTTTTATTCCAAGCTGTGCATCTAGGCATCTGGTAGGTTATTTTCTGATGATTTGTATGACTTTACTAGCATTGAATTGACAGTCAAGCTACTTGATCACTTTGAAGGGGACATTTTGTTTAAAATGGTACTTTTTATCATGGAGCAGTAGATAAGTTATAATGGGAAATATTAACTTAGTTCTACATGTCCTATTAAAGCTTTAGACTTCCTCTCAAACAATATCTTCCATTTAATGACATCAGCCCACCCCACCAGTACCAATAGCTTTTCAAAGGGGTCATTTGCTCTTCCTTCTCCATCACTCTTCACACAGGATATCTGCTATCTCGTCCCTTTCAGCCAAGGTCCAAACTTTAAGTTGTAGCTTTGTGGTGTATGTTGTATGAAGTGGAGTTGGCAGCATTGAGTATGCATTGGAAGTTAAAAAAAAAAGTGTTAGCAGGCTGAGATAGCAGAATCTGTGGCAGAAGGACCTGAGTGGATAATTTGGAGTGTCCGTCCTTTGGCTTGAAAGTTTACTGCAGCAACCAGGCCAGATTCAATATTCCATGTATTGTAGATGTTCTTTCAAGGCTGAATTTGGTCTTGACTCTATCTCGACAAGATGTGGTTATCCATCATACAGTATGCTAATGTGACCTGTATACCTTTGGGAGTAGTATGCAGAAGGGAAAGAGATGCTCATTGATGTACAATTTTTTTAGAGAACACCATTTTGTTGCTTTAGTATATGATTGCACTGATATGTACATATTGTTGCGGTGTGGTCTTAAATTGTAATTTTTAATACTCTATTTGACACATTCTTTGGGTTTTTTTGTGAATTGGATTTTTCCAATATTTGCAGTATTGTCAGTTTTATTAATATACAATGAACATTAAGAACACAAGTTTGCATGCATGTTTTTAACAAGCAAGTTAATGTGCAAGATACTGACTAAATTGAATATTTTTGTACCAATTTATTTGTTCTGTACTTTATTTTTAAGGCATACCGCAAGTTGGCTAAGGAATACCATCCAGATAAAAACCCAAATGCTGGTGATAAGGTAAAGATCAGCATTATTTATTTTTTAACTGAAGATAAGGTAAGATGAGAAATATTAGCCATTTGGCCCATCGAGTCTTCTGCCATTTCATCATAGCTGATCCATTTTCCTATCAACCCCAATTTCCCACCTTTTTTCCATGCCCTGACTAATCAAGTATCTATCAAACTCTGCCTTAAATATACCCAGTTACTTGGCCTTGACAGCCAGCCACCTGTGGCACGAATTCCACAGGTTCACCCCTCTATTCTGAGGCTATGCCTTCTGGTCCTGGACCCTCTCACCATAGGAAATATCCTCTCCACCCTCCCCTTTCTGAATTCCATTGAGTACAGGTCCAGAGCCACAAATGCTCGTCATATGATAAGCCTTTCAATCTCAGAATCATTTTTGTGAATCTCCTTTGAACTCTTCCTTAGATAAGCGGCCCAAAACTGTTCGCAATACTCCAAGGTACCAAGTGAGGTCTGACCAGTACCTTATAAAGTCTCAACATTAGTTTCTTGTTTTTATATTCTAGTCCTCTTGAAATGAATGCTAACATTGCATTTGCCTTCATCACCACCATCTCAAAGTCCTTTCACACTTAAAATTTTTGAATATTCCCTCTTTAGAAAATAGTCAACCCTTTCATTTCTTTTACCAAAGTGCATGCCCATACACTTCTTGATACTAATCCATCTCTCACTTCTTTGGCCATTCTCCTAATCTGTCCAAGTCCTTCGGTAACCCCGCTTCTTTAAAACTACCTGCCCTTCCACCTACCTTTGTATAATCCGCAAAGCCATCAATTCCATCATCCAAACCATTGACGACATATAAAACAAAATGGTCCCAGCACAGACCCCCGTGGAACACCAGTCACCGACAGCCAACTAGAAAAGGCTCCCTGTCTTCCTACTCTTTGCCTCCTGCCAATCAGTCACTGCTTTATCCATGCTACTATCTTGTAATATAACTTGTTAAGCAGCCTCGTGTGGGACCTTGCCAAAGGTCTTCTGAAAATCCAGGTACCCAGTATCCACCGATTCCTGTGTCTATCCTGCTTCTTATTTCTTCAGAGTTCCAACAGGTATGTCAGGCGAGGTTTTCCTTTAAGAAAACCATACTGATGTAGGCTTGTTTTGTCATGTGCCTCCGAGTACCCCAAAACTACATCCTTAACAATTAAATCCAACGTCTGCCCAACTACTGGGGATGTGTTGTATAAAGGCAGTCCACTATCTGCACCAGACGTCTGCGCTGATTTTACAGTCAGTTAAAAGAACGTGAGCGTAGGTTGGATGAATTCCTATAACTATTAAGGAACTAGTAGTTTTATATTACTATTGTAATTTTGGTAGTGTTCTGATTTTTTTTCAATATATCATTTAACTACAAAATTTGTTACTCAGTTAAACAGTTAACTTTTTATACCTTTTTTGTTTATTTCCATTAAACTTTGGCTAATTGGGGCAGATTTGACTGTTCCTGAAGTGTCCCAATTAACCAGAATCTACTGTACCTGCCTGTGTATTCACTTTTAAGTTAATTTTTACTGTAGCTATACAGTGCAATTAGGTAGAAAAGTGCTGGACAAAATGCTGTTGGTGTTAGCTTCATGGCTTATTTAAAGCAGGTTTTTATACTATGCTGTAAAAATTAACATTTTCATAGCGAAAGGCTTATTTGGTGTGAAATGATTCTATTGTTCCATGTTTGTTTGGTATTCCTTGTATTTTCCTGCTACTGTTATACAGATGTCCAATGGATTAATTGAACTCTATCCCATGGGTTTTTGGTTATACATTTGGAAGTTGGTTACTGTATTTTTGCAACCACACTTGTGCTTAAAAACATGCCTTTTAATGAGACCATTTGCTGGAGCACTCGTCACTTATAAAATCTTGTTTTTAGCTGGGGCATTTATTTCATGAGTAAATTGATTAATGTTCCTTGTCACAGCAGAGGTCAGAGAGGGTGCCAGTTACGCTGCTGGCATTCAGGGCAGCAGTGAAGGTCCTCCATCTCTGTCTTTGGTCATCAAAACCAATTTTGGTCTTGGTGGTATTTGGGGCTTCTTTTATTGTGTCAGTAGCTTCCTCTTGGTTTTCACTACTGTCATGCAGGTTCCAGGTGGAGACTCAGGAATGCCATCGCACACAGATATAGAAGTATTCTTCATTGCTGTTTCCATAACAATTTTGTTTTACCAGTCAAGGTTGTTTTAGCCCTGAGCTTGAACCCCCCCCCCAAACCTGGAGGAATGGTGGACCACTCTTAGTTTGGCCTCTACCCTTTGACCTGTTTGGCATGGGTGACTGTACTAAGATTCGAAGCATATGGCCCTGACTCCAGCCAACATAGTTCTCCTGGTTCTTGAAGCACATGAGCCTTCAGACCCTACAACAAACTTGTAGTCCTCTTGGAAGATGGCAGAAGTCGGGGCTTGTTTTTGGGGAAAACTGTCATGAGTGAAAGTTTCCAACGCAATTACTTGTAATATTATTAGCAGCGTTTTCACTGTAATTTAGCATTTAATAGTAAATGGTGAAGCTCAAGTTTATTTGGGAATGTTTAAATTGCTTTAGCTTTAAGATTACTCAAATAATTACTCAAATGTTTTTGTCATCTACAGTTTAAAGAAATAAGCTTTGCTTATGAAGTTTTATCGAATCCAGAGAAACGGGAACTTTATGATCGCTATGGTGAACAAGGTCTACGTGAGAGTGGTGGTAGCGGAGGTGGAATGGATGATATTTTCTCACATATCTTTGGCGGAGGTCTCTTCGGGTTCATGGGCGGTCAAGGTAGAAACCGCAACAGCAGACGAAGGGGAGAGGATATGGTACATCCCCTCAAGTGAGTGGATTTTTAAATTATTTTTAAAGCTCTCTTGGTGTATCTATTACTATGCTAATTTTTTTTCCAATTTAACAGGGTTTCTTTAGAAGACTTGTATAATGCAAAGACAACAAAACTACAGCTGAGCAAAAATGTCCTATGTAGTTCATGTAGTGGGTAAGTTGTATATTATTTAAGAAATATGCAAGTTTAAGCTAGAACTGTTTTAAATCTTGGATTTTTAAAGCCTGTTTTTGATTAGAATAAGGCAGAAAAGCCTTACCACAAACTGCAATTGGCCAGTTTTAGGGCTGGGATACAGTATTGTCAAGGTGACAGAGCTTGGTGCTCTTTATTTAATATGCTGGGAACAAGAAGGTAGATATCTGACAATTTTGAATTTGAATTAAGTCTATATTGCATTTCTTTACAATAGCACCAAAACATGAGGCAGCACGATGAAGTTTGTAAGGAGACTTAATTGCTGCTCTGAATTTCAGCAATAAACTTCCCATTTATACTTTTCAAAGAAAATTTCATAGAAACATAGAAAACCTACAGCACAATACAGGCCCTTCGGTCCACAAGATGGTGCCGAACATGTCCCTACCCTAGAAATTACTAGGCTTACCTATAGCCCTCTATTTTTCTAAGCTTCATGTACCTATCCAAAAGTCTCTTAAAAAACCCTATCGTATCCGCCTCCACAACTATTGCCGGCTGCCCATTCCACACATTCTCCACTCTGACTAAAAAAAAACTTACCCCTGACATCTCTGTACCTACTCCCCAGCACCTTAAACCTGTGTCCTCTTGTGGCAACCATTTCAGCCCTGGGAAACAACCTCTGACTATCCACACGATCAACGCCTCTCAACATCTTATACACCCCTATCAGGCCACCTCTTATCCTCCATCGCTCCAAGAAGAAAAGGCTGAGTTCACTCAACCTATCCTCATAAGACATGCTCCCCAATCCAGGCAACATCCTTGTAAATCTCTTCTGCACCCTTTCTATGGCTTCCACATCCTTCCTGTAGTGAAGTGACCAGAACTGAGCACAGTACTCCCAAATGGTGTCTGACCAGGGTCCTATATAGCTACAACATTACCTCTCGGCTCCTAAATTCAATTCCACGATTGATGAAGGCCAATACACCGTAAGCCTTCTTAACCACTGAGTCAACCTGCGCAGCTGCTTTGAGCGTCCTATGGACTCGGACCCCAAGATCCCTCTGATCCTCTATACTGACAGGAGTCTTACCATTAATACTATATTCTGCCATCATATTTGACCTACCAAAATGAACCACTTCACACTTGTCTGGGTTGAACTCCATCTGCCACTTCTCAGCCCAGTTTTGCATCCTGTCAGTGTCCCGCTGTAACCTCTGATAACCCTCCACACTATCCACAACACCTCCAACTTTAGTGTCATCAGCAAACTTACTAACCCATCCCTCCACTTCCTCATCCAGGTCATTTATAAAAATCATGAAGAGTAAGGGTCTCAGAACAGATCCCTGAGGCACTCCACTGGTGACAGACATCCATGCAGAATATTACCAGTCTACAACCACTCTTTGACTCCTGTGGGCGAGCCAGTTCTGGATCCACAAAGCAATGTCCCCTTGGATCCCATGCCTCCTTACTTTCTCAATAAGCCTTGCATGGGGTATCTTATCAAATGCCTTGCTGAAATCTATATACACTACATCTACTGCTCTTCCTTCATCAATATGTTAAGTCACATCCCCAGAAAATTCTATCAGGCTCATATGGCATGACCTGCCCTTGACAAAGCAGTGCTAGCTATTCCTAATCATATTGTACCTCTCCAAATGTTCATAAATCCTGCCTGTCAGGATCTTCTCCATCAACTTACCAATTTCTGACCACTCACTGGTCTATACTTTCCTAGTCTGTCTCTACTCCCTTTCTTGAACAAAGGAACAACATTCGCAACCCTGCAATCCTCTGGAACCTCTCCCGTCCCTATTGATGATGCAAAGATCATCGCCAGAGGCTCAGCAATCTCCTCCCTCACCTCCCACAGTAGCCTGGGGTACATCTCATCCGGGCCCGGTGACTTAGCCAACTTGATTCCTTCCCAGTACATCTTCTTTCTTAATATCTACATACTCAAGCTTTTCAATCTGCTGCAAGTCATCATTATTATCACCAAGAGCCTTTTCCATAGTGAATACTGAAGTGAAGTATTCATTAAGTACCTCTGCTATTTCCTCAGGTTCCATACATACTTTCCCACTGTCACATTTAATAGGTCCTATTCTTTCACGTCTTATCTTCCTGCTCTTTGGTTACTTGTAGAATGCCTTGGGGTTTTCCTTAATCCTGCCCACCAAGACCTTCTCATGGCCCCTTCTGGCTCTCCTAATTTCCTTCTTAAGCTCCTTCTTGTTAGCCTTATAATCTTCTAGATCTCTAACATTACCTAGCTCTCTGAACCTTTTGTAAGCTTTTCTTCTTGACCAGATTTATTACATCCTTTGTACACCAAGGTTCCTGCAACCTACCATAACTACCCTGCCTCATTGGAACGTACCTATGCAGAACTTCACACAAATATTCCCTGAACGTTTGCCACATTTCTTCCGTTCTTTTCCTTGAAACATCTATTTCCAATTTAAGCTTCCAATTTCCTGCCTGATGGCCTCATAATTCCCCTTACTCCAATTAAACACTTTTCTAACTTGTCTGTTCCTATCTCTCTCCAATGCTATGGTAAAGGAGATAGAATTATGATCACTGTCTCCAAAATGCTCTCCCACTGAGAGATCTGACACCTGACCAGATTCATTTCCCAATACCAAATCAAGTACAGCCTCTCCTCTTGTAGGCTTATCTACATATTGTGTCAAGAAACCTTCCTGAACACACCTAACAAACTCCACCCCATTTAAACCCTTTGCTCTAGGGAGATGCCAATCTATATTTGGAAATTAAAATCTCCCATCATGACAACTCTGTTATTATTACACCTTTCCAGGATCTTTCCCTACCTGCTCATTGGTATCCCTGTTACTATTGGGCAGCCTATAAAAAACATCCAGTCAAGTTATTGTCCCCTTCCTGTTCCTAATCTTCATTCACAGAGACTCCGTAGACAATCCCTCCATGACGTCCACCTTTTCTGCAGCCGTGACACTATCTCTGATCAACAGTGCCACGCCCCCACCTCTTTTGCCCCTCTCCCTGAGCCATCCAAGTCTTTGTAATGGCCACCACATCATATCACCATGTACTGATCCATGCTCTAAGCTCATCTGCTTTGTTCACAACACTTCTTGCGTTAAAATAGATACATCTCAAACCTTCGGTCTGAGCGCATCCCTTCTCTATCATCTGCCTATCCTCCCTCACACTCTGTCTCCTATATTTCTCTATTTGAGAGCCAGGCACTTCTTCCCCAGTCTCTTCTGCTTGGTACCTGAGAACATTTCTATCACATACAAACCTTTGATTTCTGTCCTCACAAGCAATCCTCGCATGACCTTTATCCTCCTCTACATCAACATCTGCTCTAACACTCTGGTTCCTCTCCCCCTGCAAATCTAGTTTAACCCCCCCGGAGCAGCACTAGCTAACCTACCCGCAAGGATGTTAGTCCCCTTCCAGTTCAGGTGCAAGCCGTCCCATCGGAACAAGTCCCACCTTCCCTGGAACAAAGCCCAATTGTCCAGAAACATGAAGCCCTCCCTGATGTACCATCTCCTTAGTCACGTATTTAGCTGCATTATCTTCCTATTTCTAGCCTCACTAGCACATGGCACAGGGCGCAATCCTGAGATTGCAACCCTGGAGGTCCTGTCCTTCAACTTTGCGCCTAACTCCCTAAGCTCTCTTTGCAGGACCACCTCCTTGTTCCTATCCACGTCATTGGTCTCTGCATGGACCACGACATCTGGCTGCTCACCCTCTGTCTTGAGAATACTGAGAACTCAATCCAAGATATCCCAGGCCCTGGCACCAGGGAGGCAACAGACCATCTGAGATTCTTGATCTCTCCCACTGAACCTCTTATCTGTCCCCCTAACTATCGAATCCCCTATCACTGCTGCTCTCCATTTTTCCTTCCTTCCTTTCTGAGCTGAGGGTCTAATCTCCGTGCCAGAGACGCAACCACTACAACTTGTCCCTGGTAGGTCGTCCCCACCAACAGTATCCAAAACGGTATACTTATTGCTCTTCCTGCCTATTCCCCTTCCCTCTCCCGACAGTCAACCAGCTACCTGCCTCACAAGTGATCCGAAGTTCATCCAGCTCCAGCTCCCTAACTCGGTTTGTCAGGAGCTGCAGCTGGATGCACCTTTTACAGGTGTAGTCATCAGGGACAATTGTGCTGCCCCTGACTTCCCACATCCTGCATATGGAGCACTCGACTGCCCTAACTGCTGCCTCTATTACCTACTCCCTAAGTTAATTAAATTAATTAAAGGAACTTACCCAGCTTCGCCTCACTTGGAGCAAGCTCGTCCTCAGCCTCTGCTCGCCGAAGCTTCTCAAGCCAAAGCCTCAAAGCTCCACTCCTACCCTGAGCCACTCACACCACTGGCCGTTCCTCTTCAATTAACTGTCCTTTTATTTGTCCCTGCCAATTACTTCATGAGCCCTTTGCTCCTCCTCCTCTTGCTGCAACGGTTTCTCGATCACACTGTCCCGAGTACCCGCTGCATGCACCTTTTTAAAGCATGCTCACCTCAGCTGCTTCCCAGCACTCAGCGCTCTCACAAGCCCTTCACTCCTCCTCTTCCTGTTGCAACGGTTTCTTGATCACGCTGATATATGTTTTAAGATGAAGTATTCTCATTAAAATGTACTGGTGATGAGATGTACTTCTAAGGTGGTAGTTTTCAACTAATTAGTAAAAGTGGCCATTTGTTAATTACATACAAGCACAATGTTAATGTGGTGCTTATTTTTCAGCAAGGTTTCTGTTTTGGTTCAACAAAGTGTTATGAAAAATTTAATCTTTTATGCCCAAGTATTCTTCGCATCCTTTTTTAGATCTTAATTGCCATGGGCTATTCCTTCACAATTAAACTGGAATAAATTTGCCTATATTTTTGTGAATTTTTTTGTCAATAAGCACATTATCTAAATCACACACAAAACATTTATTT
The DNA here is from genome assembly GCF_048418815.1 of Hemitrygon akajei. NCBI lineage: Eukaryota > Metazoa > Chordata > Chondrichthyes > Myliobatiformes > Dasyatidae > Hemitrygon > Hemitrygon akajei. The sequence goes on from NC_133140.1 coordinate 49,295,746, forward strand.
GTTGTATTTTTTCTAAACAGTCAAGGAGGCAAGGCAGGAGCTGTTCAAAAGTGCAATGTTTGCAGGGGTCGAGGTATACGGATCATGATTAGACAGTTAGCACCAGGAATGGTTCAGCAGATGCAGTCTGTGTGTACTGATTGTAATGGAGAAGGTAAGTCAAGTTTTACTGCTGACAAATACCACGTAGAGATCAGGCTTTCACTTTTTTTTAAAATGTGCAGGATGTGATATATTTGCCAGACTGAAAACATCTGAATTTGATAATTGAGGAGACAACAATTTTAATTAATTTTATTATATATTTGTTAGGTCATGAGAACTTGGTCTTGACTGTAGTGCTGTAAATGTAAAGATAATTTGTTGTGCTGGATTGTCTCATCCATAACGCTTAACAGGAAAAACACTAGGCTGATGGATAGACTTTTTGCTAATGTAGTAAAGTGGTCAGATAATCAAGATTTTGAAAAGTGCATGTCACAGGAGGGTACTGTTAGTTATCTGAATTATTTTGTCTTTACTATCTTGTGTCCAGTGCTTATTAATTCAACAACAGCCAGAGTTTTCAGATAAGAATGCATAATAACGAAGCTTACTCTAGTATTTGTGACTGAGGAGCCTAATAACGGTAAGTTGTAGCAAACCATAAGACATCTGAGCCTCAGTGATGGGTTCTGTGGATCTATCTCCCAGTCACTAGCTTTACAGCATGCTTAATGCTGTCAAAGCTCTTTGTTTCCTTGATGACTGATCAATGTCATTTAGTGGCAATTGGAATTAGCCTTACTACTTTTAAATTTACAAGATATTACTTATAGCCATGAAAATAAAGGAAACAGTCTACATTTCCATTTTTTTTGTCAATTTGAGTGATTTTCAAGTGAATAGGCTTGAGCTCATGGCTGCAGAGTTCCATCTGGCCCTCCACACAGTATTGGTACTCTGTGAAACCAGTAGCCAAAGGTTCGTGTATTTGGCCTTGTGGATGCATCTAGATTTAGAATTATTTTTAAATTACTTCATTTCTAATGGTTTGTAAGTGTGTGTGGAAGCACTTGAGAATTGTTGGTTAGCTTCATAGCTGTCAAAGTTAATGCTGGCTTTCAGAGATCTTCTGAGGACAGCTTCAGTGTGCCATTGGAACCATATCACCACTCAGGTGCTTTGAACTGTCTGCACGCAGCAAGCTTAGTTTGATAAAGTTCTTTGAAATAGTTTATATGCATGTATATGTGGTATATCTTTTATATTGCAAAGTCTAATTTTCAATATTTTCTTAATGTAAACAGTTATCTGATGACATTTGAATCCTTTGAAAGGTTGCTTTGTGAGACTGTTTCCTAACTTGTGCTATATTTTGGGACTATTACAGGTGAAGTTATCAATGAAAAGGATCGATGCAAAAAATGTGAGGGGAAGAAGGTGATAAAGGAAGTGAAGATTCTAGAAGTTCATATAGACAAAGGCATGAAGCATGGACAACGTATTACATTTAGTGGAGAAGCAGACCAATCTCCTGGAGTGGAACCTGGTGACATTATCCTTATACTGCAGGAGAAAGAACATGAGGTGTGTGACTGCAAGTTGAAAGATTTGATGCTACTTTTTATTTTTGTGTCAAAACTTAATGTTGTGGTCAAATGATTTTGAAAGAGTTGACCTAATGCCTAAAGAAATCCTGATACAATTTACAGTCAGTTCATTATTGGGATCAGGGAGAAATCATTTGATTCCGTATTCTATAGTATATTGGAGAGTGTAATAGAGGTTCTCCTGAATTTTGCATGGATTGGGGTGTTTGGCCATGATGGGTGTTGTCAAAATTGGATTGCTTTGGGGTGGAGGAGTGACCTGATGGAAGTTTATAAAATTATGAGAGGCATAGATAGGAAAAAATTATGTGGAAATGTAGACAGTGTAAAATTTTCAACTGGAAATGCCATTATTATCCAAACTGTTTCAATACTTGGCTGGGCTAAGACCGAATTAAGACTTACATTCGTTATTTCTACCTGTATCAAGTGATCAAATAAGAATTTTCTTCCCTCTGTAAAGTACCACAACCTGAAGATACAAGGCAAGGAAACACATTTGTGTGCTTTGAATAATTAATTCACCCTTGATAGTTTTTTGAAAACTTTTAAATGATTTGTGCTTCAAACTCACAAAGTTGTAATTTCTGGAAGAAATCCACAGTGCAGGAATTAAATGGGCTAGTTACACAAAAAAAAAACTCAAATTCATAAACTACTGGAAGATAAATGTGCCCATTTGCTTTGCAAACTTTCTCTATCAGCTTGCAGTCCAAAATTTTAACATGCTTTTTTTCTAAATTCTTAAGTGGAGTTAAAAGTCTAACATAGACAAAGCCCTCAAATCATTGAGGTACTTTGTCTCATGAGTTCCAGGCAGTTACCGTAGATTCCGGACTACAGAGCGCACCTGATTAAAAGCCGCTGGCTCTAATTTTAGAAATAAAATCAATTTTTTAATTGTAAAGGCCGCATCGGATTTTAGGCCGCACCGGATTTTCGGCCGCAGGTGTCCCACGTTGTAATATGAGATATTTACACAGAAAGATATTACACGTGAGGATTTTTTTAACTTTTAATTAAATCCATATGGTAACAAAAACAAATACATATTGCAAATGCTTTTTTTCGAACCGTGCCCGTACGCGGCTACTTTTAAATATACGTTGCGTATACTTCTTTACTGAACAACATTCCAATATCTCCTAACGACTGGTAAAAAAATATATATATTGCAGCCTACCAGGAAAAGTTATTGATCACCTTTAACTTAAAAGCAGAGTTCGCTCAGATCCAAAGCCGCTCGCGTAATGCGCTCCCCCCCTCCTTTCCGTTTATCGCAAACCGGCATTTTCCCACAAGACACCGCGAAACCGGGTGTGACGTCATAGCATCCCGCGATGTAGTACAGAAAACAAATATAGTTTAAACTAAGTAGGCAGCACAATGCTTCGAGTGTTTTCCATGTTGATGAGGGTGAGTACAAATGACTGATTTACAATAATTTAATTGTGAAAGTGCGCTTGATTTATCGTACAATTTCATTGGACCTCTGTGAACTACTCATCAATTTTATTGGTCTACTGTTATGAGGCAAAATGTTTACGAGGCGGCATGAAAAAAATCATGCATTAGCCGCTTCGGATTATTGGCCGCAAAGTTCAAAGCTGTTCAAAATGTGGGAAAAAAGTAGCGGCTTAAAATCCGGAATCTACGGTAACATCTGTAAGCCATGTTAATTATGTCACTCTTCTCCAGCTTTAGGTTATTTAAGAAATGGAAAGCAGCATTTTCAGATATTACTTATATTTTTACATCCTTTGCAACAAATTCCAAATTCCTGTCTGGTGGGAAGGGCTCCCTACGCAACTCCCTTGTCCACTCGTCTCTTTCCCCCCATCCCTTCCCACCGATCTCCCTCCTGGCACTTATCCTTGTAAACGAAACAAGTGCTACACCTGCCCTTACACTTCCTTCCTCACCACCATTCAGGGCCCCAGACAGTCCTTCCAGGTGAGGCGACACTTCACCTGTGAGTCGGCTGGTGTGGTATACTGCGTCTGGTGCTCCCGGTGTGGCCTTTTATATATTGGTGAGACCCGACGCAGACTGGGAGACCGTTTCGCTGAACACCTATGCTCGGTCCGCCAGAGAAAGCAGGATCTCCCAGTGGCCACGCATTTTAATTCCACGTCCCATTCCCATTCTGATATGTCTGTCCATGGTCTCCTCTACTGTCAAGATGAATCCACACTCAGGTTGGAGGAACAAAACCTTGTATACCGGCTGGGTAGCCTTCAACCTGATGGCATGAACATTGACTTCTCTAACTTCCGTTAATGCCCCTCCTCCCCTTCTTACCCCATCCCTGATATATTTAGTTGTTTTTTTTTCTCTCTGCCCATCACCCTGCCTGTTCTCCATCTCCCTCTGGTGCTCTCCCCCTCCCCCTTTCTTTCTCCTGAGGCCTCCCATTCCATGATCCTTTCCCTTCTCCAGCTCTGTATCACTTTCGCCAATCACCTTTCCAGCTCTTAGCTTCATCCCACCCCCTCCGGTCTTCTCCTATCATTTTGCATTCTCCCCCCCCCCCCCCCCCCCACTACTTTCAAATCTCTTAGTGTCTTAGTGTCTCTCAGTTAGTCCTGACAAAGGGTCTCGGCCCGAAACGTCGACAGTGCTTCTCCCTATAGATGCTGCCTGGCCTGCTGTGTTCCACCAGCATTTTGTGTGTGTTGTTTAAAATACTCCAAATGTAGTCTAACCAGACTTTTATCGAGCTGCAGCATTGCCTAGCAGCTTTTGAACTCCATATGCTGCTTTGCAAACCTGTCAATTTGTTTAGCAACTTTGAGGGATATATTGAAGTTGATGCCAAGATCTCTGTTCATCCACTCTGCTAAGAATCCTACCATTAACCTGTATTCTGCCTTTGTGTTTGACCTTCCAAAGTGTATCACTTCACATTTTTCCAGATTGAACTCCATTTGCCACTTCTCTGCCCAGCTCTGCACCCTGTCAATCTCCTAATGTAACATGCCAACCTTTACTTCCCCATTTAAGTCATTTACAGTGCCTATAAAAAGTATTTCCCCCATTCTCCAGAAGCTTTCCTGTGTTACTGTTCTACAACATTGAATCACAGATTTTATTTGGCTGTTTTAACACTGATCAATGGAAAAAGACTCTTGTGTCAAAGTGGAAACAGATCTCTACAAAGTGATCAAAATTAATTGTAAAACATAAAATGATTGCATAAGTGTTCACCTCACCCCCCATAATATGACACACCAAATCATCACTGGTGCAGCCAATTGGTTTCTGAATTTACATAATGATCTGTTATTGGGACTCTGTGCAGTCAAGGTGTTTCAATTGATTGTAGTAAAAATATACCTGTATCTGGAAGGTCCAGCTGCTGGTGAGTCAGTATCCTGGCAAAAGCTACACCTTGAAGACAAAATAACACTCTAAGCAACTCCAAAAAAAGGTTACTGAAAAGTCCAGAGATGGATACAAGAAAATTTCCAAGTCATTGAATATCCCTTGGAGTACAGTTATATCAATCATCAAGAAATAAAAAGATTATGGCACAGCTGTAAATCTGCATAGAGCAGGCCATACTCAAAAACTGAGTGGCCATGCAAGAAATTGAGTCGTGAGAGAGACCACCTAGAGACCTATGACAACACTGCTTTAGTGGCTGAGATGGGAGAGGTTGTGCATATAGCAACTGCTGCCCACATGGGTGAGTGGCAAAGAGAAAGCCACTGTTGAAATAAACTCTCATGAAATTTTGGCTAGAGTTTGCTGGAAGGCATGTGGGATGCTCTGAAGTCAGCTGGAAGAAAGTTTTATCATCTGATGAAACCAAAATTGGGCTTTTTGGCCAACAGACTAAATGCTAAATTTGGCATAAGCCACACCCCACATGTTGTCAAAAATACGCCATCCCTGCCGTGAAGCATTGTGGTGGTTGCATCATGCTGTGGGGATGCTTCACGGCAGCTGGCCCTGGAAGGCTTGTGAAGGTAAAGGGTAAAATAAATGCAGCAAAATATGGGGAAATCCTGGAGGAAAACCTGGTGCAGTCTGCAAGAGAACTGCAACTTTGGAGAAGATTTGTTTTCCTGCGAGACAATAACCCCAAGCATAAAGCCAAAGCTACACAGTAATGGCTTAAAAACAAAAGTTGATGTCTTGGAGTGGCCAAGTCAATGTCTGGATCTCAATCCAATTGAGGATTTGTGGCTGGACTTGGAAAGGGCTGTTCACTCACGATCCCCCATGCAGTTTGACAGAGCTTGAGCAGTTTTGTAAAGAAGAATGAGGAGGAATTGCAATGTCCAGATGTGCAAAGCGGAGAGAGACCTATCCACACAGACTTAAGGCTGTAATTGCTGCCAAAGGTGTATCTACTAAGTATTAACTTGAAGGGAGTGAATACTTAAGCAACCAATTCTTTTTTTGTTATATTTGTAATTTATTTAGATCACTTTGTAGAGGTTTGCTTTCACTTTGACATGAAAGAGATTTTCTGTTGCTCAGTGTCAAAAAAGCCCAATTAAATCCACTGCAGTTCAATGTTGTAAAACAATAAAGCATGAAAACTTCAAGGGGGATGAATACTTTTTATAGTTACGGTAAGAAAAACACAGTGGATCCTAGAACAGATCCCTACAGGACACCAGTAATCGCCAATCTCCGGGTAGAATACTGTGCAACTACTGCCACACTCTGCCTTCTGTGGGCAAGCTCATTCTGAATCCACGGCCAAGTTTCCTTGGATCCATGTCTCCGCCCTAATATGGAGAGCCTTGTTGAATGCCCTACTAAAATAAACACTTGATGGCCACTTTATTAATGCAATATCAATTGAACCAATCATGTGGCTGTAAGTTCAGTTGTTCAGAGCAAACATCAGAGTGAAAGATGTATGTAATTCAAGATTGTTTAGTCATTTTCAGTGTAAAGGAGAATGAATTAATTTTACTCCAGATTCGATGCAGCGTGAAGAACATATTAAATATAAATACATAGATAATATATGCATTGATTGTACATCCATAAAGGGACGCTGGGTACACCAGTGTCTATACATAAGGTGACAGATTGGAAATGATAAAGCTGTGGTGGGTGGGTTAGTGGGTGGAGGTGTTGATCAGCCTTACTACTTAGAGAAATTTACTGCTTTTGATTCTTGTGGTTCCGGTGCAGATGCTATGTAGCCTCATACGTGACGGGACTGAGATAGACAGGCAGGGTGGGTGGGATCCTTCATGTTGTTAACTAGCCATTTTCTGGCATTTTCCATACCATGCAGTGATCCAGCTTGTTAGGATGCTCTCTGCTGCACATCTGTAGAATGACACGTGTATAGTCCAGATCTCTTCAGCCTCCTGAGAAAGTGGAGGTATTGGTGAGCTTTCCTGATTGATTGTGGCTTTTCCTAAGTGAATTACTGTGGAATGATTGTTGGTACTATACAGGGTGGCTTGATTATCTTAGAATCTGCTGATCTCCTGGGATTTTCACACACAAGTCTCTAGAGTTTACAGAGAATGGTGGAGAAAAATAAAAAGTATTCAGTGAGTGGCAGTTCTGTGGGCAAAAATGTCTTAGATGAGAGAAGTCATCAGTGGTGTGCAGAAGAACATTTCTGAATGCACAACACGTCAAACAAACCTTGAAGTGACTGGGCTCAGCAGCAAAAGACCATGGACATACACGCAGTTGCCACTTCATTAGGTACAGGAGGTATGTAATAAAGTGGCCACTATATACTCCACATCCACTGCTTTACCTTTGTCAGTTTGTTTAGTCACTACCTTCGATCATGCTCATGAGGTGCTCTCTCCTCTCATAAGGCCATGCTAACTATCCCTAATGAGATAATGTTTCTCCACATGTTCTCATATCCTGTCTCTGAGGATCCTTTCCAAAAGTTTGCCCACCACTTAAACTCGCTGGTTTATAATTCCCATGGTTGTCCTTATTATTTATTTGTCACCCTTCAATCTTTTTGTACTACTGTGCCTAGTGAAGATACAAAAATTATCACCAAAAGTACAGCAATCTCTTCCATTGTATTAAGGGGTATAGCCCATTCAACCCTTGGGATTTATCTGCCCTACTGTTTTTCCCAAAAGTTCCAGCACAGCCTCTTAATTTTGACATGTTCCAGCATATTAACCTCTTCACTGTTCTCACATTCGTCATTGTCCCTCTCATTAGTGAAGAATGAAGCTAAGTATTCTTTAAGGACCTCTCCTACCTGCTCTGACTACAGCCAGATTTCCTCTTTTATCCCTATGGATTGGTCCTACCCTCACCATAGTCATCCTCCTATTCTTCACATGTGTATAATGCCTTGGAGTTTCCCTTAATCCTATTCAACCAAATCCTCATATCCCCTTCTATCTCTCCTAAGTCCCTGGCTACCTTGTAACAAAGGAGCTCTGATCTTGCGTCCTAAATGTTAAGTGAGATTCCTTCTTCCTCTACTAAATTTTCATCGTCTCTTGTCAGCCACGGTTCCTTCACCATTCCAATCTTTCCTTGCATCGTGAGGACAAACTTATCCAGAACCCCATGCAAGTGCTCCCTAAGCAATCTCCATGCATCTGTAGTACGTTTATGCGTTCATCTGTTTCCAATTTATGTTCCCAAGTTCCTGCATAATAGCATCATAGTTTTTTATTACTGGCTCCATAATCAGCTGATAGGCATTTGCCCCATCTAGACATTCAGCCTATTATAATATTTTTTGATGGGTGGTGTTTGGCCTCTGGCTTGATGCAAAACTTGAAAAGTCAGAACACTTTTAGAAGAGAATTTAGTCAGTTATGCTGCTATTACGCAAGGCCCTTCTTTACAGATTCCATACTGGGGAAAATATCCAGAATCATGTTGAAATTGCTTTATTCATTCTTGTCCCGCTGTTCTCATCCAAAACTTGTATTGTGGATAAGCAGTCTGTCATAACTTGCTTATTTCCCACGAATTTTGTGTTGTATTTAAAGCAAATGTAAAAATACTGAAGCAATTCACTTCTGATTAGTATTGATACATGAACTCAGATTTTACTCAAGCACAATTCAATTAGTGACAAAGTATAATTATCATGAATAATTGCTTTATATTTTCTGTTTATGGAGGAATCAGAAAATGCTGAAAAAGCTTGGTTCATGTGGCTGTTGTAACATTAGTTTTGTGTGCAACTATGCATTCCCTTAATACAATTTTCAAAGAAAAGTAAATAATCTTGCAATGTCAGTGTTGTAAACTGATTTGATGCATGCAGTATTTATTCTCATATTGAAATTGCTTAAGATAAAGCCAAGGCAATTGAATTATATCTCAAAAGTAGTGATGCCTGCAGTGGTGGTTTATCAAATGAAATGAAATCCTATATTTGTTTCTTTTATAATGAATTGAAATTTGAAATTATACACAAAAATACACAAAGCACAGCTGTGGTGCACTGATGAAAAGCGAACAGCTACAAATGTTGGAGATATGAAATAAAATAAGTAAAGGCTGGAAATATTCTGGTCCGGAAGTTTCTGTAAAGAAAGGGAGAACAGCATTAATATTTTGTCAACTTTGAATATATTGTCTGCTTCTCTGCCTGTAGATGCTATCTGCCACTTGAGTATACCCAGCATTTCACTTTTTTTCTGGAGACTGTTTATCAAACTGTATCATACCTGACCTGTTACCATTTACTTCACTCTTAAACTGGTGATGCTTCTTTATAGGACCACTAAAGACAGTTATTGTTTTTCTAGGTATTTCAGAGAGAGGGAAATGACCTGCACATGACCCACAAAATTGGTCTTGTTGAAGCACTCTGTGGTTTTCAATTCACATTCCAACATTTGGATGGTCGGCATATTGTTGTGAAGTATCCTCCAGGAAAAGTTATTGAGCCAGGTACCAGTGCAAAAGTTACTGATATTTTATATTTACTGATGTTCAATTGGTATATGGGTTTTTATTGAATGATTTGTGAAATGACCATTGTAAGTATTCTTGTGTTAAAGTTGCAATATAAATAGTCACTTTTACACCACCTTTTCTGTGGAGATGACCACATCTAAGGAGAAATCATACAAGTTTTCAAAGGTTCAATTTAATGTCAGAGAAATGTATACAATACACATCCTGAAATGCTTTTGCTTCGCAAAACATCCACGAAAACAGAAGTGCCCCAAAGAATGAACGACAGTTAAACGTGAGAACCCCAAAGTTCCCCTCCCATGCGTAAGCAGCGGTAAGCAACAATCATCCCTCCCCCACTAGCAAAACAAAAAGTGCACCTGCTACTGAGCACAAGCGTGATCTAAGCAATAGCAAAGATACAGACCTTGCAGTTGCCCCAAAGACTATCGCAATTCATCCAGCATTTGGCAACCCACAGGTTTCTCTCTCTCCCTAATAAGGGAGAGGGCGGTGTCCCCCATTTTCACAGCGAGCTGGAGACAGAACAACAACAACCCGCTGGTTTACGATGTTAAAAAGTCTGCTTTGTCGCTTTTTTTTTTTACAAGCTCTGTGCCCAAAGTTCACAAAGATCTCAGGTCTTCAGGCCCACAGTGAAAGATTTTCCAGCCTCCCTGATGACACATGAGTCTCCTGCCATGACATTGACCCTCGATCCGCCTGTCTCCAGAGCCTCGAGATCTTAGGCTTCCGAACACTAGGCCACCTCTCAGGCCAACTCCTTAGTGTGCCGGACATCGACCAGTCCTGAAACCCCGAGAACGGGTCCCATTACCACAAAGAACCAAGTCAGCGTGTAACTCCATGTCACGGTCTTCAAAAGAACCCTGAAAAGGAAAAATAAAGATATTAAAGATGGAAATAGAACTGTTTCCAGAGATGCAAGTAAAGGAGTCGCTGTTTAGCGCCATCTTAACTCCGCTTCCGTCCTGATTGTTCCTTTGTTCCCATAACACTGGAGGTCACTTAGCCGATCTGGTCTCTGTGGCACTTAGCTTGCCCATCAGTCCAATCTTCCCCGTTTTTCTGCCTGCACCCTGTTCTCTCTCAAAGTATTCATCAGCTGTTCTCAACTTATCCTATCATCCATCTACACAAGGAGCTATTTACAGTCACAATTTAACCTATGACTATAAAGTCAAATTTAAAATGTATAAACTGGTTCACTGAGACTCTGATGCAATAGCAGAAATAGCTGGTCTACCTTGGGTTCATGAGGATATGGTATAAAACTTGTATGCTTTGTTTCATTAGTCATCTGGACTCTGCTAAAAGTACTGTATGCAGTGACATCATGGCTCAGTTTGTGCTATGATAAGTTTCAGAATAATGGTATTTGGGATTTCCTTGTTTCTTGGTGCCAACGTATTTAGTTTCTCTGGGGATACTTGCTACTGGTATATTTGTCTTTCTTTGTTTTACCATTTAGTCAGAACTCAATGCATTTGCAGAAGAAATTATCTCATTTCTTGCAACATAAACACGGAGCCCTTAGTGTCCATAAAGTGTGTACTGACCATTGGGCACCAATTACACTAATCTCCATCAGATACCTGTGGATTCTGATACTTCCACCACATTCCCCTTTGCAAATTTGAAAGCACGTAATCTCTACCAGTGGTCAGGTGTGGGTCACTGGATTGATCAAGCAACAGCTCTACTAACTGTGCTATTGTGCAATCCCTAAAATCTTATCATAAAATCAGAACTCTTTGTCTGAATAGACATGAGAAATGGATGCAGGGTGGTGGAATATGAATTAGATAAAATTGAATGACCAACAGGATGAAAATCCTCAACTAAGTGAGTTTGCAAGGTATCTTTAAATAACATCAACTTGTGCAAAGAGGAATGTGACACAATTCTAGTCCTTGATGAGGTACCATTAAGTAATTAAAACTGATCTTGAACTACGTTAATGAATCCCTGCTAGAAAGTTATTATCTAATAAGATCTAGATCCTGTTAAATCGCCCTGTTTGGATGTTGTATATTTGGCTTTTTGTTTTGTTGGGGGTACTGTCGCTGATGGGTGAGTGTTAAAATAAGGGCAGTTGTAAGCTTGAGAAGTATGTCTTCAGTTATTATTTGACCAGTGACATGTAAAGAAAAAAATGGTTTGGTATCAATTGTGCTGTATAGTAGGATTCATCCTTAAAGATGAATTGATTCATGGTTGAGTGGGAAAACTGAACTCTTGAAAAATCAAATTTGTTCTAGTATCCAAATGGGATTGGGACTAATAGGTTTTCTTTTCTGTATTCTTGATAGCAAATGAACACTTTGTCACCGAATTGACTCAAATCTGTGTATAAGTGTTTGCAGGACTGAATGATTTGTTTTCACTGATCTTTAGACATGTTTAGTTATTCATTGTAGTTTTTAACACTTAGTGGTATTCCATTCGTCATACAAATAAATTTCTTATGCCTTTTATCATTCTGTTAAACTTGGATGTTCTTTCAACCGTAGGTTGTGTTCGTGTTATTAAAGGGGAAGGAATGCCGCAGTATCGTAATCCGTTTGAAAAAGGAGACTTGTTTGTCAAATTTGATGTTCAATTCCCTGAGCATAATTGGATTAACCCTGACAAGATAGCTGTAAGTAGGAAGTTTGAAAATTAATTTGGTGGTTTCATTCTGTGAGTCAGTCAGATTTTCTGCATCTAATATTGTACAACACTAAGTTTTATTTAGAGAAGCTTTTTTAAACCACTTATGAAAAATGAAGTGTAAAATTAATACTTTTTGTTTTCAGGAACTGGAATATCTACTCCCAGCTAGGCCGGATGTCCCTGAGACGATTGGTGACATTGAGGAGGTTGACCTGCAGGAGTTTGACAATACACGTGGCTCGGCCGGAGGGCACCGGCGGGAGGCCTACAATGATAGCTCTGATGAGGAGAGTGGCCATCACACTGGCCCTGGTGTACAGTGTGCTCACCAGTAAACTTTGATAAAACACTTGCAAAACATGTTCTGTTCAGTTTTGGATATTTTCAGGTTTCATCTGATTTTGCTAAGCCAAACTGGACTTTGTCACAACTCAATCCAGAGGAACTCTGATGGACATCTCTTCGCTGTATATGTAACTTTTAATTATATTTACTGAATGTATAATTTAAAGTCAACTAACCATGGCACAGTGTGAGGTGCTCAATTCTTTTGAGGCCATGCAGGGGAGCAGCTGGTGAGAATTAAACGTATATCACAAATTTGTCCTTGTATCTCTGCTCTTTTTTTTAAAGGAACAAATTTCTGTACATTTGCTTTCTGCTGCCATTTAAAAAAAGTTTTGATGTTTTAAGGCCCTTATTTGTGTACACTTGATGTATGGGCTGTAATCACACGAGCTGCTAACATAAATAGTAAAGCATTTAGTGATGCACATTTCTCCAAATAGCTGCATGTCAACCCAAGTGGAACCTCATCCATAAGTTTAAGAGCTTCAAAAAAAAACAATGTGGTAATAAGATTCTTTTCTAGAATCTTAGTTCTGTGGTTAAGTAATAAATTTAAATGGCAACAGTGGAACATTTTTTTTATTCTGAATCTGTGCTTGTGAGCAGGGCCCATTCTGTTTGCTTTATAAAGCTTGGGCAGTGTTTATTTTGCTTTCTTTTTCCTTTCCCTCCCATTGCCTTAAATTCTGGCAAAGTCTTTGGACCATGCTATATTGTAACACTGATAATGTTTTATTTCCATTTTCAAGCTGTTATTTCTGAAGTCCAAAATTGAGTAATTTGTTAAACTGTTCGTTCAAATTAAAAGGTTTTGGAAAAGTTACAATCATTTGTATGCACTGTTAAATATATGGCTGGTTTAACTATTCTGAAGCAGGCATGTTAAACATGTAAACATTTACTGAAATGCTGTGAGGTCTGATTTAAAAAATATATATATAGCAAATTATAAACTTGAAACAGGGCCTGCAACAAGAGAAATAGGTGGAATTGATTAAAGATAAATGGGGATTTATTTTGGTATCGTGCAGATTGTGAATATATCATTTGAACTCTAATATTGCTCGGAATCCATTCTTTTTAAACTTGAATGAAACACTTCTGGGTCTCTGTAAATATTGTCTGCATCACCTACTTCTGCTCACTAGCAATCTGCCTGCATTGTTTAAGTGTTTACTGTGTTCAAGTAGTTTAAAGAAAAGCAAAATTAACACCAAGTCAAAGGAGTTGCCAAAGGATCTTGGAGACCACAAGGGAAATTGTAGAGTCGTATGACCTACCCTAATTGAAAATTTTGAAAGCTTGCCTTATGAAAGTGTTTAAATGTGAGATTTTCAACCTTAAGTTTATTGTATATACCTGTTGACATGAGGCTTGTACTTTTGCTTACCTGTGCAGAGGGCAAAGAAAGGGAATTTGGTTTCTGCTGCAGTCACCCAGTATTGATTGTGTTGAGTTACTGAATGCAACCTGTTTTGGAGAGTAATCCAAAAGCAAAATACACGAGATGCTGGAAATCTGAAATAAAAACAAAGTGCTGGAAATTATTTAGCTGTTTCTCTCTATAAATGATACCATGCTAGGATTTCAGGTTGCTAAATTGGGGAAATCTTTTTTTAAAATAGAAGTTGAAGTGTAGATTCAAGATTGTTTAAAAGTGTAAAGGAGAAGGAAGTAGTTACTCTGGATCCAATGCAGCACAAAAAACACTTCAGGTAAGGTAGTGAACACAATAAAAACACAAATATAAGTACATATGATGGCTTATATATGTAGAATGATTGAATGTAGTGATGCTAGGTACAAGAGTGCACATTCATTGTTGGGATGGGTTAGTAGGTGGAGGGGATAATCAAAATTGGTGCTTGGGGAAAGGAACTAGAGTGGTGGTCCTGATGTTGATGCTATGTAGCCTCCTTCCTAAAGGGAGTGGGACAAACAGTACACGGGCAGGGTGGGTAGGATCCTTAATGATATTGCTAACCTTTTTCCACTATTTTTATGTCTGGTGCCACTGATGCTTCGGTCAGTTTTGACTACCCGTTGTAGTGCCTTCCTGTCTGCCACATTAATTTCCATGCTATGCTTTACTGTGTTTCTGTAGAAGGGTATGCATGAGTGCTGATGTCCTTGGTCTAGTTCTCTTCAGCCTACTCAGTAGCTTTTTTGATCATGTTGGATTGTTCTGGGACCATGAGAGGTACAAGATGAGCACAACCTGTTGTGGTCCCAGCATAAAGGGAGGATGTGCTGAAGGAACAGAATGATAACAGTTATTCCATCTGTAAGGTTGGCAAATTCATTAAGCAACAAAAGGTGGGTTGAAGTCATGTTATACAGGAGCCAGTGTATGAAATCTGAAATTAACAGGAGAGAAAAAGGCTGTGGTAATTGTATGAATCAGCTTTATTGTGTCAATGAAAGATGAGACACTGATCTTGAGTTTTAATTAAACTAGGCATCAGTGGGTAAAGTGTTAGTGTGCAGCTTGATGCAAAAAGTATTCACCCAAGCTGGATTTGGTCTCTACGGAGCAACTAATACACTATACCAAATTAAAGGTAGTGCATATAAATACTGCTTCAGTGGAAAAGACTAGAACCTTGAATAAGATGTCATGTTGCATCCACAAGAATAGCCTCAGAACAGGAAAGAAGTTGAACCACTGCGTAGCAAAAGTTACTTTGAACAGGTGAAGGGAAATAAAAATATCTTCCTGTGACATTGGTAATGGAAGATCCAGATCCTCTAGCTTTATCTTGTTATGCACTAGCCATCCATTCAATTACAAATCTCCCCTCTTCTCTCCAGCTGCTCCCTTTCTGCAGCTTCAACTCTTAATTAGTTCTGATGGTTCAGCAACTTGAAATGCAGGCAGTTAGTCTCCAAGGTTGCAGCTTGATATTTTGAATATTTCTACTATTCTGTATTCTTGTAGGATATGGGGAATTACAAAAAAAATTTCATTGGCAAGTTCGCATTCCTCCATTTGTAACTGTTGGGTGTAGTTTGCTTCTTGCTTTACTGAAAACTTGCATTAGTGTTGGATTAATCAGTGTAATGCGATTTCTGTTCTCATTGTACCTGGTTCCGTCCCCTGAGCGGATGTTTATATTCAGAGCCTCAATGCGTTGCATTAAGTGGATAGTATCTCCATATATGATACAGAATGATGGTGACTTTGTTCGTACTCCTAACGGCTCCAAGGTGCTGTAGCATGTTTTTACATTTTAGAACTGCTCCACCATGTGGCTGTAGCATGTTGTACATTTTAAAATTGCACCAATTCCCAAAAATATAGAGCATTGTTATGGTATTTTACAAAAATAAATACCTGGAAAAGAATAAGTGGAGAAAGGGTACAAAATGAGGTTAATGATTTGAAAATAACATTGATCCTGAAGGTCTTTGTAGTTGTTCACTGTACATTGTGTGACGACCAGCGATGTAAACAAACTACCAACATTATTTTTAAATAACAAATGTAAAATAAGTCAATTAGAAATGTCAATGTGTTCACTAAAACATCTAATTTTTTAAATGTCTGTTACAATGTATACCTGTATGTGACTAATAGTGTTGTTATTTGAAAGTACTTTGTGGGAGACGGAACAATTTCTCAGTAACACCTGAACCCGGGGGGGACAATATCCTTGCAGGCAGGTTTGCTGCAGCTTCTGGGGAGGGTATAAACTAATTTGGTAGGGGAATTGGAACATGACTGAGAAGGCAGTTGCTATACAAGTCGATGCAGTGTATAATGAGACTGAGGATCGATTCACTCGGCTGAATTCCCATCTGAATGAATTCGCGGATAATCAGATGGAGTCTCATTGCTACCACCAAGGAGGTAGGTAGTACACGAGCCTCAAGACACTCAACATTTCAGGAACTGCTTCTGCCCCTCACATCATCAGATTTCTGAGTTAACAAGAACACTACGTTACTATTTTTTCCTCTTTTTGTAGCACTTTAATTTTCTTTGTACAGGATATGCTTATTGTAATTTAGTTTTCATTACTATATATTGCAATGTTCTGCCGCAAAACAACAAATTTCATGACACATGCCAGTGATATTAGGCCTAATCCTAATTCTGACAGGTAGATGATAGGGCAAAATGTAGTCAGAGGAATGTGCCGGTTGATGTTGGGCACTTGGATTTTCAGAAGGCTGACAAGGTGTCACACGTGAGGCTGCTAAACAAGTTAAGAGCCATGGTATCACAGGGAAGATACTAGTATGGATAGAACATTGGATGATTGACGGAGGCAAAGAGCAGAATAAAGGGAGCCTATTTTGGCTGGCTGCCAGTGACTATTGGTGTTCCACAAAGTTGTGTTGGGGGCCGCTTCTGTTTACATTACATGTTAATATATTGATGGCTTTGTGGATGATGCAAAGGTAGGTTCAGGGGCAAGTAGTTTTGAAATAGTAATGACTACAGATAGAGGTAGAGGCAGATACAAGAGGGTCTTTTAAGAGACTTTTGGATAGGCACATGGAGCTTAGAAAAAATAGAGAGCTATAGGTAAGCCTAGTAATTTCTAAGGTGGGGACATGTTCGGCACAACTTTGTGGGCTGAAGGGCCTGTATTGTGCTGTAGGTTTTCTTAGGTTTCTACGTAAAAAGAAATTAAAAAAACTGAGGTGCAATGGGGCTTGGTAGTCCTTGAGCAGAATTTCCTGAACGCAATGTTAGCATTCATTTTTGAAGGATTAGACTATAAAGACAAGGATGTAATATAGAGGCTTTATAAAGTACTGGTGAGGTGTCACTTGGAGTATTGTGAGCAGTTTTGGGCCACTGATCTTAGAAAGGATGTGTTGAAACTGAAGAGGATTCAAAGGAGGTTCACAAAAATGATTCCAGAATTGAATGGCTTATCATAGGAAGAGTTTCTGGTGGCTCTGGGCCTGTATTCACTAGAAGTTAAAAGAATGAGGGTGACCTCACTGAAACCTGTCAAATGGTGAAAGACCTCAATAGAGTGGGTGTGCACAGGATGTTTCCTATGGTGGGGAGTCTAAGATCAGAGGACACAGGCTCAGAATAGAGGGACTTGCTTTCTGATCAGAGATGAAGAGGAATTTCTTTCATCAGAGTGGTGAATGTGTGGAATTCATTGCCACAGGCGGCTGTGGAGGCCAAATCATTGGGTATTTATAAGGCAGAGGTTGATAGATTCTTGATTAGTCAAGGAGAAAGCAGGAGACTGGGGCCAAAAGGAAAAATGGATCAGGTATGATGAAAGGGCAGGGCAAACTCAATGGGCAAAATGGCCTAATTCTGCCCCTATATCCATGGTCATTTGCTTATTCTGATACACACATTGTATTGGTATCTGCTCAACTTGAGTTATACCCTCATAGTGCACTTATGGAGGACACATACAACACGCGAAAGCAGAAGTAGGATACCTTACCATGTACTGCAACTCAGTTCAGCAACATGAATGCAACTCAAGTATCTTCAGGACATTTTAATTTTGTACTTGTGCTCAGATGGGAATCAAATGTCCAAAACAAACTTTTGATTCTGTTATGAATGTGCCATAACTCTGAGGGGCCGAAGGGTACAAAGTAGCCCCCTCCTTTTTGAGAATCGCAAGATCGCTATGAGAGAGAGACACGCAGAATCCACAAGTCTTTGGAATGTGTCCTGGCCCCCAGAAAGGCAGAACCATTGATAATGACTATTGTCTCTTGGAGACGGAATTGTGTATTGAGTACTGTACTATTCATTGAAGCCTTCAGGGGATGACCAGAGTGGGCTGGTTGAGGGATTTCATCATCCCGACCTGATTGACATCTGAGACCCCGTGAGTAAGCATAAAAGAGGGTCTGGGGAACAACCCCTTCAGACGCACCAGGAGAAACGCTAGAAATCCCGTGACAGTGTTTAATAGCGATAGCCGGTGGGGGTTCGCGTGCATCCTTTCCCTTTGTCGGGATTGGGGCCTTACCACGGAAGAACGGCTTTAGCTAAAAGGAGAACCAACACCAACGGAACTCTGGAAGGATCGAAATCATAAAAGGAAAAGCTGGCAAGTTCCTAAAATCTGTCTCTTGACTCCAACCAAAGGCTGCAGCCTGCATGAACTGAATGAACTTGAGTGACTTATATTTCCGTGGGACAATACATTATCCTCTAGACAACGATAGAGCTTATTTCTTATTATGATACCCGCACCTTTAGAGTTAGTATTGACAACGTATATTATCTGTATGTTTGCATTGATGTCATTCTTGTGTATTTTTACCAATAAATACTGTTAAAAATAGTACCATCAGACTTCAACGGACCTCTCTATCTTTGCTGGTAAGTGACCCAGTTACGGGGTTCGTAACAATTTAATTTCTGTTCCATGAACACACAAAAGCATGTCAGAGAAGGATTTTCCTGAAAAGACATACAGGCCACCGTACTGTCAAAAATACAAATGGAATGAAGTATCGTTCCAACTATTTAAATCATACTAGACTAAATGAACTAGTTTGAAGCAAGCTTTAAAATTAATAAAGCTTATGCAATTATTTGAAGTACTAATTGAACATTAAATTTGTGGTTATTGTTCTAACCTGGTAAAGGAAGGCAACTAATGATATTATTGACATATGAAATTGCATTCACTGAAGAATAATCCAAATATTTGACTATAGCCCAGTACCATCAAAATTTTATTTTTCCATTTTCTGTACACTCAGAATAAACTCCAGTGCATAATGATATTCCAATTATTTTCCACTTCACTCCTCACTAAAATGCCTAGCAATTCATTTTAAAAACTCTCGTCCATTAATCACAGTCATCAGTCTTGTAAACTTCTGAACTGCAGCCAATGAGTTGCATCAATCTTTAAACAAGGAGAGTAATACTGTACATATAGTCATGCTTTAAATGTACCTTGGCTCTATAGGGCAGTGGGAAGGGTACATCCCTGGCACCAAATGACAACATTTCACTATGTTTCAATGTATATGTGACTAATAATCTATTAGCTTTCTCCTTTGGTAATTAGTTAGATCAAGTCAAAATTCATAATCACATCTAAGAATCTTGGAGAACTTAATTAACTAAGGAATGTTGTAGCTCATACAAACCTGCACTGGACAACAAAAGTTCTGTTTTCTGAATACTTTTTGGTAGATTTTGGGCTGCTGATCATGGAAATCAGCATAAAATTTCCTCATCAGGCACAATTTTTTTTTGGAAATTGCCTGTATGTGTTATTTCAATTCATAATTCAAATCAGAATAACTGATGCCAAGATATTTTGTTGATCCACAAATCAAACAGGTTTTTCGAATGACAGGCAATTCAAAGAGCTTCTAGAGGGGCTGGAGAAAAATCACTTGGAAGGCATGCAAGATGTTGTTGGAATTTTCTTGGCAACTTACAGAGCACCGAACTACGTGCAGCTGGTCGACAATGTGCTTCAAGAATACAAGACCATGAAGTACAACATGTCACTAAAGATTCATCTTCTGTATTCACATTTAGACTTCTTCCCTGCCAATCTTGGCACTATCAATGACAAGCATGGTGAAAGGTTTCACAGGACTTTGCGGTCATGGAGAAACTGTATCAAGGCAACTGGAATGTATTAATGCTGGCTGAGTATTGTAGCAAGAAGCCTCATATACTGGGTGCAAATGAAAATTATCAACAAAATGTTTTAAACTTAGTTGAACTACTGCAAAGTGCCAGCACCATTATGCAATGAAATGCATTATATTCAATGAAAGTTAATTTCTTATTTCTCCAAATTCCTGTGATGCAAGTAGTTTGAAATTATATTTCTGTTCAGCTTCAAGCAGTTTATAAAAAAATAAGGAAGCAACACATGCAAAAAAAAATTGTCATCCAGTGTTAGCAGTGCCTAGATAATTTCACTTTAATTTTATGCAGAACGTGTATTTTTAGCTAGGATAGTATGTGTTACTTACTCCTTATTGCCATTGTGAAGGCAGTGGTGAGCTGAATCAGACATGTTTTCCAACTTACAATTCTGCCTTTTCTGCCCTTCCCAGCTGACCATCTTAATTAATCGCTGCACTATTGCCTGCTGGAATTCCAACCACTATGTTATTGCAGAGGTTGATAGTGTGAAATTGTTTCTAGAGAAATTGGCTCAAGAGATTGTAGAATGCCTACAAAATAGCTTTTTAAAGCAGATTGTGTTTTAGCACACCAGCAAAAAAAAAAAGCAATTAGGGAGTTTGAGGTAAAGGAACTCTCAGGAGATAGTGATCATAGAATGTTGAATTCACCCTGTCATTTGAGAGAGAGAAGCCAAGTCAGATGCATCTGTATTACAGGTGAGTAAAGGGAATCACAGAGGCACAAGAGGGGATCTGGCCAAAGTTGAATGGAAGGGGACAGTAGCAGGGATAACAAGCGGACAACAATGGCTGGAACTTTTTTTTGGAGAGCAATTGGGAAAGCACAGGATAGATTAATCACAAGGAAGTATTTTAAAGAATGGGGCAACACTGGCTGACAAGTTAAGACAAGGACAAGCAAGAATTAATGGGAAGTTAGTGGATTGGGAAGCTTTTAAAAGACAGAGCAACTAGAAAAAGCGATAAGGAGAGAAAAAAATTAAATACAAAGGTAAGCAAGCCAATAATATAAAAGAGGATACCAAGAGTTTTTCCAGATATACAAATAGAAAAAGAGATGCAAGAGTGGATATCAGACTATTGGAAAATGAAGCTGGAAAGGTAGTAATGGGGAACAAACTATTTTGCGTCAGTCTTCACTGTGGAAGACACTAGCAGAATGTTAGAGATGCAAGAGTGTCAGGGGCAGAAGTGAGCATCGTTGCTGTTACTAAAGGAGGTGGTGCTTGGGAAACTGAAAGATCTGAAGGTAGACAAGTCACCTGGACCAGATTGTTTAACACCCCAGATTTCTGAAGGAGGTAGCTGGAGGTATTGTGAAGACATTAGTAATGATCTTTCAAGAATCGTTAGATTCTGGAGTGGTTCCAGAGGACTGGAAAATTGCAAATGTTAATCTACTTTTTAAAAGGAATGGAGGAAGAAAGGAAATTATAGGCCAGTTAGCCTGACATCAGTGATTGGAAAGATGTTGGAGTCTATTAAGGATGAATTTTCAGGGTACTTAAGGCACTGATAAAATAAGCCGAAGTCAGCATGGTTTCTCAAAGGAAAATTTGGCCCGACACATCTGATGGAATTCTTTGAAGGAATTACAAGCAGGATAGACAAAGGAATGTCAGTGAATGTTGTTCACTTGGATTTTCAGAAGGTGCCACACATGAGGTTGCTAAACAAGAGTGCATCGTATTACAGGAAAGATACTAGCATGGATAGGTCAACTGACTGGCAGGAGATAGAGTGGGAATAAAGGGAGCCTTTTCTGGTGGGCTGCCGGTGACTAGTGGTGATCCACAGGGATCAGTGTTGGGAACACATTGTTTCCTGCTGTACAACACGTCAATAATCTGGATGACAGAATTGATGGCTTTGTGGCCAGGTTTGCAGATGATACAAAGATAGGTGGAGGGACAGGGAGTCTGCAAAAAGACTTAAGATTAGGAGAATGGGCAATGAAATACTGCAGATGGAAGATATTGTTGGGAAGTGTATGGCCACACAGTTTGGTAGAGAAAAAAAAAGGCACAGTATTTTCTAACACAGGAACAAATTCACAAATCAGAGGTAAAAGGAGAATTGGGAGTCCTCATGCAAGATTTCTTCCAGGTTAACTTGCAGACAGAGTTAGTGAAGGCAAATGCAATTTTAGCAATCATTTCAAGAGAACTAGAATACAAATGCAAGGATGTAATGGTGAGGCTCCAAGGCATTTGGTCAGTCTGCACTTGCATCATACACTGGGTTGCTCTCTTCACTTACCTGATGAGGTAACTGTAGCCTTTGGCCAGGAGCAGATGTTGTTAGGCAGTGCTTCAGAGTGGTTCAACCTTTAACCACTACACTCTCCAGCTGGCAGGTCAGCAGTGGTGGCCAAGGCACTGTCCATCTGCTCCTGACTTCCAGCTCAACTCCTCTCGCCTGCTCCATATCCAGCAAGAGGCTCTTCCTGCTTCCTTCCCCATCCTGTGAGCTGCTTGGTTCTTGCTCTTTTCATCAAGGCTCAGCACAGACAGCAACTTCCATGCTGAGCTTGCTGGGAACCCTCTATAGCTGATCACCATAGAGATTAGCCACATCTGCCACCCTTTGTCCCTGCACTCCTAGACTAAGGTCTAGTACTTCTGGCCTTCCTCTCATGAGCCTCCTTGCATCCTTCATCCCATGGTACTGTGAGCTCCACCAGGATGATTTTCTTGTCTTCGGTGGATCACAGTATGATGTTTGGTCAAAGTGTGGTTTGCACCACCTCCGGGAACTGCAGCTTCCTCCCCACATTAACCCTCATCTCCAATGATTTGGTAGTTTGCAGCAGGCTGGATTTAGGCCTCTTTGACCGACTGTTATGGCCCTCTCCTTGATGAAAATGACTGCCCTGTTTGCCTCTCTGCCAGCTGGTCTCTTTTTACCCCCTCCCACTCCAGTGTGTCAGAAGCGACAGCAGAACCTTGTTGTGGGACCACCTACTCCATCCTGGTGTTAAAGCTGTTTTGCATTCTGACCGCAAGTGCGCCAGCGAACCCCGCTGATCACAAAGCGTGCAGATAGAGTCCTCTCTCAGGCCCCATTTGTAAAGTTGTGATGGTGTAGGGAGAGTGTCACACACAGACTGCAGGAGGAAAGAAATGTGGAAGGTCTGCAGTCACCGACAGTCTGCCCAAGTGATCTTGTATTTGGAAGACCCCATTTTGACCAGGTGCCCTGTGAACACACTGCACTGCCTTCGATAACCACCTTTTGTCCTTGTGGCTTCGTACTGCTGCCTGGACCATGTCACACCTATCCCTTGCTCATGTCACACTCCATCATTGGAAGTGTGCAGAGCCGAGGCCTTGCCATCCCAGGCATGGGTTGCCAATGATGTTTCATTTACAGGGAGCTCACTGCCTGGTCTACAGCCGAGTTGGCAGTTCACTTTCAGCCTGATCTTGTTGTGACTCCAACTTGATTTATTAGCTTGCCTTCAGTGTTAACACAACTCTACACTTTGCCACCTTGAACTCCTCCACTATTGATGACAATGGGAGCCATAGCTGGCCTGATCTTACATAGAGCCCCACTGAAGCAAAACTTGGTGGGGGTGGGGACAGAAATCCCCAGCCCCCTTGCAAGTGCTTGTTGACTTTCCTCTCGCTGCCTTCTACATCGGCTTTTCACAGTGGACGAGTTCCCATGACAAGAGCAGCCTTGGTAGGAGACCATGTTGTGGCTTGAATCTCTTAAATTTACGAGTGAGTCTGGTTTTCTCTATCTTCTTCAGCCACTCCAGTCTGCTTTATAGTGTCAGTGATGTTGGCGCTGTTCGTCATTGCTGCATTAAACCACTTTCCAAGACACTTTACGGGTTGTCCTCTATAGAAAGAATGACATTTGAAGACTGAACTTGCTAGTAACCTTGCCCTTTTTGATCACCATGCACCTGGACTTCCTGGCCTTGCAGGTCATCCTAGCCCAGGTAGCTACCGTGTCCAGGGTTTCCAATACCCATCTTGCTTGGACATGGGTTACTGTGATATCAATGAACCCACATATTGCAGGTTGTTTCCAAGCAGCTTTTGGCCTCTAATCCAAGGAGGAATGTGTTGGCAGTGAAGGGGGTGGGGGGCGGGGAGAGAAAGCAGAGGTGGTTCACTAGAATGATCCCAGGAATTAAAAGAGTTTCTAGATGAGGATTGTTTGATTGTTCTTTAAATACTCGAGGTTAGAAGAGGAATGATCTCATTGAAAGCTATCGACTATTGTTGGCCTAGAAGGAGTAAACTTGGAGAGGATGTTTCCAATAGAGGGAGTGTCTAGAACCAGAGGGCAACAGGCTCTGAATACAAGGCCATCCCTTTAGAACAGAGATGAAGAGGAATTTATTTGGTTAGAGGATAGTGAATCTGTGGAATTCATCGCCACAGTTGCTGTGGAGGCCAAGTCACTGTGTATATTTAAAGTGGAGGTTGATAAGTAAGGGCATCCAAGGTTTCAGGGAGCAGGAAGGAGAATGGAGATGAATGGGATCATATATCAACCATGATAGAATGGCAGAGCAGACTTGTTGGGCCAAATGCTCCAACTCTGCTTCTATATATCATGGACATTTTACTACATTATAGAAAAGGACATGAAATTAAATAAAATGAATTGCAAATATTATGGTCTGATGGACTAAGTATTGGGAATAGTTAACTTGAATAGTGACTGCTCAGACACATATTGACATCGCAAGAAATCTGTGCATCTTTCCCACAGCAAAGCTACCTGGAGCTCAAGGACACAGATTTAGTAAGATACTGGCTTCACACACAAATCCAACCCAATGAACAGGGGTCATTTATAAAAAGGGGCAGAGAATGAAATCCTCCAGACTGTATGCCAAGGATGAAAAGTAGCAACAACACAAGGCATTTATAGCAGACCCTCCATCTACTTGGATTGCTTTCTCAAGAGATTAGGTCACCATCTCGTACACCTTCCAGGCCACAGCAGGTGATCAATACTATATTTTGGCTTGATGTTTATTGCAATATTGTAAGGACAAGGTCCAAAAAATGAAAATAAACCAAAACACTTCATTTTATTTGCCATATCTGCTTAATTCCTTCCCAAGTCTAAAAAAATTTTAAAAAGTTTTCTAATAACACAATTAGATAAATAGAACAAAACTCCATCCAAATTTATTGGAGGAATGCAAATTATTTAAAAAGTCATGGATGTAAATACTCATATTCTGTTGGCATGCTTGGCACTGTTTTGAGCCTTTTCACACAAGGCTGATAGTCGAGTCTGCGGGGAAGAAAGAAAATAGTTCATCAAGTTATCCATCTTTTTTGTTTAAAAAAACCGACATCTTTTCTAGTTCAGGAATTAAATCTTTATTTTAGATAAAAGTATAGTCATACATGTAATTAGGGTCAAATGCAAGCGGGAATACAATGTTTTGTTCTAATTGAAGCCTTATTAGATGAGCAACAATGCTTTGTTCACAAATCAAGAGTTTGAATACAGCTAAAAGCATTGGTCCAAACAGTTTATGGAAAAACTTTAACAAATTCAGCATAGAGATTGGTTTTTGGATTAGGCAGGAATTAATTTTGTGTCCAATTCTTCATTTCTGATTTGGAGAGGCAGAAAGTCTAGAAAAATATTAAAATAAGGGCTGTATGTTAAAGGCCTGTTACCCACAATTGGTTAGAATTTCCAATCTTTGCGGATAGATTTGGAATGATTGGTTTGGGGGTAACTGGAGGACATTTTCAGATTATCCAGGCTTTGCTGGGGATCTTCCTTTCCAAAAAGATCTAAAATAATTGTTCCGTGCAGTGGACAATATGCACAGTTGTGAGAGTTCCAAGACCCATGAACAAATGGGTTGACAAGATTGCTCATCTTTCAGTTTTTGATTGCCTTTAAGCTGGGCATCAGAAGGCAGTTTTCTGTGGTTCCAGGGTCTTTTTGCCTCTGAGGTTTATAGCAAAGAGAGAATATCTGTGTCACATAGCACGACAAGTTCTTTGAATAATTGATCCTTAACCTTACATGTCATTCATCACAGGATTTGATTGCAAATAATCATTGATCAGGCAAATCACTGGAATAACAGAGCAAGTTTTCAAACAAATAGGTTGTTCTGTTACATCTGCCCTTGAACAAAACATCCTTCCTGCAGATTGCATGATCCCTCACTGCTCTTGGATTAGTCTCATGTTCCTACACTTCTTACCCAACTGCAGTGTTGGAATTAGAAACATGATGTTTAATTGCATATATTAAACATTTCCAGAAACTTTACTTACTGTGCCCAATATTTCCTGCACAATTTAAACAGGCCCAACTTGTAAATGGATCAAATACATAACAAATCTGGAAGTTGTTCTCCCTTCAGGCAGATTTCAGGTAACCATCACCACCTTTGTTCCTTTACACAACTTATTGCCATTCAATTGACATTAGTCCTCAACTACTGGCATTACAATTGAACTTCTAGCTAAATCTCTCAATCAGTAATAATTGTGGAATTGTTCATACCACCTTCCAAACCAATGAAAATGTAAGATTACTAGACAAGCTAAAATTTCAGCCTACTTCTTGCAATTTTTCCTTAAGGAAAATTCATGTTCTGGTCTAGTTTCAGTTGCAACTTTCCCACCACCCTCAATATTTTCGACTCCAAGATGCCTTTTTATGCAAAAAAGTGCTGTAGTCAAAACTTTGCCCCCAATATTCGGAAACATTGAAAATTATAATGATGCTCATTATAAAATAGCTTTGTCTTTAAAATATTAAAAAATTTTCTATGAACCCCATCCAGGAATGGGGGGTCTTATAACTGACCCTTCCCCCCCCCCCCCATTGATTTCTATGTCTGTGGCATAATTCAGGACACTACAATGACAGGGCTCCACTACCATACTTTTGGACTCCTACCCAAAGTCTGGCTATGAAACTGTTGTGACAGATGCACCATCAAGTTCCAGGCATTGCACATCCAACTGCAGTAAAGTAAGGCTCCAAAACTTAATGCAGTTTTAAATAGTTGAAATCAAAGGCTCTAATTGGAACTATTGACTCCAGTCAGCATGGATTTATCATCACCCTTGTTTTCCCCTTACAGCGAGGACATTTCTGCCTTTCCTGCAAATCATTGCCAGACAAGCTAACAATTCAGAGACAGTTGGAACTGAGAGAGATGGACGGAGCCAAATGTTGTCAGCTGTTATTAGTGGAAGCCAACTTTACTGATCACCACTCAGACAGCATGAAAATCAATATTCAAACTGCACTGATTCGGTCAAAAGCTTCAAGTGAAAGATTTAATCATTCAAAGAGTTGGTGAAAATGATTCTTGCCACCTTATTTGAAAGCTGTGTGAGCAAGTTAATTTAAAAGAAAAATGATTTAAAACAATTCTTTCAGAGCCTTAACAGGGCATCAATTTTCACAAAATAATTTGAAGCAAAGAAAGATGCTTACCACTAGCAACTGGATCCCCTGAAGGGCTTGTGGATCAAGTGACTGAACATCAATATTATTTACTTCCTCGCCAGCAGCACTAATTGCCTAGGTAGTAAAGTTTGAAACATCACAACTGTCAGTAAATCCATTTGCACATCCAGAGTAATTAAATAACCCGAGTAGCTGCTTTAGACATGCAAAAAGACGAATAAATAATCTACTGGCTTTCACCCTTCCAAAGTGCCAGAGTCCTTTCCCTAAATCATGCACAGGAAAATGCAAGACGTTGCTACTTCCGGAAATCTCAGAAGCTAAGTTACTGGTTATACCACCAGTGCAGGGGGAGGAAGTGAAATTATCCTCACTCAGATGTAAAGTTGTCAAATCTCAGACAGAAGAGGAGAGAAAGAGAAAGCTTTCCTTAAAATGAAAAGCACTCCCAGAACAAGTTCCATTTTACAGCAAAACACAGCTTTCCGCATGGATTCTATTCCAGCACTTGCTCACGTGGCCAGAGCAAATAAAAAACATTTTTGTCATCTATATTCTGATTGGAAGAGTCTGAAATGCATGCATTTACATCCATAGCAAAAAAGGTTTTAAAACAGGGAATTCACTGGCAAGTATTCAGTGGATTCAAGTTCATTAGTTTATAGATGTTAATTGGAGAGATCTCAGAAGAAATTGATGTGCAGGACTGAGACAGTATGCAGACTAAAGATTATTACTCTGATACGAGCATTTCAGTGGGGATGAAGAATTATAATACCTCGTAACAAGGTCAAGAATGACCTGTCCAGCTGCAGAAACAAAGGCAAAATTTGTCTGAATAAATCAAAGCATGGAGTATTTGGACAGAGAAGAAAGGTGCAAAAAAAATAAAAAAACATGCTGATTTTAATTACTAAAATGGATAGTCTTTGACAAATTACCCATCATTTAAGGTCTCACAACAAAACATTAGACTGGAAGATGGAAGAGAATTATTAAAAAACTAACCTCAAGGGCCATTCCAATAATAGAAAGCATCGATTCACATTCCTGATTCGTCTTGTAGATGGTTAGATGAATTGCTTGCCACAGAAAAGCCTTTCTCAGAGACACAGTATGTGGCTGGTCTATTTAAAAACCTTTGCTGATAAAGGCCCAGAATATCAAGATAGAAGTAATTAAGCCCTGGAACCTGGAGCTACTCATTCATGGAAAGAACTCTTTAGGTATAATGCTGCTGAGTGTGCAGGAAAACAGAAGAGAGAAATGAGGAATAGAGGACAGGTTATTGAAATAGCACAAAGACAAATTGTAGAATCCTTGAAAGGGTTTATAGCCTGAAGATTCTGCAGAGTTGAAGCACCAAATCAAGACTGCGGATATAGATTTCAATCATGACAGGGAAAAATGATATTCAATAAACTTGGCATACAAAATATCAAATTTGTAGTAGACTTTGGGGCTACATGCAGTAACACCTGCATTTCTAGGTATCATACAGTAGATTAGAGCTACTCAATAAAGTTAGCCAACATGAAATTGGGAATAATGGTCCTGTTCGAGAATTGGGAATGGAATAGAAAATTCCAGAACATTCCCAAATCTTGAAAGCTCAAGGCAAAACATTTCTGGAGATGATGCATAAAGCACGAGTATAATTAAAGACATCTTTAAAAATTAACCCACCCTACAGTTGAAAGACACTTACCTGCCCATCAGCCAAATGTATTTTGATAATTGGCAGTGACCTATTCACACGTGAAGGATACGAACATTTGCTTGTTTTTGGTCCACTTCTGATTTTAAAAGAAATCAGATCAGAAGTTTCTACAAACATTTTTTTAAAAAAAAAACACACAACAGCTAAGGTTGTAAATATTCTGACTAATCTCAGAGTTAAATGACTGTTTCCATCATGACCCTGAAGTGTATAATCTACAATTAAAATGGAAAGAGCTATCAAGTTGAAATCTAAAAGAATCTCAAGAAAGACTTCAATATACTGCAGACACTGTGGGACAGGGATACCAACAGATTCTATCAGCTTTCTTCCTGAACAAATGGTACAAGCCATATGACAATGCTTTACCACCATATCTGACAACAAGCTAGACTGCATTTTGCTGGCATGAGAGGTACCCACCTGGTCAGAGTTTTCCTAAACAGACAACATAGCTCCTCCCCCCGCCCCCAAGTATACACTGCCCTCAGGATAGTATGATGGGAAAGAAATGGCCGCTCACTTATTGTGGTAAACCACGCCCCTTTGCTGACTGCTCCTGTGGCTCCTCCCACAGACCCCTGTATAAAGGTGATTGGGGCACTGCTCCACCCACAGTCTTCAACATGGTTGTGCCCATTTTCACTGTTAATAAAAGCCTATCCTGATGTACTCTACTTCCAGTCTCCTAGAGTTATTGATAGCGCATCACTTATATGCTGGGGGTGTGGAGACAGATGCAAGGGACTGTGTCCCAGTTCACCCGTAACAGCTGTCTAACAGAGGACCGACTCTCAGATCTACAGGCTGTGCCCAGGGATGTATATTGAGACAGACGACATGTGCAGTAGGAAGGTCATCAACTCATTTAGGGATAGCTTTTGGTCTGCATGAAAAACGCAGGTCTTCCAGCACAATGAGATGTTTGTAAGGAAAAGCTGCTGACAGGCACAGTCTGGGCTTTAGGATTGAGTGCTGAAGGATGCACAGAAGCTTGAAGCAGCCAGCACCAAAGCTCTTCGAGGAAGGATCATAGCTCGGTTCCTTCTACTACTGTACATGGAGGGACAGAGTTAGAAAGAGGGAAAAAAAATAAATCACAAACAGTGAAAGGGACATCAATTCAAGGAGTCACATGAACAGCAATGATGCTACACTTGTTTTTTCTCCTTTAAATTTTATACTGTGGAATGCAATGTCTGTGAGTGTAAGGGTTAAAAATACTTTATTCCTTTGTGTATATTTTAAATACACGCGCACGCACGATCTTCCAGCATCAGTAGGAGGAAAGAAATCATTGATGTTTCAGGACAAAACCCTGCCTCAGAACCGAGTAGAAAGGCGAGATGATCAGCTCCGAGGTGAGAGGGCGGCAAGAGAGGACTCCGAGGCGATGAGGCGATGATGGTGCCAGGTACAGGTGATGAGTGGGGCTGGAGTTGGAAGACTCAGGCAGACAAGTTTAAAAAAAAACAGCAGGTTGAGCAGAGCAAAGTCAGGGGGACGGGAATGCAAAAATGTGATACGGCTCTGGAGGGAGATAAGCAGGAACACCAGTGCTGGATCCTGATAAGTAAAGGTGAAAAAGAGAATCCAAGGAGAAGGGAGAGGTGAACATCTGTCAGAAGCAGGAGGCCAGAACCTGTGAACGGGAAACTGGTGGATGGAGAAGGGGGAAGGGCAACAGAAATGGCAGCACCAGATGAGCAGGAGGAGAAAAAAAGGAGTAAGATTGAAAAAGTCAATTACTTGTGCTATAGTGTTGTAAACCACTCAGGCAAAGATTAGGTGCTGCTCCTCCATATCTGTTGGGTTTCATCCTAGCAGTAGAGAAGACCAAAGATGGACAGGTCAGAGGGGGAGAGGAGAGGGAAGTTGAAACGGTTGGCAAGTGGGAGCTCCAGATGGCCACTGTGAACTGAGTGTAGTTGCTCTACAAAACTTTCAAATCTAAATTATTTTACTATCTTAGATAAAAGGGAAGTAGGGAGGGGGATGGAAAACAAGTAGCTGGGTTTATTCAGTTGTCAGGGGCCCACATTTGACCAGTTTTGTAAAAACATTCCAAAGTTGCACCAAAACAGTAAATCAATTCAGAAAATAAACTTATCAGGACTTAACAAATCATTAAACAATTTGTTAAAAGTCACTTCTAAAATTGCCTTAAAAATACACTAAACATGGGTATTTTATTTTATTTTAAACATGGTAAATACACTAACCTTCTATCACTCATAGGGTTCTTTGTTGAGGCTCCTTGACGAGTGCAAGCCTTTTTGTTGCCTGGTTTTGGACTACTGCATGTACGTGAGAAAAAAAAAAGCATATTGAATAGATAAAAATGTTGACAAACCTATATTCAGTATTTATGTTTGACATTGAAGACAGACATTTAAAGTGTTGCACTTCTCAGTTAGATACCAGTACCTTCTAATGCACATTTCCTTGTCGTGGCTGAA
This sequence comes from Hemitrygon akajei, assembly GCF_048418815.1. NCBI lineage: Eukaryota > Metazoa > Chordata > Chondrichthyes > Myliobatiformes > Dasyatidae > Hemitrygon > Hemitrygon akajei. The sequence goes on from NC_133140.1 coordinate 49,327,476, forward strand.
GAATGAACTTTTTGTTTGCTGTACCTGCAATAAAGTTTAGATGCAGTGTTTAGCATAGATCGTACTGCAAACCATGGCAATGGCAATAGCTCAGTCCCAAACAAATATTCTTTCTGAATTTTGTTCCACTCTTCTCTTTTTGTTACCATACAAAAACAAGTTCCTGCAAAGTGAAAACCAAGAACATTTGGGATGACGTGTAGTGTCCTTTTAAGGAAATCTAAATAGTAGGTTTAATTCAAGGGTTCTCATCTAGCCACGATAACTTCACAAGGCTACAGCTTAAAAACTCGACATGTCAGCAACCTTTCAATAAAGAAAAAAGTTTTGGCAGAAAACTTCTTTCACCACCCTATCTTTCTCTATACAACCATTTAGAAGTCAATGTGGGTAGCAAATCCAAACCCTGAAACCACAGAAAGTCTCAAAACAATGAAGGAAACCAACAATCTCACATCAAGCTACTAATTCAATAAATTATCACAAGGCAAATTAGCACTTTCCTTATTAACAGGTTACTTGAGATAAACATGCCCCAAGACTTGTACATGGGAACTTACTTTTGGAACTGAAGGAGATTTTGCAGTTAATGCCTTTGTTCCACCTTTCGGTTCTGTAGTACTTGAAATCACTGGAGCTTTATCTGAAAAAGATACCTTTTGTTGGCATTAAACAATCTATAATTATATAGAAACTGCATGTTTTTTCCCCACTCCGAACTTACCCCTTTTATTTGCCTTTTTGGCAAGTGCGGCTATTATTCCTTCATCTGGAAGATCAGCCTTTGAACACAAAAATACTTCATGTTACCCTTAACAGATGGGTTTTAGATTACCGACTTAAATATTAAAAAAATCTATACTTGCATTTGTTTATCAAACAAAAAAAAAGTGCCTCCAAGTGGGAAAGTGCCTCTTTCCCATCATGGTGCCTGGATCCACATTGCTCAAGAGTTAATCAAAGGCTGAAGACCCAGCCCAACTGATTCAATGCTTTTCCATTTCACATGATGAAATTAGGAGCATTCCACTTCCATTGCTCCCTGAACATGCCCAAATTATCCTTCAACTGCAGGTCAACGTACTTGCTTATGCAAAGTATCAATGGCACAGACACAATTAGCACTTAAGGGATTAAAAGGAGTTTTGCATCATGCAGTTTGTGCTTATCCTGTTCTTATTCTCCAGCTAACAGTTACACTCAATGGCCACTTTATTTGGTACACCTGCAAATATCTAATCAGCCAATTGTGTTGTAGCAACTCAGCGCATAAGAGCATGCAGACATGGTCAAGAGGTTCAGCTGTTGTTCAGGCCAAACGTCAGAATGGGGAAGAAATGTGATCCAGGTGACTGACCGTGGAATGATTATTGGTGCCAGACGGGGTGGATCAAGTATCTCAGAACTTCTGATCTTCTGGTATTTTCATGCACGCCTCAAGAGCAGTGGTTTCCAACCTGGGTCCATGGAGCCCTTAATGGTAGGCACCCACGGCATAGAAAAGATGGGAAGGCCCCTGCTCCAGAGTTTACAGAGAAAAGTGTGGAAAAACAGTAAGTGGCAGTTCTATGGGCAAAAACAACTCATATGAGAACGGTCAGAGGAGAATGGCCATATTGGTTAAAGCTATCAGGAAGGAGCCAGAAACACAAATTACCATGTGTTACAGTTTTGTGCAGAAGAGCATCACTGAATGCACAGCACATCAAACTTTGAAGTGGATGGGCTAGAGCATCAGAAGACACAAACATGCACTCAGTGGCTGCTTCATTAGGTGCAGGAGGGACCCAAATAAAGTAGCCACTATATCGCAAGTTACTTTCTGCACCCAACATTTCAGAGCCATACAGCAGGGAAACAGGCCGTTCAGCCCATCATGTCCACACTATTGTACGGATTTATACTGATTTAATTAGATTACATTTAGTCCATAATCTTCTATGCCATGGCAAGTACTTGTCTAGGAAATTCTAGAATGTCATGACCATTATTGCTTCGACTAATTCAGGCAGCATATCCCACTCTGAACAAATTCCCTCTCAGATCCCATCTAAACAAATGATCTGCCATTTTACACCTAGCTGTATGCCATCTGGTCTTAAACAGGAACATTATTTTACCATCTTCCCATTTTCCCCCCAATCTTATACACATTTCTAACACCTCCTTACGCTCTTCTGCTCCAGGGTACACAAACAAATCTCTCCTCCTCTCACCTCATCTCCTTGCCTGCCCATCCTTCCCTCTGGTGCTCCTCCCCCTTTTCTTTCCCCCATGACCTTCTGTCCTCTATCAGATTACCCCGCTTCTACAGCCCTGTATCCCTTCCACCAATCAACTCCCCAGCTCTTTACTCCACCCCACTTTCTCCAACTCATCCTTCTTTCCCTCCAGTTCTGATGAAGGATCTCGGCCCGAAAAGTCCACTATACTCTTTTCAGTAGATGCTGGCTGGCCTGCTGAGTTCCTGCAGGAATGTGTGAGTGTGTGTTTCCTCAGAGTGTGCTGCTTCAAACAATAAGCAAAACGACAGTGAATCCCCTTCCCACCCAGTCACATCCCTTCCACAGTGCAGTAACCAGAACTGAGGGTGTGGCCTAACCAAAGTCTTATAAAGCTGCAACATTTCACCACAACTGCTTTGCTGTGCATTAACACAAACAAATTGCTGGAGGAACTCAGCAGGTCAGGCTGCATCCATAGAGGGATTGTTTCTGGCTGACGTTTTGGGTCGAGACCCTTCATCAGATTTGAAGTGACACTAGGAGGGGGAGGTGCACATGCGGGGAGGGGGGGTGATGGGAGAATTGAGGCGAGGTGTAAGATACTGGAGGTAGATGGGGAAGGGGGAAAGCGTGAAGGGAGTAATCCGAGAAGCTGGCAAGTGATAGGTTGAAGAGCTGAAGATTTCTAATAGAAGGCAATAGATTACAGAAATAAAGAGGTGGGGGAGTCAGATGAAGTTGATTGACAGGCCTCGTGAGGGTTAGAGGTGGGGAAAGAGAAGATATAAAGGTGCCAGAGGGGTTAGGGAAAGCACACAGGGATGAAGACAGAGGGGAGTTATAAGATGAAATATGAAGTGAAGAGCAAATATGAAGAGCAGCTCCTCCAGTCTGTGTCTGGCCTCAATGTGGCAGTAGAGGCGGCCATGGACAGATATGTCAGTGTGTGATTTGGAAGTGATTGCCCACCTACCTTCTGTGCCTCAGTTTCCCAACAACATGGAAAGCAATCCAAACCACAGCATACACTTCCTTAACAAAATACAGATTTGACCTTGGGTTGAAGAATCACTGGCAGCTCACGCACATTGCCCTCTTTTGTAGATCACCCAGTTCTTCACCCTCCACATCTCGTGTTTCCTCAAGATATGACTTCTTTAATCAGGTCCTTCATTTTGACCACTTTTCCTCCAGTTTATTTTGCATTATTCTCCTCAGTCAAAATGATAAACCAGAAAGCCCAAACCTGGCTTCTCCCCTTAGATACCACTGGATCAACAACATTCCTCTTTCAGGGAGTGTGCGTTTTGACTTCCTGCAAGATGGCTCATCATCCACACATCACCTAAAAGTACACCTGCCCTCGATTATTACAGACAACAGCTAACGTAGGAGGCTTAGCTGGAAACCGCATTGCTATAATTAGATCCCTCAGCATTAATGAGGGCTGTAAAAGGCATGCCAAGAATAACAGCTAAGATCTTCAGACTTATTAACTGCACCATCCCCCTGGAGCTGGCACTTGTGGAGGAAATAAAATCTGGTAGCAAACTCCTACAAGTACCCAGGGCAACGTAAAATGAAATCTAGAGCAAACATGCATTTTAAACTAAATGGCACACCATTGGCAGTTTCGAGCGCACAAGTAATTTTCTTACCATCACTGCAGCAACCGGGACCTGATCTGCTCCTCCAATAACTAAAATATAAGGAGGAAGAGCAAAGCAAATGCATTACAAATCAAAGACATGGAAGTGTAGTCGCCTTCACTCCTGTTGCACAAATCAAACTGCATTAAGTACCTTCCTGAATCAACCCACGTTTCTGATCATTCGTCTGTAAGCTGACTAGCATGAAGGGGATTTACTTGCATCATATTCTGTATTCTTTATCCAAAACACCACTCAGATCAATTATTATTTTACTTTGTTATCTTTCCTCCTGTTCAGCCTCTGTCATGGATTGACTCATACCCGGAGGGGGTACGTGGCTTCGCAGTCCTCGACACAGATCCTATTGATACTTCTGTCCAAATCGACAATTCAGGTGAACTGAAATGACAACTGGAGATCCCGAATCAAACAGCAAGACCAGAAGTGATTGAAATCACGGCCGCTTGGCAACATTTACCATATTAATTGTTGGGGAAAAGAATTTTTCCCAACTTCAAGGGCGCAGAATCTAACTGTGGTGCTGAACTCAGTGAGCAGTTAACTTAGAACTGAGGAAACCCCATCAGTGTGACATTGCTGCTCACATCATACTAAAACAATTCAACTAACATCTAAAATGCATTTTAGGTAGGGATAGAATGAGAAGTGGGCTGGAATGAACTATTTCATATACAGATACACAAATGATGACAGCTTAATGTGAGCGACAAAACTCGGCTGATTTCCATGGCGAAGGAATCCAAGAAATTAAATGCATAAAGGATTAAACTGAATGGGAAAACATCTCAACCATTCCTGGTTAGCACAAGTACTTGGAAGAGACAAGATAGAGGGACGATGGAGGATCTTTTCACTTGCAGGGAGAAAAACAGAATTAACAGATAGATGTCTTTACTGCAAAGCTTCTAGAATATGAAATTGCCATCACAAGTTTAGTTATAGTAACAGCAAGGAAAAGCAGAATAAACACTTCCAACTTCCCTCACCAAGAGGATCTGTCCTGGGATCAGTACACAAATATCTCTTCAAAGAGGGTATAGCAGGCAGAACCTCTACTTTCTTAAAGGTTTGAGCAGATTCAGCACGTCATCCAAAACTTGGACAGATTCGATGGATGCACAGTGTAGCGTGTCCCAACTGGTTGTATCACAGTCTGGTATGGAAACACTAAAGCCCATGAACAGAAAGACCCAAGTGGCAGTGTATACAGCCAATACAGAGGAAAGCAGCCCTCCCCACCATTGAGCACAGCTACAAGGAGCACTGCCATAAGAAAGCAGCATCCATCAGGAACCGCCACCATCCAGGCCAGGCTCTCTTCTCACTGCTGCCGTCAGGAAAGAGGTACAGGAACCTCAAGCCCTTCAGCACAAGGTTCAGGAAAAGTTATTACTGTCCAGCATTCAGGCTCCTGAAGCAGCGTAGATAACTTCACTCACCTCACAGAACTGATTCCACGACCTATTGACTCGCTTTCAAGGAATCTACAACTCATGTTCTCAATATTATTTACTTTTTTTGTAATTACAGTTTCTTTTCTTCTGCACATTGATTGTTAATCTTTGCTTATGTGTAGTTTTCCATTAATTCTATTGCATTGCTTTGTTGTACTGTGACTGCCCACAAGAAATTCTGCAGCTGCTGGAAATCCAGAGCAACACATGAAATGCTGGAGAAATTCAGCAGGTCAAGAGCATTTATGAAAACGAACAAACACTTGAAAGCTCTGGGCCAAGACCCTTCATCAGGACTGGAAAGGAAGAGGAAAAATGCCAGAATAAAAACATGGAAGGGGAAGGAGGACACGCTAGATGATAGGTGAAGCCAGTTTGATGGAGGAGTGGGAATGAAGTTGGAGGCTGGGAGGTGATAGGTGGAAAAGACAGAGCTGGAGAAGATGGACTCTGATAGGAGGAGAGTAGATCATGGGAGAAAGGGAAGAAGGGGTTCCAAGGGGACGTGAAAGGTAAGTGAGAAGAGACAAGTCCAGAATGAAAAAACAGTGAAGGGGGGGGGGTGAAATATTGCCAGAAGTTGGAGAAATCAATGTTTATGCCATCAGGTTGGATACTTAGAAGGAATAAGAGGTTGTTCCTCCATCCAGAGAGTGGCCTCATTGTGGCAGAAGAGAAGGCCATGGACCAACATGTTAGAATGGGAATAGGAATTAGTGGTTGACCACCTGGAAATCCTGCTCTTTGCGCAGAGAGCAGAGGTGCTCAACAAAGCTGTGTCTCAACATACATTGGGTCTCACCAAAGTAGAGGAGGCCGCTTTGGGAAGATCAGATACACCTATATGATCCCATCAGATTTACAGGTGAAGTGTTGCCTCATGTGGAAGGACTGTTTGGAGCCCTGAAAGGAGATGAGGGAGGAAGCTAATGGCCAGGCGTATGATACATTCAAAAAGAATGAGACAGGGGCACTGAGTACCTTATGTGATGCACACATTACTATGCACCTGCCTGGGGAGGGCTTTCTTCCTACAATGAAGAGTCTAAAATTGGCATTAAATAAAAGTGTTACCAAGGAAATCTTTCAGCTTTATTCTTTTGATTGCTGCTGGCATCTTCAGGAGGTGAACAGCCGAGACACTTCCAACCATGTCTATCAGCTTTCCAAAAGTCTGTTCCATTTCCCTTATTTTCTCGTTTGCTGCAATTGAGGAAAGTAATTAATTGTATCAAAGATGGTACGGTACTGCTGCCACAAAACGAGCTTCATGACACAAGTCGGCAATAATGAAGCAGATTAAATTAACTAAAAGCTCAAACTCAAAGTACAGTCAGCCCAAATACAGTATTGAAAGTGCTCAAATAGATTCAACTTAAATAACAGAATATTTATCTGTACGATCAGGAAGGGGCAAAGGGAGGATGGAGTTGGAAGAATATGCATCTGGCACCTTCTATGGCACTCAGAATGGAAGTCGTTCCATCAGCAGTTTAACTTCACAATTAAACAATGGTCATTTCTAGAAGTGAACACCACGTTCTTGCTAAATCCCTAGTCAATGAACTGTGAAATCTGAGGTTATTAACATTAAGTAACCTTACAGCATAAATATTCCAATAAATCTCATTTTAAAAAAAGTATTGCAGCAATTCTTTTGGGTTTGGGAGGAAACAAGTATTCTGAACTGATTCTACCTACTGAGCTTGCCTGCAGATACTAGAATGATCTAAATAGGGTGGATTTCTAAATGAGGTTAAAATTAATAGTATCCTATTAACTCCATTGGCAAATGCCTTTGATCACATGCTGTGAAGTGTTGGACATAGAAACATTCACTACACCAAAGCCTCCCAGATGAAGCAGCAGATATTATGGAACAATTCTACAAGTTTGTACTTAGTAGATAATATTGCCCTGGATAAAGATGGGCAAATCAGTGCATTATCCGAGTTTAAAGAAACCAACCACAGCCTGAAGGGTGTTCTTTAAAAAAATATTTAAGCACTTCAAACTTAACATTGGCATTGAGTTGCAGAATTGGATTCGGATTTCAAATATAGCACTGTCAGAAGCCACTTGTGGGTGACTTCATGCCCAAAGAATAACAGCTGCTCCCTTATGTTACATAGGGGATATTGCAGACAATTGGAAGAACCCCAATGCAAGTGTCATGGGATTGGGACTGAGATCAGCAGAGAATGCAAAGGCTTCAACGACAGATTGATTTTTTTTGTGCAAATACAATAGCATGAGGAGGCTAAATGAGTTAGAGTAAAGTGGGGGGAGGGAGATGGCCGATGATTTGCTGCTGCTTGTGTGTGGGAGGGGGCATTATGAGGTTCTAATGATTTTCTGTCATTCACTCTGTTTTCTGGATGTCTGCAAAGAGTGAGAATTTCAGGTTGTATACTGTATACATTCTCTGATATTAAATTGAACAATTGTCAAATAAATGAGGTTCACTACTTTGGTGGCAAAACAGGAAAGTGGGCTACTTGAATGCAAGAAATGCTGCAGGCAAGCACACCAGTCGAGCAAAGCAAACATGCAGATGGTGAAGGTGCAAATGGCCCGCTGGCCCTAGTGGCAAGTGGAATGAAACACACAGACAGGGTTGTCTTTCTGCAGTTGTGATGGGACTTTGTGAAACCACAGTTTGTGTATCGTGTGTCATTTTGTATCCCTTATCAGAGGGAATATGTTCTTGCAATGAAAGAAGGCCAGTGTGGGTGTACCAGACCAACTCCTCCACACAGCAGGATAGATTGTGATTATAGTCACTGGGCTTTTAGAAGAGTGAAATAAAGCATCACTGAATGTTACAATCAAGATAAAACTCTACAGCAAGCTGCAACAAAGATCTTCTGACTGTCTGTGATTAGAATGGGCTGGGCTTTAGAGTGCAGACATGGGAAGGACTGGCATTTTTCACTCCAGAGTGGAGAACCACTGCAATTTTATAGCACAGAAAGCATATGAGGGGGAAAAAAATCACTACATTCAAGCTCAATATTTCACCAACTTCTCGCAAAATCAGAAGATATGAGAAGGAAAAACGGGACCCAGAATTAAATATCACAGCAGGTTTGCCCTACTCCTCATTTCTATGTTGTTCTGAGGAAAAGCAATTTCAATCATCAAATACATACAAAACAGGAGGATCCCAGTTTGGGAGGTTTAAATTCCAATGGGGGAAAAAAAGGAACTCAGTCTTGCATTCTAACATGTTTTGAAAAATGTCACTTTCCTTATTGAAAAAAATCATTCTTAGAATTTAGATGCAACTCCGGGGTTATGCGCTTGTCAATCAAGAATCGGAAATAACTACACCGATAAACAGTAGTTCTCTGTGCCACGTTTGCCTCCTTCCTCCATAACGTATTGTCCCGGTTAATTATTACGTATAATCGAATGAGTTTAATAATAGCCGTTCTACTAGGGATAAAGAAGGGACCTGACAAAGGCAGAAATAACCGCAATAACCCCTGCTTAAAAATAATCACGTAGTTAGCGAGAAAGCAAGCTCTCAGTCTTTGGAGAGCAAGTCTGGATATAACACACCAATAACAGCTCCCAATATCAAGTTTACCACTCCGAGATTAAAGATACCAACTACAAATAGAGCGGAGCCTGAAATGGGGGGAAATAGAGACGATTCTCCGTCCCCAGAATCAAACATACCTTTTGCATCGAAATACTTCATGAACAGCTGTATTTTTTCATCCTTTGCCTCTTGGGAGAGGACAGCTTGCTCCGCGTCTGCACCATCCGAACTGTGGACTTGTTCTGCTCTGGTTTCCGAGGCCATAATCCGCACCTTCTAAAATTCACATTGGGGCGTGAAAACAGAAGCGAACCACATTCATATTTAATGCGCTTCCAGTTTGTAATAATTGTTTAATTGACTTAATCCATTTAATATCGATAATGTGACATATCTTAGTGCTCCGTTACGAGTGAGAGGTCACGTCAGCTGCTCTTGTGTTAATTGGCACCATGTATCCGTACAATTACGTGGGACTTCGGCAGCGGCCTGTGATCAGTTTAGGATTGATGATTCGTCAGGTAACCAGAAAAGTATTCGTGAACGTGTGTCAGTTCAAATGAAAATGGGCTTTGTTGCTGAATATGTGTGCGGGAATTATTCTCCTGCACGATTTCCCTCTCGGACTGATGTGATTGGCGGTAACTATCGTGAAGGGAACATCTCCAGAGTAGTCTTGCTCAACAGGTTAACGGCCAGTCAAGCGGCAGGTTATCAGCATTGTTAATTAATCAATAAACTGCTGTCTCTCTCCAAACCTAATCTGACGGTGTTAGAGGTACCAAATTTAAAATGGAAGCTTCTGTTTTCATATTCATCTCTCAAACTAATTCAGGGTGTCGCCAGTGATTAGTTACGATTTTCTGCAGAACAGCTGCAGAGAGAATTCATATTCAGTATAGAGAAATCTGATATTCAATATCGGCCCCGTGCAGAATGCAAACCTTAAAAAAGTTTCCAAAATCTTCAACATTACGCAAATTGTTTTTTTTTCAAAACTGGCTTGCCTCGCAGGATTAGGAAAGGCCTGTGTATCTCTATTTTCTGGAGCGCGGGAGAATGAGGGAAGATCTCAGAGGGGTACAAAATTATGACAGAGCTTTGCCTCCTCGGGTTGGGCGAGACCAGAGAACTGGAGGCCATAGACTGAGGGTGTGGGGTGAAATATTTAAGGGGGAATCTGAGGGGTGGAACGAGCTGCCAACGGCAGGTGTAGATACTGGGTCAACCGAGAAATTTGGATAGATGTATAGGTGGAGAGGGTTTGGAGGAATATAGTCCATGCGCAGACAGATCTGTCTAAACGGAGTATCAGGTCAGCATAGCAGAATGGTCTAAGCTCCGTCAAGGCCATTAACTTTTGAAGCAGTGTGACTGATGAATTTCCAGCTAAATAACAATTAAAGTTTTTCTTCTTGACATCTAATTACTTTTGTGGGTATAACGTCTCGTATCATATAAAACCCTATGGTATAAAAGTGAACGGGGAGCACTTCTGTATTCTTATTCCTCGCCGATTGCCTCCCCGGCCACGGCAGTGAACGACCGCAGTCACAATGGGCGTCCTTCACTGATTTTAAAAGGTCCGGAGTAGTGTTACAGGAAGCCGCCCAATTTAATTGCCTGGGTTATGATTACCACATCGCTTGGTTGTTGCCAAGATGAAGTTAAGAGGCTGACACAGATTGGTTTGACTATGTTCGTCACGAACTATTTACAATTGTCTATCCCAAGAGCGCCCAAAGGCTGGGAATGGAAGACCGTCTCGAGTAAAACTTATTTGGAAGCTGACTCATAGAAAACCTACAGCACAATACTGACGAAGGGTCTCGGCCGGAAACGTCGACAGCGCTTCTCCTTATAGATGCTGCCTGGCCTGCTGTGTTCCACCAGCATTTTGTGTGTGTTGTTGTTAGCACAATACAGGCCCTTCGGCCACAAAGCTGTGCCGAACATGTCCTTACTATCGAAATTACCGAGGGTTACCCATAGCCCTCTATTTTCTAAGCTCCATGTACCTCTCCAGGAGTCTCTTGACTCTATCGACTCCGCGCTGTCTGCCAGTACACGTTTTCGGTTTGTACAAACTATCTAATTTGAACGCAAGGCAGCGGCGCTTAAGATTTTAAAATGGGAGCCAAGTACCTTTTTAAAAAAATGCTATTAGTAACTTTTGAAAGAAATGTAACAAATGTGAAATTTTTTAAAACTGCCACAATTTAGTGTATTAACCATATAAATAGTAGATTTAAAGCTATGGGAGATTGCGTCCTATGTGTGGTGATGGTCATTGGGGCGTGAAAATAGAAGCGAACCACATTCATATTTAATGCGCTTCCAGTTTGTAATAATTGTTTAATTGACTTAATCCATTTAATATCGATAATGTGACACTTTATTGGAATAAACAGTGTTATTGACTGAGTATCCTCATTGGCTCTGGAGGTAGCAGCTGTAAATTTCGTTAATTTTGGGCAGCTGAACCTCAACACTTTTGAACATGGTGTTCATTAAAATTAAAATTCAATCAAAGGCGAAGAACTTTACCAGCGACAACGAACGATCTTTCTCTAACCGCAGTAAGACAGCTACTGCCTCATATGCAGAAATTCTGTTAGTTTTTTTTTCGACTTTAATGTGGGGTTCAAAATCAAGTTCATTTTAATCGCCTTATATGACCAGTAATTTGTTGTTTGCAAAAGCAAAATTACTATCTTTTACAAAATTACCCCCATCTGTTTCAGAGTCTTTGTGTATTAGAACATAAGACAAAAAAGTCAAATTAGGCCAGTCAGTCTATCGTGCTTTTTCCACCGACTAAACATGGCTGTTTCAATTTCCTCTCAACCCCATTTCCTGCTTTCTCCCCATAACCTTTGTCATTAATACCTATCAACCTCTGCTTAAATATTCTGATTCTCAAGCAGATATCTAATTTCCTTTTAAGTAGAGCCTCTAATTTTTAATTTATGGAAGTTTTTTCTCTATTTAATTGAGTTTAAATTACTTTGACCCCCCAATCTGGACCTTTCATTTAATATCTCGTCAACCAACATGATCTGTACTTTATGATAAATGTCAGTCTCGAAGGCCGATCTGAAGTTACTACTTACCAGGCAGCAAATGTCACTCCACTCTGCAAGAAAGGAGGAGGGCAGCAGAAAGGCAATTATAGTCCAATTAGCCTGACTTCAGTAGTTGGGAAGATGTTGGAGTCAATTGTTAAGGATGAGGTTATGGCGTACTTGGTGACACAGGGCAAAATAGGTTAAAGTCAGCATGGTTTCCTTAAGGGAAAAATCTTGCCTGATGAACCTTTTGAAATTTTTTGAGGAGATTAGATAGATGAGGTGAAGGGGATGCAGTGGATGTTGTATATTTGGACTTTCAGAAGGCCTTTGACAAGGTGCCACACATGAGGCTGCTTACCCAGTTAAGAGCCCATGGTATGACAGGAAAATTACTGGCATGGTTAGAGCACTGGTCGATTGGTAGGAGGCAGCAAGTGGGAATAAAAGGATCCTTTTCTGGTTGACTGCTAGTGACTAGTGGTGTTCCGCAGGGGTCAGTGTTGGGACCGTTTCTTTTTATACTGCATATCAGTGATTTAGATGATGGAATAAATGGCTTTGTTGCCAAGTTTGCAGATAATATGAAGATTGCTGGAGGGGCAGGTAGTATTGGGGAAACAGGTAGGCTGCAGAACAACTTAGATTAGAAAAATGGGTAAGAAAGTGGCAAATGAAATACAATTTTGGAAAATGCACGTTCATGCACTTTGGTAGTAGAAATAAATGTGCAGACTGTAAGATGCAAAGGGACTTGGGAGTCCTTGTGAAGAACACTCTAAAGGTTAACTTGCAGGTTAAGTTGGTGGTGAGGAAGGCAAATGCAATGTTTACATTCATTTCAAGGGGTCTAGAATACAAGAGCAAGGATGTGATTCTGAAGCTTTATAAGGCACTGGTGAGACCTCACCTAAGTATTGTGAACAGTTTTGGGCTCCGCATTTAAGAAAAGATGTGTTGGCTTTGGAGAGGGTTCAGAGGATGTTCACAAGGATGATTGTGGGAATAAATGGGTTATCATATGAGGAATGTTTGATGGCTCTGGGCCTGTACTCACTGGAATTTAGAAGGATGAGAGCAGATCTCATTGAAACCTTTCGAATGTTGAAAGGCTTAGACAGAGTAGATGTGAAAAGGATGTTTCCCATGGTGGGAGTGTTTAGGACAAGAGGGCACAGACTTCGGGTAGAGGGGTGTCCATTCAAAGCAGATGTGGAGACATTTCTTTAGCTAAAGGGTGGTGAATTTGTGGAGTTTGTTACCACAGGCAGCTGTGGAGGCCAGTTCATTGAGTGTACTTAAGGGAGAGATAGATAGGTTTTTGATTGGACAAGGCATCAAAGATTACAGGGACAAGGCTGGGGAGTGGGCCTACGAAGGGAACAAAAGGATCAGCCATGATTGAATGGTAGTGCAGTCTCGATGGGCCAAATAGCTTAATTCTGCTACTATGTCTTACGGTCTTGCCCATCTCTGAGGCCAGTAAATCTATGTTTGAATCTGCCAACAGGTGACTCTGGACTTCTGCTAGTTCTCTGTCAAGGCATCAACTAGGGAGCTGTTTATACCGGGTGAAATTGATATGTGTGTCATAGGACGAAGGAGCACAGATGTACTCTGCTAATGAAGCTCCTTTGCTAGAGCTATCAAATTTACACTCTCCTTCACCATCCCCTGCAATGAAAAGAAAAGAATCCCTTCAAGCACTTATCCAACTATTATCATACTTCTGCTGCTATCTGATTGAAGATAAGTTGTTTCCATCTAACCGTTCAGGCCATTGGGCTACCTGCAGCCTCTACTACAAGTTTTGACAGAAACTGCCTGAAGGGATAGATATCAGAACCCATGGAAAAAATGGTGTTATTACTTAACCTCACTTCAAGCCAAGCAAGGGATCAATAATTGATGGTCCAGCTTACTGCTTAACGTGTCTCTACCAATTGAGTCAGTTCTTTTCTGGGGCTGGCAAATCACTTGAATCTAACCTGCACTGATCTGTGATGCCACGTAATACTCGGGTACGACTGCTTGTGTGACAGGGGGGTGTAAACTGGGCATTTTAACCTGATGTGCTCTCCATCTGATCTGCACATACACAGAAGAGGAAGCCCAACAATGGGAAACTGAAAGCTTCCTGATCAGACTTAGAGCTGGACTGAGGTGTTTTCTCTTTCTCTCCCTCTCTCCTGTCTTGTTCATGGCACAGTCCATCGGAAAGAATGTGAATATACGAGGAATGATGATTCCAGTCAGCAACAGCAGTCTAATCCCAGCCTCCAGATGGACATCTCTGTCCAGTGTTTGAATCGATTGTCCACCCAGAGCTGTAATGAGTTTGCGCCATTCCCCGGGGCCAGAGTGAATTGAAGCAAAAATGAACCCTGATTCTAAGGCAGCGTCCAGCTCTTTCATGGTCCAGTCCAATGAGCTGAACGTGCTGGGAATCCAGCTCAGAGGAGTTGGGACATGGACCAAGAACTGGGTGAAGCACACAGTTAAGCTGAAGCAGACACTTGGATTGAGGGGAGGGATGTTACCTCTTAATTGCAGGAAGGAAATCGACCATCAGCTGCAAGGTGTGTTTCGTTGTGAGTCTGTACGGCTGATGCCCACTGCTGAGCTGCAGCTGTCATCCATGCCATCTTCCCCTTCTCCTAGAGATCGATCATGCACAGATCTTCAGAGGGGAGAAATGTACATAACATGGCTCTCTCCCAATGTCTACATCAAGCTGTGCATAGACACTGCCTGCACAAACATCAAGTATCAGCATACTAGAGTCTGGCTGTCCCTGCTGTGGTCAGGTTGTCACTTGTTATTGGCCATTAGGGAATGGTACAAGAGGAATAGACAATAGCAGATGTTACTCCCTTACTGGTTTAGCTTGTTCTTTAAGGGTAAATCATTTTTAATGAGTGCTTTTTGATGAGGTAATAGTTGATGTTGTGTACACGGACTTCCAGAAAGCTCGTGTTGTTGTTGTTCCTTTTCGCACCTTGTGGCGCATCGGGTGGCATTTTTTTGCCGTTTCCCTTCAATTTGTCTGTTTTTACGGTGTTGAATTGCTAGGTTGATGCTCAGCCCAGCACGGATAGAAAGCGTGCAAGCAGCTGGCCGGATTTAAATCTGGGGCCTTTTGCTGGGATCCATATCTACTCAAGCTTTACCAAATAAGTCAGCTACTCTTATCAATTCTTTTATGAATGATTCTGGAATTTTGGATATTTGGAGATTTCCACACCCCAAGGATAAAGTTTCACACGTTTATCATTCTTACTCTAGAATCGATTATTTTTTTATTGACTCCCATTTCATTCCATCTGTGATTGACTGTAACTATGATATTATTGCCATTTCTGATCATGTTCCAATGAAACTTTCTATCAAATTAATAGATACAGCTCCTAGTATTAGACAATGGCGATTTAATTCCAATCTGCTTCAAGACTCGGATTTTGTTAGGTTTATGAAGGAACAGATTGATTTCTTCTTTTCAACTAATTTTACAGAAGAAATTTCCAATGGGGCTCTTTGCGACACTTTTAAGGTATATATCCGAGGTCAGGTTATTTCCTATTCGTTGGTATGAGGAAATGTATTAAGAATGAAACATTATTATTGGTTGATAAGATCAAAGAAATTGATAAGAAATATTCCATCGCTCCTAGCAAGGAGCTTTATAAACAGAGAGTCAAGCTTCAAATGGAAGATAATTTATTACTTACATCCTCAGTTGAAAATCAGTTAATGAAAACCAGAAGTGAATTTTACATACATAGTGATAAATCAGGTAAATTATTAGCTAATCAATTGAAAACTGCCTTGGTTAAATGCCAAATCATTAAGATTCATAAACAAGATAATTTGACAGTTAATCATGATGAAATAAACAAATATTTTCAAGAGTTTTATATCTCTTTATATAATTCTGATTTTCCCAATGATCCTAATTTCATGTATGACTTTTTAAGGAAATTGAATTTTTCGAAATCATCACCCAAAGAACATCTAATATTAGAAACTCCCATTACAGATGAAGAAATAAAAGGTGTCATTCTTTCAATGAATTCTGGTAAATCATCAGGTCCAGACGGTTATACAGTAGAATTTTTCAAATGTTTCTCTTCCATTCTCTCTCCTTGGTTAGGTAGAGTTCTTAAAGAAACAATTAGATTGGGTAAATTACCACAATCATTTTACAGGGCTTTTATTTCCTTAATTTTGAAAAAGAATAAAGATCCTACTGATTGTGCATCATATCGACCGATATCTTTGTTGAACGTAGATTCTAAGATTTTTTTCTAAGATATTGGCGACTAGGTTGGAGAAAGTGTTACCTCGGATTATATCTGTGGATCAGACTGGATTTATTAAAAACCGTTACTCTTCTTTTAACATTAGGAGATTAATGAATATCATTTACACTCCTTCACGTAGTACTCCAGAATGTGTCATTTCATTAGACACTGAGAAAGCATTTGACAGAGTTGAATGGCCATATTTATTCACTGTATTAGAGAAATTTAATTTTAGTTCGACATTTATATCTTGGATTAAATTGATATATAATACCCCAGTAGCTTCAGTTAATACTAATAATCAAAGATCTCCCTTTTTTCGTTTATTTCAGGGTACCAGGCAACGTTGTCCTCCTAGTTCATTACTATTTGATATTGCTCTGGAACCTTTAGCAATTGCTATTTGAGAATCATCTAATATTTTTGGTATTACCCGTGGGAATGAGATACATAAACTACCATTATATGCAGATGATTTATTATTTCTAATCCTGAGGAATCCATTCCCGCAGTTTTATCTTTGTTGGCTCAGTTTAGTAATTTTTCGGGTTATAAACTGAACCTTAATAAGAGCGAACTGTTTCCTCTAAATATGCAGGTTCCAATTGATGGACATTTATCTTTTAAATTGGTTACTGACTATTTTATATATTTAGGGGTTATAATTATAAAAAAAACATAAGGATTTATTTAAGGCTAACTTTTTTCCTTTAGTTGATCAGATTAAACAGTTATTTACTAATTGGTCACCAATGTCTTTGTCATTGATAGGTCAGATCAATGCTATCAAGATGATTATATTACCTAAATTTTTATATTTATTTCAAACAGTACCAATTTTTATTCCGAAATCTTTTTTTTGATAGTGTTGATTCTAAAATTTCTTCTTATATTTGGCAGAATAAAAATCCAAGGCTAGGCAAAAGATACTTACAGAAGTCTAAAAAGGAGGGTGGTCTGGTGCTGCCGAATTTTAGATTTTATTATTGGGCAATTAATATCTGCTATTTGAAATTTTGGCTATGGGACTTGGATATAACTTCAAGCCCTCATTGGGTAAATCTCGAATGTACAAACGTTTGTAAATCAGTACAAGGGTTTTCACTGGGTTCTATCTTAGGGACTTCACTTCCCTTTGCTCTTTCTAAATTATATAAACAATTAGATAATCCAATAGTTAAATACACTTTACGAATATGGTTTCAATTTTGGATATTTTTTGGGTTAAATCAATTTATTCTAGCAAGTCCTATTATATCTAATTTTTTTTCTATCCCTCTATTATGGACCAAGCCTATTTGACTTGGAAAACTAAAGGTATATCACAATTTTGTGATTTATTTTTGGATAATTGTTTCATGTCACTTGAACAATTATCTAACAAATATAATTTACCTAGATCCCATTTCTTCAGATATTTACAAGTTAGAAACTTTTTAAATAATAAAATTACTGTATTTCAATGTTACGAATTAATCAATCTGTATGAATATAGGGTAAGGAGTCTTTGTATGTGATTTAGTATAATGTATTGATATATATATTTTTTCTTGTACTCTATTATATGTAAATTAATAAAAATATTGGAAAGGAAAGAAAGGATACTGTTTCAAGGAGGTGCAGGACAGAGGGACTGGGGATAAATGTGTGCAAATCATTGGAAGTGCAAATGAAATAGTTAACAAGGAATGCAAAAATTCTGGGCTTTATTGATTAGAGGCATTGAGTATAAAAATAACAAAATTATGCTGGATCTTTATCAAATGCTGGCCTAGCCTCAACTTGAGCATTGTTGCCACATTAAAGAAGAATGTAAATTAAAGGGTCCAGACAAAAATGGAACGCTTCCTGGGATGAGATGTTAGTTACAGGGACAGATTAAAAGAGTGAGGGGAGACATCATAGAAGAATATAAAACGAGGACAAAAGAGACAGTGGGAGGCCGTTATCTATGGCAGAGGACTGGAGAACAAAGTATAAAGGGGTAGAGAATTAAGAGTGAAACGAGCAAAACATTTTTAGAAGTATCTGTGATTGGAATCAGAAGAATATTGCCTGAAAATGTGGAGAGGGCAGGTTCAATTATGAGGGGATTGGAGGGGTAGCATTTGCAAGGTTGCTAAAAGGGCCAGGGGATGGAGCAACAGAATTGCTGTGGTAGAGAACGTGCATGGACATGATGCTCTGTGTATTATCATCATTTATGTGATTTTTGTACCACTCCCTGACTTACGCTGAATCAGATTCTTGGCAGCCTGCGTGTTCTATTTGACTGCCACCCCACCGCCATGCTGTTTTCCATCCATATAACTGCCTCATATCACCACCTGTTAAAACTATCACCCATCCTTCTATTACCTCTGTACTTCATTCCAAACCATTCCCGAATAGGCTCCAGTTTTCAACTCATGCCCTCCTTTGTTGTTTCAAGTATTCTGAATCTTTGAACGCTGAATTCAAGAGTCAGGAAGTTGTGCAGCACTTGGTGAAACTCTGGTTAGGCCACATCTGGAATATTGTATTCAGTTTTGGTCAGCCCATTAGAGGATTGATGTGGAGGCTTTGGAAAGGACAAAAGAGGATTAGAGTGCATGTGCTACAAGTACAGATGGGATAAATTCAGGTTGTTTTTTTCCCTGGAGTAGCAGACTGAGGGGAGACATAATTAAAAAATTATAAAAATATCAGTTACAAAGTTAGACGGCCAGTATCTCTTCTCAAGATCTAATACTAGAGGCATGCATTTAAGGTTGGAGCAGCCAAGTTCAAAGTGGGCGTGCAGAACAAGGTTTTTTGTACACAATGGTAGGTACTTGGAATGCAATGCTGGGGTGGTAATGAAGGCAAATAAGAGAGATATTTAAAAGGCTTTTAGATGAGGACATTTGTGGATACTATAGAGAGAGTGCAGAGATTTACAGTGGCATGCAAAAGTTTGGGCACCCCAGTCAAAATTTCTGTTACTGTGAATAGCTAAGCAAGTAAAAGATGACCTGATTTTCCAAAAGGCATAAAGTTAAAGATGACACATTTCTTTAATCATTTAAGCAAGATTTTTATTTCCATCTTTTACAGTTTCAAAATAACAAAAAAGGAAAAGGGCCTGAAGCAAAAGTTCAGCACCCTGCACAGTCAGTATTTTGGCAAGTATCACAGCTTGTAAATGCTTTCTGTAGCCAGCTAAGATTCTATGTATTCTTGTTTGGGGGATTTTCACCCATTCTTCCTTGCAAAAGGCTTCTAGTTACATAGAAACATAGAAAACCTACAGCACAATACAGTACAGGCCCTTCGGCCCACAAAATTGTGCCAAACATGTCCCCACCTCAGAAATTACTAGGTTTACCTATAGCCCTCTATTTTACTAAGCTCCACGTACCTATCTAAAAGCCTCTTGAAAGACCCTATCGTATCCGCCTCCCACCGTTGCCGGCAGCCCATTTCAAGCACTCACCACTCTCTGAGTAAAAAACTTACCCCTGACATCTCCTCTGTACCTACTCCCCAGCACCTTAAACCTGTGTCCTCTTGGAGCAACCATTTCAGCCTTGGGAAAAAGCCTCTGACTATCCACATGATCAATGCCTCTCATCATCTTGTACACCTCTATCAGGTCACCTCTCATCCTTCATCACTCCAAGGACAAAAGGCTGAGTTCACTCAACCTATTCTCATAAGGCATGCTCCCCAATCCAGACAACATCCTTGTAAATTTCCTCTGCACCCTTTCTATGGCTTCCACATCCTTCCTGTAATGAGGCGACCAGAACTGAGCACAGTACTCCAAGTGGGGTCTGACCAGTGTCCTATATAACTGCAACATTACCCCTTGGCTCCTAAATTCAATTCCACGATTGATGAAGGCCAATACACCTTCTTAACCACAGTCAACCTGCGCAGCTGCTTTGAGCGTCCTATGGACTCGGACCCCAAAATCCCTCTGATCCTCCACACTGCTATTAATACTACATTCTGCCATCATATTTGACCTACCAAAATGAACCACCTCACACTTATCTCAGTTGAACTCCATCTGCCACTTCTCAGCCCAGTTTTGCATCCTATCGATGTCCCGCTGTAAACTCTGACAGCCCTCCACACTATCCACAACACCCCCAACCTTTGTGTCATCAGCAAACTTACTAACCTATCCCCCCACTTCCTCATCCAGGTCATTCATAAAAATCACGAACAGTAATGGTCCCAGAACAGATCCTTGAGGCACAACACTGGTGACAGACCTCCATACAAAATATGACCTGTACAACCACTCTTTGCCTTCTGTGGGCAAGCCAGTTTGGATCCACAAAGCAATGTCCCCTTGGATCCCATGCCTCCTTACTTTCTCAATAAGCCTTGCATGGGGTACCTTATCAAATGCCTTGCTGAAATCCATATCTACTACATCTACTGCTCTTCCTTCAATGTGTTTAGTCACATCCTCAAAAAATTCAATCAGGCTCATAAGGCACGATCTGCCCTTGACAAAGGCATGCTGACTACCCCTAATCATATTACACCTCTCCAAATGTTCACAAATCTTGCTCTCAGGATCTTCTCCATCAACTTACCAACCACTGAGGTAAGATTCACAGGTCTATAATTTCCTGGGCTATCTCTACTCCCTTTCTTGAATAAAGGAACAACATTCACAACCCTCCAATCCTCCGGAACCTCTTCTGTCCCCATTGATGATGCCAAGATCATCGCTAGAGGCACGGCAATCTCCTCCCTCACCTCCCACAGTAGCCTGGGGTACATCTTACCCGGTCCTGGTGACTTATCCAACTTGATGCTTTCCAAAAGCTCCAGCACATCCACTTTCTTAATATCTACGTGCTCAAGCTTTACAGTCTGCTGCAGGTCATCACTACAATCACTTAGATCCTTTTCCATAGGGAATACGGAAGTAAAATATTCATTAAGTACCTCTGCTATTTCCTCCGGTTCCATACACACTTTCCCACTGTTACACTTGATAGGTCCTATTCTTTCACGTCTTATCCTCTTGTTTTTCACATACTTGTAGAAAGCCTTGGGGTTTTCCTTAATTCTGCCTGCCAAGGCCTTCTCATGGCCCCTTCTGGCTCTCCTAATTTCCTTCTTAAGCTCCTTCCCAGTAGTCTTATAATCTTCTAGATTTCTAACATTACCTAGTTCTCTGAACCTTTTGTAAGCTTTTCTTTTCTTCTTGAAGTTCTTCTGGTTCTGTGAGATTCTTGGGCCGTCTTGCATGCACTGCTCTTTTGAGGTCTATCCACAGATTTTCGATGATGCTTAGGTCGGGGGACTGTGAGAGCCATGGCAAAACCTTCAGCTTACGCCTCTTGAGGTAGTCCATTGTGGATTTTGAGGTGTGTTTAGGATTGTTATCCTGTTGTAGAAGCCATCCTCTTTTCATCTTTAGCTTTTTTACAGACGGTGTGATGTTTGCTTCCAGAATTTGCTGGTATTTAATTGAATTCATTCTTCCCTCTACCAGTGAAATGTTCCCCATGCCACTGGCTGCAACAGAAGCCCAAAGCATGATCGATCCACCCCCATGCTTAACAGTTGGAGAGGAGTTCTTTTCATGAAATTTTGCACCCTTTTTTCTCCAAACATACATTTGCTCATTGCGGCCAAGAAGTTCTATTTTAACTTCATCAGTCCACAGGACTTGTTTCCAAAATGCATCAAGCTTATTTAGATGTTCCTTTGCAAACTTCTGATGCTGAATTTTGTGGTGAGGACACAGGAAGTGTTTTCTTCTGTTGACTCTTTCATGAAGGTCATACTTGTGCACATGTCGCTGCAAAATGCGACAGTGCACCACCACTCCAGAGTCTGCTAAATCTTCCTGAAGGTCTTTTGCAGTCAAACAGAGGTTTTGATTTGCCTTTCTAGCAATCCTACAAGCAGTCCTCTCGGAAAGTTTTCTTGGTCTTCCAGACCTCAACTTGACCTCCACCGTTCCTGTTAACTGCCATTTCTTAATTGCATTACAAACTGAGGAAATGGCTATCTGAAAATGCTTTGCTATCTTCTTATAGCCTTCTCCTGCTTTGTGGGCATCATTTGTTTTAACTTTCAGAGTGCTCAGCAGCTGCTTAGAGGAGCCCATGGCTGCTGATTGTTGGGACAAGGTTTGAGGAGTCAGGGTATTTATAAAGCTTTGAAATTTGCATCACCTGGCCTTTCCTAACAATGACTGTGGACAAGCCATAGCCCTAACAAGCTAATTAGGGTCTGTGACCTTGGTAAAAGTTATCTGAGCGCTCAAATCTCTTGGGGTGCCCAAACTTTTGCATGCCACTGTATAAAGATGTTGCCTGGATAAGAGAGCATGTCTTATGAGAATAGGTTAATTGAACTTGGTCTTTTCTCCTTGGAGAGATTATGGGTGAAAGGTGGCCTGGTAGAGGTGTATGATGAGAAGCATTGATCATGTGTGCTAATTCTGGTCTCTATCATTTAGATTTTACTCTAACCCAGTGGTTCCCAATGTGGGGCGTACTTTGATTTTTAAGGGGGGGCAATTCGAGAATGAGTTATTAAGTGAATTTTTTCTAGTAAGTCTGTGTGAGTATGAGTGAGTGTGTGTTAATACATATGTGTATATACAGTATGCAAACATAAAATACTTGTGTATGTACATGTGTAATTGCGTATGTACTGTATATATAGTGTATCACCATCATTACAACCATCAAATGGCTTTCATAATTAAATTAATGAATTGACTGATGTAGGAAGGAACGAATGAACAAGTCCAAACGCATAAGAAACTCGTACGAGGTCGCGCCAATGCTGCTTTTTGCAGTAGCTTTCGGTTCTTGGTGGTGTGAAGGTGTGTACATTGCGTCATCTCTTTTAAACGGTGTATCTGTCTTTGTATGCTGTAGAAACAAATCGGCATTGTTTTATTTATTTATTATTATTATTTTAATATCACTTAATGTTCTTTTTTTTTACAATTTCTTAGTAATTTCTTCCTCGGAACTTTAACAGTCCTTTGGTTCTTTTATTTTTCTCTTTCATGAATGCCATGTTCTTTGGAAGCTTGTTTAAACCAAGTTAATGGTCTTTTAGGCTTCCTCCAAGTGAATAGGAGTTCACTTTTTGAATAATAAGAATTATATATCACCACAGGGGGGCATCAGGATTTTAGAGGTGATTAGGTGGGGCATGGCCAAAAAAAGGTTGGGAACCACTGCTCTAACCACTACCAGTAACCCTTGGTTCCTACTGACAACTTACTAAAATATTGCTGGTCTTAGCAAATATCTTTTCTCTTCCAACATTTTTGAGAAACTATGCCCTACTGAACATTTATGTGAAGTATTTTACAATAAGGGCTAGGAATGTTGCATGTTAATGTTGTTTTATAAATACAAATAGTTGTTTAAATAGTTGTGCCATAGGTTGGCCATCTCTGAATATATTGTATTAGTCATTCTCATCTGTCAATGTGTAATGATTATATGAGTAACTGGAGCCCTGAAAATTCCCCATCGATAGGAGGGAGGCTGGATCTGGCTCCTGATCATCTGACAAAAATTCAGAAACTCCAGGAAAATATCTGTATGCTCAATACAGTTATACAGTAGTCAAACTTCATGTTTCTTCAATGAAAAGTTAGTTCAGTTACCAGCATGCAAATGCAAGTCTGAAGAATAAGCAATGTTCCCTCAAGTCTTCAGTAGATAAGAGCACTTGGGAGAGGTCAGTGTCAAATGATCATTGCTGAGTTAGTTGATTGTACTATGGAGAATGCAACAGCTACTTTGATTAAAAACATAAACATTCATTAACAAACCCAAGGCAAGAAATTAAGACCATAAGACATAGGAGCAGAATTAGGCCATTCAGCCCATCGAATCCACTCTGCCATTTCATGGCTGATCCCGGATCCCATTCAACTCCATACACATGCCCTCTCACCATATCCCTTGATGCCCTGACCAATCAGGAATCCATCAACTTCCACTTTAAATATACCGATGGACTTGGCTTCCACTGCAGTCTGTGGCAGAGCATTCCACAGATTTGTGACTCTTTGGCTAAAAAATTTCTCCTCTCTGTTCTAAAAGATCACTCCTCAATTTTGAGGCTGTGCCCTTCAGTTCTGGATATCCCCTTCAGAGGAATCATCCTCTCCATATCCAAGTCATCTAGTTCTTACAACATTCAGTAGGTTTCAATGAGATCCACCCCCCACATTCTTCCAAATTCCAGTAAATACAGGCACAAAGCTGCAAAACACTCCTCTTATGTAAACCCTTTCATTCCCAGAATCATCCTGTACAGAAAGGATGGGTTACCCCTGAACCCAAAGGGGTCCAACATCCTAGCAGGCAGGTTTAATAGAGCTGTTAGGGAGGGTTTAAACTAATTTGGCAAGGGGATGGGAACTGGAGTGATAGGTCAGAGGAAGGGGAAAACTGAAATAAATCAGAGATGGTGTGCAATAGAGATGATAGAAAGGAAAGGCAGGAGATGAGGCATAATCACAGCCAATAGGATGAGTTACAGGGCAATAGACGGCATGGTGTAGTTAAAACAGAAAGCAATAAATTCTGGACTGAAAGTGTTGTATTTGAATGTGCACAGCATAAGAAATAAAATGGACAATCTTGAAATTCAGCTACAGATTGGCAAGTATGAAATTGTGGCCATCTCTGAAATTTGGCTAAAGGATGGCTGCCATTGGGAGTTGAATGTCCAAGGATATACAGTGTATTGGAAAGATAAGTTAGCAGGCAGAAGGGGTGGTGTGGCCTTGTGTATAAGAAATAATAAATAATTAGAAAGGGATGACATTGGATCAGCAGGTGTAGTCTCTATGGGTTAAGAAATGGCAAGGGTAAAAGGACCCTAATGGTAGCTAAATACAGGCCTCCAAACAGCAGCTGGGATGAGGATTACAAATTACAGGAGGAGATAGAAAAGGTGTGTCAGAAGGTCAAGGTCATGATAATTGCTGGGATTCTAACATGAAAGTGGATTGGGAAAACCAGCCCAGTACTGGACCTCGAAAGAGAATTTGCAGAATGTCTAAGGGATGGCTTTTTAGAACAGCTCGTTGTTGAGCCCATTTGGGGATCAGCTGTGCTGGATTGGGTGTTGTGCAATGATCCAGAGGTGATAAGAGAGCTTAAGGTCAAGGAACCCTGAGGGAACATTGATCACAATATGATAGAGTTCACTCTGAAATTTGAGATATTAAATTTAAATGTGTCAGTTTTTCAATGGAATAAAGGAAATTATAATGGCATGAGAGGGGAACTGGCAGGAAGGACAGCAGAGCAGCAATGGCTAGAGTTTTTGCGAGAAATGAGAGAAGAGCAAGACATATATTCCAAATAAGAAATTTACGAATGGAAGGAGGACACTACTGTGGCTGACAAATGAAGTCAGAACCAAAGTAAAAGCAAAAGAGAGGGCATACAAGGAAGCCAAAGTGAGTGGGAAGATAGAGGATTGGGAAACTTTTAAAAACTTGCAGGAGGAAAATAAGGTCATTAAGAAGGAAAAGATGAATTATGAAAGGAAGCTGATGATTAATATTAAAGAAGATACTAAAAGCCTTTTTAAGTATACAACAGGTAAAAAGAGAGTTGAGGGTAGATATAGGACCAATAGAAAATGATGCTGGAGATATTGTAATGAGAGACGCAGAGATGGCAGAGGAACTGAATGTGTATTTTGCATCAGTCTTCACAGTGGAAGACATCTGCAGTATACTGGACATTCAAGAGTGTCAGAGAAGTGAAGTATGTGTAGTGAACATTATGACTGAGAAGGTGCTTGGGAAGCTTAGTGGTCTGAGGGTGGATAAATCTCCTGGAACTGATGGAATGCACCCTTGGGTTCTGAAGGAAGTAGCTGGGGAGATTGAGGAGGTATTAACAATCTTTCAAGAATCGATAGATTCTGGCATTGTACCAGATGACTGGAAAATTTCAAGTGTTACTCTACTATTTAAGAAGAAGGGTGGGAGGCAGCAGAAAGGAATCTATAGACCCGTCAGCTTGACATCAGTGGTTGGGAAGTTGTTGGAATCGATTGTTAAGGATGAGATTATGGAGTTCCTGGAGGCACATGACAAGATAGGCCAAAGCCAGAATGGTTTCCTGAAAGGAAAATCCTTACTAACCTACTGCAGGAAGTTACAAGCAGGGTAGACAAAGGAGATGCACTAGATGTGGTGTACTTGGATTTTCAGAAGGCCTTTGACAAGGTGCTGCACATGAGGCTGCTTAGCAAGATAAGAGACCCTATCATTTTCACCTCCACCACAGTCGTTAGCAGCCCATTCCACACACTCAGCACTCTCTGAATAAAAAAACAAAACAAACTCACTCCTGACATCTCCTCTGTGTCTACTTCCAAGCACCTTAAAACTGTGCTCTCTCATGCTAGCCATTTCAGCCCTGGGAAAAAGCCTCTGACTATCCACATGATCAATGCCTCAACAGCTCTAGCAAAACTGCTCTTTACGTTGGTTAAGCTACTAGGCTAGCCTGTGCATTTCGACTACTCTTTTGGATGTCATAAGAAGTGGCACAGCATTGTAACAGCAAATCGGCGTCAATTAGTACACAAAGAATCAGATTTATTATCATTATCTTATGATGTGAAATTAGTGGTTTCGCAGCTGTGGATACAATAGGGTCTTTTAAGAGACTCCTGGATAGGTACATGGAGATTAGTAAAATAGAGGCCTATGGGTAACCCTAGGTAATTTCTAAGGTAAAGACATGTTCGGCACATCTTTGTGGGCTGAAGGGCCTGTATTGTGCTGTAGGTTTTCTATGTTTCTAGTACAAAGTTACTACAAATTACAAAAAAAATTATGTTCATGGATCATTTAGAAATCTGAGGGGAAAGAGGAAGAATCATTTCTGAACTTTTTGAGTGTGGGTTTTCAATCTCCTCCCTGATGGTGGTAACGAGAGCTGGGTTATTAACTTATGGAAGAATAAGAGAACAGAACTAAAGTTGTAGAGACAACTTTGACTCTCTTGATTTCAAAGAAAGATCTGGCTAATCACAATTTAAATGTTACAAGTTTGAATGATGCTTTGTAAAACTTAAAGAATTAGTTATTTTTCTGCAGGAGCAGACAGAGAAACAACTCCTGATTTTCTTCATTGTGGGTTGGTTATTCAAATCCAGGAACTTCTTCAAATTATATTTTAGAGAAATTTCCTTTTAGTTGCTAGTATGAAACAATTTGTAAATGAGTGGAGCGTGGAGCTTGATAAGGAATATAAAATAAATCTACACAATGGAGTCTTTTTTTCTTTCAAGGCTGTTAAATAGGGTCATTAAATTTTTTATCTTATTTGTCATTTTATTTGTGAATAACTTTAAAATAATAACCAAGAGATAACATATGAACACAGCAGAGCAGAGCATGAAATATATTAACTCAATTCACTTACAAAAAAAATGCATGGAAGACCTATCACATTTACTTCATATTACCTACTTCAAATATTGTTTGCATAATGCAGTCATTAGAGGCTCAGTTTTAAGTAGTTAATTTCCAGAGTTCTAGTTCATCAGATTTTTGTCATCAAGTCAAGAGATGGATACACCACAAGTGCCAAAGGTAATACAACCCACCTTGAAGGAAAATGAGTGCTCTAGTACACTGTGCTGTATTCCAATTAATGTGCTGTAATTATTCCAATACAAAAAATTGTAGATTATGCTGAGTCTATTAATTATTTTTATTGGTATACCTAATGAAACATTAACAGTTCCATTGAAGTCTAGATGATATAATAGTTTTGATAGGCATTTTTATAAGTGAATCTCTACTGGAAAGCAGGGATTCTTTTTAAACATAATTCCTGGATCTAGCTAACAGTTTTCAGTATATTAAATTGAGTTCTAACCCCATGATATAATTAGAAAAGATTAAAAGTTTACATAACATACAAATTTTCAGTATGAGGGCGACTGCAAAATTGGTAAATCTCACCTGTGTTCTTAAAATCAGTGTATAATTTTGATCAATTATCTTTTGTGTTAAGTGTTTTTGTATCAGGAATGAAGATTGTCACAAATTATTTTATTTGCCTTAGAAGATGAAATATGCACATGGATCACCAACAAGATTGGTATTCTACTGCATGCAAAGTTAACAATCAAGTTTGATAGGTTATATTATTGTGTAACTAAATATTGGATAGTAAAGATATCAACATATTCTTCATGATCCTCAGTCATCTAAGAGAAACCCTGATGCATCTTGCAGTTTAGCACTACAAGTAACTCCATTTACTTCATTGTCACCAAACAATTGATACTAGAGCATACAATCATCACAACGATATTTGATTCTGCGCTTCACGCTCCCTGAAGTACAAATCGAAGTAAATATAATAAAAATTTAAATTATAAATCATAATTAGAAAATAGAAAAGGGAAAGTAAGGTAGTGCAAGTCAGGTCTAGATATTTGGAAGGTACGGCCCAGATCTGGGTCAGGATCCGTTCAGCTGGATAATTAGAAGTGACGCATTGCACCCAGTGATAATAATAAAAAAGTAAAACTACTCATGCAAAAAGTATTAACCAAAAACCGATTTGTAGAAAAAAAATCTACAACAGGAATTCAAGTAGCTTAGAGCTAGAAATGAGTTTCACTGAGAATAAATCTAAAACTTAGCAATTAGTTTTAGCGATTTTATTATATCGTGCACATCTTTTGGCGAATGTTATCTTCTTTCACATTAATCTGTTTCCAATCAAAAAAAAGTTCAATGAGTCAAACTAGGAAAGAAGGACTTTTGTTCTGCAGTCGTTCCATAACTGTTCATTACACGTTTGATACTTGTTTGATCCTGAGGCACCAGCGGTGCATTGCAGGTCTTTGCCAGTCAGTTTACAATTGACACTCGTGCACTACGGAGTTGTGCTTTGTTCGTTCTTTGTGAACATTTGCATTTTGTACTTTTTTGAAAATTAAGCCTTGTTTTTACATTCAGTTACCCATCACAGTGCAAAAGAAAATGAGCAAAAGAAAAGCAGAAAGTGATAGTAAGTGTGAATTCAATGAACAGTGGGAAAATGAGTTATTTATAGCGGGTCTGTCAGGAAAACCGTTGTGCATTGTTTGTGAAAACACTTTCTCACGTAACAGAAGACATGATCTTAATAGACACTATAAAACACAACATCAGACTGAAATAAAAGGAAAACTGAAGCTAGTGCTTGGGTCTGAGTTACGGAAAGAATATGTGATTAAGAAAAAGGAACAAACCAAAGGAAGACAAAATATATTTGTTAAATTAAGTAATGTTTATCTTGTTTTTATATTAAATCAAAATATCATGTAAAAATGCTAAATATGTCTAGATCAACATATTTTTACAAAAATTGAATGGCGGTACCAGAGTTGTATGGCACATCTGAACTCATGCGTGAAAAAATGGACACATGGAATGTAAAAGGTTGGTCACCCCTGATATAATGTGTCTGACATTAAATCAAAGACAGAACTTTAGACGTTTAACAATTTGGAAAGTCAACTTTGCTTAAATTGGAAGCACAGCACATATGCAGCTCATTTTGACACCTATATTAACTGAAGCAAATAGAAAATATTTCCATAGTGGAGAGAAAGCCATTTCAAAATCACATTTAAAAAAAAAGAATCTTAGCAGTCATATTTGGGAAACCAATCTTTATTTTATATTTCTGAATCTATCTACATGAAAGGCCATGAAAAGAAATAAGTTCAGTTTCATAATTTACAAAGACTGGCCACTTATAAATACTCATCCCTGTAAACGTTGCATCTTGATTATTCAAAGGGTTTGTGACAGAATCTTCTGCCATATGTTTTCAATTATGATAAAATCCATTTGCTTGGCAGTGTTAAAGTTAACATTCTGTTAGTCAACCCGGAGAGATTTTTATTAGCAAATATTTTGCTGAACATCCAACAGCATACACAGTAAAAAGTTCACATATGGTGAGGATACAGTACAAATGCAAATCTGTTTATGAGTCAACTTAATGTATTGAGATATGAGAATGACAAAATAAGGCACTACCAGTAAATACTTCTGGCAATTCCAGATTAGAGGCTTGAATTTCTGCAACATTTCTAGTATCAGATATGAGGATGTTAGTTTGTTCAATTAAAAAAAACTACCAAAAAGTACAAAAGAATTCCAGCATTACTATTTCACTGTAAACAGAAGTATTCTCAAAAATGCAAGAGTTATACAAAATAATGGTATTCACAATACCAAACTGGCAAACAGTTGCAGCAATTTCTACTTTTTTTTTGTAAATGTCAATTTGACATTTTGGTAGGACTGACGGATGGATTAACATTAATAATGTGGATTTCTCCAGTAAACAATATCAACAGTGTTCATGCATATTTCTGAAGAAATTTACCATGGAAATCCTTTACACTCTGCAACAGCACTTTTAGCTTCTCAATTGGAAGAAGAATAGTCATTCTAGAGGAGGACAAGATGCAAATATCAGTGCACATTTGATAAAAACTGTAACTGCCAAATTTAAAACTCCAACCATTAACATTGCTATATTAATTCCTTTGGTTTTACACTCATGTATATACTTTTTAATTTATTCCTCTACTTTAAATCAAGAGCTTAAAGTGATTGATCATATGAGGATTCTGAATCAGTAGTAAAATTGTAGGATTGTGGATGATTAATGGGGAAACTTTACTCGCAGTTCAAAGGGAAAATTAAAAAAAATCAAGATTAAAGAGACAGTAAATAAACAGCCAAGATTTATGCAGTTAAAGTTCTCTTAAAATAGAAGAGCTGTGCTATATTGGAGGTAATCATAGCACTATTTCTTCACTGAGCAGAATGGGGCAAAATTCTGGCAATTTTTTCCCCCTACAACAACGCTTCCGGGGGTTAGCAAGCAGATTTATATTCACAACTGCAAGGAAGGCATGGACAGAATAAACTATGTTGACAAGCAACTTATTGAATTTTTTAAAATTCTATTAAATTTTGTATTATTTTAAATATATACAAGCATGGGTCATTTAGCTCAAATGATCTCTGCAAGTGTTTATGTTCCTCAAACCTCACTCCATCCTACAAGATCTCTTTACCAGTGTATCCTTCATTTTCTTTCTCCCTCCTAATCATCTACAATTTAATTTTTCTTGAGCTACACCCATGTCTTTGCCTGAACTCCTTTTGGAAGTATCTTCCACATACTTCCTATCTCATCTAAACTGATTTCTCCTTGCAACTGGAAATATCTTCTGTCTCAAACTATATATTCATATATATATATCTATAGAGTAGAAGTCAATGCTGCTCCAAGTAAACCTTTCACTACATTTGTGCAAACGTGATATTGTGCATATGACAATGAAATTGACTTTGGATTTTGAACTGTTAATCTGACACATTTAGGGCTTTAACAGTGCAGCACTAGCATATTTTAAAGATGTTACTTACTAAATACCCTCACACATTTTTTATTTTTGTTTTACAGAGATATTACACAGTAACATTTTAGTGAACAGAGGAAGTATTAGGGGAATACGTGGAGAGGGTATAAAATTCACTTATACATAAAATCTATTTACAAACCACTTTTACTATGCTTGCCAGAACTCGGGAATTACCTGAAATGGTGAGTTCCTTCCTTTTGTCCAAATCCACTGCCAGGTACCACACAGATTCCAGTTTCCTCCAAGAGCTTCATGCAGTAAAACATATCTGGAGCCATGCCACTGGCCTAAACAAGAATAATTTAAGACAGGTAAAACAAACTTATGTAAATCTTAATAAATCTCATTTTTTGTAAGCCAGTTGAAAAGGTTGTTGCAATTACACTTGTAATAAAGTCAAGATGTTTACAAAGCAACCCATCTAGAAATACACTGGTAATTTTGCTAAGATTAAGTATCTACGCCCTATTTAAAAAAACAAAACTAGGCTGCTAGTCAAAGACTCTTTATTCCTGGTGTGAAATGGTCACGGTTTATTTCCCTTCACGGGTGCTGCCTAACCTTCCAAGTTATTCCAGTGTTTTGCATATGTTGCTCCTGGTTTCCAGCATTTGTAGTTTCTCTTTTTTCCTCTAAAGCTTTTGAAAGTCTATTTCACTCTTGGACAAAATTCCTGAATTCACTTATTCCACAAGACCAATGTATAATATGGGATTATATCAACACCTATGCTCTTTCAAATATATGCTGTGACAAGAATACATCCCATTCTTTTGATTTTAAGAGAAGATGGACCCTCTCTGTTTAATCCCAATTATACAAGAACCAGACCACTACAGGAATCATCTGGTGAACCTTTGCAACACTATCACATTTTAAGTAGGGAGACTAGACCTGTATATAATATTCTAGAGATTATCTCAATAGGCCTCCTAATTGGAGCAATATCTCTCTACTTATGACTCAAATCTTTTTGTAATTAAAAAAAATTGTCTGTCTTGTTTTCCAAAATGCTTGCCATACCTGCATTTAACTTTCACAGATTCATATACAAGGACATGCCAGTGCCTCTGAACACCTACAACATTCAACTTCTCAGCATTTAAAAAACCTCCCTTTCTATGTCCCACACAAAAAGTAACCACATTATATATAGAAATGTATGTCATGTCCTAGTTCATGCACAATTCATATCCCTCCTAAAACTTCATACATCCTACTCACAGCTCACATTACCATCTAACTTTGATATCATTCTTTTAATCTCCTTCACTGAAATCACT
Source organism: Hemitrygon akajei (assembly GCF_048418815.1). NCBI lineage: Eukaryota > Metazoa > Chordata > Chondrichthyes > Myliobatiformes > Dasyatidae > Hemitrygon > Hemitrygon akajei. The sequence continues at coordinate 49,360,483 of NC_133140.1, forward strand.
TAAACAGATTGTGCACAGATCACTGAGACATCTCACTGGCCACAACTCCCCCCACCACCCCCCAAATCCAAAAATGATTCATTTACACTTTCTCTATTTTTTTGGTTGCTATCTTAGTCAATGCTGGTATATTAACCCCCAATACTGAACTGTGTAATTGTGTATATTTTCTTGTAGGTAACCACATCAAGACTTTTCACAAAGTTCAAATACACCAGCTGATTCATCCTCAGAGTTATCAAGCCCCAAACTCAAAACACTAACAAATTTGTCAAGCATAGTTTTCCTTTCAAAAATCCATAGACTGCCCAGTCTTGATGTAATCTTCTTAGAGACCTGTCACCATTTTGTTAATAATGGATTCTAGCAATTTCCCTACAAGTGTTGCCATGCTAATTGATCTATACCCCTTTTCTTCCTCTCACACTCCTTTCTTAAGTAGTGGTGTTACCTGTGCTACTTTCTGATCGAAGAGAACCATTCTAGAGTCTAATGAACTTTGGAAGATGACAGCCACTGCATCCACCACTTACAGATTCCTAAAATGCAGGAACTTAGATCTGGGAATAGAATTGATTTTCAATCTTGTTCACTTCTCCAATTCTGTTTCTTTTTAAACTAATCCTGTTTCTTTCAATTCCTCATTCATTCTAAATGTAGTTTATAATAGTTCTAGGAGGATATTTTTTGGTATTCTCTTCAGAATACCAGAAGTATTCTCTGCTACTTACTTATTTCCCAATGTAATTTCACGTCTGTCTGAAATGCTCATTTTAATTAATCATTTCCTTTTTACTTATCTTTAGAAACTCTTAACCTGTTTCTTCATTGATCTCAATTTATCAGAATCAGATTTAATATTACTAGTATATGTCATGAAATTTGTTAACTTTGTAACAACAGTATAATGCAATCCATGATAACAGAGGGAAACGTGTATTACAGTGAGTAATGCAAAAAAAAGTAGCAACATAGTGTTCATGGGTTCAATGTCCGTTCAGAGGGTAGAAGCTGTTTTTGAATCATTGAGTGTGTGCCTTCATGATTCTGGACCTCCTTCCTGAAGGTAGCAATGAGAAGAGAGAATGTCCTGGGTGGTGGGGGTCCTTACTGATGGATACCACTTTTTTGAAGCACTGCTCCTTGAAGATGTCCTGGATACTACGGAGGCTAGTACCTTTGATGGAGCTGAATAAATTAAGAACTCTCTGCAGCTTATATTGATTCTGTGCAGTGGCTGCCCCCCACCCCCATACCACACGGTGATGCAGCCAGTTGGAATGCTCTCCACAGTACATCTGTAGAAATTTGAGTGTTTTTGATGACATACCAAATCTCCGCAAATTCCTAATGAAGCCTCTGTCTTGTCTTCTTTATAGTTGCATCAATATGTTGGGTTCAGATTAGGTCCTCGGAGATATCGACAGGAACTTCAAATTGCTCCCTCTCTCCACTTCTGATCCTTCTATGAGGACTGCTGTGTGACTAGCTGGTATATCTCGCTCCTATATGCCACCTCGCCATCATCTGAAATTCTCCCAACAACGATAGTATCGTCAGCAAATTTATAGCTGACATTTGAGCTGTGTCTAGCCACACACAGTCATGGGTATAGAGAGAGAGAGTAGAGCAGTGGGCTAAGCACACATCCTTGAGCTGTGCCAGTGTTGATTGTCAGTGAGGTGGAGATGTTATTTTCAATCTGCACAGAATGTGGTCTTCCAGTTAGGAAGTCAAGGATCCAGTTGCAGAGGGAGGTACATAAGCCCAGGTTCTGGAGCTTTTTGATCAGAACTGTAGGAATGATGGTGTTAATGCTGAGCTGTAGTCAACAAACCGCATCCTAATATACTGTGGGTATTTGTATTGTACTGGTTATCCAAGGCTGCATTTGCTTATCCCTTGTTCTTAAAAGAAAAATGGATCAAATTTCTGCCAAAACTTATCAAACAATCTTCAGATGAGCATTGTCATTAAACATAATTTCCAATGGGTTAAATGTTTTTTTTATTCTTCCATATGAAGCACCACAACAGTAAAAGTGAAGAGAAACTTTGCAAGTTAACAAATAGGACAAAGGACTGCCAAGGCTGAAAAGAAAGACATAAATCTACAGGTAATAGCAAAGAAGAAACATCACTCAAGTTACTAAGCTTTTGAAAACAGCAAATCTATAATTGTGGCCACTGATTTCAATCTCTATTTTGTAAATAATTTGACAAGAATATTTGATAAATAGTGTAATGGCATTTAGCATGGATGACTGCAAGTTCAACCCTGTTCTAAAGCTCAGTAAAGTCAATGGAATTTCATCTTTGAAAATTATACAGGATTGTGATAGGAATTTGTAATCTTGTGGGGGCTATTGTAGGTCATGTTTTTACCATATTCCATTTAAAAATGTAAAGCAATAATCTACCCCAAAATTATACGAGTCACTTAGCCATTCAAGTACAGTAATTACACATTATTGCCAGAATCACAAACCTGGGCTTCTCTGATAGCTTTGGCAGGAATAAAAATTCTTGGAAATGCATACATTGCACCTTGCAAAGGGTTGCAGTGCATTCCAGGAATGGTATTCAAGACTTCTTCCGTTAACTTAGCTTTCTCAGCAAGATTTTGCAATACCATCGTCTTCTCCTATGTATTGAACAAATACACATAATTAATAGCTGAAGTAAGTTGTTACATTTTAACTCAATCAACAAAAAATAGCACTGACCTCTGCAAATATTAAATGGGAATAAATATATACCCCTCTTAAGGAAAAGCTATACAGATCCAATCTACTTAGATTCTACATCCTATGAGGTTTATTTTGGCCAATATTTATAGCTGCTATTTTAGTATGGATCCATTAACTTAATCTAAAGAAATATTATTCATTTTTGTGCACTAAATCTGTGCAGATTGTCTGACAGATGCCTTGGAGAGCACACACATCTTCCTTGTAATAGAAGAATTCAAATCCCTGATTAACTCAAGAACCTAGGGTTCTGAAAGAGGAAGCTGAAGGGATTGTGGAGACAGTAGTCTTTCAAAAATCACTAGATTCTGGAGCAATTCCAGAGGACTGGAAAATTGCAAATGCCACTCCACTCTAAGAAGGGAGGGAGACCGAAGAAAGGAAATTATAGACCAGTTTGCCTGACTTCAGTGCTTGGGAAGATGTTGAGTTCATTATTAAAGGATGAAGTTTCAGGGTACTTGGAGACACATGATCAAGTAGGCCAAAATAAGCAAGGTTTCCCTTAAGGGGAAATCTTGCCTGACAAGAATTGGAATTCTTTGAGGAAGTAACAGGCAGGATAGACAAAGGAGAGTCAAGGGGTGCTATTTACTTGGATTTTTGTTGTTCCTTTTCACACTTTGTGATGCATTGGATGGAATTTTTTGCTGTTTCCTTAGCATTTGTCTCTTTTTTTAAAAAACAAGGCCGAGTTGCCAACTCAATTCTCAACATGGATGGATCGTGTGTAAGTGTGCCAGATTCGAACCTGGGACCATTCACCTCGAAGTCCAGTGCTGATGCCACTACACAACTGTTTCTTTTTTAAAGAAGGCTTTTGACAAGGTGCTGCACATGGCTGCCAAACAAGTTAAGAACCCATGGTATTACAGGAAAGATTCTAGCATGGATAGAAGATTGGCTGACTGGCAGGAGGCAAAATACGGGAATAAATAGGACCCTTTTCTAGTAGGCTGTTGGTGACTAGTGGTGTCCTGTAGGGGTTGAAATTCGGACCTCTTCTTTTCACATTATATGTCAATGATTTAGATGACGGAATTGAAGGCTTTGTGACCAAGTTTGTAGATGATACAAAGGTAGGGAGAGGGGCAGGTATGCTTAGGAAGCAGGGAGTCTGCAGAAGGACTTAGGCTGGAAGAATGGGCAAATAAGTGGTAGACTGAATATAGAGTAGCTAGTGTATGGTCATGCATTTGGTAGAAGGAATAAAGTCATACACTACTTTTTTAGTGGGAAGAAAATTCAAATATCAGAGATGCAAAGGGACTTGGAAGTCCCCGTGCAGGATTTCCTAGAGGCCACCTTGCATGTCGAATAGGTGGTAAGGAAGACAAATGCAATGTAGGCATTCATTTCGAGACGACTAGAATACAAGAGCAAGGATGTGATGCTGAGGCTTCATAAGGCACTGGTCAGACTGCACTTGAGTAATTTTGGACCCCTTACCTAAGAAATGATGTGCTGGTGTTGGAAAGGGTCTATAGGAGGAATGAAGTGTTTGATGGCTCTAGGCCTGTACTTACTTAAGTTTAGAAGAACTAGTGGGGATCTCATCGAAACCTATCCAATATTGAAAGGCTTCAACAGAATGATGTGGAAAGTATGTTTCCTATAATGGATGAATCTAGGACCAGAAGGCACAGCCTCAGAGTAGAGGAACATCCATTTAGAACAGAGATGAGAAGGAATTTCTTTAGCCAGAGGATGGTGAATCTGTGGAATTCATTGTAATGGATGACAGCGGAAGCCAAGTCATTGAGTATTTCAGGCAGAGGTTGCTAGGTTCATAATTGGTAGGGTGTCAAAGGTTATGGGGAGAAGGTAGGAGAATGTGGTTGTGAGGGATAATAAATCAGTCATAATGAAATGGTGGAGCACACTCGATGGGCCAAATGGCCCAATTCTGCTCCTGTGTTTTATGGTCTTAAAATTCTAGCTGATGCATTGACTCAGTCACAATGCTACCATATCCTGTATCTTTAGATAGTTTTCTAACAGAACAATCAATTTTATGGAGAGAAAGAAAAACTTGAAATAATTGTTTTTCTGCTTTGCAGTTTAAGATGCTGAAGCACATTGTGATTAGAAATTGTTTGAGATCTATGGATTCTAGTAAAGTCTCATTTATCATGGAGCATATCCTTAATAGTGCCAATGTCAACAAGATCTACTGAATCATGCATCTTGCTAAGTGATTGAAAAATTACACAGATAAAAGCCTGCATGGTATTATGTTAAAGGATGATAGCTAATAGGAGTCCAAATTTATTGGCAAATTTTCTCATTTTCAACATGTAGTGACTTCTTCAACATTTTGAAATAGAAAAAGTGCATGTTATTTTAAGCAAATGACTAATAATAGAAAAGAATAGAGGCAGTGCAAGGATAGTCATAAAGCAGACGAACCATTTTAAATGTTTTGTAAGATTCCTCTCCAGGCTTTGGAGGATTTACCACAACATCCATGGCTACTTGCCCTGGAACAGGGGGACACAGACGAACTGAGAGCAGTTTTTCAAAATGAGCCTTAACCTCAGGGTCCATGTTGATAACTTCCATATAGCCACCTCTAAATCCACACCTAAAAAAACAGAAAAGTTTGGTAAGAAGCTTACTTTAAGGATAAATAATATAAACACCTAAACAGTCACAAAACAAAAAATTAACTTTCTCGACACAAATGGTATTAGTCATACCATAAAACATATTTTGATACCAAATCTTCAGGATAAATCAGCAACAAACATTTCAAAACCTTGGAAGGCAAAATATTTTTAAAAAGAATACTTAAGTTAAAAACAGAAGATAAATTCTTCATAAGGAAAAAAAAGCTTGGTGATGCAACGTGAAAGTGAGTCAGATATCAGACACCACTAATTCAATCATCAGTTTATGCTGAGTTAGAATGAGTACTAAAGTCACATCATTTTCAGGGTTCTGGAAGGTCAAAACAACTAACTTTTCACTTTTGTGCATTTTATTAGGTTTCACAAGCTAAGTATCATACAAATGTCTGGTAAGATTAGGATAATGTAATGTCTATGTCCCGATAGTTCAGTGACTCCTAGGTATTGTCATGCTTTTATTGAATTATACAAAACATAAACCAATGAGTGAGTACAAGGGATCTACAAAGATGTTACTCTTAGTTTCCCAAAGAATCTTTGCTAATTATTAGGAAAATGAATCAGGACATTTGCTCTAAATATGTATGCTAGACAAGAAAATTATTTTAATGACTAAATTCAAATCAAGGTGGGGAAAGCCCAGTTATTATGAAGCAGAACTGTATAAGTTCGTAAATTGGTTTATTATTGTCATTTATACCAAAGCGCAGTGAAAAACTGGTTTTTCATTTAGTCTATTCAGATCACTTCATTACAACAGTGTAATGAGATAGTTTATGCACAAACAATAACAAAGTGCAGAATAAAGTGTTACAGTTACAGAGAAAGTGTAGTGAAAGTAAACAATAAGGTGTAAGGCCGTAACAAAGTAGATTGTGAAGTCAAGACTTCGCCCTGTTGTACTAGAGCACCATTCCATCATCTTAGAACAGTGGGATAGAAGCTGGAGTCTGGTGATATGTTCTACTTAATGGGAAGAGGGAGAACATGGAACAGTACAGCAGAGCACAATACAGGCCCTTTGGCCCATAATGGTGTGCCGACCTTTAAACCTACTCCAAGATTAACCTAAAGCTTCCCTCCTTCATAGCCTTCCAATTTACTTTTATCCATGTGTCCACCTAAGAGTCCCTAATGTATCTGCTTCTACCACTACCCCTGGCAGGGCATTCCACGTACCTACGACTAATTGTGTAAAAACCAACATTTGACATTCTCCCTATACTTTCCTCCAATCACCTTAAAATGATGCCCTCTCGTATTAGCCATTTCTGCCCTGGGAAAAGGGTACTGGCTGTCAACTCAGTGGCCACTCTATTAGGTGCACTTGCTCATTAATGTAAATATCTAATCAGTCAAATAGTGTAGCAGCAACTCAATGCATAAAAGCAAGCAGATATTGTCAAGAGGTTCATCTGTTCAGACCAAATATCAGAATGGAGAAGATCTAAATGACTTTGATCGTAGAACAATTGCTGGTGTCAGATAGGGTGGTCTGAGCATCTCAGGAACTGCTGATTTCCTGGGATTTTCATACACAGTTTTCAAGTTTACACAGAATGATGTGGTAGCTCTCTGGGTGAAAATGCCTTGATAATGAGAGAGTTCAGAGGAGAACGGACTGACTGATTCAAGCTGATAGGAAGCGACAGAAGCTCAAATAACCACACATTAAAACAGTGGTGTGCAGAAGAGCATCTCTGAATATACAATGTGTTGAACTTTGAAATGGATGGGCTACAGCAACAGAAAACCACACTGAATGCCACTGCTGTACCTAATTAAGTGGCCACCGAGTGCATAAAATTGTACCCCTTATTCTTGATTGCCTCGCCACTAAAATTGTTTAAATAACTGGAATTCCCTGTTTATATGGAATACTATGCCACTTAAATGAAACGGGAGACTATTGCCAAAGAGTTTCTAATTAGCATCCGTCATGTGCACATGTGTAGCTATTAGAAACTACACCGTGCTTAGAGTGAAGAGTTTTTAAATACAGGTAGTCCCCGAGTTACGAACGTTTGACTTACGGACAACTCGTACTTACAAACTGAGGAAGGAGAACGCCATCCGCCATTTTAAGTTGTTGCCGTTGACACTGTGTTGAGTGTGTAACTTTGTATTTGGCTTAAATTTTTCTTAGCAAGATTCACCCTGACCACCACCCCACCCCCCACTGTTCTGGTCGGCTGGTGGCGCAGTGAGATCAGCGTCAGGCTGGAGAACAGAGGTTCCTGAGTTAAATTCAGTGACAGACTGCTCCCGTGCCGGGTTGATGTCGAGCTCGCAACTCAACCTTGTAAAAAAAACACTGCCACCTCCAGTTTAAATTCCCACGTGGAATATTGTGGAGGATCAAATACAGTACCCAAACACAGCACAGACCCCACTTGTCCCATTTAACCTGCCTCAGTGTGGTGGTCCTTAGGACCCAGTGGACCTCGGGAGCCAGTGGAGGTTGGGACCCGCCGCCCGCAGTGTTTCTGTTCCATTGACGGGAAGCAATTGCGATTGAAAATAAAGTGGAAATAATAAAATGTTTGGAAAGAGGTAAAAGGCCGTCAGTCATTGGAAAAGCGTTAGACTATAGTCGGTCAACGATCGGAACAATTTTAAAGGATAAAGTGAGAATAATGGAGCATGTGAAAAGCCCTGCCCTGATGAAAGCTACAATTATTACTAAGCAACGTAGTGGTTTAATTATTGGAATACATACATTTCTTAAGAGTTTTATATGCATAGAATGGTAAAATATATACTAAATACTAAGACAAATGTTTGACTAACTGACGCTAAATAATACTGGATGTACTTGTTCTGACTTACGTACAAATCCGACTTAAAGATGGACTCAGGAACAGAACGCGTACGTAACCCGGGAACTGCCTGTAGTGCAATTTGCGTATGCTCATGTTATCGATTTGGGCCAAAAGACCACCGATTCTAGAAGAAGTGATTTTTGATCATTTTGAACCTGAAATTTATTGTTGGAATACAACACTACTCATGAAGCAAGGCAATGAAGGCTGCCCATTATTTGCACAATATTTGCACTTATTGTGCTGGTTTTTTTCATTTACAGTCAATAAAAATTCACTGTAGACTGGATGAATTCCTCCATCAGAAACTATTAGGAAGTAATACAGTTTTCAACTGCTGTAAAAATATTGGTAATGATCTAATTCATTTTGTATTTAATTTAAGTACATAATTTGGGACTCAGTTAAATGGTAGTTTGTAATTTTTAGACCTTTTTTAACTATTTGTATGAAACTTCAGCTATTCGGGGCAGTACACCAAAAGGTACTGGTCCCCATGTCTCCCATTTAACCCCAATGCAACTGTACTTTGTTTTGAAAATTCAAAGTCAGTTTATAATATACTTACTCCCCTGTGTATCCTTTAGATGTGGAATGAAAAGAGGCCAATTCCACTGTATTGAAGTACTCAACACCCATCTCATACAGTACTTTCTTGAATGAGTGAAATGTACATTCTTCTGAATATATATTTTCCTGATAAACCTAGAATACAGAAAATAAAGCATACAATTTTACTGTTGAACAATACACGGAGAATATGCCAGACTCTCAAAATTATAATGCTACATTTAATTTCCGGAAGTAAACCTCACCTCATCAGCCAGAAGGAAGAGTTTTTCTTCATAAGCGAAACGAATCACATTCTCAATACATTTTTTGCTTTGTACTTGGCCTGTGTGTTTATTTAAAAAAAGGGGTTGTTTAAAAATTCAATTTTCTTTGAACAATTTCAATTCTGAATTTTCTTACACCCTTTTGGTAAATTCACTCATCCATCTCAAGCTAATTTTTAAAACAGTGGTACTGTATAAATAGCCAATTGATCATTTAATTGGAGAGATTTTCTGAACTTGTTTACTTCCCTAGAACATTTACAGCAGTTGGTATAGAAGCCTCTAGATGGACTTTTGTGCAATAACATGCATAATTACATAGAGCAAGAACAGGGACTGGGTCAGAGGGCTAAATCCAGAAAATCTGTGTTGTGCTTACATTTAACAGCAGGACATCAATCAATTTCCAATTCTGTTTTCCAACCAGATTTGACAAACTGACTGTAAGATAACTGCGGGATGAACTGCTAGTAATGGGGGGGGGGGTGGGGGGAAGAAAATATGAAAGGTTGGTTGGAGGGTGGAGGAGGAGCGAGAACATCAATTAGCTCATCCTAGGAGCCTCTCTTTCAAATTCACAAAGAATTCCAGAGTGCTTCAGACCTAGATCGGTGCTGTGAAATACTGATGGTATCCTACATTTATGAAAATGTAGCCTTTTAGAAGGGATGTCATCTCATAAGCTTGGAGAAGTGCTTATCATTATGGCCTGGAACATGCTTATCATTAAATCATTATCACTAAACAAATTGCAGCAGTATTACCTTGTCCTTTACCAGGCCTTGCTGTGCACAAATTGTCTGCCACATTTTAGACTTCAGTCAATGTCACAAACATTGTAATAAACACCTACCTTTCGTTGGAGGAAGGACAGCTAGGACACGACAGTCAGAAACATGACCAAGATTTTCAATAAGAGTGGCAACAAAGCATCAACCACTAACTTAAAGGGAGACATTAACTCTCAGGGTCTGGAGTTTGCTTGGAATAATAGTATTAAAAGTAGAACTGTAGTCAATTACAAAAAAGCAGATGAACCTATTCTGTGGAAGACACTAGCTGTATACCAGAGGTCTGTGAGTGTCAGGGAGCAGGAGTGATTGCCATTGCTATTACAAAGGAAAAATATGCTAGGCAAACTGAAAGGTGTTAAGGTAGTTAAGTCACTTGAATCAGATGGGCTGCATTCCAGAGTCCTGAAAGAGGTTGCTGAAGAGGTAAAGATGCTTTGGTCATGATTTTACAAGTATTACTTAATTCTGACATGGTCCCAGAAGACTGGAAAATTGCAAATGTCACTCCACTCTTTAAGAAGGGAGGAAGACAAAAGAGAGGAAGTTATAGGCCAGTTAGTCTAACTTCAGTGGTTGAAAAAGCGTTGGAGTCCATTATTAAAGGATGAGGTTTCAGGGTACTTGCAGACTAATGATAAAATAAGTCAAAGTCAGCGTAGTTTCTGTAAGGGGAATTCTTGTCTGACAAATCTGTTAAGAGTTCTTTGAGGAAGTAACAAGCAGGGTGGACAAAGGAGAGGCAGTGGATGTTGTTTAGATTTTCAGAAGGCATTTGATAAATGGCCTCACATGAGGCTGCTTAACAAGATAAGATACTATGGTGTTACAGGAAAGTTACTAGCAAGGATAGAGGAAAGGCTGACAGCTGGAGGCAGAGTGGGAATAAAAGGGACCTTTTCTGGTTGGCTGCCAGTGACTAGTGGTGTTCATCAGGGGTCAGTATTCGGTCCCCTAGTTTTCACATTGTTTGTCAATGATTTAGATAATGGAAATGAAGACTTTGTGGGAAAGTTTGTGGATGATCTGTAGATGGGTGGCGGTGTAGGTAGTTCTGAGGAAGCAATGAGATTGCAGCAGGGCTTCAACAAATTGGAAGAACGGACAAAAAAGTGGCACATGGAATACAGTACTGGGAAATGTATGATAATGCATTTTTGGATAAAAGGAGTAATAGTGTAGACTATTATAATTTCATATATGCAGATGACACTGTTAATTGCAAGTACAGAGGAAGAACTACAAAACTTAATTGATATAGTTATTGAAGAAAGTGCAAAAATGGGTCTATCTATCAATTGCCAAAAGACAGAATGTATGGTGATATCCAAAAAGGAGAATCCTACCTGCAGGCTGAGAATAAATGGGGAAGACATAAAACAAGTACAGAACTTTTGCTACTTAGGAAGCTGGGTGACATCAGATGGCGGGTGCGACATGGACATCAAAAGAAGAATGGGATGGCAAAAGACATCTTTATGAGAATGAAGAGTATACTCACCAATACTAAACTAGGCATGACAACCCGCCTCAGAGCACTGAAGTATTACGTTTACCTAGTTATGTTATATGGCTCAGAATGTTGGACAGTATCTAGTAGCATGAGGAAACGAATTGAAGCACTAGGCAAACTGAATGTGGTTTTTGAGGAGGATGCAAAGAATATCATGGATGAAACGATTATCTAATGAGGATGTCATGAACAGAGCAAGCACAAAAAGGGAAATAATGTATGAGATCATGAAAAGGGGCAATGTAACTTCACTGGACATGTGATTAGGAAAGAGGAGTTAGAATGTGTGGTAATTATGGGAAAGATTGAAGGGAAGAAAGCAAGTGGAAGGCAAATACAATTGATGATGGTGACAGCTGCCAGAGAACTGGAAATGAATACCAATGAATTGATACACTTGACCCGAAACAGGAGTGTGTGGGCCATGGCAGTCAAAGCTCAAACTGGGCATGGCACCTGATGATGACGATGATCTAAATGGGGAGAAAATTCAAACATCAGAAGTACTAAGGGACTTAAAGGTCCTCGTGCAAGACTCCCAGAAGGTTAATTCACAGGTTGAGTCTTGGTAAAGAAGACAAATGCTATGTGGCATTTATTTCAATGGGAATAGTCAAACCGCACTTCGAGTATTATCAACAGTTTTGGGCCTCATCTCTGAAAGGATGTGTTATCATTGGAGAGAGTCCAGAGGAGGTTCACGAGGATGATTCTGGAAATGAAGGGGTTAACATACGAGGAACATTCGGCAGTTTTGGGCCTGTACTCACTGAAATTTAGAAGAATGCGTGGGGACCTCATTGAAGCCTACCGAATGTTGAAAGGACTACATAAGATGGATATGGAGAGGATGTTTCGCCTGGTGGGGGTATCCAGAACTAGAGGGCACAGTCTCAAAACTGAGGGGTGGCCTTTTCAAACAGAAGTAAGGAGGAACTTTTTTTTTTTAGCTAGAGTCATGAATCTGTGGAATGCTGTGCCACAGACTGCGGTGGAAGACAAGTCTGTGGGTATATTTAAAGTGGAAGTTGATAGATTCCCGATTGGTGGAGCATCATGGATATGGTGAGAGGGCAGGTGTAGGTGCTGAATGGATATCAACTCCATGCTGGCCATTAACCACACATTCCCTCACACCTAATTTAAGTACACACATGAATTGGCTCTCCTTTGATTCCTTTCCTTATTAATCTATTCCAAGATGCAACTGGTAAAGCAATTAACCTACCAGCATGTCTTTAGGATAGGTGAGGAAGCAGAGCACCCACAAAAAAAATGTACACAATCATGGAAAGATGCAAACTGGACCAGGATCATGAGTGAACCCAAGTGCTTGCAGCTGTGAGACAACAGCACTAATGGCTGCATCACTATGCTGCTTGATATAAATCTCATTCACAACAGCATGGTCATTAAACTAGAAGAGCAGATGAAATATCTCATCTGTCCTAGAAGCAAACAGTGTTATCATTATATGCAGTCTTTCATTAACTTGGGATGGATTTATAAATGTACACGTGAATGGCTTGAATAAATAGTTATTTCAAATGTCATTTAAAAAGGGGAAACTGCTGAGTTGCAGCACCCTAGGTACAACTCTGAAGTGACCTCCTAGATTAGATGCTCCAGTTTTGAAACTGAACTTGAACCCACAGACTTCTCTCATGAAGTACAAGAGCTACAACTGACCTAACACCATGAATAAAATATGATCTACTTAAAAACAAGTAGGCTCTTTTAATGTCACTCTTCATTATTAGTGAAGCATCTAAGTGTATTCAAACATAAGCATGCATTTTATTTTTGAAATAGTTAAGTAAAGTACCAGTAGGGTTTCCGGGGTTAATAATGCAAAGAACTTTAGGTAAGCAATATTCTTTGGCCTCGTTCAAGCTTCGCTTCAATTCACTTTTATCCAGAGCCCAATTATTTTCTTCATCCAGGTAATAGTTGACTTGGACAGCACCTAGCTCTGAGATGGCTGCAGAGTACAGGGGATACTGTGGAATTGGAATCATTACTCCAGTTCGCATTCTGCCTTCTCCAGACAAAAGGAGTTTCAAAACAGACTGGGGGGAAAAAAGACATACAATTCAGAAAGTCTAAAACTACACTGATTTATATATAGTTTACTTGAAGAACAGTTCCAAAATTAGTTACAACAATTTAGTGTTGCTTTTAATGAATAAAGAAGTTGGTCATTAAACTACTGATATACATACCATTATTCCATCACTTGCTCCAGTGGTAATATAAATATTATTAGGATCTACAGGAATTCCTCCATCTCTTGACTCTACATATTTTGCAACATCTTGTCTTATACAATTCAGACCCTGGCTTGCACTGTAAGAACCTGAAATTATTTTTTACAAAAAAAGTTCCATGTGATCAATGTTGGTGTTTAATATTACATCATAAATTTAATTACCGGTAGATAAAATTTAAGGAAGCTCAGACCCCAAGACTATTCCTTCTCTACCTGTGCTCACAGATCAAGTACAAATAACATCTAAGATACTTATAACTTACAGAAGCAGCTTGTTTTAGAACATAATGTACCATCTTAGTTGATTGTTTTTCCTCTGCATTTTCAAAGGTCAACCAAAGGGTGATATACGAGTACAAGTGCTTACTTAGCTCTGATCTGTTTGTCAATTGGCCAGAATTCAAAAAATATCTGTTTAATTGTCCATTCATTAGTGGGTTGGCTGTAGACTCCAACTTGCTGCTCACTCATTTGTGAGAGATTGTCAAAGTCTGGGTAAATGATAGCTGAGTGATGATTATCTGCAGAAATCACTTATCCTGTTTTAGCATTTTATCTGTTAGCTTTCATTCTAATTGATAACCATATCTATGGTAAACTATTCATCCACACAATCCAAGGTGCGCCAGTATCTGCCCAGTTTACAATTCGAGGAAGTTTAGTACTCATAAAAAAATAATTCAGGAAAATGCTTCCTGCTTTATCAAACTCACGTAGCACACACTGAAAGCTGGGCACAGCCATTATCAGAATTGTTCCTTGTCCCATGAATAGATCTTTGGAATAAATTGGACTCCGAATTGGATCTTTAATAGCATACAAAGTTCCACTACAGATTTGCCATAAATCTTCATACTCATTATTCACTGATGACCTCAGGGTTCCTGAACATCACTTGCCTAAATGTGAATACAGTAGCACAAATAGGGATAAGCAGATGTACCTAGACTATGTCCTCCACAATCCTGTAAGATACGTTGGGCTCTCTCTTTTGCATCAGCAGGAAAGTCAGGACTATCAATCAGTTCAGGACAAGTACAAAGAGCAACAACCTGAATCGGGAAAGAAACATAAGTAAACATTCAAATGGATTTTGTTAGTATTTTTCCTACTTCCAAAAATGTTAATAACCAACCAGCTACAAATCTAATCACTGGTTTCAAAACAATCACTCATTTCAGTCATTTCTTAAGAATACTTATCAGGAACTACAAAATAATTTACTGAAGACAAAACTGATTTAGAATTTCAGAAATGTGGCATTCAAAGGCCTCAAAGTGTTATTTTTTTGTTGAACAAAATGATGCTTTTGATATTCCTTCAACTTTACGTAAGCAGGAGATCAAAGATTGAAAAGGAGATCAAACACATTTTTTTTTGACATGCCTAAACTTGGTCTTCTATTCCCATTTGTCTCTTTGATTATGGTAGTCATTAATTTATCTGTTAGCTGAGTTTGGTGGCACTGTTTTAACCAAATTTATATCCTTTAAAACAAATCAATTATTTTTCAAATTTTATATTTATAACATGCACAAGATTTTGAAATAGCTCTAAATTAATTCCGGCGGCCCAATCAGCAGCAGGAGCAGCACAGAGAGGAAGCTTCTCACAGGTTGGCAGTGCTTCTTTAAAAGGAGAGCTTCGCAGGTGATCAGTATCATTCCAATGGCCCAATCAGTGGCAGGAGCAGCACAGAGAGAAGTAAATAAAAGCACAGAAGGGACAAGCAGGGTTGGGAGTGGGCCAGTGGTGAGAGTGGGAGTATCAAACTTTGGCTCATAGAAAGCATTGGCTCTGAGTAGGTTGTCTGGGTAAGTTTCTGTTCAGTTTCCCTTTTAAAAAAAAATGTCAGAGGTACTTAGCGCTGTTTAAATGGCCGTCATGTGTTCTTCATGTGGATGTTGGAGTC
Source organism: Hemitrygon akajei (assembly GCF_048418815.1). Taxonomy (NCBI): domain Eukaryota; kingdom Metazoa; phylum Chordata; class Chondrichthyes; order Myliobatiformes; family Dasyatidae; genus Hemitrygon; species Hemitrygon akajei. Next base: position 49,376,005 of record NC_133140.1, read on the forward strand.
CTGGGAGACCTAGAGTCTCCCAGGGAACTACAGCTGTGTGAAGTGCATCCAGCCGCAGCTCCTTGAAGACTGTGTTAGGGATCTGGAGCAGCTGCTAGATGACCCTCGGGAGAGTGAGGAGATCACCGATTGGAGTTACAGGGAAGTAGTCACCCCTAAGTTTCAGGAGGTGGCTAGCTGGGTCAGGAGAAGGAATGTCAAGGTGAATCGGCAATTAGTGCAAAGCACCCCTGTGGCCATTCCCCTCAATATTAAGTACACCATTTTGGATACTTTTGTGAGGGGATGACCTCCCAGGGGAATGCCATGGAGATCAGGTTACTGGCACAGACCATGGGTCCGTGGTGCAGAAGGGAAAGAGAGAGTAGAGTGGAGCGGTGGTGATATAGGACTCAACAGTCAGAGAAACTGACAGGAGATTCTGTGGATGTGAGCAGGACACCTGGATGGTATGTTGCCTCCCAGGTGCCAGTGTAAGGACGTCTTGGATCGCGTCCACAGCATTTTGGTGGGGGAGGGAGAGCAGCCAGATGTCTTGGTACATATTGATACCAATGACATAGGAAGGAAAAGCAAACAGGTCCTGAAGAGAGAATTTAGAGAACTAGGTAGAAAGCTGAGAAGCAGGACCTCCCGGGTAGTAATTTCTGGATTGCTACCTGTGTCATGCACCAGTGAGGGTAGAAACAGGATGATTTGGCAGATAAATGTGTGGCTGAGAAGCTGGTGGAGGGGACAGGGTTTCAAGTTCTTGGATCATTAGGATCTCTTCTGGGGGAATATGACCTGTCCAAAAGAGAAGAGTTGCACCTGAACCTGAGGAGGACCAATATTCTCGCAGGCAGGTTTGTTAGAGTTGTTGGGAGGGGGGTGGAACCCGGAGTGAAGGGCCTCAGGATATGAGGGATGGTTTAAAAAAAAGCAAAGACAATGTGCAGTCATACTGTCAAGAAGGGCAGTGTATCCAGAGATACGGGCCACGTGACAGACGCACTGCCACCTGGCTGGTCGGAGGGCACACCACATACCAATCAACATTTGGTCCCTCCCAACTAATCAATGCACACCTAAATTATTGGTCACCTTAATTGGATTATCTCGCCCACCCCCATGCTTTAAAAGGTGAGACTTGCCCTTGGCTTGCCCTCTCTTACAGACCACCACATTGGAGGTAAGTGCATTGATTTATGCTTGGGAAGGTCTATCGTTGGTCCTGGTGAGGGAGCCGCAGCTATCCAAGGTCAAGGGGGATAGCTGTTGTAGTGCTTTTCCCTTGTTCTTTGTTTGTGTAACTGTACCCTGTCCCCACACCGCTTCCTGTGTATTGTAGTTGCTTGTGTTGACCCGACTTCCCCTTGTAAATAAATTCCTTATTATTAAAACTGTGTGTGTCCAGGCCTCTACTGTTGAGACTCAAAGAACCAGTTATTTTCCATCACAACAGGCAGGGAGATGTCAGGACAAAATTGTAGGAATGCAGAATCAAAAAGGGTAGAAAATACAGCACTCAAAATGTCATTTCTCAATGCACAGAGTACAAGAAATAAGGTGGATGATCGCGTTGCACTTTTACAGATTGTTGGGTATGATGTTGTGGGCCATCACTGAATTGTGGCTGAAGAATGGTTGTAGTTGGGAGCTGAATATCCAAGGCTATACACTGTATTGGAGGAATAGGAAGGTAGGCAGAGGGAGTGACATGGCGTGGCTCTGCTGGTAAAGGATGGCATCAAATCATGAGAAAGATGAGACATAGGATTGGAAGATGTGGAATCCTTATGGGTTGAGTTAAATAACTACAAGGGTATAAGGACTGCAATGACAGTTACATACAGGCGTCCAAACAGTAGCTGGATGTGGACTACAGATTAGGTAATAGAAAAGGCACATAGTCATAGGAGATTTTAACAAACAGGTACAGTAGACTGGGAAAATCAGGTTGTTAATGGATCTCAAGACAGTGAACAGCTGTACTGGATTGGGTTTTATGTGATTAGGGAGATTAAAGTAAAGAAACCCTTAGGAGGCCGTGATCACAGTATGATTGAGTTCTACTTGAAACTTGATAAAGAGAAAGTAAAGTCTGATGTAGCAGTATTTCAGTGGTGTAAATGAAATTACAGTGGTATGAGAGAGGCGTTGGCCAAAGTAAACTGGAAGGTGATGCTGGCAGGGATGACAGCAGAGCAGCAATGGTGTGAGTTTCTGGGAAAAATGAGGAAGGTGCAGGATAGATGTATTCCAAGAACAAAGAAATACTCAAAATAGTACAACTGTGGCTCACAAGAGAAGTCAAAGCCAATGTAAAAGCAAAAGATAGGGTATACAACAAAGCAAAAATCAGTGGAAAGATAGAGGATTGGGAAGCTTTTAAAAATTTACAGAAAGCAACTAAAATAATCATTAGCAGGGAAAAGATGAAATATGAAAGCAAGCTAGCAGACAATATCAAGGTGGGCAGAAAAAGCTTTGAGATGAGAGTGGATATAGGACCGCTTGAAAATGAGGCCAGAGAAATAATAACAATGGGGACAAGGAGATGGTAGATGAACTAAATGAGTATTTTGCATTAGTCTTCATTGAGGAAGACACTAGCAGTATGCCAGGTGCTGAAGGGTGTGAGGGAAGAAAAGTGACTGCAGTTACTATTACAAAGGAGGTGGTGATAAAAAGGCTGAAAGACTTAAAGGTACACAAGTCACCTGGACCAGATGAACTGCACCATAGGGTTCTGAGAGATGTAGTGGTAGAGATAATGAAGGCATTAGTAATGATCTTTCAAGAATCATTGGACTCTGGCATAGTTCAGGATGACTGGAAAATTGCAAATGTCGGTCCACTCTTTAAGAAAAGAAGGGAGGTAACAGAAAGGAAATTATAGACCAGTTCGCTTGACCTTAGTAATTGGGAAGATGTTGGATTCAATTCTCATGCATGGGGTTACGGAGTACTTGGTGACACAGGGCAAGATAGGACACAGCATGGCTTCCTTAAGCAAAAATCTTTTCTGACAAACCTGATGGAATTTTTTGATAAGATTGCAAGTAGGATAGATAAAGAGGATGCTTTGTTGCCAAGTTTGCAGATGATATGAAGATTGGTGGAGGGGCAGGTAGTGTTGAGGGAACAGGTAGGTTGCAGAAGGACTTAAATTAGGAGAATGGGCAATAAAGTGGCAAATGAAACACAATGTTGGAAAATACACTGTCATGCACTTTGGTAGTGGAAATAAATGTGCTGCCTGTTTTTTAAAATGGGAAGAAAATCCAAAAATCTGAGTTACAAAGGGATTGGGAATCTTTGTCCAGAACATCCAAAAGGTTAACTTGCCGGTAAAGCCAGTGGTGAGGAATGCAAATGCAATGTTAGCATTCATTTCAAGAGGTCTAGAATACAAGAGCAGAGATATGATGCTGAGGCTTTATAAAGCACTAGTGAGTGCTTACCTGAGTACTGTGAACAGTTTTGGGCTCCTCATCTAAGAAGAGATGTGCTGGCACTGGAGAGGGTTCAAAGGAGGTTCACAAAGATGATTGTGGGAATGAATGGGTTATCAAATGAGGAATGCTTGATGGCTCACGGCCTGTACTCAATGGAATTTAGAATAGATGGCGGGGGTAAGATCTCAATGAAACCTTTCAAATATTAAAAGGTCTAGACAGAGTAGAAGTGGAAAGGATGTTTCCCATGGTGGGGGAGTCTACCTGAGGCTGTGCCCTCTTGTCCTAGAGAGGCATCCATTTAAGACAGAGATGCAAAGAAATTTCTTTAGTCAGAAGGTGGTGAATTTGTGGAATTTGTTACCACAGGCAGCTGTGGAGGCCAGGTCGTTGGGTGTATTTAAGACAGAGATTGATAGGTTATTGATTCACCACAGCATCAAAGGTTATGGGGAGAAGGCCGAGAGTGGGGGAAAAATGTTCCAGTCATGACTGAATGGCGGAACAGACTTGATAGGCCAACTGGCCTAATTCTGCTATGTCTTACGGTCTTAACTTTGGTTAGTCCTCTCTGTTTAATGATGCAGCAACTTTAACTTATTGCTTTGAAGTGCGAAAGAAGAATAGGAAGAACTGCAACAATAAGTAGAAAACATCAATTTACCACTTTTTAGGCAAGAGAATGCCAGTTAATAGCATTGCAAAGAAGAGCTGGGCAATATGAAACACAGGAAATACTAGATGTCACAGCACCTATGGAAAAAGAAAAATCAAAGCTGATTTTTCTCATGCTATCTGTGACTCTCAGTAACAAAGGGAACTACCAACTTTCAGCTGCTCACAGCTAAGTTCAAAGGTTCATTTTACTGTCAAAGTATGCATTATGATACAACTTTGATATTTGTCTACTCCAGATAGTCATTAAATACAGAAAGACCATGGGTATGGATTAAGGACATCAACTCCCCTCCCCCAATCAGCACGAAAAAGAAACAAAACTTGCAGACCCCAAAATTCCCCCCTCACCCACAGCAAAAAAGCCACAATATCAATGACTGTCTACACATAACTATCCCTGGCCCCCTCACTTACAGAAGTGACAGTAGCACCAACCGCCCCCACTACCTCTTACACACAAAAAAATTAACAAATCACCCACCCGCTAATCATCCACAAGAAAACACCGAAAAGCTAAAGGAAACTAACAAAAAGTACAGTCCGATAATCACATGAATCTCAGGATATGGGGAAATCCCATTTTGCTCCATACGTGGAGAGCAGCCATGCAAACTCAGTCCTTCCGTATACTGACCGCCGGCCTGGATACCAATGCCACCGACCTAAGTCCAAACGCTGCTGACCATCTCGGGCCAAGCTATCACTGACCTCTCTGCATTCACCTCGATGCTTCAATCTTCTTTGCCGAGATGAAGTCATTCATGACGGATCGCTTCCTATGCAACTCCCTTGTCCATTCATCTCCCCTATCCCTCCCCACCGACCTCCCTTCGGGCATTCATCCCTGCAAACGGAAGAAGTGCTACACCTGCCCCCACACTTCTTCCCTCACCACCATCCCAGGCCCCAGACAGTCCTTTCAGGTGAGGAACCACTTCACCTGCGAGTCAACTGGAGTGATATACTGTAGCCGGTGCTCCCGATGGGGTCATATATACATTGGGGATACCCGCCGCAGACTGGGAGACCGTTTCGCCGTACACCGGCGCTCAATCCGCCAGCAGTGGCAGGTTCTCCCTGTGGTCACACACTTCAATTCCACAGACCACTCCCACTCCGACATATCTGTCCATGGCCTCCTCTAACGTCAAGATGAGGCCACACGCAGGTCGATGGAGCAATACCTTATCTCCCGCCTAGGTAACCTCCTACCTGCCGGCATGAACATCCAACTCACAGACCTCCGTTGATACCCCTGCCCCCCCTTACCCCATCCCTATCTATAATTTTAGTCTGGTTCTCTTTCTCTCTTTTCCCCCCTCACTATATTCTCCCCCCCAGCCCTACCTTTCTTGCTCTTTTATTTCCCATAATTCTCCACCTTCCCCCAGCCCATTTCCCTCCAGCCTATCACTTTCCAGCTCTCTACTTCATCCCTCCCCCCACTTCTTATCCCCTCTCCACCATCCCGTGTTACTTCACTCCTGATGAAGGGTTTCCGCCCGAAATGTCGTCACTACCTCCTCCCATAGATGCTGTCTGGCCTGCTGAGTTCTGCCAGCATTTTGTGTTTTTATTTTCTTCAGTTTATAAGTTGTGTTGACACCTTAGCCTATTCTAAGATCAATCTAACCCTTTCCTCCTACATAGCCCTAATTTTTCTATCATCCATATGCCCATCTAAGTGTTTCTTAAATGTCTGTAACATATCTGCCTCAACTGCCATCCCTTCTTAACAACCCTATCACCTTGCACTACAAATTGGAGGAATCTACAGATGTTCACCCCAAGATCCCTCTGTTCTTCCACACTGCTAGGAATCCTGCCATTAGCCCTGTATTTTGCCTTTAAGTTCAACCTTCCAAAGTGAATCACTTCATAACTGTATCACAAGAAATGGAATTTTGGCCTGAAGGCTATGGAAAATTAGTGTAATTTATTTTATTACTAAGTTGTATTTTTATTATTTTTAAAAAAAATATTTGCAAGGATTAAATCTGGCCCTTCAACTATTCACAATCTTTGTTTATGACTTAGATCCAGAGTTTACAACATGTTCCTCTGGACCTCTTGTTTGCTTTAAGGAGTTGTAGTGCTTTATGGAGTTGTGTGACTCCTGTCCTTGACTGATCAAATGCCTTTCGTCTCCCAGCTCCATGGTGCAAAAGGTATGTCATCACTATAACATTACGACTCACAGATTCAGCTTCCATATCGACTCACCAATTACCTTACCACCAATTTTGGCCATGGGATTGCTGACAGCTCGCAAAATTCCTCAGAACAGCCCAATTTCTTTAAAGGAGTACCTTGTAGATGCTTATACAGCATGTATGTACCAAGACGAGTGGCAAGGCAGCTCGAAACAGGGCAGTAGGATTTAGCTGTTTCTCGCACTCCACTGTCCACCTGGATTGCAGTTGAACCCAGGGTCATGAGTGCACACACAGTTTGTACTACATTGGAAGTTCAATACAGGCAGAGCTAAGTCTGCCAGTGTTGAACAGTGTGCACTGGACTATCCCTGCATCACACTGTGGACTGGCATAATCTAATTCTGAGTTACAATAATTGGAGACAGGACAATGTACAGGCTGCTATTTTACGGTGGTGGTGCAGCCATGGTTCAAGAGAATGTGAAGAGCCTTCATGATTTAATACAAACAGATATTATTTGCATTTTCCTGACGGCTCCTGAGTTCTACATGTAGAGAAGGTGATGGGGGTAGAGGGAGGGCAAGGGCTATAAAATATATTATTCATTGGTTCACAGAGGGAGGGGCTAATTGGCTGTAAATTGAACCGCCAGGAAATAAGGAGTGGAAAAGTTATGCACGTCTCTAAAATTAAAAATAAATCTTATAAATGACTGTCAAAATTGGTTTGGAATCCAAATCTGACCTTCCTGAAAAACAGTTTGCACCATGAATCAATGAAATACTAAATATCAGTCCCTTCATTCAACTATTGAAAGTGGGGTTACACATATTGCATTGCTGAATACAATACTACAAAATTGTTACCATAAATAAAACAATAATAGTGGAATGCAGTTAATTAAATGACAATAGCACACCAAGAGACTACAGATCTGGAATCTGAAGCAAAAGAATACAATCATTTGTAAAACTCACTTGGTATTAACTTTCTCTTTGAAGACAAGATAGATTAAAATTCCCTTTAGAAGGTACTGCAGAATATGTCATGCCCACACCTACCTGTCTCAGAAATGTGATTGGCTGCTGCCCCATAGCATGAGCATCACCTATATTAGCTTTGATTATTTCTGTGAAAGGCTTCTGAGCTCCCTGGGTGAAAGGAAAACAGAAGAATGTAATTATAGTCATGTGTAGCTATTTACTGTTATACATTCCTGAAGAGAAACCGATTATGTTAGCAATTTAATTTAACTATCATCCAAGGGAAATAAATTGAACAGATGGTTCAACCAAAAGTTTGCCAATATGCTACTAGAATGAGTAAAAGAGATTGCAGCTATATAGCATCTTTAAGTACCCCAGTAAAACCCACTACAGATGTATCTCTTTATGAGGTAGATACTTTTTTCCAAAAAATATAATCCTGTGCAGTCAATCCAAGTTGCTTAAGACCATACCCTCAGATCTCAAATACATGCTTGTATCTCATAATGTCTGCAACAAAGGGCAAGAGAAAGAAAATTATTAAGCCAATTCACTAAAACCAAACAACTTGAATGAAAAAATGAAATGAATAGTTTACGGGAAAGGAGAGTAAACTCTCCTTTCCCAATGTTAACATTTAGAGATGTTACGAACGTGGAGCAACTCTGAGGGGCTGAAGGGTACAAAGTCACCCCCTCCTTTTTGAGAATCGCAAGATCGCTAGTATTTCAGGTATGAGACCCAGGAAATGAGAGAGATACACATCATGTCAATAATGACAGAGCGAGACGCAGGATCACAGCAAAGGCAGTTGCCATAGACAACGCAGAATACACAAGGTAGGGGAATGCCTCCTGACATAAGCGGAATGGAACCACTGACTACTGCTATTGTCTCTTGGAGAAGGAATTGTGTATTGAGTACTGTACTATTCATTGAAACCCCTCAGGGGACAACCAGAGTGGTCTGGTTGAGGGATTGCATCATCCCAACCTGACTGACATCTGAGACCCTGTGAGTGAGGATAAAAGGAGGGTCTGGGGAAACACCCCTCAGACGCACCAGGAGAAACGCTAGAAATCCAGTGACAGCGTTTTATAGCGAAAGCCGGTGAGAGCTCGTGTGCGTCCTCCCTTGCCTGGGTTGGCGGGCTCATCACAGAAGAACGGTTTAGTTAAAGGAGAGGTCACACTTGCACGGCCACACCAACGAGACACCGACGGACCAAAATCATAAAGGAAGGTTGGAAAAACCCGTAGCGGTAAATGTTCCCATTCTCCTATCTCTCTCTCTCTCTCTCCAACAATTGCAGCACAGCGACAAACAAACGGCGGCAGCCTGTGTGAACTGCAGCGAACTGTATATTTCCATCGGACAATTCATTATCCCCTAGACAACGATAGAGCTTATTTCTTATTGATTATTATTATACCCGCACTTTTAGGTTTAGTATTGACGACGTATATTATCTGTATATTTGCATTGATATTATTTTTGTGTATTTTTACTAATAAATACTGTTAAAAATAGTATCATCAGACTCCAACGGACGTCTCTATCTTTGCTGGTAAGTAACCCAGTTATGGGGTTCGTAACAGAGACAAACATAATCTTTTAAGCATTTTCCTTTGCACACATGCACAGAATAAGCAAAATACACATGCTCTTTCATCCTCCAGAACCCACTGTGCATGAAAGAGGTACTGCACACCAATTCCAGTTTTAACTGTACTCCTCTGGACCACAGCATCTACAAATCATCACTGTGTGCCAAGTCACGTTAACATTCAAGTTTAATTATTATTCAACCATACATGAATACAGCCAAATGAAACTGTATTCCTCTGGGGCAAAGGTGCAAAACATTATCAATAATCATACACAGCACTACACACACAAGGTACCAGTAAACATACAGTCACACAAAAATATATATAGCCCAAGTCTCTGAGTATTATGTCCTGTAAATTAACAGCCCATGGGTGTTGGCGACAATAACAAGCCTTTAGCAGTCTGCAGATGAATGCATGCAATCCAGTTTGTTTTCCACCTAGCAAACACTGGAGCACAGCACTGACAGGAGTTAGCCCCCAATCCAGCATTCATCAGGTATCCTGGTAACCTCAACTCCTACATTAACCTTCTGTTACCACTAGACTAATATACTAGTACTCTCCAGTAGGTAGGAAATGCCATTACGAACACTACCCACCCTCCAAACTGCCTTTTCCAAAAGTTTTCTGCTGGAAAGCACTATAGGGCTATTAAAAGAAGAAAAATGCCATCTTAGAAGTTTATTCCCCCAGATAGTTAACCTAACCAACCATCCTAGTTAGCACCCCTCAACTCCCCTCTATCTATTACTCCTGTCAATGCACTGCCCATAATGTAGTGATAATGTAGTGGCTCCAAGTAGCTGTTTGCATGCATCAGTGGCCACACCCCAGTACACTGCATTGACAAGCAAACTAAACTAGGTGAGGGTAGCTGGTGGACCTCGTACTCCAGTGAGATAGGGACATGCTTGTCCTAATTTGTGAAGTCAGCTCCATTGCATTGGATGGATGAGATCAACAGTGCAATCCAATGGCCAGGAATACAGTTCTGCAATGCTTTGTGGAGAGCGAAGAGCATGACAAGGCACAGAAATAGTCATGGTCACCCACTACAATCAAAGAAGGCCTCAGTTGTGATGACGGGACATGGACTTCTGAGGTCAAGAGAGTGAAACTGCCCCACTGCAATGGATTTTCCACTTTAAAAACTCTCCCACACATGTTTCATTGTCATTGTTGGATATGACGGACAACTACAACCACCACATGCTCGTATTTATGTATTTAAACACCTTTTATTCCATATCCAGATTTTAAGCTCTACCTTTATTTTTAATATAAATCTTTTTAATTGTTGAATGTTGTCTTTTGCAATTTTTTATTATTTTTGCATGTTGCACCTTCACCAAAACACCACAGCAAATTCTTAATACAAGCAAATGTAAAACTCAGTGGCCATTTTATTAGGTACATCTGCTTATTAAATCAGCCAATCATGTGGCAGCTGGTCAAGAGGTTCAGTTGCTATTTGGACCAGACATTAGAATTGGGAAGAAATGTGATCTAAGCAATTTTGACAGTGGAATGTTTGTTGGTGCCAGATGGGGTTGTTTGAGTATCTCAGAAACTGCCGATCTCCTGGGATTTTCAAGCACCACAGGCTCTAGAGTTTACGGAGATTGGTGTAGAAAACTAAAAAAAAATCCAGTGATTAGCAGTTCCTAGGGTGAAAATGCCTTGTTAATAATAAAGTACTGATGAGAATGGCCAGACAGGTTCAAGCTGACAGGAAGGCAACAGCACCACAAATAACCTTGTGTTACAAAAGAGATGTGCAGAAGAGCATCTCTGAATGCGCAACACATCAAATCTTGAAGTGGACTGGCAACAGCAGCAAAAGACCACGCAGGATTCCACTCCTGTACCTAATGAAGTGTATATTGCAAATAAAGTTGATCCTTGATCCTTAAGAGGGGAAAGTTCAAAGGAGATGTGCAAGGCAAGCCTTTTTTTTTAAATTTTGTTTTTTGCACAGAGTGATTGGTGCTTGGATTAGTCTGCCAAGTAGTGGTGGAAGCAGATAGGATGTTGGCATTTAAGAGGCAGAAGAGATAGTTTAATTTGGCTAGTTTCTAAAGCAGCCAATAATTAAAATTTGATATTTTCAAGCATATCCCTTTTATGTAAACAATTATTGCTGTGAAGCTCCTCTTTGAATGTCACTGCTGCTATAAAGGTAATTCTATTCCATTTAGAAGTTCAAAATTAATAATATTCTAATTGTGACATCTTTGAGGCAAGATGCAGGAAATTATGTTTATACCCAATATAAACTAAGTTTTACTAAAGTGTATTTCTCAACCAAATGTGCACATTGGGAAAAAAATCACATTTAAATTTGATCAATCTGAATAAAACAGGAACACACCTCTAAATGCAACAAAAAATTACCGTGGGAAGCAAGAGGGAGAAGATATCCTGTATACATCAAGTTGTGGGTCATTCAGGATAGAACAAAATCAATCTCCCCATGCCACAACAGTAAACCGAGCTGAAATCTACTAGAAATTGAGGAGCTGAAAACTGTCATTACGAATGAAGTCAGTAAATGAGAAGGATGACATCAATTTAAAAGCAAAAATAATAACAAGTATTTGAGAGGTGTGTTGAAGAGGACAGAAACCTGAAACTTGAAATCTGTAACAGATCAATGGTCAATTGTTTATCAATTTTTATTAAAATGCATTATATTTTTAACAAAGTAATCATATCACCCCAGTAAAACTCACTTGGTTCAGCTATTATGGGACTATAGTAAGTATAAAAAATGTATTCTAGGCTTTGAACCACTAATGAGGCAAACATTTAACATTGTTCATAAATATTATTAGGAGTTAGCTGAAATATAAATATCAAATGGAAAATAGTCTTGTAGTGTTCTCGCACAGGTGTAAAAGAACTCTGAACTAAACACCAAGCATAAACCAGTCAATGAGGCGGTCCCAGTAAGATTAACTGTTTACTGTTCACTCTTCCACATTAACGTATGGTGAAAACTGTTGATAAAACAATACAAAATATATACAGTATTTGTTTCCTTCTTGACATCACATTTACATCATAAATACTTGCAAAAGTAAAACTACAACAACTATATTACATTAAAGTGCAACGTACAGTCAGAATCTACCTACGCCATCGACTGGCTTTAAATACATCAACACAAACTATCCGCAACTCTTTAAATAACAAAAAACATAAACTTATCAACCGTCATTACTTTTAACAGAATCAGCATTAACATTTTTAATTCAACATATCGATTATCTTATGAACTTGCGGCATTGCTTCTCTGATGTTTCTAGTGCGTAGAAAGAAAACTTTTCTCGCACTGATCCTGCACACACATAAGCCCCCTCCTTCCCGTTTCTCCAAACCGGTATTTTCCCACAAGACACGGAGAACCCGGGTGTGACGTCATCGCATGCCGTGTTATATCACAGACAACGAATTTACTTTAAACAACTTTAACTAGAAAACGATTACAAACGAATTACTAAAGCAAAAATATAATAAACTAAACAAATGCCTTAAAGGCAACACAAGTCTCTTCAAAAATGATTTGGATGAGAATTTACACTTTTATTATATTCGTGGTTCATATTTAAATAGGTGGCATCAAAGGAAGTGAAAAAAGTTATCAAAAAATACAGGATTATCTTGATCAGCTACGTAAATGGACTGAGGATTGACAAAAGGCATTCAATCCAATTAAGCGTGAGCTGTTGCATTTGGGCAGTCAGATCAGGGCAGGACTTGTTTTGTGAACGTTAGGGCCTTGGGGAGTATTTTGGAACAGAGGGACCTCGGAGTACAGGTACTGAAAGTGACATCAGAGGGAAGGTGGTGAAGGTGTTTAGCATGCTGGCCTTCATTAGTCAGGGCATCAAATACAAGAGTTGGGATGTTATTTTGCAGTTGTATAAGAGATTGGTGAGGCCACACATGCAGTATGGTGTATTGCTTTTGTCACCCTAGTATAGGGAGCGCATCATTCAACTCAAAAAAGGCAGCAAATAAGGTATATGAGAATGTTACCAGGATTCAACATTCCTACTTGATGGGAGTGGTTGGACAGCTTAACACTTTGTTACCTGGAGCATAGAGGCGGCTGAGATATGACCTTATAAAGATGTACAAAATCATAAGAGGGGATAGAAAATGTGAATGCACATGGTGTTATTTCTCCCCAGGAAAAGGAAACCTAAAGCTAAAAGACAGATTTAAGGTGAGAGGGGAAAGATTTAAGAAGGACCTCAGAGGCAGCTTTTTCATGCCGAATGTGGAGCACATATGGAATGAGCCGTCAGAGAAAGTAGTTGAGATAGGCAGAATCATGACATTTAAGAGACATTTGGAGAATCAGAGTTTAGCGAATACAAGCCAAACTCAGGCAAATGGAACTACAGGCAGTCCCCGAGTTACGAATGTCCGACTTACGAACAACTCATCCTTATGAACGGAGGGAAGAGAACGCCGTCCACCATTTTAAGTCGGATCATGACGCTGTCCACCATTAAGTCATTGCCGTTAACACTGTGTTGAGTGTGTAACTTTGTATTTGGCTTAAATATTTCTTAGCAAGATTCACCCTGACCCCCCCGCCCTTTTGAGTCAGCACCGCCCCCACTTGTCCCATTTAACGTGTCTCAGTGTGGGTGGACTTAGGAACCTGGGGAGCAGAGGACCCGTGGCTGCTGCTGAATCAGCAGTTTTCTGTTCTGTTGACAGAAAACGATCACGATTGAAAACGAAGTGGAAGTAATAAAGCGATCGGAAAGAGGTGAAACGCCAGTCATTGGAAGAGCGTTAGGTTACATTCGGTCAAGGATCAGAACAATTTTAAAGGATAAAGTGAGAATAATGGAGCATGTGAAAGGCCCTGCCCTAATGAAAGCTACAATTATTACTAAGCAATGCAGTGGTTTAATTATTAAAATATATGTTTCGTAAGCGTTTTATATGAATAGAAAGGTAAAATATATACTATATACTAAGATAAGCGTTTGACTAACTGATGCTAAATAATATCGGATGTACCTGTTCCAACTTGCGTACAAATCCGACTTAAAGACGGACTTAGGAACGGAACTTGTTCATAACCCGGGGACTGCCTGTACTTAGGTAGGCAGACACCTTGGTCAATATGGATGAGTTGGACCTAAGGGACTGTTTCCATGTTACATTACTCTACAAGGAATTTATTTTCCTCATTTGACACACTTTTGTTTGTCCATTACAAAAAACATTCTTTAAAAGATTAGCAACTTCATAAGATTTAAACTGTGGCAAAGAATTAAAAAACAAAAACAGCAGTGAATAACTTTGCACAAGATAACATTTATTGAAATACTATGTGAATTCTAAAATGTAACTGGATCCTCAGTGGTTAATTTTATTAAATCTTCTAGAAAAATGAGATATTTGTTTTCAGTCACAAATAAGAGAAAATCTGCAGATGCTGGAAATCCAAGCAACACACACAAAATGCTGGAGGAACTCAGCAGGCCAGGCAGCATCTGTGGAAAAAAGTATAGTCGATATTTTGGGCCAAAACCCTTCGGCAGGACTGGAGAAAAAAAGATGAGGAGTCAGAGTTAGAAGGTAGGGGGAGAGGAAGGAGAAACATAAGGTGAAAGGTGAAACCGGGAAGGTGGGGAGGGCAGGGCTGGAGATGGAGGAATCTGATAATAAGAAATAGGAGCCGGAATAGGCCATCTGGCCCATCGAGCCTGCTCCGCCATTCAATAAGATCATGGTTGATCTGGCCATGGACTCATCTCCACCTACCTGCCTTTTCCACATAACCCTTAATTCCCTTACTATGCAAACATCTATCCAACCTTATCCGAAATAAATTTATTGAGGTAGCCTCCACTGCTTCATTGGGCAGAGAATTCCACAGATTCACCACTCTCTGGGGAAAAGCAGTTCCTCCTCATCTCAATCCTAAATCTACTTCCCCGAATCTTGAGGCTATGTCCCCTAGTTCTAATCTCAGCTACCAGTGGAAACAACTTCCCTGCCTCTATCTTATCTATCCCTTTCAGAATTTTATATGTTTCTATAAGATAGATAGATAGATAGATAGATAGATACTTTATTCATCCCCATGGGGAAATTCAACATTTTTTTTCCAATGTCCCATACACTTGTTGTAGCAAAAACTCATTACATACAATACTTAACTCAGTAATAATATGATATGATATAAGATGATCTCTCATTCTTCTGAATTCCAATGAGGACAGTCCCAGGCAACTTAATCTCCTCTCATAGTCTAACCCCCTCAACTCTGGAATCAAGCTGGTAAACCTCCTCTGCATTGCCTCCAAAGTCAGTATATTCCTCCTCAAGCAAGGAGACCAGAAGTATACACAGTACTCTGGATGAGGCCTTACCAGTACACTATACAGTTGCAGCATCACCTCCCTGCTGTTAAATTCAATCCCTCAAGCAATGAAGCCCAACATTCCATTTGCTTTCTTGATAGCCTGCTGCATCTACAAACCAACCTTTTGTGATTCATGTACAAGCACTCCCAAGTCCCTCTGCACAGCAGCATGCTGCAATTTTTTTTAGCCATTTAAATAATAATTTGCTCTTTCATGTTTCCTTCCAAAGTGGATGACCTAGCATTTACCATCATTGTACTCCATCTGCCAGACCCATGCCCACTCACTTAACCTATCTATTTCTCTCTGCAGACTCTCCCTATCATCTGCACAATTTGCTTTTCCCCTCAGTTTAGTATCATCAACAAACTTAGATTCGGCCCCCTCTTTCAGCATGTTAATGTATATCGTGAACAGTTGTGGGCCCAGCACCGACCCCTGTGGCACACTGCTCACCACTGATTGCCAACCAGAGTAACACCCATGTATCCCAACTCTCTGCTTTCCATTGGTTAACCAATTCACTATGCATGCTAATACATCTTATTTTATGCATCTCTGTGCATCCTTATTTTATGGATAAGTCTTTTATGTGGCACCTTATCAAACACCTTCTGGAAATCCAAGTAAATAACATACATCTGTTCCTCACAATCCACTGCGCTTGTTATATCCTCAAAGAACTCCAGTAAGTTTATTAAACAGTACCTGCCTTTGCAGAATCCATGTTGTGTCTGCCTGATGGATCCATTTCTTTCCAGGTGCCTCACTATTTCTTCTTTAATGATAGCTTCAAGCATTTTCCCAACTACAGATGTTAAACTAACTGGCCTATAGTTACCTGCCTTTCACCTACAACTATTTTTGAACCGTGGCATGACATTTGCCGTCTTCCAATAAGCCAGGACCTGTTCAGAGTCCAGAGAATTTTGGTAAATTATCACCAAAGCCTCTATTATAACTTCTGCCATTTCTTTCAGTACCCTGGGATGCAATATATCAGAACCAGGGGACTTGTCTATCTTTAGGCCCACATATTTGCTCAGCACTACCTCTTTAGAAACACAGAAAAACTACAGCACAATACAGGTCCTTTGGTCCACAATGCTGTGCCGAACATGTAATTATTTTAGAAATTACCTAGGATTACCCATAGCCCTGTATTTTTAGTGATAGCTATTATATCAAGGTCCTCACCTCCCACTGCATCCATAACATCTCTCTTTGGCATGTTAAATGTGTCCCCCACCGTGAAGACCGACACAAAATAGTCATTCAAAGTCTCGGCCATTTCCTCATTACCCAATATCAATTCCCCCTTCACGTCTCCAAGGGACCTACATTCACTTTAGCCACCCTTTTCTGCTTTGTATAATTATAAAAACTATCTATTTTTATATTTTGTGCTAGTTTATCTTCATAATCTAGCTAATGTTCGCTTAATGGTACTTTGTTGCTTTTTAAAGTTTTCCCAATCTTCCAGTTTCCCACTACTCTTGGCAACTTTATATGCACAAATTTTTAGTTTGATGTCTTCTCTTATTTCCTTAGTTATCCAACGCTGGCTCTCCCCACACTTATTGTCCTTGGTTTTAACTGGAATATACTTTTGTTGAGCATCGTGAAAAATCTGTTTGAAAGTCTTCCACTGTCTCTCACCATATAGCCTGTGTTCCCAGTCCAACTCCTCCCTCAGCCCATTGTAGTCTCCCTTGTTTAGACATTATACACTGGTTTTAGATCGAACTATTGCACTCTCCATTTATATGAGAAACTCAATCATGCTGTCTTTGCAAGAAGATCTCTAACTACAAGATCACTAATTTTACCTGTCTCATTGAACAGGACCAGATCTAAGATAGCATGTTCCCTTGTAGATTCAGTAGCATGTTGTTCAAGAAAGCCATCATTCAAGAAAGCATTCTATGAAGTCCTCCTCAAGACTGCCTTGACCAGCTTGATTCACCCAATCTATGTGGAAATTAAGGTTCCCCCACGATAACTGCTGTTCCATTCTGACATGCCTCAGATATTCCTCTGTTTATTGCCTGTGCCATTGTAATGTCATTATTCATGTGCAGAAGTTCGCTGATGACACGGCCATAGTGGGGTGTGTCAGGAATGGACAGGAGGAGGAGTATAGGAAACTGATACAGGACTTTGTGATATGGTGCAACTCAAACTACCTGCGTCTCAATATCACCAAGACCAAGGAGATGGTGGTGGACTTTAGGAGATCTAGGCCTCATATGGAGCCAGTGATCATTAATGGAGAATGTGTGGAGCAGGTTAAGACCTACAAGTATCTGGGAGTACAGTTAGACGAGAAGCTAGACTGGACTGCCAACACAGATGCCTTGTGCAGGAAGGCACAGAGTCGACTGTACTTCCTAAGAAGGTTGGCGTCATTCAATGTCTGTAGTGAGATGCTGAAGATGTTCTATAGGTCAGTTGTGGAGAGCGCCCTCTTCTTTGTGGTGGCGTGTTGGGGAGGAAGCATTAAGAAGAGGGACGCCTCACGTCTTAATAAGCTGGTAAGGAAGGCGGGCTCTGTCGTGGGCAAAGTACTGGAGAGTTTTACATCGGTAGCTGAGCGAAGGGCGCTGAGTAGGCTACGGTCAATTATGGATAACTCTGAACATCCTCTACATAGCACCATCCAGAGACAGAGAAGCAGTTTCAGCGACAGGTTACTATCGATGCAATGCTCCTCAGACAGGATGAAGAGGTCAATACTCCCCAATGCCATTAGGCTTTACAATTCAACCGCCAGGACTTAAGAACTTTTTAAAAGCTATTATTAATGCTTTTTGAGATAGTGATTTAGATGTATCTCATATTTTTTACTGAGTTAAGTATTGTATGTAATTAGTTTTGCTACAACAAGTGTATGGGACATTGGAAAAAAGTTGAATTTCCCCATGGGGATGAATAAAGTATCTATCTATCTATCTATCTATTTGGTGGGCGATAGACAACTGCCACCAGTGATTTTTTTTCTCCTTTACTATTCCTAATCTCTACCCAGATGGATTCAACATTCTGCTCCTTGGATCTTATATCGTCTCTCACTATTGCCCTGATCTCAAGTTTAATTAAGAACGCTACCCCACCTCCCTTACACCTTCCTGCCTATCCTTCTATATTACCTGATATCCTTGGATATTTAAATCCCATTAATCTCCACCCTGTAACCACATCTTTGAAATGGACATTAAATCATACCTCTTTGTACTGATTTGAGCCACAAGTTCACTGACATTGTTTCGAAAACCCAGGGCATTCAAATAAAGTGCCCTTACACTCATTGAGCTTTTAAAATCTTGTAATCTTAGTGGTCGCCAACCCGTCGATTGCGATCGACTGGTCTATCTTTGAGACTTTCCCAGTAGATCCCCCAAAAAAATACACAAATACTGTTGAGAGATTGTTTCTGGGTTGCGGGGTTTTAGTTCCGTTCTTTCTGCCCAGTGCGCATGCACATAGCTCCCCTGTACTACACAGTGTATTTCAGTGGTCCCCAATCACCGGGCCGCGAGGTAACAATATTAGTCAGCTGCACCTTTCCTCACTCCCTGTCACGCTCGCTGTTGAACTTGAACCCACGTGAGGTCATCAGTCGCCTAAACGAAGTGATACCTTCGCGCCAGTGTTCGCCTCGCGCGGTCGGCGAGAAATGCCGATGCTACTGGCCTGGAGCGCAGCCGGCGGGAACCGCCAACGCTACTGGCCCGGAGCGTGGACGGCAGGAAGTGCCGATGCTATTGGCCCGGACCGCGGCTGGCGAGAACCGCCGATGCTACTGGCCCGGAGATCGGCTGGCGGGAAGTGCCGATGCTACTGGCCCGGAGCGCAGCCGGCGGGAAGTGCCGACACTACTGGCCTGGAGCGCAGACAGATGGGTGCCGCCTCTGAACCTGTTTAGCACACCGAATGTTCATGGGGAACCCGGTGCTAAAATATTTGCAGACGATCTAATTCGGGCTCAAGGTTTCATAAGCATCTGAGCAGCTGCCTCGCTGCGATCTACTGAAACAAACTTTTGTTGGCCGATAGATCCTAAGAGGGGGGCAGGTGTGGGCCTGTTGCTCTCCTCGCTTGCTCGGTCGTTCTCTTTGGACTGCGACCGCCGCGGCCCCGGTACGGGGACCTCTGGCCCTGACCTTGTCCTCTCACCCCACCCACGACCAGCCGCACTTGGCCAGGGTGTCTGGCGGGCAGAGGCTGGAGTTCAGGCCGGGAGGCTGCCTAATGAGGCAATGAAGCCCTCAAAACTGCTTCAGTATGAGTCCAAGCACCCTGTACTTAAAGACGAACCTGCTGAGTTTTTTTAAGTGGAAAAAAACGTGAGCAGCGCGGGAC
Organism: Hemitrygon akajei; assembly: GCF_048418815.1. Taxonomy (NCBI): domain Eukaryota; kingdom Metazoa; phylum Chordata; class Chondrichthyes; order Myliobatiformes; family Dasyatidae; genus Hemitrygon; species Hemitrygon akajei. The sequence goes on from NC_133140.1 coordinate 49,395,639, forward strand.
AGCAGCTAAGTGCCAAGAGCCGCAAAAACTAAATTGTGGAATAGACTGGACATAAGGAACCTGCTTCGAGTTTCACTGTATTCCTGTGTGTTTAACACCCACCCCTCCCACCCCCCGCCACCTGTCGGCCGGTCCGCAAGAATATTGTCAATATTAAACCGGCCACCCAGTGCAAAAAACGGTGGGTACCCATGGTGTTTATGCATTATTTCTACTTCTGGGTTGCGGGGTTTTACTTCCGGTCTTTACTGCCCCAGTGCGCATGCGTGTAACTAATTGCTTTGGGGTTGATCTCGCCTTTCACTGAGACCGAGGTAGGGGATCTTGGGCTTAAAAAGGTTGGTGACCACTATTTTACACCTGTGCACTTGATTTTTCTTTACTTCACCCTTACTTTTCTTTTTTATCTTTTGTTTTGTTTTTCTTTATCCTCATCCACACTTTTCTTTTTTACTTTATCCATACTTCTCCAATCTGTTGAACCCAACCCCCTACCATTTAGTTTAAAGCCCTAGTTATGTGATTCGCTAGGATCCAGGTCCCATCATGGTTCAGATGGAGCCCATCCCATTGGCACAGCTCCCTCCTTCCCCAATATTGGTGCCAATTTCTCATGAATTCAAACCCACTTCTCCCACTCCAATCCTTGAGCCATGCATTTAACTCTCTAATCTTCTTGACCCTATGCCAATTTGCACGTGGTTCAGGTAGTAATCCAGAGATTCCTACCTTTTTGGTTCTGCTTTTTAATTTAGTCCCTAGCTGCTCAAATTTCCTCATTCTATTTACATGGACCATGACAACTGGATCTTTCCCCTCTCACTGCAAATTCCTCTGCAGGTCACATAAGATGTCCCAAACCTGGGTACCAGGCAGGCAACACAGCCTTTGGAATGCTCTATTCTCACGACAGAGAACACTGTCTATTCCCCGACTATACTATCACCAATCACCACTACATTTCTCTTCTTTACCCCCTCTTGAAAGGCTCCCTGAATTACGGTGCCACAGTTAAGTTGCTCATCCTTCCTATAACCCCCACTGTCATCCAAACAGGGAGCAAAAATCTCAGACTTGTCGGCCAGGCTCAAGGGCTGAGGCTCCTCCAGCACTGTCTCTTGGATCCCACTACCTGCCTCCTCATAGTCACACCCTCTTGTCCCTGACCACAGACCGAATTTGAGGCAGTTAGTCTAATGGGTGTAACTATATTCTGAAATAGACAATCCAGGTAACTCTCCCCCTCTCTGATCTGCAACAGTGTTTGAAGCTCAGATTCCAGGTCATCAACTTTGAGCCCAAGTTCCTTGAACAGCCAACCCTTGCTACAGATATGGTCACCAGGAACCACAATGGGGTCCACCAGCTCCCACATCATGCAGCTACAGGATGTCACCTGATCCTGCATCATCCCTTATTTAATTACAGTTGGCCCTCCTTATCCGTGAGGGATTGGTTCCAGGACACCCCGAAGATACCAAAAAACGCGGATGCTCAAGTCCTTTATATAAAATGGCGTAGTATTTGCAAATAACCTACGCACATCCTCCCGTACACTTTAAATCATCTCTAGATTACTTATCATACCTAATACAATGCAAGTGCTATGTAAATAGTTGTTATACTGTAATGTTTAGGGAATAATAACAAAAAAAAACTGTACATGTTCCTCTCGCTCACAACACAAGCAGCAAACGAACGAGACGCGAGGTGAACAATGACCAAACAACGAGTAAAACTTGTAATACCTGTACAGTAGTTGTTACACTGTCTTGTTTAAGGAATAAGGACGCTTTGGAGGAGGCTCAATAAAACTAAAGTCAGGAACTGTGGAGGTTGAGGGCTGAGGATCTTCAAGCGTTGAACATTGAGACTTCAGAATTGCAGGTGCTTTAGTTAGAAACATTGTTATAGGAAGCTGTCTCTTTTTCTTTGCATCATCAAACAAATCTTGCAGTGGTTGTAGGCATGTTGTTATCCCTCGGGTGACACGGAAGCTTCGTTCCATCGAAGGATCGAACAACGTGTTGGAAGAGCACTTCCGGGTTTTCTCGATTTGCAGTTGGTTGAATTCGCGCATGCAGAACTCGCAGATAAGCAGGGCTGACTGTAGCTGTAACTTAGTGACCTTTTATTCAACCACTACAAAAGCCTTACTCGCTACTTACCTGTGCCTCCCTGCCAAAGCCTCAAGTTCCCAATCCTATACGGATCCCCTCACACAATCGCACTTGTTCTGCTTGCAAGGATAAGTGCCAGGAGAGAGATCAGTAGGGAGTGACAAGTGGACAAGGGAGTCACGTAGGGGGCTATTTCCGCCAGAAAAAGTGGGATCTCCCAGTGGCAATCTGATAGGAGAGGACAGAAGGTCATGGAAGTAAGGAAAGGGGGAGGAGAACTAGAGGGAGGTGATGAGCAGGTAAGGAGATAAGGTGAGAGAGGGTAAAGGGAATGAGGAATGGTGAAAAGGGGTGGGGCAATTGGAGGCTACCCAGACAGAACATAAGGTGTTGCTCCTCCAACCTGAATGAGCCTCATTGTGACAGTCAACGAGGCCATGGACTGACAAGTTGGAATGGGAATGGGAACTGGAATTAAGATGGGTGGCCGCTGGGAGATCCCCGCTTTTTCTGGCAGAAAAAGCTCCCTATGCGACTCCATTATCCATTCGTCCTTCCCCACTGATCACTCTCCTGGCGCTTACACTTTCAAGTGGAATGAGTGCTACACCTACCCCCAAATCTCCTCCCTCACTACCATTTAGGGCCACAAACAGTCCTTCTAGGTGAGGTGACACTTCACCTGACAGTCTGTTGGGGTCACCTATTGTAACCGGTGCTCCTGGTGTGCCCTCTTGTATATCAGCGAGACCCAATGTAGATTGGGAAACAGCTTCACTGAGTACCTATACTCTATCCATCAGAAAAAGCAGGATCTCCCAGTGGCCACCCATTTTGATTCCACTTCCCATTCTGACATGCCAGTCCATGGCTGCTACTGTCACGATGAGGCTACACTCAGGTTGGAGGAACAACACCTTGTATTCCGTCTCAGTAGCCTCCAACCTGATGGCATGACCATCGATTTCTCTAACTTCTGGTAATGCCCCCCCCCCCAACCTCACCATTCTCCATTCCCTTTCCCGCTCTCACCTTTCCTGCACATCTGCCCATCACCTCCCTTTGGTTCCCCTCCCACTTTTCTTACTTCCATGGTCTTCTGTCCTCTCCTATTAAATTCCCTCTTCTCCAGCCCTGTATCTCCTTCACCAATCAACTTCCCAGATCTTTACTTCACCCTCCTGGTTTCACCTTTCACCTTGTGTTTCTTCCTTCCTTCTCCCCACCTTCTAACTCCACCTCCTCATCATTTTTTTCCCGTCCTGATGAAGGGTTTTGGCCTGAAACATCAACTATACTTTTTTTCCATAGATGCTGCCTGGCCTGCTGAGTTTGTCCAGCAGTTTGTGTGATATTTGTATTAAAATTTTGTCTCACTGTGCCTATTATTGTTAAAGCACTCTCCAAAAGCTTTAACAGAGATCATAGTAGACTAGGCAGCAGAGAGTTTAGAAAAGGAGGCTGAACTTACAAGCATTTACACAAAAAAAGGAACAAGGAAGAAGATAATTAACTTAAAAAACTCCACATATTAAAACTAGAAAAGTTACAAGTTTTGCCAAAAAAAAAACCTTAAGCCAAGGGAACTATACAGGAACCTACGGATTGAGCAATGCAGCATGTGTAATTTGCAAGAGGTTATGTTAAGGTTATAGGTAGGGAGATTGTGTTATGTGACAAAGAAGCAGATTGCGTGACAGGCAACTATATATCGCTCAAGCAAGGCACAGATTGATAGTTAATCTCTTAACAAACTGCTTAAAAGATTGAAATCATGCAATACCTAGGAAATGACTGTAGTTAGGAGGAACGGTGAGGAGAAACATATCGCTTGGTTGAATTCGAAAATGAACTAGCTAAGAGTGGCTCCTAAAAAAAGGCATATTTATCTGTGCTAAAAAATGCAGATGTTCAGCAGAAAAAAAACAACAGCATTATCATTTATTCTAGTGTGCTTCACAGGAAGAAACTAGATGAAAGTTTCTGAAATTATTTAAGTATTAGGTACTTAAGTATAGAATTTATACTAGTTTAGTAAATTATTCCATAAAGTTACTTAAAGAATATATATAGGAAAGGAAGGTTGAATACGCAGAAGTATTTAAATGGATGAAGAGCCAAGGAATATCATTAAGGCAGGCCCAATAGTAAGATAAATGTAATAAATCATTAATATTAAAAATTGCAGCATTCTAGTTTGAAGGCATGAGAATGGGGAAATATTAGAAAAGACTAAGCAATTGAGAGTGATAGCCTAGAATACTTCTGGAGTGTAGGAATATTTGGCCATGATGATGAGACACACCATGTAGATGGTTTGAAGAGCTTCAGACTACCAGTACTACTTATGACAGCACAAAACACATTTGAATTTACAAAAATGAGAGAAAGTGGGAGAGTTAATTTGGACCAGAGCACCAAACAGTTAAGACACACAATACTCACATTATGGTCAATAACAAATGCAAATCAAAGAACTTGGGTAATGAACATTTTGTAATCATAGTGGTTGATGTGCAACATCAGTTCTTTGAAAGGGTGTAACCCAAATGAATACAAGAGCTGAGACATTAGTGGATCTATGATATTCCTTTCCCATGCTACTCTGAATTCTTTGTTTCCTCAACCATTAGTGTCTTGAACAAGTAGGAATAACTTTACTTGCCCCCATCTCTGAACTGTTCCCACAAATCTATGGGCTCACTTTCAAGGGCTTCTCATCTCATGTTCTCGATATTTATTGCTTTTTTTTCTCTTTTGTATTTGCATATTCATTGTCTTTTGCACGTTAGGCGCAGTCTTTCACTGATCCTATTAGGTTTCTTGGATTTACTGAGCATGCCTACAAGAAAATGAATCTCCCCGTTGTATATGGTAATTGTATGTACTTTGATAATAAATTCACTTTGAACTGGAGAATGGGAGGAAGCCGAAGAGAAGGTTTAGGCTGCAGAGTAACAGAAACTACTTATTCCTACAGTTGTTTATGGCTTGGCATAAGGAAGAAGGAGAAAGAAGGGGGAAAAAATAAAGAGATTAATGGTACTTTTCCTTCTGAATCAGATGGATGCAAGTATCTCGTGGCTTCTAACTCAATCGAATTAAGCCTAACAATGATTTCAAAGTGCTTTAAAATTCCTGCTTACATAAAGGAATTCTGCAGGTATAAATGGAACAATAGTATGTGCCTAGAGTGGAAGGAGAGACAAGGTGAGAAATGGAGTAGGGCAAGGGGGGTATATAGAGAAGGACCATTGAAAAATTGACAGAGCAAGGGTGAAAGGCAATTATGCATCAACTTAAAGTGGTGAGATTACATATTTGAAAAACTGAGAATGACAGCAGCAGTAGATAATAACTGCATTACTAACAACAAAGTTTGATGACAGGTAGTGTGTGTGGGGGAGGTGGTGAAGGAATAAATATAGAGGTATGGTTCTACCATTTTGTTTCGGATTCATACCATCTGCATTAATTTAGATTTTCATTTAGATTTAATGCGATAAAATGTCAGAAATGCATATTAAAATGAAATTACAAAGCCTCTTTAAAGTACTCACTAAAGTCAGATAGTCTAATACAATAAGTGTCCACTGATTGGAAATTGAATGAAAACACTACTCATTAATCTTGGCTTTATTCAAGTTATTAAAAGCACACCAACAATACCTGAAGCTACACAAATCTTTCTGAACCACACACTGGAAACATGATATACATAATAAGATTACCTCATTACCTTTCAAGAATTTGTTTTTGAAATTAGAGAAGCCCTGTTTACCTTAAGAGACCAAATTACAGAAAGGAGATTAATAGGGAGAAAAATATCAAACCTGGAAGTGTATTTTAAAATCAGAGGTAATGTTTCTTAATTCTGATGGTGTTAATCACTGAAGAACAATTGAATTGTAATCCTGAGCATTATGGAATGAAAAGCTTATTCTCACAAGATGGGCAAATGAGTCAGTTTTTGGCAACATGAATGGTTCAAGGCTGCTTCTGGTTGAAGAAAATTTCTGTTAACAAGTTAAAACATTATATAATCAGGTGACTTGCTCCTCTGTGTAACACAGACAAACATAAAAGCAAAAAACCTTGCAGATACCTCAAGTGTGAAATTAAAACAGAAAATGCCACAGACACAAAGGCAACATTATAGTTCTGTAGAAAGGTCATTAACCGAAGATGTTATTTCAGTTTCTCCTTCCACAGAAGCCACCAGATCTCTGATGATACAAAGATTACATCCTCATCCTCAGTAAACTGTTTTCCAAGCCATACATTTTACTTAAGAGGGAAATAAAATTAAATCAGTAATTTTTTGTGCCTGCTCTCATAAATCAGGTAAAAAAAAAACTTACAATCTATGTTATGAGTTTCAAAGTTGAAGCCTTTACTTCATCCAATGTGTCAAGCTTCTAGGCTTTAACCTCCAAATCCAGTGCATTGCCCTTCTGTTATGCATAGTAGCTTTGATAATGCTATTTTATTTATATCTTTCTCCTCTAATATTTCAGCAGGTAATTAGTTGAAAATGTTAAATTACTATCTTGTAATTCCTTACTTTAGACCACCGAAGGTTGATTTCATTGAGCCATTAAAAAAGATTCAGGGATTTAGAGGACAGATATGGAGAAGCATTTGTCTTTGACGACAGGAGCTGAAACTAGATTAAACAATCTAAAAGATAAAGTATGTCATTTGGGGATGAAAACAGGAAACATTGATCACAAGATATTAGTCAAATTCTGGTATGCTCTGACTTCTTAAATACTGTGGATGTGGATTTGACTGAAATTTTAAAGATTGGAATCTTTGTTTTACAGATGAGAATTCTGGGGCACATCTGCTTTTCAGCTGAGAATTTTGGAGATGGGAACCAGGATGATCGAGCTGAGGGTGAGCCAGCAGGTTTACAAGTAGATGATGGGTGTAAAATAATTATAAGGAAGGACAAGCCAATGATTGGGTACAAATGCAGACAGAGCAAAGAGTTAAATTGTACCAGAAAGGCAAAATTCAAAAGGGCAAAGAATACAGGACAGAAGGTGATGTATTTCAATGCACATAGCATTCGGAATAAGCTGGATGAACTTGTGGTGAAATTAAACGTTCTTCAGTATGACGCTGCGGGCTGAAAGAAGGTCATAGATGGGAGTTTAACATCAAAGGATATAATTTGTATCGAAAGGACAAGCAGGAAGGCATAAGCGGTGGTGTAGTTCTGTTGGTAAGAGATAGAATTACATCTTCAGAAAGAGGTAACATAGGTCAGAGAATGTCAAATCTTTGTGGGTGGTGTTAAGAAACTGCAAGGGTAAAAGAACCATTATGGGAATCATATATAGGACTCCAAATAGTAGCCAAAATATGGGGCTGAGATTGCAAAGGGAGCTGGAAAAGGCATGTAATAAGGGTAATGTCACAATTGTAATGCAGAACTTCAATATGCAAGGGGATTGGGAAGATCAGGTTGGTGTTGGATCGCAAGAGAGGGAATTTTTTGAATGCCTATGAGGGCTTTTTAGAGCACCTTGTGCTTGAGGCTACTTGGGGAAAGCCCAACTTTAGGCTTTGTGTAATAATCCAAATCTCATTAGGAAGCTTAACGTAAAGGAACCCTTAGGAGGCAGTGATCATAAAATGATTGAATGCATACTGCAATTTGAGAGGGAGAAGCACAAATCACATGTATCAGTATCACAATGGAATAAGGGGAATTACAGAGGCATGAGAGAGGAGCTTGTCCAGATGGATTGGAGGAGGATACTGGTGGGGATGATGGCAGATCAGAGATGGCTGAAGTTTCTGGGAATAGTTCACAAGGCACAGGACAGATATGTCTCACAGAGGAAGTAGTTCTCAAATGGCAGGGCTAGACAACTGTGGCTGACAAGGGAAGTTAAGGACTACATAAAAGCCAAGGTAAGGGCATACAAGGAGCAAAAGTGAGTGGGAAGTTGGATGAATGGGAAGCTTTTAAAATCCAACAAAAGGCAACTAAAAAAAATTCTACAAGGGAAAAGATGAAATACGAGGACAGACTAGCCAATAATATAAAGCAGTATACCAAAAGATTTTTCCAGTTATATAACTGGGAGGTGAGAGTTGATATCAAACCACTGGAAAATGATGCTGGTGAAGTACTAATGGGGGGACAAAGAAACAGTAGATGATCTTAATGGGTACTTTGCAGCAGTCTTCACTTTGGAACACACTAGCAGTATGCCAGAGGCCTGTGAGTGGCAGATAGCAGGAATGTGTGCCATTCAAAGGTCTTAAGGTAGATAAGTCACATGGGCCAGATGGACTACATTCCACAGTCCTGAGAGAGGTTGTTGAAGAGATAATTGATGCATTGGTCATGATCTCTCAAGAATTACTTGATTCTGGTATGGTCCCAGAGGACTGGAAGATTGCAACTGTCACTCAACTCTTTAAGAGGGAGGAAGGCAAAAGAACAGAAATTATAGGCCAGTTAGCCTGACCTCAGTGGCTGGGAAAGTGTTGGAGTCTATTATAAATGAGGAGGTTTCAGGGTACTTGGAGACAAATGATAATCATCCTGACGTTGACTTTCGGTAAAGGGTAACCTTGCCTGACAAATCTGTCAGAATTCCTCGACCAAGTTACAGGCAGGGTGGACAAAGGAGAGGCAGTGGATGTCAATTACTTGGATTTTCAGAAGGCGTTTGATAAGGTGCCACACATGAGGCTGCTTAACAAGATAGAATCCTATGGTTTTACAGGAAAGTTACTGGCATGGATTGCAGAATGGCTGACAGGCAGGGGGCAGCCAGTGGTTGGCTGCCAATGACTAGTGGTCAGTATTGGGACTGCTGCTTTTCACATTGTCAGTGATTTAGATAATAGAACTGATGGCTTTGTGGCACAGTTTGCATATGATACGAAGATAGATGGAGGGGTACGTAGTGCTGAGGAAGCAATGAGATTGTAGCAGGACTTACACAAATTGGAAGAATGTGCAAAAAAGTGGCTGATGGAACACAGTATTGGGAAATGTATGATAATGCATTTTGATAAAATGAGTAATATAGTCCAGACTATTATTTAAATGGAGAGAAGGTTCAAACATCAGAGGTGCAGAGGGACTTTGGAGTCCTCGTGTAAGACTCCCAGAAGGTCAATTTACAGGTTGAGTCTGTGATAAAGGTGGTAAATGCAATGTTGGTATTTAATTCAAGGGGAATAGAATATAAAAGCAAGGAGATTAAGCTGAGCTGTTATAAGACACTAGCTAGCTGCACCTGAAGTACTGTCAATAGTTTTGGGCCCCATATCTCGGAAAGGATATGTTGTCATTGGAGAGAGTCCAGAGGAAGATCACCAGGATGATTCTGGGAATGAAGGAGTGATTGGTAGCTTTGCGCCCGTACTCACTGGAATTTTGAAGATGTGGGGGAGAGGGGTGATCTCATTAAATCTACTGAATGGTGAAAGGACTAGATAGGAACCGTCCCCTCCACATCCACCCTATGGTGGGGGTATTCAGAACTAGAAGGCATAGCCTCAAAAATTGAGGGGCAATCCTTTGGAACAAAGGTAAGGAGGAATTTTTTTTAGCCAGAGATGAGTAAATCTGTGGAATGCTCTGTCACAGACTGCGGTAGAGGCAAAGTACATGCGTATATTTAAGGCAGAAGTTGGTTGTTTCCTGATCGGTTAGGGGAATCAAAGGATATAGTGAAAAGGCAGGTGCATGGGGTTGAGTGAGATCTGGGATCAGCCATGATGGCATGGCGGAACAGACTTAACAGGCTGTATGTACTAATTTGGCTCCTATGTCTCGTGGTCTCATAATCAAAGACAGTTTGGATTGAGGTGCAGATCACTCATGACTATATTAAAACAGGGTTCAAGGGCATAATGCTCTTCAAGGTTCAAGCATATCTATGTTGGATATGCTTGAATAGAAACTTGACAAAATCAGAATCAGAACCAGGCTTAGCAGCACAAGCATAGGTCGTGAAATTTGTTAACTTAGCCGCAGCAGTACAATGCAATGCATGATAATATAGAAAAACTACAAACAGTACCTATAAAAAAATATTCACCCACCCTTTGAAATTTTCACTTTTTATTGTTTTACAACATTAAATCACAGTGGATTTAAATTGGCCTTTTTGATCAACAGAAAAAGACATTTTCGTGTAAGAGTGAAACAGATCTCTACAAAATGATCCAATTTAATTACAAATATAAAACACTGTAGGAGCCTCAACAAAAATCAACACGTGTGTGATTACTTCTAACACACACTTTATTATCCCAGCAAACAAATGGCAACGTCATATTTTATACCGTGCCTCCCCCACCCCCAGAATTCACCGTAGCAGACAAATTCTAATGAGCAAAACACGGGTAGGTGCCTGAGAGGAAGAACAGTCAATGTCAGAAGGTCTGGAAGTGGGAGGCCAGCCCCTCTGCTGGGGTTGTGCCAGTAACACTGGAGAGTCCAGGTCCAAATGGGAAGGCTTGAGACAATCCACAGAAACACTGTCCGGGATAACTCCAAAGTCCAGTGTAAAAAAACTTATCCTCTACTTCCAATGCATGGAGCGGGCCATCACAAGGTGGCTGCAGGGGATCCTGATGTCCATCACGGGGCTCAAACACATAATTTGTCTCTCGCAGACCCGGCAACAGGCCATGCTGCGTCTTGGGCAGTGGAGCAAAAAGTTTTGGCGCTGCTCATAAAAGCCAACCGCTGCTGTGAAGCGGACTACGAGACCGTGGATATTGTGAGAACACTCATAGCAGCCTCAGGGGTTGCCTGAAATTGAGCTCCACAGAAGAGAACTGAAGGTCCGCTTTAGGGGCCATCCTCAGGCCCAACATGACCCACAGCAGTCTGTTCACCCAACAACCATTACTGAGGAATGCACGGAGAGCAGCTTTCATTGAATGGTGGAACCACTCTCTCAGACCATTGGTCCGAGGGTGATAAGCCGTGGTCTAGTGTAATCTGTTCCCCAGATCACGGGCAAATGGACACCAAAGCTAGGATGTAAACTGCATTCCTTGGTCTAAAGAGATATCTGACCGACACTGAACTGAGTGATCCATGAGCCAACAAACGCATGCGCCACCTCCGCAGCTGAAATGGACAACAGCAGCACTGCCCCTGGCCAACGTGTGGTCCTCCATAAGATGGGAGCAATCAAATCCATGTTCACGTGGTTGAAACGATGCTCAGAGGCCGCGAAAGGAGCCAAAGGAGCCTTGGCGTGTCGATGCACCTTCTTGCGTTAACTCGCCAAACACTGACGTCCCTGACGTCCCAAACTATTGTCACCAGTTTCTGTGATGCCATCTAGCCCGGGTGAGAAAGCTCGTGGACCGCATTGCAACACACCACCGCCAGCTCGCTGGCACAACCAGCCTGGGTCACCCCGTTGACACATCACACAGTAGTGAAACATCGCTGTCACCAAAAGCAACGTCCACCAATTTCAACCCTGTGTCTGCCAAACACAGTGCCTGCACGCTCGGGTCCGAAACCTGGTCTGCCGCCATCTGAACATAGTTCATGCCCGAATGGACAGCACCGGTGAAGGACCGGGAAAGGCAGTCAGCCACAAGGTTACACTTCCCCGTGACATGCTGGATGTCCGTGGTGAACTCTGAAATAAAAGATAGCACTGCTGTTGAGCAGACCAAGATTCAGAGACCTTAGCCATAGCGAATGTTAAGGGCTTCTGATCCCCAAAAGCCCTCTAGGAGAAAGTGAAAACGTCACACTGCCAAGTACAGGCCGAGAAGCTCATGGACAAACATGCTGTACTTGAGTTTACTGGTGTGAAGCTGTTGGCTAAAATAGGTGAGAGGCTACCAAAAGCCATTGACCAAGTGCTCATGCACCGTTCAATCCGATGTGTCCGTGGTGAGAGTGATCAGCGAGTCTGGGATGGGGTGTGTTGTGCCAGCATCGTTGCATTTGACAATGTCCGCTGCTTTGTCCTTTAAGGGCCTCGTAGAGGGCAGGCATGAGCTGAGCTGCTTGGGGACAAAATGGTGATAAAAGTTCACCACACCCAAAAATTCCTGCAGGGTCTTAACAGTGACGGGCCAAGGGAAGCACTTAACGGCCTCAACTTTAGCCGGCAGGGGACCTGCCCCTGCTGCATTGACGCGTGTCCGAGGAAATCGACCACAGTCAGTCCAAGCTGGTACTTTGCTGGGTTGACTATAAGGCTGTGCTAACTAAGGCATTCGAAATGGATATTGTGTAAAAGATGTTAGTCCCTAGAAAAGCTGGCTACCAAAACGTCATCGAGGTAAACAGACAGGAATGGCAAATCCCCAAGAACACTGTCCATGAGGTGCTGAAAGGTCTGGGCTGCATTCTTCAGCCCGAATGGCATTCGAAGGAACTCAAACAAACCAAATGGTGTAATAACAACTGAATGCCACTTTAGGTGGATAGGGACCTGGTGATAACCTTAAGCAAAGTCTACCTTCGAGAAAGTAATTTCTCCTGCCAGGCTGGCAGAGAGATCCTGGGGGTGTGGGATTGGGTGATCGGCCAGTGCTTGTGGCATCACTGAGTTGGTGGTAATCGCCACATGGATACCCACCCCTGGTTTTCACACGATTTGGAGAGGGGAAGCCTATGGACTGCTGGACTGCTTGACAATGCCCAGGCGCTCCATGGCATTAAACTCAGTCTTGGTGACAGATAGCTTCGCCAGGTTGAAGCACCTGGCATAGGCGTGAATGGGCGGGCTCGTGGCAAGGATGTGGTGCTCCACCTTGTGTTTAGCAGTGGAGGAGGAGAAAGTGGGCTCGGTCAGGTTCAGGAACTCAGTAAGGAGGCGAAGGAAGTCGTTGGAAGCAGAAAGGGCGCGGGCAACTTCGAAGTGCTGGTGGTGCTGAGTGTACTGGAGAGGGAGTAGAAAGTTTCTGTGTTGACAAGGCGCCAGTTCTGGACATCAATGTGAAGGCTGCTGGTGCAGAGGAAGTTGACCCCCAACAGGGGTGTAGACACTGCCCCCAGCACAACTTCTGCCCGCCAAAGCACAATGCCATCTCACGCTTACCAAAAGTCTGGTTGGTCCACATTCCCCAGTTCATATGTCCAATTTAGGCGTGTACAGGACACTCACCTGAGCGCCTGTATCACAGAGGAACAGGGCCCAGAAACAAGAGTCTGGAACAAACAACAAACTGCCTGACCTACCAATGCCCATAGCAGCTAATGGCACCAGCTGTTCCATTTTCTGACTCCTTGGCCGAATAATAAACTATGTCAGAATACACTCCGTCAGCCTCTCTCGCTAGAGCCCGGAGGTCTTTGAGGGGAGAGCCAGCCAGAGCCAACTGTACCTCGCCAGGTAGTTGTCGCAAGAAAAGCTCTCTGAAAATGAAAGGTGGCTGATGTCTGCCAAGGACGGACAACATGTGGTCCATCAACTCCAACGGCTTGGAGTCGCCTAAGCCGGGCAGTGAGAGGAGCCAATGGGCGCGTTCAGACTCAAAGTTTGAAGGTCTCTAGAAGGAGTAGTTTAAGAGTCTCTTACCTGTTGACTTACAGCAGGTGCAGCAGGGTGCTCATCACCCTGGTTGCCAAACAGCTGTCTAAGGCTGGGACGATGTAGTAATATTTTCTGTCATCTTGCGAGGTTCCCTGCACTTGTGAACTGGGACGCTGCTTGAGTGAACCAAACTGCTGCATGTTCCTGCCGGAATTCAGGGAGCTTGAGAGCAATGGTGTTTGCAGTCATGATTATAAAACAAACAAAATCACTCCAGATTCAAATAGCAGAACGTCGGGATCATCAATGTAGGCATTTCAACAAAAATCGATACGAGTATAATTACTTCTAACGTACACTTTATTATCCCAGCAAACAAATGGCGATGTTATATATATATGTAAAACCCCACCTCAAAATGCAATAATGTACAACGTAACATACACGGCAAACTTAACCCTCAACAGTCTGGGTGAATTCTGACAAAAGAAATTAAGGAGTCACTACAACACACAATAATCGATAAGTATTCACCTATCCCCTTTAATATGACACACCAAATCATAGGTGCAGCTGATTGGTTTTATAAGGCACATTGTTAGTTAAATGAAAATCTGCTTTTGGAGACCCGTGTGCAGTCAAGGTGTTTCAATTGATTGGAGCAAAAGTACATCTGTATCTGGAAGGTCCAACTTCTGGTGGGTCAGTATCCTATCAAAAACTACACCATGAAGATAAAAGAACACTCCTAGCAACTCCATGAAAAGGTTTTTGAAAGGCTAAAGTCAGGAGATGTATACAAGAAAATTTCCAAGTCACTGAATATCCCTTGGAGTAGATAAGTTAATCATCAAGGAATGGCAAGAATATGGCATAGCTGTAAATCTGACTGGAGAAGGCCATACTCAAAAACTGAGTGACTGCACAAGAAGGGGACTAGTGAAGGAGGCCACCACGAGACCTATGACAACTCTGGAGGAGTTACAAGCCTCAGTGCCCAAGATGTAGAGACTGCACGTACAACAACTGTTGCCCGGGTGCTTCATCAGTCGCAGTCTTGACACCCAGCAACTTGAAATTGCTCACTCTCTCCACTTCAGATCCCTCTGAGGGTTTGTTTGTGTTCCCTCATCTTACTCTTTCTGAAGTCTACAATCAGTTCTTTTGTCCTACTGATGTTGAGAGCAAGGATATTGCTGTGACACCACTCAACTAGCTGGTATATCTCATTCCTGTATGCCCTCGCCTCCATCTGAGGTTCTGCCAACAATGTGGCTGAAACAGCCACGGTAATAAATACCTCAACAGCAGGACCCTCCAAGCTCTTCTCGCTATTCAACACCACCTCCTCCAAATTATCTACTAAAATAACAGTGAATCTTTCCAGCAATTGACTGCCGTGGTTAATCCTCAACCTATACTCAGTGAATTGAGTTCTTGTTCAACCAATTTTTCCCTCCACAATATATATAAGAAACAGAAGCAGGGTTTGTCAATTCAGTCCCTTCAACCTGGTTTGTCGTTCAACAAAATCATGAATAATTTTCTACCTCAGCAATGTTTTCTTGTATTGGTATGTAAAAATCTATCAAGCCCTACTTTCAATATACTGAGCCTCTCAATATTTCAAAGATTCTTCAACCCACAGGTAAGATCATGGCTGATTCAACCTAGGCTTCACATTTCCACTACCCCACCTCCTCCCCCACTGCTTTGCTCTTTTGCAGTTTAAATATATTCAATGACTTCATCTCCATAGCTACCAGGGGTTGAGAACCTCTCATACAGTCCATAATTTTACCCAACACACTTTTACTGCTTACTTGGTTTACATAATTTCCAAGATATCTTTCTTGAAGACAGAGTCTTCCATGATTGGGTGTGGCATAGTAGAATAGTGGTTAGTACAACACCTTACAGTACCAGTGATCTGGGTTCAATTCCTGCCACTGCCAGCAAAGAATTTGTGCATTCTCTACTATAATCTGACACTTGACAATTATTCTACAAAACAAAATGTCCAAATTAATTCTCTGTTGGAAGATAATGTGATTATTCTTTCAATATTAAACTAATTTAAAAATATATAAAAATAAAAAATGGACAAACAATATACTGTTAAGATTCAAAATTGTTTAATGTCATTTCCAGTACATTACTATAGAGAACGAAATAAGTGTTACTCCAGATCCAATGCAGCACAAAAAAAAACACGATAAAGAACACAATAATAATAAAAACCACAATGAATATAAATGCATAAGATAGCACAGGAGTGTATGTGCATAAGATAGCATAGGAGTGCCTGTACATAAGGTGGCTGACAGGAAATGATAAAGTAGTGGTGGTGAGAGGGTGGGGGTGAATGGAGGGGTGGGTTCATGTGTAGAGGAGAAAGTAACTGTTTTTGAGTCTGGTGGTTCTGGCATGGATGTTACATAGCCTACTCCCTGATAAGAGTGGGACAAACAGTCCATGAGCAGGCTGGTGGGATCCTTTGTGATGTTACTGACCCTTTTTTAGCACCTTTTTATACATATGTCCTTGATGGCAGGTAAACTAATGCCAGTGATGTGTTGGGCAGTTTTGACTACCTGTTGTAGAGCCTTCCTGTCCAAAACTCAAGATTAATTTTTTAAAAATCAGCCAAACAAAAATTCAAATCTCTTTAATTACAAGTTAAGAGTAGATACATTTGTAATCTCATTATGATCTCTAATGCTTCTCTGGGCAAAGAATTCCAAATTTGTGACTCTTTGGGAAAAGCAGTTCCTCTTCATCTCCATCCTTAATCTACTTTTCCAAAATTTGAGGTTGTATCCCTTTTAGTCTCACCTACCAGTGAAAACAACTTTCCTGCCTCTACCTTATAAAAATTATGAAAGGGATGAATATGTTTCTATAAGATCCTCTGTCATTCTTCTATATTCCAGTGATGGTCTGCACAAGGACCCCCAAGTTCATTTGCATCTCAGATGCCTGGATTTTCTCTCCGTTTAGAAAATAGTCAATACATTTATTTCTACTACCAAAGCACATGACCATGCATTTTCCAACATTGTATTTCATTTGCCACTTTCTTACCCATTCTCCTAATCTAAGTCCTGCATCCTACCTGTTTCCTCGACACTGCCTGCCCCACCACCAATCTTCGCATCATCTGCAAACTTGGCAACAAAGCCATCTATTCCATCATCTAAATCATTTATATACAGCATAAAAAGAAGTGGTCCCAACACCAGTCCCTGCGGAACACCACTAGTCACTGGCAGCCAACCAGAAAAGGATCCTTTTATTCCCACTTGTTGCTTTCTACCAATCAGACAATGCTCTAACCATGTTAGTAACTTTCCTGTAATATTATTGGCTCTTAACTTGGTAAGCAGCCGCATGTGTGGCACCTTGTCAAAGGCCTTCTGAAAGTCCAAAGCCACTGTTGGAAGACCTGTATATAACTGCCATCAACATCCTTTTACCCTTGCAGTTTCTTTAACTCAGTCTACAAGGATTCAACATCTTTCAATCCTACGTCACATCTTTTTACTGATTTGATGCGATTCTTTACCAGT
The DNA here is from genome assembly GCF_048418815.1 of Hemitrygon akajei. Taxonomy (NCBI): domain Eukaryota; kingdom Metazoa; phylum Chordata; class Chondrichthyes; order Myliobatiformes; family Dasyatidae; genus Hemitrygon; species Hemitrygon akajei. The sequence continues at coordinate 49,412,823 of NC_133140.1, forward strand.
AGAACCACACCTCCCCCTCTGCCTACCTTCCTATCCCTCCAATATAACGTGTACCTTGGACATTCATCTCCCAACTACAACCATCCTTCAGCCACGATTCAGTGATGGCCACAACATCATACCTGGCCATCTGTAATATTGCAACGAGATCATTCACCTTATTTCTACTAGGCACATTTAGATACAACACCTTGAGTACGTATTTGCTGTCCTTTCTGACTCTGCATCCCTAATGATTTGAATACTTAACCTATTGGCTGCAACTAAGTCCCATCACCTGCCTGCCCTTCCTGACAGTCTGACTGCACGCTATCTTTATTTTTTTACCATCTGTCCTTTCCTGAGTCCCTTCACTCCAGTTCCCATGCCCCTGCCAAGTTAGCTTAAACCCTCCCCAACAGCTCTAACAAACCTGCCCGCGAGAATATTGGTCCCCATCGGGTTCAGGTGCAACCCGGCACTTTTGAACAGGTCATACCTCCCCCAGAAGAGATCCCAATTATCCAAAAACCTGAAACCCTGCCCCTGCACCAGCTTCTCAGCCACACATTTATCTACAAAATCATCCTGTTTCTACCCTCACTGGTGCGTGGCACAGGTAGCAATCCAGAAATTACTACCCGGGAGGTCCTGCTTCTCAGCTTTCTACATGGCTGTCTAAATTTTCTTTTCAGGACCTCATTGCTTTCCCTTCCCGTTGTCATTGGTACCAATATGTATGAAGACGTGTCTGCTCCCCCTCCCTCTCCAAAATGTTGTGAACGCGATCTGAGACATCCCTGACCCTGGCACCTGGGAGGCAACATACCATCCGGGTGTCCCGTTCATGTCCACAGAATCTCCTGTCTGTTCTCCTTACTATCGAGTCCCTATCACGACCGCTCCATTCTTTCTCTTTCCGTTCTGCACCACGGACCTGTGCTCAGTGCCTGTAACCTGGTTGCTGTGGCATTTTCCCGGGAAGTCATCCCACACAAAAGTATCCAAAGCAGTATACTTACTTTGAGGGGAATGGCCACAGGGGTGCTCTGCTCTAACTGCCTATTTCTAATTCTCCTGACGGTCACCCAGCTATACGCCCCCCACAACTTTGGGGTGACTACTTCCCTGTAACTTTGATCAATTATAACCTCACTCTCCCGTACAAGCCGAAGGTCATCCCGTTGCTGCTCCAGATCCCTAACACGGTCTTCAAGGAGTTGCAGCCGGATGCACTTCATGCAGATATAGTTCCCCGGGAGACTCTGGGTCTCCCAGTTCTCCAACATCCAGGACGAAGAGCTCACCACAACCATTTAAATGGTACAGTAAGAGAGGGGGGAAAACAAAACGGAAATAACAGACGCTTTACACAGAACCGACGCCTCTTCCTAGCCGAAGCCTACTGAGCTAGCCCCAATATTAGTAAGGTGTTGTCAAGATCACAGATCATTTTCTACATTCGTAACCCTCACAAAAAATCATATTGTCAAAGAGCTGCCCTCAGTTATCTTTCTGCCGATGACCACTGGAAGGGGGACTGATTGGCACTTGTCTTAATCAAACAAAGAATGGATGGTTTCCAAAGAAATGCGGCCACGTTATGTGAAGATCAATTGTAAAGGCTACAAGGAAAGGATAGGGACTGATGAAACGCCTCTTTGAAGGAGACATTGGGCTGAACAAGCTCCCCGAGCCGTTCCTTTATTTTCAAACACAACTTCATCACAATTGTACCAGTGCCAGTCGCTGTCACCACCCCACACTAACCTGTTGCAGCTCCTTCTCGATCTCTCCTGCTTTAATGACAATGGGTCCCCGGACTGCGTACTCGGTCGCGCGGACCTGCGGGTTCAGGCTGCCCATGTTGAGGACCCTCTCACCGTTCCTGACTGGGGCGGCTCGGTTGTCCCGCAAAGCCGAGGCCGTGCCCACCGTTGTCAGCCTGGCAGTGAAGCCGCTACCACCCAGCAGCACCTCGGCGCCCACATGCCGCGCACAGCCGCCGGCTGCTGCCCGCCTCCCCACCGTACTCAACCGGTACATGGCTGTTCAAACGCCGGGATGCCACTTGGCCACCATGACACAGCTGCCCCTCACATCGGCGCATCCAACATACAGAACCGTTGGTTTCAGTCCAACCGCCAAAGCCTTGCGCAAGCTACTCTGGGTATAGTAGTCCAACCTCTCCCACCTCTCGGGCCAGCACAGCGTACCTATCGCGAAAAGACTACTACTCCCGGAGACCATCTGGCGGACAGACATGCGCAGAAGCTATTCAGTAAAAAACAAGATTCTCGAGATGTGCCAATAACAGGAAGGTTATTTATAGCTGTGTGTATAAAAAAATGGGAACAATGTTTTCTGATCTGAAAACTGAGGACTATAATTTGGTTTCCTGTCGTTTGAAAAGAGAAATGAGCGACCTCCCTCAAGTTTTCGCTGTGTCATAGGCGTATAGTAGCCACCACGAGAGGTGAAAGTGGCTGAGGATTAAGGAGGCCAGAGATCTGGATGTTTCACAAACTGTAGAGAAGATAAAGCCACGTGCAAAGAGTAGCATACATTAAATTGATAGAAGTTAAATAAATCGCTTCCCTAATTGGGTCCTTATGGGTGATGAGAAAAAATAAACGCTCTTTGCATTGGTTGATGGATTTTATTCTATATAGATAGATACTTTATTCATCCCCATGGGGAAATTCAACATTTTTTCCAATGTCCCATACACTTATTGTAGCAAAACTAATTACATACAATACTTAACTCAGTAAAAATATGATATGCATCTAAAATCACCCTCTCAAAAAGCATTAATAACAGCTTTTAAAAAGTTCTTAAGTAGTTTACTTAAATACATTGAGTCCTAACCCCGGCACTTTAATATATCTTACTCCTGGCGGTTGAATTGTAAAGCCGAATGGCATTGGGGAGTATTGATCTCTTCATCCTGTCTGAGGAGCATTGCATCAATTTCAACCTGTCGCTGAAACTGCTTCTCTGTCTCTGGATGGTGCTATGTAGAGGATGTTCAGGGTTTTCCATAATTGACCGTAGCCTACTCAGCGCCCTTCGCTCTGCTAACCTAATCCGACCTAACTTATCTCAGAAGGAACACTTTCTCTGTAAGGCTTAAAAGGAAGACAAGGGTGGATTTAGAACTGAAAATGACGTATGAAGATCTATTGCAAGTTAAGACTGATAAAATGGATTAGAGAAACCCTACTGTAGTTCTGAGAGGGACGGGACAATGGCAGCACTTGGCCCATTAATCTTAGCTGAGGATAAGTGATATTAAATGTATCAAGTCTGAAGGTGTCATAAGATCAGAAACAATAGAGGGTAAGAAACTGGGTGGATAGAACCACATTCTTATAGAAGATTGGTTTGGAGAATGGTAGTTCTATAAAGGAATTTCTGATTTTTGATAATGTACTTAAATCCCAGAGGGGAAAAATAACTAAGTTCAATAGCAAGTCCAAAAGGCTAATATTAAACATTACAGCTTCAGGTAAGTTGACACTGTATCAGTCATCCATTTGTGACATTGCTCTGTTTATTTGTTGTTCTTCTCACCCCTGGAAGTGGACAATATGTTCACACCAAATTACTCGGTAGTCTTACTGCTCTGCATTTCACAAGTTCCATATTTCTTTAGTCCATGTACTTGCTCCTATCAACTAATTGAGTATATAACCTTGTTTATAGCTTATCTATATAGTTACACAGCTTTTGTCTTAACAGAAATATCCTCCCTCCTCCAACTTACCCACAGCTTAACAAGTTTCTTTAGAATTCTGATGAAGAGAATTAACACTGGGGGAAAAAAACATTTCTCTTCCCACACATGCAGCCTGGCCTACAGAGTATTTCTAGAATTTTCTGTTTTATTTTAGACTTCCTGCATCTTGCAGGTTTTTAATTTTTAAAATATTTTCCATATTGATTTGACCTGACGCAGACTGGGAGACCGTTTTGCTGAATACCTACGCTCTGTCCGCTAGAGAAAGCAGGATCTCCCAAAGGCCACACATTTTAATTCCACGTCCCATTCCCATTCTGATATGTCTATCCACGGCCCCCTCTAGTGTCAAGATGAAGCCACACTCAGGTTGGAGGAACACCACCTTATATTCCGTCTGGGTAGCCTCCAACCTGATGGCATGAACATTGATTTCTCTAACTTCCGTTAATGCCCCTCCTCCCCTTCTTACCCCACTCCCTATTTATTTATTTATTAACCCCCCCCCACCCCCTTTTTCTTTTCTCTCTCTGCCCCTCTCACAATCCCTCCTTGCCTGCTCTCCATCTCCCTCTGGTGCATCCCTCCCCCTTTCTTTCTCCCTTGCCACCCGTCCCATGATCCTCTTCCTTCTCCAGCTGTGTATCCCTTTTGCCAATTAATTTTCCAGCTCTTAGCTTCATCTCTCTCCTGTCTTCTCCTAGCATTTTGGATCTTCCCTCCCCCTCCCACTTTCAAATCTCTTACTATCTCTTCTTTCAGTTAGTCCTGACGAAAGGTCTCGGCCTGAAACGTCGACTGTACTTCTTCCTATAGATGCTGCCTGGCCTGCTGCGTTCCACCAACATTTTGTGTGTGTTGCTTGATTTTTTTAAATGATCTCTTCTGAACACATTATTGATAAAACAGTTGTATTTCATTATGAGTTTGAGAAGATTTGGAATGTCACCAAAAACTAGCAAAGACTAACAGATGGTTTCAAATCCTGACAAATCTTTTGCAATTCTTTGAGGAACTGGCAGGATAGACAAAGGAGAGTCAGTGGATGTTGTTAGTTAGATTTTCAAAAGGCCGTTGACAAGGTGCTGCACATGAGGCTCCTAAACAAGAGCCCAAGATGTTACAGAAGGATACAGAAAACATGGACAGAAGATTTGCTGATTGGCAGGAGGCAAAGAGTGGAATAAAGGGGGCTTTTTCTGTAGCTGCCAGTGACTAGTTGTGTTCTGCAGGGATTATTTCTTTTCACTTTATATGTCAATGATCTGGATGGCTTTCTCGCTATGTTTGTGGACAGTACAACAATAGATGAAGGGGCAAGTAGTGTTGAGGAAGCAGGGAGTCTGCAGAAGGACTTAGGTTGGGAGAATGGGCAAAGAAGTGGCAGATGCAATACAGTGTAGGGAAATATATGGTCATACGCTTTGATAGAAGGAATAAAGGCATAGACTATTTCTAAATGGAAAGCAAATTCAGAAATCAGAGGTGCAAAGGGACCTAGCAGTCCTAATGCAGAATTCCTAAAAGGTAACTTGCAGGTTGATCAGGAAGGCAAATGCTGTGATAAGGTATTTGATAAGGTACCCCATGCAAGGCTTATTGAGAAAGTAAGGAGGTATGGGATCCTAGGGGATATTGCTTTGTGGATCCAGAACTGGCTTGCCCACAGAAGGCAAAGAGTGGTTATAGGCAGATCATATTCTGCATGGAGGCTGGTGACCAGTGGTGTGACTCAGGGATCTGTTTTGGGACCCCTTCTCTTTGTGATTTTCATAAATGAATTGGATGAGGAAGTGCAGGGATGGGTTATTAAATTTCCTGTTGACACAAAGGTTGGGGGTGTTGTGGATAGTGTGGAGGCTGTCAGAGGTTACAGTGGGTCATTGATAGGTTGCAAATCTGGGCTGAGAAGTGACAGATGGAGTTCAACCCAGATAAATGTGAGGTGGTTCATTTTGGTAGGTCAAAAATGACGGCAGAATATAGCATTAATGGTAAGACTCTTGGCAGTGTGAAGGATCAGAGGGATCTTGGGGTCTGAGTCCATAGGACACTCAAAGCTACTGCGCAGGTTGACTCTGTGGTTAAGAAAGCATACAGTGCATTGGCCTTCATTAATTGTGGGATTGAGTTTAGGAGCCGAGAGCTAATGTTGCAGCTATATAGGACCCAGGTCACACCCCACTTGGAGTACTGTGTTCAGTTCTGGTCGCCTCACTACAGGAAGGATGTGGAAACCATAGAAAGGCTGCAGAGGAGATTTACAAGGATGTTGTCTGGATTGGGGAGCACACCTTATGAAAATAGGTTGAGTAAACTTGGCCTTTTCTCCTTGGAGCGATGGAAGATGAGAGGTGACCTGATAGAGGTGTTTAAGATGATGAGAGGCATTGATCATGTGGATAATCAGAGGTTTTTTCCCAGGACTGAAATGGCTAGCATGAGAGGGCACAGTGCTTGGAAGTAGGTACACAGGAGATGTTGGGGTAAGTTTTTTATGCAGAGAGTGTTGAGTGCATAGAATGGGCTGCCAGCGACGGTGGTGGAGGCGAATATGATGGGGTCTTTTAGGAGACTCCTGAATAGGTACATGGAGTTTAGAAAAATAGAGGGCTATGGGTAACCCTAGGTAATTTCTAAGTTAAGGACATGTTCGGCACAGCTTTGTGGGCCGAAAGGCCTGTATTGTGCTGTAGGTTTTCTATGTTTCAGTGTTGGCATTCATTTCCAGAAAACTAGAATATAAAAGCAAGGATGTGATGCTGAGATATTATAAGGCATCGGTCAGACCGTATGGAGTATTGTGAGCACTTTTTGGCCCCTTATCTAATAAAGGATGTGCTGACATTGAATGGGGTTCAGAAGAGGTTCATGAGAATGATTCCAGGAATGAAAAGTTAGAGTATGAGGAATGTTTGATGTCTCTGGACTTGTGCTTGCTGCAATTTATAAGAATGAGGGGGAAATCTCATTAAAACCTATTGAATATTGAAAGGCCTAGATAGAGTGGATGTAGAGAGTATGTTTCCAATAGTGGAGGAGTTTAGGGCCAGAAGGCACAGCTTTATAATACGAGGACATTCCTTTAGAACAGAGATGATGAGGAATATCTTTTACCAGAGGGTGTGAATCTATGGATGGCTTTGGAGGCCAAGCTATTGAGTACAGGCAGTCCCCGGGTTACGTACGAGTTCCGTTCCTGAGTCCGTCTTTAAGTCGGATTTGTACGTAAGTCAGAACAAGTACATCCAGTATTATTTAATGTCAGTTAGTCAAACGTTTGTCTTAGTATATAGTATATATTTTACCTTTCTATGCATATAAAACACCTAAGAAATGTATGTATTCCAATAATTAAACCACTGCGTTGCTTATAATAATTGTAGCTTTCATCGGGGCAGGGCCTTTCACATGCTCCATTATTCTCACTTTATCCATTATCCTTTAACGTTCCGATCGTTGACCGACTGTAGCCTAACGCTTTTCCAATGACCGATGGTGTTTCACCTCTTTCCAAACGCTTTATTATTTCCATTTTATTTTCAATTGTTATCGCTTCCCATCAATGGAACAGAAACACTGCAAGTGGTGGGTCCTAAGCTGCGCCGGCTCCCAAGGTCTGCTGGGTTCTAAGGACCACCACACTGAATTCCCCGGGTCCGAAACTCCACCGCACTGAGACAGGCTAACTGGGACAAGTGGGGGCTGTGCTGGGTTTGGGTATTTGATCCTCCACAATATTCTGTGTGGGAATTTAAACTAGAGGTGGCAGTGTTTTTTTTTTACGAGGTCTAGTTGAGAGCTCGACATCAACCCGGCACAGATGGTACAGGAGTCACTGGATCGACATCAACCCGGCACGGGAGCGGTCTGTCACTATATTGAACTCGGGAACCTCGAGCCCGGCACTGATATCACTGTGCCACCAGCCGACCGGAAAAGGGGGTGGGGTCAGGGTGAATCTTACTAAAAAAAATTTAAGCCAAATACAAAGTTAAACACTCAACACAGTGTCAATAGCAATGTCTTAAAATGGCGGACGGCATTCTCCTTCCTTGGTTTGTAAGTACGAGTTGTCCGTAAGTCGGACGTTTGTAACTCGGGGACTACCTGTATATTTAAAGCTGTGATTGATAGGTTCCTGATTAGTAAGGATGTCAAACATTATGGGAGAAGGCAGGAGAGTTGGGAGGGATAATAAATCAGCCAAGATTGATTTGAGGAGCAGACTCAATGGGCTGAATGACCTTTGTATTATGGTCTTATGTCACAGTCACAAAGAGGATGCTAAAGGGATTTTGCTCAGATGGCACCAAGATCGAGGTATTGCAATTATATGAGAAGACTGAAGCAGCTGAGAGCAGACGAAGTTAAGAAATGGTCATATTAAGGTGTTACCAACTTATTTATCACAACACAGGATGTTTCTTGTTATATATGTCTTGAAAAGTATGTAACTACAAGATAACTCAAACCAAAGTGATAAATGTGCAACATGAGCATTACACAGTTGAATGAGGGGCCATGGTTTGGAAAGTTCTTTTATGGCACTACAACAGGGAAAACATTTTTTGAATGAAATTTTATACATATTGCATAAGTGTGTTACAGAATATATCAATTTATTAGTAACAATTATTTACCTTAATAGATCATTTAAAGCTCAGCAAAAAAGCCCATCATATCCATGCCAGCTCTCAGCAGAGCAGTCTCATCAGTCTCATTCTTTGTTTTCATTTCACTGTAACCTTGCAACTTATATTCTCTCAAATGCCCCATCAACTCCCCCCTTTGACTCTTTGGTTACATATGTACACCAGCTGCAACTGACCACGAATTAACTACCAGCATGTTTGGGATGTGGGAGGAAAACACATGGAGTGAACTGCAATTCTACACAAACAACACCTGGGATCAGGACCGAACCCAGGCCCCTGGAGCTGGGAGACAGCAGTTATAACTGTTGTAGAACTATGACATACCTTTCTTAGAGAAACATTTCCCCATGGCAAATGGATTGGGGCTCAAGGTAAGTTTTTGTTATCTCTAACGTGCTCCGCTGTAATTCCAATGGCATATTTCAAAAAGCTGGTCAAGTCTTGAAGGTTAAATATTTGCAAAATGTATTGGGTAGTTTTACAAAGATACTGCACAGGTACGATCAATAGAATAAGATACTGAATTCTGCATCATTTTATAAGTGTATATAGAAGCAATCTGATGATACATTAAAAATCAAGAACAATTTAGTAAACTGATCAGTACCTTTAGAGCTGCAGTTACACATCAAACACAGATTTGCTCTTTCCAGTTCTGATGAAAGGTGGAAGGGGTGAGTGGCTTCCTGATGTTGGATGCCAACATCTCTATCCTGGACCCAGCATTTAGACGGAACCATGAAGATGGCAGTGCAGTGTCTCTACATTCTTATAAGTTTAGGTTGATTTGGCATGTCTTCAAAGACACTGACAAACTTCGACAGATGTACAGTGGAAAGCATTCTGATTGGTGGTGTATTTGTCTGGTACAGGAACTCCAATGCACAGGAACACAAGAGACCATAGAGAGTGGTGAGTCAGCCAGTTCCATCATGGGAACAGCTCTTCCCACCATTGAGGATATTTACAAGAGCCAATACTCAGGAAGGTGACAGCAATCATCAAAAAACCCCACCATCCTGGCCATGCCCTCTTCTAGATGCTGTTATCAGGCAGGAGATACAGAAACCCAAATACTCACACCTCAGGGTTCACAACAGCTATTTCCTCCACTGCCATCAGGTACTTGAACAATTTGGAAAATTCCATCACTATCTCAAGCTATATGTTTATTTTTCTCTCAACTTGCACTAATGTCATTGTGTTTAATTTGTTACACAAATTACATGCGAGTTAATTTAAGTCTACCGTATAAATGACATGTTATTAGAAATGTCATTTCTAGATTTTCTTTTTAAAAGATTAATATTAATAATTTTGAGGTTTTCTAAAATGCTTCATTTATTTTAATGTCTGTTATACTTCTATTCATAGTAAAACAATGAATTCACATAAATAAGCAGCATGGTGAGGGATCTAATTGTGCTGTAGAAAGATCACTGAAGTGCTGCACTGATCTACCCTCATTATAACTTGAAGTAACTGCTGAACAGACAATTACTGCAGCGACTCCCTGTTTACATATTGGAAGAACTGGCCCATTCAAGAGATGTTGGTGGAAGACTGAGTTCCTGTCTTGTTAGTGCCCTCTTTTGCTCACTATTAGCATAGCAGTATAAAGAGTAAACATAATATTGATGAATTTTAGTTTTTAAATGGGTACTATTGCCACAGATACATTCAAAAAAGGGAAATCATTGGGCCCCTTTTATTTAATCTATTAATACATTATCCAACTCCCTCTTCAAAGAATCTTAAATTTCAATTGCCATTTTCAATTAAGAATATCCCAGGTATTAATCACACTTTTGTTAATAACTTGTTAACATCCATCTTAAATCAGTTTTTGATGATAACCTGTTTCTGTTTGTTTATCTTACATTAGGGCTAGAGTTTCACTATATTCTTTTGTCCTATTCCAGAACCTCAACATTTAATCCACATTAATCCATACTAGAATGCAGTTTTGTCAAATATGTTGTCTTTGTTTAATAATACACCTGAAAGACATGTTCAGTAGAAATAAAAATGCTTTTTTTTTGAAGATTGGGGGAATTTTCCTGACATACAACATCCATCATCCATCAAACAACAAGAGAAGTTACCTGTGTTGTGTATTTAATATTTCAGTAATCTTGTATTGCTTGATAAAGCATTTTTGTTTGTTTTAATAATTCATTTTGGGTTATATTTAAAAATATGTTAATTGCACATACCATACATGTGCGCCTTGCTGAAAGGTAAGATGAAGCCAGACTCATACTCCCGGACTCTTGTGTCTTCCTTGAATTAATTTAATGTTTTGAAGTTACAAAACACAGCAACTTGTTTTTTAATCTTTGTACTATTCATGGCTTCAACCATATATAAATTGTTCACTGCAATTGCCTACAAATAAAACAATAACTTCATTAAAATACAATTAAAATACTTTGTTACACTATGTGGAGAAATGCATAAATAGAAAGATATATATATTCTTCTTAATGTTGTTATTACTGAGAGATTCATTCTTGGTTGGTTCTCTCTCAAGTTATTCCAGAGCACTCACTGTTTGCCATGTTTTATGATTTCTAAGTGCTTTTGAAAGAAATACTAAATTTTGCATTTTAGAAATAAAATATTATTGTATTTAACAGAAAAGAGGTCTAAGATAGTAGGTTGAAATTAAATTCAGAAAATATATAGTTTGTTTCTACATCAATTGTTTGGAGTTTTTTTTTACAGTGAATTGGCATTAAATAAAGAATGCTGAATGCCACAAACAGTAAGCTTTCCTTTAGAAAGGGAATGCTAGAGACCTTGACAGTAAAAGAAGGGGATTTAAAGAATTGCAACAATCTGCCTTAGGCTGGTGAACAGGATGTGGAGGAGTTAATTTGATTAAATCAAGCAAGTTGACCCACTTATACAGAACAGATGATCAAAAGCTTTATTTTCATTTTATTGTGTAGGAATTGAGCTAACTGAATCTGATCACAACTATTTCAACCAGGCGTTCATATTTTTCTGGAATAAAACTGAAGCCTTATTTCATGCAGGCTTGATCTGGTCTTAGAAAGAAAAGATAGTACTGCATGTCCAACCATCGCAAAGTCCAACTACTGTATAAATATTACCCAGTGTAACTCAACTCCTATAAAGACCTGCACTTCTACAACTCTCGCCACAATTTAAGAATGTACCAAAGTGCTAAGTACTCTTGAAATCTAGTTATATTTGTTATGTAAGAATAACATGTGACACAGCCAGTTTATAAGAGTAATTGATCATTCCAAACACAGTTCAAAATGCCTGATGACTTACATCTCAGTTGTATGTTCCCTAGTTATTATTTCATTATTTATTCATACAGCAGTGTGTTTCTGGATATGGACTTTTGAATTACTTTACCAGTTCACTGGAATTCTGCAATTCTTTTCTTGTTTCAGCTCTGCCCATGTGGAGTATAAAATTTCTTAATAATTATTATAAAGAAATAAAAGCATACATTTGTTTTGACATGTGAAAAGTACTTGCATGCAAAACTATATCCCAAAGACTTGAATTCTTTGAATACTGTTTTCTTTTTGTCGCACCATCTTTCTCACACTTGCTCTGAAGTCTGACTATTCATGTTGGGGGTGGGGGAAGCGACACAGAATATAAGTCTCTAGGTCAGTGTTTCTCAACAACCTGGTGGACTCATACTGGCATGCAACAGCACCTAGTTTAGATAAAAAATGTATACTTTTTCCAAGAAAATGATTAGCTACTTACAAACCCCATTTCCAGAAAAGTTGGGATATTTTCCAAAATGCAATAAAAATAAAAATCTGGGATATGTTAATTCACGTGAACCTTTATTTAACCGACAAAAGTACAAAGAAAAGATTTTCAATAGTTTTACTGACCAACTTAATTGTATTTTGTAAATATACACAAATTTAGAATTTGATGGCTGCAACACACTCAACAAAAGTTGGGACAGAGGCATGTTTACCATTGTGTTACATCACCTTTCCTTTTAATAACACTTTTTAATCATTTTGGAACTGAGGATACTAATTGTAGTAGATTTGCAATTGAAAATTTTGTCCATTCTTGCTTGATATAAGACTTCAGCTGCTCAACAGTCCATGGTCTCCGTTGTCTGATTCTCCTCTTCATGATGCGCCATACATTTTCAATAGGAGATAGATCTGGACTGGCAGCAGGCCAGTCAAGCACACGCACTCTGTGTCTACAAAGCCATGCTGTTGTAGCCCGTGCAGAACGTGGTTCTGCCCCTGCTGAAATAAGCATGGACGTCCCGGGAAGAGACGTCGTCTTGATGGCAACATATGTCTCTCTAAAATCCTAATATACGCCTCAAAGTCAATGGTACCTTCACATACATGCAACTCACCCATACCATGAGCACTGATGCTGGCTTTTGCACCTTTCGCTGATAACAATCAGGATGGTCGTTTTCATCTTTGGCATGGAGAACTCGATGCCCGTTTTTTCCGAAAACTAGCTGAAATGTGGACTCATCTGACCACAGCACACGGTTCCACGGTCTTTAGGTCCATCTGAGATGAGCTCGGGCCCAGAGAACTCGCCGGCGTTTCTGCATAGAGTTGATGTATGGCTTCCTCCTTGCGTAATACAGTTTTAAGTTGCACTTCTGGATGCAACGACGGACTGTGTTAAGCGACAATGGTTTTCCAAAGTACTCCCGAGCCCAGGTGGCTATAATTGTCATAGTAGCATGACGGTTTCTTAGGCAGTGCCGCCTGAGGGCTCGAAGATCACGCGCATTCAACAGTGGTTTCCGACCTTGCCCTTTACGCACTGAGATGTCTCTAAATTCTCTGAATCTTTTCACAATATTATGTACTGTAGATGTTGAAAGACCTAAATTCTCTGCAATCTTGCATTGGGAAATGTTCCTTTTGAACTGACTAACAATTCTCTCACGAATTTTGGCACAAAGGGGTGAGCCACGACCCATCCTTGCTTGCAAAGACTGAGCCTTTGATGGACGCTACTTTTATACCCAGTCATGATACCTCACCTGCTACCAATTAGCCTGCTTAATGTGGAGTCTTCCAAACCGGTGTTACTTGAATATTCTGTGCTCTTTTCAATCTTATTTTATCTCTGTCCCAACTTTTGTTGAGTGTGTTGCAGCCATCAAATTCTAAATTTGTGTATATTTACAAAATACAATTAAGATGGTCAGTAAAACTATTGAAAATCTTTTCTTTGTACTTTTGTCAGTTAAATAAAGGTTCACGTGAATTAACATATCACAGATTTTTGTTTTTATTGCATTTTGGAAAATATCCCAACTTTTCTGGAAATGGGGTTTGTAGATTTTTGAATGGAGCTAAAATTTCCAGTATCCTCAACTTCTCATTCCAAGTCTGCAATCCGGTGCTTTGCGGCTTCAGGTCTTCCGTGAATAATTGGACAGAAACACCAAGGTGCGAACGTGCACCAGGAGTGGGGCTGGAGCCAGGGTCATAAAGAGTGAGGCTAGAGTCGGGAATTGGGAACTGGACCTGCTATGTGGCTGGAGTTACAGTCAGTATAGTATTGTGGGACAGTTTTAAGCCCAGGGTCAGTAGCTGGAGACCAAAGGATAGTTGAGAGGGTGAGTGAGTGGGATAAGAAACAAGAAGGGAACAAGCAAGGGCTCCTGTGTAGAGTGTGAATCGTGTGTGAAAGAGTACCTGCATGCTGGATGGTACCTCTGTGTGAACATTAAGCACATGAAGCAGAACTTTGTCTCCAGTGATTTTTCACCCTCCTTGCCACTGGATCAAGGTCTCAATGTGTCAGGTGCATGCAGTACCTAATGTTAAAATGAACTATGAGGGGTGATTGATATGTTCATGGCCTAAGAGTAGAAGGAGTCAATATTAGAAAACCTAGCACATATATTTTTCAACATAGTCCCCTCCTACGTGTACACACTTAGTCCAATGGTTGTAGAGCATATGGATCTTGGACCTCCAGAAAGTGTCCAGCGATGGGTGATTGATAAGTTTGTGGTCTAAGGTAGAAGGAGATGAGTTATACAGCTCTCGTTACATGCACATGCAGGTCAACTCTTTAAGTGATTATGCAGAGAAGTTTGAAGTTAATAATTCAATTTCTACCTTAGGCCACAAACTTATCAGTCACCCCTCGTATGCAGAGACAACTTCCAACAACTGTTAACAGGGAGTACCAGCGAGTTAAACAAGGATTTACATTTTCTCCTGCAGTATTTCAAAGCAGGCATTGTTAGGTTACATTTTTGGAACAAGTAAAGGTTTGGAGAAATCTAACAGGTGTGTGATGAACAATGCAATAAAGAGAAGCTGGAAAAGTCAAGAAAGGGTTTGGCTTTCAACAAAAATATGATGTTACAATCATAAAGCATGAATTTATTCCAAGCGGAGAGGAAAAACTCCCCTAAACCTGAATATATTATGTACAGTGTGATTTTCAGTAACAGTTGTGAAAATTTCCAAAATGATTCATCATGAATAAACTTTCCTCTGGCTTCTAGCCAGGTACAGGAAGCCCAAGAAGAGTTTATAGGTCGGGAAAGCACTAGATCCTGATTCATCATCTTCAGACTACATAACTGAGCTTAAAATAATTCAGTGAATGCTTTCCACTAGAAGGGGGATAAAACAAAACGTACTATATTCTACAATGTCAAAAGTATTTTATCTCCTGGTTCACTACATACCAAATGCAAATCACCATTTTGTGAGGATTTTCATTGTCATTCACTTTTGATTAATCCAGATGACAAGAAAATTAGTAGCATTCCTATATGAAATGATAAAGTCTCATGTGGAATTACTGACATTGCAGAAGACATTGAATCTCACTTGGTTGAGAGGAAAATCTCAACCTGGTTTGTGATACAGTTGGATGATTTGGGTGACATTTTTAATGCTGAGGTTCTTATTGTTTACATGTACCAAACTAAGGAGCCTTCCACAAAGATTTACTTGACTTTTAAGAATTGCCACAAAATATAACCAGTGCAGATTAGATCTGTGCAAATACATGATAGGGCATAACATTGATACTTTCACTGCCTAAATAGGCAGCCACTTAGGTGTAGCAAAATAAGAGTGATAGAAGTTGCAGCAAATACTCAAGTTAACACGTCGTTTGATCCATTGGTGTTGGCAGCCAGGAAATTGTTAACAGAGCTTAACAATGTCCTCATTATTAATAACTAAAATAGTAAATTTTCTAAAGCTAAATGCCTGCAACTCTCACATCTTTATCACTGTGTGAAGAAATGAGGGCAGTTCATCATGATCTCCTTTTGTATACTTATGTGTACACAATGCAAACTTTAAGCAAATCTCCTTTGATAGGATATTTTCAGGATTCACAATGGCTTGTCAAGCTTGCATATCAGACAGATACATTTGATCTCTTCATTCTACTAAGTATGTCTTCCAGTGATGTATAATCAGCATATTTGAACTGGCAAACAAAAATCACAGCATTTAACAAAATGCTTAGTCTAGAAAGAAAGAATTCCAAGAAATAAAGATTGTCTAGACTTGTTCCCATCTTTTGAATAGATGGCTATTAATAACAACAAAGTCGTCAATCTCACTCTAGTCTAAAGGAAAAATAACATCATTTTATTTGAAATTAACTCTTCAAAAGTTCCGAGTACTTCTTGCCTCTTTCTAATCCATGGAATAAAAAGCATTGGATTCATGTCCTATTCTTAACTGGTAGATCCTGGAACCAAGTCAAGTTGCTGCAGTTGCCAAGTGATAAGATCCTGATGTCACAATTTCAAAACCTGACTTCTTGTTTTCTGGATTAAAGACAAATATATTTAAAAGTTAATGCAATTGCAGTCAAAAATTATCATTTTAATCTACTTCTCTAGATTTTCACCAATGAATACAACTAAAACTACTGGAAGATGAAACACTGAAAAGATTCTTTGAGTATTGCACTCTTAACGTTCCTATATCCAGATTGAAAAGCTAGTATCACATGTCAAGCTCAGAAATTTCAATAGGGAATGGTGACTGAATCATTTTTTAAACTAGGCTATTTGTAATGTGGAAATATTGAGAAATTTGGAGGGAAGTTGATCTTTAGTCATGTTTTATGAAAATGATATACACTACTTACATCTAAAGTTTACTTTCCGAATGGAATATGTGCCAAAATTAAAGTGCACTCCCCAATTCAACCGCAGTGATAAGACTTAAATTTTAAAAATGCATGAGCATGTTCACTCCAAAATGTTAAATTTCAAAATGAAAAATTGTTATCTCTAATAAATAGATTGAATTTCAGATTACTCAATGTAAATTCACCCCAGTGAATGTATTTCATTTAACTTCAACATATGGGCAAAAGTGGCTGGGATATTAAGAGAGTCCCATATCAGCTTAGGAACATAGCCAGCCAGTTCCTGGCATCAACAGGATTGGGAAATACCACTGAAGATTATTTTCCACATGCGAGCCTACACAGTGAATGTTGACAGGGCAATAAAATTGTACATTGCATCATACCTTAATCCAATATTATTCTCACTCAGTAAACAAACCATGTAATCCTTTCAGCACATAACAGTCTATAAACCATCTGCTAACATTTTGAGCATTTCCATTTCTATTAGCCATAGAGTACAGCATTGGCACATGCTCTTTGGACAACTGTCCATATTAGCATGATGCTGACTAAGCTAGCCCTATTTGCTCATGTTTGCCCCATATCTCTCTAAAGTCCTTCTATCCATATACTGTACTTATCAAAATGTCTTTTGAAGGCTATTATTGTACTCGTCTTAATCACTTTATCTGACAGCTCATTCCACATATGCACCAACTTCTGCATGAGGATGTTGCCCCTCAGATTCCTTATAAATCTTTCCCCTCTCACCTTAAACCTGTGCCCTCTGGTTTTTAGCTCTCTTCACTGGGAACTAGATTAAGTGTGTTCACCCTATCTGTGCTACTCACTATGTTTTACACCTCTGTAAGGTCACCCCTCAATCTGCTACATTCCGAGGAATAAAGAGGAATAAAATCCTAGCCTGCCAACTGTTCCCTATAAGTCAATCCTTGATGTGTGGCATTATCCTTTTAAATCTTCTCTGCACTTCTTCCAGTTTAATCATGTTTTTCCTATAACAGGCCAACCAAAACTGTACATTCAAAATTGTGTATTTCAAGTGTGGTCTCACCAATGTCTTTTGCATCTGCAATATAATATTCTAATTCCTACGCACAATGCTCTACTTGATGAAGGCTGGTGTACCAAACAACTTCTTCACCATCCTGTTTACCTGTGATGCTGCTTCCAGCAACTACTCTATGTACTCGTACTCCTCAGCCCCTCTGTTCAACAACATTACCTATATAACTCCTACCTTGGTCTGAGTTCACAAAATGCAACACTGTACTGATCCAATTTGAAAGCTATCTACCAATCTACCAATCAAAGATGGCACCACCGAATGCATGTGACAGCTCACTAGCAGTTCAAAAGGCAGAGAATTTGACTAAAAATATAACTAAAACACCTTTTCTGAAGTAAATTGTAGTAATTTATCACCGCAAACAATGAAGAGGCAGGCAAAGTGAAATCGAGGGATGAATCATGTTGGTATGTTGCAGAATTGATACAGATGGAGTGAGCCACTTGGACAGGAAATGTTGAGGCACAGGAGTTTTGAGGCCTGTACAATTGGCCTGGTGTAAGGTTGGATCGCTCTGGGCACCAAGCCAATATGGAGAAATCAAGAGTGGCTGAGCGCGAAAATCTGACCCTGAAGCAAGTCACTGGGTGGCGTGTTCTAGGCCCGGAGCCTTTCGCTGCAGAGGTGCCCAGGTCCTAGTGTGAGGTACCATACACTGTTTGGATAATTTAAAACGATATACGGGAAAGACATGGCATCAAGATCAGAGACGAGAGCCGATTTTGTTTGCTGTCCCACAATGTTCACTCCATCGCTCTCTCTATGGCACTGAGGCTATAAAGACTGCCCCGGCTGCTGTGCTCCATACCCGCTAATATGATGGACTGATACTCAGGCTTGGGCCTGCTCCGGGGTTTGGATCTAAGGACTCATTTTGGTCTGAAATGTGGTTGTTCACTTCTATTGTTCGCACAATTTGTGTTTTTCCCCCTTTCTCTGCGCTTTGTGTGTTGGTCTTTAATTTTTTTTAAATTGGGCTCTTTCAGGTTACTTGCTTTGAGGCTGCCTGTAAGCAGACAAATCTCAAGATTGTATAATTTATGCATTCTTCGATAATAAATGTGCTTTAAATCTTGAATCTTCAGCCCACTTACCTAGCTTATCAAGACACCCCTATAATTTTTGAGAACCTTTATGAAGCCTATTTTAGTGCTAGCTAGAAAATTAATAACCATGCCTTGTATATTTACATCCTAATTGTTTATAGGTATAAATAAATAACATCAAAATCCCAGCACCAACCCTGTGGCACACTGTTAATCACGGGCCTCCACTCTGAGAAACAACCTTTGACAATCTCTCTCTGCTTCCTACTATTTTGCCAATTATGAATCCAATTAGGTATTTCTCTCTGGATGCTACACAATCTAATCTTCCAGGCCAGCCTGCCGCTTGAGACCTTATTAATGGCCTTGTTAAAGTCCTTATTAACAATATCCACTAGTCTATCATCATCACCTATCCCCTTGATTACTTCTTCGAAAAACTCCTAAGAGAGTCGTTAATCATGATTTAAGTTAGTGAAATGTCCTAAACGACCTTAACAAAATAAAGTTATTAGAGTAAATGACCAAAGACTTGGTCAAGAAAGAAGGTAATGAGGAAATAGTCAAAGTAGACAGATGGAAACTTATAAACATCTCATGGAAACATATAAAAATCTGACACACTGGACGCAGGGAGGAAGTGTCCTTTGGTCGATGCTCTAAAACAAGGTTGACAGTCTCAGAATATAGGGTAAAGTATTAAGGACCTAGATGAGGAGTAATTTCTTCATTCAAAAAGTGGTAAAAATAAAATTTTGTACTTCAGAAAGCTGTAGAGGCTATGTTGCTGAATATATTTAAAAAGGAAATCAATTTTCTAGACATTAAATATATCAAGAGGTGAGGAAAGGGACGTAATATTAAGGTAGAAGATCACCATTCTCACATTTTTCTGTTGACATGCAAGAATAGATAGGGACTAAGTTTAGGTTCTTGGGGGAATGAGGGAGATCGTGGTGTGGTGTGAGAAGAGAAACCCTTTGTCTTTAACAATATCCACTAGTGTGACTAGTGACTGGAAGATTAAGTGTAGAACTAGGCTAGTGCAATCCCATCCCGATGGAATGTTGAAAGAGGACATTAACCCTATCAAAGTCTGCACAAGTGTCAAGAAGAACAAGGAGAAATGGATTATCTTTGTCTTCGTGGGCATGCACAATTATTACTGATATTCCTCATTGGCGTCCATAGCGCTAAAAATCAGAGGTGCTTTGGTATTACTTAAGGTTAGAAATCAAATTTAAGAATTATCCTATTTAGAATATAGATGATCTTTGTACCCTCATAACATTCCAGTTATACTAGACTCATCCGGATCTCTATTTTATGCAAATGAAGGGATGTCCAGGTAATGCAAATGAAGCACTGATTAAAGAACATTACTGGCCAAATCTGAAGATACTTGACGTATTGATGAGGATCATTATTTCCAAACATGCCCAGCCACTAAACCAAATAATTAAATACTAGCTATCAGTCTAACTATATGCTAAGGCTTTGCATGCCGCCTCACTTTTTCCAAAAATCAAACCAAAAGAACTGTCAGAGCACATTATCTATGGAAAGGAATAAAGAATTGAACTTTCTGGCCAAATAAGTTCCTCCTGCATTTTGTATGTGTTGCTCTGGACTTCCAGCATCAGCAGAATATCTTGTGTTTTTGTTTAATTGGGTAGGTATTTTGTTCTCCCAAATAACCAAGGAAGCTTCAGTGCATAGTAGTGAGTTACTCACAAGAATTCTTTTAAGGTTAGTGGATTCCCCACTATACCTTTGGAAAGCACAAAGTATCAGGAATTAGACTGCACAAAACATTTGTAACAACCTCAGCTTTAACTCAATCTATTTAGTAATCAAGTTTGGTAATCTTACCCCAATCAAGAAAATGAGGCCATCAACCTGTGGATAGAGACCTTGTCCTTTGAACATAGGAATGGACTAATTAAATAACACAACAAACAATCTGCTGGAGGAGCTCAGTAGGTCAAGTGGTATCTGTGGGAAGAAAGAAATTGTCGATGTTTTGGGTTGAAACCCCTCATCAGCACTGAGTGTGGAGAGGTGAGTATAAAGAGGAAGGGGGAAGTGGTCTCACCATTTCCCTTCTTTTTATGAGGCTCCTTTTTCTGTATTCCTCCAGCAGATTGCTTGTTGCTCTAGATTCCCAGCATCTGCAGTCCCCTGTGCCTTCAAGTAAACAACATAGCCTTGTTTGGCAACACAAAGTCTGAGATGTTGAAATAGAATGTAGCATTTATGGCACAGTCTTAATCAAGTACGAATTAACATGTTAAAACAAGAATTTCAGTGCTTAGTCTGAACAAAGGGAATGCTGCAGCTCTGTCTAATAAGCATTGCAATATTTTCTTTTAGTGGCCCATGTCCTGTGCAATCTTGTCCAAGAAGAGGAACAGCCAATGGAGAATTATCGGAAGACAGTCTTTAAAGCAGACCTTCCTACCTAGAGATGGTCAATGGAGAGGGTTAAATGTTGATTTAAAACTCCAGAATTTTCAGAGTACATTGCAGTATCTGCCACAACTTTCATTAATATCTGACAGTATGTATTCAACGTGCTTTTTACAATGCTCTGTTCAGCACCTTCCATCTCCTACCTGTCTCTTTTAAGTGATATTAAAATTAGGAGCAAAAATGAAATGGATTGGAGCAGTAGTTCCCAAACTTTTTTGGGTTAATGTCCCTTTGGCTCCCAGACTACATCCCTTGATTTACATTGCATAGTGAAAGAAAATAGGAATTACAAGTTACAATGACAAGTAATTGCAAAAATTATTCAAATCTATTTAAAGCTACAAATAAAATTATTTCTTTAATTATAGTAAAAACAATTTTCTTCAACAATTTTAGGGTGTACATTAGAAGTTCAATTATTCACAACTTCATTGCTTTTATCACCTTTCAATGAGATGGATGGGCTTGGTGCAGTGATATCAGCTTCTCAATATCAGGTTGTATATCACTCAGAGGGAGCCTCAGATCAGTAATTTACAGTCTGCTCATTGCTTTGAAAGAAGTTGGGTGACTGCAATGAAACTGTGCTCCACTAAATATGATATTGGAAAGACAATAAATAATACCTTGACCATTTTCCACAGTGCAGGATAGCATTCAGAGATTTCTTTCTGTAACCAAAAGTCTTGACATAATTCTTTGAACTTCGGCTTCAGCTCAAAGTCATTTTGTAGCTCAATCCATTCTTCCCCAATTCTTCCTGTTAATTCCTCATTCCAAGTGTTCAGAAATGGATTTAATACCCAATCTGGAATTTGGATCTTGAGAAGATCCTGAAATCTCTCTAAAGTCTTTATGCAGCTCACCCAGTTGGGCAAATTTTACTTTTAAGATCATCATCTAGTATTCATTCAACTCAGAGAGGCTCGGAAATTGGAAAAGGTCGCAATGGCCAATGTTGCACTTAAATACGGTTAACTTGGACAGAAATGTGGAGATGAATGATTTGATTTTGATAAGATTCACATAATTTCTTTGCATTTGAAGATTGATTTCATTAAACTTTGCGAATAATTCTGTCAGATTAGCTATATTATGCCTAATATTCTGGAGTTGATCACTGAATGAAGCAAAGAATTTCATCACAGTTTCAAAAAACACATAAGCATTCAAACTGTTCACCATTCTCAGTACAAAGCTCCCAAAATAGTTGGCAATTAAGAGCACTGGACGATTTTATTAACTGCTGCGATAACAGTATTTAATGATTTATACAGCCAGTCACTTGGGTTTTATCAAACAATATGTTGTCTGTGAATTACACAATGAATGGTAAATATGTTCAGTACAGCTTTTTTCAAGAAATTAATAACCCCACAGTGGCATCCTGTCATTGATGGTGCCCCATCTGTTACACAAGCAAGCCTGTTCGTGAACAGAATAACCTTCTCTTTGAAAAATTGCTTACCAACCCAGAATATTAACTCCCCTTCTGTATCTGTTTCTAGTACCCTTGCAAATAACAACTCTTGAACCATACTTTCATCTTTTATGAAGCAAACATAACTAAGAAGGAAAGATTTGTTATTTGGCAAAGCTGACTCAATCAACTGCAGATCCAATTTTGTTGTCCTAACTAAGTTGCACAATGTGTCTTCCACAGTCTCAGACATTTCATTTATTTGTCTTTGAACAGAGCTGATGCTGAGCAGAATCATTTTAATTATTTGTTCTGGTGACTTATGCAAAACTGCACTCATAGCCTCTTACTGCTGGCTGAATCAGTTCTTCTCCAATTGTATGTGGCTTTCCAGATTTAGAAATGAGCAAAGAGTATGAAACACACTAACAGCCCCTCATTCCAGGGCCCATAGTTGTTCAACACTTTCTGCAATCCCTCGTCCCTCTCTGGTGACTGCTTTAATAACAAAAAAAACCCTTTAGTATTTGCTACCGCCCTTCCCTATGTTCATTCTCTTACCGGGTTACTCCTTCCTGGTCCATGACCTCACCAACCTCCCTGATTACAGTAACACCAGCCAATCCTGCTTCTGCTGCCACATGTAACTTTGGCCAACAGATTCGTTGCTCTCTGTGATGTTGAATTTGAATTGAATTGAATTATCTTTATTACTTACATCCTTCATATACATGAGGAGTAAAAACCTTTACATTACGTCTCAGTCTAAATGTGCAATGTGCAATTTATAGTAATTTGTAATGACAGTCAATATAGCATAGAAATACAACTGTATCAGCGTGAATTAATCAGTCTGATGGCCTGGTGGAAGAAGCTGTCCTGGAGCCTGTTGGTCCTGGCTTTTATGCTGTGTACTGTTTCCCGGATGGTAGCAGCTGGAACAGTTTGTGGTTGGGGTGATTGGGGTCCTTTTTACACACCTGTCCTGAATAGTGGGAAGTTCACATCTACAGATGTGCTGGGCTGTCTGCACCACTCTCTGCAGAGACCTGTGATTGAGGGAAGTACAGTTCCCATACCAGGCAGTGATCTCTCAGTTGTGCCCCTATAGAAAGTTCTTAGGATTTGGGGGCCCATACCAAACTTCTTCAACCTCCTGAAGTGCAAGAGATGCTGCTGAACCTTTTTCAGCTTGTATGTACAGACCACATGAGATCCTCGGTGATGTTTATGCTGAGGAACTTAAAGCTGTTCACCCTCTCAACTCCAGATCCATTGATGCCAATAGGGGTCAGCCTGTCTCCATTCCTCCTGTAGTCCACAACCAGCTCCTTTGTTTTTGCAACATTGAGGGACAGGTTGTTTTCTTGACACCACTGTGTCAGGGTGATGACTTCTCTGTAGGCTGCCTCATTAATATTTGAGATTAAGCCAATCAGTGTAGTGTCATCAGCAAATTTAATTAGCAGATTGGAGCTGTGGGTGGCGACACAGTCATGGGTATACAGAGAGTAAAGGAGCGGGCTTAGTACACATACCCGAGGGGTACCTGTGTTGAGGGTCAGAGGTGAGGGAGTCCACTCTTAGCCACCTGCCGGCGATCTGACAGGAAGTCCAGGATCCAGCTACACAAAGCAGGGTGAAGGCTGAGGTCTTTGAGCTTCTTGTCAAGCCTGGAGGAAATTATGGTGTTGAATGCTAAACTGTAATCCAAGAACAGCATCCTTCTTCTCCAGGTGTGTAAAGATAATGTATTGAGCTGTGGCTATTGCGTCACCTGTCGATCAGTTGTGTCAGTAGGCTAATTGTAAGGGGTCCAGTGTGGGTGGTAGCATGCTGTAGATGTAGTCCTTGACCAGCCTCACAAAGCATTTGCTTGTTATTGAGGTGAGTGCAACAGGATGCCAGTCATTCAGACATGTTACCTTGGTCTTTTTAGGTGAATGATTTTTTAAAAAATCATCCAGGATACTTTTATTTTTTAGGTGAGACACATAATATACAGCTAGGAAGGTTGTGGCTGATCCGTACACATCAGTTTGGCCGCAACTGGAGTAAAGCATGCCTTACTTGACAACTCATTACTGGTAGGGTGTGATACCACAGGAGAGATTTTGACCACAACTGCAGTAGGGCATGCCTTCCTTGTCAACTCATTACCGGTAGGGTGTGATACCACAGGCGAAGGTTTGGAGGAAAATTCTGAGCATAATATAGAGAATGCTAAAGTTTGGTTCTAAGAAAAGATTGACCGAGCATGAGATGTTTACTTTGGTGCTTCTTTGCACAAATGGAGATTTAATTGTGAGGCACAAAAATGAAGGGAGACTTATGCACAGTGAACAAAAAGGACTTCATCAGCCACACCATTTCAAAAGGAAACGTTTAAAGTAATTGATAGAAGGACATGAGGGATGATAGAGGCAGAAACCCTCAGGGAGTTTATCAAGCACCTTGGTGAATATTTGGTCTGTTGTTACTTACAAACAATATAAGTTTTAAAGCCAGATTATCATAATTACTTTTTCTGTACAGCACGGAGTTGAAGAACGTAATGGTTTCCTTCTGTGCTCTAACTTTATAGGGTTGTGTGATTTTATGCACAGTTTTCATCCATTAAAACTAATAACTGGCAAATCATGTGAACCATGAATTAGGCTTGATGACATCAGTGCCTGAATTCCAGATACATATCCTTGTTAGAAAAAACTCTTAAAAAATAACAAAATCTATCCCACATTCTATTTAAAAGCATAACTGAAATCTTTTCTCCAGAGAATCCTACTGTCAGAGAATTATTAATTTGGTTTCTCTAGGCTTTTGCCAAATATGCAACCAATGCTTACTGTGTTCTGCAACTGAAGTTAAATTAATAATATGTTTCATACTGAGTTACTACTAGGAAATATTTCAAAGTGCTTCAGAAACAATAAATTATTAACCTTGGAGTGCTGTTGTTATGGAAACAAAATCTATTAGTGGTAGCAACGTTATTTTGCAAAAACATGAGACCAGAGTGAGATGTCATTCGTAATGTGTTTGTTTAAAAATTCAAAAGGAATAAATTTCACTGGATAAAATAATTTTAAAAAAATTAACATTAAATTGTAAACTTACAATCTTATTTTTGCTTACTTAAACTGGGCATAAACTTGCTAGTCCTGAAATTGTGTACTTAAAAAAATCATTTTTACTGCTTGATAAACTCGCACTGCTTTAGATGAATAAGATAATTAAAATTTCATAAAATAAAGGTCGGACTGGATTTTGTAAAATTATTTAGAACCGCAATAGTATGTGGTTATAAAAACCTGACT
The DNA here is from genome assembly GCF_048418815.1 of Hemitrygon akajei. Classification (NCBI taxonomy): domain Eukaryota; kingdom Metazoa; phylum Chordata; class Chondrichthyes; order Myliobatiformes; family Dasyatidae; genus Hemitrygon; species Hemitrygon akajei. The sequence goes on from NC_133140.1 coordinate 49,438,674, forward strand.
TTGTTTCAGTTGATAAATGTGCTGTACTATTCTACGTTCTATAACATAAGATTTTTGTCTTCTGTTAATTTACCTAGACAGGTTGAGAAGGGCATTTGGGTAAGGTCCATTTTATTGAGTCTAGTATTATCAAAGGTGAGAGGTAATGAATGATATTTCTATCATTACTACCATGGTGACACTGGACACTAGTAACATTAACATGCTGCTGTTGCAAGACAGCAACTATACTTCATTAGGAGTTTGAAGAGATTTTGTATGTCGACAAATACACTCAAAAACCTCGATAGATGTACCGTGGAGAGCATTCTGACAGGCTGCATCCCTGTGTGGTATGGGGGAAGGGGGGACTGCTACTGCACAGGACAAAAAGAAGCTGCAGAATGTTGTAAATTTAGTCGGCTCTACCTTGGGTACTAGCCTACAAAGTACCCAGGACATCTTCAAGGAGCTGTGTCTCAGAAAGGCAGCATTCATTATTAAGCGTAACACCTTATATACCGTTTGGGTAGCCTCCAACCTGATGGCATGAACATTGACTTCTTTAACATCCATTAATGCCCCTCCTCCCCTTCTTACCCCATCCCTGATTTATTTATTCCCCCTTTTTTTTCCTCTCTCTCTGCCCATCACTCTTTGCTTGTTCTCCATCTCCCTCTGGTGCTCCCCTCCTCCGTTCTTTCTCCCTAGGCCTCCCATGCCATGATCCTTTCCCTTCTCCAGCTCTGTATCCCTTTTGCCAATCACCTTTCCAGCTCTTGGCTTCACCCCACCCCCTCCGGTCTTCTCCTATCATTTCGGATTTCCCCCTCCCCCTCCTACTTTCAAATCTCTTACTATCTTTTATTTCAGTTAGTCCTGACGAAGGGTCTCGGCCCGAAACGTCGACAGTGCTTCTCCCTATAGATGCTGCCTGGCCTGTTGCATTCCACCAGCATCTTGTGTGTGTTGCGTTCATTATTAAGGACCTCCAGCACCCAGGGTATGCCCTTTTCTCACTGTTACCAACAGGTAGGAGATACAGAATTTTGAAGGTACACACTCAGTGAGTCAGGAACAGCTTCTTCCCCTCTGCCATCTGACTCCTAAATGGACATTGAACCTGTGAACACTACCTCACTTTGTTAATATATATTATTTCTGATGTTTTTTGCACGATTTTTAGTCTATTCAGTATACGTATACTGTAATTGATTTATGATTATTATTTTTTTCTTCTATATTATGTATTGCATCGAATTGTTGCTGCTAAGTTATCAAATTTCACAACACATGCCAGTGATACTAAACCTGATTCTAATCTATTCCACTTTCAACATGCTTAGAAAGAAATCTGTAATCATTACTGAGGTATCTGAAATAACTTGCAAAGATTGATACCAGCAAGAAAGCAAATATATGTAATTATCTCTGCCCGAAGAATGAGAATCCCAGATTGTTTCACAAAAATGCATACATTTAAAACAATAAAACTCCTAAAAGCATATCTATAATGTTGTCAAGGTGTTTAACAAGCTCAGCTAAAGATATGACCTTGGCAGTTAATTTCAACATTATGGCCACTCACCAGTATCAACTCCAACATATGGTTCTTAAAACTTGTTCAAAGATTCTTTTTAACAGATGAGCTACATGCAAGTCATGAAACCAGGTGATAATAATGAATATAAATATTCATTTTGCAATGTATATATTTAAAATTCCCAATAATTTTAAATGTGGAAATTCACCAACTTGATTAATGTCAGGGATATGGTGCTTATTTTCCTTGTTCTCATCAGATGAACAACACCAAATCATCATTCATTTGCTCAGTTTCTTTTAACAACGACAAAGCAACTTTCCTCCCTCAGTTTCTTCCAATGCACTTTGCAGTCAAGTACTTTTTATTTCGATAATTACTGCTATAATGTAGCAAGAATTAATTTCTACGCAGCCACTTCCCGCAAATACCAATGTGATATTGAACAATTTTCAGTCATTGATGATTAAAGTTCCGCACGATTCCAACGATCACTTGCCAAATCTATTTTATCGATAAAACATGTGCTGAGAGAAATTGAGATCTCATTTTGCCATCGTATCTAAAGTCAATACAAAGTCCAACCAATCCTACTGAGTTTTTCGAGGGGGTTACCAGGAATGTTGATCAAGGAAAAGTGGCGGATGTTGTTTACATGGACTTTAGTAAGGCCTTTGACAAAGTCCAACATGGGAGGCTGGTCCAGAAGATTCTGTTGCTTGAGATTCAGGATGAAGTGATAAACTGGATTCAACAATGGCTTAGCAGGAGAAGCCAGAGAGGTGGTGGTCTGTGACTTGGGGTGTGCCACAGGGATCGACGCTGGGTCCATTGTTGTTTGTCTCCCATATTAAAGATTTGAATGGTAATGTGGTAGATTGGACCAGCAAATCTGTAGATGACAGCAAGATTGGGGAGTAATGGACAGTGAGGAAGGCTTGCAGCAAAGCTTGCAGTGGAATCTGGGACCCGCTGGAAAAAATGGGTTGAAAAATGGCAGATGAAATTTAATGCAGACTTGCACATGAATGGTAGAGTGCTGAGGAGTGTGATAGAACAAAGGGATCTGGCAGTACAGATATACAATTCCTTGGAAGTGGCTTCACAAGTAGATAGGGCTATAAAGAGAGCATTTGGCACATTAGCTTTTAAAAAGCAGAGTACAAGAGTTGGGATGTAATGTTGTAATTGTATAAGACTTTGATGAGGCCGTATTTGGAATATTGTGTGCAATTCTGGTCCACTATCTACAGGAACAATATAAGTAAGATTTAATCAAATTCTCTGTACTTTTTCAATAAGATTGAATGTGCACAGAGAAAATTTACAAGGATATTGCTGGGACTCGAGGACCTAAGTTAACTGGAAAGGTTGAATAGGTTAGCACTTTATTCCCTAGGGTGTTGGAGTGAGAGGGGAGATTTGATGGAGGTACACAAAATTATGAGGGGTATACATAAGGTAAATGCAAGCAAGCTTTATAACTCAGAGGTTGGATGATAGATTCAGGATGAAAGGTGAGATATTTAAGGGGTACCTAAGGGGGAACTTCTCTCAAAGGGTGGTGAAGAGTATGGAATGAGCTGCCAGTGGAGGTGGTAGATGTAGGTTTGATTGCAACAATTATGAGAAGTTTGGATAGGTACATGGATAGGAAAGTTATGGAGAACTACGGTGCAGGTGCGGGTTGACAGGACTAAGTAGCATAACGGTTCAGCACAGACTAGATAGGCTGAATGGCCTGTTCCTATACTGTAGTGTTCTAATTCCCTATAATGCCTTCAACAATATACAGTATTCCTGTAATATACATGGGAGTGTTGCTAAGTTTCTGGTAGAACTTGAATCCATAATCTGTGAGGAAATGTTCAACAGTCTGATCTGGATGACATATTGCATCTCTGGAAGTATCTTACAAAGAACTTTCTCATTACGCACATCTGGGAATTGGGAAATTTTGATACCTGCCTGATTAATACTACCTCATAATAAATTTCTCCAGCTCTGCATCCTCGTACATCTCTCCGAGTACTGCATATTATTTCTTGAGATTGAATTAAATTGCCATTTTCCGCCAATCAAACTAGTCTATTCACTGTTTCTACTATTCCCACCCCCACCTCATTTTGAACCACATGACCCATTTCCGGATTATTTGAAAACTTCCTCATCAAATGTTTACGTGGGTGCAAACATTAATATACTCCGCAATGGGTATTCGACGTGGTATTGAGTCCTCCAGAATCCAATTAAAGAACTTCACTCACTTTTAAAAAAAACTGTTGATCCAGCCTTCGAACGAATGTTGGATGCACCTCACCCTTAGATCCCATGGGCTTCACTTTGCTGCTTAGTCTGTCGTCTGGGAGCTTATCACGTGCTTGGATGTCTCCCCCACTCCCCCAGCAGGAGCCAGACTGGCTCGGACAGGAAACCTCCATATCGTAGGAACTGCAAGATCTTCGGAAGGACTTTTGAGTTCAGCGTCAAGCGCCATCGCTTCAGTTTGTGATGCAGAATCTGGGTCACGACTAATCTTCGGATGAGGAGGAAAATACAAGGATTTGAGGTACGAGAAGTAGGGTTTATTGGTTAGTTCCACCAAAAGCAGAAATTGGCTCAATGAGTACCTTCTGTGGCATATCATTTCCATGGGCTTTAAATCTGCATCCATAACGCCTTATTTTCTCCACTGATTTTTCCAGCAGATGCAGTATGGTTTTTATACTTATCGCTCATGCATCAGGTCTAGTCTCTGGAGCAACTTGAGTAGAAAAGCAGCGCCTTCAACAGGAAAGGAAGAATCACAGAAGAAATTTGTTGCCAAAGAAAACAACGGGGTTACAAGATACTTCCTGGAGTCTGCGCAGAATGCGCGCGCACGCGGAGGAGTCGCGTTACGAGCCCGTGCCTGCGGACGGCGTTACGTCTTCGTGTCACTGAGCACGGGGTTACGTGCTCTTGCCCGCAGTGTGGGGCGCGCGCAGGTCGCTGCAGGGCTCGTGGGCGATGGCAGCCGGATACATTGTTACTCTGAAGTTGTAATGAAGTTCCATTCGAACTTTTTATCACCGACGGTCCTTGTGGATCAGAAACTGCAACAAAACTGGGAAAATGGCTGCTAATAAGGCGAAGAAAGTTACAAAAATGGCTACGAAAGCCTGTCCAGATTGTGACCAACAGGTGGGAAATATCAGACTATAAATATTTGTGCATTTCATATTCATTTCAGGTTTATCAGCAAGGATCGAGTCTTTCTTTGTGCGCTTTTGACAGGGTATATTATTGAGGTTACATTTTTGAAACATTGTTCAGAAACTTTGCCCTGATATTTTTGGTTATTGCATGACCTCGCAGTTGACAAAAATGTTTTTTTTATTTTTGAAATTTCATCTAGGATGATTATTGCATGCTTTAAGCGTGGGGAATATTGCATGATATCAGATTCCACTCCCTTAACTACGATCTAGTTACGAATTCTATTTGGGTTTGTAAGATAATAAAATGATAGTATTTAGACTGTTAATGACTGGAATACAGCCCTTACTGAAATGTCTTTCATCTGAAAGTGATTAAACTGTTCTGGCGTCAGCCGAATACCGCACATTTGTAAAATTACATATTACTTCCTCGTTGATTTAGCAGCCGTATTTTAAGTCTCCTATTCGACAAAGAAGTAAATAACTTTTAGTGAGGAAATTAAGCACTTTAAGATATTTTTGAATTTAGAATTTAAGCTTTGTCATGTGGCGTATGCAATGCGGGCAGTTCTAACAAATATGAATGCTGGTGAAGTGATACCGAGTTACCAAAAGCTTAATCACAATCAATACATTCATGGGCTTACGCCTGTACTTTCAAAATACACATTTGTCCTTTTTTAAAGCGTTGAGTTCATGCTGCAAATCACGCAGCCATTTATATTGAAATTCAATTGCCCGTGAATTTCTGCTTTAACTCGGTGCTATTAAAGCAGTTCGATTATGTCGACATTGTACAGTAGTTTAATGTAGGACGGACGCCAATTCTTAAAAATATTTGCATAAGCTATGTCAGTTCATCGTTGAAACGGAAAATACAAAATACTGCAATCTTGGCAAACTGCCTTGTCTGATGTATAATCTTTCAAACAATGGAAATTCTGATTCATTTAATTATTTTATTCGGCACTATGCAATCCTATAAGTGCCACTTGGATATTAAAAATAAGCCACAATTTATAATGATTTCGGCTGGCCTGCGTGTTTACAATTTAAATGTATATTTTATAGAGTAAAGACTTTACATATGTGAACTTAATCATATCCTTTGATTAAAATGTTTACCGAGACGTAGGACAGAAAAAACGTCATCCAATTTCAAATGTTTAATTTTTCAGATTCCTGTTGCCTGTAAATCATGCCCTTGTGGATTCATTTTTATAAGTAGAAGACTGCTGAATGCTAAACAGACTGAAAAATCACCGCCACCTAATTTAGGTAAATAATGATAAAATCTGTCAAGCTGGAGCAAAATAACTATAGTGGGGAGAAATGAAATGAGTAAGCAATACAAATTTATCATCCATTTTTTGAATACAAATTGGTATCTGTATTGGCAATTTTACTTTGTGTATAGATCGAAAATCTTTAGCAGTGGTTTTATGGGGATACAGATTGTCTTTTTTTTCCTCCTTTAATGATTCTTGAGCTGAATGAACTAATTATTGTATAATTATTGATGATTTTGCATATTAGACCACATCTGAATTTTTAGTTGTGAATTAAAATGAGTACTTAATGTGAAAGACATTTTGATTTTCTTTTGTATTAACAAAGTAATATTGTAAATTGATCTGTCGTGTTTCTCACACTGTATTGTTTTGTAATGGTATAGCTTAGCATATAATGAAGAATATATTATCAATTAAACATCAAGGTCTAATAAAGCACAAGAATTTTCTTCTCATTGTCCAATTGTTGTCTGATCTATATGCTCCCTCAGCAATACCAATCACATGTAGACGGGTACAGGCCATGTGTGCTATTAAGAATGCCCACGTTATGGATACCCGTATGAGCTCCCATAATGTTATTAAATTAATAGTATGATGTACATACGTATGGTCTAGTTTCCCCACTCCACTTTTAGTAATTGTTCTCATCAGACTTAAATTGTTTTGATGGCATTCATTATTACATTAGAAGTACGGATACCATGTTGAGTGGTTTTTTTTGTGTGTATTTTCCAACATGGATAAAATCAACTTATGGACATTAGTAGAAGTGGAACACATTTCTTTCCTTGGGATGGCTTGTACATAGTTCTGTTTCTCAATGTTCTCTTTTGTATTTTATTCCTTCCATTGTCAGACAATCTGGCTAAAATTTAGTTATGAATTAGGGAAAGCTTGCTTTAATTAAACCTTTGCTGTCAAATTGTCAACTATCCATTTCACTCCATAACTGCTGTTTGATTCGGAGTTTCTCTAGCACAAAGTGCTGCTCTAGGACACAGTATCTGCATTCTCTTGTGTCTCCAAGCTTCTAGCATATGGCTATTTCAATCTACCCGTCAAACTTTCACATACTGACTCCCTTTGCAAATCCAGTTCCATTTTGTCTTGCCATTGGAATCCATGCCTTTGTCCAGTGAAGCTCTACATGCTGAACATCTTAGATTTTGCTATCCTCATTTTCCTCAAGACTTTCCTTTCCAGCTTCTCTGTTTAACCAAGATTTTAGTCACCAAATGTATTATCTGTTTTGGCTTGGTATCAGTTTCCATCTGATTATCCTGCTTGGCAGCACTTTTGAATATTATCTGCATTAAAGGTCTTATGTAAATGACTTGTCAGGGAAGAATTACTCAGTTTCAATTTGTGTGGTATTTATCAGGCATTTGTTTTCCCTTTAAATAATTTTTTTAGTTATTTAGCGAGACAGTGTGGCATAGGCCCTTCTTGTGCTTTGAGCTGTGCAGCCCCAGCAACTCCGGACAAACCTGACTGGCCCTAACCTAATCACGGGACAATTTACAATGACCAGTCAACCTACCCGGTATGTCTTTGGACTGTTTGGGGGGGGGGGGGGCGGTGAACCCAAGGAAAACCCACCTATTCCATGGGGAGGACATGCCTACTCCTTAAAGACGGCACCAGAATTGAAATCTGAAACACCCCGAGCTGTAATAGTATTGCACTAACCGCTAGGTTACCGTGGATTCCAGTTAATTGGAGCACATCGAGACCAGTACATCTTGGCCCAATTAAGGGGCTGTCCCAATTAGACAAAGTTTAATGGAAATAGTTAAAAAGATATATAAAAAATACTACCATTTAGCTGAGTAACAAATTAAGTATTTAAATGAAACCTAGTACAAATTAGAACACTACCGAAACTACTACAGTACGATAAAGCTGTGTAATTAGTTCCTTATAGTTATTGACAGAGGAATTCATTCAGTGCACACTGATATGTTCTTTTGATTGACTGTAACTTGACAAAATCAGTGCAGGCACCTGGTGGAGATGGTGGACTGCCTTCATACAATGCTTTCAATGATTACGTCTTCCAAATCTTCATTTTCATTGTAATATTCAAGATAATTTGTGATACTTTCAAATTCTTTGTAATTCCTAACTTGTTGAAGTAGTGAAATGGTTTCATTTTCACTCTTAGTTGTTTCTGGAATCTCCAAGCCCAAATGCCTGAAACCACAGTGAGCAAAACAGTTCTGAATCATCTTACAGCTTATGTCTCGCTAACTATCGCTGCTTTTTGAGCACAAGTACTGATGCTATTTTAAAAACTGTTCTCTATCAGTGTGGTGTAGTGTCTAATGGCCACACAAATGCACACATCTGATGTTAGTTAGAAACTGTTGAATAACAGTCTCCTATCCCAATTAAGTAGCGTAGTGACCCAAGTGAACAGCAGGAATCCTGACTATTTTCTTGATTAATTTTTGAGTTGTCTCAAATAAGCAGATGGTACAATAAATCGATTGCCCAATTAACTGGAATCCACTGAAATTGTGAAGTAAGTTTGATTATGCACTGTGAGGATACACTAATTTTTAATGGATCTTTTCCAGTATTACTCATGGTGAAAAGAATGGTGACTTGTATGAAACTTGTTATGTGCATATTATTCTACTGCCAAGGTGGAAGTGTTTCAAATAGTTGCCCTTTTATAAAATACTTGTTTTTTTTTTAAAGTCAGTTTGTTGCGTAATCATCAAACTTTGCAAATGATTTCTGATAGGTTTTAGTTCCAGATTAGATGCATTAATCAGCTTTTCCCCTTTTCTGGAAAAAAGTAGCTTTATCTTTATAGTGAAGTGTAACATCATGCATGTGTTTATTCACATTCATGAATTTGCGCCTGCATATTCTTCTGTTTCAGTGGCATACTGTTTTTCATTTCCTCGGTATCTTCTTTAATCACGAATGGAAATTGAGGCAGATGGTGTACAAGGTTGACCAACAACACTTTGAAAGTAAATATTCTAATTTTCCTCCTGGTGGCAATGGAGAATCATTTCCAACTGTAGACCTGGTTTATGGCTGGTACAATATAACACCAAGTAAAAAGTAAACAGGTAGCAGTGGAAAGCTGCTGCACCACGTATTACTTAGTGCAGCAAGAATTTTTATAGTAAATGCTTATTAAAGACTAATAAAATAAAACTGGAAGTTTGTTTGTCTTGGTAAAAGGCTGTTTGGTGTATTGACACATCTTCCACACAGCAGTAAATCTAATCCTATGTTTCTCTTATTCAACCATTTGTGCAATTTGTTTTCATAAACTGAGTCTTGCTTTCCACAGTTTCACAAACCTCGGTGCAAAATACATTTTCCTGGTTGCTTTAAATCTCTTACTTAATCGCTTGGAGAAAAAAATATAATTATCCATTTCTTATTTGACACTGAGCACTTCCTATCAAATAATCCCTTTCGATTCTCAGTTCCAACTGAAGCATTTCTAATTTTTAACGCTTTCTCGGTATTTCCTCTCGTCATCTGTATCTTGCTGCACTGGCAGTGTTTCATCTCTTGCCTTCGCATTCTTCCTCGAACTACGTGTGTCCACCATGTTGGCATTTGAATTAACGACTTCTGGGTTGCTAAGTCATACCATGAAGGCTATATCAAAGTTCAAAGTAAATTTATTATCAATGTACATATGTGCCAACATATACAATCTTACGATCCATTTTCTTCTGAGCATTGTCAATAAATCCATTATAGAGTAATAACCAAATTAGAATCAATGAACGACTGCACCTATTCCTATTACAAAATAATGAAAAAAAGCTGATCTAACTTGCTATATGAGTCTTCTCTTTTCATCCTTTTTTTTGTTACTGTAAATAGGCCATGTAGGGAGACTGCAAATGAATGCAGAGGGATCTAGCATTTCTAGTGTTTGAATCGCAAAAGAAAACAAGCATTTGCATCAAGTGGTTAGGAAGGCAACTGTCATGATGGCCTTGATTGCAAGCAGGTTGGAATTTAAAAGTCGGGAAGTTTTGTAAAAACTGTGCAGGGTGCTTCTAAATTACACCTAGAGTGCGGGGCAGATTTTGGGTCAAGTATTTAAGAAAAGATTTGCTAACCTTATTCCTGGCACATGAGTAGCTTAAAAAAAAGCTGGATTTGTATTCTTCAGAGTTCTGACAGCTGAGGGATCATATTACTGAAACGATTGTACTGGGACAGTACAGAGAAGTCAGACATTAAATGAGGAGATGTAGTTGCAATATAAGGGACAGATATACAACTCAAATGCTCAAAAATCTCTTCTTCAAGGTGTAGTTCTCTGTTTATTCCATTGTACTGCTGCAGTAAAGTCACAACATATGCTGGCGATACTAAACCTGATTCTGATCTGAACCTTTGATGTTCAGAGATTTGTGGAAGCTAGACCTTTGGATGTGTTTAAAGAGAGGTAGATTTGAGGGGTATGAAAAACCAGGACAATTGATGCTTGGGGCAGATCAGCCTAGATCATATTCAATGGTGAGGTAGACCTGAGAGGCCAGGACGCTCAGTTCTACTGTTTTCATTTCACCATCGTGCTTGAATAGGCTGGCTAAGATTTTCTTTTACACTATGTCTGGACACTTGCATTTTATGGTGATGGACTGAAAGAATTTCTAATTCCTCATGAGTCTGTAAATGTTGAAACATGATAAGCAAATCTACTATTCTACTGCTGAAGTTGCTATAACTCATAGTTGATTTGATCAGAAAATAAATGAGGATTGTTACAAAATTTGATGATTTCCAAACTTCATAATTAGAATGAAAATTATGTGAATTGATGTGATTTGATTTGTCAGTCTTGGATTGGAGGGCTTGCCCTGTATGGAGGGATTGGATAGTTTGGATATGTTTTTCCTGGAGAGAGGAGGTTGAGGGATGATGTGACACTGGAACATAAAATTATACAAAGTATAGATAGGGAAGGTAACCAGCACATGGTAGTGGTGTCTAAAACTGTAGGTTTGGGGTGAGAGGGAGGACATTTTGAAGGGATCTGAGAAGTAAATCTTTTGCTTGCATAAAGAGGAGTTGATATCTGGTATGAGCTCTCAAGAGGAGGTGGCAAAGACCTCTGGACAGGTTCTTGTATAAGCAAGGCATACTGGCAAGTGGGATTGATATAGATAGGCATGATGGTCCACATAGACTAGATGGGCCGAAGGGCCTGGTATGATGCTATCCAATTCTGTAAACCTGTGATGTCTTTGTTTCAGTAGCACAACAATTAGTGATTTGTTCTATATTGAAATTCAGCAGGTGACCATTGATATAGAATTTGGATGGTAGTACAGTATTATCAAATAAGATGCCAATGTTTACCAGCTAATTTGTAGTTTCCACCAGGCAATGATCAGAAAATTATATTCACTGTTCCATTTGTTGCATGCAGAGGCTATTCATTCTACACGATATTGACTATTTGGATTATTCAGGATGATGACAAGAAGCCATAACTTCAAACTGAACTTGATTAGTCATGGTCAGTGAGCCAAAACAATATTTTGTAATTTCCTCTGGTCTAAGTTGTTGACTGTTGACAGTCTGGCTCTCAAGTCTTTACTGGTTTTCTATTTTCACTATCCTCTCTAACATCCTTTCACATGACAGTGCAAATGTGCTTATTCCTCGTGGAAATATTTTATTAAAAGTTGACGTGCTTTAAGATCCTCGTGTTCTTGTGTGTCTTTTGCCTCTTTAGAGATTTTTTGTGAGCCTGCAAGATGTAGCACATGATTCATAACTTAGTTCTCTTGAAGTGAAATGAGGTTAGAGGACGTTGTATATTTGGACCAGTTTTGCAATTATTATTAATTGTATTTGAATGATAGTGTTTCCTTTCAGTTTTTGCATGCACATGTGTAATGGAAGGTGACATGTAATTAGAAGCTCCTAGCAGTGTTAGTGTTCAGCACTTCCATACGAAAATTTGATCTTGATGGACATGCCCGAGGAACTCAGCAATTCAGGCAGCATCTATGGAAGGGAATAAACTTCATTTATTAACATTTATCACATCATTTATGTGAATAAACTGTTTTCCCACCCCTATGGAGGGGAATAGACTGTTTATTCTCTTCCAAAGATTCTGCCTGACCTGCTGAGCTCCTCCATAATTTTGTGTGTGTTACTGAAGATTTCTAGCATCTGCAGAATCTCTTCTAACTTGGCGGGTTTGTAAAGGTTGTGCCACCAAGAATTTGTCTGTGATTATATTTAGCAAAGGTAACAGGAATTGAGCATTGAAGTTTTCAATTATATAGACAAAGTTTTAAAATCATTTTAATGAAAAACCTCCACTGAAAATAGTCATTCAACAAGAGAAGATGGTACTTATTGTTTTAAATTTGACAAAGGTAAAGATTCCAAAAAAAACACAACAGGGTTTAAATAATCATTCCTCCTGTCTTCACAAATTTTCTGCTTTGTTATTACAAGATGATAGTGAGTGAACTTCCTATTCCAAATCCGCACTTGAACTCCTGGGGGAATTTTGTTTTAATCGCATCTACTTTGAAACAAAAATCAACACCAGTTTAGTTGCATTTCCAAAGTATGGGCATGGGTTCCAGATTGACATTTAACAGGACACTTTGGTTTTGGAAAAGACTTTGGGCTATTATTCATGATGGACTGTTTCCTTTTGTGTACCACTTCAGTGGAATGTGATCATAGACTTGATTTATACGCTTGATAAGAATAACAAACTCTTATTTTGTGGATAGACAACAAGTCAGCAGCTAAGAGAAGGAGAACAGAGAGAGCACGTCGAGAGAAAGCCAATTCTCCTCTAACCAAAGATTTGGAAAACAGGAAGCGCTCTAGATCAGAGAGTCATTCCGAGCAGATTCGACGGCGGCGAGGGCGTCCAAAAACTGGCCCAAGCAAAAAGCACGACGATGATAAAGGTAAAACACTGGAGTGAATTGAAGTTTCACGCTTTTTTAAAATTCATTGCTGATTGCGGTTAGCGAGGGAAATGGGTTCAGCTGGGCTCTTCCTACCCTCATGCAGAAAACCAGCTCTACCAGAGGAATCGTAATATTCTTTGAACTGTCATTCAGTATATTTTTACCATTAGTGCATCTGCCTTTTGTGAATAGCACTTTTTTTTTTGCTTTTGTTTAACCATTCTCCTTCCTTGAAGTGGCTCGTTTCATCTGCAACATGTACACAGGAACTGAGTGCTAGTGATGAGAAGGCAAGAGGTACTGGAACAAATGTTCTGCCTTCACACGTCCACAAACTTGTATTTTGCTGCAAAAAAAAACTAGATTAGAGTGATAATCTTGGTTGATAATTATTTTTGTTTCCATCTTGAGGCATATCTTTTATTAATCAGCTAATTATCAGCTACTTAGAGATTACATTTTCCTTATTCTTGAATGTTGATTCAACCAGTGAAGTGGTTAACAAGTGGGCAACAGAAAGGTTACATTTTATAAAAATAACCATTGCCCTGCTGGCCTATGTGTAACACAGCGCTCTTGTGTTTTCAGATTTAAAATGTTGAATTTCTTTGGGAGTTTGGGATTTCAGCCGGTCAGTAAAATGGACAAGAATGCGTATAGAATAGAAAGGATCTAGTTCTCATATTGCCATGTGTTAGCCATTCTTCTAAAGATTTCAGGGTACATTCAATAGCTTTGTAGCTAAAATGTAAGGAAAACCTCATTAAACAAAACCAGAATTCCACCGGTATGAATAGTTTAGTAAACCCTAGGATTGTGCAATGTTGCACACAAAGTATTGTTTTTCTTTGAACAATGCCACGAAAATGTACAATTCTAACCACATGCAAATCATGTATTTTTTTAAAACATCCACGTATTAAAACCAGGGAGATTTTTTCAAATGGGTATTTATTTTGCAATTTCCCACAGTTTTTGAATTCTTCATCGACAACCTTTGGTCCCATGGTGGTTATGAAAGGAAATGCAATGAGTGCTGGATGTCTGGTTCTTCATGTGATTCTGAATAATTTCTTTGGGAGACTGTGGGGTTAAATGATAAAGTTGATGCGTAAGCTTTTGACCTTGGGGAGACTGCACTGGTTCATTATTGCTCTCTCCTTTTTCCTTTACAGAAAGGCAAGAAAAAGAAGTTGATGTGTATGCCACTCTTTCAGATGAAAGAGCTTTTGTATTTTCAGTGGCGTTGGCAGAAATAAACAGAAAAATAATCAATCAGAAATTAATTCTTTGACAAAGCATGCAAAAGTGAGATATAACTGCAACTCAGGACTCACTCTTGCTCAGTTTATTTCACCAATATGGACCTTGCATTTTCTAGCAATATTGGAGAAGCCCGAACATTGCTGTCAAGTTAACTTCTGTTAGCTTGCTTAATTGTCAGATGACTGCATCTAACAGCAGAACTTTCAGAGGCCGTGGACGTGGACATGCAGTAGTTTGAACTTGTACACCAAAGAAGAAGGCAATTCTTTAAATTCCAGTTTCACTTTGTACAAAAATAATGCTACATTGAATTTAGAAGAGTAACGTGGTTTGATGCATTGACCAAGAAACGGGTGAACTATAGGAAATATTATCTTCCTCAATCAGATTCAGCAGTTGTTAGGTTAAAACCAAGAAAGGAAACATAAGTTGTTCCTGTAGTATATTTGGAAGATTCCAGAACTGATTAATTCTTGTTTCAGATGCACGTTTCTATCTGTATTTTATCTTATTTATGACATTGAGTGCATGGATGCTTGGATGTATTCTCTGTTCCAATTGGTGTAATTAGTCTAAACACTGCAAAGAATCATAAAATACTATAATAAAGTCTTAAGTTTCATACATCTTTTGATCCTTTTCAATTTTAAATGTTAACTTTCTGAATTTTAACTTTTGTGGTTTGACACTAGCATAAATTAATCCCAGGAATGTATTGCGTACAATTTTTGGAGTTATTTTGATAATTTTCTCTGTAATAAATGCATTTATATATAATAATGTGTGGTATAAATAGACTTTTGACTTGAGGCTGAATTAAGAACTTGATTGTCAATTTACTACTTGATGTTTAATTTTTTCATTTCATTTCATTTCACATCACAGATATGAGGATATTGCTAGTGGGGGAAGTAGACATGTAGTGGGATTCTGAGAGCATAAAACAGGGCCCAACCAAATGGTTTTCAAGAGATGATACAATTATAACAGGGCTCCCTGTGCTGGAGTCCACCGACCTCTTGGTTAATGGTAGGCGTCCTTTGCATGGAAAAGGTTGGGAATTCCTTAATTATAGGATCATTATAAAACAGAAAGAGGTTATTCAAATCATACATCTGCAGAGAAGTCCATCAGTTTCATTACCCTGCTCTTGATGACTTGCAAATTATCCTCTTCAAATCAATATTAAAAGCCCTGATTGACCTGCTTTCATCTCCCACTGTAGACACAAGTGTATTGTCACAATAAGTTTGTCTTCACAAAAAACCTTATTGCTCAAATTTGTCCTGTAACCTTTCTTCCTTCTGCCCACCCCATGCCCTGACTTGTCTTTTGTCTGTCGCTTCATATCTGCATTCCCCGAAATATCTGATGGGAGCAGCTTCTCTTTATTTGAACCTGTCGCGATTTTGTACAACATCCAATCTGTTGGAAGAACTCAGCAGGTGGAGCAGCATTGTCAGGAGGAAAGAAATAACTGACATTTTCTGCTGAACCCTCTTGCATCAGAACTGAGAGTGGAGACGTGAAGGTGGCCAGCATCGAGGGGAGATGGGGAGTGACAAGAAAGGACTTAGAGGTGTTTGGTGGACTGAGGAGGGGTGTAAGATGACGGGAAGATATTGGCAGATAGGGCAGGTGAGTACGAGTGGAGGTGAAAGACTGTGGCAGGTGAATGGTAGGTGGAGGCAGATGAATAAAGTGGAAGAAGAAAGCAACAGATGGAGCAAGGTGGGGGGGAGGAACTGTGAAGATGGAGACAGCTGCTCGTGGGAGATGACCAGGAGGTTGGGGGGACGGAACTGTGAAGTTGGTAGATAGAGGAGTGGGAGGGTGACAAAGATAGGAGGACTGTTGGATCAAAAGGAGATACATGGGTGGGGGTGGTAGAGAGGAAAAATGATGGGTTGTTAACTAAAATTGGGAAATACTATAGTCATATTGAGTTGTAGATTAGCCAGGCGGTATTTAAGATGATGCTCCTCCACCCTGCGTTGAGCTTCATCCCGGCAGAAGAGAAGGAGAAGCATGGAGCAGTGTGGGATTTGGAAGGGGAATTGAAATGGTTGGCAGCTGGAAGCATAGGATGTCCACCATGGACTGAACGTTGGTGTTCTGTAAAATGGTCACAGAGTTTGTGCTTGATCTTGTACACCTAGAAAATTTAATTCCAGGGAGAACACTTCCAGCTTTCTGGGTGTAAATGCCTTATCCTAGCAACTAAAATTTTCTCCAATCCATCTGGACTTTGGCCTGATTTCTAAAGCTAGCAGAGCCTTACTGTTGCCCAAGGTTCAATATTTATTAACTTGTTTTTGTCCGCCTGTTTATAAAGCCCAGGATCCCACACACATTAGTAACTGCACACCCAACATGTTATAAATATGCATCGTATAATTAGAATTTAGAATTTTATTTCTTACTTCCATCCCACAATATCAAGGAGTAAAAATCTTCATGTTGCATCTCCATCGCTGTGTACAAGCAACAAGGAAGGGAAATGTGGGAGGATATTGCCCAAACACAAAGTACATATATACAGTCTGATACAATGTACAGTCAGCTATGCAATCAGGTAAATGTGTATTAATAAATCGGATGGCCTGGTGAGGGAAGCTGTCCCGGAGACTGTTGGTCCTGGCCTTAATGCTGCGGTACTCTTTGCCAGACAGAAGCAGTTTGTGGTAGGGGTGGCTGGAGCCCCTGATGATCCTCCAGGTCCTTTTATGCACCTGCTGCTATAAATGTCCCGAATGGAGGGAAGTTCACATCCACAGATTTCCTGGGCTGTCCGCACCACACTCTGCAGCGCCCTGCGACGGAGGGTAGTACAGGTCCCGTACCAGGCGATGACACAGCCAGTCAGGATACTTAGGTTGTGTAGGTATTGCTTTTATCTGGCCTTTGTTTTATATTCTTGCATAGTTGAAAGTGTATTGATTTTTTTCTGTATTAACTCTAAAATTAGCTTATTGCGACGGAGTTAGAGTGGGGAACTGAGCTCGTTATTTTGTCAAGGAGAAGCAGAGACTATGTTGAGGTTTCCATCAAGTTTCTCTTTCTTTAATTAGTGAGACTTTAACTAGTGCCTAGCCAGTGTAGTGAGAATTCATCCCAGGCCAGTGATAAGCTCCATACGTAAGGTGTGGGAGATCAGGGCGACCTCTGATTGCTATATCCGGGAGAGGTGCAGCTCCCTGCAGACCGTGTTAGGGCGCTGAGCTTGGATGACCTTCGGCTCCTCTGAGAGGGTGAGGAGGTGATGGGTGTTACCTGGAGGGTTGCAGGGGCCAGGTAACAGGGAGATTGTTAGGAAAAGGAATGGGAATAATCAGTGCAGAGAACCCCTGTGGCCATTAACCTCAATAGCAAGGATACCGCTTTCGATACTGTTGGGGAGTAAGACCTATCAGGTTCTTGGTGCAGGGACCAGGTCTATGGTGCTGAGTCTGGCTCTGGCTCAGACGAGAAGGAGGGAAAAGAGGAGAGCGGAGATGATAGGGAATATAACAGGAGAACGGACAGGAGATTCTGTGGATGTGAGAGAGACTCCTGGCCAGGTGCCAATGTCAGGGATGTCACAGATCGGGACAACAGTGTTCTTAAGGAAGAAGGTGAGCAGCCAGAATTTGTGGTACACACTGGTACCAATGACTTGGGTAGGAAAAGAGTGAAGGTCCTGAAGAGAGAATATGGAGAGCTAGGTGGGAAGTTGAAAAGTGAGACTTTAAGGGTGGTAATCTCTGGATGTGCCAGTGAGTGTAAGGACAAAATGATTTGCAGTTGACTGTATGGCTGAAGTATTGGTGCAGGGGACAGGGTTTCATATTCATGTATCACTGGGATCTCTTCTGAGAAAAGTATGACCTGCACAAAAGGGATGGGTTACACCTGAAATGGGGGGGACGCCTTTGCAGGCAGGTTTGCTAGAGCTGATGGGAAGCAATTAATCTAGTTTGCTAGGCAGATGGAAACCAGAGTGATAGGGCAGATTATGGGGCAATTTATGCAATGCATAAAGAGACTGTGAGGAAGGATAGATAGTGGATAAAACATAACAGTAGTCACGTTGGATGGGTTGAAATGTGTTTGTTTTGCTGGAAGGAGTATCACAGAAAGGGTAATGAATGTAGAGCATAGGTCACTATATGGAACTGTGACATTGTGGGCATTACAGAGACTTGACTAACAAAAGGCTGGAATGGCTACTGAATGTTCTGGGGTTTAGATATTTCAAAAGGGACAAGGGAAGGAGGTAAATCGATGGAGTAACATTGCTAATCTGGGATAGTTCTCAGCTGTAGAAAGGGAGAGTGTTATGGAGGGAGCATCTACTGAGTCAGAGTGGGTGGATGTCAGAAATGGGAAGGGAACACTCACTCTATTGGAGTATTCTGTAGTGTTCCCCTCTCCACCCCGCCCCCCCCCCCCCCCCAAATAGCAACTGAGATGCTTGGAGCAGATTTTGAAAAAGTGCAAAAATAACAGGGCTGTTGTCAATGGTTATATCAACATCCCTAGATTGATTGGCTCTCCCTAGTGCAAAAGGCTTTAGATAGAATTTGTTACGTGTCAAGGAAGGATTCCTAACCCATTACGTAGACAGGTTGGCCAGAGGAGAGGTCCTATTGGATCTGGTGTTCAGCAATCAACCTGGTCAGGTGACAAACCTCTCAATGGGTGGGCATTTCACAGACAGTGACTATAACTCCTCGACCTTTATCATAGCCTTGGACAGGGATAAAAGTAGAGAGCATGGGAAAGTATTTAGTTGGGAGTGAATTATATTTATTAGGCAGGAACTTGGGAAACGATGTACTTGGGAGTGCACAACAGAAATGTGGAGGTTGTATAGGTTTCTGGATAGGTTTGTCGCGTTGAAGCAGGGAAAGAGCTTAAGGTGCCATGGTTGACAAGCAATGTGCAACATCTACACACACACACACACACACACACACACACACACATATATATATATATATATCTATATATATATATCTATGGAAATGAATAAACAGTCAGTGTCTTGGGCTGAGACCCTTCATCAGAATTGGAAAGGAAGGGGGAAGAAGCCAGAATAAGAAGGTGGGCAAAAGGGG
The DNA here is from genome assembly GCF_048418815.1 of Hemitrygon akajei. Lineage (NCBI taxonomy): Eukaryota > Metazoa > Chordata > Chondrichthyes > Myliobatiformes > Dasyatidae > Hemitrygon > Hemitrygon akajei. The sequence continues at coordinate 49,457,997 of NC_133140.1, forward strand.
AAGGAGTACAAGCTAGAAGGTGATAGATGAAGCCAGGTGTTTGGGGGAGGAGGATGAAGTAAGAAGCTGGGGGGTGAGAGGTGAAAAGTTAAAGGGCTGGAGAAGAAATAATATAAGAGAGGAGCGTGGACCATGTGAGAAAGGGAAAGAGAAGGGACACCAGGGGAAGTGATAGGCAAGTGAGAAGAAGTAAGGGGCCAGAATGAAGAATTGAAGAGGGGAGGGGTGAAAAAATTACTGGAAGATGGAGAAATCGATGTTCATGCCTTTAAGTTGGAGGCTACCATGATGGAATGTGAGGTGTTCCTCCTCCAATGTGAGATCTGCCTCATCATAGGAGGCCATGGGCAGATGTGAGACAGGAATATGGATGGGAATTAAAATGTTTGGCCACCGGGTAATTCTGATTTTTGCAGATGGAGTGGAGGTATCTGACAAAGCAGTCTCCCAATTTATGTCAGGTCTCACCAATGTAGACAACTCCAACAGATTCACAGATGAAGTGTTGTTTCACCTGGAATGATTGGTTGTACCCTGGATGAAGGTGAAGGAGGAGGTGAATGGGCAGATGTAGCACTTCTGCTGCTTGTGGAGATGTGTGCCAGGAGGGATGAATAGACAGGGGAAAATAGAAGTGAGAGATCCTTGCAGAAAGCAGAGAGTTGGAGGAGGTAAAGATGTAGGGTCCCGCTGAAGATGGCTGATGTTGTGGAGAATGATATGTGGCATGTGGAGGCTCATGGGGTGGTAGGTGAGGACAGTCAAGATATCCATGGGAATTGGTAGATTACAAATTAGAACATCTAGTCAAGACAAAGAAAGAAGCATACTTAAGACTCAAGGATTAGATATGGCTCTATTTAATTACAAAGTAGCCTAGAAGGAACTTGAGAAGGCCTTGGCACATAGGATTTAAAGAAAACCACAAGGCCTTCTACATGTAAGTAAAAGACAGGCGGATGACTAAAGTGAGGGTAGGACCAATCAGTGATTGAAAAAGAAACATCTGCCTCGAGTCAGAGGAGGTAAGGGAGAGGAACCATGACGAATGTGAGGACAGCATAAAACATACTAAGAAAGAGGATGTGCTGAAAATTATGAAAAACATTAGAATAGCTGTCTTTGGGACCAGATGGGTGATGCCTTAGAAAATTAAAGATGAGGTTGTTTCACATTTGGTGGTGATCTTTGTATTTGTATTAGCCGCAGGAGTAGTACCAGAAGATCGGACGGTGGCAAATGTTATTCTTTTGTTCAAAAAGGTAATAGGCATACCCATGGGAATTAAAGATCCAGGTGGGCAAACTATTGGAGAGGATTCTTAGAGACAGGACTTACCGACTTTTGGAGAAGCAAAGTCTGATTAGGGATATTCAGCATGGCTTTGTGAGGGGCAAGTCATGCTTCACAAGCCTGATTGAATTGTTTGAGGAAGTGACTGAACAAATTGATGCAGGAAAAGCTCTTGATGGGGTGTACATGGATTTTAGTGAGGCATTTGACGAGGTTTTCCCTGGTAGGGTCATTCAGAAATTCAGGAGTTGTGGAATCCAGGGAAACTTGACTGTGAGATTTGAAATTGGCTTGCTCATTGAAGCCAGAAGGGGGTAGCAGAGGGTGATGGTATTCTGCCTGGAGGTCAGTGACCAGTGATGTTCTGCAGGGATCCGATCTGTTCTGTGCTCTTTGTGATTTTTAGAAATGACTTGGATGAGGGGGTGAAAGGGTGGGTTAATAAGTTTGCAGATGACACAAAGATTGGTGACGTTGTGGATTGTGTTGAAGGTTATCATAGGTTATGCCAGGGCATTGATAGGATGCAGAGCTGGGCTGAGAAGGGGCAGATGGAAAATATGAAGTGATACGCTTTAGAAGGTTGTACTTGAAGGAAGAGTACCAGAGCTAATGGCAGAGTTCTTAACAGTGTGGAGAGACAGAGTGATCTTGGAGTCCATATACATCGATCCCTCAGAGTTGACTTGCACGTTGTAGGATGGTTAAGAAGGCATTTAGTGTGTTGGTTTCTTTAGTTGGGAGATTAAATTCAAGAGCCACAATGTAATGTAGCTCAATAAAACTCTCCTTAGACCACCCTTGGAATATCAGATTTAACGTTCGCAGCAAATGTCATGAAATTTGTTGTTTTGCAGCAGCAGTACATTCCAATACAAAAACTATAAATTACAATAAGTAGGCGTACATAATAAATTAAATTAGTCATGCAAAAATAGGGGGGGAAATACTGAGCTAGTGTTCATGGGTTTTTTGTCCATTCAGAAATCTGATAGTGGAGGGGAAGAAGCTGTTCCTGAAATGTTGAGTGTGTGTTTTCAGGCTCCTGTATCACCACCTTGATGGTAGCAAAGAGACAAGGGTATGTCCTGGGGTTCCTTAATGAAGGATGCTGCCTTTTTGAGGCATCACCTTTTGGAGGTGTCCTGGATGCTGGGGAGGCCACTGCCCATGATGGAGCTGACTGAGCTTACAACTTTCTGGAATTTTTCCCAATTCTGTGCAGTGCACCCCCCCCCCCCCCATTACCAATTGGTGGTGCAGCCAGTTAGAATGCTTTCCACAGTATGTCTGTAGAAATTTGAGAGAATCTTTGGTGACATGCCAATTCTCCTCAAAGTCCTAATGAAATTCAGCCGCCTTCATGCCTTGTTTGTAATTCCATCAATATGTTCAGCTCAGGGTCAATCCTCAGACACGCTGACACCTAGGAACTTGAAACTGCTCACTCTATCCATGTGATTACGCGATGAGGATTTCCCCTTCCTAAAGTCTGCAATCAATTCCTTGGTCTTACTGATGTTGAGTGCAAGGTTGATGCTGCATCCCTGCTCAACCAGCTGATCTATCTCATTCCTGTACACCATCAGCGTCCGAAATTCTGCCAGCAACAGTTGTGTCATTGGTGAATTTGTAGATGGCGTTTTAGTTGTGCCTAGCTACACGGTCGTGGGTATAGAGAGAGTAGAGCAGTGGACTAAGTACACATCTTTGAGGTGCACCAGTGTTGATTATCAGTGAGATGGAGATCTTATTTCCATTCTGCACAGACTGTGGTCTCCCGGTGAGGAAGTCAAGGATCCAATTGTAGAGGGAGGTACAGAGACCCAGGTTTTGGAGTTTGTTGATTAGAACTGCGGGTAAGATTGTGTTTAACGCTGAGCTGTAGTCAATAAGTTTTACTATTGTCCAGGTGATCCCAGGCTGAGTGCAGAGCCAGTGAGAATGCTTACACTGTAGACCTATTGTGGCGATAGGCAAATTGCAGTGTGTCCAGGTCCTTGCTTAAGCAGGCGTTGATTGTAGCCATGGCCAACTTCTCAAAGCACTTCATCACTATAGATATGAGTGCCCCTGGCCGGTAGTCATTGAGGCAGCTCTCCCTGCCCTTCTTGGGCACTGATATGATTGTCGCCCTTTTGAAGCAAGCTCTGGCTGCAGCAATGAGAGTTTGTCCTTGAATAGTCCCATTAATTGGTTGGAACAGCTTCTCAGAGTCCTACCAGGTACACCATTAGAGCCTGATGCCTTTCATGGGTTCACCCTCTTAAAAAATTTTCTGACATAGGCCTCTGAGACAGAGATCACCGGATGCTCCAGTGATTTTATTCTCGTGCATATAAGATGTTGAGCTCATTTGGGAGTGAAGCATCACAATCATTGTGATGATCATAATCTAATCATATTAAGTTTTGCTTTGTAGGAAGTAAGGGCCTGCAAACTCTGCCAGAGCTAACGTCCATCTGGTTCCATCTCTAACCTCAATCAGAATTGTTTTTTTGCTCTTTTGATAGCCTTCTGTAGATCATGCCCAGACTTGATATATAGTTCTGCTTCACTGGTCTTGAATGCCACAGATCTTGCCCTCAGCAGACAATGAAAATCGTGGTTCATTCACAAGTTTTGATTTAGGTATGTCCGGTAAGTTCTCAAGTCCAGTCACACTCATCCACACAGGTTTTGATGAAGTTGGTGGCAACTGTGGCATATTCATTCAGACTCGAAAATGATTCTCTGAATATTGTCCAGTCCTGTAAGCACTCCTCCACCTCTCTTGTCCATGCCTTCTTGGTCCTCTGGTGCTGCAGAGGGTATCCTGTTCAGTTTTGGTTGCCTCATTATAGGAAGAATTTGGGAGCTTCAGAGAAGGTGTGGAGGAGATTTACCAGGTTGCTGCTTGGATTGGAGAGCATCACTAATGAGGATGCAATGAATGAGTTAAGGCCTTTGTCTTTGGTTGAAGGAGGATGAGAGATGACTTGATAGAGTTGTGGAAGATGATAAGAGGCATAGATAGAGTGGACATTTTCTCATTGCAGAAATGGCTAATATGAAGAGGCACAATTTTACGGTGATTGGAGGAACATACATTATAGGGGGAATGTCGGTGGTAGTTTTTTCGCACAGAGAATGGTAGGTGCTGTGTGGAGTGGTGGTAGAGGCAGAAACATTAAGGAGACTTTTGAGAGGCTTATAGATAGACACATGGAATAAAGGAAAATGAAGGGCCACTCTAAGGGAAAGGTTAGATTGATCTTTGAGTATATTGTAGGCTGAAGGGTCTACTCTGTACTTTCTATGTTCTACTTTTCAAAGATAAGTTTTCTGTTTTCTGACTTACAAGTGTAAATTTAAAGATTGGTGAGCGTTTGAATTTATTTTAATATATTTATGAACTGTGCACTTCCTTCCCAGTTCTTCCTTGTCTCTGAGAAGGCAGTGATGTGTTGCTGTCATTGATCTTGGGAGATCAAAATGGAATTGAGCAAACATTCATATTTCTTACCTTTTAATGATGGAGATGAAGGTCGTTCGTGAAGCAGCTGAAGGCATTTGAGCCTAGGGCATCACTCTGAGGAACTGCTGCATTGATATCCAGGAGCTAAGACATCAAGGCAGTTGTCAAACTATCTCAATCACTCTCTATACTAAAAATGAATTTAACCAGTGGGGACTTTTCCAATTGATTCCTATTAGCAGCCAGAGTTACGTGCTGTTGACCTAGAGGCACAAGTTTGAAACCCACTGTGATAGATTTAGAATTAAATAGGTTTGGAGTTTAATATTTAGTCCTGGTTGCAATAACTACAAAACTTAGATTTCTTTCAACTGGAAAACATCAGGCTCATTAATGTCCTGTTGAGAAAGAAATGTGTTCATGATCAGTGTGACTGAATGTGATTCAAGGCCCATCAATGTGGCTTGCGTTTAATCACGCCTGACCTTAACAGGACTTTAGGAATGGACAATAAATGTGGCAATTACCAGTGACATTTACACTCCATGATCAAATACAAATAAACTAAAAGTTAGTTTGTACTTATTGTATAGGAGACATTCTCTGGACAGTTTACCACATTGTTGTGTAGATTATCCATCTGATTCACTTATATAACCTTTATGGTCTTGTCCATGTGAGACTCCAGCCACACAGCAATGTAATTAACTCTTAATATTTCCCCTATGTATATAACATCAGGCTCTAATGTTGTTGCAGTGATATTGGAACAGTTGGTTTAATGAGGAGCTGTTTCTACAGTACAAGCTTCAGCTCCATAACTTGACAATGAGATGATTTAATCTCTTTCTCTGTATCCATATTAAGTTGCGAAACAGGCTGAAGAGAATGATGGCTTACTCCTGTTCCAGTTGAGTTTCTTAAGTTCAGTGATCTCAGCAATTTCATAACTTAATAAGGGAAGGAATTGGCTGCAGACTGGCCTCTGATGGTGTGAACTTTGGGAAGTGGCAACAAAGGATAATTTTTTTCAGCATTTCTGACTGAAGGTGAATGCAGCTAATTCATCTAAATCTTCGCATTCCTGTGCCAACCTCCAGAATTGGTGAGGAGGGAATACTGTTGCAGCTTTTCTTAACTGATGTGGTGGGGATTAGGGACAGCAAACTGCAAGTCTAGGGTCTGAATTGTTGGCTTTGGAAATCTTTTCCTTGCCACTTTGGCTGCTTAGAGCACATGTTTAAACCATTCTTTGTATGTATTTTTTATTAACTTTCTTCTGATGTTTGTGCCCAGTTTACTAATCTGCAGGCTGGAGCTGCTTACAGTTACAGTATCTATCATGTATGCCAATTTGCAAAAAGTAAACAGCTGTTAGATCCTTTAAATCAGACAACTGGAAAGGAAAACTTGTTCCTCTGGTCTAGGGGCTTGTGACGGAGCCAAAATTTAGAAGTAACTGAACAAGTCAAATTGCGTTATTGGGTTGGATCTTGTCTGTCTTTGGTCAGAATTTTTGTGGAGAACTACCGACATCTTTGTCTATACATTGAAGACTGGAGATGTCATAGGCATCAAATGCTAGAACATCAGCCACTCCAATGGGCTCACCAATAAGCCTGGTAACAGAGCATCTTAACTTAGCATAGGAGTAGGGTGCATTCTGCATCTTGCCCCTTTAGTCTTGTGCCAGCAGATAAATGAATCAGAGCTCACAGATTTGAATAATCACTGGTCTAGAGTTAAGCGGTAAATCCACATATGTATTCCATTTTATTATGATTTTAAATGATCTCTTAAAACTCTGTAGGCTGCTTTTAACATTTTTGTTATTTTAAAAAGAAAGGTAGAATAATTTAAAAACAGTTCAAATGCCAATGACATAGATGATTTGTCAAAAGACCATGAGGGCATTCTGATGGTGGAGCTTATAGGATATGCCACTGAGGCTATTTTGTGGGTCAGGCATGTGGTATAGAGGGTGCACTCAGTATTTATTATTGGTTGGTGCTGGTGGGCATTAAAGGCAACAAATTAAGCCAATGGGCATTGTGATAACATGTTGGGAGTGTTTGCAATTACTTAGATCTGAAGAGAACCCCCAAAAATCATGAGCAGAACATGGAATTAGTTGCAAATAAAAGCAGAAAATGCTGGAAATGCTCAGCAAATCAGGCAGCAGATATGGAGAAACAATGCAGCTGCAGATTGACTTGCATTTTTGGAGTATTTTCTGTTTTATTTCAGATTGCTGACAGTCGTATTTTTATTTATCTAAAGATAACTTGGACTGTGAATTCAGTAGGCCAAGCTGTAATCATGATTTTAGCATTATGATTTAGCAGAGGAAAGAAGTTCTGGTCGAGCATTTACTTAATCCAGAAAATGAGCTCTGGTAACTTAGTTTCTTGTGGAGGGGGCAATTTCCTTTGATTTTTTTTTTCAAAAATGGTTTTCGTGGTTTTTCCAGCATTTTGCGGTGGCTGTAAGCAGTTTACAAACACCATCTCTCTGAGGGTATAGTTATGCTTAACCCTATAGTTTCTTATGCTTGTTAATTTATAACAAAATTCCTACTTTATTAAGACAGCTATGTTGTTGAAGGTTGTTTTGAAATGTATTTGAACAATTCTATGACAACAATACGTTAATTTTGGCACAATGTATTGCAATGAATACAAATTAAGCTCATTTACTGTTGCCTGCTATTATATAATAGTTTACTTTGTATTCTCAATATAGCTGATTTCAGGTAAATGTCTGTGTTGTACAAAAAAGAGGCAACACATTGTAACAAATTGCACAAAAACAGAATTATCCAAATGGCAGTCTAATTGTATTACACTTCAAAACCTTTTAAATAGGATTTAAACTGTTTTAAAATCCATCAAAAATAATAACATTAATGGTTTAATAAGATCTGTATAACAAATCTATTCGGGAAATCTTTAATACATTGTTCAAACATGATTCCAGGAATCTTAGCAATTTCCTGGTTTAACTTCGATTCAGCTGAAATCATTCTTAACAATTTCAAGTCAGTACTGGGGCCCAGTGCTATCAGAATTTCTGAATTTATTTGTTTATTTTATTTCGAGGTACAATGTGGAATAGGCCAACACTGCACTGCCCAACGACCCCTGACAACCTCGATCCTGACCTAATCATGGGACAATTTACAATGACCAATTAACCTACCCAGGACGTCTTTGGTCTGTGGGATCCGGAGAAAACCTACGTATTCCATGGGAAGTATGTACAGACTCCTCACAGAGGATGCCGGGGTTGAACTCTGGACTCCGACGTCCAAAACTGTAATAACATTGCGCTAACCACTGTGCTACCGTGCTGTTCACAAGGTAACAATGGTGCATGCAAAGACAGCATTTTATGTCCTTAATAGTCCACTGAACTGATGGCAGTTCCGAATCACAAGTGTGAATAGGTCTGGGAACACATACAGGTCAACCCAAGTGTGAATATGATATTTCCTTTCCCAAGGGAGATTAGTGCAATGGATGGGTTTTTAATGGCAATCTAGTCGTTTCATGTTCACTTAAATCACAGCTCACTTACAAAATAAACTGTTAGCAACTATAAACCACATTCCTAGTTTGTGATCTTTAGTATTGTATCCCCATACATGAGCTAAATTCCTTTTAATTTTGTTTTCTTTTGTACTTACCTATTGTCATAAACTAAAGGACTTCTCCCAACACACAAATTACCTTGAGATATCTGAAGACTATATCCAACTACTGCATCATTTGCAAGATCAAATATTTTTATAATTTGAGAAGAGAATGTTGGATAAAATAATACATTTTTAAACAGGTAACATTACCTCTATTGGATAAACAACTCTACAACTGGTTAGAACAGAAAGTAATTTAGCTACGATTTGTGCCATTACCAGTTTCACATTGCAACGTTATGACTTGGTTAATGATTACGTTTCGTTTACCAAGTGGAAATCACCTCAAACTAGGAGTTTTACGAAGAATGAAAACAAAAAACAATCATGAGTATTGTGTCAGCTTGGTTTGTATCTCTAGGGAAAGGGAGTTTTGCATTAAAATTGCAGGGCTCGTTATGGGGGCCTAATTCTTGAAAACAGATTAACAATGTCTCCTCCAGCAATTTATACCGTTGCTGGTACTGCTATAAACTTTTAGCCCTAGCCGACAAAGAACTTCAGTGTCCATATGTGGCTGGGCTCCTCTCACATTCACGGTATATTTTTGAAAAAATCTTTCAATGGAACATTTTGGATTGCAGGGAGAGAGAGAGAGATATAAATATATTGGATAACACTTGCAGCGGAGAAGAAAATTAAATTTACACCATTTTTTCCGGGGGTGGGGAAAGTAAACATTTGAAAGACAAATATAAAGTTCTGGAATTCTGTTAATAATTTGAACTGCTTGTTTTTGCTACCAAAAAAACCTTGTTTCTGTGAAGTTGTGGAGATATTGCCCAACAATAGACAAACATACTGTTTTTAATTTTCTGCCCTGCAAATATTTGAAGCTGTTTGATCTTGCTTTTTTTGAACAAGCCACAAAATGATTAACCCTTGCTAATTGCATGTACGGTAATTAACATATAGCGAACTCCCTATAATACATTTTTAAAAGTATTAGCTCATTGAAGATATACAGTCTATTAAAGCAAGGTAATTAATGCCAATAGATCATTAAACACACATTAATCTTCACAGATTGTAATAAATAAGAATTTGTCTTCATTCTGAAGCTTTGTTTGCTAGTTATTTCCTCCACGGGGTGAATGTTCGGCCCTGTTCCCATTTCCCCCTCTGGGCTCCATTCACTTGGCCACCTCAATGGAACCACTTCCTTGGTGCCAAATTCATTTTATTTGTGTCCAAAGCGGCTGCACAGGTTGTGGTGTGGCCTACCTAGCAAGCTCTTTAGAGCTCCATCCAGCCACAATGAACAGTCTATGATCATTGTTCTTAAAAGCAAGCAATCTCTAGACTTGTGCCCATCAGATAAGATCTTCATTTTAAAATTTTGTGTTAATCTAACATCGTTTTTAATTCTTTACTTATTTTTACCTTTGGGATTTTTCAGGCTTCACTTGTAGTGCATTTCATCTCCTTATCTGTTTTAATTTTTTATGTGTTAAGGCATTGTGGTAAACTATGTATACCTGTCTGGACACGCCCCTCTGCCGACTGCTCCTGTGGCTCCTCCCACCGACCCCTGTATAAAGGCGACTGGATGCACTGCTCCTCCCTCAGTCTCCGAGATGCTGTGCTCCGTTTTGTTGCTAATAAAAGCCTATCGTTCGCCTCCCGTCTCCGAGAGTTATTGATGGTGCATCAATTTTATTAGCAGCAATTTTAAAACATGGAGAGCATTTTACGACCAGACAGATTGGATACTGACCCTCAATCTCCAGAAGCCGGCATCGCTTTTGAACTCTGGCTTGTATGCTTCCAATCGTACCTGGATGAGATTCGAGTGACTGAGCCTGCCACGATGCACAGAGTTCTACCAAGGGGCACTGGATGCCCTCAAAACACAATACCTGCGGCCGGTGAACACCGTCTACGCAAGACATCGCTTAGCAACATGGCGGCAGCGGGCCGGAGAGTTGAGCACTGAGTTTGTCCGGGCCCTACAGACACTTGTGCGGGCCTGCGACTGCAGGAGACTGACGACGGAACAGCATGCAGAGCTGCTAGTAAGAGACACCTTCGTTATGGGGATCAGGTCAGTGTACGTGCGCCAGTGGCTGCTGGAACACGCCGATCTTACCTTACGCTCGGCGATCGAGATGGCCGACACGCTGGAGGCTGGTCTGCACGATGCTGTGCTGTCCAGGTGCGCGACCTCCCGCCGGCCTCATGGACGCTGTAGACCACGCAACCCGCCGGCGAATCGACCTCGGCTGCTGCCAGGCGTGAGTCCGTGAAGTCCCAGCAACCCGCCGGCGAATCGACCACGGCTGCTGCCAGTCGCGAGTCCGTGAACTCCCCACAACCCGCCGGCGAGTCGACCACGGCTGCTGCCAGTCGCAAGTCCGCGCAGTGTTACTTCTGCAGACTCGAAAAGCACCCCCGAAAACGCTGCCAGCCCGAGAAGCTACCTGCTCCAGCTGCGGAAAGAAGGGCCACTTCGCCAAGGCCCGTAAGCCCAAATGATGAGCGGGGTCAAGCAGCGCCACATGCGAGGCATGGGGTTCTCCATCTTGGTCACCGCCATCTTGCCTGCCCACCGCATGCGAGGCATGGGGGCAGCCATCTTTGTCGGCGCCACCTCGCCCCACCCCCGACCCATGGGTGCTTACCAGGCACCAAGACAGCGATGCAACTCTGTCCTCTGTGACCCTCGACCAAAGCGCCCCACACGAGCTCGCAAGGTCAATGATAGACATCCTGGTGGAGGGGCACAGGACTAGCTGCCTGTTTGACACGGGCAGCACTGAGAGTTTTATTGACCTGGACACGGTGCAACGCTGCGGACTCGTGACACAGCCGGTAAGCCAGAAGGTCACCATGGCTTCCGGGTTGCATTCCACAGACATCCGGGGGGGTTGTGTAGCGACACTAGTGGTGCAGGGCCCAGAATATCGGGACTTTGCGTTACTGGTCACGCCTCAACTGTGCGCGCCTGTGCTATTGGGGCTCAACTTCCAGAGCCACCTGAAAAGTGTGACAATGGAGTATGACGGGCCCCTCCCACCAATCACTAGTCAGAAATCCTCAGTTTTGTGGGGCTTTGTCATATACCCCGCTACTGACCACACACACACACCGAACCACACATCCCGCCCAGCACCATGCCGACAGCTGCGCCACTGACACCACTTGCAGCCTCTCCACCCTCAAGATCCCTCCCCCACCGCTATTCGCCAACCTGACCCCCGACTGTAAACCTGTGGCAACTAAAAGCAGGAGGTACAGCGCGGGGGGCAGGGCCTTCATTCAGTCGGAAGTGCAGTGGCTGCTCAGGGAGGGGATCATTGAGCCAAGCACAAGTCCTTGGAGGGCCCAGGTGGTTGTTGTTCGGACCGGGCAGAAAAATAGGATGGTTGTGGACTATAGCCAGACCATCAATAGGTTCACACAGCTTGACGTGTACCCCCTACCCCACATCGCGGATATGGTCAACCAGATAGCTCAGTACAAGGTGTACTCGACCATAGACCTGAAATCCGCTTACCATCAGCTCCCCATCCGCCCGGAGGACCGCCCCTACACCGCCTTCGAGACAGGCGGCAGGCTCTATCACTTCCTGCGCTTCCCCTTCGGTGTCACAAATGGTGTCTCTGTCTTCCAGAGGGAAATGGACCGGATGGTGGACCAGTGCCAAATGAAGGCCACATTCCCATATCTGGATAACATCACCATCTGCGGTCACGACTGGCAGGATCATGACACCAACCTCCAACGATTTTTCCAAGCGGCCAAAGCTCTTAACCTCACCTATAACAGGGACAAGTGTGTGTTCGGAACCACCCGAGAACGGGATCATTGGCCCTGATCCCGACTGTATGCACCCCCTGTTAGAACTCCCTCTTCCCACCACCCTCAGAGCCCTCAGACGGTGCCTGGGCTTCTTTTCCTATTACGCCCAATGTGTCCCTGATTACGCAGACAAGGCCCGCCCCCTGGTCGTCCACCACATTTCCCCTCTCTCCCGAGGCCCGCGCGGCCTTCAGCCGCATTAAAGGGGACATTGCCAAAGCAACGATGCATGCGGTGGACGTGACCATTCCCTTCCAAGTAGAGAGTGACGCCTCCGATTTCGCGCTTGCTGCTACCCTCAATCAGGCAGGAAGGCTGGTAGCATTCTTCTCTCGTACCCTTCAGGGCCCTGAAATTCGGCACTCCGCGGTGGAGAAAGAAGTCCAGGCCATAGTGGAAGCTATTAGGCACTGGAGGCACTATCTCGCCGGCAAAAGGTTCGCCTTGCTGACTGACCAGCGCTCAGTTGCGTTCATGTTCAGCAACCAACAGTGGGGCAAAATCAAAAATGATAAAATTTTGCGGTGGAGAATAGAACTCTCCACCTACAACTATGATATCCTGTACTGGCTTGGAAGGCTCAATGAGCCCCCTGATGCCCTATCCCAGGGAGCGTGTGCCAGCGCACAGCTCGACCAGCTATATGCAGATATTGACCATGCAGATCTTTGCCACCCGGGGGTCACCCGACTTTACCATTTCGTGAAAGCCCGGAACCTGCCTTACTCCCTTGAGGAAATCAGGACGATGACCAGGGACTGCCAAGTCTGCGCTGAGTGCAAACTGCACTTCTACTGTCCTGAAAAGGCACAACTTATCAAGGCCACCCGCCCCTTTGAGCGACTGAGTGTTGACTTTAAGGGCCCCCTTCCCTCCAACCGCAATGTCTACTTTCTCAACATAATCGATGAGTACTCGCGGTTCCCCTTTGCCATCCCCTGCCCCGATACCACTGCCACATCTGTCATAAAAGCCCTGCACCAGCTCTTCACTCTGTTCGGATATCCCTGCTATATCCACAGTGATAGAGGGTCCTCCTTTATGAGTGACGAGCTGCGCCAGTACCTGCTGGCTGGGGTATTGCTACTAGTAGGACCACGAGCTATAATCCCCGGGGAAATGGACAGGTGGAGAGGGAGAATGCCACAGTGTGGAAGGCCACACTCTTAGCCCTTAGGTCAAAGGGATTGCTGGTCTCTCGCTGGCAGGAGGTCCTCCCCGAGGCACTCCACTCCATCCGCTCCCTGTTATGCACGTCCACCAATGCCACCCCTCATGAGCGACTCTTTTCTTTTCCCAGGAAGTCTGCCACTGGGACCACCCTACCGGCTTGGCTGACGTCCCCAGGGTCAGTGCTGCTCCAGAAACATGCGAGGAGCAATAAATACTCCCCGATGGTCGAGAGGGTTCACCTACTTCATGCAAACCCCCAGTATGCCTACGTGGTCTTACCTGATGGGCGGGAGGACACGGTCTCCGTCCGCGACCTGGCGCCCGCAGGAGCAGCAGACCACTACCATGGACACTCCACAGTGATTATGAACCCCGTACCCACCGATGTATATACCCACGAGACACCGCGCACACCAAGCCCTACACAGTCTCCTCACGACACTCCCATACTGGGCGCCACGCACACGCATGAGGGATTACTGATGCCTAACGGGCTGGCACCTCAAGTCAGGCCGGAGCCAGCACAACCACCGTCACTGGTGCAATCACCACCGGCACCTGTGCAATCACCACCGGTGTTACGTAGATCGCAGCGACAGACTCGACCACCTGATAGACTTGACCTGTAAATATACTTGTAAGAAACTTTGCCCCGTGGGGACTCTCTTTTAAAACAAAGGGGGGGGGTGAATGTGGTAAACTATGTATACCTGTCTGGACACGCCCCTCTGCTGACTGCTCCTGTGGCTCCTCCCACAGACCCCCGTATAAAGGCGATTGGAGGCACTGCTCCTCCCTCAGTCTCCGAGATGCTGTGCTCCGCTGCTAATAAAAGCCTATTGTTCACTTCCAGTCTCCGAGAGTTATTGATGGTGCATCAGGCATTTTGTACGCTGATTGACGTTACCCTGTGTTCAACATTACTAAATCTAATTCTCAGACAGGCTTGCATTATTCTCTGCAGGTTTAAGCTTGCAGCCTGCACTCCACTTCAGATTGAAACTGGGCTGAGTTTGTACAATCTATTAAAAAGACAGATTAATTTATGAAAGGGCAGGAATTACATAAGATTTTCAATTCCCCCCTCAATCACTGAACTAATCATTGACAAATGATTTGATATCTTGTGGAAGAAGATTGGATTCTCTCACTAATGGGTAGGAAGCAGAAACACTGTAGTCTGGTATTGAAACTAATTGTTCTCCCCTGGTTAATAACCTACCTATTATTATTAAAATATATACATATCAGTTGTAGAGAAGTATATTAAAATCTGGAGAAACATCACTAAAGGAAAAAGAACTTGAAGAAACATTGTGGTTTTATCAGTAATTGCACAGGTTTGATTAATTCCAGACTATTAAAGGCTGGCTGGTGGTGTAGTGGCATCTGCACTGGACTTTGATGCGAGTGGTCTCAGGTCCAAATCCGGTCGGTTCCTTGCACGCTTTCCATCTGTGCTGGGTTGAGTGCTGAGCTGGCAATTCAGCCTTGTAAAAGTTGCTAAAGAAATGGTAAGGTTGTCACTCAATGCACCACAAGGCCCGGAGAGGAGCAGCAAATCATTAAAATAAGCAAAGATGTGAATCCTCGCTACAATGTAATGCTCATATGTGAGTGGTCAGCTTCTGATGGAAAAAAAAAATGGACAACATATAAAATAACCTTTTTCAGTCCTCCAAAGTAACGTAAACTAAAAATGATTAAAAGCTGAAATGTCTCGTGGGCGTAAATTGTAAATTTCTCTTGCTCTTGGTTTAGATAGTCTTCAACAAGTGGTCATGTGTAATCACGAGGAGGAGCAGGTTTCACGTTCTTGTGTCATGGACCTGCCTTCATCCCAAGAGAGATGCCGCCTTTGCAGAACCCGATTCCTTATCTCCTCTGGCACATGATACATCCTGAAAGGTATATTTGTTGCATGGGATCCACCTGGATTCATAAAGAACAATTATTTGTTTGGAAAGAAATATTAGGAGAAATTGAATGATGTATTTATTCTTTCAAATCTCTCAATGACTCATATACGAAGTACATTTTATGGCCTTGTTTGTATTGGTATTTTCAGCAGTTTATGATTTATGGTTAGAATTCCACAAAGACAGTTCAATTCTTTGGGAGTACTGATTGCTGAACAAACATGTTTCTGATAAAATTACCTGTTCTCCTTGAATAAAAGCCTTTCATTGCCAAGCCTGGACTAGCAGTGCACATTGTTTGGCTCTGTTGGGTGTGTTTTGGCGGGAAAGGAGCATGTACCGCGTGCTCACGTTCATGGGATGATATGCTGCGTTGGTGAAGCTGTTCACACATGCACGCTGGAATTTCCGTGGTGGTACAGAGGTCAGGCAAACGAGTAGGCCAGCTCAACGCCCCAGCTAATGTCCACCCAACCCTAAATGCCTGTGTTAATTTGAAATGCTTATACATCAATAATGGATTAGTTGGTTAACCACAAAATAATTTCCTCAGGCTAAGACCATGAGTCTATAGGTGTCGGGTTTCCTGAGCCATTTCGTGCCTTAAAAAGACTGACATGACAGGTGCTGAAAGATATTGATCATCCATGCAGACTATAGCTTCCTGTAGGCCTCCTCTTTAAGACCATAAGACATAGGAGCAGAATTAGGCCATTCGGTCCAACGAGTCTGCTCCGCCATTCCATCATGGTTGATCCCGGATCCCATACAAGTGCCTTCTCACCATATCCTTTGATGCCCTGATCGATCAGGAAACAATCAACTTCTGCCATAAATATATGCATGGACTTGGCTTCCACCATAGTCTATGGTAGAGCATTCCACAGATCTTCTATTCTCTGGCTAAAATATTTCCTCCTTACCTCTGTCTAAAGGGTCGCTTCTCAATTTTGAGGCTGCCCTCTAGTTCTGGATACCCCAACTATAGTAAACATCTTCTCCACATTTACCCTGTCTAGTCCTTTCAACATTCAGTAGGTTTCAATGAGATCCCCACCCCTCCCCCCAGCGTTCTTCTAAATTCTAGTGAGTACAAGCCCAAAGCTGTGGAATGCTCCTCATATGTAAACCCCTTCATTCCTGGAATCATCCTTGTGAACCTCCTGTGGACTCTCTCCAATGACAACTCACCCTTTCAACGTTCAGCAGGTTTCAATGAGATCCCCCCACATTCTTCTTTGCACCAAAGCTTGACTGGTTGAATAATTAAACGTAAGCAGAGTAGGACGATGTATTGGAAGAGAGAGTCTGTGGGAAGGGGAATAAGGGTTCTTGTTGCTACAAGAATCACCCCTTGTAATAATGATCAGAGAGGCACAGAGAGATCTGTATTTACTGGCAAGTACCTTTATTGTCTCAACTAACAAGTATGTGAATTCATACACTGAATATCTTGTGTGCACACCAACAAAGTTTTCCTGACTTTCCAAGAACAGAAAAGATATTACCAGTTAAAAAGGAGTTTCTGCTGCTGGTACTCCCGACTTAAATCTCCACATGTCTCTGGGGTGCCTGACATCTACGATAGTTGTTCTCATACAGAGTTACCACTGCCAGCACACTTGGGGCATCTTCTTTTATATTCATTCCTTACCAATTCAAATATTGCATTCCAGCGTCATTGGCTGTAGGTCATGTGTCTGACCTTTAACATCTTTTTATTGGCTCTGCATCCATTAACTGCCCTCTTCTCAGCAAGTGACAATTGGTCATTTATGGCTCTTTTTTCTCAATCAGGCACCAGCTTGAATCACGGACCAGCATTCACAAACCTGCACGTTATATCCAAACAAAGAACACCTCACAAATAGCTTCGGATTTGGAAATAGATAGATAGATAGATAGATAGATAGATAGATAGATAGATAGATAGATAGATAGATAGATACTTTATTCATCCCCATGGGGAAATTCAACTTTTTTTTCCAATGTCCCATACACTTGTTGTAGCAAAACTAATTACATACAATACTTAACTCAGTAAAAAATATGATATGCATCTAAATCACTATCTCAAAAAGCATTAATAATAGCTTTTAAAAAGTTCTTAAGTCCTGGCGGTAGAATTGTAAAGCCTAATGGCATTGGGGAGTATTGACCTCTTCATCCTGTCTGAGGAGCATTGCATCAATAGTAACCTGTCGCTGAAACTGCTTCTCTGTCTCTGGATGATCCCTAGTCCAGCGGATTATCTGGAGCATCATTGTGTCTACTTTCGAAACACTGATCAAGCAAAGCGACTGACTCTCAAAATGGAGAGCCCAGTCTTCTTCATAAAATGGCAGCTTCTGTCTCCTCTTGCACAGCAAGAACAAAGGCCATTGGTCAGTCTGCTTCCACTGTCCTTGTTGCATTTGATTCACTGATCTTCTCTCTGGCCAACATTGTATTTGTCTATGATATTAGAGTGTATTTCTTCTACCTAAACGCCAACGAGGGGTAACGTGTAAGAAAGGATATCTTAACTGAAATCTTGCAAACTAGCAGAGGAAGGAGTGTACTGGTGGCCACCAGAAGTGAATTTTATGGCCTAGAACTGACGACTCCATGCCAGTGACAATGTAGGGAACTGCTTCGAAATCTCAGTGGAAATCAGTTTCCTGTTCCTCACTGGTGGACCCAGAGCCTGATGTGGCAAACTGAACAGCACTGGCTCCCAGTCCCAGGTTGGGACGTTGAGCAGAAGGTTGTACCAGAAATCACGCCCGCGAGAATGGTTTGAGGCAATGCAAGTGCACAATAAGCTCAAGGCAACTGAATATTTGCTCAGTTGTGGAACGCTCCTTTGCGGATCGAGCTGGAGGTATTTGCAGTACTTTGGTCCCTGTCCACTGTTGAACACGAGGAGCCATGGTGCTTTCTAAACAGAGAAGTAACTTCTCAATATCTCCTGCAGAGACAGACAGATAGGGGATAGTACACAGCTCTGCATGGGTTGTAAGTCTGCATGACCTGGCCCTAACCCACCTGGATAAAAAAGACACATATGTTCGGATGCTGTTCATAGACTTCAGTTCAGCATTCAACACAATCATCCCTCAGAAACTGATTGGAAAGCTGAGCCTACTGGGCCTGAACACCTCCCTCTGCAACTGGATCCTCGACTTCCTGACTGGGAGACCTCAGTCAGTCCGGATCAGGAGCAGCATCTCCAACACCATCACACTGAGCACGGGGGCTCCCCAGGGCTGTGTGCTCAGTCCACTGTTGTTCACTCTGCTGACCCACGACTGTGCTGCAACACACAGCTCAAACCACATCATCAAGTTCACCGATGACACGACCGTGGTGGGTCTCATCAGCAAGAACGACGAGTCAGCTTACAGAGAGGAGGTGCAGCGGCTAACAGACTGGTGCAGAGCCAACAACCTGTCTCTTAATGTGAACAAAACAAAAGAGATGGTTGTTGACTTCAGGAGGGCACAGACTGATCACTCCCCGCTGAACATCGACGGCTCCTTGGTAGAGATCGTAAAGAGCACCAAATTTCTTGGTGTTCACCTGACGGAGAATCTCATCTGGTCCCTTAACACCAGCTCCATAGCAAAGAAAGCCCAGCAGCATCTCTACTTTTTGCGAAGGCTGAGAAAAGTCCATCTCCCACCCCCATCCTCATCACATTCTATAGGGGTTGTATTGAGAGCATCCTGAACAGCTGCATCACTGCCTGGTTCAGAAATTGCACCATCTCGGATCGCAAGACCCTGCAGCGGATAGTGAGGTCAGCTGAGAAGTTCATCGGGGTCTCTCTTCCCGCTATCACGGACATTTACACTACACGCTGCATCCGCAAAGGAAACAGCACTATGAAGGACCCCATGCACCCCTCATACAATCTCTTCTCCCTCCTGCCGTCTGGGAAAAGGCTCAGAAGCATTTGGGCTCTCACGACCAGACTATATAACAGTTTCTTCCCTCAAGCTATCAGACTCCTCAATACCCAAAGCCTGGACTGACACCTAGCCCTACTGTCCTGTTTATTATTTATTGTAATGCCTGCACTGTTTTTGTGCACTTTATGCAGTCCAGTGCAGGTCTGTAGTCTAGTATAGCTTTCTCTGTTTTTTTTTATCACGTAGTTCAATCTAGTTTTTTGTATTGTGTCATGTAAACCATGGTCCTGAAAAACGTTGTCTCATTTTTACTATGCACTGTACCAGCAGTTATGGTCGAAATGACAATAAAAGTTGACTTGATGAAGATGGGGGGAACCACTTGTCATTGAGACTGCTGGGGATCCTGTTCCCTGAACATTCAGGCTCGGACTCATGATTGCGACTAGCATGCCTCAGCGCATCATGTGCTCTTCTCACCCACGGACAGACAGAACAGACCATTGGTGTGTTGAAACGGTGCATATGCTGCCTGGACAATCTCGTTGAGCCCATACACCAACCTACAGAAAGGCCGATCAGCAAACTCCCCACGTTAGCACAGTCCACGGGCACGATTGCAGCTACCTAGAAACTCTCTATGTCGGATTTCCTGTCTACTCTTTCCTTAGGTACTGGCCATAATTCAACAATAAAAGCTGGCATGAAAGGAACACTCCAGGTCTCTGTATCTTTTCCAGTCCTGGTCATCCTGGGCAGTGCCATCCTAGTGACTGGGGATGGATAATGAAAGCCTGATAGTGTTGAGCAGAGGAGATGGCAAATGCTCTTGAGTAGCTTGGAGCCCTAGATCTGGCTCTGAACTGATCCATTTGTCTCTAGATGGCATTGTTAGGGCAGTGGAAATCAGTGGAGATCTTTCGGGAGGGCTGGTTTGCTGGACGTAATTTTCACTTTTTGAGATTGTATATTTAATAAGGTGTAAGTATATAGGATGCTGTCACCCTCTCTACCCACCCACCCAAATAATGGACAACATGAGGTTTCCTCATTGCTTCTTAGAGATCTCCATGTTCCACAGATTTTCTGTCAGGGTTTGAGGTTTTACATTGGGTCATCTCTCCTGCTAGGATCAGCCCAGACCTGCCACAGATAAGCAGAGGCTATAGTGTTACTTTCCATTCAGCTGCCGGGCTTGCCATAGAGTTAAATAAGGAATTTCTTTACCCAGAGAGTGGTGAATATGTGAAATTCATTGCCACAGGTAGCAGTGGAGGCTAAGTCATTGGGTATATTTAAAGTAGAGGTTGATAGGTTCTTGATTAGTCAGGGCATCAAAGTTTATGGGTAGCAGCCAGTAGGATGGGGCTGAGGGGAAAATTAAGTCAACCATGATAGAATGGCGGAGCAGACTCGATGGGCTGAACAGCCTCCTTATTGTCTTATGGTGCTGACCTCCCTGGATCTCTCATTTTATCATGCTGAGAATTCCACCAAGTGATTGGATGCCAGGTGGATTTGCCAGCCTGGTAACTGAGGACATAACTACAGTGGCTTAATGGGTAGATGGATCACTAACAGAAGATAAGTACTGTAAATGCATTTAGGTTAGTTTTGAAGTGAAATTTTATGTTTTTAACTCAACGGTCATTAAACAATTTTATTTTGAAAATTAGCAGGTCTTGTGTGTTTATAAATGTACAAATATTCATGTTAAAGGGCAGTTTTGATAGCTGGTGAGTTTTTAGATGGGAATGTACTGACTATCAGAGCTGTTCTGCCAATGTAGCAGGCCTCTTGCCTCTATGCTGCCCTGAGCTTAGGCTTAACTGACCACTATCTTCCACCAGAGGGCAGCACCTGAAACCATAGGGGAAGAAACTTCATTTTCCTGTATGCAGGTACCGTATCTCGGAGCAGTGGAAGATAATGGGTCAATGTATCTTTGCTGTGTACCAAACTTAGAGAAATAGCAGATGAATGCAGGGCAATGGGAGCATAAACAGAGTTTGGAAACCTGAGATTATATACAAAACCTGTTGCAAATACTTGGCAGGTCAGGTAGTGCCCGTGGAGCAAGGAAGAGTTAAAGAACCAGAGTTTTGAGAATGGGAGCCACATTTGCATGTTATTTTGCCCTAACTTCATTCAATAGGAAACTAAGAATGGAGGCGCAGTGGACAGTGAGGAAGGCTATCAAAGCTTGCAGTAGGATCTGGACCAGCTGGAAAGATGGGCTGAAAAATGGCAGATGGAATTCAATGCAGACGAGTGTAAGGTGTTGAACTTTAAGAGGACAAACCAGAGTAGGACTTAAACAGTGAAAGGTAGAGCACTGGGGAGTTTGGTAGAACAAAAAAGATCTGGGAATACAGATCCATAATTCTTTGAACGTGGTGTCACAGATAGATAGGGTCATAAAGAGAGAATACGTCGCATTGGGCATCATAAATTAGAGTACTGAGTACAGGAGTTGGAATGTTATGTTGAAGCTGTATACGATGTTGGAGTATTGTGTGCAGTTCTGGTCACTGACCTACCAGAAAGATATCAATAAGATTGAAAGAATACAGAGAAAGTTTACTCGGATGTTGCCAGGACTTGAAGATCTAAGTTATAGGGAAAAGTTCAGTAAGTTAGGAGTTTATTCCTTGGATCATAAGAGAATGACAGAAGATTTAATAGAGGTATACAAAATTATAACGATATAGATAGGGTTAATGCAAACAGGCTTTTTCCACTGAGGCTGGGTGAGACCAGAACTAGAGGTCATAGGTTAAGGGTAAAAGGTGAAATATTTAAGGGGTACCTGATGAGAAGCTTCTTCACTCAGAGGTCTGGTGTGAGTGTGAAACGAGCTGCCATAGGAAGTGGTGGGTAAAAATACTTCAAAATTAATTTTAAAAATATTTTATTATAGCCAACACTGTTAAAATGCAGCTCACTTCCGCACCATTCTTCCGCAGTGATCAAACCCACATTGAGATGATTCAGCAGTGTTATAACAGTGACTACACTTCAGAAGTCTTTCATTGCTGAAAGTGCCTTGCGATGGCCTGAGGCCAATGAAGGAACTGTGCAAGACATAATTTATTTTAGTAATGTGTTCCTGTTTTCTCATAAAATCCTACCTGAATTTTCTCAGTATTAATTCACTGGATTTGGAATATTTCTTTTGACTGGTGTCCATAAATTAATTGAAATTACACAACATTTTTCAGCAGTATTCAATCTTAAATGTTTTGCCTTAGAGAAGGAATTGCAAGAGAGAGAGGCCTTGTAAAGGGGGAGACAAAAAAGGAGCATAAATCTATTTGCCTTGCCTTGATGTTGGATCCTTGTGCCTTTGACTTAAAAATAATCAAAGATAATAATTTCTAACAAGGGTATATCAAATGTATTATGAAATATGAACTCATCCTTTTCCTAGTAAAGATGATTGCAAGCTACAGCTATTTTTTATATGCAGAGGAAACTAGTCAAGAGGCATTTAAGCCATTTACGGATTATTACAAAGTACAAGGGTGAACAGCACCCTAGTAATGAATAATTGCAATGATAGTAAATGATTGTAATTGTAAATGTTAATGCAAATTATAAATGAATAATTATAATACACCTTACATTCCATCTGTGTAGCCTCCAATCTGATGGCATGAATATCAATTTCTCGAGCTTCCACTTATTGCACTCCCACGTCACCATTCCCATTTTCTTCTTTCACCTCATCTCCTTACCTGCACATCACCTCCCTCTGGTGCTCCTCCCCCTCCCTTTCTTCCATAGTTTTCTACCCTTTCCTATCAGATTCCCACTCCTCCGACCCTTTATCTTTTTCACCTTTCAAATTCCCAGCTCTTTACTTCACCACTCCCCCTCCTCCGGGTTTCACCTAAACCTACCACCTTGAACTTCTTCCTCCCCTACCCCCACCTTCTTGTCTTTTTTTCCAGTCCTGATTCAGGCTCTCAGCCTGAAACGTCATCTGTTTATTCTTTTCCATAGATGCTGCCTGGCCTACTCAGTTCCTCAAGCATTTTGAGCGTGTTGCCTGAATGAATAGTTCTTGATGTTTAAAAAAAACTTTACTTTTTATGGTTTGTTATTAACACACGTCCTTTGACCTCGATGGTACGCACTGCGCCATAACTTGATTTGTAACCCAATCTAATAGACAAGGCGGAAGTGAGACGATGAGCACTAGCACGTTAATTTACTTAACAACCCCTTTCTAACACAACACAAAGTAGCTTCCCAGCCAATGAGCTGAGCTTGCAGTTATATTGATAAATCAGAGGAGGGTTACAGTGGGCAAAGAGAGACCAGAGTTGTAATAAATTTTAGATATTAAAGGAATAAAATTGAATGGGTTAATACTAGAAAACGGAGATTAGAGGAAAAAAAAGCAATGGTTTTACTGAATAGTGGTAGGACTAAATGGCCCAATACATTTTCTATTCTTTACATAGGCAACCTTCAGATTATGGTTGTCCAAATAATGGAAAATTTTCTTCACAGAATTCACAAATCATTATCAGAAAATCTGAGATACGCAGTAAAATTCACTCAGAAAAAAACTTGCCTCACTTTCTATTTTGTTTGCAGCTCACATTTCTTTGTACATGACCAATGAGGATGCTGCTCTGCATTATGGGAGATGGTTTTCTGGGAACGCAGCCCTCTGCCACCCGTACTCTCGGTTTTTCTGGGAAGACAGTTCTAAGCATGTGTAATTCAACCAGTCCCACTCTCTCAACCTCTTTCTGTAGCACCACAGTTTTGTTTTCCCATTTAAGCATTTATCCAGGTCTTTCCAGCTTTCCCTGGTCATGAATGACAGACACGAACCATTTTCCCTCTTTTAAAAAAAACTTGTAATTTTCACTTCTTTAGCCAATCTCTTTTCAGTGAGGGGAGCAGTCTCTCTCTGCCTACCCTGTTTAGATCTTGCGTGACTTTAAATGACTCTATCAGCTTCCTTCTTAGCTTCCTCCATTCCAAGAAGAAATATCCAAGCCATCCATATAATTGATGTCCCTCATGCCTGGAATCACTCTGGTAAAACTACATGCACTTTAAGCCCTTCACATCTTTGCCAAATAGCAAAGCCGTAAGCTAACTGTGTCACACTGTTGGGTCTGAACCAATGTTTTACGAAGGTTCATTGTTTCCACTATTTAAAAAGTCCAGAATTCCACATGTTTTTATTTAACAACTTTCTCAATCTGTCATGCCACTTTCAATTATGTGTGTACACGTACCTCCAGTCACTTTGTTCTTGTATCCTTTTATAATTGTCTTCCAATTATTCTTCCTTCTGAAATGTAACACTTTGTCTTTTTCTGCTCGGTTTTACTCGCCACATGTCCATCTATTTCACAAATCTCTCCATAATATTATTGAAGTCTATTATTAACTTCCTGACCTTGCTTCCAATGTTTGTCATCTGCAATTTGGAAATTTTCCCTGGTAACCCAAATCCATGTCCTTAAAATATACATTAATCTAAATACTAGTTTTAATATTGATCCCCGGGTGGTTGGGGGAAGCTGCCCAATACTTTCTTCCATTTCAAAACAAGGCCCTACAGTATGATTCTTTCTATTGATGCGGTTTGTGTCTTTTATTCCATTGGTTCCTACATCTCACACCAACAGGTTCAGTGACAGTTATTACCCTTCACCCATCAGGCTCCTGAACCAGCGTGGATAACTTCACTCACCTCAACACTGAACTGATTCCACAACCTATGGACTCGCTTTCAAGGACTCTGTGACTCATGTTCTCAGTATTATTTATTTTTTTATTTGCACATTTTGTCTTCATTTGCATGCTGGTTGCTTGTCAGTCTTTGTATGTATTTTTCATTGATCCTATTGTACTTCTTTGTTCTACTGTGAATGCCTGCAAAAATTGAATCTCAGGGTAGTATATGGTGACTTTCATAATAAATTTACTTTGAAATTTAGGTCTGAATATTGCTAATGTGTCTATTATAGGTTTCTTTGTCAACTAGACAAGCCAAGTAAACTATGCACCCACAAAGTATACAATTGGCATTAAAAGATTCTTAGGAACCTGCAAACGGGGATGAAGTTGAATAGCTTGGCTGCATAATTGGGAAGGGAAGTAAGGCAGGCTGAAGCTTAGTTTTGTTAAGCATGGTTGAATTAACATTTATAATTTGCATAATTATTGAGCTCTTGCTGCTGGTTCTTGTGACAGGTCTATAAACAAAGGCTTACAGGCTAATGAAAAATGAATTTGCTTTAACAAATCTTTGCTGGATCTTCCAAACCAACCCAGACCGGCTCAAGTGACTGCTAATCATGTACTTGATTACCATTTCTAGAGGTTTCTCTTTCACCAATGTTAAACGAGGTGGGTTGCAGTTATTCAGCAACCCCTTTTTTGTGGTGTGGGGATATAACACTGGCAGTGTACCAGTCCTCTGACACGAACCAATGTCTAGATTACAGACAATACCACTGGCCACATTTGTGGTGGTGACTGGGGGAAATTCTGATCAGGAGTTAGGGTTGACTCCAATTGTAGGATTAGCAGGGGTGAGAGGTGTGTGTTGATTGGTGTGAAAGCACAGGTAAACAGTTGTCCTGTGGAATTTGGATGCTTGGTGCATTTGGAGAGGGTGGGATTGGACAATATGGGCAACTGGGGCTGAGCTGATTGCCAATAAAAGGCTTTGGTCAAAAGGAGGTTTGGAAATTAAAGTTATGAGCAACAGAAGAGCTAGTGGTGGGACATAGCCTCAAGATTTGGGGGAGAAGATTTAGGACGTAGATGAGGAGGAACTGCTTTTCCCAGAAAGTGGTGAATCTGTGGCATTCCCTGCCCAATGAAGCAGTGGAGGCTACCTCAGTAAATATATTTAAGACAAAGTTAGATAGATTTTTGTATAGTAGAGGAATTAAAGGTTATGGGGAAAAGGCAGGTAGGTGGAGATGAGTCCATGGCCAGATCAGCCATGATCTTATTGAATGGCAGAGCAGGCTTGACGAGCCAGATGGCCGACTCCTGCACCTATTTCTTATGTTCCTTTGAGTGAGGAAATGAGCTGATCAGTGGAATGGGGGAAGCATTACCTACAATAGAGTGTTTGGCTTCCTGGCATTGAGAACTGGTGCTATGCAATAAAAATAAGGCTTTCTTCCAAGTGTCCAACGACGATCACCCTTTGGAGTAATACTAACCATTTCCCTGGCAATTGCACAGGGGATGATGTCATTTGATGCAAGCCCGATGCTGAGCTTGCTTCAGATGCACAGGTGCCGGGGATTACCCAGCTGAATTTCCAGAAGGGTGTGAAATGACTAGGAAATAGTCAGTAGCATTTCATCCAAAATGCTTTTTAAGATCAGGTCGTTCCAAAATATAGAGAACTGTATGAGTGAATTTTTAATCCTAAATGTTCTGTTACAGCAGAACTGAATAGAGTCATGTAGCACTACAGCACAAAAATAGGCCCTTCGGCCCATCTGTCTTGTGCTGAACCATTGATCTTCCTAGTCCCATCGACCAGCACCCGGACCATAGCCCTGCATATCCCTCCCATCCATGCACCTTTCCAAATTTCTCTTAAATATTGAAGTGGGCCCCACATCCACCACTTGTGCCGTCAGAATACAGTTTCAAGCTGCTTGGAATGAATTCAACTTGTCTAACTGTAGGCCAGCAGGTGGTGCCTTTCGTAATACCAAATCCTTGGCGCTGGTGAAAAGGAAGAGTGAATATATTGCCCGTTTAAAGAAAGATATGAAGGAACACTCAGTTTAAAAGATTTTAAATATATGGCTTATTAGCTTTGAATATTTTGTTCCAGATAGCTAACCATTTCATGATATTTTCTCAATTTAAGTTTATTCTCTCAATTATATTAATTGAAATCTGCTCCAATTCCAAGAATTAGTACGGCAGGACTAAATAGAATTGTGGAAAAACATGAAAATGGATTTAAATGCAGCTATTTATAATATTTTTCCATATTAAGCTGCAAGAAACTGGCGATTTTTGGGAATAGTCTAAATAGATGCAGGTTTAGGAATATTTGTAAGGGTCATTGTTGTTATGTATGTATTGGTTTTACAAGCTACATAGTTTAGAATTTAATTGGAGCTTTGGTACTGATGTGGCAGCATCTTCAAGTTTATCCCTTTGGGATGAACCCTTCGCACTCATGTTTTCGGAAAGTTTATCACTTGATGGTGTTTGTACTATAATACAGTTTACTGGGACTATAATGCACTACGTCAAGAGAATATGGTGAAAAATGACAGAAGATTTGCCTTGGCAATCCTTTTAAACATGCCTGTCTTAGCTCTTTAACACTGGAACAATCTGGTGACTAACTGATTATTTCAAGTCATTAAAATCTCACCGGTTCTGTGAAGAAATAAGGTACAAGTATGTCTCTGGCAGTGAACGATGCTGTTAATATGCTGCAGGACAAACTTCATGAGCAATTTCATGTTCTCCGTAATGCCACCTGGTTCTGAGCATGGTAGTCAGCTGCATCATCAGGAAAACATTGCTAAGTTACTTATCACTTGATAGCTTGTCTTCATTGTGATTTAAGACATCAATGTTGCTCAGATCTTATGCTGGACATGTGCCAGATTGCTTTAACTGACTTTGTGTAGTAACGATGTTCTGTATTTAAGGTCAAATTTTAAGGACGTATTCCATTCCATCTATTTTAAGCTGTATTGGAAAATAAAGCAAAAGGCCAATTGTGACGTACTGCCTTTGGATGAAACAAGAAGACTGCAGCATGTAAAAATATAAAGTGTCACTAAAAGACCATTTATAAATAAACTGCATTAACATATATGAACCTAAGCAGAAGGCCTGCTGCTTCATTAGAAGATGTCAATTCACACTGAAGGGATTGCTGATATAATGGAACAAGATGACAGACAGATTAGAGATAAATATAAATCACTGGCACTGTGTGATTGCATTATATAACAGGGATCTTGTTTAGATAATGCATGTTTTACAATCCAAAGCCTGAAGCAGATATACTTCTTAAGGCTGTTGTTTATAAAATATGCACTGACATCTTTACAATAGACCTTTTGGAATTTATGGGGCTGGTTTTGCGATTTTGATCCTTGACTGTAGAAATGCAATATCAGGACATTTATAAGTTATTGAAGGCAATGGAACTGAATGTTCAGAGATGGACACGCAGTAAAGCTGATATACCCACCTTCATTCAGTATTGGTGCCCAAAACTGATTTATTTCTCTTCTTTCTGTCTGAGCAAAGGTTTTGGAAATAGCAGTTATAGGCACACAAGCCAGTGAAAATGTTCATGGGTCCAGCGTTTTAAATTCTATTTTTTAAGTTAAATTGAAGATGAATTTATGAAACACTTACAAAGTGCCACGGGATTTTGCTCATTATACATACGTCACTGTTAGAGATACAGCAAAAAAATACATCAGCTGGAATTTTCTTGACCAGAATCCCCTCCCATAGATGCTACATATGGCCATTCCAGCCTAAACGTATCAGGTTTAGATGCAAAGGACATATCGTGTTGCCTGATGTGTCCCAGAGTTCAATGGGGTCGCCTGAGCAACCGTTTGACTTTTACAGTGCAGTGAAACTCTGCTGAAAGATTTGACAGCCAATGAAGTCCATTCCTCAGCTTATCTAACAGTTAAATGTGTAAGGATTTGTTAAGTGTCTTTTAGAAGGCCTTTTATTATTGCAGTCTAAGCTTGGATGTATTGTCCAAGTTTTGCCACACATAGTTAAGGACTGCCTCCCTTCCCTAGGATCTATGAATGAGGCAATTATAAACAGTTCAATATCAGACATCATGAAAAGAAGATTACTACAGAAGCAGCTGAACATAGATAGAACAAGCAGCTTGCAGGTGAAACTCTTAGGCTGAGATGATTGTCTCTCTTATGAGCATAGCCATTCTCCAATTTGCCCGCTAAAGATCTTTCCTCCTGATTTCAGTTGACTTCAGCTTTATGCTGGCTGTTTGACATTTTAGCAAGCTCCATTGATATGACCTGTTTTTGCTAACTGGTTAGGATGCAGTAAACTCCTGAAAGCTTGCTTGATATATTTCTTCAGAGTTGTTGAAGGGTTATTAGACCTTTTCAAACAGATCATTATCTAGTATTAATGATTGCTGACAAATTTATAAATCAGCAATAACTACTTGCCTTGAGAACTCCAGATATAAAGGCTTTTATATGGCTCAGCAGTGATTCCAACACCTTTGGCAGTGTATAAGGTAATTGTTTAATTGCACATAAAGATTGATTATGTGTTTTTGGATTTATTGATTTATCATTATTGCTTCTACTTCATGCTGGTGAAGTTGGTGCATTGAAAGGGAGTGTTCTCCAGCTTTTCCGATTAATGTTCATACTCTTTGGCACAATGGACTTCGGGCATTATGTAAACACTACTTAAGCTGTTCACATATATTTCAAATCATGACTTGTTCCTGTACCGTGGATTTTGTGCAACACTATATGATTTACAAATTATGAAAATATGTCATTAAACTTGCTTCAACTTCCAGCTGAAGTAATTATTTATGTCTGAAGATGTGACATTAAATACTGATGCAGAACCTATCCTGGGATTCTTCCAGTGTGCCCACTCTTGACATTCAACAGCATGCTCTTGAGTTTAATTACTTTCCTGTAGCTATAATTATCTGTGTAGACGGAAATCTGGAAGGTCTCAGATGGTGTTCTTCTGGCCATTATTTTCAAACGTATTTCTCCTGTCAAAGGGCCACCTGCTTCATTTCTCCCTGAGTAATGTGCAACATTAATAGACCAGACTGCACAATGTCCTTCATGTCATCTTCCCTGTACTTAGATTTGGGTGAACAACCCTGGTATATTTATTATTTATATACTAATTGGATGCTTGTCCACTTATAATGGAAGTATTATGTTCGTAAATGCGTTCAGGAATCTTCTGCTTATGAAAGCAAGACAAATCCAATCCAATGAATTACCTCTCAATTGCCAGCAAAGCATTGACAGTACTATCAAGTGACATTTACTTAACAAAACGTGCTCACCAATGCCGAGCTTGAAATTCACTCCACACTTCATTCAGGGAGAGAAATCATCTGTTCGAAGTCTGATCCAGTGGTTGCGGTCCCTTTATTTTCCAGCAAGGCTGCTGCACTGGTGCTGGTGATGTGTAAAATATAATAAAAATGGGGGCTAAACATCTGTCTCCCATATGTTTTGCTGGCATAGAGAACAGGGAGTCAGAAACTCACTATTTGGTCTTCAGAACTGAATTTTAGCAGTAATCTTACTGGGGGCTCTTCTGAAGTAAATACAAGCTTCTATTAATTTTACATAGCATTTTGTCTTTGTTGGATTCCGAATCCTAGAAATGTATTTTTAATTTTCTTTTGCCATCACCATTGGAGAAAATTTACCATTAATTGAAAAGGCCTCACTGAACGTTACTCCTGGGCATTCTTTTCACCTTTTTCACATTAGAAGAGGAGGTTGACTGTAAGGAAAAGCCTATTTACACTCGGACAATCTACATGGACAAGCTGTTACTCAGTTTCTCCTGAGCCACTTTGGTATATTGTTTGCCACCCACACATGCCAATGGCGGAATGGTGAGAAGGCTGGCCAGAAGATTCACCACCTCACGCAACTTCACAAACATATACAGTAATCAAACAGCGACATGGCACACATAAACAGCTCCTTTTAAGAAGAGCAGGCTCTGTTGGTAACCTGACTTTGTGTGTCCTTATTATAGGCAGGGCACCTCTATAACCCACGCCTCGAATCTCATCTCATTGATTGGATTACCTGACTCCAGATTGCTTTTGTAGAAGGCATTACCCTACAGGGCTGCATACTTTTTTGATCCTAGACGGGGATGATGGCAGAGCAGAGGTGGCTGAAGTTTCTGGGAATAGTTGACAAGGCACAGCATAGATATGTCCCATAGAATAAGTTCTCAAGTGGCAGGGCTAGGCGACTGTGGCTGACAAGGGAAGTTAAGGACTGCATAAAAGCCAATGAAAGGGCATATAAGCTAGCAAAAGTGAATGGGAAGTTGGATAATTGGGAAGTTTATAAATCTGCGTCTCAATATCACCAAGACCAAGGAGATGGTGGTGGACTTTAGGAGATCTAGGCCCCATATGGAGCCAGTGATCATTAATGGAGAACGTGTGGAGCAGGTTAAGACCTACAAGTATCTGGGAGTACAGTTAGACGAGAAGCTTGACTGGACTGCCAACACAGATGCCTTGTGCAGGAAGGCACAGAGTCGAATGTACTTCCTAAGAAGGTTGGCATCATTCAATGTCTGTAGTGAGATGCTGAAGATGTTCTATAGGTCAGTTGTGGAGAGCGCCCTCTTCTTTGTGGTGGCGTGTTGGGGAGGAAGCATTAAGAAGAGGGACGCCTCACGTCTCAATAAGCTGGTAAGGAAGGCGGGCTCTGTCGTGGGCAAAGTACTGGAGAGTTTAACATCGGTAGCTGAGCGAAGGGCGCTGAGTAGGCTACGGTCAATTATGGATAACTCTGAACATCCTCTACATAGCACCATCCAGAGACAGAGAAGCAGTTTCAGTGACAGGTTACTATCGATGCAATGCTCCTCAGACAGGATGAAGAGGTCAATACTCCCCAATGCCATTAGGCTTTACAATTCTACTGCCAGGACTTAAGAACTTTTTAAAAGCTATTAATGCTTTTTGAGACGGGGATTTAGATGCATATCATATTTTTTTACTGAGTTAAGTATTGTATGTAATTAGTTTTGCTACAACAAGTGTATGGGACATTGGAAAAAAGTTGAATTTCCCCATGGGGATGAATAAAGTATCTATCTATCTATCTATCTATCTATCTATCTATCTATCTATCTATCTATCTATCTATCTATCTATCTATCTATCTATCTATCTATCCAACAAAAGGAAACTAAAAAAGCTATAAGAAGGGAAAAGATGAAATATAAGGGCAAACTAGCCAATAATATAATGCAGGATACCAAAAGTTTTTTTTCCACTTATATAAAGAGTAAAAGGGAGGTGAGAATTGATATTGAACCATTGGAAAATGACGCTGGTGCGGTAGTAATGGGGAACAGAGAAATGCCAGATGTACTTAATGGATACTTTACATCAGTCTTCACCATAGAAGGCACTAGCAGTGTGCCAGAGGTCTGTGAGTATCAGGGAGCAGGAGTGAGTGTCATTGCTATTACAAAGTTAAAAATGTTAGGTAAACTCAAAGGCCTTAAGGTGGATAAGTCACCTGGACCAGATGGACTACATCCCAGAGTCCTAAGAGAGGTTGCTGAAGAGATAACAGATGCATTGGTCTTGATCTTCCAAGAATCATTTGATTCTGGCATGGTCCTGGAGGACTGGAAGATTGCAAATGTCACTCCACTCTTTAAGAAGGGAGGAAGGCAAAAGTAAGGAAATTATAAGCCAGTTAGCCGTATTTAGCCTTATTAGAAGGTTCATTTACAGGTTGTATCTGTGGTAAAGATAGCAAATCTGTGGTAAAGAAGGCAAAGAAAAAGCATTTTAGGATGTATATTGTATACATTTCTCTGACATTAAAATGAACTTTTGAAATGCAATGTTGGCATTTATTTCAAGGGAAGTAGAACATCAAGGAGATAATGTTGAGCCTTTATAAGACAGAAGAGTATTGTCAACAGTTTTGGGCCTCTTATCTCAGAAAGGATGTGTTGTCATTGGAGGGAATCCAAAGGAGGTTCACAAGGATGATTTCAGGAATGAAGGGGTTAACATTTGAGGAGCGTTTGGCTGCTTTGGGCTGTACTCACTGGAATTTAGAAGGATTTGCAGGGGATCTCATTGAAACTACCGACTGTCAAAAGGACTAGATAGGGTGGATGTTCAGAGGATGTTTCCTGGGGGGGGGGGGGGGTATCCAGAACAAGACACAGCCTCAGAATTGTGGGGGGAGACCCCTTGGAAAAGAGGTAAGGAGGCCACAGTCCATGCGTATATTTAAGGCAGAAATTGACAATTTCCTGATAGGTCAGGGCATGAAGGATATAGTGAGAAGGCAGATGGGATCCGGAATCAGCCATGATGGAATGTTGGAGCAGACTCGATGGGCTGAATGGCCTAATTCTACTCCTATGGTCTTCTTATGGTTTTATAGACTGTGCTTGTTTAAATGTTGTATTCAGTATTGACGCAAAGAAGTACAATTTTTTTGTGTTATTTGTTTAGGCAGATTCTGTTTGTCTATTATTGTGAAAATCAAACCATATTTTATGAGGAATTAATGCAAAAAACTAGGTAATTGCAAAGAGTTCATGAACTTTTTCTTGCAACAGGTAACTGGAGATGGGAAATGGATTCTAACTTATCAATGTTGCCCTCGTCTCAAAAATTTTTTTAGTTAAAAAAGCCCACTATCAAACGTGCTTGTAAACAGAAAATTGAAAGCACACATTCGAATATGTTTGGGATAGCTTTTTGACACTAGGAAGGCAGGGGAGCTTCATTCTAAAAACCCAAAGGAGAGAACTATCAGTGATCATGATTCTAGGAGTGCCAATGTTTTTCTAACTGAAGAAATATTTGAAACTGATAATAAAATAAATATTATTGTAAAACTTATGTCACATTTTGTGAAATATGGTGTATGCATTATGCTGTGGGCAGCACCCTTGGTAGTGTAGCTTCACAATGCCAGTGATCATGACCAGCGATCGGGAGGCAATTACCGCCACTGCCTGTATGTTTCAACTGACACATGACAAATAAAAGCTCATGGATATCTTTATGTTGTTGAACATTTCCAAGTCTGTAAACTGGCTATATTCTTTCAGCTACATTATACCTTTTTCCTATATCAATGGGAATCAATTATTTTTCTCAATTTTCCCCAATGTCGACTTTGCTTGGGTAATTGTTTCCAGATTCTGCTCCCAGTTTTCAGGTGAGCGTTCTTCATTCAAAGTCCAAAGTAAATTTATTATCAAAGTATGTTTACGTTGCCATATACTACCCTGAGATTCATTTTCTTGCAGGCATTCACAGAAAAAGATAAAGAAATACAAAAGAATTTCTGAAAATTTTCAAATTTATGATAAGTTTTATAATTTATGATAAGCGAGCTAGCTGGAGTATTTGCTGACATCTTCAACTGCTCCCTGCTTCAGTCTAAGATCCCCTCGTGGTTTAAGAAGGCAACGATAATCCCAGTGCCGAAGAAAAGCAAGGTGGCATGCCTGAATGACTATCGACCTGTGGCTCTGACATCAATTGCTATGAAGTGCTTCGAGTGATTGGTTATGGCACACATCAACCATAACCTACCAGTCAACCTCGATGCTTCGCAATTCACCTACCGGAGCAACAGGTCAACGGCAGATGCCATCTCTCTGGCACTACATTCCTCCTTAGAACACCTGGAGAATAAAGACGCGTATGTAAGGCTCCTTTTCATTGACTACAGCTCTGCCATCTTTAATGCCATCATTCCAAATAAACTGATTCCTAAGCTCCGGAACCTGGGTCTTAGCACTCAGATCTGCAGCTGGATCTTCAACTTCCTCACAGACAGGACCCAGGCTGTAAAAATAGGGGACAAACTTTCCTCTACAATCACTCCGAGCACTGGTGCCCCACAAGGCTGTGTAATCAGCCCCCTGCTGTACTCACTGTACACCCATGTTTGTGTAGCCAAGTTTCCATCAAACTCAATATATAAGTTTGCTGATGACCCCACAATTGTAGGCCTTATCTTGGGTAATGATGAGTCTGAGTACAGGGAGGAAATTAAGAACCTGGTGGCATGGTGCGAAGACAATAACCTATCCCTCAATGTCAGCAAGACGAAGGAATTGGTTGTTGAACTCAGAAGGAGTAGCAGACTGCACAACTCCATCTACATCGGTGGTGCGCAGGTGGAACAGGTCAAAAGCTTTAAGTTCCTCGGGGTGAATATCACAAATGACCTGACTTGGTCTAACCAAGCAGAGACCACTGCCAAGAAGGCCCACCAGCACCTTTACTTCCTGAGAAAGCTGAAGAAATTCGGCCTGTCCCATAAAACCCTCACTAATTTTTATAGGTGCACCGTAGAAAGCATTCTTCTAAGGTGCATCACAACCTGGTATGGAAGTTGTCCTGTCCAAGACCAGAAGAAGCTGCAGAAGATTGTGGACACAGCCCAGCACATCACACAAACCGATCTTCCATCCTTGGACTCACTTTACACCACATGCAGTGCTGCCAGGATAATCAAGGACAAGACCCACCCAGCCAACACACTTTTTGTCCCATTTCTCTCCGGGAGAAGGTTCAGGAGCATGAAGATTCGTACGGCCAGATTTGGGAACAGCTTCTTTCCAACTGTGATAAGACTGCTGAACGGATCCTGACCCGGATCTTGGCCGTACCTTCCAAATATCCGGACCTGACTTGCACTACCTGACTTTCCCTTTTCTATTTTCTAATTATGATTTATAATTTAAATTTTTATTATATTTACTTCGATTTGTACTTCAGGGAGCGCAAAGCGCAGAATCAAATATCGCTGTGATGATTGTACGCTCTAGTATCAATTGTTTGGTGACAATAAGGTAAAGTAAAGTGATGAAAACAAAGACTGACAGGCATCCAACGTGTAAAAGAAGCAAACTGCGCAAATAAAGAAAATAATGCTGAGAACAGGAGTTGTAAAGAGTCCTTCAATGTGAGCAGTAGAAACAGTTCAGAATTGTAGTGTGTGAAATTATCCATGCCAGTTCAGGAATATGTTGGTTGTAAGGTATTTAAGTTTTCAACACCACTACTTTTGGCTGAATCAAAACAGGTAAAGAATTGCCATATAGGAGGGAGACCGATAATCGAATTTAATGAAATAGACCAAAAATAGAGCAGAAATACATTAAAGTACAACAGATTCAGCTCATTGACCTGTTTCTTTCTACAAAAGTGCATTCTGACCTCTGATTATTTACAGCATGTTGTTTCCCTCGGTAGATACTATTTTGTTTGATTTTGCCAGGATGGGTTTTTAAAGCCATTTATTTTTCATACATTATAAAATCTGGTTAACTATTAGGGCAGCACAGTAGCATAGCAGTAAGTGTATTGCTATTGTGATGCTAGTGCCCTGGGTTCACTACCACCCCTGTCTGTAATGAGTTTGTATGTTCTCCCTGTAACCACATGGGTTTCGTCTGGGATCTCCAGTACCCCTCACCCCCCACATTCCAAGGAAAGACGGTTTAGTAGGTTAAGTGATCACATGAGTGTAATAGGCGGTACAGGCTCGTTGGCCAAGGAGGGCCTACTCCTGTGCTTTATCTCCAAATAAAAAACAATGTATTTGAAATCAGGATATTGAGTTAAATTGATTATTCATAGCTGACTGATGAATAATATATTCATGATTCATTGGGTCATAGAGTTTTACAGCATGGAAAAAGGCCCTATAACTCAGCTGGTCTAAGCTGACCAAGATGTCCCATCCAAGCTAGTCTCATTTGCCGGAATAACCTTCTAAACTTCTCCAATCTATGTACCTATCTATCTTTTAAAATTTGTTATTGTACCTGCCTCAATCACTTCCTCTGGCAGCTCATTCCACATACTTCTAAATCCTTCCCCTAATTCTCATTCAGGATGAAGTTCTCCAAGTACTCTGAACTGGCAACTGAAGCTGCTCAGAACGGCTGGAAGACCAAGATTTTCCCGGTAGAAGTGGGATGCAGGGGATTCGTTGCTACATCTACAACCAGTCTATTGAAGGAGATGGGGGTGAGGGGTGTCTCCTTCCAACAAGCAATCAAGTCCTTGTCAAATGCAGCAGAAGAAAGCAGCAATTGGATTTGGATTGAAAGGAAAGACAACAACTGGGCTGCAAGATGAAGACAGGAGGGTACGGAACTGAGGGGGTTGTATCTGGGATGCCAGGTAGCACTGCTGAGCCCTCTGGAGACATTGTGAGCTTATCAACAAAATGTCAAAGAAGGAGGGGTGCCCACCTGATGACCCCGATGACGTAGCTACCCTCCTCGTCACCACTCCAAGCCTACTGCCAACATCGAGAGTGCCGACTTTATCATAGGATTTGAAACATCAAGTCCTAGTAGCTCTACTCTCACTCTACCATTAGGAGCGGCCACACAGAATAGCAGATTGTCTGGCAGATCAGTTTGTTAAAGGCAGGGATCTGCTAGTTGTGCACATGTTTAAACTAGACAATACACAAACAATTTTGGTATTAGTTTCCCGTTGAGATGCTCTGATCACAATGATTTTGTTGACATACTAGTTGTGCTATATTTGAAAAAGGTGTTAAGTTACGCAGAGCTCTGATTTATATTTACACTAGCTTTGAAATATGCTCTGCTAGCAATGCAGTTTATTAATATTTGCTTGCTCACCGTTTAATGACCTTACTTTCCTTAGAGGACACTGGGACTGTGACAGTAACTGAGGAAGAGGGAAGGATCTGGGAAAGCCAAACCCAGTCAAAGGCGTCTGGCTGGGGTCATTATTCCTGGTAAATTGTGGAGGGATGGATCAACGGCAGTGTTGGACTGGCTGGTGGGTAGTGAACACTGGCTGTATTGGGCAGGTGGTGATGGGCAGTGAACATTGGCAGTGTTGGGCTGTTGGTGAAGGGGAATATCCACTGGCAATATTAGATTGGTGGGGGGGTGCAGGGAGGGGTGCCAATAGGTGGTAGTGGACTGTTGGTGGAGAAGAGGGTCCACCAGTAGTGGTGGGGCTGGTGATTGTGGTGCGTGTCCACCTGTAGTAGGAGAGTTGTGGTGGTGGGAGGGACGACCGGCAGTGGGGGGCTGATGGGGGTGAATGCATATTCATCTGTCCAGTGATTGATTGATGTGTTTTTGATTATTGGGGTAAGTCGAGTGAACTGGGGTCAGGCCCAATAAATGCCAAAATTTTATTGAAAGGCAGAGTGCGCCTGAGGCTTATTCTAAACACAAAGTACACTGCAGATGCTGTGGTCAAAGCAACACGTACAACAAGCTGGAGGAACTCAGCTGCGGTTTCTACAGATGCTGCCCAACCTGCTGAGTTCTTCCAGCTTGTTGTACATGTTGCAAAGGACTTATTCTTGCTCCCAGGTCAATGATGGGTGATCAATTCTGCATCAATGTAACAGGTGTGGTCTATCTGAGGGTCACGTCAGAGTCTTTAGTACAGATCCTGAGTCACGCATAAGTCAGACTGGATAGGGATGGCAGAGTTCTTTACGTAAAGGACAACATGTCTTCTTAGTGACATCACAGAATTACTCTCATTTCATTTACAAATAAGTAAATGATATTATTTATTTGTTAGTTGAGATCAGCAATCATGCATGTTTCTTTAACTATTAAACACTAATCCACTTTGGCTGAATTTCCACGTGTCAGGTTGGAGTTTTGCGTAAGTCTTCTCTATCACCAGTATCTCAGCCGGTGGATTTACAAACAGCTCTCCAAATTTCCTTTAAGTGAATGTCACTTTTCTCTCCTCCAGTATTCTGTTCCTCTGTTTTATTCCCTCTTTTGGGATCTGGATGATGTTATTCACTCTCAGAAACAACTGCACATGTTGGATCTACAGGGCAAAATACACTCTGAGCTCCTTGTTGTAGCTGCAGTAACTGCCTGCTATCATTGTCGCTCCACCTAGAGAATCCTGTTCTCTATTTTCCACCAAGCACCAGGATCTCAACTCAATGTGAATGCAGTTTCCTTACCAGGTTGCTGATCAGAATGAGGTGATCAGAAGAGCTGAGTATCTTTTATTGGCAGTAGTAAACATCAATGCAGAATATAATAACAGATACTCTGTGTGATTCAAAGCTGTTCTACACACTTTGATATGTAGACCACAACAACGTTGCTGAGAAATTGAGAAAAAAGGCGAAAAAAGCTTCTTTCATGAAAAGTTGCATTCCATGGGCTGGTACTATTAACACATTACTGTAGGCTGAATGTGCTGATTCTTTTTTTTATTCACCTCACTGTGTCTGGGACGGGCCAACACTAGGCAGCCTGAACTGAGTAAAGGTGTGGGAGTATCCTATAATATTCCTTTGGAGACCAGCTGAGTTTTCCTCCTTGTCTTCACAAAAGCAATTTTGCCACGTTAAATCAAGTTGAGTTTATTGTCATGTGCACAAGTACAGCACATTGAAACGCTTGCTGTAGCATCATGATCATCCAGGTACAAAGACCATACTTACTGTATATATTGACATACAGACAAAATACACTATACTGTGAAACAAAATACAAACACAATTGAAGATAAATTTAGCTCTCACCATTTAAATTTTTGAGGCTTTTTATAGCTTGGCCAGATTTTATGAAGCAATGTGTTCACTCCTCAAGAAGTGAAGTGATATCAGAAATGTCAGAGGATCCCCAGTTTGCATTGATTAATGAAGCCCCGGTCTGATTGGAGCGAACGTGGCAAGGGCTTTAACACTGGAAGGTTGGGGAAGAGATCTACAAGAAATGACATAAGCCAAAGTGTAAATTGAACAGGACAAGAGAGTTTAGCACCAATTAAACTGAGGAAGGATTTTAGTAGCCAGAGAACAAATTAAGTTATAGAACAAGAATGTTAAGATGATTGGAAATCATCTGAGATGCGGTGCTAGTAATAATTATTCAAATTTTCTGACCATTATACATTACAGGAAAGCAATCTTTTTTTCTGAGATTATTAAGACATGGCTGGGAATGTGTCAGTACCCAGAGCAGGGATTTGAGCATTGCAGAACACAATAGAAAAGGTGGAGTGAGAAAGAAATGAATCGAGAGTGTTCACTGATCTGTGATAATATAATGTCTGTAGAAAAAAGTGACCCACTCATTACTAAGACAGAAAATGGAATCCACTTTGATAGAGACTAAAGATAATAAAGGACAATGAGTGGGGCAAGGAGGTGGAGGAAGAAATTTAGAAACATATTTGGAATATGAGAAAAAGCTATAGAAAAATATTCAGAGTGGATTTCAACTTCCCCAAAGTTAACTGACCAGAAAAGTTGAGTGAATAAGGTAAGAACCTTACGAGGGAAGACTTACTCTTAATCCAGTATTAGTGTTAGGGGTAGTACTCAATAGGAAAACAAGAGCATTATTATTGTTTATAATTGAAAAGGAAACAAGGATGATACAAACAAGATAAAAAAATAAAGAAAGCTTATTTTTTATTGGTTGAGAATAGATTTGGGGAAAATGAAATGTACAGTTATTCAAGGCCAGGTTAGATGACCACATGAAGGAAGTAAAGGGCCAGGTTGAGGAATTTCGATGGAGAAAGGTAGGAGGAGCATTAATGCAGATACAATGTTGAGCAGAGTTACATTTTTGCATCCTCCTTTTTTCCACTGGATGGAAAGAGTTAAAACAGCCCTTGATGCGTGGTTAATATAGAAAGCTGATAACAAAATATTTAGATTAATAAATTCTTCTCGGGCTTCCGGCTGGGTACAGGTATCGATTTTAATCAATGTTTCAATGACGAACTCTGCCATCTTCATCAGGGATGATGGCAGAGTTTGTCATCGAAAAGTTGTTTAAAATCAATACCTGCACCCACCTGGAAGCCTGAGAAGAGCTTATTTGTCAAATACTCCAGGAAAGCATTAGATCCTTTTTCAATATTTAGACTGTTAAACTTTTTTTTTTGCTGAACAGTTCATGTGATCTCGATAATAGACCCTGGGTTAATCTGAAACTGAGATCGAGCGCACTTTAGAAAACTGCCCTGCTCTGCCTGATGAATCAAGGCACATTTCCAGTAAGCTTCTTCTTTAGTTTCTAGCTTCAGACTTTTATTTTCAAAATTGGTTCTGGAAGATAATCTGGAGACTAGTCCTAATGAAGGAACTCGGCTCAAAACATCAACTGTTTATTCCCCTCCATAGATGCTGCCTGACCTGCTGACTTCCGCCAGCATTTACTCTATCTCAGCAGAATCTCTTGTGTGTCTGGAGACTAGTCTGAAGGTCACAGGTTAATTAAACTCTTCTTCATCTTCTTTGGGTGTTTTTTGATGTCAATGAGAGCATATATTCACTGTAGTTCTGAGTAGTAGAAGATGCCAGTGTATGAATTGTTTTGATATGTGGTGTCACACACTTGTTACCATAGGGACTTGACAGAGTGAAGTCTTGGTCCGAGGGATGGAGAATACGCAACTTTGCAAATACTTACCATACACTCACACAAAACCATGCCACATCCTCTTTGCTACTTTCCTAAGATAGGCAAGTGCAGATGGGTGGTTTTAGTAAACAGGATCTGTCACAACAAAGCTATGATTGCTAATTCCTGTACGAACAAACTGGGAAGACTAAGTCTCTGCCTTGGCTATTATTTATGAATAGCAAGGCCCTGCCCAATAGCATTGTGTAATCATAAAATGATCAGAAAGAGAGAATTCTTTAAATGTCATGTGTAAAGACCACAAATTAACCCTACTATTTGTGTTTGCATTTTGCAAGGTGTTTTCTGATGGCAAAAAGGAAGCCCCATCAGTCTCGCAGGAAGGAAATATCAGAGCTGTAGATATGAGCTGTCGCACTTTACCCTGTCAATATTAAAGCAGCATTTTTGAAATGCCATAAGAAGTGGCTGATAAGATGAAATACTTGGCACATCACATTACTGCCTATCAAGTAAACACCCATTGTGTGTCCTCACAGGGATAGTCTTTATTGTAGCTCACTATTTGTTCTACAGAGATTTATAAATAAAAAAGGGATAATGGAAATGCTGTATAAAGACTCACAGTTGTGCAGATCTGTCCGTCTTACTACTGGAGGATTTAGCGTCTCCGACT
This sequence comes from Hemitrygon akajei, assembly GCF_048418815.1. Lineage (NCBI taxonomy): Eukaryota > Metazoa > Chordata > Chondrichthyes > Myliobatiformes > Dasyatidae > Hemitrygon > Hemitrygon akajei. Next base: position 49,500,100 of record NC_133140.1, read on the forward strand.
ATATAAAGAGATTTGCGGTAAGATTATCGACGTTTACGCTTACTAAAAATAAAAATAACAGAATAGGTCTGTTAAAGATAATCTAGTCTTTTAAGGTAAATAGAAATAATTTACAGGTGCTGATCAATACAATAGTTAAATTTATTAATCATTTACTGCTTTGTTTAACATTAAGAATCCCTTCTTCGCATTGTAAGTGGCTGACTTGTATTATGCCACAGTTCCATCTTTAAAAAAATTATGTCACTACTTTGACTTCAGTAGGAATAGTTCATTCAAGAAAAGCTGTAGTAATGCTCAATAAATTATTAATTTACTTGGAAAGGTATGATTTGTGTATTAACCAGAGCCACTATTAAATGGGTCCCTAGATGGTTGTGAAAGAAACTCTGCATTGCCTTCAAACTTCAAAATTAAGACCCTCCATCCGAACAAGAACCAGTTTACTAAATGTGTGCATGAAAACATCTGATTCTCTGGATTTTAATATCAAACAGGAGTTTATTGTTTCGGCAGACAAGATGATGCTACAGAAACAAACTTTAAATGGATACTGATCTTCATTAGTTTGTGAACTTGATAAACTTATTTCAGAGATTTTTGGTAATTTTCTTTGGAATGTCTAGCACTCCCAAGGTTCTGCAAGAGGGTAAAGTACTCTCCTTCCCCTTATAAATACCTTTATGCTCAAAGAATTTCAGATGGCGACAAAAGGGCGTACAGGAGCGAGATATACCAGTTAGTTGAGTGGTGTCGCAGTAACAACCTTGCAGTAAACGTCAGCAAGACTGAAGAACTGATTGTGAACTGCAGGAAGGGTAAGACGAGGGAACACAAACCAGTCCTCAGAGTGGGATCAGAAGTGGAGAGAGTGGTCTATTTCAAGTTCCTCGGTGTCAATATCTCTGAGGAACTAACCTGGACGTAACGTATTGATGCAGCTGTAAGGAAAGCAAGACTGCAGTTATATTTCATTAGGAGTTTGAGGAGATTTGGTTTGTCAACTAAAACACTCAAACCTTTCTACAAATGTACCGTGGAGAGCATTCTGACTGGCTGCGTCTCTGTCTGGTATTGAGGGGCGGGGGCTGTGGGGTATTACTGCATAAGATCAAAATAAGTTGCAGAAATTTGTAAAATTAGCCAGCCCTATTATGGGTACCATCTTCTGTAGTGTCCAAGACATCTTCAAGGAGCAATACTTTAGGAAGGCGGAGTCCATCATTAAGGACCCCCACCACCCAGGACATGCCCTCTTTACCCTGTTACTGTAGTGAAGGAGGTACAGAAGCCAGAAGGCACACACTCAGTGATTCAGGAACAACTTTTTCCCCTCTGCCATCTGATTTTTAAATGGACATTGAGCCCATGAACACTACCTCATTATTATTTCTGTTGTTCTGCACTACATACATTAACTATTTAATAGACTTATATATACTTAATGTAACTCAGTCTTTTTTCTCTGCATTTATTTATCATGTACTTCATTGTACTCCTGCCATAAAGTTAACAAATTTCACCACAAATGCTGGGGAAATTAAATCTGATTCTGTTATGTGTTGCAAGTTAGGGCTAAGATAAATAATCTGATGTTCTATAAAAGCTATTAGAGCTACCATCAATTGCTTCATAATTATGCATCCATGTTAAAGTTAAACAAACTTCCCATGTTAACTGGCATGCACAAACCCACTCTGCAGCTGCCGTTGACAAAAAAGGGATTCAAACTTGATTCATTTTCTTTCAGGTCGATACATCTTCACTCTCCTCTGCTGCTGTTGTTCTTAGAACCCTTTCTGAGAGGGTTCAAAGAGAGGTTCATGAACATGATTCCAGGATTGAATGGCTTATCATATGAAGAGTATTTGATGGCTCTGGGCCTGTATTCACAAGAATTCAGAAGAATGAGGGGTGACCTCATTGAAACCTATCAAATGGTGAAAGGCCTTGATAGAGTGGATGTGGAGAGTCTAAGACCAGAGGACACAGCCTCAGAATGGAGGGGCGTCCTTTTAGAATGGAGATGAGGTGGACTTTCTTTAGCTAGAGAATGGTGAATCTGTGGAATTCTTTGCCACAGGCAGCTGTGGAGGTCAAGTCTTTCTGTATATTTAAGTCAGGGGTTGATAGATTCTTGATTAGTCAAGGCATGAAGGCAGGAAATTGGGGCTGAGAGGAAAATTAGAATAGCCACAATGAAATGGTAGTACAAACTCAATGGGCCAAATAGCCAGATTCTGCTCCTATATTTTATGGTCTTATGGCTTTATAGTCTTTTGCATTCTCATTTGACTCCACCAAACGATCCCCCCCACAACCTTGCCACCATTTCCACGGCTAAGTCTGACCTTTTACCCATGCTGATTGCTTCTCTGACCATCTGTGACACCCCATTCTGACTATTGCCCCAAACGATCCCAATACTTTCCAACCCTTTTGTTTAATCCATTTCCCAATTGTCTTCCTAAGTGATTCCAACTCCCACTTTCAAACTTCCCCCCCAACTTCGGACTGGTCCCCAGCATGATTCTCCCCTGGTCAACACATTCCCCCAATAGGATCCTTTCAGCTACATCCTGCTGAAGGTGGTAATATGCTGCTGAATATTAAAAAAAATCCATGGAACAAAAAGTATGAATATGTTTATTTATGCAAATTACAATTAAGATAAAAACATAAATGTCCAGAACCGCTGGAAAGATTAAATAAAAGGGAAAACCTTATACCTATTGGGTGAATTTCCTTGGCATTCCTTGGCTTTATTGCTATAACTTCGGTGGTAACCACGTTTATCTACGGAAGTTTATTTTCTCTAAAGTAATGGGAATACATTTGAATATATTTGGGAAGTCCAAAAAAGCTGTATCCTAGCCTCCAGCTAATCCTCAACCCTCATTTTATTCTCTCAAAATAAAAAGATTTAGAAATTATTTCAAAAGGCATAGTAAGTAAAGGGAGTGAATTTTCATTGTGCAGTTCCCTCCTGCCCTCTAGTTCCCTTTCATCTCGTCCTTCTCCATCTGCAGACCCATGGGAAATTGACTACTTAATTATTAGGAATATTACAATGAACTTCAGATCCATCATCTGTTACTATGATCCTTGGTTATGTTATTCACATTTTGAACAGGTGCTATAGTAAACTGCCAAGTTAAAGTTTTCAATTTGGTTTTATTGTGCCAATTGTTATAATGTAATCTTTGTTCTGGCTGACTATTGCCTCTACAAAGACAACTTGTCCCATGCCCATGAACTTCTTGTTTATACAAAAAAATGATTTTCATCAGCTGACCATGGGGAATGTTACAGGGAGATATCCTGCAATATAAAAAGTTCAAAAGGTCAAAGTTCAGAGTAAATTTATTATCAAAGTATGTATTTATCACCGACCTTGAGATTTGTTTCCTTGCGGGCATTCTCAGTAAATCTAAGAAACGTAATATAATCAATGAAAGAGTACACCGGACAGGACAGACAACTAACCAATGTGCAAGGGGCAACAAACTGCAAATCCCATGGAAGAAAAACCAGAAATAATAATAATAAGTAAATAAGCAATAGATATCGAGAACATGCGATGAAGAGTCCTTGGAAGTGAGTTCATCGGTTCAGTGATGGGGCGAGTGAAGATGAGTGAAGTTGTCCCCTTTGGTTCAGTAGCCTGATGGTTGAGGGGTAATAGCTGTCCCTGAACCAGGTGCTGTGAGTCCTGAGGCTCCTCTACCTTCTTCCTGATGGCAGCAATGGGGAAAAAAGTATGTGGGCATAGAAATATCTTATTACCTGTAATCACCTCAGGCAGGTAATGCTGCATTTTTTTACCATGTAATAAATTGTACAAAGTAAATTTATACTTCACCAAAATAATGCTAAAGATTGGATATATCAGCAGATTTTTGACAAAACCAAGCCTTAACATTGTCGTCATCTCATAGTATCAACCAACTAACAACCAGGTTAAGTAACTCTTGTGGCTCAGAAAAAAGTCCATGGTTCGAAGTTCAAAGTAAATTTATTATCAGAGTACACACATGTCACCACATACAACTCTGAGATTCATTTTCTTACAGGCATGCTCAGTAATCCAGAGTAGGATAATTATCAGTGAAAGACCACACCAACTTGGGCGTTCAACCAGAGTGCAAAAGACAACAAACTATGCAAATACAAAAAGAAAGAAATAATAATAATCAATAAATATCAGGAACATGAGATGAAGAGTCCTTGAAAGTGAGTCTATACATTGTGGGAACATTTCAATGAGGAAGTAAAGTTGAGTAAAGTTATTCCCTTTGGTTCAAGGGGATTGACGGGTAATATCTGTTCCTGAATCTGGTGGTGTGAGACCTGAGGCTCCTGTACCTTCTTCCTGATGGCAGCAGTGAGAAGAGAGCATGATGGATGCTGCTTTCCTGTGACAACATTCCATGTGGATATGCTCAGTGGTGGAGAGGGCTTTACTCATGATGGGAAAGCAATAATTAATAAAAATCTGACTCTGAGCTCTGCATTTTTAGAAAATAATTCTTTAAAATGAAGATCAGCAAGTGGCAACGGAAAAGGGTATGAGGCATAGAAATGAGTGAAATCCCATTGCGCATGCCCAAAAAAAATGTACCACTTGAAATATCTGCATGACAAGGCCTCCCACTGTCAATGTGAAATTCTGAAACCCATAGTGCTACAGTGACAAAAACCTACTCAGACTAGAATGTCTTTCTTTAGATAAGAAAGGAGAGTTTCATGAGTTAGCTCACCTTGACACAACTCAGGCTGACAACAAACACCAGGCTGCTGTTGCCTGGGATGTGAAGAGGGTTGTGTGTGTGTGTGTGTGTGTGTGTGTGTGTGTGTGTGTGTGTGTGTGTGTGTGTGTGTGTGTGTGTGTGTGTGTGTGTGTGTGTGTGTGTGTGTGTGAGAGTGTGTGTGTGTGTGTGTGTGTGTGTGTGTGTGTGTGTGTGTGTGGTGGTCGTCTACAGGTTGTAATTTTCCAAAGCAAGTGTTGGCATTATAAATCTGCCAGAAATTTTCTGCTACATGCTTCTGTATTTTGAATGCTGTAGATGCCTTCATGGCTCCAAGTCTGCCTAAGCACATTTGTTGTGCCCGTTGCTTTGGATGCCATATTAGGAAGTTCTTGAGGTTGTGACATTACTCAGCGTGGAGTGCTGATCTAACATTTCTGTCAACTAGGACATCAATAGTACATCTCAGGGCATTTGTTTAACTCACACAGAGGATCAATCACATAGGAGCAGGAGTACCGTGTTTAAAGCAATTTAACCTGTTTACAGCGATCACCAGTTGCATGCAGATTGCTGGTTGATTTGCAGTTAAATTGGATTACAGTGCCATTTGCTCTTTCCAGATCTCACATTGGATGGGGAAAGGGGATGGTCAGTTTGATAGGATTGAACTGCAGACCTCCAAGTCACAGGCAGGAATTACAGGAGCAACTATATAGGAAGATCACAGATAGATGCAGGAGTAATAGGATTTTAGTAATACAATAGACTGGGACAGACATACAGTGGCTTGCAAAAATTTGGGCATCCCTGGTCAAAATTTCTGTTACTGTGAATAGCTAAGCGAGTAAAAGATTACCTGATTTCCAAAAGGCATAAAGTTAAAAATGACATATTTCTTTAATATCTTAAGCAAGATTACTTTTTTATTTCCATCCTTTACAGTTTCAAAATAACAAAAAAAGGAAAAGGGCCTGAAGTAAAAGTTTGGGCACCCTGCATGGTCAGTACTTAGTAACACCCCCTTTGGCAAGTATCACAGCTTGTAAATGCTTTCTGTAGCCAGCTAAGAGTCTTTCAATTCTTGCTGGGGGGATTTTCACCCATTCTTCCTTGCAAAAGGCTTCTAGTTCTGTGAGATTCTTGGGCCGTCTTGCATGCGCTGCTCTTTTGAGGTCTATCCATAGATTTCCGATGATGTTTAGGTCAGAGGACCATAAGGGCCATGGTAAAACCTTCAGTTTGCGCCTCTTGAGGTAGTCCACTGTGGATTTTGTGGTGTGTTTAGGATCATTATCTTGTTGTAAAAACCATCCTCTTTTCACCTTCAGCTTTCTTTTACCAACAGTATGATGTTTGCTTCCAGAATTTGCTGGTATTTAATTGAATTCATTCTTCCCTCTACCAGTGAAACATTTCCTGTGCCACTGGTTGCAACACAAGCCCAAAGCATGATCGATCTACTATTTGTGCAGGTGTCGCTGCACAGTAGAACAGTGCACCACCACTCCAGAGTCTGCTAAATCTTCCTGAAGGTCTTTTGCTGTCAAATAGGGGTTTTGATTTGCCTTTCTAGCAATCCTACAAGCAGTTCTCTCAGAAACTTTTCTTGGTCTTCCAGACCTCAACTTGACCTCCAACATTCCTGTTAACTGCCAATTCTTAATTACATTATGAACTAAGGAAACAGCTACCTGAAAACACTTTGCTATCTTCTTATAGCCTTCTCCTGCTTTGTGGACATCATTTATTTTAATTTTCAGAGTGCTAGGCAGCTGCTTAGAGGAGCCCGTGGCTGCTGATTGTTGGGACAAGGTTTGAGGAATCAGGGTATTTATAAAGCTTTGAAATTTGCATCACCTGGCCTTTCCTAATGATGACTGTGAACAAGCCATAGCCCTAACAAGCTAATTAAGGTCTGAGACCTTGGTAAAAGTTATCTGAGAGCTCAAATCTCTTGGGGTGCCCAAACTTTCGCATGGTGCTCCTTTCCTTTTTTTCACTCTAAGATTGTACAAAACAAAAATAATACACTGATCTTTTGGAGATCAATTCATCTTCTACTCAGTTAACTATTCACAGTAACAGAAATTTTGACCGGGGTGCCCAACCTTTTGCATGCCTCTGTATGTCCAGGAAAGGTTTCTCAATTATGTTAAAATGTAGATGGCCCTACTAGAGAGGGAGCAACACTCCAGCTCTTACAGGGGAATAAGGATGAACTAGAGGCTAAGGCTTTTGGGGGTTTGGGCCTGGTGACCATAATTCTATTAATTTTTAAACAGTTATGGGAAAAAGATAGGACAACTCTACAAGTTAAATGTCTACATTGGAGTAAAGCTAATTTTGATGGCATTAGACAGGAGATTGCATAGGTTGATTAGGAGAGGCTGTTCACAGTTAAAGGGATGTCTGGCAGGCATTAGGTATTTAACATTTAGAGAGGGAACATTCAGGGGCAGCATATTCCTGTGGGAGTGAGGGGGAGGGCTGGATTAGGAAATCCCAGCTGATGAGCGATATTGAGTCTCTAGTCAGAAAAAGAGCAAGGAATATGTCAGGTATAGGCAGGTGGGATTTAACAAATGTCTTGAGGAGAATATGTGATTTAGGATGTAGGCAAAAAAAGGTATATGCGATAGCTTTGGTAGATAAGTACAGGGGAATCCTAAGAGATTCTGTAAGTAAATTCAGAGCTAAAGGGTTAATATTGAAAGAGCGGGTTCACTTAAGGATCAGTGTGATTGTTTACGTGTGGAGCCATGAAGGGTGAGGTCCAAAATCAATACTTTGCATCTGTATTTGTCTTGGAGACGATCATGAAAGATAGGGAATTTAGGGAAGAGTGAGGTTCTGGAATGTATTGATTTTACAAAAGCGGTGTGGTGAACTACATATACCTGTCTGGACACGCCCCCTGCTGACTGCTCCTGTGGCTCCTCCCACAGACCGTGGCTCCTCCCACAGACCCCGGTATAAAGGTGATTGAGGCCTGAGCCCTGCCCTCAGTCTCCAGGATGTAGTATGGTGGTCAACTACTGCTTGTTCTTTCTTCCAGTCAATAAAAGCCAATAACTCTCTCTGAGACGTGAAGTCGAGATATCGGCTTTTATTGACTGGAAGAAAGAACAAGCAGTAGTTGACCACCATACTACATCCTGGAGAATGAGGCCGGCTCAGACCTCAATCGCCTTTATACCGGGGTCTGTGGGAGGAGCCACAGGAGCAGTCAGCAGGGGGCGTGTCCAGACAGGTATATGTAGTTCACCGCATTCACCCCCCCCCCCCTTTTGTTTTAAAAGAGATTCCCCATGGGGCGAAGTTTCTTACAAGTATATTTACAGGTTAAGTCTATCAGGTGGTTGAATCTGTCGCTGCGATCTACGTAGCACCGGCTGTGATTGCACAGGTGCCATGTGAGGAGCAATAAATACTCCCCGCTGGTCGAGAGGGTTCACCTTCTATATGCGAACCCCCAGTATGCTTACGTGGTCTTACCTGATGGGCGGGAGGACACGGTCTCCGTCCGCGACCTGGCGCCCGCAGGAACAGCAGACCACTACCCCGAACACTCCACGGTAACTATGAACCCTGTACGCGAGGTGACACCGCGCACACCGAGCCCTACACAGACTCCTCACGACACTCCTATACCGGGTGTCTCGTACGCCCATATACCAGGCGCCTCGCACACTCATGAGGGATCACTGACGCCTAGTGGGCTGACACCTCCAGTTAGGCCGGAACCAGCACAACCACTGTCTCCGGTGCAATCACCACCGGCACCTGTGCAATCACAGCCGGTGCTACGTAGATCACAGTGACAGATTCGACCACCTGATAGACTTAACCTGTAAATATACTTGTAAGAAATTCGCCCCATGGGGACTCTCTTTTAAAACAAAAGGGGGGGTGAATGTGGTGAACTACATATACCTGCCTGGACATGCCCCCCCTTGCTGACTGCTCCTGTGGCTCCTCCCACAGACCGTGACTCCTCCCACAGACCCCGGTATAAAGGCGATTGAGGCCTGAGCTGGCCCTCAGTCTCCAGGATGTAGTATGGTGGTCAACTACTGCTTGTTCTTTCTTCCAGTCAATAAAAGCCGATATCTCGACTTCACGTCTCAGAGAGAGTTATTGATGGTGCATCAAATGGAAATGTTGGCGGCTGTGATGTGAATAAAGGTGAATAAGATCCTGAGCACTAACCTAGGACATTGTGGGAAGCATGACAAGATAGTGCAGGATCCTTAGCAGGGATTCCTGGATCTTCTTTTGCCATGAGCGAGTTGCCATAAGACCGGAAGGTGGGGAAATGGCCTTTATTTAATCAGTGTTGCAAGGACAAACCAGGGAGCTAGAGGTTGGTGAGCCCAGCATCAGTGGGAAAGTTATTGGTGGAGAGGGGTGAATTATGAGAGACAGAATCTAACTGCATATAGAAAGTCGAGAACTGATCAGGGACAGTCAGGATGGGTTTCTAGGTGGGAAATCGTGTTGCATGAATTTGAAGAATAGCAAATGGAACTGAGCTTACACAAATGTAAAGTGATATAATTTGGGAAATTAAACCAAGGCAGAACATACACAGTGAACATCAGGGCCATGGGAGGAGGAATGGTGGTTAGGCTTGTTGTTGAACAGAGACACCAAGTGATACAACTACATGGTTCCTTGAGAATGGCAACACCAATTCAAGTTTAAATATCATTCAGAACAGATTAAATTGTCATTTAAACCAGCTGAACGAGACAGTGCTCCTCTTTGACACATTCCCAAAGGTGGTAGAGAAGGCTATGGAATATTTATCCTCATAAAATGGAGTAATGGGTACAATAATTGGAACATCATGTTGCAGTGGTTCAAGATGTTGTTCTGTTGTGTGCAGTTCTGGTTGCTGGTCGCTGTATTATAAGAAGGAAGTGACTAAGCTCGAGATGGTACAACCCTCTCAAGTACTTTGCTGGATCTGAAGGGCTTGAATTATTATAAGGAGAGTCTGTACAGGCTGGGGGTGATTTCCCTGGAGGCTGAGGAGTAGCCATCCAGAGGTTTACAAAACCATGAGGGGCATAGAAAAGTTGGGTGGTCACATCCTCTTCTCAGGGTAAGGTATTCCAAAACTAATCACAAAGTGTAAAGAAGCACTAAACCAACATTCCAAGCAATGTTTGCACAAATGTTAACCGTTTAGTCCTTCTTGCATGTCCTCTGTGTTCCTTTTCCTGGTGCTCCCACACAGTACTGAGTTTTTGCATAAAGTCTCGCGGAAGACTGCAGCACAGTCCAGACTTTGAGTGACACATTGTCAGCGGAAGCAGCAGCAATCTTCAACCACAGCCTGCTAACGCAACGGCAAAGCTCCAGCGAGCAGCAGTGGCAAAGTTATCTTCCTTAGAAAGAGCAGCAGATTCATCCACCATTTCTGGATGTGGGACGGGCCATTGGGTGCTGGTAGGGCAGGATTGGCTGCTCCCTGTAATCCTAGTAATCTGCAGAGATTCCACAGATGCTGGAAATTTTGAGGAGTAAACCCAACGTGCTGGAGGAACTCACCAAGTCAGGCAGCATCAAAGAAAGGGAATAACCAGTCAACGATTTGGGCCAAGGCCCTTCATCAGGACTGGAAAGGAAGGGGGCAAGGGCCAAAATAAGAGGTGGGGAGAGGAGAAGGAGCACAAGCTGGCAGGTAATTGGTGAGATCAGGTGAGAGGCGATGAGGTACGAAGCTGGGAGGTGATACTTGGAAGAGGTAAACAGTTGAAGAAGAAAGAATCGAATAAGTGAGGACAGTGGACCATGGAAGAAAGGCAAGGAGGAGATGGACCAGAGGGAGTAATCCTAGTCATCATTTGGGAGACTACTCGTCCTCAAGGCCCCTTTCAACCCCAGTACACAGAGACATGATGACAACACTATGAGCTTATACTGCAGCTGTCTTGGCTCAATCTCCAACAAACTGGAGATATCTGAACTGACTGCCATCACTGCTTCCAGTTGCAACAAAAATCACATTCAAGGCTTTGGTCATCAGAAGCTAGTTTGGAGTAATGCTGGCTGTTAATAAATTGGGTTGCTTGGTGATATGCAAAGGAAATCAGCAGAGCCATTATAATTGCTCAAACATTGAAATAGTGAAAGTTGGAAAACATGATAGATCTCACAGGTGGTCTGTCTGACTGAAACTGAGCCACGCAGATGGTGTAACTGGGAAATATGAAAGGCAACAATTATACCACTGCCTAAGAAGAATAGTGTGAGCTGCCTTAATGACTATCGTCCAGTAGCATTCACATCGACAGTGATGAAATGCTTTGAGAGGTTGGTCATGACTAGACTGAACTCCTACCTCAGGAAGGACCTGGACCCATTGCAATTTGCCTATCACCTCAATAGGTCAATGGCAGATGCAATCTCAATAGCACTTCACATGGCCTTAGACCACCTGGACAACATCCTATGTCAGGATGCTGTTCATCGACAAAAGCTCAGCATTTAATACCATCATTCCCACAACCCTGATTGAGAAGTTGCAGAACCTGGGCCTCTGTATCTCCCTCTGCAATTGGATCCTTGACTTCCTAACCAGAAGACCACAATCTGTGTGGATTGGTGATAACATCTCCTCCTCGCTGACAATCAACACTGGCGCACCTCAGGGGTGTGTGCTTAGCCCACTGCTCTACTCTGTATATACACATGATTGTGTGGCTAGGCATAGCTCAAATGCCATCTATAAATTTGCTGATGATACAACCATTGTTGGTAGAATTTCAGGTGGTGATGAGAGAGCAAACAGGAATGAGATATGCCAGCTCCTGGAGTGGTGTCGCAGCAACAACCTTGCACTTAATGTCAGTAAGACGAAAGAGTTGATTGTGGACTTCAGGAAGGGTAAGACGAAGGAACACACACCAATCCTCATAGAGGGATCAGAAGTGGAGAAAGTTAGCAGTTTCAAGTTCCTGGGTGTCAAGATCTCTGAGGACCTAACCTGGTCCCAACATATTGATGCAGTTATAAAGAAGGCAAAACTGTGACTGTACTTCATTAGGAGTTGGAAGAGATTTGGTATGTCAACAAATACACTCAAAAACTAAGGACTGCACAAGCCACGCACCAAACCCCGTCTCTCAGCAGATGGCACAGTCCTGCCCACAGAGAAAAAGAGCATTAATGACAGGTAGAGAGAGCACTTCAGCAACGTGTTCAACAAGCCCTCCACTATAAACCAGGCTGCACTCAGTTAGATCCCCCAGAAATCCACGGCTGACAGGCCCAACCTCCCTCCTACAGTAGTTGAGGTCAAACAAGCCATTGCTTGCTTACATTCTGGAAAAGACACTGAGAAGATGGAATCCCTGCTGAGATCTACAAGTCAATGGGTCCAGTTGCATGAAGGACCTTCTGTGAAATTCTGATGAACATCTGGGAAGATGAAGGCGTGCCCAGTGAATTCAGAGACATGTTGATGGCACCTCTTTTCAAGAACAAAGGCAGCGAAGCTGACTGCGGTGACTACTGCAACACCTTGCTGCTGTCATTCACCGGCAGGTTCCTAGCCCGTGTCATTCTCAGCGGCTTACTCGCCACCATGTCGGAGAAGAACCTGCCCGAGACATAGAGCAGGTTTCACCAGGTTCAAGAAAAATGTATCGAGCAAAATCTGGATCCGTACATTGTCTTCATAGATTTAACCAAGGCCTGTGACATGATTAACAGAGAAGCGCTCTGGACAATCTTGACAAAGTTGGGATTGTTGACCCTACTCGCCTCTTTCATGATGCTATGATTGGCCTTGTCCTCTCAAATGGGGATGCCTCAGAGACGTTTAATATCCCAAATGCCGTGAGGCAAGAATGTGTACTGGCCCCTCATGCTGTTCAACCCCTGCTTCACTTGCATACTCAACCACATGGTCAGGGACTTTAAATGCGGGGTGTACTTACAGTACTGATTTGATGGATCATTGATCTGTCATCTAAAATCCAAATCTGAGATGGTTAAAAGAGTCATCCTCGAAGCACTCTGTGCTGATGACTGCATTCTTGCAACCCACATGGAGTCTGATCTGCAACTGGTCACTGACTAGTTCGCAGAAGCCTGATATCTATTTGGCCTCACCATCAGTCTGGTCAAAACAGAGACCTTATTTCATTCTGCTCCTGTGCTGACTTCCATCACTGTCAAAGGCACAACACTGTGGGTAACAAAGGGATTTAAATACATCCTGTGATGGTCCCTTGGATAAAGGAATCAACGCCAATATTTGCATGGCTAGGCAGAGCCTGGCACAATATCCAGATGTCCACTAAGATCATCTTGTACAAGGCTGTTGTCCCCACTGGCCTCCCGTGTGGTTGTGGAACATTGACTGTATCCAATAGGCAACCCAACCCGCTGGAGCACTTCCACATGTGCAGTCTGAGGTCCTTCACACAACAGCTGGTTTTACTAGCCACAAAGTTTCAGTCGGAAGTTAAATTGTGTCAGCGTTTTATTTCCAGAAGACTGGTTCTCATCTTAGTTAATCCACAATTATGCTGTCCAACACCATTCACCCTCCAAATAATGATTGCACTGGTTCAAACAAGCAAGGATTTACCCATGCATTGTGATCCTGTTACTTTTTCCATTGCCGTCCAATTTCAAAGGGTTTTCTGTCATTAATAAAAACTTCAAAGTTTTGAGAACAAACAAAGGAAAACAATATAATGTGGTTAATTTATACAAAATAAAACACACAAAGAAACTCATCCTGGGTTGCTCTATTAAACACACAGAGTAGTAGAAACACACATTGTCTTCTGGTCCTGTAGTTCAGTTCTTTTGAGATTAATGGAATATAAATTTAGAAGACTTCATTCACAATTTGAATTAGTCAGAGTCATTGTTTAAAAATTCCATGCTGAATATAAGAGGCACAATGAAGTTAAGAAGATTTTAGGCAGCAGAAAACAAATGCATATTTGTGACAATATTTTCATGAATGGAGGCTCTATTTCCAGTAGGCAATGCTCACATGCAGCATTGGAAATTTATTGCCAACTGAATACACAGCAGTGGCTTACAGTCACAAAAATGGACCTTGTTTGAATTTTACTGCCTAAAATAATGACTTACTTTACTATTTTATATATGTAAATACATATTCTCAGTTGTGAGGACTGTTAATTTGCTTGTCTCTGTACAGCTGTAAACCTGGCCTTTAATAAGTAAAAATATCTTAAGCAAAATATGAACTGATTACATTTTGTTTCTGCGTCCATAATTCACCATTACATTTACAAAAGCAAATCAAATGCTTTTAAAGGTTTCTTTAGTCTATTTGCTTAAGATTTTATAAAGAAATTTGTATTCCTGTGAGCCCAGCAGGGTGGGCGTTCTACACATTTATACAGACCAGCGACATGAAAGACAGGCTTGTAACAACATGGCCCTGAATGAAGTTTCGAAAGCAGATGCTACTAATGTGGAAAATTTAGTTTTTAGTGGAAGAATGCATGATATTTCTGGAGAGGTGTGATAAAGTTATTAGGCAACATTTTCGCTTTAATCTGCATTTAAAAGCAAATAGTACAAATCTATAGTTTTAAAAAAACATTCTACCAAAGACCATCTCCAACCAAAGCTCCACATTGAAAATCAGAGTCAGCCCGTCATATCCATGAATGATGATTCCTTTCCGATCTATTCCCAATGACCAGAATTTGTTTGCAGCTTTCTCTGTCAAGAGTACTTTCAGATGCTTAAGTCCAGTGAAGGTACCCGCCTCTATCACCCATACAAGGTTGTGCATTCCAGCTTCCAGTCACCATTGGTATGTATAACTTGGAAGTAACAGTAATACTATAAAACGTGGCTACATCTGGATTTTGTGGGAGGTACTTACATTGTAAATACATATTTTGTGGGCCCAAAAGCTCTTAAATTTCTTACTAGAGTCACAGAGCAATACAGCACAGATACAGGCCCTTTGGCCCAATGAGTCCATATTAAGCACACCCACCCAGCTTGTCCCAATCTCCTGAGTTTAGCCCCACCTCTCTATGTACTTATCTAATTGCTTCTGGAATAATACTATCATCTCATCTCCTCCACAATCTCCATCAGCACAGGGCTACCACAAGGCCGTGTGCTTAACACTTGCTTTACTCACTTTACATTTATGACCATGAGGCTAAGCACAGCTCCAATGCCATCTTCAAATTTCCTGACAACACCATTGTCGTAGGCAGAATCAAAGGTGGTGATGAATCAGCTTATGGGAGGAAGACTGAAAATATGGCTGAGTTGTACAACCACCTCTTACTCAATGTCAGCAAGAGCTGATTATTGACTTCAAGAGAAGGAAACCACAGGTCCTCATCAGAGGATCAGAGGTAAAGAGGGTCAGCTACTTCAGGTTCCTCAGTGTTAATATTTAGGAGGAACTGTCCCAGACCCAACATGTAAATGCAATTATGGAAAAAGCAAGGCAGTGCCTCTATTTCCTTAGGCGTTTTCAAAGATTCAGCATGACATTTAAAACCTTGACAAACTTCTACAGATGTGTAATGGAGAATCTATTGACTGGCTGCAACACAGCCCGGTGTGGAAACACCAAAGCCCTTGAATGGAATATCCTACAAAAAGTAGTGGATTCAGCCCAGTCCATTAACCATCACCCAGGACATGTTTTGTTCTCGCTGTTGTAATCAGGAAGAAGGTACAGGTGCCTCAGGACTCACACCACCAGGTTCAGGAACAATTACTACCCCTCAACCATCAGGCTCTTGAACCAAAGGGGATAACTTCACTGGACCCATGGTCTCACTTTCAAGGACTCTTCATCTCATGTTCCCTTTATTGCTTATTTATTTATTATTATTATTATTTATTTCCTTTTGCATTGGCACAATTAGTTGTCTTTTGCACACTGGTGGAACAACCAAGTTGGCACAGTCTTTCATTGATTATGTTATGGTCATTATTCTATGGATTTATTGAGTACACCCACAAGACAATGAATATCAGGAATGTACATGTACTTTGAGAATAAGATTACTTTTGAACTTTACAATTTTACTACAGATACATCTCAAATATTTCCTCCAGCAGATCAGTCCTCGTGTTTCACTGTTCTTTGTGTGCTGAAGTTAACACTCAGGACCTTTGTCAACCTTTCCCATTTCACCCCAGTTTTGGATTCCCCTACCCTGGGGTAAAGAGCATGGCATTATATTGTTATAACTAAGCTGATTTATCTAAGTATGCATAGGCCAGGCTCCACAGATGACATTAAACCTCAATAATATGTGTACATTATAAAACTGTTATTAAACTCTCACAAATTGCATATGACAACATTGGAGACAATAGCAAGCACCTAGAGCTATTTTACTGGTGATTAATTTTGAGTTACCTAGAATATCTTGGCTCCACAGCAAGCTTTAGGTGGAATAATTAAATAAAGTTCACACCAAGGTCGTCTCCAGCTCAGAAGCCATGAATCAATTTGGCTTTAACTATGAAAAGAATTTCTTTCAGGTCAGTCAGAAATGATTCAATAGAGGATTCTTTAATTCCAGCTTGCAAAGTGCAGGTGTGAGTGTGATTTAAAACTGAATCCATTAACAGTTCATTCCCTGCTATTGAATTTTCTCACCAGTAACTGGGAATTCTGACTCACAGTTACAGTGTCTCAGAGACTGTGCTGATGGCTCTGCTTCAGTGATCCAGATGTGTCCTGTCTTCAGCTGCTGTCTGTGTGGAGTTTTCACAAGTTTCCTGTTAACTTTTTCCTCTGGTACTCTGGCCTCCTCCACATGGAGTCATAGCGCACTGCAGCACAGAAACAGGCCCTTTGGCCCATCTAGTCCATACCAGATTGTCATTCTGCCTAGTCCCATCAATCTGCACCTGGACCACAGACCTCCATACCCTTCCCATCCAGATACCTACCCAAATTTCTCTTAAATGTTGAAATCGAACCCGCATTGACCACTTCCGTTGGCAGCTCGTTCCACACTCGCGCCGTCCCTCTGAGTAAAAAACCTCCCCTTTAAATAGTTCACCTTTCACCCTTAACCTATGATCATCCAAAAGCAGTGCTCTTTGCTCATTAGTTTGCCCCTATGAAAGACTTCTAGTGTAGGTAGGGGTGTTAGGAGAATCAGGGTGATGTTGATAGGCATGTCAGACAGAATTAATTACAGGGGAATGCTGGGAGAAAAGCAAAGAGAAACCCAATGGGCTGAATAGACTAGATATGGAAATCTAAAATTATGTTTACTGATACATTGCAGAGATTTTCAGCTGTGTCCCTATAGAACCACATCAGATTTTGAAATCTACAGCTGCTCTTCATGAATCAAAAAAAATGATTACTTGTTTCTACAAAGAGGATCACTCTATTAAAATAACAAATGGAGTTGATTTCCTGCCGAGTTACAATGCCATGAGTCATGGTTTCTTTAAAATGGATTAAAAAGCTGATGGAAGCAGTAACCATCCCGCACTGGCAAGGCTCACAAAGGGGGTTTTGTTCTTACAGAGGATTTGTGAGAATCATTAATAAAGTATATTAATTGTTTGCTTTGCAATACAAGCCATTTTTGAGGAAAGAAGCCTTAAGTATTTTAATTTGTATCAGAGAAAGCAATCTCTCTTTACTTAAGAATCAGCAAAGAATATTCAGTTTGACAAAGAACGGTAAACACTTTGACTCCTTTACACAGTTTCTCCGTCAGGAGAGCTTTTCCACAGGGGAAGTTCCGGTGTTGTCTCTGCTGTTCGGGGTTTTGTGTGAGAGTCTCCATACATGCAGGATTCAGCATTGCCACACTGTGCAAACTATTTAATGTAGAATCGGTTAGAATGGACACAATCGGTTGGCAGCTCTTTTTTTTGTGGATACTGTACAATAAATTTCAGTCTTTTTGAAATATGAAAATTAATATATTCAAATTAATTGCAATAGCCCTAGTAGCTGGTGAAATGAAACAAAGTTCAGGAACTTAATTTGAGTCATGAAGCTGTTAATATTGTGACAATGTTTTACTGATCCACTTTCCAAGCACAGAAGCTGTAGTTAAAGACCGTGAATGCTTGTGCTTTTGCATAGTGAAAGCTTTGTGCAGCTTAGGAGGTCAGTTGGCTTTTGATATATTGCTATTGTTCCTCCGATTTTCCTGAGATCTGGTTTCGACTTGTGGAAACATATGTAATATTTTCCCCTCTGTAATATATCAAAAATATGTACATTCCTAAGGGTAGCACAGCTGAAAACCAGACCTTTTGTAAGAAAAATGATCTAATCTAAACAGAATTTGAAACTAAGCATGCACATCTCAGCATCTATCATTCACTATTGTTTTTTAAAAGTCTATTTTTAAATTAAGTACATTTGGAGTTTGATAAAAGGCCGTGGAGTGTTAAAGGCTGCGGGGCACCAGCAGGCTGAGATAGGTTGTGTTCCCAAATGCACTGCTGATCTTTCCATCCCTACAAACCACAATCTCATCATCATTCAGAGCCTTCTTCCAAAGTGGTTTGCTGTCAAGAAAGTTTGTCAGGCTTCAGAGCCTCTCTCCAACTTTGGCAGTCGTCAAAGATGTCGGAAATTTGTTTCAGAACAAACAAAATGAACAATTTAAAAGGAAGTAAATAAGTTCGCATTTAGACACGAAAGTCTCAAACTTGGTGTCTTTTTCTGGGGTAAATGCCAGTGGCCTGATGCAGGATTGTCAGCATTTCCTAGGAAATTACAGCCCATGAGCTTAATCGAAGAGCACTGTTTCCAGCTCCATCTTGGCAGCCTGTTCTCTGTGGTAATAGAATTTTAAAAATTTATTTAAATCTGCATCTGTCCCACAACATGAGCGAGCAGAGATCTTTGTGTGTTGACTCTGTCGCAATGTACAGACATGTGCGTTTAAAAGTCTAATGGCTTGTAGAAAGAATCTGTCCCCGTAGCCTGTTGGTCCTGGCTTTAACGCTGCGGTACTGATTTCCAGACAAAAGCAGCTGAAACAGTTTATGGCTTATAACAGTTTGGTACAGAATCCACCCATTCACACTGTCAAAGTAATGCATAATGTTCAAAACCTGTTTCCTGTTGACTGTGAAGCTGACCACCTGAATGGACATACTGTTCATCCTCCTCCTCCTGTCCAATGATGCGTTGTCTCAAGCCACTGAATCTTCAACTATGTCTTTTACATCAAGTTCCCAACACTCTGCCACTTTTCTCCTGTCCTGCATACTTCCAGCCCTTGTCCAGTACCTGCACTGCCTCAGAAATTATGGCCTCGCCTCAGTACTCAGACCTCACAATGGAATCTGCTCCAGTGACATCTGTCTCCAAGCCTCAAGTCTTCCAAGAAGCACTTAGATAGAGTGGATGCTTTCATTTGTGGTGGAGTTGAGCACCAGAGGGTACAGCCTCAGAACAGGAGGCCATTTCAGAGAACAGAAATTATGTCATCGCCATTAATAAAATAACTAAAATAAGTGAACCCAGAACACAAGCAACACACACAAGATGCTGGAGGAACTCAGCAGGCCGGGCAGCATCTGTGGTAAAGAGTACAGCTGATGTTTTGGGCTGAGACCCTACTGCAGGACTGGAGGAAAAAAAGATGGAGTAAATTGAAAAGGTGGGGGAGGGGAGAGAGAAACACAAGGTGATGGGTGAAACTGGGAGGGGGAGGGGTGAAATAAAGAGCTGGGGAGTTGAATGGTGAAAGAGATACAGGACTGGAGAAGGGGGAATCTGATAGGAGAGGACAGAAGGCCATGGAAGAAAGAAAAGGGGGAGGAGCTCCAGAGGGAGGTGATGGGCAGGTAAGGAGGTAAGGTGAGACAATGGGATGGGAAATGGTGAAGGGGAGGAGTGGCATTACCGGAAGTTCGAGAAATCAAGGTTCATACCATTAGGTTGGAGGCTACCCAGACGGAATATGTTGCTCCTCCAACCTGAGTGTGGCCTCATCTCGATAGTAGAGGAAGCCACGGACTGACATGTCAGAATGCAAATGGGTGGCTACTGGGAGATCTTGCTTCGTATGGTGGAGGGGCATAGGTGCTTGGCGAAGCAGTATCCCAATCTATGTCAGGTCTCACCGATATACAGGAGGCCACATCGGGAGCACTGGACAAAGTAGATGCCGCAACAGACTCACAGGTGAGGTGTCGCCTCACCTAGAAGGACAGTTTGGGGCCCTGAATGATGCTGAGGAAGGAGGTGTAGGGACAGGTGCGAGTTGCTCCACTTGCGAGGATAAGTGTCAGGAGGGAGATGAGTGGGGAGGGATGAATGGACAAGGGAGTCGCATAGGATCGATCCCTGCAGGAAGCAGAAGGTGGTAGGGAGGGATAGATGTGCTTGGTGGTGGGATCCCATTGGGGATGGAAGTTCCAGAGAATTATGTGCACTCTTATGACTCCATAAGAGTCATTATTATGCTACAACAAGTGTATGGGACATTGGAAAAAAAGTTGAATTTCCCCATGGGGATGAATAAAGTATCTATCTATCTATCTATCTATCTATCTATCAAACTTAACACGGGCCCCTGACACCCACACTGTTCCGAAGCCAGGACAGGGAAACTGCTGTACTTACATGGAATTAGTTTATCAGTTACAGATAAACTAACTTGGTAAATTGTATATTTTGAATTCCTTACTCGCAGGATCAATCACCATTCACAATAGAGATGTTAAAAGTCAATAGAAACTACAAGCCGACACTTTGAAGTTAGTAAAGCAATTTCCCCTTCATTGTTGGGTGTGTTTCACATCCTTCCATTATTCCCATCTTGTCTGTATCTAGAACTCCCTGTTGTGTAAAGGGACGCAATATTTTGTAGTGAAAAGTCTCACTACAGAGGCCTCACTCGTCTGGCTTGAGTACACAGTGCTGCTCTCACCCCCCACCCCACCCACCTTGTCTGTAATAAGCAGAGGTGTCTCCGGCAGTCTCACCTTCAAAAGTCTCACTTGACTATAACTGCCCCAGGCTATTCCTGCCTGTCTGTTGCCTTTAACCCTGGCCTTACCTCAGCTTCCACAATGAGAAGGAATTTCTTTAGCTAGATGGTGGTGAATCTGTAGAATTCATTGTCATAGACAACTGAGGAGGTCAAGTAATTTGGTCTATTTAAAGAGGAGATTGATAGGTCCTTGATTAGTGTGGATGTTAAAGGTTATGGGGGAAGGCAGCAGAATGGGGTTGAGAGGGAAAATAAATCAGTCGCAATGAAATAGTGGAGAAGACTCAATGTGCCAAATGGCCCAGTTCAGTCTTATGGTTTTAAGGTCTTTGTAGGAACCAGTTCCTCTGAAAAAGATTTCAAACAATTTCTCCCAAAACAATTCATTGGCCATTTTATGATTTTTGTCTCTATGAACTGCTGTTGGACAACAAAATGAAACACATTCCTCATCTTCTTCCCTTTCTAATGGAAGGAAATAGCATTTATCTACAAATTTAGCATATATTCCTTTGTTAATACGTTAAATTAGTGCAATTCTGTCCTACTGTCCAGTTACTGAAAAGGACCCTAGTGAGCTCCAGATAATTGTCATCATGTGATCAGAGGTCTCAGCATTTATCTACTACCTATAATTCTTTTGGTTAAAAAATGTTCACAAGGACAAAGAAACCAATCAAGCATTCTGTACTTGTGTAAAGAAAAAATAAAGTTAAATCTAATGATTTTGTTTTTAGGGTCGTTCTAAGGTCATGGGCTCAGCACACAGCCCCAGGTGTCCCCCACCCCCACCCAGGGCTGTGGCTGTGTGCTGGGCACATTGCTATATGCTCCGTTCACAGATGACTGCACCGCTAAACACTCGAACAATCTTATTTGTCAGGTTTACTGATGGAACAACAATGGTGGGACTCATCACCAACTACAATGAGATGGTCTACAGAGAGGGAGTGGAAGAGCTTGAGGCCTGGTGCCAGGAAAATAATCTCTTCCTCAGCGTCAACAAGACAAAGGAGATAGTTATCGGCTTCAGGAGAACGCACATTCCCCTTTACGTTGGTGGCAAAGCAGTGGACAGAACAAGCAGTTTCAATCTCCTGCGAGTTCACATCATACACAAGGTCCCAGAACACATCCTACAGTCTAGAAATCTCACTAATGCCTCTGCTTTCTGAGGAGGCTGATGAGAGCTGGACTTTACACATTCATACTGATGTCATTGTGGAGAACTACATATACCTGTCTGGACACGCCCCCTGCTGACTGCTCCTGTGGCTCCTCCCACAGACCCCTGTATAAAGGTGATTGAGGTCTGAGCCCGGCCTCTCTGTCTCCAGGATGTAGTATGGTGGTCACTCACTGCTTGTTCCTTCTTCCAGTCAATAAAAGCCGATATCTCGTTTTTACGTCTCAGAGAGAGTTATTGATGGTGCATCAATTTTATTGACTGGAAGTTTTAAAACATGGAAACCGTTTTACGTCCGGAAAGATTGGATTTGGACCACGAGTTATAATCCCCGGGGAAATGGACAGGTGGAGAGGGAGAATGCCACAGTGTGGAAGGCCACACTTTTAGCCCTTAAGTCAAAAGGGTTGCCGGTCTCTCGATGGCAGGAGGTCCTCCCTGAGGCACTCCACTCTATCTGCTCCCTTTTATGTACATCCACCAATACCACCCCTCACGAGCGAGTATTCTCTTTTCCCAGGAAGCCTGTCACTGGGACCACCCTACCGGTTTGGCTGACGTCCCCAGGGCCAGTGCTGCTCCGGAAACATGTGAGGAGCAATAAATACTCCCCGCTGGTCAAGAGGGTTCACCTTCTACATGCAAACCCCCAGAATGCCTACGTGGTCTTACCTGATGGGCGGGAGGACATGGTCTCCATCCGCGACCTGGCGCCCGCAGGAGCAGCAGACCACAACCCCGAACACTCCACGGTAACTATGAACCCTGTACCCGAGGTGACACCGCGCACACCAAGCCCTACACAGACTTCTCACGACACTCATATACCGGACGTCTCGTACGCGTATATTCCAGGTGCCTTGCACACGCGTGAGGGATCACTGACGCCTAGTGGGCTGACACCTCCAGTTAGGCCGGAACCAGCACAACCTCCATCTCTGGTGCAATCACCACCGGCACCTGTGCAATCACAGCCGGTGCTACGAAGATCGCAGCGACAGATTTGACCACCTGATAGACTTAACCTGTAAATATACTTGTAAGAAACTTCGCCACATGGGGACTCTCTTTTAAAACAAAGGGGGGGGGGGGTGAATGTGGTGAACTACATATACCTGTCTGGACACGCCCCCTGCTGACTGCTCCTGTAACTCCTCCCACAGACCCCTGTATAAAGGCGATTGAGGTCTGAGCCCGGCCTCTCTGTCTCCAGGATGTAGTATGGTGGTCAACCACTGCTTGTTCCTTCTTCCAGTCAATAAAAGCCGATATCTCGCTTTTACGTCTCAGAGAGAGTTATTGATGGTGCATCAGTCATTCTGCGTATGAACAATAGAGAGCATTTTACATCATTGCTTTGTGCGGAAACGGCACTGCAGTAGACAGGAAGGCTCTAAAATGGGTAGTCAGAATTGTCCAACACATCACTGGCACCATCAAGGACACAAATACAGAAAGGTGCCAGAAAAAGACCAGTTACATCACAAAGGATCCCAAAATTCCTGTTCGTGTACTGTTTGTCCCTCTGCCATCAGAGACCAGCAGACTCAAAAACACTTACTTTCCTTAAGCAGTAAGGCTGATCAACACCTCTAACCACTAACTCCACCACTACTTTATTATTTCCTGTCAGTCACCTTATGTACAGCCTCGTTTCACTTTATGGACATAGAATCAATCCCTGTATATAAGCTATCTTATGTATTTATATTCATTGTGCGTTTTATTATTTTTATGATTATTATTGTGTTCTTTATCTTTTGTGGGATTTTTTGTGTTGTATTGGATCTGGAGTGTTTGGACTTCGGTAAGATGGCAGTTTGTGTGAGTGCAGCGGTCTCTCGGGCGTCAACCAGAGCTGTTTTTCTCTTTGTAAAATTTGCTTTTTATGATCCAAAGACAATTCTACTCCAAGAACATTGGGTACTGCAGGATTACTTCATCAGTGAGCCGCTCGTTGACCGGAGTAGCTGGACTGTTGTTGGCGGTGGAGCCAGCTGAGGTGTCAAAGGGGCCTGCTGGGATATCAGAGGGACCCACCGGGATGTAGGAGGAGCTGTTCCGGATTTCGGAAGAGTCCGCCAGGATATCAGAGGAGCGCGTTGTGATGTTGGAGGATGTGTTGGAGGAGCTGATTTGGGTACAGAGGAGCTGACCTGCCTGCAAAGATGGTGCAGTTTAACCATGGGAGATTGTCTCAGACATCTCACTTGCAATCTCAAGACTCTGTTGGACAGTGATAATGTAAGTTGCTGTGGGCCTGTTACCCTTGTCTGGTGGAGGGAAAGTTGACGTGGAGCTGTGTAGCCTCAATTGTAGTGAGGATTAGGCTTCAAACCTCAGGCTCGCCTGCTGCTAAAGGCCAGGTGAATAGACTGGGAAGCATTACAGCATGGTGTCAGCGCTCGGCTGGGGCCTGGCTTCTCCCATTGGTGCTGCCCTCATGTGTTCAAGCACTGGAATGACAGGCTGGATCGTGTGCATCCGTGCACTGCTGGGAGACTGTACCATCGATTGCCAGAAATTGTCGCTCTGGGTCTTGGACTATGTACGTTTTTTTTCAAGTGAATATACTTCTTTTCTCACTATTTTGAATGATGTTACTCACTAGTTTGAATATTTGCTTGCTATTTTGAATGTTTTGCACCTTGGCCTTAGAGGAACGCTGTCTTGTTCAGCTGAATCTATATATGGTTTGAATGATAATTAAACTTGATTTGATTATTTTGTTGTCATTTACACTTGTGTACAGGAAATGACATTAAACAATCTTGAGTTATGTAAGTAAATCTAAAACCTGCATCTTTAATCACAAAAATCCATATTCTTAAAGCAGCTAAGGTGCAGCTTTTATTCTTTGCACAAAGAATTAGATGTAAATTGATTCCTGTGTTTGTGGAGAGAAGATAGGAAGTTGCATAGTCTCGTTTCATAGTTATAATTAGTTTGATCAATTCAGAATAATTTACACCTACTGTAACATGAAATACTCCCAAAGAAAAAAGTTAAATTTGCACTAAGCCGCTTAACTGAGTTGCTGAAATACTATCTACAATGCATTGTATCTCATGGGGAGAAAAATGAGTGGAGCAGTGATTTTTCTCAGTAACGTGCATTCAAAGGGGAACTCTGAGGGAGAAATTATAGGCCAGATAATTCTAACTTTCCATTTGTAAGTAGGCTCTGTAAGGCTATATTTACCAACCATTAGCAACACCTTCTGGAATTTCTAATATCCCCCTAACCCCCTGCTGGGCGAGCACACATTACAAAATGACTCCTCCAACGTCCAGTACTTAGAGAAATATAAACGATTCAGAATGATTCCAAAACAGGGAAGCTGAAACATCACAGTCTCACAGATTGCTGGGGGAGGGCTGGGCAGCACAGAGGGGCTATGCATGGGGTTTAACTCACCAGATCCGAAGGAAATACTGCATTACACTCGTAAGGTCTCTTCATGTCTGGAAAATTTGGCTTCATTGCACTAAAATTAAAAAATACAGTCACTATGGTGACATACTGCTTACTGCAAGAACCTCAGTGGAGTAGTACAGCCCTCCACTTTATTGCCCTGTCTTTATTTAGGAATTGGTGGGATGAAGAAACACGATTGGCATGAGAACTTCAATACTTTACATTTTCACCTATCTACAACTTGCTAAACCTCGGCAGAGAAAAAAGTCCCAGTTAATTTTATTCAAAATTTAAAGTTCAAAGTAAATTTTTTATTAGAATTACTGTATGCTACCCTGAGATTCATTTTCTTGCAGGCGTTTACAGGAAAAAGGAATACAGTAGAATTCCTATTATGTGTCCAACCTCACATAAAAAAGACTGACAAACAAGCAATGTACAAAAGAAACAAATAGTGCAATTAAAAATAATGAGAATATGAGTTGTAAGGGTTTCTTGGAAGTGAGGCTGTCGGTCGTAGAATCAGTTCAGAGTCGTGGTCCATGCGGGTTCAGGAGCCTGATGTAGGGGAAGAGCTTCGCTTGAACCTGGTGGTGTGAGACCTCCTGTCTGATGGTAGTAATAAGAGGACAGCACCGCCTGGATGGTGGGAGTCTTTGATGATGGATCCTACCTTCTTGTGGCAGTGCTCCATGTAAATGTATGAAGTGGTGGGGAGGGCTTCACCTGTGACGGACTGGGCTGTAGTCCCAGCGCCTTCTGTAGTCCTTTCCATTGCAGAGCATTCGCGTTTCACCCAGCCGTGAGGCAACCATTTATAGAAGTCCACCAAAGCTTTTGGTGACCCGCTGATACTACGTGATCCTTTGAAAATCGCACTTACGTGCCGGTCCCAGGGCAGATCCTCTGATATGTTATCGCCCAGGAATTTAAAGACACTGACCCTTTCCACCTCAAAGTCACTGATGAGGACTTCCAACTGCTGCTTCCTGTGGTCAGTAATCAGCTCTTTGGGTTTGCTGAGTTGTTGTTCTGGCACCACTCAACCAGATTTCCAATCTCTCTCCTATACGACGATTCATCACCACATTCAATTCAGCCACAACAGCAGCTTTAAATAAGTACAGCATTGGAGCTGTTACTGGGACATGCAATAAGTACTAAGTGAGCAGAGCAGGAGGCTAAGCACACAGCCTTGTGATAAACCCATGCTGTGTTGATACAATTCAGCTGGAGGTAAAACAGAGGGATTTGATGAAAAACTGCCTTTGCCTATTTAATTTAATTCCCATTCTGATATGTCTATCCATGGCCTCTTCTACTGTTAAGATGAAGCCACACTCAGGTTGGAGGAACAACACCTTATATACCGGTTGGGTAGCCTCCAACCTGATGGCATGAACATTGACTTCTCTAACTTCCGTTAATGCCCCTCCTCCCCTTCTTACACCATCCCTGATATATTTAGTTCCCCCCCTTTTTTTCTCTCTCTCTGCCCATCACTCTGCCTGTTCTTCATCTCCCTCTGGTGCTCCCCTCCCCCTTTCTTTCTCCCTCGGCCTCCCGTCCCATGATCCTTTCCCTTCTCCAGCTCTGTATCCCTTTTGCCAATCACCTTTCCGGCTCTCAGCTTCACCCCACCCCCTCCGGTCTTCTCCTATCATTTTGCATTTTCCCCTCCCCCTCCTACTTACAAATCTCTTACTATCTTTCCTTTCAGTTAGTCCTGACGAAGGGTCTCGGTCTGAAACGTCGACAGCGCTTCTCCCTATAGATGCTGCCTGGCCTGCTGTGTTCCACCAGCATTTTGTGTGTGTTGCTTTGCCTATTTAATATTATATCCACTGGCTTTCATGGAGTGCAAGATCAGGCCGAGTGCACAACCTCCATTTTCCTGGCAGGTGGATCAGGTTACAATTATCTTTCTTTGGGGGCATTCCTGAAATTTGGCTACAACATAAAGTGAACAAAAGTTAGTAGGTTAGGTTGCAGGGTCATGTTTACTCCAGTTTCCCTCAAAAAATTAATTTGTAACATTGACTTTTTACAACTTCCTCGCGAAAACACATTATTTGAAAACAGAATTCATTGCCGTCTTCTTTTCCATGAATAAGTAGCCTCTGTTGAGAAAATATATTGGAGAAAAATATAGGGATGATTATCCAGTTACAAAATACACAGGCTATAATTTTTCTGTTCGCTTGACTTAGTGATGTTCACTATATTAAGTTCAGTTAATAATTTTAAAAAGTGTTGTAATGATTTCTGAGTAAAAATAAATGAACTCAGTCGATCACTAATACAGAAGCTGAATCTTGATGGTTCCCCTTAATCGCCTGGGACCTTTCAAGGGATTTGCCTGTCGCGATAACATTCAGATCACTCAGGCTGGAATGCAAAAGTCACGTCAATGCAAATGGTTTGGATTCTGCATTCCCCAAGTATTTCTCCAGTAAGATAAGAATGTTGACCTCTGGCATTTGACTAATTGAAGAACTACATATATTGAATAGTCCGATTTTGAATATGCTTGCATGTGTAACATTTGTAACCTTGTAACGGTTAGGTGTGAAATTCTTTGACATCACTAATGCCTCCTTTGGAAACAACAGAGAGGCTGGGTTGACTGTCCATACACAGTGTAGCTCCTAACAAAACAGGTTAACTTGCAATATTGTATGGTGGTAATTCTGATATTGGAAGACTGATATTGCAGTGATGAATGGACAAGACCGGCTAAAAATGTTTGAAGCAAGTATGTCAACAAATTCCAGTTGGCTTTCATGCAATTTAACTCCAGTCAGAATTTCTACTTGTTTGTGCCAGTACGTATATGCCGACACATTCAGTCAATTACGGAAATATGTTTCCTCTTTCAAGTAGGAATAACCGATGGCATGAATCAAAATAGTTCATAAAAATAGAGGATGAGTTGAACTGTGAGACAGAAAGATTCTTGCTTCTGTTGGATTCTTTTTCTTTCAAATCCCAATAAATTCATGTTTATGCTTTGTAATTTTCCATCCAATGAATTTGTGGTACTCACCTTGGCATCTAGAATCAGAGGATTATATAGTGCAGAAACAGATCCTTTGGTTCACCATTATGTCTTGAGTCACCAATGTTGTGTCTGTGCTTTTTAAGCTGTGAGTGAATGTTATAAGTGTTTTTTCTCATTGTACGGAGCTGTGCTAAGGGGAACGTAGATGTACCCAATGGTCAGCATGGACTCCTTGGGGCTTAATCAGTGCTATATTGCAAGTTCTAATATCCAGCACAACCTTCTGGCCCATGTACACTGATCCCATTTGTCCATATTAGAACTGTGAGCTTTTATGTATTGCCTATTTATATGTATGCCTAAATGCCCCTGGCATCCAGGAGGCAACATACCATCCGGGACTCATCCTCTTCCACAGAACCTCCTTTCTGTCCCCCTGACTAACGAATCCCCTATCACCACAGCGTGCCTCTTCCTCAGAACCTCCTTTCTGTCCCCCTGACTAACGAATCCCCCATCACCACAGCGTGCCTCTTCCTCAGAACCTCCTTTCTGTCCCCCTGACTAACGAATCCCCTATCACCACAGCGTGCCTCTTCCTCAGAACCTCCTTTCTGTCCCCCTGACTAACGAATCCCCCATCACCACAGCGTGCCTCTTCCTCAGAACCTCCTTTCTGTCCCCCTGACTAACGAATCCCCCATCACCACAGCGTGCCTCTTCCTCAGAACCTCCTTTCTGTCCCCCTGACTAACGAATCCCCCATCACCACAGCGTGCCTCTTCCTCAGAACCTCCTTTCTGTCCCCCTGACTAACGAATCCCCCATCACCACAGCGTGCCTCTTCCTCAGAACCTCCTTTCTGTCCCCCTGACTAACGAATCCCCTATCACCACAGCGTGCCTCTTCCTCAGAACCTCCTTTCTGTCCCCCTGACTAACGAATCCCCTATCACCACAGCGTGCCTCGTCCTCAGAACCTCCTTTCTGTCCCCCTGACTAACGAATCCCCTATCACCACAGCGTGCCTCTTCCTCAGAACCTCCTTTCTGTCCCCCTGACTAACGAATCCCCCATCACCACAGCGTGCCTCTTCCTCAGAACCTCCTTTCTGTCCCCCTGACTAACGAATCCCCCATCACCACAGCGTGCCTCTTCCTCAGAACCTCCTTTCTGTCCCCCTGACTAACGAATCCCCTATCACCACAGCGTGCCTCTTCCTCAGAACCTCCTTTCTGTCCCCCTGACTAACGAATCCCCCATCACCACAGCGTGCCTCTTCCTCAGAACCTCCTTTCTGTCCCCCTGACTAACGAATCCCCCATCACCACAGCGTGCCTCTTCCTCAGAACCTCCTTTCTGTCCCCCGACTAACGAATCCCCTATCACCACAGCGTGCCTCTTCCTCAGAACCTCCTTTCTGTCCCCCTGACTAACGAATCCCCCATCACCACAGCGTGCCTCTTCCTCAGAACCTCCTTTCTGTCCCCCGACTAACGAATCCCCCATCACCACAGCGTGCCTCTTCCTCAGAACCTCCTTTCTGTCCCCCTGACTAACGAATCCCCTATCACCACAGCGTGCCTCTTCCTCAGAACCTCCTTTCTGTCCCCCTGACTAACGAATCCCCCATCACCACAGCGTGCCTCTTCCTCAGAACCTCCTTTCTGTCCCCCTGACTAACGAATCCCCTATCACCACAGCGTGCCTCTTCCTCAGAACCTCCTTTCTGTCCCCCTGACTAACGAATCCCCTATCACCACAGCGTGCCTCTTCCTCAGAACCTCCTTTCTGTCCCCCTGACTAACGAATCCCCTATCACCACAGCGTGCCTCTTCCTCAGAACCTCCTTTCTGTCCCCCTGACTAACGAATCCCCCATCACCACAGCGTGCCTCTTCCTCAGAACCTCCTTTCTGTCCCCCGACTAACGAATCCCCCATCACCACAGCGTGCCTCTTCCTCAGAACCTCCTTTCTGTCCCCCTGACTAACGAATCCCCTATCACCACAGCGTGCCTCTTCCTCAGAACCTCCTTTCTGTCCCCCTGACTAACGAATCCCCCATCACCACAGCATGCCTCTTCCTCAGAACCTCCTTTCTGTCCCCCGACTAACGAATCCCCTATCACCACAGCGTGCCTCTTCCTCAGAACCTCCTTTCTGTCCCCCTGACTAACGAATCCTCCATCACCACAGCGTGCCTCGTCTCACGCCTTTGCTTCTGAGCCACAGAGCCAGACTCAGTGCCAGAGACCTGATTGCTGTGACTTTCCTCTGCCAGGTCTTTCCCCAATGGTATTGAAAGTGGTATACCAGTTGTTGAGGTGATGCCCACAGCGGTGCTCTGCCCTGGCTGTTTAACCCCTTTTGACTTGTCACCCAGTTCCCTGTGTCCTGCACCTTGGGTGTAACTACCGCTGTATGTGTCCTGTCTATCACCCCTTCAGCCTCCCGAATGATCCGGAGTTCATCCAGTTCCAGCTCCAACTCTTTAATACAGATGGTTAGAAGCTGTATCTGGATGCACTTCTGACGGGCAACGTCCTTATGGACCCCGGAGGTCTCCCTGCCTTCCCACATCCCACAGGAGGAGCTATCCTGCCTGGCATCACTACTGCTCTAACCATGCAATTATAAAGAAGGAAACAATAAATAAAATGATAAAAAATCTACTTCCAGCTTTTCACCTTTTCTCATTCAAGCCTCTACTTGCTGAAGCTTCGACAAGCAAAAGGTTCAAATCCCCACTCTCACACTGTTCCATTGTAACCTATGACAGCTTTTGACAGTATCCACAGTATCACCAACCTTTGTGTCACCTGCAAACTTTCCACCTTACCCTACCACTTCCTCATCCAAATCATTTATGAAAGCCACAAGGAGCAGGGCTCCCAAAACAGATCCCTGTGAAACACCACTAGTCACCGACCTCCAGGCAGAATACCCTCTATCTACCACTATAGTAAACTTACATACTCATATCAGTTCACCCCTCAGCCTTTTTCACTCCATGGATAACAAACCCAGCCTATCCAGTTTCCTGCTCATAACTAAATTCCCCTAATCCAGCTAACATCATAGTGAATCTTCTCTGGACTTACTCCAGTGCAATTATGTCTTTACTATAACGTGCCAATCAGAATTGCAAACAACACAGCTAACAGTTGTAGCTAACTTTCCATTTACTTGTAGGGGTGACACAGTCGCATAGCAGTTGGTGCAACACTATTATAGCTCGGGGCTTTAGAGTGGGGAGTTCAAATCTGACGCCGTCTGTAAGAAGTTTGGATGCCCTTCCCATGAGTGTGGGAGTTTCTTTCGGGTGTTCTGGTTTCCTCCCCCATTCCAAAGACGTACCCGTTAGTTGGTGAATTGGTCATTGGAAAGTGTCCTCTGATTAGGCTGGGGTTAAATCTGTGGGTTGCTGGCTGGTGTGACTTAGATTCTGAAAGGGCCTTCCTGTGCTATAAATAAAGTGAAATAAATTATATTCTCTACCTTTTCCTATGAAGGCAAGCATGCCATATGCTGTCTACACCACCCTATCTTCCTATAATACCACTTTCTGGGATCAATGGATTTGAACCCCAAGGTCTCCCTAGTCATCAGCATTCTGGCCATTTACTATATACTACATATTCAACCCCGATTTGACTTTCCAAAGTGCAGCACCTCACACTTGTCAGGATAAAATTCCATCTGCAAAGCTCCACCCAAATCCCATTTGAACCAGTAGTGGCCATCTCTCCATTGCTTGACATCCATGTTCTCCAAATTCCCCTAATCCAGCTAACGTTATAGTGAATCTTCTCTGGACTTACTCCAGTGCAATTATGTCTTTACTATAACGTGCCAACCAGAATTGCAAACAACACAGCTAACAGTTGTAGCTAACTTTCCATTTACTTGTAGGGGTGACACAGTAGCATAGCAGTTGGTGCAACACTATTATAGCTCGGGGCTATACTTTATAACCAAGTATGGAGAACATGTGTCAAGCACAGCAAATTCTATTATACTTATTTGTAGCTGTTGTGATCTCCGTGCTGATAGAAATATAAGTTAGTAGCCCTAATGTAATAAGATAAAACATGATTTACATATCCAAGTGGAAGGGAAATACCATGACAAAAATATAGCTCTCCAATGGTTTAGTAGAATTGCAGTTCATATGCTTGTTGGACAGCAAGTAATAGGAATACCAAAGCCTACTGACAGTGGGAGGAGGTCACAATGGTTACTGCAAAACTTAATGTCCAATAATGGAGTCTCAGAACAAAACCCTTGGCATTAAGAGATCCTGCAAATGCTAAAAATCTTGAGAAACACACATAAAATGCTGGAGAAACTCAGCAAGTCAGGCAGCATCTTATCCTGAAGAAGTGTCTCTGCCTGAAACATTGACTGTTCGTTCCTCTCCATAGACGCTGCCTGACTTGCTGAGTTCCTCCAGCATTTTGTGTGTGTTGCTCCCCTTGATGTTAAGGAAGACCCTTTGAGAGAATGAATCACAAACAATATTCAAAGCAATTCTTAATGATTGAATGGAGCGCTGTGAAATGAAGCTATCATTTCTTCATTGGCCCATTTTCCATTCAGAACAATTGGGAAAAGTATCACCTTGTTTTTTTAATCATGAACCCATTAAAAAGAAATGGGGAATGTAAGAAAATAGATGAAAAATTAGCCTTGGTGTCATTGTATTGACGGTAAAGTAAATATAATTAATTATATTGCCACTAACAATTAATCAATCTACTCACAACTTTTATGTTGCTAGTTTTTAATCCAACAGAGCCATAAAGCAGACAGGTTTCTAGAATCAGAAACTGCCCAGCTCTGCGGGTCAGCAACAGACACAAAATGCTGGAGGAACTCAGCAGGCCAGGCAGTATCTATGGAAAAGAGTAACCAGTTGATGTTTTAGGCCGAGACTCTTCTTCAGGACTCTTTTCCACAGATACTGCCTGGTCTGCTGAGTTGCTCCAGCATGTTATGTGTGTTGCTTCGGATTTCCAGTATCTGCAGATTTTATTGACTGAGGGTCAGAACTGGCTACATGAAGGATACAGTATATGCAAAGTTAGGAATTTGTTAGCACAAGCCAAGCAAGGCAACAAATGTAAGGGGGATAGTCTGCTCTGACTTGTCTTGTTCTTTGAATATAACCAATACTTACTGAACAAAGTGAATTTTTTCATAGCTATGGCTCACTATGTTTACTTGTTCTCAGATGAGGTAGTTTGAGCGAACTTGTATGAAACTAAGGTACCAAGAGCACTTAAGGGAGTGACATTGAATCAAATAAGTTAGGTAACACAGAACCCAAACTTTAATATTGTAAATTTTAAAAGAATTAGAAATGAGTCCTTTGAAAACAGCAGTTCAGAAGTATTTCTCTCATACTCAGAAATAGCACAATAAATAACTGCTCTGGAAGTCTCTCTAGGAAAACTGTGATCGAGGATCAAAACAGAAATCTTTGCATTTGGTTTACTAGATAAATGACAAGTGCATCACCATCTTAAACCACTAATTGCCAAATTTTAAAGAATAATTAACTCTTTAAGTACCTATGTTTGGATTGATGTGGTGGTATTCACTTCATGAGGAAGTATAATAAAATAAAAAGATAAGTATAGCAATTTACAATGAAGCTTCAATATAATAAAATTTGATCAAGTACATGTATCCATCGATGAACATAGCAATCAATAAAAGGATACTACATTCACTATTTTTCATTGATTGGAACTGTGATACAAGTTCTTTACATTAAGTTTGAATAGTGTTGTTGAATGTTTTCTTTGTGTCCATTGAAATTTGTTCAAAGAGGAAGCTTGTATTTACATAGCTTTCTTCACAATTTCAAGATGATCCAAAAATCTTTACATTAGTCATTATTGTTAAAATGTAGGGATCCCAGCCATAAATTTGTACACAGCGCGCTCTGAGAAACAGCATATCGTGACCAAACAAATAAAAAAGCTCAAAAGTTCAGAATTAAATTTGGTTATATAAGTACGTATGTGTCACCCATATACAACCCTGAGATTTGTTTTCTTGTAGGCATACTTAGTCAGTCAAAAGAGCAGTAACTATAAACAGGGTCAATGAAAGATCAACCAGAGTGCAGAAGACAACAAGCTGTGCAAAAGCAAATATAAATAAATAACAATAAATAATGAAACATGAGATAAAGGGTCTTTAAATTGAGATAGTTGGTTGTGGAAACATTTCAGTGATGGGCCAGGTAAACCCCTTTTATTCAAGAGCCTGATGGTTGAGGGGCATATCTTGTAGAACTGATTAAACAATGTATTTGCTCCTCTGCTTTTCTCTTCAGGAAGACCTTGATACTTGTAATCTATATACATTCTAGATGCAACCTAGATGCATTCTACGAGGGGTGAGAGCTGTTATGAGAGCTGTTAAATGAGAGCTGTTAAACTCATCTCCTTCTATCTTAGGCCACGAATTTATCAATCACGGCTGCTGAGGACCTCCTGAAGGTCCAAGACGCTCTCGTTACATGCACGTGCAGTTCAACTCTGAGTGATTATGCAGAAAGTTTGAAGTTAATAACTCATCTCCTTCTACCTTAGGCCATGAACTTATCAATCATCCCTGCGTGGACCACTTCTACGAAGAAGGGATCCGTATGCTCCATGACTGCTGACTCAGTGTGTACATGTAGGATGGGACTATGTTGAAAAATAAATGTGCTAGGTTTTCTAAAATTGACTCCTTCTATCTTAGGCTACAAAATTATCAATCACCCCTCTTAAGTGAGCATTGCCAGGATCTTGTAAAATACAAGCTGGATGAGCTGTGTTACCAGCTAAACAGTTAATAGGTAATTTTGATACTTAGGAACCATCAAGCCTTCTAATTACACACACCCACACACAACACTCTATCTATTATCTCAGTCACTGCACTTTAAACCACTTTTTACAATGTTGGTATTTATGTATTTATGTACATTTTGTTCCATATCTGCACTTCTAACTTTACTTGTACATCATTCTTCATTCTGTATAATTTATTGAATGTAGTTGTTTTTGTTGTATGTAACTCCAACACACCACAGGAACTTAACTTGTAAATGTATGCAGCAAATAAATTTGGTCCTTACGAAAGTACTGGTACCATGGTCATTCCTCAGAACGTGAGAGAAATGGAAAATTGCAAACTATTCAAAATGGTTTTGGACATTACATTACATTCTGTCTGAGATAACATTCAAATGGGAGGTTGCACTCTGTGTTAGTTCAGAGGAGTTTAAAGCAATACTCAGAATACTCCTTAATATAAATTTATCCTACAACCAAGTCTGAAGTATTATAGGCATGTGACAGAGAAAAAAATAATGCAATTGTCATCACCATCTATTTCTGTCTCATCTGGCAGCAGGCATCAGGTCATTAGATACATTACCATTTGAGAACATATATCCTTCATCACTTGTAAATAGTTGCATATATGAATCAGCTAATCCTTTGTACTTCATCTTAAGGTTGTAATTGTGAATAGTGCAACATTTTAAAACAAATTATTTCAAATGTATCGGTCTTTATGGTTTTTGCAAATAAAAGACCCATGATTTGTTAGTTCAACAGATGACATGCTTATCATCGGGTTCTCAAGCAAAAATATGCTAATCACCCAGAAACATTTCTGTGACGTCAAAGGGCAAAAAAGAATTCAGATTACATAAAGCAGGCTAGGTTATTTAAGAATCTGTGAAGGGTAATAGTGACAGAGACCTGTGGAGCTCAAAGACAAGGCTAAAGCAGATACCAATATTGTTCTCTTCTGACAATATAATCAAACCAGAGACTAGCAGACAAAAAACAAAACTTTATGAACTCAATGGATTGTTTTGATTTGGACATTATTTATTGAGGAGGCAATGTCATAAAGTGTGAGCTGACTTGTTTTGAAAATCTCTTTTCTTTTGTCTTCATTTTTGACGACATGAGTGCGCAAGTCTCCCTGGCCACTTGTTTGGCCAGAATGTATGAAGGAGGTAATCCTGACTCTCAGAAAAAAAGTGAGTCTATTGTTCAAGTAAAGAAACCATCTGGTGCAAGTCAAAGCAGTGTTGCCAATAATCTAAGCACGATGGATGGGAAACTGAGTCTTCTTAATGAAAAGGTAGATCAAATAGTAAACTTCCAAAGACAAGTTCTTACGAAATTGGAGGATATGTCTCAAGAAATGTGTGACTTGGAAAAGAACATTGTTATACTAAAAACATTAAAAGGCACCAATGAAGTGGTGGGTGAGAAGAAAGGAAGCACTAATTTCTTGCAACATGCTGACTGCCTCAGTCAGTCAGAGGTGAAGCCTTTATTCATGGAACTGCTCAAGCTGGTTACCTCGGTGCATGAAGGCACGACAAAGCAAAAGGAGAAGTTAGAAGGCATTGAGAAAATGGTGTCAGCTGTTGATAAAGCCATTCATTTTGTGGGTGAAACCTTCAAAAATTCTCACATAATACAGTTTATACTTAAAGGAACAGTACCTTGGAAAAAAGGAAGCCTAACAGAATTTTCAGAGGTCAGTCACTTCAATAAGAACTATCGTAAAATAAAGATAACTTAATGAACAGGCAATGTATAGAATGAAAATTCTTTATAATATCTACTCATTCACTGTGCACTTATGACTGGAGAATTTACCACTCATAATATGTAAAGTAATACAAGTTAAGGAAAAGACTTTGACTTTGGCTGGAAAAAGGGACTGTTCTACATTTCTCCAACAGAATCAAAATTATCCCCACGGTTGTCTTTGTCTCAATAGAAATAGGGAAGTCATGTGTGAAATAATGAAATTTATACCATACTCTATTAAAGTATTATTTTCTGTACCAAAATTAATAACTTGAATACACGGTTTCTGTACTGGCCCAATCCTGTTGTGATCAAGGTCCTTACTACTTGTAAACCAATGACTGAAGACAAAATCAGAACTTTATAGCATGTTCCCAAAATTTAAAGAATTAGTGCAGAAAGAAATTATCTGGAGCAAGATTTCTTCAACATGTTAAAAATTATGATGTGTGCTCAAGAAGAGTTTACAAGAGAACTTTGAGGCCATATTTTAGACCAGAGGTCTAAAAAAGTTATTAGTGAAGTAGTTGATTAAAGTATTGCAATGCACATGGCTTTGTTGTACAGTATAGTAGAGGAGACAAAACACTGAAAATTGTGGACATCTGAAGTAAAACAAAGTGTTCAGAATACTCAGCAGGCCAGACAGAGAAATAAAAATTAACAAATCTGCATCTTCTCACTGTGACTGAGTAGCTTTCCTTTGGGTGCTCAGATTTCCTTCTGTTTCTGAAGGATATTATGGTACTGTATATTGTAAAATGACAATTGTAAATTAGTTTTCCGTGTATTTTGATGTTTAAAAAATCACAGTGGAATTGATAGGTATGTGTGAAAGAGAATAAATTACAGGGGTAAGGAAAATTCGGAGAAGGACTGATGGGGTTGCTCATTTGGGAGTGGGATTGTCATGATAGGGTAAATGCCCTCCCCTCATTGTGTAAACTAAGCACACAATTGTAAGATGTGACTACTGTATGTACTTTTAATGTCCAGTTAACAAATTCTGCGTCCTTACCCATCTAATATGGAAACTGCTCTCACTTTTACTTTGCTGTACTTTGTCAGTCTGAAGCTTCATTTTAGTTCATCAAGTATAACCTGAACCAAAGAAGCCATGGATCTAGTGATTTATATAACTTATTGGCCTAGATTAGTGGGGAATGCTAGCAGTTCCATGCACATTTTTTCTCATTTCCATATGTAAATGTCATCAATTTTTAGAATTCGTAACTGTGTCTGTGCGTGCAAATATATAATCCTTCACAATACTGGCCGGCATTTTCCTGACTGTGTGCCAATGCTGGATTCATTTGAATCCATCGGTGAAACATTGATGCAGGAGTAGCTGTCAGGAGATACTGTAGCAGGTTTGACTCAGTGAAGAAATCACCTCTTCACTCCTTTGAATGGTGAAGAATGGCTGTGACAGACAGAGGCAAAAGTTAGCTTACATTTTTAAATTGATTACATTCATTTAAAATCTTTAATTGCTATTAAGTTTTTTGAGGCTTCAGTTTTATTTTTCAAAAAATGTTAGTCATTGAGTATTTTAATTATCTGTTAAATACATTTTGAATGTTTTTGACTATCAGAGGCATTTAGGTGAAGTCACGTTTTTATAGCTTTGATAACTGGCAAGCCGGAGGATGTGGCTTAGCTTGGCTGTGGAAGTGATTTTGTTTTGTGGCCAGAACTTATTCTACCCTCCGAGACCCTTCTTAAACCCATCAGCCCTGCTGGGGCATAGGCCACTGACAGCAGATCGCCCGAGTCCTCTGTCCTGGGCCAGTCTTTCAACTATTCCCAGGTGTAGCCCATCTTCTCGGTGTATCCTTCTTTCCCAGGAGTGAGGCCCCTGGAGCTTCTGCTGACACTTCTGTAGCATCAGGGCTTTATGGGATGGGGTGGTTAGAGACTTGTCCAGCCGGGCTTCGGACCGTCCATGGGGGAGTTTCCCAGCCCCTACATGACGATATTCATGTGCCTGAGGTCTGGGTGCCCACAGTGTCTTCTTACTGATGATTAGGCTGGAACTTTATAGCAAGTTGGTACAGAAACCACTAAAGATAAATTTGGGCTTAGCACATAGACAATTGTAAGCACACGTGACATGATGCTGGTAGGAAATTCTGGACTATCACGTTACAGCCTTTGTAAAAGAATTGAATATCTCTCTCCATTTTGATGTGATGCAGGTATCTACAAAGAGTAGGGGGACAAAGATCATGAATCTTTCATTTTGTACCAGCCCTGGCAAGTTCTAGTGTGGCACTTATGAACTTTTGTTACTTGCCTGTCTTGGGATATTTGGTGAACGGGCCAGTGCTGCGATTCTTTAAAAGCAAGAGCATTCACACGTTGTCATACAAAGTGACTGCTTTCTGATCTTGCATTGTATGTCACAAAGGTACCTCAGCCACTGAGTGAAGAAATTTCTTTTCATCTCAGTGTCATATCGCCTACCCCTGATTCTCAAACTGTGACCCCTGGTTCTATACTCATCAGCTGGGGAAAAATCCATTTTTAAAGAATTTTATTTCAGAGTTCGAAGTACTGTAAATTTATTATCAAAATACATATATGACACCACATACAACCCTGAGATTTGTTTTCTTGCAGGCATACTCAGTAAATACAATAAGCATAATAGAACCAATGAAAGACAGATAACAGGGCAGATAACAGATGTACAAGAGACAACAAACTGTGCAAATACATAAGAAAAAAATTAATAATTAAGCAATAAATATCAAGAACATGAGATGAAGAGTCCTAGAAACAGAGTTCATAGGCTGTGGGAATGGTTCACTGATGAGGCAAGTGAAGTTGAAGAGAAGTTGAGTGAAGTCATCCCCACTGGTTCAAGAGTTTCAATGAGATCTTTCATCCTTCTAAGCTCTGAACAATACAGCTCCCTATGCAAAATCTCCTTTCTACAGCACCTGCAGAAAATGGCCTAAAAATCTTCACTACATTCCCACTATGGCAAGTACATCCCCCTTAGTTCTGAGTATGCAAGGCTGTGAGTTACAGCATTCTGGAAATTTGGGCTGGTAACCTCCTGCTCCTCAATGGTTAAATAACCTTCAAAATGGCAGTGCATGCCTATTGTGAGCCATATGCAGGCATGGAAAGCCATACAGATGAAGGTCAAAAAATTGGACAGCTGTGCTTATGCCAGGAATAGACTTCTGGCCGTGTATGGACCCAGTTTTTTGATGTGCATTGTATGCAATGGGTTCTAAAGGGTGCTAGCCGTAATATGCACCCATGTAGATGAAAAGTGTCCCATTCAATCTCATATTCAAAGAATACAGGTGTCGACCAGACCATGTCCAACAACACGCCCCAG
The DNA here is from genome assembly GCF_048418815.1 of Hemitrygon akajei. Lineage (NCBI taxonomy): Eukaryota > Metazoa > Chordata > Chondrichthyes > Myliobatiformes > Dasyatidae > Hemitrygon > Hemitrygon akajei. The sequence goes on from NC_133140.1 coordinate 49,540,408, forward strand.
TCACAGCTGCCGCCCTCTCCAGTTAACAACAGTCTCCTGATCGTTAGCTGGCAGGTGTTGCAGTGGCTTCAGCTCCGGACTTTGAGGCAAATGGTCTTTGGTTCGAATCTGGCCGGTTCCTTGCACGCTTTCCTTTGCTGGGTTGAGCATCGAGCTAGTAACTCGGCCTTGTAAAAAAAAAACATTTAAATGCTATGGAAATGACAAAATGAGCCTTGAGGCTGTCCTATGAGGCTCATGGTGTGAAAAGGAACGACAACCTGATCCAGCAATTTAACCCAGCTTCACCATTCCTCCGCACTCACTTAATGTTACCACCTTCCGGAACAACCTCGAACACAAAGAAAAGCTGGAGGTTTTCACATTTCATTTTCTGCTTGTTGTAGTATAATGTTGTAAAACTTTTTCTTAACAGGCAAAGACTAAAGTTGAAGAAAAAGATGCCAAAGCCAAACATGGATTTAGCCACAGAGGAATCCAAGTACAGTTAAACAGAGAGGTGTTTGAAGGTACAGACACAGCACATACGCTATGAGAATTAGTGAACAGGTTTAAGTGAGACTGCGTACAGTTTGGCGTCATAGTTGTACATTTACAGCCTGGTGCATGTATGTATTAGATTGAAATCATCATGTGCACCACTATATGTGCCAAGTCCATGTGATTCAATGTACTAAATCTTTAAATGAATGTGGTGTATTTAGTCAGAACTGATTTGTATATTAACCTGGACCTACTATGGAAACTAACTGGCCCTAGCACAATTTCTCAGCAAAGTAATGCATTTGAGCTATCTCTTTACTTATTTACAGTAGAATAAGTTTTAGACTGATTCCGTTCGTGGTCTTCTGCTGCTGTAGCCAATCCACTGCAAGGTTGTTGAGTTGTGCATGCAGAGATGCTCTTTTGCACACCACTGCTGTAACATGTGGTCTCCTGAGTTACTGTCTCTTTCCTTAGCAGTTTAAAAGAGCCACTCACCTCTGATCTCACTCATTAACAAGGCATCTTCACCCACAGAATGCTGCTCACTGTATTTTCACACTATTCTCTGGAAACTCTGGAGTTTGTTGTGCATGAAAATCCCAGGAGATCAGCAGTTTCTGAGATGCTTAAACCTCCCTGTCGGGCACCAACAATACTTCCACGGTCAAAGTCACTTCGATCACATCTCTTCCCCATTCTGACGTTTGGCCTGAACAACAGCTGAACCTCTTAACCATGTCTGCATGCTTTTATGCATTGAGTTGCTGCCACATGACTGGCTGATTAGATATTTGTATTTACAAACAGGTGCAGAAGTGTGTCAAAAAAAGTGGCCACTGAGTATATACTGGTTACAACAAAAGAAATGCATATGTGTTTAGAGAAAGACAGCTTTCTAAGTACTTTACCAACAAGGTATTAACTATCAATAATTACCACAACTAGGAATCTACAACCAATATAGTAACTGCTGTTTTAGGAAGTTTTAAGTTTGCCTTTTGTCAAACCATTTTATACCTTCAGAAAATCCTTGTAAAACCTAAGGGTCTAAAAATTCATCCAAGTATCTTCAGTAGAAGAATACTTTAGATGAAAATCATGTTAATGTGGAATCAGCCGATTTTGCAGATGTTACTAGAAGAGTCAGATCCAATTATTTTTGTTGTATGGTGAGCTTTGTGTGCCCCAGCATTGATTTTCTGGCATCCAACTCACCCAATGACATTAACAGCTGTGCAAACTTAAACTTCATCTTCTGTGAAATTTTCTAACACTATTGGCCAGAACCCTATCATTCACTCACAAAATAGCATATTTTAATAATGAAAAAGCTCCATATGAATATCATTTAAAGGGACAGTCACATCTCCTGCAGTCCTGGGTCGATTGATGCAAGACGGTCAATCTAACTTCATTTCATAGTCCAGCCCAGACTGGAATCACAGTCTTAAACTCCAAGGGGGTTGCAGCAGGTTTCTCTAAAATCTTAATGGCCAGAAGAAATCACGCAAAAATAGAAGCTATTACATGTTCGTTGAACCAGAAATAAGGAAGATAACTGAGGCTTGATGTGCCTTGTCTGCATTATCTCACAGCTCTCTCATCAGGAAGCAGCTCTTAAATATAACTACACTTTCCAAGATTGACTTTTTGAGAACAGTGCAGGAACTAGCATGAGCTTATATTTATGTTTTCTGAGATCACAGAGAAATGTTCAGTACGAACAACTGCAATGTATCTGTAAGAAGGGAAAAACTGCAGATGCTGAAAACACGAGCAACACACAAAAAATGTTGGAGGAAATCTTATTAGAGCTGTTGGGGAGGGTTCAAACTAATTTGGCAGGGCGATGGGACCGGAGTGAAGGGACTCAGGATAGGACAGACGGTAAAAAAAGCAAAGATAGCATGCAGTCAGACTGTCAGGAAGGGCAGGCAGATGATAGGACAAAATTGCAGCCAGCAGGGTGAGCATCAGTGCATTAGGAATGCAGAATCACTAGAAGAATGAGGGGGGTTCTCATTGAAACCTTTTGAATGTTGAAAGACCTAAACAGAGTGGATGTGGAAAGGATGTTTTCCATGATGGGGGAGCCTAGGACAGAGGGCACAGCCTCAGGATAGAGGGGTGTTCACTTAAAAAAGAAATGCAGAGAAATTCCTTTAGCCAGAGGGTGATGAATTTGAGGAATTTGTTACCACAGGCAGATGTGGAGGCTGGGTCGTTGGGTGTAATTAAGGCAGAGATTGATACATTCTTGATTGGACACGGATCAAAGATTACGGGGAGAAGGCTGGGGAATGAGGCTGAGGAGGGAATAGAAAAGGATCAGCCATGATTAAATGGTGGAGCAGACTCGATGGGTGATATGGCCCAATTCTGTTCCTATGTCTTATGGTCTAACTCAGCAGGCCAGGTAGCATCTATGGAAAAAAGTAAACAGTAAACGCTTCAGGCTGAGACCCAAAGCGTCAACAGTTTGCTCTTTTCCACCGATGCTGCCTGGCCTGCTGAGTTCCTCCAGCACTTTTCGTGTGTTGCAAAGAATCTGTAATGTTCTCGAGGACAGCATCAGCCTTGCCTTGGGATCCCTGACGTTCGCTCTGCTGGAACGAGCAACATCTGCTATTTTACCACTTACAATTGCTTTGCAGAAATCAAGAATGTAGGGAATCTGTGAGTTTTGATTGTCCTGACTTTGACATTTATACGTAGAAGGTGCATGCGGATACAGTATAGGGTCCAAAAGTGCAGGCATTTATACAGTCAATGTACATGATGAACTCTACCAATACTCTTTTGAAATTGGCATGTATGCTCAAAATTGCATTAGGGAAATTGCTAACTTTGTTGTAATGTTGGAAAAGAGCATAGATGAATATCTGGCTTCCCCTTCCTGTTAATCACTGTGTAACGGCAATGTACTGATAAACACGATGCTATTAAAGCTTGGGGTGCCAGAGTTCAGTAATATTCAGAGTCATATTCAGAGTCATCTGTAAGGAATCAGTATGTCCACCCTGTGGAACGTGTGAGTTTTCTCCGGGTCCTCCGGTTTTCTCCCACAGTCCAGAGACTTACTGGTTAGTAGGTTAATTGGTCATTGTAACTTGTCCCATGATTAGGCTAGGGTTAAAAATCGGTGTTGTTGGGTGGTGTGGCTTAAAGGGCCAGAAGGTCCTGTTCTGCATTCTGTCTCTAAGTAAACTAAATACATAAGAATTTCAGACAAGACCTAAGATCAGGTTGGTTTGTCTCCAAATGCAAAAGTCTAACCACGACCCCCAGATTTCAGCACGGCCACTGCTGAGATCCCCATACCATTACAATCTGGAGTCTATCCTAGAGGGGAAATTCATCTCTTTAAACCATACATACATTCTTACACAACTGTTTCCCCATCTTTTATTAATTTTATCTGAAATTTATTAACCATTGTACACTGAATTAAGGTAAATCTTTAAATCAGGTCTTGTGCTTCATCTTGAAACTGACCATTGTAGACAGTGGTGCTTTAAATTGACCAGCACTTCTCTGCCCAAGTAGTAAATCAAAGGAGTAATATTATGACATGGAAATAAATGGAGTTGTGGCCTGGATGCATGGACTTGATTGGATGAATGGCCTCCTTGTAAGTCCTGAAAAGTATAAAGTATGAAATAAACATCTGTGCGACTCTAAATGTCAATGTAAATGCCCAGCTCTTAGAGCAGGTCAGAGACTCGTCCCTGCAATGAGTGGCTCATCTCCCCATTTGACAAAGTCTTTCTGGCACTGAGCAAGCACGGATCACTAGAATGAGAGAGTAGACTCCTCTTGCCTTACAGGTTTCACTGATCTCACGTGGAAGAAATCCACCATCCTCACTCAGAGTTGCCCTTGTGTGATTCCAGAACCTCAGCAATATGATTGACTCCGAAAATGATTTCTAAAATATTCTAGATAGCTGCACTGTTCAGGGGCAAAGAGGGATGAGCAATAAAGACTGATCTTGCCAGTTATGTACTTAAGTACTCAGAAATACATAAAAATATATAACCTGCCTATAAATATTCCAAACCTCAATTAAATCCTACACCCTTTATCCAATGTTTAATACAAAGCTCTCTGTCAAATTGACTTTGCTAAAGCTGCCAAGTCAGTATAGCCCACTTTCACCCGATAAACAGTATATTTCAACTTTTCTGCTGTCTCTTTCATTTCCGTAGATTACATTCCAAAATATATTTCTTTAATTTTGCCTTTAAAAAGGTTGCAGAATTGAATGGGAATCCATTTAGTGATGTTGAAACCATATATCCACATTGAAGCCAATTATCCACATTGGATAACAATCTCTCTGTATAATCTTAAATAACCGTAATAGGATCACATTGTTTATTAATGAAATGAAGTATATGTTGTTGAACGTTCCTTACTCAGGGAGCAATGAATGTGAAGGCACTCAGTCTTGTGCAAACAGCCAGAAATTTAAAGATGCAGAGAGCATTGTTCTAACTGAAGGACAGACAAGGCTTCATTGTAAAGAAGGAACCCCCACATGTCAGCCCTCAGAGACTGCAGCCAAGCACAAAGATTTGGGATGCGTTGACTCTCAAGGAGCTCCTGTGAAGACAAATAATTCTGGGGCGGCCAGCAGGAAAAAGGCATGTCTTGTAACAAGGAGAGTGAAGGAAAGTAAAGAATGCACACAGAGTCAGAAATCAGCAGAAGACCAGCAGAAAGAAATGACTAAAGTAAGCACAAAGAATGAGGAATATCAAGCTCAGAGGACTGAGGGAAGTGAGGGAAAGGAAAATGATAAGACCAAGGCTGCAATCACGACAGAAGCTCCAGAGATCATATTGGCTACTGACCAGTCAAAGTTTGATGAAAGCTCTACATCGCTTCCAGAAAGGTAATGATTATATCATCATAACGTCAATCTATTTTATGTCCTTGGCTTTTTTATGTTTGTATCTCTAGTTAACCCTAAATTAAGCTGTTAAAAAAATGAATGAAACAGGTTAGATGCAATAAAAATAACTGTAATCTTAAAGAACAATAGTCCTGATAAAGGGTTTCAGCCTGAAAGGTTGGCTGTATTTTTTTCCATAGATGCCATCTGACCTGCTGAGTTCCTCCATCATTTTGTGTACATAGCATTGTGCTTCTTATTATTGGGACTTCTGTTACCTACAAAAGATACTGTCATAACCAAGCCCCTTTTTGATTTTTTAAAGCAAATTGTTAATAACAAACACGAGGAAATCTGCAGAGGCTGGAAATTCAAGCAACACACACAAAATGCTGGTGGAACGCAGCAGGCCAGGCAGCATCTACAGGAAGAAGCACTGTCCTGACAAAGGGTCTCGGCTCGAAACGTCGACAGTGCTTCTTCCTATAGATGCTGCCTGGCCTGCTGCGTTCCACCAGCATTTTGTTTGTGTTGCTTGTTAATAACAAGTCATTTTTACTTAATTAGACAGGAACTACTATCCAGCCACATTATTTTCTTTTATTGCAAAATTCAGAAAATGCCCTGATTGTAGCATTCAGGGTTTCTTTAAAGTTTCTTGGATTTCTGTCTGCACAATTTTCTAATAAATCTATTCCATCTGTTTACCATTCCCAGTGTAGCAAAAAAAAAGACATGAAATATTTAACTTTTGACAATCTTAATCTATGTCTTCATGTTCAGTTCTTATCAACAAAATTACAATGTTCCACTTCACCTTTATCATTCGCTCAACTACTGCGACCCTCTATAAGACATTAGGACTGGTTTGCTGCACGCTTCCATCATCTACAGCGCCTACTGATATTATTGTGCTTGCCTTCCTGGAAAATTCCAAAGCAACACACATTCAAAATGCTGGAGGAAATCAGCAGGTCAGGCAGCCTCTGTGGAAGTGAATAGACAGTCGATGTTTCGGGCTGACTTAGCTTATTATGATCTCAATGACATAATTTGCTTATAATTAAGTGCGGTTCCACCAAGATCCACTGGAAATGTAAATAGCTTAAATTAAGTAGATGATTGTAGCACTGCGTCTCGTTAAGATACAGAGGGAGTTTGACACTGCTGCCACATTTAGAGTTAATGCAGCAAGTCCTAGATGGCTTGAGTCAGTATTTAGTTGCACAACAGGCTGTCTAGGATTAACAATTTTAATAAGTTATTCTAAGAGTTTCACTGAAACCTTTAAACTTAATGAAGTAATACATGCAGAGGTTTTGATTTCCAAGCATGCTCCAATTTTCTTCTAATTGATGGCGTATTAATATTTATTGAATTTGTGTATTCGTGTGAATACTGAAGATGAATAATGAACGGCTAAGCAATTGCATGTTATTCTGTAAGTGACCCTATGAATTGAAAACTGTTATGTATAATTATGATGCGGTAGAAACACTTTAATCAATTAAAACCTGCCTATCTATTCTCCATGTGTTACGACCCATGCCGACCTTATCAGAATGGGGTCATGACTCATAAATTTGAAGCTAATTAACCAAATATTAGTGTGATAGAGGCATTTATATGTGGACGGAGGCCAGTCAAACCTCTGAACTTGCTTGGGTTCTCTACAAGGATAATCTAGTTAGATCCATTCCCTGCCTAATTTCCTTAAACCTCTCTAGCTTTACTCCGTGAACAATTCTCTTCTGAATGGGACAATCGAATCGGTTTCCAACCATCTTTCGGGTGGTGAATTCCAGATCAAGAGGAAAGCCCCAATAATTTAGATGTGTTTCAGCCACTAGCTCTCTGGGTCCTGGCCTCTCATTTTTCTTCCTTCTTTGTATCCTAATTGCCTTGATTGCCAATTGTGGTGTGATTTCACCATTTGAAGATGAGGAATTCCACTGACTCAGCAGCACTATTGCCAGAGCAACACATTGTAGGCCAATCTCTTTGACATCTCATTTGCAAGACACAGCTTCCTGTTTATTCAACCTTTTGTCATTTTCTGTTATCCTTTGTTTGGTGGCTCTTTTTTGTGCCTCCTCCAATATAGAGTCATAGCATGGATACAGGCTATTCGGCCCAACTAGTCCATGCTGGCCACAGTGCCTACCCGGCTTGTCCCAATTCCATAGGTTCAACCCATATCCCTCTAGGCACCACTCCACCATGTACACTAAATTGTACTATTGCATCTGCCTCAACCACTTTGTCTGATATCTTTCATATATCTCAACAACCAGAAACAAAACGGGCAAGTCTAAGCAATACTGTTATCATATTCTAATGCTTCGTTATGCATTTTATACTCTGCCGTTCAAAAAGGCACATACAGGTTGTGTTGGTATCAAAGAAGTTTAATTTTACTTCAAAAAAAATTTCTAATGTTATATGAAAAGCTGATTAAGGGTGTTTATTAAGAGATAAATTGTCTTCAAATGAGGTAATTCTATTACCCCCCCAAAGCCTGTATACATGCTTTCTTCTACATATTATCTCAGGACCTTGTGAATAGAGAAAAAAAATCAGGATTTACTTCTGTATAAATCATTGCAAACACTGCTCTTTATGCTGCACTGCAACTATTTTACAGGACTTCTGGCTCAATAAAGAGAAGGCCATCCAAGCCTACCGAGGCAGTGAATCTGGGTGTTAAGGTCACCAAAGAAAATGAGCCTATAAATTTTAAAGAGCTGAAGGAACCCCTCAAAAAGCTCAACGAACAGCAAAAGGCAACAGACATCGCAAAATCTGATTTATGGCAGAAATCAGCAAAGGGAACAAAACCCATCACTGCGGCAGCAGATGTGAGAGTCAGCAAACCTTCCAAACAGTCTGAAAACCAGGAACAAGCTTCACAAGGCATCAAAACCCAATCAGGTCAGAAAAGTGAGGGAAGCATTCAGGGTTGTCAGAATCAAACAGAAAACCACTGTGATTCACAAAAAGGTGGCGAATCAAGAGATTCTGAAGAGCCCCTGACGGCCAGCAAAGAACCTGACAAAGTGAGTGAACTGGCAAAGGGAGAAACAGATTCCACAGGCACCACAGCCAAAGCAGAGAAAACACAGGGAGATGTTGAAAAGTCAGAAGATTTCAAAATCATTATCGGTGGGTTGACTTTTCATAAACTAGATGTCATTTCCAACGCACTTCACTTTCAATGTTATTTCTGAAACCACCTGTAATGCCTGTTTTAAAGTTTTGATTTTGTTTCTCAGATGATAGTCCATCACCACCAGCCCCTTTCAGTCATCGTATTGTGTCCACCAAACAAATTCAAGTCGCCTCCGTATACACCGTTCACCATGAAGAGGTGCTAGGAGGGTAGGTGTTCCTCGATTTTTCAGATAATTTTTTCAGATTTTGGTCAACTACTGATGAAGGAGTTGCTGAAGAAGACATGACTACAAAGCGGTTTGATAGCAATGTAATTATTAAATAACTATTTACCGTTGAGGAATGTAATCCCAGAAATCACTATTTAAAAATGTATGTAAAAGGATTCTAAATTGCACAACACACACAAAATGCTGGTGGAACACAGCAGGCCAGGCAGCATCTATAGGAAGAAGCGCTGTCGACGTTTCCGGCCGAGACCCTTCGTCAGGACTAACTGAAAGGAAAGGTAGTAAGAGATTTGAAAGTAGGAGCGGGAGGGAAAAATGCAAAATGATAGGAGAAGACAGGAGGGGGTGAAGTGAAGCTGAGATCTGGAAAGGTGATTGGCAAAAGGGATACAGAGCTGGAGAAGGGAAAGGATCATGGGACGGGAGGCCTAGGGAGAAGGAATGGTGGGAGGGGAGCACCAGAGGGAGATGGAGAACAGGCAGAGTGATGAGCAGAGAGAGAGAAGAAAAAGGGGGGGGGGGACTAAATATATCAGGGATGGGGTAAGAAGGGGAGGGGGGCATTAACGGAAGTTAGAAAAGTCAATGTTCATGCCATCAGGTTGGAGGCTACCCAGACGGTACATTACACAATATTTTTTACATCCATAGTGTCAAGTACAGACCTGTCAAATGATTTTGTTATTGTTAGAGAACAGAATTCAGTTTTGTTCAGTCTTGCTTCTCATCACACCATATTCAGTCACTTCTCAGAAATTCATGGTAAAATATTAATAATCATTTTACAATTATATTGTAAACTTCTTCGATCCCTGAGTTAGGCAAGAAGGCCTGGAACTAAATAGTAACCTCTGTTAATATGTAGATATTAATTGAAGATAAAATCTTTCACCACTTCCCTCACCTACTGGAACCTAAAACAGTCTGCTAGATCTCAGTTTTAGAATAGCAAGCTGGGAGAGTTGACACTACTAACTGAACCTCATTCCACCAAGAACAGTTGCTCCAACTGAAGAGGACAATAAACTAAATTTCCATAGACACTGCCTGACCTGTTGAGTTCATCTAGCATTTTGTGTGTGTTGCTCTAGATTTGTAGCATCTGCAGAATCTCTTGTGTTAGTAAACAACAAATAACTGGGAGTAAGATGTTACTAGATACATTTATTTTTAAAATGTTTTAAATAATATTATGCAACACAGGTTGTATCCACTAGGCTATTCAAGATGTAATGAACAGAACAGAAATTTTAATTAAGTAGCAGTTTGTGTTCCACTGTTCCGCGCCTACCCCAGCTTTTCCATTGGCATTTTTCAACATCGGCCAATTTCTACCAAATTTACAATAATGTAATCCATAGGTTCTCGACCCTTTTCTGCTTGTGACCCACTTCTGATTTTTATTTATCTTTGCTTCAAGGTTTCAAAGATAGATTTAATGTCAGAGAAGTGTATACAATATGCATCCTGAAATGCTTTTTCTTCGCGACCATCCAAGAAAACAGAGGGGTGTCCCCAAAGGATGAATGACAGTTAAATGTTAGAACCCCAAAGTTCCCCCAGCTTCCCCCTCCCGTGCATAAGTGGCAGCAAGCAACAATACCCCCCAATGGCAAAAAAAAAGCATCGGCACCCACCATCGAGCACACACGCGTGAGCAAAGCAACAGCAAAGACACAGACTTGCCGTACTTCAAAGATTACATTGTTCACCAGGAATTTGACATACCACCGGCTCTCTCTCTCCCTAATAAGGGCAAAAGAGGTGTCTCCGTTTCACAGCGAGAGGGTAAACATAATGAACAACTCGCTGGTTTACGATGTTAAAAGTCCATGGCGTCGCTTTTTCCGAGCTCCGTGCCCAAAGATCTCGGGTCTCTGGGCACACAGCCATAGATCTCCCATCTCCCACAACACACCAGTCTTCTGCTTGGACACCGACCTCCGATCCCCCCGTCTCCACAGCCACGAAATCTCGGTCATCCGAAGGTGAGCGGAGCTGTTAACCCGAACCCTTGGCATGCCAAACGACGGCCAGTTATGAAACCCTGAGAGCGGGTCCCATTCCTGCAAAGAACCATAGTCAGTGTGTAACTCCAGGTCAGGGTCTTCAAAAGAACACTGAAAGGGAAAAATAGAGATATTAAAGATGGAAGTAGAGCTGTTTCTGAAGACGCAAGCAAAGGGGTCGCCGTTAGGCGCCATTAACCCTCCTGAACTCCGCCTTTGTGGCTCCCCCCCATCCTCCCCAGTCTCTGTTGCTTTTTGGTGAGCTGTACCAATTATTCTAATATACAGTCGATATTTCTGTTTTAACAGTAATAGGTATTATATGTTAAATATAATGTTACAGGTGTCTATGAAAAATAAAACTATATTTCAGAGCTCCAAATAGGATATTTTATTTTATTTATAATATACACTGTATAATATTCTAGAAACATAGAAAATAGGTGCAGGAGTAGGCCATTTGGCCCTTTGAGCCTGCACCGCCATTCAGTATGATCATGACTGATCATCCAACTCAGAACCCTGTACCTGCTTTCTCTACATACCCCCTGATCCCTTTAGCCACAAGGGCTATATCTAACTTCCTCTTAACTATAGCCAATGAACCAGCCTCAACTGTTTCCTGTGGCAGAGAATTCCACACATTCACCACTCTCTGTGTGAAGAAGTTTTTCCTCATCTCGGTCCTAAAAGGCTTCCCCTTTATCCTTAAACTGTGACCCCTCGTTCTGGACTTCCCCAGCATCGGAAACGATCTTCCTGCATCTAGACTGTCCAATCCCTTTAGAATTTTATACATTTCAATAAGATCCCCCCTCAATCTTCTAAATTCCAGTGAGTATAAGCCTAGTCGATCCAGTCTTTCTTCATATGAAAGTCCTGCCATCCCAGGAATCAATCTGGTGAACCTTCTCTGTACTCCCTCTATGGCAAGAATGTCTTTCCTCAGATTTGGGGACCAAAACTGCACACAATATTCTAGGTGCGGTCTCACCAAGGCCTTGTACAACTGCAGTAGAACCTACCTGCTCCTGTACTCAAATCCTTTTGCTATGAATGCCAACATACCATTTGCCTTTTTCACCACCTGCTGTACCTGCATGCCCACCTTCAATGACTGGTGTACAATGACACCCAGGTCTCGTTGCATCTCCCCTTTCCCTAATCGGCCACCATTCAGATAATAATCTGTTTTCCTGTTCTTGCAACCAAAGTGGATAACCTCACATTTATCCACATTAAATTGCATCTGCCATGAATTTGCCCACTCACCTAACCTATCCAAGTCACCCTGCATCCTCTTAGCATCCTCCTCACAGCTAACACCGCCGCCCAGATTTGTGTCATCCGCAAACTTGGAGATGCTGCATTTAATTCCCTTGTCTAAATCATTAATATATATTGTAAACAACTGGGGTCCCAGCACTGAGCCTTGCAGTACCCCACTAGTCACTGCCTGCCATTCTGAAAAGGTCCCGTTTACTCCCACTCTTTGCTTCCTGTCTGCCAAACAATTCTCTATCCACATCAAAACTATACCCCCAATACCGTGTGCTTTAAGTTTGCACACTAATCTCCTGTGTAGGACCTTGTCAAAAGCCTTTTGAAAATCTAAATATACCACATCCACTGGCTCTCCCCTATCCACTCTACTAGTTACATCTTCAAAAAATTCTATAAGATTCGTCAGACGTGATCTTCCTTTCACAAATCCATGCTGACTTTGTCCGATGATTTCACCTCTTTCCAAATGTGCTGTTATCACATCTTTGATAACCGACTCTAGCATTTTCCCCACCACCGATGTCAGACTAACCGGTCTATAATTCCCCGGTTTCTCTCTCCCATCTTTTTTAAAAAGTGGGGTTACATTAACCACCCTCCAATCCTCAGGAACTAATCCAGAATCTAAGGAGTTTTGAAAAATTAACACTAATGCATCCACTATTTCTTGGGTTACTTCCTTAAGCACTCTGGGATGCAGACCATCTGGCCCTGGGGATTTATCTGCTTTTAATCCCTTCAATTTACCTAACACCACTTTCCTACTAACATGTATTTCCCTCAGTTCCTCCATCTCACTGGACCCTCGGTCCCTTACTATTTCCGGAAGATTATTTATGTCCTCCTTAGTGAAGACAGAACCAAAATAGTTATTCAATTGGTCTGCCATGCCTTTGTTCCCTATGATCAATTCACCTGTTTCTGACTGTAAAGGACCTACATTTGTCTTGACCAATCTTTTTCTTTTCAGGTATCTATAAAAGCTTTTACTGTCAGTTTTTATGTTCCCTGCCAGCTTTCTCTCATAATCTTTTTTCCCTTTCCTAATTAAGCCCTTTGTCCTTCTCTGCTGGTCTCTGAATTTCTCCCAGTCCTCAGGTGTGCCGCTTTCTTTTGCTAATTTATATGTTTCTTCTTTGGACTTGATACTATCCCTAATTTCCCTTGTCAGCCACGGGTGCACTACCTTCCCTGGTTTTTTCTTTTGCCAATCTGGAATGAACAATTGTTGTAGTTCATCCATGTGATCTTTAAATGCTTGCCATTGCATATCCACCATCAAACCTTTAAGTATCATTTGCCAGTCTATCTTAGCTAATTCACAACTCATACCTTCAAAGTTACCCTTCTTTAAGTTCAGAACCTTTGTTTCTGAATTAACTATGTCACTCTCCATCTTAATGAAGAATTCCACCATATTATCGTCACTCTTACCCAAGGGGTCTCGCACGACAAAATTGCTATCTAACCCTTCCTCATTGCTCAATACCCAATCTACAATGGCCTGCAATTCTTCCAACCAGCACTGAAAAAACGCTTAATGCTGTTACTTTGGGTATTTAGTGAGATCCTTGCGACTGATACGAACTAGCAAGCTTTTGAAAAACTGTAACTTGATTAAAGATAATTGAAGATCTCCTCTTTTCACAACATCAAGATGAGTACAGGCTTTTGATAGCAGGTGAAGAGTTTGACTAAAACCACATCCAACGAGAGAAGGGTTGGGGAATCCAATTAAAAACAACTTTGCTTTCTCCTGGAGCTGTGGAATATCACTAGTAATTCAGAAACTTTTGCTTGCTGTGTTTGGATTTTGCTTGAGCTGTTCTATCACTCTGCAGCTCAATAAGACATTCTTGCAATGTGATGTCAACACCATCCACATTCACCTCAAATGGATCCACCACCCAATCTGGATCATGCATCTCCAGCAGGTCTCTGACCTGAAGTTCCATATCAGACTGCGATTGTTTCAAATGATCAAGATATACAATTAGATTGTCATCTTGCAATTCTAGTTTACAAGTGGCCAGAGAGGGAAATTGCAGCAACTTGTGGCATACAATATTTGAGCTGAAACGTTTGTGACTTCCAAGAAAAGTGGCAATAATAGTCTCCCTGCATGATGTGAGATTGCAGTTTTTCCTTGTAACACACACAAAATGCTGGAGGAACTCAACAGGCCAGGCAGCATCTATGGAAAAAAAAGTACAGTTGATGGCTCGGGCTGAGAGCATTTTGTGTGTGTTGCTTGGATTTCCAGTATCTGCAGATTTTCTCTTGTTTGTAAGTTTATTTTTTGTAACTGTTTATTAAATTCAGTTTTTCAAATATATCTGTAGGGGTAAAATATGTCGGACTTTGCGGCAACAATTTGTTCTCCAAACTGCTAATCACTTAGAAAAGCTACAATACTATCTCAAAGGGCAACAAAATGAGGAAGACAATTACATTTTGATAAACATTGTATCTCTGTAAGCATTAGTAGCCATTCAAAATCTTTGTTTTCCTCACAAAGTTTGTTGAAAAAAGGCAATTTTGAAGGGCATTTGATTTGATGAAGTTGACCGCCATTATTCCAGCAGCAAGAGTATCATGTGACCATACACCCAATCTTTCTGCAGCCAAGTGCTGACATTGGACGATGCAGTGGATGCAAGAAACCAGCCTGGCACAGCAGTTTTTAAAATGAGCAATGAATGGGGGATTTTGTGGAAACTGTAGTGGGAGACAGTGATGCAGAGGTACACTTCATGTGTTCTTGCCTCTCTGCAGCTCAGCCATTTCTGACAGATGATCTTACTCCACCAACTGCAGCCTTCATGTTGTGTTTCTATAATTTATTATAACACACACGGGTCAGTAGAAGGCAAACAGACTGATGCACCATCAATAACTCACTCTGAGACGTAAGAAGCGAGATATCGGCTTTTATTGACTGGAAGAATGAACAACACTACATCCTGGAGAATGAGGCCGGGCTCAGGCCTCAATCACCTTTATACAGGGGTCTGTGGGAGGAGCCACAGGAGCAGTCCAGACAGGTATATGTAGTTCACCACACAGACCCATCCTCCTGCTGTGTACTCGTTGACTGGCCTTGCTGCAGACAGCCCCGCCCAATCAGCAGTTCATTTGTGATACTAATAACCGTCTTAATTAGATTTCCGCAACATGACCATGCCAGCCTTTCCACATCAATCCCCTTCTAGTTATCCAGAAACTTTGCTTGCTGTGTTTGGATTTTGCTTGAGCTCTTATATCACTCTGCAGCTCAATAAGACATTCTTGCAATGTGACGTCAACATCATTCACATTCCCCCCCCAAATGGATCCACCACCCAGTCTGGATCATGCATCTCCAGCAGGTCTCTGACCTGAAGTTCCACATCAGACTGCGATTGTTTCAAATGATCAAGATATACAATTAGATCGTCATCTTGCAATTCTAGTTTACGAGTGGCCAGAGAGGGAAATTGCAGCAACTTGTGGCATCTGATATTTGAGCTGAAAAGTTTGAGATTTCCAAGAAAAGTGGCAATAATAGTCTCCCTGCTTGATGTGAGATTGCAGTTTTTTCCTTGTAAGGGTTTTGTTAGAGAGTCGCACCCGCCTGCTCACTGTATAATCAGTGATTTGTGGTTGGATGTGGAGCAGGGCTTAGCAGGGTGCAAACAGTGATTTGTGTATGGTCAAGCAAGAGCAGAGATAACAACCCCCCCACAAACAGGCTAAGCTGTTTTGTTGCCTCATTTGCATCATCTAGCATATTTTCCATGAATTTCATTCAGGGTTTTAATTAAATTACACATATTAATTTCTTTTTCATTCATATATTTTAGTAATATTTCATTTAAACACTAAACTTTTCATGGCCCAGTTAAAATCTCCTGTGGCCCCTACAAAATCAGGCATTGTCCTGGGAGTGGGAGTGCATATGGCCCATGTTGACAACCACTGACATAGTCCACTGTGCAGTGTAAAATTTTCTTTGTGGGCTTGGAAACATTGTCCTAACCACATAATAATGATGCTGTTAACAAAGATCATGTTAGCAAATGGTACAAATTCCAGTTGTTATGTAAATTAATTTTTATTTCTTTATATTGGTAGGGGTCGATTTGGCCAGGTTCATAAATGTGCGGAAACCTCAACAGGCCTTGAACTTGCTGCCAAAATAATAAAGGTTAAAGGACCAAAGGAGAGGGTAAATTCCATGCTTCAAATAATTTTCGTTCCTGTTTATCACTTCTCTCATTCAACTTAATTGCGGAAACCTGATGCTATTTCGTGCTGTAAGTTTGGTGGATGACACAGATTCCGATTTACATGTCTGTGCTTCATCTCTTGCTTGGTTTTCCTAATTGGGCCACTCCAACATTATTGTAGTGAACTACAGTGATTGTAATGAACTACATTATGTGAGTGTAAATCCCAGCATCACATCCGCCCTACGTTGCTAATAATGTTGTTTCCTCTTGGAAAACTCAGTACTATTTACAGGTCAGTTCTCTTCTTTTATCGTTTTGAAATTTTTATCATGCCCCAGCCTTATGGAGAAAGAGCACAGTCAGTGTTTCTTTCGTCCAGTGTTAGGCTACTCAGCTTGCTGTCTGCTGTTCTGTATTTGGCTAGAGGTAGAAGCATAAAAGTAAATGGTGTAACCCTTCCATTTGTTTTCGCTCCCTCTCCTTGGAGAACTGCCTAGCCTCAACCTGTTGGCACAGGTGAGAGTGAATATTGACAAAGTGCAAGCCTATTACAGCCCGGAACATTCTGGAGTTCAGAGTTTAGTTTCAGCAGCGCCTGTAAGGTGTTTGTACGTTCTTCCTGTGACTGAGTGGGTTTCTTCCAGGTGCTCTGGTTTCCTCCCACAGTCAGAAGATGTGCCGGTTCGTAGGTTAATTGTCCTCTGATCAGGCTAGTGATAACTAGGTGGGCTTCTGAACAGTGTGGCTCACTGGGCAGGAGGGTGTATCTCTAAGAATATAAATACTAAATTAAAGAGCCACCCTACCCTTTAGCTGGTGTTTGCCGTCAGTGGCATCGTAAGGCCAGGCCCACTGTTGCAGCTTTTACTGTGAATTGTGGCTGAATGATTCTTTTCCTGTGTAGTTCTTACATCTTCAAGGGATTTTGCTTGGAATCAGTTGCTGATTCCTGACATAATCCTCCATTTTTCTGACCAGTGCCTCAATATCCCAATTCAGCTAGGGTTCTCTAATCCTGTCAGCCTTGCCCTTCACTGTAACAGGAACATGTTGGCCTTGAACTCTGCCTATCTGACTTTTATAAACTTTCCTCTTGCCAAACATCCCTTTACCTGCTGATTGCCTCTTCCAATCAACTTTTGCAAGTTCCTGTCTGATCCCATTAAAATTAGCCTTGCCTCAGTTTAAGACTTCAACTTATGGACTAATCCTATATTTTTCCATAATTATTTAAAAAATAATGGAATGTCAGTACTGGTCCCAATGTGATCCCCTACTGACACTCCACACCCTGCTTCATTTCCCAATCAGAGGTGAAGTGTTGCACACTCACTTGTAGGGCCATATTACTTGAGAAAATTTACTTGGAAATCCTGGAGGAGGCATTGAAGCTTCATTGACATCCAGGCAGGAAAATTGCTCCGTGACCATCTTGGGAGGCAGCAACACTCTCATTCCCTCTCCCTCTTCCAGCGCCTTGTCCAGCTCCAAAGCTGATTTCCAAGAAGTATATCCAGAAATGCATCCATTATTGACAGCTTGTTCCCAAGTCTTGACATTAGCAAAAAGTCCATTAGCACTTTCCAAGCCTTTCTGAAGGCTTCTGAATCTTGAAACACCTGTCAAGACCACAAAGACTTGTGTACATTTGTACCAACAAACTTGGGAAGCCGATCAGAAAAAAAACTGAAGCTAATGACCCATTTAATAACCGAACAGAGGTTCAACTATGCCAGCTCAATAAGGATTTAGATAGAGCATCACCCTCTGTTAAAGTATTCTGCAAAATGTTGTATGAGATGATTTACCTTATAAATGTACATCTACATACTGAAAAATAGGCACCAGTGAACCTAACATTTCTTAGAATAAGCGTCACTGTTTTAAACATCCTGTTCTTAATCCGATTTGTCTTCTGGCTTAGGAAGAAGTAAAAAATGAAATATCTGTCATGAATCAGTTAAGTCATGTCAACCTGATCCAGCTTTATGATGCCTTTGAAGCCAGGAACAACGTCACCTTGATTATGGAATAGTAAGTGGTTTTGATAGTTGCACTGAAAATTACTTTACAATTCTGACATTGTTTGTGCTTTGCACTTTGGAGTCATTCATGCCAACCTCCTGAAATTGTTTGCCATGCAAATAGAACAACTATTGACTTGGGGAGCAACTTATCTTCTAATACCGCAATTGATAATGAATTGTTTATGAATTCATGCCTTAGCATCTGGGTGTGGGGTAGAACTCCTAGAATGGTCTGGGAAGGTTGTTTCTTCACTTTACAGGAACTTACGAGTGCATAATTTTTTTATTGCTTGAAATGCATGAAGCTTTGATACTATTTACTGTTCCACTGGTGGCAATTTGATGGGAATATGATTCAGCCTTCATAGGTTGGAACTTTGCTTCATCTCCAGGGAAGGGTAAACAGTTCTTCCAATGAATCTTAGCAGAAACAATCAGAAACCTGAAAAGCTGCCCACAAAATGATTCATGTAGTTATAAAAATAAAAATGGGAGGTGGCTGGGTGTATATTTGCTAATAGTCTGTTACTAACCTTTGTGACAGACTGAATCAAATGAGTACTAAGATTTCTGGCCTAAAAATTCTACTGCAGCCTTAGAGGTGGGTTCAACAGCTGGGGGCCTACAAATGTGTGTGCTGATCACTGATTCTTCCCTTAAAACTAGTTTATTAGGCTGGTGGCCACAGTCATAATTGAGTTTATTATGCATAATATTGGGGCCAAAATGTGAAAGGCCTGATCCTTTCAATGATCAGGTCCAGGATGGCTGTTGGATACCAATCTCTTGAGGGAGCGGTGGGATGGAGACTGGAATTTTCAGTGTTGTTGGATGATGGCAGGGTTGGAGAACTGGGATCAACATTAGGGTGCATGCAGATAGGGTTGGCGCAGTACAGGGCACCAGCGATACTAATTATCAACACAAGGAAGTGTGCAGAACCTGGAAATCCTGAAAAAGTGTCTCAGCCCAATATTTCAGCCATCTATTCATTTCCATGGAAGCAGCCTGACCCGCTGAGTTCCTCCAGCATTTTGTGTTTTACCAAGGATACTAGTAAAGAATATACTTACCTAGAACATGTTCTAGTCCAGTCCTGCACTGAAGTGACCATGTTATTGTCAGATAGGAGCAATCTGAGGACAGTATTGTTCATGTTCCTCTGCTATTGCACAGGAATGATGCCTTGTGCCCCAGATATGGAAAACATGTCAGTAGGTTAATTAAGTAAAATCTCATTACGTTTCCAGAATGAAATGAACCATCCTGGAAGTGGCAATTGAGCTCCAGCTCACTTTCAGTTCCATAGCCCTGGCCATAATGACATACTGGAGGAGAACGTTTCAGCACAAACACCTGTTCCATGTACTGAGCGCTTGACTCCCCAAGTCTTACCAACATAGATTTATATTCATGTACAGAGCTCAGTGGGCTTATTTTAATGACACGATTAAGCTGGGTGCCGTGTGAATACTGTGCATTATCCTCACCAGCACCCCTTCAATGATACCAGGGAGTTTATTTTAAATTGTTTTCATGATAAGGATACTTATGAATAAGACTCTACTTATGACTAAGTCCCTAGGCTGCATACCATTCAAATCTCTCAGTATTTAGTCATAGTTGCATCGGGGAGTGAAGAGCAGAACTCCAGTCAGTACTCCATCGTGTGGACGTACACAAATGCTGATAGCAGAGCACTTCATACGTACCTGCAATGAACTTTTTGCATATGTTCTATCTCAGGCATCAAAACTGCCTGAAACAGTTGTCAACATTAGGACAGAGACAGCAGCCTGAGTCAAGCCTATTCAAGAGACTTGGAGCTACAATTTCAATTGACATCTCACTGCAGTACTGAAAGCGTGTGATAATAATGGATGAGAAGTTAAATTAGGGCCCTATCTTCTCTCTCAGGTGTACGTAAAAGGCACACTACCCCCGAGGATAAGAATAAATAGCTAAAGTCTGAACCTTAATATATAGTTACTAATCTGGAATTAAACTTGTCATTAGTACCAATAGCTAAAGTGCATTAAACCCTACCGGAAGGAAATTTACCATCCTACCCCATTCTGTGCTATACGTGACTCCAGGTCTAACAGCGTGGCTGAATCTTGTCCAAGCAAGGCACACAGTTCGAAGAGCAGTTAGGAACAGGTGATAAATTCTGTCAGCATCCAAGAAGTTAAATTAAGAAGTTCTCAAGAAAATCATTAGGAAAGGGGGATGGAAAACCAGTGTGAGTGTTTTACAACCGCAACTCAAGACTAAATTCGAACAGCAAAACTCTAAATAAGTTTGCTTTTATTTCAAAATTCTGTTTTCTTTGCAATATATCTGTTTAATTGAAAGTGCTGTTAATTTAACTTACATTATATTGATTGTAGTGTTGGAGGTGGGGAACTGTTTGATCGAATCATTGATGAAAACTATAAGCTCACGGAATTGGACACCATCATCTTTGTGAAGCAGATCTGTGAAGGTATCCAATACGTACATCAACAGTATGTGCTGCATTTAGACCTGAAGGTACATTTTTTAAATTACATCTCTCTGTTTAGCAAAAAAAATTGAAATTAAAGAAAACAATAATCTCTTTGTGGTTCATGATTATCAAACTTGCATTTTTATTTTCAGTTTTTGATCTTTGGCTGTAATCTGGTTATGGTTTATTGGTAATCAACAGTAATTTTACTAACTTAAACAAAATGTAACTTTATAAAAGTTCTCTTCAGCCATCAAGTTTGAGATGTAATAATGAGATTGTTGGTCACTGCAGGCCTCTAAAGAGACACAGATCCTTGGAAGTAGGGAGAATGGTTGCTTGACAGGTAGTGGAATGGTGGAGATGTAGTCAGCAATTACAAAGGATAAAATAACCACTAAATATATAAATATTTTAAAAAATTGAATTAAAGTTCTTGTGAAACATTGGAATACATTTTGATCATTTTAATCTTGCTAGTCTTATGATTTATGGGCACGTTAAGGATGGATTGGACAGAGGCACTTACACGTACCAGAAGCTGTGACTTTACAAAAATGCCTTTCTTTTGTCTACAGCCAGAGAATATTTTGTGTGTAAACACCACAGGAAATCAAATCAAGATTATTGACTTTGGTCTGGCCAGAAGGTAAAGCTAACTTATATTCATTATAAATTATTTGATTTCAAGCATTCTAAGTTAAAACGATTGTAATAAAGCCCTGTTCATTGGTAAATAATAAGGTGCATTTTAAAATAAAGTACAATTCTAGATTTTGCAAAGACCTGTGTAGTTTATATGTGTACGTATTGGCAAATCTAGACCACCAGCTTCTGACATTTAATGAATATTGAAGTTGGTATCAGTGCTTCTATTTATAGAAGCAAAATTAGGCTAATTTCCTGGTCATTGACGCCATCTAGAGGCTATAACTGGAAATAGTGCAAAAACTCGAATTCTGCTTTGGAAGTGGAACCCTCTCAGTGTGCCTACAGATAAACACCAGGGGCGGAAAGGAAAATTAAGATATCCAGAGAGATGTCCAACGATTAGGAGTATTTTAAATTTTACTATCCTTATACTTTCTACTGGATATGTTTTGCTGTTTATACGTACATCCTGGCCTCCAGTTGAAACTCCCACTGGCAATAAATTTAAGTACAGTTTTCTTTTATTAGAGTTCCAAATTTTCTTCTGGCTTTGGGAAGATTAAGCACCCATTGAAGCACTTCCTGTATTGTTGGTCTGTAGTGGGGAAAGTCCCTTATACATGGGGTGACATAACAGAAAGAAAATCTGCACATCTGACTGAACTGGAATGTTTCAGTAGCATAAAACAGTGTCTAGAGGTTAGGTTCTTAGATTATGATTATCCATGGAAACGTATTTGGCAACTATTTTAGAATTTGCATGCAAACAATAACACAAACAATAAATTATGTACTCATACTGTTGGAAATCCTGAGCAGCACACACAAAGTGCTGGAGGAACTCAGTAGGTCAGGTATTATCTACGCAGGGTAATAGACAGTTGACGTTTCAGGCTGAGACTCGTAATCAAGACTGGAAACAAAGGAAACATACCATCCCACAAGCCTCTGCATCCAGCACAACATGACTTCCACTGTCTACAATGGGCTCCTACCACTGAACAACACACCTCCACCTTCCGCTGGGGATTGCTCTCTATGTGACTCACAGGTCCACTCGACCCTCCCCACTGGCACTTACTCCTGCAACGGGAACAGATGCTATATCTGCCCCTAAAACTCCTCCTTCACCAGCATTCAGGGCACCAGACAGTCCTTTGTGGTGAGGCAACACTTCCCCTGCAAGTCTGACTGGTACTCCCAGTGCAACCTGCTCTCTATCGGTGAGACATGACATAGATTGAGGGGGGGGGCCACTTTGGCAAGGACCTCCATCCTGTCTGCTGCAAAAGGTGGGATTTCCCAGAGGCCAACTATTTCAATTTGACTTCCCGTTCCTATTCTGACATGTGTTCCTCTACTGCCATGATGAGGAGTTCAAGTTGGAGGAGTTACACCTCATATCCCATCTGGATAGCCTCCAACCTGATGGCATGAACATTGATTTCTATGACTTCCAGTAATTTCTAATTCATTCCCTCTTCTTTCTTCTCCATTCCCATTCTGGATCCTCTCTCACCCCTTCTCTTCTCCTCACCTGCCCAACATGTCCCTCTGATGACCCTCCTCCTTCCCTTTCTCCTATGGCCTACTCTCCTCTCCTATCAGATTCCCCCTTCACTAAACCCTTTACCTTTTCCACCTATCACCTCCCAGCTTTTTACTTCATCTCCCCTCCACCGTCCACCAACCTTCCCACTCACCCTGATTTCACCTGCCTGCTTTTACTCCTTCCTCTCCCCCTCACCCACCTCCCCATTCTTATTCTGGCTTCTTCTCCCTTCCTTTCCAGTCCTGGTGAAGGGTCTTGACCAGGGACGTCGACTGCTTTTCCCTCTTCATAGACGCTGCCTCTCCTCCTGAGTTCCTCCAGCACCTTGTACGTGTGGGTATAAATTATGTGAAAACACAACTGTAAGGTTGCTGTGAAGGTAATTATATTTATCAATCTGAAATATACGGTAAAAAGAAACTAAAATTCTGCCCCCTTAAATTCAGAGGTATTATTCAGTAGCAAGGAATTGAACCCTTAACCCAGGTTATCGTGCGCCATTAACAAATACAATAGCAGCTGTTTCAGGATTTGTTGCAGACGATGCGGTAGAAAAAGTGCAAACCAAGACTGTGACTATTTTAACATCTTTTACATCTATAGTACACTGATTAACTGAATCAGATATTCTTATGATACGGACCCAGCTGTAATGATATTTTTTTATGCCAACAGCTAAATTCTCATGTAAGTGACACAACGAAGGGAAAGCCTTGGTGTGGATTATTCCAAAACAATTTCAAATTCAATCTGAGAGCATGTTCCAGCAATGCTCACTGTCCACTTTACTTGCCTTGTTTATTATGCTAAGTTGCAGAATATATTATGTCTATACTGGAGCACTTCTCTGCTTTCTCTAACTCCACTCCTTTATTGCACCGTTCAACTGTTTAAGGAAAGTTACAGCATTAAGAAAAATGTAAAAATGTGGAACAGATCTAACATCTTACTATAGAAAAAGTGGATAGCCAGAGACTTTTTCCCAGCGCAGAAATGGCTAACAAAAGGTTGATAATTTTATGATGATTGGAGTATAGGAGGGATGTCAGGGGTAAGGTCTTTAGACAGAGAGTGGCAGGTGCTCGGAATGCCTGCCTGGGGTGGTGGCAGAGGCAGGTACATTAGGGACATGTAACAAACTCTTAGATAAGCACATGCTTGATACAAAATTGAAGGGTTATGTAGGAGGGAAGGGTTAGATTGATTTTAGAATTGATTAAAAGGTCATCATAATATCCAAGGCTGAAGGGCTTGTACTATGCTCTAGTGTTCTATATTTTATGCTCTATGCTCTTAACTGAAGACAAATTGTTTCTTTCTTCAGGTATAAGCCAAGAGAAAAACTAAAAATTAATTTTGGTACCCCGGAATTCCTTGCTCCAGAAGTGGTGAATTACGATTATGTTTCATTCTCCACTGACATGTGGAGTGTGGGAGTTATCACCTATATGTTGTGAGTATCAAATACGTTGCAAATTACCTTCTATCCTAGGTGGAGCATGTGAAGGAGTGACTTAAGATTAAAATGAATGAGAGTCAATTTTATTCAGGAGTAGGGAAAGAACTATATTATGTGGGTTGACAGGATGGTCACGTTCTTGCTATTGGCCTGCATTTTTTAATAAGGGTGAAAGAACGGCACTGGTTGCTGATGTTAAACAAAACTATCTGTGAAGATCTGACAATAAATGTGGCATGAATTTTCCCTATCCTGATATTGGTTGGTCAGAAATGAAATAATGGGGTCCCTGATATCTAGTATCAACAATGCTATCAAACTGGCTGAGCAGCAAAAACAATGGAGAAGGCTCGAAGTCCGCGAACTGGGAGATTGAAACTTTTTTTTAATCTAATGCTTTCAACATGTCGCAGACCACAAAACTAGTCGGAACATATGTATAAGATTAAGAAGGGAGTCGAAATAGCAAAATAACATTTCAATAAATAAAATGTAATATTTGTTATTCATTTGAAGATCCAAAGAATTTTGAAATTGTGTGTTTGAAGTGAACTATAGACATAAAAGTAACATATGATTGGGAGTTTGCTGGTTTTGGCTCGTATGCCAGCACAGCAATCAAAGGATATTTGCAGTTAAGTTTGTAAAATTTTGAAGTTTGTATAATTTTTGACATTGATTTTGGCGATTATACAAGGGAATACCCAAAGCAATGGAACAGGGATTACTGATAGCCTCTAAAGGGTTTGTGTGCCAACCTATTCATGAGCATTCTCAGGAATTTGCTGTCAGTTTGATGAAAAATGTTGACAATATCCCTATTATTACAATGGCGATATCTGAATCAATATAACCTCTAGCTCTCTGTTTTTAGCTAGCAGACAAATAACATCAGGAATACTAATTGAACAAAGTCTTTGTTTTGTAAGACCTGTACCAAAAGCCTCATGATTGATTAGCCCTCTGATTTGCATTATTCAGAAGCAGGGGAAACAAATGTGCTTGTGCACAGTGACCCATCTTATTTGATGTCTATATCCATGTTAGGTAACATCATAAGGAGCCCAGTTGCTGTCTGCCCAGATATTTCTGAAGAACGGAAGTCTCCTTCCCCCTAAGTCGATAAGTCAATGTATTCAATTTACTGTTTATTCAAGATTAAACTTCAATCAAACAACATCAACAATTGATAGAGTAGGATACAAAAATATTGATTGGCATTGTCTTGACACTCAATCTTCCCTCCATGCTAAACATTCCCCTCCCCCCTCCACCACCAGTGTACCATAGCAACAGTATCAACTGCAAAGTGCACTGCTTCAGTCTTCCAAGGCTTGTTCAACAGTACCTTCCAAGCTAACAACCTCTGTCTGTAGAAGGGGATGGACAGTGGTTCTATAAGAAAGCCACTATTTGCAACTCATAGAGTCATACATCATGTAGATAGGCCTTTCATGCCAACAATGGTGCCCATCTGAACTAGTCTCATTTGCCAGTGTTTCACCTTAACCTTCTGAAGCCCTCCTATGTTCGAAGTGCCAATTTTTTTCATACTCTACCCTGATTTAGATATACATTACCATATCTTTGTTGATACTGGGTCAACTTTGTTGTGTATTTA
Organism: Hemitrygon akajei; assembly: GCF_048418815.1. Lineage (NCBI taxonomy): Eukaryota > Metazoa > Chordata > Chondrichthyes > Myliobatiformes > Dasyatidae > Hemitrygon > Hemitrygon akajei. The sequence continues at coordinate 49,566,494 of NC_133140.1, forward strand.
CTATGTCAGTAATATTGAAAATATATAGTTTGATTAAGTATTCTTTGTCATTTACATAATTGATCATGATTTATAAATAAAAGTACATGAATGGCACCCTGTATGTCATCACACCACCACGTCATAAGTGCACGCCTCACTAAAGTAAAAGCAAAGTAGACAGTTTTCCCAACTTCATGTTTTTCATTTGATTAGTTTTATGTTTTAGAGTTACACAACATATTAGCGGTGAGGAGTAAGATTCAAAATGAACCACAGGTCTAAACCTGTTGAACTGCAGAATGCATTTCTTTACAAGAGGAGGGAGACAGTCAAGTTAAAAAAAATCAGGATAACATTCAGAGGTTCATAAACAGTGAGGATATGATAATGATAATAAATTAAAAAACAGAAATGGCTGACTACGTTGGAAAGATAGACGCATTTATTTGCATAATGCATAACTGGAATATATATACTGAGCTAATTGAGCAGTATTTTGAAGCAAATGAAATAGCCAGTGCAAGGCAGGTGCCAGTTTTGCTGAGTTTAATAGGTGAAAAAGCCTTGAAGTTTAACTGCTCTTACTAAACCAGCTGAAATGAGTTTTGCTAATATCGTGAGAGTAATATTTAGAACAGAAACCATTGTTGATTGCAGACCACTTTAGGTTTCATAAGCAGAATCTAAAGGAAGGGGAGGCCATTTCATCTTACATGGCTGAATTGAAGAGATTGAGCATTGTCATTTCAGTAATGGGTTTAATGATGTAATCAATTTAGTTGGTGGGAACTTACAAGAAAGCATTCAAAAATGGGTCCTAACTGAAGCACAGTCCACATTTATAAGTGCAGTTGAAATCATTATTAATGGAAACAGCAGCCAGAGATGCAACTGATTTGTAGTCAGGAATGAAAGTGGGCATGAACAAAATTGCAATGTCTAAACCGAAACCTGACTGGCTGAACAAATTGCAGGTTTAAAGATGAAGCTTGCAAAGTAGAACACATGCAAAGCCCATGTCGGGCAGACAAAAATTAAACAGGGAAGAGAAAAAGATAAAAAGTCAAGTTGTAGTTTCAAAAGAGTGCTAATCTGCATGCTGTTGATGATAAATCTGATACTGATGAGAATGACACAGGACTGAGTAGCCTTGAGATTTACAATGTGAAAACTAACTGGAGACAAGCAACATGGCTTACACCAGAAGTGAACAGCAAATTAATTAAAATGGAATTGGACACTGCCTCAGCTGATTCAGTCATTCTACAAAATGACTTTGAATGACATTTTAAAGATACTGAACTGAAGCCTGCAGATATCCAACTGAGAACTTATACTGCAGAAGATAACTCCTGTGGGAATGACGTTTGTTACAGTGAAATACAGTAACCAACATGCCACATTGGGCTTGTATGTGGTAATAACAGGTGGGCCAGCACTATGGGGGGGGGGGGGTGAGTGACTGAGACAATGACAAATTGATTGGAGATCAATCTACCATCTGCATACCACACGCCTTGAAGTAGAGTCAGCTGAAAGCAAGTTAAGAGAGGTAGTGGATGATGCCACAGCAGTGTTCAAGGATGGAAAACTCAAACATATCAAGGGAAAAATAGTGTTAAGGGAAAATGCCACACCAAAGTTTTTCCAATTCCCATCCAGTTCTTTATACCATGATAAAGTAGCCAGTGAACTAGAACACATGGAGGTGGGATGAATTCTTCCTAAGGTTGAGTAGAGCCCATGGTTAATGCCAGTGGCTCCAGTAGCCAACAACGACGGGTCTGCCAGGATCTGTGGTGATTTTAAGTTCACCATCAACCCAGTGCTAAAAGTAGATCAATATCCTCTGCCCAAGAGAGAGGATATCTTTGCAAACTTCTCTGGAGGGAAACACTTTGGCAAAGCGTACTAAGCTGTGATCTACCCACAGATGGAGATGGAAGAAGAGTCTAAAGTGTCTCTCACAATAAACACAAAAGACTTTATCACTTATATGCTTATTTTTGGAGTAGCATTTGTACCTGCGCTCTGGCAGAAAGCTATGGACCAGGTGTTGAAAGGCTGTCTAGGCTCTTGGTGCTACCTAGCAGACATCATTGTCACCAGTAAGGATGACAAGGAACATCTCCGAAATCTCAAGATAGTGTTAAAAAGATTAGAAGATGATGGGCTCAGATGCAACAAGTGTGAATTATTTAAACCAAGCATTGCTTACTGTGGTCATACTATTGACAAATGAGGTTTACACAAATGTGCTGAGAAAATTTCTTGATAACAGTGGATGCAGCTACAAAGTGGCCAGAAATGTTCCCAATGGCCCCCCACAGCCTTGCACACTGTTGATGTGTTGAGAAGCCTCTTCTCAAGGACTGGTGTTCCAGAACACTTAGTTAGCGACAATGAACCACTGTTTGTTGTGGAACAGTTTCAGTCATTCCTGAAAATGAATGGAATTAAGAGGTATTATATCTGCACCATACAACCAAGCTACAAATGGCTTGGCAGAAAGGTTTATCCAGCGTCTCGGGAACACTCTGCGAGCAATGTCAGCAGAACACACTACACTGACACCGAATCAGACGCTCGCCAATTTCCTCCTTTCATATCGCAATGCAGCACATTCCACAACCAACAATGCAACTGCTATGTGGTTCCTGGGACGTCCCTTGTGCTCACACTTGGATGTCCCCAAATTCAAACTCAGAAGGAGCATGCAGCACAAAGAGCTGAGCCAAGTCGAGGGCTCCTCGAGCAAGGAGGTTCGGTGTTTCACTCCTGGGCAAGTAGTCTTGGCGAGGGACTGCAGAGGTGATCAAAAATGTGTCCAGAGCTGTCGGAACCACTTCCTGCAGACCCAGAGTCAACACCTGTAACCACCACAGAGCAGGCCCAGTAACGGAGACTGTTTCACAGTCTCAAGTCTCACCTGCCAACGAGAGTGACCACTCCCACCTCCCCTCGTCAAGAAAGATGTTATCCCACAAGGGTAAGAAATCCTCCATACAGTGATTAAATCTTTAGGCCTGAATGGGACAATTTCAAATTTACTATGCTGTGGATGGCTATATGGTAGTTATATAGTATACTGTGTGTATAAGATGACAGGAGAGCAAAATGTTACATATTTGAGTTAGCATGTATTCTATATTAATTTGGAGTTTAGAGCTAAACTGAGAGGAGTGTCGTGTATTTAATATTTCAGTAGTATTGTAAGTAAGGGTCTGGAATGCACTGCCTCGGAAGGTAGTGGAGGCCAATTCTCTGGATGCTTTCAAGAAGGAGCTAGATAGGTATCTTATGGATAGGGGAATCAAGGGATATGGGGACAAGGCAGGAACCGGGTATTGATAGGAATTGATCAGCCATGATCTCAAAATGGCGGTGCAGGCTCGAAGAGCCGAATGGTCTACTTCTGCACCTATTGTCTATTGTCTATATTGTTTGATTAAGCATTAGGGAGAGAGAGAGAGAGCCTGTGGTATGTCGAATTACTGGATGAACCAGTAGTTTTTGGGGTACTGCTAGACTGTGTCTTTATTGATGTTTTGCTGCACGCTTGAGTGCTCGGTGGAGGGTGCTGGTGGTTGGGGGTGGCGGGGGGGGGGGGTAGTTTCCTTGCTGCTGCTTGTGCGTGGGAGGGGAATTTGGGGGGGCAGCTTTGGGGTTCTAACTTTTTAACTGTCATTCATTCTTTGGGGCATTCCTCTGTTTTTGTAGATGTCTGCGAAGAAAAAGAATTTTTGAATGTATATTGTATCCATTTCTCTGACATTAAATGTAACCTATTGAAACCTTTGTTTGTTTAACTAATTAATTAGGCGTTATATATAAAAGTATGTGAATGGCATACCACATCATAAGTACGCACCTCAATAAAAATAAAAATGTAACATACTTGTTCTCTTGGATTCCCATGTTTTTCATTTAATTATTTTCTGGCATTCAAAACATAATAAACTTCACCACAGAGACTGTAGCAGTTGAAGAAAGAGGTCCATATTGACCTTCCCAAGCACAATTAAGGATGAATAATAAGAGTAAGATCCCTGGTCATTCTATCACTGGAAACGGAATCTATAATCGCAACAATTGTGCATGCCGCATTTATGTACTGATAACAGTATAAGAAAAGAATTCTCCTTGTGAAACATAAATACCTTTATAAATCGATGAAACAACCATCCATTTATGAAAGTATTTATAAGTAAGGGCTTCCTATTCTGTTCACTTTATACTGGTTGAGTACCCCTTATCTAAAATTTCCAAAATCCAAAACTTCTTTGAGTGCTGACTTGACATCATAAATGGAATATTCCACACAGCACTGAAGTTCCCACATGAATCTTGGGAACATCACAAAGTTCTCTGGTGCTGCATGGGTCACTGTACTTCACAGACAGTTCTGAGAAGTGATCTCATATATGTAATGAACAGACTTAATGGGAAGTAGAAAAATGCTGCATAAAGTGAAAAATAAAGATCTTGATTGTGTATTGAAAGAGTGGATTGGTCAGCGTTGGAGTGAACATTTGCTGCTTAATGATATGCTAATCATGAAACAAGCGAAGATCTATCATGATGAACTGAAAATTGAAGGTACTTGTGAATATTCAGCAGGCTGGTTGCAGAAATTTCAGAAGTGACACGGCATTAAATTTTTAAAGGTAAAGCATCTGATCACGAAGCAGCAGAGAGATTCACTGTTTGCAAAAGTCGTTGCTGATGAAAATCTAACACCAGAACAAGTCACAATGCTGATTATTTTTATATCTTACATAAAACCTAAAAAGAAGTAAAATACAAATACAATATACTGTCTTTTAATCTACATATGACATCATAGGTGGAGAATGAAAGCCTGCCGTTGTTCATTTGTGTTCAACTGCTGAGCTGCTTTTGTTAACCTGCGCACATTATATTTTCAGAATATTAATGGTATGTAATAATTTTTACTGTTGACATATATGTTATGAACAAGTGTAAGAGAACGACTCCTAACCACTAGCAGATAAATTCAGAGTCGGAAATGAGGACGAACCCAAACTACCTCATTAAATATTCTAAAACCTGAAAAAATCCTAAATCTGAAACATTTCTGGCTCCAAGCATTTTCGATAAGGTGTACTCAAACTGTACTAATGATCGTGTGGCTAAGCACAGTCCCATTACTGAATTTAAGTTTGCAGATGACACCCCTGTTGTTGGCTGAATCCAAGGTGGTAAAGAATCGACATGTGGGAGGGTGATTGAAAATCTCGCTTAGTTGTGCCGTAACATCCTCTTACACAATGTCTGCAAAATCAAAGAGCTGGTTATTGACTATGGAACGAAGAAGCTGGAGGCCCATGAGTAAGTTCTCATTAGAGGATCAAAAGTGGAGAGGGTCAGTAGCTTTAAATTTCCTGGCATCAATATATCAGAGGATCTTTCTGACCTTTCCTAGGATTGGCACATACTGTAGGTGTCATCACACAAAGAAGGCACAGTAGTACCTCTACTTTCTTAGAAGCTTGTATTGATTTGGCATGCCACTAACAACTTTGACAACCTTCTGCAGATGCTTAGTGAAGAGTATCCTAACTGGCTGTAGCGTGGCCTGGTATGGTAACTCTAATGTTCAAGAAGGGGAAAAGGCTACAGAAGGTGGCGGATACAGCCCAGTCCTTCAGAGGCAAAGCTCTCCTCACCATTGAGTACATTTACATGGAATACTGCCACAAAAAGCAGCATCCATTATCAAGGATGCCACCATCCTGGCCATGCTGTCTTGCTACTACCATCATACAGCAGGTACCAAAGCCTTAGCCCCACCTCACCAGGTTCAGGGACAGTTAATATGCTACAACCATCAGGCTCCTGAACCACCATGGATATCTTCATTCACCATTACCACTTTCAAGGGCTCATGTTCTCAGTGTTATTTTGATTTGCACAGTTTGTCTTTTGCACGTGGTTGTTTATCAGTCTATGTCTCTGTGCATATATAGTTTTTTGTAAAGTTCTATTGCATTTTTTCCTGTAAATGCATGCAAAAAAATGCCTCCAGGCAGTATATGGCAACATACAGTATATGTACTTTGATAATGAATTTAATTTGAACTTCACTAAGGTAACCACTGATGTTATTAGCTTTGCAACAAAACTGTGGGTTTGTTATTCCACTGTTTCTGTTAAATAATTGCCTTGTTTTTGTCTATGTCTTACATAAAATGTGAGATTATACAAAAATAGCACCAAATACAGCCAGAAATGCAGCACCTCTTCAGCCATTCCTCATTCAAATAAAACCGGCTTTGTCCATTAACAACAATTCACCTGCTGTTCACTTGGGCAATGCTAGTGCAAGCACATACTCTTATCTTGTTGAAGAATTCACAGATCTTCCAAGGATGTTTCCTTGCAGGGCCTGTATGTTGTGGGGAATAGGCTCCCACAATATAGTATGTCAACAATTGTGCAAATGGCCTTGTTTGTCTTCTCCAGGAGGAAAGAGGATAAAATGGGGAGAAGAAGAAAAAGTAGATTTATACTTGAGTAAGGTTTGTCAGGATTGGGGTATGCTGTGAGCAATGTAGATTATTTTAGCCCTTAGCTGTCTACTGTTAAAAAGCTCCTGAGTTTCCTATGCACTGAATGTATTATGCAGAAAACATGGGATAGGAAAAGGCTTTCTACTCCATTAAGTCATTCCTTTCAGAGACATACTCTTAGCAGTAGTTACTGTTCCATTACAATGAGTGATGATGGATGTTTGCTTTTCCAGGCTGAGTGGCTTATCCCCTTTCCTGGGTGATCATGACACTGAAACCATGAACAATGTTATCAATGCAAACTGGGAATTTGATGATGAAGGATTTGAAAATGTTTCCGAGGAAGCAAAAGAATTTGTTTCAAACCTTCTAGTGAAAGAAAAATGGTAAGACATATAAAACATAATTTTCTTTGCAGTGATTCTTCTTTTTGTAACATTTATGAAGGCCTAAATTTTAATTAGTCTTGTGCCAATACTGATATGCTTTAGTCTATAGTAGTTCTTCAGCTTCCATGGGCAAATTTCTTTCATTTCCTACATCTGCAGGTTTCCTGTGCACATGTGGTTCAAAAAATGAGTTATTAAATAAACAAAATCTACTAAAGAAAATAGAAGAACGCCTGGGAGCAAAGAAAATTTTGTCATTTGGTCTTTGGGAATGATCTGAAGAATTATTCTTTCCTATAAAGGATGGTGAGAAGAAAACGACAGAAAGTTGTGGAAACTTGATATCTAACAAAAGTCTTCTGATAGGTATTGAGGAGAAATCCTTTGGCAGAAGCTAGGGATTTATGCACAAGACAAAAAAAGAACAATGTCCTTTTCCCACTTTGCTTCTATTACAATGGAACCAGTAAGCCCCCCCACTTTAGAAAATATATCTGACAGACATTTAATTTTGCAAATTTCAATATTCCACTCTTCTACAAAGTGTTTATTATAGAACTTTTCAGAATAACAAAACCTTAAAGGGATAGACATCAAAATTATTTAGCTTCGCTTCATTGAGTCCCCAGTTTTGAAAGCTGTCAATATTTCAGACAGACTTTGAAGAGAGCCTTACTAAAAATTGCACATATGGGTCCTATAATGGACACTGCCATTAATGGTATTCTTGAGAATGGAAGGCACCCTCCATTTCCTAAGTTAGTGAGAGCATTAACAATAAATAACTTGCCGATTCTCCTGATACAGTGCTATGAGTAAACCATGGACCTTTGCTATTCCCTTCCATCTCAGCCATGAGATCATCAATACTGTCTCCCACTGTTGAACTTACTTGAGCATCAACAGCCTTTCCTTGGTGCTAATGAGTGGATCTGTGAGCATCTTATCTTTACTCCTAAAATTATGAGTAAGCTAATCAATAGCACCCAGCTAATTAATAGCACCCAGTTGAGGACTGGTATTTAAAATCTTAGCTATGCTCAAACCCAGCATTGTCAAGTGCATTTGCAGGAAATTAAATTGTGCCTCTGGTTATTCTATAATTAACAGTCCAGAGAATTTTCTGGATTCACTATTCAAAGATTTAAAAAATATGTAAAGGTCTTCCTGCTCTTAAGATTCAAAGTAGAGCATATTGGTTCATTGTGGTTGACACAGAATACTTCACTACATGCTTAATATCAACCATAATTAAAAGGTAGTGTGCTCTTGTGAAATATTAGAACAGATACTCAGAGTTTGTTTAAAAACCATAATGTAAAAATGCACATCAGTTTATAATAGCAGTACCCACCTATTTTGAAAAAAGGGCATAATACTCTGGCAACGTATTCTGGCTTCAGAATATGTTGCACGTACTTACTGGTTTAGAGTTTACGGTAAACTGTGTTTATATCGATTCATGCTGTTGTGAAGAAACTTTCAAGGATTGCTTTGAAGGCTCTCAGATTTTGCAAAATTTTACATCATTCATAGCTAGTCCTATTAAAGAAATATTTGACTGCAGCACCTACCATCAAACCCACAATATTTAGACCTGATTCTAAGTTTTATGATTAGCTATACCTTCAAGCAGGAATTCTTAAACCAATTCTACAGAGGACAGATTCAATTTTCCAATCCACCTTGTCTGTAAAAAGGAGTTTTTTAACTGAAAGGCTAAACTTTCCATCTAAAGGTGAATCAGCTAAACTCTGTGTGGGGCGGTTTGGTAGCGAGCGGTTAGCATGATGGTAGTGCCAGCTCTAAGATCGGGGTTCAGATCCTGTAGTTGTCTATAAGGAGTTTGTATACTCTCCCTGTGGGCTTCCTCCAGGCGCTCCAGTTTCTTCCCACATTCCTAAGATGTACGAGTTAGGGTTAGTAGGTTGTGGGCATGCTACGTTGGTGCTGGAAGCATGGTGGAACTTCTGGGCTGCCCGCAACACATACTTGATTCAAATACACATTTCATTGTATGTTTCAATGTATATGCCCTGCCAGATCCAGCTCAAACCACGTCATCAAGTTCATTGATGATACAACAGTGGTTGGCCTCCTCGGCAACAATGATGAATTGAGATAAGAGAGACTTTGACCCACTAACGTCAAGGAAGGAGGTGCGGGGGCATCAGGACTGGGACTGCTGGAGTGGGGAACAGCTTCCACATTGCCAGTCCCCAGTGAGTCTAATGACTATCCTGCCACCACCAAGGTCTTGTCACTAGGACAGTGAGCTGTTTATTGTGCAACAGACACAAAATGCTGGAGGAACTCAACAGGCCAGCCAGCATCTATGGAAAAAAGTACAGTTGACGTTTCAGACCAAAAACCTTCGTTGACTGTGCTCTTTTCCTAGATGCTGCCTGGCCTGCTGAGTTCCTCCAGCGTTTTGTGGGTGTTGCTCGGATTTCCAGCATCTGCAGATTTTCACTTGTTTGTGAGCTGTTTGTTTACCTGTGCTGCACACTTCACATGCATTTTAGATTATATTTTATGAACTTATTTATGGTGATATTTTGTTTTATCTACTGTGTGTGATATATGTATTATGGGTATACCGTGGTCTGGAGGAACTTTGTTCTGTTTGGTTATATCTATGTTCAGCCCAGTGATTATAAACTTGAACTTGAACATGATAAATAAAGCTAATCCTTAATCTTCAATCTTTAATGTTTTTAAGTTGTTGATAACCAAATTGTTGGAACTAGCTTCAAGAAGTTGCTGGCTAATATAAAGTAACAATCCATAAATGGCCCAGATCAGTTCATCGTCAGTTTTAAACTGTGCATCAACGTGGTAAAAAATCAGTCTGACACATGCTAATGTCACTAGATCGTGCAGCAACTTTTATGGAAATACATTTTCACACGCAGGTAATGTAAATTTTTCTCAGAAGCAACGCACACAAGATGCTGGAGGAACTCAGCATGGCAGGCAGCATCAATGGAAAAGAGCAAACAGTCGATGTTTGGGCTGAGACCCTTCATCAGAACAGTTTAGCCTTTCCCATAGATGCTGACTGATCTGTTGAGTTCCTTCAGCACTTTGTGTCTGTTGATTTGGATTTCCAGCATCTGCAGACTTTCTTGTGCTTGTAAACTTCACTCTACCTGGTTGAATATAGTGGATCCTGGTTAACTGGACCATTGGTTAATCAGGCAGCCATTTTGTTTGGGGCAACACTTAAAGGACAAAAACCAATCGAGAAGATAACCTGGATTCCTTTTGTTTATTTGGGCTGCTTAATTGGGACAGGGGACTGTTGCTGAAGTCCCTGACCAGCTTCAATCACATGCCCTTTCATGGCTGTCAAGACGCTGTGTCATATTTAGAGTGAAGTCTTTAAATGCCATCAGTTGTGTGTGTTTCTGTTCCAAAAGCAGTGATTTTTGTCATTGATAGTTGGTGAGAAATAAGCAGTAAGACAATTCAGAACTGCTTTGCTCACTGCAGATTTGGGCATTGAGGCCAGAAGTGAAAATGAAACAATTTCACTACTTCAACAAGTTAGGAACTACAATGAATTTGAAAGTATCAACAATCATCTTGTCTATAACAATGAAAATAAAGCTTTGGAGGATGCAGTTTTTGAAAGCATTGTATGAAAGCAGTCCATTATCTGCACTAGGTGTCTGCGCCGGTTTTGTTCCTTTACAGTCCATTGGTGGCATACAGTGGACGAATTCCTCCATCGATAACTATTAGGAACTACAGTTTTATAGTACCCGATTAACTGATGGCCCAGTTAACCAGAATCCACTGTATACAACTGAGTAAAGTTAACAAGCATGAGAAAATCTGAAGATGCTGGAAATCCAAAGCAACACACAGAAAGTGCTGGAGGAACTCAGCAGATCAGGCAGCATCTATGGGAAAGGGTAAACAATCCTGATAAAGGGTCTCAGCCCAAAATATTATATTACAGTTTTATAATACTGTAGTACTGTAGTAGTATTGGTAGTGTCCAAATTTGTTCTGTATTTCATTTAGATACATAATTTGTTCCATAGTTAAATGGTAGTTTGTCATTTTTGTACATTTTTAGCTTTTTCATGAAACTTTGACCAAATGGGGCAGCCATTTAATTGGGCCAAAATGTACTGGTCCCAATGTGTCTCAGTTAACCGGAATCCACTCTTTTTAATTTTGTGTAGGTGGATATCTCCTTCCCAATTATAGCAAAAGGCCAGCAAAACACATTTGGCCCTAATGTTACAGTTCACAGCTAATCATAAATTACTGTGTGCCTTGGGGCACAGAACCAGCTTCCCCTCTGTTGTCTCATTGCTTCAGCAAAATGGAAGACCCCACTCAGCCTGGCCATTCTCTCTTCTCCCCTCTCCCGTTTAGCACTAGAAACAAAAGCCTGAAAGCTCATACCACTCGGCTCAAGTTCAGCTTCCATCCCACTACTATCAGACTCACAGTTCACCTTGTTACGATCTTGCACTTTATCATCTACCTGTACTGCACTTTTTCAGTAGCTTTTACACTTTATTCCTCATTATTGCTGTCTTATTCTACAAACATTTGTAGCTTAATGCACTGTGTACTGCATGAACAGTACACAAAGCAAGCTTTTCATTTAATCACGGTATTATTGAACCAAACGATGCATTTGACCGGTAAGTCCTGTACAGTATTTTTCAATGTCCGCCTCTCATTCCTCTAGAGACAGTATTGATCCACACTACTTTTCTCTTTGTAAAGTATTTCCTCTTCCCCCTCCCCGCAACCAGTCCAATAAACCAATCTGGCACATCCTCGATGCACATACACTATTCCAAATAGTAAACATCATGAATGTGGGGACCAGACCTGTATTCAATAGTTCAATTGGTGTCCCATCAGACCCTATATAATTAGAAGGAAAATGTCTTTATTCTTGTACACAAATCCTCTTGCACTAAAGGCTAGCCTGACAATTTCCTTTCCAATTGCTTACTCTATTTGCACGTTAACTTTCACTGATTTATTTACAAATGTGATCTGCACAACACTTTTCAGTTTTTTCACAATTCACCTGTTTTGCACATTATATTTCCATCGGTCCTCACCTATTCTCTTAATCTGTTTATATCCTTCTGCAACTGCTTTGCATCTCTTCACAAATTGCACTATGATGTGATCTCACTATGGCACTTCTTAAGCTGATATTAAGAATTCTGAAATTAATTGAATTCTCCATTGTGTTAATTCTAACCCAGCTGGAAAAGGCTTTGCTAATGCTGGAATCAGAGGAATGGTATTAGATGAAAGCCACAACTTATTTTTTTTCAATAACATTAATGATGTAAATACCCATTAAATCAACATGGACTTGATGGGCCAAAGAGCCATGCTGTAGTGTTCTATGACTTCTATCAGAGCATCTGTGGAGCAAGACTGATATTTCTGGTCAGTTACCTTTCAAAAGAAATCAGAACCAAGAACTGGTTTTTGGATTTTAAGAAAATGGTGTTGATATTATCTAATGACTTGTGTTAATTTGCTTCCAGTGCTAACACTATGTTTCCAATATTACCAGTGGCAGATTCAGTGCGTCACAGTGCCTGAAACACAAATGGCTGAACAACTTAACAGAGAAAGCAAACAAGTGTAGAGTCCGCCTTCGATCTCAAGTGATGTTACAGAAGTACATGTTACAGCGCCTATGGAAGGTAATATGTGGTTCACTTTTGTTTAATTGATTTTGCCCATGTGAGAAATAGTAAATTCTGTGCACATGCTCATAAAAGTTAATAAAAATCCACTTTAAGGTTCAAATCTGAAATTTAGGAACTCACTGCTTATAATAACAAACCAAAGTCAATCCTAAGCATGCTCATTTGAGTGCTGGATTCATGTGCAACATATTGGGCCTTATTGTGCTTACAGTTACTGACTGTTCTGCACAAGATCAGCTGCTAATGCGTGACAGAATTCTTGACTTCCGTGCCTGCACTTTATAGCGCCAAAACTCAAATGTACTGAAGTTCAGATGCAGGTGAACCTGCTTTAATCCAGCACTGAGTCAATGAGTAATTGAATATGGCTTCAAATAAATTAAAAAGTAAAATTGTTCAAGAAGTCTTGATTGACTATTTAATGGTTTCCCACTGCCATACCTCTGATCATCAGAGGCAGAAACAATACACCAGGCTTTTAACGATCTGGGTTGTCAGAATGATATCAGGGTGGTTCCTTAAGGTTGTCATAGCTGGTAGAGGTGGTAGTGCTAAATTCTCACTATCTATTAAATGCTCCCAATGCCATGCACCTCAAATTGCCTCTGACAGCCAAGTCTAGCTCTACTGACAGAAGGGGCAAAGGTGGGTTAGTGGCCTTCGGGCAGAAGGGGTGCATTAGCCGTGGTTGGCAGGTCATCCAAGAGAAGAATCTGAAAGCTCTGCTGCCTTGCAGCTACATCCACCCATGGGGAAGATTTCAGGAGTAAACCTTGAGGAAAAAACCTGGAGCTGGGGTCCCTAAGGCAGTCCTACCTTAAGTTCAAAGCTGACTGGCAACTCCTGTGATGCTGCTGGTGCCAAACTGTATCAGACTCTGCTGTTTCTTTGGATTCATCCGCTGGGTGGAGAAGGGGAGTCTGCTGCATGGGCAACAGTTAGGATACAACATCCATGTCCGACCCCAGTTAACAGAGGTTCTCACATCACATCAGGGTCGTTCTGTGGGTCAGGCCTTACTTTCTGCTGTCAGTAACCTGGTTACCACTCAATGATTGCAGCTGTGAGATGGAGGCTATTGGGAGTAGAACGTCTGCAGAAGCTAAGTACAAATGTGGACATCCTGTGAGAAGTGAATATGAAGTGTTGGCTGGGCTCAGCCTGATCCTGTCTTTTTGGGAAATTAACCTAAATTAATCTGTAATAATGGACATATTCTATTTTATGCACAATTTATTATAATAATCTATACTTCTGGGCACAGAGGAATACTATAACAAAGGATGTTGTGTTAACATTCTATGCTTTCTGGCCAACTCTTTCTGTGATATTTGTGTAGTTCACATATGCTGTTAATCCATTGCTATCCCAATTTGCTTCGACTTCTGTGTGCATCCTGCACTAAGTCTTGAAGGGGTGGAAAAGCAAGCCCTACACTAATCCTGTCTTCAGTTGATGTCAACTTTCCAACAAGGATCACAAATTGTGTTTCCCTTCCCTTCATTAAGTTGGGACATTCACTGAGATAAACTGAATAACCCCATACTCTTGATCAGACCATGACTGTACCATACTAGGTGTATTTTACCTACCATAATAGGCAAACATGTACAGTTAATTTTTTCCTGCAGGCTTTTGTAAAATATACTAGCTCGAATCAAACGACCCAATTATACCACAGCCCCAGAAGAATATAGTAAAGATATTTTTCTAAAGCATGGTTTCAATACCTTGTGTGGCTCCATTATTTCTACCACCTACATGTTACTCCTGATTACAATGGTGATACTAATAGGAGGAAAAAGCAAAGTTAGATTTATACCAAGTATACATAGTGTTGTCATGGGATGTTACTGCATATAATAAAAGGTCACATAGCAGAAGAATAAAATGCTAACACTTTTAGAGTGCAGGCAAGACTAATGATTAATTTTCATTTGTGCTTACAGAAAAATTATTACGCAGTTGCTGCAGCAAACAGGTTCAAAAAGATCAGACAGCAGAGTTTGTGCAAGAACGCTTAGCCCGTGATTTGGGATACAGCAACAGAAGAAATGGTACAGCCTGGTAAATAACAAATCAGGCGCTTTATCATCACAGAATTGGAGGATCTTCCTTTTGTATGGACTACATTCAGATGCTATATTTTAAACATTTAAGCAGCTGTTCATAAAAATTTGGCCAAACTGAATGATGAAATTCATATGACCTTTAAAAGCAGAAATATGGAAAATACTCTTTTTCCCCAAAGATTTACCAGATCTGGTAGCACCTTTACCTTTCTAATGAAGAGTCATCACTCAATAGATGCCTCTTAGAATGCTATGCAAAATTATAATTACGTAAAGTCAACCTACTAACCAATGACTAGAATGCAATTTGACACGTTGACAATATGAGAATCTGATAAGAATGAATTTAAAAAAGAATGCTTCATCCTACAATGAAGCAGACTGAAAATTGCTATAGATTAGTTACTAGAAAATTGTACTAGACATTGAACAATAGAAAGTGAAATTAAATCCCTGGAAGGATGAATCACTAGCAACATAATCCTTCAGTAATCTTTTTTATTTTTTTTTAAAAACACTTTAAGCTTTATTACTAATGTTAATTTAGGTGCAGGGTGTTTTATACCTGACAACCAAAATGTTACTACAGTCAAGTATAAGTCATAGGATTAACCAAAGTGAGTATATAGATTGGCATTAACAGTGTCATAGATTTTTTCCAGGTAAAATTTGCTTTATTGCTAACATTATATCATGTATTAACATTTTGGAAACATTAATATCGAGTTTCTGAGGAACATTCAAAAGAAATTGCCAGTAGCTTCGCATTGTGATGAATACGTCATTTTTTAACCTGTTTATTGTTTTCTAGATATTACTGTGTTCTGAGTAATGTTGGAATGGCAAAGAAAATGAATGCAACCAAGTAGCCTCTTAAAAATAATACTGGGCATTGTTCCCCACCCTATCTTCTTAACACAATTAAATTATATCCTTTATCAGCCTGAATTCATCATTGGGGAAATGATAATAAGTGTGTTTTTTTAAGTCTATTAAGTCAATAGCAATTTTTTACTTGTTTAACATCAGTAGTATCAATATTGAAACTATTTATTAGAAATTTAACACAATTGCAAAGACAACCGTAATTAATTTTTCAAATATTAAACCAAGTAGATGCTGCTCTAGAAAATTCTATGAATTGATTTTTGCTGTAGAAGATGTATAGTGCTATAAATAGAAGTACTCCAAGAGGCACAATAATGTCATATCCAAAAACTCTCAGCAGTACTAACCTTCAGTTGACAGCTGATGAAAGAAATGGGCTATTAGTCACTATGGCAATGCAAGACTTATGGTCAGGTACCAGTCTCCTGTAAACCAATTGATTCTAACGTTACTACATTAATCTCCCTGCCCTTTCCCATTCCTCCCATGCAGCCCCACATTATTTTCTGTGCTAGTTATGAAAATATAAGCAGGCTTAGGCAATCCTGGTATTTGTGCTTAATTTGAGATCTGAGATTGGAGAGGTTTTGCGTGAACAGTATCTCTTCCACTGGAGAGTTTATAATGTGATTATCAAAATGGCAGAGGAGGAGACTTCCCAATCACCTAAATGCCTATAATATAGGACAAGTTAAAATCAAACATTTTTCTTTTAAAATTCATTTGAATGTTCCAAATAGAAGTAATCTGAAATGCATTTTCGAAGCATATACAAGAAAGAAAGACCCAAAGCTTTCACATCCTCTTTAACCCAATTTGCATGTCTCAGAATCCTAATAAAGGTAGAGGTGGTTACTGACAAATTCACAGATGTTTGTGCGATATATGCCAGCTTCTGCATTCAAGTTTCGGTCAGCACCAAAATGATGATTCTGGTCCTGAAGGCAAGGTTCCTTGAGAGACCCAAAGAGCAAAACAGTCTGAGAGTTTCCTGACTGATTTGCTCTACACAATTCAACAGTTCAGAAGGCCAAGTAGAAAACCCTGGCCAAAATGGATATAGGATTCAACATTGTAGAATTCACAACTCAATAGAAATACACAAACATTCACTGAATTATTGTCACTGCCCTGTATACATACCCTTAAAAATATCTTCAACACTCATGGCTCTTCTTTTCCTGCAAGAATACTAATGCCTCTGTGTTTCAGAAACTAACTAGGCCACTTTATCTCAAAACATGATCTCAAAGAAAACTCACAAGCTTTGTGCTATTTCGGTTATGTCTCTTTAGGCTTTGTTAAGAGGACTGGTATGTAGTAACATTCAAAGGAAATAAAAACCTTATTTTACAAATTCACAGTGATAATTGCAAGGGTTTAATAATACTCTTGGGATCTTAAAAATCTCAGCAATTGGCCCCTGAATATTGCAATAAATCATTCTCTCCGGAACCTGAAAGCTCCAGTAAATAGTAGAAGAGAGGACGATCAAAGCATGTCCCAGGTTCCAATAGACTGGCCTACTGAGTTTAATCCTAATCTCTGGTACTGTCTGTATGAAGTTCACCTTGTAACCGAATAGAATAGTAGGCTTATCGGGCACTGTGAATTAGCTATAGGTGAGAGGAAAAATCTAGGGGAGACACAAGAGTAATGTGGGAAGAACAAAATTTTGATGAGTACAGGATTAAATTAACAGGTGATTGGTTCATATTTGGTTGACTACAAGCCAGCTGTTACCCGGCTCAGTGGCTATGCTACCTCACTCTAAAGTCCCTAAAGTTGGGCAATGTGTACTGGCATCAATTTTTGGGGTTGAAGCTGTGAAATCAGTATTCACTGCCTGCTATAGAAAAGAGCTATCATTGTTACATTTAAACACAATATTTTTGGACTATACAGTGAGGACTTTATAACTTTCCTGAGGAAAGTGGAGATACTTTGTGTATCATTCTTCAGGAAAATAACTTCTTTACATACAACCAGCACAACATTTTGAATGAAGCAGTTTGATAAATTCAAGGATTTCAAAGCTTAGGAAGAAATAATTCACCTTCTCACCGGTTGCCCAGCAGTATCTTTCAGACTGTGATAGCAATTGCTTTGTATAACTGAATGTAACAGTGGTATACTATGAAAAATGACACCTCTAACAGCGCTGGATGGCCCATAGGTAAAATGCTAGAAATTAACACATCAATTAACTATACAGCCACCGATGCACCTCACTGAGCCGATAGTTTCAAGAGGAGCAAGTGACTTGATTTATGTTCTTGTGGTCTATATTTCAGAATAGTAAGGTCGTAATGCAAAGCTGGGGAATGACAGCAATATTGAAACTGCACGTTTTAACTTCAACAGCTTTATATAAAACTAGAACGGAGAAAGTTTTACCTGCATGCATATTTAAGAAACTGAATTAAGAATATGTATTGCTGCTTTTTTTTTTGGGAATTAAAATGTGAACTGCATGAAATTTATGCCTATGAATATGGAACGTTATTTTAGTTTTCAGCCATCACAGCTTCCATAATTCAGTAAAAGTGTATGCATGACCTTCCATGAAGGCAAACTTAAAAAGTTAATTTTATAGCTAAAATGTGTTGAATTTTTGCAATGTCTAACTTTGAAATATAACACAACATTCAAAAATAAAGCACCTCAAAAATGTAATTGTTCTAATTATTTGTCTCTTATAAACACATTTTATCGAAAGGGTACAAACAAGACAGCCATTATGTCCTGACAATTACAACTCTGGGAATATCCCCAAGCTCTGTTACATGTGCAGTTCTAGAAGCTGCTGTCAGTGATTCTCTGCTCCTTCACAGGGAAAACTATCTTGCAACTTTATCAAATCTGATCTTTGGAAATTAGTAAACTGACAAGAATTTCAGGTATTTCTGAACTACTTCATAGCAAATTAAATCCCTAAAACACTCCGCTTTTATTACATAAAGTGTGAATAAGACTTTAGTGGTGAATTAGACATAATTACTATGCACCAACCTTTCCAGCCCTAAAAAGTCTAACCTCACATCATTACTTAAAAAAATACTGTTCTTTTAAACTAAATAGATATTAAATGGATTTCTCTGTTACTTCAGCCTTGACCTTAATCTCATTGGCATCTTCCAATATTTTCTTTGTATTTGATAGAATGCTAGCAAAAAAAAGTGCTTTTTCACTTCATGTTCTGTTAACTGAGTAGTTTTTAAGATGATTGGTTGATTAGTTACTTTATGCAACTTAGCAACAAGCAACCATTTAAATAAATCCCACATAAAAACAGAAAATGCTGGGAATGATCAGGTCAGCCCATATCTGATGGAAGAGAAAGAATTAATATTTCAAGCTGAAAACTCCATTAGAACTGGAAAAGAGAAAAGATTATCAATAAACATTGTGAATGGAGGATGCCCATTTTATTTGAGATAGTGTGGAGTTTGCCCTTCCTGCCCTTAGAGCCATGAACCCAGCAACCCTTGATTTAACCCTAGCTTAATCATGGGACAATTTACAGTGGCCAATTAACCTACCAACAGGTACGTCTTTGGACTGTGGGAGCGAAGGAAACCCACACCATCACAGCAAGAACATACAAATTCCTTACAGACAGCTGCAGAAGTTGACCCTCGGTCATTGGCACTATAAAGCAGTGTGCTAACCACTACACCATTGTGCTGTTCATGCTAGGATGAAGCCAAAGTAACTATGAGGATAAACTATATAATGTGAGATACACGTCTGTTTCTGGAGATTCAAATTCGTGAGCCCATATCTCTGCTTTTGCATAAAAGCAATCTAATTAAGTATAGCACTTCCCTATTTACATAGAATCCCAATCTGCCCCTTAATGACATGTTGCCATTCAAAGACCACGATGTGCTTGCAAGCATCTCCTCTGCTCAGGGGGAACATCAAATCATTACTCAGCAGCACGTTGCTATTCCTGGGTATTTTATAGTGGCTCCCACATGGCAGAGACAAGAATTATATCAGGAAAAGAACAAGCTGTCCCTGTCTCAGTTAACATGAGAAAAGTTTGTTGCAGAACCCTTGTAAAATTTCGCAGCATTTCCAGAAGTAAAGTCACAACCTCCTAACTCTGCACAACCTTTTGCAAAAGCATAGAAATCAACTCCTCTACGCCGCTCCAGTTCGGTCTAACAACGCTCATGTTAGCCTGTTGTGCAGTCACACCCACCTTGTTGTGAAAGCATCCCAGTCACACTCAGCATACTTGGGTCAGATGAATGCATGGAGACACAGCCCCAGTCAGCCTCCATACCCCATACCAAAACCAAGACTCTACACGTTACCAGAATCCGCAGCAACACAAAAACTTGGAGTAACTGAGCAAAAGCCAGTGTGGATGACGTTTGACTATCCACTTCCCTCTATAAACTGCCAGATCTGCTCAGTTTCTGCAGCTGTTTGAATCTTGTGACAGACTGTCCACTGCACTCCAGAATTTCAGCATGTTTTGTTTTACAAACAAATCCCAAACATTGGAAGGATAATCCAACTTTATTTTTTTTAAATGTTAAAGTTAAAACAAATTCTACTTCAAAAATCAATAAAGAACAAATAACAATTCAAAAACAGACAAGCTCTTAAAATGTACACAAAATGCATTAAAATGTAATGTATTTTACAAAAGGGGATCTGAAGACTTCCATATACTAGCTATTTTAGTAGTAAATTCACAATTAATCACAAAGTTTGCCAAGTTCATTTATGCATCACCATGTAGTTAAAGTGAGTCGTCATATTGATAGACTGGATTGTACAAATTAAGGCATGTCGTAACTTGAAAACTTGGTTTCTAAAATGAAGTCAGCAGCTATAAAATAATAGGTCTCTCCCTCATCCCCAATAAATTATACATTAGGTTGCTTCACTGGTAGTTAATACAAAATAAGAAACTAAGAATTTATCATCTTGGCTTTGGCTGCATTTTCTAGAATTCGTCTTTTCCAGTCTTCATAATCCTGATGCTTTGTTTTGTTGGGTTCAGCTTTCTCTCGTTTGGGTTCTGTTGGAATCTCTTTGTCTGTCAATAATTAGAACAGATTTAATTATTTTTACACAAAAATGTGATGAATTTTACCATATCCATTTTCAATAGATTAATGGAGAAAGATCAGCACTGCTCAGTACTGTTTCTTCTGTTTGAAGAAAATATATGCCAAATAAAGAAATGATTGGTTTCTTCAAAATTGCTATCTCCATGACCTAAAATTCTACTTGAACCAGGCTAGATTAGTAAATCATAATGCTCATAGAAATTAATACAGATCAGCGATCCTCTTCAGATCCATGTACAAAGGAAAACACAACCGCGATCCACAAGAACACAGCAGAATTCAGGCTTTACATAGTATTATGACACTATCCATAATAACTCATCTCAATAAAGATACATGCATTTTCCCTTTATGCCTCCATTTTTGGGAGATTTGGGATGAAGAAGTAGCTTTGGAAAATGACTTCCATCATGAAAATGCTAATATAAATAGTGATTAGTTGATTTGTTAAATGCATTTTGTGTTTATTTAAAAAAAAACTAATTTCTTACCTTCTACCTTTTCTAATAATTCCATGAATGTCCTTTGCCTTTTAGTCCCTTTAGATTTTTCATCAAGTTCATCTATGAAGAATCAGGCATATACAATTATTGTAATTAGCATTATAGTTCTGTTCCGATTGACTGCACTTAAATTAATTTAACAAAATAGCTTTCAAAACTCACTGCAAACAACTTTTCCGAATGGTTCCATCTGAGAGCAGAGTCGATCAAAGACGGTCTTCTTCACCCCAGATGAAGTAATGAACTTTGTCTTATCAACCTTTATTTTCAAACATCTAAAGTGCACCAGAACAATCCATTGTATAATTAGAAATCAAAATACCAGATACTGAAAATCTGAAATAAAAACAGAATATACTGGATGCATTCAACAGACCAGGCAGCATCTGTGGAAAGTCAACACTTCATGTCAAAAACCCTTCATAGAACCGGTGAAGAGCTTCCATTGAAGGGTGTTATCTGTGTTTCTTTCTCCCCCACCTGATCCTGCTGGGTGAACCCAGTATTTTTTGTTTTCAATCTACAATGCATCTTGGTATCAATAACAAAATTATGAAAAGTGAAATATAGTCTTTCTGACAATCCTTACAATTTGATGCAACTTAAAACTTATTTGATTTGGCTTTGGTCTCAATTAAGTGGGCAGGTCGATAAAACAAAAAGCTTTTATGACATGCATAGATCACCGTCCCATTCCAAGCAGTCTGAACCCAATTCCCCTTAAATCTATAGGACCCACATAAATGGAACCTACAGATGATTATTAGCCCCAAAATGCTCATTAACTTCGTTCACCCACAGCCTACAGCTCATTGTCTACAGCCAGCCAGCAAAGTACACTTCACCTGCTACCAGAATCACTGCCCTGCATTGATTTTTCCTGTGAGCGGAAAATGCACAGCAAAATCAAAAATCCATCTGTTAAAGGCAAATGTTAATGATAGTCGTTTGAGGAAATCAATATTCGAGGCATACTATCTTAACCTATCTATAATAGGCCACAGTGATCCCTGCCCAATCATATAACTCCTGAGACTTGGACTACCTACAGCAGTCCTTTCAAGGCAGTGGAACACCAACACTGCCTTCACAAAATCCTCCAAATCCACTAGCAGAAAAAGCCAAACAATAAGACTGTTTTCTCCCAAACCAATATATCCCCAGCAGTGAGACTCTAATTCCCTTTAATCATCTGTCCTGCCAGATCTTTTACATATTTCACAGTGTAATCAATTCCAAGATTACCAGGTAGACGTCAAAAAATAAGAAATCTCACTCCTGTGGCTCCCTCCACCGCCCAAACCCCAGGAGCGTCTCTGGCCCAAAAAGAGCATTCAGACTAATATGAAGAGCTAGAGCACACAGAAGATCAGTGTAAGCAGATGTAGCTAGTCACTGCCCAAACTGTCCTGTCAACCAGCTTCTGGCAAAATCCTTAAATTTCAAATTGGCCTCACCTGTCACCTCAAAAGCCACATAACTGGGGGGGAGACATGTCATTCTAAATCCACTGAAGAAATGCTGTGTACTTGGAGTCACAGTTGTAAATTTCATTTATAAGAAGCATATTTGAGAGTGTAATAGTTGGAAGTTCTCATGAACATGTAAACACAGATTAAGTTAAATTTGCAAATATTACAGTCCTATAACAACTATTCTGCTACTAAACTACATTTGCAGTTTCTGCACATGCTGTGCAAACTGACATTAAAATGAACTGAAACTGCATTTTGCACCTCCAAAAAACTTCTATACACAATTAACAAAATAGGTAGGACGGTATAGCACAGTAACAGGCCCTTTGTCCGACACTATTAGGCAGAACTAATTAAGCCAATGACTTAATGACACTATCTCTTCTGCCTACACATGGTCCATATGCCCCATTCTCTGGATATATGCACTCAAGGACCTCTTAAATGCCTCTGTTGTATCTGCTTCCACTACCACACCTGGTAGCACATTCTAGGCACCCACTACTGCATTTAAAAAACATTTGCCTTGCACAGATTGTTTGAACTTGCCTCCTCTTATCTTAAATGCATACCCTCCAGTATGAGGCATGTCGACACTGGGAAAAAGATGCTGGCTGTTCACTCCATCCATGTGCCTCACAATGTATTAAAATTTTTACCCGTCACTCAGCCCTCTTCACTCCAGACAAAGCACCTCTAGGCAGTTCAACATCTCCTCATAACACCTGCCTTCTAACCCAGGCAGTGTCCTTGTAGACTTCTCCTGAGCCTTTGCCGAAGCCTCCTCATCCTTCCTATAATGGGGTGACCAGAACTGGATGCACAATTGCAGATGAGCCTGACAAGAGTTGTATAAATCTGCAACATAACTTCCTGACTCTTCACATCAATTCCTTGACTAATAAAGGCAAAGAGCAATATGCTTTCATTACCATCCCAATATCCCTTGGTAAAGGGCATTGTTAACAGTCCTGCCATTAACTGTGCACTTTCCCTTCATATTTAACTTCCAAAATGTCTGATTATCCATTTTAAGCTGAAATTACTAAAATATATCGAGAAATTCATAGGTATTAGATAATTAAATCTCAGATACTCACCTGCATGCAGTATACAGAGCTGCAGTGGTGAAGAGAGGCTTTGTGAAATCAAGATCACCTTGCTGTGCTTCCGATAGACTGGTTTCATATCTGAAGGAGCACAAGTACAAGAAACACAAGGATAAGACAATTAGCCTCCATTGTTTGCTGTATCTTTCAATAAATCAGTGCCATTTTTGTGCACTGACTTAAACCCAGATTCTCTTAATACCTACAAACTTAGCAATAGTTAAAAACGGTACCTCCCAGGGTAGCGATTCCAAAAAGTTTATTTAATTTCTTTTCATCTCCATCCTGAATGGCTGACCTTTTGATCTGTACAACACACACAAAATGCTGGAGAAGCTCAGTGGATCAGGCAGCGCCTGTGGAAATGAATAAATAGCCAATGTTTCGGGCTGAGAACCTTCTTCAAGGCTGGAAATAAAGGTGGGGGGGGGGGTAGAATAAAAAGGTGGAGGGAGAGAGAGGAGTAACTAGAAGTTGAAAAGTAAAGCCAGGTGGGTGGGAAAGATAAATAGTTGAAGGAATGTGATCATGGGGAAAAGGGCAGGAGGGGCACTAGTGGGAGGTGATAGGCAAGTGAGAAGAGGTACAGGTAAAGGTCAGATTGGGGAATAGAAGGAGGAAACTAGAGAGCAAAAAAATTAATGGAAGGAGAAATCGATGTTCATGGCATTCTTGGAGTGATGCTCCTCCACTCAGAGAGTGGTCTCATCATGGCAAGAGGAGGTTATGGACCGACATGTTGGAATGGGATTGGGGATATGAATTAAAATGGTTGGCTATTGGGAAATTCAGCTTTAGACAGACAAAGCAAAGTGCTCGACAAAGCAGTCCCTAAATTGACATTGGCTCTCACCAAATGAAATTGTTGCCTCATTTGGAATGACTGTTTGGGGCTCTGAATGGAGGCAAGGGAGGAGATTAATGGGCAGGTGTACAGCTTTGGCCACTTGGAGCAGCAAGTGCTAAGAGGGAGATTAGTGGGAAGGGAAGAATAGACAAGGGAATCACAGAGGGAGTGATCCCTGCAGAAAATGGAGAGCCAGGGAAGGTAAAGATGTGTTTGGTGATAGGATCCCATTGAAGATGGCGGATGTTACAGAGAATGACGTGTTGGATGTGGAGGCCCATGTGGTTGTATGTGAGGACAAGAGGAAACGTTATTCTGTGACTGTTTTGAAATTAGTTTTAGATTTACTACATTCTCATCATTGAAAAAAAAAATTCATTTTCTCAATCTTTCAAACATTAATCTATCTCCTCCTTCAACATCTATTGATCTGGCCTCCACCACCAAGGGCAGAGAATTCTAGACATTCACTACCTTTAGTGAAACAATTTCTGTGCACCTCCATTTCTGGAGCTACCTTCTTTTGAATGTGACTCTACTTGTGAAAGCACCTGAACTTCTACCTGGCCAAGCCCCTTAGTATGTTTGAATAAGCTCACCCCTTGTTCTTCTGAACTCCAAAGAATATAGACCCAGACTGCCTAGCCTTTCTTGACAACCCTCTCATCCCACGAATACTTTAATAGTTCAGGTCAGGGATTTTTCATTTGTCTCCAGTACTTTGTTTTTATTTCTGGTATATATTCAGTTCATTTTTCAAAGCATGTCAGTATACAGCACCATAGTAAAAACCTGACACCAAGCTATTACAGGAACTAAAATTGCAATTTTAAAATAGTCACTCATTCAGCAGGAGCACGAAAAGCAAAAGGCCAACTGCTATTCTTCCTCAGGACAATGTTGTTGATATTGCCATGTATGCATGATAACTTAACTTGGGTTCAAATTAATTTAGATGTCTTCAAACGTTTTGTCATTTTCTTCCATTGCACAGCATCAAACAGTTCCCTACATTTGAAGCCATATTAATTGACCTTTAATTTTCTGATGTTTGTCTTCATGAATACCTTTGGTCGAGTTGAGTTAGAGCTGAGTCAGAGACATATAGCACAAATGGGGCCTTTAGTTCACTATGTACATGCTGACCTTTTCTGCCCATCTACACTAATCCTATTTGCCTGTATTGAAATATCCTTCTATGCACTAATTTATTGCTCAAGTACCCTAAACATACAAATGTTAGCATGCATACCACCTTAATACAAACATATGCCATCTTAAGTACAACACAGAAGATCTTTGGTTGCCTAGCAACTATGTACTGGCGGCAAAAGAATGATCGGAAGCTGATGGATTTTAACAGTAGGCATCACATCAAGTACTCTGGTTAGAGGTTGACAGTAATGCACTTGGGGTGCTGTGGTTTGACAATCACATTAAAAAAAAGGTAAGCAAAATGAGATCTATTTAAAAAAGACACTGAACTAAGCTGAATTTGGAAAAAATAAAAGTCGATGTTGATTTAGAAAGGAGCTGAGTTTGGAAATATTTCAAGGAAAGAAATTAAAGACAAGTTTGACATACTTTAAAATAACTACCTTTAGCTCTAAGTACTTGAAAACGAAGCAGTCGGGTATCTCCCTGGCTGTAACTACGAACATTGGGAGAAAAATCTATTGCAGAAGTTACTACTAGGAGTTCCTAACGCGATGGCTTCACTAAGGGTCTACACTGGAAGAGGTAACTCTTCAAAATTCTGATTTTGCCAAACAATATATCCCATTCCTTGATGCGATAATGAGAACGGCAACACACGAAGTGCCATTTAAGAATCTTCTGTAATAACAATTATTTTGTCCAGTTTTGCAGGGTCTTCTGAAACTATTTCCCCTCTCCTCCCCCCAAACTCTTATAGCTTAGCCATTCTGGCTCACACATAAGCACTGCATTTGGACACAGCAAATTTCAGAACTTAAACAAATCACTCTCCTCCTGCAAAGCTAAGCAGGAGCACACTGATTATTAAATCTTCAATTTTCTCCATGGTTGCTTGAGGCAAATGCAGCAACAGGAAAGTTGAATTACATTGAATTCCAGGTGCCCAAGTAAGGCTACTCCACAAATCCATAACCTGATTATTATATCCGAAGGAACAATATAGATGTTTGTGAATAGCACCAACTTTGGAATGTGGCAAACTACAAAGAGCGCAAGATACTTTTTAATCTGAAAATACCTATCTATTTTTTAAGTTAGTAGGTATAAGCACCAGAAAGGATCTTAAGTGGATGGATATTAAATATAAGATAAATATATGGATATAATGGAAAATTATGTAATATGAATTTATGAGGAATTGGCAGGGGGAGGGTGGTGTTAAATGAGACAGTACAGGTACTTTCCAGGTTTGCACAAGGGTTCTATTCAGTCTGTGAGCAAATTACTCTACAAGTCAGAAATGTCTGTTTTCTGTCAAATCGCCTTAAATACACTTGCCATAATCCTTTCATTTCTTAAGTGGCAGATGGAGTTCAACCCAGATAAGTGTGAAGTGGTTCATTTTGGTAGGTCAAATATGATGGCAGAATATAGTCTTAATGGTAAGACTCTTGGCAGTGTGGAGGATCAGAGAGATTTTGGGGTCTGAGTCCATAGGACGCTCAAAGCAGCTGTGCAGGTTGACTCTGTGGTTAAGAAGGTGTATGGTGTATTGGCCTTCATCAATCGTGGAATTGAATTTTGGAGCCGAGAGGGAATGTTGCAGCTATATAGGACCCTGGTCAGACCCCATTTGGAGTATTGTGCTCAGTTCTGGTGGCCTCACTACAGGAAGGATGTGGAAGCCATAGAAAGGGTGCAGATGAGATTTACAAGGATGTTGCCTGGATTGGGGAGCATGCCTTATGAGTGAACTCGGCCTTTTCTCCTTGGAGCGAAGGAGGATGAGAGGTGACCTGATACAGGTGTATAAGATGATGAGAGGCATTGATCGTGTGGATAGTCAGAGGCTTTTTCCCAGGACTGAAATGGTTGCCCCAAGAGGACACAGGTTTAAGGTGCTGGGGTGCAGGTACAGAGGAGATGTCAGGGGTAAGTTTTTTTTTTATTCAGAGAGTGGTGAGTGTGTGGAATGGGCTGCCGGCAACACTGGTGGAGGCGGATATGATAGGGTCTTTTAAGAGGCTTTTAGATAGGTACATGGAGCTTAGTAAAATAGAGAGCTATAGGTAAGCCTAATAATTTCTAAGGTAGGGAAGTGTTCAGCACAACTTTGTGGGCTGAAGGGCCTGTATTGTGCTGTAGGTTTTCTATGTTTTTCTAAATATCACCCAAACACTGCCCATACTTAATTTAATATATACTATAACCAGTCATTAATTTCTGTTATGACCAATCTTCCTTACCAGAATCAGGCCATTTACAGGGTCATCTAAAGAGGCCCTCCGAATTTATGTGCTGTACTGCATCAACTCTTATTAGTCCATTAAATATCAACAGGAATAGTAAAGAATAAACTTGCATTTCTCCAACAACAACACACACAAAATGCTGGTGGAATACAGCAGGCCAGGCAGCATCTATAGGGAGAAGCGCTGTCGATGTTTCGTCAGGACAAAGGGTCTCGGCCCGAAACATCGACAGTGCTTCTCCCTATAGATGCTGCCTGGCCTGCTGTGTTCCACCAGCATTTTGTGTGTGTTGTTGTTTGAATTTCCAGTATCTGCAGATTTCATCGTGTTTGCATTTCTCCAAGTGAGTTTGCATCTCACAAAATGCCTCAATCTCAATATTCAGAGGATATAATGCTAACATTTTGACATAGCAAGATACTATTTTGCTGGACTTTGATAATAATACACTTTGATGCTTTCCTGTTTTCAAAGAATGCATAAATTACATAACCTTCAGATTTGTTTGCTTGCAGGCAGTCACAAAGCAAGGAACCCGAAAGAGCCCAATTAAAAAAAAAAGTAAGACCAACCCCCAGTATCCACAGAGAACGGAGAAAAAAAAACCAAATCATATAAACAACAGAAGCAAGCAACAACAGCATTCTGAACCAAATTGAGTCCTTGGATCCAAATCCTCAGAGCAGCCCAGAGTAGGCCTAAAGCCTCGTTGTCAAGTTCATCATAGTAGTGGGGTAAACTGCCACAAAGTTTACAGACAGAAAGCACAGCAGCCGGGGGTAGTCTCACAACCTTACCCGTTGCAGGGTGAGAAGCCTCCAGACTATCTGGGCCGGCATGTAAATTGTCCGAATCTTGCACTAGGAATGGGCGCCACTGCTGATGAATTGCTTTGGGCCTAGACTTTCCTGCCAGAGAAGCTGTTCTTGACCTCTCCAAATGAGCTCGGCATCCAGAGCAATGCAACCTCGCTCGACTCTTGACATCCTGCCTTTCCAGTCCATATGACCCAGCATTTAGATTGTCCAAACAGCGTATTGTACCTCACGCTAGAATTCGCATTAGCACTTCACTAGCACCATATTAAACCAGAAGCTCCAGGGATCTGGATCTAAGGACTCAATTTGGTTCAAAGACCTTGAAACTAGAAAAGTATTGCAACCAAATGACAAATTTGGATGTAATCAGGTAATCTAGTTACTGTTCACTCCTACAGTAGTAAAATGCAGAACAGTATTGCATAGGAACAGGCCCTTCAGCCAGTGATGTCTGTGCCAATCATGACATCACATTAAACTAATCCCCCCATTCCCTGCACGCTCATATGCCTGTCTAAATACCATCATCATACCCGCTTCCCAAAGCTTGCCTCACAGCTCCTTTACATTTTTCACCCCTCATCTTAAAAGTATGTCCTCTAGCATTTGTCATTTTCATCCTGGGAAAAAGATTCCAACTGTCTATCCTCTGAGCATCTCAATTTCATAAACTTCAGTCAAGTCTCCACTGCATCAAGGCGCTGGAGAAAATTATCCAAGTTTGTCTCACTTCTTGGCTTTACTTACTATATACAGGTACTGCTTCACATTAGTTAAAGCAACAATTATTGAGAGATTACTAATGTCATTTCAAAAAGTTTTTATGATTACTTGATAAGAATCCTAAACAACAGATACTAAATTCCTATGTAATAGATGGTGTCAATGGACTCATTGAATGCAATGAACTTTATTAGCATAATGTGACAACGTGGAATTGTCCATTTGAACATTAAACAATTATTAGGTATGTTGTGTGATCATACCTGCACAAAAGTTTGGAATCAGATTACTCATGATTCAAATTTGTTTAATTAGCAAAAACACATCTATCTTATGATCAGTTAGTACAATACAAACTAAGCAATGTTATAAATTATAAATTCAGAGATATTAGAATTACACTGAAGGCAACCGTAGTCTGCAGCAGATTTCATTTAAATGAAATTAATGCTGCTTCTTTGTAAAAAAAAGAACCGTAGAGTTTAGATTTTGCAATGTTTTTGCAATGCATAATAGCAAACAGCAGAAATAAAATAAAACCTAGGAGGTAGGCATCATCGGCTACCATGAAACCACCCACCAGGCCCCGTTTCCAAGGAGTGAAAAATGAGAAGGCCACCTTTCTCCTCTACAGAGCCAGCAGCCTCTGGCTGTACAAGTATTCATTAGTAAACTTCAAAAGTGCTACATTCTCTTTCAAAGCTCTTTCATCAAATTCCAGGGAGAAAAATACTAACAGTGAAATCTTAGCTAGGGGATTTATGGTCTCCTATACCTGGATAAACAACAGAAAATAATTGCTAAAAATGCCCATTAAGTCAATTATAAGATTGTAAGTCATAGGAGCAGAATTAGGCCACTTGGCCCATTGAGTCTGTTCTGCTAGTCCATCATGCTGATTAATTATCCCTCTCAACCCCCTTCTCCAGCCTTCTCCCTATAACCTTTGAAGCAAAAAACCTGTCAATCTCTACTTTAAACATACTCAATAACTTGGTTGCCGCAGCTGTCCATGGCAATGAACTCCACAGAATCACCACCCTCTGGCTAAATAAATTCCTTCTCATCTCTGTTGCAAATAACTGTCCCTCTATTGTTAGGCTGTGCCCTCTAGTCCTAGACACATCCACTATAAGAAACATTCTCTCCACATCCACTCCATCTCAACCTTTCAACATTAGATAGGTTACAAAGAGATCCCACCACTCTTCTAAACTTCACTGAGTACAGGCCCTGAGCCATCAAAACTCCACATACATTAACCCTTTCATTACTGGAATAATCATCACGAATCTCCCCTGGACCCCCTCCAATGCTAGCATATCTTTGCTTAGGTAAGGGGTTCCAAAACTGCTCACAATACACCAGTGTGGTCTGACCAAAAAAAAGCCTCAGCATCACATCCTTGCTGTTATATTCTAGTCCTCTTGAAATAAATGCTAAACATTGCATTTGCCTTCCTCACCATCAACTCAACCTGCAAGTTAACCATCCTGAACAGGTACTGCAAGTCCCTTTCCACCTTGGATTTTTGAATTCTTTCTTCATTTAGAAAATAGTTTATGACTTTATTCCTTCTACTGAAGTGCATGACCATACACTTCCCTGCATTATATTCCACCTGCAGCTTCTTTGCCCATTCTCCCAATCTGTACAATTCCTTCTGCAGACTGCTTCCTCAACACTATTAGCCCCTCTTCCTATCATTGGATTGTCTGCAAGCTTGGCCACAAACCCATCAATACCATCATCCAAAAATCATTGAAATATGTGAAAAGAAGTGGTACCAATACCAACCCCTGTGGAACACCACTAGTCACCGGGAGCCAACCAGAAAAGGCCCTTTTCATTCCAACTGTAACGTTCTCGCTCGGGTGTGAAGTAACGCCGAGGTAAACGTCGAGATAAACCAGAATCAATGCAAACGAGACCGCAGTAAGATTAACCATTTACTGTTCACTCTTCACATTAACGCATGGTGAAAAAGCGTTGCTTTCACTGTGTCTTTGGTGCATAGAGAGACCCTAGTCAGCGTTATGGTGGCACATGTGAGTGACCCCCACCCTTGCGTGAATCTCAAACCGGTAATTCCCCACAAGACGCGGCGAACCCGGATGTGACGTCATCGCAGCCGCGATGTATTACAGACAAATCAATTGATTTAAACAATCCTAACTTTAACTAAAAAAATGCTAACAAATTACTACGCGAAAATATTATAAACTAAATAACTGCCATAAAGGCAGCACACCAACTCTTTGGTTCCTGCATATCAGCCAATCTTCTATTCATGCTAGTATCTTTCCTGTAATACGATGGGCTTTAACCTTGTTAAACAGCTTCATGTGTGGCACCTTGTCAAAGGCCTTCTGAAAATCCAAGTAAACACCATTCACTTTCCTGCTTTGTCTATCCTGCTTGCTATTTCCTCAAAGAGTTCCAACAAATTTATCAGGCAACTTTTCTCCTGAGAAAATCATGCTCCTCTAAGTATCCTGAAATATCATACTTAATAACAGACTCCAATATCTTCCCAACCATCGAAGTCAGGCATGGTTGCCTCATCCTCAGGATGTATTTATTCTGCACCATCTGAATTGCCCCCAGAAACTCCACTCATTGCTGTTCTGCCATCATCCCTGCTAGTGTCCCCTTCCAATAAACTTTGGCCAATTCCTATTCCCCTCTCATGCCTCTGTAATTCCATTTATTCCACTGGAGTACTGATGCATTTGCCTTTACCTTCTCACTCTCAAAATGCACGGTGAATTCTATCACATCATGATCACTGCCTCCCAAAGGTTCCTTTACCTTAAGCTGCATAATCAAATCTGGTTCATTACACAATACCCAATCCAAAATTGTCTTTCCCTGTGGGGGGGGGGGGGGGGGGTCAACTGCAAGCTGCTTTAAAAAGCCATCTGATAAGTACTCTATAAGTTCCCTTTCTTGGGATCCAGCACAAACCTGATTTAACTGCATATTGTAGCACACCTTTTTACATGGCTTTTCTATCCTCTGCTGTAATTTGTACCTGACAACCCAGCTACTGGTCTGTATATAACTACCATCAGGGTATTTTTACCCTTGCAGTTTTTAACTCTATCCACAAGGATTCTACATCTCCGATCCTCTTTCTAAGCATTTGATTTCATTTTTCCCAACAGAACCACCCCACCCCCTCTGCCTAATTGCCTGTCCAGTTGATACAATGTGTATCTTGGATGTTAACCTCCCAGCTATGATCATCTTTCAGCCACAGCTCAGTGATGCCCACAACATAACTGCGCTACAAGATCATCTACCTTAATCCGTATACTGTGTGTATTTAAATGTAGCACCTTCAGTCCTGTATTCATAACTCTTTTCAATTTTGCCCCCCACTATTACACTTCACCTTCTACCACGGACTACAATTTTGCCCAATCATCAGCTTGTCCATCCTCACAGCCTCACTACATCTGCTTGTAACCCAACTGGCCCACCCTCAGCCTTATCACTCCGGTTCCCACACCCCCCGCCAAATTAGTTTAACCCTCCTAAACAGCTCTAGCAAGCCTGCAAGAATATTGGTCCTTCTCAAATTTAGGTGTAAACCAGTCCTTTTTTGTACAGGTCAGATTTTCCCCAGAAGAGCTCCCAATGATCTAGAAATCTGAAATCCTGCCCCCCCCACCCCGCACCAGCTTCCTCAGCCACTCATTAATCTGTACCATCATCCTATTCCAGCCCTGACTAGCATGTGTTACAGGGAGTAACCCAGAGATTGTACCTGTCCTTTCCCTGACACCCTATACTCACTGTGCAGGACCTCTTCCCCCTTTCTATATGTCGTCGGTGCCAATATGCATCACGACCTGAGGCTGTTCAGCCGATCTGCGCCATCCCTAGCACTTGGGAGGCAATACACCATCCTGGCTTCTCCTGTGCATCCCTCCCCCCCCCCCCCCCCAACCCATTTATTGAGTCTCCTATCACCACCTGACTTTACCCTTCCATGTGGAGCCTCAGAGCCGGCCATAGTTCCACTGGCCCGGCTGCTGTTGCTGTGTCCTGATAGGTCATTTCTCCCCCCCCCGCCCCTCCCCTCCAGCAGTATCCAAAGGAGTATACTTGTTGCTGAGAGGAATGGCCACGGGGAAACCCTGCACTGACTGCTTACTTCTCCTGGTGATCACCAATCTACTGTCTGGGTGTGACCACCTCAGTAAAAGACTCATCCATGAATTTTTCAGCTTCCTGGATGGACCTGTATGCATCCAGCTCCAGTTAGTTCCTTGACCCTGTTAATCAGAAGCTGAAGTTGGGTACATTTCCTGCTGATGTAGCCATCAGGGTGACCATTAGGCACCTTGAAATCCCACATCTCACAGGAGGAGCATTCCAATGCCTGAACTACCATCCTGCCTACACTTGTTATGTCTCTAACTTTCAAACTTCAGTTCTAGCCTGCACCTGTTCTTGCCCAAGCTTGTTGAGCCAAAGCCTGACCATTCACACAATAGCTGCTTCGCTCAAACCTCACTTCTTTTTATTGGCTCTTGCTAATAAAGACCATAAGATATACGAGCAAAATTAGGCCATTTGGCCCATCAAGTCTGCTCTGCCATTTCATAATGGCTGATCATAATGTGGAGAGGGTGCTTCCTCTGGTGGGAGAGTCTAGGACCAGAGGACACAGACTCTAAATAGAGTGGCATCCTTTTGGAGTGGAGATGAGGAGGAATTTCTTTAGCCAAAGAGTGGTACATCTGTGGTATTCGTTGTCACAGGCAGCTGTGAAGGCCAAGTCTTTATGTAGATTTAAGGCAGAGGTTGATAAGATTTTTTTTTATTGGTCAGGGCATGGAAGGATATGGGGAGAAAGCAGAAGATTGAGGATGACAGGATAAATGGATCAGCCATTATCTCTACTTCCTCAAAACTACCTGCCCCTCCATCTATTTTTGTATCGTCCGCAAACTTTGCAACAAAGCCATCAATTCTGTCATCCAAGGCACTGACATATAACGTAAAAAGGATCAGTCCCAACGCAGACCCATGGAACACCTTTAGTTACTGGCAGCCAACCACAAAAGTCTCCCTTTATTCCCACACTTTGTCTCCTGTCAATCAGCCACAGTTTTATCTATGCTAGTATCTTTCCTGTAACACCATGGGCTCTTAACTTGTTAAGCAGGCTCATTTGTGGCAGGCCAGGCAGCATCCGTGAGAAAAGAGTAGCCAACGTTTCGGGCTGAGACATTGGCTACTCTTTTCTCACGGATGCTGCCTGGCCTGCTGAGTTCTTCCAGCGTTGTGTACGTATTCTTTGATCCACAGCATCTGCAGTTGTATTTTTGTGTTGTCATTTGTGGCACTTTGTCAAAGGCCTTCTGAAAATCCAAGTACACAACATCAACCAATTCTCCTTTGTTTACCCTGCTTGTTATTTCTTCAAAGAAGTCCAACAGATTTGTCAGGCAAGATTTTCCCTTAAGGAAACCATACTGACTTTGGTCAGTTTTATCATGTGCCTCCAAGTATCCCAAAAATACATTCATAACAATTAACTCCAACATCTTCCCATCCACTGAGGTCAGACTAACTGGCCTAAAAATTTCCTTTCCTCTGCCTGTCTCCCCTCTTAAAGAATGGAGTGACATTTGCAATTTTCCAGTCTTCTGGAACCATTCTTGAACCTAGTGATTCTTGAAAGATAATTTCTAATGCCTGCACAATCTCTTCAGCCACTTCTAACAGAACCCTGGGATGTACACCATGTTGTCCAGGTGACTTATCTACTTTTAGACCTTTTGGTTTTACAAGAACCTTCACTGTTCAGACTGTTAACACTCTGGAACTTCCACCATACTGCTAGAGTCTTCCACAGAGAAGACTGATGCAAAATACTTATTCAGTTTGTTTGCCATTTTCTTGTCCACTATTACTACCTCTCCAACATAGCTTCCAGCAGTCCAATATCCACTCTCACCTTCCTTTGACATATTATGTATCTGCAGAGACTTTTGCAATCCTCTTTAATACTCTTGGGTAGTTCACCTTTGTATTCCAGCTTTTCCTTCTTAATGACTTTTTTAGTTGCCTTCTGTTGGTTTTTAAAAGCTTCCCAATCCTCTAACTTCCCATTAATTTCTGCTCCATTATATGCCTGTATTCACCCTTTTCGATTTTGTCCAGCTTTTATGTTGTAACTCACCCTGTTGGCTGCAATTTAGCCCTATCATCAGCCACTCCTTGATAGGAGTCCCGCTGCACATTACCTTGGTTTGTAAGCCAACAACCTCATCCTCAGCACTAATTTACCCAGGTTCCCATCCCCTGGGTAAATTAGTTTAAACTGTCCTGAACAGCTGTAGCAAACCTGCCTGCAAGGACAATGGACCTCATGTTCAGGTGGAACCCATCCCTTTTGTACATGTCATACCTTCCCCAGAAGTTATCCCATTATCTGAAACCCTGCCCCTGCTCCAGTTCCTCAGCCACGCAATCACCTGCCAATTCATCCTCACTGGAGCATGGCACAGGCAGCACTCTGGAGGTTACTACCCTGGAGGTCCAGTTTTTAAGCTTTCTACCTTGCCTAGATACTATTAACCCAAGCAATTCGACACTCCTTACACAAGTCCTGGTTGCTTTTCAAGACTGGAGCGTAAAGTCCCAAGAAACTGTCTCCAAGTTACTCCGCAAACTCCTGCTCCACAGCTACTAACAGCCCCCTGTCATAGCTGCAAGCAAAACAATCTTGAAGATTTTATTTAAAATAAAAAGACAAGCTGATTGGCTTTCAACAAACTGTAATCAAATATTTCGAGAATCTTATTTCAGGTAGATACTACATGATTTGAATAAACAAGGCCAAATAACACAAGTTTTAAACTGTCCAAGAAATTACTTAAAAAGGCCATTAATCAATAGGTTTATAAAGTTGTGCAAAGGATGTATTGAAACAAAGGAGAAACTTTACCTCTGCAGTATCTTGCTTGATGCATTAACTGCTTCTATACAGCCAAACTGAACCGCTAGATCTCGGATTCCCAGTGGAGTGTGTACACCAAGGATACTTTCCAAAGCTTTCAGGTGGGTCTGGTAAACTTTTTTGTTCAATCCGGATAGTCTTATGACAAAATCCTTAACAAAGAACATAAAATTAAATGAAAACTTATTTTCTGCATGGTGACCAAAAAAAACCGGTTATGGAATGCTTTTGCAAATTTGGTAAAACATCAAAAAATATTCAAAAGGCAGAATGATGCAACCGTGGCTGACAAGGAAGTCAAAGCCAACATAAAAGCTAAAGAGGGGGCATATAATAGAGCAAAAATTAGTGGGAAGTTAGAGGATTGGGAAACTTTTAAAAACCAACAGAAGGCAACTAAAATAAACCAAAAGAAGAGAAAAGATGAAATATGAAAACTAGCCAAAAATACAAAAGAGGATATCAATTTTTTTCCAGATATATATTTAGAGGATAAGAGAGGTGAGAGTGGATATCAGGCCACTGGAGAAACACTAATAGGGGGCATAGAAATGCTGGACAAATTTAATAATTATTTTCCGCCTGTCTTCACTGTGGAACACACTCGCATACCGCCAGAAATACGAGTGTCAAGGGCTAGCTGTGAATATGGTTGCTATTACAAAAGCGAAGGTATTTGGGAAACTGAAAAGTCTGAAGGCAGATAAATCACCTAGACCGGATGGACTACACCTCAGGGTCCTGAAAGAAGATGTCTAAAGAAATTGTAGCAGCATTAGTAATAATCTTCCAAGAATCAATAGATTCTGGCTTTGCTCCGAAGGATTTGAAAATTATAAATGTCATTCTACTCTTCATGAAGGGGGAAAGAAACAAAATTGCTTGACCTCAGTGGTTGGGAGTCAATTTTTAAGGATGTGGTTTCAAGGTACCGAGCAGCTCATGATAAAATAGGCTGAAGTCAGCATTGTTTCCTTCAGGGAAAATCTTGCCTGACAAATCTGTTGTAATTCTTTGAATAATAAGAAGCAGGATAGACAATCGGTGGATGTTGTGCACTAGGAGGCTTTTGACAAGGTGCCGCACATGAAGCTGTTTAACAAAAGCCCATAGTATTACAGGAAATGTACTAGCATGGATACAGCATTAGTTGATTGGCTGGAGGCAAAGAGTGGGAATGAAGGGAACCTTTTATGATTGGCTGCCTGTGACTATAGGGGGTCAGTGTTGGGACTGTTTATTTTTACTTTGTATGTCAAAGATCTGGATGACAGAATTGATGATATTGTGGCCACGTTTGCAGATGATACGAAATTAGGTGAAAAGGTAGATAGTGCTGAGGAAGTAAAGAGGTTAAAGACAGACAGACAGAATGGGCAAAGAATTGGAAAATGGAATACAGTGTCAGGAAGAGTATGGTCATGCAATTCGGTATAAGGAATAAAAGCATAGACTATTTTCTAAACTGAGAGAGAAGTCAAAAATCCGAGGTGCAAAAGGACTCGAGAGCTCTCATGTTGGATTCCCTAGAGGTTATTTTGCAGGTTGAATCGGTGGCAAGCAAGGCAAATACAATGTTAGCATTCATTTCAAGACTAGAATATAAAAGCAAGGATGCAATGCTGAAGCTTTAGAAATCACTGGTGAGGCCTCCCTTTGAGCAGTTTTTGAACCCCTTATTTAAGGAAGGATGTGCTGACATTGGAGAGGAGTCAGGAGGCTCATGAGAATGAAAGGTTTATCGTATGAGCAATCAATGGCTCTGGGCCGGTAATTGCAGGAATTCAGAAGAATGAGAGGGAATCTGATTGAAACCTATCCAATGCTGAAAAGCCTAGATAAAGTGAATGTTCCCTATGGTGGGGAGTTTAGGACCAGAGGCCTTAGAACAGAGCGATGTCCAATTAGAACAGAAATGAGGAAGAATTTCTTTAGCAAGAGGGTAGTGAATATGTGGAATTTGCTGCCAAAGGCGTAATTAAGGTAGAGATTGATAGGTTCTTGGCTAGTCAGGGCATGAAAGGTTATGGGGAGAAGGCAGAAGAATGGGATTGGGTGGGAAATGAATCAGCCATGGTGAAATGGCGGAGCATACTCTATGAGTCAAATGGCCTAACACTGCACCTAGGTGTTACGGTCAAACAATTGAAAGAAATTTTTGGATTCATTAAAATATTAACCTTTTATAGACCATCTAATGTGCTTGCAACCTATAACTTATAATTGATTAAATAGAGAATTGCATTCCTTCGCAATATCTTAAAAAGAGGGAATTTATCCTTCAACCATTGCTGAAAATTGGTAATTTATTCTATTACAACTCATGGAGCTCTGGCTTCTAAGTTGCAAATACTGTAGCAATAGCTACACCTTAAATATTCTGAAGCTGTGCATTGTTTTGGGGTAGTGAGGTTATGAAAGATACCAAACACATTTTTCTATATTAGTCTCCACTGGAATACATTTTGCAAAATGCTTAATGTTTACAAAATATTAACTTGCCGAATGCTGCAATAAGCTAGCGTGGGGACACAAGATAATGGTTCCTAAGAGTAATGGTAGGTGAGAACTCCACACAAGATCAGAAGTAGGGACGAACAATAGAAAAGGCAAAACCATGCACAAACAACTGAATTTCACCAATTACTGAGTAGCCATCGGACACTGCACAAATTTGATATCCCCATATGTAGAAATCTTTGTCTATGGTTTAACTGCTTTCAACTTACTTTGTCAAATGGATGCTTAAGTGAAGTTGCTGCAAGATCAAGACACATCACAGCACTGCTTGTTGCTGTCAGATGCGCAGAAAACCCTGTGCACTTCACTTCAGACAACCGCAAATATTCCTCTGCTTTCCTGAGGAATAAGGCAAAAGAGATTTATTTCACATGACTTGAATAAATAATAACCCTTTCCTGCAAAGTAAATACAAACCAAAGTCAGTTGTACTTTAAACAAATCAAACTGCTTAGAGACTAAGCACATGGGAGTTGATACTGTATGATGTATTATCCACCGCAACAATGTCCCGAAGTCAAAGAATACGTTTGATCTTTTATTAACAAACCAGCAAAACAATCATGAAATGATAAAACTAATGAAACTAAAACTAATGGTATAACAAAATAAACAGTCTTAGCGTATTAAATATACTTAAGCCATGTGTTCTTAAATATATTCAAGAATATTCAAATGATTTTAAGTAAACAAAAAAATTATTACCCCCAGCCCACTCTCTAGCTCTATCCAAACTAGAATGATCCAAAGACAAAGCATGAATATATAACTAAATTCTTTGCTTCTATCAAGCTCTAAACCAATATGACTACCCTTAATAAACACGCAACACAAAATACAATACAAATAGAAAACAGACCAATCTCCTACACCAATCTTTCACAGTAGCGTCCATGATACATACAGAACTTCTTTAAATTATAAACAACACCAACTTATAGATTGAGAATATGTCTTTACACTCTGGAGTTTAGATGAATAACAGATTATCTCATGAACACCACAACATTCTTAGAGTTGGACTGGTTAGATCCAGTGCCACTCTTCTCAACTAGAACCGGTAATAGCTCAAGTGAATGGCTGATAGGAGCAGAAATGCTGTAACTGAATGAGATGTGACTCTTTCACATTTACACCAATAGAGCTATGCATGTGGAAAGTCTTTGACATAGTCATGGTACAGATTGAGACTCCCAATCTGATAAAAGTGAAACGAAAAAGCGAATTAGAACTATCGCTGTGTCATTTAATAAATGACATGGGCGATAAAGACGCTTGCTCCTAATTATATTTCCACCAAGTGTACTGTAGTCACTGATAAGAGGCAACATATTTCAGGCACTGTTAGTCTATTATTGTTTCAAGACCGCCCACAGATATGTTCTTGAAACTGAACTGTGGTGTGCAAATTGGGTATACTTGATTTCCAAATGACCACTGAACTACATGTTAGAGTCACCATAACAGTCCCATCTGCTAATGAAGCCTTTTTTGTGTCTTGGTAATTATGATATAGACCTGGTTAGCTTCTGAAGCAAACAATTTAGCCAAAGATTTGTTACTCATGTCAGAGATCAAAACTGCTTTATTATCAAAAACAATCCTGCTAAATTGGGCTGCCGGCAACGGTGGTGGAGGTGGATACGATAGGGTCTTTTAAGAGACTTTTGGATAGGTATATGGAGCTTAGAAAAATAGAGGGCTATGGGTAAGCCTAGTCATTTCTAAGGTAGGAACAAGTTCGGCAGAACTTTTTGGGCCGAAGAGCCTGCATTGCACTGTAGGTTTTCTATGTTTCTAAATATCTCCACCAACCCTAGCTTTCTTGCTGTATGATTTTGTGTGGACCAGGAGTCCCCAAGTTTGGGCCCGCAAACCTCTTGCTTAATGGTACTGGTCTATGACGTTTAAAAAAGATGGCTGGGAGCCCCTGGTCTAAACCTAGGTACCAGATTTAATGCAGACCTCCAACTTCAGCTTTCACATAATTTCCAAATTTAATTGCTGCACTATGGACCATGATGATCCTAACCCCAAAAAATCAAAGTGCAGATGAAAATGTGAAGGATTGAGAAGAAGAGTGAAACTCCCAACAGTCCAGCTTGCTCAGGTCATTTGTGGTGCCAGATTAGAAGATGTTCCAGAGTACATCTCTCTGTCATATGAAGAGCGTTTGATGGCTCTGGGCCTGCATTCACTAAAGTTCATAAGATCTACAAGGGAACGTGCTATCTTGGATCTGGTCCTGTGCAATGAGACAGGTAAAATTAGCAATCTTGTTGATAGGGATCCTCTTGGAAAGAGTGAGCATAGCATGAGTTGAGTTTCTCATACAAATGGAGGATGCAATAGTCTGATCTAAAACCAGTGTATTATGCCTAAAGAAGGGAGACTACAATGGGCTGAGGGAGGAGTTGGATACAGTAGACTGGGAACACAGGCTATATGGTGAGAGACAGTGGAAGACTTTCTAACAGATTTTTCACGGTGCTCAACAAAAGTATATTCCAGTTAAAAGCAAGGACAATAAGTGTGGGGAGAACAAGCCTAGGATAACTAAAGAAATAAAAGAAGGCATCAAACTAAAAGCTCGTGCATACAAGTAGTGAGAAACTGGAAGATTGGGAAAACTTTAAAAAGCAACAAAGTACCATTAAGTGAACATTAGCTAGATTATGAAAATAAACTAGCAGAAAATATAAAGACATACTGTAAAAGTTTTTATATTTACATAAAGAAGAAACGGGTGGTCAAAGTGAATATAGGTCCCTTGGAGGACAAGAAGGGGGAATTGATATTGGGTAATGAGGAAATGGCCACGGCTTTGAGTGACTATTTTGAGTCAGTTTTCACGGTGGAGGACACGTCTTCCATGCCAAAGAGAGATAATGTGGATATGATG
This sequence comes from Hemitrygon akajei, assembly GCF_048418815.1. NCBI lineage: Eukaryota > Metazoa > Chordata > Chondrichthyes > Myliobatiformes > Dasyatidae > Hemitrygon > Hemitrygon akajei. The sequence continues at coordinate 49,608,445 of NC_133140.1, forward strand.
GGAAGTGACGACCTTGATATAATAGCTAGCATTAAAGAGATAGTGCTGAGCGAACTTGTGGGCCTAAAGATAGATAAGGCCCCTGGTTCTGATGGAATGCATCTCAGGGTACTGAAAGAAATGGCAGATGCTATAGCTGAGGCTTTGCTTATAATTTACCAAATTTCTCTGAACTATGGGCAGGTCTCAGCGGATTGGAAGGCGGCGAATGTCACACCACTGTTCAAAAGAGGATGAAGGCAAAAGGCAAGTAACTATAGGCCAGTTAGTTTAACATCTGTAGTTGGGAAAATGCTTGAAGCTATCATTAAAAAGAAACAGTAAGGTATCTGGAAAGAAATGGATCCATCAGGCAGACACGGGGAAATCTGCAGATGCTGGAAATTGAAGCAACACACACAAAATGCTGGTGGAATGCTGGTAGATGCTGCCTGGCCTGCTGCGTTCCACCAGCATTTTGTGTGTGTTCCATCAGGCAGAGGTGAGGCTGCATCTGGAGTACTGGTCTCCTTACTTTGAGGAATTATATGCAGAGTTAAAAAAGCTAAAACCTAACTGACTTATTGACAGCTTGACAAGCCGAGCTGTGAGAATAACGTATGAATAAAGAAGTGTTTATTGCCCGAGGACTACACTGTGTACCCCTTATCAGAATATGTATGTGATAACAATGTATATCAATAGCTCCAAACACTATTCTGGGCTTACTTGGCTGCAGATTTTCTCAAGCTCAGCTGAGATGCAAGCCTGCTAATAAACAGTATGTACTTGTAAGTAAACTGTGTTTGAGTTATTCCCTGGGTCTGAACCTAAAGGCCTCTGGTAGAGAAGCAACTTGAGGAAGGATATACTGGCTTTGGAGGTAGTGCAGAGGAGGTTCACCAGGTTGATTGCAGAGATGAGGGGGTTAGACTATGAGGAGAGACTGAATCACCTGGGACTGCACTCACTGGAATTCAGAAGGATGAGAGGAGATCTTATAGAAACATATAAAATTATGAAAGGGATAAGTAAGATAGAGGCAGGAAAGTTGTTTCCACTAGTAGGTGACACTAGAACTAGGGGACATAGCCTCAAGATTTGAGGAAATAAATTTAGGATGGAGATGGGGAGGAACTACTTTTCTCAAAGAGCGGTTACTCTGGAATTCTCTGCCCAATGAAGCAGTGGAGGCTACCTCAGTAAATATATTTATGACAAGGTTAGATAGATTTTTGCATGGTAGGGGAATTAAGGGTTATGGGGGAAAGTCAGGTAGGTGGAGATGAGTCCATGGTCAGATCAGCCATGATCTTACTGAAAAGCAAAGCAGGCTCAATGGGCCAGATGACCTACTTCTGCTCCTATTTCTTATGTTAATGAGGGGTGACATCACAGAAATCGATCGAATGGTGAAAGACTTTGATAGAATGGATGTTTCCTATGGTGGGAGAGTCTAAAACCAGAGGACATAGCCTCAGAATAGCAGGGACATCCTTTTAGAACAGAGATGAGGAGGAATTTCTTTAGCCAGAGAGTGGTGAACCCATGGAATTCTTTGCCACAGCAGCTGTGGAGGCCAAGATTTTATGTATAATTAAGTCAGAGGCTAATAGATTCTTGATTGGTAAGGGCATGAAGGGATATGGAGAGACGGCAGGAGATTGGGGCTATGGGGAAAATTGGATCAGCCATGATGAAATGGTGGAGCAGATGTGATGAGCCAAATGGCCCAGTTCTGCTCCCAGGTTTTATGATCTGCTTCCCTATTGATAACCAAATACATATTATTTCACAGTTTTATGATATTTTTCCTAGTGAGCTGAGCAAGTTCAAAAAGCAAGGCAACCCTTGTGAGTGGAATAGAAATAGAGACCCAGCTAGTGTGAAAAAGTGCAGGAACTGGGGCAATAGCAAGAAAGTAGAGTGTGGGAAGCAGGTCAGAAGTTTGAGAAGAGCCCCAGTAAGGCAGAATGGCACAAGGCAAACAGTAACTCATAAGCTGCATACCAAACTATCAGGATTTGTAAATGGTTAGATAGCAGATTATTGAAGTTTTGTTGAGATGCTTTTACATTGCAGCTCCAGAGACCCAGGTTTGATCTAAACCGGTACGCATGTTCTTCCCTTCAAAATTCTCCACACATCCCAATGAGGTGCTGGTGAATAGACTGACCAATCAGTCTGAAAATCACCCTTACTGCAGCTAGGTTAGGAAATTGGGTGGATTAAGTGGATGAGGGACAGAACAGATAGTGAAATGAATGAGGTAACGGGTATTGCTCTCACAGCTGGCATTGGCTCAATGTGTAAAATAACTTTAGTTCACCAGAGAAACAAGAAATCCCCTGCTCCGTTAAAAAAAGTTGATTTGCAAAGTCGAGTTGCTTGCAACATTACAGACCCGCAGATACAAAAATATAAATTATATTACTAAGCCATACATTGAAAAAGACCAGAATAAAAGCAAGACCTTGGTGGGAAATCAACAAAGACACCGCTGAAGATGTCAATGGAGGTGCATGTGGTCCATTGCCGAGGGAGGATTAGGGCAGATCGGTAGCTGCTAGAAAGTAAACACTGTTGCTCACACTTAGAGTGAGAGGCAACTTCACTAGACTGGGACTCATGACAAAGCCAAGGACTGAAAGGCGATGTTCTGCCCCATACATGTATTGCCAGGAACGTTGTCCCATCTCTCGGACTGTGAGGGTGCTTTAAAGGTCAGGCACTCACCAGATGACCTTCTTTGACTCGATTCCGAGTTTAGCAGCCAACCTCACGATCACGTCCTGCTCCATCTCTCCTCTCGTCCGCCGTCCCTGCCACTCGATGAAGTCCAAACCCAAAACCGCGCGCGTTTCGGTGGACCCGCCCACGTTTGTCGCCAATAGGCTGCAGCTCCGAGCGAACCCCGGCAGCTGGAAATGTTGATTGGACGCGCTCAATATCAATCATCTAACGCGCAGGCAGAAGCTTTTTGCGCACTGGCTAAATCAATTACACCGGAACTTATCACCTTTTGCTCAGGTTGACCAATCAAAACCAGGAGCTTGTACCCTACCCACGCTGCTGATTGGTGTAAAATTGTTGTCGTGTTAGATTTTGCGGCTTGTCAATGGCCAATCCAGACATCAATCACTTGACGCATGGGCCCTCTGGCTGTACAGTTAAGCTAATTATTCTGGTTGTTCCTGAAGGGCCTGAAGTAGTAAGTGTCAGGTGACTGGGGCCGCGTTTGCTGGCTTGAGCTTCTAAATCATGGTGAGTGCTGGCGTATTAAGTCCTCATGTAGTCCTCATGCATATCGTTAAATGCAGTGTGTCTGCTTGTGGGTAGCGCTGGCGATTGTGTTCTTGGATTTCAACGTTATGGAGAGACTGGTGTGGATGGGCGTTGCTGGGCCTGGCCTTGGCCTGCCTCCGGTATGGTTCGGGGACTGCTTGGTTACTCCTGACAGGAGCTGGTGGTCCTTGGGAAAGGGCCGTGCATGATTACATAGATAAGTTATAAAAGAGGAAGCAATGAGTGCGAACGGTAGGGTATTCGAAGCTGCTACGGTGATGGTTTAAAATAAAAGAAGGCCTTGAGGCTGATCTGCTTTTTGTGTTAAATTTAAATTATTTTTCATTCTAGACTGAAGTAAGCGACGCAATTTAGTACCGTGTTGCCTTTATGGTTAGCCGTCTGCTTGATTGTCATCAACTACTATGGAAAAATACTAAGGATGACCTGCAAATCGTTTTATCTCCCTATAAAAATGTCTCCCTCGTTGAAGCACAATATCCTGTAGTACTGGTTCATGGCGAAAATATAATCTGTCTCAAAACGATCAATAATGTATTTCTGATGCTTATCAACACAGAATATTGCTAAGAATCGTAAACACATAGTTAAGCAACCCAGTGTTTGGATTGTTTTGAGGTGTTATTAATTCACAAGCAGTAGAGGTATGTCATGTTTGAAGCTTTATTTCTGTCGTGTCTGGTAAATGATCGCAACCAGTTTCAGCCTGACAATCACTTACCTGTGTTATAAGTGAGTCTTGCAGAAAGTAGTAAACTCAGCCAACTGCATCACGGGCGCTAACCGCCCCAGCAAAAGAGGTCATCTTCAAAAGGTGGCGTCCATCATCATTAAGGACCCCCCCCCCCCCCCCCGCGCCCCATAAGCCAGGGTGCCCTCTTCTCATTGCTACAATCAAGGGGAAGATACAGGAGCCTGAAGACATACACTGAATGTTTTAGGAACAACTCTGCCATCAGATTTTTGAATGAGCAATGAACACATGTAGACTGCCTTATTTTTTGCTTTTATTTTGCACTATTTTAATTTATTTGTGTGTGTATACATATATCTTATTGTAACTTATAGCTTTTTAAAAATAATTATGTATTGCATTGTACTGCTGCCACAAAATGTCAAATTTCACGACATATGCCAGTGATATTAAGCCTGATTTTGAAGTTACTGTCCACCCATGACATTTTTACTGTATATTTTCTGTGTACAGTGTAGATGATTGCTCAGAATACATGCTTAGAATTGATGTGTTCAGTATAATTTACATGTATACATTCTCAAGTAATGAATGCCATTTATTTTTCAAAGGCAACTCTAGTTGAATTGCATTAGACCCAACATGAGAAGAAATCACAAAGAATATTTGCTTTTGTGAACTTTCCTCTATATTATTGTTTTAAAAATTGTTCTCTTTTTTTTGATATGAGCATTTATTTAAACTAGTATTGAGGTCAATATTTTGTAGTTTGGAGAGTTTGAAAACCAAATTGTTTGCATCAAATTTTCTGGACTCCAGCGTTTATCCTTAGATTCTGACAAACAAGGATAAATATTTCCAAACCAATTTTAATTTTTAAAAAGAGCTTCAATAATTTATTTTAAATTGTAACTTTTCATTTTCATAAATTGCATGTCAAGTTGCACTCAGCTTAACTTTTATTAAATTTGTTTTGAATGTGCACAATAATTTAAAAAAAAAAATTATTAAGCATGTGTGTAGAGAGTAAGAGAACTTGAAACAGAAGGTTTGACACGTTAGCCATTCTGGTAGAAGATATTATCTTTTTCATTTGTTCTCCTTCCAGCATTGTACAGTTGAACTAGAGAGCTGCTATTGCATCAAGTGCTTGTTTGCAGACATTTCATTATTCTAAATGTAAACTTAAGAGTTTGATTGTAGACCTGCATGATTCTTAGTTTACTTTAAGCCTCATTAACAGTGAACAACATCTTAACATTTTTTCGTAAAAGAGTACCTTTTCTAAACAAAATATGTTGCATGTTCATTTGCAAATCTACCAGTCTTCAGTGCTGTCCAGTTGTTGAGAGCGTGTGTGCCTTGTTTAGCATACATCAGTTATTCATGCCAACACTTTCATTGCATTTCAGATCACTAAGAGCAGGGAAAGATACCCACTCTGGAGCCAGACATTAGCAGCAGCTTTGACCTTGATGAAGTTGGCCAATCTTAGTAATTCTAGCTTGGAAGTACTTGTAGGTAGATAATGGTGAAATAACATAATTTGCCGATTCCTTTTCCAATAAAAGTGCATCTAACAAACAACATCAGTAATGATGAGTGCTGTATTTTCCTGGTCAATAAATAAGTCTAAGTGTGCAGCTATTTGTTCCATTTTGAATTATTGATGTCAGTGAGTAGAGTTGGTATGTGATCTGTTCAAACAAGATTCTTTTGCTTTGTTCTGATGTCCTTTCAATCATGAGCCCTAAAATATTTAAAGTGCTTTGTCTGGTGCACTTGAAGGAAAGTTTATATATTTTTCAAATGTTATAAATGGGCAAAATCATGCTGCTTTTGGTGATAATAGCTTGGCAAGGTAGGATATCATCGCCAACAACAATACCTTCCATGGTGGTTAAGCTGTTGAATTTTGCATTTCTGAAAGTTGGGAAGCTGGCTGCAATTACACAATGTTAGACTTCCTCCTGCACCAATTTTGAAATGAAATGAGCATATTGCAGTTCGATTGATTCACATGTGACTTGTTATTGGATTTATAAAATTTCTGCTAATTATCAATTGATAGCAGTTGGTATGAAAAGATTTTGAGCCTTCCTTAATACCAGACTTGTAGGAGAAAAATGCAACTAATTTGATGAGATACATCTTTTGACAAATAACAATGGGTGAAATTGATTTGTAACTTTGTGTAAATCTGGTTGATACCCAAGCAAAGACTTGTTGCCACGTATCATGAATGATAGTTACTTTGCCCCAACCCCCCACAATAAAAAAGATTGTAAATCTACTGTTTTGTTTTCTGCAGCTGAGTTGAAATGTAATATTCTTTAAAATATTATGGAACCCACACTTCCCAGCAAATTTCAGAAATGTAATCAAATTGAATGATGATCATGGAATCATTGAAATTTAAAGCACTGAATGAAGAAATTTGACATCTTTTTTTCGCTGGTCTCCATGGAGGAGTCAACACAAAAGCTTGGTCACAGAAATGGCCTTCAGTGAGGGTTGAAGGATGAATGGCAGCTTTAATTGTTGGGTTGTTGAAACCGATAGTTGGAAAACAAACTGTATTTAATCCAAACTCTCAAATGATAAGATAAAAGGGGAAATGGTGAAAGTGGTGGTGGGGGTTGTTACACAAGAAGTTGTTATAAAACTGTTGGAAATAAGGGTTGGGTACAGCAATGAACTTAAATGTGAAGATCAATGTATTAAATTTGATATTGGATCATAAATAGTCAATATGGGCCAACAGAGATGAAAGTGTTACATGATCAAAGTTAAAAGTAAATTTATAATCAAGGTGGCAAATATTTGGATAGATGAATGTGTGATGGCACGGGAGACTAGTAGGGAAAGCACTGGAGAAAGTCAAATGCAATCCCCCATTGGAGATTTCACTCATAAGGGTATTGGATAAAGTAAGGCAGAAGAAATGATGGTGAATCCAACAGTAAGACTGGGAAAGATCTCAATTAGAACGTGACTTTGTTTTGGGGTGAGATGGAATGAATGATAATGAGCTTGTATCGGTGGCCTAGGGCAATTCCTATCATCAGCTAGAGAAAATGGTAGCTAGTCCAAAACTGGTTGTTTGACAAGTTGAAACAACATGGAGGTGGTGGAATGTAGAATGGGATGTAATTTACCAAAGTTTACAAAAGCAAAATATTGCATATGTTGGACATCTTATATAAGAATAGTAAGTACTAGAAGTACATGGAGGCACCACCTGTCCTCTAGGTTTTTCCATTGCACTTCAATGTATCTGTCTGTCCTCCCTTTGTATTCGGGAGCCCAATGTAAGTTTGAGAAACAACACTTCTGTATGGATAGATTGTGGCCTTCTGGTTTCTCTCATTGTTAAGCTGACTCACTTTTTCAGTCTCTATCAGAATTGGCCACTTCTGCTATATGTGATATTGGCTTATCCTGCTGGGATTATTTCCAGCATCTCTGCTTTTATTTCAGATACCTTGCACCAGCCTGTTTTTGTTTCGGCTTTTTGATTACTCCAGTATGTTGTTTGGTCATGTTGGTGTTACTAAGGTATTGAGGCCAATTGGTCAGAATGCTTGAGAACTGGTGATGATAATATTGTCATTTATCAATCATTGTCGGAATGTCATTCCATGATGCATGAGGACTCGGATTGCTTAATTATCTGCTTGGAGCTAAACCCTTAATCTTTACTGAACACATGCAATTGACTTTCTTGTGGGAAGGTCATTGAGGAAGCTGCTAGTGAAAAAGTATTTAGAGGAACTCCTGCATTTATATCCTGGGCTAAGTTTGCACTCCAATGAGAAAAATCTTTTCCTTCTTTGCCCCACGTGTGATGCCAACCAGAATTGCATTGACTTCTCAGGTTTCTCGATGCTAGACTCTGTTGAATAAAGGCTTGATTTCAAGGGTAGTACTTTTTCCCCACCTTTTTAGAATTCTTCATTTTGTTCATTGTTGGGCCAAGACTTTAATGAAGTCTGATCTCGCGTGATGTTGGCAGAATCTAAACAAGCACTAGTGTGTAGATCTTTGGTGAGTAAATGCTTCTAATGGTTCTGTCCACTCCATTTCGCTCATTCAGTTGACTGACGGGCAATAATCGCATGGGCTTTCATTTGTTCTGCTTTTTGTGGACAGCGCATCTCTAAGCAATTTTTCATGCAGATGGATTCTTGCATTTTAGTTTGAATGAAATATTGAACTGCATACTCACAAATTGGCATGAAATTCAATAGAACTACATTGAAAAATTGTACCTTAGTTATAGTGGAGAAGGCTATTTGGCCCATCAAGTTCACACCAGCTCCAAATAAAGTAAAATTCTTTTTGTATTAGCCTTGTGCAGTCCTGCATGTACTTCTTTCACATTTCCATCACCCTTGTTAATTTGCTGCAACTTTCCTACAACAGAGCAGTTAACCTATCAGTCCATCCCTGAAGACAGTACCCATACATTCAGCCATTTCTTAATATCACAGTTGAGTTAATTAAATTGGCAACATTTTATGATGGAGGTATTGGGAGGTATGACATTTCATTTGCTCATTACTTCTGATTTAAAAGTTGTTGCAAACGCTTACTTTGTATTTTACATTTGTGTATTGAGTTCCCTTAAGTAACTTGATGTTATGTATTATAATTCACAACTAGCTGTGGCAGAACTGCAGTTCATGATTTAATCCATTCATTATAGGTTTATTGCTGTATAAAGTGTACTAGTTCCAGTGTTTAAATGCATATTGTAATTTTTGTACTTGAATACCTCGTATTTGGGGCCATCTAAGATTACAAACTGAAGGTGAATTGTTAGTCTAGAGATTTGTGACATGTGTATTTCTACAGATTTCTGATAGTTTTGAATGTTTTGTTAGATCTTTTTTTCTAAGTTGCCTGCTGGTGTCTTGAAGAGAGTCTACAGCTGAGCAAGAATGGGATTCGTGGTTTGATGATGGTGGGAAATGTGCTGTATTGTGAGAAGACGCCCTGCTACTGCAAGCCCACAGCAATTCATAGATACAAGCAGAAACGGTCCTTTGGTCCTTTGCTTGCCACGGAGTACCCACATATTTATTTAGTTACTTAGCGATACAGCATGGAGTAGGGCCCGTCTGGCCTTTCAAGCTATGCCACTCCCTCCAGCAGCCCGTAACCCCAATTAACGTAATCATGGGACAATTTGCAATGGCCAGTTAACCTGCCCAGTACGTCTTTGGACTGTGGGAGGAAACCGGAGCATCTGGGGGGGGGGGGGGGGGAGAACCCCTGCATTCCACAGGGAGGTTGTACAGATTCTCCTTATAGAATGGTGCTGGAATTGCACTCTGAACTCTGGAACACTCTGAGCTGTAATGGTGTCACACTAATGGCTGCTTTGACACCCATTACCCATTAGCTGTCCTTAATTTTGCCATTTTAAAATATCCAATGAACTTGCCAACCATAACATCTTTTTGAATGCCTACTGTTCTAACTGCTACATCTCTTCTGAATCTAGTTCATTTAGCAGATCAGTTGTGATGTGATGGAAGGCATCATCGATATGAAGGTTACCTCACTTGATGGATGCCCCTAGCCATTTCAGTCAAGGGTGTGGAAAATCTTTGTTATCCTAAGATTGTTTCATGTGGCAATGATTGCAGCTGATTACTAAATTGTTGCCTAATTTCTTTGTCCCTGTTTAATTCAAAGCCATGAATCATTGTTGTGGTCAGAGGACACTTGCGCACTCCCTCTAAACTGCATGAATCTATACTTCTGGGAGGGAAAGGGTAGCATGCTGACAGTAATGTATTCCTTCGGGTTTCTACAAACATCTTTCATTCTTTGAAACTCCTGTAAGCAAAAGCCTGATTTGCTTAATATTTCTTCCAAATATACCTGCTTTATATCAGTCTAGTAAACTTTGCTGTTGTATAAAACTTCCATTATTTTTGTACTCTCCCCTTGCAATAAAGCCAACATCACACTTTTATAATTACTTACTGTGTTCCAAGAGACGAACCCTGGAGCACATCCTCAGCGGCTGCACAAGGTCACTTGGTGAGGGACAGTACCGATGGAGGCATGATCAGGTCCTGAAGACCATTGCTGAAGCCATCAGTGCAGGAGTTGAGTGGGCGAAGTGATCCTGACCCTCTAAGCAGGCCATTGCCTTTGTCAGAGCTGGGGAGCAGCCAATATCCGCCTAAAGAACATCTGCAGGCATCCTGACCTCTGCAAGAGACTGGCAGCTGTTGGTGGACCTCAAAAGGCAGCTGAAGTTCTCCAACTATATCACAGCCACCACCTGGCGACCAGACATTGTCCTTGTGTCTGAGTCTACCAAGCAAGTGGTGATACTGGAGCTGACAGTCCCATGGGAAGATCGCTTGGAAGAGGCCTTTGAAAGAAAGCTCTTCAAGTACACGGGACTGGTCAGCAACTGCCAGCAGGCTGGATGGAGAGCGAGGTGTCTCCCAGTGGAGGTTGGTTGCAAGGGATTCGCAGCCCATTCCTTAGCCAGAGCCTTCAGCAATTTGGGCATCGAGGGAGAGAGGAAGAGGTGAGCCATCCGCAGTAGCACCAGTGCGACAGAGAGGGCCTCAAGATGGCTGTGGCTCAAAAGAGGGGAGCCATGGAGTCATAAATAGCTAGCCATCTGGACACAAGCTGGGGTCTGATCAGCCCCGGCTGGGTCACCTGGAGGAGGGTGTATGATGTTGAAAGACCCAAAACACCCGATGATTTCAGGAACATCACTGAAGATGGGTCCAGAGGCATCAGTGGATGTACATACACAACTGTAACTGATGTTATCTGTATGCTTCCTATCTGAGCATCAGAATAATGTTCTGTTCTTCATTCTTACAACAAACATGGATAACTTTGCATTTCTCTCTATTTTATTCTATCTGTTAACTTATTTTAATCAATTTTTTTCAGTGATTTTAATTTTGTACTTTGATAGTTTTTACTTTTAATTTAGAGTTTATTTTGAAGCTTTTGAATGTTTGTGAATGAAAGTGGCTTTTGGAAAGAACAATAAATCTTAGGCAATACTGCTGATACTGGAAATCTGAAATACATTAAATATTCAGCAAGTTGAGCATCCTTGCTTTTTAATGAGTTTTGGTTTAACTACTTTTATAACCATATAACAATTACAGCATGGAAACAGGCCATCTTGGCCCTTCTAATCCATAGCAAACACTTACTCTCACCTAGTCCCACCTACCTGCACTCAGCCCATAACCCTCCATTCCTTTCCTGTCCATATACCTATCCAATTTTTTTAAAATGACAAAATCAAACCTGCCTCTAGCACTTCTACCAGAAGCTTGTTCCATACAGCTACCACTCTGAGTAAAGAAGTTCCCCCTTGTATTACCCCTAAACTTTTGCCCCTTAACTCTCAACTTGTGTCCTCTTGTTTGAATCTCCCCTACTCTCAATGGAAAAAGCCTATCCACGTCAACTCTATGTATCGCCCTCATAATTTTAAATACCTCTATCAAGTCCCCCCCTCAACCTTCTACGCTCCAAAGAATAAAGACTTAACTTGTTCAACCTCTCTCTATAACTTAGGTGCTGAAATCCAGGTAACATTCTAGTAAATATATAGTTTAACTATAACAAATAGTGAAATTAAGTCTGGGACTTTGGTATAGAAGGTTTCCAGTAGAATTTGTGATGAGGCTAGTTCTGTTTTTCTGATATTGTCTGATTATTTGCCATGTTACTGCTGCTACCCAAGATCTTGTCACTTGGTTCCTGGTGTTTGTTGGCAAAAGTCAGCCAAGCAGATGTGGAATATTTGGTTTGAGTAGAATCCGAGTTTTGGCAATGGGCTACATGTTTATATGAGAGGACAAGCGTAAAAGGGTGACATAACTGGTGGAAGTGTTATGAATTTCCTGTAAGATTTTATGCATATTTTTTCTTATAAAGCTATCAGAATTTTGAAGAGTGCTATTTTGCCAGATTTATTTGCTGGACTGAACTTGTTGAATGTAATTTATTAAAAGTTGCATCAAAAGAATAAACTGGCAAATCTGCGTCAATATTACTCCATGAAAATAATGTTCACTCTCCTGTTTTTCTGCAGCCTACAACTCAGCAGTCACCTCAAGATGAGCAGGAAAAGTTGCTCGATGAAGCTGTTCAGACTGTTAAGGTTCAGTCTTTTCAAATGAAAAGATGCTTGGTAAGTTTGTTTTTCTTGTGCATTCCACATTGTGGTTGTGGAATGGAAGAAAAATGTGTGGGGTTTCTGAATGGGTTTTATCCTTTGAATAGAGTGGCATGGGAAATTTTTAAAAAGTCTGTTGGGTACAATGATGTAAAGTTGGATGTTCATGGATTGTGCAGGAAGGAAAGGTTAGATTGACAGTGGAGTAGGTTTATATAGGTTAGCTTAACATTGTGGGCTCATGAATGTAACTTCTGTTATACTGAGCTGGTGGACTATTGTTGAGATGATGCATGTTTTTCTAATACTTTAATATCTTTGGGTTGAGTAGACAAAAAAGGCTCCAGTTTCAGCTTTGATCCTTGTTCTGTGGCTCCCTTGTAAGTGTTTTGAGGGTAAGGTCTGTTGAGCCTAATTTTAAAACCAAAAAATCATTTATGGGACTCATTTTGATTTGATTCAATGCCATATCAAAGGAAAGAACTTCAGGCTGCTTTGTTCTTAGGAAATAAAGACGCCTATTTCAAAGGCATTACTGACATAGATTGGAGGAAAAAAGAATTGTCATAGCTTGAAGTAGATTCTTTACTGACTTCTAAACTTGCACTGTTCATTCCTGTTTTTACTTTGAAAGAGTAAACGTTACATTGATGACTGTGGTATACATTTAAAAAAGGCTACAGGAAATCTAATTATGTTCTTAGGAACTTGGGTGCACTTTTATCTAAATAACAAAACTAGAGATTGGTTGAGTTAAATTACTGCCAAAGGTGATGATTAATGCATATGCATTTCCTCTTTTTTTAAAAGCCAATTTTTTTTTTAGCACTGTTCCTTTCAGAGTGAAATATTTCTAGACTCTAGTTACATTTCAGCACAATAGAAGTTTCCGGTAGGAGATAACCTTATTTAGCAAACAGGAAATCAATGTACGTGTGTTGAAGTGGAAAAATAGTTGAGCCTTTTGCTTACTGCTTTACATTAATTCAGCTTTTGCTGTGATTAGAAGTCAAAAATACTAAGATTTTTAAAGAATACATTTTCATCTGCTCTGTAGCAGTTCCTTTTTTTATACATAAACATTTGAGAATTGCGGTAGCTGTGTTTGTTATGTTGCCAATAGGTTTGGTAGTTATTGTGTGTAGTTTGTTTTGAAGCTGAATTCTGAAGTGAGGGAAGGTGAAATAATTCTGGATAATCAGTGAATAGCCTTTTAGATTTACCCAAAATCCCAAAGCAAACCTTTGATTGAACAATGAATCATTTTTCTTAAAATCAGACATGGATTTTGATTAATAAAGTCTTTCAAGAGGACGTCTCAGTACAAGTCTTGTAAAATATAATAGTGCTTCCATGTTAGTTGTAAAATAAAATCCTCGACTATTGTTGGAATTTAAGTAAAATTCTTTGGATGACAATTTTAGGTCTGCCTTGAATTCACAGGAACATTCGGGTATTCTATCAACAGTGGAATTGCTGTGGATTTGTATGTGTATGTAGCCAAAGTTAACAATTCATTGTGCAATTTTATTCATAACTTCATGCAGGTTGTGTGGTTAGTTTGTCATGACAATGATTAGATATTACCACTTTACTCTGAAATTAAAGGAATGATTTCCATTTAAAAGCTTAGATTTAATTTGGAAATAATTAAATTTTATTAACATCTCTAACCATTTTTTTATTTAGGACAAGAATAAATTGATGGATGCATTAAAACATGCTTCAAATATGCTAGGTGAACTGCGAACTTCCATGTTGTCACCAAAGAGTTATTATGAACTCTGTATCCTTTAAATTTTTTTGTATGGAATTGTAGTGTTTTGTTCAAAATGTAATTAAAATCCTTTTTGTATTTAAGTTTATAAGGATTTGGTAATAGATTCACTTTTCATAGTTCGGAAGAGGGGAGAAAATAGAGAAGACTTGTTCGTTAGACCAGTAGAGAAGAAAGTGATGAGGTAAACTTCAGCCTTGCACCTCAAGCTGTGGGCTGCACAACCACCTGTTCATGCTACCTTGCCAACATTAACAAATGTACATTTATTGGCCTTAAGTGCCTTTTAAACTCTGTGTGGTCAAGAAAAGTTCTATATGAAATCAAATTACTACTTTTTATCTTGACCACATGTGACTTTGATAGCATTTCAGTTCATTAAATTCCCAAGTGCATGGTAAGAAATTATTTCATGTTATGTAAACGGAGTCATTGCTCATGGAGAACAATTTCATATTTTTTTTTCTCCCCAACCCTAAATGATATTTTTTCCAGGAAAATGTTGAGTTCCTGTGTATTAAATATTGTATCATTTAATTAGGACAGTTTTCAGATTTGATGAATAATTTTGTTTTAAGAGTTTAAAAAAATGAGTTTTTCCTTTTTATTTTTTTCTGGGAGATGTTTTGGATGTGTATTGATCCTTAATGCAAGGCTAGACATGGCAATTTCGGATGAATTGCATTATTTGGAAGTTTATCTGACTGATGAATTTGCCAAAGGGAGAAAGGTGGCTGACCTGTATGAACTTGTTCAGTACGCTGGCAATATTATTCCTAGGCTGTAAGTATACTCCACTTTACAGGTCAGCGGCAACTGGATTGCTTAGTTTCACAGTAAATAACTGAAATGCATAGTGTTTTCACATCTGGTATTAACCTGTGGCTATGAATCAACATCTGACTGGCTTATGAATGTAAATAAAAATCTATTTAACTGAAGTACCCATTAAAAAAAAATTCATCTTGCTTCCAAGCTGCTACCAAATCAACATTAAAAGGAATTTTTTTACAAGGTGTTTAGAACTTGTGTATTATAAATAGTATTCTATTTTCATATTTTTTAAAGCAAGTAAGTATTTTCTTCAAGTGGGACTGCAGAATAAATATTCTGTGCTTTTACTAGTTGGAGTTCCTATCAAACAGTTCATTGTTGTGCATATGAAATTGTTTTTGGGAACTTTAAAGTTGGTTGACATGTTGCACATTAGGGTTGTATTTAATATCAGTCTTTAACTTTAGAATTTATTGCCATTAAATTAATTAATCTGAACTTTTTTTTAACATGCTAATGATTCTAAAACTTGGGTGTAACAGTTTGTGGCCATGATTTTCAAAGTAAAGCATCAAATTAGATTTGCAGCCATGCTGAATGTGTGCTTATTCTTTTTGTAACGTGTTCAGCTATTTACTCATCACTGTTGGAGTTGTCTACATCAAGTCATTTTCACAGTCTAGGAAGGATATTCTTAAGGATCTGGTAGAAATGTGCCGTGGAGTACAGCATCCCTTACGAGGACTGTTCTTGAGGAACTATTTGCTTCAATGTACCAGAAATATTTTGCCCGATGAAGGGGAAGAGACAGAGTAAGTAATTTTTGTTTAAAAAATGTGATTCATTACAAATTATAATGCTCAATTTTTTTTAAGAACTTGTGTTTGAAAGGAAATTGTATTTTTTTTTAATTAGTGATACAGCACGGTTAGGCTCTTCTAGACTTTCAAGCCTGGCTGCCCCAGCAACCCTGCAAACCTGATTAACCCTAACCTAATCACGGGAAAATCTACAATGACCAATTAACCCAGCCGGTATGACTTTGGACTGTGACAGGAAACCAAAGCACCCAGGGAAAACCCACATATTCCAAGAGGAGGATGTACGCTGACGCCTTACAGAACAATGTTGAACTTGAACTCTGATCTCTGGCTCGTCCCAAGCTTAAATAGCGTTGCACTAACCATTGCATTGCCACACTTCATATGTGCTTGATTGTTTATATAGAGAAGAACAAAGTTAACATTTTTTATTTAAAACTCTACACATTGTATTAAGTACTTCCTGCCTAGTGGCAGGGTCAAGGATGTCATTGAATGACTGCAGACATTCTGGAGAGTTAGTGTAAAAAGCCCAGAGTGATAGTCCTTATTGGCATCACCTGGATAGGTGGAAGGATGAGGTCTTTTAAGCAGACTTTTTAAGCTATTCTAGGTTACTTTGCATTTAGGAAGGACATGCTGAAAAGCAAAGGGGGAGATAATGGAGGGATTCCATTATAATAGACAAGGTGGATGGCAGCGGATTTAAAAAAACAGGTTTGAGATTAGGCTACCATTTAAATAATAAAAATATTATCTGCAAAAGACATAGATATAAAAATACATCACTGGTACAACCATGGACTACAGAAAAAAATTAAACATGGTGTTAATTCTGATGGAAAAAGCAAATAAAGCTGCTGGAAAAAAATTGGCCTGAGGATCAGAAGTGTTTCAAATTTAATAAATGATAGCAAGTAAAGTAAGATCTTCTCTTTGTATGGTGGGGTGGGAACAGAAACAGCCTGTGGCCCTGAAAGATCATTTCTATTATATTTTGTCTGATTAACCAATTCTAGATCTATATTAGTAGGTTACCTCCAATTATTAGATTTGTCAACACTGATACACATCCCAACATAGTTGATTTAGGACTTTATCAAAGTATCTCCTAAAATCCAAATGCAGACATCCATTAGCTCCCCTTATCCATTCTACTGAATTCATACACTAATCTTTGATCATTGCAAATTATTACAGTTTGTAAATGTACTTTATTGATCTGTAATATGAAATGTTTAAATCCTTAACTTAATTTTGAAAACTAATTGCAGGCTGAAAATCTAGGATTTTATCATTTCACAGGTAATCCAAAATTTAATTGTATTTAATTATATAACAGCTTTCAACTTCTTGTGCTTTTGAATTTCAGAGAAGTTGTAACTGGAGACATCAATGATTCTATGGACTTTGTGCTACTGAACTTTGCAGAAATGAACAAACTCTGGGTCCGAATGCAGCACCAGGGTCATAGCAGAGACCGAGAAAAACGGGAACGTGAGCGTCAAGAACTAAGAATTCTTGTTGGTACAAATCTAGTCCGACTTAGCCAGCTAGAAGGGGTTAACGTGGAGCGCTACAAACAGGTATGAGTTCTGGCCCTGTAGTTAAACTTGGCATTTTTCTTGATATCTGCTTTAGGTCAGAGAGATATAATTTACCAGAATTTAATAATTAAAAAACTGCTAATAACCAAGTTTTCACTTGGAATAGAATTTTCAATAAGCAAAACCCTTTGTAGTTTCTCTGTAAATTTCTGGGAATAATGCAGAAGGTGCAGGATCGGTTCATTCCAAAGAGGAAGAAAGATCCTAAGGGGAGTAAGGGGCAGCCGTAGCTGACGAGGGAAGTAAAGGACAGTATAAAAATAAAAGAGAAGAAGTATAACATAGCAAAGATGAGCAGGAAGCCGGAGGACTGGGAAGCTTTTAAAGAACACAGAAGATAACAAAAAAGGCAATACGTGGAGAAAAAAATGAGGTACGAAGGTAAACTAGCCAAGAGTATAAAGGAGGATAGTAAAAGCTTCTTTAGGTATGTGAAAAGCAAAAAAATAGTTAAGACCAAAATTGAAGACAGAAACAGGTGAATTTATTATGGGGAACAAGGAAATGGCAGATGAGTTGAACAGGTACTTTGGATCTGTCTTCACTAGGGAAGACACAAACAATCTCCCAGATGTAATAGTGACCAAAGGAACTAGGGTAATGGACGAACTGAAGGAAATTTATATTAGGCAAGAAACGGTGTTGGATAGACTGTTGGGTCTGAATGCTGATAAATCCCTGGGACCTGATGGTCTGCATCCCAGGGTACTTAAGGAGGTGGCTCTAGAAATCGTGGAAGCATTGTAATCATTTTCCAGTGTTCTATAGATTCAGGATCCGTTCCTGCAGATTGGAGGGTGGCTAATGTTGTCCCACTTTTCAAGGAAGGAGGGAGAGAGAAAACGGAATTATAGACCGGTCAGCCTGACGTCAGTAGTGGGAAAGATGCTGGAGTCAATTATAAAAGAGGAAATTATGATGCATACGGATAGCAGTAGAAGGATCAGTCTGAGTCAGCGGAGATTTACGAAGGGAAAATCATGATTGACTAATCTTCTGGAGTTTTTTTGAGGATGTTACTATGAAAATGGACAAGGGAGAGCCAGTGGATGTAGTGTACCTGGACTTTCAGAAAGCTTTTAATGAAGTCCCACATAGGAGATTAGTGGGCAAAATTAGGGCACATGGTATTGGGGGCAGAGTACTGACGTGGATTGAAAATTGGCTGGCTGACAGGAAACAAAGAGTAGTGATTAACGGGTCCCTTTCGGAATGGCAGGCTGTGGCCAATGGGGTACCGCAAGGTTTGATGCTAGGACTGCAGCTGTTTACAATATACATTAATGATTTAGATGAAGGGATTAAGAGTAACATTAGCAAATTTGCCGATGCCACAAAGCTGGGTGGCAGTGTGAAATGTCAGGAGGATGTTATGAGAATGCAGGGTGACTTGGACGGCTGAGTGGGGGAATGTATGGCAGATGCAGTTTAATGTGGATAAATGTGAGGTTATCCACTTCGGTGGCAAGAACAGGAAAGCAGATTACTATCTAAATGGAGTCAAGTTAGGAAAAGGGGAAGTACAACGAGATCTAGGTGTTCTTGTACATCAGTCAATGAAAGCAAGCATGCAGGTACAGCAGGCAGTGAAGAAAGCTAATGGCATGCTGGCCTTTATAACGAGGAATTGACTACAGGAGTAAAGAGGTCCTTCTGCAGCTGTACAGGGCCCTGGTGAGACCCCACCTGGAGTATTGTGTGCAGTTTTGGTCTCCAAATTTGAGGAAGGACATTCTTGCTATTAAGGGAGTACAGCGTAGGTTCACAAGGTTAATTCCAGGAATGGCGGGACTGTCATAAGTTGAAAGATTGGAGCGACTGGGCTTGTATACACTGGAATTTAGATGGATGAGAGGGGATCTGATTGAAACATATAAGATTATTAAGGGATTGGACACACTGGAGGTAGGAAGCATGTTCCTGCTGATGGGTGAGTCCAGAACTAGAGGCCACAGTTTAAGAATAAGGGGTAGGCCATTTAGAACAGAGATGCGGAAAAACTTTTTCACCCAGAGAGTGGTGGATATGTGGAATGCTCTGCCCCAGAAGGCAGTGGAGGCCAAGTCTCTGGATGCTTTCAAGAGAGAGTTAGGTAGGGCTCTTATAGATAGCAGGGTCAAGGGATATGGGGAGAGGGCAGGAACGGGGTACTGATTGTGTATGATCAGCCATGTTCACAGTGAATGGCGGTGCTGGCTAGAAGGGCCGAATGGCCTACTCCTGCACCTATTGTCTATTGCCTAAATGAAAATTTAAAAAGAGCTGAAAATACAGGAAATCTGAAAGACCAGTTGAAATAGATAGATAGATACTTTATTCATCCCCATGGGGAAATTCAACTTTTTTCCAATGTCCCATACACTTGTTGTAGCAAAACTAATTACATACAATACTTAACTCAGTAAGAAATATGATATGCATCTAAATCACTATCTCAAAAAGCATTAATAATAGCTTTTAAAAAGTTCTTAAGTCCTGGCGGTTGAATTGTAAAGCCTAATGGCATTGGGGAGTATTGACCTCTTCATCCTGTCTGAGGCCATTGCATCGATAGTAACCTGTCGCTGAAACTGCTTCTCTGTCTCTGGATGGTGCTATGTAGAGGATGTTCAGAGTTTTCCATAATTGACCGTAGCCTACTCAGCGCCCTTCGCTCAGCTACCGATGTTAAACTCTCCAGTACTTTGCCCACGACAGAGCCCGCCTTCCTTACCAGCTTATTAAGACGTGAGGCGTCCCTCTTCTTAATGCTTCCTCCCCAACACGCCACCACAAAGAAGAGGGCGCTCTCCACAACTGACCTATAGAACATCTTCAGCATCTCACTACAGACATTGAATGACGCCAACCTTCTAAGGAAGTACAGTCGACTCTGTGCCTTCCTGCACAAGGCATCTGTGTTGGCAGTCCAGTCTAGCTTCTCGTCTAACTGTACTCCCAGATACTTGTAGGTCTTAACCTGCTTCACACATTCTCCATTAATGATCACTGGCTCCATATGAGGCCTAGATCTCCTAAAGTCCACCACCATCTCCTTGGTCTTGGTGATATTGAGACGCAGGTAGTTTGAGTTGCACCATATCACAAAGTCCTGTATCAGTTTCCTATACTCCTCCTCCTCCTGTCCATTCCTGAAATGGCTTAATAGCAGTAAGTGCCGTCAGGCTATTTCAACATATTCCATCACAGATGTTCTCTTTGTACATGTCCTTCCCCCAATTTCTCTCCTATAGAAAACTAACACTACGTTAATTTTGAGGGGTCATAGATCAGAAACATTGACTGTATGTATACACAGATTCTCCACAGTTCTTCCAGCACATTTTTGGTCATATAATTTCCCAACTTGGCTCATGCTACTAGGAGAACTGAAACAGCAATAATTACAATGTTAAAGAGGCATTTAGGCAGGCACATGGCTGGCAGGGATCCAGAGACCATGTGCAGTAGATTAGCATTGTGGTCCACACAGATGTATTGGGCCAGAGCCTGTACCTGTGCTGTATTGTTCTATGTTTATGAAATTCTAATTTCTCTGGATGAGTGCAGCTCAGAAAGCTCAATAAGCACAGTATCTTTTAACAAAAAAGCAGTTAATTGTACCACATACACTGCCCTAAACATTCATTCCACCAGCAAAGGGGGAAGTGGTTACTTGTACTTAGGAACATCATCAACTGCAGGTTTCTCTTCAGCTTGCATGCCATCCTGAAATATATTGCCATACTTGTATTGTTGCTTGGTCCAAGTTGTGGATCTCCTTCCTCAACGGCATTGTGGAAATACTCTCTACAAGGTGTGTTGGCCTTCAGTAGTTGGGGGATTGAGTTCAAGAGCATTAGGTAATGTTGCAGCTCTATAAAAGTCCGGTTGGAGTATTGTGTTCAATGCAGCCTGCCTCATTATTAGGAAGGATGTGGAAGCTTTAGAGTGCAGAGGAGATTTACCCAGATGCTGCCTAGATTAGACAGCATGTCTTATAAAGATAAGTTGAGGAGTTAGGGTTTTTGTCTTTGGAGTGAAGGAGGATTAGAGGTGACATGATACAGTGGTACAAGATAAGAGGCATGGAATGAGTGGATAGTCAGACTTTTCCCCTGGATGGAAAGATAGATACTTTGGGAAATTCAACTTTTTTTCCAATGTCCCATACACTTGTTGTAGCAAAACTAATTACATACAATACTTAACTCAGTAAAAAATATGATATGCATCTAAATCACTATCTCAAAAAGCATTAATAATAGCTTTTAAAAAGTTCTTAAGTCCTGGCGGTTGAATTGTAAAGCCTATTGGCATTGGGGAGTATTGACCTCTTCATCCTGTCTGAGGCCATTGCATCGATAGTAACCTGTCGCTGAAACTGCTTCTCTGTCTCTGGATGGTGCTATGTAGAGGATGTTCAGAGTTTTCCATAATTGACCGTAGCCTACTCAGCGCCCTTCGCTCAGCTACCGATGTTAAATTCTCCAGTACTTTGCCCACGACAGAGCCCGCCTTCCTTACCAGCTTATTAAGCCTATAACTTCCCCTTGGAAGTTTTCATCCTTTGTTTTACAGCATTGAATCACAATGGATATAATTTGGCTTTTTTGATGCTGATCAATAAAATAAATACTTGTATCAATGTGAAAGATCTACAAAGTGCTCTAAATTAATTACAAATATGAAACACAGAATAATTGATTGCATAGGAAGAGGACTAGTGAGGGTGGCCACCAAGAGACCTATGGAAGAACTCCAGAGGAGTTATAAGCTTCATTAACTGAGATGGGAGAGACTGCACATACAACAACTGTTGTCTGGGTGCTTCACCAGTCGCAGCTTTATGGGAGGGTGGCTCAGTAAAAGCCACTGTTGGGAGGGAGAAAAACACGTGAAATCTCAGCTAGAGTTTGCCAGAGGGCATGTGATAAACTGAAGTCAGCTGGAAGAAGGTTTTATGGTCTGATGAAACCAAAATTGAGCTATTTGGCCATCAGACTAAATACTATATTTGGCATAAACCAAACACAGCACATCACTAAAAACACACCATCCATACCGTAAAGCATGGTGATGCTGTATCATGCTGTGGGGATGCTTCACTGCAGCAGGACCTAGAAGGCTGTGAAGGTAGAGGGTAAAATGAATGCAGCAAAATACAGGGAAATCCTGGAGGGAAACCTGATGCAGTTTACAGGAGAACTGTGATTTGGGAGAAGATTTGTTTTCCAGCAAGACAGTGACCCCAAGCATAAAACCAAAGCTATATGGGAATGGCTATAAAGCAACAAAGTTAATGCCCTGGAGTGGCCAAGTCAGAGTCCAGACCTCAATCCAATTGAGAATTTTTGTCTAGACTTAAAAGGGCTGTTCACTTGCAATCCCCGTGCTATCTGACAGAGCTTGAGCAGTTTTCTAAAGAAGAATGGGGAAAAATTTCAGTGTCCAGATGTGCAAAGCTGATAGATCTATCCACACAGACTCAAGGCTGTAATTGCTGCCAAGTTGCATCTGCTAAATACTGACTTGAAGGGGGTGAGTAATTATGCAATCAATTATTTTTAATATTTATAATAAATTTAGACCAATTTGTAGAAATTTGTTTTCACTTTGACACGAAAGTCTTTTCTGTTAATCAGTGTCAAAAAGCCAAATTAAATCCACTGTGATTCACTGTTGTAAAACAATAATACATGAAAACTTCCAAGGAGGGTGAATACTTTTCATAAGCACAGTAAGAGTGGGCATAACTATAAGGTGTTTGGTGGAAAGTATCAGGGGATGTTGGAGCAGGGTTGTTTTTTCTTTAAACATGGTAGGAATGCGCTGCCAGAAGTGTGGAAAAGGCCGATATTTTACTTTTTACAGTTTTACATGTTCCAGAGTGTGAGAATATATTTCTTTTGAATGTGCTAACTTTATAAAAAATATTGTGTTGCAATCATTAGTTGTGTTTTTAAGCTTGTAAATGCTGTGTACTGTTTAAATGCAGAAAGCATTTTTGAGGAATGTTGATAGAATAACTAATAGAATATAGAATAAGCTTTAGGACCTTAACCTCAATACCTCCTTGTGCAATTGGGTCCTCGTTTTCCTCACTTGCAGACCACAGTCAGTTCAGATTGGCAACATCTCCACAATTTCCATTGGCACAGGTGCACCACAAAGCTGTGTGATTAGCCCCTGCTTTGCTTCGTTTGCACTATGACTGTGTGCCTAAGCACAGCTCCCATGGCATATTCAGGTTTGCTGATGACACTGCTGTTATAGGCCAAATCAAAGGTGGTGATGAATCTGCATATAGGAGAGAAGTTTAAAAATTTGGCTGAGTGGTGCCACAACAACAACCTCTTATTGACTTCCGGAGGAGGAAACCCAAGGTTCATGAGCCAGTCCTCATTGGAAAATTCGAGGTGGGAAAGGTCAGCATCTTTTAAGTCCTTGGTGTTTTCGTTTCAAAGGACCTGTCCTGGGCCCAGCTCATAAGTGCAATTATGAAGAAAGCACGGCAGTGCCTCTACTTAAGAGTTTGCCAAGATTCAGCATGACGTCTAAAACTTTGACAAACTTCTGTGGATGTGTGGTGGACAGTATATGTCACAACCTAGTATGGAAACACCAATGCCCTTGAACAGAAAATATTACAAAAAGTAGTGGATACAGTCCAGTTCATCACGAGTAAAGCCCTCCCCACCACTGAGCACATCTACATAGCGCGTTGTTGCAGAAAAGCAACATCTAACCTCAGCGAACCCCCACCACTGAGGACATGGTCTCTTCTCTCTGCTGCCATTGGGAAGAAGGTACAACAGCCTCCGTGCTCACAAGACTGGGTTCAGGAACAGTCATTACCCCTCAACTATCAGGCTCTTGAACAGCCCTTTGGCTGTTCATTCAACTTCACTTGCCCCATCACTGAAATGTTCCCACAACCTATGGCTCACTTTCAAGAACACTTCATCTTGTGGTTCCAATATTTATTGCTTATTATTTTTTTTATTTTTGTTCCACGCAGTTTTATTTCCACATTGATTGAACTCCAGTTGGTGCAATTTTTCATTGATTCTGTTATGGTTATTATTCTATTATGGATTTATTGAGTATGCCTGCAAGAAAATGAAGCTGCTGTATACAGTGACAAAGATTTACTTTGATTATAAATTTACTTTGAACTTGGAGAATACATTGAACCCAATTTCTAATGAAGTTGGAATTTGATTCCTATTTAGAAATGTTATAGAAGGAAATAATTTACCATGATAGTTTCAGTTTTGTTCTCTAAAGCACTGATCAGTTTCAAGTGCAGTCATCTTAATAGGCAATGATGGAGCCACTTTCCCATTTGTGTGATTTTATAAGTAAATGTGTTAAACATGTCTTTCTTTTTGGTAGTAAAGATGGTGAGGAAAATTATTCCAGCACAGGAACTAATAATAAATCGGACCTGTCAGATGAAATGGAATTTGTTTCTGTTTAAAATTTCCTGTACATCTGAATGCATGGGACTTTGGAATGTCAGGCTGTTATGATTTTTGAATGCTTATTTGGATTAAACTCACAATGTTTGAGGTGAGAATGTTCTAATTGACCTATGTATCTAATTTTCATTTATTGTCCCTAGATTGTGTTAACTGGAATTTTAGAGCAGGTTGTAAACTGCAGGGATGGTTTGGCTCAGGAATATCTCATGGAATGTATTATTCAGGTAAAGTTTATTTTCTTTTTTTTCCAAGTATACTGAACTTTGTTTAATAAAAGTTCAGGAACCATATTTTAAAGTGCCCCAATTTCTGCATGTTTCAAGTTTACAGATGTGCTGAAAGATACTGAGAGACAGCAGAGTTCAAAGGGGTAGAATACTGCCTTGCTCCTTACTGTAGCACTTTAGTCATATAGTTTGTGCTGGTCACTGGGTTTGGAGACAAATGCAACCAGTAGGCTGAAATAGAAACAAATTCTGAAAATCTATTTAATAGGACAATTATTAAAATATACGAAGAATTAAAATAAAGTTCTGGAAGCTGTAATTTGTAGAAAGGAGTTAAATGTAGGGATAATTGTAATATGACTAAGGGCCTAGAGTGTCAGTTAAATATTGTATCAGTAAAACACCAAGAAGGTGCAAAGAATCTGGCAGTTGAAGAGGAAGCGACCAATGGGAGATTACAGTTATAATTTAGGTTGATTGGAGTAAAAGCCAAGAAAGGACTGATAAAAATGTTGCCAAACCCTTATCTAGCCGTCAGTACAGGATCTCAGATGTGCACCCCTTTTTGAATCTGCAAAGTGTCATGCCATTGAATTGTGCTGCTGTAGGGGTTAGGCTTTTTTTGTTTGCAAAAGCATCCTTTGAATTAAGACTCCCAGTCATTGTATGACATCTTTCATTATTGAAATGATAAAGTCTTCACTGTTGACATTTTATGAAGTGCAACTCTTTTGAATGTTCAAGCAGATTATTTTTTTAACAGGTATTCCCTGATGAGTTTCATTTGCAGACACTGAATCCATTCCTTCGTTCTTGTGCAGAGCTCCACCAAAGTGTTAATGTTAAAAACATTATCATTGCATTAATTGACAGGTAGGATTGATTAAGTAAATTGAAACCAAGTGTGTTTCTTTGAATTACAATTTCATTAAATGATACCATTGAACATTTTCAGGCCAATATTTTTTTAAAATCAAACTTGGTTTAAAACTAGGTTATCTTTTTTTTTTTTGCGTTGTTGTATGTTGGAATTTATTTGTGAAGTTGGCACCTCCATTTCCTGCAGGTCAGCTGTTGCTAAGTTGTTTTGAATCAATACATTTCAGATTCAAGTTCTACTTCAAAGATAATCACACAAATCTAGGCTGATTTAATATGCAACATTGCGAGAGTGCTGCAATGTCAGATAGGTTATCTTTGGCGGTGGTTGTAAAAGATACCATACTGTACCTCAAGGGAAGGGAGCAGGAGAGTTGCTATCTTGGTTAACATATCCTCTAATCACAATTATTTTCCAAATTAGACTGCAATGTTAACAGGTTTTAACAGTATCCATGCATTATGAAAAATGTAGCTCCAAGGCTTTATTTCACTTAATTTTTGATATTATCTTGCCATTTTTAGGTTGGCATTGTTTGCGCATCGTGAAGATGGTCCTGGAATCCCTGCTGATATAAAGTTGTTTGATATATTTTCTCAACAAGTAGCTACAGTAATCCAGGTAAGGCTGCAGACTGGACTTGCATCCTTTATTA
Source organism: Hemitrygon akajei (assembly GCF_048418815.1). Lineage (NCBI taxonomy): Eukaryota > Metazoa > Chordata > Chondrichthyes > Myliobatiformes > Dasyatidae > Hemitrygon > Hemitrygon akajei. Next base: position 49,634,813 of record NC_133140.1, read on the forward strand.
GAAGAGCTGTTCCTAGTCTTAGGTCCTTATTTCAATTCATCACTTAATAATTTTGCCATTTTGTAAACTTGATAATTACACTAATATTGATAACTTGGACAAAACCTTGCCAATTTTGCCAGGGTTTGTGTGCACAATGAAATTATTCGGTAAATTAATGCATTACTGAAATGTCAGTCATTTCAACCAAAGCTTCTGTAATGCTTTACAAGGATGAGCAAGTTGATTTAGCCCTAACTATAATAGCAAGGTGTACTTCTGTGTCAATACTTGCAGGAGCAGTCTAGAAAACTGCTTGCAGCTGGCTGGACAGTCCACTGCATCCTTCAACACAAATATGTTTTGCCCACGTAGTCATTTAATGGTCACCATGATAGCCATGCAGTGAAGGAAACTGGTAATCTAGGCCCAGCAAAAATAGGGCCGTCAATAGGGTGTCTCATTGCCTACTTAAATGTAAAGATTGGAAAATAAATGGGAGGACAGATGAAGTATGAAAATGTGGGTGAATTCAGTGTTAACTTGTATAGAATGAAAAGTGAAGTAAATTTGAAGGAAGAAAAACACAAGTGTAAAAGAAAAAATGAGAAAACATAAAAGGTACAATTTGCTATTTTAAAAAATCATCTTGAGAAAATAAATGTGATAAGAAATTTCATATTTCTATTGCCATAAAAGTTCAGTTCATCAGTAAGATTTATCACAGCATTAAAATGTACTTGCATTGGTAATAGTTTTGTGACAGGTTTAATGGGCAATTAATTGACAGAAAAAAGTTCTTAAATGAAGCTTGACAGTAGAGTGTCATTTTCATAATCGTCAAACTTGAGGGAACTACTTAAGGATGTTCGCATTTAGACATGAATCTGCTGCACATCTGTGGCTACCATGTCATTTACCAATTAAATAAATGAACATAATTAGCCTTTGTTTAATGACAGAAGGTTACAGCATCTTAAATAGTTGGAATGCAAACCAAGTTGCAATTAAGAATTTGGAACAATTATCTGCAAGCACTAAACATTAATTTCAAAAATAAGCAAAAAGCCAGCTCTGCCACCTCAATTTTCAGAAGGCGATCTCAATTATTTTTTCCCTCTTTTTGTTCAGGAGAAATATGATGTTGAAAATTAGGCAGCAAACATTCTAATAATTTGGTTGTTCAGAATGACGGGCAGAAAGTGAACTACTCGAGGTATTAGTTTTGATCTTTGCTCTGGCTTTGAGTATGGAGAATCCAGACTGAAAAGCTGTTCATTCAGAAGTGCAGGGAGTCTAAAAGACTTAAGGTGCAGGTCAATGTAATGGTGACTACCTGACAGGAAAGAAAACTGACGTAGCATAACTAATTCCCCTTCAACACCACCCTAATCCATCTGGCAGGCTCAACCAGAATTTCAAACCCACCAGCCTACTCAATACGGCAGAACTAGTCCTCACCCTCACCAATTTCTCCTTTGGCTCCTTACTTTCTCCAAACTCGAGGGGTAGCCAGGGATCCCTTTTTGGGCACCAGGTATGCCTGCCCTTTTTTTAAGCTACATGGTGCAGTCCATGTTCCAAGCCTTCCTTGGTCATAGCCTCCAACTCTTCCTGCGCTACATTAATAACTGCATCAGTGTTGCTTTGTGCACCCGTTCTGAGCTCATCAATTTAATCAACTTTGCTTCCAACTTCCACCCTGCCTTTAAGTTCATTTGGTCCTTTCAGTGGTTCAGTTTAATATCAAGAGAATGTAAACAGTTTACAACCTGCAGTCCTTACTCCTTGCAGACATCCATGAAACGGAAAAAACCCCCACTAAGAATGATGACAGAAAAATGTTAGAACCCCAAAGCTCCACCTCCTCCCATGCACAATCAACAGCAAAAGCATCAGCCCTCTTCCCCCCCCAAACTTACTCCCAGCAGAAGTATCAGCACCCCCACCATCCACCATGCAGTAGCAAATCCCCAAATACCATGATCTAGAGTCCATCAAAAACTACTGCCCAGCTAACATCGCTACAGGCCCTCATTAATGAGGGGCACAGAGGGAGATATTGCTCCTGCCACTGCAAGAGGAGAGGCCAGCAGCTCGCTGTTCATAGTACAATCTGCAATGTTGCTTATTTGAGTTCCCTGACTTGAGAATCAGCAAACTCTCTCACCATAGAGAATGCTCGAGTGCAGAGGCCTCTGACATTTTGATGTGTCAGTCCATGGCTGCCTCCCCTGCCACAATGAAGCCACTCTCAGGGTGGAGGAGCAACACCTCATGGGTGTCTAGGTAGCCTTCAACCAAATGTCATGAACAATGATTTCACCTTTGGGTTGGTTTTTTTTTGCCTGCCTCCTTCCTCCTCTATTTCCCATTCTGTCCTCTTACCTCTTCTCCTCACCTATCTATCATTCCCCCAGTGCCCTACCTTCTTCCCTCTCTCCCATGACCCACTCTCCCTCTCCTCTCAGCTTACTACTTCTCCAGCCCTTTACCTTTCCCACTCACCAGTCCTTCTCATATCACCTTCTAGAGTTCTCCCTCCTCTCCCTGCACCCTTCATTTCTCCTGTCTTCCCCCTTCCTTTCCAGCCTGAAACATTTCTATTGATGTTGCCTGACCTGAGTTCTCCAGCATTTTGACTATGTTGGAATTCCAGCATCTGCAGAATCTGTTGTGTTTATACAAGAATATTTGCTTGGATATTGAGATTCTTGATGAGCAGAATCTAGAGTTGAAATAGTACTGAACATGAGAGCAAATAAAGATGTAGATGTAGAACCTTGCTGAGGTTGGTAGAATTTGTGGTAGAAAAAATAGTACTAACTTCATACATAATGCTAGAAATTTACTTTTAAAGAAATGTACATTGTTTAGGGCACCTGTTACATAAAGGATATTACATTGGTTTTCAGTGTAGATTCATCGCAGAATTAAACTATGGTGACAGAATGCAATTTGAGATTCTGGGACTAACTACTCTGAAGCAAGGAAGGCTGAGAAATTTTGTGGGGATTTTGGTTAGGTAGCCAATAAGTTGTCACAAAATTATCTACACAGATCAGGGATTTTTAAAAAATGCATGTTTATCTTTGTTTTTTTAATCAATGTTTTTCAGTCTTTCCCTTTCTCTCTATAATCCTAGCTCTCGATAAGGACTGGTGTGTGCTCTCCCGACTTCCCCTTCCTGAAGTCCACTATCTGTTCCTTGGTCTTACTGACATTGAGTGAAAGGCTGTTGTTGCAACAGCCAATCTACAACAGTTGTGTCATCAGCGAGTTTATAGATTATGTTTGGGCTGTGCCTAGCCACACAGTGAGGGTAGAGAGAGTAGAACAGTGGGCAAAGCATGCATCCTTGGGGTGCACTTGTGTTGATTGTCACTGAGAAGGAGATGTTATTTCTGCTCTCTGTTTTGTGTTACCAATGGCTGAAGTGCTTCTGGAGTCTAAGCACAACATTTTTTCCCCTTATATCTCTGCTATTGTATCATTTAAACCCTATTTCTGATCTTTCTTCAAGTCACCTTGTTAATATTAGATTGAAGATAAATGTTGAATGTTTTCCTGTAGAGTGCATTAACATATTTGTGCTTTATGAGAGTTACTTTTGAAGGATGGGTGATGTCCCTTTTAGCTCTGACTGCAGGCAATCCCCTTGTATCATGAATGAGAAAGTTAGATATTTATTTGAAGAAGCAAAAGCTAAAAGATGTAAAGATTTGTTTTCAGATGTGCTACTAAAGAATTGGTGTAGAATTGGCAAACATGGTCAGTGTTTGTACTGTGCATGTTAAATAACTGCACAATAGAAGTAACTGCCATCAGATTTCATATTGATCTTTCTGTGATATTCTTCAGTTGACTCTAAAATGGTCATTAGAGCTTGGACGGAAAAGTTTTAGTCAAATGACTTTGTTTGTTTTAGTCAAGACAGGATATGCCTTCTGAAGATGTGGTATCTTTACAAGTGTCTCTTATCAACTTGGCCATGAAGTGTTATCCTGAACGGGTGGACTATGTTGATAAGGTTCTTGAAACTACTGTGGAGATTTTCAACAAACTTAATCTTGAACAGTATGTATTTTTATATGTGCTTGAATTGTAATTAATAATTTAATTGTTACATTACTATTTTCTATTTAAACAGAATATTATATCTTGAGAGTCATAAAATGAATGAATTATCAAATTTCCCGTTTCTTTTCCCCTCTGCAAATAGTATTGCTACTAGCAGTGCAGTTTCTAAAGAGTTAACACGACTTCTAAAGATTCCCATCGACACCTACAACAATATACTTACTGTCCTGAAGTTGAAGCACTTCCATCCTTTGTTTGAATACTTTGACTATGAATCACGCAAAAATATGAGCTGTTACATATTGAGCAATGCTCTTGAGTATAATACAGAAATAGTTGGTCAGGAACAGGTAAGATCATTTCATGCATTTATTATCTAAGGAGAGGAAAATCTTAATTCGGATAATTAAAGTGATAACAAAGAAAAATAATTTAAGATTACGGTTTTGAAATATCTCCTGGCTCTTATGAAGTATGGAATTATTTTCTGCTTTGTACCAGTGTAAATATTTTGATATCATCTTTGGTCAGTTCTGAGATTTGTTTTGCCAAGTAGGATATTTTGAAGGTATTGTTAGGAATATTTCAGGGCTGCTTAATTTTTCTTTTTGGAATCCAAGTTAAATTTATGCTGACACCAGTCCTATAAAGGTAAGGAAAAATAGTTTTTTTTGGGCATTGGTTTAAAAATAATTAATGGATGCCATTTACTTTGTATATATTTTCATTAAGCCTGGGGCTGGTACTGTTGGAATGAAGCAATTTGGACATCAGTGTGACTTGTGTACTATTGTATTCATTTAGTAAATTTTGGCAAAATTGAACACTTCTATTCATATTTTACAAATTGCTTCAAATTTAGTAATGCATTTTGCACTGCATTATTAATGGAATGAACAGGGTTTCAAACTTTGTTTTATTATTGATTTAAAGTTTGTTGGAAAAAGCCAAATATATTTCAGATCCAACAGGGTCAGTAGAAGGATGAAACCTGTACAATGCACCAAGTAGATTTAGGCTATGTCCACACTAGACCAGATAAATCTGTAACCGAAGCTTTTTCTCTTCGTTTTGTCCCTCCGTCCACACTAAAATGGCGTTTTCCTCCCCTGAAAATGGAGCTTTTCTAAAACACCCTCCGAAGTGTGTAATTTTGAAAATGCTGCTTGGCCGGAGCAGTGTGGATGGGGTAACCGGAGAAATCTAAAAATGCTGTCATAACGTACCGAAACAGATGGTGATGGCAGCACGCCATTTCATTGTTTTCTTGAACACAACCTAACAATTTCAGAACAAACGGCGATGAGACTGAAGCCAGAAGAGTTAGAAATGTACTCACCAAATATTTTGACCCATAACTTACTGAATAGATAAGTATACTCACTTTGCCCTGTTTTCTGTCCTTGCTTGTATGAAGGTAGTTTACCTATTTATGCAAGTACTTCTCTGACAATAGATGTGTAACAGCCTAATGTAATATTGTATGGAAATACAAGCTAATACTGATGCAGATGTGTTTTATACATTTAACAAGGGGCTTTATTAATACAACAGAGTTAGTCAGTTTTTCAATGTTCGTCATCAACTGGGTCATACTGTCCATGAACTCCCTGTTGGTTGTCTCCATATGCTCCGGTATTTGTAATTTTTTTTTTAGTTTTTCAGTCCTCCTGCGCGAGAGCCAACAGCTGTCCGTCATTTAAGTTTTCCTAGTCTGTAACTCAACAAATGCACACCAACTCTTTCACGGCGAGATTTGACACCAAACATGTCGCTTGTTTTCGATAGATGTGTCCTGCGCATGTGCAGTGGGAGGAGATTTGCTGAAATACCCGTTTTAATGTGGACAGAAGTATTTTCAAAAACACTTAGTGTGGACGCCTATCGTTTTTACGTGAAATTGAAGTTTTCAAAATTATCCGGTCTAGTGTGGATGTAGCCTTAGACATTTACTCTACTTTCGCTTTTCCCTTGAGTAACTTAGTACTTGAGTAGAATCTCAGTTGTTATAGCTTGCTCATAGATTTTACCCAAAGAATGCCTGCTACTTTACTATAGTAAAACGGATTTAACTCAGAGGAGATAATGGGTTGTTTTAGCTTTAATTTTGAGGTTTAAGCAAAAAATTGATCTTGTGTGTACTTTTACGAAACTGTGGAGGTGGGAGAGGTTTAAATTGCTCATTTAAAACCTATGTGTTTTTTTTCTATGTGCTAAGTAAGGGAATATGGCTAACAACATAAAATTGCCTTTGAATTGTTGCCAGAATATAGTTATTTTTGTGTTTTTCATCTTCAATATATTTGTTAAATCCTTTCACATCTACTGCAAATGAATATTTTCTTCGTTAATTTATTCCCTGCCAGATGTATTTTTCTTAGATGAAATAGAAATATTATCACTGTATCATTTAGTTTTTTTTTCCACTGATGTTGAATATTGGGGATGCTGGAAATTGAAAATTAAAACAAAATACTGGAACTATCCCCCAGTCAGCGTCTATGGAGAGGGAAGCCATGGTCACATTTAGTTGATGAATTTCATCAACTTGGACATCTGTTTAGTTCAGAGGATTTTCTGTATTAACTTTGCACAATGATTGTGGTATATAGCCAGGGAGAAACTTGATGTTTGCTTTTATGCATGTTTCCTCTGTAAATAGGTGGATGCCATTCTGAACTTGGTGTCGACATTGATTCAAGATCAGCCCGATCAGCCAGCAGAAGATCCTGACCCAGAAGATTTTGCTGAGGAACAAAGCCTTGTTGGTAGATTCATCCATTTATTTCAATCTGATGATCCTGATCAACAGTATCTGGTATGCTAATTTACCAATTTCAGTGTTCTCTTGTTGAAAAAGAATTAACAGGTTGATGCTAAGTTATATCTGTTTGTTTACAGGAAGCTTCATATTCCTTTTTGTGCATCCCTATTGTTTTTGACTGATGTGGACTGTGTGTTCTGTATTTTAATACTGTCGATTATTTATGGGTTGAGATTTGTTTTAAAAATCCTTATCTGTACTTGATTAGATGTCAACTATAACAAATGAATAAAATTAACTACCAACTAACCTGATATCAATGACCAGAAAATGCTCTTTTCACTTCTCAAGTTGATGTTTGTAGTTCATTAATTCTAACGTAAACTTCCTAGAGCAGTGGATTCTCAGAATTTCATTAACTTCCCATATGTATATGTAGTTAACATACAAAACTTGCATATTAATCTAAATTTACTTGTTTAGATGTTAAAGTTGGCAGTGGGAGTTATAATTCTACTTAATCACTATATAAGTCTCTATTCAAAGATTTTAGTTGATGTTCTATTCCCAGAATTATCTGTATGTCAGATACCAGAAAATATACTGTAGACATTAAGAACCTGTTTTACAGCTTTGCCTATATGTATTTCATCCTAATTTTTATAATTTGATCTTCAATTAGATTTTAAACAGTGCTAGAAAACACTTTGGTGCTGGTGGAAATCAACGTATTCGCTTTACTTTACCACCATTGGTTTTTGCTGCTTATCAGTTGGCATTCTGCTATAAGGAGAATTCAAAAGTGGTAAGGTGGAATCTTCTAAAACTTTAAAAACTTTACTTTGAATGAACAAAGAAATTGAATGTAATTTGGTTGGCTGTCTTGATAATTTTCATTTTTATTCCCCAAGGCCGTTGGTCCAATGCTTATCGTAAAAGGAAGATTGTTTCCTCAATTTCTTTTAACCCAATGTAATTTCAGGACAGAATTCTAAATGGTCAGTGAATGTATGTGGATAATTTGGAGTTTCAGCCTCAGTTTACAGGAGGTAGAAAATAAATTTTATCAAACAGTAAAGAGGGCCGTGAATGACTAAGTTATTGGATTTGAATAGAGGAGGTCAATTTAGTACTGATGAGGAAAATACAATTTCAAGTGTACACTTAAAACACTTTAGCATCTAGCAGCAATCACTTTTGCACATCATTCTAGTCAAATTTCTTGGGTGAGGAGGCCATTTCTGTTCACAATAAGCAATGTTTTTATCTACTATGCTATATAACTGCAGCAAGAGGTTGCTACATTGCGTTGTAATCCCTTGCAGTAGAGGCAAATGTGCCAGTCACCTTATCCAATGATTGTTGGACTTGCATGTTAATTTTGTGATTAGCCTACTAGAGTGCATGGTTGCTTAAATTCTAATATTTACCATTGTTCCATTCTTATTTTAATTGTTCACTTGGTTTATAATTATCATGGGTACTGTGATACAGTGAAAAGCTATTTTTCATGTCATCTATACAGATTTCAAAACACAAGTATAAAGGGAAAAGCAATAACAATGCAGAATGTAGTGGTAGTTACAGAGGAAGTGCAGTAACACAATAAGTTGCAAGGAGCGTGATGAGGTAAATAGTGAAGCCGAAGGTTCATCTTTATTGTGCAAGAGGCCCTTTCGTGAGTCTTGCAACAGTGGGAGTAGGAGGTGTCCTTGAGACTGGTGGTGTAAGTTTTCAAGCTTGTGTATCTTCTGCTTGATGGAATGGAGATGAAGAGAAGACATCCAGGGTGGGTTGGGTTTTTGATTATGATGGCTACTTTTGAGACCACAGGAATTGGTAGAGAGAATTTCTGCCAATCAGTGGTTGGTCTACATCAGTTTTCAGCTGTCACTTTCCTCCTGTTGCTTCCTTTCTATCTATCTTTCTTTATCATATTGGGTGCATAGATTTTCATCAAAGTGAAAGATTGAGTTGTTGGTATAGATTTCAGTTAGTTACAAAGATCTGTGTGATATTTCTTGTATTCAACCATTCTGATAATGGGATGCTTTTTCCCCTGCATTTGTTTGTTAATCATTATCTGTATTATCTAAATTTTATAAGCAAGATGCTTTCTGATATCTTTTAAATATGAAAGAGATGGATTTTGGAAAGAAGGAAAGGTAGATGAGTTCATTTAAATGATCTGATTCAAAGACAAAGTAAATTTATTGTTAAAGTATACACTGTGTATGTCACTATACACTACCCTCAGAATCGATTTGATTCACTTAAATTCACTTGATCCATTTCTGGCATCTCCCTCCACTTTCTCGATCTCTGTCTTCATCTTTTAGAGGTAAACTGTCTACCTACTGACTCCCATGGCTATCTTATCTATACCTCTTTCCACCCTGTCTCTTGGAAAAAGGCCATCCCCTTTTCTTGCAACACATACAAAATGCTGGAGGAACTCAGCAGGTCAGGCAGCATCTTTGGAAAAGAGTGCAGTCGACATTTTGGGCTGAGACCCTTCAGCAGGACGGGAAAAATAAAAAGATGAGAGGCTGTGGTGGAGAGGCTTTTCCTGGGATGGACTGGGCTGTATCCACCGCTTCTTGTGGGTTTTTCTATTCTTGGACATTAGTATTAACATACTAGATTTTGTGTCTATAGAGGTTTGTCAAAGTTTTAGATGAAATACTGAATCTGCACAAATTTCTAAAAGTAGAAGCACTGCCATGCCTTTGAAATGGTCCTTGTCTGCTGGTCCTAGAACAGATGCTCTGGTCTAATAATCCCTAAGAATTTAAAGTTATTGGTCCCGCTACCTCTGATCTCTTAATGAGCACTGGTTCATGGGCCCCTGATCTCTTCCTCCTGTAGTCAATAATCAGCACTCTGGTTTTGCTGATGTTGAGTGAGGGGTTGTTGTGGTACCATTCAACTAGATTTTCAATCTCTCTCCTTTATGATGCTTCTTTACCACCTTTGACAGGCTGTCTCCTGCCCTACATCTCCATTGATTGTTTGACAGTCCTGTTCTTCCTGTCAATAATAGTCTGTTACCACTTTCAATTTCTCTTTCGGTTTGCTGTGTCTGCTCATCATCCTCCATGATAACAAAAGTCACTAGGTCAGATTCAACAGTAATCTTTTATAGAATTTGAACTAGTAATTTGAATACCAATAGAGCAGAGAAAATGTATTTTGTTTCCTCATGCTTTGTGTTTGTCTCTATTGCCTTTTTCTACAGCTGTTAATGGTGTTAACAGTGACTGGCTAAGTACTGATATATTTTAATGGAAGAATGCATTGTTTTACTTTACACAGTTTAACAGTACTTGATTGTTAGTGGTATGTTTTGCAAGTGAAGATTTGTTTCAGCTGAGCAGATAGTTGATCAGATTAATTTAACTTTTTTGTATTTTAACTGGATGAATTCAAGTTTGATAGTTCTATCCAGTTGAATTGGGATCAACAAATGATTTCTGTAACTTGGTGATAGTTGGGCATATGAGGTGGCTTTTAACATGCCTTGCTTGCATCCACTGGGTTGTGATCAAGCATTCCTGAGATTAAAATTTAAGGAAACAAGTGCAACCAACCTGACCAGAATATTTGCATTGAATTAACCAATTTAAATTGAGTAGCGTTTGTACTAATATAACCAGTTAGTCTTCAAGAGTACTCTACTGATGTACTGGATTTTGATAAGATGCAACACAGCTTTTAAAAAAAAAAAAGTTGAAATGCATGGTATTGGGAATATTGGCGTGGGTTGATGAATGGGTAATCCCTATTCTATTATTTAGGTGAAGGGATCAAATGCAATGTATTCAAGTTTGCTATGAGACCAAGCTCAATGGCATTGTGGACTGTGGAAAAGATTGCAAAGACTTTGGGCTGATACCAAAATTGAGATGTGGTTTGGAAGAAAATTAAAAAGTGGAATAATTTGAAACAGTGAGATGTGGGGCCCTTGTACATCAGTTACTGATAGCATATGGGTTCAGCAAATTTTTACGTATACGAATAGTACATCAGCCTTCATTGCAACAAAATTTGATTATGTCTTGCTGCATTTATGTAGAATATATGTAATATTATGTACAGGTTTGGCCTCTTGCCAGCCTGTTTACTATTCATAAATTCCTTGTACACCACAGTTTGCTCAGTTTTATATTGACTTGCAATCTGTCAAGACAATATATTTGAAATCCTACTCTCTATTAATTTTCTCCACTGTACACCCCATTCTGAGATTATGTAATGCATTAAATTATCTCGCCTCTTCCCACACAACTTGGGCAACTTTTTGGCAATGAATTTTAGAATGAGGGTCTTGCTGTCCCGAGTTTCATTGAACATTCATTTTAAACTTAAAGCTTGTCTAGAAGCCTCTGCTTTCATTATTGGATCTTGTATGCGTGAAGTCTACTGCACGAAGACAGCTTACAAACATGGTGATATATTTAGGAATTTAAGTCACTGTGCACCATAGTAAAAGTTTTAACTTGTTAGGATGGTTGTGCCTTTTTTGTAGTTTACAAAAGCAAGTTCTGCAATGCTTTGAAGTGCTCAAATGTTCTGAACTTTTCCAATTATATTGACCATTTAATATGTATTTCTAAACCTAATTACATTGGTCAGGCTTTTCCATAATTATGACCAGAGTTAAAAGCAAACACCGTTCATAAAATCATTTGGTTGTAAATTTTGAATACAAGGCATAATTCCTCAAGTAACTGAAACTTATTTTCCACTGATCTTTGCCAGGATGAAAAATGGGAAAAGAAGTGCCAGAAGATATTTTCTTTTGCCCATCAGACCATCAGTGCCCTGATCAAAGCAGAGCTTGCTGAATTACCCCTTCGCCTATTTCTGCAAGGAGCACTTGCAGCTGGAGATATTGGATTTGAGAATCATGAAACTGTGGCTTACGAGTTTATGTCACAGGCAAGTATTGGCAGTTGTTCGTCCATGTTACAAATAGTAAAAGGATGATAAATTAAGTGATAAAGGTTGAGATTTGGAGGAGTCACTTTATACTAATATGACTGCTGGATCTTTTCAAGTCGATCACAATATTTCCAATTAAATAAGATGATTAGTATGATATGTTACTGAGGTGCAGTGATTTACAATTCTGTTATATGTAAATTCATGATAATCTCTGCTGTGAATGAAATAATAAACCAGTCTGAAAACCATTTCTGTATTTTTTCAAATTGTACTGTTACAGGCATTCTCCTTGTATGAAGATGAAATCAGTGATTCTAAGGCACAGCTGGCAGCAATCACATTAATAATTGGAACATTTGAGAGAATGAAATGTTTTAGTGAAGAGAACCATGAACCTTTGAGGACACAATGTGCGCTGGCTGCTTCAAAGTTGCTAAAAAAGCCGGATCAGTGTCGTGCTGTCAGTATCTGTGCTCATTTATTTTGGTCTGGACGAAATACAGATAAGAATGGCGAAGAGGTATAAGTGTGATATTACATTTGTATAGCATTTACATTTTTCTGGTTATTCATTAAATTTAATTAAGATATTGTATTCATAGTTAAGTCTTAATGAAGGAGCTCAGTAGGTCAAGCAGCATCTATGGAGAAGAGTAAACAGTCGATGTCTTGGGTGGAGAGCCTTCATCGGAGTCCTCATTAAGGGCCTTGACTAGAAGCGTGAACTGCTTACTCTTTCTCCACAGACGCTGCCTGGGCTGCTGAGTTCATGTAGCATTTTGTGTGTTTTGCTGTGGATTTCCAGCATCTGTAGGTCTTCTTATGCTTTTAAGTTTTAATAATATGGTTTCATAGCTTGTTGCGGAAATATTTTAATCTATGGAATTTTATTGGAAACCCTATTTAAGAAATCATTTGAATACAACAAGAACATTTCAATTTGAACATTAAAACAGAAATAGCAATAGATTTATCAAGCCTGTTCTACTAAAAAAATAAAATCACTTCCTTGATTCAACTTTCCTTTCACTATTGCTAGTTCTGTTAGATTAAATACTTACCTGTTTCTGCTGAATGCACTCAAATGTGAAACTTTAATATTCATTTTGTTTGGTAAATAATTTCACAGGATTTAAACCCTATGGACTTTATTCGTAATCTGGGGATCAGCTTCTTTGCTTAGCATGTCCAGTCTTACTCCTGAAAATCAAAAACACTGCAGAATCTGGAAAACTGAAATGAAAATAAAATGCTGGAAATACTCGAATTGGGTCATATCTGTAGGAAGTGAAAGAGGTTGTTATTCAGGTTGAAGAATCTTCAGCAGGGTAGAACTATTTCAGGTTAAGCATTCCTGGAAGAGAAGTGGCAATGAAACATGGGCTCAGTTCCAATTAAATCTTGACATGTCTGGAAATGTTTTGTGCATCCTTTTATGCTGTAAAATAAATTTAAAATATTGTTTGTTAGCTTACTCTGCATTATAATTTCTCTCTGCTGTTTTTTCAAATTCTTGTGGTTATAAGCATTATTATTATTTATCGATATTTTGGTTATATTTTTACTTCTAAAGCTCTTCAGTTGTTCACACTGTTTACCCTGTCAATATTGTAAGATTTATATTATTATAAATTGAAGTTTTTTAAAAATTAGATCTGGATAAATCACTTTTCTAGTGTATTTATTCCTTAGAATGTTTGTTCACACTTACAAAATATTTCAAGATTGTCATAATCTTTCATATTAATTTCTTAAGATGTATTAGCCACTTATCAGTTTCTGGGATATGGATATCACTTGGAGTTTCAGTACTTGTATTGAAGTTTCCGTAGCAATGAGTTGATATTTAAGTACTGTTGAATAATCCAAGAATTATACTAAATGTTTATAGTATAAATCTTATGCTGTGAGCTAACACTGAATTATCACATTGGTTTCTCCCCCCCCCCCCCATTTCCTCATTAAAGATCCATGATGGCAAGAGAGTAATGGAGTGCCTTAAGAAGGCCTTGAAGATAGCTAATCAGTGCATGGATCCCTCATTACAAGTACAGCTATTCACTGAAATCCTTAATCGATATATATATTTTTATGAGAAAGAAAATGAGGCGGTAAGGTTAAATTTATATTTAAATTCTTTATTTGTATAATTTTAATGTTCCTTTATATAAAATCTTCTGACAAGTCTTCTGGATCACTGCTGTGGTGAGTCACCCAGACTTAAGATGCAACCTATGCATATTAGCGTTCTACTCAATTGATCTAATTCATCTTATTGAGTTATGTTGCATTTGTTGGAATAAATGAAGTGACAGGAAATTTGGAAACTGGCTTATCAATGTCTATAAAGAGAATGTGGGCTGATGATTCATTCAAGCTGAAGGAAAAGCAGATAAATCCTGAAATTAAAGAACGAAAAGCAAGCAAAGGCAAATGGGTAATTCCTAATACAATAAACGTTATGTGATTATAGGTGCTGTATTTTTAATGATTATACAGTTTCAGTTTTGCAATTGCCCTAATTCTAGATGCACCTAAAGTCTAAAGATTTGAGAATTCACTAAGTCAAAGATACTACTTGGATAAGCACTGTGGCACTAGCCATTGGGAAGAAGGAACTGAGAAATGATCACAGGTGTATTTAGTGGTTTTTGAGAAGGCTCTTTTAAAGGGGAATATATATTTAGAGGGTAATTTCCAAAAGCTGCAATTTAGGGAGCTGAAGACACTTGAGTTTCATAAGAGTGGTGTGATTAAACATGTGATGCAAGCCTGGAAAAGACTGGTAATGTCACACAATTAATTGTAGTTTGTGCCAGTTTTGTAGAGTTCATTGGAAAATGTGTTGGATTGAGGAGCTGGTGTAAGACAGGGAAAATGTGACGGTACTTTGGATAAGAAAAGAATTACTGAAGCAGAGCTATCAGAAAAGAATTGAAACTATCAAATATCAATTTCAGTAGTTTTCCAAAAGCAAAATAAGCCTGATGCTGGAAATCTGAAATAAAACCAAAATGTTGAAATTATTCAACATCTCTTAGCATCTTCAGAGAGAAAGAGTTAATATTTTGGATGGCTGACCTGGTTTAGATTCTTGAGTCACTGATATATTAACTCTGTCTATTCTCAGATGTTGCTTGACCTACAGAGCATTTCACATTGATAGTTATATAGAAGCACATGGCTAGTATGTGGGTCTGGTTGAGGTTAAGTGGGCAGATGTGGAACAGGAAATAGTTGGTACTTGACCAACCCAGTGTTGAGCTTAAGCAGCACCAATCAAGGGAATACATAGTAGCGATTAGTTGATATTTATGCAAGATTTTCTGTGGTTACGAACATAACAGCTTACACATTTGCATAAGCACTTGAGAGAACTTTTGGAGGACTTGTTAGCTGCTTTGGAGCTATAGGCATTTTCTGCTGGTGGAAGCTTGGTTTGCAGCATAGCTGGTTGAGTTAAATGCCCTGGTTAGCTACACTTTGCCCTTTGTTCGCTTATGTTTTTATTTAAAAATATTGCCAGGCAGTTCCACTTATGACTTGTGAATTGTTTAGTTTACAAATCATTGTCAAGAACAGTATCCTGTTATAACCTGGGGAGGTTCTGCACTTGGTGCTTAACAATATTGTTTGGACTTCTAAATTCTATATTGTTTATTAATAAACATGATTAAAGTTGACTTTCTCCAACAAACTTTTCATTGCAGGTGACAATTCAAGTCTTAAATCAGCTTATTCAAAAAATAAGAGAAGATCTTCCGAACTTAGAATCCAGTGAAGAAACTGAGCAAATTAACAAACACTTTCACAACACACTGGAGCACCTGCGTCTGCGGAGAGAATCACCTGAAGCTGATGGACCAATTTATGAGGGTCTTGTGTTGTAACTTAGCATCCCATAAAATTATAGATTCCAGAAAACAAATTAAAATCTCTATCACACCACCTTCTCTGTTGTAGATGGTTATGGAATGTGCCTTTTAGACATGCCAAGACAATAGGATTGCCATTGAATTGTATCATATTATTTTCTATCTGTTGACCAGTTCTATCAAGGAAGACATTCCTTTGAATTTAGCAAGTGAAACTAAAAATATTTCAAGATGCGATTAAAGGATATTTTATCTTTCACAGCACAATTAATTCACGTCCATTTCAAGTTGAGCAAAGACTAATCACAATGACCAAATTGATCATTTAAAGTTTTTATTACAGTTTAGTTGTAAAATCATTGATTTAGTTCCTGAACTTTACTTACGTAGCTCATTTAAGTAAATTTCTGCAGTGGTTCACTAAGTTTTGTCACTTTATTTAAAAGCCAATGCTTTATTTACCTGGATTAGCCACACGTGCAAAATGTTTCTTCATGATTCAGATTATTAAATATCCCATTGGATGGAATGGTAAATGTTGAAGGAATTAAGTTTATGGGTTAGATCATATGGATGTAGTTAATGGTTCCAGTCACCTCTGAGAAGTGTAAGTTGTAACTATATCTTCTACAAAATGCAGAAATCTCACCTGTATAATTTGAAAACAAAGGAATTACATTGTATTTATGAGTATTATAAACAAGTTTCTTGAATCAATTAGTGACTAATCTTTCATAATATATTGATGTTGCAGTTTTCTTTAGAAACAAAGTTTATTATTCACCACACTAAACTAAACTAGATTGATATTTGTTTCTCTTCCATGGGCATAATCTTTTAACACAATTGTTACATTTTCCTACTATACAAATATACTGTAATGAATAGAACAATTTAGCCAATTGAGTGTATACTGGAACTAGGATAAAATTCTTAAACTATCATTAAATGAACTAAAACCGGTTGTATTTGTGTTCCATTTTGTAAATGCAGATAAATATATTCACAAAGTAATAAGCTTTTTAAATATTGGGCAAGTAGGTACACTTTCCATATTGAAATTTTCAGACCAGTACATTGCACTACATTTTCTGGCTCCTCCACTTTACAGGACTCAAGTAAAACAATCATAATCTGAAAATAGAGAATTCCAAAGTTCATCATGTTTATCCAACGAATAATTTCACCAGATAGACAAGGAAAGTTGTATAGATGGTCATATTTTCCTAACTGGAATGCAAGTCAAGTTCTGCTTTTTACTGTGGCTCCTTTGGTTAGGAAAAATACTGGTCAAGTTTTCGGCTTTAGTTTGCAATCCATCCACTGAGCTGGGAGTAAAAAAAAAATGGACTTTGAGAAAGGACTGTTTGATTGCAATGCCTCAAGCTTCATATTCTGCTGAATGTTCACAATCTGAGACCTTTGGTGCTATTTGCATCACAGTTTATTCAGGACCAGATTTCTCAAAGTGATGATGGAAGGGAAAACGATGCATTATTTTCTTTATTCAAATTGTTTGGAAACCAGTAAAGTTTTATGTTATAGAGTCATTATAGAATGTTTATTACCTGGATATTGTTGACTATTTTACTTAAATTTCAAGTTTCTATTATTGTTTCTACAACACCAGCAGAACAAGAGAACTTAACAATCCTTTTCAAGAGCCATGTGAATTATGTCCTTTTGTCTGTCTCATTAAAGATGTATAACAGTTCTACATGCCTTAGATTGAACTATGCTACATGTAACATCAAACTGTCCGAATTATTCAAAGCCCAGATGCATTTCTTTTGATTGATATTTTTGCCATCAGGTATTAAAATTATCCTGATAACTTTGATTATAGGTAGGCAGTTATTTTGTATATGGTGGTGCCTAATATCATGCAACTCTCTTATCAGTGTCTTTCTTTGTAGAAATTCATAAATACAATTATTTCTGTTTGCTCTTGTGCTTTATCATCTAATTAGACAAGGGCAAATTATATAAAGCAAGCTCTGCTCAACTGTAACAAAGGCAAAAGTAAAGCAAAATTTAATACACTGAATGTGCTAAGTGTTCTAGAAGCAATGAATTAATTTACACAATGTAGATAAGAAATGTGTTTTAGCATTTTACATCTTTAAGAAATTGCCTCAAATTGAACAAAGAAAAACATCCATGAAGATTTGGAAGCCAGGTTCTCAGAACAGGGTAATTTACATGTTTGAACATTTAAAGAGCATTTTTTTTTTCATTTAAAGCTTTCCAATTGTCTGTCCAAGTCTACAAATGGCACACTTTTTAAAGTATCTGCCTTGTAATGTACAGCAGTTAAGCAGGTGACATAGGGTAAAAACTTCATGCATTTTAAGGGTAGGGATGGCTTGTTTAGCAGATGAGGAGTACTCCATGAATTGCACTGCTTTTGGTGAGTTCATGACCTAATTTGTGTTTTTCTTCCTAAATTGGTTGGTCAGTTTTCTTAATCTTTGTTGAAACTATTGCATTGTCTATTTTAGATATTGATATTGCTTCCCTAGAATGCTTACTCTCTTTATATTCTGCTATAGGTATAGTTGTAGTGTTGAATTCTATAATAGTTATGAGACTCTATTCTAAAATTAGGTACATTGCATACTTCATAAAATCTTGAGCTGCTAAATTGATTAAAAAGGTTGTGTTCCCTGTATTCAGATGTATTTGTATACATGTATCCTTGCAACTGAGCATGTATTCATTTCCCTCTTGAGAAATGAAATATACTTTTGGAAATCACTGTAACATACTTGTAAGCTTTATAATTCCTTTGTAAATTAACTGAAGTATTATGGTCAATGTATTCAACAAAAACTATTAAAATGCTTGACCAAGTGCTGGGTGTGTACTTTGTTTTCAAAACATAAAATATGGATTGAGTACAGTTTAAAATCTAATGGGGATATTTCTAACATTTTTGTAGATTACAGTTGAGGAATGGGATGCAAAAAATGTAATTAGCATTTTGTGATTAGAACCACAAAATTATATTTTTTGAATATGCTGTGTAAAAGTTGAATATCAACATTAACCCTGGAAAAAGTAGAAGCAATACTACAAGACAGATTACGGAGTTGTATTTCAGCTGGTATTAGAAGTCAGGATCTGAAACGTTGATACTGAGAAGAATTTTATCTGGTAGGGCAGCTGTTGAAAAAATTTAGGGAGTGAATGTAAAAATCATGCTGTTATGGCTTGTAAAATCAAAAATTGCAGTTGCTTACAGTGTAAGCATTAATTATTATAAGGTACAAGAATAGTGCAAAAGAGGAATAATAGTGTTCATGGACTACTAGCTGCTTCAGGTGCCTTTACTTCTCTTATGGTGATGGCAAGAAGTGGGCATGTCCCACATGGTGAGGGTCCTTAGTGACGAATGCTGCTTTCTTGAGGCACCGACTCTTGATGTCTTCAGTGGCAAAGTGGGTCGTGCCCGTGATGGAGCTGGCTGATTCTACAACCCTCTGCAGAGCATTCTGACCCTGCATGTTGGAGCCTCCATACAAGAGTCAGAATATTGTCTGCACTGACATCTGCAGAAACTTGAGTCTTGGGTCACATACTAAGTCACCTTAAATGCCTAAAGTGGAGCTGCCTATATGGCTTCATGGTTACATTAGCTTGGAGGTCTCCTTACAAATTCTTGAGTCCTCTTTGTATAATGATGCAGAAGATATATTTAGCAGTTTCTCAAGAACTGGTAAGGCATTGTTATTTTAGAAACTTGGAATGGCTAATGTGATTGATAAATTCCTTGTGTAGTTAACAATGATACTGCATCAATGTGCAGCTAGAGGGGGAAAATCACAAGGACATTCATAGAAGGCACTGGAAATCAATGTTGAACTCAAGTCTGCATTTTATCTGTTTAAGTCTCAAACTATCGAGAGTTGGCATGAATTTCTGGAGTATCTGTGTCTAACTATTGTTAGATTTCAGCGCTATCATAAATGAGAACAAAATGAAGTGTACATGTGCAAACTTGGCCATTGTAATGAAACTTCTGGCTGTTAAGTCTTAAATATTTCAATAAACAGTTTGAGATAGGTGATTTTTTTTTTATTCCCTGGAAATCCTGAAAGATGACGTAGTGCAGCAGTTCAAAGCATCCTTTTGGGGATGCTGCCTCACAGTTCTACATGTGACCCCAACCTTGGGTGCTATATTGGGCTTGTGTATTTGCCCTGCATTCACCTGGGCTTCTGGTGTGAATTGACTTCTTTACACATTCCAAAGGTAATCCTTTAGGTTAGTTGGCTATTGTAAATTACCAATTGCATGAAATATGTGATTAGAAAAAATCAAAAGGAGTGTTGACAGTCATAAGAATTGCAGGACATAGTAAGATGGGGAGAGGATATGTGACTGGGGAATTGCACTGCTGGAAGTCGGCATGTGCTAAATAGTGCTATAATAAGCCTTCATCTGTCATTCAGAGCAGAACAAAGAGGGCTTGCCCTGTAGTGAAAGTTAAGATGCTCACATATCTTTCATCTTGTGCAGATATGTCTAGATAAGTTCATAGCTTATGCAATGTACCAATGATCTGAAAATGTATCTGCAAAAGGATTGTTGCTCATAGTTCTATTGTACAGTCATCATTTAATTTTGAGAAGAGAAACAAAAAAAGTTGTAAAAAGGGAAGTTACAGAGTATCATAAAATGATCCATAGAATGCAGATCAAAGTTTCTAAACCACTGTCTTATACTGAGTTGAATGAAGAGGTTGAAATAAAATTGCAGCCAATACGCTTGTGTGCCACCAACCTCTCTGAATTCATGTAGTGTGTATATAGGAGGGGGGAAATAGTGGCAGGATATCCTATGAGTATTGTGACATAATACTGTATAATTTAACACCTCAATTCTATTGCCTCAGTGATTATCACCATACTCTGGAAATGTATTATGAGTAGCATTTTGTCTAAAAGAGAATTAAGTTTGATTACCTTTGTTCTTGGTTGAAATATTTCCAAGTTTGACTGGAACAAATGAATTATGAAGACACATTGAATTGGTTGACACTGGCGTAAAATAGTAATATTACCCTATTACTACTTACCCTGTGCTGATTGGCATTTTTATTTGTTAAAAGGTAATATAAATAGAGATGGTAAGATCTGATGATTTGACCTTTTCCCATGAATACAGAACTAGTATTCACACTGATCTCTACACAGATCACCTACCAATACAAGTTGGTGTAGTCATGCAGGAGTTGACAAGAACACAACTTTTTGTAATTCGTAAGTTGCCCGATGAAAATGAATCAGCCAGTTTAAACAGTCATAATTGTATCCAGAGTCTTGAAGCAAACAATCTTGCAACTGGCTTTATTACTTTGTTTTATTCATTAATGAAAATGTTAAATTAATGTTCAAGCTTTACAATTAATTTGGGTGGAGGGGAGAAAGGATGGTGTTGAGCTTTTGGATATTAGATAAATGGAGTAAAGTCCTTGACGGGATAGACTCAACTAAATCCTTACAATCCTTTAGATTTTTTAGTGACAATATATTTTAATTACAACAGTGGTTTTGGAAAGTTGCATATGTACTTGGATTAAATATTGCATATATAGTGAATCCTTAACAATTACTGGACAGTATTCTGGTGACAATGATTAAACAGTCCAAGCAAGACATGGGAAAAGAAAATTCCATTTATAAAGTGCTTCATCTCTCAAAGTGCCAACTTTCAACCAATTATTTTAACCTTCATTGCTATTATCACTTAACAAAATGCACCAGATATTTTTTTTCATGATAGGGTACCATTACAAAGAGATATAATTAGCTGATCTGTAGTGTCATCAGCAGATAGCATGTAAACTCTCCCATACTGAGAGCAGAATTTCCCGTCTCTGGGTCAAACCCATTAACAACCCTCTTTCAGTCTTACAAACAGGATTTTTGATTTTCATAATTCCAAAGATTGGCAGTGGACCAAACTAATTTGCTACCTTTTCAAATTTCTGAGTACAGGCATTGTTTTCAGGCAGACAGTTGAAAACATGAGCCTTTAATGCCAAGCCCACCATGTCTTCGGCTATAATTTGCATTAGTGTTGCGACGATAATAACTTGCCTCCTATGAAACTGACAGTTTCCTTCAACTTGGTGAGGAGTTTGTTTCCAGCCTTCGCTCCGCTTACACACACGCGCACGCAGCAGGTCGGCAGCAACTATAGAAAAGAGTAAACAGTCGACGATTTGGGCCAAGACTTCTCATCACCCCACTTCGTGGTAGTACTTGTCTTTGTAAGAAGTATCACAGTTACTTATAAAGACATAAAACTTTCTTTGTAGTACTCTCTTGCCTATGCGTCAAAAGGCTGTGGATTTAACATCCAGGAAGATAATTTAAGAAAAATCTAGATTAATTCTTCAGGAAGTACTACACTATCTGGTGACCTGTCTTTCACGTGACCTGTTAAACCGAAGCCCATCTGCTTCAGATAGATGAAAAAATAATCCATGGAAGTTTGGTAAATATGGCAATTACACAAAAATACAGTGTGATTTGTCTTTCAGTCACAGAGGAAATCCTAGCAACACACAAAATGCTGGAGGAACTCTAGCTGGCCAGGCAGCATCAATGGAGAAAAGTACTGTCGACATTTCGGGCCGACACCCTACAGCAGGACTGGAAGGAAACACAATTAGTAGATTTAAAAGGTGGGGGAGGGGAGAGAGAGCAACACAAGGTGATATGTGAAACGGGGGGGGGGGGGGGTGATGGTGTAAACACCTGGGAAGCTGGTGAAAGAGATACAAGGCTGGGGAAGGGGGAGTCTAATAGGACAGAACAGAAGGCCATGGTAGAAAGAAAAAGGGGGGGGGGGAGCATCAGAGGGAGGTGATTGGCAGGCAAGGAGGTAAAGTGAGAGAGGGAAAATCGGATGGGAAATGGTTGGGGGGGGGGGGATTACTGGAAGTTCGAGAAATCGATGTTCATGCCATCAGGTTGGAGGCTAACCAGACGGAATATAATGTATTGTGCCTCCAACCTGAATGTGGCCTCATCGCGACCGTTTCCCTCTCCCGCTCTCCCCACCCTTTAAATCTACTACTCATCTTTTGTTTTAGAAACATTGAAAATCCCTACTGCACAATACAGGCCCTTCGGCCCACAAAGATATGCCGAACATGTCTTTACCTTAGAAATTACCTAGGGTTACCCATAGCACTCTATTTTTCTGAGCTCCATATACCTATCCAGGAGTCTCTTAAAAGACCCTATCGTATCCGCCTCCACCACCACTGCTGGCAGTCCATTCCACGCACTCACCACCCTCTGAGTAAAGAACTTACCACTGACAGCTCTGTACCTACTCCGCAGCACCTTAAACCTGTGCTTTCTTGTGCTAGCCATTCCAGCCCCGGAAAAAAGCCTCTGACTATCCACACAATCAATGTCTTTCATCATCTTATACACCTCTATCAGGTTACCTCTCATCCTTTGTCGCTCCAAGGAAAAAAAAGGCCGAGTTCACTCCACCTATTCTCACAAGGCATGCTCCCAAATCCAGGCAACATCCTTGCAAATCTCCTCCGCACCCTTTCTATGGTTTCCACATCCTTCCTATAGTGAGGCGACCAGAACTGAGCACAGTACTCCAAGTGGAGTCTGACCAGGGTCCTATGTAGCTGCAACGTTACCTCTCGGCTCCTAAACTCAATCCCACGATTGATGAAGGAGAATGCACCGTATGTTTTCTTCAGTCCTGCCAAAGGGTCTCGGCTCGAAAAGTCGACTACTTTTTTCCATAGATACTGCCAGCCCTGCTGAGTTCCTCCAGTATTTTGAGTGTGGTGTAATTTGTCTCTGTTGCTTTTGTTAATGGGTGCTTGCTGTCTAAAATCTGCTAGAACATCTCCAGTGTTACGTAGTGCATTTAGAGTGTGACAATTTCTTTGGAAATCCAAAGATTACAGGTCTTTGTGTAGATAGATAGAAAGAAAAAGCTTTCCACAGGGCTCAATAATTGTTTCTATCCTAATGTTATCAGACTCTTGAGCGGATCTTTCACACGTTAAAAGACAAACTCTTTTAACCTGTGCAGCACATGCTTTGTAATTTCAACAATTGCTCGTGCAATGGAAGAACTTTTCACTGTACATTTGACAATAATAAACTAATTCACCATTTTTTACATTAATAGTAATAACTATTCAATATCAACTTGGTGCAATATAAGTTACGCTCTATAAAGTTACGCCTGTTTTCTTCCACTACATTGCTTGAACTTGGCTATGAAACTGAAGGAAAATACAGAATTATGAGTCCAACCATTTGTCATTTGCCTTGAGTGAAATTATGGAAAAAGAACTGAAAAGTCAAATCTGCCACTGAGCTTTTGGACAACTATCATAGCGATTAAATAACAATTAAATCAACCATCCCATTCTCGTGACATAATTTGATTAAGAACAACTTTGACTTTACACTTTTCATACTGGTCGTCATTTTTACTCCTTTAAGACTTAATCGTGTTTATAAACTCTGTCTAAACAGCATCAAGAATCCCAAGGACCCAGATACTATTTCTAACATATTCAACTACTTATTAACCAACAACATATTTTGCTCCAGTGGAAATTGTAAACAGTGTGCTATTACAAACCTCCAAATTATTTTATTTACTATCGCCTGAGCCAAGAGCTAGCCTTGCAATTTTAATTTTAGTGCATTAATTTAACTGTTTCCATTTGGAGAATATTTAAGACATTGAGTAAGAAAATGTCATTCCAATAACATTCACTATTTTACAATAGTGTAAAACATAACAAGTGCTTGGAAAGATTAGTAGTGTCCCATATCAAGGACATAATCGCGGCTACCTTGGACCGGCAACAGTTTGCGTATAAGGTGTATAGAACAACTGACGACGCCATTTCTATCGCTTTCACTCTGTCTTGGAATACTTGAAGCACAAAGACAGCCACGTAAGGATGCTTTTCATTGACACCAATGGACTTTAACACCAAATTATCGAACAAGCTGACTGTTAAGCACCACAATCTAGGTTTCGGCACATTAACCTGCAATTGGATCTTGAACTTACTCACTAATCGGAACTAGGCACGTGCAAAATAACCCTCTAACCCTGAACACTGGTGCCCCGCAATGGTGTGTACCGAGCCCACTTCTCTACTTTCTCTTCACCTGTGACAGCTCATGCTACAAACTCGATCATCAAGTTTGCAGACGACACAACTGTGGCCTAATCACACAAACCAATCTTCCATCCTTGGACTCACTTTACACCGCACGCTATCGGAGCCCTGCTGTCAGGATAATCAAGGACACGACCCACCCAGCCAACACACTTTTTGTCCCACTTCCCTCCGGGAGAAGGTTCAGGAGCATGAAGATTCATACGGCCAGATTTGGGAACAGCTTCTTTCCAACTGCGATAAGACTGCTGAACAGATCCTGACCCGGATCTGGGCCGTACCTTCCAAATATCCGGACCTGACTTGCACTACCTTACTTTCCCTTTTCTACTTTCTAATTATGATTTATAATTTAAATTTTTATTATATTTACTCCGATTTGTACTTCAGGGAGCGCGAAGCGCAGAATCAAATATCGCTGTGATGATTGTACGCTCTAGTATCAATTGTTTGGTGACAATAAAGTAAAGTTACACAAACAATAGCGAATCTGTATATAGATAGGAGGTGCCGAAGCTGTCCGATTGGTGCAGGGACCACTACCTGTCACTCAACGTCAAGAAGACAAAAGAAATGATAATTGACTTCAGGATGACAAGAGCTCCCGAACAAGCCTCACTATTCATAAATGGTGAAGTAGTGGGAAGGGTCTCCAGTTTCAAGAATTTTGGGTTGAACATCACTCTCTTGGTCGATAGTAGGAAAGGCACAACAGCGACTATACAACCTGAGGTGCTTGAGAGCAAATCTGCCCCCAAATTGCTGGCTAACTTTTATCGATGTGTGATAGCGAGCAGACTGATGACTGACAGCGTGCTACTCTTAGCTGCAGCAAGACAGATCACAAAGCACTCTAACGGGTGATCAGGACGGCTCGGCACATCATTGGGACTCAACTACCGGGTCTGGAGACAATCCTTAACTCTCCATGCGCGCTTGTAACATTATTAAAGACCCATCCCATCTCAAACTCCCTTAAACGTCTCTCTCTTTAATTTTTTTTGAAATAACTATTACGCGTAAGAGCTTGATTTGATTTATTATAATCACAGTTCAGAAGAGAAATGTTACTTCTACACAGATGAATGAACTCCATTTTCAAATCACCGGGGTTGTATTAACAGATTGTCTATATTGCTTATGTTCCCGATGGCACCATTCAGTAAGACTAAAGGATCGTCGATCAAAATGAAGACTTTAATTCATAATTGATGACAGTTTTAACAGCACTTCGTCCCTAAATATCTGGACGAAGTGCTCCCGGTGTACGCCTATTGGCTGGATTCGATTGGCTGCTTGTTTAACCAATCGGAGCGGCCGAGCGGGGAGCCGTCAACGGGTTCCAGCGGCAAAATTTTGAATCGGGAGTGAAGTTTAACGGCTGCGGGAGGAGTGGTGGGGCGTGAGCGGTTTCCGACCCGTCAGGGGGAGCGCAGTCATGTCCGAGGAGCAGTGTCACGACCCGCTGGCCGGAGGGGAGGACGCAGGCGAGCAGCCGGAGTCGGCCAGCCTCGGCGGCAGGGGCAGGGGCAGGGAGGAGGCTGCCGCGGCGTTGACAGCGGGAGCCGGAGGTGAGTGTGAAAGGAGCAGCGGACGGTCCAACCCCATCCTGGACACCCGCTGACAGACCCCTCGCCCTAGCCCCCGGCCCGAATCATCCTCATTGATACGACCTTTCCGAAACGTCCTCTCCCCCGCCCGCGGCCCGCTGACTTCCTCCAGCTTCAGTTTTTTCAACTCTGGTTTGTCCTAATTACCAGCCCCGGGCAACGCCATAAAGTTCCTTACGCAGACCGCATGACCCAGCTGATAAAGCGGGTGCCGTGGGTATAGTAACACAATAAATAACTCAGGAGACGTGACGAGAAACAAATGTTTCAACTCAACGATCTTTCATCTCAGTGGGAACTTGCCACATAGTCCAGTCTGGGCTAAGGGAAGTGACAGAAGGGCAAACCAGGCGTTCAAACCTCGCCTGCAGGTTTCATAAGTTGCGCCGTGAACTGACGGGAGAAAATATTTATTTTTGCGAGCTGATCAGATACTGGAGCCTAAAATAAAATCTCTTAAATTCAAGAAGCTGAGGGTAAATAAGATGAAAGCGACGTTCAGTGTTTTTAAGGTTGGAGGAAAGATTAGGTTTATTTCGACACGAATTGTGCAGTATAGCCTGCCTGCTTAGAGCCAGATACTAATCATCAGGTGGATTCTCGTCCAGGTCTTAATATTGAATGTTGTAGAAAAGAGACTGTTTGATTTAAAAAAAAAATGTTTCTGTTGAGTTCTTTTTCATTGCCTCAGTATAACCTGAACTCTGTTTCCCAGTTTCATTGTTTGGTTTTACTTACAATCCTATTCTACTCTTTATTTCTTCCACTGACACTTTTGTTTGTCTCTCTAGAGCTTTTATTCCAAGAATCTTGTTGTATGGCCTCTAACACTTCCTCTTTGTTTTAGTATTAACAAATATCGCTCACCAGTGACAAAATTAGTGCATTTGTCAGCCTCTGTAGTTACCTTAACTTAACTGTAATACTGATATTTCCAGTTTTAGCTTTCCCTCTGAACTGCAGGGTGAATTCTACTCGGGGTGATCGATAAGTTCGTGGTCTAAGGTAGAAGTCCATTTTAGAAAACCTAGCACATTTATTTTTCAGCGTAGTCCCACCCTACATTTACACACTTAGTCCAGGGGTCATGGAGCATACTGATCCTTTCTTTGTAGAAGTGGTACACAGCAGGGGTGATTGATAAGTTTGTGACCTAAGGTAGAAGGAGATGAGTTATATAGCTCTTGTTACATGCATGTGCAGTTCAACTCTTTGAGTGAAAATGCAGAAAGTTTGAAGTTAATAACTCATCTCCTTCTACCTTAGGCCACGAACTTATCAATCACCCATGCCGTGGACCACTTCCGGAGGTCCAAGATGCCGGCTTCTACAAAGAAGGGACCCGTATGCTCCACGACCACTGGACTAAGTGTGTAAATGTAGGAAAAATAAATGTGCTAGGTTTTCTAAAATTGACTCCTTCTGCCTTAGGCCACGAATTTATTAATCACCCCTCGTATGTCTCCTAAGGGTTCCTTTACTCTAAGCTCCCTTTTTACTCCAGAGTTGTGCATAGATAACTGAAGCTACATTAAAGTAAACATTTGTGATTAAAAATGTTAATTAAATGTTCTGATTTAATACATTTTCTATTTTTAGAAATAATGCCTTTTTGAAATGTATAAAGCCACAATTGTCTTTGACAGCTTGTGCTGTATAAGGCTTTTTAAAAATATTGCATGAGACATTTTAAAACAATTCATGTGGCTATGCAGAAAAATAATAATTACATCAAAAATACATTTTGGGACAAATTAAAGCTACTAACAAATAATTGAATATTAAATAAAGTAAGACCTACCTGCAACTAATCTTTTCCACACTGTCTTCAAGTCATTTAAACTAAGTGGGTTGTCCTTAACACACCAACCACCCCGGGATAAAATTGAAGGTAAATACAACATACATCCAACCCCTCTCAGCATATCAGTTGAGCTGATCTTGGACTCAGTAACAAGTCCAATGGTGGAGCAGAAGTTCAGATCTATCAGCTATCAATAAGATCAATTGGCCCAGCAGATTACAATATTGTTGCATTAATGGAATATACCTGCACTGTCTGCTAATAATCATGTAAAGAGAATAACAGTTATTCATGACCAGTGGACCCATATCTAAAAAAAAATGGATAGGGTCCAGAGGAGGTTTACAAGAATGATCCCAGAAATTAAAGTGTTTAACATATGAGGAGAATCTGATGGTTCTGGGTGTGTACTTCCTGGAGTTTAGAATGGTGGTGGTGGGGGGGGGGGGGTGGGGGGGAAGAATCTCACTGAAACCTACTGAATATTGAAAAGTCTAGATAGTGTGGATATGGAGAGGATGCTTCAGCTAGTGGGGGGAGTCTAGGTCCAGAGAGCACAGCCTCTCAAATAGAAGGATGTCCTTTTAGAACAGAGATGAAGAATTTCTTTAACCAGAGGGAGGTGAATCTGTGAGAATTTATTGCTAGAGAGGGCTGTGGAGGTGAAGTCTTTGATTTCAAACATATTGATCAGTTCATGATGAATAAGGACATTAAAGGTTATGGGGGAGAATGGAGTTGAGAGGGTTAATAGATCAACCATGATTGAATGGCAGAGCAGTCTCAATGGGCTGATGACTAATTTTGTTCCTCTGTCTTCTGGTCTTGTAAATAGCTCATGGAGATTTAACACAGATTTCAGTCAAAAGTATATTTTTCTTTCCCATAGACTCCTTGAAGTAACTGCATTTAGCTCCAGCAGGACTCTAAGCATGTAATCTAAGGCTTTAGAACACTTAAGCCTGTTTGCAACTCTGAGCTCATTCTGCATTAAAGGTCACCTTGATATCTCAAAATAGCTGTTTATGGAGAGTTCGCTTGACTTACATTTAGCATCCAGAAAAATCAAGTCACGGAGGGCATTATGGATGATGGTTTAGGCAAGTGGGTTAGTTTTGTAATGTTCTGGTCCATAATCTTAAAAAGAACTAGTCACACTGTGTTTATTTTAGTTGTTTAAGAATATCCTGAGCAGTAAATAATGCATTTCTAAATTACTTTCAGGTCTCTCTCAAGATGAAAAGGAAAGTAATGTAAATTGCAATGGTTCTAACAAAGGCATCACTTTGAAAAGAGGTTTCCATGGAAGAACTACCACGTTTCCAGAAGTTGTTGATACAACACAATTATCATACTATGAAAGATATAAGGCTTACCAGGACTACATCTTGGGTATGTAATTTAAATCAATGATATTTGACATTTATTTTAGAATTCTAAAAACAGTTAAATAACACTGATCTAGATCTTTGAAACTTGATCAAGACAGGTACTGGGAAGTGTTTAACTTAATAATGACAGTTTCTTTAAAAAAAATAGGTATGTAAGCAAAGCTAGAGAAGGAAGAATGTTTCCTGCATTAAAAGCAGTTAAATATTTTACCAATTAAATAGATGGATAGCTGGTCCTGAAAGGAATTGCAAGTTTTGACTTAAGTGTGCATCTAAGTACAGTAAAATTCTGTGGGACATTGTTGCTCCTAGGCTGATGAAATGTAGTTACCAAGGGTGCAAAGAAGGCTTGAAAATAATGTGTAATGTTTTGAAAAACCAGAAGAAATTTTATGTTTGGTAATTTTAAAAAAATAATTGTGTAATATCCACTATAAGGTGCATTTTCTAAAACCTGTGGACAAGTTTAAAATTTGACATATGGTTGCCTTTTATAATTATCTATTATTCTTATGATGCAGAATGTTGGATAAAGTTCTTGAATAATTTTGAATCAAGAATGTAAATCATTGAGAATGGTTTGATTGTTTTTTTTTTAAAATAGGTGACACAAAGCCATCAGAAGTGCAGGATTTCTTTGCAGACTATTTGGAGAAGGTTCTAGAACCATATGGATGGCAAGCGATCTGGTCCAATGATACATTTGAGGTGCTGGTTGAGGTAAATATTCTGCTCAGAGCATTTATAGTGACGTTAACTGTCAAGCACCACAATCTAGGTTTTTATTGCCATATCAGAATCCAACTGTGGTGAGTAATTACCAATAAAGTATAGTATTTATACTCTCTGAGATATTCTGGGTTTGGATCCTTGTTATTCCAATAACGGAAACGTGTCTGTTTGGTTGATCCAAATTGTATTATAATGCTTTTATTTTCTATTGTACTATAAAAACATGCTACATTTACATTTTAAATCATACAAATTAAGCATAATTAAGGAATAAAATGCTGTTTTTTTTTTACTGGTTTTGTTTTGAAAACAATTTCAGGTGACTGATGTGGAGACTTCAAGCCTCAGGGCAGCGGTAAAGCTGACAGAACCATTCCTTTATGAGTCTGAAACATATTCTCTGAACATGGAAGCAATGGAAAGTTACCTTGAGGCAAAAGATCACCTTGTGCCTCTCCAGGAATTATACGTGGTTTTTGAAGAGTCTGGAGAGTTCGATCAAACAGCACTTGCTATCGAACATCTCAGGTAATAGACTTAATTAAAATTACTTTTGACATTTTCTATAAAGTACAGACTTGTATATTAGAAGTAAATAGAAACTATAAACAGTCTAGAGGCGCTAGACCAGTAAGAGCTATGTTTTTTAACACCAAATACTTACGATACATGTTGACTATGGTGCATGGGTCATTGCTCACATATAAAGTCTTCACAAGTTGACCCAAGGAGAACAGCCAACAGAGCAATGGGGTACATCAGATTTCAGTAGCAAATGATAAAGAAGGTGGATGGATGATGGTAAGATGCCCGGAAAATAGGTACACTGGTGGCAAAATGTTGTAAAGTATTTTGCAGGTGTGGTGTTACTCATTTTTACTTGGAGGCAAGTGAGAATTCTGGCAGGTGTACAAAACTGAAATTATTTCTCACAGTGGGGGGGGGGAGAAATAACATTTTATGAAATAATCAGCAGGAGCAAGGAAGCATATTACAAAAAATTGAGCATGAGCTTAGTTTCTAAATTTCATTACTTTTTATATATAAAACTGGGATATGCAAAAAAAAAACATAGAAATCAAAGGGTCTTCTACCCATTTTTTAATTTTTGGACTTTATTGGTTGTTATTTAATGAGCCTGACTTGGGTCAATAACTCTTACTAAGATATTTATGAATTACCTGGGTGGGAGGGGGAAGGTGGAAAACCACTCTTTTACATTAAAGCTGTAAATTTAAAGCTTCATTTTGCAATGGGTTTGTTTTGGTATTGGCATTGAAATTCCTCAGTAAATTAGTGGTAGCTTTCAGATTGCAGCTTGTTCAGTCTAGGAGTCTCCAGGTTATATGGCCAAGTTGATGTTTACAGCCTATCAATAATTTAGTTTATTTATGTATTTAACTTTTAAGGTAAGTTGCTGTTAGTGTAAATTCTTTAATATTGAATATGTTTCAGATTTTTCTACCAACATATTTGGAGAATCTGGGATGAAGATGACGAAGATGATGACTTTGATTACTTTGTCAGATGTTGTGAACCAAGATTGAAGCTGTAGGTATATGTTGTCTAAACGTACTATCAGCTACACTCTATGGCCATTTTATTAGGTACAGTTGTATGCCTGCTTGTTTATGCAAATATTTAATCAGCTAATCATGTGGCAGCAATTCAATGCATAAAAGCAAGCAGATATGGTTAAGAGGTTCATTTGTTTTTGAGACCAAACATCAGAACTGGGAAGAAATACAATCTGAATGATTTTGACCATGCAATGATAGCTGTCTTCTCATTGTTACTGTCAAGGAGGGATAAAAGCCTGAAGGCACACACTCAGCAATTCAGGAACAGCTTCTTCCCCCCCGCAATCCTATTTTCTAAGTGAATATTGAACCCATGAACACCACCTCACTTTTTAAATTATTTCTGTTTTTGCACTACTATTTTAAAATTTAACTATTTAATATACATATCTTTACTGTAATTTGTTTTTCTATATTTATCATGCATTGCATTGTACAGCTGACACTGTTAAGAAATTTCATGACACATGCTGGTGATATTAAACCTGATTCTGATTTTGGTGCTAGACAAGGTGGTTTGAGTATTACAGAAACTGCTGAGTTTACAGAGGATGCTGCAAAAAAGCAAACAAAAAAAAATCTAGTGAACGGCAGTTATATGGGCAAATATGCCTTAATAATGAGTGAGGTCAGAGGAGAACAGCCAGACTGTTCCAAGCCGACAGGAAGGTGACCAGTAATGCTGGGAAGCAGCGCCTCCTACATGGCCAATCAAAGTGTTACTGTCTTTTTTAAACATTCTTCATGATTGCAAGCCCCTGCTGGATGTTAAGAACTTAAAGGAGGGCAGGTCTATCCCATCAGAGAGTATACTGTTTTGGAGGGTGGGGAGGGGTCGACCTACAAGCAGGGAGCCACAGCCACCATGTTTCTGGCACTGTTGCTCAGAAGGGAAGGGACCAGAGGAGAAGGGCAGTGGTGATAGGAGATCCTATAGTTAGAGGAGTAGGTTGAAGAGACTGCATGCATAGAGAGACCCAGATGGTATGTTGCCTTTCATGTGCCAGGGTCTGGGATGTCTTGGATCTTGTCCACGACATTCTAAAGGGGGAAGGTGAGTAGTCAGACATCATGGTACATATTGGTACCAAGTCATAGGAGTGAGAAGAGAAGAGGTCCTAAAGAGAAAATTTAGCAAGATGAAAAACAGGACATCTGGGGTAACAAACTACACGCGAGTTAAACAGTAAAATACAATTAAGCTTTCACCACAGGGCTAAAAGCGAATCAAATGTATATGATTCAACAGAGCCAATATCTCACTTATCAAGCATCCTCGGGGTGATGGTCACTGATCCTTAAGAGCTGGTGTTTAAAGTCATGCTGACACATACTCACTGTCATCTGAAAAGTTCTCTGACATCAGTAGAAGCAACCCACGGGAGAGCAACACCTCAGCCTGTGAAATGTAATCATTATTCACAATTACACCTGTACTGACCCACGTGGCAATTGTCTACCCAATTTCCCACTTCCACCCTCCTGTACCCAATAAAGCGTGTTGTCAAAATACTGAAAATTCATTCATCTGTTTTAATATTAACAAACATCAAGTCATGGATTTTTATGATGATCTATTATCCCATGGTTACTTTTACCAATGCGAACTTTCTGTGCCAGATTTCATGGGTTATTTGAAAAAAATTCCAACCGACATGCTGGGATTCACTCCTACTTTTCCAAATCAATAGTCCACTTTTCTTGGATGCTAGCCTTATAACTTGATGACTAAGCTATTGTAAGCATAAAAGTATAACTATTGAGTCGCTCTGATCCCTAATGGATGTGAGAATCTGGTCATCTTAATTGTAAAGGTCCTGTGATATACCACTAGAGTTGAAATAATATATTAAGTTAAAAATGTAATGTATTGTATAAATAATTTTTAAAAGAAAATTTAAAGGAAGTTGGACCATGATCGATTATTTAATTATTAAAAACATTTTCAAATTTAGTTAGTTTCACTTAATATTTTAAATGTTAACCCGAATGAAATAAATGTTCGAATTTTGCTTTGCATAAGCTTCATAATTTATTCAAAGTCCAAAGTTGAGATATTGGCTTATGCACAAGTACCTATGTGTCCAAGTGCAATGAAAAGCTTACTTGCAACAGGATCATAGGCACATTGCATCATATAAGCAGCTTTCACAAGAAGAAATTGACAGTAAGTTATACCCTTCAACTCCTTGTCTAAATCTCATTCCAGTCAGGGTCCTCTACACTACTAGTTTCTCAGCACCACTGTGAGCTTCACTATTAATTTGCTCTCTTTTATAATTTGACTGATTCTTGACACCAGATGGTGCTCTAAGCAAACTGAAATTGTATCTGCTTTTGAGTTTGCTATCTTTTAAACTTTGATTTAACAAATAAAGTTTCAGGGTTTCAGCACTCTGCAGTAATGTTATTGGAATACCTGTTTTATTTAGTCAATCACCAACTTTCATCACTTTTTTCTGATGAAACTGGTCATAATATATTTTTTGCACTATACTATCAATGTTTTGGTCCTTTTATTCTTACTTTAAAAATTGACATTGAATTTTAACAGGTTTTTTACATTATGGATTTTTTGGAATGGTTTGGTCTTGCCATATACTGATATCTATCAGCTGATGTTAGCAGACTTCATGATCTTGCTGTCACTGGTGGTGTAGCGTCATCTACACCGGACTTCGAGGGGAGTGGTCCTGGGTTCGAATCCGGCCGGCTCCTTGCATGCTTTCCATCCGTGCTGTGTTAAACATCAATGGAAATGACTAACCAGCTGACATTTCAGACCAAGACCCTTGTTCAAGACTGAATGAGGTGGTTTAGTTTTTGTTCGGCACGGACTAGAAGGGCCGAGATGGTCTGTTTCCCTTCTGTAATTGTTATACGGTTATATTCTGAAATCAATTATTGAACTACTCAAAGATGGCAGACTTAAAATAGAAGGAAAGTTGAATTTAGTTTTGTTTGAATGGCTTACACCCTTATTAAATCAATTGCATAAAATCCTGTCTTTATATATAAACTTGATTGTAGAAGTTGGCATCTATATTTTATTCTTAATCAACCAATATACACTCAGTGACCACTATATGGGGTACATGAGGTATCTAATAAAGGGGCTACTGAATGTATGTGTGTGATTTTTCTGCTGCTGTAGCCCATCCACCTCAAGGTTTGATATGCTGTGCATTCAGAGAAGCTCTTTTGCACACCACTGTTGTAATGTGTAGTTACTTGAGTTACTGTCACCTTCCTGTCAGCTTCAAACAACTTGACCATTCTCTGATCCCCCCATTAACAAGGTATTTTCACCCACATAACTGCTACTCACCGGATGATTGTTTGTTTTTGTTTATCACACCATAATCTGCAAACCCTGAAGACGATTGTGTATGAAAATCCCAGAAAATCAGCAGTTTGAGATATTCAAACCCCCCACCCCCCCCGGCACCAACAATCATTCCGCAGTCAGTCACTTAGTTTGCATCTCTTCCCCATTGTAAGTTTAGCCTGAACAGCAACTGAACCTCTTAACCATGATTGCATGCAGATGGTCCTGAGTTCGAATCCAGCCAGGGTCCCAACCTGGGCAGCAGCAGTGTGTATGCAGAAGAAAGGCCTAGCAATCTACTCTGTAGCTTGCCACAAAAACCCTGTGGGCAACTACACTATCTGTAGGGTCACCAAGAAAATCTGACTCGACGGCACTCAACAACGACACACACTTAATAGAGTGGCCACCAGGTGTAGTAATCCTTAGTGAAATTCAATAATCTTGCAGTTTGTATGTTGAATCTTGTGAAACTTAAATCGTTGCATTGGATTGATTGGATTTGCATTACATGCTGTAAAAGTATTATAATCCAGCACAATGGGGACTTCGATCTACCACAATTTCCAGACTATTGGAGGTTACGTCTGTTATTATGTAATGCATTTTCAGCTCACTTTTAAAAAATGTGACATAGTATTATAATAACTTTTCTAGGGAATCTAGTTTAAGTACAGCACCCGGACCAAGGGTCTGGTGAGTCAGAAAGAAGCATAATAAACATCACTCATCAAGCCAGGTGCCAAGCCTTCAGCATTTCTTAATAGTCTGATGGTGAATTATTGAAGTTTGCTGTATATTCCATAAGTACTCTGATAAAGTAACAGTATTTGCTACTACAGCAGTAACGTGCAGAAAAGGCAAATGGGTGTTTATTTTAAGGTAACAAATATCTACTAATGGAGAATATTTTATTCCCATTTCAGGTATTATGATATTCTTGAAGATCGTGTTCCTGCTGATCTCATTGCTGAATACAATCGCCTGTTATCAAAGTGTGAGGAGATACATAAAGAATTTATAAAAGTGAGAAATAATATCACTGTAGGTGATTCTGAATCTGAATTGAGTAATGTTTCCATAGTGGAAGGTGTTAAACTTTGTGAAGAGTTGGATAAGCTTAAATATAAGCTTCGCATAATGGAGTCTCCACTTTACAGGTAATCCATTTTTAGGTTTGCACTTTTCTATAACTGATATTATGCTTTTCCTGTTAATATAGAAAGTCGTGAAAATTTAGAATGATTACGGATTTGTAACTGCTACCATGACAAAACTATTCTTTAACAATTTTCAGCAACGTCTTGCATTCTTTGAACCTGGATTTCATTTAGTTAATGTATTACATACAGTATCCTACAAAGGGAGTAAAATAAAATTAAAATTTTAAGGTATTGAAATCATGGGAGTTAGAATGAAATTAAGATGAAATGGTTGGGAAAATATAACTGATAGGATTAAAGCTTTATATAGCTGAAACATCAGTTCCTAAAAACCAATAACTTTATCTTTAGATATGTTCTGCGCCAGGATGGCTATGGTTTGCCAGGAAAGCAGGCCAAAGGAATTCGCTCTTCGGGAGAAAAGGTTATTCATGTTGTTTCAAGCTCCATGACCATTAATCTACTGCAATCTTTGCTGAAGGAGAAACTAAACCCAGATTCTTTTATTCAGGAACAACCAATAGAGGTAATAATTTTCATTGACCATTTAGGAAGTGCAATATTGAATAAACATCAGCCAGTTTAGTCAAGAATATAATCAAAAATATAGTCTTAAGAAAACAGTAAATCTTTTAATATGTTGCCAGCACAAGGGCATCAAATATTTGCAATACTTTGTTTTATTTCGCAGTAATTATGTCGATGCAAATGTCATGTAAATTGTTTTTACTCAGCTAACTTGTGATGGAACACAAAGATTGAGGGGAAAGCTTGAGTGAACCGAGTGTAGCAATTCTCTAACAGAACATGATGGCAAGTTTATAATTGCCTTCCATGATTTCCTAATTGCTGAGTTGTTGTTAAGTTAAATCTTTATCTAAAATCCCATTGCCCTGTACAGTAGTATAGCATTGTGTGACATAATTAGGTCATAGTCAAAATTGACTACAAAATAGTTGAGAAATAAAATGACAAAGCTGCATCCCCAATTTTGTTCCTGACATTCAGGAACATTCAAAATCACTCATCAGTTGAGGAAAATGAAACTTTTTAAAAAAGTTGTTTTGCATTTAAATAATGAAAAACATCAAAACAAACATGCCTTCCATCCTAAAACCATTTGTCCAATGACTGGTGCATTCTAAAGATGCCAGTTAGAATTGGGGCTTAATGTTGGCAACTCATTGTGGATCTTTTGGTATTTCCCAGCAGCCTTTAATGCATATATATATATATCTGGTTATATATATTTGGTTATATCTGCTGCACCAAATATAACCTGATGTTATATAAATGCTGGGGGCTTCAGCCACGTTGTTGGTCTCCGGAAGCTTTTAGTGCATGGAATGGTCCAGTGCAGGAAAAAGGCACTTTAGTCCATGATTTTGTGCTAATTAATTAACCTAATGATGCCTAATTACACTAATTCCTTTTGCCTACATGTAGCTTTCCATTTCCTGCATATTCATGTGCCTGTCTAAAAGCTCCTTGGACATCTCTATTGTGTTTGTTTCTGGCAATGCATTCTGGGCACCCACCCCTCTTTTTTTCAATTTTAATGCAGTACTCTAGATATAGTCCAACTAGTGTATTATAAAGCTGCAACGTAACTTCCTGACTCGAATTGACTGGTTGCATCATACTAATAAAGACAAGTATGCCATATGCTTTCTTAACCACCCCATTAACTTGCATAGCCACTTGTTAGTAGGAAGTTGTGGACTTGGGCCCCAAGATCCCTTTGTAGATCAGTACTGTTAAGGCCCTGCTGTTAACTGTGTACTTTCTCTTTACAGTATATTTGATCTCCCCCTTCTCCAGCCTTGTATCCCTTTTGCCAATCAACTTCCCAGCTCTTAGCTTCATCCCTGCCCCTCCTGTCTTCTCCTTTCATTTCAGGTCTCTCCCCCCCCCCCCCCCCCCCCGCCACTTTCAAATCTCTTACTATCTCTTTTTTCTGTTAGTCCTGACGAAGGGACTCGACCTGAAACGTCGACTGTACTTCTTCCTAGAGATGCTGCCCGGCCTGCTGCGTTCCACCAGCATTTTGTGTGTGTTGCTTGAATTTCCAGCATCTGCAGATTTCCTCGTGTTTGCATTTGATGACTGGTACATTCTAAAGATGCCAGTTAGAATTGGGGCTTAATGTTGGCAACTCATTGTGGATCTTTTGGTATTTCCCAGCAGCCTTTAATGCAACAAGCAGCTTTTTGGTAGAGTGATGCTTCTTTCACTTGTGGCTTTTCTAATCATTAAACAAATGTATAACGGCTTGGACTGGCTGGTGGTGTAGGGGCATCAGCACTGCACTCCGGCCGGCTCCTTGCTCTCTGTCCATCCATGCTGGGTTGAGTGTCGAACTGGCAACTTGACCTTGTTTTTCACAAAAAACAGACAAAATGTTAAGGAAATGGCAAGGTTGCCGACTGATGTGCCACAGAGGGGAATAACAATTACCCCCTGGGGCCTATAAGAAAGTATGAATATTGCTTGGGATTAGTATAAATAAATTTGATAGAAACGAAGAACTGCACTATCATGATACTTCCAAATTGAAGAGTGCCTAAAGATTGGTGGTATAGGAAATGTTTTATTTGTGAAATTTGTTTTGAAAGCTGTTTTCCCTTTGTTAGTTTCATAGTGATCCACTTGCAGCAATAAATGGCTGTTATGAAGGAGATGTTGTTATCATCTGTCCTGGCCGTTACAGTGTAAATGGCTATTTCAGAATTGCTGATTCCATTCAAGTGGAAGGTAAGCACCAGAGGAAATATATTTTTATACACAACAGGTCTTATTCATGTGTTTGAGGAAAGGGATTGTTGGGTTCTGATGTTTTTGATCCAAGATTCTTTCAGAAGTCAGGAAAGAGGCACAAAACTTGTTGCTTCATGATAAGAGTTGACATAACAAAGGAAAGTTGAATGGATAGTAATTGAGGTCAACTAAGCAAAGCGAGACAAAGGAACTAAGATTAATATGGTGCTACTTTGTGTTTAGTTATTTTATACCCATAATTAAGAAAACATTCCATTCAAATTTATAGGTAAGAGTTAACCAATAAGAAAGTCATCATTCAAATAATGTAGTACAAAGAAGCTTCCAGAGCTTTACAGAATTATACTTTGTATAACCACGAGAGGCATATTAAACTTGCTTATACGTATGATAGCCACTAAGAAGAATAGTAAACGATTAGTTGTATGTAAGTAATTATATAAAATACAAGCAGATAATGAATTGTTGAACTGTAAAGAAAATATCAATTCAACAGTCTAATTTAAGAGTTAAACAGTTGGATCTAACAGGAGGGATCAAGGAGTACAGAAATAATTAAACTTTGAGGTGATTGGAAAGCTAGAGTTGAAGGAGAACAGATTTCAGAATCAGGTTTATTATCACCATCTTGGATGACACTTGTTTGTTTTGTGGCAGCAGTACAGTACAAAGACATCAATTTTTCATAACTTGCAAAATAGTGCAAAGCAAGTTGAATAATGATTTAGTATTTATGGACCATTAGAAAGCTGATGACAGGGGAAGAAGCTGTTCCTTGGTTGTTGAGTGTGGGTGTTGAGGCTTCTGTACCCCTCCTTGATGGTAGTAGTGTGCTTAGATGATGTTCTGAAAGGTGAGGGTTCTTAACGATGGATGCTCCTCTTAAAGATGTCCTTGTGGGGTGGGTTGTGCCCATGATTTGGCTGGCTGAGTCTACAGCCTCTTGTCATCATGTGCATTGGAGCCTCCATGCAGGGCTGTGATGCAATCAGTCAGAATGCTCTCCACTGTTCATCTATAGAAGTAGCAACAGTCTTTGGTGACGTTACCAAATCTTTTCAAACTAACAAAGTGGAGCCACTAGAGTGCCACCTTTATATTTGCATAAATGTGTTGGATCCAGGACAGATTGAGATGTTCACACCCAAGAACTTGAAGCTGTTCACACTTTACACCACTGAGGACTGATTTGTGTTCTCCTTACTTCATCTTCCTGATGTCTACAATTAATTCCTTCATCTTGTTGATGTTATTGATATGACACAACTCAATCAGCTGATCTGTCTCATTCCTGTAGGCTTTTTTGTCACCATCTGGGATTTTACCACAACGGAGTTGTTGTCTATGAATTTATAGATAGCATTTCAACTGTGCTTAACCATATTCACAAGTGTAGAATGAATCAAGGAACAAGCTAAGCATGCATCCTTGAGGCATACCTGTGTTGATTGTCAATGAAGAGGAGATGCTATCAATGATTTGTACTTGCTGTGATCTCTCGATGTGGAAATTTGAAAATCCAATTCCAGAGGGAGGTACAAAGGCCCAGGTTTAAAAGTTTGGTGTTTAATTCTGAGGGAATAATGGTATTGAACACCAAGCTGTGATCGATAAGCAGCAGCCTGACATATGCTTTGCTGTTGTCTAGGTACTCCAAAGCTGAGTAAAATTCATGCTTTTGAAGGATGCTCTGACATTGGCCTCTCAGACAGAGATCACAGGATCACTGGATGCTGTGAAGATTCACAAGAACAGAAGAACATTAAAAATGTGAGCCAGAGTAGGGCATTAGGCTTATAGAGACTGTTCTGCCATTCAGTAAGATCTGGCTGTGGACAAGTGTACTGTTATTTTCCCTTTCAAAGCATGTAATAATGCCATTGAGCTAATCAAGATTTGAACATCCCTGCAATTTATGTTGTTAGGTCTATTCTTATAGGATGTAATTGCATGCAAATGAGGCCACAGCTATCTGCATCTAATTCTGTCTCAAGCTTCACTCGGAATTGTCTGTTTTTGGAAGGAGTACCCGGATAGGGAGAGAGGAATTTAGTTGGGTAAAGAAGGAAAAAAAAATTAAAATCCTGAGAATTTGTTCAGCTTGGAGACCAAGTACGGTAGTTCAGCAAGCAAGCAAGCTGAATGGTAGCTCATAAATTGTAGAGAGCAGAATAGCACAAACTGGAAACATCTAATATTTTCAACAACACTTTGCTACTCCACAAAGTGATGCTACATCACGAATGTTGTGATATCTTGTCTTTTAAGAACTGTTTCTATTTTACAAATACATTAACTTTATTCCACTAAATTTGAAAATATTTTCAAAGTTCAAAGTAAAATTTATTATCAGAGTACATGCAACCCTGAGATTCAATTTCTGTGTGCATACTTAGTAAATCTATACAACAGTAACTGTAAACAGGATCAATGGACAACAAACTGCAAATACAGATATAAATGAATAGCAAAAAATAATGAGCATGAACTAATAAGATAAAGGAGTCCTTAAGCGAGGGTAGTTATCCCTTTTTGTTCAAGAGCTTAATGATTGAGAGGTAGTAACTGTCTTGAACCTGGTGATGAGAGTTCTGAGGCTCCTGTACCTTCTGCCTGATGGCAGCAGCAAGAAAAGGGCATGTCCGCGGTGGTGAGAATCTTGGATAATGAATGTTGTTTTCCTACGGCAATGTTTCACGTAGATGTGTTCAATGGTTGGAAGGGTTTTACCCGTGATGTACTGGGCCAAACCTGCTACCTTTTGTAGGAATTGCCACTCAAAGGCATTGGTGTCCCCATACCAGGCCGTTAATGCAGCCAGTCAGCTCACTTTCCACCACATGTCTATGGAAGTTTGCTAAGGTTTATGATGACATGCCAAATCTCCATAGACTTCTGAGGACACAGATGAACTGTCACGCTTTCTTTACAATTATATGATGGGTCCAGGACAAGTCTTCTGAGATGGTGACGTCCAGGAATTTAAAGTTACTCACCCTCTCCAGCTCTGATCTTCTGATAATTACTGGTTCATAGACCTCTGGTTTCCCTCCCTTGAAGTCTACAATCAGCTCCTTGGACTTATTGACATTGAGTGAGGAGTTGTTGTTATTATACCACACAGCCAAATTGAATTGAATTGACTTTATTAGTTAATTCTTCATATACATGAGGAGTAAAAATCTTTATGTTATGTCTCTATTCAAATGTGTAATTATAGTAATTTAAATAAATATTATGTACAACAGGATAGTCAATATAATATGGAAATACTGTTGTGTCAGCATGAATTAAGCAGTCTGATAGCCTGGTGGAAGAAGCTGTCCCAGAGCCTGTTGGTCCTGGCAGTACAGTTTCCCGGATGGTAGCAGCTGGAACAGTTTGTGGTTGGGGTGATTTGGGTCTCCAATGATCCCGTGGGCCCTTTCTATACACCTGTTTTTGTAAATGTCCTGAATAGTGGGAAGTTCACATCTACAGATGTGCTGGGCTGTCCATAGCACTCTCTGCAGAGTCTTGTGATTGAGGGAAGTACAGTTCCCATACCAGGCAGTGATGCAGCCAGTCAGGATGCTCTCAATCATGCCCCTATAGAAAGCTCTCAGAATCTGGGGTCCATACCAAAATTCTTCAGTCTCCCTCCTGTATGCTGATTCATCACCACCATTTGATACAGCCCACAAAGGTGGTGTCATCGGCAAACTTGTATATGATTTTGGAGCTGTACTTAACCACACAGTCAATGGTGTAAAGTGAGTACAACAGGGGCTAATGGAGATTGTGGAGGAGATGTTGTTGCCAATCGGGACTGACTGGGGTCAACAAGTGAGAAAATCCACGATCCAATTGCACAAGGGACTATTGAGGCCCAGGTCTTGGAGTTTTACTGATTAGATTTTTTTTTCCCAATCTCTAGGGTATGGACTTCCTGATGACATTGTTCTAGTGAAAGAAGGCAAAGGAGACACCTTTATTGATTGCACAGCCACTTGCGTAAAAATATCCAATTTGAAATTGATTCAGTATGATGCTACAGAGGGTATTTTATGTAAGTATAGTATTATGCATTCTGTTTAAAAGGGTAGAAGAATATGGGGCCTATATTTTTATATAAAATAATTATTAGGAGTCACATATTTCAATTCTGCTCGGTTGAGCTTTATTTGTTATTAATACTTTAATTTGCTTCATGATAGTTGTATTGGTTACTCTCGTGTCTTCAACATCTTCATACTTGCATCGTTATCACTGAACAGAGGCTCCTTGGGTTAAAGATAGCTTGATAACTGGAAGATAGACCTTATGTAAATTCTCAGTAAAATTTTAACGATGTCCAACAAGCAATATTAGCGTTTCATTGGTTCCTTAAGGTTGTCACAGTCAAGTAACATAGTGGGGATAACATCCAATTACTTATTAAATACTCCCAATGATGTATCTCAAATAGCCTTTGACAATAAAGTCCAGCTCTTGGCCTTCACATGTGGTTTAGTTACTAAGCTTGGTGGAATAGTTTCCACTGACAGTAAAATGGGCAAAAGTGGGTTATGGTGCCTTAAAACCAGTCGCTTCAGGCAGATGGGCTCATCAGCCATGGTTGGTAG
Organism: Hemitrygon akajei; assembly: GCF_048418815.1. Lineage (NCBI taxonomy): Eukaryota > Metazoa > Chordata > Chondrichthyes > Myliobatiformes > Dasyatidae > Hemitrygon > Hemitrygon akajei. The sequence goes on from NC_133140.1 coordinate 49,678,644, forward strand.
CTCATCTAGGAGAAGGAAAACTCTGATCTCAAACCTCTGCCTTGCAGCAATACCCACTCATGGGGAGGGGTTCGGGAGTAAACCCTGAGGAATAATCTGGAGCTGGAGTCCCTAAGGCATTCCTACATTAAGTTCAACGTTGATTGGCAATTCCTGCAATGCCATTGGTGCCAAGCTGTATCGGTCTCTGCCATTCCTTTGGCTTCATCAGCTACATGGAGAGGGGGAGCCTGTTACATGGGCAACAGCTTTCTCTTCATATTGTACTGCCCTGGCTTGCATACTGGCATGAGTATCATGTAGCTAGCTAGGATGCACTATTCATGGTTGACCCTGAGGGCCTCACATAGTATTAATTCTGTACAGTATGGCGCTACAGTAGCAGTTAGTATGACACTATCACAGCTCGGGGCATCAGCGTTCAATTCTGTTGGCAACTGTAAGGAGTCTGTATGTCGTCCCAGTTGAACGTGTGGGGTTTTCCCAGGTTTCTGGTTTCCTCCAACAGTCCAAAACCATACCATTTGGTAGTTTAATTAGTAGTTGTAAATTTTCTTGTGATTAGGCTAAGTTTGAATTTGGGTTTACTGGGGCAGCACATCTCAGAGAGCTGGAAGGGTTTTCTCTGTGCTGTATCTCCAAGTATGTATTCCATTAGTTTAATTATGAATAGTATAAAGGTAAATGTAGAGATATTTGGTGAAATGATATGAAGTGTATGCAGTGTATATGGGGAAAATTGTTTCTTACTCGTTTATGGAAAGTTCAAAGTAAATTTATTTTCGAAGTACATATATGTCACTATATACAACCCTGTGATTCATTTTCTTGCGGGCATTATCAGTAAATCGAAGAACCCTAATAGAATCAATGAAAGGCCTCACCCCACAGGAGTGCCAAACAAACACCGTGCAACAGACAACAACCTGCAAATGCAAAAGAAATAATAAATAAGCAATAAATATCCAGAACATGAGACGAGGAGTCCTTGCAAGTGAGTCCATAGGTTGTGGCAACAGTTCCAGTGATATGGCGAGTGAAGTTTTCCCTACTGGTTCAAGAGCCTGATGTTTGAGGGGTGATAATTGTTCCTAAACCTGGCGGTGTGAGCCCTGAGACTCCTGTACCACCTTCCTGACGGCAGCAGTGAGAGAAGAGGATGACCTGGATGGTGGGGGTTCCTGAAGATAGATGCTGCTTTCCTGTGACAGTACTCAATGTAGACATGCTCAGTGGTGGGGGTGGCTTTACCCGTAATGGACTGGGTTGTATCCACTAATTTTGTAGGATTTTCTGTTCAAGGGTACAGTATTGGTGTTTCCATAGTAAGCTGTGATGCAACCAGTCAATATACTCTCCACCATACATCTATGGAAGTTTGTCAACATTTTAGATGTCATGCTGAATCTTTGCAAACGACTAAGGAAGTAGAGGTGCTGCTTTCCTTGTAATTGCACTTGTGTGCTGGGCATAGGATAGGCCCTCTGAAATGATAACATTGAGGAATTTAAAGTGGCTAACACTTTTGACATCTGATCCCCCAATGAGAACCGGTTCACGTACCTCTGGTTTCCTCCCCCTAAAGTCAATAATCAGCTCGTTGGTTTTGCTGACATTGAGTGAGAAGTTGTTAAAAGGTCAATTTATGTGCAGTTCTCAGGAAAGGAACCAATGTGTAACCTGGAGGCAGCCTGTACTCTGTTTTATTTTGAGCACTAGTTCATCTAAATATGTTCTTAAATAACCATTGGTACTCACTACCTCCCTAACCAATGTGAACTAGGAACAAATTATTTATCTTCCCTATTAGCATACTTGATGTCAGAAGTGCAGCAATGATGAAGAATGGGGTTAGTCACAACAATCAAACAGCCTTCCACATGACCCAAAGTATTAATCATGTTTTACTTTCAACAATTGCTATCTCTTCTGAGTATTTCTTGCATTTTTGGTTTTTATTTCAGATTGCAATAACTGCAGTATTTTTAAAAACATTTATTCTTGATCTGACTTGGCTATGATAGACTTTTTTGAGTTAATAAATTACGGTAGTTATTTTCTCCTAAACATACAATAGAAACTTGTTAGCTGTCACTTAGTTGGGTAGCATTAGTTCTAGTCTCATCTTTTTGAAAAATATGTTTTTAGCACAGTTAAGGCAATTGGATTATTAATCATTGTTGCTAACTAATACTAACTTGCTGTTAATTCACAAAATCAGAAATTAAAACTGAAATACTTAAGGTTTCTCTCTCTCTCTCTCTCTCTATATATATATATATATATAGAGAGAGAGAGAGAGAGAGAAAAAGTGGATAGTTAAGAGATGAATGTCAAGGTTGTATAATGTATAGAATCAAATCAAGTTTAATTGTCATTCAAGCCATACATGCAGACATCCGAATGAGACAGCATTCCTCTGGGACCAGGTGCAAAAACATACATGTGCATTCAAAATAATGAGAAGGGAACAAAAAGAACATAGTCACTTAAGAAAACATATTTTAGACCAAGTTCCTGAGCGACAAGTCCCGCAAATTGATGGTTCCCGGCAGTCTAGCCTGTAATTCCACTGATCCACCACTGGAGGGAAACATTGATGGAAAGGCCACTCCTAACAGACCGGACCTCGCTCTACAACACAAGCCCGAGGAGTGAGGCCTAGTCCCAGCTACAACCAAAGCAACACTGCTGCCTCGCCGCCTGTCTCACACCAAACAAGGGAAGCAGTCTGTGGCAATCAAAGTTCAACACGTGATTGCAAGCACAAAGGAAATGTCCAAAGCAGCCCCTCGGTTTCACTGCATGCTGCCTTAGTTCCAAATTCAAGTCACTCGCTCCAGTGCCTCTGAGTAGCAAGCAGAGGCAGCATAGCCTCCACCCAGGTTAGTTCTTCTGAACCCTGTCTGGCTTCTCCTGTGGCCCAATGGCCCGACATAATTTGACATTTGGAAAAGTTTATAGGATGTTATAATTATTTGTCAAATGATCAGCTTTTATTTAAAAAAAATTATTTTCCCCTCTGAATTGGATGCAAGAAAACTATGACTATGATTTACTTGACATTTGTGGAATTGTCACAACTATGGATTCGGCAGTGCAGTAGATACGGCAATTGCGCTTGAGAATTTGCAGGTGTCAGCTAATTATTGTTTAATCGTGATAGTATTTACCTCCATTCTTATTGGCATTGTGCTTGTTGAGACTTGAACAGAGCATAGCAACGTTTTGCTTCCTGTTTGCATTCGGCCTTCCCTGAGAAATTAGATTTTCGAGTCGGCTGACTCTGAAGACTAGCGGTATTCGTTTAATGTTTAGTTGTTCTTTTCAGCCGCAGTGTTGGCTTTGTCTTCCATTTGAGAGTTTTAGTTAACAGCCCTGTTTGGCCTAGTGTTTGTTTTATTTTCCCTTTAACACTGTTTGAATTGAAGTCTGTGAACTATCGACCTGCTTCAGTGTCTCTCACTCCGCACTTAGGCCATATCCGAAACTGGTAACAGAAACAAATGCTTTTAAAGTTTTCAATTTAAAATAAGAAATGGAAGGTGTGATGCTTGGTAAAAATAATACGGCTATCATGTCAAGTTCAAGTAAAGTCAATGGTATAATGAAATGTTCTTTGATTTCAAGATTTGTAGAGTAATATGAAGATGCAACTATAAAATGCAGAAATTATCTAGGTAACAAATTATAAAAGACCAAAAGTACATTGGGAAGGGAAAATGGAAGAGTGGGATAGAGATAAACTGAGGTTACAAATTATTTATAATATTAAGGTCTGAATTTTATTCCTCATTCCTGTACTTTGAATAGTTGATCATCTTTAATTAGGACATGCAAATTCCCCATTTGTTTCTGTACACGGAATGCCTTTTACTTGTTTACCTGCACACTTTCCTGGTTTTGCACAGTGATAATACACACTGATTGTTATATGGGGATTTGCTAACATTTAATCTGAAGTTTCAGGCCAATTAAAGTGTAGCTTTTGAACCAGATCTCAATCAGCTGACAGTACATGACCATGTTATGTGACTTCTGTTGCTTTTCATGAATAATACAATGAGTCACAACTTCTGTTAATATTTTGGAATTTGAATTAATCTTGCATTAAATTACCACATTAATGACTAGTGTGTAAAACATATAAAATGTAATAGTAGATGGTTCAAATAATAACAGTATGTTGAGATCTTTATCTAATGATGCAATACAAATGATCTATGGCTGTTTTATTCTAAAGGCAGAATATGTAATATACGGGGATACAAAATAGGCCAAAAAAGTTATTGTGCTCTGCTCTGAAATTTTGTCTCTGGTTAGTTGTGCAATTATCATTTTTGCAGTCTAAAACCGGTCTGTGAAGAAAGTAAAAGGTTGTTTATTAGTTATGCAGATTTCATTTATAGATTTTGGTTAATTATTTCTTTCCTGAAAATGTTAATGGCAGAGTATTGAAATACGGTATTGATATAGATATTGAGTATTGATATAAAAATACTGGGATAGGCACTAAACTAAACTACTCTTTCAATTGGGCATAGCATTCAGAATTTCTTATTCCTTTAAAATTTTATTACTCTGTGTAAGACAAAATTGAAAGGAATTCTGCACTTACTGCACCAAAAAAGCATTGAAATTTATTGTTGAGAAACAAATTGCAATGCAGTCTTTTCTGTTTGTTTAACCTTTCTCAATGCATTATCTGCTGATAATTTTGACCATAATTCCCTAAATAATACTTAAAACCTGATTATTCTATCAATATGAAGTATACAGGTGTTTTTATTTTGAACTTTTGAAAGCTTTAGACTAATATTCAGTGACCTTAGCAAAGTATTTTATTTTAATTATATAGGTGTCCGCAAAGGCCAGACTATTCTCGAGGGCTGTGTTTTACAATGTGACTGTACAGGGGTTGTGCTGAAAACAGGAGCAGAACTGCACATGAAGAATTGTGACCTATATGGAGCAAAGGTATAGCCTAATGATATATTCAGAACTGTAACTAGTTGAAAAGTGTCATCATCCCTCCACATTTGGATTTTAGCAAAGTGTGATACCATAGGAGATTTTGATTAAAACATAAAGTTGCATTTTAATTTTGATCAATGGGATCAATAATACTCTTGCAATTTTTTTGTAATTATCGAGGTCTAAATTCAACAAAAATATCAGTTTTATGGCAATTTAATGATCTGGAAATGCATTTTACAAAGGTATTCAAGGTTTTTTTTTAGTGTATTCAACACCATATTCTGTGTTGAGGTAAGATTCATGTCGCTTAGATGTTGAGAGTAATGTAGATTAACCTGAGTTGCTTTTCTTTCCCTCTGGTCATGCATGCTCTTTTAGTCTTAGAATTATATTGGCAAGCATAAGTGTTAATTTCCTCTGTATATCTTTACAAAAATACGGATTTAAATGTTAAATATTTTATAAAGCAGGCTCAAAGTGTGTAGTGGCTTTGTGAAATGAGCAATTATAGATTTTTGTGATATTTTTTTCATATAAAGTAACAGTATCTAAACCAAGGAAGCAAGATATGAATAACTGTTATAACTGGAGAGGGTTCGAAGGAGGTTCATAAAAAATGATTCCAGGATTGAATGGTTTGTCATATGAAGAGTGTTTGATGCCTCTGGGCCTGTATTCACTAGAATTCAGAAGAATGAGAGGTGACCTCATTGAAGCCTATCTAATGGTGAAATACCTTGATAGAGTGGATGTGGAGAGGATGTTTTCAGTGGTGGGAGAGTCTAAGACCAGAGGACACAGCCTCAGAATAGAGGAGTGTCCTTTTAGAAAGGAGATGAAGAATTTCTTTAGCCAGAGAGTGGTGAATCTGTCAATCTTTTCCATAGGCAGCTATGGAGGCCAAGTCTTTATGTATATTTAAGGGACTGGTTGATAGATTCTTGATTGGTCAAGGCACGAAGGGATATGGGGAGAATGCAAGTGATTGGGGCTGAGAGGAAAATTGGATCAGCCGTGATGAAATGGTGAAGCAGACTCAATGGGCCAAGTGGCTTAATTCTGCTCCTATATTTTATGGTCTTATAAGAACAGACAAAGCTGGGAACTTGCACAGTGTCACACAGCACGTGTGGGAAGTGAAACATTTCAGCCTGAAAAGATTTCAGTTCTGACAAAAGATTTTTGTCCTTTAGCGTTTCTTATTACAGATGCAGAGAGATTTTTCTACAGTATTTTCTTCAGTGATTTGCAGGAGCATTCCATAATTGATTTAACCATATATTTCTAGAAGTGTAGATCACTCCAAAAGCATTCCTTAATTAGTTAACTCCTTAAATTGCTCACTAATTGTTAAATTAATAGTTTTGTAAATTCAGTGTTGGAGTAAAACTCCAGTAATTCTGTTATTTTTAATCCAGCTCCCTTGTCCTCTGGCTCTGTTTCGTGCACTCCTTTTTAATACACCAGCACTGTTTCTTGCTCTTTCTTTAAATAAACTTGGACACTGTTTCTGCACTCCTTTAAATCACCTGATTAACTGGAGCATTTATTATACCACTATGTAATAGTTTAAAAAAGTAAATTAAAAATGTTTAAATTAATTTAAGTACTGTCCAATGCTGTAGAAAACTTACCAGTTTGGCACCTGCAAAATCCTAAATTGGCAGAGTTTTAGTGTACTTAAGCTAAATGCACTAAAAAGTTAAGGAAATCTATTTGAATTGTTATTTTTACTTTGCAAATACTGTGCCACTAAATTTATAATTAAAAATCAGTTTAGCAATATTTATCAAGCATTATTAAGCTGCCTTTTGTGTTTTTTAAAAAAATCTCAATCAATTAGACTTCTATCCATTATATGTAACTAATGGTGGGTTAAAACAGAATATCACAATTTTTTGAAAATATCATAAATAGGACTTCCTTCCTTCCTTCTGTCAGTTTGGCACTTTGTCCTGTGACAAAACAAAAGCTTTGAAAATGTTTTTTGCCTCTTAAAAATTTATTCAGTTGTTTTAATGATGGGCTTTTTCATTCACTGTTGTTGTTCTTGAACAGATGAAAGTTAACTTCTACCATAAACTGCTGCATTTTGTCTGGGAAGTTCATATAGGTTGCTCGAGCAATTTAATGCAATGATGATTTAGAAATATTGACAAATTTCTAAGTTGGGATATGTGTGATATGGAAAGAGGAGAGCAGGTGATTTTGTTCCTATCTCCTACTCAAAGTTCTCCTTGTTAGAGATAGTGGTTTGTGAAATATTGATTTGCCCCATTTCATTTTGCAGATGCTATGCAAAAAGTTAAGCCATTGGTGCAATGACTGATTCAAAATGTATTTTTCTGAGATTGTTAACTGGATGAAATTAGAAACTTAACTCGCCATTAATGAAATATATTCCAACGAGATTTAATTTATGCTAACATTTATTATTGATTATGACTTAGGAAATACTGGTTTGAGAAGATTTTATTTTTAAACTGCAAACTGTTCATACTTTGCTTTCTATTAAGTAATTTAATTGAATTTTGCTGAAGTAATATTGCATACTTTGTCTTTTCACAAGATTTTCACATAGTTACTGTATCATTTTTTAAACTAAAATAAACCAATTTACCCACATTCTAAAAGAAAATGGAAGTGAAGAGGTTAATTTTAAATTCGTGAAAAGGACTTCCATGGTCTTAAAATTGCATTAACATTTTTTATAAAAAGAATTCTACTTTGAGGAAAGAGTGAGATTTTATAGGATTAGTTAACATTATGTATCTGCTACTACTTTTAATTCCAATGGTTAAAGAACAAAAGACTAATAGATTAGGAAACTTCTATTGTCTTTTTTTTCTAAAAAGTCTCCAAGGTTAGGTGCATTGACACACATTTATGTACAATACATAAGGTGAAATTTATAAAGACTGTGAATTACCAATTAATTTTTAGATTAATTTTCTACACTGGTATATTTTCTGAATGCTTGGTAAATAAGTTTGATTTTTGGCATAATTTACTGAGCACTTTTTCAGTGCCAAGTTGATTTTCATACTTATATATTTAACTTGTTTATAGAGCATTTTTCATACCAACAAGTCTTGAACTTTATTTCCATAACACATGCCTTATATTTTTAAGAAAAAAATTCAAAATCTGTTATTGAAGTTTAAAAAAAGACAATTGCATTGCAATATATTGTACATAAATGTGTGTCAATGCACTCAGTCTTGGAGGGTTTTGGCACTGCCTTGGGGGAATCAATGAAAGCATTTAAAATAGTAATTTATATAGGATATCCTTAGAAAAATTACCAATGTTTGCATTTTCAACAGGGAGCAGGCATTGAAATTTATCCTAGCAGTACATGTGAGCTGTTTGGTAATGATATACATCACTGCAAGGAGGGAATACTTGTTAAGGTAAGTTCAGTGATAGTTGGGGATGTAAGTAGTACAACATCAGAAACTTGTATTTATATACCAACATAAATATAAAGAAACAATTCATTCACAAAATAGGAACAGATAAGAGATTTAAGAAGGAATATAAGACAACAAGATTGACCAGATATTTGGCTAAAAGCTATACTTACAACAGCTTGTTAATGGTAGAGGGGGAATAAATAATAAGGGATCTTTATAGGATTTAGATATAGAAGTAAAAATAAATAGAAATGGTTTTGTGCATAATGAGGCAGAATTTATTTTAAAAAAGAAAGAAAGAAATAAAGCAATACCTCTGCCATGGATTGTCCCAAACCCTGCTGTGAAAGGAGGAGGGTTGGGTAAGAGGTTAACAACTCCATCCCCTAAAAATCCAGTGCTAAAGAAATGCCAGCAGAAGCTCCAAAGACCTCATCCCTGGAAAAGGAGAAATCTTTGAAAATGGACTACAGCTGGGGACAATTTGAAAGACTGGCCCAGGACAGAACTGTCGGTGGCCTATGCCCCAGTAGGGGCGATGGGCTTAAGAAGAAAAGAATGATAACAATTTAAAAGATGCTGAAGTTACATATGATAAAGTGCCAATATTAGGTGTAGTGTTCTCAGTTAATGATTTTACAGTAGATACACTATTCTGTATTCTGTTATAGTTTTACCTTGTCCTGCCTCAAAGCACTGTATGAGCAGTATGCTTTCCCCTATAAACTTGGTACATGTGACAATAATAAAACAATCCAACTCCAGCTTGTACAGTATGTTCAAACAATTAGTGATGAAAAGTTTGCATTTTTGTTAAATACAGTTTGGTGTAAAAGCCTTAGGCATACTATATTCTGTTTTGTTTTAGATGTTGATTTTTTTTCTTTGTCTTCTGCTTTAGTGTGTCAGTACAGAAGAGGACATTTTAGATTTCCAAAACATTCATTTTCAAAAAATTAGGTGTTAAGAGAAATTTTTGTATTTTGTTAAAGAAAATAACATGAAGTAACAGGCCACTTTTCAAGTAAAAACTTGATTATTTTTAGGTATATAGCCCTGTGCATGATTAAACAAAGTTAGCAAACAGGATGTTAATGATCAAAGCTCAAAGTACATTTATGATCTAAGTAAGTACACTTTATACAACCTTGAGATTTGTTTCCTTACAGCCAGCTACAAAATGAAGAAACTCAGTAGAACCCGTTTTTAAAAAAGAAAGACTATAAAACATCCAATGTGCAGAGAAAAACATGCAAACAGGAAAAGTAAGCAAATGATATTCAGAAGTGAAGTTCACAGAAGTGAGTCCACACTATGATAGTTGCAGGCCACAGCCACAGTTTGGTGCAAAGATGAGTAAACCTCACGGAGCAGCAAGCTGAAGTTCAGTGCAGAGCAGCGATTGAACCGGATGCAAATGACATAACTGAATGAACTAAACTGATTAACTGGAACAGAAATGGGTGTAGAAGAAATCAAACTGGGTGAAGAACAACAAATCTAATAGATGATGGTGTGCTAGGTGCAACAGTTTTACTTTCAAATCATCAATTTTTACACCATGGCAAGAGTGAGATTAGCAACAAGACACAATCTGTCATCCTGCATAGGCAAGGTCTCTTCCAAGAAGAAATTTGTGGCATACAGGAGTTTCAAGGTGTGCTGTAGAAGTTCTACTGAAGAAGTGCAAATAAATGGGAAGGTTGAACACCAGAAACACAGTAGCTGGCCACGGATATGGAGTGCCGAAGACAAGAGATGCATCATACTAATGGCCCTGCTAAATTGGAAGAAGTTCAGCACTCCTATCAATTCTGAACTCACAGAAACCACTGGAACCCAAGTACACCCCTTTACAATTTTAAGAAGTCTTATCAGAAGTATCTTCATGGAGGAGTTGCTGCCAAAAAGGCATTCCAAGAGGCTCACCTACACCAAGGACTGGGTTGCTAAACAATGGCAGCAAGTAATCTGGACTGATGAATCAAAATCAGAATTTTATTTTTTGGCTCAAACAGGAGGCAGTTTATCTGTAGAAGAGCTGGAGTGTACTATATGGAACAGTGCTTGTAGCCAACATTGAAACATGGCAAAGGTTCCTTGCAGATTTGGGGCTGCATTTCTACAAATGGAGTTGGCGATCTGGTCAGAAATAATGGAATCCTTAATGCAGAGAAGTACAAACAGATTCTTATCCAACACCCAATACTGTCATTGAGGCATCTGATCAGCCTCAAGCTTATGACCCCAAACACATGGCCAAGGTCATAAAGAACTATCTTCAGCAAAAAGAGGAACAAGGAGTTCTGCAACAGATGGAATGGCCTCTACAGAGCCCTGATCTCAGCATTATCGAGGTTGCCTGGACCTACCTGGAGAGATAGAAGCAAGTGAAACAGCCAAAGTCTGCAGACGAACTGTGGCAAATTCTTCAAGATGCTTGGAACAACCTACCAACCAATTTTCATATAAAACTGCAAGACAATGTCCCCAAGAGAATTGATGCAGTTTTAAAGGCAAAGAGTGGTCACACCAAATATTGATTGATTTAGTTTCTACAGTTTACTGCTCTTTATCGTAATTTTTTGATATTTAGAAACTTCATTTCATTAATTTTGAAAGCATCTTTGCCTTACATTTTTTTTTACATGTGATTATATTTCCAGGCTCTAAAACAGAGCATATAAAATTCAATTTAATGAAGGAATAGTGCATTCTATTCTTAAAATGTTTTAGCATGTGCTGGAAAGTATCCTATAATTAGGTGTAATATGTAACTGGTTGTGAGTAGTAAGTGTGGTATAAATCATATGAATCCCAATGAAACTTGTTTGAACTCATTGCAGAATTTCATGGAGCAACTATATGACATGCCAAAAATAACAATGATGAATAATCTGATCCATAATCATGAAGACTATGGCATTACAATGTCCAAATTTGCAATTAACTTCACAAAAATGAAACCATTTTTTGTACAGCAGCTTACAAGTAAGTGGAAAAGAAAGCTTGTGAACTGATTGTATTCTTTGTCAGATTTCTTGCATACAGAATGTAGTCAGAATTGGGGAAAACAATAGAAAGAATTGATTTCATAAGGCGAAGTTTATAAAGACTGCAAATTATCAAGTAATCTTTAGATTAATTTTCTACACTGGTATATTTTCTGAAAGCTTGGTCAATAAAAGTTTGATATTTGGCATAATTTACTTAGCACCTTCTTAGTGCCAAGTTGATTTCAGTATTTATTTATTGAACTTATTTACAGAGCATTTTTCTTACAAACAATGTAGTTCAAAAAATGTATTTGTTGTCAGGAATTGAAGTTCACGCATCCTTGTCTACCATTTGGAAAATCAATTAAATTAGTTATCTTTATAAAAATGATATTGGGCTATCCTGACTAGGAAAAATAGTATTTGCAACAAAATAAATCTGAAGGTTTATTTGTGTTTCTGTTCTGTAGGTGACATGGAGGTAAAGAAGAACTTGCAAAATGATTTCAATGAACAAAACTTGGAATTAAATTCTGGTTGTGGCATAGCACAGCATGTACCAGATTTATTAATTGACGAGTGTAGTCCTACTGCATGTGAAGAAATAGTTGTCTGGCACCCCACTGATGTCACTGAATGTGATGAAGCAATAACAAATGAATTAATTTCTACTTCTGCAACAAAGAGGGAACAGTCTAGAAGCAGATTAAATGAAACCGTAGACAGTGAGATGAATAACTTAATATCACAAGAAGTATTCCCATCCATTGTAGGTAATCATTTTAAGAAAAATGGAAAAGGAAGTTTTGGAATTGTATACTGTTAATTTTATTGTGTACAGAAAACATTGTATATGAAATACATTTGTAGAGAAGTTGTACAGCCGCTTTGAAGACGTAAAATGACAGAACAGCAAGCAAATAAGAAAATGTTGTAATTCTTGATAATACTGCAGTCCAAGGGTCTTCTCAGTAATGGGTATATATACTCAGGTTTATGATGTTTTAAGCTATGAACCTTTTGATGAAATACAGGTATTTGTGTTGAATTATAACCAGTTAATTTAACATGTATCTAAGGTCATTTAGAAAGGCATTTTCTTAAACTGCAATTTTGTCACAATTTATTTAGTAGTGTAAAATTGAATTTGTAAAGTTTATAGTTGGTTAGACTCAACTTTTCACATGCCATTGCTAAAAACATTTAAATCCCAAAAATGAAAACTGCTTGTGAACTCTAAGGGCTTATTTTACAGCCATACTTCCTTTGTACACATTCATTAATTTCTTAAGAGTTTAAAAGAAACACTGCTGGAGGAACTCAGTGTGTCAGAATGCACTAATAAAGGCAGAGGGATGGGTAATATTTATGGTTAAGACACTACATTAGTCCTGCTTTTGGGTCTTGACTCAAGACGTTGACTACCCATATGCCTCCACAAAGACTACTTGATTTGTTGAGTTCCTTCAGCTTTATGCTCCCTGTTACAGCACCCACAGTCTATTGTGTCTTCCTTAATTTATGATCTGTTTATTTTCAACACTGGTTTTATTTAACTTTATTCCTGCTATTTTTGTTTTTGCTTTTAGTTTTGGTTGGGGGCTGGTATTAAACAAAGAAATAGTTTAGCACCTAATCAATATGGCTAGATATAGGTCCTGTCAGTTGGTTATTTTTCCATTATCAGCATTGAACAATTCTATATTTATATGTACTGTGGATGAATTTGGGAACTTGCGTTGTATTGGATGAAGGAAGATTCTTGATAATCAGGTGAAACCATGTAACTATTAATACTGAGTTAATACTGTCAATATAAACATAATGAGAGATAAAATTGAATAAAGATGAGACTACATTCTACTGTGTTTATTTTCCAAATATGACTAGTTTACTTTGTCAACATTCATTTCATTTAGTTCATGTTTTTATTGTGCAATTAATTACCTTTTTATTCATTTAGTTAGAGATCCATATTTCAAAAAAAAAGTTTTAGTTAAGTACTCAATTAGTTTTCTTTTGGAACCAATGAGTTTATTTTATAATGATTTGTAGTTAATTTAGATTTTCCTTGAATGTTAATTCCAGTAGGCAACCAGCTATTATTCAATGAAAGTACCAAGTATGTTGGAATGAATATTGAATCTAGTTACTTTGTGCTGAATGGATAAAACAATACATAGAGGCAGAATTAGGTCATTTGGCTCATCGAATCTGCCCCATCATTTCGTCATGGCTGATTCAATTTCCTTTCAACCCCATTCTGGTGCCTTATCCCCGTAGTCTTTCACGCCCTGCCTGATCAAGAACCTCTCAACCTCCTCCTTAAACACAACTGATCACCTGGCCTCCACAGCCACCTGTCACTGCCCTCTGGCTAAAGAAATTCCTCCTCATCTCCTCCATTCTAAATGGATATTCCTCTATTCTGAGGCTGTGCCTTCTGGTCCTAGACTTCCCGTCAATAAGAAACAACCTCTCCATATCCACTGTTTTCAACATTTGGTATGCTTCAATGAGATTCCCCCCACATTCTTCTAAATTCCAATGAATAAAGACCTAGAGTGATCAGTTGCTCCTCATATGATAAGCACTTCATTCTTGGAATGCAAGTCTGCTGGAGCTGACTTCACAGGCTAGGACAGGCATGTCCCTATCTCAACGGCGTTTGAGGCTGCCACCCAGCCTCCACCTGTTTAGTCCGCCTGTTGGAGTGGTGTACAGGGGTGTGGCCATTATCGCATGCAAACAGCTACATGGAGCCACAGGTGAGCTGAGTGTCTAGCAGGGACCAAATGTGAGTGAGCTGCCCCAGAATGGACATGCCCAACCCCTTCACCGATGGTACTACTACTCCCTGGAAACCCCATATACCTCCATTTCCAATACACAAGTGTAAAGGAGAATAAAATAATTGTTACTCGGAATCAGGTGGTAGCCTCATACCCTAATGAGATGGGGACATACCTGTCCTAGCAGGCAAAATCAGCTCCGGCGCACAGGCCAGGAAGGTGGTACCGTAACACTCCATGGACAATGAAGGGCAAGGCAAGGTACAGAAGTTGTTATCATCTATTGCAATCAAGCTAGACCCAATTTGTGCTTGTTTGTACTGCTGGACCCAGACTTCTGAGGTCGATAGAATGAAACTGCCCAATGCAATGACTTTTCCATTTTAAAATCTGCACAGGTTTCCTGTCATCGTCGGGTACGATGGACAACAACCACTGGACATGACATAAAACAAAGTAGACATTACAACAGGGAAGGAAGCTTTTCTGAGCCTCAAGACTACTAACAATTTTGAGCTGCTACTTAAACAAATGCCTCTTCCCTGCTATTTTCTTCTTTTATATATATATTTTAAAACTTAATGCAAGTCCAATTTAATTATATTTTCTGCTTAAAAAGCTCTCTGTGGTTTAAAAATTGACTGAAATTTTAATTACGTGTTTTTATTTTCCAGCTTCCCCTTTGGTAATCATCAGACAATAATGCCTTGCTTTTAGTTCGTCAATCAGCAGAAACATTTGCAAGTGCACCATAATTAACCCTTAGTTCCACTGTAACCTCCACTGAATCTATGAAAAATTCCTACATAATTACAACCTTGCATTCCTCAATCTGATAAATTTTCACTGATTTTTGATTTTAATCTTCCTTTAAAATGTCTTACATAATGGTATGACTGTGTTCTAGCAAGATCAGTACCCTCCTTTATATTGTCACTGCTTGGTTCAAAATAAATTTATTATTCAAGTACATCTATGTCACCATATATAACATTGAGATTCGTTTTCTTGTGGGCATACTCAGCAAGTCCAAGAACCATAATAGAATTAAATCCATAATAGAATTAATAAAATAATGACCCAAAGCAGACAAAAACCCAATGTGTAAAAGACAATAAACTGCAAATGAAAAAGAAACAATAATAATAAATAAATAAGCAAAAAAAATTGAGAACGTGTGATGATGAGTCCTTGAAAGACAGCAGGATGTTGAAACAGTTCAGTGATAGGGTGAGTGTTGTTGTCTCCTCTGTTTCAGGAACCTGATGGTAGGGAGCTAATAACTGTTCCTGACTCTGGTGGTGTGAGTCCTGAGACTTCTGTATGTTCCTCCTAATGGCATGAGTGGGAAGTGGGTAGTGATGTTCCCTGTTGATGGACGATGCTTTCCTTTGTATGTATAGTCCAGATCTAGAATAATATTTGTTTTCCAGAACGGTTCACCTACTCTGTATTTATCAACAGACACTACCCATTCAGATTAAATGTCTATATCTTTCTGTATCATTGGTGGTTTGCCACCATTTGCCATAAACTAATTTGAGTAGGGACATAGAATACATTTTAATATTCTGGACAAGAGTGAGTACACAGACAATACTGTAAATTTCTGTGGAAGACAAAAGGACAAGCAGATGGATCATATAATTTCAGTATTAGAAAGAGACTAATAAAAGAATCACAAGCATTATTTTCATAAGATAAGTTTATATCTCAATATAAAACAATGCAAATCTGTGAAGGTAGAATAACAAATTTATAAAATTGAAATTGATATTTGTATTTATATATGTGTATTCCCACTCATTGGTGCTGCGTTTACTTCATTTAAGAGTTTATTTTAATATTGATTCATTTAATTATTTACATTGATATTTCCACCTATCCTCCCAAAAAAGAAAGAAGTGTTTTGACATCTCAAGTTAATGAGATCAATTTATCATTTCTGCACACTGTTCTGAGATTTGGAAGAAAATTAATGTTGTCTTGTGGTCTAATTCATAGCTGTACTCTTTAATTTCTGTTTTTCCAAAGTAATATTATCACAGAATATTGAAGAAAAAAATGGCACCATTTAGAATGAAATTATTCAGCCACTTTATCTTGTCCCGTTCTTACAAGCTTTTAGAGATAAGTTGATACACAGAGCTTATAAATAGTATTCACCCCCACCCCCCGGAAGTTTTCATGTTTTATTGTTTTACAACATTGAATCACAGTGAATTTAATTAATTTAGCTTTTTTGACACTGATCAACAGAAAAAGACTCTTCTATGTCACAGTGAAAACAGATCTCTGCAAAGTGATCTAAATTAATTATAAGTATAAAACACAAAATTATTGATTCATATGTATTCACTCCCTTCAAGTGTGTATTTATTAGATGCACCTTTGGCAGCAATTAAGCCTTGAGTCTGTGTGGATAGGTCTCTATCAGCTTTGCACAATTGAACTCTGCAATTTTTCCCATTATTATTTACAAAACTTCTCAGATTGCATGGGGATTGTGAGTGAACAGCCCTTTTCAAGTCGAACACAAATTCTCAATTGGATTGACGTTTGGACACTGACTTGGTCACTCCAGGACATTAAATTTATTGTTTTTAAGCCATTCCTGTGTAGCTTTGGCTTTATGCTTGGGGTCATTGCCTTGCTGGAAAACAAATCTAAGTTGCAGTTCTCTTGCAGACTACATCAGGCTTTCCTCCAGGATTTCCCTGTATTTTGCTGCATTCATTTTACCCTCTACCTTCAGAAGACTTCCAGGGCCTGCTGCAGTGAAGCATCCCCACAGCATGATGCCCCCACCACCATGCTTCACGGTAGGCATGGTGTGTTTTTGATTATGTGCGATCATAGCATTTAGTCTGATGGTCAAAAAGCTCAATTTTGATTTCATAGACCATAGAGCCTTCTAGCTGACTTCAGAGTGTCCCACATTCCTTCTGGCAAACTCTAGCTGAGATTTCATGTGAGCTTTTTTTTCCAACAGCGGCCTTCTCTTTGTTGTGTTTGCATAAAACTGCGACTGGTGAAGCGCTTGGCTAACAGTTGTTGTAAGCCATCTCAGCCACTGAAATTGGTAATTCCTCCAGATTTGTCACAGGCCTCTCAGTGGTTTCCTTCACTTGCCCCCTTCTTGCATGGTTACTCAGTTTTTGAGAATGGCCTGATCTAGGCAGATTTACAGCTGTGCCATGTTCTTTCCATTTCTTGATGATTGATTTAACTGTATTCCAAGGGATATTCAGTGACTTGGAAATGTTCTTGTATCTATCTCCTGACTTGTGCTTTTCAATAGCCTTTTCACGGAGTTGCTTGTAGTGTCCTTTTGTCTTCATGGTGTAGTTTTTGCCAGGATATGACTAACCTGCAGTTGGACCTTCCAGATACAGGTGCATTTTTACTACAGTGAATTGAAAAACCTTGACTGCCCACGGGTCTCCAAAAACAGATCTCCATTTAGCTAATTATGTGACTTCTAAAGCCAATTGTTTACACCAGTGATGATTTGGTGTGTCATATTAAAGGGGGATGAATACTTATGCAATCAATTATTTTGTGTTTTATATTTGTAATTAATTTAGATCACTTTGTAGAGATCTGTGTTCACTTTGACATGAAAGAGTCTTTTACCGTTGATCAGTGTCAGAAAACCAAACTGCAGTTGCAAGAAAAAGTTTGTGAACCCTTTGCAATTACTTGTTTTCCTGCATTAATTACTCATAAAATGTGGTCTGATCTTCATCTAAGTCACAATAATAGACAAACACAATCTGCCTAAACTAATAGCATACAAATTCATGGACTTTTTCTCATTATTACCGAGTACACCATTTAAACAAGCACAGTCTAAATTCATAAAAGTTCATGAACCTCTGGGGTAATGCCTTCTACAAAAGCTATTTGGAGTCAGATATTCCAATCAATGGGTTGAGATTGGAGACGTGGTTGTAGAGGTGCCCTGCCCTTTAAAAAATGTTAGGCTACTGACAGAGCTTGCGATTCTCGAGAAAGATCTGTTTATGTGCACTATGCTTCAACCAAAACAATTTCCAAAGGACCTTAGAAGAAAAAAGGTAGAGATGCATGAAGCTGGAAAAGGCTACAAAAGCATTTCTAAAGACTTAAATGTTTTCAGTCCACAGTATAAAAAAGTCTACAAATGAAGAAAAGTCAGTACTGTTGCTACTCTCCCTATTACTGTGCTACTCTCCCTAAGGAGTGGGCATCCTACAAAGATCACAACAAGAGAAATGCTGGAGGAGGTGAAAAAGAGCACAAAGGTAACAACAAAAGACCTGCAGAAATCTCTAGGTCTTGCTAAAGTCTGTGTTCATGGAGGGACACCATGGAGGAAACCACTACTTTCCAAAAAGAAAACATTGTTGCATGTCTCAAGTTTGCAAAAGACCACCTGGATTTTTACAGCACTTATGGGACACTATTCTGTGGACAGATGAAACAAAAGTTGAACTTTTTGGCAGAAATGCACATTGCTATGTTTGGAAGTAAAAGGGCACTGCACACCAACACCAAAACCTCATCCCAACCGTGAAGCATGGTGGAAGGAGCATCATAGTTTGGGGCTGCTTTTCTGCCTCAGGGCCTGGACAGCTTGCAGTCATTGAGGGAACAATGAATTCAAAATTGTGTCAAGACATTTAACAGACATTTGGGCTCAGAGGGCTTAGGCGGAAGAGGGCACAGTAGGCTTATCTTTTAGTTCTTGTTATTTTCAGTTATTCGGGAAGTATGAGTGTGAGGGCAGCTTGTTGTTCTCGGTGTCGGATGTGGGAGGTCCTGGAGTCTCCGAGCCTCCCGGACGTCCACATCTGCGCCAGGTGTGTCGAACTGCAGCTCCTGAGGGACCGAGTTAGGGAACTGGAGCTGCAGCTCGATGACCTTCGCCTGGTCAGGGAGAGTGAGGAGGTGATAGAGAGGAGTTACAGGCAGGTGGTCATTCCGGGGCCACGGGAGGCAGATAGGTGGGTCATGGTCAGGAAGGGGAAGGGGCAGGTACTAGAGAGTACCCCGGTGGCTGTACCCCTTGACAATAAGTACTCATGTTTGAGTACTGTTGGGGGGGACAGCCTACCTGGAGGAAGTGACAGTGGCCGGGCCTCCGGCACAGAGGACGGCCCTGTAGCTCAGAAGGGTAGGGATAGAAGAAAGAGGACCATAGTAATAGGGGACTCGATAGTCAGGGGTTCAGACAGGCGGTTCTGTGGAGGTGATCGGGAGTCCCGGATGGTAGTTTGCCTCCCTGGTGCCAGGGTCCAGGACGTTTCTGATCGCGTCCAAGATATCCTGAAGTGGGAGGGTGAGGAGCCAGAGGTCGTGGTACATGTAGGTACCAATGACATAGGTAGGAAAGGGGAAGAGGTCCTGAAACGAGAGTATAGGGAGTTAGGAAGGCAGTTAAGAAGAAGGACCGCAAAGGTAGTAATCTCGGGATTACTGCCTGTGCCACGCGACAGTGAGAGTAGGAATGGAATTAGGTGGAGGATGAATGCGTGGTTGAGGGATTGGAGCAGGGGGCAAGGATTCAAGTTTCTGGATCATTGGGACCTCTTCTGAGGCAGGCGTGACCTGTTCAAGAAGGACGGGTTACACTTGAATCCTGGGGGGACCAATATCCTAGCGGGGAGGTTTGCTAGGGCTACAGGGCAGACTTTAAACTAGTAAGATGGGGGGGGCGGAAATCAATTTGAGGAAACTATGGGAGAGGAGGTTAGTTCACCAGTAGAGCAAGTAAGTAGACAGTGTGTGAGGGAGGAAAGGCAGTTGATGGAGAAGGGATGCGCTCAGCCCGAAGTTGTAGGGGAGAAGAAAGAAAAGGATAATAAATTTGAATGCATTGCTAGGGATGAAAAGAGAGGAGGAGGTGGAGAGTATCTTAAATGTATCTATTTTAATGCTAGGAGCATTGTAAGAAAGGTGGATGAGCTTAAAGTGTGGATTGATACCTGGAATTATGATGTTGTAGCTATTAGTGAAACGTGGTTGCAGGAAGGGTGTGATTGGCAACTAAATATTCCTGGATTTAGTTGCTTCAGGTGTGATAGAGTAGGAGGGGCCAGAGGAGGAGGTGTTGCATTGCTTGTCCGAGAAAATCTTAGGGCGGTGCTTTGGAAGGATAGATTACAGAGCTCCTCTAGGGAGACTATTTGGGTGGAATTGAGGAATGGGAAAGGTGTAGTAACACTGATAGGAGTGTATTATAGGCCACCTAATGGGGAGCGTGAGTTGGAAGAGCAAATGTGTAAGGAGATAGCAGATATTTGTAGTAAACACAAGGTGGTGATTGTGGGAGATTTTAATTTTCCACACATAGATTGGGAAGCTCATTCTGTAAAAGGGCTGGATGGTTTAGAGTTTGTGAAATGTGTGCAGGATAGTTTTTTGCAACAATACATAGAAGTACCGACTAGAGATGGGGCAGTGTTGGATCTCCTGTTAGGGAATGCGATAGGTCAGCTGACAGATGTATGTGTTGGGGAGCACTTCGGGTCCAGTGATCACAATAGCATTAGCTTCAATATAATTATGGAGAAGGACAGGACTGGACCTAGAGTTGAGATTTTTGATTGGAGAAAGGCTAACTTTGAGGAGATGCGCAGGGATTTAGAGAGAGTGGATTGGGTCAAGTTGTTTTATGGGAAGGATGTAATAGAGAAATGGAGGTCATTTAAGGGTGAAATTATGATGGTACAGAATCTTTATGTTCCTGTTCGGTTGAAAGGAAAGGTTAAAGGTTTGAAAGCGCCATGGTTTTCAAGGGATATTAGAAACTTGGTTCGAAAAAAGAGGGATGTCTACAATAGATATAGGCAGCATGGAGTAGAATTGCTCGAGGAATATAAAGAATGTAAAAGGAAACTTAAGAAAGAGATTAGAAAAGCTAAAAGAAGTTACGAGTTTGGTTTGGCAAATAAGGTGGAAGTAAATCCGAAAGGCTTCTACAGTTATATTAAAAGCAAGAGGATAGTGAGGGATAAAATTGGTCCCTTAGAGAATCAGGGTGGTCAGCTATGTGTGGAGCTGAGGGAGATGGGAGAGATTTTGAACGATTTCTTCTCTTCGGTATTCACTAAGGAGAAGGATATTGAATGGTGTAAGGTGTGGGAAACAAGTAAGGAAGTTATGGAACCTATGACAATTAAAGAGGTGGAAGTACTGGCACTTTTAAGAAATTTAAATGTGGATAAATCTCCGGGTCCTGACCGGATATTCCCCAGGACCTTGAGGGAAGTTTGTGTAGAGATAGCAGGAGCTCTGACGGAGATCTTTCAGATGTCATTAGAAACGGGGATTGTGCCGGAGGATTGGCGTATTGCTCATGTGGTTCCATTGTTTAAAAAGGGTTCTAGAAGTAAGCCTGGCAATTATAGACCTGTCAGTTTGACATCAGTGGTGGGTAAATTAATGGAAAGTATTCTTAGAGATAGTATTTATAATTATCTGGATAGACAGGATCTGATTAGGAGTAGCCAGCATGGATTTGTGCGTGGAAGGTCATGTTTGACAAACCTTATTGAATTTTTTGAAGTAGTTACGAGGAATGTTGATGAGGGTAAGGCAGTGGATGTAGTCTATATGGACTTCAGCAAGGCCTTTGACAAAGTTCCACATGGAAGGTTAGTTAAGAAGGTTCAGTCGTTAGGTATTAATGCTGGAGTAATAAAATAGATTCAACAGTGGCTAGATGGGAGATGCCAGAGAGTAGTGGTGGATAATTATTTATCGGGATGGAGGCCGGTGACTAGCGGGGTGCCTCAGGGATCTGTTTTGGGCCCAATGTTGTTTGTAATATACATAAATGATCTGGATGATGGGGTGGTAAATTGGATTAGTAAGTATGCTGATGATACTAAGGTAGGAGGTGTTGTGGATAATGAGGTGGGTTTTCAAAGCTTGCAGGGAGATTTATGCCAGTTAGAAGAATGGGCTGAACGTTGGCAGATGGAGTTTAATGCTGAGAAGTGTGAGGTTCTACATTTTGGCAGGAATAATCCAAATAGAACATACAGGGTAAATGGTAGGGCATTGAGGAATGCAGTGGAACAGAGAGATCTAGGAATAACAGTGCATAGTTCCCTGAAGGTGGAGTCTCATGTAGATAGGGTGGTGAAGAAGGCTTTTGGAACGCTGGCCTTTATAAATCAGAGCATTGAGTACAGAAGTTGGGATGTAATGTTAAAATTGTACAAGGCATTGGTAAGGCCAAATTTGGAATATTGTGTACAGTTCTGGTCACCGAATCATAGGAAAGATATCAATAAATTAGAGAGAGTGCAGAGACGATTTACTAGGATGTTACCTGGGTTTCAGCACTTAAGTTACAGAGAAAGGTTGAACAAGTTAGGTCTCTATTCATTGGAGCGTTGAAGGTTGAGGGGGGATTTGATCGAGGTATTTAAAATGTTGAGAGGGGTAGATAGAGTTGACGTGAATAGGCTGTTTCCACTGAGAGTAGGGGAGATTCAAACGAGAGGACATGATTTGAGAGTTAGGGGGCAAAAGTTTAAGGGAAACACGAGGGGGTATTTCTTTACTCAGAGAGTGATAGCTGTGTGGAATGAGCTTCCTGTAGAAGTAGTAGACACCAGTTCAGTTGTGTCATTTAAGGTAAAATTGGATAGGTATATGGACAGGAAAGGAGTGGAGGGTTATGAGCTGAGTGCGGGTGGGTGGGACTAGGTGAGATTAAGAGTTCGGCACGGACTAGGAGGGCCGGAATGGCCTGTTTCCGTGCTGTGATTGTTATATGGTTATATGTTATATGGTTAACAAGAGAATGTCAAGGTAGTGATCCGTCACCTGAAGCTTAATAAAAGTTGGATAATACAACAAGGCAATGATCCCAAACACAAGTAATTCAACAGCAGAGTAGTTAAAAAAAAATGAAAATTTGTGTTTTAGAACGACCAAGTCAGAGTCCCAATCTTAACCTAATTGACATGCTGTGGAACAGAATAGTTTTAACAATAAAAGAAAATTTGTGTTTCGGAATGGCCAAGTCAGAGTCCAGATCTTAACCCAATTGAGATGCTGTGGCATAACCTGAAGAGGGCTGTTCATGTAAGGTATCCCAGAAAGACCGATGGACTGAAACAGTTTAATACAGAGGAATGGTCTACAATCCCTCCAAGCCAATGTGCAGGATTGATCAACAGTTACTGGGAACGTTTGGTTGAAGTTATTGCTGCACAAGGGGTCACACCAGTTCCTGAAAGCAAAGGTTCACAAAATATTTCCAATAAATACATGTAATATTGGATCATTTTGCTGAATAAATAAATGAACAAGTATAATGTTTTGTGCTATTTATTTAATTGGGTTCTCTTTATCTACTTTTAGGACTTACATGAAGATATGAACACATTTTAAATCATATTTATGCAGAATAGAGAATATTCTACAGGGTTCACAACCTTTCTAGCACCACTGTAAATCCACTGTGATTCAATGCTGTAAAACAATAGAATTTCTGGGGGGGCGGGGTGAATACTTTTTATAGGCTCTGTAGTATAACCTTTCTATGTTAAACCAGAGCATTAAGATGAATTCCTCACTGACAGTTAAATTCAAGTTAATTTCCTCTGAAAGAATCCATCCTTCAAATTAATCTACTGAGACACCATTTACAAGACAAAAAAAATTACATCCACTCTCTTATAACCAAATTTAAATAAAGTTAACCTTTTTTCACTTCTGCTTTCTCAGTTATTTTAATTTATAATGTTTAAAATAAAGATTTAAAGGAAATAGAGAACTTTTAATCAGACTCAGAATCAGAATCAGGTTTATCATCATTGGCATGTGTCATGAAATTTGTTAACTTTTGTTTAAATTATGTATTTGATGCACCATCAATAACTCTCGGAGATGTGAGGCGAGAGATAGGCTTTTATTAGCTGGAAGAAAGCACCGTCAGCAGCAAGTGACCATCACACTACATCCTGGAGACTGAGGGAGGAGCAGTGCCTCCAATCGCCTTTATACAGGGGTCTGTGGGAGGAGCCACAGGAGCAGTCAGCAGGGGAGGTGTGTCCAGACAGGTATATGTAGTTCACCACAGTATTTCATTATTACATGGATTAATTTATTTCTTTTGTTTTAAAACCCTTAAGTTTACTTGAAGGCTTCAGCCTTTCTTACAAACCTGGACTTGATGATTTTGTCCAGAGCTGTTACTCTGAGCCGAAAGTAAACTGCTCCGAGAAACTCAGAGAATCAAGCAGCTTCTGTGGAAGATGATCAGCATATTACCAGACTGTTTTCCTCTGGATTCGAATTATTCTTGTTTATCTTTTGTGTAAAATTAACATCAATTTAAAGCCTAAAAAAAATTCTAAAGCTGTTAGTGCCTACCTGACTGAAAGGGCAGCCAGTGTTCCAGTCCAACGCAGGCAGGAGGTTTATTGGATCATAGAAAATAGATGAAGTTCAGACAGGTGTTGTCTGTGTAAGAGAGTATTTGCTGTAGGGAGAGGTTGGACAGACTGGAGCATTAGAGGCTGGTGGGAGACCGATAGAGGTTTATAAAATTATGAGAGATAGGGTAGGGACTCTTTTTCTCAGGATATCATATCAAATACAATAGTACATAGATTTAAGGTGAGAGGAAGAGAATTTAAAGATGTGCTGGGTAAGTTTTCTCTGGAGCAGAGAGCAGCAGGTGGCTGGGGTGGTTGTGGAAGCAGACATAATGATGGCATTTAAGAGGCATTCAGACAGGCACATGAACATGCAGGGACTGAAGGGCGAAGGATATAATATGCCTGCACTCCCATGGCTCAGGGACAGGAGTGGTTACCTCAAGTGCCGTTTTTAGATATGCAGGCATTCAGACAGGCACATGAACATGCAGGGACTGAAGGGCGAAGGATCATGCACGAGCAGAGAGGCTTAGTTTAATCTGGCAGCGTTGTTTTCACAGACATTGTGGGCTGAAGGACCTATAACTTGCTGTACTGTTCTATGTAAACCTGGTTCCTATGCAGTTGATGGGGTCTTCCTGGCAATTTTCAAGTGTAAAAAGGTGGAATAAAATAGAGTGGCTTAACCTCTGTTCTTAATGGGGCAACAACATATTGCTCCAAAAAAATCATACTATTACCACATACAATAAAATTCATTCTTAAACCATATATTTTCACATAGTGCTAACTGCATAATAACCTTGACCTTACCCTCATTTCATTGGAACACTTATGGCTTGCTTCATGAAAGGGTTACCTCCTCTGACACCACTT
The DNA here is from genome assembly GCF_048418815.1 of Hemitrygon akajei. NCBI lineage: Eukaryota > Metazoa > Chordata > Chondrichthyes > Myliobatiformes > Dasyatidae > Hemitrygon > Hemitrygon akajei. The sequence goes on from NC_133140.1 coordinate 49,704,086, forward strand.
GTGAATGTTTATTGAGTTCAAATAGGTTACTGAAGTTTTGCATATAAAGTCCAATGATAAAAAGACTTGCACCTTCATGCCTACCTCACTGTTGCCTACCCAATATGCAGACAACAGAATAATAAATCAAATCATGCACAAGTTGCTAGATATCTGCAATGTAAAAAATATACTGGAAATTCGCAGCAGATCATGCAGTATTTGGAGGATTGGAGGGTTGCAGATGTTGTTCCCTTATTCAAGAAAGGGAGTAGAGATAGCCCAGGAACTTATAAACTAGTGAGCCTTACTTCAGAGATTGGTAAGTTGATGGAAAAGATCTTGAGAGGCAGGATTTATGAACATTTGGAGAGGCATAATTAGGAATAGTCAGCATGGCTTTGTCAAAGGCAGGTTACGCTTTACAAGCCTGATTGAATTTTTTGAGGATGTGACTAAAAACATTGATGAAGGAAGAGCAGTAGATGTAGTGTATATGGATTTCAGCAAGGCGTTTGATAAGGTACCCCATGCAAGGCTTATTGAGAAAGTAGGGAGGCATGGGAACCATGGGGACCTTGCTTTGTGGATCCAGAATTGGCGCCCACAGAAGGCAAAGAGTGGTTGTAGACTGGTCATATTCTGCATGGAGGTCGGTGACCAGTGGTGTGCCTCAGGGATCTGATCTGGGACCCCTTCTCTTTGTGATTTTTATAAGTAACCTGAATGTGGAAGTGCAGAGAAGGGTTAGTAAGTTTGCGGATGACACAAAGGTTGGGGGTGTTGTGGATAGTGTGGAGGGCTGTCAGTGGTTACAGCGGGATATCAATAGGATGCAAAACTAGGCTGAGAAGTGGCAGTTGGAGTTCAACCCAGATAAGTGTGAGGTGGTTCATTTTGTTAGGTCAAGTATGATGGCAGAATATAGTATTAATGGTAAGACTCTTGGCAGTGTGGAGGATCAGAGGGATCTTGGGGACCGAGTCCATAGGACGCTCAAAGCAGCTGCGCAGGTTGACTCTGTGGTTAAGAAGGCGTACAGTATATCGGCCTTCATCAACCGTGGGATTGAGTTTAAGAGCCGAGAGGTAATGTTGCAGCTATATAGGACCCATGTCAGAGCCCACTTGGAGTACTGTGCTCAGTTCTGGTCGCCTCACTACAGGAAGGATGTGGAAACTATAGAAAGGATGTGGAGGAGATCTACAAGGATGTTGCCTGGATTGGAGAGCATGCCTTATGAGAATAGGAATAGGTTGAGTGAACTCGGACTTTTCTCCTTGGAGTAGCAGAGGATGAGAGGTGCTCTCATAGAAGGCTTTTTCCCAGGGCTGAAATGGCTAACATGAGAGGGCACAGTTTTAAGGTGCTTGGAAGTAGGTACAGAGGAGATGTCAGGGGTAATTTTTCTCTGCAGAGACTGGTGATTGCGTGCAATGGTCTGCTGGCAGTGGTGGTGGAGGTGGATACGATAGGGTCTTTTAAGAGACTTCTGGACAGGTATATGGAGCTTAGAAAATAGAGGGCTATGGGTAACCCTAGGTAATTTCTAAAGTAAGTTCATGTTTGGCACAGCATTGTGGGCTGAAGGGCCTGTTTTATGCTGTAGGGTTTCTATGTTTCTACGTTTCTATTTGCAGTGGAAGAAACAGAATTAATACTTTCGTTGATTGGCTTTTAATCAGAAATGATAACGAATCCCTTATACAATTAGAATTTTCATTAAATGGTAAAAACAACTTTATTCAAACCTTTTAAGACAAGTATTTCAAATACGTCAATAAACCTGTAAATTCATCCTCCTGGTCTTCTACTTCATACTATATTTAGGGATTTACTCAAGGACATGTCTCATTAATACAGTGAGAATGGCTCCAGAGGCTGTGTTTTGTTCTGCGAGTGAGATGTGGAAATCGGGGGACCACCAGCCTCCCAGGTAAGCGCATCTGCACCAGGTGCATCGAGCTGTAGCTGCTCAGAGAACTAACGGACAACAAGTGTATGGGACATTGGAAAAAATGTTGAATTTCCCCATGGGGATGAATAAAGTATCTATCTATCTATCTATCTATGTTAAGGAACTGGAGCTGCAGCTTGATGACCTTCGGCTCATATAGGGAAGTGGTCACCTCTGGTTTGCAGGAGGTGTGTAACCGGGTGACTGTCAGAAGCAAGTGAAATGGGCAGACAGTACAGAGTACCCCTGTGACCATTCCCCTCGGTGGTAAGTATACCACTTTGAATACTGTTGAGGGGTCGACCTACCAGGGAGAAGACGCAGTGACTAGGACTCTGGCACTGAGTCTGGCGCTGCGGCTCAGAAGAAAATGGAGGTGAAGCGGACTATAGGAATGATGGGAGATTCCATAGTTAGGGGAATAGAGATGAGGTTCTGTGGATGTGATAGAGACACCTGGATGGTACGTTGCCTCCCTGGTGCCAGAGTCAGGGTCTTGGATCGAGTTCATGGCATTCTAAAAGGGGCGGGTGAGCAGCCAGAAGTCTTGGTACAGTGCCTATAAAATGCATTCACCTTCCGCTGGAAGTTTTCATGTTTTTTTGTTTTACAACATTGAATCACAGTCGATTTTATTTGGCTTTTTTGACACTGATTGACAGAAAAAGACTCTTTCATGTCAAAGTGAAAACAGATCTCTATAAAGTGATCTAAATTAATTACAAATATAAAAAAAAATAATTGATTGCATAAATATTCATCCCCCTCTAATATGACACACCAAATCATCACTGGTGCACCCAACCGGATTCAGAAGTCACATCGTTAGTTAAATGGAGATGTATTTTTGGAGACCTGTGTGCAGTCAAGGTGTTTCAATTGATTGTAGTAAAAATACATGTATATCTGGAAAGTCCAACTGCTGGTGAGTCAGTGTCCTGGCAACAACTACACCGTGAAGACAAAAGAACATTCCAAGCAACTCCACAAAATGCTTATTAAAGAGCACAAATTAGAAGGTGGATGCAAGAGCATTTCCAAGTCATGGAATATCCCTTGGAATATAGTTAAGTCAATCATCAAGAAATGGAAAGAATATGGCACAGCTATAAATCTGCCTAGAGCAGGCTGTCCTCAAAAACTGAGTGACAGTGCAAGAAGGGGACCACCAAGAGAGCTATGACAACTCTAGAGGCGTTACAAGCTTTAGTAGCTGAGATGGGAGAGACTGCGCATACAACAACTGTTGCCTGAGTGCTTTCAAGTCAAGTCAAGTCAAGTCAAGTCAACTTTTATTGCCATTTTGACCATAACTGCTGGTACAGTGCATAGTAAAAATGAGACAACGTTTTTCAGGACCATGGTTTACATGACACAGTACAAAAAACTAGATTGAACTACGCAATAAAAAAAACACAGAGAAAGCTATACTAGACTACAGACCTACACTGGACTGCATAAAGTGCTCAAAAACAATGCAAGCATTACAATAAATAATAAACAGGACAGTAGGGCAAGGTGTCAGTCCAGGCTTCGGGTATTGAGGTGTCTGATAGCTTGAGGGAAGAAACTGTTATATAGTCTGGTTGTGAGAGCCCAAATGCTTTGGAGCCTTTTCCCAGACGGCAGGAAGGAGAAGAGATTGTACGAAGGGTGCATGGGGTCCTTCATAATGCTGTTTCCTTTGCGGATGCAGCGTGCAGTTTCTGGAAGAGTGGCAAAGAGAAAGCCACTGTTGAAAAAACTCACATGAAATCTCAGCTAGAGTTTGCCAGAAGGCAAGTGGGAGACTCTGAAGTCAGCTGGAAGAAGGTTCTATGGTCTGATGAAACCAAAATTGAGGTTTTTGGCCATCTGACTAAATGCTATGTTTGGCATAAGCCAAACACCGCACATCATCAAAAACACACCATCCCTAGGAGCATGGTGGCGGCTGCATCATGCTGTGGGGGTGTTTCACTCCAGCAGGCCCTGGAAGGCTTGTGAAGGTAGAGGGTAAAATGAATGCAGCAAAATATATGGAAATCCTGGAGGAAAACCTGATGTAGTTTGCAAGAGGACTGCAACTTCAGAGAAGATCTGTTTTCCAGCAAGATATTGACCCGAAGCGTAAAGCCAAAGCTACATAGGAATTGCTTAAAACCAACAACTTTAATTCCCTGGAGTGGCCAAATCAGAGTCCAGACCACAATCCAATTGCAAATTTGTGGCTGGACTTGAAAAGGGCTGTTCTCTCATGACCCTTATGTAATCTGACAGAGCTTGAGCAGTTTTGTAAAGAAGAATGGGGAAAAATTGCAGTGTCCAGATGTGCAAAACTGATAGAGACCTATCCACATAGACTCAAGGTGAAATTGCCGCCAAGGTGCATCTACTAAATACTGACTTGAAGAGGCTGAATAATTATGCAATCAATTATTTTGTGTTTAATAATTGTAATGCATTTAGACCAATTTGTAGAAATTTGCTTTCACTTTAACACAAAAGTGACTTTTCTGTTGATCAGTGTCAACATTAAATCCATTGTGATTCAATGTCATAAAACAATAAAACATGAAAACTTCCAAGGGGGATGAATATTTCTTATAGATACTGTACATATTGGCAACAATGACATTGGTAGGGAAGGTGAGGAGGTCTTGAAGAGAGATTTTAGAGAGCTAGGTAGAAAGCTGAAAAGCAGGACCTCCAGGGTAGTAACCTCTGGATTGTTGCCCATGCCACTCGCCAGTGAGGGTAAGAATAGGATTATTTGACAGATGAATGCATGGCTGAGGAATTGGTTCGAGGGGCAGGGGTTCAGATTTCTGGATCATTGGGATCTCTTTTGGGGGAGTACAACTTGTAGAATTGGCATGGGTTACACCTTGAGGACACGTTTGCTAAAGCCGTTTGGGAGACTTTAAACTAACTAGGCAGGGGAGCGGGAACTGGAGTGATCGGGCTGAGGATGGGGTAGTTAGTTTACAAACAGAGGCAGTGTGTAGTGAGACTGCGAGCAAGGAGTGGTTGATGCAGTCAAAGGGATGAATTGCAATGTGAAATGGGGACGAAACCTAAAACGGTGATGAAAGCAGGACTGAAGGTGTTACATTTGAATGCACACAGTATACAGAATAAAGTAGATGACCTTGTATCACATTACAGATTGGCACGTATAACATTCTAGACATCACTGAATCATGGCTGAAAGATTATAGCTGGGAGCTTTTGTATTGAAAGGACATGCAGGAAGGCAGAGGGGGTAGAGTGTCTTTGTTGGTAAAAATTTAAATCAAATCATTAGAAAGAGGTGACATAGGATCAGAAGGTGTAGAATTGTTGTGGGTAGAGCTATGAAACTGCAAGGGTAAAAAGACCCTGATGGGAGTCATTACAGACATCTGAACAGTAGCAAAGATGTGATCTACAAATTACAATGGGAGATAGAAAATGCATGTCATAAAGGCAATGTTATGATGGGCATGGGGGATTTCAATATATAGGTAGATCGGGAAGATTAGGTTGGAGCTGGATCCAAAGAGGGGGAGTTTGTAGAGTGCTTCCGAGATGGCTTTTTAGAGCAGCTTGTGATTGAGCTGACTAGGGAACCGACTATTCTGTATTTGGTGTTGTGCAATGAACCAGAATTAGTTAAAGAGCTTAAGGTAAAGGAACTTCAGGGAGTAGAAAAAAACATAGAAAACCTACAGCACAATACAGACCCTTCGGTCCACAAAGTTGTGCCGAACATGTCCCTACCTTAGATATTCTCTAGTGCCTTTAACACCATCCAGCCCAAGATCTTAAAGCACAAACTAACGGAGATGGGAGTAGACTCTCACATGGTGGATTGGATAGTGGACTACTTGACAGATAGACCTCAGTATGTGCGGTTGGGAGACTGTAGGTCTGACACAGTGGTCAGCAGCACAGGAGCGCCACAGGGAACCGTACTCTCTCCGGTCCTGTTCACCCTGTACACATCTGACTTCCAATATAACTCGGAGTCCTGCCATGTGCAGAAGTTCGCTGATGACACGGCCATAGTGGGGTGTGTCAGGAATGGACAGGAGGAGGAGTATAGGAAACTGATACAGGACTTTGTGATATGGTGCAACTCAAACTACCTGCGTCTCAATGTCACCAAGACCAAGGAGATGGTGGTGGACTTTAGGAGATCTAGGCCTCATATGGAGCCAGTGATCATTAATGGAGAATGTGTGGAGCAGGTTAAGACCTACAAGTATCTGGGAGTACAGTTGGACGAGAAGCTAGACTGGACTGCCAACACAGATGCCTTGTGCAGGAAGGCACAGAGTCGACTGTACTTCCTTAGAAGGTTGGCGTCATTCAATGTCTGCAGTGAGATGCTGAAGATGTTCTATAGGTCAGTTGTTGAGAGCGCCCTCTTCTTTGTGGTGGTGTGTTGGGGAGGAAGCATTAAGAAGAAGGACGCCTCACGTCTTAATAAGCTGATAAGGAAGGCGGGCTCTGTCGTGGGCAAAGTACTGGAGTGTTTAACATCGGTAGCTGAGCGAAGGGCGCTGAGTAGGCTACGGTCAATTATGGAAAACCCTGAACATCCTCTACATAGCACCATCCAGAGACAGAGAAGCAGTTTCAGCGACAGGTTACTGTCGATGCAATGCTCCTCAGACAGGATGAAGAGGTCAATACTCCCCAATGCCATTAGGCTTTACAATTCAACTGCCAGGACTTAAGAACTTTTTTAAAGCTATTATTAATGCTTTTTGAGTTAGTGATTTAGATGCATATCATATTATTACTGAGTTAAGTATTGTATGTAATGAGTTTTTGCTACAACAAGTGTATGGGACATTGGAAAAAATGTTGAATTTCCCCATGGGGATGAATAAAGTATCTATCTATCTATCTATCTATTACTAGGCTTGCCTATAGCCCTCTACTTTACTTTACTTTATTGTCACCAAACAATTGATATTAGAGCGTACAATCATCACAGCGATATTTGATTCTGTGCTTTGCACTCTATTTTAATAAGCTCCATGTACCTATCTAAAAGTCTCTTAAAAGACCCTGTTGTATCTGCCTCCACCACCATTGCCAGCAGCCCATTCCACTCACTCACCACTCTGAGTAAAAAACTTACCCCTGACATCTCCTCTGTACCTACTCCTCAGCACCTTAAAATGGTGTCCTCTTGTGGCAACCATTTCAGCCCTGGGAAAAAGCCACTGACTATCCACATGATCAATGCCTCTCATCATCTTATACAGCTCTATTGGTCGCTGTTTGCTGATTCGCTATAGTGGGGTGTGTCAGGAATGGACAGGAGGAGGAGTATAGGAAACTGATACAGGACTTTGTGATATGGTGCAACTCAAACTACCTGCGTCTCAATATCACCAAGACCAAGGAGATAGTGGTGGACTTTAGGAGATCTAGGCCTCATATGGAGCCAGTGATCATTAATGGAGAATGTGTGAAGCAGGTTAAGACCTACAAGTATCTGGGAGTACAGTTAGACGAGAAGCTAGACTGGACTGCCAACACAGATGCCTTGTGCAGGAAGGCACAGAGTCGACTGTACTTCCTTAGAAGGTTGGCGTCATTCAATGTCTGTAGTGAGATGCTGAAGATGTTCTATAGGTCAGTTGTGGAGAGCGCCCTCTTCTTTGTGGTGGCGTGTTGGGGAGGAAGCATTAAGAAGAGGGACGCTTCACGTCTTAATAAGCTGGTAAGGAAGGCGGGCTCTGTCGTGGGCAAAGTACTGGAGAGTTTAACATCGGTAGCTGAGTGAAGGGCGCTGAGTAGGCTACGGTCAATTATGGAAAACTCTGAACATCCTCTACATAGCACCATCCAGAGACAGAGAAGCAGTTTCAGCGACAGGTTACTATCGATGCAATGCTCCTCAGACAGGATGAAGAGGTCAATACTCCCCAATGCCATTAGGCTTTACAATTCAACCGCCAGGACTTAAGAACTTTTTAAAAGCTATTATTAATGCTTTTTGAGATAGTGATTTAGATGCATATCATATTTTTTACTGAGTTAAGTATTGTATGTAATTAGTTTTGCTACAACAAGTGTATGGGACATTGGAAAAAAAGTTGAATTTCCCCATGGGGATGAATAAAGTATCTATCTATCTATCTATCTATCTCTCATCCTCCGTCGCTCCAAGGAAAAAAGGCCGAATTCACTCAACTTATTCTCATAAGGCATGCTCCCCAATTCAGGCAACGTCCTTGTAAATGTCCTCTGCACCGTTTCTATGGGTTCCACGTCCTTCCTGTAGTGAGGCGACCAGAACTGAGAACAGTACTCCAAGTAGGGTCTGACCAGGGTTCTATATAGTTGCAACATTACCTCTCAGCTCCTAAATTCAATTCCATGATTGATGAAGGCCGATACACTGTACGCCTTCTTAACCACAGAGTCAACCTGCGCAGCTGCTTTGAGCGTCCTATGGACTCAGACCCCAAGATCCCTCTGATCCTCCACACTGCCAAGAGTCTTACCATTAATACTATATTCTGCCATCATATTTGACCTACCAAAATGAACCACCTCACACTTATCTGGGTTGAACTCCATCTGCCACTTCTCAGCCCAGTTTTGCATCCTATCAATGTTCCGCTGTAACCTATGACAACCCTCCACACTATCCACAACACCTCCAACCTTTGTGTCATCAGCAAACTTACTAACCCATCCCTCCACTTCCTCATCCAGGTCATTCATAAAAATCACGAAGAGTAGGGGTCCCAGAACAGATCCCTGAGGCACCCCACTGGTCACCATGCAGAATATGACCTGTCTACAACCACTCTTTGCATTCTATGGGCATGCCAGTTCTGGATCCACAAAGCAATGTGCCCTTGGATCCCATGCCTCTTTACTTTCTCAATAAGCTTTGCATAGGGTACCGTATCAAATGTCTTACTGAAATCCATATACACTACATCTACTGCTGTTCCTTCATCAATGTTTTTAGTACCATCATCAACAAATTCAATCGGGCTCTTAAGGCACAACCTGCCCTTGACAAAGCCATGCTGACTGCTCCTAATCATATTATACCTCTCCAAATGTTCATAAATCCTGCCTCTCAGGATCTTCTCCATCAACTTACCAACCACTGAGGTAAGACTCACTGGTCTATAATTTCCTGAGCTATCTCTACTCCCTTTCTTGAATAAAGGAACAACATTCACAACCCTCCAATCCTCCGGAACCTCTCCTGTCCCCATTGATGATGCAAAGATGATCGCCAGAGGCTCAGCAATCTCCTCCCTCACCTCCCTCAGTAGCCTAAGGGTACATCTCATCTGGTCCCAGCGACTTATCCAACTTGATGCTTTCCAAAAGCTCCAGCACATCCTCTTTCTTAATATCTACATGCTCAAGCTTTTCAGTCTGCTGCAAGTCATCACTACAATCACCAAGATCCTTTTCCATAGTGAATATTGAAGCAAAGTACTCATTAAATACCTCTGCTATTTCCTCCGGTTCCATACACACTTTCCCACTGTCACACTTGATAGGTCCTATTCTTTCACATCTTATCCTTTTTCTTTCAACATACTTGTAGAATGCCTTGGGGATTTCCTTAATCCTGCCCGCCAAGGCCTTCTCATGACCCTTTCTGGCTCTCCTAATTTCCTTCTTAAGCTCCTTCCTATTAGCCTTATAATCTTCTAGATCTCCAACATTACCTAGCTCTCTGAACCTTTTGTAAGCTTTTCTTTTCTTCTTGACTAGATTTACTACAGCCTTTGTACACTACAGTTCCTGTACCCTACCAAAACTTCCCTGTCTCATTGGAACGTACCTATACAGAACTCCACACAAATATCCCCTGAATATTTGCAACATTTCTTCCATACTTTTCCCTGAGAACATCTGTTTCCAATTTAAGCTCCCAATTTCCTGCCTGATAGCCTCATAATTCCCCTTACTGGAATTAAACTTTTTTCTAACTTGTCTGTTTCTATCTCTCTCCAATGCTATTGTAAAGGAGACAGAATTATGATCATTATCTCCAAAATGCTCTCCCACTGAGAGATCTGACACCTGACCAGGTTCATTCCCAATACCAAATCAAGTACAGCCTCTCCTCTTGTAGGCTTATCTACATATTGTGTTAAGAAACCTTCCTGAATGCACCTAACAAACTCCATCCCATCTAAACTCCTTGCTCTAGGGAGATGCCAGTCGATATTTGGGAAATTAAAATCTCCCATCACGACAACTCTGTTATTATTACACCTTTCCAGGATCTGTTTCCCTATAGAACCATAGAACAATACAGCACAGTACAGACCCTTCAGCCCTCCATGTTGTGCCGACCCATATAATCCTTAAAAAAATACTAAACCCACACTACCCCATAACCCTCCATTTTTCTTTTATCCATGTGCCTGTCCAAGAGGCTCTTAAATACCCCTAATGTTTTAGCCTCACCACCATCCCTGGCAAGTCATTCCAGGCACTCACAACCCTCTGTGTAAAAAAACATACCCCGATGTCTCCCCTAAACTTCCCTCCCTTAATTTTGTACATATGCCCTCTGGTGTTTGCTGTTGATGCTCTGGGAAACAGGTATTGACTATCCACCCTATCTATGCCTCTCATAATCTTGTAGACCTCTATCAAGTCCCCTCTCATCCTTCTACGCTCCAAAGAGAAAAGTCCCAACTCTGCTAACCTTGCTTCATATGACTTGTTCTCCAAACCAGGCAACATCCTGATAAATCTCCTCTGCACCCTTTATCTGCTCCTCGATATCCCTGTTACTATTGGGCGGTCTATAAAAAACACTCAGTAAAGCTATTGACTCCTCCGATTCCTAAACTCCATCCACCAAGACTCTGTAGACAATCCCTCCCTGGCGTCCACCTTTTCTGCAGCCGTGACACTATCTCTGATCAACAGTGCCACGCCCCCACCATTTTTGGCTCCCTCCCTGTCCTTTCTGAAATATCTAAAATCGGCACTTGAGGTAACCATTCCTGTCCCTGAGCCATCCAAGACTCTGTAATGGCCACCACACCATATCACCAAGTACTGATCCACGCTCTAAGCTCATCCACTTTGTTTACAACACTCCTTGCATTAAAATAGACACATCTCAAGCCTTCGGTCTGAGCGCGTCCCTTCTCTATTACCTGCCTATCCTTCTTCTTGCACTGTTTACAAGCTTTTTCTATTTGTGAGCCAACCTCCTCTTCCCCAGTCTATTTAGTTCAGTTCCCACACCCCAACAAATCTAGTTTAAACTCTCCCCAGTAGCCTTAGCAAACCTCCCCGCCAGGATATTGGTCCCCCTGGGATTCAAGAGGAACCCTCCTTTTTGTACAGGTCACACCTGCCCCAAAAGAGGTCTCAATGATCCAGAAATCTGAATCCCTGCCCCCTACTCCAATCCCTCAGCCACACATTTATCCTCCTCCTCATCCTATTCCTATCCTCACTGTCATGTGACACAGGCAGTAATCCTGAGATTACTACCTTTGTGGTCCTGCTTCTCAATTGAGTCCCTGTAGTCTTTTTTCAGGACCTCTTCTCTTTTCCTACCTATGTCACTGGTACTAATATGTACCATGACCTCTGGCTGTTCTCCCTCCCACCGCGGGAAATCTTGGACGTGAACCAAAACATCCCAGACCCTGGCACCTGGGAGGGAAACTACCATCCGAATTTCTTTCCTGTGTCCACAGAATCACCTGTCTGACCCCCAAACTATAGAGTCCCCTATCACTATTGTCTTCCTCTTCCCTTCCCTACCCTTCTGAGCCACAGGGCCAGACTCTGTGCCAGAGGCACGGCCATTGCTGCTTCCCCCAGGTAGGCTGTCCCCCCCCCAACAGTACTCAAACAGGAGTACTTATTGTCAAGGGGTACAGCCACAGGGGTACTGTCTAGTACCTGACTCTTCCCCTTCCCCCTCCTGACTGTGACCCACCTGTCTGTCTCCCGTTGCCCCGAAGTGACCACCTGTCTATAGCTCCTCTCTATCACCTCCTCACTCTCCCTGACCAGGTGAAGGTCATCGAGCTGCATCTCCAGATCCCTAACTCGGTCCCTTAGGAGCTGCAGCTCGACACACCTGATGCAGATATGGCCGTCTGGGAGGCTGGGAGACTGGGAGTAGTGATCATAATATGATAGAATTCACCCTGAAATTTGAGAAGGAGAATCTATAGTCAGATGTATCACTATTACAGTGGAGTAAAGGGAATGAGAGAGAAGTTGGCCAAAATTGATTGAAGGGAACACAAGCAGGGATGATGTCAGAGCAGCTATGGCTGGAGTTTCTAGGAGCAATTTGAAAGGCACAGGATAGATACACCCCAAAGAAGAAGTATTCTAAAGACAGGATGATGTAACCATGGCTGGCAAGAAAAACTAAAGTCAATTTAAAAGACAAAGAGAGGGCATATAGTAGAGGATTGGGAAGCTTTTAAAAACCAACAGAATGCAACTAAAAAAGTCACTAGACAGTAAAGATGGAATACAAAAATTAGTTAGCCAATAATGTTAACGAGGGCACCAGAAGTTTATTCACTTATATAAAGTATAAAAGATAGGCAAGAGTACATGTCAGACCACTGGAAAATTATGCAGGAGAGGTAGTAATGGAAGTTTCAGAGTGTCAGAGGAAGGAAGTGAGTGAAGTTGCCATTACTAAGGAGAAGGAGCTATGGAAACTATAATGTTTGACGGTAGATAAGTCACCTGGACCAGATGGTGTACACCCTAGGGTACAGAAAGAAGTAGCTAAAGAGATTGTGGAGGAGTTCACAATGATCTTTCAAGAATCAAAGCATTCTTGCATGGTTCCTGAGGAATAGAAAATTGCAAGTGTTACTTCACTCTTTAAGAAGGGAGAGAGGCAGAAAAAAGGAAATTATAGGCCTGTTAGCCTAACCTCAGTGGGTGGGAAGGTTTTGGAGTCAATTGTTAGGATGTGGTTTTGGGGTAACTGGAGGCTCATGATAAAACCAGCTAAAGTCAGCATAGTTTCCTTAAGGGAAAGTCTTGCCTGACAAATCTGTTGGAATTCTTTGAAGAAATAACAAGCAGGATAGATAAAGGAGAATTGGTGGATGCTGTGTCCTTGGATTTCAGAAGGCCTTTGATAAAGTGCCATTCATGAGGCTGCGTAACAAGTTAAGAGCCTATGGTATTACAGGAAAGATTCCAGCTTGGATGGAACATTGGTGGATTGTCAGGGAGCAAATACTGGGAATAAAGGGAGCTTTTTCTGCTTGCATGCTGGTGACTAGTGGAGTTTCATGGGAGTCTGTGTTGGCACCACTACTTTTCACTTTATATGTCTTGTTACGTTCCCCAGTAACCGGGTGACTTACCAGCAAAGATAGATAGGTCCGCTGAAGCCTGGTGCTACTATTTTCAAAAGTTTTTATTTATAAAGGGGCACAAACATATGGTTAATACAAAACATTCAGATCATATACGTCGTCACAACTCAATCTAAAGCACAGGTATAGTAACAATCAATCAGAAATAAGCTCTATCGTTGTCTAGGGGTAATGTAGATATATATTGTTTGCTGGATATCTAAAAGTCTTTTGCGGTCACTGCAGTTCCACCAGCTGCCGTCGTTGTGGTGTCGCGTTGGTGCACTTTTGTTAGAAAGAGAGAGAGAGAGAATTGAATGAAAATTACCCGACAGGTTTTCCAACCTGTAGGAGTTCGGTTCTTCGGAAGTCTCATTGGGGAGTGGACTCTCATCTGTGGCCTCCCCTGTAGCTAAGCCGTTCTTCCGTGGTGAGGTCACCAATCCCAGGCAAGGAAAAGACGCACACGAACCCCACCACCGGCCGTCGCAGGATTTCTAGCGTCCCTTCTGGTGCGTCTGTGGCCCCGCCTCGGCAGCCCACCTTTTATCTTCCTCACGGGATCGCCGGTGTCAATCTCTCTCTCAACCAGCCCACGTTGCCCGAGGGCTTTACACGTGGTCTTCATGAGACAATAGTCAGAGTCACTTTATTCTGCTTCCCGGGGGAACGTGGTCTTCCGCACGTCTCCCTCTCTCTCCCATTTTCCTGTGTCTATTCAGCACGTCTCTCCCCCTCTTGGGTCATTTGACCCCCCCTTGACTAGGGCTCTTGCGATTCTCACAAAGGAGGGGGCTGGGGTCATAACACCTCCCCTCTTAAAAGTTTTTTACTAGCGGTTAAAAACAAGTTGGTACAGAGTCTTATAGGATTTTTTTTCTAACACAATACACAAGCTCCTCTCTTCACAGAGTACTACCGTTATACATTCAAGTCAGTATCTAAACAGGTAACAATTACAGTGTCCCTTTCTTTAATATCTTAACATCGTGTACCGTACTAAAGTCTGGTAGCATCAAACTTCAGCTCAATAACCACCTATTTATTTATTTTCTTCAGCAACAAAACTAAGGAGGTGTGATCTTAGCTTAGGTGCATCTACAAAAGTTTATACAAATACTAATCGTTTCGGTCGTGTTATTTCACCGGCAGGTCTCCAAAGGGTTGTCTTTATTATTCACAGGCTTTGGCGCAAACCCGTACAACCGGTGTTGCTGTTTAAAAATGGCATTTTCTATTAACCACCGACTCTTTTCCGGAGAGTCCCCCCGTGGGAAACTTGAGTAATTTGGTGAGGTACTCTCCCGCCTTTCCTTTCCACGAGGGTTATTCTCTTAACTCCGTGTCCCCAACCTAGTCCATCATGGGAATTTCCACCCAATTCTTTAATGCTACACAGGTAGTTAACCCTTTTGTCAAGACCATGCAGGCTGATGTGTTTCAGTTCGAACCTTTTTCTCCGGCCGCATTTAAATTTCGGCTTCCTCACAGCGCTTTCTTGAATAACAATAGCGTGTGAGGCACCCTTACATTCCAAATCAACCTGTAATCGATGCGCAGGCATCAATCTAGACTTTAACTTTTTTTCATTTGATTTGGGAACTACAGATTTACCGTTCTCCTCCACAACAACAGTTATCTCCCCATTCGTAAACTCCACATTAACTCTGAACACCCCCTTCAGCACAACCATCTGGGAACTCACACTTCCCAAGGTTAACCCCTTTTTTTCCGAACCAAGTCTATCTGCTCCAAAAGGACGGCCGTCTCGTCCAGCTGAGTCAAATACCTCAGACTTTTTCTGAGCTCCGTGACTAGGTTCAGGACCACGTGCATCCCCATCTTGGACACACTCAAACGGGGCATTGGCCTCTTCCAGGCTTTCAATACCCTTACCCTTTTCAAATTCTAAATTCCCCTGATCCTCCCAGTTACTCTCTGGGCAACTCACTTCCGGAGTAAACTCAACCCCGCGGGCTGAAACAACCCCATTTGCCAACCCAGCAGACCTCTTCAAGGTAATGGCATCCTCTTCATTTAGGACTGCCCTCATTTCATTATCGGGAACACCTTTAGAATCATCCATGTCCAACCCTGGACCTTTTAACAGCTTTATCTGTTTCTCATCTTTATTTCCTACCTCTAGGACCTTTTTCTTCGCTAAGGGAAGAGCTACCTTCTCTCCCTTACCCCCTTTTACGTTACTATTCCTCGTTTTACCACCCTCGAAACCCTCGTGGCACAGGGTTGGTAAAGACGTCTGGGCCACATCAAAACGGGCCAATTTTAAACTGCTCCCGTTCTCAGCTGCCGCTCTCGACAGGCTGCAAGTGTCCGCGCATGCGGGATAGCTCGGGGACTCTATGGGCGGGGCCTCAACACGCACCGGTCGGCGGGTCATAGTTATGGCCGACCAAACTTTTCCTCCTGCTAAATCGTTCCCAAGGAGGACATCCACGTCAGTTCTCGGGAATTCTGATGGCACCCCCATTTCAACTGATCCATACACCAGCTCACAATCCAAAATGACCCTACGTAAAGACACCCTTTCTGTCCCTTTTCCTATTCCTCTCAGGGCTACCTCGCCCGTCGGAGGTCCGAATTGTAATACGTTACAGCTAATTAATGATAGCTCCGCCCCCGTGTCACTCCAAATCTGTATGGGAATTGGCGGGTCCCCCTTCCTCACAGACACGGTTCCGTGTCACAGATAAATCTCCGACCCCTCGCGCTCTCTGCTCCCCTGGGACCCTCTTGCCGATTTTCTGATTACCACTGCACACCCGATAGGGATTGCTGCTTTCCCTCTCTCTGGCTCCTTTCTCGGAGCAAAGCATTTAGATGCAATATGACCCACCTTTCCACAATTAAAACAGGTCAAGCCAGGACCTCGCCTGCCGTCTTGCCTCTCCTCCTCAATTTTACCATTAGCTCCCAGCGGGATCTCTGCCTCAGCCGGCGGTCTTTCTCTACCGTTCCCACGGTCTCTCTGGTAACTTTTTGGCGAGGAAAACTTTGTCTTGTGGGTTAGGGTATATTCATCTGCGAACCTAGCAATTTCTGAGATGGACTGATTCGTCCTCTCATTCAAATACATCCGGATCTCTTCCGGAACACAACCTTTAAATTCCTCAATCAAAAATAACTCCCTGAGACACCCATAATTCTCGGCCACCTTTTCCGCGGTGCACCAACGATCCAAGAGCACACCCTTCTCATGGGCTAGCTCGGTATACGTTTGATTCCACCCTCTCCTTAAATTTCGGAACCTTTGTCTATACGCCTCAGGTGCTATCTCGTAACCTCGGAGAATGGCCTCCTTTACTTGATCATAATTCCCTTCCCCTTCTGGGGGCAACGCGGCATATACCCGCTGTGCTTTTCCTCGTAACACACTTTGTAACAACGCCACCCACTGCTCTCTGGGCCACTTCTGATTCACTGCCACCTTTTCAAAAAGCAAGAAATAACTATCAACATCCGTCTCCTCGAAGGGGGGGACCAACCTCAACGCCCGACTAACATCAAACCCCTCCTCTCTCTCTTGCCCTTGAGCTCTTCGCTCTTGCTTTCGCCTGTCCAGCTCCAATTCATGGTTCCTTTGTTTCT
Organism: Hemitrygon akajei; assembly: GCF_048418815.1. Taxonomy (NCBI): domain Eukaryota; kingdom Metazoa; phylum Chordata; class Chondrichthyes; order Myliobatiformes; family Dasyatidae; genus Hemitrygon; species Hemitrygon akajei. Next base: position 49,720,964 of record NC_133140.1, read on the forward strand.
CTTTCTCTTCTGCTTCTGCTTCTAGCTGCTTTAGCTGGAGCTCATGACCCCGTTTCATTGATGACCTCACCTCTGCGAGGCCTAATCCCTTTGCCAGATTTACCAAGTCTGATTTGGTAGCCGTCCCTAGCGCCTCTACAGTCGGGTTTCTCATAAATTCACCCACATCCATCTTTGCTGGTTTCCTGTCTGGCTACCTGCGTAACCAGATTTAAGTTTGGACTTACTGACCCTCCCCTTTGGTTTCAAATCCGGGATGAGCAACCCACTTGTTACGTTCCCCAGTAACCGGGTGACTTATCAGCAAAGATAGATAGGTCCGCTGAAGCCTGGTGCTACTATTTTCAAACGTTTTTATTTATAAAGGGGCACAAACGTATGGTTAATACAAAACATTCAGATCATATACGTTGTCACAACTCAATCTAAAGCACAGGTATAGTAACAATCAATCAGAAATAAGCTCTATCGTTGTCTAGGGGTAATGTAGATATATATTGTTTGCTGGATATCTAAAAGTCTTTTGCGGTCACTGCAGTTCCACCAGCTGCCGTCGTTGTGGTGTCGCGTTGGTGCACTTTTGTTAGAAAGAGAGAGAGAGAGAATTGAATGAAAATTACCCGACAGGTTTTCCAACCTGTAGGAGTTCGGTTCTTCGGAAGTCTCGTTGGGGAGTGGACTCTCATCTGTGGCCTCCCCTGCAGCTAAGCCGTTCTTCCGTGGTGAGGTCGCCAATCCCAGGCAAGGAAAAGACGCACACGAACCCCACCACCGGCCGTCGCAGGATTTCTAGCGTCCCTTCTGGTGCGTCTGTGGCCCCGCCTCAGCAGCCCACCTTTTATCTTCCTCACGGGATCGCCGGTGTCAATCTCTCTCTCAACCAGCCCACGTTGCCCGAGGGCTTTACACGTGTTCTTCATGAGACAATAGTCAGAGTCACTTTATTCTGCTTCCCAGGGGAACGTGGTCTTCCGCACGTCTCCCTCTCTCTCCCATTTTCCTGTGTCTATTCAGCACGTCTCTCCCCCTCTTGGGTCATTTGACCCCCCCTTGACTAGGGCTCTTGCGATTCTCACAAAGGAGGGGGCTGGGGTCATAACAATGTCAATGATTTTGATGATGGAATTGATGGCTTTGTGGCCAAGTTTGTGGACAATCCAAAGATAGGTGGACAGGCAGGTAGTGTTGAGGAATCTGAAAGGCTACAGAAGGACTTTGACAGATTAGGAGAATGGGCAAAGAAGTGGCAGATGGAATAGTGTTGGGAAGTTCATAGTCATGCACTTTGGTAGAAGAAATAAAAGTGTGGACTATTTTCTAAGAGGAAAGAAAATTCAAACATTTGAGGTACAAAGGAACAGGAATCCTTCTGCAGGATTCCCTAAAGGTTAATTTGTAGATTGAGTCGGTGGTGAGGAATGCATATATAATGTAGGTGCAACTTGAGTAGCAGCAGTACTCTCAATGGATATGATTAAACATCTGCATTTCAGCCTGATACAGCTAGAAAGCACAACTGCTTCCAAGGTCAGTACAGTCAACAAGGATGTCTTAATTATGTTTAAATGAACTATCGCTGCTTAAAACCGTGAAGTGCCCAAGGAGGACACCTCGGAAGAGGCACAGGGTGCAGATTGGGGCTACAAGTGCGTTTAAGGAAACAGGGTTTGAAACTCCCTATACTGACTACCTCTCTGAGTATAGTCAGAGACTGAAGACTGCAGCACCAGCAGTGAGGACCAAGAAGGTTTGGACAAGGGAAGCACAGGAGCGCCTACAGGGCTGCTTTGAATTGGTGGACTGGACTGTATTCAGAGATTCATCTTCGAACCTGGATGAGTATGCTGGCGAATGTGCAGCCTCTGGTGAATAAAATCGATGATCTCAGAGCCAGGGTGCTGAATCAGAGGGACATTAGGACCGTGTGTCCTTTTTTCCCACAGAATTCTGGTTAACCCCTTTTGTACCAGATGCAGTGATCCAGATTGACGGGTTTACTATACACCGTCAGGATAGATCTATAGAGTCTCTCAAAAGCAGAGGTAGAGGAGTATGCCACATGATCAACTCTTCTTGGTGCACAAATATATCAGTGCTGCCCAATTCTGCTCACCAGACCCGGAATATCTAGCAGTAAAGTGCCATCTTTTTTACCTAGCACGGGAGTTCTCTGGGGTCATTTTGGTAGCAGTTTACATTCCACCTCAGGCCAATGTCAAGCAGGCTTTAGATGATCTGACAATGGGATCAACATGCATGAAACAGCGCACCCTAACGCTTTCACCATCATTTTGGGAGATTATAACCAGGCCAGTCTGAAAAAAATCACTAAGTAACTACTATCAACAGATCGCTTACAATACCAGAGGAAACAACACACTGGACCATTGTTACACCATCAAGAATGCCTACTGTGTTATTCCATGCCCTCACTTCGGGAAGTCTGATCATCTGGCTGTACTTCTACTCCCTGAGTACAGGCAGAGACTGAAGATTGCAGCACCAGTAGTGAGGACTGAGAAGGTTTGGACAAGGGAAGCACAGGAGCGCCTACAGGGCTGCTTTGAATCGGTGGACTGGACTCTATTCAGGGATTCATCTTCGAACCTGGATGAGTATGCTGCAGTTGTTACCGACTTCATTAAAACCTGTGTGGATGAGTGTGTGCCCACAAAGACATACTGTACATTCCCAAAACAAAAGCTCTGGATGAACCAGGAAATTAGTCGTCTGCTGAAGGCTAGATCTGTGGCATTCAGGTCTGGCAACCCAGGCCTGTACCAGAAAACCAGGCATGATTTGTGGAGGGGTATTTCAAGGGCAAAGAGACAATTTTGAATGAGGTAGGAGGAGACATCAGATGCACGGCAACTCTGGCAGGGCTTGCAAGACATTACTTCCTACAAAGCAAAATCCAGTAGCATGAATGGCAGTGATGCTTCACTACCAGATGAACTCAACACTTTCTATGCCCGCTTTGAAAGGGAGAACACAACTACAGCTGTGAAGGTCCCTGTTGCACCTGATGACCCTGTGATCTCTGTCTCAGAGGCTGATGTTAGACTGTCTTTAAACAGAGTGAACCCTTGCAAGGTGGAAGGTTCCAATGGAGTACCTGGTAAGGCTCTGAAAACCTGTGCCCACCAACTAGCAGGAGTATTCAAGGACATTTCCAACCTCTCCCTGCTATGGGCAGAAGTTCCCACTTGCTTCAAAAAGGTAACAATTATACCAGTGCCTAAGAAAAATAATGTGGGCTGCCTTAATGACTATCACCCGGTGTCACTCACATCGACAGTGATGAAATGCTTTGAGAGGTTGGTCATGGCTAGACTGAACTCTTGCCTCAGCAAGGACCTGGACCCATTGCAATTTGCCTATTGCCACAATAGGCCAACGGCAGACACAATCTCAATGGCTCTCCACATGGCTTTAGACCACCTGGACAACACAAACATCTTTGTCAGAATCTGTTCATCGACTATAGCTCAGCATTTAGTACTATCATTCTCACAATCCTGATTGAGAAGTTGCAGAACCTGGGCCTCTGTACCTCCATCGGCAAGTGGATCCTCGACTTCCTAACTGGAAGACCACAATTTGTGCAGATGGTGATAACATATCCTCCTCGTTGATGATCAACACTGGCACAACTCAGGGGTGTGTGCTTAGCCCACTGCTCTACTCTCTATATACACATGACTGTGTGGCTAGGCATAGCTCAAATACCATCTATAAATTTGCTGATGATACAACCATTGTTGGTAGAATCTCAGGTGGTGATGAGAAGGCGTACAGGAGTGAGATATGCCAACTAGTGGAGTTGTACCACAGCAACGACCTGGCACTCAGCATCAGTAAGTCGAAAGAGCTGATTGTGGACTTCAGGAAGGGTAAGACAAAGGAAAACATACCAATCCTCATAGAGGGATCAGAAGTGAAGAGAGTGAGCAGCTTCAAGTTCCTGGGTATCAAGATCTAACCTGGTCCCATCATAGCGATGTAGTTATAGAGAAGGCAAGACAGTGGCTGTACTTTATTAGGAGTTTGAAGAGATTTGGCGTGTCAACAAATACACTCAAAAACTTCTATAGTTGTACCGTGGAGAGCATTCTGTCAGGCTGCATCACTGTCTGGTATGGAGGGGCTACTACACAGGACCGAAAGAAGCTGCAGAAGGTTGCAAATCTAGTCAGCTCCATCTTGTGTGCTAGCGTGCAAAGTACCCAGGACATCTTTAGGGAGCGGTGTCTCAGAAAGGCAGCGTCCATTATTAAAGACCTCCAGCATAGCCTTTTCTCACTGTTGCCATCAGGTAGGAGGTACAGAAGCCTGAAGGCACACACTCAATGATTCAGGAACATCTTCTTCCCCTCTGCCATCTGATTCCTAAATGAACATTGAATCTTCGGAGACTACCTCACTTTTTAAAATATACAGATTTTCTGTTTTTGCACATTAAAAAAAATCTATTCAATATACATAATCGATCTATTTATTTATTTATTTATTTATTTATTAATTATTACTTTTTTTCTCTGCTAGATTATGTATTGCATTGAACTGCTGCTTCTAAGTTAACAAATTTTACGTCTCATGCCGGTGATTCTGATTTTGATCAACACACACAAAATGCTGGTGGAACACAGCAGGCAGTTATGTTCTGATTTTGATGTTAGCATTCATTTGGAGAAGACTAGAATATAAAAACAAGTGTGTAATGTTGAGGCTTTATATGGCACTGGTGAGGCCCCAGTTGGAGTATCTTGAGCAGTTTTGGGTCCGGGATCTAAGAAAGCATCTGCTCACATTGGAGAGGGTTCAAAAGAGGTTCATGAAAATGATTCCAGGATTGAAAGGCTTATCATATGAGGGGTGTTTTATGCCTCTGAGCCTGTACTCACTGGAATTCAGAAGAAAGAGGGGGGATCTCATTGAAACCTATTGATTGATGAAAAGCCACGATAGAGTGGATGTGGAGAGGATGTTTAAAACATAGAAACATGTTACAATACAGGCCCTTCAGCCCACAAAGCTGTGCCGAATATGTCCTTGGTTTACTATGGTGGGGGAGTCTAAGTCCAGGGGACACAGCCTCAGAATATAAATTCCATTTGGAATGGAGATGAGAAGGAATTTCTTTAGCTAGAGAGTGTCGAATCTGTGAAATTCATTGACACAGGCCGATGTGGGGCCAAGTCTTTAAGTATATTTAAGGCAGAGGTGGATTCCGATTAGTCAAGGCATGAAGGGAGATGGGGAGAAGGCAGGAGATTGGGGCTGAAAGGGAAATGGATCAGCCAAGATGAAACGGTGATGCAGACTCGATGGGCCAAATGGCCTAATTCTGATCCTGTGTCTCATGGACTCATTACATTCAAATTTCAGAAAAATGAAGTGTTCATTCAGGTATCTGTAACATGGAGCCCCATCTCTACTACTATCCTTCAGTACCTGTTGTAATATAAAACAGGAAGAAAGTTTGAAGATTGAGGCTGCTCTGTTCAGCAAGCGATAAAATAAAGGCATACATTGACTTCCAGCACAGTGGTACTTCAATAGCATTTTACATTGACGGTTCAGGTCATTCTTTTTTCTGTGAATATGCTATTGTAAGTCAAAAATGTACTTTGTTTACCCATACTACGAAAGTGTTTGAGTAAATTAACCATATCCGGTTGAATATTTTTAATCTATTATTCAATTTACATCTTTTTGATGGTAATGTGATTATTTATCGTGTAAAATGTGAAGGAATCATCTTATTTTGTCTATTTGCACAAACTATTCTTTTATTTGTGGTCTGTACACTAGATTCATATTATCAATAAATTATACCAATATAATACATTCAAAATTAATTAACATACAATATGCGCATCAAACTACACATTTCAGTGTACAGTAGTTGTCTGCAGTACCTTTAACATGTGCACTAAAGCTTCAGTACAGACTTGTCAGCTGTCAGAACGATAAGGTGGTAAATTAATTACCCACCTTTTTTTCCTAGATGATTTTTACAAATATTTCATTGCTGCCCAGGCTGAAACCCACTTCAAACCAAGCTAAATGACTGGAGGAATCCTAGAATAAACTCAGTCAACAGTTTTATAGACTTTAACTGATGTTATTTACACAGGAGCGGTAATAGCAATATTTAGGTCAATTTTCACTGATAATATACAACTCATTGGAAAAAATGCAGCTTTTTGAAATATGACCATGGAAATAATTGCAGTTGTTATGAAAAATGCCTTGACTTGTTCACAAATTATATATCTGATGTGTGCTCATCTCAAAAGTACAAAAAAATTTTAAGTCACTCAAATTTTATAATAGTTTTAAAATATTGCTAGGGTCAGCTTGACTTAATTCATATTGACACAACCCAACTATTATTCCGTATTTGTTACTGAAGATTTTCTTCCAGAAAGCCGCCAGAGTGATTTATTGATGTCAAAGGAAATCTCGGCACTTTACAAGTTGATCAAATTAGTTTGATTCTCAGGTATTAGTTTAAAAGTGCTGCTATGAGCAGAATAGTTCTGGGCTTCCAGTTAATTCAATAGCATTTTTAGGTAATGGCATTTCCTATTTAAAAAATCTGTGAACCATGCTTCAGCAAAAATTTGGGCAGTATATTATTCTGTTTTCTAATCATCCCGTGTGACATGCTCAAAATCACACTGTTCTGACAAAATACAGTAGGCCAGAGCTTGCATGCACACAACTGCAGTTTGAAATCCAAGCGGCCCTGGGGACAAACCATGACATGGTTGGGGTGAATACAGTTCATCAGTAAGAGATGTACTGTGGTTCACACACTGAATAACGTAGGTGAATGTCTAACTAGTGCTGGACAATAACAAGATGGAGGGAAAGAAAGGATGCAAACACTCACGAACAACACTTTATAAATCTTCTGGGATCAATGGAGTAAAAGCAGGGGTCACCAAACTCTTTTGCACCGCAGACCGGTTTAATATTGACAATATTCTTGCGGACCGACCGAAGGAGGTGGGGGGTGGGGGTGTTAATCACAACTGGAATATAGGTGATAAGTCAACTATAAGTCACTTATAAGGGGCTAATACACTCAATTTCATTTCTAAATGTGTTTATCTAACAGATTTAATATTAAACACACAGCGCGTATTTTCCTCGCATGAATATAGTGGTAAGTCAATTATTACTTACCTATAAGTCAATAGCATCATAACATTTTAAGTAATGTCTGGATATTAAACACACAGCGCATATTTTCCTCGTATGAACATATAAAATCGTTGCAACACACCAGTGAGAGGACAAGGTCAGGGCCGGAGGTCAAAGTACCAGGTCGCAGTCCAGAGAGAGCAACTGACCGACCAAGTGAGGAGTGTGACGGGGTGTGTGCCCACTCTCCTTGTAGGTAGGTAGGATCTATCGGGTGACAAAAGTTTGGCTCGAGGGATGACTTTCAGTAGATTGCAGCAAGGTAGCTGCTCTGCTACTTATGAAACCCTAAGCCCGAATTAGGTCGTCTGCGAATATTTTAGCACTGGGTTCCCCACGAGCAATCGGTGTGCTAAACAGGTTTAGAGGCGGCGCCCATCTGTCCGCGGTCCAGGCCAGTAGCAATGGCACTTCTCGCCAGCCGTGTGAGGAGGCCGGTTACACGAGACCCTGGTGCTAGGGTATCACTGCGTTTAGGCGACTGATGACCTCGCGTGGGTAATGACTTCGCGTGCGTAATGGCCTCGCGTGCGTTGAAGTTCAACAGTGGGTGTGACAGGGAATGAGGAAAGGTGCAGCTGACTCATATAATTTCACATCACCAAATATATCATTCCCTCGTGGCCCGGTAGCACATGCTTTGCGGCCCGGTGTTTGGGGACCACTGAGTAAAGGATATGGACTCTTATTAAGAACGTGGAGATGACAATGGAATTCAATTGGAATGCATTCCACTTAAATCTTACTGAGGTGAATGAGCAGAACTTCTTGGGAACTTGACATGACCCAAGGGTAGAGACATATACTTATAATCCTACAGAAGGAGGCTATTCTCCAGGCCAGACAGCATTTAGGAAAAAAGTACAGTTGATGTTTCGGGCCAAAACCCTTCGGCAGGACCCTTCAGCCTGTAACGGCAACTGTACTCTTTTCCTAGATGCTGCCCGGCCTGCTGATTTCCTCCAGCATTTGGTGTTGGTTGCTTGGATTTCCAGCATCTACAGGTTTTCTCTTGTTTAAGCCTATCAACATGTCAGGTTGATGCCAAGTCCCAGGGGAGCAATCCTATCAGCTCCATTTCCCCATCTTTATTTCCTTGTACATCTGGGACAGATCCTCTCTCTCACATGCCCATCAGCTTCCCTTTGGTTCTTGTTGCCATTAACCTACTGTAACAGATCATTTGTAACAGCCAATTTATTTACTAGGACATCGTTGCGACGTGGGAAGAAACTACAGCTCCCAGAAGAAATCCACAAAGCCGTCGGTGATAAGGGGAGCCCACGAAGACAGAGGGGAATGTTGGGATACTTACTGCTTTTCATCAGTTTTTACCAATGATATGAAAACTGTCAAAAAGAGGAGATAGTAAGCACAATGAACGGGGTGAAATTTGACAGAATTCTCCAGAGGCTGGCTATGTAATAGATTTTGTTTAAGATTGCTGAAGCACTTACATTAACCTTTCGACCGCCAAAAGTTGTAAGAAATATGTGGAGGGCTGGAAAATAACAAATGTGCCACCTATGTCTAAATAGGAGTGGGCCAAGCTATCATAGCAATGCACACAAAATGTTGGAGGAACTCAGCAGGCCAGGCAGCACCTTTGGAAAAGAGTACAGTCAATGTTTCAGACCGAGCCCCTTCAGCAGGACTGGAGAAAAAAAGATGAGGAGTAGATTTAAAAGGTGGGGGAGGGGAGAGAGAAACATAAGGTGATAGGTGACAGGTCTGTGGTGTATCATGTTTGCTGTTGTGTGCTGGGGCAGCAGGCTGAGGGTAGCAGACACCAACAGAATCAACAAACTCATTCGTAATGCCAGTGATGTTGTTGGGGTGGAACTGGACTCTCTGACGGTGGTGTCTGAAAAGAGGATGCTGTCCAAGTTGCATGCCATCTTGGACAATGTCTCCCATCCACTCTATAATGTACTGGTTAGGCACAGGAGTACATTCAGCCAGAGACTCATTCCACCGAGATGCAACACTGAGCATCATAGGAAGTCATTCCTGCCTGTGGCCATCAAACTTTACAACTCCTCCCTCGGAGTGTCAGACACCCTGAGCCAATAGGTTGGTCCTGGACTTATTTCCACTTGGCATAATTTACCTATTATTATTTAATTATTTATGGTTTTATATTGCTATATTTCTACACTTTTCTTGGTTGGTGCAACTGTAACGAAACCCAGTTTTCCTCGGGATCAATAAAGTATGTCTGTCTGTCTGTGAAATCGGGAAGGGGAGAGGTGGAGCAAAGAGCTGGGAAGTTGATTGGTGAAAGAGATACAGGGCTGGAGAAGGGGGAATATAAAAGGAGAGGACAGAAAGCCACGAAGAAAGAAATATAGGGAGGAGCAGGCAAGGAGATAGGGTAAGTGAGGAAAAAGGGGATGGTGAATGGTGAAGGAGAACTATCGTAGCAAACAGTATAGCCTCAGTGATAATAAGGTGTTTAGAAATAATAAATAGGGAAGGAGTTTAAAGAGCAATGCAGCTCTCTAATAATATTAAACATTCTTAAACATTTAATCCTGTATTCTTAAACATTAGATGATAAACAAGTAAATCATGAACATCCTCATTCTAACATGAGTGGTGAATTTCCAGACATGTTCCTCTGAAGCCACAATCCATTCTTCAAGCAGTGTACTGTAAACTATTCCGTACTAACCGAAGAAGTGATTGACAGCATCGGGATCACTTGTCTATGCTGCTGAAGACCTATATTCCAGAACTAGCCATGGTTCTATCCAAGAAGTTTCAGAACCGCTTTAACATTGGCAACTTGAAAAAAAATGTCCATGTATACTTGTATGTTTGTCCTCAGAAAGAGGACATATTGAACCTTGGTAATTACTATCCCTTTTTTGATGCTTGAGAACAGATTGGAAGGTATAATCAACATTTCAATTTAAGGTGCACATAATACATCAATGATCAGGTCACCTGCTCTCAGTGACCATTGATGAGAAGCTTTGTTTCATTAGTATTCAATAGAACCGACTTTGATTGGTGAGGTGGGAATGGACTGCCTGTAACATCAAGGCTCTGCTCGGGGGATTGCATTAAGGAGTGTTATTAAAACTGTAATTCAATGAGAATTCAAGGAGCAAACTGCCCGCAGCTTGTATTTGTACCTGGTGTAAAGAAAGATTTCTGTTGCTACTAGAGGCTAATCACCTCATTTTGAGGACATTGCTAGAGCTGATTTTCTCAGGGTTGGGTCCTGGGTTCTGTGATCCTCAGGTGCTTTATCAATGACTTTTGCTTTATTACATCGTCAGGAGTTGGAGCATTTACTCTCCAAATTTATTTGTTACACTCAGATGATGAAGCATCACTGGATTTCTACAGCTGCTTGAAGTAGATACAGGTTTTGCAATAGCAGTAACTGCCTCAAGTTATGGTAAATCTTTCAGATGCCATAATTACAGTACATACATCAATTTCTGCAAACATTTATTACAGGAAATGAAACAACTTAAGTCTTTCTGCTCTTCAGTTTTTGAACTTGTTACTTTTTTCTGTTTTCATTTATTTTTTGCTGTTGCATTTAAGAATTTGTTGATTGTTTATTATATTTTGAAAACTTAGGATGAGAATTAATGATAGAAATGGAAGTCTGGTTGGTGTGGCCATGAGTAGAGTAGAGCCTTTTCTCATCTTCTATTTGAGGAGCAACGACCTCTGTTCCAAGACACTTGGAGACATCAGTGGTTGATCAAGGCAGAATACGACACATCCAAAAATTGGACCCTTTTTGACTATTTTTCATGGATAAAATGATGGGGGAAAATGCATTTGCTCATGTTTTAAATAATTTGTGTCCAATTTCAGCGGAAGTCCTGCCAAGTGGAATATTGGATCTGTAACTTCTGAACACAATTTCCTTTGTGCATTCCTCACTTCTTGGGAAACATTCACCCTTTCTTGATTAACATTTCAAAGTGGAGCTGTGTTGTGTAATCTACAACCCGTTGTTCAGCTCTGAGGAAAAGAAAGCAGTAAACTATTCGGAAAGTAGACGAGATTATATTAAAATACGCCATCCTATGTTTATCTATAAATGTACTTGCCTGAACAGAGAATTCTTACACTCAAATAAATAATTACTGGGTTTCAATGTGTCTCATAATCACTGCACCCAAACATGCTGCACCTGGTCACTAGTCACTCTCCAGTGCAGCCTTTCCTTTAGCTCAGGTAAAGGCTAAGGTGATACTTCTTGAAGGTTTTGACCATGTTCCTTGGTTTCAGGAGCAATCCCATTTTGGATAAGCAGGGCAGCACTATCAGGATCATGCTTATTTTGATTTCTCAAGTGTCTTCAATACCATACCACCCTCATTGTTGGGGGAAAAGCTCTTTTCAGTGCAGGTTGACACTTCCATCATATCCTGGATAATGGACTACCTGACTGGCAGACCACAGTTTGTGCAGCTTCAGAGCTGTGTGTCAGACATGGCTATAAGCAGCACCAGGACCCCACAAGGGAGTGTGTTGGCTCCCTTCCTGTTTACCCTGTATACCTCAGACTTTAGATACAACATTGCACAAATTCTCTGATCGTTCAGCAATAGTTTGATGTATAAAGGGAGGATGGGAGGATGAATACAGGGCCCTGGTGGAGGACTTTGTCAAATGGTGCAAGCTGAATCATCTGCAGCTCAACATCAGTAAGACAAAGGAGACGGTGATGGACTTTAGGAAGACTGAGCCTACATTGCTCCCTGTTACTATTGATGGTGAGGACGTGGATGTGGTGCGGACCTACAAGTACTTGGGGGTGCACCAGGATGACAGACTTGAGTGGAACACCAACACAGAGACTGTGTACAAGAAGGGCCAGAGTCGCCTCTACTTCCTGAGGAGACTGAGATCCTTTGGAGTATGCAGGTCTCTGCTTCTCATGTTCTGCCAGTCTGTGTTGGCAGTACAGTCTTCTATGCGGTGGTGTGCTGGGGCAATGGCATCAACACGGGTGATGCCAACAGGCTCAACAAACTAACCAGAAAGGCTGACTCTGTTATAGGAGTCAAACTGGACACATTGGAGACTGTAGTAGAATAAAGGACCCTACGGAAAATCCTAGCAGTTTTGCACATCACCTTGGCTGAACAGAGGAGCACTTTTTGTAATAGACTAAGACAACAGTGCTGTTTCAAAGAGCACTATGTGAGGACATTCTTACCCTTCGGCCATTAGGCTCCATAATGGGTCAAACTATTGCTGGGGAAGCGACGACCTTCCCCCCTCCTGTTAGACTGTTTCAGATAACATATTTTTTATTCTTTCTTACTTTTCTTCTGATATTTGTATATATGTAGATCTGTGACTTGTGATGCTACTGTGACACTGTAATTTCCTCCAGGATCAATAAAGTATCTACCTATCTAACTATCTACTGATTATTTAATAAGTTTCACAGTTTAGGTGATTTAAAAAAAATGTCTGTAGCACAATAAAAAATGATGAAATACAAATTTTTGTCAATGGAGTCTTAAATGCTGAAAAACATCCACAGAAAATTCATGGAAGCATCAAGAACTGAAATGGATAGCAGACCAAAAGACAGATATTAAGAACAGAACTCAAATTGTGCTTCTTGAGGGGGATTTTAAGGAAGCCCATAAAGAGGATGGGTGGAGAGATTTAGGGAGGGCCTTCCAGAATATAGGGAAGAGCTGGAGAAGACAAAAATAGGAAAGAGATGGAAATGATTGGAGTGGTAAAGCTCAAATGGGTTAAATTTTATGAAAATAATGTTGCAACAGCTTCTTCTATTGTTATATTTCTCATTCCTGGAGACTTCATTAAATTCAAACTGATCTGTAAAATATCATACTAAATTTTTCAATGTATTATTTTGTTGCACAGTTTTAAGCCTTTAACTATCGTTCTGCAGCTTCCAGTGAAGATTTAGCTATCAAACAAGAGTTGAGGCATTAATCAACTCAAGTCCCAATGCAACAGAAGATAACAGGGTCTTGAGTATTGAGTGTTCATCTACAAATGAATAATGACTGTGTGCAACAAAATAAAACACACCATGAGTGTGTTCTGTCTCAATTGGGAAGCCTTTTCTAAAAAGAAATGCAATGCTGCCACTCTATCTCCTTGAGAGCTGAGACTGCATGTGGTCCTTCATGTTTTTATTGGTTCATAGGGAACAGGGTGTTATGAAGGTCAATAGGAAGTAAAGGAAGGAAATTAATTCTGTTTAATATTATCATAGTTGTCTCTTGAATAGAAATAGATAGCAACCTGCTTGTTCTTAAAGGCCAAGTATAAACAGGGTATCTCTAGAAATAGGCATAAAGAAAAATCACCTCCCACAGGAAGCTGAAGAAATTTGGTATGCCTTTGTTGATATTTACCAATTTTTATCAATGCACCATAGAATGTATGCTATCCAAATGTATCATGGCTTGATAAGGCAAATGCTTTGCTCATTATCACAAGGAACTGCAGAGTTGTGCATCCATTTCAGTATATCACAGAAACAAGCCTCCCCACTATGGACTCTGTCTATACATCTCATGACCTCAGTAAAGCAGCCAGCATAATCAAATACCCCACCCACCCTGGTGTTTCTTTCTTCTCCCCTCTCCCATTGGTCAGGATTTATAAAAGCTTGAAATCATGTACCACCAGACTCAAGAACAGCTTCTACTCTGCTGTTATAAGATTTTTGAATGGTAACCTGGTATGATAAGACGGACTCATTACGATCTTGTTTGTTGTCTAGCTGCCCTGCACTTTCTCTGTAGTTGTTGCAGTTTATTCTGCATTCTGTTACTGCTTTATTTTGTACTACATGAATGCCCTGCGCAATGATTTGAAATGCAAGACAAGCTTTTCACAGTACCTACCTTGGCCATGTAACAAAAACAAACCAATTCCAAATCCAGTTCCAATTCTTCCACTATTGTTTGGGATAACAGTTCGGTTACACATAAGATGACATTGTTAAGAAGGCATTGCCTGGGAAACCCATGCCAGATGCATTCCATCTTACTCTTGTTTCAGTCATCTCAGATCCCAGCTCTTTCCATATGGTGAAGGGTAGTTTAGAGATGAGATCTACATGCACTGAGTTACCGAGCATGAATGGACTGTTGTCAGATCAGATCAGATCAGATCAAATACGTAGCTTGAACTCACTACAGTTTTGATGGGAAATTACTCAATATTCTTGGGGCTGCTCAGGGTTAGAACATTACAACTTTACAACTCCAGCTGTTGGCCATGTCTTCCTTTGCAGAGGGATGTACTCCCTGCTGCTCTCTAATGAGAAAGAAGGTGATGAATTCTTCTTTCCTTTTATAGAGTCTTTGGCACATTATAAATGTGGGGATATGCTGCAGCCTACAATATATGGCTGCTACCTGGAATGATCTAGAGACTAAAGCACTGGAGACAGCAGTGTCCTTCTTGTCTACGATGATATCCAGGTACAGGTCCATGGCTGGGTCTCTGCCCACAGAAGAAGGCAGATCTCAATGGTTGAACCTGCTTACCTTTTCATGTTCCACAGCATGTGTGTGAATGTGCAGATCATTATCAGTTTTGGGTCTAAATAGGGACTTAAATGAAAAAATATGCAAATATTTAATTCTACATTTTAATGCTTTAGGATGCACATCCAGATTAAAAGCAAAATAAAAAATGAATAATACTAGACAAAAAACAATCATGATAAATGCTGAACAAGGTTACAAAGCTAATTCATCCTGAGTTTGATTTGGTTATGAAGCAAACGACTTGGATTTACAGTGTGCCTTCAACAACCTTTATATTTGAGGAAATAAAGGAAAAATTGATACTGCTTTGGATAAAAGAGGAAAAAGTTGGAATTAGTGATGTTTCATACTTATAACCATGATGGGCTATACTGTCTGTTTCTGTAGGATAACTGCAAGAATAAAT
This sequence comes from Hemitrygon akajei, assembly GCF_048418815.1. NCBI lineage: Eukaryota > Metazoa > Chordata > Chondrichthyes > Myliobatiformes > Dasyatidae > Hemitrygon > Hemitrygon akajei. The sequence continues at coordinate 49,736,111 of NC_133140.1, forward strand.
AGGAATATGTATTTGAGCAACTGCATTCTGCCATTTCGCAGGTTAATCAGTGATAGCAAAGAAAGAAACAGACTTGTGGTTTTGGGTAAAAAAAACCCTTATCAGTGTAAGATTTTTCAGTTCTGACAAAAGCTCTTTGACCTGAAACATCAATGGTTTTTTATCCTGCTGATACTATCTGACCTACTGAATGCCTCCTGCATTTTCTGCTTTTGTTTTGTATGTACAGAATCTGTAGTTTTTTTGCTTCAATTCCATTTCATTAATGACCTGGCAGATGTCATTGACTGCAATACTCAATATTCATTTATTAGCAGAGCACTCTCTAAAGTAGTTAACTTTCCATCTTGCAGAAGATCAGAGGTTAAATTACTGTAATCAGATACAAATATGATTTGACAGCCAATAGGCAACAGGGAATACAAATGAAATTTTGATTTCCAGTATTATAGCATCAGTCAATTATTGTATTGCCCTTCCGAAACTTGGTTCCATTGCATTCATTGAAACAGAATATCATGAAGAAAGAACAGCAAGGAGCTGACATCACAGTGTCTGCTTCAGGTCTGTTTAGTAGATGAAGGAGAATATTCCACTCTTTGTCTTTTTTCATCTTCAGCACTGAGAACTTTCCTTAACGTTTCCATCTTGTGATGGGAAAATAGCATCAAATGAATGCCAGTTGACTCTTTGATGTTATGCCATTAAATTAATTATCTTTGGTTGTTAAAAATAACGATTGACCTAACATTAATTGCTTTTTATGGAAGATGCTTCAGAACTTCTAACAGCCATTGCAAGCAGAAGTCTGGAAAAGCCAGACGCAACGTTTTCAGCTTTGATGCCTTGTCTTAGACTCCCAAACCAATGGAAATAGCTTCTTTAACGACCAGTTTGAAAACATTGACCAACTCCCTCCTTAGTCTAAATTTCAGTCAGTAATTTCTTTTATTTTCTGGTATTTCATCTTGTAAGTTATTGTTGAGCCTATGAATGATTTTAGTATATATTTGCTTCAGTCTCTTCAATGCCAATGTATTCTTTATAAGTTATGGTGTTCAGATCGGCTCACAGTACTTCAGGTATAGTCTAAATTGGGTTTTGTATTACTTCCTCCTAGTACTCCTCTAAGTAAAATGTCATATATAGTTAGCCTTTTCATTATTTCCAATATGTATCTGCAACAGCTAATTATCTTAAATGTCTTTTAAATCTCCACTTGTTCTAGGTTTTCACTAAATAGGATGCATTTTGTTGTCTATGGGCTTGAAGCAGATAATTTTGCATTTCCCTACATAAGGATTACTTATTGCAATTTTTCCATCCACCTAATCTTTCAAGATATATACCTGTACTTTCATGCTTCCATCTACACAGTTCACGTTGGCTGTCTTTGTGCCAAAAGCAGACTTGAATGCGGGCTTTCTATTCAATCAAATGAATATGATGGAATGTTGAGGCCAATTTGAACACCTGTTCATTAACCTGACTTAGCTCCTAACACTCGGCCCATTTCTTAGCCAAGTTAATAACTCGCCTTCAGTTCCATGAATTCCACCTTTAGCGAACAGTTTTACATATTGCATTTCATCAAATGTTTTAAAACTATGTAGATTAAATCCACAGATCTTCTCACAATTTTAATCACCACTTCCAAAATTCAGTCAGGTTTCCGTGTTTGGCATTTTAGTTCAATGATGACTCTTTCTGGCCAAGTGAAAGAATTCAAGGAGATCATTCTTTACATCCTTAATTATGCAATCCTGGCTATTAGTAAGTTAATGTATAATTTTCCTTGTTAATGTTCTCTGATCTTTCTAAATCATAGAAAAATGTACAATTTTCTGATCAAATGGGATAGTTTCAAAATAAGCAAATATGAGAAGATTATTGATTTCCCAAGATGGAAATCATTTGGTGCTGGGATATGATGCTTTTTAGTGTTATTATTTTCTTCATTAGTAATCCATGGCTTAAGCTAATATTTATGTGATGCTGTAACCAAATTAACATCACTTTTCTTGACATATCTATGATGTTATCCTATCTCTTAGCTCTTAATACCAATGCAAAGAAATTATTCAACACATCTACTCCTTTTCCCACTGATGTTAGTTTTCATGTCTAATTTTTTTTCCGGAATGTTATTTTTTATACAGTATTGTTAGATCCTTTGTATGTCTCTTTCTATATTCCATTTTGCAGCTCTATTTTGCCAGCAGAGGAGCCTAAAGATATACACTCAGACTTCAGGAATAGCTTCTTTCCCTTTTCCATCAGATTGAACCCATGAACCTTACTACTTTTTCCCTCCCTTTTTGCACAACTCATTTAATTTAATTTAATTATATATACATTATTTATAGAAATTTATAGATTTTTATTATTATGTATTGCAAAGTCCTGCTGGTGCAAAATGATAAATTTCATGATATATGCCAGTGACATTAATTCTAATTCTGATTTTAAAATAGATAGATAGATAGATAGATAGATACTTTATTCATCCCCATGGGGAAATTCAACATTTTTTCCAATGTCCCATACACTTGTTGTAGCAAAACTAATTACATACAATACTTAACTCAGTAAAAATATGATATGCATCTAAATCACTCTCTCAAAAAGCATTAATAATAGCTTTTAAAAAGTTCTTAAGTAGTTTACTTAAATACATTAAATACAATCAACCCCGGCACTTTAACATATCTTACTCCTGGCGGTTGAATTGTAAAGCCTAATGGCATTGGGGAGTATTGACCTCTTCATCCTGTCTGAGGAGCATTGCATCGATAGCAACCTGTCGCTGAAACTGCTTCTCTGTCTCTGGATGGTGCTATGTAGAGGATGTTCAGGGTTTTCCATAATTGACCGTAGCCTACTCAGCGCCCTTCGCTCGGCTACCGATGTTATACTCTCCAGTACTTTAATCATGGTACACAGATAGCAACACTATACATATCTTAAACAAATTATAGATATTTCTAAATAAAAATGCATAGAATAATTGAGACACTTGTAAGAGTTCTGAGTCAAATCAATTTAAGAATGTTTACATGACTTTGCAATTTCTGATGCTGACTGAATCCTGAGAAGTATTCGTCTGCCTTTGAGAAACAGACAGTTTCTAAATCTTATTATACTTATTTTATTTTAACAATCAACTCATAGATAAGATAAGCTGGTAAGGTCACATTTTAAGGAAACATATATTTTCATTTGAAAGGCAATTTAGTACAGCTACTGTAGGTGTTTTTGGATCTTAATTCATTATTAAATGTTTTGTATCATTGTAATGCTCTACTTGAATTAGGGAGTGTAGGGCAATGAAGATGGTGTAGCGGTGTGCTACATGCAGCGCTGAAATAACGACACGGAGTCGGTGAGCTGCAGTTGCAAAAGAGATTTATTCAAACTTCGCGGCCTCGCTTTAAAGCCTTCCTGATCCCGCCCTCCCTGGGCGGGAATGCTGTAGGGGGCACGTATTCACAGTCCCGTCCCGCGTGCGGGCTTTTCCCCTTGCTGGTGAAGAAGGCTTGGTGCCCTCTTTGGGACTGGCCTCTATGCCGGCGCACGCCGCTTTGTGAGCCGGTTCGAGTGCGCTGGGAAGTGGGTCGCCACATAACCCCCCCCCCCCACAGAACCGGCGATACACCCCCCAATGTTCACAGTCTGGGTCGGACTCTGTTTGGGAGGTCTGCCTCTGCGCCGCGGTGCTGGAATCTCGACCGGCTGTGCCACGTCCACGTGGGCCGGTTTGAGTCGGTCCACCATGAAAACCTCCTCTTTCCCCCCAATGTCCAGCACGAATGTGGACCCATTGTTTCTGATCACCGTAAACGGCCCCTCGTAGGGCCACTGTAGCGGTGCCCGATGTCCACCCCACCGTACAAAAACTAACTTACAGTTTTGCAGGTCTTTGGGTACACAGGTCGGGTTCTGCCCATGCTGCGAAGTGGGTATGGGGGCCAGGTTACCGAGCCTCTTGCTTAGTCTGCCCAGGACTGCTGCGGGTTCTTCCTCTTGCCCCCTTGGGGCTGGTATGAACTCCCCTGGGACGACCAGGGGTGCGCTGTACACCAACTCGGCCGACGAGGTGTGCAGATCTTCTTTGGGCGCCGTGCGGATTCCGAGCAGGACCCAGGGAAGCTCGTCCACCCAGTTAGGCCCTTTGAGGTGGGCCATGAGAGCCGACTTCAGGTGACGGTGGAAATGCTCCACCAGTCCGTTCGACTGTGGGGGGTAGGCAGTTGTGTGGTGCAGCTGTGTCCCCAAAAGGCTGGCCATAGCTGACCACAGGCTGGAGGTGAACTGGGCGCCTCTGTCAGAGGTAATGTGGGCTGGTACACCAAAGCGAGATACCCAGGTGGCAATCAGTACCCGGGTGCAAGATTCAGAGGTGGTGTCGGTGAGCGGGACCGCCTCTGGCCATCTTGTGAACTGGTCCACAATAGTCAGGAAGTAAGACGCTGATCTCGGCTCCGGTGTCGACCAAAAAGCAGTGTCCCGACCGCTTGTCCCAGACATACAGGAGGCTATCCCGATGGCCAGCCACCGTAGCCATCAGTGGCGGCTGGACCTGGCGTTTCCCGGGAACTTGCAGGGCGGGCTACAGCGGCGGGCTTCTGCGCCCCACCGCTGGTGGTAGAAGCACCATTGTTCGTTGGCCTCCTCACCCCTCCCTCTGGGGTTAGCGGGCTCTGTGGTCGGGCCAGGTCTGGTTTGCTGCTGGGAGCGTGGCCTGGTGATCTGTGCGATGGACGCCCCACTCTCCTTCTTGGCTTTCCACAGCACGTCCGCCTGGGCCGCCACCCTCCGGGGGTCGCTGAAATCCGCGTCGGACAGCAGCAGGTGTATGTCCTCGGGCAGCTGCTCCAGGAATGTCTGCTCAAACGTGAGGCAGGGCTTGTGTCCTCTGGCCAGAGACAACATCTCATTCATTAAAGCCGATGGAGGTCTGTCTCCCAAACCATCCAGGTGCAGTAAGCGGGCAGCTCGCTCGCACCGTGAGAGTCCGAAAGTCCTTAGGAGCAAGGCTTTGAATTCTGTGTACTTGCTGTCCTCCGGGGTCGACTGTATGAACTCCTCAACCTGGGCAGCTGTCTCCTGGTCGAGGGAGCTCACCACGTAGTAGTAACGTGTGGCATCCGAGGTTATCTGCCAAATGTGGAATTGGGCTTCTGCTTGCTGGAACCATAGGTGAGGTCGCAGCATCCAGAAGCTTAGCAGTTTTAACAAAACTGCATGAACAGATGCAGCGTCGTTCATCTCCGGTCCAAATATCGTTTGGGCCGTCGGGGTCACCAATTGTAGCGGTGTGCTACACGCAGCATTCAAATAACGACACGGAGTCGGTGAGCTGCAGTTGCAAAAGAGATTTATTCAAACCTCGCGGCCTCGCTTTAAAGCCTTCCTGATCCCGCCCTCCCTGGGCGGGAATGCTGTAGGGGGCACGTATTCACAGTCCCGTCCCGCGTGCGGGCTTTTCCCCTTGCTGGTGAAGAAGGCTTGGTGCCCTCTTTGGGACTGGCCTCTATGCCGGCGCACGCCGCTTTGTGAGCCGGTTCGAGTGCGCTGGGAAGTGGGTCGCCACATAACCCCCCCCCCCACAGAACCGGCGATACACCCCCCAATGTTCACAGTCTGGGTCGGACTCTGTTTGGGAGGTCTGCCTCTGCGCCGCGGTGCTGGAATCTCGACCGGCTGTGCCACGTCCACGTGGGCCGGTTTGAGTCGGTCCACCATGAAAACCTCCTCTTTCCCCCCAATGTCCAGCACGAATGTGGACCCATTGTTTCTGATCACCGTAAACGGCCCCTCGTAGGGCCACTGTAGCGGTGCCCGATGTCCACCCCACCGTACAAAAACTAACTTACAGTTTTGCAGGTCTTTGGGTACACAGGTCGGGTTCTGCCCATGCTGCGAAGTGGGTATGGGGGCCAGGTTACCGAGCCTCTTGCTTAGTCTGCCCAGGACTGCTGCGGGTTCTTCCTCTTGCCCCCTTGGGGCTGGTATGAACTCCCCTGGGACGACCAGGGGTGCGCTGTACACCAACTCGGCCGACGAGGTGTGCAGATCTTCTTTGGGCGCCGTGCGGATTCCGAGCAGGACCCAGGGAAGCTCGTCCACCCAGTTAGGCCCTTTGAGGTGGGCCATGAGAGCCGACTTCAGGTGACGGTGGAAATGCTCCACCAGTCCGTTCGACTGTGGGGGGTAGGCAGTTGTGTGGTGCAGCTGTGTCCCCAAAAGGCTGGCCATAGCTGACCACAGGCTGGAGGTGAACTGGGCGCCTCTGTCAGAGGTAATGTGGGCTGGTACACCAAAGCGAGATACCCAGGTGGCAATCAGTACCCGGGTGCAAGATTCAGAGGTGGTGTCGGTGAGCGGGACCGCCTCTGGCCATCTTGTGAACTGGTCCACAATAGTCAGGAAGTAAGACGCTGATCTCGGCTCCGGTGTCGACCAAAAAGCAGTGTCCCGACCGCTTGTCCCAGACATACAGGAGGCTATCCCGATGGCCAGCCACCGTAGCCATCAGTGGCGGCTGGACCTGGCGTTTCCCGGGAACTTGCAGGGCGGGCTACAGCGGCGGGCTTCTGCGCCCCACCGCTGGTGGTAGAAGCACCATTGTTCGTTGGCCTCCTCACCCCTCCCTCTGGGGTTAGCGGGCTCTGTGGTCGGGCCAGGTCTGGTTTGCTGCTGGGAGCGTGGCCTGGTGATCTGTGCGATGGACGCCCCACTCTCCTTCTTGGCTTTCCACAGCACGTCCGCCTGGGCCGCCACCCTCCGGGGGTCGCTGAAATCCGCGTCGGACAGCAGCAGGTGTATGTCCTCGGGCAGCTGCTCCAGGAATGTCTGCTCAAACGTGAGGCAGGGCTTGTGTCCTCTGGCCAGAGACAACATCTCATTCATTAAAGCCGATGGAGGTCTGTCTCCCAAACCATCCAGGTGCAGTAAGCGGGCAGCTCGCTCGCACCGTGAGAGTCCGAAAGTCCTTAGGAGCAAGGCTTTGAATTCTGTGTACTTGCTGTCCTCCGGGGTCGACTGTATGAACTCCTCAACCTGGGCAGCTGTCTCCTGGTCGAGGGAGCTCACCACGTAGTAGTAACGTGTGGCATCCGAGGTTATCTGCCAAATGTGGAATTGGGCTTCTGCTTGCTGGAACCATAGGTGAGGTCGCAGCATCCAGAAGCTTAGCAGTTTTAACAAAGCTTAGCGTCGTTCATCTCCGGTCCAAATATCGTTTGGGCCGTCGGGGTCACCAATTGTAGCGGTGTGCTACACGCAGCATTCAAATAACGACACGGAGTCGGTGAGCTGCAGTTGCAAAAGAGATTTATTCAAACCTCGCGGCCTCGCTTTAAAGCCTTCCTGATCCCGCCCTCCCTGGGCGGGAATGCTGTAGGGGGCGCGTATTCACAGTCCCGTCCCACACGCGGGCTTTTCCCCTTGCTGGTGAAGCAGGCTTGGCGCCCTTTTTGGGACTGGCCTCAATGCTGGCGCGCACCACTTTGTGAGCGGGTTGGAGTGCGCTGGGAAGTGGGTCGCCACAATGGCACTTTGAGTGTTAAAATTTCATACAGAAAACAATCAAAATTATTAGGAAATAGAAAATACTTCATAAAATTTTAGATTATGTAAGTTCTCAAATTGCATCTGCACAATAATTAAAATCTGAGTTTCTTTGCTGAATTTTAGGAAGTCAAGGTTTACATTAGATTTTCTTAAGGAGTATGGTGAGCTTAACATGTTACAAGTGTACCCAGGACAAAATACCCCTCAGGCTACAGCAATATGATCCCTGGTGAGGTACAAGTTCACAGTAAAAAAGCCTTGAATTCGGCATCAAGTCCTTCAATCTGCTGAGAGAGCCGTGGTTCTCAAGGGCTGAGATAAAATGTTCATTTGATGCAAGGGAATTTCTTCCCCCCCCCCCCCCCCCCCCCCCAATGCATGACCTTGAAGAGCGAAAGATTTATGTTGGATGTACCACTTGAAATGCTCTTGGTATCAGCAATATATTTTACATTTTAATTAGCACAAAATGCTTTACTTTGCACCATAGAAATGGACCCCAAACAAATGTGAGTTTATTGTTACAATTGGAACTTCAAAGTCATTGCTAATCATTAATTTGTAGTCTGGCCAATTCAATTGCTACTGACAGTATAAACGCACAGCTACTGGAATTTGAATTTCTCCTTAGCAACTTCACTTTTGGAACATTAGGCACTACTTATTATTTCTGCACACTTAGCCCAGATGCAGCAAAATTTACTTGAAAAGGAAAGTGTTGGGAAGATAAATTTCAGATTTACAATGCTGTAATACAAATGTTCACTAAAAGTAAGTTTGATTAAGTCAGCCTGTAAAAATTAAATGATTTGGTCTTATAGAAAATTCCCGAGGAATAGGAGAGCAATTAATGTGGAATAATACATTTTAGAGTAGAATTGTACAGAGTTGTAATGCATTTGTAAAAACCCCGGCCATAACTCTTCTGGCAATTACACACAATGAAGGGGGACTATAAATTGTTTCACTCTAGAGTACAGAATGCATGTGAATTCCCTCAGAGCAGCTTCCCACTCACAGAAATCTTTGACAGTTGATAATCTACATACTCAGATTGAGCCAGCTTTCAAAAGGTTGAATGTGATTACTAGTACAAAAGTTAAAGGAATGAAAACAAACATAAACATTAATAGCACTTACCAGACTTAAAAAAATGTGTAAATTAATCAGATTCATTCAAAATTTACATTGTTTGAAGGTCTTCTCTTTTGCTTCTGTTCCTTTTGCACATGTAAGAAATTGAAAATATAACATTATGAGTGTAATTGTTGGCAGGCTGCAAAGAAATTGTGGTGTAAGGAATTCAATGCTGGAGTGCAATGGACTGTACAGATGTGATGGGCTGTACTGGAATTTGGATATCAATGTTCCTGTATTTGTGTGTGGAAGATCTATACTTCATCACATCTAGTTTCAGAGATGCATGTCACAGTGGAACTGTCATCTATTTTGTGAAAATATTAGGGTATTATAAATAAATTTACGCTATGGCTTTGAAGTAATTTGTGATTAATTGACAACTTCCCTCTATTTGCAAACCTTAAACAATGGTGAAAACTGAAGTGAGCTTCATATTTTCTGTGTATGAGGAATCTCTGAGAGACGTCTTGACGTCTTTTGGTGCATACAATAGTGACAGCAGTTCAAAATTAAGATTTATCCCTCAACACAAATATTAGACCTTAAATTGTTTCACCACATCTTTAGAAATTCTCTGTATGAGTGGGCCTTTGGTGAATATGCTCAGGACTGGCCTGGATCGGTATTTCGAATCTCTGGGAAGTCAAAGGATATGCAAGCATGGTGGGTCAGATTATTGAATGGAAGAGTTACTTCTTGAGTTCATATTCGTTGGTTTCAGAAGCTCTTCATAACACAAACTATTCACGACTAACCTTCCTCAGTGTTGTGGTATCATCTCATGTATTTGAAGGATTAGTGAATGAGGAAGCTACAACTTTGATTTGTTCATTGTTATTTACAGGCTATCCCCTATACATGAACATTTCCTTACAGCTCAAAATGTTTGGCTCTTATAAAGACTTCCCCCTCCCCACCTTCATTATGCATACATGAGCTATCCTACACACTGCCTTCTTTGTGTAAACCTGGGCAGCAGCATCAGTAAACTGGTAGCTTGGACAAGAAGGCAATTCTTTTTGATATTGATCTGCAGGATGCCTCACTAATTGGCTCCATTCTCCTTAGGATATGGTCAATTATTAAAAGGTTCTGTTCTGGATGTTCATAATATGCTTTCTCCAAATTGTCTGGCAATGTTGTGCTGCAGGTTGGTCCATTTGGTCCTTGGGACATGGCTTGTTCTTGCGTTATTGTAATTCAGGTTGAATGTTTAATGAAATTAGAAGGAATTCCAGATTATCTAGTGAACACAGTTCAAACTATTTATGCGAATTTCCAGTCCATTGCTTACCTTTGTACCAGATGTGATGTTACTTTAGACTTTCCTGTGCTTATGATTTGCTGCTCTGCTGCGAAGTCTCTTTGAGGTATGCCTACCCTGAAGAAGTTTAAATCTTCTCTTCGACAGAAGTTCTGTGAAACCCTCTTTCATTGCTCCCCAGCTGTGATCTCTGCTGCCCTCCAACTCTTTGACCATGCACTCACCCAGACCCAGTACCACAGCCACATAACCTTCTTGGGAGCTTGTCTTCATCGCCATCTTGTTCCACATGGTTTCCAAATCCATTTCCAGGTCTCGCCGTTTGGACCCACTGAGGCTACTTATGTTCAGTTGACCTCTTTTCACCTGCCTATCATTTCCCCCTGGGTCCCCTCCTCCATCCCTTTCTCCTACAGTCCACTCTAATCTCCTATCAGTTTCCTTTCTCACCCACCACTTTCCAGCTAGCCTCCTTCCCCTCCACCCACATTTTTATTCTGGCATCTTCCCTCTTCCTTTTCAGTCCCGAAGAAGGGTCTCGGCTCAAAACGTCGACTGTTTATTCACTTCCATAGATGCTGCTTGACCTGCTCAGTTCTTTGTACTTATTTCCTGGTGCTGATAGGTTAAATATATTGTGTGTTCTGTAAAATCATCTCGTAATTCAGAAAGCTGCTGGCCCCTCCTCTGAGCAAATGTATAATTTAAACTAATTTGTTAATATATTTTTAAAGGATTAGATAGAAATACCTGACTGATTGTCAGAAAAGAGCCCCTTACTTCTTAATAAGACTGTATCCTTACGTGTTGCTGTTCTGCTGCTGGTGACAGTAAATCCCAAATGTCTGAGAAGGCTGAACCACTTTCAAACACCAAAGGACAGTATAGCCATACACTAGGAAAACTTCTTGATCTTCTTCATACAATAAAAATGGATCCTTATCATGCAATTCAACCTTTGCAATATCCAGACGGGTCTCTGGATTTCTAAAATCCTTGTTCTCTGGCAGTACTAGGCAAGATTATGGGCTTATGACATAGAGCTGGGTTTCAACCTTCTGTCTCAGAGGTAAGGCTACTTTCTCTAAAAGAAAAGCTATTAATTTGTTAATGATAAAAATATGTTGTTTGACAACTATGATTAATGTATTGAATACCAATATAATATATACTTCGGGCAATAGATGAAAACAGTATGGAATAATTAAAAACAATTGTAACACTTATTTTGCCTACTGGCATGATCTCGGGGGTGATAACCCCCTGCCTGGCTGAACTTTAGAGCTCTTGTTTGGGTGGATGCTGTGCAATATGTCCCCCAGTTTCAAATCAGTACCCAGAAATAACAAACAGTACACAATATGCGGTTAAACGATTAAGATTTTATAACTCTTACTTTGACTATGTGGTTCGTAGAGAAACAAAATATAAAAGAAAAAGGTGCCAATAATCGTATTAACCAGTCTAAGGTGCACAAATCGTTGGAGCTCACTGTTTCCCCTTCGCGGATCCTCCTTCAATCGTCGCCGACCTCTGGACTCCCGCCCACCGACTCGCTCAAGTCGCGTCTCCTCTCTTCATTCCCCTCGCGCCTTCTGGCAAAAGCCCGCGGAACCTACAGCCTTCAGACACACAAGCAAGATTAACATCTCTCCCATTGGCCAAGTCCTGTTATCTAGTCATAACCCAAACATTTCGGCTACAGAGAACCCATTACCTCAGCAGTTAGCATTACAGAGAAGCCATTACACAATATTTAAAGCATGAAGGGTCTCGGCCCAAAACGTCGACAGCGCTTCTCCCTATAGATGCTGCCTAGCCTGCTGCGTTCCACCAGCATTTTGTGTGTGTTGTTGTTTGACACAATATTTGATATTTGTTATGTATCAAGCAGAGAGAGAATAGTGGTGCAATTTTGATTTTCTAAGCTCCTAACTGTGAAATACAGAAAGAGTGATTTTAACTTGGTTCAAACAGAATAAAATATTTTTTTGGATATTATTCAGTTGGCCTAACAAAGATTAGTCTTTATCCTTACCTTTAAGGAGAATCTATCAATAAAGATGCATTTTAACATTGAAGGCAAGTTTAGGTTTTATCAACAAATTTGCTGATAACAAATTTTATAGAAAATCTACTCCATGTGTTTCCCTTCTTTCCCTTTTCTGTGGTTCAAAATGTAATGAAAATCAATGAGCACTTGGATTTCTGATATTTCCTGCTACCGTGCCAAGGTCTTCAGCATGAGGTGACTAATGTGAATTTCTACTCCCTGGGCACTGCTCAGTTTTAATATTGGCCGAAGGCATATCTGCAATATTGTGTGTCATCTTTGCACCTATCGTTAAAGACAGGTATTAGCAGATTTAAGTTGCCTTAAAATACATCAAAAGTTCTTAACCTGCTATGAATACAATTTTATTTTAATGATACAAGATTTGTCAATCCTGATATCTGCAGTGCAATAAAATGAGAAAAAAAATGCATTTATAAATATCTGTGGACTAAGGCATAGTTTAAATGAGGCATGAATCTACAGATTCAGTCAACTGCTCTAAGGCATAATACCAGAATAAGGAAAGGTGAGGAGAGAGAAATCATTTTAAAATGTCATTGATTTGAAAATCATTTAATACACACATCTCCTGTCTGATTCACTTCTGGTGCTCACTGTGGAGTTTTTGTTTGATCACCAGCTCTCTGCACAGCTGGATCTCTGCTCTGGTCAATAATCTGTTATTACTCTACCGTGATACTTTAATGTTAAAAGCGATTGCTTGAGATGTTAGGCATTATTAGAACCAAGGCTCTTCTTTCTTTGAATTATTAATGAATGTAAATCAATAATTAAGCCCAAGGGTCTATTACAATTAGCATTTAAATTTCTTTCTATAAAAAGCCAACATGTAGTATGAAGCCTTATCTGAGAAATGTTTGGAGTATTCAGTGTGGAATACTATTATTCACAGCAACCACTTGCATTTACATAGCACCTTATACATCACGACAATTCACATATCCCGTTTCCTTATTGTCCAAGGTTATGTTACCATCTTTCAAAAACAGCCATCGATAAACAAATTATGATTAGCTGACATTCCTTTATAAGCCTCAATACAGGACAAAAATTAAATTTTATAAAACTTCATTTTTGTAACAGCTCAATAATACGTAGCTAAAAAATTGACTTAAAGTGAATAGGGGATTAGGATCGGCTGGATAAACCAATGGACAAAATTGGATAAAATTACAGATGCTCTGAATGCTAGAAATTGTATTGGGTCTGTAAAGGTTCATTTAACTGTTGGCCAATACTGCAAATTCACTGGATTGGCTAGAGGGGGTGTTGCTTGCAAGTGGATGCATTCAAACTAGTGGGGGTTGTCATAGAGATGAGGAGAAGGATTTTGGAGGTAAGATTAGTTATCATTTGATGAAGGTCAATAAAAATACAGGCATGAAAAGGCAGGAGCTTGGTGGAATATTGGAGTGCAGGTCAAGTTCAAGTCGGAGGACTGTGAGCAGACAGGTGAAAGTAGATTCTGACACTAACGGAGAGTGATAGAGTTATGGACAGATGAAAGGAGGCTGTAAAGGGCTTGAGTAACAGGTGACACGTGCAGGCTTCAACCTACATTATGGAATAGATTCCCAATGCCCACTGAATTTTATTTGGAAGTAAAATTCAGTCACGGGGAACTCAACAACTTGGCACTATGCGACATAGTCTTTAAATCTTTCTTCAGTTCTCCAGTCTCCTGCAGCAACTTTCCAATTAGATTCAAGATACTGTCCTTGGAAACACATTTAATTAAAACAGGATTTATGCTTCATCATGTAGAAAGGATGAGGCAATACCAGAACATTCTCAAACCAACATCATTGATATATTGAAACTGATACTTACAGAGTCAAAAGTAATTTGTTGGATTTGTATTACAAGAACTCTAATAAAGCATGTTATTGCATCTTAACCAACCTTTGCTTAACATGAGATGCACAGTGATACAACAGTTAGTGCTGCTGTCTCACTGTCTCAAGGATAGGTATGATCTTTATGTGGAATTTATATATTCTTCCTGTGACTGAAACAGCACAGTTCTTGGTGCTCTGGTTTCTATCCCCATCACAAAGATGTAGCAGGTGAGACAAAGAACGTAGGACAAGAACACTATAGACCCCACAGCTGGCCCTTTGGCCATTGAGTTGTGCTGAACTAATTAAACCAGTAATTAATTAATTAAACCAGTTAACTAACTAACCCAATTCATTCAATCAACCCATCTATATTTCCTCCATTCTCTGCACATTCATATACCTGTCTAGGTGCCTTTTAAACACCTCTATTGTACCTACACCACCATCCCTGGCAGTGTATTCCAGGGACCCAGCACTTTAACTGTTAAAAAAAAACTTGCTCCACATTGTTTAATCGGTTACTGTAAATTAGTCCTTGATATATGTTGATAGAAGAAGGGATGAGAGAAGAATTGATAGGAAGTGTATGAGAGAATGGTTTGTATGGCTACAGGGAAATAGGACAAGATGGAATGGAACAAATAGGATTTCTTCACAGGAGCTAACATGGATTTGATGGGCTGAATTACTTCCTTTTATTAATATTATGCAGCCAATTTGAAAAATGTCCATTGTTGGAATATAGGGGAGTGAATGCCAATTTACATACAAAACGATGATGCAAGCTACAATTTGAAAATGACTAACATTCAACGTTCTTGCTTTGGTTATAAATATTGCCCTGTATATAGTGGAAATCACTCTGCCCATCTGGGAAATGGTACCCGAATATTTTAGATCCAGCAGAGATTGCCGTAGTTTGGAGACATAGTCTAAGAATGAAAGGACATTGCCCCATCTACCTTCACACCTACCTCTCCACACGCACAACCACCACTAGCTTATCATTTCTTGTCAGTCATTTTATAAGATCATAAGGCAAAGGAGCAGAATTATGCCATCTGGCCCATCAAGTCTGCTCCGCCATTCAATCATAGCTGATCCTTTTTTTACTCCTCCTCAAACCCAGTTCCTGACCTTCTCCCCGCAACCTTTGATGCCATGTTCAATCAAGAACCTATCAAACTCTGCCTTAAGTACACCCAACAACCTGGCCTTCACAGCTGCACGTGGCAACAAATTCCACAGATTCACCACCCTTTGGCTAAAGAAATTTCTCCGCATCTCTGTTTTGAAAGGGTGCCCCTCTATCCTGAGGCTGTGCCTTTTTGTCCTAGACTCTCCCACCATGGGAAACATCCTTTCCACATCTACTCTGTCTAGACCTTTCAACATTTGAAAGGTTTCAATGAGATTACCCCTCATCCTTCTGAATTCCAGCGAGTGCAGACCCAGAGCTATCATATGATAATCTTTTCATTCCCAGATTCATCCTTGTGAACCTCCTCTGGACCCTCTCCAATGTCAGCACATCTTTTCTAAGACACTCCTGTGCCGAGTGTCACTTTATGGATATACAATCAATCTAGGTATATAAACTATCTTATGCATTTATATTTAGAGCGATTTTAATTATAGTTGTGTTTTTATCTTGTTATTTTTTGTGCTGCATCAGATTCAGAGTAACAATTATTTTATTCTGCTTTACACATGTGTACTGAAATGACATTAAAGAATCTTGAATCTTGAATCTCCAGCACCGGAGCTTCAGCATCGATTGCTTTTCATGGTGAAACCTGAATCCCTAATTTTTGACTGAGATTTTAGTGCTACCAACTGAAATACAGTTAAATGTGGAGAAGGTAAATTGTTACAACATTACATTGGATGAAAAATTCATAATTGCTAGCTTTTATCCATTAAATTATAAAGATTAATGTCAAATGTAATTCTTTGAAAATAGCTTTTACCTCTTTGTACTGGTATGTCTGTGTACAAGAGCAAATGTAACCAGGATGTTCTATGGAGAAGCTGTCAGTAAAATATTATTGAAGTCCTACACTTGCTTGCATGTCCTTTATCAGTAATATGCGGTTATTTATAGAATCAAGTCCATAACCACTGAGAATTGGAACACAAGAACAACTTTGACCTTAGTAAATCCAAAAGGGAATTCTGGCTTATGTCCCAGGATTTTCAGATGCCCTTCATTTATAACTAAAATCGTGCCATTGAATTGCACACAAAGCAGGTAAAAGTGGTCTTTTTTAATGTAACCTATAATTTCAGATGATTTATTTGAAAATGTTAAAATTGCTTCTCAATTTTGGTTGCTCCTTTTCACTATTATTTAATCACCAAGTACTCTTGAAATGTCAAAGCATATGCCTTTTGAGTTCCTTTCTGATAAAAATCACACATTCTAATATAAAAGGAATGAATGCAAATAGTTTTGAAACAATTGGGGCACCTCCTTAAATCTCCCCGCCTCTCTTATGCTGGTTTTCCCTTTAAGATGATTCTAAAATCCATCTTTCTGTGTCACGGCTCCCCGGTATTTGTTTGACAATGGTCATGAAGTGCTTTTGGGCATAATACCATATTAAAGTTTCTACATAAATGGAATTTGCACTACTTTGAACTTTAAAAATAAGACTTTGAAGCAGCTGGAGGGAAATTTATTGGCTTCTAAGGAAATTCAGAACAACAGGGTACAATCTAAAATGGCCATTTAGAAGTGAATTCAAGAAAATGGTTTTTATGCTGCAGGGGGTGGAAGAGTAAAATTCTCAACCCTGAAAGTTTGGATAATGAGACAGCTAACAGTCTCAAGGGTGATTTTTTACAAAATATTTCAACATAAAATGTTAACTCTGCTTCTCTTCCATAGATGCTGCCTGACCTGTGAGGGGTTTCTGTTTTACTTCAGGTTTCCTGCATCAGCAGTTTTGATTTTCCATGAGTAGATTTTTGTTAGGTGTGAATATCAAAGTGCATGTACCGAAGAAGATGAGTGAATGAAACGGGGAATCAGATTGACCAGGATCTAGCTGGACCATTTGGGAGCTAGGGAGAAATCGTCTGCTAATGGAGCATGTAGATTGTCAGTATTATGCTTTCAGCCAACTGCCCTCAGTGGGTAATCAATATGTTCTAGCCCTGATGGTCATCTAGCCAGCAGTTTAAATAAAAATGTACTCAAGTTTTGGCTAAACTGAGATGTTTAGTTGTGGGCACAACACAAATTAGTTCTATTGGATGGAAACATGATTTAAAAAATCACTTTGAAGTCATCTGATTGCATTATTGCTGATTGCTTTGGATGTACCTCTGCCATATTCCACAGAGATTCAATGTGTTGGTCGGTCGTGAGTATACTTACCAGTAGATTGTCAATTCAAGCCACACGCAAGTGCTTTGAGCACAAAGTTGAAGCTGACAGTCCAGTGAAGTGCTGAGGGAGTGCTGAAATGGCAGAAGTCCCATCATTCACATAACAAGTTAAGCCAAGCTGCTCTCAGGTGAATTTAAATGAATATATAGCAGTATGTTAAAGAAGATTGTGGAATTTCTCCTTGGCGTGTTGGTCAATATTTATCCCATAATCAATGAGCTCACTATTTATTTCCATATTGTTACGTTTAGGGATGTGCACAAATTAGCAGCCATAATTCTTACTTCAGTGTTGTTCATGAACAGTTGGGAGAAACATATATATATAGCTAGGGTGCCTAAGACGTTTGCACAGCACTGTAGTAATTTTACGTATTGCACTGTACTGATGCTGCAAAAGAAAAACAAATTTCATGACATACAGTACGTGAGTGATGATAAACCTGATTCTGATATCGGGCCTCTGCTGTGGACTGAGAGTGAGAAGGGAGCAGAGAGAGGGGAATCAAGGTTGGGAAAAAGGGAAGGGAGAGGGGAGGGAGCAGGAAGCACAAGAGAGACATTCTGCAATGAAGAATAAACTAATTGTTTGTAATCAAATGACCTTGCCTGGTGTCTCAGGGCTGGGTACGTCAGCACCCGCGCCCCCCTCCCCTCATCCCTGGCACTTCGCTGCTACCTGACCCATACCCCTCCTATGGCTCTCCAACATGTTTTGCTCCCATCGGATTTACAAACTCGTTCTCCACTCCACATTGACAAAAAAAGTATGCAAAAAATGCCCAGCTATATATACGTTTGTGTATATATATATATATATATATACACACCTAAGACTTTTGCACTGTTCTGTATGCGCACAGTTGACTCTGTTTTCTATTTTCTGTTGGAAAGTAAACTACATATAACACTGGATGCCTGACCAAATATTTAGTCCTTCATTGCTCTTTCTTTTCAGAATAACACTAGCTTTCAAAGGATTCATGAAATAAAAATGTGACAGATCTGGAGTAAAAGATTCTCATTTGTCAACAACCGTATTGGAAGTGGTGTGTGAAGTGAATAATGAATTTGCAAAGAGAGGTATGTTCCAAGATTATGTCCATAAAACTATTTCAATGAATGTAAGAATGTAAAGAAATAATGAAAGGTATTGTTTATTGTGAATGACAATCACAGACCTGATTTGATACTGTCATTTGTCCTGTTGACCTGAGGGCCTGCTACTTTAGATACAAAGATGACCAGCACATTTGGTAAATCTTCTCCACCTAAGTGATCTCTGTATGGTCTATTTTGGGGAACACGTTACAGAGACCTTATCAGTCCTCATTGCAAAGCGTCTCTTTGAGTTGATTAGTAAATGATCTAAGCATTTGTCTGTCAATCAGAGCACATGTCATAAAGCATTAATCATTTTGAGTTTCTTGCTACAAGTCCCAGTAACCATTTGCATTTCCAATGAGGAAAACATGAACTCATATTTCATTCCCTTTCCAATAAATAATAACAGTCCTGACGAAGGGTGTCGGCCTGAAACGTCGACAGTGCTTCTCCCTATAGATGCTGCCTGGCCTGCTGTGTTCCACCAGCATTTTGTGTGTGTTGTTTGAATTTCCAGCATCTGCAGATTTCTTCATGTTAACAGTTCATTTACTTTCTTGAATGCAGGCTTGCTTTCATTCTATGGCTTGTGTCCAAGGACATCCAATTCCCTCCTTAGTTTACCTTGTTGTGAACTCCCTATCAGAGCGCGGCCTCTTGTGACTGCATCATGAACCATTTTCGGTTGAGTAAAATGAATGCCAGGAGCCAAGAATTCAATTTGTTCCTTCCTCAGACAAATGGCCAAATGGAATCCTCTTGTTTAATGGCAATGTGGATGCTCCCTGGAATCCACACATTCATTTAGCGATTGTTGATGGTCAGAAACTATTTGGGCATTCTTCAAATGGAATTGGTTTCCATTGATGTATTCTCTTTTATTCTGTGCTGCTGTTGAAAACTCCCTCTTGCCTTTATAGTAGGTTTCATTATTAAGCTGAGCGCTGCAAGGCAAAGATGAGCAAATCGACATTTTCACCTTTAACTGCTTAATGGTTTTACAAAACTCATAGGCTATGGGGGTCCAGGTTGTATGCCTGAAGAAATTTTTGAAGTGTGGGTAAATATGGATAGTTATTGTGTTAAATTTGACATTTGACACCCTCAGGAATTAAGGCCAGAGGTCAAAGTTTAAAAAAGTATCTTGATGATTGCTTTGTACAATAATGCTTATATCATGATGTTGTTACTAAAGCATTTAAAGCCTGTTTGTTGCAGTACCGCAATTCTGCCTATAAATGATGCTAATGTACTTTGAAAGGCAATACGAACAGTGGCATGAGTTAGTGGAAAGACAGATAAGAGAAATCAGACACTTCTTTGATCTCAGTTACTGCAAAATTGTTGTTGATGTTGTTTACCTCACAGAATTTTCCTATATTTGAAATGGAGTACTTAAATACATCAATCAGTTTCATTTTATTTGCAATGTAACAATCATGATTAAATTATTGGCTATCATCTATGATAGGCTAGAAGAGTCTGGACTTTATTATGAATCTTTCTGCTGTTAATATTCAATTGTATAAAGAGAGCTGTGGAATACAAATTGCTTCAAGAAGGCAATGAGATCCTGTAACATACAAATGACAAAGGCAGCTTTTTAATCTTGTTTTGATTCACAGCTCTGAAGCTCAATGTTAAAATGGTTTCCCAATGTAAAATTTTCTACCTAAATCACTGCTATTATACTCCTCTATTTACACCACTAAACTAAATTTTAAAATTCCAGAGAGAGAGAGAGAGCTGCAGTTTTTTTCCAGCTTTTAGAAATATGCTACTCTGCTAAAACGTTGATGAAAATTGAATGGTCTTTGCATGACACTTAAATGGTGAAAAGTCAATTTAAAAACAACTTATATTGAATAAGCGATTGCTTCACAGGTGAAATTGATATAAATATTCAGTATCTTTTTTTCAAAATAGCTAACAATCACTGTTTCCAAATATATCACTGTTCATCGTAACGGCTGTTTATTGAGTAATTTCAAGGCCAACTATTTAGTGTTTTGTGCAAGTAGAAGCCCATAAGATTCAGTATAATACAGCTTTGAATTTGTAATTTAACTACTTGCAGCCTAAATTTGAAGTTTTTCCATTACTGTTTTCATGGAGCAACAGTAAATACACATATAAATGTTTTCTAAAGTTAAAGCAGAAGGAATTTCATGTAAAAAAGTTAAGTACTTAAATAACACACAGAATAATTTTAAACTGATGAATGACTAGTTTTGTAATGCAGTTACAGCACCCAAATTAGGATGGTACCATCTTATATAAATTGTAAGAATTACAAGTTACATTGCAAGGATTCTTTCACAATTATATTCTATTACTTTTATGTTATATTACATTGAATATCAGTACATTACTAATTATTTTACTCTGACTTGCCTGCAGTTTTTTCCATTCAGATCAAATAGGTTTATGAGTCTTTACTGCTGACCGTGATTATGCACTCCACCGCCTACCATTAAACTTTTCAACAGTCCTACTGAGAGCTAGTCTGTCAAGTTCAATCTCAATTCTGCTAGTGGTGACCTGAAGAGCAGCATTAATATTCAATATTTAGTTAAGAAGACTCAGGTGCTGGATGTGATGATCTCACATGTGTCGCTGGGTGCGTTGCCCCTATGGAAGGAGAATTGGTAGTGCTGTATTGATATAAGTTTGAAGTGTGTCTTCCAGTGAGATGTATCTGTGTTTTTAAAATCTATCTTATCCAATGAAACAAATACCCATTGATCTGCACTGGTTATGAAGGCCACACTCATTTAAAAGTGATCTGACCCAGAGCTAAGTATCTAAAGACCTTCTCTGCTAACTGCTGTATACACCCATGTATTGGTAAGGATCTCTTAACCTCTGTTACCATCTATCACAATGTCCACCTGATTAAGATCGGAAACTAGGAACGGTTTTGACAATCCTATCTTTGAGTACTGAAAGTAGATTTTTTTATACTGTTAATTAATTGCCTCCTGGAATGAAATCCACTTCATTCCCAACACATTTCCTTGATGTGGAAGCTTCTAGCACCTGCATTAGAAAAGTAGCTTATATCTTTTTGTCTTTGCATGCTTTCATTGACACTTATCTGATCTGAGGGCTGGTCCCTCTAAATGTAGCAGTGACTGAAGATGACTTTATTGGTAAATAATTGCGAGGCCAAATCACTTCCACTTTCTTAAAGCTAGTGTGGCATTCAGAAATAAGAATCAGCGGATACCTTATGTTTTAATCATCAGGTTGAAGGTCAGAAGATCAGCAGGAGGGAGAATCACAGGACTGGAAGCCTCCTGGTGATTGCAGAAGGATGTGGGGGGAGTGGGGGAGGATGTCTGTGCTGGCCTCTGCACCCCTAATACAGAGAATGCACTAGGTTAGCAAGTGTGAATCACAGAAGGAACCTGTTGTATTCTGCTCATGATATCAATGCCCATTGTCAGCTTCTCTCATTTAATATTATTTTCTGTTGCATTGTGTTGAAAAATTACAACATTAAAGAAGTGAATTTCCTCACACTTGCCAATCGTTAGACTGTGATAGGATAGGATTCACCACTATCACAATGCAGTTACTCAGAGACCTCAATTACAAAAGCCTGAGTCCTGATCCAGCTCTTACCAGTACGCTCTGCTTGGATCACAAGAACACGATGATTTTTCTCGATGACTAGCTCTCAAAGGAGAATGGCTGCCAGGTTTTCTTCTGCACAGAAAGGAGGGAAATGGAACAGAGCGATATTTCAAAACTCTGGTTATACTTAAATGGAATGTGGTATTGGCTGAGGAACTGTGAACAAACTGCGCCTGCTCTCTCAGGCAGGATGGGGCATATGGCAGAAAGAAAAGCAGGGGAGGGAAGGAGAGTAAATTGACAATCTAAGTGAAATTAGGGAAATATTTTAATGTGAAGTGTCTACTTAAGCAAAGGTCCACAGACATATGTGCACATACCTCAGTCATTTGCAAGTTTTTCTTTATCCCTTGAGAGCAATACTAGATGGAGCATGTGTTCGAGAAAGCAGTCAGGATGTTTTATGGAGTAAATAGATCTGATGCCCAAATTATTTTGCAACCAGTTTGGAATACTTCTTATCTTCCTGCGAATTTGAAATACCGCACCAGACAATATTGCAACTAGTCAGGATACTGTTAACAGCACATCAGCAGAAGTTTGTTAGAGTGTTTGTGACAAGCCAAACCTCCTCAATCTACTAAGAAAATAAAGATGCTGGTGTGCTTTCCTTGTGATTCTATCCATGTGTTGGGCCCAGGACAGGTCACCTGATCTGTCAATGCCCAGGGGTTTCAAGCTGCTGACCGTCCTCACTGCTGATTCCCCATTGTAGACTGGAGCATGTTTACCCCCACCCCCCTTCCTCTTCCTGAAGTCTACAATCAGATCATTTGTTTTACTGATGTTGGGTGTGAGGTTGATGTTGTCGTACCACTGAACCAGGTGTCCTATCTCATTCCTGTATGCTGACTCTTCACCTCCTGTAATTCGTCCAAGAGCAGTGATGTTGTCAGCGAATTTGAATATGTCTTTGGAATTGTGCTCTGTGTGTGTATAGAGAGCAAGGCATGTGCAAGGGAAGAGTTAATTGTGATTCTTCCTTGGAGCATGACAAACTAAAATGGAAGGTTGAAGACCAAGTGATGTCAGCTTAGAATGTGGTGATAGTCTGGAGATCTGTATAAACATATTTCCTCAAGATTAGAAAATGAAAAATGTTTTCCTCCTTACAGACTCTGTTTCCTAAACTCTATAACTGGGCTGAAGGTCATAACAGATAAAGAGGTGTAGCTAGAATCACTAAATGATGGTGTATAACCAGGATGATAATTGTGTTCTAGTTTAGAAGGAATGTTAGAAGGTATAAAAGGGGGCATTTTCTTTGTGCAAGGGAGGAGAGCTTAGTCCTACACTAGGTAATAACCGGTGCTAGTGCTGAGAGGAGATAGGGAACAGTATAGTATATCAAGAGGGTTAGGGTATGTTGAGTTGTTACTCTCTGTGGTTTCCCCTCTGGCATTGCAGAGATCTGCTTGTTAAATGGATGTTGTTGTCCTTCTCCACGCCTTGTGGTGCATTGGGTGGAAACCTTGCCATTTCTTTAGCATTTGTCTATTTCTTTTGAGACTGAAGGCACATGGCTCAACCATGTTGAAGCCTCCACCTATCTGGGAAGCTGCCTCACCTCCTCCTGCGGTCCAGATCAAGAGGTCTCAAACAGACTTGCAAAAGCTGGGGCATCCTCTGGCAGGCTATGGACGTATGCGTGGGGAGAACATGGCATCTGGCTGAAGACCGAGATGGCATTTTACAGGGCAGTTGTTCTGCCTTCTCTGCTGTATGGCTGTGAAACATGGATCCCTTACCGCAGGCACATCTAGATGCTTGGCAAGTTCCACCTGCAATACCTTCACAAGGTCGTGGGCATCTCGTGGCACGACAGTCCCCACCACAGAAGTGCCACGAAGGGCTGAGAGCTCTGGCACAGGCACACTGATCATGAAGTTTCATCTTCAATGGTTTGGATATGTGGTCTGGATGGAAGACAACTGCCTTCCAAAGATGCTATTCTTTCCCGAGCTGGCACATGGCACCAGAAATCAGGGAGGCCCCACAAAACGCTATGAAGACTGCATGAAAGCGTCCTCGAAGGCCTTCAATATCCCTGTGACTGGTCGGGAGGGCTTGGCCAAAGGCCACGATGCCTAGTGCCTGGCATTCTACAAAGGCATCAGCACATTCGAAGAGCAGTGGTGCTTCTATTTAGTGTCAGCCTGCTGGCACCCGTGCAGGTCTGAAATGAAATGAAATTGATCTGAAATGACAGCCTGCGTCTTGGCAGGATGCGGTCAGTCCAGCAGTCTGCACCCCTCATCGCTCTGGTGATGATCACATCCCTGGTGGTTCAGCGCCTTGTGATCACTTACTCAATCAGTTGCCAGTTCTCGGAGCGTGGGTGCATCCAGGTTGCCTTGTGGATGACTGGAAGCTGAAAGAGGGTGCTGGTGATTGTTAGCCCATCTTCTGCACAGAAGGTGAGTAGTAACTGCCCATTTGAATTCTCCTTCCCCAGGCCATGCTTGCTAATGACCTCTGGCCAAGACTGATGGTCTCTGCCTACTCGGGCACTAAAATCAGACCAGTAGCAGGATCTTGTCATCTTTGGGTACAGAGCGTAGTAGCTGGCTGAGGGCCTGGTACAACAGCTCCTTCTGTTCAGAGGTGTAGGTCATGCTGGGTACCTAGGCACTGATCATGATTACCATGAGGTGATTGTTGATGCCTTTGGGGAGAGACTCCAGGTTCCTGACGATTGTGGGCCAAATGGCAAAACCAACTCTGGCTTCTGTAGCCTCATCCTTTCCCGTGCCACTCCAGAGAAACATGTAGCCAGCCCCAGCTTCTGTGATTTCACCAGCCTCGGCCAGGCATGTCTCACTGAGCTCTGCAATGTCGACATTGTACTTCTGAAGCACGTGTCCTACAAGCGCAGTTTGCCTCTCTGATCTGTCGCTGGTCCTGTTGTCCATGAGGGTCCTGACGTTCTAGGCTCCAACACAGAGTTTGCTCGGCTTTCTGGTGGTTCTTCTTTCTTTTGTGGTTTTTGAGGTAGTTTGACTGCAAAATAGATGTCTAGTCAGCTGCAGTATGTTGACAAGATAGGGTGAGGTCACATTTCCAGACCCTTGTCCATGAGGGGAGAGCAGTGCGGACCCTGAAGAGGGCTGCTTTGTCACCAAGGTGGCTGCTGAAGACATGCCCTTGTCTTGTGAGAAGAGAATGACCATTCTGCCTTGGCCGCCTGAGTGCAGATCCATGACTAGTGGCTTTAACACCACCTTACGCCTGTCACCATTGCCACTTGCCCATCACCCCACGTATTGAGTTGATTGAGGAGGTTTTTGTCACCAATCCTGGGCAGGAGATGTATAAAGCCCATGAGTTGCCCAAGCGTCATGATCCCCCTCTCTGTCCAAATGTTGATGTCAGAGGGAACGCCAGGCATAAGGTTTTGGTGATGGCTGAACTGCAGGAACTACCGGAATGATGTTGAATTCTGGATTCCGGATTCCTTCCTCAGGGTTTTCTCCCAAAGTGGGTATAGGAGCAAGGCAGCTGAGTTTTTAAATCAGGGTTTTCTAGGTGTGCTGCCTTCCCAAGCTTATGATTCCCACCTGCCCGAAGCAACTGGTTTTGTGACCTGCCTTCGGTCCTTTTCCTGTCAGTGCAAACAGTTTCACCATGTGAAGGCCAGGGCTTGGACTTGATTATCAGAGGCTAATTTGAGACACATCCCATTCACAACACTTCATAGGTAGTGGAAGGTCATCCCCACCACCACCCCAGCTATGACGGCCATTTGGAACTACATCCATCTTGTCCACACAGATCTTTAGGACTTGGCCAGAATGTCATCTAGAAAAGATGTTTTTCATGGATTCACCCTCTTGAAGAATGCCCAGATGCCAACCTCGAAGACTGAGATTACTAGGTCATTGGGGGATGTGGGGGCTTTAATGGTGTCTCATAGCTCTCCCTATCAAAGCGTGTAAAAGAAGATATTGAACTCCTCTGGTAGTGATGGCTTGTTGCCATTAATGCTACCTGATCTTGCCTTGTAGGATGTAATTTTGAGCAAGCTCTTCCACAGCTGCCGAGCATCCCTCTGTGATTCCAGTTTAGTCTGAAATTGCCCCTTTGTGCGCACAGTATCCTTCTGGAGATTGTGCCTGGAGTTCTTATATTACTCTGGATCACCATCTCTTACATCTATTAAGATTTAGCTTTCTTTTATCCAGGGCTTATGATTGAAGAAGACTCAGAATGTTTTCATGGATACACACTTGCCCATGCATGTCTTTATGAAGTTGATGATTATTGTGGCATGTTCATTTATGATGAATCCTTGAAGTTGTTCCAGTCCACTGAATCAAAGCACTTCTGCGTTCGTCCCTCTGCCTCTGCTGTCCAGCTCCTCACTGTCATCCTAAGCGACGATGCACTCTTTAATCCTGGTCTGCACGCAGGCATGTGGTCCGATCTACTGAAGTGTGGGCTTGGGAACGAGTGGTTGTAGGCATGGTGGAGTAGTGGTCCCGTGTGCTTTTCCTCCAGTGTTGTAGGTCATACATGGATAGCAGTTAGGCAGGGACTTCTTCAAGCTAATCCAATTAAAGTCTCCCCCCATGCTGTGATACGCCGTTTCATTCTTGTTGGTTATAGCACTTCATCTCTGAAGCGCCAACTTCTAACCGAGGTGAGATGCACCCTGCAGTCAGGATGACAGCAGAGAACTCCTGGGAAGGTAGAATGGTGAACACTTCACTGCCAGGTGTTCCAGGTCAGGGGAGCAAGAATGGGACAAGACCGCCACATCCGTGCACCACAACAGGTTTATCATAAAGGAAATTCCCTTATCTGATGCTGCCATCAGGTCCATGCAAAAACCCCACAGGTTAGAGCACTGTGTCCTGAGAACTGGGAGGGTGATTGTGAAGGAGGGGGTGGTGTAACCCATGTATCTGTGAAACAGGATACACAGCCGACCCCAATTACTCCTGATAAAGCTGTTTGGTACTGAGGGCTTCAATCCTGATTTTGAATGCCTGCACCTTATCCAGAAGGACGTGGGGTGGGGGCCTCAGGTCCCTGAGCTTCAGTCGGATCTGGAGCCCTTCACAGCCACCAGGTTTTCTGAGACTGTGGAGGCCTCCCTGCTGTTTCCAAGTGCTGTACTTGCTTTTGGCTGCCACTTCGGAACCTGCCATTTCTGACCAGAGTTTGCAATATTGATAATTAATTTAAATGGCTTAAAAGCACATTATTTACTGCAGTGCTTTCCACTGCAGCTTCAAGGTTTAAAAGGTCATAAAAGTATTCAGGTTAGTCTCCCAGAAATTTATTGCATGGATGAATTCCTGTCACCCCATGGGGTCAATGGGGGCTGAGAAAGAAGAGCCCAACTTAAGCCCATTTCCCAACATTTGGTTTGCAGTTGTGCTGCAAATTTATTCAAGTACTGAATGCTTCTGCTTTCTCAGCCTTTCATGCAATGACTCCTATACTTCCAATATTATTTAGATGGGCGAAATATATTGTCAGCTCCTCTTCATTAATTACCTAAAATATATTTTTCCTAGTTTCTGACCTTTCTATTATTAGATATAGGTTTGTCTAAACTATCTAGATTGAATTTTCCTATTCATTATTATAGGGGATGAATGAGATAGAAACATAGAAACATAGAAAACCTACAGCATAATACAGGCCCTTCGGCCCACAAAGTTGTGCTGAACATGTCCCTACCTTAGAAATTACTAGGCTTACCCATAAGCCCTCTATTTTCCTATGCTTCATGTACCTATCCAAAAATCTCTTAAAAGACCCTATCATATCAGCCTCCACCACAATTGCCAGCAGCCCATTCCATGCACTCACCACTCTCTGAGTAAATAACTTACCACTGACATCTCCTCTGTACCTACTCCCTGGCACCTTAAACCTGTGTCCTCTTCTGTCAACCACTTCAGCCCTGGGAAAAAGCCTCTGACTATCCACACAATCAATGCCTCTCAACATCTTATAATGACTACACTGGAATTAGTAAAATCAGGTTGGATACAACAGTGAGTTACAATAGAACAGACTGACAATAAAACAGTACCAATGGTCATACACAGCTCAAGTTCTAGTTTTCCCCTTTCTAACATCCAAACATACCATTAACTAAGGTGTGAAAATGCTTTTCAAAAACTTTATGTATTCATTATTTCTACCAATATTCACTATGAAAATGCAAAAATGTCTGGATACAATCAAACTGGCTTTAAAATTTCATATAGTCTGGAGGTTGGTAGATATGTTTTAAAGAAACATAATACTTCAAATGCCCATGGAATTTTCTCATAGAATACTTAGAATTGAGTGAAAAGTAGACAGCTGAGCTAATACTTTGAAGAGCTCAAAGAATTTTTACTGAAATGAGAGACTGAGAGAAGGGGGAAAATTATAAATCTGGGAAATATAAATCTGCAGTAGTTTATTAATGTATAAAGTGTGGTTAAAATCTGTGTGAACTTCTCTAAATCTGATTTATGAACTGCTTAACCTTCCAACAATTTTTTTTGCAACTAGCTTCAGTGCTTGATCTGAAGTGCAGTTTAACTTGGAGGTTTACAGTTTAAGCAGATGATATCAATTCCACTAAATCCTGTAACTTCAGAACCATGGACAGCTACTAGCCTGCAATGGGGCGAAGGCATATAGTATTACAGCTTTTAGTGTATTTCTGTCTTGATGGGAGACAATATTACTTTTTAAATAAAAAGACTAGAAAATCTACAAAATTAAAGAGATAATGCCATGATTTCAGTAACTGGAAAGTGATGAATTCTTTAAAGAAAAAAATAATTTACTGAATGTGAGAGTCAATGTGTTGTGTTCAATTTTCCAAATGTATCTGACAGGTTTCAGAAATAATTGCAAAAAAACACATAGGTTAATATCAGTTTATAATTTAAAGGTGAACAGGGAAGTTTGGTATGGGTTTATTGTGGTTTATAATGTTTGTAATTGCTCAGTTAACATGAGACCTCTCAGTAGAGGAGTGTATATGCTCTTGTCTTATGCAAAGCAAACTATTAATATGTCAATGGATTGATGTTATTAACACTGCTTTATAGACTGCAATCACAAGTTTTGCAGGTGTCAAAGGTAGATATATCAACATGGAAAGTGCTTCTATTGAATCGGTGTTGTGAGGCTATGCACAGCTTGCTGTGGAAATCAATACCTGGCAAGGGCATGAAAGGGATGCTACAAAAACTATTCCCTGACCGCATAGATCTCGGCTCAGTTGTACAAACCTTGCACACACAGGTACTGTGCATGTAGCAAATGATATGTGCAATTAGATAAAGTACACATTCAGCATCATTGAACATTGGCTGAACTGCACTGCATGATCTGTAAACTTGACAACCTCATGACCATGAGGGTTTGGCCTTAGGATAACTGGGAAGGGACAGCCAGGAGCAGAGAGCTCCTTTCTGGTTTTGCTCTTTGTGCCCATCTCATCAATTTCTTTATTTATTTTATTTAGAGATGCAGAATGGATCAGGCCCTTCCAATCCACCGAGACAGCACCCAACAACCCACTGATTTAACCATCGCCTAATCACAGGACAATTTACAATGACCAGTTAACCTACTAACTGTTACATCTTTGGACTGTGAACAGAAACTGGAGCATTTGGAGGAAACCTACGTGCACACAGGAAGGAGATTCAAGCTCTCTTACAGAGTACGCCAGAATTGGACTCCAGACTATGAAGCCCTGAGTTGTAATAGTGTCGCACTTACTGCTTTGCTACTGTGGCACAACTTTTATCAGCTCCCATTCAATGGGAGACCCCTGCCTTTTGTGGGTGAATAACTGGCTGTTTGCAGCAGTAACAGGTGTGAATCAATCCCAAAACAGAGCAATGGTGCGAGGATGCTTATGGTTTTGCCTTGTCTAACAGTCTAACATGTGGACCTGTAGAACAACTGAGGAGAAAGGTTTCTGAAAAATGTTTTTACCCTAAACATTTTTACAAAGAAATATTAACTAACATTGCATTCAGTAATTATTAAGAATGTACTGCACAATAACATACTCTAATCCTGATTATTAGTAAGATCTAAAAGGATGTAGGTTTGAAACAAGCACTGCAGTAATCCTAATTGTTAATACAAGTCTAACAGAACATAGAAATCCCTGATTACTAATAAGCATGCACTTCTCAGTCACACTGCAGTAATACTGATTATTAATAAGCATGCAGAATCTACAACTTACATGATCGTCACCTTTAAGTGATTAGTTTGACAGTTATTTGACATGACTCTTCTGTGATCAACTGATTATTCTGTTTTGACTGCACCATGCCTTTCTGTCCAAGGTGTAGTATCTTTCTGTTTCATAAGAATAATAACTGTAATTGTTTTAACTTTTTGTCACTCAGGTCATAATCCTTAGACCTTCAAGGGCAAATAATCAATAGCTCTTTATCTGGAATTGTTCTTTTGTCAAAGCAGCTACCCATCAACGTTCCCAGTCGTGGTCTGCTGGGCTCTTAGAAAACAACAGGAACTCTATTTTAAACTCCTGTTGGTCTCAGGTGCCTGACAGATACATAAAATTTGATCTTGTCTTAGCAATTTAAATCTCAGCTCACTTCAATTATGCTGAGAGGTTTATATGAGGCTTGATCAAGATTAATATAAATGGGCAATGAAACAACAAAGCCACAGTTACTGTTAGGATTTTAGAAGAGAAAGGCTTTTCGATGGGATGAAGAGGTGAGAGATATTGGGAAACTAAGAAGTCATGTTGATTAAGTCAGATAGGATGATAATTGCTGTGACAAAAGATGGTATGTTCTTCATTTTGTATTATTTTATGACAGTACATTGTCATAGTAAGTGAATGCAATTGTGACTGCAGTTATGTTCATCTGACCATCAAATAACAAAGGCTGATGATTTGCCTCAGACTTCAATTCAACAAGTGCAAACATGGGTCATTTTCAAGTTGACTGAGAATGTACAAGTTTCTAAGAAATGTGGATCCAGAGCAGGTTATCCCCAGGGTCATGACATTGATCAGGAGCTGTGTGCATAATCTTCCACTCCGACTTATGGGAGTGACTGATGATACTGAATCCCACTGGGTATTTCTTACAGAACCAAATGTAAAATATAGATTTTCTCAATGAGCACTTCTCGACAAGGATACAGATGAAAATGATTAAAGAAAGCTCTGAAGATCACAGAACCTTCAGAACTGTTGGGACCATCTGTCAAAACTGAAAGAATACTCATTACATTAATACATGATATTTCTACTCTTTGCTCAGCTGCCTTTGAGAGACGTAAAGGAGTAATTCCTTTCCCTAGACATTTGATCTTTGGTTATTTTCCTTGCTTAGTTGCTGTCCAGTGTATTACAACTTCCTAGCAAATGTGCTCAATGGGGAAGAATGACTGATATTTATTGAGAAATGCTTTAGGTCAAATATCTGATCATTTTAAATGGTCTAGGATATGGTTAAACATCTAAGAACAGAAGAATATTTGAGACTGCGAAAGACCGGCAGAACTAAAATGCACACCTGTTTTTCATAGATCTTAATTCCAGACAAATTTCTGCTGATCAACTTGATCTCTAATTGCATAGTCCCTTCATGCTATTCATAATAATGACCTTCCCTGGCATATGTATTCCAGCCAGTTATTACTTGCTATGCAACACAAATCTCTACTTGGCTTGCTTTATTTTGTATTTTCAAGTTGTTTTCACTGGTATTTGAAGTGCATATCTCAGTGAGCAGTAAACCTGAACCAGTGTCGAAATGAAAACTTTAGTTAGGTCTTCACATAAAAATGGGGATCGGAGGTAGGCGTTAGTGTATTAGAGGATCTGTCCTGGGACCTGCATGTAAATACCATCACACAGAAGACATGGTAGCATCTCTGCTTTCTTAGAAGTTGCATGTCATGAAAAACTGCTATACATGCACAGTGGAGAACATCCTAACTGGTTGCATCATGGCCTGGTATGGAAACACTAAATGCCCAGGAAGAGAAAAAAACTACAGAAAGTTGTGGATACGGCCTAGTCCATCACAAGTGAAGCTTTCTCCTCCATTGAGCACACTTACAAGGAGCTTTGTCACAAGAAAGAAGTGTCCATCTTCAAAAATCCCCCTCACCATCCAGAACATGCAATCTTCTTGTGACTACCATGGGGCATAGTTCTCACCTCACCAAGTTCAGGAACGATTATTACCCTCCCACCATCAGGCTTGTGAATTGTCATGGATGACTTCATTCACCACCACTCTGACTGATACTATGGTCTACAGATTCATTTTCAAGGACTTTTACAATTCATGTTCTCACTACTTTTTTATTTGTACTATTTGTCTTCTTTTGCACCTTGCTTGTTGTCAGTCTTTTATTATGTGTAATTTTTCATAAATTCACATATGTATTTATTTTCCTGTAAATGCCAGCAAGAAAATGAATCTCAAGGTAGTACTGTATATGGTAGTATATATGTATTTTGATAAATAAACACTTTGAACTTAGAACTTTGAAGTACTTTATTCATGATTCGGTTTTCTATTTTTTCCATATAATAGTGTAGACCATTTTGAATTAATAATGCAAACGTATTTGTCTCCAGAGTCAAACCAAGTATAAACTTCCTTTAGGGTTCTCATCATGCTATGTTGTAATGTACAGTGGGAAAAACAATTTTTGCCCTCTCTTGGGACCCAGAACCAACCTGGTTTTTCCAATTAACCTGCATCTTGAAATTCCCTATGACTATCGCAACATTACCCTCTTTGCATGCCTTTTCTATCTCCATTTGTAAGCCCATATTCTGAAGACTGTTTGGAGGTATGTATATAACTTTTATCAGGGTCTCTTTACCCTTAGGATTCAACATCTTCTGATCCTGCATCATCTCTTTCTAAGGATTTGATTTCATTATTACCAACAGAGCCACCTCACCCCATCTGTCTATTGTCTGTTTTTTCAATGCGATATTCTTCGATTTAATATCCTTGGATTTTAAGTTTTCAATTATGACCTTTTTACAGAGATGCCTACTACATCATACCTGCCAGTCTCTAACTGTGCTACAAGATCATCTACCTTATTCTGTATACTACATTCATTCAAACATAACACTTTCAGTCCTGTATTCATCATCTTTTTGATTTTGGCCCCTGTTACACTTTAACTTATCCCACTGACTGCATTCTTTCCTCTCATCTGCCTGTCCTTCCTCACAATCTCATTGCACACTGCATCTAGTTGCATACCAACTGTCCCATCCTCAGCCCTATCACACTGGTTCCCAACCCCCTGCCAATTGAATTTTAACCCTTCCCAACAGCTTTAGCAAACCAGCCCGCAAGGATGTTGGTCCCCCTTGGATTCAGCTGTAGCCCATCCTTTTTGTACAGGTCATACATTTCCTGGAAAAGATCCCACTGATCCAGAAATCTGAAACTCATGCACTAATTCTTCAGCCATGCATTCATCTGACAAATCACCCTATTCTTAACCTTACTGGCACGTGGCAGAGGCAGCAATCTAGCGATTGCTACCCTGGAGGTCCTGCTTTTCAGCTTTCTACCCAACTCCCTATACTCTCTCTTCAGGACCTCTCCCCTTTTCCTACCTACGTTGTTGGTGTCAACGCGTGCCACTGTAGGGTAATGTAATTGGTGGAAACATACATAATTCACAACCACCGACTCTGAGTTGGTGTTCACCTTAAGAGACTGATCTGATCTGACATAATATGTAAAGTACTTTTGCCACAGATCGTGTTCAGCTTTTTGGAGTTCAATAAATGAATTGTATGGTTTTTTTCCTTAAACATAAAACACCTCATGTTGTTTTATTTGTGAAAACCTACACCATGATTCTTTTAGATTTCTGTGGACCCAATCCAAGGCACCACTAACCCCAGCACATATGAGGCAATATACCATCTCGATTTCTCTTTCCTGTCCACAGAATCTGCTTTCTGCTCCTCTAATTAAGGAACCCTGCATCTCTACTGCACTACTGTTCTCCCTCCATCCTTTCTGAGCCACAGAGCCAGACTCAGTACCCGAGACCTGGTTACTGTGGCTTCCCCCCCACCCCCCAGCAGGTTACCTCCGCCCCCCCCAGCAGCACCATCCAAAGTGCTATCTATATTATTGAGGGGTACTCTGCACTGGCTGTCTATTCTCTTTCCCTCTCCTGACAGTCACTCAGGTGCCTACCTCCTGTAACTCCTATCTATCACCTCCTCATTTTCCTGTATGAGCTGAAGGTGATCAAGGTATGGCTCCAGTTCCTTAACATGGTCTCTAAGGGGCAGCATTCAATGCACTTTAAGCAGGTGTAGCTATTAGGGAGACTGGAGGTCTTCCAGAGTTCCCACATTTCACACGAAGAGCATACCACTACCCCCAGATCCATTTTCACCACACTAGCTATGTACCAACAGAAAAAAAAACTTACTCAAAAATAACTTCGAACCTCCAGCTGTGCCTGCCTAAGCCTGCTGAGCGGAAGATAGACCACTCTAACACTGTCCACTCACACAATGGCAGCTCCACTCACACCTCCATTTTTCTTCATCGGCTCCGTGCAGATGGCAACCCGTCGAAAAAGAGCTGACGAGCACCTGAGCTCCCCTCAAACCTCGCGCTGCATCGCCAACAAATGACCTCTCGTGCTGAATGCTGAGAAAAAGCCGATAAACCCCGAGCCCTCCTTAAACCTTCTGATGTGTCTCCAACGAATGACCACTCTGGCTGATTGCAGCCTGCTGCTCTAGTTTATAACATTTCTATTTATAGCTAAGAATTCTTGCCTTAGAATTCATGGAAACTTGTTCTGTGTGGAATAACAAGCATCAAATTGCCTATACGTAAAATGTTATTGAGTCCCTGGAATCGATCATTGCACTCAAAACAAATCTGTAATAATCTATAATTATATTACTTTAAAATATTGTTTTTTAAATTATTTATGATATTCATGATCAGAATCTGAACATTGCTAGCAAGTTCAGCATTTCTTGTTCATCACTAGTTGCTCTTTTACGCTTCTGTAATATCTGATAAACATACTTCAGAAGTGTGGTTGGGTGGGGATTGCACAATTCACATCAAATGAGGAACAGCAGTTTAATTCCAAGTCAAGATGATGTGTAATTGGAGGGAACCTATCGCTGGAGGTGGCATTCCCATGACTCTACTTCTCTCTGCCCTTCTTGGTGGTAGAGTGTTGGACATTGTAGGTTTGGGATGTGCTGATGGAGTTGCCTAGGTGACTGATAGCGCACACCGCAGACATTGTGCTCTGCAAGTGCGGGGAATGAATGCTTTGCAGGACAGAGGGAGTACCGCTCATACAGACCACTTTGTTCTGGATGGTGCTGAGTTTCTTGAGAGTTTTTGGAGTTATGCTTTAATCAGGCAAGTGGACAGCATTTATCTCACTTCTGGCTTGACCTTTTAGATGGTAAAGGTGCCTTTGGATATTGGGAAGCAGGTCACTTGGCAAGATACCTAGGTGTAGTTGAGGCCGGTTCATTGGCTATATTTAAGAGGAAGTTAGATATGGCCCTTGTGGCTAAAGGGATCAGGGGGTATGGAGAGAAAGCAGGTACAGGGTTCTGAGTTGGATGATTAGCCATGATCATACTGAATGGCGATGCAGGCTCGAAGGGCCGAATGGCCTACTCCTGCACCTATTTTCTATGTTTCTATAGTTTCTATGTTTCTGTCCTGCAGTTGTGGCCACAGCGTTAATGTGGCGGGTTCCATTTGAGCTTCTCATCAATGGTGATCCCTAGGATGGTGGAGAACTCAGCAAGATAATGCCATTGGATGTCAAAGATAGGTGGTTAGACTTTCTCTTCTCACAAATGTCCATTGCCTGCACATCTGTGGGACAAACAGTATTTGCCACTTGATAGTCTATGTCTGAATGATGTCTAAGTCTTGCTGTGGACAACATGGGTTCTCACACTGAAGGATTAGTTGTGGATGGAAATGAATATTATGCAATCATCAGCAAACATCTTCAAGTTTGACCTGATGATAAATCTAAGGTCATTGATGAAGCAGCTAAAACAGGTTGGGTAAAGGAGCTGATGGATTCCTGCAAGGATGTCCTGTGGCTGGAACGTTTGATCTCCAAAAGCCACAACTGAGCAAGGTATACCTCCCAACACTAGTGTGTTCTCCCATTGATAGCCATCCTCCGAGGTCCATTTTAACAAAACTTCTGGACGTCATGTTTTGTCAAATACTGTCTTGTGCTCAAGACCAATCACTCTGACCACATCTCTGGAGTTTGTCTCTTTTGTCCATGTTATGACCAGGTTGTGCTGAGTTCTGGAGCTGAGTGGTGTTGGTGAGCAGATTATTGGTGAGTAAGTGCAACAGAATTTGTTAACAATTCTGATAATACCTCCCATTGTTTTTGTGGAGTTCAACAGTAGGCTAATTGGATAGTACTTAACCAATTTGGATGTGTCCTGATTTTGCTGAGCAGGGCGTACCTGGGAAATTTTTCATATTGTCAGTTTTATAACTATACTAAAAGAACTTAGCCAGAAGCAGAACAAGTTCCGGAATGCAAGTCTTCAATATTGCAGCTAAAATATGGCTTGATCCTGTGGTATTTGTTGTACTCTGTGCCCTCAGCCATTTATTGATATCATGAATTGATTGGATATTAGCTTGTGTGATAATGGGGACCTCAGGGAAAGCCAAGAAGGATCATTGCTTTGGTGCTTCTTAAATGAGTATGAGTGTGCAAGTTTCAGTCCTGCCTGCAGCCATAAAGTGCTTGGCTTCATCATCATAGAGAATGGAAATGTTCTTGAAGTCTCCTCTTCCTATTAACCATTTAATTGTTACCACCATTCATGATTATATGTAGTAGGACTGTGCAGCTTCAGTCTAATCCATTGTCTGCATAATTGCTGCATAAGGTAGTTCTGGAATATGTTATCTATGCATTTACTACACCAATATTATCCGAGTAAATACTTAAGCACAACTGACCTATATTTTTATCCAAATGGAAATTATTGCAGTTGCTTGAAATCTGCAATAAAATCAGAAAATCTCAGAAATGCTGAGCAGGCCTGTTGGCAACTTTGGAAAGGGAAACGTAACTAAAGTTTTAGGAAAAGATCAGATGAAAAGTCATTGTCCTGAAACATTAACCGAGCTTTTCTCTTCATAGTTGTTATCTCACGACTGAGTATTTTCAGCATATTTTGGTTTTTACTTAAACTGACCTTCAGCAACATAATGTTGCTTATTAAAGTATTTTATTTGATACATTATTTATCATCAAGTTGCTTTGGCACTGAGATAATTGGTCGGCTCAATTAAACAGAAACAACCATTTTGTACTGCGCGATTCCTCAGTGTTGACCCACAGAAAACCTTCCTTCAACAGCCCACTTTAACACAGGGAATACAATGGTTGTTCTCAATCACTTTGGTTTATTATTTCAGAGGATTTTGCACCCGACTGGTTACATTCACTTGCACACCAAGTGTTTTCCAATAATTGTCACCAGCTGTTTATTAAGTAATATCTCTGCTATTCTTAACAGATCATAAGCCAACAAAATCACCATTTCAATTGCTTGAACAATTTATGATTGAACACAGTTTGTGAGCACTTCCAAAGTTCTGCAAACTTTCAAATGATTTTCTAAAATCTTCCTCTTTTCAATTTATGTTAAGTAATAATGTATTGAAAGTCAAAAGGGCCCAGCAGGAATCTGGACATTAAATTTCAAAGTACATTTATTATCGAAGTATGTATACAGTATACATCCCTGAGATTTGTCACAAACAAAGAAACACCATGGAGCCCATTCAAAGAAAAACATCAAACTCCTAATGCACAAAAAAAGGAACAAATCATGCAAATGGGAAAGAAGAGCTCAAAACACAAAATATAAAACACAAAACCACCAAAGTCATTGAAATATTGCAGGCATTTTCAGTCCAACTCAGTTTAATTTTAACCTAAACCAGCGCTGTGGCATTCGTTATCTTCAAAAACCCCAAACAAAATTGCACAAAATAGCAATAAAAAAGAACAACCAGAAACCAGAAAGACTTCATAACATGAACTACGGAGTCCAAGTCACAAACAGTATCGAATAAACCTTGACCATGACCCAGGACTTGGGCAGCATCAAGCGAGAGACCGTTCAAACGCAGGGATCTTCCACTGGGAGCAGTGGATATGAAGGCAAGAGAGACCATCGCATGTCAGCACCTTCCGCAGACAGCCGTGAGCGAGAGGCTGGTAGATGGCACTGAACTTGTGCTCATCTTCTGTACTCAGCTCGATGATTCCAATCTTCCTCAAAGCAGTAATTGGCGAGATTGGTGCGAAATGAGGTCGATCATGGGCTCCCGTCCTGTCTCCGGGCTTTTTGGCCTCTAGGCTACACACTTTGCTCAAAATTTCATGGAAGTCCCTCAGAGACAGTAAAGTGCCAGATCACTCGATCGGCTCAAACAACACATCACCAAAATGTAGATCGCATGGTCCAACAGTATCAGAACCACATTGGAAAGAAAAAGAAGTAGTGGAAGAACTTATTTCCTGAACTGTCTGGAGGATGTCATCCTTGATTGTGTTGTTCACTGGACCCATCTTAAGAAGATGGTGCTAGCAAACATGTTAAGATGCTGAGTATTTCCACCAGCATTTTGTGTGTGTTGCTCGGATTTCTAACATCTACAGATTATCTCTTGCTTATGTGAAGATGTGAGATAATATGCGAAGTGCAAAGATCATGTTGGTACATGTTGTTGTGTGGAGAAAATTGATCTTGTCTGTTGCTTCATTAGAGGAGAGGAGAAAATGGCTTTTCTTTAGGGGCTTTACCAGACAGTCAAGGTGCTGCTAACCTGGAGAAGTTTAAAACTGTAAATTGATAAATTCAATATCAAATCCTAGACTTGCGCCCAAGTCTATTGCCACTACTTCTCAGCTGTCCTCACCCTGCAGATGGTTAGGTGGGTTCCTGTTTGAAAGGATATGAAAATTACTCAAAAATCATCAAAAGTCATCTCTCAGTGAACCATTACATGATTTGAGATACACTCAAGCTAAAAATTTCTGATAGATGTTGTAAGGTGCTAAGTTGCTTTTCTATTTGAAAGTTTTTGTTTTGGGTTTCCGGTGACGTCATCGTCCAGAATGGCAGCTTAAGTCAATAGCTCCTCCGGAAAAACGCAAATTTTGCCCCATTAACCCATCAAATTTAGGATTTTTTTGTAAGTATTTGAACTGATAAGAGGGGCAAGAATGGGGAAAAAGAATGGAAATAAAAGAGCATCACTGCAGAGCCTGTGGACGAGAGGGGTGCAGTGAGCAGTTCTCCTACCCGAATGCAAGGCTGACAATGGGCCTCGTTCAGGCGAAGTGGCAAATATGATAAAAATTTTGAAAGAGATACGGGAGTTCCAAAAAGATATAAAACAGCATCTACATGATATTAAGTCAGAACTCGCCAATGCCAATCAAAAAATAGCGGTGGCAGAGACTCAAATTGAGAAGGTGGAAGATCACGTGCAAAATGTGGAACAGATGCTAAGTAAGATGATAAAAATATTAAATCAACAAGAAAGTAAACTGCTTGACCTGGAGGGAAGATCACGGCGGAAAAATATCAGGATATACAACATTCCCGAAGCAGCGGAGGGTTTGTCTATGACGGAGTTTGTACGAAAGTTGCTGTGGGATGCGCTGGTGATTCCTTCGACTATGGAGCTGGAAATTGAGAGGGCATATCGCGCGATCGTCCCGCGGCCTACCCGAGACAGAGAAGATAAGCCACGCTCAATTATAATTAAATTCCTTTGATACAGTACCAAGATGGAGATTCTACGAAGGGCCTGGGGTAAGAAGAGGGTGTTTTTAGATGGTAAATTAATATATTTCGATCAAGATTACCCCCCTGCGGTCCTGCAGAAATGTAAAGAATACTCTGAAGTAAAGCGAATACTATAGCAAGAAAGGATTAGATTTCAAAAGATTACCCTGCTAAACTTCGAGTGTCTTATCAAGATGGGATCCAACTGTATCAGACAGTGGAAGAGGCGACTACAGACATGAAGGCCAGAGGGTTGCCCATCAGTGTGATCAAACCGAGGGAAAGCCTGAAAGAGGAATTATCCTGCTCTGCTTGGGAAATAGTGCAAGAATTGAGAAGGCAGGGGATGGGAGGAGGGCGAGAGAAGTATATTAGGAAGCGACTGGGAGTTTTCCAAAGACAGCCCTCATCCTCTGCAGAAGAGCCATAAGGTTTGGCTAACTTTAAAAATGTTGAGAAGCTAAACAGAAGCAAAAATAGACAGTGATATACCTATCTCGAGAAATACTTATTATAATGTGGATCTTATATTACTCAGTTATTCTTCTTTATTCACTCACTTACTTCTTTTTCCCCACCAAAGTGAGAATATATATATATTTATATATGTGTGTGTGTGTGTGTGTGTGTGTGAGGAGTACACAGGGAAATCTTTTTTTGCGTAATGGATTTGTTCACTGACTTTTATGGATACTGCAATGGGGGCCCTCAACTCACAGGTAGGAGGGGCTATCCCCCAGAGCTAGACATTTCCTCTAGTTCAATCCAGGGTCATCTACTAGAGACCTTAGCCTTGGAATCACACCTTCATTGCCTTTTTTGTTATTATTTGCATTTCTTGGTTCTTATTTGTTCAGGGAGTATTTTAATATTATTTCCAAGATGGTGGTGCGATGCAGCTTGCAGCGGCCACTCTGGAGCTGATTATCTGTTATTTGTGAAGCGGGGTGCAGTGCACAATCATAATCGATTGAAAACAGACATGGGAGCACGGAGGAACATCGGGAAATCTCCAGGAAGACCTTCTTCGTTGCTGCTGCTGCTGTGAGGTCCGGGACTCTGCTGGGAAGAACGGGCCCCCAGTGTTCGGGGTCACGTTGCCGTTGGCCGTTGGTGGGGCTGTCTTAATACGCTCGGCAGAGGATGGTGCTCGGAGAAGCTGTGCCGGAGGGGATGGTCGTCGGCTCGGAGATTCGACGGACTCGGAGTCCACTGTGGTCAGGTCGCTTTCAGTGTGTGCTGTGTCTGCGAGGCTGGGTTCGATGGAGCTTTCATTGTGTGCTGCGTCTGCGAGGCTGAGTTGGGCGGTGCCGTGGAAGTCCATAGCAGGGG
Source organism: Hemitrygon akajei (assembly GCF_048418815.1). Classification (NCBI taxonomy): domain Eukaryota; kingdom Metazoa; phylum Chordata; class Chondrichthyes; order Myliobatiformes; family Dasyatidae; genus Hemitrygon; species Hemitrygon akajei. Next base: position 49,777,342 of record NC_133140.1, read on the forward strand.
TATTCCCTTCTGCCGCCGGCGTGGGATGGTGAGTCTGTCGGGACCCTGGGGACTTGTGGAAACTGTGTGGTGATTTCTTTTGAACTTATAGTCCTTTAACATCTTTGGACTATTTTTACTGTGCCCATGGTCTGTTTTTTTTTTTATTAATTATGCTATTGTTTGCACTGTTGTAACTATATGTTGTAACTATGTGGTTTTGTGCAGGTCTTGTAGCTTTAGTTTTTGGTCTTGTTTGTCTGGTGGATTTGGAGCTCCTTTCTGGGGAACGCACTAAGACAGTAGCGCAATATTAATACACAGCAGCCTCTCCGGACTCTGGATTGCGGATTGCCAAATGTTATGTGGATTTTCTAGTGTAGTCTGTTTTGTCATATGCTTTTGTGATATCATTCTGGAGGAACGTTGTCTCATTTTTTAACTGCATTGCATTTGTGGTTTCTAAATGACAATAAACTGAATCTGAATCTGAATCTGAGTAGATCAATTAAGTTTTATTCTGCTAATTTCAATGATACATTGACAGATAAATACAGGTGGCTAAGGACAAAGTAAAATTCATTTTTTTTAATGTCAATGGGCTATTAAATCCAATCAAATGTAATAGAATTCTATCCAAAATGAAAAAAGAACAAGCCCATGTAGTATATTTACAGGAAACTCACTTAAGTGATAATGAGCATAGAAAACTAAAGAGGATGGGCTTCACAAATTTGTTTTTCTCCTCATATAAATCAGAACATAGGAGAGGAGTTGTTATTCTTATCTCAAGTAAGCTAAATTTTGAAAAAGTATTCGAAATGGGAGATAAGGAGGGCAGATATATTCTGGTAAGGGGGAATATAGATGGAAATTCAGTTACTCTATTGAATATATATGCACCCCCAGGAAGTGATATTGGTTTCTTTCAGAAAATTACTGATATTATTGTAGCTGAAACAGAAGGTCTCGTGATATGTGGGGGAGACTTAAATTTACAATTACAACCAAAGTTAGACTCTTCCAATAGAAAAACCTATGAAACAAAATCCTTACATAAGAAAGTTAATACACTTTTTGAGGATGTTGGTTTAATTGATATATGGAGGAACCTTTTCCCCGACAGAAGGGATTACACTCATTATTCTGCTCCCCATTCTGTATATACAAGAATAGACTATTTAATAACATTTGGAAAAGACAAATACAAAATAAACACCTGTGGAATTGGGACAATAGATGTAAGTGACCATGCACCTATATATTTATCTGTTGATTTTGACCTACAGCCAAAGAATACTATTTGGAAACTAAATTCAAGTCTACTCAATGATCCATACTTTAAGGAACAAATTAAAAAAGAAATTAGTCTCTACTTAGAATTCAATGATAATGGAGAGGTTTCACCTCCCATTCTATGGGATACTCTGAAGGCGGTCTTAAGAGGGAAAATCATAGCAGTATCTTCATATAAGAAAAAAATAAAGAATAAAACATTAGGGGAATTATGAAATAGGCTGAAGGAACTAGAGAAAAAACACAAATTGAATTTGGCACAGGATACATTAGAGGAAATTTTAAAAAAAGGAATGCAATTAATAGTTCGGCTATGCAAGAAATCAAGAAAAATTTAATGTTTCTGAAACAGAGACATTATGAAAGTGGATCTAAGTCTATGAAAATACTGGTGTGGAAACTGAAAAAAAAAAAGATAGCAGAAAATACAATTCATAGAATTAGGGATCCAAGAACAAAAATGATAAAAAAAATAAGCTAAGTGAAATTCAAGAAGCTTTTGAAGTGTTTTACAAAACTCTATATTCCAACGTTCCAGGGGGGAAGCATAACCCAAATTGACACCTTCCTGAATTCTCTAGAGTTACCCACTTTAAGCGAAGAACAAAATAGAATGATGATTGCTGACATAACTGAAGTTGAATTAAAAGCTGCAATTTGTTGGCTTAAATTAAGCAAGCCACCAGGATCAGATGGGTATACGGTAGAGTAGTACAAAGAATTTAAAAATGAATTAATTCCTGTTTTACTCCCCACACTGAACTGGGCTCTAAAAAAGGCACAAATGCCACCCAGTTGGAAGGAAGCTATAATCTCAGCTATACCGAAAGAAGTCAAGGATAAAATGGAATGCGCGCCATTTAGACCAATATCCATTCTTAATGTAGATTATAGGTTATTTACCTCCATCATGACCAAACGATTAGAAGAGTTTCTACCCATACTGATATGTAATGATCAGACAGGTTTTATATGACAACGCCAAACACAAGACAATATATGAAGGACACTTCACATTATGGATCATATACAAAAAAATAAAATCGAAGCAATAGTGATAAGCATGGACACTGAAAAGGCATTTGATTCGGTTAATTGGAATTTTCTTTACAGAGTTTTACATAGATTTAGTTTCCAAGACAATTATTAAAACTATACAGACACTATATGTCAACCCTGTTGCTAGGATTAAAATCAATGGATATTTATCAAATAGTCTTACCCTAGAAAGGGGCACAAGACAGGGTTGTGCATGGTCACCGCTACTCTTCACATTATATCTGGAACTATTAGCTCAATACATCAGACAAAATGAAGATATCAGGGGAATTACTATTAGAGGGACAGAACATAAATTGGCTTGTTAAGTGGATGACATTTTGATCTACCTAGGGCAACCAACATACTCTTTACCTAAATTGATACAATCCTTTGAACAATATGGTCAATTATCAGGATACAAGATCAACATAGATAAAACCCAATTACTTTCATATAACTATAGCCCACCAAGACAAATTGAAAGTAGATACCCCTGGGCATGGCACACAGAGTCTTTCAAATACTTGGGCATCATTATGCCAAAAGATTTGGCAAAATTATCAGAATGCAATTATCAGCCTTTATATAAAAAAAATTAAGGAAGATATGGCAAGATGGAACCTGATTCCTTTTATTAGTCTCAGTTCAAGGATTGAGTCTATTAAAATGAATATACTGCCCAGACTGTTATATCTCTTTCAGACTCTACCAATACAGATTAATCAAAATCAATTCAATGTATGGAACAAGATGTTATCAAAGAATATTTGGCAAGGTAAAAGGCCTAGAGTTCGTCTCAAAATTTTGCAATTAGCAAAGGAAAAGGAAGGATGGGGCCTACCTTCTCTTAGACATTATTATTTTGCAGCACAGTTGTGATATGTTGGTGCAACCCATCATATGACACTCAATGTAAAAAAAATTCCCATCCCCATACAAGCAATTTTGGCTGATAACAACTTGCAAAGGTACATAAATACTACTGATAACCCATGGGTGAAATTGACTCTTAAAATATGGAAAACTACTATAAAAGAATATAATCTAGAGGGAGATATTGTAATTCTTAAATGGTGTGCATATGACTCGGATTTTACACCGAATAAACTGGATGCTATATTTAAGGACTGGACAGCTAAAGGAATTATGTTCTTTGCAACATAATGAAAGAAGGAACACTGTTCAGTTTTGATATGCTTAAAGAGAAACACTTATTAGAAAAACAAGATATTTTTCTGTATTTACAGATGCGACAATATGTTAATAGGACGCTTAAAAATGTAACCAAGGCAAGTACATGCTTGATAGAGCTATTTAGAAAAGCATATAATTCAGATAACGGTAGTAGAATCATTTCTAGCATGTATAAGGGTTTGTCAAATCTTAAAACACATTCGACTTCACACATTAAAATAAAATGGGAGAAGGAAGGAGGGATAATTATATCTGAGGAAGAATGGACAATAATATGAAGGTATCAATGGAAGTGTACCAGTTCACAGAAATGGAGGGAGTTTGGATGGAAAAACTTGATAAGATGTTTTATTACACCCTCTCAGAAATCCCATTATGATAGTAACCTCCCTGTTTGCTGGAGAAGTTGTGGAAATCAAAATGCAAATCATTATGATATTTTTTGGGACTGCCCTGTTATCAAAGACTATTGGAGGGGAATACACAATGCCCTACAAGACATCTTTAAATGTGAAATACCGTCAGAGAGTAAATACCATATACTACTATATGAAATACCATATACTTCGGGTATATACCTCAAGAATGGTTGAAAAGAGATAAATATTTAATGAATATACTGTTGGTGGCTGGTAAAAAGACTCTTACTAGGAAATGGTTATCACAGGAGAGCCCAACTTTAAATACATGGATGGAAATTACAATGGACATTTACAAAATGGAGAAGATAACAGCATCTGTTAACCATAAGCTGGAACAATTTGATTCATACTGGGAAAAGTGGTTTAACTACATGATGCCTCATCGGCCTGATTTTATTCTCACAAATCAATGAATCTGTTGTAAAAAAAAGATCACTCCCTACTTGTACATAGTTTTTTTCCTTTTGCTTATTTTTTTCCTTCCACTCTTTTCTATAAGTGTATACCTCAGATAAATACTATGTGGAGATTTGTGACATTTATGATTATATGATAGATATGTACAATGTCTGAAATACATCTTATGGAAATGTTTGTTTGATGATGAACTTCAATAAAAAAATAAATTACAAAAAAAGGAAGTTTTTGTTTTGCCTCTTTTGTGTATATCACATGTGGAATAGAGGGTAGACATCCCAAGTTGATTGAAATATCATTTAACATCATTCACAAATGACAGAAATAGGGATAATGAAAGTTAAAAGTAGGATCACCAAGTACTGTGTGAAACATGGTAGGTAGTTCTTGTCCTGCAGACATGTAATCTGAATGAGACATTCCTTCAGGCAGTATGATCTGAATAGGAACAGCTAGTTGCATAAAAAGAAAGCTTTCTTATCATGTGCTTTAATTTGTGGTTGTTGATGTAAAGGTGGTGTAAACAGAGCTTTATTTATTGGTGTCAAAATGGTTGTTGTAACACATCCAGTTTGGTAGTGTAGTGGGTAGTGCTTGTCACTCTCACTTTCAACTTCCACCACTGGCTGGCAGTCTCGTGAAAAGGAGAGTTGAATGTGTAAGTCTCTCCCTGCCAGTACGAGCAAGCCTCATGTAGTGCCTCCTGGCTGGTGACGAGGAGGTCTGGCCCACGCACGCGTAGAATGCAGGTGCACCGGTGTATGGACACGCACTGGTGCTTGTGTACCAGATCCCCAGCTATGGGCGAATAGCCCCACCATCTTGGTGGGAGAGACAAAGTCTATAGGCTTAGATCCAGACAGCAAATCCAGAGTGGAGCCCCTAAGGTGGCTGGACGGCATTGAACATCCTTCCGAGAGCTCCTGCAGCCAGGCTGGTGCTAAACGTATTGCTTCATAAGCTTTTCTGAGGACTACATTGGTGAGGCTGAGAGGGGGATCTTGATGACTTGGCTTCTCAGGATCTCCATATCTTCCACCCAGGCTTGTGCGGATCATCATCCATTGTTGTTTGAGACCGATGGATGCCAACCAATCTTAAATTATTGCTAAAATGATACAAAATAATGTACATAACATCCTTCCAAAACCACCTAATGTAACTTTGTTTGAATAAGTTCTCTGCATTCTTGCCCATTTCTCAGCAAGAGATTTGTTTTGGGTATAGTCTGCTGTCTGTCCCAACTGTCTCTTTGAGTCACAAACAGGAGAAAATCTGCAGATGCTAGAGATCCTAACAACATTCACAAAATGCTGGAGGAACTCAACAGGCCAGGCAGCATCAATGGAAAGGAGTAAACATTCAACGTTTTGAGCTGAGACCCTTCTTTATGATGACTCTTTGAATCCTTATTCTTCAGATAATTACTGTTGTAGGCAAAAGCCTAGTGAAGGCAAATAATGAGTAAATAAGAATGTGGATTGTGCTAATATGGCAACAAGAAACCATGGACAAAAGTCAAGACATGGAATGCAGCAGTAACAACACCCAAGTTTCAGTGACATGGTTATTATGTTATAGTGGGCACCCATTGTAATAGGAAACTGGATTTGCTGCTAGACCTATGGATAATCATTTTATACTGTAATCAGGCCCTAGTGTGTTACTTAATTAAATCTTCCTGTAGCCACCATTCTGTTATCAAAATGTAGTTTTACTGGCAATCTTGTCAACTGAGAATGTAAAAGCTGTACCAGGTTCAGGTAGATCAACTTTGCCTGGTCTCCTGGTAAGCACCAATTCTTCATGAATCATCCTTTTGTATACAAAAATCTTTTGCAATCTCTCAGTTTACTCCTACAATCACACAAATCTGCAATAAAGAGCTAGCACAGGAATGAAGAGTGTCATAAACTCACCAGATTGAAATTAAATTTGGTCCACTGATGACTTCAGGGTAGGGGATGTGAATATGTTAGTACTAGTCCAATCCAGGCAAGTGGAGAGAATCGAATCACACTCCTGGCCTGTGCTTTCGGATGGTGGAATGGCCTGGGGTGTCACTCACTGAAAGATGCTGAGCTTCTCACCTGTTCTTGCAGTATTAACTGTCACGGTCCGGTCCATGGTCTCCGGACTCCGGGTCTTCCGGCAGTCCATTGTTTCAGTTAGGCTTAATCACAGGCACCTGATTCTCATATTGGGAATATAAGTGGCCCTGGGGTTGAGTGTGATTGCTGGTTTGTCCTGTTGGTATCCTGTCCTTGCCTCTGTGGGGTAAGTCAGGCTGTCTTTGCTGTTACTCTGAGGCTGGACTGTTCCCTTCTCTCTGAAGCCCTGCTGGCAACCTCGCCTGTATCGCTGTCAAATTCAGCTGCTGGAGTGAGACTGGAGCCGTGCCATGCCAACAGAAGGAACTGGCTATCCTTGAGCTTGGAGCTGTCTCTTTGTGTCCCTGTGTTTAGTGTCTATGTATGAGTCCTGGCCCTATGTCCTGTTCTCAAGGAGAGGTCCCTGTTCTGTGTTCCTGTGCTCCAGCCCAAGGCTCTGTGGAGGTTCCATTCTGTGCCCAAGGCTCTGTGGAGGTTCCATTCTGTGCCCAAGGCTCTGTGGAGGTTCCATTCTGTGCCCAAGGCTCTGTGGAGGTTCCATTCTGTGCCCAAGGCTCTGTGGAGGTTCCATTCTGTGCCCAAGGCTCTGTGGAGGTTCCATTCTGTGCCCAAGGCTCTGAGGAGGTTCCATTCTGTGTCTTGCTATGTCTCTCCCCACTTCTGCTTTGCTCTCCCTCGACCTAGGCTCTGCGTTCCTGCTCTCCCTCGACCTAGGCTCTGCGTTCCTGCTCTCCCTCGATCAAGAACAAGTCTGAGCTTCATGTCCTCGTCCAGCCCTGGAGTCCTGTGTCCTGCCCCCACGTCCAGTCCTGTTGCCTTGCCTGGATCCGGAGTCCGAGCCTGAGTCAAGACTCAGGTTCTGGATCCCTGTCCAGTCTCTGGCTCAGAGTCCTTGTCCAGATTCCTAGTTCCTAGTTCCTCGTCTAGCTCCCACCTTCCTACTCTAGTCCTAGCCCATGCCCTGTCTCCTAGGCTTGTCTAGGGCCTGTGTCTTGTCCAGTGTCGTTTCTTCCCCACTTCCCTTGCTTTCTTGAGACACCTAGTCCTCTCCCTAGTACTTCAGTGTCTGTGTCTTGCATTTGGGTCTGTTCCCAATGCCCACCCTATGACATTAACATGGTGATCCAGTTGAGTTTCTTGTCATTGATGTTTTCTCAATGATGTCGGATCTCTTGGCAATAATAATTTTGTTCAATATTTGGGTTCTTTTCAGAATCAGTCATTACCGGGCAGTGTTTTTGTTACATCTCACTTAACAGGCCTGCTTGATTGCTATTGATGTCTTGCTGCATCTGGGTATTGGTCGTTTTATTTACTGAGGAGCTGCAAATGGAACTGAATGTTGTTTGCTCATTGACTAACATGGCCACTTCTGGCCTTATGATGAAAGGAACGTTCATTGTTGAAGTGGTTAAACTGATGATCTCTCTTTCTGCAATGTCCAAAACTACGATTCATTGTCTCAAAAGAATGAACCAGAACGTTCAAGGGTGTAGGTGAGGAGGAAAATCTTCACCCAGAGAGTAGAAAGTCTTTGTAATTCTCTATTCAGGAGGGTTGTAGAGGGCCATAGATTTAATAATATCTATTCAGTCACAGTACATTCAAGATAGATGGATATATAATTTTAGATATTGAGGGAAATCAAATTATTTAGGTTTAATGAGGTCAATGTAACTTGTATAAAAGATCAGGCATGATCTTATTGAACAGTAGAGTATGGTCAAGTGACAGAATTGATTAATCCAGCTCCTAGTTCTTGTATTTCTATCTGAGAAATAGTCTCAAGGAACTCCTAGAAAATATCCTGCAGCTGGGATGACTGATCTTGGAAAATTGTACCCATCTTCCCTTGTGTAATGTCTGACAGCATGCTTTCATTTGATGGCCGTTGACTGACTTCGAAGGCTGGTTGATCCCACATTTGGTGTCAAGGATAATATACTCACACCTCATCTCTGGAAATCAGCTCTGGTTCAGTTTGGATCAAGGCCCCAAATTGTTCTAGTGAGACACAAACGGAGCATTGCTGAGGAAGTGACACTCGATAGCACTGGCAACTCCTTCCATCACTTTGATGATTGAAGGTTGATTATGTGATAGTTAACGGGTCTGGATTTGTCCCATTTTATGTGGACAGGGCAAATCTGGTCACTTTATAGCATTCGGGTGGATGCCAGTGCTATAACTGTACTGAAACAGCTTGGCTAATTCAAGAGTACATCTTCCAAATCAGGTTTATTATCACTGACATCTGTTGTGAAATTTGTAGTTTTGAATCAGCAGTACAGTGCAATAAAGTGTCTACTGAGTACATTTGTGACCTGCTGCTGCTGTAGCCCATCCGTTCAAAGTTCAACCTATTGTGCATTCAGAGATGCTCTTCCGCACACCATTGTTTTAATGTGTGGCAATTTGAGTTACTGTCACCTTCTTGTCAGCTAGCCATTCTCCTCTGACCTCTCTCATTAACAAGGCATTTTAGCCCACAGAGCTGTCACTCATTGGAAGTATTTCTGTTTTTTTTTACACACCACACTCTATAAACTGTAGAGACTGCTGTGCATAAAAAATCCCAGGAGGTCACATTTCTTCCCCATTCTGACCAGACCAACTGAACCTCTTTACCATGTCTGCATGCTTTAATGCATTGAGTTGCTGCCACATGATTAGCTGATTAGATGAGCAGGTGTATTGTACCTAGTAAGGTGGCCAGTGAGTGTACTTCTGTTGCTAGTGTTGTGGATTCAGTTGCAGCTACTGATACTTGCTAATATAAATGACGAAGTGCCACCATTCCCATTCATTAAGCTTGATTAGCCTTGTACATGAGCAAAAGGTACAGTAAAACACACCAGTATTTCCACAAAAATGTGACAAGAATGAATTATTTATATAAAAGCCCATTAATTAGGGATGATGGAATAGATTTTGGTTCAATATAATAAGACTTGATGATGCGCAGGCACTCTCAAGTGAGGGGTATTTTCTTAAAGTGATGTTGTAAACCTGCCAGGCTTGGCCATTGGAAGGGGAGTGTGGAAAGTGAATAAATGGAAAGCAATCTCTAGCTTTGTTTGAAAATCTGTTTGTGGCAAATATTAACTCTTCTGCTTCTAGTTAATGGCGGTGCACATGGTCACGGCAGCCTCACTGGTTCCAAGCAGAGGTGTTTGTGCTTTGGATTTATTCTACGATCACAAGGTGCTGCCGCACATTAAGAACATCAAGTACTGCAGGGCTACCCCATCCATGGGATGCTCAGTTGTAGGGGAACTGGACTTATTGCAGACTGTGTTGCTGCCTGGTGCAGGAAGATGTTGGAGTCGGTGTGCTGTCTGACAAATGGTGCAAGTGATTGTCTTGGACATTTTTCTTGTGCTTGTATGACCCTGTTGGTTGCTGGTAATGTAGAATGCTACAAATCTGGTTCACTGGTTTATTGGTGAGACAGGTGAACCACAGGGCTTCTGTTGTAGCGCAGACCAGGCCCTCATGCCCCGGGGTCAACTATTGCAACTGCCCAGGGGAAGAGAAGCCAGAGGCAGTGTGGTGTGGCAGCTGTCCATGCTGGCTTTGAGGGTGGCCCCGCCTGTAAGTGCTGCCCTCTGGTGTCCACTTGGTGGAAGACAAGCTGGATTGCATTCGTCTGTGGCTGCATTAGTGTGTGGTGATCAGATTGCAGTGGGCCTGTTCTTGCCAAAAACACCCCAATGCACCAGCAATCTACAGGACATGAGCTATATTATTTTTTGTGTGACTGTTTACTGCTATTGTAATTATTTGTGCTATATGTGCCTTGTGCCAGCAAACAACACGACCAAGCATGACATCCTGCTGACAGTTTGCGAAATGGCTCCTTTTGTTACTTTTTTCTTCTCTAAGATATGATCCTAGTGCTACGTAGTGTGCGATTGGAACCTGCAACTTACTGCGCTTTCAGGCCGATCGATCAATCTGGTGATTTGCTGTCTGAGGGGGTTCGGTGAGGTATGGAGCGGAGTGTGCAGCCTGGAGACAGCGCGAGCCCAGATCGACTCCATCTGATTGAGCGTCTAGCAAGGATGAAGCTGACGAGAATGAGAGTGGAGAACGGACAGGTGTTCGGCACCGTCTGCCCGCATTTGACAGATTTCTTTCCCCCTCTCTCAGTAAGTGCACGACTCTCGGGATCCACGTTGCAAGGATTGACTGGCGAAGCTGTGGACTTGTTTTGGGAGACTTTGAGATTCATGATGTATGTGTTTCTGGATTCTGGTTACTACTTTCGCTGTTTTTGAGCAGTCTGACAGGCGATTGATGCGGACATGGGTGCTTTGGTGAAGAATGGCTTTGCGGCCTGCGGGATGGCACTGAGCTGAACTAAATTGAATACCACTGGACTCCTAGTTTGATGTTTGCTATTCAGTGTGTTATTCGTTCACTTCTGCATGTTTGTACAATTTGTTCTTTTTTTTGCACATTGGGTGTTTGATGCTTTCTTGAAAGTATTCCATGGTGTTTTTTCTTTCATGGCTGCCTGCTGGAGGACAAATCTCATAAGAGGAGGTACGATCAAAAGGTTAGGGTTGTATTCTGCTTACATACTGTGAGAGTAAATGCACTTTGAACTTTGTGCCGTGTATAACTGTGCTTTGCACCTTGGCCCTGGAGGAATGCGGTTTCGTTTGGTGCTATTCATGGTTATTCATGTATGGTTGACAAACTTGAATGAACTTGATAAATCTCTTGCACTGCAAATAACTAACTGTAAGTATTCAATTACCTCAATGCAGTATCAGTTCTAGGACCTAACATCAAAATTTCTCTGGTTACTGGTGACAGCTGTACTTGTGTGGCATGTTAACAAAGAACAATTTTCTACTTCTTTAACTTAAACTGTTTTTTAACAGGCCAGAATTTATTGTCACTCCCAGACTGCTGGTATAAGCTTCTAATCTTTAAGATTGCAAGGGACGTTTCGCTTAGCTACTCCACAGAGGTCCCAAAACTTCTTTATTCTTGAGGTGAAGATTCATAGATTAATTCTGCTTGATCCTTTAACATGATCCAGTCAAATTACAGGATATTAATTTTGACTTTACTGTCCACAACATTACGCACTTCTGGTCTTCAAAACTGCATGTCTAAACCTACAAATTTAGCTACAAGTGCCTCCTTGGCAATATCCTCCCTGAAGTTTCCCCCCAAGGAAGCTGCTTCCTTGTTGCACTTAAGAGAGACATGTGTAAATTCCTCTGCCCATCAGGAGCGACAGTGTCACACCCCTCCCATTTCTTGCCAACACTCTCCTGCAGCTGGTTGGACTCTGCAGCAACTATTTAAGTTCTATTTGCCCAAGATTAGGACCATGAGGAAACTCCTAACAGATAGAATTTGACCTCTAGTATCATATGCTCCTGAAGCAGATTGTGTTACAGGAGGCAGCCCACTAATGTTCTATTGGAATTGAAGCTAAGGATTACTGATTTAAAAAAAAGATACTTGGAGCAGGATTAGGAAGATTGCAAATGGTGTTTTAATGCTGGGGAAACAGCACAGAGGAATTTCTAGTCTGATACACTTAAATGCTTGAAACTAAAAAAGATTGCTTAAAAACAGTGAGAGGAATAAACAGAATTGGAATGAAACTAATTAGTTGACATTATTAGATGAATGTTGAAATTAAGCCATACGTTCCTACATCTTTAACTCTAATTGAAATGATTATTAATTTCCTACTTCTCTCTGTATCTGAGCATGTGCTTTAAGCACTTCTGGGATTAACTCCCATTAATTTGCACGTTACCTACCTGCAATAAATAAACTTAACTTCTATTCTGGGAATAAAGAACGACTTAAGTAATTATTTGAATTTTGTGCACCTTTGTCATCTAAATTATGTTTTGCCTTTACAAGTTTTATAATGTTTCCAATAGCACAGAAAAAGTATTAATTTTATTTTCTGTTTTATAGAGAACAGAAATGTTAGTATAGTGAAACTTAAATATATGGAAATCTAATACAGAGCTGTAAAGGCATATTGTGGTGACCCACTTCCCAGCGCACTCGAACCGGCTCACAAAGTGGCGCGCGCCGGCATAGAGGCCGGTCCCAAAGAGGGCACCAAGCCTTCTTCACCAGCAAGGGGAAAAGCCCGCACGCGGGACAGGACTGTGAATACGCGCCCCCTACAGCATTCCCGCCCAGGGAGGGCGGGATCAGGAAGGCTTTAAAGCGAGGCTGCGAAGTTTGAATAAATCTCTTTTGCAACTGCAGCTCACTGACTCCGTGTCATTATTGCAGTGCTGCGTGTAGCACACCGCTACAACTGGTGACCCCGACGGCCCAAACGATATTTGAACCGGAGATGAACGACGCTGCATTTGTTCATGCAGTTTCGTTAAAACTGCCAAGCTTCTGGATGCTGCGACCTCACCTATGGTTCCAGCAAGCAGAAGCCCAATTCCACATTTGGCAGATAACCTCGGATGCCACACGTTACTACTACGTGGTGAGCTCCCTCGACCAGGAGACAGCTGCCCAGGTTGAGGAGTTCATACAGTCACCCCCAGCAGACGGCAAATACACAGAATTCAAAGCCTTGCTCATAAGGACTTTCGGACTCTCACGGCGCGAGCGAGCTGCCCGTTTACTGCACCTGGATGGTTTGGGAGACAAGCTGTCATCGGCTTTGATGAACGAGATGCTGTCCCTGGCCGGAGGACACAAGCCCTGCCTCATGTTTGAGCAGGCATTCCTGGAGCAGCTGCCCGAGGACATACGCCTGCTGCTGCCCGACGTGGATTTCAGCAACCCCCGGAGGGTGGCAACCCGGGCGGACTTGCTGTGGAAAACCAAGAAGGAGATTGGGGCATCCGTCGCACAGATCACCAGGCCACGCTCCCAGCAACAAACCAGACCAGGCCCGGCCACAGAGCCCACTAACCCCAGAGGCAGGGGTGAGGAGGCCAACGAACAATGGTGCTTCTACCACCAGCGGTGGGGCGCAGAAGCCCGCTGCTGATGGCTAAGGCGGCTGGCCATCGGGATAGCCTCCTGAATTATAGGAAAGATATCAATAAATTAGAGAGAGTGCAGAGACTATTTACTAGGATGTTACCTGGGTTTCAGCACTTAAGTTACAGAGAAAGGTTGAACAAGTTAGGTCTCTATTCATTGGAGCGTAGAAGGTTGAGGGGGGATTTGATCGAGATATTTAAAATGTTGAGAGGGATAGATAGAGTTGACGTGAATAGACTGTTTCCATTGAGAGTAGGGGAGATTCAAACGAGAGGACATGATTTGAGAGTTAGGGGGTAAAAGTTTAAGGGAAACACGAGGGGGTATTTCTTTACTCAGAGAGTGATAGCTGTGTGGAATGAGCTTCCTGTAGAAGTAGTAGAGGCCAGTTCAGTTGTGTCATTTAAGGTAAAATTGGATAGGTATATGGACAGGAAAGGAGTGGAGGGTTATGGGCTGAGTGCGGGTAGGTGGGACTAGGTGAGATTAAGAGTTCGGCACGGACTAGGAGGGCCGGAATGGCCTGTTTCCGTGCTGTGATTGTTATATGGTTATGTCTGGGACAAGCAGTTGAAACGCTGCTTTTTGGTCGACACCGGAGCCGAGATCAGCGTCTTACCTCCGACAAGTTACGACATCCGCAACAGGGCACAGGGTCCCCCCTGAGGGCCACGAACGGCAGCACAGTAAGGACCTATGGCACCCGTACGGTGCGGCTACAGTTCAGCTCCGGCCGGTTTACGTGGGGCTTCACACTGGCCGCCATAGCCCAACCGCTCCTGGGTGCAGATTTTTTGCGGGCTCACAGCCTACTGGTCAACCTGTAAGGGAGGAGACTGGTCCACGCTGAGACCTTTCAAATGCTCTCCCTGGGTGAAACCCAGTTGCCGGCCCCACTCCTAGACTCTGTCACCCTGTCCGACAACGACTTCACCAGGGTCCTGGTGGATTTCCCATCGGTTCTGGCACCACAGTACATGGCAGCCATGCCCAGACACGGCGTACAGCACCACATCCCGACACAGGGACCACCCCTTCACACCCGTGCTCGAAGGCTTCCCCTGGAGAAGCTCCGACTGGCGAAGGAGGAGTTCAAGAGGATGGAGGAATTGGGGATCAAACGGCAGTCTGACAGCCCATGGGACTCCCCCCTGCACATGGTGTTCAAAGCAACAGGGGGCTGGAGACCATGCGGCGACTACCGCAGGCTGAACGAGGCTACAACACCGGACTGCTACCCTGTGCCGCACATTCAGGACTTTGCAGCAAACCTGCACGGCGCACGGATCTTCTCCAAGGTAGACCTCATCCAAGGATACCATCAAATCCCGATGCATCCGGATGACGTCCCCAAAACGGCACTCATCACCCCTTTTGGACTTTTCGAGTTCCTCCGCATGCCGTTCGGTCTGAAGAATGCCGCACAGACCTTCCAGTGGTTAATGGACGTGGTGGGACGTGACCTGGACTTCACTTTCATCTATTTGGACGACATCCTCATAGCCAGCAGCAGTCGTCAGGAGCATCTGTCTCACATCCGTCAACTCTGCACCTGACTGAGTGAATACGGCCTGACAATCAACCTGGCCAAATGCCAGTTTGGGCTCGACACCATTGACTTCCTGGGCCACAGGATTACTAAAGACGGGGCAACCCCTCTGTCCGCTAAGGTAGACGCGGTCCGCCATTTCCCTCAACCCAACACAATCAAAGACCTTCAGGAATTTGTGGGTATGGTAAATTTCTACCACTGCTTCCTCCCTTCAGCTGCCCGAATCATGCCCTGTTTGCCCTGATGTCGGGTAAGGGCAAGGACATTACCTGGGATGAGGAGTCAGTCTCCGCTTTCATTAAAACCAAAGAAGCCTTAGCAAACGCCGCGATGCTAGTGCACTCCAGAACGAATGTCCCTACCGCCCTCACAGTGGATGCATCTAACACGGCAGTCGGTGGGGTGCTGGAACAACTCATCGAGGGCCGCTGGCAACCCCTGGCGTTTTTCAGCAAACACCTACGACCACCCGAGCTCAAATACAGTGCTTTCGACTGGGAACTGTTGGCGCTATACCTGGCAATCCGGCATTTCAGGTACTTCTTGGAAGGTAGGCCCTTCAACGCATTCATGGACCACAAACCGCTTACCTTTGCGTTAACGAAAGCATCTGACCCCTGGTCGTCCCGCCAGCAGCAACATCTGTCCTACATCTCCGAATACACGACGGATGTCCGGCACGACTCGGGAAAGGACAATGTCATGGCGGACACCCTCTCCCGCCCTAACATCCAAGCCCTGTCCTGGGGGTAGAGTATGAAGCATTGGCAGAGGCGCAGCAGGCAGACGAGGAGATCCCTAGTTACAGGACTGCAGTCTCCGGTTTGCAGCTCCAGGACCTCCCCGTAGGCCCAGGTGAGAGGACCCTACTCTGTGACGTCACCACTGGCCAACCCGTCCCATCATCCCGGCAGCCTGGCATACATCTCTAATTTGAGTGTCAACATTAATTGCAAAATGTTTTATAAAAAACAGAAGCCAAAAAAACTCAGCAGATTAAACAGCATCCATGGAGGGAAAAAATCTTTGGCCTATTATGAATACAACTTGACTTGCTGAGGCTCTTCCATCCTTCTGTTTGTTCCAGATTCTGGCATTTGCGATCTCTTTTCTCTACAAACAGCATGTATTAATTAGATGTTTTCAGTCTGTTTAAATAAACCGACATTGGTTTTGTTTGAAGGTATTTTGGGACTATTTTTAATCCTGCTTCTGTGACCCCACCATTAAGTAAGTAAGTTTTGGTGGTTTGGGAAAATGGGAGGTACAGTTCAGGAGCAGCAGTACAACCTGGTTCTGATCCATTAGCATATTTTTAATGGGATAAAGTGACTAATTTACTCTATAGATGGGTTAATCATTGACACTTCTTTGGGAGGTTGATTGTTTTTATTTTAACGGTGTATATATCTGTATTTAATGATAGGAGCCTTGGTATACCAAGGTTCTGGAAGACATACAGTTAAAAGAAGGCATGTGAGGCTGGATTAATCATGTACACTCAGAGGCGATTTCATTGGGCATAGGAGGTACCTAAGAAAATGGCCACTGAGTGTATGTTTACACTCCTCAGCACACCACTGTTGTAACGTGTGGTTATTTGAATTACTGTCACCTTCCTGTCAGTCTGGCCATTCTCCTCTCGCCTATCTCATTGAAAAGGGATTTTTTTTTGCCCACAGAAATGCTGCTCACTGGATGTTTCTTTTGCTTTTTGCACCATTCTCTGTAAACTCTGAAGACTGTTGTGCGTGAAAATCCCAGGGTATCGGCAGATCCTGAGACACTCAAACCAGCCCATCTGGCACCAGCAATTACTCCATGATCAAAGTCGCTCGGCTCCCATTTCTTCCCAATTCTGACGCTTGGTCTGAATAACAACGGAACCGCTGGACCATGTCTGCATGCTTCTATGCACTAAGTTGCTGCCATCTAATTGGCTAATTAGATATTTGCATTAATGAGCAGATGTACCTTAAGAAATGTCCACTAATCGTATATTTCTAAGTTCAAAATAATTTTTTTATCCAATTATGTCCATATATTACCATAAATGCCTTGTTTCCTGTTCTATTTTGTACATTGTACAAACTTTGTATATTAGTAGTGTAATCACTCGAGTATGATATTCCCCTCAGGGATTGTCTACTGATAGGCCCTCAGGTGGCTGTCGAGGCCAATCTGGGATCTACATATTCTGGTGCTGTGTGGGCAAGAGTAAGAGGTTGCTGTGGTTAGTGGCTGGATTATTTGGTTGTTCACTTGTATACTATTTGGTTCTAGTATTACTGGTGGACTGGGGAACAGGAATGTTTTATCCCGGCTGAACAAGCTAACTTTCTAAAAATCTGCTCGCCCCCTCTTATTCTCTACTTTTCTCTTCTTATCTGCCTCTTACAAATTTCTATAGCTGTGCAGTAGAAGGCATTCAGACTAATTTACCTCACAGCCTGGTATGAAGTCGCCATTGCACTGGCTGCAGAAGGTTATAGACTCAGGCAAAGTCCTCCCCATCACTGAAGACATGTTAAATGGCAGTGCCTCATGAAGGTGCTTTAACCATCTGGGTCATGCCCTCTTGTTACTGTCAGAGAGGAGGGACAGGAGCCTGAAGACCCACACTCAGTGATTTACGAACAACTTTCCCCTCTACATCAGTGTTTTGATGGTCCATGAATACTATGTTATTCCTTTTTATTTATTTTTTTCCTCTATTTACTTTGGGAATCTATAATAATTTTATGCCTTTGCACTGTAATGCTGCCAGAAAGGAACAATTTCACATTATATCTCAGTGACAATAAATTTAATTCTGGTTCTTATCCATCACCCCAAGTTTTCTGTGTCCATTACTAAAATCGAATGCTCAATTACCATTGGCATTTTCTCCTCAACTTTGCTTCGATTTCTCCTTTACATCTCTGAACTGATGTTTGTGATCTTGCTCACAGAGGACATCAGCTCAGTCAACCAGAAACAGCCTGGAACCTCTTCAGGGAAATACACTAAATCACATAGCAGCAAGCATCACAGCTATAGTGGTTAAGTTTGGACATGAGTGACCAGCATTTGACAGAGGTCACAGAAAGCCCACCAGAAAATCCTGGGCTCCTTGCGTTAGAGAGAGTTATGACCTAAAGTGAAATAGTGAATTTTGTGATCCACATAAGCACATACATAATTTTCAACTGGTTTTTACTTTTCAAACAAATTGGACCATACAACGAACAAAAACTGCTACATGATCTAGTTTTGAATATGTATATTTAACTGGACAATCTTATCTTTACATGTTGATTGCATAGAATGCAGGCTTGGTGATTGCACATGCAATTTCATCTATTACTGCATCATTGCCTGGTATGGAGGGGATATACTGCATAGGATTGAAGTAAGCTGCAGAGAGGTGTAAAATTAGTTAACTCCATCATGGGTACTACCCTCCATAGTATCCAAGGATCGGTGCCTCAAAAGCACAGTGTCCAATATTAAGGGCTCTCACCACCCAGGACACCCCCTCTTCTCATTGTTACCATCAGGAAGGAGATATTGCTGCCTGAGGGCACACACTCGGCAATTCAGGAACAGCTTCTTCCCCTCTGCCATCCGATTTCTGAATCGACATTTAATCCTTGAACACTAGCTCACTACTTTATAAGTTCTGTTTTTGCACTACTCATTTAATTTAACTATTTGACATATATATTTACTTTAATTCAATTTATTTTCTATATTCTTATGTATTGCACAAGTTAACAAATTTCACAACGTATGCCAATGATATTAAACCTGATTCTGCTAGTTCTTTGTTGATTAACACCAATGTAATTTAAAATATTAGCAACCGAAGCAATATTTAAGGATTTACAGGTTGCCCAAGCTCACTTATTGTCTGTCCTCGATGCTTGGTTTTATTGGGACCCTTCTCTGGGCATGGTTCTCCACTGGGCAGGTCATTCATAGCTGCCTGGTAAGGTCCAGCACACAAACAGCCCTTCTCAGCAGCCCCTATCCACAGAAATAAATTGAGGATTGATTAATCTGTATCCACTATCCTCCCACAGCTCTACCAACAAATGACAATGGATGTTTGTGACTTGTTGCTAGTCGGGTCATATACTTGTGGAATTATGTAGTATGAAAACAGGCCCTTCAGCCCAACTTATCCATGCTGATTAATGGGACTAGTTCTCTGAGCTAGTCCTATTCGCCTGCATTTGGCCCATATCCATCTAAACCTTTTCTATCCACTTACACCATCGAGGACAGCTTCAGAAGGTATTGCTTCAAGAAGGCGGCATCCATCGTTAAGGACACTCACTGTCTGAGACATGCCCTCTTCTCCTTACTACCACCAGGGAGGAGGTACAGGAGTCTGGACTCCACCTTGCTATTTCTCTTTTGCACCATTTACTTACCTATTTTTAAAATTATAACATCTTGCAATTTTTAATGTCTTTGACTATACTGCTGCCACAAAGTAGATTTCAGGACATATGAGAGTGCTAATAAACTTGATTCTGATATATCCAAACATCTTTTAAATGTTATTACTGCACCTGCCTCTACTGCTTCCACAGGCAACTTGTTCCATATACTCACCACCCTTTGTATTCAAAATGATTAAAACCCCAAATATTAATGTTTATAAATGAATACATATCAAGCAAATTTAATATCCTGGAAACAATTAATTTAATATAAATCAAGTCTACTTAAAGTAAAATAGCTTTATACTTGCCCTTGTGTCTCCTGCAATTTCTTTCAATTGAAAGTAAAGACCCTGCTGGACTTAGCACAGATTTGTGGCTGTCTTCCCAGCCTAAGATAGGAAAAAATCTATGGAAACCTGCAATCTCTGAGAAGTCAAATAGCAGTGTACAGTTGCCCCAGGACTATCAATCAGCAGAATAGAAGTTGGAACTGAAGTTTTCACTTGGTAATTCTCTCAGTCAAATCCATTGGTAAAAGCTGAACAAAAGTGTTTGTATTTATTTTTAAAGCATATGCCAGGTGCTCTATTAAAAAGTATGTTTAGCTGGGAGGAGGGTGTAGAAGATTTGTACTGTATGGAAGTATTACCATTAAGTATTTATCTCATAAATAACTGATGAGCCCTGTACTCCAATAAACTTAAAAATTATTAGGTTCAGGTGTATAAGTGTAGGTATATACCATATGTTTGAAAGAATAGATTCTGTGGAATCTTCTATTGTGGTTAAGTTTTAAATAAAATAGAAGAAAGAAAATAATACATTTTTAATTTTTGAAGCTTTTATGAGAAATGTGAGTAAGGGAATTAGTGAAAAATGGTTCCTTTAGGTAATACAAATCATTTTGCAAGTAGTTTAACCTTGCAAAATGTAATCAGAAAATTAAAATAGCATTTATGCTTTATTTTAAGCTTAACTGAAGGCATAATCTTATATTCTTTCTCAGCATTATCAACATGGCATGGATTATTGCTTAAGGCTGATACAGAATTGGAAGTTTTGTGATTAATTTTGGGTAGATTTCCCATCTATTTGCTTCTTCAGTATGTTGTGCTACATTGAAAATGACATCTGCTTTTTTTTTTATCATGTCTTTGATTGCCTGGTATGAGAAATATTAAGTCCTTTTTGATCTTATATTTAATACCTCTACTGCATTTAAAAAGTGCTTACACGTAAATCTTTCAAGCTGATGCATGTCACAATATAGAAAAATCATTCTACTGTTGTCAGGCAATGCCTATGGAATTGATTTGTACATGATCCAAATTCTAATGATTTTTGTTACGGGTGTACGGCATTTTACTGAAACATGTATATTGCCATTCTTAAAGATATAGACTTCCACACACTTTGAACTAATCAGCATATTCACAGATTAATTTGATCAGTTATTTAGACTATTTTAGAAACTAGGAGAAATTTTATTAAAATGGAGAACGGCTAAGGACACAAAACAGGTTGTCATACCAAATGTTTTTTTACACAAAGTACACTGCAGATGCTGTGGTCAAATCAAGTACAAACAAGCTGGATGAACTCAGCAGGTCGGGCAGCATCCGTGGAAACGAGCAGTCAATGTTTCGGGTCGAGTCCTGACGAAGGGTCTCAGCCCGAAACGTTGACTGCTCATTTCCACGGATGCTGCCTGACCTGCTGAGTTCCTCCAGCTTGTTTGTACGTGATTTTTTTTTAACATATTTTAATCACTTGATTATGAAGAAAAAGGAGTTTGAAAGAAAATATTGAAGATATGTATTTTGATAAAGTAAATTTTGAAATCGCTGAATAAGCATCAATTATATTAAATTGAAGCTAAGTAGAATGAAGTACTAATCCTCCAGCTGTTCTGCTGATTTTTCACATAGAGATAGGGACTAGGTTTAGGAAATAAAGGCAAAGAAGTGAATGTTGATAGAGGTATTTTGAAGCTAGTGGCTAAGGAGGGTTTGATGATGTTGGCGATGAAGCAACAGTTGGATCAGAGGCTGTAGGAGATACTTTTGGAAAACTGGAGAGTTCTTGTGAGTTCCATGAATTACTTTCTCTTTTCTCTGTGCTTCACTCTGTCACACAGAGAGCAACCAACACATGCACAGGGTTGTCCACAAATACAAGATGCTCATCTCTTACTGGATTATCACTCCCAAACACGTGACCTCAGTTGCTCCTATCTCCTCTTTATCAATCATTGCCACTCAGTCAACCCTTGTTCAATCTCTTTAATCACTAGTCAGAAAGAAATAAAATTGCAGATGCTGGAAATATGAAATGAAAACGGAAATAAAAGAGGATCCTCAGCAGGTCAGGAGAGAGAGAAATAGTTAATACTTTGATGAACTTGTAAACTTAGCCCATTCTTCCTTGGCAGATGCTGCCTGACGTGGTGAGCACTTCACTATTTAGTGTTTTATTTCAACAAAGACCCATGACCCGCCGTGGTGCTGAGATCATTAAAGGAGATGGTTTAATCCCCTTCATTTTCTAATCCCCTTCTCTTCCTCCAGTTCCCAAATCCTTTCAAATTTTCAAGATAGTGTAAACTTCCAGTTTCAGCTTACACCTTCCCTTACACTTACCTGCTTCCACGTAACATGTACTCTTGTGTAATGTAATTGAAATGACAATCAGAGATTGTTGATAGATATAATCATTGCCTGGTACTTGCACGTCTTAAATGTTGTATAACACTTAACAGTCCTGGCATGAATGTGTTTGGGTTGTACTGTATGCATTAATGGACCAGTCTGTTCCTTGAACGTGATTATTACTTCCAGCTTTGTCTTCATGGAAGTGCAGTGTTCCACCATGAGGTGTCCATTAGCAGCTAGCAAGAGAGGAGCCTACATCATGGCTTGGCTGTGGAGGATAAAGTAAGCTGTTATAAACTGGGAAATGTACTGTCTGCCATTCTGCAATGTATCTCTTGATCAGTCATGTTATGTGCTTTGTCGTATAACGCAGGCAATTATGGTCTTGCCATGACCATGATTGCTCTTGGATTTTTTTTCTGCAGAAGTGGTTTACCATTGCCTTCTTTCACATGGCAGGTTACCCCAGCCATTGTCAACACTCCATTGCAGGCTAGAGGAGAGAAGGAGCGCCTTATACCTCTTGAGATAGAGATGTATCTACCACCCATTCTGCTAATTGGTATATTGAAAACAAACAAAACAATGCCACACTGCATCAGACATATTTTCTTACAAGATCTAGAGAAGCAAGAAACTTCTATTTGCTATCAGACATTCATGGTAAAATAACTTTCTGCACCATACTTTAATAGTTCACACTTTTGAATTATGAAATTGAGCAAACACATATGTAATAAAAATAAATGATGCCAGGTGCTGGAATTCACTACAGCATAGTGTGTTTGTTTTCAAAAATAATGCAAACATACAGGATGGCAAAATCTTAGAGTATCTAGAATCTATTCCTTATGAATGTACTCTTGTAATTGTGTAATAATAGGTTTTCTGTTTTAGAGCAAATAGTGCAAGTATGTTATTTTAGGAACTAAGATAATGAACTAGGAGTAAGTGCAAGAGCAAGGTTTCTTAACTGATGCTTGTCACATAAAGCATTACCAATCTGCATAAAATAAGATTATTATGAATAAATTAGGTTTTCATCATGATTCTCAAAGAGGTTAGATCTTTAGCAAATTGAAAAGTTCTATAGGATCAGTTTTACTTGAATAAAGTGTCTAAAAGCAAAATTATAGTTTATCATCTTCTTTGTTTTGTCATATGTGTGCTAAAAGAACCAGAAACAAAATTAACCTCAGCATAAAATCATGTCAACATGATCACGGATGTCTCTAACTCATTATTAAGTACAAACAGAATATATTGCTTTATTTCAAATATATATTCTTTACAACAGTACTCAATAACTTTTAAACTTCTAACAGTTTCTTTGATCAATAAGGCTTATTTTATTAGCTTTAGGAGCTGCTAAAGGGATTAGAGAAACTCGATTGCAGTTGAAAATGTACTGGAATTACAATGCATAATGCATGCCTGTGTGATCTGGTTTAGCACAAATCTGAAATTTGTGTTCAAATCGCACTATAATTATCTAAGTGTCCACCAGGCACCAAATGAGCTATTTATTGCATCCATGTGGTTATTACCAAACACATTTCAAGATCAATAGCTATTGGCTGTCATAAAGGACAGAATAATGTCTAGAAATTAATGATACATTTTGTCATTTTTATAATAACATTTCAGTCTTTAACTGCAGAAGGTAATTTCACACATTTTCTGTATTTATTGTGCAAAACAAGAAATGGCTCCATAAATGTAAAAAAACAAATTGTTTTGCTTTCAGTTATTCTGCTCAGTTCCTTTCTAGTTTTATAAAGTATGAACAAAGAGTTATATTTGACTAATATAAGGATTAAAACAAAGACAAATACTGTGATACAAAACACATTTATTACAAAAGTAAAAGGCAGAATTTGTCATGGGTGGTATATCATCTGAATGAGGATCCAAACAGACTGTGGGGAAACATCACCAGCTGCAAATCTGTGTTTTTAATGAAATTAAAACCAATTCAGGTGAATGTAATCCAATGACTGTAAAGCATTTTAAGTTTTGTTGACTTTTGAGGCCTTGTCTTTTCAGTTTATTGATATTAAACAGAATTTGTTCTGCAGGTTGGTGATTTGCTGGGAATCACAGATATAATTGCATGAAATGAGTTCTCAGATGGCTCATTAGATTAACGTAAGAGGACATAAAGTTGGCTGTCCAATATTGGCAACATTAGTAGCATGTTGGGGGCACTGTATTCATAAAAACTTCAGTTTTGGGTGGATAGGGAATTGATGGGCATAAACCTTGGGTTGCTTAATGTGGAATATGGTTCCTGTGTATTCCTTTCTGTCACTCTCCATGGTTTTTCCCTTTGCCTGAGGTTGATTTGTGCCTACAGGGAAAGATCAAGATGACGAGTAAGTGTATATCAGGGCACAGGAAGTTCAGCAATATAAGCGTGGCAGACATCTTGGCTTCCTACATATCTACACAGATGGTTCAGAAGCTCCAGTGACTGTCTGTTCAGGTGCTTGTTTATGTTCCAGAATTTCAGGTGACTATTAAGAAAATATTATCAGCTGAGGTATCAGTATTCATGTCTGAGAATGGGTTGAAGAAGTAGGTCCTGATTATGTATGTCAGTGCTGTGATTCATTCTTAGTTTTGAAATCTATTAAAACAGGTATTTTAAATTGTAGGCCAGATGTTCTCGAGACAGGACAGCAGCCGTTGAGGCTGCAAGGTCTGGGCTTGTGTATACATTTCATGCACTGCACAGGGAAGCAAAGAAGACAAAGTCAAGTTGCAGTTTCAAAAAGAACACTCATCTGCATTCTGTTATGAAAAATCTGACAATGGTGAGAATGACACAGGACTGAATAGCCCTGAGATTTACAATGTGCAAACTAACAATAGACAAGTAATATGGCTTACACAAAGCATGAATGGCAAATTAATTAAAATGGAATTGGACACTGGCTCAGCTGTTTCAGGCACTCTACAAAATGGGTTTGAATGGCAATTCAATGATGCTGAACAGAAGTCTTCAGATATCCAACGAAGAACTTCTACTGGAGAAAAGATAACTATTGTGGGAATGACATTCGTAACAGTGAAATACAACAACCATCAAGCAACATTGGGCTTGTTTGTGATAAAAACATGAGTACTAGAATTGTGAAGTTGAGTGGCTAAGCCAACTGCAACCTGATTGGAGAACCAGCCACTATCTGCATACTACATCCTCTGTCATAGTTAACTGAAAGTGAATTAAGAAAGGTATTGGATGACGCCACAGCAGTGTTCAACGATGGTCATAGAAAACTCAAATATATCTAGTGTTAAATAGTGTCAAATAAAAATGCCACATCCAAGTTTTACAAAGCCCATCCAGTTCCTTACACCATCCATGACAAAATAGCCAGTGAAATGGATTGCATGGTGGCTAAAGGAATTCTTTCCAAAGCTGAATGGAATCTGTGGGAAATACCAGTGGTCCCTGTAGCCAAGAAGAATGTGTCTGTCAGGATTTGTCAATTATTATAACAGGTTCCTGCCAAATCTGCCTATTGTGCTCCACCCCTTGAGCGCCTTGCTACAGATTGGGAAGAATTGTCAATGGACAAATCAATGTGAGAAGGCTTTCCAAAAGATTAAGATAATGGTGATGCCAGACATTGTACTCGCACATTATGATCCACATCGTCCAGTGAAGTTTGCCGTGCACGGTTCAGGATGCCAACATGTCCAAAAGATGACTTCCTGCAGTCCCAGATTCAATTCCTACAATCGTGATGGAGGGTCTGTCAGAATCCGAGATTGTTTCACAGTCACAGTCCCATCTGCCAAGCAGTGTGATTCCCCTGGTCAGGAAAGACGTTAATCCCACAAGAGTAAGAAAGCCTCCACAGCGATTAAATCTTTAAACCTGGATGGGACAACTTAACACTTAGCATGGCATAGACGTCTGTATAGTAGCTGTATTATATAGTATACTCTGCATGTAAGCTGAGATGCTTCCTCTATTGATTTGGAGTTTATAACAAAGAAGGGAGGAGTGTTGCGTATTTAATATTTCAGTAATGTTTGAGTAATATTGTAAATGTATTGTTTGATTAAGTTCATTTAAATCATTATATGTATAAAAAAAATAAAAAAATTAGTGAATTATAAACATGACGCTACCACGTCGCATGTGCTCACCTTGCTTTTAGTGAAAATGAAGAGAGACTCTCATTCCCGGCTCTTTTCTTTTCCTTTCAATTATAGTTTTTATATTTTGGAGTTACAAAACATATCAGTATTCTCTGGATTACTCCTGGCGCCACGCGCTAGTCAGGGCCAAGAGGATGATATTTCAGAAGAATGAGTGACTGAGCATCTGGTGCAATGGACAGAGTTAGAGGCTCTTGGACCATTTGGGCGCCTCCTGAGGCATTGGTAACCTGAACACGAGGAATTAATATCCTGGCCGGAAGGATTACAGATGCTACTTGGGCGCTTAAACTAATTTGGCAGGAGGATGTGAGCCAGAGTGCCAGGTCAGGAAGTGGAGGTAAGGCAGATGTCAGGACTAGCAAAAACAGGCAGGAACAAAGTAATAGATATGATAGGATTGTTACATACCCTGTAACTGGGTCACTTACCAGCAAAGATAGAAAGGTCCGTTGAAGTCTGATGGTACTATTTTAACAGTATTTATTGGTAAAAATACACAAAAATAATATCCATGTAAACATACAGATACTATACGTAGTCAATACTAGATCTAAAAGTGCGGGTATAATAATAATCAGTAAGAAATAAACTCTATCGTTGTCTAGGGGATAATGTATTGTCCGATGGAAATATCAAAAGTCATTTAGTTCATGCAGGCTGCAGCCTTTGGTTGGAGTCAAGAGAGAGTTTTAGAAACCTGCCAGCTTTTCCTTTTAATGATGTCGATCCTTCCAGAGTTCCGTTGGTGTTGATTTCTTCTTTTGGCTAAACCGTCTTCCGTGGTAAGGCTCGCCAATTCCGAGGCAAATGGAAAAGGACGCACGCCGCCCCCCCCCCACCACCGGCTGTCACTATTAAACACTGTCACGGGATTTCTAGCATTTCTCCTGGTGCGTCTAAAGGGGTTGTTCCCCAGACCCTCTTTTATCCTTACGGGGTCTCAGATGTCAATCAGGTTGGGATGATACAATCCCTCAACCAGCCCACTCTAGTCATTCCCTGAGGGCTTCAATGAATAGTACAGTACTCAATACACAATTCCGTCTCCAAGATACAATGGCCGGTATCCGTGGCTTTGTCTTGCTGAGGGCAGGACACACATTCCAAACCCATGAGGATTCTCTCTCATTTCCTGGGTCCTCAGACCTGAATTAATAGCGATCCTGCGATTCTCAAAAAGGAGGGGGCTACTTTGTACCCTTCGGCCCCTCCGAGTTGTGGCACGTTCGTAACAGGATAGATAATTTAAAGTATCTGTGTTTTAATTCAAGGAGAATTATGAGTAAAAGTGATGAACAGAGCATGGATCAGTATATGGAACTATGATGTGGCCATTATAGAGAATTGGTTGAGAGAGGGACAGGAAAGTGTGCTTAATGTCTCAGGGTTTCGATGTTTTAGAAAAAATAGAGAAGAAGGTAAAAGAGGTGGGGAGCTTGTGCTAATAAGCAGGGAGAATATCACAGCTGTGCTCATAATGGGGACATAATGAAAGGTAAATGTGTCCATGTGGGGAGAACTCAAGAATAGGAAAGGTGTAATCACTCTGATGGGATTATACTTCGGGCACCCCAATAGCAAGTGGGACATTGAGGAACACATTAAGGAAAGGTGTCAAAACAATAGGCTTGTTGTCATGGGGGACTTCAACTTCCCTAATATAAACCGGGACCTTCTGAATGCAAATGGCTTAGATGAGGCAGAATTTGTTAGGAGTATCAAAAGGGTTTTTAATTCAATATGTAGATCGTCCAACAGGATGAGGGGCATTAGGAGGAAATGGATAACCAGGGAGAGGATAGGACCATTCAAAGATAAAGGGGAGAATATTTTGTGGATGCGAAGCATGTGGGTGAGGTCCTTAGTGAGTACTTCACATCAGTATTTACCAGTGAAAGGACATGGAGGATAGGAAGATCAGTGCCAAGTGCATTAATATGTTGGTGGATTTCGAAGTAAAGGAAGAGGTAGTGTTGGGTCTCTTTAAGAGTCTTAAGGTGGATGCGTCCCCAGGGGTTATACTCATGTTATTGAGAGAGGCAAGTGAAGAGAGATTACTAACATCTTTGTGTCTTTTCTAGCTACAGGTGAGGTCTTGGAGGACTGGTGAGTAGTTAATGTTATTCTGTTATTCAAGAAGGGAACCAGGGATAATCCTGGAAATGATAGACTGGTGAGTTTTATGTCAGTGGTAGGGAAGTTACCAGGAAGAATTCTTAGGGATAGGACTTATGAAAATTTTTCCTTATTGGAGGTGTTCTGCAAACTAGTTACCCATTCTGCATTGAATGCCCCCAACATAGAAGAGACCAACATCAGTAGCACTGAATTCAGAACACTGAATGGAAGTAGTACAAGCTAATGGCTGCCAGAAGTGTGGTAGCGTCCTGTCAACTCTGCTTCAGGGCACTGCACTGAATTCAGCAATTTCTGATTGCTCCTTCTACATTTGCATCTCATATTTTGTACAATCTTTCCCCCTCCCCTTTAAAAGCTATTTTGATCCTGCTTTAAAGTGATCGTCACTATTTTCTGTTGAAAGCCAGTTCATGAACCTGGCGCATTTAGGTAAGCTTCAGATGTTAGTAACGCCCTGGAATGAAATCATCAAAGAGTGATCTTACGTTTTCCCATCTGCCACCGAGTTCACTGCTTGCTTAACTCTCTGTAGACTTTCACGCCTTGGCTTGGTGTGCTACATAATTGTTGCTTTTATTGCTAGTGTTAAGTTGGATCCCTGTAAAAATGACAAAACTTTCCAAAATAAAATGTAAAATAACACTTGAGTGGAATACACACAGAAGCAGGTGGTGAAACAGAGCTGGTGCAGTATTCCCTGGCTCTGCTTTGCAGCATTGAGGAGGGTGTCAGCCCCTGGGGGCAAGCACCACATGGCAGACACAAAGGCAGCGAACTTGGTGGCTGCCATTGAGAAGACAGAGCCTCACATTTTCTTGTTGTCCGAATGTATTACAACAGAGAATGAGGCCATTTGGCCCATTTAAAGTATTCCCGCACTCAAAGTTAACGCACCAGCCAGCACACCTTTGCGATATGTGAGGAAACCAGGTAACCCTGGGCAAAATCCACCTAGTCACTGGAAGAACGTGTCCAGAGAGAGCACCAAAAGACAGGATTTAATCCAGATTGCTGTAGCTGTGAGATGACAGTGCTACCTATTGCCCCACTGTGTCACTCTCGGAAAGATGGAGATAGCTCACATATTCAATGATCCAAACAGGAAGGGTGGTACTGGATGTCAGGGGACCAGGGATCTTATCATACCCATCATAGGAAAAGTGTGGGCAGTCAGCGTAGACTTTTCAGAAATCGGCCAAAGTGCAAAATAATTGAGCTGGCACTTGTCTGTCACTGAAATTAAAGTTGATGGTTCATTCCTTTACGAATACAATGACTGTGACGCAGTAGTTGGGAGACACAGCAAAAATGTGCTGTGATGCTTGGCAAGTTCCTGTAGTGAGGAACTTGTGACCTTGGAGATGAATAGTGTAGTTCAGATTCTTGCATTAGGGATGTGTTTGTTTTTGCCTCCTGCCCCTGGGTCTTCGAGCCTAAACTGAGTTGTTGCCTTGGAATGAAATGATCTCTCCAAACTAAAATGCACTTTAAAAAAATCCTAACTGTTTTCTTTTTTTTTTAACGACTCCTCTATTCATGTTAATGTATTACCTCAACCTGTTCAAACCCTTACTTTGTCCAACGGCTTTTTGTGTGGGACTTTACCAAATGCCTTCTGAAAATTCAGGTGGGTTCCACCGTTTATTAATAATATGGTGAGAATCAGAATCTGGTTTATTATCACCAGCATGTGTCACGAAATTTGTTAACTTAGTGGCAACAGTACAATGCAATACATGATAAATATAGAAAGAAAAAATAAGTGAATCAATTACAGTAAATATATATATACATGTGTGTATTAAATAGTTAGGTTATTTCTGTTTTTGTATTATTTTTAATCTAACTGGACAGTGGCAAGGCTGCAGGACTGGACAACATCCCAGGGCAAGTACTCAGGATGTGCACGGCACAACTGGCAGGTGTTTTTAAAGACATTTTGAATTTCTGCCTCTCCCAGTGTAGAGTGCCTTCCTGCTTCAAAACATCCACCATTGTCCCTGTACCTAAAAAGACCAAGGTAACATGTCTGAATGATTGGTGTCCTGTCGTACTCACCTCAATAATAAGCAAATGCTTGGTCAAGACTACATCTGCAGCATGCTACCACCCACACAATACCCCCTACAATTTACCTACCGACTCAACCGATCGACAGATGACACAATAGCCACGGCTCTGCACACGGTCCTTCCACATCTGGAGAAGGACACTTATGTGAGAATGCTGGTCTTGGACTGCAGTTCAGCATTCAACACCATAATTCCCTCCAGGCTTAACAAGAAGCTCAGAGACCTCGGCCTTCACACAACCTTGTGCAGCTGGATTGTGGACTTCCTGTCAGATCACTGGCAGGAGGTAAGAGTGGGCTCCCTCACCTCTGCCCCTTTGACCCTCAACCCAGGTGTCCCTCTGTACATCCATGACTGTCGCTACCCACAGTTCCAAGCTGCTAATTATATTTGCTGACGATACTACACAGATTGGCCTAATATCAAGTAATAACGAGGCAGCCTACAGAGAAGTCATTACCCTGACACAGTGGTGTCAAGAAAACAACCCCTCCCTCAACGTCGCAAAGACAAAGGAGCTGTTTGTGGACTACAGGAGGAATGGAGACAGGCTGACCCCTATTGACATCAATGGATCTGGGGTTGAGAGGGTGAACAGCTTTAAGTTTCTCGGCATCCACATCACCGAGGATCTCATGTGGTCTGTACATACTGGCTGGTTAGTGAAAATGGCACAACAACTCCTCTTTCACCTGAGACAGTTGAAGTTTGGTGTGAGTTTGGTATAAATCCACATTTGAGAGCATCCTGACTGGCTGCATCAATGCCTGGTATGGGAACTGTACTTCCCTCAATCGCAGGACTCTGCAGAAGTTGGTGCTGACAGCCCAGTGCATCAGTAGGTGTGAACTTCCCACTATTCAGGACATTTACAGAGACAGGTGTGTATATTCGGCCCCGAAGGATTATTGGGGGCCCGAGTCATCCCAACCACAAACTGTTCCAGCTGCTACCATCCAGGAGATGGTACCACAGCATAATAGCCAGGACCAACCGGGTCCGGGACTGCTTCTTCCACCAGGCCATCAGACTGATTAATTAATGCCGATACAATTGTATTTCTTTGTTCTATTGAATGTCCTGTTGTACATACCATTACTATAAATTGCACATTGCACACTTAGACGGACACATAACGTAAAGAGTTTTACTCCTTATGTATGTGAAAGATGTAAGAAGTAAAGTCTATTCAATTCAGTTCAACAGGTGAGTTAGTGTTTATGGGTTCAATGCCCATTTAGGAATCAGATGGTAGAGGGGAAGAAGCTGATCCAGAATTGCTGCGTGTGTGCCTTCAGGCTTCTGTACTTCCGCCTTGATGGTGACAATGAGAAGAGGGTATGCCCTGGGTGATGGGGGTCCTTAATGATGGACGCTACCTTTCTGAGGCACCGATCCTTGAAGTCTTGGATACTACAAATACTATGGAGGCTGGTACCCAAGATGGAACTGACTAATTTTACAACCTTGAGAACAAGGATATTCTCTTCATAAAGCCATGTTGACCTTGCTTAATAATTGAAGATGTCATCTACTGAAGATCTTGGACCTACTGAGCTATTTCCATAAAGTGCTAACAAACTTAGCTCCCTGTTGTCTCTCCTCTCATTGAAATTACTTTGTGTTGTCCAATATAAATTTCTTCTGAATATTCTCATAAAAGAAACTAAAGAATAGCATTTAATAGAGAGAATAAATAAGTTTTGTTAAAATTGTTTATACAGTGTTCAGATTGAATGAACATAACTATATGTATAAATGAACATAAATATAGCATGAAGTAACTTAAGATTTTTGAGCAGCATCAAGCCAATTTAGAAGAGTTAATTGTGCAAAGAATAGTAATGAGAAATTCACAGCTGCAACAGTTTTTGAAAAATTAATAGAATTATAAAATCATTATGGCACAGAAGTAGCCCAGTTGCCCATTGGGTCTAAGCCAGTTTTCTGCCAAGTATTCAGTTTTATTCCCTTTCATTGACCTGCAAACACTTTTTTCATTTCTATGCAATTTCTCTTTGAAAATCCTCATTGGCCACTTTGTAATGAGTAGTAGGTTTTGTGTCATAACCATCTCTCACGTACCTCGTGTATCTTTTTGTCTAAATCTTTGAATCTGTGTCTTCTGCTCCTTTATTGTAAATTTATGCTGTTAAATCCCATTGTGACCTTCAACATTTCAAACAAATCTAGACTCAATTTTGTCTGCCACTTGTCTATCTATTCGGCCTATTGTGTCCTCTGTGCAAGACTAGCATGCTGATGCTGGAAGTCTGAAATTAATACAGAAAGTGCTGGAAATGGTCAATAGGTAAGGCAGCATCTGTAGAGGGAAAAAGATTAGTATTCCAAATCCTTAACATTTCATAAGAGATATTCAGATTTTCAACATTCTTTGTCTTTGTTACTACCCTAATTATTTTCCAGACTTGAAACTTGGTGTCATTTGCAAAATCTGAAATAGCATCTTGTTATTTCAAGTCACTAACATATGATGGAAGACAAAAAAATTAGTGGTCCTATTCGGAACCCTGGGGAAGATTGCTGTCTTTTTAACTTCAGTCAGAAAAAGAACTTATTATCTCGGCTACCTGTTTTAAGTCCTTAGGTCATTTGTTTTTCTTTTATCCATATTGCCAGCTAGCCTTGACTTCCAGTGGACTCAGTTTTGCTAATCAGTCTTTTATGTTGTCCAAAGCCTTCTGAAGATCCATAAATGATAGCCACTGTGATTATTTAGCCAGTTTTATTATTACTTAAAATATTCAGTAAGGTCAGATAAACATGATTTGTCTGTAACAAATGCACACTAGCTCTCCTGTATTAACTCAGGGTTCTCCAAGTACTTATTAATGTTTTCTCAGATTGATTATAACTTCTAGAAGTTTCCCCTTCTGCACTAAAGAAATAATAAAAGAAAATGTAAAGCAGTTTGCTCTTTACCATTCTGGACTTCAAAGCCTATAGCTATTTAGTAGGCTCCGTATCTTGAGTTGGTGTGAAAAATTCCACAGCTGCTGCCAAGGTAAACAACAGAATCTTAGGCTTAATGCTGGAGCCAAAACTGATGCTTTACTTTCAACAAAAGAAAAGTGCATATATTGACATCATAAATGTCTCAAATAGCCAAGGAAAACAATAGCACTGTTAAACACAAACCGGCAGATGGCTCAAGATTATAATTTATAATACTTCCAATAGAACAGAAAAAGATGCAATACACTTGGGAAAGCCATTTGTTTACGCGATGGATTCTCGTGAATCCCTCTCACATTCACAGGCATGTACTAACATCTCTGTAATAGCATATGCTTTATTGCTTTTCTCCCCTTCTGTTGTAGATAGCAAATGTGAAAACCCTTTCATTTATATCATACACTCAGTGGCCAGTTTATTAGGTACAGGAGGTATCTAATAAAGTTGCCACTGAGTGTATGTTCATGGTCTTATGTTGTAGGTCACCCACTTCAGTGTTTGACGTGTTGTGCATTCAGAGATGCTCTTTTCAGATCACTGTTGTAACATGTCATTTAAATTACTGTTGCATTCCTGTCAGATTGAACCAGGTTCTCCTTTGATCTCTCTCATTAACAAGGCATTTCACCCTCAGAACTGCTACTTACTGGATGTTGTTTTGTTTTTCGCACCATGCTCTGTAAACACAATCCCAGGAGATCAGCAGTTTCTGAGATACTCAAACCACCCCATCTGGCACTAACAATCATTCCACAGTCAAGGTCACTTAAATCACATTTCTTCCCCATTCTGAGGTTTGGTTTGAACACCTGAACCTCTTGACCATGTCTGTATGCTTTTATGTAATGAGTTGCTGCCACATAATTGGCTAATTAGATATTTGCATTAACAATCAGATGTACAGGTGCACCTAATAAAGTGGTACATGCAAGCACGTTGCACAATATTAAACCAAGCTAGGATATTTTACAGCAAATAAAATCCTTTTGAAATATAACTACTGTAATGTGTATGAACAATTTTATATTTCTACTTTATATTGTTTTCTTTCATGTAATCAAAAATAGGTACTTTTTCATATTTGAGGAGTTATTTTATTGTTCATCTTTTAATATTGACTATACTTAGGGACTTGTATTATTTTAGTCTAATGGTTCACGTTGCTTTAAATTAGTTATTAGTAGTTGTGTCAAGCTAGCGGCTGGCTGGGCATTTTGTTATAAATTCTATGGCTGTTTTCCTGTGGCAGATACTCATTCTAACTCTTCACATTTCTCTGTTCAGCACATGAGCTCTCAGAAGCCTATTTCTTCTTCCAGTTGAGCACTGGACTCTTGTAGTGTATAACCAACCACCTGAAAATGAGAATGGAAGCAACAATCACTTGTAGCAGTAATTCTCAAAGGGGAAATCGTCAACTAGTACACATCACCAATGTGTCTGTGGAAAGGGTATCAGGCTCCTTGAGATACTGTAAGTCTTATCAACAGTCTGACATCTACTAATCATGGCATCAAGTAAGCAAGGTTTAGCTGTGTTGTCAATTGGAACCATGGCAGCGGGAGTACAAGATGTTGTAAACCTTTACCATTGTAGAGCAGTTGCTTTCACACTGAAAGTAAATTGAAGATGTGGTTTGTTAGTGATCTCTGATGCCGATAATTTCACAAAAAGTGCATTATAATTTAAGTACCTAATGATCAGGGAATTCCTGTCTGAGATTGGGATGTCATTCAAACACTTTCCAGGAAACTTTTTTATTGTTCAGCTTGCCCCCATATTAGCTTCTTCATCTGAAGCCGTAGTGGAGACAGGACCTCAAACGGAAAGCTAATCCTTCTTGGCAGTAGCATGATTTTGAAAGGGAACACATTAAAAAAAATATCACTTTTGGACAGCATAATAATTGCTCTGAATGTGGCAGATCTAATCTGAAATAAATCCCAGGTTCTTAATCTGATTATGCATTAGACTTAAATGGTTTTTATACAAAATACTAGGCCTGAGGTGGAACTGCAGAAATGCTGACAATTGCAGTTCTCCTCATTTCTCCTTGCTAAGGTATTCTGGCTTCAAACACTCCAGCTGGAAAAAAGATGCCACAGTGTCAGGGTAAGGTAATTAGCTATGGGAAGTGGAATTATGGTGCTAAAAGTCTGGAAACGGACCTTAAATCTGGAACGGACGTGCTCTGGGAATTACACAATGGAAATGTGGAGGTATGGTAGGCAGCAGTTGCATGGGGTCCTGGGTAGATTTGTCTCATTGAGGCAGGGAAAGGATGGTAAAGATGGTAAACTTAAAGGTCACAAGCAACACACAGGAACATCAAATTCCTTCATTAGGAGATTGAGTTGGAAGAATGTTTTTAACATCTCACACTTTTCTGTTTTGGAAAGCTATGAGGTAATGCAAGGCTTCACACACTGATTAGTAATTTGACAATTTGCCCTGGTTGGTCCTTCCCTAGCAACAACTCCCTTGTATTAATCTATAGGCTTCTAGAATATATTATGATAAATATTATTATTATTTGAACATATTTTCTTCAGTATAAATCTAAAATATTATTGCTTTTTTTTTCTTTAAAATAATAAATCACTTCAACACTTAAAAGCATTGTAAGTACCGTCTGAGTTTTTTGGGACAGTGCTGTATTTATATTGCAGATTATGCAAAAGTATTACATTACATGTTTTATTTCTATTTATGTCCGCTAGGGATCAACATGTTTAAGAATCAGAGACATCATTTGGGCAATTGCTTGGACACAGAAGTCATTGATGAAAGCAATGCTGAAAATGCATGGTGGAATATAAATTTATAACTGGATTATATATTCCCTGATCATGAACATGCTGGTTAAGGCAGTCAAAGTGGAATGCAGAGGTGCTCTGACTAAGACAGGTGTGCAGCCTTCATGGATGGCCTAGAGGTGTCAACTACATCAGTGCCAGGCAGTAGATGAATCCTTCAGGGTCTAGAGAGGATCATTGTATGGGCAAGTATGAGAATTAAACCAGAGAAACCCAGGTCTCTGGTGTTAAAGGAAGGCAGACTTGCGGATAAGCTCTGTTTCTCTTTGGATAGTATTATTATCTCATCCGTATCTAAGAAACCAGTCAAGAGTCTAGGAAGGTCTTTGACTGAGGCATAACAGAATTTCAGTGAATTCCCTTAATGAATTTCCTAAATCCCTTCAGCCCATAACAGGGAGTTTGATTTCGAAATGATAGAATCCTGTAGACAAGATAACATGGACTTTCTTATTTCAATGGGGATCTTTATTATTTTCTGATTTGTTTGCTACTACAGAAGTCCAGCAGTGAGGTAACACTTCACCTGCGGATCTGCTGGGGTAGTCTATTGTTTCTGGTGCTGCCTCGGTGTTGGTGAAACACATTGTAAGGGATCGTTTCATCGAGCACCTCCGCTCCACCCGTCAAAAGCGGAACTTCCAGTGGCCGAACATTTTAATCCTGATTCCTATTCCCATTCTGATGAGTCAGTCCATAACCTTCTCTTGTGACATGATGAGGCCACACTTGGGGTGGAGGAGCAACACCTTGTATTCCGTCTCAATAGCCTCCAACTTCATGGCATGAATTTTGATTTCTTCTTCCAGTAGAAAGTTTTTTCCTTCCCCTCCCCTCTTTTATTCCCCACTCTGGCCATTTAGCTCTTCTCACCTGCCTATCACCTTCTCCTGGGTCGCCTTCTCTTTCCCCTTTTCCTATGGTCCACTCTCCTCTCCTGGGAAATTCCTTCTTCACCAGCCCTTTACCTTTCCCACCCACTTGGCTTTACCTATCACCTTCTGGATAGCATCCTCCCCTCCCCCCACCTTTTTATTGTGTCATCTTCTCCCTTCCATTTCAGTCTTGAAGGATCTCAGCCTGAAACGTCAACTATTTATTCACTTCCCCAGATGCTGCCTGGCCTGCTGAGTACCTCCAGCACTGTGTGTGTGTGTTGCTTTGGATTTCCACCATCTGCAGAATTTCTTGTGTTTACTTTATGTAACACCCTGGTTAAGATTTTTACTGCTATGCTGTAGGTATTTAATTTTAGCAATTCTGTAAGAGTCTGTCCTGCTTTCAGCCTGTTTGGGTTTGAGCTAAAGATGAGGGATTGTGATGTTCATGCTTAAGAATGTAACGTCACCCAATCAGGCTGGTGGAATTGGGAGAAGGTTCTAGAGAATGCTGGGCGGAGAAGTTTTTGTGATGAACACAGGTGTGGGTCGTGGTCTTTTTTGGCAGGAGCTGGGAAAACACAGGAGGGAAGGTGGCTGAGGAAGCCATCCCTGTTGCACGAGGTGTATTGTGCAGATGAAAGGCTTCAAGGAGGAAGGGCCAACACACTCGTGAGTGAGCTTGTTTGTTCGAGATGGATTTTGAGCGACATTCAGAAGGCGGTGTGTGCTTTTACGCAGACCGTGGGTCCAGCGTGTGAGTTAAACACAACTTCAAGATGTGCTCCAAGTTACGTGCACATTTGAACTGGGTTAACTCTAATGAGCCCTTATTATTATTGTTTCCTTTGCTTTTCCTACTAACTGTTCGATAAAGCTGAAATTTCTTTATAACCGTATGCGGTGTACAATCTGTTACTACTTGTTGACAGGTAATTTTAAGTGGGCAGCAGTTACACAGTATTCGCTCAGATTGGGTGCGGGTGGTCGAAACATCCCGGCTCTCCTGGTCTGGTGGGATCCAAGTCATATCGACCCTAGATGTACGGAATTCGAGAAAGGTGGTTTTATCACTGCTTAGTCCATTGGCTTGTTAGTGAGGAACTAACCAGCCATGTTTCTAGAGATGCCCGGTTAAAAATGGTTTCATTTAAAAGAATGTTTTTAAATGATGAAGAGCCAATTGTTGACAAACCATTCATCTATAGTCCCCTTCTTTATAGAGCAAATGAAAACATGGTTCCATCATTTGCATTTGCCATACTTTTTCTAAAATGCACACTAAATACTGAATTAACAGGCAAAATTAAAGTGTTTCTCTTACTGAGTTGCATACTCCAGAGATAAATGCTGCTTTTCAACAATAGGACTTTCTGGTTGGCAGTGGAAAAATTAAGTTGTGCATTACTGATCATTGGCATCCCTCAGAGGAGATTAAGAGGGAGACCGTCTTTGCTGCAGTGGTCATTCGCAAAATATTCAAATTATACAGATTATCAATGTTTGAAGTTTTAGTACTAAGAAGACAATAATCAGAAGTTATTAAATTTATGATCTTATTGTTAACACTGTTGATTAGTGCTGATTTTAACAGATGTTATCTACTAATCCTCACTGATTCAGCTCCACAGCCCGTGAAATTGGTTGATTTACAAGGCCAGGAACATTGCCTTGAATCCATGATATGAATTAATTTCTGAAGATTTTTAAAAAGCCTTAATGATTGTGTATTGCAATGAGCTGAAATAAGTTGATAAGTGACCATCAGCCTTCAAGTGAATTGGTGGTGTTCTACTGCTCCTGGGGAAGTAAATCTTGAACTTGGATTAGCATGCTTATAAGTCTGAGAAAGATACTAATGCATTGACCTTTTTGCTCTGCTGTTGGGCTCCAATAGTAGAGCCTAGTCTCGATGGGATTCCCCAGCTTTACATAAACTTTTGAATTAAAATTACTGGTCTGGACACTAGGAGAAGAAAAGGATGGATTATTATTACTATATTATTTTATTTTGATTTTTGTTACTTATAATTTAAAAAATCTTATTAAATAACTATTAAAGCAATCAACAGTTTTTAAATGTCTGCATATCAGATGTTGAAATATTGTTATAGTTTTGACAAAAGTTCTAACTTTGACCTTACCCACCTTCAAGATTTCACCATTGATGCAATGAGTTGTGTGATGATATTGGATTTGCTGTCTGCATAGTTCTAAACTGAAATGAAGATCTTAAGCTCGATCTGATATAGATAGCTATGGTTACCCTCACTAAAGGGAGCTTTCACTGTAGCTTCCTAGTCTTCAAAGGCTAGATCACTTCCCTGTTTATTCTCTGTTGGGTTTAGCTGCCACTACCCAGTATTTGAGTGGTGTACCCCTCCACATCAAGGAAGAGGTACTTACAGCTAACAAAGAAGTTTAAACAGTTAATTTATTTTTAGTGATGCATGTTTAAATCCAGACAAAATTTTTAAAGAACTTTTCAAACTCAGAGGTTTTCCATTTTATAAAAGATTACCACATTACAAATTATTTCTAAAGCACAATGGATTTCCAAAAGACAGGTACAATTCCTATGAGCTAAAAAGACATACCAACAATTTTCAGATGAATGAGTAGTCCATTGCAGAATTTGAATTCAGAGAAATGGATGCTAGTCACCCTTTCTTTCTGTTACTTAACCATCCCTAACAAGCCTGACTGTTGTCTAATATTTATACTGTTTTATTTGCCCCTGGGTGACTTCACGCTCATATATTTTTTTCAGATACCTCTTCAAACAGTTGGCCTAAAGGTTTCTGGGAACAGAGTTCCTAAACACCTAAAATTAATGCTGTGAATGCTGACCCTCTGAGTACTCAAATTCTCCAACTTTTGATAAATCAGCTATTTGATGTGGTCAGTGATAGTATCAATCTGATCTGCAAATGTCCTTGACTTAGGCAGTGTTGTTTGGTTTAATACAAGCCCAATTAACACAACCCCATGGTCTTACACTGCATCTCTTAAGCAAACAGCTTTGCACTGTGGGTCATCGGCTTGTGCTCTATAGACTGTTGTTTGTTTCCAAAGTTGTCCTTTTAACTTCAGACTCATTACTGCTTTCCACTTACAGTAAGAACTGAAGACTGGCGCCCGTTTATGATATGAAGCTGAACAAAAAATATTGGTTGGAACCTACTCAAAAACATCTCTTTGATCTCTACAAGTGTAGGCTGTTATGTTAGAAAGCTGAGCTTGACAAAAGGAGCCCCCAGCCCTGGATAGTGAATATTCATCACAGTTGGATCTTGCTGTTAGTCACTGTTGGTCACATGATAGCTTGTTGTACAGGTGGACTTAGCAAAGAATCAAGGAAGAGAGATCAGTTGTGCAGAACTGCGATGCAGTTGTTTTTTCTTAAATTGTAATGTTTTTAGAAATCTGTCACTTCAACATGTTTTAAATATATTTATTAGCTTTTAATTTTGAGCCATTTTTACAAGCCTCTGATCACTGGATACATTTTGAAAAGGTTTGAAGGCCTTTGACAATTGTCACATGTCAAAAGAGAGTAATCCAGGGCAAAACGACAGTGTTTTCTTTCTCAGGCTAGAACTGCTCAATCTTAGCTGTGGTAATAAGGTCTGGAGGGTCATTCAGTCCACAGGGCCACAAGCTGTAGGGTAAAATAGCCATGGGAAAGACCAGAAGGCATACTGGGTGAACAAACCTGATTATGCAATAGCCTGATCTATTTTACTGATGATAAACATTTTAAACGAGATTAATTTCCAACACAGATCTGGAACTATATAATTCTTTTCTGATTTTAAAAAAATGTAGAACAGTGTTGGTTTGGTTTAACATTGAAAATAAAATAACAGCCTGCATATAGCCACAGTCAGCTATTAATGCCCTTGCCTAATACACTAGATTTCCAGTTTGTTTAAAGATAGTGTGTCCCTACCTGTGTAAAATGCTACTTATGAACTGCCAGCAATTTATCTTCTCTGATAGTTTCATTAATAAGAATAACCACCTGGGAAGTGAGAAATGTTATTCATTGATTTCTTTCAAATGTAGTATCAGTTAATTTCTGAAAAACTGTGTAGATTATCACTCCTCTGAAGAATTTTGTGTAGTGCATTGTAGAGACACTCAACTATTGATGTCTTAATTAGAAATATATTAATCTAATTGCAACTATTTTACTACATAGATGTGTAGTACTATCAGATATGCTGTTAATGAATGGAAGGAATTTTAGCTGTGTTCTCGCCTCCCTAGAGTTGGTCACCATTCTTGATAGAGAAATCGAAGCATTACATTCATCAAGTGATTATCCCTTCTTCTGAACTTTTAAGTTAGGGATGCTGTATGATATAACTCCAGCATGGACAATTGCAAGCCCAGCTATAAAGGAAGAGGGTTGGGCTTGGGGCTAGCAACCCACTCCACAAAAACTCGGTGGTACACAACTACCAGCAGAAGCTCCAAAGACCTCATCCCTTTGGAGAGGAAGGATCT
Organism: Hemitrygon akajei; assembly: GCF_048418815.1. Classification (NCBI taxonomy): domain Eukaryota; kingdom Metazoa; phylum Chordata; class Chondrichthyes; order Myliobatiformes; family Dasyatidae; genus Hemitrygon; species Hemitrygon akajei. The sequence goes on from NC_133140.1 coordinate 49,819,009, forward strand.
TCACCTAGGACAAAGGTCTCTGGCAAGCTGCTGACAGTGGCCTATGACCCAGAAGAAGTGATGGGCTTAAATAATTAAGTAAATATGCTGTAAAATACGGGTAGCAATCTCATTATTACTATAAATCCTATCCTCAGTATGGGTTTTACACTATAGCAAATGCATATTGAAGAATGATTTATCTTTTGATCGAAATAAATAGTAGGACAATTAAACTACTCTAAATTTATGTACAGAAAATATTAAGAAATCTCTCATTAAGTAGTGACACCATTATACTTGTTGTTTATGTTGGAATGGCCAGCTTATTGGATATATTCAGGCTTTCACTTAGAAAGGCTTTTCTCATTAACTTGAAGTTCAACTTTAATAAGCATTTGAAATGAATGAAAAATGCAAACACCAATACAAAAAGTAATTTCCTTTTCATTTGCAATACCAAAACAAAAATGAACACTGAACTGCACAAAAGTATTTTTTACGATAGAATCTATTGAAAGTCAGTGACTAAGTTTACTGACAAAATCAGCAGCTAAGTAAATATCAGTATTGTATGAACAGTACAGGTCCTCACCAGGTTACAAATGCTTGAATTATGGACATTTGTACATATGAACAAGTGTCTGGCAGACCCACTGGGATGGATTTGTTGGTTGCTGTGAATTTGCAGGCATCTTTTGCTGTGTGGGAACTGAGCTTGCAGCAATATTATTGCTTTTTGCAGAGAAAGCTGAGTAGTTGAGCTAAATGCCTTTGTTTAACTACATGCTGCCCTTAGACAACCTGCATTTTAACTCCCAGGCAGGGGCTAATCTGACTTGTGAACTGTTCAGGTTACAAAGAGTTCTCAGGAATGGAACTCTGTCTTAACCTAGAGTGGACATACACTGCACCCAGAATCAGGAAGTGATCAGCTCCTTTCTGACACTTCCTGAATGCATGTTAGTGCTTTACTTGATTGTAGATGCTGAATTGTCTCCACCATTTGATAACAATCTAGTTGGACCAAATAGTGCTTTTATATCCACTTTGTCCCTGTTGCTTTCTTTTCTTACATTCTATGAATACCTTCTTGCCTCTAGGAAACAGTGAGGACAACATCAGTTTCTCCCCAAAGGGCACATTTTAACATAAGTTCTTTATGTATTAGTTGGCGATACACGGTTAGTATAGATCACAAATACAGAATGTGCTCAAAATCTCTTTTTATTATTTTCACGGACTTAATAAGAAGGATTTATAGTCACATAGCGTTGCATTACATTACATCTCTAGAGTTTACAGCAAAGGACTGTGAGGAATGAGGAAATGATGAATTTTTCAACATTTCGGTTATAGTTGTAATTGTGCCACATAAATTCCAAAAGCACAAACAACAAAAGCTTTATGATACCTTCTCCCAGCACATAACCTTGAGATCGCTTTCTCAACAAGTTGGATATTTCTTTCCTCACTCAGGCATACACACCCAGAAAAACTTCACTAATTTTGCCACTTATAAACTGACAGGGAGAGGCACAATAGCAATTTAATGAGAGAAACATCAACTTGGAAATAATGCTGCAAAAATAAAGCCTCTTTTGTCTCCAGTTTTAAAAGCAAGAAGCTACATTCAGAAAAGCCAGCAAAGTGCTAATCTAAATACATTGGTGCCTTTTGTACGAATAATGGGGATGAAATACTACATGATTGATCATTACCTGCCAAAAGTTTGTTGGTACTTCTACGCTTCCTGGTCAAAGATTCAAATTGCACTTATTATCAAAGAATGTATAAATTGTACAACTTTGAGATTTGTTGCCACAAAGCAAGGAACCCTAAAGAATCCAATTGAAGAAAAAAAATAAAAAATAATGAAAAATACTGGAGGACCAACACTGATGTGCAAGAGGAGGGAACCAACTTCCCCCCCCCCCCCCCCCCCCCCACCAACAAATCAGGAAATCAGGCAAACAATTGAAGTAATCAAACAATATTCTGAACCCAAATTCCTCCGGTCCGAACTGCAGAGGAGCCCAGAGTAGGCCCAAAGCCTTGCCTCATCGTATTAGCAAGCATGGAGTACAGCATCCAGGGCAATAATTTAATATTGCTGCAGATTGGTAACAACAATAATTTTATTCTGATTTCTCAATCATGGTAAATTATATTACTGCAAAACTATTAATCATGCCACTGCCTAGTATAATTTTAACAAAACTTAAGGAATTAGTGGAAACAATGAAAAGGTAGATGAACGAAATGGATGTCAACTAGTTTAAATTGCTTTTTTGGTATATTGTATGTGTATATGTAATACATAAAATAGAGTTTACAGCAGAAAGCTGTAAGCTGTTCCAATTTTGTTTGTTATATTTTAAAAACTATAATTTGTTTACCTTGTGAATCCCTGTTATGAAATGTCTTCTAACCCATTGTTTCTTCATGTTTGAGTTAAAAGTTGAATTTAGAAGCCAATTATAATGTTGATTACCTTGTGACGAATATTAATTCCAATGTGTGAAAATCGGAGTCAGTGCAGTTTTATTGAAGAATCAACTTGAAATGTGAATTGGTTGCACACAATTCACATGAGCTACTACAATGACATTTCTTACTTGCAGAAGCTTTCTACAGTCTGAAGCACGCTGCATTACATACTTGCTCTGTGGAAGTCAGACTGTCAAAAACTGAGCGAGTTGACCTTACATACTGTCAAGTGTGAAGATATCTTTAAAAATCAATGCAAGTGATATAAATAATAATCAGAATCAGGTTTATTATCACCAGCATATGCCACGAAATTTGTTGCTTTGCGGCAGCAGAACATTATAATACCAAGTAATAAAACTGATAAATTATAATAAATAAAAATAAATTAAATAAGTGGTGCAAAAAGAACGGGGGTGAAATACTGAGGAAGCGTTCATTGATCATTGTCCATTCAGAAATCCGATGGCAAAGGGCCTGCCAGTTTAAAATTGGGCAGGCGAATCTCAGCAATTTCTGGCTGGTGGCAGATGAAACATTGAAAACAACTAAGTACTTTGTTAATCACTTTTTTTCTGGTAAACGATCATTGCAAGCAATAGTCTGTAACTTACCTTTGGACCTGAAGACAATTCGACGTGGCAGAACTGAGGCAAGGTGAGGCAGCGGGCCTGTTGCCGAGAGTGAGGAAGGCCCGAGGTTCGATTGATTTAAGTGCCAGGGTGAACTGGAAAGGTTGGGTACGGGGTGAACTGGTCCAGGTCCCAGGATGTACTGAAGTAACATAACCCAATGCTCAAATGCAGATTTAAGCGACAGGCTGAATCGGAAAGGTCAAGCACAGGATGAATCGAGGCGGTGAGGTTCAGGACCCAGAGCATACTGAAGCAACTGAACCCAGTGTCTGGACAATGATTTAGGCACCAGGCCAGATTGAAAAGGTCAGGGTTTTAGGGCCCAAAGTGAGGGTCGGGCTGAAACAGCTCGCTGCTCCACTCCATCCTGAACTAAAGGTCTGGGGACAGACTGTCTGTGGACCAGTTCAGAATGCTGTTTGCTTGCATTTATTGTTTTTGTCTCTGCGCATTGGGTTTTTGACAGTCTTTTTGTGAGTTCTTTTGGGTTTCTTTGTCTTGCGGCTACCTGTTAGGAGTCAAATCTCAAGGCTGTATAATGTATACGTACTTTGATAATAAATATACTTTGAAGTTGTTCCTGAAACACTGAGTGTGTGTCTTCAGGCTCCTATACCTCCTCCCTGATGGTAGCAATGAGCAGAGGGCACCCTGAGTGATGGAGGTTCTTAATGATGGATGCCACCTTCTGTGACCTCGCCTTATGAATGTTTCCTGGATGTTAGGGAGGCCAGTGCCCATGATGGAGTTGACTGAGTTTACAACTCTCAGATCCTGTGGAGTAGCCCCCCCCGATACAGATGGTGATGCAAACAATTAATGCTCTCCATGGTACATGTGTAGAAATTTGTGAATGTCTTTGGTGATATACCAATTCTCCTAATGAAATATAGCCTCTGTCCTGCCTTCTTTGTAATTGCATCAATGTGTTGGGTCCAGGATTGATCCTTAGATGTATTAACATCTAAGGATGATCCTTAGATCCTGGGTATTAACATCCTTGAAACTGCTCACCCTTTCCACTTCTGATCCCTCGATGAGGACTGGTGAGCGTTCCTTCGATTTCCCCTTCCTGAAGTTCACAATCAATTCTTTGGTCATACTGATGTTGAGTGCAAGGTTGTTGCTGTGACACTACTCATCCAGCTGATCTACCTCACTCCAGTACACCACCTCATCACCATCTGAAATTCTGCCAACAATATTTGTGATGTCTGCAAATGTATAGATGACATTTCAGCTGTGCCTAGCCTGGGTGTAAAGCAGTGGGCTAACACACATCCTTGAGGTGTGCCAGTGTTGATTGTGAGCGAGGAGGGGGATGTTATATCCAATCTGTATAGACTGTAGTCTTCCAGTGTGGAAGTCAAGGATCTAATTGTAGAGGGAGGTACAAAGGCCCAGGTTTTGGAGCTCTTTGATTAGAACTGAGGGCATGATTGTGTGAATGCTGAACTGTGGTCAATAAACAGCAGCCTGTCGTAAGTATTCCTATTGTCCAGGTGATCCAAGGCCGAGTAGAAAGCCAGTGAAGTTGTATCTGTTGCAGATCTTTTGTAGGCAAATTGCAGCAGGTCCAGGCCCTTGCTTAGGTCTGAGTTGATTCAAGCCATGACCAGTCTCTTTAAGCACTTCATCACAGCAGATCAGAGTGCTACTGGGTGGTAATTGTTGAAGCAGCTCACACTGCTCTTCGTGGGCTCTGGTATGATTGTCGCCCTTTTGAAGCAGGTGGGAAACTGACTGCAACAGTGAGAGAGTGAAGATGTCCTTGAACACTCCCGCCGGTTGGTTGGCACAGGTTTTCAGAGTGCCACCAGGCACACCATCAGGGCCTGATACTTTGCAGGGGTTCGTCCTCTTGAAAGGTGTTTTGATGATGGCCTCTGAGACAGAGGTCACAGGGTCATGGATGCTGCAGGGAATTGTATAGATGCAGTTTTATTCTCCTTTTCAAAGTCATTGAGCTCATCTAGAAGTGAGGACTGCCATGCATGATGTTAAGTTTTGCTTATAAACTGCATATTTAACATTTGCCCAGTCTGGCAAAAAGAATGAGATAATCGATGATAGAATGTCATGTGTCTAGACATTAAATTGCATTGGAAAATCTTTTTCATGAAATAGCCATTGAAATGAAGTTGATTGCTAAATCTGACAGAAATTTACAAGCACTCACGATGCATTCTGGGGAGCTGAGTGCAGAATCCATGTGCATGCTGAGCCTATATACAAAGGCCGCTGGGCAGGTAGCATTAGCATCAAGTACTTGTGTAACACGTTTGACATTGCTGGTGCAGCACTGGAATGTGAATAGTTAACAATGAAATTGTGTGGCCATGACAGGGGAAATTTGCCCACACAGGATGAAGGCGGCCAACTTGTCTGCTCATTTGGAGGGCAGGCCTTTCCATAACTGTCTTTCTCAGCCACAGGAGGCAACAATGGATTGTTATTCAATGCACTAGTGAGCAGGAGTTTCTCAGTAATCCCACACAAGGAATCTTCTACTTCCTTTGGGGAGGTCCCATGAACTCTTCAGTCTTTGTTACCATGTTCTGACCTCCATCTCCACAATATCCAGCACAGTATTGGATAAGGTAATTGTCCACTCCCTTCCCCATCATCAGTTTTAGCATGAGGTGACTCAAATTTTGCTTCATTTTTTCCAACAGCTGCTCCTGTTGCACTCCCCCCTCAGTGGGACATTGTGTAGATAAGTCAGTACTCCACATATGCCTCTTTGAATTACTGTGCCTTATCGCTGAGCTAGGCACTGCATCGCTTACAAATACTGTATTTCTCTGTCCTTTCTCTCAGATTAAGGTAGTTCTAACAACAAGATATCCTTCAATGGGGACTGCAGTTCTCTATTGGTCTAGTTCAGGGGTGTCAAACTCATTTTAGGTCACGGGCCAGATTGAGCAAAATGCAGCTTCATGCGGGCCGGATCAGTCGGACGCATGCGAGTGCAGCTTTCGTTGCCTCCGTTTTTTCAGCCTGCTCTCATGTGTCTCAGTCTCTGCTATAACTACAAAGTGTTTCACTTTACAAATTCCATTTCTTATGAAGAAGACTGCCGAGCAAGACTGCCGAATAAACACTAAAAACCCTGAAAACCTGGTACCTGAATAAACTCAGCATTAGCCATATCATATGCCATAGGTGCTTCGATTACTGGGGCCAGCTTTAATAGTAATTAGATATTATCTCGCGGGCCAAAGATAATTCCACCGCGGGCCGGATTTGGCCCGTGGGCCTTGAGTTTGACATATATGGTCTAGTTTATAAATATACTGTAGTCAGAGTTTTTTCCTATGGTAGGAGTACAGAACAAGCTGAGAAAAAGGAGCTTTAAAGGGGCTCTGAGGGGTAAGTTTTTAACACAGTTGTTAATTTCTGGAACACCTTGCCTGAGAATCACTGTTCTTACAAAGCATTTGGATAGACATTGAACTGTTAGGTCCCAGAAGGATACTGATCTAATACAGACAAATGGGATGAGTGTTAATAGGTAGAAGAATTGGCATGGATGTGGTGGGCCAAGGGGCCCATTTTTGGGCAAGACAGCTGACTCCCATGTGAGGAAGGGAGTGACCAACTGACTTATTCAAAACTGCGCTGGATATTGTGGAGATGGAGGTCAGGATATGGTAACAAAGACCTCTATGTCACACTAGATGATACAGCTAATTCTTAAGGCTCTCATTACACTTGTACATCACACAATGCTGCCTTTCTCAAGGAAATAGGTCCCATTCAACCAAATAGCTGATTACTTATAGTATATGAGCTTACTCGCTTAACTGATCGATTATTGATTGATTGATTGCAATACAGGGTGGAATAGGCCCTTCGATCCGGGCCACCGGCAACCTCTGATTTAACTCTAGCCTAATCATGGGACAAGTTACAATGAGCAATTAACCTACTGACTGGCACATCTTTAGACTGTGGGAGGAAACCAGAGCACCTGGAGGAAATCCACCCGGTTACAGGGAGAACGAAGAAGATCCTTCCAGACAGCAGTGGGAAATGAATCTGGGTTGCTGATACCGTAAAGCATTGGGCTAACCACTATGCTACCAATGCATGATTAATTATAAACTTACTCAAGACTCTTTATGTACCAAAGCTTTCACTACAAGCATTTTCAACTGATTTACACACGTGCATGCCAATTAATAGCTAAGATTCGGAAGGCAGAAAAATTGAAACCACTCATAATACTTGATTGTAATTGACTCTAATTTGGTTTAGCTTGATTGGAACATGGATTGGTGCTAATTCTATTCTTAGGTTTTATTTGGAGATTGTTGGCAGAGAAAAATGCTCCATTTCTGTTCATGATTTTATAATTCCTGCATTAAAGGTGCACCATATCAGGCTTTGCTTGTCACCAAGTGTGCAGCATATTTGCTGTGAACAAATAGAATGATTTTTTTCATAATTATTTGAATATCTTGGGAGACATTGTGAAAAAACATAAAGGTAACAGCATTTTTGCTTGGACTTTTGATAAAGGGACCCTTTTTCCTTGCACGATAGATTCCTCTGGTGTTTATTGTTTTTATTCGGTGATACAGCGCAGAGTGGGCCGTTCCAGCCCTTTGAGCCTCGCTGCCCCAGGAATCCTCGATAAGCCCGATTAACCCTAACCTAATCATGGGACAACTTACACTGACCAATAAACCTACCCAGTATGTCTTTGGACCGCGGGAGGAAATGGAGCACCCGGAATAAACTTGTATGTTCAGTAATATATCGATCTATTTCTTTTATAGCAATGATGCCTCCACCCTAAGCACTACATATTGATCTGTTGCCTGCACATGCACATTGTTCTCGTTTTCTCTCTCTCTCTCTCTCTCTCTCTCTCTCTAATACACCGGTTAAAACCATCCCCCATGTTTAATTGATATGTAGTTGTTCACCATTACAACAAATTGATGATGACTATGAACCTGAATGTCAGAAGATATCAGGAACTTCACCGACAGTTACGGGACAGAACAGCGCGAGAGAGCCATCACGGACACTAACAAAGGAATGCATGAGCAACAGTGAAAGGCACGCTGAATTTAATGTGACAATAAAATGGCGATGGCTTCAGTCAGGAAAGTTGACAAATTTGATAGCACTAATGAAGGCTGGGAGTTACATATTGAGAAAGTTAAACAGTATTATAACACAAACAACGTGGAGGAGCAAAAGAAAGCCCCTGCACTTTTTAGCTTAACGGGCGCAAGAATGTACGGTCTCTTAGGTAACTTAGTAACCCCTGCAAAGCCAGCAAGCAAGAAGTTTGACAAAATTGTTGCAATTTTACAAAATCTCTTAGGCCTTGAACTGATAGATGAGGGATTTAGATTTTACAAAAGGAACCAGTCAAAAGATGAAAACATTTCTGAATACATTGCAGAATTGTGCAAACTTTCCCAGTACCGTGACTTTCGAGATGGACTTTCTGATGCATTAAGGGACAGGCTTGTATGTGGCATGCATAGTCAAAGCACTCAAAAGGGGCTACTGGCAGAAAAAGAGCTAACCTTAGAATGAGCATTGACCATTGCGATATCATTTGAGACTGCAGCAAAGGATGCAGTGGAACAACAGAAAAAAGGTTCCCACTGTGAAATGCAGAAAGGGTCCGTGAATGGTGCAAAAGGACAAAGATGTTGCTGAACAGGCAAATCCTCCCATGATGCAAATGGCTGTTGGTTCAAAGAAGAAGTCTGCGGAAAGTGCCACAGACAAGGTCACACAGAGAGAGTGTGGAAATCAGACAAAAAGCACAATCGAGTAAAAAGTCTCAATCACAAATCTAAGAGTGTAAAACAGAATCAGACAGCATAAGAGTCTGACAAAGGTGAACTGCATAGTATAACTGAAGCAGATCACAACATCATCTGGATCACAACAGATGTGTCTGGATTAAAAGTGAAAGCTGAGTTAGATACAGGGTCAGCTTTGGCCATAGTTCCAGAGGCTGACTACAACAGATTGTTTTCTAAGATACCATTAGAGAAGACATCAGTGATGCTAAAGAATTACACAGGCAAAAAGAGTGTCTCCCAAAGGCAAGCTGAAAATAAATGTGACGTATGGAGTCCAACACTACAGTTAGAGCTTTACGTATTGAAAAGTGGAGGGCCAGTACTTTTTGGATATGAATGGTTGAGAAAAATCCAACTAGACTGGCACTCAATCAAAGCTCTCAGTGTGACGTTAACAGGCAACGCAGTCCAAAATGGTAATACTAACCATAGACTGGCACAACTGCTTAGTGCTAATGAGAAGGTGTTTGAGGAGGGGATTGGTAAACTGAAAGGTATGAAGGCCAGAATTAAACTGGATGAAACAGCAGCACCAAGATTCCATAAAGCACCTTCAGTGCCTTACGCAGTATGTGCTAAAGTAGATGTTGAACTTCAGAGCTTGGAGGCATCTGGAATTCTCTCCAAGACTGAGTGGAGCAGTTGGGTCATTCCCATTGTCCCGGTGATCAAGAAGAGAAAGGCAGGAGCTGGTCACATATGTGGGGATTTCAAGGTGAGCATCAGCCCGGTGCTGTGTATTGTGCAGTATCCCTGGCCATAAACAGAAGGCATTTTTGCATCTTTGGCAGGTGGGGAGAGGTTTTCATAGATTGACTTGTCATATGCCTGTCTGCAAATGAAGATTGAGGAGTGCATAAGACCATAAGACAGAGAAGCAGAATTAGGCCATTCATCCCATCGAGTCTGCTCCACCATTCCATCATGGCTGGTCCCAGATCCCACTCAACCCCATACACCTGCCTTCTTGCCATATCCTTTGATGCCCTGACCGATCAGGAAACAATCAACTTCCACTTTAAATAAATTTGGCCTCCACTGCAGTCTGTGGCAGAGCACTTCACAGATTCACTAACCTCTGGCTAAAAAAAATCCTCCTTACCTCTGTCTTTGCGGCTATCCCCAGTTCTGGATACCCCCACCAAAGGCAATATCCTCTCCACATCTACCTTGAAAAGTCTTATCTAGTCCTTTCAACATTCAATAGGTTTCAATGAGATCCTCCCATATTCTTCTAAATTCCAGTGGGTACAGTCCCAAAGCAGCCAAATGCTCCTCATATGTTCAACCTTTCTTTCCAGGAATCATTTTCATGACCTCCTTTGAACTCTCTCCAATGACAACACATCCTTTCTGAGACATGGGACCCAAAACGGTTGACAATACTCCAAGTGCGGCCTGACTAGTGTGTTATAAGGGCTCAGCATTATCCCCTTGCTTTTATATTCTATTCACCTTGAAATAGATGCCAACATTGCATTTGGCTTCTTTACCACAGAGTCAACCTGTAAATTAATCTTCTGGGAGTATTGCACAGGAAGCCCCTTTGCACCTCTGTTGTGTGAGTTTTCTCCCCATTTAGATAATAGTCTGCACTATTATTCCTTTTACCAAAATGAATTATCATACATTTCCCAACACTATTCCGTCTGCCACTTTTTTGCCCTTTTTTGTCTATGTCCTGCTGCAATTGTATTGCTTCCTCAGCACTACCTGCCCCCTCACCTATCATCATAACATCCACAAACTTTGCCACAAAGCAAAGTGGATGTTGGAGATGTTACCGATCAGCAGCAATAGATATGATACTGAGACAGGGTTTATAAACAATTCCCGAGATTTATTAACCTCTGCTCAAAAACATTGAAAACGAAACAAATGACTAACTTAACCGGAAGTTAACAGTTATGCAGCTATTTCTAACAAACAGTCAAACGCAGAAACTGTTCTTCATGATTTTTCATCCAAGCACAGACTTAAAGTGGTAAATTCAAAAGTCCATGTGATGTACACACTCATTAAGGAGAAACTTCCCCAAAACGATTCCTTCGAAGTAATGACAAATCTGATCACAGCCGAGAGATGCCTTGTCCGAAGGACTCACGAGGAAATAAAGGAACTGACCATTTGCTGGAGGGTGGTCACTGCACAAAACTTCCCGACCTTGCAAGGGTTTAACTCAAATGTGCATGCCACAATTCCTGGATGAAGATTCAAAAAGGTCGATCATTCCCAAGAAGCTGAACGACAATAACTTTATCCAATCCTTTGAACTCCGATAACTCCGGTAATGCCTTCACTCCATGATACTGGACTGTAAGAGAAAAATAAACATGCAACAAACAAAACCGGTAGAGCCTCCACACCTCTGACTGGCAACAACAACATTGCACAAAAATAAAAATGAGAACTACGTCACAGACCACGAGTTGGTTTAAATACCATTTGGAACATGCCATTACGTAACATAACATCACCTCACAGTCACGTGACCATTACATCATCCCACTCACAAGATTATTACATCATCTCACTGTCCTGTGATCAAACTGTGGGCATGTTAACAGAGATGAGACATGGAGATGTCATGTGGACCAGGTACTGGATGCTCAACCAAAGAACATACTTGAGTCAACTGCATCCAACAAGACAGAAACATTAGAGTCTCCGGACATATCTCTCAGTGCTGATGTCACTGACAGCAACGTGACACCAGAAACTGAGAATATTGTCTTAGACAAGACACTTGTCAAACCTGATGCCTGTCCACAGGTCCAGAGGTGAGGTGAGAACGTTGTTGTTGACAAGACACCTGTCAAACCTAATGCCTGTCCACAGGTCCAGAGGTGAGGTGAGAACGTTGTTGTTGACGAGACATCTGTCCACAGGTCCAGAGGCGAGGTGAGAACGTTGTTGTTGACAAGACACCTGTCAAACCTGATGCCACTCCACAGGTCCAGAGGCGAGGTGAGAACGTTGTTGTTGATGAGACACCTGTCAAACCTGATGCCACTCCACAGGTCCAGAGGCGAGGTGAGAACGTTGTTGTTGACGAGACACCTGTCAAACCTGATGCTACTCCACAGGTCCAGAGGCGAGGTGAGAACATTGTTGTTGACCAGACACCTGTCAAACCTGATGCTACTCCACAGGTCCAGAGGCGAGGTGAGAACGTTGTTGTTGACAAGACACCTGTCAAACCTGATGCAACTCCACAGGTCCAGAGGCGAGGTGAGAACATTGTTGTTGACAAGACACCTGTCAAACCTGATGCCACTCCACAGGTCCAGAGGCGAGGTGAGAACGCTGTTGTTGACAAGACACCTGTCAAACCTGATGCCACTCCACAGGACCAGAGGCGAGGTGAGAACGCTGTTGTTGACAAGACACCTGTCAAACCTGATGCCACTCCACAGGTCCAGAGGCGAGGTGAGAACGTTGTTGTTGACAAGACACCTGTCAAACCTGATGCCACTCCACAGGTCCAGAGGCGAGGTGAGAACGTTGTTGTTGACGAGACACCTGTCAAACCTGATGCCACTCCACAGGACCAGAGGCGAGGTGAGAATGTTGTTGTTGACACGACACCTGTCAAACCTGATGCCTGTCCACAGGTCCAGAGGCAAGGTGAGAACGTTGTTGTTGACAAGACACCTGTCAAACCTGATGCCACTCCACAGGTCCAGAGGCGCTATTCTGAAAGAAACAGAGTGTCACCCAAAAGACTGAACCTTTAGAATGGTGAAGTTCGTTATGGGCTGTTGTTGTGAAAGCATGTCTGTTTGGAATATGGGCTTATGAAAGAGAAATAGAATGTTTTGTACATATACAGTTTATGTTGCATTACTCTAAAGGGGTAGGAAGTGTAATGTATATATCTATATCTATTAGAGCAATGAACACCCCTCCTTAGCACTACATATTGATCTGTGTCTGTGCATGCACTGCTGTCTATACATGCGCAATGTTCTCTCTCGCTGCAATGTGAATACACCAGTTAAAGCCATCTCCCACGTGCGGGCCTTTATTTAATTGATTTGTTAGTTGTGCACAGACACAACACATTCCACAGGGAGGATATACAAAGAGTCCTTACAGAACACGACTGGAACAACCTGTTCCAAACTCCAGGACACCCTGAGCTGTAATAACATTGTGCTAACTATTACACTACCATGCGCGCCTCCTTCCATTTATCCTCCTGTCAAGAATTGTGCTTGTCCTAGTAGCAGCAGTCATCTAAAACGGAATGGTTGTGGACTTCTGAGTAGAAACAAGAAGCTTTCACTTTTGTTGTAAAGATATTTTTGTTTTGAACAAAATTTTATGTTTACTAATGAAGTACGTATAGAAGGATGGTCCAATCAAGGGATATATCGTCAGATCCAGACTATTTTCACTTATCTTACTGACTAAAGACTTAATTTGTAGTGCAGGAGTTAGAATATAGGGAGCATAGAACATAGATCAGTAAAGCATAGGACAGTTCCTTCAGCCCACAGTGTTATATTGAACTAATTAAATTAGTAATCAAATACCCAACTGAACTAACCACTTCTGCCTCAACAGTGTCTATCCTCTTCCATTTCCTATACATTCACCTGCCTTTCTAACAGCCTGCTGCATTTGCTCCTATTTCAATTCTCGGTTCTGGTAAGTTAGTTCTGCTTAAGGGAAGCCTGTGGAAAATCAGAGTGTAAGTTATGATCAGGATAAGAACCAAAGCAACGGTGAAACTCTGCATAGCTATCCTTGTGCTCATGTGATACTGGCAATATCAAAAACTCCATTCCTGCCACGTTGAACACTTACCTGTATGCTTACCAACAGAACCACTCTTCAACAGGTACCAAAGCATCTGACATTCACCTGGCCCTGACACACCTAGAAATCAAGGACACTGATGTCAGAAAGCGATTTCTAGATTTCAGTTCGGTGTTCAATACTATTGTCCCGCAGATCTTGGTGAACAAGCTACTAGTCCTCATTTAAATACACCACTTAAAAACAGGTGATGGACTTCCTAACCAACAGACCTCAGATAGTCAGAATGCACAACCGCTCCTCCCTCCTCATCATCCTCAATACAGGCGTCCCCCAGGGCTATGAGCTGAGCCCCCTGCTCTACACACTGCTCACACATGAACGCCTGGCCAAACACCAGAGTAATCACATTGTCAAGTTCGCTGATGACATGACAGTGGAGGGGCTCATCACCAACAACAATGAGTTGACCTCCAGGCAGCAGGTGGAAGAGCTTGAGGCCTAGTACCAGGCAAGTAACCTCTTAGTCAATTCCAGCAAGACAAAGGAGATTATTTTTGACTTCAGGAGAACGCACACCACCCACACCTCTCTACATCGGTGGCACGGCAGTGGAAACTGAGAGCAGTTCCATCCCCGGGAGCGCACACCTCACACAACCTCCCATGGTCCCACACTCAGCAACGCTCACCAATGCCTCTACATCCTGAGGAGGCTGAAGAGAGCTGGACTCTGCACATCTATACTCGTGCTTGTACAGACGCGCAGCAGAGCGCTCCCTGGCAAGCTGCATCACTGCATGGTTCGGAAACTGCATTGCGGTGGACAGGAAGCCTCCACATCGGGTAGGCAAAACTGCCCAACACATCACCGGCACCAGAATACCTGCCATCAAAGACATGCATACAGAAAGGTGGTGGCAAAGTGCCAGTAACATCATGAAGGATCCCACCCACCCTGCTCATGGACTGTTTGATCCATATAGCATACAGACCTGGACTATCAGATTCAGAAACAGTTACTTTCCCCAAGCAGTAAGGCTGATCAAAACCCCTTCCTACTAACCCACCCGTCCACACCCCAGCCACCACTACTTTATCACTTCCTGGCAGAGTCACCTTATATACAGGCATTCCTGTGCCTGGCATCACTTTATGGACAATCAATGTTTGTATACGCTATCTTATGTACTTGTATTAATTTTTGTGTTCTATATCTTATTGGATTTTTCTGTTGCACTGGATCCAGACTAACAGTTATTTTGTTCTCCGTTGCACTTGTGTAGTGGAAATGACATTAAATAATCTCGAATCTTGAATCTTGTGCATGTTTATCTGGATTGAAATTGATTGTCAGCATAATGTAGAGCCTCTCATGAAAATATTTAGTCAGAAGTATAGAACACCAGTAAGTGTGCATGCTTGAGACTTTGGTGGCAGTCAACTGTTAAAATTTGAAGACTCTTGTTTGATGTTTAGATATTCCTGAACAACTTTAATTCAACTTTTAGATGTTTTGCAATATGATAATATATGTTCCAGCTGATACTTAAAGGGAGCACGAGAAACAGGGCCGAGGAGTAGAATGGGAGTGGGAACGGGGGCCCTAGTGAGTTGGATGGGAGCATGGGAATCTGAGCTCTGGTGAGCTGGAAGGAAAGTTTGGAACCAAGACTCCGTTTAGTTGGAGGTGAGCATGGCAAACATCACCTGGTGGGCCAGATAGCGAAATAGTGGGATTTCCAAACAGTCATGCAGCACATTGTTGGAAATTTACTGTACAGAGCAATAATGGCTTTTCACTTCAATGTCAAACACCATCCATAGTACATAGGATTCTTCTGTCATAGCTGATCTGATAGAAATATTCACCTTGTTCTCCAACCTTCTCTGAAACAGGAAACCCATTTGTTTTCTCTCTTTTAAAGTTCTGATGAAGCGTCTTGGACCTTAAACCCTGACAGTTTTTCTTTACACCACCTTAACTGCTGAGTACTTACAGCATTTATAAAATTCTACATTTCTAGTTCTAGCTTATAAAAAAAAAACTTACTCCTCAAAGGTCTGACTCTATGTTTAAGAATACTTGATTCTCCAACCCCTGAAAACAGTATCTCCATTAAATTAGTTAGTTTTATTCAAATCACTCCTTAAAATTTACATAGCAAGGAATAGAATACTTCCTTCTGTAATCTCTCCTCATAATTTTACCACTAAGAGCCATGTAACATTTTAAGCAGAATTGCAGCAAAAATATCTTCAGGATATTTATATAAAGAATGCTAATGTAGGCTACCGATAATGCTTACATTGCAACCAATCCAATGACAGGCTGCCTCACTGTCTGGTATGGGGGGTGTTGGGCTATTGCACAGGACCGAAAGAAGCTACAAAGGGTTGTAAATTCAGTCGGATCCATCTTGGATATTAGCCTACAAAGTACCCAGGACACCTTCAAGGAGCGGTGTCTCAGAAAGGCAGGGTCCAGCACCCAGGCCATACTCTTTTCACGCTGTTACTATCAGGTAGGAGATACAGAAGCCTGAAGGCACACACTCAGCGATTCAGGAACAGCTTCTTCCCCTCTGCCAACTGATTCCTAAATGGACATTGAAGCCTTGAACACTACTTCACTTTTTTAATATATATTATTTCTGGTTTTTGCATGATTTTTAATCTATTCGATATAAGTATACTGTAATTGATTTACTTATTATTATTATTATTATTATTATTATTATTATTATTATTTCTTCTTCTATATCATGTATTGCATTGAACTGCTGCTGCTAAGTTAACAAATTTCATGACACATGCCGGTGATAAGAAACCTGATTCTGAATTCTGGATCCATCTGCTTTGTTTTTTTATCCTCAACTCTCCTCTATTAGTTCCTCTGATTAACATTTTTTCTTTTGTAAATGCACCTTATTATTTGTTAATTTATCTGTGGTAATATCTGTTTATGTGTTGTTTTGTGCACTTTTGTCTGGGGGAATGTTGCTTCATTTGTCAGTATATATGTGCATGGTTGAATGACAAGAAACTGAATTTGAATTGTCAATGCCGTGAGCTCAATTTCTGTCAATTTCTGTACTTAATTTTTAATTGCTTTAAGGTTATGATGTGATCTTTTCACTGGGCCCTCCATTTTCTTTACCAACACTAATCTTTCTCACAGCTTTCGATCATTTCAGATGGTTATTCTATTGTTATGTTAAAATACCCTCCAGCTGGGGTTGCTGGATGATTACTAGGAGTATCTGTCATGGATAATTTTCTTCACCCGCATGTATAGACGTAGAAACCAACTGTAGCATGTATAATGTAATTAGAAGAATACCACAGAGGTACCTTCTAATTTCATGGCAAAGAAATGACCTTGGAGAGAACTTGTTGTATTGAATGTTAATGAAATGTGAAAACTTCACGTGCCTCTTATCCCCATGTAAAAGTATAAAGCAGAGAATACAGATAACAGAGATGGTGAACTGAATTTAATGTCTGTCTTATGGAAATATATGCATGTTCGTGGTCTTCTGTTGCTGTAGCCCATTCATTCCAAGGCTTGAATGCGTTGTGCATCCAGCAATGCTTTTCTGCCCACTACTGTTGTAAAACATGGTTAACTGATTTAGTGTTGCCTTCCTGTCAACTTGATGGGTAAAGATAGCGCTGGTGAGACACAGCAGTGCTTTATAGGCAGTAAGCAAAACTACTAACTATTCTATTAATTACACTTTTTCTGGACTGTGATTTCTGCAATCCACAGCCTTTTGAACTGCCTGAACGACCTGGCCTTTTTGTGATGTCGTGGGGGATTTGGTGGCCTGGACTCTTGAGAGTGCAGGTATGGCTGTGGCAGCCATTGTTGGAGCAGCCTTGGGGCCAGGGCCCGACAGGTTAAAACAAAGTGATGGTTGGCTAATTTAAACAGCGAGCCAGATTGGGAGGATCGGGGGGTTGGGGCCGAGGGCAGGGGATGGGCGTTTGTTCAGCCCACTGCTCCGCAGGGTTTGCTCACCTTGGCAGCTTTGGCACTTGCCTCAGCACGGAACTGGCTCCATGGCAGAGGCCTGTAGCTACCGGGCCTCTCGACCGGCTTCACTCCCCTCAGTGCTGAACTGGTTCTGTAGCTGTGGAATCACTTCCGGGGACTCTGCGGTTCATGTTCTGTGTGTTTTTTGTTCACTTTTTTATTGTTTACATGACTTGTTCTTTTTTCGCATACAGGGTGTTTGATGGTCTTTGTTGTGTGTGTGTTTTTTACTGGATTCTATAGTGTTTCTTTGATTTGGGGCAGCCTGTAAGAAGACTAATCTCAAGGTTGTCTATCATGTACATACTTTAATAAGAGTGTACTTTGAACTTTGAACCTGTCTGGCTACCTCTCTCATTAACAAGGTGTTTTTACCCACAGAATCACTGCTCACTGGATGTTGTTAGTTTTTATTGCACCATGCTCCCTAAACACTAGAGACCATCATGCATGAAAAGCTCAGGAGATCAGTTTCTGAGGTACCCAAACCACCCTGTCTGGCACCAACATTCACTCTGGGGTCAAAGTCACTTAGATCATTTTCCTTCCCTATTCTGACGTTTGGTATGTTACGAAAACCCCGTAACCAGGTAACTTACCAGCAAAGATAGATGGGTCAGCTGAGTCAGATGCTACTATTTTCAAACGTTTTATTCAACAAGGGCACAAACGTATGGTTAATACAAAACATTCAGATCATACACGTCGTCAAAACTCAATCTAAAACACCGGTGTAACCATAATCAATCAGAAATAAGCTCTACAATTGTCTAGGGGGTAATACTGAGTCCAACGGAAGTATAAAGAGTCACTCAGAAGTTTGCAGGCTTTTCCTTCTGGGAACCCGCTGGGGTTTGTTTTACGTTGTAGAGAGAAAGAGATGATTTAGAAAAGATATACACTTGCCCGTCGTCTTGGTAGGACAAATCCTTGGAACCAGGGGAGCAGACTTCCCCGTTGTTATTTAAAAGCAGTCTTTCGTTGGTTTTAGCCACAGATTCAAATTCGGAATCTAACGCACGTGGCTTCCTTCAAAATGGCGTCCTGCTCCCACGGGAATCGATCTCGTGTCTCCTGGGTGCGTCTACTGGGTGCGTCTGAGGGTCCTCCCCTCAGACCCGCCTTTATACTTCTTCACGGGATCGCAGGTGTCAATCAAGTTGCAGGTAATGCGATCTCTCTCTCAACCAGCCCACTTTGCCCGAGGGCTTTTCACGTGGTCTCCATGAGACAATAGTCAAAGTCACATTTATTCTGCTTCTTGGGAGAACGTGGTCTTCCGCACGTCTCTCTCTCTTGGGTCAGTTGACCCCCCTTAACTAGAGTTCTTGCGATTTTCACAACGGCAACGGCATAACAGGTATGATCAGTAACTGAACTTTTTCACAATTTCTGCATGCTTTTATGCATTGAGTTGCTATCACATGATTGGCTGATTAGATATTTGCACTAATGAGCAGGTGTCCCTAATAAAGTGGCCACTGGGTGTAGCATGTTCAACCTCTGATTATGTTGGTATAAATGATTACATATGAAAACGTGACTTCACAGGGAGTTAGGTTGAGTACATATTCAATTATGAAGCAGCATTTGGCAGCGGTCCATTACTGATGCTGCCTCAGACAGCTGGCAAGACTCCTGTACCCATTGACGTCTGATCTCAGTAGTGCCACAACAGATAAGCAGCAGATGGAGGTCAAGTGAGTGTCTTTGCTGGGCCATGTATGCATCCCTGGAAACAAGGACGTAAAAGTAAAGGATGTTTCCCTTGGGCTAGGTTTAACTTCCCAATGCACTGCGAGCATGGTTTATAGGTATCAGTGCTGATATTTCCTGCCGGATGTTTATCTGCTTAACACACCAGGGGATTAAATTTTTATCCTGGGTTGCTGACCAAATTGCCAGAGCTGTCATGATGAATTAAATTTATTTCATTGTGTAAAACATTTTGAAAGTTGACACTTGAGCGGTTCTGACATTGGTCAACACGATACCACCAGGGACAGAAAAGGAACAACAAGTATTCTGGTGCCTGCTCCTCAGAGGTGTGAATAAGAAAAGAAAGAGGGAAAACAAACAGTAGAACAGAAGGATAGGTTGCAATGTGTCAGCCTAATTTGCATTCTTTGTACAAACACTCCAAAGGCATTTCAGAAGCAAGTTTGCTCTGAATTATATCAGCGCCCAAAAATAAACTTATGAAGTGAGATAACACAAGTGTTTTATTCCTCGTTACTTATAAGATTAAAGAGTGACCAGAATAGAACAAACCAATAAGGTAGATAGTGGAGATACTGTACAAGAGACTGTAGTATGCTGGAGTATGGAGCAAAAAAAAATGCTGGAAGAACTTAGTGAGTCAGTCAGCATCTGAGGAGGAAATGGAAAGTTTGATGTTTAGGCTGAGAACTTCATTTGGACCAGCACTGTGGTGGAATTAACCATCCTGATATGGAACTAGTTAAAAAACACAGTGAGTTAATGTTGTATTTGAGTTACCGAAGCATTTTATAAAGAACTAGGCTTGTGTTAAAATTATACCTTAGTTTAAGACAAGGGAAAGAACATGGTTATGAAATATTTGAAGGTGACCAAAAACATTAAGGCCAAAGAATTGTTTTGTGTCACAAATCTAATACTTGTGACACAGGATTACTTACTTTATTTGCATTTTGGGAAACCATGGATCATTAAGTGAAAGATGACTGAACAGATCCCAGACAGTACAAGAAGGTGATATCTAATTCTCCCCTTCCACCTTGATTCCTCTCACCTTAGCATTTTCTCCTAACATCTCAATTGAAACCAAGAGCTCACAAGTTGGCCATGTTTAAATTCTTTTAGGAATTATGATAAATTATACAAGCTCACAACAATGCTATCATGTCTAAGATTTATTCAGAAAAGTATCAGGACAAGGTTCTAATATTAGCAGTTTAAATAAAGAATGCACACATTTTTTACAGATCTTTTTAAGGAATCTAAGTTTATTCTGTTAACCAAAGTTCAAAGTATATTTATTATCAAAGTGCATATATGTAGCCATATATATTACCTACTCCTGGATTATTTTCTTGCAGGCATTCACAGTACATACAAAGAAACACAAAAGAATCAAAGACAAATTGCACACAAAGAACAGCCTATGTGCAAAAGACAACAAACAGTGCCAATACAAAAAACCCTAAAAATATTTATAATAATAAATATTGAGATCATGAGTTTTAAAGACTTTGAAAGTGAGCCCCTAGCCTGTGGAATCAGTTCGGTGTTGGAGTGAGTGAAGTTATCCACTCTGGTTCAGGAGCCTGATGGTTGAGGGGTAATAACTATCCCTGAACCTGGTGATGTGGGACCTAAGGCTCCTGTACCTTCTTCCTGCTGGCCTGGATGCTGGAAGTCATTGATGATGGATGCTGCTTTCCTGCGACAGTGCTCTTTATAGATGTGCTCAATGTTGGGGAGGGGTTTATCTGTGATGTACAGGGCTGTATCCACTACTTTTAGTAGGCTTTCCTGTTCAAGAGAGTCAGTGTCTCCATATCAGGCAACCAGTCAGTATACTCTCCGCTGTGCATGTATAGAAGTTTGTCAAAGTTTTAAATGACAAACAGAATTTTCAAAAATCCCGAAGAAAGTAGAGGTGCTGACCTGCCTCCTTTGTAATGGCACATGTGCTGGAGGCAGGACAGATCCTCTGAAACTAAAACACTGAGAAATTTAAAGTTATCGACCCTCTCCTTTTCCGTTGCTTTTCATCATCTTTTACCCTGTTTATATTAACTAGTCTAAATATGCTTTAAAATTATGTAAAATAATTACTCAGTGTACTGTACTATCAATCTATTTGTTACAGGTGATGGAAATAAATTGTATTCACTGATTTATTTATACAGAAATTAAGGTTATAAGAAATACAGAAAACAACATTTTGAGGATTATCTGTAAATTTTAATGAGTTTTTTCCCTTTCTTTATCATTAAGAAGCAGGCAGAGATGTCCATTGAAATTTTAACTTTAGCAACTGGGTCTGTCAGATTGGTAAGTAATTTCCTAAATTCTTCCAGAGAAATCAATGATTTGAAAACTCCACCTGTATATATATCATTTAAAATTATTTTAACAGTTTCGGCTGCAGATAAATGAGATTGGATAAACATCATGATACATAAATGCATTATAAAACAAGCCATCTGAAAAATACATGAAGTCTCTCTTTTATCACAGTGACATTACTGAGGATTGAAGTAGGAACAGAGAGGACTAAACTTTAGTGAAGATAAAAAAGTACTTCAATCAAAACTAGTTTTGCCAATCACTGAAGTCAGTAATTCCCCCTTACTAAATTTTTAAATGTCAAAATAATGAGCTTTAAGTATGTTAGTGCAAAAGTGGAACTAAATACAATTGGACATTACATAGTAAATAGAAATTAAAAATTGATTATAGAATTACCATACCTCAGTACATGGAATGGTGTGTAAGATTAACACTACTGAAAGGAAAATTACTGTATTCACTGAGATATTTATACAGAAATTAAGGTTATAAGAAATCCAGAAAATAAAAGTTTTGAGGATTATCTGCAAATTTTGATGTTTTTTTTCCCTTTCTTTATCATTAAGTGGCAGGCAGATATGTCCATTGAAATTTTAACTTTAGCAACTGGGTCTGTCAGATTGGTAAGTGATTTCCTAAATTCAAGAAATGAGAAAGAAACGCTTTTGTAATTACTGAGTTGTTATCAAAATAATGAGAATGCATGGAGTGAAACCAGGCAGGAGAGAATTCTATTTCTTGTAGTTATATCAAAGTTGGCTAATCCAATTGCCGGGTGTGAAAAAGGGCACTGCAGAAAATGAGAAAGTCTAATTATTCGATAGTGCTCTGTAGTTACGATACACAAAGCATAGGATAGGAGGTCTCTACAATGGATAGTTAAAACTGCCCAATGCATTATCGGCACCGGTCCACCCAACATCAAGAATATACAGTAAATACAGAAAGTGCTGGAAAAAGGCCAGTAATAGCGTGAAGGATCCCACCCTGCTCATGGGCTGTTTGTCTCACTCCCATAAGGGAAGATGCTATGCAGAATCCATGCCAGGGTCACTAGAGTCAAAAACAGTTACTTCTCCCATCAGGCTGATCAACATCTCTACCCACTAACCCAGCCCACCATGACTCACCCCCCACCACTACTTTATGATTTCCTGTCAGAGTCACTTTACGTACAGACACTTCTGTGTCTAGTATCACCTTATTTACATATAATCGGTCTATTTAATATAAGCTAAACTTACATTGTTTATTTTTGTTTTGTTGTTTATGCTTATTGTATTTTTTATGCTGCATTGGATCCAGACTAGCAATCATTGTGTTTTCCTAGACACTTGTGTTCTGGAGACTGACAGTTACCAATCTTGAATGAATGAAGGTCAAATTAAACAAAAGCAAGATGAAAATTTACCAAAGACCAAGAATGATCTTGTTGAAGGTTTACAAAATGTTATATTGGGGAAAAAAAGGATTTTGCGGAAAATCCGTGAATAGCAAACAAACACAAATTGCTGGAGGAACTCAGCGGGTTAGGCAGCATCTGTGGAAATGAGGGGAAGGAGGTTAGCTAGAAGGTGATAGGTGAAGCCAGGTGGATAGGAAAATAAAAGGGCTGATGAGAAAGGAGTTTGATAGGAGAGGAGAGTGGACCATGGGAGAAAGGGAAGGAGGGGGAGGGGTGATAGACAGGTGAGAAAAGGCCAGAGTGGGAAATACAAGGTGGAGAGGGAGGGATTTTTTAATCCATAAATAGCTGTCTTATTTTAAAATGTGCATAAAGGTGAGAGATAAAAGTTACTATAAAGCAGCACAGGATCCTTGTGTATGGAAGAAAAATGGGAACCCTTAAAGGTATGTACCAATAGATTTGATCATTACACAGAGGCTGATGAGCAGAAGCAAGTTGCAAAAGACAAATAAGAGGCGATGCAATGGAGGGAAAGAGAATGTAATCTGCATGAAAATATTTTCAGGTGTCAATCATTCCCTTTTATTGCTACTGGTCTTCCGTTCAAAGGCAACTCTGGAACATAACAGACAGGTAGATCCTTCAACAGGAGACATTTAAGCTCAGTATAATTAGTGTTAGGTGATTGAAAGTTATTGTAAGTCATTCTATTGGTGATTTTCTGCAAAGTCAAATCAGTATGAATACATAGATAGATGAATAAATGCACTCATTCAAGACTATGTTAATCACGTGGACTGATGCTGTTGCTAACCTGCAGAGGCTTGGACGGTTAACCTAATTATGTGCGTGGAATATAGTTATCATCTTTAAAGGGTTATTCAGGGTGCAGTCCCATTGGCTTTGCACTTGACTGTGATTCATTACAAGAATTAAAATACGGAGATATAATCATTCTTATCGACCATTTGTGAGTGGATGTGTGTGAATATGTTAATACAGGGCGCAGTGGCGATGATAATGCGCATCTGTGTCTTTGTTTTTATTGGACTGTGTTGGTTGCTATGGCAGCTGTTTGGCAATGCTCTGCTGAGCTTGAGCTGTAGCAGTGTGCGTGCTCTGGAGGCGATCCCTGTTGATGGGGATAACTTTGTTGAGCTTATAATCACATTTCTTGATATTAATTTTGACTCTTGGTGAAATTACCGTACTTTAGTCTGAAGCATCAGTCTATTTCAATATGAGGATTGCATGTGCAGTACCCTATTCCTCATTGGCTGTCTGTCTTTTTTATGCATAGCTTTTCATAACTTCCGTTATATTTTGTTATTTTCCCGTAAGTGCCTGCAAGAAAATGAATCTCAAACCAGTACATGGTAACAATTTCATACATTGATAATACATTTTCTTTGATTTTGATTTTTGACATTGACTATTATAGTTCAACATGGGTATTATAGGTACATAACATTTCTAGAATCCCCATATTAAATATAAATTATATTATTAAAAATGAGAAGACAATTTACAAATTCACTGATTCTGGTCACGCTGCTTAAAGATTTTTCCTAGAACAAGCACAACCCAACTCAGAATTGCATTATGATTATCACGGTATGAAGAAACTCCCTTGAAGCACAATAATAACAGAATTGCTGCAGGGTGTGATTTCATTCATTAGTAGGATGGTGGGATTGTTTCCTGCACCGTGGCATCCCACAAAATGGTGTTTACTCCCTCCAGTTATGCAGCAGGCCCTCAGTACTGTCGTTACGTCAACCTAGTATGGAGCACACACTCAGTACTGTGATCAATACCCCCAGCTCTGCAGCACACACTCAGTACTGTAATCAATACTTCCAGCTCTGCAGCACACACTCAGTACTGTAATCAATACCTCCAGCTCTGCAGCACACACTCAGTACGATGGTCAATACCTCCAGCTCTGCAGCACACACTCAGTACTGTAATCAATACCCCCAGCTCTGCAGCACACACTCAGTACGATGGTCAATACCTCCAGCTCTGCAGCACACACTCAGTACTGTAATCAATATCCGTAGCTCTGCAGCACACACTCAGTACTGTAATCAATACCCCCAGCTCTGCAGCACACACTCAGTACTGTAATCAATACTTCCAGCTCTGCAGCACACACTCAGTACTGTAATCAATACCCCCAGCTCTGCAGCACACACTCAGTACTGTAATCAATACCCCCAGCTCTGTAGCACACACTCAGTACTGTAATCAATACCCCCAGCTCTGCAGCACACACTCAGTACTGTAATCAATACCTCCAGCTCTGCAGCACACACTCAGTACTGTAATCAATACTTCCAGCTCTGCAGCACACACTCAGTACTGTAATCAATACCTCCAGCTCTGCAGCACACACTCAGTACGATGGTCAATACCTCCAGCTCTGCAGCACACACTCAGTACTGTAATCAATACCCCCGCTCTGCAGCACACACTCAGTACTGTAATCAATACCCCCAGCTCTGCAGCACACACTCAGTACTGTAATCAACACCTCCAGCTCTGCAGCACACACTCAGTACTGTAATCAACACCTCCAGCTCTGCAGCACACACTCAGTACTGTAATCAACACCTCCAGCTCTGCAGCACACACTCAGTACTGTAATCAATACCCCCAGCTCTGCAGCACACACTCAGTACTGTAATCAACACCTCCAGCTCTGCAGCACACACTCAGTACTGTAATCAACACCTCCAGCTCTGCAGCACACACTCAGTACTGTAATCAACACCTCCAGCTCTGCAGCACACACTCAGTACTGTAATCAATACCCCCAGCTCTGCAGCACACACTCAGTACTGTAATCAACACCTCCAGCTCTGCAGCACACACTCAGTACTGTAATCAACACCTCCAGCTCTGCAGCACACACTCAGTACTGTAATCAATACCCCCAGCTCTGCAGCACACACTCAGTACTGTAATCAATACCCCCAGCTCTGCAGCACACAGTACTGTAATCAATACCCCCAGCTCTGCAGCACACACTCAGTACTGTAATCAATACTTCCAGCTCTGCAGCACACACTCAGTACTGTAATCAATACCTCCAGCTCTGCAGCACACACTCAGTACTGTAATCAATACCCCCAGCTCTGCAGCACACACTCAGTACTGTAATCAATACCCCCAGCTCTGCAGCACACACTCAGTACTATAATCAATACCCCCAGCTCTGCAGCACACACTCAGTACTGTAATCAATACTTCCAGCTCTGCAGCACACACTCAGTACTGTAATCAATACCTCCAGCTCTGCAGCACACACTCAGTACGATGGTCGATACCTCCAGCTCTGCAGCACACACTCAGTACTGTAATCAATACCCCCAGCTCTGCTGCACACACTCAGTTCTATGGTCAATACCTCCAGCTCTGCAGCATTCTCTCAGTAACACTTGCTCTGTTTGGCAGTGCAGCTGCCTCTAAGTACTTTGAACACTGCCTTGAGCAATGGCAACACCTGTCGGTATTGTACACAAGTGGTAGCTCAGATATTTGTCCACATGTCTTTGCAGTGGGATACAATCTTTGGAATTTCAGGGATGAGGGGACTATTGACTGAGCCACAGCTGACATTAAGTTGACAATGGAGACTCAAGAGACTGCAGATGGTGGAATCTTTGAGATTGTAGCAACACATTAGAGGCGAATAGACGGTTGATATTTTGGGTCAAGACCCTTCTTTAAATTGGTCAGTTCAAGCTAAGTTGCACTATATACTATCACAACTTTTCACACTAATTAGCTGGCAAACAAACAAATCATTCTTTAATATCTTGACTGCAAAACTCTCCAGGCTTTGCATACGCGGTAGGCCCTCATGCACCCTCTCCAAGCATTCTGCCCTCGCATGGCCAACCCCTCATTTCTACACAGTGTCTTACTGAATGTGCATGAAGCCATTAGCCTTTCTTAGCAACCATGAATAAATAAATATTTTCTAATTATCTTTGTTTCAGAAGCAGTCTGAATATGTTTTTGCAATCAATGTAAGCATTGCAGTGTGGAAGCAATATCTGAAACCTGTCTTCATTAGCTGATCTGCCACATTTGTTAGTTGCTCGGAACTTCCTACAGCTTTAAAGTAAAAAATGTGGCCACTGCTTTAAAGCCAAATATTTATTTCAATACTCCTGCATGCAATCCGCTGTGTTAATGAGATGATGACATGTAAAGTGCTGAAGGGCTCTAGGACACAAGTGCATTTGGCTGGAAAACGACGGGGCTGGATTGGGTGCAAAGCATGCCTCAGGTCTATCTGCACAATTTGCTAATCCCTGCTTTCTGCATCAGCACAATTACACACTTGAGTGCGACAGCAACCTACTTATTTCTGGCGAACAAATTAGACTATTAGTTTACCTTAAATGCTACCCTTTAGCAGTATGCTGATTTCTCTCTAATAAAATGTACTGTGGCCTTTGATATGAAGCGCCATGACGAATGATAGTTGTTAGCTCCATGGCATTCTGCTCTCTTCATGTTGTGCAAAAATGTACGTGCTTCTTGTAGAATATGAAGGTCTACTTATAGAAACAATCTTCTTGCTGTGAACAGTTGGAGAGGCCATGAGCCACAAACCTTACCCAACACTGAAAAATCAAAATTGAAATAGATATAGAATGACTGGCAAATTTTAAGTCTCTCAGAATTCACTACGAAACACTCAACTTGTCAGACTGATTGCCTTAAGCAATGGCTCTTTTTCCTACCATCAGCATTCATGGCTCATATCTATTTCAGAGTTAGAAGTAGCACGTTTTAAAAGATTTTATAATGTTTGTATGATTTGCATGTTAAAGTTGTGTTTAAAGTTAAGTGTATGTACAATGTCCTGTGTATGTTACTCAAAATGGCTTCTTTGGTTTGTTCTGACTGAACTTTGATAAGTTGGCGCCTTTTGTTTTTTTCTTTCCTTGTATATATATATATATATATATATATAGTATTGCCTAATACTTCTTTAGTTAATGTTAGTAAACTCTTTAAAGTGTATTTCATAACAGTATTTGGTGTGAAGTTGATACTGTGGGCGGCGCGAGGCATAAACTCGATTCTCACAGCACCTGCATGTACGGGAGGTGGGTTGGTGTGTGGCTGGATCTCCTTTTCCCCTAGACATATACCAGCCTTTTGGGTAAGTGTTACATTTGTGGGGGCTCGTCCGGGATGATCAATGTGAAGGGGCGTTCTGATCTTTGAAAAAGGCACTGACCCAGGCCCCGGTGTTGGCTTTTGCCGATCCCCAGAAGCCATATGTGCTGCACAAGGATGCCAGCCGAGATGGTCTCGGGGCTGTTCTGTACCAGGAGCATGGCAAAGCATTGAGGCCGGTAGCCTTTGTCAGCCGAAGCTTGTCGCCATCTGAGAGAAACTATCCCACTCACAAGTTGGAGTTCCTGGCGCTGAAGTGGGCGGTGGTGGACAAGCTGGGTGATTACCTATACGGAGCCAAGTTTGAGGTGAGAACGGATAACAATCCTCTCACTTATATTTTGACTTCGGCGAAGCTGGATGCCACAGGACATTGGTGGCTGGCGGCCTTGTCGGTATACGATTTCAGCCTGAGGTACTGCCCTGGAAGCAAGAATGTCAATGTGGATGCTTTGTCTCGTCGGGAGCTGGGAGAACAGGAGAGGGACGAGGAGTGGGAGAGTGTCCCTGCCCCTGGAGTGAAGACGATGTGTCAGTTTGCTATCACTGTGAAGGCCGAGGGTAGAGGGAGGCTGGAATGAGCCGTGGACCATTTGGGGGTTTTTGACGATGCCATACCCCTAGCTTACTGTGACCTGACCGCACTGCGGACTAAACAGTTGCCGGAACTGAGTCCGGGGGAAGTGGCAGCTGCTCAGCAAAATGACCCGGGCATTGGCACAGTGTGGAGAGCGGTCGAGAAGGGGGATGGGGCGTTGGCTGAGAAGGCGAAACACCCATTCGTGCCCCTGTTGTTGAAGGAGTGGTCTCGGTTGAAGTTAAAGAACCAAATCTTGTACCGGGTAACGGCGCCTCCGGACCAACCCCACTGTTGGCAACTGGTTCTGCCGGAGGAGTATCGGCAGGCTGTACTCCAGGCCCTACATGATGATTCTGGACACTTGGGGGTGGAAAAGACCTATGGATTACTCAAAGACCGGTTCTACTGGCCTCGGATGAGGGGGGAAGTCGAAGAATACTGTAGGGGATGCAGTCGTTGCATCCGGAGGAAGACCCTGCCCGCGTTGGCGGCTCCACTGTCGCACTTGCAGAGTGCAGGACCTCTGGACCTGGTATGTATGGATTTTTTGTCGATTAAGCCTGACACCAGCAACACCGCGAATGTCTTAGTCATCACCGATCATTACACTCGCTATGCTCAGGCATTTTCCACTAAGGATCAGAAGGCGACGACAGTGGCGAAGGTGTTATGGGAGAAGTATTTTGTTCATTACGGCCTTCCCAGGCGAATCCATAGTGATCAGGGGCGGGACTTTGAGAGCCGCCTTATCCATGAATTACTGACTATGCTTGGGGTTGAGAAATCCAGGACCACCCCTTATCACCCACAGGGAGATCCTCAGCCAGAGAGGCTCAACAGGACCCTGTTGGATATGCTCAGGACACTGGAGATTGGGCAGAAAAGCAGGTGGAGTCATCATATTGGACAATTGGTTCACTGTTACAATTGTACTCGCAATGATGCTGCAGGGTATTCGCCCTATTATCTGATGTTCGGGCGGGATGCAAGGTTGCCCATTGACTTGTGTTTTGGGGGTGAAGTGGGTGAATTACCCGGGAAGTCCCATCTAAAGTATGTGTCCGACATGAAGAGGGAGTTACAGCGGGCGTACGAATTGGCCGAGGCGGCGGCTACCAAACAAAATCAGAGGAATAAGATGCGGTATGATCGAAAGGTGAAGTTTGTTCAATTATTGCCGGGCAACCGGGTCCTTTTACGGAATTTGGGACTCCCTGGTAAGCACAAGTTGGCAGATCGATGGGCGGCCAGCCCCTATGTAATACAGAGCCAGATGCCGAACCTGCCAGTTTACCGGGTGAAACCTAAGGATGGGAAAGGCCCTATCAAGGTACTCCATCGGAATCACCTGCTGCCGCTGGGTCAAGCGGTGCAGGTGGATAAGGAGCCAGAGTGGGAGGTTACGCCTAGTACAAGGACTCTGCGAGGGCGCAGAGAAAGGGAAGAGCCCGCTGCTGAAGAGCGGGGACGGATCCCTCGCCCGGAAATGGCTACTGATTCGGAAGAGGACGACTCAGATGAGTGGCCCCTGTTCCCATTCACTGGTGCTCCAGTACCAGGAGAGGAGGCTCCTGGCCCTTCCCATACTGAATTGGGTGAGAGAAGGGAAGGTCTTGAGGGTCAGATGGAGAGGCAGCCAACATTGGTGGGAGAGAGGGTGGAGCCCGAGCGTGAGCCGGAGAGATCTCAGGTGAGGGAGGACCCCCGTGAGGAAGGGGGTGAGGGTCTGTCAGATAGACCTGGGGTGTCCGAGACAGTGGGTTCACAGGTGAAGAAGGAGCCCAGTGGGGCAGAAGGGGTATGGAGATCTCAGAGGATTAGGCGCCCCCCGGAACGGTTGACATATGTGGTACCAGGAGAACCGAGTGTGATTTCTACTGCTCTGGGTAGTTATGTCACTGCTTTCTGCACCTGGGTTGGGTTTTGTGTGTTGCAAGAAGCTCTGGGGAACTCTAGTAATGCCATGAGGGCATGACATTTGCTGGTGGGGGGAGAATGTACAATGTCCTGTGTATGTTACTCAAAATGGCTTCTTTGGTTTGTTACGAGTAGGAATGCTTTTTTGTCTGATAAGTGTTTCTCTCGCCGTTGTTTCACTTTAGAATGGCTGATATGGTAATTGTACTCATTTGTTAATCAATGGGGAATGTTATTGTGTTTTGTGAGGCTGGGAACTTGGGAGAAGGGTTTTCGCGGGCTTTTGGGTGTGAAGAGAGTCGGGAGGAAGACGGGCGAGGAAGGTGGACGGGCGCTGGACTGCTCGTAAGACCACCGGGGTGGTCCCAGGTGTGACGACATGGCTGTCGGATGATTCGTTGATTGAGCTCCTACGATGTGCACTACACTGACTGAACTTTGATAAGTTGGCGCCTTTTGCTTTTTTCTTTCCTTGTATATATATATATATATATATATAGTATTGCCTAATACTTCTTTAGTTAATGTTAGTAAACTCTTTAAAGTGTATTTCATAACGGTATTTGGTGTGAAGTTGATACTGTGGGTGGCGCGAGGCATAAACTCAATTCTCACAGCATCTGCGTGTACGAGAGGTGGGGTTGGTGTGTGGCTGGATCTCCTTTTCCCCTAGACATATACCAGCCTTTTGGGTAAGTGTTACATGTAGTTTCTATAATTCAAAATATCAATGATTATGATCATAGCTTAATGTTTACCTGAGAAGTTTCCAAAACTTGTCTTCTTTTTGTCATATCCTCAAAGGTATTTGAGAATGGGCGGAAGGATTCTATCTGCCTATCATACTCCCCCCCCCCCCCCCCCCCCCACTTTGTGTTGATTCTCTGAACAATTCCACTTTGGGAATGCCTGCCTCTAAAACTGAGGGTCCAAGTGAAAAATGTGCACTTGCCTAGGAAATCAATGAAATCGAAAATTGGATCATTTCTAAAATGGCTAACTGATCTGTAATATTGATTAAAATATTGTTACATAGATAACAGCCAAATGAGAGCATTTTGATTTGATTTGCCTTCTTTCCTTTGTTGTGTATTTTCAGAAATCTTCAGTAATTTGCAATTGTTTTCTTTCTTTCTCAGCGGGAATTAATCTAACTTTTGACTCTGAAGATCATTAGTTCAACTTGCACATCCAGATTTGAGTACCCAATCTGCTCAGAAAGAGGGTTGCAAGACAATATTACATCAAAACATCTAAGGCACAGAGAGAGCCCATTCAGTCTGCTGCCATGTGCTGACTGGCCCCAAGATGGGCAACCCTATCAGTTTCAAGCCCCTATTCTTTCCTGACAGTCCTATAAATTATTTTCTCTGTCATATCTCCAGTTCCATTAAAGCCACATTTATTTTTATTCTACCACCCTTACAGGCAGAGTGTACGAGTTCAAAATTACGATCTGTTTTAAAAAATTCCTTTTTCTTCATACGTCCATTATATCTCTTAGCTAAAATTTCGAATCTATCCTCCCTTACGTCATCTGTTAATGGAAATATCTTCTTTCTACTCACCCGGTCTAACTCAGTCACGATCATGGACACTTCCATGAAACCTTGTTTCAGTCTTCTTTACACTGAATGAGAGTAAACTTACTTTCTCCACTCTAAACTTATGGCTCAAATCACTCATTCCCAGACTTCTCTGAGGAGTCTTCACTGCGTCCGCATGCTTCCCAGAATTAAGTGGACCCAGTGCTCATATTGTGTCCAGACAACAGCCATTAGTGCGTTTTAACTTTTGGTGTACATTGGTTTATACAGTTTAGCACAACTTCCTGATTATATACTTGAGGTCTCTAATTTTGCATCACAGGCTGCCAAATGCATTACTAACAAACTGAGATGGTACTGGTAGTTGCAAGTTGATCATGTCAGCTCTGGGACATCACTAGAGGACTTTCTTACGGCAAAGCCTGACCCAGCCACCTTTAGCTGCTCTTCTGATGACCGTTCTTCCATCATAAAGTTTGATTTGGAGATGCAACAGAGACACAAGACTCTGGAGTCTGGACAAGAACAAACTCCTGGAGGAATTTGATGGGTCAGGCAGCATCTGCAGAGGCCAAGGACAAGGCACCATTTTGAGTTGCTTCCATGCATTAAGACTCAGAATGTAAAGCGGAGGAAGTTGGAATAAAGTAGTAAGAAGGAGGAGTTAGGCAGAAGCTATAAAGTGATAGGTGGATCTGGGTCAGGAGGGGTTGATGGACAGATGGAGTCAGCTCGGGAGGGAAATGGGAAGAGAGGAGACAGAGAAAGGAGGCAGAGTGAGAGAGGGGGGAGCAGAGAGAAGAGAGAGAGAAAGGATACAGAGTGGGAGTGGAGAAGAGTGAGAGCCTGTGAAAGAGAAAGGCAAATGTTCTGACAGAGACAGACCGACATCTGTGTCTGTGTATATTATGTGGATGGGTGATTTTATGGAAAGGTGCAATTAACAATAAATGCTGAATGATGTAATTGGAGGCAACACAGGGCAGCAAATTATGAAATCTGATGTAGAAGGAAGTTGATGAATGGAGCAGGCTTGGTGGGTAGATGGAAATAGGAGGACGAGAAGTTTGGGGATGTGGTGAGATGAGTGTGGGGTAATAGGCAGATGGAAGCAGGCAGAGGAGAGGAAAGAAACTGGAAACAGGGGAATGGGTGACTTTGAAAGATAGGGTATGTGTGAAGACCTGGGATCAAGTGAGTGGAAGAAACAAGGGGTGAGGACAGACAAGTTAGTTTGGGGATATGGGGTATTTGAAATAGCTTGCAATTGGGTGTTGCATTGTACACTGAGCATAGGTGTTCAGCAAAGTGGTTGTCTAGTCTGGGCTTAGAAAAGCCATATTGGAGTTCCAGTTCAAGAGACAAGGTAGGAGGAGGTACATGTGAATCTATAAGGACTGTTTAGGTCGTTGTATGGTGACGAGGTAAGAAGTGTAGGGATAGATGTTATGTGTCCAAAGGTTGTGGAAGAAAGGTTCTGGGGACAGAAAAGATTAGGGTAGGGAGGGAAAAGTGAACTAGGGAAATCATGGGGAGAGTGGTTCCTGTGGAAAGCAGAGAGAGGTGATGATGTGGCTCAGGGTGGGATCAGCTTTGCAGCCAGTGGGAATGACAAAGAAACAAAGGCTTGAGGACAATTATTAATAATTGACTAATGTTCACTTTTATTTGTATCTTCTTAAGCAAATGGAGCAGCCCATACCTGCATTTAGCAAGACCTGGGCATTCACAGCCTGATAGGCAATTGGTAACATTTATGCCACAGAAATGCCAGGCAATGAACAGTTTCAACAGCTGAGAATCTAACTACCTTCTCTTCACATTTAATGGAATTACCAACAGTGAATCACTCACCTGACTAAAGTTGTCCAACCATGCTTACAATGTGTCGCAAGAATAGATCAGGGGCTGGGAAACTTCAAAGCCTTTCCATCATCAGAATAGGATGAGGTGGAATAGTCTCTGCTTGCCTGGCTGAGAGCAGCTCCTATAGCTTGACAACATCTGGGATAAAAACCAGCTGCTCAAGGAACTCAGCAGATCAAGCAACATCTGTGGGAGGAGAGGAACTGTCTACATTTTGCGCTGAATCCCCGCATCATTGCTAACCTACTGACGTCTTCCAGTAGGCTGTGTGTTGCTCCAGATTACAGGAGCTGCAGTCTCTTGCATCACCGTCTGAGA
This sequence comes from Hemitrygon akajei, assembly GCF_048418815.1. Lineage (NCBI taxonomy): Eukaryota > Metazoa > Chordata > Chondrichthyes > Myliobatiformes > Dasyatidae > Hemitrygon > Hemitrygon akajei. The sequence continues at coordinate 49,853,649 of NC_133140.1, forward strand.
TAAAACAACCCGTTTTTGTATGTGATGCACTCCGCTGAATGTTTATGCCTTTGAGACTGGTGGCTGTAGTGTTCATCATTTACCAAAGTTAGTCACTGAAGCTGCTCCAACAGCAGTTCCCAAATGCACAATCTCTATCACCAAGACAAAGAAAGAAGGAAAGTGTGTACCCCTCCAAGTTACAGTCTACCCTGCCTTGGAAATATATCACAATTCCTTCATCATCACTTGGCCCATGTTCTGGAATCACCTCCTCAACCGCATGCTGGCACAGTTTCCTCCTCAGAGTGACTGCAGTAGGTCAAGAAGGTGGCTCACCATCATCTTCTAAAGAGCACTTGGAGATAAATGCCAGATTTGCCCGCAATGCCTAAATCTTTCTGAAAAGAAAGCATATTCTCAACGTCCCCTATCACCTTCAGTGATTTCTGCACAAATAACTTAGGTTCCTGCATATCCTTTGGAACTCTGCCATTTATGGTACATTTGTAGATTTAATGCAGTCCTGGAGAGGAGTGGTGTAAAACATTTCCTCATGTCTTTTCTCATTACTGGAAAAGATTTTGGGTCACGGAAGAATTTCTTAGAAGGTGCAATCTGCAAATTTTGGAAATTTCATTTTTCCAATGCTACCTACTCTAAAATTTCCTGGGAAATTATATTGAATTGGAGAGCTCAGATTAACCAGAAGTGACTGTTTGCTCCATCAGATCAATAATTAATTAAGGAAATCAATATTGACATGACCTGAGTCAACAAGTTCTGAATTTCAAAACTTTTTATGTGCTGAACTTGGATAACTTGCAGAAAGTTTTTTAAGTTATAGACACACTCAATTGCCATAGAGTGAGTTATGTACATATTCTAAATTACATTAGAAATATTCATTTAGAAAGTGACTAACAATTTAAATTCCCTTTGAAAAGCAAAGGAAGGAATAGTGCTAAATTAAGAACATGAAAAACAGAAGCAAGATAAAACTACCTTATCCCTCAAATCTGTCCCACCATTCCATATGTTCATGGCTGATCTGTCCTAGGTCTCATCCCTCTGCATGTGCTTGTTCCCATCTCCTTCAGTCTCTGATTTTTTTCAAACAAAAATCAACGTTTTTAATTCTCTCAGAGCCGTAGCCTCAACACTCCCGGAACAGAGAATTCCAGATATTTCCTGCCCTCTGTGAGAAACTCCTATGCAATTCAGTTTTAAATGACTGCCACCTATGGAACTTAAGTGTTTCAATAAAATTGTGTTGGTATTGGGTTTTGTTGACCGCAAAGTTCTAAACTCAAATGAAGTCCTTAAGCCCTGTCAGATATAAATAGGCACGTATTCTCACTAAAGGGATATTATACTGTAACTACCCAATCTTCAAAATCTTGGTTACTTCCCTGGTGAGTTTTGCTGCCAATACACACTATTCAAGTGGTTTCCCCCTCCCTACCAAGGAGAAGATACTTCTAGCTATCAAAATTGTTCAAGACGCAGTTGGCTTATTTTCAATAATGTGCATTTAGATAGATAGATAGATACTTTATTCATCCCCATGGGGAAATTCAACTTTTTTTCCAATGTCCCATACACTTGTTGTAGCAAAACTAATTACATACAATACTTAACTCAGTAAAAAATATGATATGCATCTAAATCACTATCTCAAAAAGCATTAATAATAGCTTTTAAAAAGTTCTTAAGTCCTGGCGGTTGAATTGTAAAGCCTAATGGCATTGGGGAGTATTGACCTCTTCATCCTGTCTGAGGAGCATTGCATCGATAGTAACCTGTCACTGAAACTGCTTCTCTGTCTCTGGATGGTGCTATGTAGAGGATGTTCAGAGTTTTCCATAATTGACCGTAGCCTACTCAGCGCCCTTCGCTCAGCTACCGATGTTAAACTCTCCAGTACTTTGCCCACGACAGAGCCCGCCTTCCTTACCAGCTTATTAAGACGTGAGGCGTCCCTCTTCTTAATGCTTCCTCCCCAACACACCACCACGAAGAAGAGGGCGCTCTCCACAACTGACCTATAGAACATCTTCAGCATCTCACTACAGACATTGAATGACGCCAACCTTCTTAGGAAGTACAGTCGACTCTGTGCCTTCCTGCACAAGGCATCTGTGTTGGCATTTAAATCCAAACAACACTCTGAAAAAGCATTTAAAACCTGCTGAGGGTTTCTACCTTATAAAAGACTTCCAAATCACAAAACATTTCCAAAATACAAAACTCTTCTTAAACATAAATCACAAAGCACAAAGTATTTCTAAAACACAAAGGATTTCCAGAACATAGGTACAATTCCTAAAAACTATAAAAACATACCTCAGTGCAGCTGAGGAAATCATCCATTGTAGAAACCTAAGCTGGAGGAATGGATGCTAGTTCACCCCATCTTTCTATGATGTTGCTTCTTGATGTTCCTTACCCCATTCCTGATAAGCTTGAATTGCTCTCTACTTTTATACTCATTTTCTCCCACTTTGGTGACTTCACACATACTTTATATGACATTTCCTCAGATATCCTTTAAACACAAATGGTCTAAGAGCCTTTTTGGAGATACAGACCTCAGCTAACGCTATAAATGTTGTGAAGCTAATCTTTGAACTAAGCATCTTAACAGCTAGTCAGTTTGAAGCAACTCAAATTAAATAACCCATTGTCTTGTACTTTACTCTTAATCAATAATAAAGCAGATGCAGTGACTACATCTGCTTTTGCAAACAGACCATCTTCAAAGCTGTTCTATGGAAATACCTTGTTTTAGCTTCAGGCTGATTACTGCTTGCCACTTACATTTTAAGAACTACAGACTGACTTCCATTTGTGACTGGAAGTTAAACAATGAAATACTAGTTGGAAGTTTACTTAGAAATATTTCTGATTTTACAAGTGGCACTTGCTGTGTGTTTAGAAACCAAGCTTAGCAAGCAAGGCTTAGAAAGTGAATATTAATCACAAAACCACTTCTCATTCGTCTAAACACCAAAAAAAGAAATTAAAGTTAAAATGTGAATTGGGCGCTTAAGGTCTATTTTTATGTGAGTATACTATCTAACCTTAGTTTTTGGGCATTGTCTATGCATGGAGCTGAAAGAGATGGGGAGATATTAAATGGATATTTGCATTTGTACTTACTTGGGAGAGAAACACAGAGTCCATAGAAATGAGGCTACACAGCATTGAGGTCACGGACCGCATATGGATGACAAAGGAGGAGGTGCTTGCCATCTTGAGGCAAATTAGGTTGAATAAATCCCCAGGACCTGACAAGCTGTACCTTTGGACTTTGTGGGAGGTTAGTGCAGAAATTGCAACAACCCCAGCAGTGGTATTTAAAATGTCCTTAGCCACAGGAGAGGTACCTGAGGATTGGAGGGTAGCTAATGATGTTCTGTTGTTTCAGAAAGGTTCTAAGAAATTAGTAACGTATAGGCCAGTAAGCCTAACATCAGTAGTGGGTAATTTATTGGAAGGCATTCTAAGGGATGAATATATTAGTAATTGGATAGACAGGAACTGATTAGAGATAGACAACATGGCTTTGTGCATGGTAGGTCATATCTAACCAATCTTAGAGAGCTTTTCATGGACGTTACCAGAAAAGTTGATGAAGAAAAGGGGTGGATGTTGTCTGCATGGACTTTAGGAAAGCCTTTGACAAGGTGCTGCATGGGAGGTTGATCAGGAAGGTTAAGTCACTTGGCATTGAGGATGAGTTAGTAAACTAGGTTAAATATTAGCTTCCTGGGAGAAGCCAGAGAGTGGTAGTAGATGGTTACCTCTCTGACTAGAGGCCTGTGACCAGTGGAGTGCTGCAGGGATCGATGTTAGGCCTGTTGTTGTTTGTCATCTCTATCAATGATCTGGATGATAATGTGGTAAACTGGATCAGCAAATTTGTGGTTGGCACCAAGATTGGGGGCATCATGGACAGGAAGAAAGGCTAACAAAGTTTGCAGCAAAATCTGGACCAGCTGGAAAATGGACTGAAAAATGGCAGTTGGAATTTAATGCAAACAAGTGTGAGGTGTTGTACTTCGGAAGGACAAACAGGTTAAGGCTTACACAGTGAGCTGTAGGGCACAGAGGAGTGTGGTAGAACAGAGGAAAGAGGGGAAAAAGATCCATTATTCCTGAGCACAGGTAGACAGGGTCATAAAGAGAGGTTTTAACGCATTTGTCTTCATAGACCCAAGCACTGAGTACTGCAGAGAAATTGGATTGTTACTTATTTATTTAGAGATGCAACATGGAACAGGCCCTTCCAGGACACTGGTGAGGCCTAATTTGGAGTAGTATGTACAGTCATGGTCATCCACCAATAGGAAAAATATCACCAAGACTGAAATAGTGCAGGGAAAGGTCACAAGGATGTTGCCGGGACTTGTGGGCCCGAGTTATAATGAAAGGTTGAATATGTTAGGATTTTATTCCCTGAAGCATAGGAGAATGAGGGAAGATTTGATAAAGGTATACAAAATTATGAGGGGTATAGATAGGGTAAATGCAAGCAGGCCTTTTCCACTGAGGTTAGATGCGACCAGAACTAGAGGTCAGGGGTTAAGGGTGAAAAGCAAAGTATTTAAGGAAAACAGAAGGAAAGCTTCACTCAGTGGAATGAACTGCAGTGGAAGTGGTGGACGTAGATTTGATTTCAACACCTAAGAGAAAGTTGGATAGGTACATGGATAAGAGGAGATGGGAGGTCTATGATCCAGGAGCAGGCCAATGGAATTAGGCAGCATAATAGTTCAGCATGGTCTAGATGGGCTGAAGGATCTGTTTGTGTGCTGTAGTGTTTTATGACTCTCTTCCAGTAAAATGGTGGTGTGTTTGATTGCAGTGGTCTCTATGGGGGTCAACCAAATGTGCTATTTTCCTTTTAAAACTTATTTATGATCACAAAATCCCGTTGGACATTAAAAACTTAAAGTACTGCAGGTTAACTCAGCATCGAGTTGCTCACGGGTGGGGAAAGTGAAGGAGCTGGATTTGGTGCAGTCTATACTGCTGCCTGCGTCAGAGAGACATCGGAGGAGTCAGTATGCGAAGGCAGTGTGCAGTCTAACAGCAAGGGATCTCAGTCGCTTTTCTCATGATCACAAGACCCTGTTGAATCTTGTTAATGCGGAATGCTGCAAGCCTGATTCACTGACTTATTGGCAGGTAGCAGGGGAACTGTGCAGCCTCAGTTGTAGCAAGGATAGGCCTCAAGCCACGGTATCTCCTGTTTACAGCTGCCCAGGAGAGAGGTGCCAGAGTCGGCCCGCTCCATCAGAACCGGTGTGGCACAGCACCCAAGCTGGAGTCGGTACTGCTCCTGAGTCTTTGCTCGGCAGAACAGTAGCTGTATTTCGTTCGACTGCAGACTCCTGCAACATTCATGGAGTCAAGGTCTTTGACTAAATTATGTCTGTGTGTGACTGTATTTTACTGATATCTGACATGTACTATACGTACCTTGTGCTGTATGTGACTGTTGGCACTATGCTTTGCACCTTGGCCCTGGAATAACACTCTTTCATTTGGCTGTATTCAATAGGTGTCAATAGGTACATTTAATGTCAGAGAAATGGATACAATATACATCCTGAAATTCTTTATCTTCACAAACATCCACAAACACAGAGGAATGCCCCAAAGAATGAATGACAGTTAAATGTTAGAACCCTGAAGCCCCCCTCCCACACACAAGCAGCAGCAAAGCAATGACCCCCCCACCAGCAAAAAAAGCATCGGCACCCTCCACTGAGCACTCAAGCGTGCAGTGAAGCATCAATAAAGACACAGACTTACAGTACCCCCGAAGACTACTCGTTCACCCCGGTATTCAACATACCACAGGCTCTCTCTCTCCCTAATAAGGGAAAGAGAGGAGTTCCCGTTTCACAGTGAGAGGGGAGATGTAATAAACAACTCACCGATTTACAATGTCGGAAGTCTGTTGCTTCGCTTTTTCCGAGCCCTTTGCCGAAAGAACTCAGGTCTCTGGGCTCGCAGTCAGCTGGTTCCATTCTTCCACGTTCTCCCGCGATGCACCAGCCTCGAATCAGCCCGTCTCCAGAGCTACGAAAGCCCGGAACCCTGAAGGTGCGCTCACCTTCCAGGCCGCGCTCTTGAGATATCGAAAAGCAGTCGGTCGTGAGGCCCTGAGAGCGGGTCCCATTCCTGCAATAAACCAAAGTCAGAGTGTAATTCCAGGTCAGGATCTTCAAAAGAACCTTGAAAAGGCGGAAGAAAAAGAGATATCAAAGATAGAAATAGAGCTGTTTCCAATGATGCAAGCAAAGGAGTCACTGTTTAGCACTGTCATAGCTAAGCGCCGCCGTCTGAGAGGGGATTGATGTTTGGTTAAATGACAATTAAACTTGAACTTGACTCTATGTTTTGATGTCCTTAACGGTTGTCTAAAACAGCTGTAATGTTTTGGCCATTCAGCAAAGATATGGTGGAAGCGCAACGATTATATGCCATTATGGTATGAGCTGAAGCACCTGCTCAGTTAACCTAAGACCACAGGATATAGGAACAGTACTGGTCATGCCATTCCACAAGATCGAGGCGGATCCAACTTTTTCAAGTTTTGATTGCTGCTTCTCTCCACAACCCTTAGATCCCATACTGATTAAAAAGAAACTCAAAGATTTACCGAAAAAAATTCACAGAGTTTTTGAGGCAAAGAATTTTGAAGTTGCACAGCCCTTTGGAAGAAGAAATCCCTCCTCATCTCAATCTTACGTGGATGTACTCTGGTCCTACAAAGGGAAGCAATCTTGTAGAATTTACCCACTCAAGCTCACTAAAAATATTATACTTTTTAATTAGATCTCTTCTCATTCTTCTACTCTCTAATGAGTAAGGAGCAATCTGTTCAATCTTTCCTCAAAAAAAACCCAATCATATCTGGGATCATCCAAGTGTTCTGAATGGTTTCCATTGATAATATATCTTTCCTTAAATAAGTAGACCTAAACTGTTCACATTTCTCTAGAAGTAGCTTTGGCTACTTGTTAAGACTTTCCTACTTTGACTACCCAGCCCTTTTGAAATAGAAGCCAGCAATCTTTTACCTTCCTGAATCCTTACTGTACAGAAAGCTTGTCTTTGCTAACTCTCCATGTTTATGTATGAGAACTCCTAAGTCCCTCTTGTGCAGCAGCTTTCTGAATTATTTCTTACTCTTTTCCTCGAGTGAAAAGCTTTGCATTTTCCCATTAATACTCCATTTGCCAACCTGTGGTCCACTCACATAACTGTACTTTCCTCATTGCTTGCCTTCTCCCCAGCTTTGTATTATACATAAATCTGACTCCAGCACATTTGTTTCCTTTAAATCATTTATCTATCTATCTATCTATATATGTCCCTTCTGTAATTCGAACTTGCCTTAGGCTATCTGTTGCTAAAATCTAATTCTTGATTTTGTTACCTCCAAATCAACTGCCCCACCTCTACTCTCCGATCCTCACATTCCACATGATTCCTTTAAAAGGTGATGAATATTAGTTTTTGATCACTAGTCTGTGACTTTAAGGAAGCTAAATTTGCTGAAAATGGAATGGAAATAAATGGAACCTAGTGACAAGGATGACTTTTTTGTGCAAAGGCCGGGATAGAAGAACTAAATGCAATGGTATAAATCAAAGAGTCCTAGATGTTCCAATTTACAGAACAGATTGTCCAAAAGTAGAAAATTGGATCAATAATAGATTAAATAGAGTTTTGCATATTGCGAAGGAATGATTTTAAAACTTGCCAAATTCAATCCCTAAACGATAATGAAACAAAGATGGCTGAATTAATTTTCAGCAACTTTCACAATCTTGTACTAAGATATACATCAGAACTGGATCAACAATTGTTACGTGGAAACATAGAAAACCTACAGCACAATACAGGCCCTCTGTCCCACAATGCTGTGCCGAACATATACTTACTTTAGAAATTACCTAGGGTAACCCATAGCCCTCTATTTTTCTAAGCTCCACATACCTGTCCAGGAGTCTCTTAAAAGACCCTATCGTATCCGCCTCCACCACTGTCGTCGGCAGCCTATTCCATGCACTCACCATTCTCTGTGTTAAAACACTTACCCCTGACATCTCCTCTGTACCTTCCTCCAAACACTTTAAAACTGTGCCCTCTCGTGCTAGCCATTTCAGTGCTGGGAAAAGCCTCTGACTATCCACACGATCAATGACATTCATTACCTTGTACACCTCTATCAGGTCACCTCTCATCCTCCGTCGCTGCAAGGAGAAAAGGCCGAGTTCACTCAACCTATTCTCATAAGGCATGTTCCCCAATCTGGGCAGCGTCCTTGTAAATCTCCTCTGCACCCTTTCTATAGTTTCCACATCCTTTCTGTAGTGAGGTGACCAGAATTGAGCACAGTACTCCAAGTGGGATCTGACCAGGGTCCTATATAGCTGTAACATTACCTCTCGGCTCTTAAACTCAATCCCACGGTTGATGAAGGCCAATGCACCATATGCCTTCTTAACCATAGAGTCAATCTGCGCAACAGCTTGAAGTGTCCTATGTACACCGATCCCAAGATCCCTCTAATCTTCCACACTGCCAAGAGACTTACCATTAATATTATATTCTGCCATCATATTTGACCTACCTAAATGAACCACCTCACACTTAACTGGGTTGAACTCCATTTGCCACTTCTCACCCCCAAACTTTCTGTCATCAGCACGTTTACTAACCCATCCCTCCAATCAGGTCATTTATAAAAATCATGAAGAGCAGGGGTCCGAGAACAGATCCCTGAGGCACACCACTGGTCACTGACCTCCATGCGGAATATGACCTGTCCATAGCCACTCTTTGCCTTCTATAGGCAAGCCAGTTCTGGATCCACAAAGCATGGTCCCCATGGATCCCATGCCTCCTTACTTTTTCATAAGCCTTTTTCAATTACCTTATGAAGTGCCTTGCTGAAATCCATATACACTACATCTACTGCTCTACCTCCATCAATGTGTTTAGTCACATCCTCAAAAAATTCAATCAGGCTCGTAAGCCACAACCTGCCTTTGAAAAAGCAATGCTGACTATTCCTAATCATATTATGCCTCTCCAAATGTTTATAAACTCTGCCTCTCAAGATCTTTTCTATCAGCTTACCAACCACTGAAGTAAGACTCACTGGTCTATAATTTCCTGGGCTATCTCTACTCCCTTTTTTGAATAAGGGAACAGCATCTGCAACCCTCCAATCCTCTGGAACCTCACCCATCCTCACTGATGGTGCAAAGATCATTACCAGAGGCTCAGAAATCTCCTCCCTCACCTCCCACAGTATCCTGGTGTACATCTCAACCGGTCCTGGAGACTTATCCAACTTGATGCTTTCCAAAAGCTGCAGCACATCCTCTTTTTTAATATCTACATTCTCAAGCTTTTCAATCTACTGTAGGTCATCCCTACAATCACTAAGGTCCTTTTCCGCAGTGAATACTGAAGCAAAATATTCATTAAGTACCTCTGGTATCTCTTTCGGTTCCGTACACATTTCTCTACTGTCACATTTGATTGGTCCTATTCTTTCATGTCTTATCCTCTTGCTCTTTACATACTTGTAGAACGTCTTGCAGTTTTCTTTAATCCTGCTCGCCAAGACCTTCGTATGGCCTTTTCTGGCTCTCCTAATTTCATTCTGCTAGACTTATAATCATCTAGATCTCTATCATTAGCTAGTTTTTTGAACCTTTTATAAGCTTTTCTTCTTGACTAGATTTACAACAGCCTTTGTACACCATGGTTCCTGTACCCTACCATCCTTTCCCTGTCTCGTTGGAATGTACTTATGCAGAACACCACTCAAATATGCCCTGAACATCTGCAACATTTCTGCTGTACATTTTCCTGAGAACATCTGTTCCCAATTTATGCTTCCAAGTTGCAGCCTGATAGCTTCATATTTCCCCTTAATCCAATGAAACGCTTTCCTAACTTGTCTGTTCCTATCCCTCTCCAATATTATGGTAAAGGAGATAGAATTTCCTTTATCACTCTCTCCAAAATGCTCTTCCACTGAGAGACCTGACACCTGACCAGGTTCATTTCCCAATACCAGATCAAGTAAAGCTTCTCCTCTTGTAGGCTGATCTACATATCGTGTCAGGAAACCTTTCTGAACACACCTAACAAACTCCACTCCATCTAAACCCCTTGCTCTAGGGGGATGTCAATCAATATCTGGGAAATTAAAATCTCCCACCCCAACAACCCTGTTATTATTATACCTTTCCAGAATCTGTCTCCCTATCCGCTCCTGAATGTTCCTGTTGCCATTGGGTGGTCTATAAAAAACACCGAGTAGAGTTATTGACCACTTCCTGTTCCTAACCTCCATCCACAGAGACTCAGTAGACAACCTCACCATGACTTCCTCCTTTTCTGCAGCCGTGACACTATCTCTGATCAGCAGTGCCAAATCCCACCTCTTTTGCCTCCCTCCCTGTCCTTTCGGAAACATCTAAAGCCTGGTACTCATTCCTGCCCCTAGCCATCCAAGTCTCTATAATTACCACAATGTCATAGCTCCAAGTACTGATCCACGCTCTAAGCTCATCCGCTGTGTTCATGATACTCCTTGCATTAAAATAGAGACAACTCAAACCATCGGTCTGAGCGCATCCCTTCTCTATCACCGGCCTATCCTCCCTCTCGCACTGTCTCCAAGCTTTCTCTATTTGTGAGCTCACTGCCCCTTCCTCTGTCTCTTCAGTTCGGTTCCCACCCTCCAGCAATTCTAGTTTAAACTCTCCCCAACAGCCTTAGCAAACCTATTGGAATTCTTCTTGTGATCGTGCCTCCTCTGAATCGCAAGCTCACATGGAATACACTTACTACACAAAAAAAAGAGCTGGTTATCTAGATACGTTGACATTCCGCTCGGAGTACATTTACTAAAGAGGTCAGCAGAGGGCAGAGCCATGAAAGGAAAGCAATTGCAACATTTTTAATGGCTTCCATTCAAACATACAGTTGACATTTAGACTGAGCCAAAATATATATTTCATTTAGTGCAACTGAATTCTGGAGACTATTGCCAAATGTCCTTGATTTTCCACAAGCAGGATTCACATACATACCCCTACTAAACTCTGTGCCATTGAAATCTAGAATGACTTTGCAAAATGTATGTTTTTCTGAAGAATGAAACCAAATAATAAAAGCAAGTAATGTGTGAATGATGTCTATTCCAAGCTATGCTGTAATTTCCTCTGTTGTACTTGGTAATCTTTCACTAACTTGCTTTTATGTAAAATATATTGACTGAAATGGGGAAGAGATGACAGGTTAGGCACTACCTCAATCCATATGAACTGATACTTTCATGCTAAAGTAACACATTTGTTGTAATCTGAATAGTATTGAAAGCTTACTTGATGTAAGGTTGGCATTTAAAAACACATTTATGAATTTTAAACACAAGAAATTCTGCAATGCCTGAAATCCAAAGCAACGCATGCAAAATGCTGGAGGAACTCAGCAGGTCAGGGAGCATCTATGGAAGGAAATAAACAATTGATGTTTCAGGCTGAGACCCTTCTCCAAGACTGAAAATGAAAGGGAAAGACACCAGAATAAAAAAGATGGTGGGAGGGGAAGGAAGACCAGCTAGAAGGTGATGGGTGAATCTAGGTGGATGGAAAGGATAAAAGGCTGGAGAAGAAGGAATCTGATAGGATAAGAGAGTGGACCATGGGAGAAAGAGAAGGAGGGGACCAGAAGGAGGTAATATGCAGGTGAGAAGAGGCCAGAATGGGAATAGAAGCAAAGGGAAGAGGGAGGGAATTTCTTTTTTTACCAGAAGGAGAAATCAACATTCATGCCTTCAGGTTGGAGGCTGCCCAGACAGCATACAAGGTGTTGCTACTCCACCCTGACAGTGGCCCCATTGTGGCACAAGAGGAGGCCATAGACTTCCATGTTGAAACGGGAACGAGAATGGGAATGGGGATAGGCATTAAAATGTTTGGCCACCAGGAAATTCTTTTGGTGGATAGAGTGGTAGTGCTTCAAAATGCAGTCCCCCAATTTACGACGGGTCTCATCAATGTAGAGGAGGCTGCATCGGGAACATTTGAAACAATTGATGATCCCAACAGATTTACAGGTTAAGTGTTACTTCACTTAGAAGGACCGTTAGGGGCCCTGAATAGAGGTGAGGGAGCAGGTGGATTGGCAGGTGTAGCATTTTGGCTGCTTGTAGGGATAAGTGCCAGGAAGGAGATTAGCGGGGAGGGACAAATAGTCAAGGGAGTCATGAAGGTAGCAATGCCTGCAGTAAGTGGAGAGAAGGTAAAGATATGTTCGGTGACAGAATCCCTTTGGAGATGGTGGAATTTGCAGAGAATGATGTGTTGGATGCAAAGGCTCATGAGATGGGACAAGAGGAACTCTATCACTGAAAAGCTGATGTTTGCATAAATTTTCAGACTGCTTGAAATGAAAGGAAGAAATATTTTTCTTATATGACATCCCAAGCACTACAGCTGATCAGTCTTAGCTTATGGCCTGTCGGGCCACCAAATAGGACTGATGGATTCTACACAGCTCTTCAGTTATGAAGTCAAACATAGGATGTGGATATCAGTGGCTAGGTCAGCACTGAATGCCTATCCCTGAAAGCTCTTGAGAAAGTGCAGTGAGCAGTGAGTAAAGGTTGTCCCACAGAGTTATTAGGCAGGGAGTTCTATATTTAGACCCTGCGACGAAGAAGAAATGAGGAAATATGTCTACATTAGGAAAGTTGGGAACTTTGAGACGATGGCATTTCCATCCGCCTGTTGCCCTTATCCTTCAGGGTGCTAGGGCTTCTGAGATTAGTTGCTTCAAAAGTCTCCACTAGAGAGTCCTGGGAATGAAGGAGCGGTGTTAATGAAGGGTTCAGTTCTGAGTATTGTTATTGTCCTTGAACAACTTTGCAAACTGCAATCAGCCATTCAAGTGAAGCATTGTATCACATCCTCAGCAGAGAGTGGACACTGATTTTGGAGCTGAAAGGTGAGTCACACACTATTGAATCTTCTTGTTACTAAGTTATGTATGTACTGATTCAATTACCTTGCTGGTCAACAGTGACCACACCTTCAGGATCATGATGGTGGAAGAGTAAATTCTCATTGCATCAGGATTTGAGTGGAAGAGTAAGATTGTCTTGCTACAATTATCCAGGGGTATGGTGGGACCACACTGTGTGGCTTTGGCCCCCTTATGTAAGAAAAGATATATATACACTGTGGAAAACATGTAGTAAAGGCTCACTAAATTGATTCCTGAGATGGCAGGGTTATTGCATGAGGGAGGTTAAGTTGATCAGGTTTGTATTCACTGGAGCATAGAACAAAGGGGTTGGGGGATCTAATTAGCATTTACAAAATTCTCTGAGAGGTATAAGCAGTCTTGATTTGGAGAGATTTCTATCCCAGATAAGCCTCTAGAATGAAAGGTTGCTATCTCAAGTTATAGACCAAGAGATGTAGGAATGATTTCAGGAGAAATTTCTTCACACTAGTGGATAATGAACTACTGAAATGTCTCCCACAGATAGCTGTGGAGGCCAAGTTGCTGATTATATTTAAGAATAACATAGATAAATTCCTAGATGTAAAAATCATCAAGTATTGGAAGAGAGAAGGAATATGATATTGAGATAGGTAATTGCCTATATTGAATGTCACACCAGGTTCAAAGGCCAATTGACCTGCCTCCATTTTTTGTATCTATGTGTAAATTGTATTGTTTCAGGGCAAATGGATTAAATTAATTACTGTAGCTGTTAGAGACAAGAAACATCACTTCCTTCCCTTTCTGCAAAGAATTCCCACACTGCCGAGTTTCACACTTCTAAACACATGGGATTCTAAAATCCAGAGTAACACACTTAAAATGCTGGAGGAACTCAGCAAGTCAGGCAGCATCTATGAAAATGAATAAAGAATTTCAGGCCAAGGCCCTTCATAATGACTTCAACTTCCTGCTCCCCTTACAATTTATAAAATTTAAGGCCATTTTGTGGAGCCACTGTCAAACTCAAAAGAAGGTGAAATTTCTGTTTTGCAAACAGAGTTAATTCCACATCCATAAAAGCCTATAATAATTAATTATAATGTGTTGGGTGTACTGTGGTGATGGAATATTTTGCAAGGTGGCAAAGGAACAATTTACTTTGATTTCCTTCTGTTTTTCTTTCTTTGCAAATCTAGCCAATGTATTTAAAACAAGTGAATTAAAAGCATTTATATTTTAAATTATGGTTCAGCTTTTAGCGGAGATAAATCTCAACAGTTTTCAGCTTGTGGGGAATGCAAAGCAGCAGAAGCATTCTCATGCAACCGACACTATTTATAAAGCTTTGTTTTTATCACAGTTGTCTGCTGAAGGTAATAATTACATTTATACTTCTTAACATTGTGATATGAGGGGTATAGATAGGGTAAATGCAAGCAGGGATTTTCCACCAAGGTTGGGTGAGACTACAGCAAGAGGTCTAGAGGTCATGGGTTAAGGGTGAAAGGTGAAATACTTAAGGGGAACATGAGGGGAAAATTCTTCACTCAGAGGGTGGTGAGAGTGTGGAATGAACTGCCAATGCAAGTAGTGGATGCGATTTTGATTTCAACGTTTAAGAGAAGTTTGGATAGGTACATGGATGGGAGGCAATAGTCTGGGTGCAGGTCGATGGAACAGGGCAGTTAAAATGCTTCCACATGGACTAGATGGGCTGAAGGGCCTATTCCATTGTGCTGTTTTTTTAATGACTCTATGATTAATACAAACGAAACCCCTGACTGCAAGCCAACCTATCACTTAGGATTTGACAAGAAAATGAAATAATGGGCAAAATGAGGAATAGGGCCGTAAGTAACAGTGAATGGGAAACTGCAGAGGGATCTGGCTGAGCCAATGCACTAATCCAAAAACCTTGGCAATTACATCTGGATCCTCCATGTTGTGATGTACTGTCGTGGTTTGCTTGGTTTAACCACTTATTTGATGCATTTGATCATATTGCATTTGAGAAAAGAACAATGCACTATGGTTTAATTTCTTATCATTTTGGTCTGATGTAGCAAAGTAGCTCGTTTAACTATTTTCAACCAATAAGCTAATATTTAGAACACTGCATTGTTCAATAAATTGATCTGTCATTTCATTAGGAAAAGATTTGCTGGGCATAATTGGAAAGTCAGACTTCGAAGCAAAACAAAGGTTGCAAAAATTCATCAATGCAATTGTAGTTTTGAAGCAGGCTACTTGGTATACCAACTATAAAATTATAAAATAAACACTGAACTTTAATTTTCCTGTGTGTGGGATTTACAGGGTGTGGTATACAGGAGCTGCTATGAGTGGGAGAGCCATTTACTACAGTATGTTTGTCAGTCATGGCATTAACAACCAATTCGGGTAAATGGCTGTGACGACAGCATGCGCGATTCAACTCCACTATTTAAAGACACACTGCAAGCCTGACGTTTCAATGAATTCCAGAGCTGGCTGCACAATGGAGAAAATGGAAATGAATGGCAGAAGCATTAAAACCACCTTCTGCTCCAGTGACACATCATTTGAAATCACACTGGCAGCCAGAAGGTCCTGCAGCAATGTTATATTACTCACTGATGGGAGGAAGACATCAGCCAGCGATACTTCTGGAGGAGCAGCAAAGCCTGTAAGAGATCATAGTAGGTTTCATGGCCACAGCGTTAGAGAGATAGAGGAAACTATCTTGAGCACAAGTGGTATGGTGCCACAGGTCGTGTTAATGATGGCTGCATCAGCACCAAGATTATGGAGCTTTAGAAGCATATAACAACAAGGACTTGTAATAGGTGATTGGTACTGTATGGGATTTGTGGTGGTCTTGACTGATCAGCGACTGTATGATGCTCTGCATCAGAAGGACACTGCAAGATGTGATGGTTTAAACGAGCCATGGAGGTGGGAGATTTGATCAAAGTCTCAAGCTTCTCATGCATTGTACCATCTTTTTATAGTCAGTACGCTATAAACTGCCTGATGACCCATTTCACTGAGTTAGCACTTCATCAATGTTTTTCATGAATTCTTAAGACATGGCAGATTTTGGGCAGAAGCCTCTCACTCACCAGAGTGAGGATTTGTCCAGGTTGGTACTAGTTCCTTTTTCTGTAGTAGCTGCAGTTCTACTAACAGTTCTAATTTGCCATATTTAATCAAGCACTTTTTGAGAATATAAATGCAAAAATGTCAACTTGTCCTTCTCCATAGCAAATCCATATCTAACAATAGAGCGTACGCTTGTAAGGAGCTCCCTGTGACCGTGTGGTTGTTTTCCTAATGCTCTGATTTCCTCCCACAGTCCAAAGATATATCAGTTCATAGGTTAATTAGTTATTCTAAATTGTTCTGTGATCAGGTGAGTGTTAAATATGCGAGTTGCTGGGTGCTGTGCCTTGTCGGGCTGGAAAGGCCTGTTCTGCGCTGTATCTCTAAATAAATAAATAAAAAGAAATAAAATATTTTATCTAATTACTAAAAATGAAAGGAGACTAAAATACTAAAATTCATTCATCTTCTGAATACAGAAGAGTACATTACATATCAGGAATATCATCAAAGACTTGGAATTTTGTGAAGTACATAGGAAATAATCTCGAAATTTGGAAAAACTTAAGTTCTTTCTGAAATGCCAGCGTTCAATTGTTGGCCAGAAACAATAGTTTCTCTGCAGCAGTTTAGAGATTTTTGATGATGTAGTCATTGGATTGAAAGTTACTGTTTAAAATTATTACTGTTTAAATTCATTACCGTTTAAAATTATTAAGCATTCTTCTAATAAAAGATACAATAGGGCAGTGTTCAATGCTGAACTCTGTTGCTTTCTGTGTCCAGTTTGCTAGTTCTTCCTGTGATCGTATGCATATCCTATGGGTCTCCAGTTTCCACTCACATCTCCAAGACATATAGGTTGGTTGGTTGATGAGTTGCATGGTAGAATGTGGGGTGAAGATGATATGAACGTGGGAGAACTAAGCTAAAGGAAAAAAAATGGCGACAGAGATTGTTCTGTGACTTGGCATAGACATGATGATGTGAAATGGCTCCCTTCTATGTTTGTAAGGGAATATGGCCTTTTCCTGTGTCATTTGGCACTTTTATTCCCAGATTAGTTTAACATGCCTTGTTGTTTGTTACTTGGATGTAGCAAAATATTGAGTTAAGAGAAAATGCTAATCTGCCTGAATTAGTATTGTGGAGGGGTAAATAGCAGCACAAAATGCAAACATAATTTTGGTTGTGAAAGTGTCAGTGTTGTTTTTGTGTGCACTGTTTTGGGCTTCACTGTCTCTGAGTAGTGCCATTTTTGTAGAGGCTTCCAAAGTTATTTTGGAAGGGTCTTCGAAGTAAAGAATGATTTTATTTTAATGTTTTGCACTACATTAGGGAAGGCAGGCCCCACAACAAGGGAACTGCTTGCATCCTTGTTAAGATTTTGTTAATCCTCTTAATGAAAAATCAATGAAGCATTCGCCAGCCATATAGAAATTAAACAATGGAAATCCTTTTATAGTCTGAAAAGTCACATCAACTAAAATAAGTTTGAAAGTTTATTCACTGTTGTGTTGAACAAAAACATGGCATGCAGTTTGTGCAGAGCAAGGTTCACATGACAGCAATGAGATAAGTAATCAAATAATTTGTTTTAGTAGCTGGTTGAGAGGTAAATATTAGTCATGTGAGGGAGTAAGTCCCATCTTTAAATAATTTCATGGAAGTGTTTAAACTGACATAGCAGACGAAAGATTGTTCTAATTTCTTAATCTTATAGAATGAAACTCCGACAGATCAGTACTGCTGCTACACAACTTAGGTTTTGTCTCAGTTGTGTCCTTGAGTGTCAGGGGTGCTTTGAATCCACACTCATCTAACTTAAAGGCAAAGAGTTGCTACAGAATTGCCTTGTAGGTACTCATTCATAGTTTAGTCTAGATTAACAATACTTAAAGTATCCTAATCTGGAGTAGAAGGATGTGACCACAGGTGGCAAGAAACTGTGTAAGTTGCAATGTTGTCAGGTTGTAAGTTCCAGCAGGTACTGAAGGCCTGCAAATGTGACTTCTTCTGATTGTCCTTCTTCTTAGGGAGTCTGAAGACATTAAGGATGGCTTGCTTCTATACTGATGTGGCTCCTGACATGACTAATGAGGCCACTGTAGGAACTTCAGAATCTTTCACCCATGGGGAAAGAGAGGGCACATGAGATGGGTAGATTTGCTGATTAGCAGGATTTGTGTGTACTTCCTATGAATGGAATCAAGATTCTCAATATTACCCTTTCTGTAGTTTGAGTGGCCAGAGGATGCCAGATAAACCTAGAGATATTGCACTTCTTCAAGGAAGCTTTGTGTACATCTTTGAACATTTTCCTTCATGTCTGGTAACCTCACCCTGAGCTAGGCTTAGAATAGATTAATTTGGCTGTTTGGTGACCAGCGTTAATGACATGGCCAACTCAACCCCTGGCTCAATTCTCCATTTGTGTTTACCTCCGATAACTCTTTACCCACTTACTTGTCGAAAATCTATTTGTCAAAGGAATATTCAAAGATTCTGTTTCTACTGCTCTCTAGCCTGTCATCCTCTGAAAGGATTTTGCCTCATCTCTGTCTTAAATGGCTGATCTCCAAGTTATAGATACTCTCATAAAATGAGAATAACTATATCCTCCCCGTAACAAGCTCCAGGTCATCTTATACCCATTTAATGCAGTAATCAGTGATAAATATCCTCTTTCCTTTCTGTGCACTTTTGACATGTTTTTAAAGGAAGAATGAATAACTGTTGGTATGATAGGGCAGGTGTGTACTAAATGTTTATAACTTTGTAATGATAATAACAAGTTCTAGTTTCTTCACACAATATTGCTTCTCTTGAAAAAAGAATGAAGAACAAGTAATGGGCCTTTTCATTCATGGTAGTACACATTTGTGGCAGTACTTACCCTTCTGGAGTGCTATTTCTGGAATTGTTGAATCTTCTCACACCAAAATCACAATTACACCTCACAGTCTTGGTTTAAACCCTTGGATATCTCTTCACCTTCATTGTTAAATTATGAATTCAGAAACAGGTGGTGCCGACATAGCTAAAGTGTATCTTGATCACTTGACAATGATGGGCAGCCAGGTCGATCGAAAGTATTTCCCATTCATAAAACATCACAAACATGCTTCCTTTCCTTCCTCAGTAGCCATGTAATCTTTTAGGAAAGGCAGAACAACTGAGAGAAAAATGAAAAATAAAGAGGAAAATATCTGGAAGGGAATGAAGATTATTGCAGGCACTCCTCCTAACTAATAGCAAAGATTTGAAGTAGCGCCTTGGTCGGAAAATATTTTCAGCACACAATGTATTCTGTGCAGTACACAAAATAGTTTTACAGGTGGAATTATATTTAGGTTGCTAGTCCACTAAACTAGTGGGAGCTTGTGGGGGTAGCATGGTATGATAGCAGTTAGCGTAATACTACTAAAGCACCAGCGACCTTGGTTCATTTCCCACTGCTGTCCCATTGAATGGCAGAGCAGACAGAAAGGAACACATATTTTAGTAATACATTGTCAGTGAACTACAAAGTCATGAGGGAAATTGGGGAGACTGGAATGCTTGAAATATCACTTTCTAGAATGAATAAAGAGATTTGTAAAATTATCTTAAAATAAATACATTCTATCTTGAAAATTGTATCTGACTGGGGTATTATGGGTAATTTGCCAAGTCACTTATTATTGCTTTATGGATTCTTCCTGATGTTCTCTAAAATGAACTCCTGTAAATTATATTCTGTGATCTACTCTCCAATCTCTCTGCTATACATTTGCCTGGGCAGCTGCAAGGATAATAATTGTCTGTCTTGAATAGTTTATTCAAAATATGAAACACTGTCTAATCATCTGCAATCTCTTTTGGAGGACATAACATTTCTAGTTTTCCTGAAGTGATGCTTGGACCTGGATAAAGGACAGAGCATCTGCATTGAATGACTGAAGCTGCTGCCTTTGAAGACAGTGAATATCATCAACAGCCTCCATTATTTTGTTTATCAGTGAAAGACAAGTGTGATCTTTACTTGAACCAGCTGCATTATAGCTGCACCATGGGGAGGTCTATGATCTTTATCATGCACCCTCTATCCTTGTTGGTTTCTGTCATGAGGTTATAAACTGAAGTTAACTCCCTTTGAGTAAAAGGATTTAGTAACCTCAGTTTCAACAGCATTATCCTGGAAAGAATAACTTACATGAAGGTTTAATATCAGGCCCACCTCGATGGCCACTGACAAAGCAATCCTTTCACTACTCCGATTGCAGCAGGAGGCAGGTTTCAGTAAAGTGCAGATACCTCACACGTTGTTCCTCTCTCAAGTACAGGATGATGATTTTCACACTCAAGAATAGATCTGGTTCCCTTTCACCTCCCCGTTGCAGCAGCTGGTCCGGCCATTTATACCCGCTACTTGTTCCACCAGTCATGCTGTATGCCGACGAGAATACCTGCTGGTGCATCTATGTCCGGGAGCAACTGGTTTGTGCAAAATCCCCAAGTGTTCTCCGGCACCTCCTCTGTCACTCCTTGTAACATTCAACAACTTGGAACATTAATGGAGAGGCTTTAAGAATCAGAATGGCCAGAAATGGTCAACCAGTAACAACACTGAAAGGAGCCAACAAGTTACTTTCATAGTTCTGTTGGTCTGTGCTTTCTGATGCTGATGTGTGTTCAGTAGTAACACTTTTGGAGTTGGAGCTAGAAATAACATTGGCAACAGTGGTTTAGTGCAGTGTTTCAGGCTGATTGTTAGTATAATCCTCCTGTTCCTCATTCTTCTAGCATAAATCCATTAAGCTCTAGCCAATGCTCTCACCTTTATAATGTCTGATATGATTTCCAAAGACTGGTGTACTTGAGGTGGAATCTATCACTTTATACTTACTTAGAATATAGAAGAAGGCTGATCAACCCTTTGAGTCTAGGATGATTCCAAAGCAATCCCAATTCCTCCCATTTATTTCCTGTCAGCTATTCTCTCATACAATGCCAGTATCTATCCCTAACCTGACCACTGCTGGGTGCAATTTACACTGACCAATTTGCCTAAGACCCAGCATGTATTTGTCATGTGGGAGGAAACTGGAGCAAGTGGCTCAGACAGAACGTTGAAACTCCATCCAGCCAGCTCTGGAAGTCAGAACCTGCGAAGTTGTGTTGAACCTGTGCTGCTGGAGTTGTGAGACAGATGCACTGTCTGCAACACCGATTTGCTGCCTGTAGGAATATTATGAAAACTGCACAATGGAGATCGTAGTCTCCTGCCGCATATTCCCAGAACTCTCTGATAGGACTGTTGCATGGAGTGTTGTCATCTGCAAATTTGCAGTTTGCTGAGGGGTGCTACTGGTGAACTGATGCCCGACCGCCCTTTCATAATTGAAAAGTTTCAGCATTTTCAGAGCACACAGTTGTAATTTCACTCCCCTTCCCATTGCATAGTCTACATAAATAGTAGTTTCTTTCAAGAGAAGTTAGGCTATTAAATTTATAATTGCATGAGAATTCAGTACTTGTGGGCTGGATATTCAGAAGTCTGATACATTTTGGATGTGGCTTAAAGGTAAACCTGAAAAATGCCAACCAGCTAATAAACTCACCAATCAAGACACAGGATAAAGTGCTTACAGATATTTTGAAACTTCAATTCTATGTAGATGCAACCACAGCCCAGCAGGTACCTATTTTCCTGTGTGAAATTGCTTTATTCGGAATTGGGTAAGCTCTCATTTAAAGCACAGCAAGACATGAAAGAAAGCAAACAAAACAAGCATTTGATTGTAATAGGATCCAGTATAACCAACTGTTGAAAACATATGTGCTGTATTAACAAAAGGAAATGCAGGCCATCAATTTAAATTTCAGTTCTAAGTAGTAAATGAAAGGTGAAAAAAACTGAACGGGAAAATTAAATTCCTCAAGTGACAAATCCTGCAGTTACTTGGAAAGAAAATAATTAGCTGTTCAAATGTTTAAATCCCCGGAGTACTAAATTGCAGAGTTTTCTCATAAATTGCTTTCTGCCCAGCAAGAGATAATGTCAGTCAAGATGTATCGTTGCTGATCATGTGATTCTGCTTGCCAAGTCCGGCATTATAATTTGAGAGTGGACGTTACACAACCGTGTTCATGCCATTTTTTTTAAAGGGAATAGAAAATAAGTGCTTTAAGTTTTTGAATAAACTTTGCTATAACTAGACTTAATGGAAAAAGAGGAGTAGTTGATTGCAGTTTGGCTGTTGATAAGATAGTTTCTAAACAGAATATATTAAAGGAAGCTGAACCGCTAAAATTATAGTGTTGGGGAGTTTACTTGGGTTATGATATTGGTTCTATTAAATGATATTACTGCACAGATTCTTTTCATTAGTGTCTATCCAACTGAAACAAAATATTTTGAAAATTAAAGGTCATGGAATTTCACAGTGGTACCCTCATTGCTTTGGTATGCACGTTATGATTTATTCTAGAACAGGACTGGACACATTTATAATAAGGAACAATTTCTTAGGGGCAGTTTCCTTAAAAGAGGCTTTTTTCCAGATATTTCTCACATGTCCACAAAGTAGGATGAAACAAAAGTGGCGATATCTACATAACAGGCAACAATTTTTATACAGATCTGGATTTTCACCGGCTCGAGGAGAGTAAAGATGGTGACACGTTCAGGCGCACGGTAACAAAGATAGTGGCGCATTTAGAAGCAACAACCACTCCGTCTCCAGGTCTAATAGTTCGTCCATGTCCTCTATGCCTTTGTTATGATTGGAAAATGCTACTGGCTGTTAAATATGCCGTGCACAGCAATTCCAGCTCACCAGTGAGCTGTCAGACTACAGAGGAGCTCCGCAGCTTGGGTTTACTGCGCACGCCATTGCCTGTTACAGACATCCACGGGAGGTGCCATCAAAAGCATTGTTCAAGAAAGCAAAAGAGGGGGAAGTGCGCTGGGATCTGGGAGAGACTCAGACTGGAGCCCTTCAGGCTGCTCTCCCATCATTCTTACTGGCAAATGTCCATTCACTTGAAAATAAACTGGACTGCCTGAGCCTGAGACTGACCCAGTGAGAGGTGAAGAACATCTGCACACTCATTCTCACGGAAACTTGGCTTCAGGACTCCATACCAGATGCGGCCATCCAGCTGGAGGTTTTTAGCATGTTCCGGCCTGCCAGGAATCCAGTGATCTCAGGCAAGATGGTGATATCTGTATTTACATAAATAAGAACTGGTGGATGCTTTAGCAGTGAAAGCCCATTGTTCACTGATGAGTGAGTTAACTTTTGTGAAGTGCAGACCTCTTTATACACAGAAGGACTGGTATACAATGCCATCAGTGACTTTCAAACCAAACACTCTGATGGTATCTTCATTGTCGCTGGTAATTTTTACCATGCAAACCCAAAAGCAGTCCTGCCTAAATTCCACCAGTATGTTGCCGTTGCTACGAGAGGTGAAAGTACAATAGACCTGGTTTATAATAATATAGCAGATGCATATAATGTATTTTCTCGACCCCACATTGGGCTCTCAGATCACTTATCTGTAACGCTAATTCCAGCATACAAATAAGTGATCAAATGGGCCAAACCAGTTCTAAAGATGATGAAAACCTGGCTTGAGGGGCAATCTCAGCATTGTAGGACTGCTTTGAAAACATGAACTGGAGAATGTTCAGGGAGGCTGGAACCTATGGTAATCATGTTAACATCCAGGAATATGTGGATTCTGTGTCCAGCTACATTGAGAAGTGTACTGAGGATGTTACCATCACGAAACACATCTGGGTGAGGGCAAATCAGAAACCATGGCATAGAAGCATAGGGAATTTAGAGGATTACAGACTACACGTTAGTGACCAGGATGCCTCACTGCCCAAAATGCTGAATGTCTTCTACGCCTGGTTTGATGTACAGAACAAAATGCTGGTGATGAAAGCACCCCCCCCCCCCCCCCAGTGAAGCAGACACTCCGTCTGGCTGAAACAGAGGTGAGAATGACCCTGGCCAGAATCAACCCAGCCAAAGCAGCAGTGCCCGATAATATTCTGAAAGACTGCACAGCCCAGCTGACGGAGATACTGATGAATATATTCAACATCTGTCTGGAACAGTCCATTGTTCCCTTGATTTTCAAAGTGGCAACATCATTCCAGTGCCAAAGAAGGTGACAGTAATGACTATTGTCTGGTGGCACTAATGTCAACTGTTAGGAAATCCTTTGAGTGACTGGTGTACATTGGACCTTTTCCAGTTTGCTTATTGCTTGAATTGATCCACTGATGATGCAATAGCCTCTGTCCTGCACTCTGTCCTGTCCCACCTGGAAAATACGGTCTCATTTGCCAGACTGCTGTTCATAGACTTTAGTTTGGTGATCAACACCATCATACTCCAGAAATTGGTGGGGAAACTGTCCTCACTGGGTCTCGACACCTCCCTCTGCAACTGGACTCTGGACTTCTGAACAAAAAGGCCGCAGTCAGTCTGTGTCAGCAGCAAAATCTCTAGTCCCATTACACTGAACACCGGCACTCCCCAAAGGCTGTGCTCAGCCCGCTGCTGTCCGTACTGCTGATGCATGACTGCGTCGCAGGATTCAGATCAAACTGCGCCATCAAGCTTGCGGATAACACAACAGTGGTTGGCCTCATCAACAAAGATGATGAGTCGGAGTACAGGGAGAAAGTGGAGCAGTTGGTGGATTGGTATGAGAAGAACAAACTAAGTCTGAACATGGAGAGAACCAAGAAAATCATTGTGGACTTCAGGCAAGTGCAGAGGAACTATCCCCCTCTGCGAATACATGGCTCCTTCGTAGAGAGTTAGGTGCACCAAGTTCCTGGGAGTTCACATCACAGGTGAACTCACCTGATATCTTAAGGTCACCTCCCTGAACAAGAAGGCACAGCAGCGCCTCCACTTTCTAAGATTGAGGCTAGCAAGGCTCTCCCTTCTCCATCTTAACTGAATTTTATATGACTACCATTGAGAGCATCCTGACAGGCTGCATCTCCATCCGGTATGGGAGCAGTCGAACATCAGACCTGAAGTCCCTACAAAGGACTGTGAGAACGGCTGGGGGAATCATTGGAGTCTCTCTTGCATCTACAGGGGACATTTATCAGGGGCATTGCATGCACAAGGCCCTTAGTATTATCAAGGATCCCACCTGTCCTCTTTGACTTTCTACCATCCAATGTATAAAAACAAGAACGGTCATGATGGAAAACAGTTTCTTCCCCCAGGCCATTAGGCTTCTGTGCACCCTGCTGCGTCGCATTCGAAGTGTCACCAGTTCATCTGTCCTGTATCTGACAGTATTTAGTTTATGCATGTTACTTTGTTTATTTATGTGTAATTCATCTGTAGATTTTATCCTTACTTTCCTGTGTTATTGTGTGTTACATGTCTGTTATGTGTACTACTGTGCTTTATACCCTGGCTCAGAGAAACATTGTCTCGTTTGACAGTATACATGCACAGTATATAGTTAAATGACAATAAACTTGACTTGACTTGAAATCACTGACAACTTGTTGGCTATGGAGACATAAGGGTCAAATCACTCAACTGATTATATAATAGAACTGGATCATTGATCTGGAGATGTGAGCCTGAAACCTGTCACAACAGCTAGGGAAATTAAATGGAAGTAAAAAATAAAATATGTGGAATTTAATTACATATGGAATGTAATCATGAAATCAGCAGACAGTAAAAGCACCATTTGTAATAAATATGAGAAATTCACTGCTGGGTTGTGCCGGGTTTTCAACCATCTGGGAAGTGAAGAGGGGGCAGTGGATTGGATGCTTTGCCTATGTCAAGGATCATGGTTGGTGCTGGGTTACGCCATAGAATTCAGGACCATCATGGCGGAGAGTTGCTGGAATGAAGATGCACTGCTGGCCATTACCATCATGTTTTCCTGGAGCGCTTGAAAGGCGAGCTGTCTACCCGGGTGATGTCCACTGACCTCGAAAGCCTCATCACTCTGGCCCTCCAAATTGACAAGTGTCTTGTGGAACAACCCTCCAGATCCTCGGCTAGAACCCAGTTCCATTCCTAGAGCCACTTCAGGTTTCAGAATCCTCATCATTAATGCTTCCAGGACCCATGCAGTTAGGGAGAGCTCCCTCAACGCCCCAAGAGTGTTAGCATCAGTGGAGAAACAATTTGTGAGTTGACTGCAAACTGATAACCCACGCATCAAATTCCGACATGTCTGGGAAAGCAGCACCACTAGATAGAGATGAGGGGCATAATATCTGGTAAGCTCACCCTCAACCCAGCCCCAGCCCTCCATTCCAGCACCATAGCCTGACTTACCCTCTCTGTCCTCCTCCACACCCCGATGACACTATGCCACAGGAGGTGCTGGTGGAGTCTGGCACAGCAGGCAGCCTTCTGGACAAAACTCTGTTTTTGCAGCTTGGACTCCCGACTGAGCCTCCCACGCCTTCTGTATCATGGCTATTGACAGACGTCCTTGATGTCTGGGATGGTCAGAATGCGCACACGGCCTGTACGTATGAGTGTCAAAGAGCACTGCAAATCCATCCAATTCCTCTGCATTGATACACCCTACACTCCTCCTATCCTGGGTTACCCCTGGCTCTCCACTCATGACTCTTACATTGCCAGGTCATCCAGCTTGCTGCTGAGTTGGGAAACCACCTGTTAGACTGCCTCCAGATGAAGTCAGCTGAGTCAACTTCATAAAACCTTCCAGCGGAATACCATGACTTAACCATTGCCTTCAGTAAAAGTGAAGCCAGCACCCTGCCACCTCACAGACTACACGGCTGTGAGATTGACCTCTTCTCATTGCATCGACTACCATGGATTCAACAGAATCACCATTCAGAACTGCCACCCTTTCCCCTTGATGGACAATGCATTCAAAACATTTCACAGGGCCCAGATCTTCACCAAGCTTGATCTATGGAATACACAAATCCAGAGAAATGAATGGAATATGGTGTTCATTTTACTCATTAGCCATTATGAATACATAGTGATGTCATTTAGACTTTCCAACAGTCCAACTGTTTTCCGAGCCTTTATCAACAATATCCTCTGAGACATTTTACACAGGTATGTGTTCATCTACCTTGACAACATCCTCATGTGTTGCAAGGACCCCCAAAACCACATCTGTCTTGTTTGTTCAGTAATACAGCATCTTCTTGAAACCCAGCTGAATTGCAAGTTAGAAAAATGACAGTTCCACACCCCAATTGTTTCCTTCCTGGGTTACGTCCTTTCACTCCGTGGTCCCAGAGACAGTGCACGTTGTCATTGAAAGGCCCTGACCACACTTCCTCGAAGAGCTAAACCACTTCTTCGGCTTTTCCAAATTCTACCACCATTCCATCAGGAACTGCAGCCAAATTACTTACCCCTCACCTCCCTCAGCAAATCACCTACCTCAAGGATAACCTGGTCTGCTGTAATGGACCATGCTTTCAAGGAGCTCAAGAGATGCTTCACCACCACTCGCATTCTCTGCCATCCAAATCTTCTGTGGTAGAGGTGGATGCAGCTGACATGACCATCCTCTCCCAGTGAGCACCGCACCAGAAGACACATCCCTTGCTTTCTTCGTGGGTAAGTTCAACTCTACTCACTGCCATTATGGAGTAGGAGACAGGGAGCCACTTGCCATTAAATGGGCCTTGGAGGAATGAAGACAATGGCTTATGGGAAACACCGAGCCCTTCCTGACCTGCACTGACCACAAGAACCTCATATTCATTCAACAGACCCGCCGACTCAACCTACATCATACTCGCTAGACCCTCTTCTTCGAGCATTTCAACTTCACCATTTCTTATTGACCTAGTTCCACGTACACTGAGGCAGACACCCTGTCATGACAGTTCGATCCAGCTGGAATGGAGATCGATCCTCGGCCCTATAGTCTGGGATCTTGCAAATGTGCTCTAGCCGACACACTTCACAACTGCATGCATGTGCCAAAGACACTTCTGAGGCACTTCCTTGGGCCCACTTCTCACCCCTGTGCAGCTATCCAGGCACGTGACAGACTCCGTATTTTCTGTGATGCCAGTTCAAATGGCCCACCGTGATACCAGATGTACATCAGTTCGTCGTTGCCTGCCCTCAATGTGTCCGGTCCAATTAATCCGACCAGTGGTCTGCTGGGCTCCTATGGCCCTACTGGTCCCTGATGCACATGGTTCCACATTGCTATAGATTTAATTATGGTTTGACACCTTCAATGGGGCCATGGTGATCATTACAGTGGTGGACCAATTCTCCAAGGTGCCCTCCCCAAACGTCTGTCAGCCGCTGAGATAGCGACCTGGTTCTCCAACATGTAGTTCACCTCCAGGATTCCTTCAGGTCTGCATCACACCGGGGATCA
Organism: Hemitrygon akajei; assembly: GCF_048418815.1. Lineage (NCBI taxonomy): Eukaryota > Metazoa > Chordata > Chondrichthyes > Myliobatiformes > Dasyatidae > Hemitrygon > Hemitrygon akajei. The sequence goes on from NC_133140.1 coordinate 49,882,167, forward strand.
CAATTTGTCTCCTGCTTCTGGTGTGCCATCTGCTCTCTCCTCGGCATCTCAGTGAGTTTGTTCTTTGGCTATCATCTGCAGACCAATGTTCAATCAGAAAGAGACAATCAGCAATTGTAGAAGTTTCTGTGTGCTTCTAACACTTCCACATGGAAGGAATAAATGCTCTGTGGTGAACTGTCCCTCAAGCTACACACCCCCCTGCCACAGATTTGTCACCATTTGAAGTGCTTCACGAAGAGCCAACCTGGTTGACAACCACACCTATTGCCTCCAAGCTGACCGCCATTGGTGCCCTGCCAGAATACTCCAGCCTGGGGACTGTGTCAGGCTGTCTACCGAAGATCTGCACTTGCACATCAACTCCCCCAATCTCTTGCCCTAGTTTATTTGTTCCCTTCAAAGTCATCCATTGCATCCGCCCAGTCATTTATCATCTCCAGCTGCCACCACCCCTCCTCATCGTTCCTATCTTCCATGTATCTTGCTTCGAGCCCATTGTCCTTGGACTACTCAACTCACATGAGCCTGCGTCCCCAGAACCAAAATGGTGGAAGGTGATCCATTGTATGCGTTTCACCGGTTGATGGATTTATGTCAACGTGGATCAGGTGTGCAGTACCTTGTTGACTTGGAAGGGTGCGGCCTGCAAAATTGTTATTTTGCAGTTTATTAGTAAAATATTGCTTATTGTTAAATCATCTCTGCTGCTTTGCTTTTGGATCAAGCTTCCACTACATTTCCTGGAAGATGCTGCTTGAGCAATTGAGTTCTACCGGCATTCTGTTTATTGTTCCTAAAGTAACACAGACAAAATGCTGGAGGAACTCAATGGGTCAGGCAGCATCTATGGAAAAGAGTAAACATTTGACGCTTTGGCCCGAGATCCTTTTTCAGGACTGAGATTCTACATGCGTCTGCCCATGATAGTGATGATGGAATGATCACTGTGCATTGTTTGTTTCTTCTTTTAGTGGATGCGAACATTACTAGATAGATAGATAGATACTTTATTCATCCCCATGGGGAAATTCAACATTTTTTCCAATGTCCCATACACTTGTTGTAGCAAAACTAATTACATACAATACTTAACTCAGTAAAAATATGATATGCATCTAAATCACTCTCTCAAAAAGCATTAATAATAGCTTTTAAAAAGTTCTTAAGTAGTTTACTTAAATACATTAAATATAATCAACCCCGGCACTTTAACATATCTTACTCCTGGCGGTTGAATTGTAAAGCCTAATGGCATTGGGGAGTATTGACCTCTTCATCCTGTCTGAGACCTGCATTTATTATTCATGTTGACATCAAGAAGTACTCCAGAATGCTGTTCACATCGAAGAACATGCACCTTGTCGTAATGCTGAAGATCTGTGCTTGACAGCCATTTCTAGTTAAATGTGATACATCAATCTGACTCAGTGAAAACTTGGTCATACGTAACCTGTCCACAAAATCCTATCAAACAGCACCTGTATGTGAGGATAGCTCCCCAGTCCACAGTTTGGGTTTCTCATGTCCCCAGACAAAAGAGCTGACTTAACCCATTTTAGGTGTCAAAGTCTTTCTGCTATTTACATGATGCATATCCGGCCTCAAATAGCCTTTGACAACCAGGTCCAGCTCCTGGCCTTCACACGCGGTTCCCAGCAGAATCGTTTTTACTGACAGGAGAAGGGGCAAAGGAGGGTCACTGGTGCTTTAAAACCAGTCGCTTCGGGCAGATGGGGCTCATCATCTGTAGTTGACAGCTCATTTAGGAGAATGAAAGCCCTGATCTCAAATCTCCACTCACAGGGAAGCTTCCGGAGTAAACCCCAAGGGGAAAGATCCGGAGCTGGAATCTCTAAGGTAGTCCTACATAAGTCCAACACTGACAGATACCAAACTGTATCGGTCTCTGCTGTTCCTTTTGGTTCAGCAGATGGGTGGAGAGGGGGAGCTTGCTACAGGGGCAATGGCTTGTTCCCCATATTGTACTCCCCAGGCTAGCATATCTAGACAGCTAGGCTGCCATATCCATGGTCAACTCTGCCTCACCTCAGATCAGGCTCTAGAGAAGTTATCTAGTGTGGAGTTCTAACTAAACTCATGACAAATAACAATATGAAGGACAAATAAGCCCAATTGATCAACCAAGATAATCGAGGTGGTGTCAGAATGTGCTGACCCATTGTGTGTAGCTCCAAGGGGATTCAAAATCAGAATTGTGATTCCGATTCAATTAGTATTCTATCCATTAAGCAAACACTCATCACCTCTACCATCTGCCTGGTGGTGCAAGTGTAAATCGCCTGCAAGGTATACTGCATCAGCTCACAAAAGCTTCTTTAATTGTACCTTGTAAACCCCTGACCACAATCATCTGGAAGGACTGTGTATAAGAGAGAACCACAAGCAACATAACACTTGCCTCACAATTTCCACTCTATCCTGGCCTGGGTCTGTACTGCTTTCCTTTATTGCCTCTCCAGTGTCATCTGACAGACACAGATCCATGTCCTCATAGCCCAATCTACTCATTCACTCTCATTCAACGTTCAATTGGCAGTACACATTCCAAATCTCAAAAATGTTTGGATTGTTTTACTTTAGAAATTGTAGATCACCCACAAAGTAAATTGAATTATCAGGGTAAAAAATGAAAAGATAAAAAATGTGAGTGCTGTAAAAGCCTTTGAATTAAAGACTAAGGAGAACATGAATACATGAATATATGTCTTCTAAATATCACAGGGATAACCTACAAAGTTTCTTTTAGCTTCTCTAATGCATTCATCAGACATTTTACAAATGGTAAAGGAAGATTTTGCTTTTCCTTTTGAATATTATCATTAATGGAGGTCATTGCTTGTGAAAGCACAACTACTTCCTTCTTATCATATCTGCTCTTCAATCTATAAGATGTCAGAAATTGAACCTCAAAATGTGAGAATAACATCATTTGTATTAAACTCTTGACTTCCTCAGTTTGTCCAATCAAATGGAATTTAATTACACTTTTAGTGTCTTTGCTCGGTTGTTCTCTATGCTAGGATGTAAACAACTGACTTTCCCTCTGTATCAAAGAGTAATACATGCTCAAAGTGGAGAGCTGTACTCTTCCAGTCTAGGTGGCGTCAACGTGCAACGCTCCTTCGGTTGACATCTTCTGGATGGATCATGAAACCATATATTTCACTTCTTTTATGTCTTTTACATTTGTTATTTTGTCTTGAATGTGATTCTGGAATGGTTGGAGCCTGTGGTTTGAAGTTTGGAGATTGTTTGGTCTTTCAGTGTCCTGCTGTCTCCGAGAGGCAGAGGCAGTGTGCGTGAACCTCGTGGTATGAAGGCTGTGGGGGGCACGAGTCCATCTTCAACTCTGTTTCGCTGATTAAAGCTTCCATTGTTTGCTGATTAAAGCGACATAGAAACATCAAGGCGAATGCAGAAGGTGAGCACTGGCTGCCTGCCTTTAAATCGCTGGGGTATCACTCTGCTACCAGAGAGGGGAGACTGCCTTTTAATCACTGGGGGGATCACTCTGCTATGGGAAAGGGGAGATTGCTCTTTGATCGCTGGTAGGATCGCTAGCTGTCGGAGATGGAAAGGCTTGCTGCTGTGCAGTGAAGGTTACCCAGGTTTTCTCTGTCTTGGATGTGTGCCTGTTCTGTTTTTGTTCCTTTTTTTGTGTGGGGAGGAGGGAACTGGGGGTTGATGATCATGCTGCCTTTCTTTCCTTTCTTGCTTTTGAGGCTACCTGGACAAGAGTAGTTTTAGAGATGCAGCTTTGATAATCAATGAACCTTTGACCCTTTAGTTGCAAAATTTTCCAAATAGATCTGTAAGAGGTTTGAAACTCAAACTCTCAATTAGTAAGGTAGTAGGAAAATTACTGAGGTAGGAAGATTAGTGAGGTAGGAGAAGAAGTGGCAGTGGGTGTCGAGAAGGCTTCTGGAGATAATTGAAGATTCATTAGAACAAATAACCTAAAACAATTTTCACTATATTTTAAATAAATCTGCATATTTGATGGGAAGTTTATGTAAAATATCTAACATAGCACTAAAAGAATAGCTTGTTATAAAATTATAGTGTCAAAATTGAGTTAGTCTAAGTTCTAAAGATTAAGGATACTGCAAGTCCTTGCATGGTGTATAATATTAGCATTTTTTCCCTAAAAATAAATTACCTTCAGATAGGTCTTCTAAATAGTAGTCTGCCCCCTAGGATAGGATAATATAACTTGAGATAAAGAATCCTTTTCTGAAAGCTGTAAAATGTAACTGGACATACAATAAAAGCTATTCAGAAAGACTGAATAGAAATCAGAAATGCTTTATTTTTTTCTTACATTAGTGTAATGTACTTCCAGTTAAGTGTTGCTGTTCAGCTACTTGGAAGGCTGAATATGTTTCCTATTCATGGAAACAATTTGTTATAATCAATCCAATCTCTTTCTCGGCTGCTTTCTTCAGAACATGATTATTTTGCAAATCACTGGCTTCTGTTTGAATGGTTTACACCTGTTTCAAACTCTAAGTAAATCAGAAAAGAATTGTCTCATTCCCCCCAATTGGTAAATAGAGCTAATTTAAGTTAAATTTGATGTACACTTTAATGTGTGCTGCTCCGTCAAGAGATTTGCCATTCTTATCTTGCATAAACATTAATTTAAGTGGGGAGAAGGGACACTGGGGACCTTGAGGTGAGCCTCTTAATGATTACTTTTAGTGGCAAAAAACAATGTGCTTATCTTATAAATCTGAAAGGAAAATAATACATTCATTATATCCATTTCATTGAAATCCCTTTTCTTTTTGTATGTTAGTGTAGGTATTCATATGCAGCTTTAAAAATACTGAATGAGTGGGTGATATTTCTCTAGAGGATAGAAAGACCTAATTTCTGATCTTGCAATTCATTCCTCCTAGAATCTTAGGTTTAAGCTCTCCTAATCTAGTGTAAAATGAGTTCAAACTGGCTGATTTCTAAGGTACGTTCTCCATTTCCTACCCTAACAGTGGGAAGTGCACCAAAATGATTATTTAAATTCCAACTGTACTGACCAATAGGAATTTTGTAAGAGAATTGGTTAATTATTCATGATAGCTGTCATTGAGTTAGTTGCTAGGAGTTAGGTATTGTATATGGGGGTTGGAGTTGTTGGGGTGTGGAGAGGCTGTAAAAAGAAAAGTAGAATTGTACAAATTTATTGAAGGGATAACCAAACCTATGCTAGTGATAAAGAAAAAGAGATTCTGCAGATGCTGGAAATCCAGAACAACATACACACACAATGCTGGAGGAAGTCAGCTGTTCAGGCAGCATCTATGGAAATGAATAAACAGTCGACGTCTCAGGTCAAGACCCTTCTTCAGGACTAAATCACAAAGCTAGTGATCTAGGTGCCATCCACAAGCCTATTAATCATGCCACTTACATTCCCATCCAAATAATATATATGTGTGACAAGCAATGGTGGATTCTGCATCAGTCTCTGCAGAACACCACTGGTCACTTCTTCAAAAACCTCAATCAGGTTTGTGAGACCTATTTCCCATACATAAAGCCATTCTGATTATCCTTAATCAGTCTTTGTCTTTCCACATACGGATAGATCCTGTTGCCCAGAATCTCCTCCAGTAACTTTCCCACCACTGATGTTGGGTTCACTGCCCTGTCATTCTCAGGCTTGTCCCTGCTGTCCTTCTTAAGTAAAGGCACAACATTAGCCAACCTCCAATCTTCCGCTACCTCATGTTGGCTTATGGCAATACCAATAACTCTTAGTGCTCCAGTAATTTCTTCCCTAGCTTCCACCAATCTCCTTGGATACTCCTGTCAGGCCCCAGAAGTCCACCTCTATGTACTTAAAGACTGCCAGCATCTCAACTTTTTAATGTGGATACCAGTATGTTCCAAGACAATACTATTCTTTTCTCTGAATTCTTTGGCATCCATTGATGAGAAGTATTCATTTAAGATCTTGCCTATCAGGCTCTTGAGTAAAAGGGGATAACTAAACTCACTTGCCCTCATCATTGAAATGTTCCTAGAATCAATCATCTCACGAAAAGGACTCTTTATCTCATTATCTGATGGTCTCGTTATTTATTGCTATTTATTTATATTTGCATTTCCACAGACTGCTGTTTTCTGCATTCTGGTTGATCTTTCATTGATCTTGTTATAGTTACTACAGGAATAGTTACTGTTCCATAGATTTGCTGAGTATGCCCACAAGAAAATGAATCTCAGGGTTGCATATGGTAACATATATGTACTTTGATAAGAAAATTTACTCTGAATGTGCAGAGAATGGAGGGATATGGACCTTGTGTAGGCAGATTGTATTTGTTCATTTAATTACTAGCTTAGTTAGTTTGATACAACATCGTGGGGTTCAAAGGCCAATTCTTGTGCGGTACTGTTCCCTGTTTTCTGGTGCTGCAGTTCTGCAATCAGAATCTATCTATCAGATAGAATCAGCAAAGTTCTTGCCACTCATTGCCAGGTAGAAATGCCAAGGCCTCCAGTTGTGAGATGTGGTGTGCAGTGAGTATGCTTGTTCATCTCGATAACTTGCTGCTTTTCACTTTTTCTACGTTAACTATGAAATAGTACACTTGGGGTAATTAGAGAGTAAAACCGACATTAAACTGCTATGCCAATCAGTGTGGGGTTCTGCTTTGAGCTGCTGGAAGGATTGAGCTGGAGTGAGCATTTATACTTTTATTGATTTTATTTTTCCTTCGAAAGCATCAGTTAAAGTTGGCTTCCTGGGAACTTTGCTGATTTTGCTGCTTCTGTTTCCGACAGTGTAGTCAATATGTTGTGCTGCAAGAAAAATGGATATAACTAAAGAAAAGATGTGACATAAAGGAAAAGTAACAAAGACGTTAAAAAATTTAACTGTGAACAACTGCTGGAAGATCATTACGCTTACATCTGTCCCTTTAACAGCTCCTTTCCACATAGAACATGGAAGCTGCCATTAAGATGGGAGGATAGATTGCCCAATATAACTGGATTGTAAGTAGCTAGAAATCATGATTTGCATGCATTTCAGCCTTTATTTAAATATTGAAATTACAATAAGATATCTAGAAAGCATCTGGCTCGTTAGAAAGTATACACACCACTGTAAACTCCTACACTAATACTGCACCAGATGTTAAAAAACAGGCTCCTTCATAACAAGTTTAAAACTAAATTTGTATTCCACATTTTAAAAGCAAAGGAATAATAGTTATGCTCTTCATGTTCATTAAGTGGAGAATAAAAGCTGATGGAAAATTCATTGTTTATTTCTCCATTTATTGTCATAGTCGTGCAATATCCCCATCATTTGAGAATCCTCAAGGTAAATTGAATGCTAAATCAAACAAGTCTTTCTCAAGAGAACTGGAAAGTTGTTTGAGGTATATAATTTATTGGGCTCTATGGAAAGGGTGAGGGGGTGAGGTTGGATAGATTGCTCCACAGACTGATGCATTGAGGAGACTCTCTCTGTGCCATAATGATTCTGTAGTAATGTAGTGAATATCAGGAACCAACCACATGACTGTTCAAGACCTCTTAGCATTTTCAGTAACTGCGCGCAAATGAGGAAGGAAAGAAAAATACATTGTTTAGAAATTAATGAATGTCACCTGAGATGGAGGAAGCTATCAATATTTGAGAATTACTCAAAAATAGTAAAAGAAAGGGTTATTTGTTAGAAATACAGGTAGCTTAATTAAAGGAAAAGAGATATTGAAGCTGTTTTGATAGTTGATTGGTCAGCGTTGACCATGGATATTGTGTCCTAACTGTCTACTTGATATGCAAGCCATGGCAGTACAATATGGAGAACAAGCTGTTGCTCATGCAACAGGCTCCCTGTCTCCATGCAGCTGATAAATCCAAAGGAACAGCAAAGACTGATGCAGTTTAGCACCAGCAGAGTCGCAGGAGTTGCCAGTCAGCAACTCGACGTAGGACTACCTTAGGGACTCCAGCTCTGGATTTTCCATGGTGGTTTATTTCTGAATCCTTGCCCATAAGGGTGTATAGCCTTAAGCCTGCAAGAGCTGCCAACCATTGCTGAGGTGCCACACCTACTCGATGTAACTGGTTTTAAGGTGCCAGTAACCAGTCAGTAGAAACAGTTCTGTCAGGCTCAGTAGCTAAGTCACATGTGAAGGCCAGGAGCTGGACTTGGTTGTCAAGGCTATTTGAGACACATGCCATTGGGGGCATTTAATGTGTAGTGGGAGGTTATCTCCACTATCTCCTCTGGCTATGACACCCTTAAGGATTTTCTGCATATTTTGATATGCTGCCTGAAATATTAATATCCCTCCGCATCTAAAACTATAATCATTATTAATGACCTTTATCATGACAATGACAATGACCAGGAACACATGTACTTCATGCAGGATGCATTCCCATGAAATAGAGCTCCAAAGAGGACATTACATTTTGCTCTGCCATTGGTCAAGTGCCAAAAATGTAATTTCATTGGCTGAGTACACAAGCACAACTTCATCATAATCAGTCAACTGCCCCGAATCATTAGGTAAGCCAGTTTTGATGATTTTAGTCTTTCTGTTTCTTTTCAAGTACTTTTGTTTAGTGAAATATTTCTCCTTCATGCCAAGCGCCCTATAATAAATCAGTATTCTGTGGGGACAGCAACAGACACAAGACAATCTTCCAGAACCTTTTGTTTAGAACAGGCTTATTGCTCTTATACCACTATACATGTGACCAGTAATGACCTTAATTATTTTCTAAAGTATTTTCAGCCCGGCTTGTTTCGGTGGAATTGTCTTTCAAAAAGATTGACTCTCTGTTCTCCCTGTACCAGGGCAGTGAATGATGAAAGGGTAAATTTCCTCAGATTTGAGTCTTAATAGTTTATTGGGAAAAAGACCTGATTGAAGTTTCCAAGGTGGGGTAGAATTAGTCATCAAAATAAGTGTGACATGAGTGAAAGTGACTAAGCGGCCCTTTATTGCGACACATCCTGCCTCCTGCTTTTGCCAAGCATCAGTTCCACTTGAGGCCTTTTCTGGGAATTGTCCTTGGGGAAAAAGGGTCATTAAACCATGATTCAGCAGTAGCAATTTGCCTTTCTATAGCAGCTCCATTATAGAAAATCATCTCCAAAGAGCTCCACCACAATATAAATCGAACAAAATTGACAGTAAATTACATAAGTGTCTTGATTTGTTTGATTAAAAGCTCAGATAATAAGAAAGGGTTTAAAAAAGGATTTGAAATGTGAAAGGAATAACCGTGAAACTAAAATGACGAACGTTGCTAATTTTTGCAAAATGGGCCATCCATTACATTACTCTGTATGATGTGCACACAGTTGTAAAGGTCTTATAGCGGATACTCATTGGGAAAGAGAAGAATCACTTTTGCTGCAGTTGGTTGCAATATGAAGACGCTTGTTTGAAGTGAGAATCTTCACTGGCATTCCATTTGGATACCTCACAGTCCAAAAGCCTGATGCCTGCTCACTTCCCTGTTGAGATGGTTAAATGTTTGGAGAACTTCAGACTGGTGGAATCCACCTCAAGATGACTAAGTTCTGAGGAGTGGAAAGTGAACAAGCTAGCAAAGCCAATCATAGTAAGTTTAAGGCAATATGGTTACTCCGAAATTTTAAGGAGAATCAATATTTCAAAGTTATTCAGGAAGTTTTTTTTAATGGGAGGGCCTCCTATCTATATACACTCACTTTATCTGTACATAGAGGTAATTTCTATCAGTTCAAGCTTCACTGAATCACAGCATATATTAGCTGTATGTGGTGCCTGTGATCACTGTGACTGCCTGTGATCATCTTGTATTCAAACCTGCTTAACTTGGGTGTGGAGGCCTTATGTTATTTCCCAGATTTCATCAATGAATCCCAAAGTACTTGAATTATGTGATGGAGGAACTAACATCATTAAATATAAAAGCTCTATCAAATTTCATTTATTGTAAATTGACAATCCCTTCAAGCGCTCTTAAATATTAAAGCAGTAAACAAAATACAAAGTCTTAAAGTGACTTCACTCCTGATGAAGGGTTTCAGCCCGAAACGTCATCACTACCTCCTCCCATAGATGCTGTCTGGCCTGCTGAGATCTGCCAGCATTTTGTGTTTTTATTTATTTCCAGTATCTGCAGATTCACTTGTGTTGTCTTAAAATTGACTTTACTTTCTTATCAACCTTCACTGCAACCCAATAAATCCCTTAGAAATTAAATGGTTTGTCAGGACTAATTTGACTCAACACCTTGTTCCAGCATGTCTTGCATTCACTCCCATGCTCTCCTATGATTGTCCTAACTATTTATGGCCCCAAGCCCCACAAGAGCAGTTTGCAAGGGCCCGAGCTTCTGATCACTGAATCAAACTCTTTGCTCCAGACCACCCTGAGAGCTTTTTGATGGTTCAAACATGTCAGAAGCCTTTTCAAGTACTTTGAATCATCCCTGATGATCTGAGATATATGAATAAAGATAAACTATTAAAATATTTATAAAATAAACACATTCAAAGACACATTTGACTGATATACATTAATTTAAACCTTAAATATTACTTGAGACAAAGAAAAAAACAAACCATCTACCTTCTCCATCAAGGTTGGCAAAAATAAACGGAACTGCACTATATACAGTATTCAGCCCTGGCAGGTGTGATGCTGGAAGAATGAACACAAGATTACCAGCCTGATCAAAGGAGCAGGAAGTCAGGTAACCTGCGGCACAGTCATTATCTCCAGACAGCAGAGCACAGATGCAGAAGTCAGACCTGAGTAGTAGAGGGTGGATGGACTGCAGTCCAAATGGCAGCACAATCCTGTCCAGTGCCTTCTGTTGCAGTGACATAATCACTGAGGCAGCCTGGGTTAATGACTTTGACCATTTGAGGCTAAGTCCACACTACACCGGATAAACCTGTAACCAAAGCTTTTTCTCTTTGTTTTTACCCACCGTCCACGCTAAAACTGTGTTTTCATCCCCCGAAACCGGAGCTTTTTAGAAACGCTTTCCAAGGTGGGTATTTTTGAAAACGCCGCTTGGGCGGATCAGTGTGGATGGGGTAACCGGAGACTTCTGAAAACGCTGTCATGACAGATGGTGACGGCAGCGCGCTATTTCATTGTTTTCTTGAACGCAACCTAACAATTTCAGAACAAACGGCGATGAGACTGAAGCCAGAAGAGTTAGAAATGTACTCACCAAATACTTTGACCCATAACTTACTGAATAAATAAGTATACTCACTTTGCCCTGTTTTCTGTCCTTGCTTGTGTGAAGGTGGTTTACCTATTTATGCAAGTACTTCTCTGACAATAGATGTGTAACAGCCTAATGTAACATTGTATGGAAATACAAGATAACACTGATACAGACATGTTTTACACATTTAACAAGGTGCTTTATTAATGCAACAGAGTTAGTCAGTTTTTCAGTGTTCGTCGTCAGCCGGGTAATACTGTCCGTGAACTCCCTGTCGGTTGCCTCCATGCGCATCAGTATTTGTTTTTTTTTACTTTTAAGTCCTCCTGTGCGAGAGCCAACAGATGCCCGTCGTTTAAGTTTTTCTAGTCTGTAACTGAACAAACACACACTGTCTTTCACAGTGAGATTCATCACCAAACATGTCGCTTGTTTTCAGTAGATGTGTCCTGCGCATGTGCAGTAGGAGGAGATTCGCCGAAATCTCCGTTTCAATGTAGACAGAGATATTTTTAAAAAAGCATAATGTGGATGCCTATTGCTTTTACGTGAAACCGGCGTTTTCAAAATTATCCGGTCTAGTGTGGATGTAGCCTGAGTGTTCTGTTGGCAATAAACAGTCATTTCCAGCCTTTCACTCGCATTTTAAGCCCATTCAGATGTCATTTGTTCAGCAAAGGAAGAAGGATGAGGGAACTCCTAATGAGAGGGACAATCCATTCCCTATACAGCTTCCTCGTATCCAAACTCCAGACAGGTGTTACCCGAACTTGAGTGAGACTGAAACTGTGACTGTTCAAAGGCAATCAACAGGGCTGACAACAAAAAACACCCTCTTTTTCAAATAAAACTTTTAGACTGATAAATACTTTAGATTATTTGTAAATTTATGAAGATCACCCAGCAAGGCCGAGGACTTTGAAACTAGGATTGCAACTGTTATACAGAGAGAGTTGGCTGAAAACACTCAGCAGGTCAAGTGAGGCTGATTTGAAGAGAAGTCTGTAAACCACATTTATGGATTTGTGGTCGCTGCGTCTATAGTAGAATGGGTCAAAAAATCAATAACTCAACCTGATTTAGTTGGCTCTATGCTACACAAGGCTGATGGAGTCAGAATTCACAATCCTATTAAATAGTTGGCACTGTGACTGCCTGATCTTTGAGGAGAAGATGGCATCTTGCAACTATACTGCACCATTATCAAAGGAAAATTTCCCAATGTACTTCAAGAAAGATAATCAGACAAAAATATGACACAAGTCAAAAAACAAGAGATTGAGACAGGTGAGTAAACAGTTTTTAAACAGGATATTTAAATGAGAACAGCAAATTTAGGGAAACAAGACAGTCCAGGGAAGGAATAAAAATTTTAAAAATGTGTAGATGGTGGAATTATGAAAAAATATATTAAATAATGCTGAAAAGGGCAGGCAGCACTTGTGGAAGCAAAACAGTTAATGTATCAAGTCCAGGAATCTTCATCATAATTAGTAAAGGAAGAAAACACATTGATTTTAGGTTGCAGGGAAGGTGGGGGAGAGGTGGGTAGGGCAAAGGGGAAAGCGTGCAAACTATGCAGTTAAGTTACAGCGAAGTTCTGATTAAGTTCCTTTCCAGATGATGAATAGTTTAGGAGGTACATAGCAAGCAGACTACAAAAAAGTAAAAAAGAATCAGGAAATAATGCTGGAGTTTCAGGCCTCAATAGTAGAAGTTGAAATCATCATGAATGTAGATCAGGGGTTTTCCCACATTTTTATGCCATGGACCCCTACCATTAACTAATGGGCCCCAGGTTGGGAACTCCTGATATAGATGAAGATGCACAGAGTTAAGATTGGAAGGATCAAGGCTATTTCTAAAGATGTAGGAGTGGGGCAGATTGCAGAAAATAGGGATGTGTGAGCACATTGTGAGATTGAATGCAGTGATCAGGATGTATGGTATCAGTCAACAGTAGCAGAGTTTTATACTATTGGTGAGCTTACCTTCATATTTCATTTTTTCTCTCATTGTTTTTTCAGTTGCTTTCCTTAGTGTTTAAACATATTCCAATTCTCTAGCTTCCCACTAATTCTTGACAAATTATATGTCCTCTCTTTTGCTTTTATGTTGGCTTTGACTTCCGTTGTCAACCATGATTGCCTCATCCTCACTTTTTCTTTGGTGTGAATCTATCCTGTGCCTTCTGAATTGTTTCCAGAATTCCAGGCATTGCTGTTCTGCCGTCATTCCTGTTAGTGCCCCCTTCTAATCAACCTTGGCCAGAAACAATGTCCTCAAGGAACTCCGTGGGTTGAGCAGCATCTGTTGGGGAAAGTGTGTTCTAGGCAGAGATCCTGCATCAGGAATGAGAGTGGAGAGTGATAACAGCCAGTAAACAGACACCAAGAAATAGGAGCAGTAAGAGAGGATCTCACAATTGGATCTTGCTGATGGAAAGAGCAGGAAATCTGTGCAAGTTGGCTCAAAGTGGAACAAGGTATCTAGATCCCTCCCTTCCCCTGCACCACCACAACTTTGGAGCACTGCTTTTGCCAGCAAATATCTGGTTCAAGACTTGCCCATCCTCCAGAAAGGAATGATTGCAGGATAGAAGAATTGGGTGGCTTATTGCAACTAGGTTTTTTGCTATAGAACAATATTCTTTGAGCGCCTCTGGAATTTCTAGGTACGTTATGTGAAATTCATAGCGCAATATTAGACTAATTCATTTCTAACATTTTAAACACCTGTTTTGGTAAACTACTCCGTTGAAATAGACCAGCTGACTGTTCAACCAACCATTTAACACGGTGACTTGTTAGAGAAAAAAACAGTGTGTTGCTTAATTAGACGCAACATAAAGTGGGAACCTCAGGCCACAGATTAGTTCATGGTAGAGTGTGTGACTGAGATAGCATTTGAATAGGTAGCAAATTTATTTTTTTGGAAGATTTGTTATTTCATGCTTTAAGCATGATTGTAACCATGTTCAAAATAATATTGCAAAATACCACTAGAAAATCAAACAGAGAAAAACATCCAGACAAGTGACAGAAGTACACTTTTGATGTATAAGTGAATAAAGCATGCCATTCCCAGAGCACTTACCTCATGTTGCATTAGAAACACATGTTTATGGTTAGTTTAATTGATGAATGTTATTACGACAACATTCTCTGCGGTGCCCCAGTAACCAGAGCCTCAGCTTTACTCAGCTGACACAGGTCACACTGGATGTGAATGTGTATGTGGGACAGCAGCTCCCATAATATCTCCTCACAAGCCAAATGGAAATGAAAATGGGTGGCTCCATACAAGATCATTAAAAATGCAAAGGTGTGCAGTCAAGTGAACAAAAACAGGAAAGAAATGAAGATTGATTTTATTGCTATTTCAGAAGGAAAGTATATGGGTAAATATCATGGTTCATTTCAATAGCTTATCTTATCTGAAGAGATTAAAGCTATATATTCTGTGCATGCACAGGCGCAGATCAAAGCTGTACTTGTCTTTCCTCTGTGAGAATAAGCATACACCATTTATCATCATTGTAGCACTTACCACCTTCAAATTCTGCAGGGACCCTAAGGGCCTGAAGCCAGAAGGTGGCAAGAGGGATGAGCACTTAAGAAGCCAAGGGTAGCACAACAATCTGATATAAAAATTTAATGAGCTCGTTTTTGACACTATAATTTGTCTTTGTGAGTTACTTTGCTGTGAACAAGACCAGCAGCCATATGTAGATTAGTTTGCCCGTTGAGCACTGCTGCCAGCGGACAGCTACTGGGGATATTTTAATGCAAAGACCTGGCACCGAATGCTAGGCAGGAACAACTGCACATGAAGTACTTTAAGGGAAAATCATAAATTCATATTTAAATGTGCCTCATTCATGATCCTTACAAACTGCACAAATATCAAAGCAAAATGCTTTGAAGTTGATTTTTTTTATTAGCTATTTCAGAGCCGTGACAAGCAATTAACGTTGACCTTATTAACGTTAGAGATAAGGCAACTGTTCATTTCTTCCATGACCTTAAAGAGTGAAGTGCATCTTATCTCTGCCTTTTCACCTAATGAGGCCCAGATTTGTATTCCAAGATGAAAGGAGAAATAACTCTTCATTGATGATATTCCTCAACGACTCATTCAACCGGTATTGCTTGGTGATATTAAGATACAATTCAGGCCCAGTCTCTTTCTAAAATGCCAATTTCTGCATCATTTGTAAAAGCAAAGCAGGCCATTGGGTCGTGTCCCACTCACCCCTTTGCTACTTTGATTAAGAGGCACATTGGAGTGATTGATCCTGTTTTGATATTGAAATCAAAACAGTTACTGCAGTTCATATTCATGTCTGTTTTTCTTCCCTATGTGCTCCTGCAAAATAACCACTTGGTGACAGATACTGAAAACCTATGCCAAGGATATCTGGATCTGTCTCCTGTCTTTATCAGAGGTCCTGTTTTATATTCATCAGCAGCAGCTTCCCCTTCGTGACCGTGAAAGGTCACCCACGAAATAAGCTTTGACAATTGCAACCCATCGTGTGGAGGCCTACAGCACAGTCTTGCTTAGAATTTGACAATTTAGTACAGTACAATTTGTGGTGAGGAAAGTTTGATGAATATGCAAATTGTAACCTGATATAGAGTGGACAGGCATCCAGTCTGTTGCTGGAGTGATCAGGAAAACACTCAAAAATTCTTATTATTACCTTTACCAAGTCATTACTTTTTACAAAGTTGATTAATAAACATTATTTTCTCCCCATTTAAAAAAATTATTACAGAAGCATTCATCTTACAAAAGCACTTTTTTTTACATTTTGTGTTTTAATGTCCCTTTTAACTTCAGTTTGCCATGCGGAAAGTTCAAATTTTAATATTAACTGGAGCACTGTTGCACTTAAATACTCATAAACATTAGCCACACAATGAGAAATAGTAATACCACAGGTTAGATTCTGCTGTAACATTGTTGTGAGTAAATTGCTTTTATATCATGTTTTAAATGGCATATTTTGTTTTACTGAATAATGTGCTCTTGAGTTGGGGGCTAAAATAGCAAAAATGCAAAAATTACCCTTCTAGCTTGTAAGGAGAGGCGGGTTCCTGTATTGTGCCGTAGGTTTTCTGTGTTTCTATTTTTCATGGAAAGATGGGGAAAATAAAGTATGGTTCGTGTAAATAGGCTTCTGGCCAGTGCAGGCTCGGTGAGATGAAGACTCTGCTTCAGTGTTGTACAACTCCCTGACTAAAAGAATATGTGAATAGTTGAGGTCTCTGGCTGAAATAAATACTCATTTTTTTTCACATCCACAGTCTCTTCAGAGTTAAATGATAGGAAAATGTGCAGAGGAAATAAGCCCAATATTACTGCACAAGGAGCCCACACTGTGACTTTCTCTGCCATAGTCTGCTCCCCTTCCACTTTGAACTGTTGCAGGCTTTGGCTTTACTAAAGATTTTAAATATCTTTTCTCAGCGTGATTCGCTGAATGATGTTAGATTCAGTATTGTCCCCAAATTCAAACCCAGTGATTCCAATTCTGGCCATATTGTCACTTAACCTTCCTGCTGGCAAACTTATCTAATTAGCCATTTTGTTACTTTTACAGCGTACAAACCCAATCTGTTTAAGGGATTTCTAGAACATATGAACTCTACCTGACCCATACATTTAGAGGGAGTACATAAACAGATTTGAGCAAAACAAGTACCCCAGGAAAGCGGAGTTTGATGGCTACACATAATGCGTAGCTGAATTGAAACAGGATAAGTATAAGTTTGGACAAACTCACAAATCGTGGGCGAGAGTGAAAGATTAGGAAAGCAAAATAAATATAAAATTATTATAGAATTAGATTGGTTTCTTGGAGAGCAAAGAGAACATAGGATAAGGCAATCCCCACTTACCTTCCTAAGATGCAAAGGACAAGGGATCTAGCTACCAGGGGTGGTCAAAACTGAAAGATGAGAGCCTCTATAAACAAGTAGCTGCTCAGGATAATGGAAGGTAAATGTGACTGTGGTTGTCATGACACTCTCATGCTGCACCTGGAGTACTGCATGCTGTTGTGGTCTCGTTACTTGAGGAAGGATATACTGGCTTTGGTGGTGGTGCAGAGGAGGTTCACCAGGTTGATTCTAGAGATGAGGGGGTTATACTATGAGGAGAGATTGAGTTGCCTGGGACTGCACTCACTGGAATTCAGAAGAATGAGAGGAAATCTTATAGAAACATACAAAATTAAGAAAGGGATAGATAAGGTAGAGGTAGGAAAGTGGTTTCCACTGATAGGTGAGACTAGAACTAGGAGACATAACCTCAAGGTTCAGGAGAGTAGATTTAGGATGGAAATGAGGAGGAACTGCTTTTCCCAGAGAGTGGCAAATCTATGGAATTCTCTGCCCAATGAAGCAGTGGAGGCTACCTCAGTAGATACATTTAAGACAAGGTCGGATAGATTTTTGCATAGTACGGGAATTAAGGGTTATGGGGAAAAGGCGGATAGGTGGAATTGAGTCCATGGTCAGATCAGCCATGATCTTATTGAATGGCCGAGCAGGCTCAACGGCCCAGATGGCCTACTCCTGCTCCTATTTGTTATTTTCTTAT
Organism: Hemitrygon akajei; assembly: GCF_048418815.1. Classification (NCBI taxonomy): domain Eukaryota; kingdom Metazoa; phylum Chordata; class Chondrichthyes; order Myliobatiformes; family Dasyatidae; genus Hemitrygon; species Hemitrygon akajei. Next base: position 49,900,005 of record NC_133140.1, read on the forward strand.
TCTTAGGATACCTACCAGAGGTCAAGAAGCCAATCACTAGGAATTAGGCACAAGGGTCAACAGTTGGAGACTGCATGCTCAAAGTATGGTATAAGAGAAAGAATCCCAAGATGCTAGTTAGCGAGCCAAGGAATGACGAATTCCGATCATGTACTAGGAGGATGGAACAGGGAGGGCTGATCATCCATTCCCATCTGATCATAGGTAAATTGAAAGGTCCATGCAGCCCAGCTCATGTGAATATGTGAGTATACTATTTGTAGTATGGTATAGACAGACTTGGTGCTTTTGAATTATTGATACCAAAAGTAAATCTGTACTGCATCTATGATGGAAAATGAACAGTGAATATACTGGGCAGAGACCCTTCATCAGGACTGGAAAGGAAAGGGCAGAAGCCAGATTAATAAGTTGGGGTAAGGGGAGGAGCATGATGGTTGAGTCCAGGTGAGAGGGATGCTCGGTTGGTAGGTAGGTAGGGTAGGGAATGAAAGGGAATGATTTGAGAAGCGAGGAGGTGATAGTGACAGTGTTTTTGCACATGTTGAGATGTCTTTTTGATTTGTCTTTGATGACAGCTAATGATTCCTTTTGGAGATTGTCAGCCACACTGCCACTTGGTCCTCACAAGATAAAGAAGCCTGTCACCTTGGGCACCAAGAAAAGCGATTAACTTTAACCAGGGGATAATGAATCTTTGGAATCATGAGGCCTGCGGGAGCTCAGTTTCAAGGCGGAGACAGGCAGACTTTTAGATTTTAAAGGAATCTACCGATATGGAAATAATGCAGAAAAGTCCAGCTGCCATGGAGTTAGCATTTTGGAATAATGTCCTTTCTCTGCTTCTAAATTTTAATGTTCTTTTCATTCCCACCAGTTTCCTGTTGGTGAATTATTTTCACATTACCTGCAATCTTTGTTATGTAAAATTGGAAGTGACTTCTGAAATCAATTAATTCTTAACCTACTATATACTGCAGCTGAATCAGTGAGCACAGCACTAAGCTAATACAGATGACTGCAGACATCTTGATTCATATTTTGAACTATACATTGCCTATAAATATGATGTGCCTGTGGCATTTGTAGCTCATGCAGAGTCTCAATGGTGTAGTTAGTCTCTTCTTACTTCTTAGCTCCAGGTTTGAATCTGGCTTCCAGAGCTCAGTACGTGGAGCTTGCATATTCTCCACATGACTATATGCTTTGGCATGCTCTGTGGTTTCCTTACACATTCTGAAGATGTGCTGGTCGTTAAATTAACATCAAGTGCAGAGGAAGAACATGAAAATCTAGGTACAGGATATTTGGTGATCTACCCCAGGCATCTTTGTTATAACTTAATATGACAAAAATTTTATTTGGTTAATATTCTCAGTGAATGTATATTAAATGAAAATAGATTTACAGTCAGAAGATCTTTTGGAGGGGTAACTAGTTATTACTTCAAGAAGTTATTACTATTAACCACCATCACCACGATTCCCATTCTCAAGACTTGCCCTGTAGGCCTTTGTATATTTCCAGATTTTCTTTAATTTCTTTAAATTAAAGGCTTGAAACAAGCTATTTTGATAACCAAATTTCAGCTTCATAGGGGTTTCTAGTTCAAGTTTCCTCACTGTTTAATAAGTTGCTTTTATTTAAATTGTGAATTTCAGTAACCTAAACAATGAGATTTTTATATTTGGTTTCAATTTTAATGGCAGAATTTAAGTTGGAGTCCTTGACAAAGTTAAGGGTTTAATTTGCAGTTGTTAAGATGTTTAATTTTCATGATTGCACCAGGAGTTTCACTGGATGGTTTAACCTGCTGCTTCGGGGTATATCAGCATGCCAGAAAACACTGTATCATGCTCTATAGCTGAATGAGGATAATTAACTAGCACCTACCTCCCAGACAATTTTAAATTCTAGTTTGTCTTTTACTGCTTTATAGGGAAAAATAGTATTGAAATTATTCCAAAATGATTTCATACAAATCATTTGGAATTATTTTCTTTCTTCAGTTGTTTTTTTTTCTGAGCTAACTGCCCACTAATCAAAACTGACAGTGTTGAAATCTGAAATTTCTTGTATGTCTTTAGGGAAATGCAGCCAGTAAGAAATTTTCCTTAAAAATTTCTCTTCCATGGCCTTCTGTCTCTTTCACCAATCAACTTCCTAGTTCTTTACTTCATCCCTCCCCCTCCAGGTTTCACCTATCACCTAGCGTTTCTCTCTCCCCTCCCACTCCCACCACCTTTTAAATCTACTCCTTAGCTTTTTTTTCTCCAGTTCTGCTGAAGGGTCTCATCCTGAAACATCAACTGTACTCTTTTCCATAGATGCTGCCTGGTCTCCTGAGTTCCTCCAGCATTTTGTGTGTGTTGCTCGGATTTTCAGCATCTGCAGGTTTTCACTTGCTTGTCCCTTAAAATACTGATAACTATGCAATTTAAGTGGATTAAATAATATTTAATTGAAAATATTGTTGGGGGAAATAATTGAGTGCTTATGTTTTTTTAAAAAAGAGATTTTTCAAAATTTCCCACCCTTTTCTTTGTTGATCAGTGTTCTAGAAATAGCAGAACTCTTCCATTATGTCTCTTCCCTAATCTGGTGACATAGAGAGCCAACATCTGCTTCCTGTCTTAAAGGCATCTAACACTAGAAGGCATGGGATTGAGGTGAGAAGGAGATAGTTTGAACAGGATCTGAAGGGTACATATTTCATACTGAATAATTGGTATCTGAAATGAGCTGCCACAGGAGGTGGTGGAGGTAGGAGCAGCAAGAAAAATTAAGTTGCATCTGGTCGGGTACTTGAATAAGCAAGGCATAGAAGGAGATAATTAATGCACTATTGTACTAATAATTAATTGGATTAGGGGTAATGGTTGACAATGATGTGGAAGGCTGGAAGGTTTGCTTCTACACAGTATAAGAAAGGTGGAATATGTGAATTGTGCAGCCTTATTGCAAAGTTGAAATAACAAAGTTATTTGCTGGTGTTAAGATAATAAAAAGCCAAATTTGGATATAAACTTGTGAAATAATGTGCGTGTTTTACAGTATTTACAACCATTGAAACATACGAAACTCTTTCTGAAGAAAGACATCAATTAGAAATTCAGTGTTTATGATATTTACAATCTCAGCAACTATTATCACATCACAATTTCAAACTGTAACATCGTCCAAGACACAGGAAATCTTTTCTATTAGCGCATTGCAATCTTTTATGCTCATTTCAACCACCAGCATAAACAGAATTTTACTGTAATGGTTAGTCTTGTAGACAAATGGTGTTGATGCAATTACTGACGCAGAAAAATATCAGTCAATGTGGCAATGGGATATGAATTGTGTAAAATTGATATTTATGTCATTTTAGCATAAAATAAACATTATAGGAAGATCATGAGTTTTTCACACAGCTCTCCTGCTGTCAAGGCTTGATTAGACCACAGATGAAATAGAGGCTGGACCAAATCAGTTGTTAATCTACTATTGGAATAGTAAAGCAATTATCTGAGAGAGGCATTTCAGATGCCTTAGCATTCAAGGTGTTGGTGAGCTCCTCCAACCTACTGAAGTAAATCATATTAATCATTGGTTTCACGCGATGTGTATGTAAGATGGTATTCAGAATGGGAATACAGTACTCAAATGAATTGCTCTACTAGTTACAGTCTCTTTATTTCAGAGTCTGGGAGACCTAAGTGGTTAATATTTACCACAAGACTCACACAGGGGTGGATTAATTTTAAAATATTATTTGTCTTGCAGAGGAAGCAGAATATGAGGTACAGGTGAGACTGCAACTAAGAATAGGGGTGGAATGTTGAAAGGACAGTTGTAGTGTAATTACACTGGCACCTTGATTGTTCTTACTGACTGGTCCAAAGTAGAATTGTTGTTACACTTCTCCAGTCATCTTTTCTAGCTTTTCCAGCTTGGCAACCTTTATTTTTTTAAAATTAATTTTACCCATGAACTGTGCTAGTAATGACTTTTTCCACAAATTAGATTCGACGAATTCATTACTTTTGCTGGTAGGATCTCACATGGCAACGAGGAGGCACACATGAGCAAAATGGATCAGCTGGTTGAGTGGTATTGCAACAACATCCTCACACTCAACATCAGCAAGACCAAGGAGCTGACTGTGGACTTCCGAAAGGGGAAGTCGCGAGAACACACACCCCTCTCATTGAAGGGTCAATGGTGGAAAGGGTGAGCGGCTTCAGGTTCCTGGGTGTTAACTTCTCAGAGGATCTATCCTGGGTGAAATACATTAATGCAATCACAAAGAAGACATGCCAGTAGCTCTACTTCATTAGGAGTTGGAGGAGATTTGGTAGAGCACCAAAGATTCCTATAGATATGCAGTGGAGAACATTTCAACTGGTTGCATCACAGCCTGCTATGGAGCCTCCAGTGCACAGGATCTCCAGAGGCAACAGATAGCTTTAGACTTAGCCAACTTCATCACAGCCACAAACCTTCCCACCGTCAAGGACATCTTTGAGAGGTGAAGACTTTCATCATTAAGGACCCCAATCATCTTGGACATACCTTTTGAAATACCCAGCAATCTCCCAATTTAATCTTAGCCTAATCACAGGACAATTTCCAATAACCAAATAACCTACCCATGTCTTTGGACTGTGGGGGTGGGGAGCTCACGTGGTCACAGAGAGAGCGTACAAGCCCGTTATAGACAGCGGCAGGAATTGAATCTTGTTGATGCATATGTAAGGTAGTATTCAGAATGGGAATGCAGTACTCAAATAAATTGCTCTACTTGTAACAATTTTATTCTTTAGTTCAAAGGCTGGGAGAACTAGGTGTTTAAAGTTACAATGACATTCATGTATTACACCAAATGACAGCCAAGACTCACACACACAACAGTGGAGGATTCATTTAAAATTATTATTTGCCTTGAGAAAGAAACACATGAGGTGCAGGTTAACTAAGAATTGGATCTAGCAGTGTACTTCCAATTAACTTTCCTGTGACAAAAAGACTGACGGCTTCTCTGTAAAACTACAATCAGACTTTACTAAAATTGGTCATGGTTATTATTTCTCTTAGATCCCTGAATGCTTTCCTTTTCCCAGAGGAAGCAAGGATTCTCGCGAGAAATACTTCTGTTGGGAATTCATGAACACAAGAGATTCTGCAGATGCTGGAAATCCAGAGCAACATGCACAAAATGCTGGAGGAACTCAGAAGGTCAGGCAGCACCTATGAATAATTAGTTGTTATTTTGGGTCGGGACCCTTCATCAGGACTGGGAAGGAATGGGGAAGTGACAGAATATGAAATTGGAGTGAAGCAGAAGGTGGACAAGCTAGAAGGTGATAGGTGAAGCCAGGTGGGTGTGGGTGGGGGGAGAGGGCTGAAGTAAGAAGATGGGAGGTGATAAGCGGAATAGGTAAGGGGCCAGAGAAGAAGGAATCTGATAGGAGAGGAGAGTGGACTATGGGAGAAAGGGAAGGAGCAGGGACCTATGGGGGAGGTAATAAGTGATGAGGAGAAGCAGTTGGGGGGACAGAGTGGTGAAATGAAAGTTTACTGGAAGTTGGAGAAATCGATGTTCATGCCATCAGTTGAAGGCTACCTAGATAAGGTGTTGCTCCTCCAACCTGAGAGTGACTTCATCATGGTAGAAGAGGAGGCCATGAACCAAGCTGTCAAAATATGAATGGGTATTGGAATTGAAATGTTTGGCCATTGGGAAATCCTGATTTTTGCAGATGGAACGAAGGTGTTCGACAAAGCGGTCTCCCAGCCTATACTGGGTCTCACGTATGTAGGGGAGCCTGCAGATATAATAGATGATCCCAACAGATTCACAGGTGAATTTCTGCCTCACCTGAAAGGACTGTTTGAGGCTCTGAGGTGAATGGGCATGTGTTGAACTTCTGCCACTTGCAGGGATGAGGGAAATGGAATCATGGAGGGTGTGATCTCTGCAGAAAGTGAAGAGTGGGGGGAGATTATGATGTGTTTGATTTGATGGTAAGGATCCCATTGAAGATGGCAGGAATTGCAGAGAATATGTTCAATGTCTACCTTTTTCTTCTCTTTCTCCGACGGTCCATTATCCTTTCCTAGTAGATTCCTTCTTCTCCAGCCCTTTAGCTTTCACACTTATCACCTCCCAGCCTCTTATTTCTTTCCCCCTCCCTCAGCCACTTGGCTTCATCTATGCCCTTCCAGCTTGTACTCCTTCCCCTCCCCCACCTTATTCTGGCATTTTCCACCTTCCTTTCCAGTCCGGATGAAGGCTCAAAACATTGACTGTTTATTTATTTTCATAAATGCTACCTGACCTGCTGAGTTCCTCCAGCATTTTGTGTGTGTTACTCTGTCAGGTAATTCTCCATTCCAGAGACATTGTTGGTTTTCAGCTGTTGACTTGGCTGTTCAATCTCTTGCCTTGTTTGAGTAGTTTCAAAATTATTAATAGCACGCTGGATGGCATCAAGGCCGCCTGTTCCAAAGATAGTCTCCACTGAGGAGTTGCCTGAGGTGCTCCTTTCAGCGGGTGCTAACTGCCTGTCTATCCTTGATAAGCTCTCTTTGATTCGTGGATCTAAGTAGGATGGCTCTTTGGGGTGATTGGGTCATAGGTCACCTTGAGAGCACTGACGACTCCATGCATGTTGTGTTTATCAGCTGTTTGCTGCCTGTCCTTCACTCTTTTCACCACCCATCCTTCCTTGAGTTCAGGAGCTTCTGACTAGAACAGTGCTGACAAATGAAAACATAACGGAATAACCTGCAAATAGAAAACATCTGGGCTGATTGTGTTCTTGGTTGATCTTTTGTGTCAATTACTGTATGTTCCAGAATCTGAAACAGAATCAGGTTTAATGTCACTGACATATGTCATGAAATTTGTTGTTTTGTGGCAACGGTACAGTGCAATGCATAACAATACTATAAATTATAAATCACAATCAGAAAAATATATATAAAAGAAATAGTACAGACACAGAGATGTCTAATCTTCTCTAGATTTAAACATGACAGAACATCAATCAACCAATGGGCATGAGTAGGCAGAGTGGCATCCTTCCATTTAAGCAACAAAACTCTTTCTGGCTAAAAGAGAAATCAAAGCCAAAAAATGCAAATCATTCGGCTTAAGAGTAAAATAATTTCCTCCTACAATGCCAAACATGGCAGTCAGAGGGTTGGGTTTAAAGTTTACTTTAAAAAGCTCCGAGAAAGTTTGAAATACTTCTTTCCAAAATTTATCAAGCCACGGGCAGGACCAAAACATATGAATTAGAGAGGCCACTTCGACATTACACCTATTACAGTATGGAGAAAAATCTGAGTAAAAACAAGAGAGCTTATCTTTAGTCATATAGGCTCTATGAACCAGTTTAAATTGTAAAAGTGAGTTGAAGAGGTGTGAACAAGTTTAAAAATTTCATTCCAAGTATCCTCATCAATTGAAATCTGTAGATCTTGTTCCCAGAGATTTTTAATTTTGTCTAACGGAATGTTTCTCATTGCCAACAACATACCGTAGATTCCGGACTACAGAGCGCATCTGATTAAAAGCCGCTGGCTCTAATTTTAGAAATAAAATCAATTTTTTAATTGTAAAGGCCGCATCGGATTTTAGGCTGCACCGGATTTTAGGCCGCACCGGATTTTCGGCCGCAGGTGTCCCACGTTGTAATATGAGATATTTACACAGAAAGATATTACACGTGAGGATTTTTTTAACTTTTAATTAAATCCATATGGTAACAAAAACAAATACATATTGCAAATGCTTTTTTTCGAACCGTGCCCGTACGCGGCTACTTTTAAATATACGTTGCGTATACTTCTTTACTGAACAACATTCCAATATCTCCTAACGACTGGTAAAAAAATATATATATTGCAGCCTACCAGGAAAAGTTATTGATACCTTTAACTTAAAAGCAGAGTTCGCTCAGATCCAAAGCCGCTCGCGTAATGCGCTCCCTCCCTCCGTCCCGTTTCATCGCAAACCGGCATTTTCCCACAAGACACCGCGAAACCGGGTGTGACGTCATAGCATCCCGCGATGTAGTACAGAAAACAAATATAGTTTAAACTAAGTAGGCAGCACAATGCTTCAAGTGTTTTCCATGTTGATGAGGGTGAGTACAAATGACTGATTTACAATAATTTAATTGTGAAAGTGCGCTTGATTTATCGTACAATTTCATTGGACCTCTGTGAACTACTCATCAATTTTATTGGTCTACTGTTATGAGGCAAAATGTTTACGAGGCGGCATGAAAAAAATCACGCATTAGCCGCTTCGGATTATTGGCCGCAAAGTTCAAAGCTGTTCAAAATGTGGGAAAAAAGTAGCGGCTTAAAATCCGGAATCTACGGTACTATAAATATTAGAAATAGATCCATGATGAAAAGGTTCCATAACAACCATATAGTTTAACCATAATATAACAATATTACGGTTAACTTACTATACATAGATGTGGGGCATTTCAACCTTGTTTCTGTTTCCATAATATCATAATGTGTTTTGTATTTGTCTATGCAAGCAATTAATAAAAATATTGAAAAAGAAAGACATAGAGATGCAGTGTTCAAGGGTTGATTCAATTTCCATTCAGAAACCTGATGGCGGAGAGGAAGAAGCTGTTCCTAAAAGTTGAGTGTGTGTCTTCAGGCTCCTGTACTTCCTTCCTGATGATAGCAATGAGAAAGGGGCATGTCCTGGGTAATGGTGGTCCTTAATGACGGATGTCACCTTTTTGAGGCTTTGCTTTTTGAAGATATCCTCTTAGCTGGGAAAGCTAGTGCCCATGATGGAGCTGGTTAAGTCTGCAACTCTCTGCAGCTTTTTCTAACCCTTCATACCAGATGGCAATGCAACCAGTTAGAATCATGTAATTGTATTATTTCATGTGCAATTTAAATGTATTAAAATAACGCATTATATTTAATGAAAGGAATATAATCAGGATAGTTCTGAACTTACTATGTAGAAATATGTTTCACAGCAGGTTTCTGTTCTGAATTCTTGGGATGTAGTATTAGCCTTGTATTCCCAAGAGTTACGTCAAAGCCTCGAGAGCAATTAATTCCTACTAAACAGCCAAAAGATGCCATGAAGTTAAGTCACTTTCCATGGATTCTGCTGTCACTGAAAATGTAGTGATAAAATGCTCAGGCTGCAAGATCAATGTCAATCCGATTGATGCGGCCTCCTGAAAATATAAAGGAATTGCTGCTTCTCTAGAGAAATATACCTGGGAGAGGTTATTACATCTTGGCAAGGGCATGCTTGTAGTTATCAAATAGTTCACTTTTGGACATTCAGTTAAATCCTTGTATGCTTTTAGTAAAAGCTTTGTAATCATTCATCAAATCTCAAACACTAAACCAAGCCTTGATAAATATTACTATCATCTCCACCCCACTTCTGCTATCCTATAGTATCCATGCACTGTAATGTGAGAATCATAATGAGAGCTAATTGATTCAAGTCATCTTCATCTGTGGCGACCTCATGTTTTTTCACACTGCTGTTCTGCATTGATATACTTCCCTTCTTGCCATTTAAGAGCTGAATTAGTTCATTTGGCCCATTGAGTCTTCTTCGCCATTTCATCATGGCTGATTCATTTTTCCTCTCAGCCCCAGTCTCCTGCCTTCTCCCTGTATCCAGTGACTTGGCCTCCACAGCTGCCTTTAGAAACAGATTCCACAGATTCACCACTCTCTGCTAAAGAAATTCCTCCTCATCTCCCTTTTAAAAGGATACCCTCTATTCTGAGGCTGTGTCCTCTGGTCTTGGGCTTCCCCACCATATGAAACATCCTTTTGTCACCTTTTTGACAAATCTTTCAATCCCAGAATCATTCTTGTGAATCCCCTTTTTGTAAAACATTGTAATTGTATCCACCTCTACAGCTTCCTCTGGCAACTCATTCCATATATCCACCACCATTTGTGCGGATAAAGTTCTCTCTCAGCTTTCTCTCAAATCTTTCCCCTTTTACATAAATGTATGCCATCTAGTTTTAAACATCCATTCCCTAGGAGGAAAAGGTCTGTGACTGTTCACCTTGCCTATGTCTCTCATGATATTATAAATCTCTAAGGTCACCGCTCAGCCTTCTATGCTCCAGGGAAAACATCCTAGTCTCTCCTTATTTCTCAAATCCCAGTAACGTCCTTGTGAATTATTTCTGAACCTATTCCAGCTTATTGACATCTCTTCAATATCTGGGAGACCAGAACTGCATACACTATTCTAAGTGTGGTCTCACCAATAACTTGTACACTTGTAACATGCCATTCCACCTCCTACCATCACTGCTCTGACATGTGAAGGCAAGCGTGCCAAACACTTTGTTCACCATCCATTCTATCTGTGTCCCGATGAACTATGTACCATTGCTGCTAGTTTGCTCTTTTCTACACACTCTAAAACACCCTACCATTTGTTGAGACTTTATAAAGCACTGCTGAGGCATCACGTGGAGTGTTGTGAGTTGTTTTGTGCCCCTTATCTTAGAAAGTATGTGCTGAAACTGGAGAGAGTACATGAAAATGATTCCAGGATTGAAGAGTGTTTGATGGCTCTGGGCCTCTATTCACTAGAATTCTGAAAAATGAGTGGTGACCTCATTCAATCCTATCAAATGGTGAAAGGTTTTGATTGAGTGGATGTGGAGAGGATGTTTCCTATGGTGAGAAAGTCTAAGACCAGAGGACACAGCCTCAGAATGGAGGGGCGTCCTTTTAGAATGGAGATGAGGCATTTCTTTTGCCAGAGACTGGTGAATCTGTGGAATTCTTTGCCACAAGCAATTGTGGAGGCCAAGTCTCCATTTATATTTAAAGTGTTACGTACCTGTGACAAGTGACAGTGGTGTACTTGTTACGTGACAGTGGTGTTGAAGCTATACTGGACTTAAGGTAGTGGTCTTGTGATGGTGGAGTGATGTCATTTTCCTGCCAGTAGAGGTCATGTGACAGGTTTTATTTTACAGGGTATAAAAGGAGGACCCCTCCCTGTGAGGAGGGGCAGTTTGTGGCTGGATTTGCCAGTTTGACTCCATGCCAGTGCGTGGTCCAATATTATGACGCAGTTTGGTGGAAAGGTGGAATTTTATTTAATGCTTAAAGTTTAAAAGGTCATTGCCGGCAGTTTCTTTATAATACTGCCAGTTAAAAATCAGTGGAGAGTGAAGATCGGAGTTCGGGAGTTAAAAGATTGAGGAAAGTCGATTTCGACGGTGAAACAGGTTCGACCTTGTTTGATCTTCATTCGGAAGGAATTCGTTGGCTGTTCCTGTGTTAATCCCTGCAAAATAGCAGAAAGGATTGGGAACAGTTTTGTAAAGGAAAGGTCAATGCCTTTAAGCCGTTTCATTTCCATCTTCGTAAATTCTCTGTGGGAAAAGTATATTTTGTCTGGGAACCGCAGCAACACGACGTGAAAGAGAATTTAAATCATCTAAAAAGTCTCTCCTTTAATGGACTGTAAGCATTTTGAACTTTTGAAGTACTACTTTGAAGAACTGTTTTTGCAACATCGCTTTAAGAACTGTTTTCGCTTTATTTCTTTAAGAACTGTTTAAGCTGCTGCACAGCTGCTGATTTCTGGTTACGTTAGTGATTTGTTTACTTTTGGGGGTTTGTTTTTCAGTGTTTAATAAATGTTTTATTTGTTATAAAAACCCCTACCTCACTTATGTATTTATTGTTGCTGAATCTGTAACATAAATATGGGGGCTCATCCGGGATGAATCATTTTTGAGTTTAAATGCTTGTTGAATTTTGAATCGGTGTTTTGGAAAAGGGGAATACCCGATTCTTTTGTTTGATTGGCTTGTGAGTGGTATTCGGCAACAATGAATATTGATGAGTTTCTGGCTTTGCCAGACGCGGAGTTGTTAGCGAAGGTGAAAAAAACTGAGGTGTCTGAGCTAGCTAGTAGATTGCAACTTAAAGGTATTTCGAAGTCTACATCGAAGGCTCTAATACAGAGAAAAATCGCGTCACACTATGTGGATTCGGGTGATTTTGATGAATCGATTTTAGAGTCGTTTCCAATAAGTAATATAGAGATGTAGTTGCAAATCGAACAAATGAAGTTGGAACAAAGTAAAGCAGAATTGGAGCGTTGTAGGTTAGAAGCTGATAATAAAAAAAGGGAATTTGAATATGCGATGGCGGAATTAAGGTTTGGGAATCAGTCTTCTGGTTCTAGAAAACCATTTGTTGCTAGTCAAGAAATTAAATTGGTCCCACCATTTAGTGAAACAGAAGTGGAAAGATATTTCCAACATTTTGAAACAATTGCTCAGATTTCAGGGTGGCTGAAAGATAAATGGTCAGTGTTGTTACAGAGTGTAATTAAAGGCAAAGCACAACAAGTTTATACAGCTTTAACTGCTGTGCAAGCACTAGATTATGATATTGTGAAACAGCATATCTTGAAAGCATACGAATTGGTCCCAGAAGTGTATAAGGAAAGATTCCGAAGTTTGAAGAAGTCTGTGGAAAAAACTTATGTGGAATTTGCCTATGATAAAGCTGTGTGTTTTGAGAGATGGGTTTCCTCTAAAAATGTAAATGGGGACTATAATACATTGAAAGAGCTGATTTTAATGGAGGAATTTAAAAGAAGCATCCCTGTTGAAGTAAGGACCTACTTAAATGAGAGGGATACTGATACATTGCAGGACTCTGCTAGATTAGCTGATGAGTATGTTTTAATCCATAAGAATAAATTTCCTCAGGGCAGAATTTTTAATATGAAAAATAACACAGAGACTCAAGGTAAATCAGAAATTAATGAGAAAGGTAAGGAGGAAGGAAAGCCTGTGAGGGAAAGACAGCTTGGTCTTATTTGTAACTATTGTAAGAAACCTGGCCATGTAATAGCTAACTGTTTCCGATTGAAAAAGAAAGAGAAGGAAGCAGTCCCAGATGCTTGTGTGCAACATACTGAAGCACCTGTAAAATTATAGGGTTTGATAAACACAAATGAGGTTTTGTTAGAGTCTGACCAAGTTAAAAAGGGATATGATCATTTTATAACTGAAGGGTTTGTATCCTTGAAAGAAGGATCTACTCTGGTGCCAATAAAAATCCTTAGGGATACTGGAGCTTCTCAATCACTGATGTTAGACAGTGTATTGAAGTTTAATGAAGAGTCTGATACTGGTGAGGTAAATTATATACGAGGTGTTGGGAGTGCTTTTAAGCCTGTACATTTGCATAAAGTAAATTTAAAGTCAGGGTTAGTTACAGGACTCGTTAAAGTAGGATTACAGCCTAGCTTACCTGTGAAGGGTATTTCTTTATTGTTAGGTAATGACTTGGCAGGTGGACAAGTTTTCCTGAAGTGCATTTGACAATGGAGTCAGAGGAGCCAGAGATGAATTCTAACACAGATTCTTCCTGTGTTGTGACTAGAGCTATGGCTAAAAAGATTGATGCGCAGAATGTGGTTGTTACTCATGACTGTTCAACTCAGGATTCAAGTTTTGAGGATGTGTCAGAGACTTTCTTACCTTCGTTATTTGAACAAGATTCTTGGAGTAAGTCTGACTATGAAGATTTATCTCTGTCTCGGAAGGCGTGATAGCAGAGCAGAGTAGAGACCCTGAGATTATAAAATTAAGAGAACAAGCTCTACCAGATAATGAAATTAAGAAGGTGCCAGTAGGATATTACCTGGAAAAAGGAGTGTTGATGAGGAAGTGGAGATCACCTACAATTCCTGCAAGTGAGGAATGGAATATTGTTTACCAGGTAGTCGTCCCTAAAGTTTATTGAAATGAGATTTTGACTTTAGCTCATAGTGTGCCCTTAGGTGGACATCAAGGGGTAAGGAAAACTGTGGACAAGATTTTAAAACATTTTTACTGGCCTGGTCTAAGAAAAGATGTGGTGATGTTTTGTAAAACGTGCCATAATTGTCAAATTGTGGGTAAACCAAATCAAGTTACACCAGTGGCTCCATTGCAACCTATTCCAGCATTTGGTGAACCGTTTTCTAAAGTTATTATAGATTGTGTTGGTCCATTACCAAAAACAAAAACTGGTTATCAGTACTTGTTGACTATCATGTGTACTTCGTCTAGGTTTCCAGAGGCAGTACCACTTAGGAATATAACAGCTAAAACTGTGACAAGGGCTCTTATAAAGTTCTTTACTTATTTTGGATTACCTAAGGAAATACAAACTGATCAAGGCAGTAATTTTATGTCTGGATTGTTTCAACAGATAGTTTATAAATTGGGAGCTAAGCAAATCACTTCATCTGCATACCATCCAGAATTGCAAGGTGCCTTGGAGAGGTTTCATTCTACTCTCAAGAATATGATTAGGACATATTGTGTGGAAAATGAAAGTGATTGGGATGAGGGTATAAACTTACTTTTATTTGCAGTAAGGGAATCGGTACAAGAATCTTTAGGTTTCAGTCCTTTTGAACTTGTATTTGGGCATAGAGTTAGAGGACCTTTAGCTTTATTAAAAGAACAGTGGATTAGTAAGGAAGTACACACTAATTTGTTGGACTATGTTTTGAAATTTAAGGACAGGTTACATAAAGCTTGTAGTTTAGCCAAGGAAAATTTAAAATTGGCTCAGGAGAAAATGAAAACTTGGTATGATAAAGAAGCTAGGATGAGGATATTTAAGCCTGGAGATAAGGTGCTGGTTCTTTTCCCAGTGCAAACGAAACCTTTACAAGCTAGATTTCATGGTCCTTATGAAATTATGTCTAAAATCAATGATGTGGATTACATGATTAAAAACTCCAGATCATAGAAGGCCAACACAACTTTGCCATATAAATATGATAAAACCATATTATGTGAAACAATCTGATATTGTGACTGTTGTGGTTAATGAGAATGAATTTGATTTAACTAGGAACATGATAGATGATTCATCTCAATTTCATTCTAAATCCAACATTGTTTCTGTCAGGTTACCAAATTCAACCATTTTGGAAAATATTGATGAGAAATTAGCACATTTACAGCCAGAGCAGAAACAGCGGATGAAGAAATTAATTTTTAAATATAAGGATTTGTTTCCAGATGTTCCGAGAAGGACTACTATAGCTTCACATGATGTAGATGTTGGAGATGCCTAACCTATTAAACAACACCCATATAGGATGAACATAGAAAAATGTGAACTTGCTGAGAAAGAAATTAAATATATGTTCGAGAATAATATTATTAGGCCTTCTAACTCAAATTGGAGTTCACCTTGTGTTATGGTGCCAACACCAGATGGTAGTATTAGGTTTTGTATGGACAATAAGAAGGTGAATGCTGTAACGAAAACAGATGCGTATCCAATTCCTAGAGTAGATGATTGTGTAGATGAAGTTGGAAAAGCAAAGTTCCTTACAAAGATTGATTTATTGAAAGGGTTTTGGTGTGTTCCACTAACGGTCAGAGGTAGAGAGATTTCTGCATTTGTAACTCCATCTGGGCTATATGAATATAATGTTCTTCCATTTGGGATGAAGAATACCCCAGGTACTTTCCAGAGGATGATTAACTCTGTGATTCAGGGATTGAAAGATACAGATGCTTATATTGATGATTTAGTGACAGGAAATGATACTTGGGAAGCACACATTATCGCGGTGGAGAAATTGTTTGAAAGGCTTTCAAAAGCTAACTTAACTATTAATTTAGCTAAGAGTGAATTTGGACATACCACTGTGACTTACCTTGGTTATGTTGTGGGTCAAGGTAAGGTAGCTCCTGTTCAGGCAAAAGTTCGGGCAATTTTAGAGATTCCCACTCCAACGGGGAAAAAAACTCTCATAAGATTCTTGAGAATGGTAGGATATTAACGAAAATTTTGTAAGAATGTTGCTAATGTTGCCCTTCCATTAACTAACCTTTCGCAGAAGAATGTGAAGTTTGTGTGGACAGTGCCTTGTCAAGAAGCATTTGAAAAATTGAAAACTATGGTATGTCAACAACCTGTGCTCAAGGCACCTGACTTTGAAAAACCTTTTTCATTAGCTGTAGATGCTAGTGATCAGGCTGCAGGAGCAGTATTAATGCAAAGGAATGAGGGTGATGAGGTTGATCATCCAGTAGCTTACTTTTCTAAGAAATTTAATAAGCATCAAAGAAACTATTCGACAATAGAGAAAGAATTGTTATCTCTTGTTTTAGCTTTAGAATATTTTGACGTTTATGTTCGTGCAACTCAAAAACCACTTATTGTTTACACTGATCATAATCCGTTAGTGTTTCTGAGTAAGATGAAAAACAAAAACAGAAGATTATTAAATTGGAGTTTGATGTTACAAGAGTACAATATTGTGATAACTCATATTAAAGGTAAAGATAATGTGGTTGCTGATTGTCTATCTCGATGTTGAATGTACAATGTAATTTTTTTATGGAGTGTTTTTTTTTACAATTGTAACACTCCTACTGTATTGTAAGTTGTAAGATGTTATATGATGATACTATGTATACTGTGTATGTTATAAATTTATACATTTGTTTTTTTTTCCTTGTAAGTAATTGTTAAAATTTTGTTCCTGACAGACCAACATTTTTTTTTGGAGGGAGGTGTTACGTACCTGTGACACGTCACAGTGGTGTACTTGTTACATGATAGTGGTGTTGAAGCTATACTGGACTTAAGGTAGTGGTCTTGTGATGGTGGAGTGATGTCATTTTCCCACCAGTAGAGGTCATATGACAGGTTTTTTTTTACAGGGTATGAAAGGAGGACCCCTCCCTGTGAGGAGGGGCAGTTTGTGGCTGGATTTGCCAGTTTGACTCCATGCCAGTGCGTGGTCCAATATTATGATGCAGTTTGGTGGAAAGGTGGAGTTTTATTTAATGCCTAAAGTTTAAAAGGTCATTGCCAGCGGTTTCTTTATAATACTGCCAGTTAAAAATCAGTGGAGAGTGAAGATCGGAGTTCGGGAGTTAAAAGATCGAGGAAAGTCGATTTCGACGGTGAAACAGGTTCGACCTTGCTTGATCCTCATTCGGAAGGAATTCGTTGGCTGTTCCTGTGTTAATCCCTGTGAAATAGCAGAAAGGATTGGGAACAGTTTTGTAAAGGAAAGGTCAGTGCCTTTAAGCCGTTTCATTTCCATCTTCGTAAATTCCCTGTGGAAAAAGTATAGTTCGTCTGGGAACCGCAGCAACACGACGTGAAAGAGAATTTAAATCATCTAAAAAGTCTCTCCTTTAATGGACTGTAAGCATTTTGAACTTTTGCAGTACTACTTTGAAGAACTGTTTTTGCAACATCGCTTTAAGAACTGTTTTCGCTTTATTCCTTTAAGAACTGTTTAAGCTGCCACACAGCAGCTGATTTCCGGTTACGTTAGTGATTTGTTTACTTTTGGGGGTTTGTTTTTCAGTGTTTAATAAATGTTTTATTTGTTATAAAAACCCCTGCCTCACTCATATATTTATTGTTGCTGAGTCTGTAACAAAGGTAGAGGTTGATAGATTCTTGACCAGGGCAGGAAGGAATATGGGGAGAAGGTGGGAAATTGGGACTGAGAGGAAAATTGGATCAGCCATGATGAAATAGTGGAGCAGGTGCGATGGGCCAACTGGCCTAATTCGTCTCCTATATTTTATGGTCTAATTTAATGTGTAAATTCTGCCTGGTTTAACTTGCACTTGTCAGATTTAAATTCTATCTGATGTTCTTTATCTCATGTCCCCAGTTGATCTAAACCAACTGTAATCTTAGATAACCCTTTCATTGTAAACTAATACGAACTTTCTTGTCAACTACAGACTTAAGAAACCACACCAACTACATTCTCATCTAACTTGTTGAAACAGATGACCCAATACCAATCTCTGTTGTACACCTCTGAGCGTAGGCTCCCAGTCTGAAAATAGCTCTCCACTTCCACCCTCTGACTCTTACCGCCAGCCAAATTTGTATCCAACTGGATCCATGTGATCTAACATTCTAGACTTTATCAGAGGCTCTGCTAGAGCCTATGTTGAACATGTCCATCACTCCCTCCTAGTCAATCCTCGCGATCAGACAGATTTGAGAGATCCGATTTCCTATGCACAATGCCATGTTGATTATCTCTGATCAGACTTTGCTTTTCCAAATGATGGTAGATCCTATCCTTCAGGATCTCCTTGAGTAGCCTTCCCAGCATTGATGTGAGATTCAGGTTGTTCCCTAACTCTTCCATGGAGCCCTTTTACATTAGTGCCTTCTGGTCTTCAGCCACTTTCCAGCCTTCCGTTACATTTTAGACTAGTTTCACTAGTATCATTGAAAGAGTGACAAATTGGGTGATCCTGATATACAATGGGAGCTGGGTTTTCTTGTACACCAGACACTGAAAGCACATGTTTGTGTGAGAAGGCAAGTGGTATGGAGGTTTTACCCTTAAAAAGAGATAGGCTTGTCACAGAGGGCATCTAATGAAGATTCACGAGCCTGTTTCCTGGGAATTTGAGACTCTCGTGAAGGGCGAATAGGTCAGAACATGTACAAAACTGTGATGTGTTTTGATAGGCTAGATAAAGGCAGAATGATATATCCCCTGCCTTTGGAGCATAGGATACATGCCTAACACAAGAATCACTCTCTCAGGATATGGAGTAAGACATCTAGTACTGAGAGGAGCAAAATTTCTTCACCTAGAAGGTAGTGAAGTAGAATTCACCCTATGGAGTTCCATGGAAGCCTTCGCTAAATGTAAATGATAGATAGATAGATACTTTATTCATCCCCATGGGGAAATTCAACTTTTTTCCAATGTCCCATACACTTGTTGTAGCAAAACTAATTACATACAATACTTAACTCAGTAAAAAATATGATATGCATCTAAATCACTATCTCAAAAAGCATTAATAATAGCTTTTAAAAAGTTCTTAAGTCCTGGCGGTAGAATTGTAAAGCCTAATGGCATTGGGGAGTATTGACCTCTTCATCCTGTCTGAGGAGCATTGCATCGATAGTAATCTGTCGCTGAAACTGCTTCTCTGTCTCTGGATGGTGCTATGTAGAGGATGTTCAGAGTTTTCCATAATTGACCGTAGCCTACTCAGCGCCCTTCGCTCAGCTACCGATGTTAAACTCTCCAGTACTTTGCCCACGACAGAGCCCGCCTTCCTTACCAGCTTATTAAGATGTGAGGCATCCCTCTTCTTAATGCTTCCTCCCCAACATGCCACCACAAAGAAGAGGGCGCTCTCCACAACTGACCTATAGAACATCTTCAGCATCTCACTACAGACGTTGAATGACGCCAACCTTCTAAGGAAGTACAGTCGACTCTGTGCCTTCCTGCACAAGGAAATGAGATACTTTAGGTTGATTGCTAGACAGAGAAGCACCAAAGGAAGTGAATAAAGAGCAGGAATATGCTATTCAGGTAGAGGAACAACAGTAATCTTTCTGAGTGACAGAGCAGGTTTGAAAGGCTGACTGGGCTAATCTTACTGCTGTTTCTCCAATGTGTCTAGAGTAGATTGTGTGTGCAAGACCATAGGTGATAGGGTTAATAAAGATAACAAAAAAATGCAAGTTGTAAATTCTTCAATTAACTTTGAGGCTTTTTGTGAATATCTTAAATTTCCCATTCAGGTAATATTACTCAACATAAGAGCTAAAATGCATGCTGGTGATTGGGAGTTGCATTCTGACCTACACAAAATCTATTGTCTTTGCTTTGCACTGTTGCTGAATTTATGTGTTCTGCCTGTTCCACAAAATTATTGCCATCTAAATTAAAAAGGGCAAAAATAAACAGATTCTGCCGTGATTTATTGCTCTGACATTTGCAAAGAAATTAGTCCTGAAACATTTTGAAGGTTGTGTGTTAAAGGTTCAATGAAAAGAAAAACTGAATGTAAAATCTAGACTAACTCTTTAGTACATTACAGAGTGACTGTTGTACTACCAATGATGCAGCTATTAAAGGTCATCTGGGGTCACATGCACTAAACATGTGATTTGGTAGAACATCTGCATGGAACTCTGCTTCTGAAGTTTGGTTCTATGCAAACAAATGGATCTCAATTTCAGAACCAAAGTTTAACACACAAGCTATTTATGTACATTTAGCACAATAAAGCAAAGATATTTCTATACCGCTGTGTTCAGATGACATTTCAGAGATGAGTAGAATTTGCTATACCTGCATTTTTGCTCATTAACGTTATTTATTCTGAAATGTAATTTATTCCTCGCTTTACCTTTTGAAGAACATACATGCTTTGGGCTATTTCAAAAACTTACAACTAATTGTTTTTGAACTGTGCCTGCAATGCAATCTAACATGGTTTCCAATTTGCATACCACAAAATAATACCCTCTTTTCAGTGTATTGTGTAACTACACAATGGTCTGGAAGATCTTACCTTGGTTATTGAATAGGTAGCTATTGGGTTAATGTGACATCTGAAAGTTCAAAGTAAATTTACTATCAAAGTACATACAATAATGTCATCGTATGCAACCCTGAGATTCACTTTCTTGTGGCCATACTCAATAAATTTATAGAATAATAACAATAACAGAATCCTTGAAAGATTGCCTAACTTTAGCATTCAACCAGAGTGCAGAAGCCAATGAACTGTGCAATTACAAAAAGAAAGAAATAATAATAATAAATAAATGAGCAATAAATATCAAAAACATGAGATGGAGAATCCTTAAAAGTGCGTATATTGGCTGTGGGAACATTTCAGCAATGGGGCAAGAGAAGTTGAGTGAATTTATCTCCTTAGGTTCAAGAGCCTTATGGTTGAGGAGTAGTAACTGTTCCTGAACTGGGTTGTGGGAGCCCTGAGGTTCCCCCGTACTGTATGTTTGGTGACAAAGTACTACTTCCATGCTGCTTGGAAATGCCAGACTGGAATTGGTGTCAGATCTCTGGAATCTCAAGCCTTCAGATCCAAAGGATGCCACAGAACCAAACTCGTGCATGACGTAGAAGCGTGACTTTATTGTGGGCTCCTACTTTCTTCAAACTCAAGGTGTAACCATGCAGACTTGCATGGGCTCTAGCTATGCCTGCCTTTTCACTGGGTATGTTCCTTCCCTGGTATGCTCCGAAACTCTTCCTGTGCTACATTGATGACTGCATTGGTGCTGCTTCATGCACCCATGCTGAGCTCGTCAATTTCATCAACTTTGCCTCCAGCTGACACCCTGCCCTTAAATTCACTTGGTCCATTTCTGACACCTCTCTCCCTCTTGAGCCTCAGCATCTGGAATATCATTCTGTATAACTTCTGCCATATTCAGTGGTGCCCTATCACCAAACAGATCTTTATCTCCCCCTATTCTCTGCTTTATACAGGGATTGCTCCCTCTGTGTTTCCCCTTTCCATTTGTCCCTCTCCTTCCTGGCACATAACCCTGTAAACAGAAGAAGTGCTACATCTGCCCATCCCCTCCTCCCTCGCCTCCATTCAAGACTCCTAACAGTTCTTCCAAGTAAGGCAACACTTCACCTATGAATCTTCTGAGGTCATCTATTATATCTAGTGCTCCCGATGTGGCCTCCTTGACATTGGTAAGATTAGGGAACCACTTTGTCAAACACCTTTGCTCCATCCACAAAAAGCAGGATATCCCAATGGCCAACCATTATAATTCCTATCGCTTTTCCCATTCTGACATATCAGTCTATCACCTTGTCTATTGCCACGAGGAGGCCACTTACAGGTTGGAGGAGCAACATCTCATATTCTCCTCCACAAACAAGAGAAAATCTTTTTTTCTCCAGTCCTACTGAAAGGTCTTGGCCCAAAATGCTGATTGTATTCTTTTCCATAGAAGCTGCCTGGCCTGCTGAGTTTCTCTAGCATTTTGTGTGTGTTGCTTGGATTTCCAGCATCTGCAGATTTTCTCTTGTCTGATCTTTTTTTTTCTCCAGTCCTTCTGAAGGGTCTCGGCCCAAAACATCGATTGTACTCTTTTCCATAGATGCTGCCAGTCCTGTTGAGTTCCTTCAGAATTTTGTGCATATTCCCCTCCTCCTTTCCTTTCTCCCATGCTCTACTCTACTCTCCCAGCAGATTCCTTCTTCTCCAGCTCCTAGGACTTTTCCAGCATCACCACCCTGCTTCTTACTTCATCCCACCCACCTGGCTTCACATATCACTATCTAGCTTGTACTTGCCCTCCTCCCACTTTTCTATTCTTGATTCTTCCCCATTCCTCTCCAGTCCTGATGAAGGGTCTGGGTCCAAAACATCGACTGTTTATTCATTTCTATAGATGTTACCCGACCTGCTGAATTCCTCCAGCATTTTGGTGTGTGCTCCACTTCATTGTTGCGTCCTGGATTGATTTGTACTTCAGCATTTTATGTGAACTTTGCATTAATCACTTTCTCATTATATAAAAATAATTTTGTCAGCAAACTGGTTTGGTTTTTTCCCTTTGAGTTGCTGCCATCATAATTATAGGAGCAAATTGTAAAGTAAAAATATAATAACTTTCCCAGAATGATCATTTTTAAAATGCCGGTCTGGGCTGCTTAATGCTGATAACTGTGACTTTTCATCTGTTTTTCTTCACATAAGACTGCAGAGACTGTCAGAAAATGACCTTGTATTAATAATAGCCCTTTGTCTACTCTATCAAAGATGTTGCAATGTGATTTTTCACTTGTTCGCAATATGAGAAACATGATCTGGTTAAAAATTATGAATTCTATTTCATGCATTTCTTGAGATTACTCATGCTACAGGCATCCATTTCTCCTTAGCGATGTGGCGCTTTGTGCATGAGTGTGCACCAGAACTCCTATTATACATCTATTTAAAACATTCTATTGTGCTAGAGAGCATCATGAAACAGGATTAAATAAATGTACCATGGTTTGCCTGAATGTACAGAAGGCTTATTAATTTGCAGCTTGCTCTGGTGTAAGCAGTCAATACAAATTCAAGGTCACAGATTATTTGCTTTGTGATACTTAGAAGTATTGTTTCTGAATAAATAACTGTACTTTCTGCTGGGTTACACTCATATGGAGTAAATGCAATGTAAACCTAGTCCATTACAAACAACACTACCAGGTTCAGCATTGGTTAAATCGTTAGGATGATCTAGACAGGATAAATTGTACAATCTGGTTACAGTATTTCAAAATAAAATTGGAATCTGAGTTAGAGCTGCTAGTAATGGATTTTTTAAAGAGACCATAGCTCAGCCTGTATGTTGTATTATTCTATACTTTAAATATTCTATAATACTATGTGAAGCATCACTATTTAACAAAACTGATCATTTTCTCCTACATCTATACAGGTTACGCTGTTACTATGAAACTGTACATAGTTTGCATTAGTAAATGACATTTGGTGCCCTCTAATTTAGTTCCATTCATTGCAAATGGATTAACAGCTGTTTGATGAAGAGCTGTGGTTCCCACAAGTGATTTTTAATGTGATGTAACAAGGAAATTTCAATAATACTGCTTGGATGTACCTGCTATTCACTCTGGCCAGTGGACCTTTTTAGAGATCGTAGTCTCTAAGTATTCTGGGTTTCTAGTAATGATGCTCCAAATCACATATAGATGGCATGTAGCAAAAAAAAAAGGAAATTTTTTTGGTGAATCTTCCTGGCTGTGGCTGGTAATTTCAAAGGCAATGACTGTTTCTCAGCCACTTCAATGGAAGTAAGCACCAAGTATGCACAGACCCTCTAATTCTGGGACTTGCTGAGAGACAAATGATGCCATAATTACCTCTAGATTTTGTCACTTTGCTGCATATTGGTTTCAAACTAGGGGAATCAACTCCTGTGTTCTGCTCCAGCCAAACTTGGAAATTCCATTCACTTCAAAGGTTCAAAGGTTTATTTAATATCAGAAAATGTATACAGTATATGTCCTGAAATTTGTACTCTTCACAAGCATCCACAAAACCAGAGACCCCCTAGAATGAATGATAGAAACATCGAAGCCCCGAAGACCCCCACCATTCTCACAAGCAGCAGCAAAAGCATCAACTCCCTTCCCCACCCCCACTTACACCAGCAGTAGCCCTGATGTCCCCTCCCCTCACAATGCAAGAAGCCTCCAAAGACACCTTGATCTAGAGACTATCAAAACTACAGTCCAAAACCCAGCACTGGTATCTCAGACAGGCTCTCTCTCTCCATTGTTCCTGCAACAAGAAGATCAGAGGCCAGCATCTTATTGTTCCAATGTTACAATTTTCCAAGTTGCTTCTCCAAGCACCCCCCTCTCGAGGACCAACAGACTCTCACTCTCCATCAAAAAGAGAGAATTCTTAGACAAGGATTTAGAAAGAAAAAGGTAAGTAATTTTGAAGTAATTTATCTTTAATATAATGTTGATATAAGTGTGGTTCTCTGCATTTGGCCTGCGTGAACTTGGGTGACAACTACGTGCTTCAAGTATGGGCCAGGATCAGTTAGATCTGGTCCATTTGATTGTCCAAAGTTTTCAAATAATCTAAATGAGCTCCAGCTGCTTTAACAATTAGAGCCGATTATTATGAATTCTCATAAGATATCATGTTGTTTAGCAGCTCCATAAACTCTACCTGGGTCACTGGCATTGTTTAGTGCCAACTTCTTTTGACATCCCACCCTCCCAATGCCTTTATACTGTTTGATTCCGTGGTTGACGAAAAGTAATAGATAAATTGGGGCGTAGATGAGACACAGGTAATAAAGGAACCACAGTGGTATACAGGTTAACATTACAGTATTACAGCACCAGTGGCCAGGGATCCGTTCTGCTGCTGTCCATAAGGAGTTTGTACACTCTCTCTGTGACCTTCTTCCTGGTGCCCTGTTTTCCTCCCACATTCCAGCAACATATGGGTTAATGGGTTAGTTGGTCATGTGGATGTGATTGGGTGGCATCGGCTTGTCGGGATGAAAGGGCCTGTTACTGTGCTCTATCTCTAAATACAGTAACATAAAAAGTATATCAGAATTTCCTTCAGCTGAATTGTAGGAAGGCTCTTTACAATTTTGGTGCCCTTTTTTATATGAACGGAGGTACTAGTTATCTCCTTCTGCAATTGGGTCCTCAGCTTCCTAACTGGCAGACCACAAACCATGCGGATTGGAAATAACATCTCTACCTCACTGATAATCAACGTAGCCCTCTGCTCTACTCTCTATATACCCAATGCTGTGTGGCTCGGCACTCCTCAAATACCATCTATAAATTTGCTGATGATACAACTATTGTTGGCAACAAATTCAGATGGTGATGAGAGGGCGTACGTTGAGTGGTGTCGCAGCAACAACATTGCACTAACATCAGTGAGGCCAAAGAGCTGATTGTGGACTTCAGAAAAGTTAAGGCGAGGGTACACACACCAGCCCTCATAAAGGGATCAGGTGGACAGAGTGAGAAACTTCAAGTTTCTGGGTGTCAACATCTCTGAGGATCTATCCTGGACCCATCGTATTGATGTAGTTCAGTCAGCTCCATCATGCCTCCGTAGTATCCAGGACATCTTCAAGGAGCGATGCTCCAAAAAGATGGCATCTATCATTAACAACCTCCATCACCCTTATTTTCTTTGCCACCATCAGGAAAGAGGTACAGAAGCCTGTAGGCCCACACTCAATGATTCAGGATCTGCTTCTTCCCCTCTGCTATCCGATTCCTAAATGGACATTGAACCCATGAACACTACCTCACTATTTTTTTATTTTTATTTTTGCACTATTTATTTAATTTGACTATTAAATATATATTTACTGTAAATCACACTTTTCTGTATTATTACGTATTGCATCATACTGCTGCCACAAAGCCAACAAATTTCATAACGTAATCTGGTGATATTAAACCTGATTCTGATTCTTCCTCTTAAAGCTGCAAGCAGGTTGATGACCACATTCTTGCTCTCTCATTGCCACTTGGAACTGTTATATATATTTTTCTTTTCCTGTCTAGTATCCCATTCTCCAATTTCTTTAAACTTCAGCTATCCAGACCCCTTGACAGGCATCACTTACTTACCTAACCTGCTGATCTTCATGTACAAAATACAGCAATACATAACATTTTAAGTTCTCTTCTTAGCAATAATATAATTTGATGGTGTTGCCAGTTCAGATCTGTGTAATATCTTCAAATCCCACATTGCTATGACCATTTATCATCATTCTCTGAGCTCCTGTGCATTCATTACACGGTTAGTAATGATGCCTTTAGCCTCACAAACCAAGTGCTACAGAATTTTCCCCCTATACTGCATTGAAGAATGCAGTAGAACAGAGTGATCTAGGAATAATGGTGCATAGTTCCCTGAAGGTGGAATCTCATGTGGCTAGGGTGGTGAAGAAAGCTTTTGGTATGTTGGCCTTTATAAATCAGAGCATTGAGTATAGGAGTTGGGACGTAATGTTAAAATTGTACAAAGCATTGGTAAGGCCGAATTTGGAGTATTGTGTACAGTTCTGGTCACCGAATTATAGGAAAGATGTCAACAAAATAGAGAGAGTACAGAGAAGATTTACTAGAATGTTACCTGGGTTTCAGCACCTAAGTTACAGGGAAAGATTGAAAAAGTTAGGTCTTCATTCTTTGGAGTGTAGAAGGTTGAGGGGGGACTTGATAGAGGTATTTAAAATTATGAGGGGGATAGATAGAGTTGACGTGGATAGGCTTTTTCCATTGAGAGTAGGGGAGATTCCAACAAGAGGACATGAGTTGAGAGTTAGGGGGTAAAAATTTAGGGGTAACATGAGGGGGAATTTCTTTATTCAGAGAGTGGTAGCTGTGTGGAACGAGCTTCCAGTAGAAGTGGTAGAGGCAGGTTCGGTATTGTCATTTAAAGTAAAATTGGATAGGTATATGGACAGGAAAGGAATGGAGGATTATGGGCTGAGTACGGGTCAGTGGGACTAGGTGAGTAAGGATTCGGCACTGACTAGAAGGGCGGAGATGGCCTGTTTCCGTGCTGTAATTGTTATATGGTTATATGGTTATACCTATGTTTATTTAATGACCACCATAATACCCACAGCCTTGAACAAGGAAATTTTTACCTAATCCTTGGCTTATTGTTTGTCCATGTCTGATGATTTTCTATTTTATGGCTATTACCTAAAATTGAAAAACATCAATTTAGTTTAATGCAATACGCACAAAATGCAGGGGGATCTCAGCAGGTCAGGCAGCATCTATGGAAATGAAAAATTAGTTTAATAATTGGTCTGACAGAAAATATTTTGCTGCTTCCTGGTTGGCATGGTGAGTGCAGGCCATTGCTGAGAAATGGCAACATGCTGTGCAAATACATATTCATGGATGGGTGGGTGTTTGATATAATCTTCTGATTAATCTTTTTGTCTTCTATTTACCAATGAAAATGTTAAAAGTTGTTCATTTCTGGTATATCTTGGAGTTATATTGAACATAATTTTTCTGACATTCAGTTCTAATTGTTGCTGAAAAACATAAGTCATACAAGTCTCTCGTTTAATAAAGAGGAATGGAAACATTATATAGTGAGAATGGGGCCATGGCAACCGAGGTTGAAGAGCACTAAAAATCTGGGCATCCTCTCTATGTATTGTTTATCATGACATTTGGAATATTACTGATTCCTACCTGGATGTCCATTATTACATGAAGCATCTTGTTCTGAATAAATCACTTACAGTTCTGGAATGGGAGACATGTTCCTGCTTTTGATGAAGGCAAACTTTCTGAAAAAACTTGGTGCACTAGAATGAGATGAAAATGAACATTTCAACCTAATCTTGAGAAAATCGTTGAAAGTTTCAAGATTAGATGATGTTCAGCAAGGTCAAAGAATATCAGAAGAAAGGCAGTGTGGATGCCTTCTTTATTGCTCTCATAATATCTTAGAATCAAGCTTATTATCAGTGACATATGTTATTAAAAATTTTGTTTTGTGGCAGCAACACAATGAAGAACATAAAAGTTACTTTAAGTTCCCAAAATAAATAAATACTACAAAAGATGACAACGGGGTAGAGGTCAGGTTCAGAAATCTGATGGCAAAGGGGAAGAAATTGTTGCTAAAACTATGAGTGTTGAGTAACTAATGCTTAAATTAACATCTGACCTTGGTCTCCTCCAATTAATGGAAACACACCTTGTAGTAGATCTTTGACAGTGAACTGTTTGACCACGTAGTCAAGAACTAGTGGATGACTTGGGCTATTGAATGAGATGGTGAAAAGTAAAATGATGTGAATGGTTTATCTGAAGAGCTTCTATTTCTGAGTCTCTTCTCCATTTCTTATCAGATCCACAGTTTACTAATCAGAGCTCAAGCTGTGATAGGATTTTTTATGTAGCTGAGAAAGGAGCACCTGTACAAGATTATTCTGTGCAGGTTTGTCTGAGTGCCCCCTTATTCTTTGGTCATTGTTCAAAATGACATTTTGATTAAATATCTCCAGTCATTTATAGTTGAAAAATATCATTTTATATTTTTGAGCACACTTGCTTCTTGAAGAAAAGATTACTTCTGATTTCCAGATTATTTTCAGTTGTAAATGAATGATTGGAAGTTGCCAAAAATTTATAAATTTAGAACAATCATTAATTATAGTGATTGCTGGGTTCACTTGATTGAAACAATTTGATGTCACGCCTGCATTTATACTGTACTTGTAAGTAATTTTGAGGAACATAGGTGTTAAGTTTTTTTAAAGGTAATTTTAAATCATCAGTCTATTAAAAAGCAATTGCTTTACACGATGAATGTGCTCACTCACTTAATCAGAAAGTTAAGATATTTCACAGCTGTAAGATGATAATTATGCATGATACAGTCAGTTAGAAGCGTGCAAAATGAAACTCTGCATTAGTTACATTTCTTATGAATTTAAGCTAGCATATAGCCACTCATTATATAATAAATATTATTGCCAGCATTAAGTGGATAACATAATATTGTAATATTAGTTACAAACACACTTTTATGAAATTCTTACTCCACTAATTTAATAGACAATCTTTTTTAAAGGGAGTCTCTTCAAACAGAATTTCAAATGAGCGTTATACTTCTTCCTCGCACAATCTCAACCCTCATCTGGAATCTTTAATAGTAAGATCTCTCTCCTGTATCTTGAGATCCATAGACTTCATGCTGTCATTTATGGAAATGGCAATGTCCCAGATGAGATATCAGATCAATAATAAATATAAAAATAAGCTGCTGATTCCAATTTGAGAATAAGGTAATTTCATAAACCTGTCGAGCCAGAATCACAGGAAATTCATATTTGTTGCTGCTCCTTTTTTAACAGATTCCTTGATCAACGTATCTGCTAAATGTGAAATAGGCCGAAAAATGGAGCAGGATTTCGTATCTATGATTATTCCTGTGAGAATGAAAGCTGATTAGTGATGTAGAAGGTGACAACGTTGTGCACCAACACTGGTAACATACTCATAACATGCTGGAGGAAATCAGCAGGCCAGACAGCATCTAGGAAAAGAGTACCGTCGACGTTTCAGGCAGGACAGTGGGTTTTGGCCCGAAACATTGACTGTACTCTTTTCCTAGATGCTGTCTGGCTTGCTGAGTTCCTCCAGCATTTTGTGTGTGTTTCTTGGATTTCCCTTGTTTGTGACTGGTAACATACTGTTCAGTTTCAGCTACGTACTATTGTGGGCAGTGGTTGGACAGAGAGCTGTTGCTCATCTGGTTTCTACTATTCCTTATGAATAATACCTTTGGCTATTATTCATTTGCTGCAGCATGGAGTATGTTGAATTCAATGGCGACTCTGGAATATATTGACTTGAGAGGACCAGATAACACTTTGTCACACACACAAAATGCTGGAGGTGCTCAGCAGGTCAGGCAGCATCTATGGGAAAAAAAAAGTACAGTTGACATTTCAGGCTGAAACACTTCAGCAGGACTGGAGGGGAAAAAAAAAGATGATGAGTAGATTTTAAGGGTTGGGGAGAGGAGAGAGAAACACAAGGTGATAGGTGAAACTGGGAGGAGGAGGGGTGAAATAAAGAGTTGGGAAGTTGATTGGTGAAAGAGATACAGGGCTGGAGAAGGGGGAGTCTGATAGCGGAGGACAGAAAGAAAAGGGGGGTGGGGGAGGAAGTATCTCGTAGAAGTACACATGAATTTCTGTTCCTGCTTCTGTGGCACAGCAGAAACAATAGTGACATTTAATAAAGCACAAAAAGAGCAGTATGTCCCAAAGGAGGAAGATTTTTTCAGCTGTAAGGGAGAAGGCCGTAGGTTCACAATTCCGTGATTTGAACATATAACACAGGTTGTAGTATTAAGCTCGTTAGCCACACTCATGAAGGAACTGAGAATTTGCTGTGCTCTGATGTGTCTCCTATATTCCAATAACACTTACAAATGCAGATGGTTGTAAATCACCTTGAGTATCTTGACATCCTGGAGGATTATACCTACGTTTCTCCCATGGTATTTATAGATTTTGTAGTGATTGAAAAGCCACCATTAGGAACAAAACCACAATCAACTTAGATTCTTAAGACCCCTTTTCAGCTAATAAAATCTGTAATCTGCCTTTTTTTTGTTGCTAACATCCTTTCCCCTAGATGTATAATTACTGCATAGCAATGTTTGTATACTGATTATCAATGTTTGCATAAAGAATTTATACAAAGCATCCTTCATATTGATGTACCATCATTTCCACTGAATTTATTGTGCGTGTTTTGTATTTATGTAAGATCTGAATGTCAGCATGCACAAAATTGACTTGCACCTGTAAAATTACGTTAAGCAGGGAGTTAGTAGTGGGATAATATTTAGTTCAATAGTCTGTCACTGTAAAAATTAGTAGCAGGAGGCTTGAGCCATTGTGCACTACCTGACAGCCTTAGACATTCACACTCTTTCCATGCAGGGCTCTCGGCGGTCTGGAGAAGTGCTGATCATTTATCTCCAGAACTGTGCTGGATGGAAGGCAATAGCCATACTTTCTCAATCTTGCAGCATATCTTCATCACTCAGCCTGCTCTCAGGCATGGGTATTTACTAAATCTGGCTCATGAGGATGGTAAACATCAAAGCACAGGAGTACCACAAATGATGGAGTCTCTCTGCTTGACGTAATTTAGAACAAGCTACTAGACTGTAAAAACATTTCTGGCACTTCCTGGGATCTCAAGGTAGGTTTAGGAAATGGGCAAAAGAAACTCAGATGAATTTAAGTTTGAATTGAGTGGAATGAAGGGTGGGGAGGCAGCCAAAAGTGTTTAGGAAAAACAAGGCAGGAGATAATAAAGGACTTTAAGAGAGTTGTACCACTGATAGGCTGAAATGAAGCAGATTAGGGCAATTTTATGGACATGGAAAAAGATTTTCTTAATTATGACATGAAAATGAGACCAAATTTGCAGCCATTCTGTTCTGCCATATGCCCTTAATGTGACCTGCGTCGAGGGGCCGGTAACACTGAGGCCAGCTTTGCCACTTTTACTGCTGACGCATTGCAGGAAACTGCTTCAGAGGATGGGAGGTTCACTGTTGCCACTCGGGAGGGCTTAAACTAGTTTGACAACGGGATAGGAAGCTTGAGCACCAAGTGGATGGAGGGGAAGGTAGCTGTCAGGGCCAGTAAAAAAAACAGGCAGGAACAAAGAAATAGATACAATGGGACAGACAGTTGGAAGTATGTGGATTTTAATGCGAGGAGTATTATGGGTAAAGGTGAAGAACTTAGATCATGGAACTATGATGTTGTGGCAATTACAGAGACTTGGTTGAGAGAGGGGCAGGAACGGGCACTTAATATACCAGGATTTCAATGGTTTAGAAAGGATAGGAGGAAAGTAGAAGGAATGGGGGAGGTTGCACTACTAATCAGGGACAATATAGATAGATAGATACTTTATTCATCCCCATGTGGAAATTCAACATTTTTCCAATGCCCCATACACTTGTTGTAGCAAAACTAATTACATACAATACTTAACTCAGTAAAAATATGATATGTATCTAAATCACTCTCTCAAAAAGCATTAATAATAGCTTTTAAAAAGTTCTTAAGAAGTTTACTTAAATACATTAAATACAATCAACCCCGGCACTTTAACATATCTTACTCCTGGCGGTTGAATTGTAAAGCCTAATGGCATTGGGGAGTATTGACCTCTTCATCCTGTCTGAGGAGCATTGCATCGATAGCAACCTGTTGCTGAAACTGCTTCTCTGTCTCTGGATGGTGCTATGTAGAGGATGTTCAGAGTTATCCATAATTGACCGTAGCCTACTCAGCGCCCTTCGCTCAGCTACCGATGTTAAACTCTCCAGTACTTTGCCCACGACAGAGCCCGCCTTCCTTACCAGCTTATTAAGACGTGAGGCGTCCCTCTTCTTAATGCTGCCTCCCCAACACGCCACCACAAGGAAGAGGGCGCTCTCCACAACTGACCTATAGAACATCCTCAGCATCTCACTGCAGACATTGAATGACGCCAACCTTCTAAGGAAGTACAGTCGACTCTGTGCCTTCCTGCACAAGGCATCTGTGTTGGCACAATTCACATTCACAATTGCATTCAGAGGGGACATAATAGAGGGCTCACCCACTGTGTTGGCATGGGTAGAACTCAAAAATGGGAAGAGCGAAATCACTCTGATGGAATTGTACTACAGGCCCTTCAATAGCCACTGGGAATATGAGGAACAGAAATCCAGGCAGATTAAGGAAAGGTGCAAAAACAATAGGGTTGTTGTCATAGTGATTTCAACTTTCTTAATACAAATTGGAACCTTCACAGTACAAGTGGTTTAAGTGGGGCAGATTTTGTTAGGTGCATCCAGGAGGGTTTCTTAAATCAATGTGTAGATAGCCCAACAAGAGGAAGGGCTGCGTTGGACCTGGTGTTGGGTAATGAGCACAGACAGATGACTGACAAGTGGGTGAATTGGGTGAACAGTTAGGGAATTCAGTCAAGAAGAAAAAAGAGAAGTATGTAATGTTTAAGAAGCTGGAATCAAACAGAGCACTTGAGGATAAGCCGGAAAAGAACTCAAGAAGGGAATTAGGAAAGCTAGGAGGGGCTATGAAAAATCCTTGGGAGGGAGCTTAAAGGGAATTGCAAGGCATTCCATACATGCATCAAGAGCAAAGGGATAACTGGGGAGAGGGTAGACCACTCTTTCAGAGGGTAGGGAGAAGGTAGGATAAAGAGGGGAACGTTTCTTTAGATGCAGAGGATGTGGGTGAGGTTCTTAAAGAGAACTTCATGTCAGTGATTATTAAAGAGAAAGATATGGAGGATAGGAAGATTAGTCCTGAGCATATTAATATGCCGGAGCATTTCAAACTAAAGGAGGAGGTAGTGCTGGGTCTCCTAAAGAGCACTGAGGTGGATATGTCCCCAGAGCCTGATGGGGTATACCGCTGATTATTAAGGGAGGCAAGAAAAAAGATTGCTGGGGCTTTGACCAATATTTTGTGGCTTCTCACAGGCCACAGGCGAGGTCCTGGAGGGTTGGTGAGTGGCTAATGTTGTTCCAGTGGTATGGAGTTTACACAAGAGAATTCTTAGGGATAGGATTTATGAGCATTTGGAAAATCATACCACAAACAAGAGGCAATCTGCAGATGCTGGAAACCCGAGCAACACACACAAAATGCTGGAGGAACTCAGCAGGCCAGGGAGCATCTGTGGAAAAAAAGTGCAGTTGATGTTTTGGGCCGAGATCCTTCAGCAGGACTGGAGAGAAAAAGCTGAGGAGCGGGAGTTCAGTGAAACTCTTTCTCACTGCTCTCCCGCTGTGATTCCTGCTGCTCTCCCACTCCTGGACCACTAGCTACTACAGACCCGGTACTACTGCCATGTATTCTTTCTGGGAACATGTCCAGTAAAGCCGCTGGACCCCACCCCCCCTCTAACCACTCCTCTCCATTTCCCATCCCTTTTCCCCTCTCTCACATTATCTCACAAATCAACTTCCCAGCTCTTTATGTCCTCCCTCCCCCTCCAAGTTTTCCCTCTCACCTGGTGGTTCTCTCTCCCTTCCCCGCCTTTTAAATCTACTCCTCAGCACTTTTTCTCCAGTCCTGCTGAAGGGTTTTGGCTTGAAACGTCGACTGTGCTTTTTTCCATAGATGGCCTGCTGAGTTCCTCCAGCATTTTATGTGTGTGTTGTTTGGAAAATCATGGTCTAATTAGGGAGAGCCAACATGGCTTTGTGTGGGACAGGTCATGCCTTACCAACTTGATTGAGTTTTTGATGAGGGAGATAGATGAAAGTAGAGCTGTGGGTGTTGCCTACATGGATTTTAGTAAGGTATTTGAGCTTCATTGGAGGCTCATAGGGAAGATTAAGATGCATGGGATCTATGATGAATTGGCCGCTTGGATTCAGAAATGGCTTGCTCATAGAAGTCAGAAGGCATCGATTGAAGGGACTTATTCTAGCTGGAGGTCTGTGATCAGTAGTGTTCCACTGGGATCTGTACTGGGAGCTCTGCAGTTCATGATGTACAGTGCCTATAAAAAATATTCACCCCCATCCTCAGAAGTTTTAGTATTTTATTGCTTTACAACATTGAATCACAGCGGATTTAATTTGTCTTTTTTGACACTGATCAACAGAAAAAGATTCTTTTGTGTCAATGTAAAAATATTAACTACAAAGTGATCTAAACTAATTACAAATATAAAACACAAAATAACTGATTGCATAAGTATTCATCCCCTTCAAGTCAGTATTTAGCAGATGCACCTTTGGCAACAATTACATCCTTTTGTCTGTGTGGATAGCTCTCTATCAGCTTTGCACATCTGGACATTGCAATTTTTCCCCATCCTTCTTTACAAAACTGCTCAAGCTCTATCAGATTGCATGGGGAGCATGAGCGAACAGCCCTTTTCAAGTCCAACACAAATTCTCAATTGGGTTGAGGTCTGGGCTTCGACTTGGCCACTCCAGGACATTAACTTTGTTGTTTTTAAGCCAATCCTGTGTAGACTTGGCTTTGTGCTTGGGGCCGTGGTCCTGCTGGAAAGCAAATCTTCTCCCAAATCACAGTTCTCTTGCAGATTACATCAGGTTTTCCTCTAGGACTTCTCTGTATTTTGCTGCATTCATTTCACCCTCTACATTCACAAGGCTTCCAAAAATGATTCTGCTGGACTCCACCCGAAAAGTGGCGCCAAGACGAACCGAAAGAGAAGTCAGCGACCTGCTTTACAAGCTGGGAACAGGCCTGGCTGTCTGCTCATTTGTTTGCTTCTCCAAGTGGAATCTAGAAAGTTGATGTCCAAGTCCATTGGACCCTTTGAAATTCTGAGGAGAGTAAACTCGATGGCTTACACCTTGAAGCTCCCCAAGACCCTAAAGATCAATCCTACCTTCCACAGTTCTAAATTAAACCCGCCTGCTCCTGCTCCTTAGCAACACTGCCACCCAGGTTTATCGAGGAGGAACAGGTCTTCTGGACTCTCATACTGTTCGAGGGGTTTGGCAATACCTCATGGATTGGGAAGGATTTGGACCCGTGGAGAGGGGCTGGGTGCCTGAAAGTGACATCTTGGATCTAGCTCTCATCCACAATTGCCATCACCGCCTGTCCCAGCAAACAGGGCTGTCAGGAGTCGGCCATTGGGGATGGGTTCTTGTTATAAGATGCCCCAACTGCACCAGCTTCCAGGATTTAGATGTTCATACTCCCTGGATGTGGCCCCTTTAAGGGTTCAAGATGGTCCCGCTAATCAGTAATCATGTTTCCCATGGTGGGAGAGTCTAGGGCAAGAATGCACAGCCTCAGAGTAGAGGGGCGCCCTTTCAAACCAGAGATGCGGAGAAATCTCTTTCACCAAGGGTGGTAAACATGTGGAATTTGTTGCCCCGTGCAGCTGTGGAAGCCAAGTCATTGGGTGCATTTAAGGCAGAGATTTATAGGTTCTTGATTGGACATGGCATCAAAGGTTACAGGGAGAAGGCCAGGAACTGGGGTTGAGGAGGAGGAAAAAAAAATCAGCCATGATTGAATGGTGGAGCAGATTCGATGGGCCAGATGGCCTAATTCTGCTCCTGTGTCTTTTGGTCTTATTGTCTTATGTTTTGAGTGCCAAGAATTGAGTATTTAAGCAACACTGGGACTGTGGCTCGCAATTGCTTGATCGATATTGTCTAGCATTTGTTTTGAGCTCAGGTCCAGTGTAATACCATGTCTCAAACCTTGTTTCGGATATCCAGTATTTGTGTCCAATTCATCCTTGTCAAGGATTCTTATCACAGAAGGTGTCAGAATGTGAGAGAGACATTGTGAGTTGTGACACTGTTAGAAAATGTGTGGGTCTACCCAGAAGGCCGTGATGTAAGAATCTGGAGATATTGTTGATAGTGGATTATAACTATGAAGGAGTACTTTGAACATCCTAGAGATTATATGGGTATAACAGGGACCTGAACAGACATGCTCTGATTTCAAATGGGGTTCTTTTGCTTCAGCATGCTGAATGAGATTGATCATAAATGATTAAAATCCTTATCCCAAGTCCCTTAACATGTCAAATTAGATAACAGTCAGCCTTCGTGCTAAATCTCTTAATTCAACAACCTCGTCAAACTTCGAAGCATGGCTCTCAAATTCAACAGAAGTTGACGGCAGGTGCTCTGAAGAAACTGCAAGTCTACGCTTCTATGACAGACTGAATCGGAGGTGAAATTGGTAATATGAGAATACAAAGACTAATCCTTTCTCTGGAGAAGGCTGCTTGTGATATAGTGTAAGATGGAATTTTAAAATATGATTTTGAAACCTTTAGCTTGTGCTTTGAATACTTTAAGTGGAAAATCTATTGGTCGAAAGTTCTGCTTTTGTACGGGACTTGGTTGTATTTTTGATAACATTTGCTCATTTCTCATTTAGTATAGACTCTTGATTTGTTGTGGTTGGAAGGATTTTGAAATTTATACGTGATTTGATTGGTTTTCAATTTACTGAATAGTCTGGTTCATGGAATACTGACATATTTCATATAAATCATCTAGTAATAATAATGGCTGGCAAATGCTAATCAAGGGAGAATTGATTTTTAATTTCATTTCTGATTCACTGGGCTCTTTTACCTAAGAGGTGCTGGTAATTGAAATCAAGAGCTTAATATAACAACCTGTGTAGATTGCATCTAGCAGTAACCTTTAGTCATAGTTCTGCAAGATTTCAGTTGTGAATACTATCTTTGGGACACAGGGGACAGGTTTTTAATACACTGGATATTGCTTTCAAAGTGCTCTAATTAACTAAATTGATGATGGCATTTTTGGTCTCCTCAGAAAGGAGTATTTGAATTGCCTTCAAAAGAATTGAAATGCTTGACTGATGACTATTTTGCAAACTTTGCATGATTATAAATAAAAAAAGCATTACATTGATGATTTTTCTAAAAGAAAATAAAAAATAGTGTCATTTTTCACTCACTTTAATATTCTGTTCAATATTATAAACTCTGTCATGATGAGTCTTTATTCCAAATCCTATGCCCAATATCACGTGCTGTATAACAATCCCAATGCAGCTAGATACTCATTGGAGAATTCTTTCTGCACGATTCCCAAATGATAACTTAGCAGTTCTATTTAATGTTACAACCTATCACAGGTTTTAGGGATACTAGATCAAATTTTAAATTTAAAATGTCCATGAATGATCATTGTTAGTATGACTATTTTAAAATACGGGTTCTTATCTTATTTGTATAAGGGTGTCAATTTAACTGGAAATTCATATACCTATTTCTCTGTAATTGGAAGGTGAAAATTGCAACTCTGAAATATAAACTGAAAGTTCTTCCCTGAAAATAGAGTTAGCTTTTTGCATCAATAAATTTTCATCAGAACTCTTCATAGACGCTGTCTGGCCTGTAGAGTATTTCCAACACTTACTGTTTCTATTAAATTGAATATTCTTTATACATTTTTAAGTAAATATTCAACTTGCCATTGTGGACTTTCATCTTCATTGTGATTGAACACTATTGCAGTAGTTATCTGAATTTTCTCTCCCCTGTTTTTAAATTAAAATTGATAGATAATTGAATGGAGTATTTTATGCTGTAGGTAAGTGAAAAACCGGAACTATTGTTAAGTGCTGAGGATTAGAATTTTAGTACTTAGTCAAGTAACACAGTAAACTTCTTGAAGGTGTTAGTTGATTGTTGCCCTTGGTCATCGCTGTCCACATACTTGATGGGGTAGTTCATCTGTATGTCTGGTTTATCTGTGTTAGGGAATACAAAAGACTCTTGGAAAGAAAAGGAGGCAAAGAGATGTTCTATACTTCATCTCAAAACCCACAATGATCTAAACAGAATAAAAACAATAAGCAAAGAATAATGAACATTTCTGTGTGAATTATAACGCCAAAATCTAACTAGGATCTTATCCTTTCTGGTCAAGTGATGCTGAGCTAAGAGTGAATGGGCCTTTGAGTTACTGCCTGCCTGATCTGCAATATTACAACACACCAAATGATTCAGTAATAGAATTCTAGGACAAGAAGGAACAACCTCAGGTTAGAGGGGTGTCCATTTAAAACAGATGCAAATAAATTTCTTTAGCCAGTGAGTGGTGAATTTGTGGTATTTGTTACCACAGGGAGCTGTGGAGGCCAGGGTATTGGGTATATTTAAGGCAGAGAATGATAGGCTCTTGATTGACCAGGACATCAAAAGGTTATGAGGAGAAGGCTGGGGAATGGAGCTGAGGAGGGAGGAAAAGGATCAGCTATGACTGAATGGTGGAGCAGACTCAATGGGCCAAATGGCCTAATTCTGCCTCTATGTCTTCTGGTCTTATAAAAGACCTTCACTGGGAAATTGGTCACTACACATTTAAGAGACATTATCATGAATTCTAGTTTTTAAAAAAATGATCATGATAAGCACTCAAGAGCAAAAGCACAGTGCCAAGAGTCATCAGGTGCAGAATTCTTGCTTCAAATCAGAAAAATTCAGAGCGCAATTTAATTTTAAGGTCACCAGAAATATATTGTTGGAAGAGATGCATGAATCAGTATGGAATATGACCTCCTGTGGTGTTTTGAACAGACACTTTTCTACCAAAGAACATCACAGGAGAATTCAGTATGATGAGATCAATTCCATGTAACATAAGACAAGAGGATATTTTGGCCAGCAGGATCTCATTGATGCTTTCACTTAACTATACGATTCTTTACTAAAAAGAGTTACCATTTTTGACTGAATATATATGCTGGAGTTTGCAGTTCTATTGCATAGTTTATAGCAATATTTCACACTGAGCCTTTAGAATATTTGCAAATTGCACACTTCTGTAACATGCCATCTGTGCAGTGCAAGTCATAAGCAGCCACAAAAGAGGCCAGCGATGCTATTTTAACAGACGACAAAGTACAAAATCCACAAAGATGCAAGTGCTAAATGCCAAAAGAAACAATGATTTGGGTTCAAAATGTTTATTTCCATCAAAACAGGAATTTATAATCAGCTTTCAGATTTTGATTGTTCATTTTATTTCCTGAAAACTGCTTGGTACTCATAACTAAATTACAAGGGTTTAAAAAGGTGTAATTTATTTTCCCAACCTACAACCAGTGGTATGTTGACAAAGGCTTTGATCTATGAAGGGTAATGAACAAGTCTGAAGGAGGTAAAGGGGTAGGCATTTGTGAAAATGACTGAAATTTCATTAATGCTTGACATAATTTCATACTTTTTCAGACAATTTGGATACTTCATCTCCTTGCAAAAATAATAGCCGATGCTTATAGTATTTCAGTTTACAGTCAAACATGGAATAAGTTTCAATGATCATAGAGTCTCTTTGCATCATGGGATATTTATGCCAAGACGGCTCAACAAGTTATGAGTTACATGACATGAAAAAATAAAGCTTCCCATCTGTGATTAGCTGCCATCAGGCCAGTTGGCAGCCAGTCATTAGAAAATATCCCAGGTAAGATGTTCACCACATGAAATATTGGGTTATTTGAATTCTTTAAGTGAGATAAGTTCTCATCTGTGTTTTAAACTTTGCTTACTTATGTTAGGTTATCTCTCCTGGAATCATTTTGTGCATAGGTTTGTGTAACAATCCTTGTGAAATTGTCTTGTGAAGCTTGCTTTATTACTAAAGCAGAGTATTCAGAGGCCAACTAGATTTTAGCTGAAAATTACAAACTGGGTTCTGAATGAGAGAGCTGATGAAATTGTGAATGCATTCAAGAACCATTAGATTCTGGAATGGTTCCAGAGGACTGGAGATTTGCAAATGTCAGTCCACACTTTAAGAAGGGAGGAAGGCAGAAGAAAGGAAATTATATGCTAGTTAGCCTGGCTTCAGTGGTTGGGAAGATGTTGCAGTTCATTATTAAGGATGAGGTTTTGGGGTATTTGGAGGCACATGATAAAATAAGCCAAAGTCATCGTGGTTTCCTTAAAAGGAAATCTTGCCTGGCAAATTTTTTTGGAAATCTTTGAGGAAATAATAGGCAAGATAGACAAAGGAGAGTCAATGGATATTTACCTGGATTTTCAGAAGGCCTTTGACAAGGTGCTGCACATGAGGCTACTTAAGAAGTTAAGAGCCAATGGTATTACAGGAAAGTTGACTGACAGTCAGTAGGCAAAGATTGGGAATACAGGGGACCATTACTGCTTGGCTGCTGGTGATTAGTGATATTCTGCAAGGGTTGGTGCTGGGGTTGCTTCTTTACATGTTGTATATTGATGATTTAGATGACGAATTTGATGGCTTTGTGGCCAGGTTTGCAGCTAATACAAAGATAGGTGGAAAAGCAGGAAGTACTGAGGAAGCAGGGACTCTGCAGAAGGACTTAGACAGATAGAGAGAATGGGCAAAGAAGTGGCAGATGGAATATAGTGCAGGGAAGTGTATGGTCATGCACTTTGTTAGAAGGAATAAAGGCATAGATTATTTTACAAATGGAGAAAATTCAAAAATCAGAGGTGCAAATGAACTTGGGAGTCCTTGTGCATGATTTCCTATAGGTTACCTTGCAAGTTGAGTCGATTGCAAGGAAGCCCAATACAATGTTAACATTTACTTTAAGAGGACTAGAATATAAGAGCAAGGATATCATGCTGAGGCTTTTTAAGGCATTGGTAAGACCCCACTTGGAGTATTGTGAGCAGTTTTGGGTCACTTGTCTAAGAAAAGATGTGCTGGTATTGGAGAGGGTCCACAGGTGGCTCACAACCACCAGGGTGGAAAAAAGCCTGTATTTGCTGGGGTTTAGAAGAATGCAGAGGATCTCATTGAAACATCAAATATTGAAAGGCCTAGATAGAGTGGATGTGGAGAGGATGTTTCCTATAGTTTAAAGTTCAAAGTAACCTTATTATGGAAGTACATGTATGTCACCATATACCACCCTGGGATTTGTAGTCTTGTGGACATGCTCAGTTAATCCAAGAAACATAACAGAATCAATGAAAGACCTATCCAACAGGATGGACATGCAAAAGGCAACACACTGTGCAAATACAAAAGAAATAATTAGAAGTACTAATAATATTAAATTAATAAACAATAAATATTGAGAATCTGAGATGAAGTGTCCTTGAAAGTGAGTCCATAAGTAGTGGGAAAAGTTCATTGATGGGGCAAGTGAAGTTTCCCCACTTGTTCTTGAGCTTGTTGGTTGAGGGGTACTGTTCCTGAACCTGCTGGTGTGGGTCCTGAGGCTCTTGTACATTCTTCCTGCTGGCAGCAGCAAGAACAGAGCATGGCCTGAATACTGGAGTACTTGATGATGGATGCTGGTTTTCTGCGACAGCGCTCCATATAGATGAGCTTAGTGGTGGGGAGGGCTTTACCTGTGATGGACTAGGATTTTCCATCCAAGGGCATTGGTGTATCTATACAAGATCATGATACAGCCAGTCAATATACTCTTCACTACATATTGATAGAAGTTTGTCAAAGTTTTAGATATCATGTGGAATCTTTGCAAACTTGTAATGAAGTATAGTGGGTGAGTCTAGGACCAGATGACACTGCTTCAGAATAGATGGATGCCCATTGACAATAGAGACCAGGAGGAATTTCTTTAGCCAGAGGATAGTGAATCTGTGGAATTCATTACAACTGACAGCTGTGGAAGCTAAGTTCATTGACTATATTTAAAGCGGAGGTTGATAGATTCTTGCTTAGTAAGCGTGTCAAAGATTATGAGGAGAAAGAAAATGCGGTTGAGAGGGATAATAAAACAGTCAGGATGGATGCTGGAGTAGAATCAGTGGGCTGAATTGGCCTAATTCTGCTCCTCTTATGGTCTTATGTAAAAAAAAAATTGATTGACGTAAACCATTACGCTACCATGTCATAATAGCACCTCACTAAAGTAAAATTATATAGATGTGTATCCTGGGCACCGGTATTTTTCTTTCAATTAGTTTTTGAAGTTGTAAACATAACAGTGTGAAGAGGTAATTTTAAAATGAACCCAAGATGTCTATCTACCTGTTGAAGTGTAGCATGTCTTTCCTCAGAAGAAGAAGGGTAGAGACTGTTGAGTTAAAAAAGGGGCAGCATTTGTTTCTTTGGGAGCACATTGAGATGGTTAAGTTTAAAAAAAAGGCAGAAAGGCAAAATTCATAGATTCATAAACAGTGAGTACTAGGTAATAATAAGGATACAGTAAATACAGAAAAGCAGAAATGGCTGGCTGTATCAGAAAGGTAGATGTGTTCGATTGTACAACTGATTGCATGATGTATACTGAATGAATTGAACAACATTTTGAAGTGAAAGAAATAACCAATGGTCAGTGAGTGCCAGTGTTATTGAGTGTAATAGGTGGAAAGGCATACAGGTTGCTTAGAAGTTTGACTGCCTCAACCAATCCAGCCGAAATGAGCTTTGCTGATATCATGAAAGCAATGCAGGAACCAAAACCATTGTTGATTGCAGAATGCTTTAGGTTTCGTAAGTGGAATCAAAAGGAAGGTGGGTTTATTTCAGCATATGTCACTAAATTGATAAGATCGTCAGTTCAGTGATGGGTTTAATGAGGCACTGAGGTATTGTTTAGTTTATGGAATCTTACAAGAAAACATTTAAAAATAGCTACTGACTGAAGCATAATTTGCATTTAAAAGAGCAGTTGAAACTCCTGCATCAATGGAGACAGCAGCCAGAGCCAAAATTGAGTTCCAGTCAGGAATGAAATTGAGCATGAATGAAATTGCAACATATATTGCAATTTACCACACTCCACAATGAACAACTCACCAGCTATGCTGTTTCTAGGTTGTCAAATCCAATCTCAGAAGGATTACGCAGGACAAACAGTTGAGACAAATTTAGAGCTCCTCAATCAAGGAGGTTTGATAATTCGCTCCTGGAAAAGCAGTCCTGGTGAGGGTCTACAGAGGTGATCAAAAGTGGGTACTTAGAAATATTAAGGACACAACTGGACCACTCTCCTACACAGCGGAGGTTGCATCTGAAGTCATCTGGAGATGACACATCGATTAGCTGAGGAGAGCAGAGTCAATTGTTAGAGGAGATTGGCTGATTGGTAGGAGGCAAAGAGTTGGAATAAAGGAAACCTATTCTGGGTAGCTGCCTGTGACAAGTGGTGTTCCGCAGGGTATGGGATTGCTTTTTTCACAATACTTGTCAATGATCTGGATGGCAGAATTCATGGCTTTGTGGCCAAGTTTGCAAATGATAGAAAGATAATGGAGG
Source organism: Hemitrygon akajei (assembly GCF_048418815.1). Lineage (NCBI taxonomy): Eukaryota > Metazoa > Chordata > Chondrichthyes > Myliobatiformes > Dasyatidae > Hemitrygon > Hemitrygon akajei. The sequence goes on from NC_133140.1 coordinate 49,943,693, forward strand.
AGCAGGTAGTGTTGAGGAAGCAGGGAGTCTGCAGAAGGACTTGGACACACTGGATGAAATGGACAAAGAAGTGGCAGATCGAATATAGCATAGGGAAGTTTATGTTCATGCACTTTGGTAGAAGGAATAAAGGTGTAGACTATTTTCCAATCATAGAGAAAATTCAAAAATCAGAGGTGCAAAGGGACTTTGTTGTTCTTGTGCAGGATTTCCTAAAGGTTAACTTGTAGATTAAGTCAGTGATAAGGAAGGAAAATGCAATGTTAGCATTCATTTCAAGAGGGCTAGAATATAAGAGCAGGGATGTGATGCATAAGACATTGGTCACAGCCCACTGGGAGTATTGTGAACAGTTTGGGGTTCCTTGTGTAAGAAAGGTTGCGCTGATATTGCGGAGGGTCCAGAGGAGGCTCACGTGAATGTTTCTGGGAGTGAAAGGCTTAACATATGAATCGCATTTTATGGTTCTGGACCTGTACTTGCTGGGGTTTAGAAGAATGGGGGGGGGGGGGGGGAGGTTCTCATTGAAACCTATGGAATATTGGAAGGCCTACACAGAGTGGACGTGGAGTGGATATTTCCTGTAGTGGGTGGGTCAGGCCCAGCACGCATAGCCTCAGAATAGACAGACATCCTTTTCAAACAGAGATGAGAAAGAACTTCTTTAGAAGGAGGTGGTGAATCTATGGGATTCAAAGCCATGGATGGCTATGGAGACCAGGTCATTGAGTATATTTAAACAGAGGTTGACATGTTCCTAAATCAGGGTGCCAAAGGTTATATGGAGAAGAATGGGGTTGAGAGGGATAATAAATCAGCCATGATTAAATGGCGGATCAGAGCTGATGAGCTGAGAGGCCTAATTCTGCTACTATGTCTTGTTGTCTTAAGATACTGAAGTCTTAATTCAAAATAGATTAAGTTTGGTAGAAACAGAATAAAATAATTGGAACATTTGAACCATTTCCTGCAGTTCCAGAGTCAGCTCCTACAACTACCAGGGAGAAAGATACAGAACCTGAGATTGCTTCACAGCCATAAGGCTTACTTGCCAAGCAATGTGACACCCCTTGTCAGGAAAGACATTATCTCACGAGTAAGAAATCCTCCACAGTGATTAAATCTTCAGGCCTGAATACGATAATTTAAAATTTACTATGCTGTGGATATCTTTATAATGGTTGTATTATATAGTACATTGTATATATGCTATATATGTATATAAGTTGAGATGCATTCTATATTGCGTTGCAGTTTATAGTTAAGAACGGAGGAGTGCTGTGTATTTAATATTTCAGTAATGTTGTAAATGCATTGTTTGCTTAATCATTCTTTGTTTACATAATTCATTATGGGCCATATGTAAAAGTACGTGAATGGCATACATTATTATGCCACCACATCATACTGCGTGCCTCACTGAAGTAAAATGAAGTAGAAACATTATCCTGGACTCCCGTGTTTTTCTTGTGATTAGTTTTTGGAGTTACAAGAACAATCCTATACAATAATACCATCCTTCACTGTCTTTAGCAAGAAAAATTTACCTGAGTAGGGTTATATTTTAGTAAACTTTAGGTTCGGAGCCTCCAGAATGGATAAGAAAGACTGATGTTCTAATTAACAGTCTTAGTTATCGTAGGGCTATGGTTGCTGTTCTTTGTTCATCAAGAAAGCTTAAACAGCCATAATGTGCCCTTTAATGATGGTAAAAGGATCTTCCTCATAGGACTGGAGATCTCAGTTTTGTGGAGTCCCCTTTTTTCACAGGTCAGGTAGTTTCAGCTATTAATTCAAATTGGTTGCTGATGCCCAGCAGTTGTGATCTCCTCATTTATTTAAGCCGTCAATCACATTGAATCATTCTCACCATGAACCAGGAAACCAAAGGTTCCTCAACCTCTATGATTACTACCTGCAGATAGAGAAGGGGTACACTTGCAAATCAACATGACCTAAACATTGCATCTTACCAATAGGAAATAATTCTAATTTAGTGAGATAGTACATCAGTATTTAAGAGAGAATATAAAATTCCCTGTCACTTCACCAGCTACCAGTTCATGATGCATATGGCAACACTGAAGTTATATCGTGTTTACTGCTTGATTGACAGATGTAGTCAATGTGAGTCAGAATCAGGTTTATTATTACCAGCATGTGTTATGAAATTTGTTATCCTAGCAGCAACATTTCAATACAATGCATAATATAGAAAAAACAATAATAAATAAAATAAGTAACTCAATTACAGTATACATATATTGAATAGATTAAAAATCATGCAAAAAACAGAAATAATATATATTAAAGAAGTGAGGTAGTGTTTACGGCTTCAATGTCCATTTAGGAATCAGGTGGCAGAGGGGAAGAATCTGTTCCTGAATCACTGAGTGTGTGCCTTCAGGCCTCTGTGCCTCCTACCTGATGGTAATAGTGAGAAAAAGGACATGTCCTGGGTGCTGGAGGCCCTTAAAAATGAACACTGCCTTTCTGAGACACCGCTCCTTGAAGATGTCCTGGGTACTTTGTAGACCAGTATCCAAGATGGAGCCAACTGAATTTACAACCCTCTGCAGCTTCTTTTGGTTCTGTGCAGTACCCCTCCCCCATACCAGACAGTGATGCAGCCTGTCAGAATGCTCTCCATGGTACATCTATAGAAGCTATAGAAGTTTTGGAGTGTATTTGTTGACATACCAAATCTCTTCAAACTCCTAATGAAGTATAGTCGCTGTCTTGCCTTCTTTATAACTGCATCGATATGTTGGACCAGGTTAGGTCCTCAGAAATCTTGACACCCAGGAACTTGAAATTGTTCACTCTCTCCACTTCTGATCCCTCTGAGGATTGGAACGTGTTCCTTTGTTTTACCCTTCCTGAAGTTCACAATCAACTTTTTCGTCTTACTGATGTTGAGTGCCAGGTTGTTGCTGTGACACCACTCCACTAGTTGGGATCTTACTCCTGTCCACCCTCTCGTCTCCCTTTGAAATTCTACCAACAATGGTGGTATTATCAGCAAATTTATAGATGGTATTTGAGCTATGCCTAGTCACACAGTCATGGGTATAGAGAGAGTAGAGCAGTGGACTAAGTACACATCCCTGACGTGCACCAGTGTTGATCGTCGGCGAGGAGGAGATGTTATCTCCAATCCGCACAGGTTGTGGTCTTCCGGTTAGGAAATAGAGGATCTAGTTGCTGAGGGAGGTACAGAGGCCCAGGTTCTGTAGCTTCTCAATCAGGATTTTGGGAATGATGGTATTAAATGCTGAGCTATAGTCGATGAACAGCATCGTGACATTGGTATGTGTTTGTGTTGTCCAGGTGGTCTAAAGCCATGTGAAGAGCCATTGAGATGCATCTGCCGTTGACCTATTGTGGCAATAGGAAAACTGTAATGTGTCCAAGTCCTTGCTGAGGCAGAAGTTCCGTCTAGTCATTACCAACCTCTCAAAGCATTGCATTGCTGTAGACATGGGTGCTACCGGGCTATAGTCATTAAGGCAGCTCATATTATTCTTAGGCACTGGTATAAGTATTGCCTTTTTGAAGCAAGTGTAACTTCCACCTGTAGCAGTAAGAAGTTGAAAATGTCCTTGAATACTCCTGCCATTTCATTCACACAGTTTTTCAGAGCTTTACCAAGTACTCCATAAGGACCTTTTGCCTTGTGAGGGTTTACCCTCTCTAAAGACAGCCTAATATCGGCCTCTGAGACAGAGATGACAGGGTCACCAGGTGCAGTAGGAATCTTCACAGCTGTAGTTATATTCTCCCTTACAAAGCAGGCATAGAAGGCGTTATATTTGTTCATTACATTTATTCCACCCTCTGAGCCTGTTTTGTGTTCCTATGCTTATCAATTTTAACAATTTGTACTTCTTTACGAGCTCAATTTTAGGCTGCTCTTCTCTTCCCTTACATGCTGCTGAGCAAGCTGGGATTGCTACCATACAATCATAGCATCAGTTTTCGTAGGTGATTTGTGATTCTTTAGAAATTGATCAGGAAGTCACATTCAAGTGGAGTGCCACAGAGTTTAATTTTAACTCACTTATCTCTGGTCTGCCAATTGAGCCATTTGTTCCAATATCTTATTGTTGACTGTTTCCAAAGGTAGTTCTCTTCTCAGCATGGCTGTAGGAGCAAATAGTTGATACTACCATCATTCAAACCTCTTCACTTTTGCCTGTGCATCTGAGACTACACTTCCCTGGTTCCATTGTTATCTTGGTCATCTTCCATATTATCTCCTAGAGTGACCTGAAGTTGAATTAATGCTGCTGTGAAACCTTGGGATATCTTGCTTTGTTAAAAGACCTACACATAAAATGTGATTTTATTGCTGTTATCAGTTACTGTTCAAATTTAATGGATTTGCTAGATGGTCTCTTTTGTCTTCAACTATAGTAACCCTTTGTTCACACAAAAAGGTACAGAAACTACCTGCCCCCACCTTTTTATTCTGTTGTTTTCCCCTTGGCCTGAAACATCGACTGTTTATTCATTTCCATAAATGCTGAGTTACCCTAGCATTTTGGGTTGCATGGGAACAAACTATTTGACTTAACCTGCTCTTCTTGAAGTCTGTCCCTACAAAATTCCCATCCTAACTCTATGACTCTGCTCCAGTTCTTGTATTCCTTTATTATCTCAATTGTCCCAATTTCACAGAAAGGCAGCGTCTATTGTTAAGGACCCCCCGCACCCAGAGCATGCCCTTCTCTCACTGTTACCATCAGCTAGGAGGTATAGAAGCCTGAAGCACACACTCAGTGATTCAGGAGCAGCTTCATCTGATTCCTAAATGGACATTGAACTCGCGAACACTACCTCACTTTTAAAATATATATTATTTCTATCTTTGCACGATTTTTAATCTATTCAATATATATTATGTATTGCATTGAACTGCTGCTGCTAAGTTAATAAATTTCACAACACATGCTGGTGATAATAAACCTGATTCTGATTAATTGTTCCTGCAAGATGGTAACAATGTAGAAAATACACAGTCATCCATTTGAAACCCTTGGCTTCTTGCACCATAAGGGATAAAATTCTCAGTTACTCTTCAATAGATGTTACAGTTTAATGTTGCAAACTCTGGGGCATAGTCAAGGCATTAGGTGCAGCAATAACTGATATTCTAGTTCTAACATTTGTATGAATGAATGGAAAGGGGTAATACTTAATGCAAATCATGCTGGGAAATCTAGGACCACTGAGTCAGCAGATTGCTTCACAATCACTTCCTGAAAACAACAACTTAATGTATGAATCATGAATGAATGATTTGTACTATGTTTTATTACAGTGATTGATTTTGTCTTCTTCCTATTACCTTCTATTTATATTAAGACTTTTGCAGATTGTGCAGTCCCTCCTCCAGACGGCCCTTCGGCTGCAATGTTCCTGAACTGAGAGTGGATCAGGGGATTCTATGCTTGCTGAATGATCATGGCCTGAACAAAATAAATATCACTTTGTGTCTTTATCAGTCATGGCGTACTGCAGCACATGCTGTCTTGATCCTGAAAGATCAGCTTTATTTGTCATTCTTGCATCAATTCATCAAAACATACAGTGAGATGTGTTGTTTGTGCCAATGACCAATGTGGTTCGAGATGTGCTGGGGCCACAGCTGTGTTGCCTTGCCTCTGGTGCAAACATAGCATGCTCATAAATTACTAGCCCTAACTCATACGTTTTTGGAATGTGGAAGGAAACCAAAGGTCTAATGTCTTATGCTTACTGCTACACTATCATGCTGCCCCATCTTTTGCTTAGCTCCCTCCACCTGAACCCAGATAATACCCCTCCAAACCCCCTCATCCATTTACCTACCTAACTTCTCTTAAATTTTACATCTGAACCCACATCTGCTGGCAGCTGGTTTCACAGTCATACCATCCTCTGAGTGAAGAAGTTTCCCCTCAGATTCCCCTTTCCCCTTTCAACCTAAACCTTTGGCTTCCAGTTCTAGTTTTACCCCCCCCTTAAGTGAAAAGCTTGCATACATTCACCCTATCAAAACCCAACATAATAGCTCTACATGATCTCTCCTCATTCTCCTGTGCTCGAGTGAATAAAGTTCAAATTCACATGGTTTAAATGGTTCCACTTGTTATCAGAGAATGTGTACAATGTACAATCTGAAATACTTGTCTTTGCAGACATCCGTGAAAAACAGAAGAGCCCCGAAAGAATGAATGACAGAAAAACGTTAGAACCCCAACTCCCTCTCTCCCCCCACAAACGCAAGCAGTAACAAGCCTCTACGATTCAACTTGCCCCTCCCTCCCGCACGTTTCAGCAAAAACATCAGTGCCCACCACCCACCAAGCAAGAGCAAAGCACCCAAAGAGAGACCGTGATCAACTGTCAACACAAACTATTGTTTACCCAACAGTTTGACATGCCACGGCGTCTCTCCCTCTCTCTCTCTCTCATTTACAAGGGACAGAGAGATATCACCCATTTTTCATAGTGAAAGGGGAGACTAACAGTCGCCATTACAATATTACAGTCTGCTGCATTGCTTTTTATTCAGAGATTCTCCAACTCGAAAATTGGCAGCAAGCTCTTCCCCCATCAAGGGAAGCAAGAGAGAGCAAATACTTGACTACAGGGACTTGCGCCTCGGTCTGCAACACCAGCCTGGAAGCAGTTGTCCACAGGGTCGTACCCCGGAGGCACCACCTTCCAAGCCATGCTTGTAGAATATTGGCAAGCGATTGGCTAGCGAGCTCCAGGAATGGGAACTCGTCCACCATAAAAAATAACACAGCTCGAGTGCCGCATGCAGACCAGGACCTTGATAGAACACCAACCACCTTGAAAAGGAAAAAAAAAGAGACATTAAAGAGAAGAATTTAAGCTGTTTCTGCAGATGAGCTCATAGAGACAGATACTTGGCACCATCTTAACTCTGCCTATGTCCTACCCTATTCAGTCTTTCTATATAAATCAGATCTTCAAGGCCTGGCAACATCCTTATAAATTCTCTCTGTACTCTTTTGTGCCTATTGACACCTTTCCCGTAGGTAGGTGACCTACACATGATGCTCTAAATTTGCCCCACCAATGCCTTATACATCTTCAACAAAACATCCCAACTCCTGTACTCACTGTCCCAAGGGGGCCACTTGTATTGTTTTCAGACTTTACCTTAGTGCTACCAACTTTGTATCCCATTTGATGGCAGAGGTCCCAAACTTTATACCATTAGTAAAAGTACTGAATGGTTGAGGTAGTGGATAGATAGATTACCAGCCCAGCAGGTTCTATACCCTTGTGTGACATCATGCTTCCTCAGTGTTATTGAAGCTGCATTAATCTAACCCAAGGAGAGTGCTCCATCAATCACAGGACTTGTTTTCTGGATGACAGACTTGAGTGGAGCACCAACACAGAGGCTGTGTTCAAGAAGAGCCAGGATCGTCGGCTCTGCTTCCCGAGGAGACGGAGGTTCTTAGGGGTGTGCAGGCCTCTCCTTCATATGTTCTGCTGGTCTGTTGTCACCAGTACAATCTTCTATGTGGTGGTGTGCTGGGGCAATGGCATCAACATGGGCGATGCTAACAGGCCCAATAAACTGATCAGAAAGGCTGGCTCTGTTATAGGAGTCAAACTGGACACACTGGAGACTGTGGTAGAATAAAGGACCTGATGGAAAATCCTGGCTATTCTAGGCAATGCTTCTCACCATCTGCATGACATCCTGGCTGAACAGAGGAGCACTTTTAGTAATAGACTAAGACAACTTCACTGCTCCAAAGAGCGCTATATGAGGTCATTCTTACCCTCGGCCATTAGGCTCTGTAATGAGCCAACCTACAGCCGGAGAAGTGATGACCCTTCCTGTTAGGCTGTTTGAGTTAACTTCTTTTTTATTCTCTCTTACTTCTCTTCTAGTGTTTATATATTTGTATATCTGTGCACTTGTAATACTGCTGTGACATTGTAATTTCCTTTGGGATCAATAAAGTATCTATCTATCTATAGATGAGAGAAGAAATTTAGAGTTTCAGGCACAGAGACATTTATTGCAAGACACCCAGCTTCTCACTTGTTCTTTGTAACAATAGTAGCTGCATAGTTTTCTGTCTAGTGTAGACATTTCTCGTTTCCAGTCAATGATAATGATTGGTAGGAATATTGAACCACTGAAGGATGAGAGGAGGTGAAACTCTCCCTTTTCGGAGGTGATCACTGTGTGACGTGTATGGCTCCTACAAGGTAGAAGCCCATGCCTGAAGAGTGTGTAGTTTTATATGTACACTGGAGATTCTACAGATGCTGGAAATCCAGAGTAACAGTAAATGCTGGAGGAACTCAGCAGGTTTGGCAGCATCTATGGAAAGGGATAAACAGTCAACGTTTCTATAGATGCTGTCTGAGCTGCTGGGTTCCACCAACATTTTGTATGTGGTACTCAGTTCACATGTGTTCTGGGCCACTGAGGAAATGCAAATCGAACGTGGAGGTTACACAACCCTGAGTTTTCATCTCATGCTGCACCCATTCCTGAAGTATCTGAAGATGGATGGGCCTAGGGTATTGTCCTGAGGAATGCTTTGACATCAAGTCAGCATTTGTCTGGGTGTATCATTAGGGAGCTTCATTGCCAACAAAGTTGATAGAGATCAGAGGAAATTATCTTGGAGCTGTGATGATTTATCTCCAGCAGTGTTCTCTGTGCTCATTATGATAAGCTGTTGGAGACATTTTCCTCTGATCTCTATCAGCAATGTTTTCAATGAAGCTCCTTAATGGCGAACCCAGACAAATGCTGGCTTGATGTCAAACAGTCTCTCTCATCCTTCCCTACAATTCAGCTTGCTTTCCTGAGTTCCTCCAGCAGTATGAATCTGTAGCCTTTTGTGTCTTCATTTTGGCTAAGTATCTTTTTTCTTGTTTCTCTCCGAGCTTGCGATCATAATTTGGAGTGGGTGGTGGGTTCTGAATGAACTAAGAAACTTAGAATCTAATTGACCGATTGAAACTACAGTATTTTAGTTGGTACAGTGAATGGTATGGGATTAAATGGCATGCAATTTTTCCCTCCTGGGAAATATTCTCAGAATTAATAAAATTCAAGCTGATTAATTGGATATATTTTAGCTTTATAACCAGCGTAGTTCATAGTTAATTTGTTTAAACATGACTGGAAAGAATTCTAGTATTCCACAAGCAAGGGCATGTCACTGGCTGAAGATTTTTTGAATTCACTGTCAGAAGCAATGTATGCAAAACATGAAGAAACAGTGAATATTGCGATGGGTAGGGTGGTTTGTTTTTAAACCAGTCGCTCGCTCAGTGAGCAAAAGGTGCTCCACGGGCTACAAAGCAACAAACCGATAACTGAAACAAGAAGGTCTTCAGATGATGGAAATCCAGGCATTACACACAAAGTGCTGGAGGAACTCAGCAGGCCAGGCAGCATCTATGGAAAAGAGTAGTCAATGTTTCAGGCTGAGACCCTTCATCAGGACTGGACAAAAAGTTGAGAAGTTAGAGTCGGTAGGGGGAGGGAAGAAGTACTAAGTGGTAGGTGATAGGTGAAACCAGGGGAGGGGGAGGAGTGAAGTAAAGAGCTGGAAAGCTGATAGGTGAAAGAGATAAAGGGATGGAGAAGAGGGAAGCAGATAGGAGAGAGTAGAAGACCAGGGAAGAAAGGGAAAGTGGAGGAGCACCAGAGGGAGGTGATGGATAGGTAAGGAGATGAGATGAGAGAGGGAAACAGGAATGGGACCAAGAACTGGGAAGTGACATGATCAGAACTAATCTCTTTCACATGGCATGGAATTGATGGGCTGAATCATTTCTTCCTGTGCATTAAATTTATATGGTCCTGTGAAGAACAGTGTACTGCCAGCAGCATAATCTGCAATAACTGAGATGAACAATTATGCAGCAAGAAATAACATTTTAAATTGTAGGTAAATAAAAAAATTTAAAAATTCTGATCTTTCACATTAGAATAAGACTTGCTAATTTATCAAATAGATTCATTTCTAACTCTTGGTTCCATTTTCCTTGATTGTGGTGAACACACATCATGAATCTATACTCTAAAATCAGAATTCACTAAGAATCTGACTCAGTATTGTCGATTCAAAACTGATTAAATCTTGTGATAAAGGAATGCTATCCAGCACATATTTCGAGACAGATTGCAGCAGTCAAGGGATTATGTTAATCCCACACTTTCCCTTAATTGCTTTACTGCTGCTCTTATAATTAAGAAGCATTAACTTGTCACATATTGATAACTACGATGACCCTATAATGGGCTGAATATCTGGTGCATGATTAAAATGCCCTGTTGTTCAGTATTTCCATATGACTTGTGTTAATTACTTTTGTCATTAAGGCGAGATATGAAATAGATTTAATACAAATATTGGAGTTTGGCAGTTATGCAGTGAAGGATGAATAGATCATGGACATCTGGGACAGGCACCCATTGTAATTGTAGCCATTTCATACCTTCCAGCACGGCAGTAATGCTGCATAATTAGTGGTAATTATAAATCTTCTGTGTCTAATTAACTGAAAGTGATGACCAAAGTAAAAATGCAGGGAATTATACAATTAGTAGCAACTTCTTTTTTCGAGACATCATTCAACATTTAGATCTGTTTTCATTAATCTGCCCAATAACAAGATTACATATGAACAGTTTAATGGAAAACTTGGCTGGAAATTGGGCAATTATTCAAAGCAGCAAACAAGCAAGGTTTAAACCTCTTCAAGGCTTGTCACAGAAAATCATTAGATGGATTATTATCCCCACTTATACCTTCTGGAGGATTTAGCTAATCTGCTGGTAAATGTGCTCCAGTGTTTGAAAGCAATGACTGCACCAGGGCATGATCAACTGATGTCTTGATATTTACAATGAAGATCACTGATATACTTGCATAACTAAATGCAGAACTAGAGAAAATTCATGACCAGAAGGAAACCATTTGGCCCATTGTATTCAGGCTGATCAAAATTTACGCAGCAGTCTCCATCTTTCTGCACTTGCTCAGGATTCTTAGGGTAATGGGTCCTCAAGTATTTTTATATAGAATGGTGATATCTGCCTTCACCACCCTTTCAGCCAGTGAGTTCCAGACTCCCACCATCTCCTTTAGAGAGAAAAATAATCTTCATTTCTGCCTAGTCATCTGCTAATTAGTTGAAATTAGCTCTGCAAAGTGAAATAGTCCTTTTTTATTCCACCGTTCATTTTATGCACCTCAGTCATGTTTCCTCTCATCATTTATTTGGTTATATATGTTAATAATTTCAACAGATAAAATAGTTGTTTATGGTTAGGAAATTGCTCACATCAATCAGAATGCATATTTGCAGTGTGTCTATGTGACAAGTGATGGTTTGAATTAAGAAGGGGGAAGGACACTGGCCGCCTGCCTTTGATCGCTCTGCTGCTGGAGAGGAGAGAGCCTGCTGTTATGCCTGGAGAATGCTCCTCAGGTTTTCTGTGTTTTGGATATGGACTTGGACGATAGACTTTTTCAGTCTTGTAGTTTTTTATGGTCTATGTTTTCACCTGATCTTTCTTGTTTTTTTTTTGTGTGGAGAGGAGGATTTGGGTGGGGGGGGGGGATCAATTTTCCTGTTCCATTTTGTTCATTTTTTTGTGTGGGAGGAGGCATTTGGGAGTTGATGTAGCTGTTCCATTTATGTTCTTTTTTTGTGTGGGAAGGGTCAATGTGAGGCTTGCTGATTATGCTGCCTTTCTTTTCTTTTTTGGTTTCATGGCTACCCAGAAAGGAATTATTTCAGAGTTGTAAACTTTGATAATAAATAAACCTCTGAACCTTTGCTGGATTGTAGGGACTTTGTCCTTAGCACCTCCTGGAGGAGGAGGAAGGGAAGGAGAAGGCATGGATAATCACCAGAGGCAGGTGTTTCGTAACAAGCCAATGGGTTTTGAGAGTGGGCGAGCTTGGCCAGCAGCAGTTCAGATGGTTCTTCTTATCATCTGGTGCTGTCAATCTGGAGCAAAGCCATGCAGTTTGCCAAGGCCAATTCCCTGAGTACAGGGAGATTGTGTACTGCCACATTGTCCTGGCATTTGATGGGTGTGTCCAGTTGCTTATTTCTTTCATTCCCACCTTCCCAAACCAATGTCTTCTGTGTCCCCTATACAAACATTAATGAATTCTAATTATCAATCCTGGAAATATATTTTCACTGACTTGAGAGTCTGCAGTGAAATTGATATTTATTGAGGTTAAGAAAGTCAAACCCTATCAATTCTAAATCTTACTAAATTAGACTCTTATTCTTGGCCTGGAGGCACAATTGATTAATTGGTTTTCAAAATGTTGGCATATGTATGGTGGCATACTGTATAATGGTATTCCTAGCTATTTATGAGATTAAGTCCCGTGAAAAGCAGCAACTTTCTAAAAAGTCCGAAGGGACATTTGTTGAGTCAAGATGGTGCTGAGTTACAATGTTGTCGAAATCAGACAGTTCTGTTGCTCATTTGATTTCTAGGGATGGCTTTGGGATCAGGATCAGCACAGGAATTAGGGATCAAATTATGGTTTACGGACATGGATAAGTGAATGTTAGAGGTTAGCAGCAGTAAATTAAGAGTTGGGGGAGGAACCAGAGGTTAGAGAGCTCTGGAGTCAAAGGGCAGAGGATGGAGGTGGGGTGGGCAGTGGGTGAGGATGTCCCTGTGGTCAAGGACCAAGGTTGACGGGCCTTGACAACGAGGGCTGGTGAGCCTAAAGTCAGTGTGGTCTGGGGTCAGAGGTCCAAGGTTATTCACAATGTCCAGAGCCACAAGGTCAGTCAATGCATCCAGATGTTGAACTCCAGCAATCCCTGAGGATGGAGGTCAGGTCAGAAGGTGCTGAGGGCAAAGACCTGCGACCTCCAGAGTCAAGGACTGCGGTGTCGGTGGGCCCCAAGGATGAGTGCCAGTTATCCTTGATGTGGAGGGCGGTGTAAGAAAGGGTTTGTTTTGCTGTTGTTGGGTCTGTTGCCTTGTATGTTATTCTGTTGAACATTGTGGGTATCCTATATTGGCAATGGAAGCATGGTGACACTTGTCGCCTGCCCACAGCACCTTCTCACTAATTTAGTTGTTAATGCAAAAAGGTGCATTTCACTGTACGTTTGAATGTACCTGTGACTAATAATTCTAATCTAATCTTGAGTCATACACAAACACGAGATTCTGTAGATATTGGAAATCTTGAGCAATCCACACAAAATGCTGGAGGAGCTCAGCAAGTCAGGCAGCATCTTTGGAAATGATTAAACTTGTAGGAGTATGGTAGTTTAGAAATTAGTGTAATGCTTTACAGCACCAGTGATTGGGGTTCAATTCCTGCCACTGACTATAAGTAGTTTGTATGTTTTTCCTGTGATTGGGAGAGTTTCCTGAAGATGCTCCAACTTCCTCCCATATTTCAAAGATGTGCAGTTTAGTATGTGTTAGTAAGTTTCAATGTACTTGTGACAAATAAAGCCAATCTTTCTTTAAACAGTCAATGTTTCAGGCCAAGCCCCTTCACCAGGACTGGAAAGGAAGGGGGCAGAAGCCAGAATAAAAAGATGAGGGGGTGAGGGGAAAGGAGTGCAAACTAGGAATACAGAAAGAAGCTGGGAGGCAATAGGTGGAAGAGATAAAGGGCTGAAGAAGAAGGAAGAAGACAGTGGACCGTGGAAGAAATGGAAGGGGGGGGGGGGGAGAACCAGAGGGAGGTGAGAAGAAAAGGGGTGGGGGATAACCAGAATGGAGAATAGAAAAAGGGAGAAGGGTGAAGAGGGGAGAGATTATTGGAAGTTGGAGAAATCGATGTTCGGAGTGGAGACTATGTAGTTGGAATATGACAACAATCTTTGTGGTCATTTCTCAGGTCAATAAGTGTGATAATTACAGGTGGTGTTTGATAAGATTTCAATTTGGTTAAACCTGTTTGAACTGTATTGGTTCATTGTGATTTGCACCCAGCAGGATAATTTTTCTTTCACCTTGAGTTGCATGAATAATTGGCTTGTTTAATGGTTGTAAAATATTATTGGTTCATCGTTAACATTTAAGTAGGCGCTTCTTCCATTATATTTGCAATATCTCAAGTTATTGTCACTTGTGTATGCTGTTATGCTGCGATTAATATACTCAGGGCATTTATTATCTGAAGTTTGGAAAATTGACTCAGAAGTTGTAAATTCTCAATGTTCCTCAGTCAGCTTTGCTTTCTTCTGTTTTTTATATGTTAAGTAAAGAATATCAATACATGTCTCATTTTAAGTTGCTGCTATGTATGCTCTTATAGTGAATGATTTTTCCAATTCTGGTGTCTTGTGGAAAGATTCAAAGTTGTTAATTGGTAGTGTTGTGAATGTGTGATAAAGTGCAAGAAGGAAACACAAAACAGTTAAGATCAGTTTTACTAGAAACCAGGGAGGGGAAACACCACTGGACTTGTCATGTCCAATCTGGGGCAATTAACTCACCATTGGTCCCCACCAGACACAGCTCTCACTTGTGGCTATCTGCATGTGACAGTGCCCGCACCCTAGTACCCTGGTAGGACAGGGACATGTCTGTCCTAGCATGAAAAGTCAGCTCTGGTGGACAGGGCAGATGAGATCTACAGTGAGATCCAATGACCAGGAAGGTGGGTCTGCATCGCTCCATGGAGAGTGAAAGGCATGACAGGGCACAGAAAAAGTCATGGTCGTTAACTGCAACCAAGGAAGACATCAGTTGTGACGACTCCTTGTACCACTGGACCTAGACTTCGATTGAAAGAGTGGAATTGTCCCAGTGCAGTGAGTTTTCCACTTTAAAAACTCTCCCACACAGGTTTCCTGTTGTCTTTGGGCATGACGGTCAACCAACACGAGAAACAATAAATGCTGGAACCACTTATAGTAGGTCAGGCAGTAGCTCTGGAAAGAGCTTCAGGGCCAAAGTTTAGCGTTGAAGTCCCTTCTTCTGAATGGGAAAGAGAAAAGAAAGAAACAAATTGGTTTTAAGTTATAGTGAGGACAGATAGGAGAAAGAAAACATGTGTGACTGAGTAAACCCAGAGTTGGAAATAGTAGCAATGAGGGCATTAGGACTGCGTGTGTCCTTTGTTTCATGGAATCCTGGTTAACCCCTTCCATACCGAATGCAATGATCCAGATCGACGGGTTTACTATACACCATCAGGATAGATCTATAGAGTCCCTCAAAAGCAGAGGTGGAGAAGTATGCCTCATGATCAACTCCTCTTGGTGCACAAGTATATTGTTGCTGTCCCAATTCTGCTCACCAGACCTGAAATACCTTGCAGTTAAGTGCCATCAAATTTACCTACCATGGGAGATTTCCATGACCATTTTGGTAGTGGTATACATTCCACCTCGGGCCAATGTCAATCAGGCTTTAGATGATCTGAGCAATGGGATCAACATGCATGAAACAGCACACCCTAATGCCTTCACCATCGTTTTGGGAGATTATAACCAGGCCAGTCAGAAAAAAATCACTAAGTAACTACCATCAACAGGCACTTACAATACCAGAGGAAGCAACACACTGGACCATTGTTACACCATCAAGAATGCCTACCGTGCTATTCCACACCCTCACTTTGGGAAGTCTGATCATTTGGCTGTACTTCTACTCCCTGAGTATAGGCAGAGACTGAAGACTGCAGCACCAGCAGTGAGGACTGAGAAGGTTTGGATAAGGGAAGCTCAGGAGCACCTACAGGACTGCTTTGAATCGGTGGACTGGACTGTATTCAGGATTCATCTTCGAACCTGGATGTGTTTGGTGAAGTTGTTACCAATGTCATTAAAACCTGTGTGGATGATTGTGTGCCCACAAAGACATACTGTACATTCCCAAGCCAAAAGCTGTGGATGAACCAGGAGGTACGTCGTCTGCTGAAAGCTAGACCTGTGGCATTCAAGTCTGGCAACCCAGGCCTGTACCAGAAAACCAGGTATGATTTGCAGAGGGCTATTTCAAAGGCGAGGAGACAATTTTGACGAGGTTGGAAGTGACATCAGATGCATGACAACTCTGGCAGGGTTTGCAAGACATCACTTCCTACAAAGCAAAACCTAATTGCATGAATGGCAACAATGTTTCACTACCAGATGAAGTCAATGCCTTCTATTCCCGCTTTGAAAGGGAGAACACAGCTACAGCTGTGAAGGTCCCTGCTGCAATTGATGACCCTGTGATCTCTGTCTCAGAGGCCAATGTTAGGCTGTCTTTAAAGAGGATGAATCCTCGCAAGGTGGAAGGTCCTGATGGAATACCTGGTAAGGCTCTGAAAACTTGTGCCAACCAACTGGTGGAAGTATTCAAGGACATTTTCAACCTCTCACTGCTACAGGTGAAAGTTCCCACTTGCTTCAAAAAGGCAACAATTATACCAGAGCCTAAGAAGAATAATGTGAGCTGTCTTAATGAATATCGCCCAGTAGCACTCACATCAACAGTGATGAAATGCTTTGAGAGGTTGGTCATGACTAGACTGAGCTCCTGTCTCAGGAAGGACCTGGACCCATTGTAATTTGCTTATCACCACAATAGGTCAATGGCAGATTCAATCTCAATGGCTCTTGGACTACCTGGACAATACAAACACCTATGTCAGGATGCTGTTCACTGACTATAGCTCAGCATTTAATACCATCATTCCCACAATCCTGATTGAGAAACTGCAGAACCTGGGTCTCTGTACCTCCCTCTGCAATTGGCTCCTTGACTTCCTAACCAGAAGACCACAATCTGTGTGGATTGTGGATAACATCTCCTCTTCACTGACGATCAACACTGGTGTGTGTTTATCCCATTGCTATACTCTCTCTATACTCATTACTGTGTGGCTAGGCGTAGCTCAAATACCATCTATAAATTTGCAGATGATACCACCATTGTTGGTAGAATCTCAGCTGGTGATGAGAGGGCGTACAGGAGTGAGATATGCCAACTAGTGGAGTGGTGTCAGAGCAACAACCTGGCACTCAACGTCAGTAAGATAAAAGAGTTGATTGTGGACTTCAGGAAGGGTAAGATGAAGGAACACATACCAATCTTCATAGAGGGATCAGGAGTGGAGTCAGTGAGCAGTTTCAAGTTCCTGGGTGTCAAGATCTCTGAGGACCTAACCTGGTCACAACATATTGATGCAGTTATAAAGAAGGCAAGACAGCGACTATACTTCATTAGAAGTTTGAAGAGATTTGGTATTTCAACAAAAACAATTAAAAACTATATAAATACAGGCTGCATCATTGTCTGGTATGGTGGGTGAGGGGGTACAGAATGGGCTACCTCACAGGACCGAAAGATGCTGCAGAGGGTCGTAAATTTAGACGGCTCCATTTTAGGTACTAGCCTATAAAGTACCCAGGACATCTTCAAGGAGCGGTGTCTCAGAAAGGCAGCATCTATTATTAAGGATTCCCCACACCCAGGCCACTGTTACCATCAGGCAGGAGGTACAGAAGCCTAAAGGCACACACTCAGTGATTCAGGGACAGCTTCTTCCCCTCTGCCATCCAATTCCTTCCCCTCTGTCATCCAGTTCCTAAATGGACATTGAACCCGTGAACACTACCTCACATTTTTAATATACAGTATACTTTTGTTCTTGCGTGATTTTTAATCTATTCAATATACATACACTGTAATGATTTATTTATTTATTTTCTTCTATATTCTGTATTGCATTGAACTGCTGCTGCTAAGTTAACAAGTTTCACGACACACAAAGTGATAATAAACCTGATTCTGATACTGAGTCATCCAACCAATGGGTTAATGGGCCATATTAAAGGAGTTGATTAATGTGAGAGGATCTGAACAGAAGGTATAAATGAGGGTGAGAACATAATCAAAGAAAATTAAGTTGTGAAATGCAGGGCAATAGTATGTGCCTGGCAGGTCAGATTGTGCTAACAGAGAGAGAAAAGATAAACTGTTATATCAGATGAACGGTACAGACAGAAAAATCAAGTTACCTTAAATTGGAAAACTCAGTTTTGAACCTGGAAGGCCTAACCATGCTAAGGTGCTTTCCTTCAAGTTAATATTGTGTTTTGTTGCAATAGTGCCAGAGGACATTGATGGGTCAGAATGGGGCAGGATGGGAATTTAAGTGGTAAGCGAAATTAAGCTAAGGTTGTGCTCCAATCTGTACAGAGACAAACCACAAAGCAGCTGTTTAATATGTGTTTGATTTCTTCAGTGTAGAGGACACCATCTGGAAGGATTGGGCCTTTGGAAGGCAGGGATTGAAGAGAAAAAAGGGTAGGCACTGTGTCTCCTGTGGTAGCATGGGAAAGAGACATGAGAAAGGGAATGGTTGATTTAGATGGAGCAGCAGATTAGTTAGTCAATGAAGGGAATAAGAATGGAAAGAACGTGAAGATATGTTTAGCCTTGGAATCTTATTGAAAATGGTGGAAGTGGGAAGGTTTGTTGGGTGGAGAGTGTGAAGCATGGAAATTCTGTCCTGGAAGAGTTGGGAAGAGAGCAGATATTGGGGACAGGATGAGATGATGTTAATGGCTCTGAAACTATGGTAGAGGGAAGCTATGGTTCAGGAAGATGGAAGATGGAATGTTTTGTCTTTGGAGCAGATATGATGGAGGTAAGAAAAATTGGGGAATGGGACCTCAAATTAATGTTTCTGTACTTCCTTTGCCTGTTTCCAAAGTGTCTTACTATTATCATCAATCCACAACAGAAGAGTCAATAGTGGATTCAGCTTCAAGAGTATTATCATGACAGAGTGGCCATTCATGTTTGATAGTAATGCTAGCAGCCATTCTAGGGGACTTTAAAGCCAAGCCTGAGGTTCGTATCAGATGCTCAGATATGTAATACCCTCCCTTGTTAAGTTGTATCACCATTTGTTGCAATCTTTGTAAAGAATTGCCAGGTCCACTCACAGCTGTATCTGGAACGGGAGACTTTCTGGTCTATATGGGGTTATTTACATACTAAGACAAAATAGTTAGCTGTTGTCAACAGTCCTGATGAAGGGTCTCAATCCAAAATGCCATAGATGTTGCCTGACCTGTTGAGTTCCTACAGCATTTTCTGTGTGTTGTTAATATGTCACAATTTATTATGTATACTATGATAGGCCAAGAAATAGAAAATTTCAGTCACATTGATGGTTTATTGCTTGATTCTGAGATCTTGCTAACAGGTAAAATTTTAATCATGACTGAAATATATATGATGATTAGAGCCATTACTTCAGGAGTTTGTGAAGATTTGGCACAATATCTAAAACTTTGACAATCTTCTATAAATGCATGGTGGAGAGTATGTTGACTAGTTGCATCAGGCCTGTTGAAAAAATAGTGGATACGGCCCATTCCATCACGGGTAAAGACCTCCCTGCCACTGTGCACATCTAGATGGAGTGCAGGTGCAGAAAAGCAGCATCCATCATCAGAGACCCCACCACTCAGATAATGCTCTTTTCTCACTGCTGCCATCAGGAAG
This sequence comes from Hemitrygon akajei, assembly GCF_048418815.1. NCBI lineage: Eukaryota > Metazoa > Chordata > Chondrichthyes > Myliobatiformes > Dasyatidae > Hemitrygon > Hemitrygon akajei. Next base: position 49,963,212 of record NC_133140.1, read on the forward strand.
AAGGTACAACACACAACACCAGATTCAGGAACAGTTATTACCCATCAACCATCAAGCTCTTCAACCTGTGGGATAACTTCATTTAGCTTCACATGCCCCCATCACTGAATTGTTCCCAGGACCTATGGACTCATTTTCAAGGACACCTCATCTCATGTTCTCTATTTATTTTTATTTATTTATCTTCTTTTGTATTTGCACAATTTGTTGACCTTTGCACATTGGATGCCTGACTGTCCTGTTGGATGTGGTCTTTCATTGATTCTGGTATGGTTCTTGGATTTACTGAATATGTTCGCAAGAAAAATCTCAGTGTTGTGACGCGTAGGTACTTTGATAATAAATTTACTTTTAACTTCGCTCTTTGTAATTTCATCCCTATATATTAGCAATTACAAACTGAATTAAACTATATAGAAGCACACTGTAATAATACAATCTGGGTGTAACATATGGTATTGAATCGTTGTTGAATGCAGCCTGCAAATTTGAACCTACGGTGATTTCTTTTCAGTAAATTGTTGTTCTAGCATGCCCACAGGAGTTTTTTTACTATCAGTTACTGCACAAGTTGATAGGGTTGTTATGGAGGCGTATGGTGTGTTGACTTTCATTAGTAGGGAGATTGATTTCAAGAGCCGTGAAGTAATGTTGTAGCTCTATAAAACTCTGGTTAGACTACACTTATGTTATATTTTTAAGTTCTGGTTGCGTCATTATAGGAAGGATGCAAAAGCTGTAAAGAGGGTGCCAGGATGCTGCCTGCATCGGAGAGCATGTATTATGTGGATAGGGTGAGTGAGCTAGGGCTATCCGCATTAGAGTGAAGGGGGAAGAGAGGTGATTGGATAGAGATGAACAAGATGAGATGAGGCATAGATACCGAGGATAGCCAGAAACTTTCTTCCAGGGTAGAAATAGCTAAAATGAGGAGAAATAATTTTAAGGTGATTGGAAGAAAGTATGGGGGGGATGTCAGAGGTAATTAGTTTTTGCACAGAGAATGGTAGGTGCAACATTCCATGGTTGGTGGTAGACACAGATACTCCATGTTAGGGACAATTAAGAGACTCTTCCATAGACACGTGGATGAATGAAAAAAGGAGGGCTGTATGGGAAGGATGGGTTAGATTGATATTAGAGTGGGATAAAATATCGGCACAGTATCATGAGCTGAAGGGTCTGTACTATTCTACGTGGAAAATGAATTTCAAGGTAAGTCAACTGGCACCTTATAGTGCACTTTTTGTGAACCTCTAGTTACCAACTTAATACTAAAACTAGCTGAGGCTGTAGGTTATGTGGCCAATGCAAGGGAACTATAGAAAAATAATGATGGAGATGTAAATAATAAGGAATTAATTAGGCAACTTATTTCATAGCTTTATTATTTCATAATAAATTCATATGAATGCATTATTAGAAATTCTGTGCCTAAAAAGTTTTCCATTTATGCTTTGTTTCTCATTATATGACTAAAATGGATAGATCCCTGCAATGAATGATTTTGGATTTGAGGACAGAAAGTGTAACAGCTGCTCCGTGAACAACCGAGGTCTTTAGTGTTGGTTGTTCTGTGAATGCAACACCAGCAAGGTTTTCTTGCCATTATCTTGCTATCACCTCAGTTTATGCTGAATGCTACAGTTGTCATTGCCTTGGGCAATGCAAATAAAAGTGGGCTAATGCTTCCTATTAGAGCTGATGCCAAGTGTCATTGCTTGTAATTTTATTTCTTTAATATATATTTTAGCTAGATGTTGTTACCTAGCAAGGTATTAAATATAACAACATGAGTGAATCTGCAGATGCTGGAAATAAATAAAAACACAAAATGCTGGCAGAACTCAGCAGGCCAGACAGCATCTATGGGAGGAGGTAGTGACGACGTTTCGGGCCGAAACCCTTCATCAGGAGTGAAGTAACATAGGATGGTCAAGGGGGGATAAGAAGTGGGGGGAGGGATAATGTAGAGAGCTAGGAAGTGATAGGTTGGAGGGAAATGGGCTGGGGGAAGGTGGAGAATTATGGGAAATAAAAGAGAAAGAAAGGTAGGGCTGGGGGGAGAATATAGTGAGGGGGGAAAAAAGAGAGAGAAAGAGAACCAGACTGAAATAATAGATAGGGATGGTGGTAAGTGGGGGGGGGGGGGTGGCAGGGGTATCAACGGAGGTCTGTGAGTTGGATGTTCATGCCGGCAGGTAGGAGGCTACCCAGGCGGGAGATAAGGTATTTCTAAATATGTTGTTTATTTCTAATAAACTAATTAATGTTTCACACAACAATATGCGGCAGAGGCTTTGTGACACTGAAAAATGGGAGATCTGTGATAATAGAGGCTCTTCTAAACTTAATGGCAGGATTTTATTAGAACTTAATCTGGGCTGGTGTTGGATTTGAGATTTTTATCCAGTCAGTCACCTGCTGGTTGTGGGAGTGGATGGGTGCTGGGGAAGGACTGAAAGAGGGTTATGTCTTCCCTCCCTGTTAACTAAACAGTGGGTGAGATTGTGCTTGATGTGACTTATGGCTCGCACTTGCCGACTGTGCTTCCCTCACAATTGAGTTGGAGATCTGGCTGCCTCAGCCAATCAGTAAGGTAGAGTAGCTGTGAGTCACAAGTAAGTCTCAGGCTGTGGAACCCAAGGCCCAGCCCTCAGTATTGTGGAGCTCTTTTGAATCTTCACTGCTACGAAAAGCCTTTGAACCACTATTGTGAACATGTATACTGTATATACAAATTAGGCCAGCCAACTTCTTGAGCTTGCTCTACTCTCTTTGCATATCAAGAATCTACTACCTCATCCTTTAAATCATTCAGTGTGTCTGCTTCCACTGCCCTGTCAGGAAGAAACATTAAAAGACTTGTGATCCTGTGAGGAAAAGCAAAAAAAAAGTATCATTCATGCCAAAAATTGATGGTATTTATTTTTCAGTGGAATCCCTGGTTCTAGATTCTCCCACGAGATCAAATATCTTCTCAACAGTCATCCTGTTAACCTAAATTATATTTTTCAGTCAAGTTGCCTTTTGGTTTTCTTGGCTCAAATGGACCCAAGCCAAGTATGAACCTTTCTAAAAAGACAATGGGACCTTTCTAATGTTTAATGATAAATAATAAATATTTCTTAATATTTAAAAGTAATAAGTTGTTTTAAATTATCAACCTATCAGATATAAATTAAAACATAAGTAAATAAAATCAGGGAAAATATACTACATACATTCAATCATTTATGATGTGAAGAGAAGGTATTTGATACAAAATACATTTGGCTTTTGTGTCGGTGGTTGGTCCAGTGTCTCTTGTCCCGTTCAATTGCATCTGACCTCCCTTTCTACAGGCCTGAGAATCAGAGAAACGGCTCACAAACAGAACAGAGACAGTTCTGTATGAATTGCATGGTCAAGCAATGGTTAATGGAGGTGGAATAATGCTTGCAGGACAGCTTTGAATCAGTGGACTGGACCACATTCAGGGATTATCTTTGGATCTGTATGAACATGCCACAGTTGTCAGCAACTTCAAGATCTGTGTGTGCCTTTGAGAACATACTGGACATACCCAAACCAGAAGTTGTGAATAAACCATGAGTTTTGCAGTTTGCTGAGGGCAAGATATGTAGCTTTCAAATCTAGAAATATACAAGAAGTCCAGGTTATTGTAAGAATGAAGTTAGAGACACAATCAGATGCACTTCAGCTGTGGCAAAGTTTGTATGATATTACTTCCTATATCCTAAACCTAACATTATAAATGGCTGTAATGCCTCACTCCCTAATCAGCTCAATGACTGTTAAGCATGTTTTGAAAGGGAGAATAAAATCATATCTGTGTGAATATCTACAGCATCTGGTAAGCCTGTAATCTCTGTCTTAGAGGTTGTCATCAGAACATTTTTCAAGTGGGTAAACCCTTGCCAAGTGTCAGGCCCAGATTCTGTCCCTGGCAGGGCACCAAAAGTCTATGCCAACCAACTGGTGGGAGCGTTCAAGGACATCCTCAATCTCTCCCTGCTGCAGTTGGGGGTCTCACCTGCTACAAACGGGCTTCAGTCAAGCAGGTGACTAAGAACAGCAGGGTGAGCTAGCTCAGTGATGGTTGCTCGGTTGCATTCACATCTGCTGTGATGAAGTGCTTTGAGAGGTTGGTCATGGCTAGAATTAACTCTTGCCTGAGCGAAAACCTTGACCTGCTGTGCTTTGCCTACTGCCACAACAGGTCTACTGCAGACACAACCTCACTGGCTCTCCCTCTGGCCTCGGACCACCTGGATACAAACAGTACCAACGTCAATACTGCTATAGATTACAGGTCAGTGTGTAACACCATTACCTCCTCAGTACTAATCAACAGGCTTCAAAACACGGCCCTCTGCAAATGGATATTTCTTTTCCTCATTGGGAGAGCAGAGTCAGTGCAGATTGGTGATAACTTCTGATCGCTGACAATCAATGGAGGTGTGCCTCAAGGATGTGTTCTTAGCTCACTGCCATATGTTCTCCATACTTAGAACTGGGAGGCTAGGCACATCTCAAACACCATCTAAAAATTTGCTGATAACACAACTGTTGTCGGTAGAATCTCAGACGGTGATAAGGAGGCATGCAGGAGTGAGATAGATTGGCTAGTTGAGTGGTGTCTCAACAACAACCTTGCACTCAACATCAGTAAGATGAAGGAATTAATTGTTGACTTCAGGAAGGAGTAAGCAAGAGAAGACACAGCAGTCCTAATTGAGGGATCAGAAGATCAGAAGTGGAAAAGGGTGAACAGTTTCAAGTTCCTGGGCATTAGCATCTCATATGAATTATCCTGCGCCCAATATATTGATGCAACATGAAGAAGGCACACAAGCGGATATACTTCATTTGGAATGCAACGACATCTGGTATGTCACCAAAGACTAGCAAATTTCTACAGACATACTGTGGAGAACATTCTGATGTTACATCACTGTCTGGTAGGGATGTCCAATTTGCCCAGGACTGAAATAGCCGCAGGGGATTGTAGACTCATCCAGCTCCGTCATTGGAACTGTGCTACACAAAGGTATCTTGAACAAGCAGCACCTTAAGAAGGTGGAATCCACCATTGAAGACCCTCACCTTTGAGGACAAGCTCTCTTCTTATTACTACAATCAGGAAGCAAGTATGGGAGCCTGAGGATACACCCTCATCATTTTAGGAACAGCTTCTTCCCCTCTGTCATCAGATTTATGAATGGTCTATGAGCCTAGGAATACTACCTCACAATTTTCCTCTCTTTACTACAGTGGATTCTGGTTAACTGGTACACAGTGGGGAAAATTCCTTTTTTTTCCTAGTTAAGTGGCTGCCCCAATTAGCTGATGTTCAATGAAAATAGTTGAAAAGGTATAAGAAAGACAAACTACCATTTAACTAAGTAACAAATTATGTATTTAAATGAAATACATTTAACAAAATGTTTGTGAAGAAAAAGCATTTCTGGATGTATATTGTATACATTTCTCTGACATTAAATTGGACCTTTGAAATTAGAACACTAACAACTACAGTACTATAAAACTAATGTTCCTAATAGTATTGATGGAAGAATTCACCCTGTGTATACTGCCACATTCTTTTGGTTGACTATAAATGAACAAAATCAGTTCACACCTAATGCAGATAATGGACCGATTTCATACAATGCCTTCAATGATTGCATCCTCCAAATCTTCATTTTCATTCGAACATTCAAGATGATGGTCGATACATTCAAATTCTTCATAGTCCCTAACTTGTTGAAGATGTGAAATCATATCATTTTCACTCCCTGCTAGTTTCTGACATCTCCAAGCTGGATTGCCTGAAACTGTATTGTGCAAGACAATTCTGAAATGTCTAGCTTTTATTTCTTGCCATCTATTAGTGATGAAAATCATGGCTTTTTGAACGCAAATACGTGCAACTGAAGCATATTAAAATTGTTCACTCTAAGCACAGTGTAGTGTTTAACAGTCACACAAATGCATGTGATTGCCACTAGTTAGAAACTTCAGCAATGGTCTCCTGCCCCGCTAAAGCGGCATATGGAGCCAGTGATCATTAATGGAGAATGTGTGGAGCAGGTTAAGACCTACAAGTATCTGGGAGTACAGTTAGACGAGAAGCTAGACTGGACTGCCAACACAGATGCCTTGTGCAGGAAGGCACAGAGTCGACTGTACTTCCTTAGAAGGTTGGCGTCATTCAATGTCTGTAGTGAGATGCTGAAGATGTTCTATAGGTCAGTTGTGGAGAGCGCCCTCTTCTTTGTGGTGGCGTGTTGGGGAGGAAGCATTAAGAAGAGGGACGCCTCACGTCTTAATAAGCTGGTAAGGAAGGCGGGCTCTGTCGTGGGCAAAGTACTGGAGAGTTTAACATCGGTAGCTGAGCGAAGGGCGCTGAGTAGGCTACGGTCAATTATGGATAACTCTGAACATCCTCTACATAGCACCTTCCAGAGACAGAGAAGCAGTTTCAGCGACAGGTTACTATCGATGCAATGCTCCTCAGACAGGATGAAGAGGTCAATACTCCCCAATGCCATTAGGCTTTACAATTCCACCGCCAGGACTTAAGAACTTTTTAAAAGCTATTATTAATGCTTTTTGAGATAGTGATTTAGATGCATATCATATTTTTTACTGAGTTAAGTATTGTATGTAATTAGTTTTGCTACAACAAGTGTATGGGACATTGGAAAAAAAAAGTTGAATTTCCCCATGGGGATGAATAAAGTATCTATCTATCTAGTGTCCCAGATAAATGACGGTAATCCTGGCTATTAGTTTTTATTCTTTAAATGTTGTCCCAAGCAAGTGGCTGCCCCAAATAACCAACCGATGGCCCAATTCACTGAAATCCACTGTTTTTTAAAAATATATTTCTTATTGCAGCTTACATTAAAAAATATATGCATTGTACTGCTGCTGCAAAACAACAAATTTTGCAAATAAATGATTCTAATTCTGAAGTATCCAGTGAAAAGTAAGTGCAGTTCAGTCCAATGGCAACAATTACAATGTTCCCTACTGAATGTTGCTTCATGATACTGATGTCTATAGGATAGTGGCTACCCGGCATCTCAACATACCACCGTGTAACTTCATTCAGACTTGTTATGGTGGTAGAATTTCAGATGTCACGTGAACATAAGTGAGGGACATTTGCATAATAACAATCAGCATGACTCAGTACAAAAACATACGTAAGACTAATTAATATATTATTATTCATGACTAAAGGACATCAAATTGTTTCACAGCTTGTTTTTAATTGCCAGAATATGCACTGAGTGCTGCGGTGTTATCAAGGGAGCTATATTTGATCAGAATGCTGTATCTGCTATCAATATTCCTCCATAAATAGAGGTTCAGATTTCAGACTGCCAAAACTTGTAAGACAATTAAATGCAATAATTACAAAAATATATCTGGTAGGAATTTGAAACCGTAATCTATTTGTGCTCTTGGAAAGATAAGGTGATTTACTGTTGCTGGTCCCTACAGCATATGGTAATCACTCGAAGTGCTTTAGTGATTTCTTTCTCAGAAAGAAGCTTTGACCTCTGAGTGTTGCTGATGCCTTGCCTACCAGTTAGATGAAGTAGAATAATTCTTGGTAATAGAGTCTTTATAACTTCCCAGAGCAATGATTAAAGAATGCCACACTCCTTATCGTCTTTGACAGCTGAACAGTTTAGACTTCGAAACATGCACTAGAATAGAATTTCAGGAATGTTTCACCTCAGCTCATCAATTACAGTTCCTCTGCTAGTCACCATGCCTACCATCACAACTTTGGATTATTTCAGTCTTTGTACTCCCCACAAGAAAACATTTGTTGTTTTTTCAAACAGTAATCCTAGCTCCTGAATTTTAAATCATTTGTGGGTTAAATGGCATTTTAGCTGAATGTGCCAATAACATTATCGCAAGAACCTCACTCCTTCTGCACCAACAACACTTCCAGTCTTCCCACCGTCTGAGCTCACCTGACCTATTTGTTTTCCCCCAAAGCTACCTGAGACTCTGTTAGGAAGGAAATGGCCTCACTGCCATTACCAGTTCTGAAGCCATGCTCCTTCACTTGCACCTTGGGAAATCTGTTGTGTTTCTAAGCACCACCTCCGTGCTGCTATCTAGTCTGGATGCTTCATTATGCATTAAATGCACCACATCAAACAGTTCTGTTTGAATTCCAGCCTCTCCTCCATGGCCGACTACACTTCTCACTGTCTCAGCAAAGCTGCCAGCATGATCAGTGGCCTCATCCACCCAGAATGCCAACCGGAGTGAATACCTGCAGCAAACACCAACTTATAACTGTCAGACAGTGCAAAGTCCTTTTCGGTGGATGCTTCTCCAAAACTAAAATACTGCAGATTTTGGAAATCTAGAATTAAAACCGAAAACATGGGAGCACTGGAAAAGTCTCAACAGTTCAGACCTGTTGAGACTTTTCCAGCACTTTCATGTTCTCTTCATAACTGCTGTTGCTCCATTACCTAATGATGTTCATTCTAGTCTGTAAAATAATCAGCAGGATAGTAATTGCTTATTAATAATGATTGGCATTCCTGATTTATCATATGAACTTGATGGCTACTGCTTGAATATCAAACAAAATTCTGAAGAATGGTCTCAGCTCGAAACATTGGCTCTTTATTCCTCCCCATGGACGCTACTTGATCTAAGCTCCTCCAGGATTTTGTTTGTGTTACTTTGGATTTCCAGTATTTGCAGAATCTCTTGTGTTTCAAGTTTTTATCATTTTTTTTTTTACAAAGGTTATTTCCTCAGTCCCCTGGATGTTTGCCTCAATTTTGTTTTCAAGTTTGCAAGAAGTAAGGAATCAATTTTTTTGATGAAGTATTTTACCATTACACAATGGGCCTATCAGATTGTGCGTCATTCAGGAGAAATGAGAGAATTGTTGTGTTAGGAAGATAGGATCTATCAATTAAGCTAAATTTAAGCATTTAATTTGCTGCAGTGATTTATTAAAATAAACAGAATACAAGAAAATATACACACTGAGGCCAGTTTATTAGGTACACCTGTACACTTGCTCATTAATGCAAATATTTAAATAGCCAATTATGATGTGGCAGCAACTCAATGCATGAAAGCATGCAGACATGGTGAAGCAGTTCAGTTGTTGGTAAGACAACTTGTTGGTAAGAATGGGGAAGAAATGTGATCTAATGACCTTGACCATGGAATAATTATTGATGTCAGATGGAGTGGTTTGAGTATCTCAGAAACTGCTGATCTCCTAGGATTTTCACATTGTAACAGTCTTTATAGAGAATGGTGCAAATAGAAACCAAAAAGAAGATCTAGTGAGCAGTAGTTCTGTGGGTGAAAGCACTTTGTTGATGAAAAAAATCAGAGGAGAATGGCCAGCCTGCTTCAAGCAGACAGAAAGGCAACAGTAACTAAAATGACCAAACATTGCAAACAGTGGTGTACAGAAGTTCATCTCTGAATGCACAACACATCAAACCTTGAAGTGGTTGGGCTACAGCTGCAGAAGACCATAAACACAGTCAGTGGCCACTTTATTAGGTACAGGAGGTATCTAATAAAATGGACACTGAGTGGAGGTAACTAAGGGTTTCAGTGTGAAGCTAAGTATATTAAAGCAGTGGATATAAGAGTAATGATAATAGCTGCGAATATTTTCTGTAGTTAAAAATAAATATTGGCCTGAAGAACCAGGAGTGTATTTTTGGATAGCATCATCTCTGCTATCTAGGTACTATTTATCTTCAAATTAAGTTTAAATGCAAAATAGATACAGGGGGAAAATGAAGGAAATTGGTGGACATTCCAATTCTGCACTTTGTGATACAAAATAGAAATACTTTTAGCTGTGTTTTAAAGAGGAAAGTTTGTAATTTACTTTACATCCTTTTAATGACTTGGGCACATTAGGAACATCTTTCAGGCACTTATTTTCAGCTTTAGGCATTTATCACTATAACTGGAAAATACAATGGTTATGAGAGAGCAGCACAAGAAGTAAATAAAAAATTCATGAATCAATCCATTGGTTTAAAATTCCATTAATGCTTTAGCTTGCAGTGGAACAAATGGTGTGAGTGGAATGTTAAATGACACAGAAACAAAAATGAATGCAGGATCATCCCATAATTTAAAGGCATGGAAGTGGATCTTGAAAATGTCAGGTGGGGAGGGGAAGACTTCAGGCATTGGCACTGGTGCTATAATGAAAATACCAGCTGTCGATAGAGTCAATTTGCATTTGATTCAGAAAAACGTAGATCTGGTTTCTGTTTCCGATCTTAAATAAATTTTCTAGGCTGTTGATTTTGTGCATTTTAACAGAATTTTCGGTATCCATGTATTTTGGAAAAAAGTGTAACATAAAAATATCTATTCATATTCATATAAAAAGATTTGAGTCTAGGAATTCATCAGTATTTGAAAACATGCAGGTAAGTGGTTCTATGTGTATGTGCTCAATGTGCAGTATGTATTTTCTCTATAACATCGTGAGTTTTAGATCTTCTTCATGTACGGTGGGTGATGTGCTGCTTTGAGAATTGTATGATTGTTTAAATGTGATTCCCCACCATATGATGGTTGCCAAAGTTAAAAGCAGTGGATTCTCTTTGCAGTTGATGGCCTAGGGGTATGACGTGACACCCCTAGCAAATTAAACAATTCGGTCAGCTCCATCACGGGCACAGGCCTCCCATTATCACAGACATCTTCAAGAGGTAATACCTCAAGAAGGTGGCATCTATTATTCTCACAAAGAGAACATGCTCTCTTCTCATTGCTACAATCAGGGAGAAGGTACACAAGCCTCAGAATGCATAGTCAACATTTTAGGTACTGCTTCTTCCCCTCTGCAGTCAGATTTCCAAACAGTCTATGAACTTTTGAACACTACCTCACTATTCATCTTTTACACTATTGATTTATTTTTGTATCTTATAGTAATTTTTTGCCTTGCACTGAACTGCTAATGCAAAACAACACATTTCACAACATATGTCACTGATACTAAACCTGATTCTGTAATTTTATTTTATCTTAAATGTTTTGTGTTTTTAAGCTCTTGAAGTATCTTTCTAGGTAACTTTATTTAAGTTTTTATTTATTTCAGTCTATTTAAATTGTCTTTAAATTCCTCTGATCTTTAAGAGATATTTATGAGTCTTTAAGGACTTCTACCTATTGCTCAGTTGCTGATAATGAACTACTGTGCCTAGTAGGTTGGATGTGTTAACTAATATGAACAAACTTACACGGCGTAAAAACTATCTGCAGTAATGGAAGTGATGGAAGCAGTGAACCATTTGAGCATGAGGTTAACACAGATCTTTTTCTTTAAATTAACTCCAGAATTCTCTGGTGCTCTAGAAACTTGCCCCAAAAGAATTGATGTGTTTTTGAAGTGAACTTCTCTTTTCCCAAGTTTTGGCACTCTAAGGAAAGAGTTGAATTTGATTCCTCTTTGGCATGTGCTAAAATGTGCAATACAAAATGACATCATCTTGGAATATGGTAACAGGCTGAAGATGTGCATGGACCCATGTCCTTGAAATTAGATAATGCAGAAGAACGTTTTCTTCCTTGCAGGCCTACTGTGTGTGTTTCAATGCCATGTACCTGAGTCAAAGGGCGCAAGAGATAATGAGACTCTGTGTAGTCAATACTACCACCATCATAATTAGCCAACTAAATTTCATTTTAAGTTCTGTTTGCAAAGGCATTTTAGATAGTAGTTTTTGTTTATTTCTATCCTTTTCTGGGGCCTTGCATCAGCATAAGTGGAGCAAATGATTGTATAATTTTAGGCCAGTTACAGTAAGATTTGAAGGCTTGGGGACCATCACGTTAGGTGTGATCAAATCACAAATGAGAAAATCTGCAGAAGCTGGAAATCCAAGCAACACACACAAAATGCTGGAGGAACTCAGTGGGCCAGGCAGCATCTAGGGGAAAAAAAAAGTACAGTCGACGTTTCAGGTCAAGACCCTTCAGCAGGACTGGAGGAAAAAAAACGATGAGGAGTAGATTTAAAAGTTGGGGAGAGAGGACAGAGATACATATGGTGGTAGGTAAAACTAGGAGGGGGAGAGATGAAGTGAAGAGCTGGGAAGTTGATTGGTGAAAGAGATACAGGGCTGGAGAAAGGGGAGTCCAATAGGTGTGAGCCTTATCTAAACAACATCCAAAATCTTCTAGACCTCAACCCCTGTTAACTCCCCCAACTCAACAAAATGAATTATGCATAATTTACTTCTACTAAATGTGTCCTCTAACAGGCCTTTAGAGACGCTCCAAATATTAAGCTAGATTCTTTGACTGCAAGGATACAGGCGCACGTAAAAAAGCAGTTTTAAATGACTTATAAGACTGAGTTGTGAAGAATTTGACTACTTAAATATAATTGGAAAATATGATGTTTTTATGTTATTTTCAGTCATTTCAAATCAAGTTTCCACACAGGTGGTAGATTAACACAGTGATTAAATATGGATTTTTGTATACACCCACTTTTAGTTGCATTAATTAAGTACATTGAGTTACTGCTTGTAAATATGCCAAGGAATAACTTAAGAGGAATATCTTTTGCAAGCGTTATTTCATTAAGCTGCAAGTGACTTAGCTTCATGGCTGAATTGTTTTTTGTTTATATGAAGTCAAACCTTGGAGTGAATAACAATTCAAAATGGGGAAAGTTTTTGGTAGAATTTGGGATGGAATCAAATCTCCGATTCCATCCAAAGTGGAAGTTCTGCATGCTGTCCCTGAACCCTCTATGTCAGAACCTGCCCATGGTGTGGTGACCTGCCTCTATGACTATTCTCCAGTTGCATTTACATCCACCGTGATGAAGTGGTATGAGAGATCGGGTTTGAAGCTGATCAACTCCTGCCTGAAGAGAGACCTGGATCTGCTCCAATTTTCCAACTGTTTCAACAGGTCAAAAGTAGATGTCTTTGCATTGTCTCTTCATTCAGCTCAAGAACACCTGGGCAATGAATCTACGTATGTCACGATGCTCTTCATTGACTACAGCTCAGCATTCAATGCAATCAGCCCCTTGAAATTCATCAGGAAGATCCAAGACCTTGACTTTGGTACCTCCCTGTGCAACTGAATCCATGATTTCCTTGCTTATTAACCAAGAGAATTTGTTTGTTTATTTGTCTGTTTTATCTGTTTCTTCCTAATTTTGGTCACTCCTCACTCCTTCCCTTCCCTCATGACCTGTCCATTACCTCCTTCCAGTTCCCCCCCCCCCCGCTTCCATTTGCTCCACTGTTCTCTCCTATCAAGTTCCTTCTTCTTCAGCCCTCTACCTTTTCCACCTATCACATCCCAGCTTCTTACATTATCCCCCCCTCCTTCTACATTATTATTTTTGCTTCTCTCCCCTTCCTTCCCTGTTGTGATGAAGCGTCTTGGTCTAAACAATGACTGTTTATTCCCCTCCAAAGTTACTGCTGGACTTGCTGAATTCCTCCAGCATTTTATGTAAATAGTGATCTGCCTAATGTCCATCATATCCTTCCAACATTTTAAGATCCAATTTGAATTTTTTAACTGAAGTTCAGACAGATTTTCATTCCAATTATGAATCCATTTGAAGGGTACACACAGTTAAATTTCATGAAAAGCATTCTTTATTTTTTTCGTACTATATTTCAAGCAAGTCTTGTGAAGAATTGATTTTCTTCAGTCCTTGCATTTCATGCAACTATAAAGTTATGCAGCATAATAACAGGCTCTCTGACCTATTGTGTCCATGCTGACCATTGAGTGTGCATTAACACTAATTCAAGTTTTAAATTTGCACATTTTGCAACTCTTCCTACATGCCAGGGTTAGGGTTAAGGTGGTCAATTAACTCATTAGTATGTTTTTCGGATGTGAGAGGAAGCCAGAACACTCGGAGGAAATCCAACCAGTCATAAGAAGAGCCCATGAACACCACAATTCCAGCCCCAGAAGTCAGGTTGGCATTTGAGTTGATGCACCTGTGAAGCCTCAGTCCTGCAAGCTGTGCGTCTGTGTTGCCGTTCATTCTGTCTGTGCACTTTAGCTGATGAGATTCCCTGCACTCAGTGCATTTAGTGACACTGTGGTATAACAGCTCTTTAGTTGTCCCTCATTATTTCACCCGTGATCTGTGGGTTTCTCTAGGTGCTCTGGTTTCATCTGACATCTCAAAGACACAATGATTACCAATTAATTTGTCACTGCAAGTTGTCCCTGGTCCACTCAGGGTAATGGGAAAATCAAGAACAGTGGATGGGATTGCAAGAGAGAGGAGGTGAGAAAGAATTAAATTGGATTCTTGGCAGAGAGTTGTTGGGACAAATAGCCTCCTTCACAGTTGCAAGGAAATTATGTACATAAAAAATTAAAGCAAAATCAATAACAATGTAATGTTAATGAAATTTAAATTGCCTGGAATGTAATTTACCATGGCTGTAATGTATATTGTTGGGGTAATACATTTGTTCAAATAGGTGCACTTTTTCATGTGGTTCCAGAGGGCTTGTTAATCTGCTTCATAGTAAAAGCAAATTACAGCCCCACTGAAGATTCAAGGGATGACCTTTGTCTTCCACTGTCACAAAACGTGCTGCTCTGTTGCTTACATTACATTAGCCAGGCAGGTGGTAATGAATTCTGTCTTTTGTAGTAATAGAGTCATAGAGCATGACAGCACATAACAGGCTGTTTAGCCAATCTAATCTGTGTCGAACTGTTATTCTGCCCAATCCCATCAACGGCACCTGGACCATAGCCCTCCAAAGCACTTCCATCTGTGCATTTATCCAAACATCTCGTAACTATTACAGTCGAACCCACATCCACCATTTCCGCTGGCAGCTTGTTCCATACTTGCACCACCCTTTGAGTGGAGAAGTTTCCCCTCAAGTCCCCTTAAAAATGTCATCTTCTAACCTTAACCCGTGACCTCTAGTACTAGTCTCACACAACCTCAGTGGAAAAAAAGCCTGCTTGCATTTACCCTATTTACCCCTCATCCCCTCATAGTTTTGTATACCAACTGTGTAACAAATCTCTCCTCATTCTCCTTCTCCAGGAAATAAAGTCCAGCCTGTTCAACCTTTCCCTATAATGCAACTTCTCAAGTCCCGGCAACATCCTTGTAATTTTTTTTCTGTATTCTTTCATTCTTATTGATACCCTTCCAGAACAGACTCCAACCTCCTCTTGTAATGATAGCATTTGTGTGGCTGGGCCAGTAGAGTTTCCAGTCAATGCTGTCTGCCGGAATTTGATATTGGGCATTTCACCAATGATACTGCCTTTGGATTATAAGGGTAAGTGATTAGTCTGACTTTCTCTTCTGTTGAAGGTGCTTAGTACTTATATTTTATATATACACGTGTTACTTACCAAATGTTGACTTAGTCTTCCTGCATGCGGTGATGGTATACTGTACTGCATTTACAGAGGGGCTGTGAGTGAAATAGAAGATAATACAGTTATCTGAGAATTTTTTTTTGTTCTCTTAATTTTTGTCTTTGCACGCAATTTGTTGTTTCTTTTTGCACATTGGTGTTGTTTGACCTGTTGGGTGCGGTCTCTCATTGATTCCATATTGTTTCCTGTATTTACTGTGATTGCCCGCAAGAAAATGAATCCCAGGATTGTATCTGGTGACATGTATGCACTTTGATAAGAAATTTAATTTGAACTCTGACACAGCTGGAGACGTTTGGATTTGAGATGTTACTCTGAGGACTCTCCTGCAGTAACACCTTGGAGCTGGCATATTTAAATCACACCTATCTTCCTTTTTATAGGACATGAGATTTTTTTCCCTTGACGTCTATTCACCAGCTTTACTTGGGCTCCTTTTTGCCACCTTCATCAAATCATTTGCACGACATCTGTCATGAGATCTGAAGCTGAGCTTACCAAGATGGGTGTTGTTTGAGTTTATTGGTGACTAACTGCTGCTGAGGTTATTGATGACATCTCACATCAATTTGTTGAAATTTCAGAGTGGACTGATTACATGATAGTTAGCCAGGTTTGTATGAAAAGAACCAGAAAATAATGAACTCTGCTTCCAGTGGCTAAGGCTGCCTGACATGCCGCATAGTCAATTTTATTCTCACAAATCAATGAATATGTTGTAAAAAAACGATCACTCCCTACTTTGTACATAGTTTTCTTATTTTGATTGTTCTTTCTCTCCTCTCCTTTCTATGAGTGTATACCTCAGATAATTATTATGTGGAGATTTGTGACAAATATGATATATATGTACAGTATCTGAAATACATCTTATGGAAGTATTTGTTTGATGATAAACTTCAATAAAAATAAATTACAAAAAAAGTAAAGCTCCTACAAACATTTGTCAGAAAGTTTGGAACCTATGAGTTTGTGTATGTTTGTGCTGGCGTTATGAACTTACTGACATGAGAGAAAACTCTAGAGATTTCTGCCAGCGTTCCTCTCAAAAATCTTCATTGATCTCACCTGCATTGATGATTTTTTTGTTTATACTATCACAATATTGCAGAGGAAAAATACACAGGACACTGTGGTTCAACTGTTCAGACTAAAAATAATCACACAATTCCATTCACATCAAAGAATTTTATCTCTAATTCAACATCATAAAGAAAATTACAATGTAGTGAAATTCTTTTTGGTGTCTGGTCAAAATTTCCTTTCACCACCTGTCATCTTATTTTAGCATCCAGGCATATCTAAACCCCACCCCCCCTGAAATTTAACTCTTCTCTCTTTTAAACTCTCATTTCAAAGCTTTGCTAGGTTTGATACTCTGCCTCATTACACACATCTTCGATATCTGTGGCCAGTTTTCTTCTTATCTCATGGTGAACAAAGCTGAAGAGAATAAAATCTGACTAGGGTACAAGAACCTTTTAGCTTGTCATCATTTGATTTTTATTTAGTTTAATTATCTGGTTCTGTTCTTTTCCAATTAGAGCTAGCAATGATTCACAGGAAATAATTATATTTTATCTTATAGGAAGAAAAGAATAAGAATAAAAATGAATAAATATCTTGGAAAATTAATTTTGCAATAAAATCATATTAGTCATAAACTAGTTTTTGTTTGTTTATACAAATCATCTGAGGACTTAATTTGGTTCGGAATGTCATTGTTTGGTTCAATTGCTTGTGTGATTTTGTGCTTTTTTATTTTCCTTTTCTCTCGCACATTTGTTCTTTAATTGGATTATTTTATATTTCATCCATTGTGGCTAACCATAAGCAAACAAGTCTCAGGGTTGTATAACATATATATTCTTTGATAAGAATCTTTGAATCTTTTTGCTAAAATCTTATGTTCAGTGTGAATTTTAGATTTAAACAAATTTAACCATTGGTATTTTACCATTTAAACAATTAAACATGCTATTTTATTATATAAATATTTAAGCTTGCTATTTCTATAAGGCATTTTGATGTTAAATCATTATATAGAATGGACTTGGTAAAAAGGGGTAAAAGATCAAAAGAAAAATGAGCGGACAGAAAGGGTAGACTAAATTCTGCCACGGGAATTGGTAGATAATGACTGTATCCCCTTCTGTGAATGATTGAACTTTATATGTCAATGCAACACACATAAAATACTGGAGAAACTCAGCAGTTCAGGCAGTATCTGTGAAAATGAATAAACGGTTGATGTTTCAGGCTGAGACCCTTCATCAGGACTGGAAAGGAAGGAAGGAGATGCCAGACTGAAAAGCTGGGAGAAGGAGGAGGACAAGCTAGAATGTGATAGGTGAAGCTAGGTGAGTGGGAAAGGTAAAGGGCTGGAGAAGAGGGAGTCTGAGACGAGAGGAGAGCGGACCATGGGAGAAAAGGAGGTTGGAGAGGCACCGGAGGGGAGGTGATAGCAGGGTGGAAAAGAGTTAATAGGCTACAGTGGGGATTAGAAGAAGAGGGGAAGGGTGAAGGGAAAAAGAATAAAAAGGAGAAAATCAATTACCGCAAGGAGAAATCAATTTTCGTGCCATCACCTTGATGGGATATCAGGTGTTGTTCCTTTACCCTGGGGGTGGTCTCATTGTGGCTGAAGAGGAGGTCATGGTGACATGTTGGAATGGAAATGGGGATAGGATTCAAAATGGTCGGTCCCCAGGAAATACCACTTTTGGTGGATGGAGCGGAGTGCTCAATGAAGAGGTTCCCTTGTTTACATCGGGTCTCACCAATGTAGAGGAGGCCTTATTGGGTACAATAGACGACCCTAACAGATCCACAGGTGAGATGTTGCCTCACCTCTAAGGACTGTTTGGTGCCCTGGGCAAGGAGTCATTAACGGACCGAGTGAATTTAAGGGCATAGTGGAAGTTGGAGGCAAAGTTGATGGGTGCATGAAACAGCACAGACGCTTCCCTACTATAATTCAATTTTCGTATTTTACACTCTACTTTGAAAGTACTGAATTATATCCAGTACAGAATATTTTACTGCACCAACAAATTGAGCATGGACTTAAATTGCTCCCTGAGCATCCCTCAATTCTAACTGTGGGGCAGAAATCTCTGAAATATGTGCTGCGCCTCAATAATCTTCTCTAATTCAAGTCGTCACACTTTCAGAAATATCCAGTATTGCTGCACAGAAAGTGTCAATTTTCCCATCAAAGCATAGTTTGCTTTTTTTTCACTCAGTTCACATCTTTAATGTTAATCATTGTTGATAATTTCAATCTTGCGCTACTGCTAAAATGTTCAGAAACACAGCAGCCAAGTTGCCCAAATGGAAATGAAAAGCATCAAGTTAAATAACTTGATAATGTATTTTAGCAATGTTGAAGGATATGTATTGTCAAGGGCACCAGCAGATTTCTCTCCTCTTTGAATATCACTACTGTTCAGCTGAGACAATAGATAGGTTCATGGTTTAAGATCTTATCCATGAGATTAGATTGTTTATTTATTTTCTGTGTGCTGATAAAATGAATCAAGCCCTTGGATTAAACACAGAAAATGTATAAGTTATACATAAAATTGGATCAATGGTTGTTGGAGTAACCATATGTTATGATAATTCAAGAGCTTCATAGAAACCAAATTTCATTTAATCTACATATTACTTTCTGGAAATGTACTTTGAGAAAGAAAAGAAAAGTAATTTAGATGCATTAATAAGATAGTTTAAGGGATATAAACAATTCAACTTAACCAAAAGAGTCAGATATGTTGCCCGTAGAAACTCACCATGTACAGCAAAAAAGTTAAAAACAGTGACACCCTGAATGGAAATTCAATATCGGGTTACTTCACCCTTCATTGTTCAGCCGCTAGGAAGCTGACACCTAATAAGTGAATGCAGTTGGTTCAAGGCAGCAAGGTCAGGCTGCTGCCATGTTAATAGCAGGTGCTGGGTGACTCCCTGAGGGAGTTTGAAGGGAAGGAGCAGTGATCATGACCAAGGTCAAGAAGGGTCTGTGGCTCTTGCTCTCTCCATTCCCAGAGAGGTTTTATTAAATATTCACCTCGTTGGAATGCAATTCTCTTTAAGATATGGTTGTTAGCTGCATGCAAAGCCACACTTCACAATATTCTAGACTGGACTTCAAATGGCTTTAGGCTATTTGCATATTCATTTAAGACATCTAATACTGATTCTGGTGCAGGCTCTGCCCATTGATTGTTCCTGCACGCAAATATGCATTACATTATACTTCCAGTTCTTAATGAATATCTTGCCTAGCAATTTGAAGACTGAGGAAAACCGTTATTTCTGGAACAGTTCTATTGTGCTTTATTTGTTCCTTAAAATGAACACAAAGGTGTTCATAATCTCTATTCAACACTGATGTTCCATTTCCACTCTCCCTTTCCCTGCCAACCTGACTGTGTTGTTCCCTCTCAGATCCATGCTTTTTATTTCTGGAATTCCATGTGTGAATCCATTTAATTAAGTTTTGTTCTGCCTTTACCAAAATGACAAATTGCACCTCTCAGCTCCTCAGCACAAATTAATCATCAGTTTGTCCAGCATTCCGTGCAGTGTTAAAAGAAATTTCTCCAACCAAATATCGGGAGGACTGGTGCCACTGCCATTGATCCATCCTCCAATTTCCCATAATTGAATCCATTTCACTCCCTGATATTTATGTGAAGCTGAACAAGTCCATTTTAGCAAGCTCAATATTTTACTCACCTCTGGCTTCAGTTTCTAGCAAAATCCATACCATCACCAAACTCATCAAGGTGATCCTTTCATCTTTGCCTCTGCTAATCTGCTGTTGAAAAACCTATCCACACGTTTATACCTCTGGACTTGTCTTGGCTGAACCTTAAGAAAATAAGAAATTGGAGCCGGAGTAGGCCACCTGGCCTGTCAAGCCTGTTTGCCATTCAATAAGATCATGGCTGATCTGGCCATGGACTCATCTCCACCTACCTGCCTTTTCCCCATAACCTTTAATTCCCCTACCATGCAAAAATCTATCTAACCTTGTCTTAAATAAATTTACTGAGGGAGCCTCCACTGCTTCATTGAGCAGAGAATTCCACAGATTCACCACCCTCTGGGAAAAGCAGTTCCTCCTCATCTCTGTCCTAAATCTACTCCCCTGAATCTTGAGGCTATGTCCCCTAGTTCTAGTCTCAGCTACCAGTGGAAACAACTTTCCTGCCTCTATCTTATCTACCCCTTTCATAATTTTATATGTTTCTATAAGATCTCCTCTCATCCTTCTGAATTCCAGCGAGTACAGTCCCAGGCAACTCAATCCCTCTTCATAGTCTAACCTTCTCATCTCTGGAATCAACCTGAATTTAAGTGACTGTTTTCCCTTCTATACTCTGTAAACTTAAGGTTATCTTGAAACTATGTGTCTCAAACTATGTTATCTTGCCTATGTGTCTCAAGTTCCATTAACCCATTATCCATATGGCCACTGCTCTACAGTGACTTCTGGTTAAGAAATGCCACTATCTAGTTGACCTAATCAATAGACACATGACAGCTCAATTGGTTGATCGACAGAAAACAGAGAGTGGGAATAAAGGGATCCTATTCTAGCTGGCTGCCGGTTCCCATTGGAGTTCCACAGGGGTCAGTATTGGGACTGTTGCTTTTTATGATGTTATGTCAATGATTTGGACTATGGGATTAATGGATTTGTGGCTAATGATACAAAGATAGGTAGAGGAGCGGCTAATGTTGAGGAAACAGAGAGCCTGCAGAGAGAATAGATAGTTTAGGGGAATGGGCAAAGAAGTGGCAAATGAAACACAATGTTGGAAAGTGTATGATCGTGCAGTTTGGTGGAAAGAAATAAATGGGCAGACTACAATTTAGATGGGGAGAGAATTCAAAATGTAGAGATGCAAAGGAACTTGGGAGTCCTTGTGCAGGATACCTTAAAGGTTAACCTCCAGGTTAAGTCAATGGTGAAGAAAGTGGATGTCTTCTATACCTTCTAGAGGTATAGAATATGAGAGCAGGGATGTGATGTTGAGGCTCTATAAGGCACTCGTGAGCCAACACTTAAGAGTATTGTGTGCAGTTTTGGCTCCTTATTTTAGAAAGGATATACTGACGTTGGAGAGGGTTCAGAGAAGATTCATGGGAATGATTACAGGAATGAAAGGGTTACCATATGAGGTACATCTGATAACCCTTGGGCTGTATTCCCTGGTGTTCAGGAGAATGAGGGGGGATCTCATAGAAACATTCCGAATGTTAGAAGGCCTGAACAGATTATAGACAATAGACAGTAGACAAAAGGTGCAGGAGTAGGCCATTCGGCCCTTCAAGCCAGCATCGCCATTCAATGTGATCATGGCTGATTATACACAATCAGTACCCCGTTCCTGCCTTCTCCCCATATCCCTTGACTCTGCTATCTTTAAGAGCTCTATCTAACTCTTTCTTGAAAGTATCCAGAGAATTGACCTCCACTGCCTTCTGAGGCAGAGCATTCCATAGATCCACAGCTCTCTGGGTGAAAAAGTTTTTCCTCAACCCTGTTCTAAATGGCCTACCCCTTATTCTTAAACTGTGGCCTCTGGTTCTGGACTCCCCCAACATCGGGAACATTTTTCCTTCCTCTAGTGTGTCCAATCTCTTAATAATCTTATATGTTTCAATCAGATCCCCTCTCATCCTTCTAAATTCCAGTATATACAAGCCCAGTCGCTCCAATCTTTCAACATATGACAATCCCGCCATCCTGGGAATTAACCTTGTGAACCTTGACAGTCCTGCCATCCTGGGAATTAACCTCGTAAACCTCGTGAAAGATTAGATATGGTAAAGTTATTTCCCATGGTGGGGGAGTCCAGGGGAAGAGAGCACAACTTCAGGATTGAAGGACGTCCATTTAGAACAGAGATGTGGAGAAATTACTTTAGTCAGAGGGTGGTAAATCTGTGGAATTTGTTGCCACGAGTGGCTGTGGAGGCCAAGTCATTGGGTACATTTAAGGCAGAGATAGATAGGTTCTTGATTATCCAGGGCATCAAAGGATATGGGGAGAAGGCAGGAAAGTGAGGATGACTGGAAGAAACGAATCAGCTCATGATTGAATGGCGCAGCAGACTTGATAGGCTGAATGGCCCACTTCTGCTTCTATATCTTGGGCTCTTTTGGTCTTATAGGTTACCTTAAATGCCAGGAGTGGATGTCCTGTTGAGGTGGGAACCCCAGGGTGCTTTCTATATCTTGTTGAATTACAGCTGGAGGAGCCTGAGTTCTGGTTTTGCACTTGATCACCATGACCTACTGTGAGACTGACGGTATCATGGATAGCACATTTCAAAGGTTTCAAAGGTACATTTAATGTCAGAGAAATGTATACAATATACATCCTGAAATTCGTTTTTTCTTCACATAATATCTGGAATTAGTCATCACAAAGCTCGAACGAGTACAGGCAGAGTGGAATGGAGGGGAGGAACATTAGTTATAGGGGATCCTATAGACAGCAGAGCAGCTAGGCACTTGCAAAGTTGCTGACGTGATTCCAGGTTGATATCTTGACTCCGTGGGTTAAGGATTTTTTTTTATTGAGATACAGTGCAGATGGGTCCTTTCAGCCCTTTGAGTTGCACTGCACAGCTATCCCCTGATTCAACCCGGGTCACCTATACTGTAACAACTACACTACCGTGCCACCGATCATTGAGTGCCTGTGGACGGGCAGTGAATGACCAGAAGTCATGTCTCATATTCGTGTCAATGAAGCAGCCAGATATAAGGATGCAACCTGGCAGGCAGATTTTGAGGAGCTAGGAAGAAGATGACAAAGCAGAACCTCATATGTGGTAATCTCTGGATTACCCCTTGTACCATGCACCCCGAGTACAAACATAGAAGGGAAATGTAGATACATGCATGGCTGGAGAGATGGTACAGGAGAACGGTTTTGAACAGCTGGGCACTGGAACCAGTTTTGTGGGACCTGAAGCCAGATGCTTTGTATCAGACAGTATAGTCCAGTGGTTGACACCAGAGTTCAAAGCTCAAAGGTCAATTAGAGGTCCAGAAACCAAAGCCTGGAGACTGTAGGCCTGGAGGTCTGTACTGTGGTTGGGTGGGAGTGAGGAAAGTGGCTTGTTTTGCTGTTGTTCTGTTGCTAGTTGTGTCAATCTGTTGTATTCTGTGTTGTTTTACTGAGTTTTGTGGGCATACTATATTGGCACCGCACCTACGTAGTTTGCGTTAGTTGTTAATGCAAATGACACATTTCACTCTGTTTCAATGTGTATATGAGAAATAAATGAAGCTGAATCTGATTTGGACCAATGTCCTCATGGGTTGGTCTGGGAGGTTTAAAGTACTTTGAAAATGGGTCGAGAAAAGAATGGTTGCAAAGGATGGGACAACACCAGAGCAAGAACCAGACAGTTTTCAGACAGGGCCAGATTCCGAAGGGATCTAGGCCTTCAGCAAGAAGGTCTAAAATTAGTTTGCAGTGAAGAAATATATGAGATGACTTTGGTGAGTTCAGATATAATAAGTCATTTGACCTTCTGACAGCTAAAGTTATCCAACTTAAAAAAAATCATGCTGGGATGGATTTCTAAACATTCCCATGTGTTCTGCTAGATAATCAGGAAAGATGGGGATGAAATATGGTGAGTAGTCATGTTGATTAGGGAGAATATTGCAGAGAAACATCATGGATTAAGTGAGGACAGAATCCATCTGATTAGACCAACGAAACAAAAGAGGTGTGATGATTTTAATGAGATGATTCTATTGGCAGTAATTGATGGGAATGTATTGAGGACCATGTTTGCAGGGAGAGTGCAGAAATCGGAGATGGATGGTAATGAAGAATTGCTATTAAATATTGACTGAGAAAACAAAACCACCAGGTGCGAAGAAGGACATGATCTCTGAGATGTGTTCAGGAGAACCTCCTTCATCAGTATGTCTCTGTACGAATGAAGGGAAATAAGCCAGTGGAAGTGGAGGACATATCAGTGCAGAACATCACAGAAAGAGCAATCATAATACAATATGGTTTAGAATAACTGTGGGAAAAGATGTAGAGTATTCCAAGTTAGAGCCAAATGGAAAAGGTCCATCTTCATGGAGATGAGAACAGATCCGGCCCAGGTAAACTGGAATCCTGACTTTGCAGGCAAAACTGTAATCCAGTACAGTCAAGTACATTCTCATCAGTAGGAAATTGAAGCCAGTCCTCTTTAGATGATCAAGAAGTTTGAGTGAAAGTTTGAGTAAGAAGAAATGTGTGACAGGTACCAAGTTATTAGCACAAGTGAGAACCAGGCTGATTACATTATGTTCCAATGGGAATTAAAAAAAGGAAATAAGAGAGGCAAAGGAGTAAGTATAAAAAAAGGCTGTCAAGCAATTTAAAATATTTTTTGGGGAAAATATTCTATTGGCATATGAGGAAGAAAAAGTTTGTTCAAAGTTCTAAGTAAATTTATTATTAAAGATCATATATGTCACTATATACAACCCTGAGATTCACTTCCTTGTAGGTATACTCAGCATATTCAAGAACCGTGATAGAATCAGTCAGAAACTGAACCCAACAGGGCAGTCAAACAAGTCAATGTGCAAAGGGCGTCCGATTGTGAAAATAGAAAAGGAAGAAAAGAGAAATGATAATCATAATTAAATAAGCAATAAATACCGAGAACATGAGATGAAAATCCTTAAAAGTGAGTCCATATGTTGAGTGATGGAGCAAGTGAAGTTGAGTGAAGTTATCCCCACTGGCACAGAGCCTGGTGGTTGAGAAATTATAACTCTACCTGAGCCTGCTGGTGAGTCCTGAGGGTCTCGTGCCACCACCTTGATGGCAGCAGTGTGAAGCGAGGATGACCTTGGTGGTTGGGGGGGGGGGGGTGGTCTCTGATGATGAATTCTGCTTTCCTGCATCTGTATAGATGTGCTCAATGGTGAGGAGGACTTTATCTGTGATGGACTGGGCTGTATCCACCTCTTTTTTGTAGGGTTTTCTGTTCAAAGGCATTGGTGTTGGCATACCAGGCTGTGATGCAGCCAGTCAATATACTCTCCACCACCCACCTATAGAAGTTTCTCAAAGTTTTAGTGGTCATGTCAAATTTTTGCAGCTCCTTAGGAAGTAGAGGCACTGCCGTGCTTTCTTCATAATTGCACTTAGATGCCAGGCGCAGGTCAGATCCTCTGAAATGATAACACTGAGGAATTTAAAGTTGCCGACCGTCTACACCTCTGCCTCCTTGATGAGGACTGGCTCATGGACTTTCAGTTTTCTCCTCCTGGTCAATAACAGCTCCTTGGTTTTGCTGACATTGAGAGAGAGGTTTGTTGTTATGGCACCACTCAGCCAGATTTTCAATCTCCCTCTTATATGCTGATTTATCACCACCTTTGATTCAGCCAACACCGGTGATGTTGTTATCAAACTTAAATATGGCATTAGACCTGTTCTCAGCTACATGGTCATAAGTGTTGCAAAGCAAGTAGGACAGAGGTTCAAGCTGAGCTCGGCTCAACCAGTGACGATAAATGTGTCCTGGTGGCAGAGGTTATAGATGAGTTACACAGTGCTTTGCACTATGGAAGAAGATGCTGCTGGAGGTTCAGCTAATGAGGAAGTAGAACAGAGGGAGGAATCTTGTGAATTATAATTATAATCTTGTGGAGTATAGATCTCTGAGACTTAGATCAATGGTGGGCAAACTACTGGTGAGGATTTTTCGAGGCAGGATATATGGGCATTTGGAGAAGCATGCTCAATGTGGCTTTGTAAGGGCTAACTCATGTCTCACAAATCAGATAGACGTTTTTGAAGCAGTGACAAAACAAATTGATGAAGGTAGAGTGCTGGATGTGGTATGTATGGATTTCAGAATGATGTTCAACAAGGTTCTCCTTGGTAGACTTACGCAGAAAGTCAGGAGGCATGGAATCTATTGGAAGCTGGTTGCATGGATTTGGAATTAGCTTGCCCTCATAAGGCAGAGGAAGGTGATAGATGGAATGTATTCTGCCTAGAAGTCAGTGACCAACAGTCCTAGGAGTCTGTTCTGGGACCTCTGCTCTTTGATTGAGGTCTATAAGATCAAGTGGACTGTTCTACCAGAGTGAAATATGAGAGGGTGTAGGGGATAAGTCAGAGGTAGGATTTTTACATAGAGTAGAAAGTGCATGGCATTGTTGCTAGGGTTGATGGTAGAAGCAGATACATTAGGGACATCTACTTAGATAGGCTTATGGATGATAGAAAAATTGAGGGCTACATAAGAAGTAAGAGTTACCGTAGATTGATCTTGGAGTAGATGAAAAGGTTAGCACAACATTGTGAGCCAAAGAGTCTGTACTGTGCTGTACTGTTCTATGTTATTCCTGAGATGTAACTTGGGTTGTTTTGCTACTTTAAAAGCCTTACATATGTGCTAGTTGTTGGAGTTAATTGGATTTTTAGTTGCTCTTTTATTGAACCGAAGTAGGATTGAGTAACTGAAGCAGACTGCAAGATCACAAATACTGATATATTCTCAATCTCACTAAAGCCATTCACATTGTAACAGAATGACATAAAATTTGCTTTACATACATTCTTTGAGCAGACATTTTTTATCAGGTTCCAATCTATCAATCTGGAATGCAACAGAGGCTTAGCCACTGGTCCTCGCAGAACCTTTATGGCAGCTAGACGAGCCTTCAGTGGACATCTCAGCACTTTCTCATGGACATTGGAATGCATTTGCGGTGACCTTCTGTTACTGTAAGCTCCTTGTACTGGGAACATTTTGTAGACTAGGGTAGACAGCAGCAATATGTTTATCTTAATATGTGCAGCTGGGATCAGCCTGCATCCATCCTATTGAGTCTGATCAAGATCTCTAATATGCTGGCCTAAATCCCATTGGATCCAATACCCCATGCTGTGGCTCACAATATTTCACACAAATGACTTTAGATGTATCAATTTTATTAATTCTTCTACTTTCCTTTTCTTCTCTTATCTGTTGAAGGTTTGACTGCTGAGGTTGAGATCAATCTCATCCTCACTTAATACCTCTGCGCTCTCAGGAGGGTTCCATCAGATAATGTCTTGGCCGACTGACTTTGGCTGATTTTTTAAATTCTATATTCTACGGTGATGTATTTAGCTGTGAGGCCTCTATAGACAGGCAAGCAGAAATCATATAATTTTGAAGACAATGTCATCTCTTCCTTATGGATTATTCACAGGCTGAATCTTTTTAAACTAAGTCTATATGTTTAATTTTTTTCTTTATTATCCTTTTGTAAAATAATGCCTTTTCATTTCAATTTTATCTTATTCCAAAGCAAGGCAAAACAATCTACCTTCTAAACAATACATTTTGAATTAAGTAATATAATAATTGCATGATTTAACAGTTCAATACAATTACGTTCAGTGAGAGGTTACCAAAATCTTTGCTATATATGATAATGCAAGCTGATTGATAGATAATTACTTAATTGAAACCACATTTTTGAAGCTAAAGTTGTTAGATCAGGAATTAACAAAATAAAAGGTGTAATATTGGTGAGAAATGTAAAGTGTTGATTGTGCATGGTTTTTTATGATTATCTTATTAGCTTAGATATTTTTTCATTTATGGTTTTGACTCAGCAAGGTGCTTAGAGAATAATTTACAGCCATTTCTGCCTGTATAACACCTATATAAATGTGTTGCTTTATAGGCACTGTAGAATCTGATTGTTGGTTGCCATGAAGACAGTTATTGCTTGGGGTGCTACTTATCTTGAACAGTTCTTAAGTTCACCTGCTGCATTGTCAACTTTTTCTGAGATTGAAAAGAAAAACTTCTTCAGTAATTTTAACGATATCCATTGTTTTTTTGGATCTTGGTGCCTATCCAAGTTGCACTTTCTGAGAACCAGTCCATGCTTGAATGACTGTATGCTCGTGAAATTGCTGAAGGCAGATTTCTAATCATTGATCGTGTAGACTGCTCTACCTACTGCAGTGCTTTGTCCTATCTTCACAAAAGCTCTGATGTAAAAATGTTCAATAAGAAGTAACTTGCCACTTATCATTCTGTCACTGTGAATTATCATCCTATTTCCCACTGCCTTACCTCTAATATTTTGTTGCATACTTAATCTGTGCCCAACTTTTTGTAAATTGGTATTTGTAATTCTCTAATTAGCTTTATGCACAGTGCAGGACCAATATACAACTAACCACTTTTGCAAAATAAATGCATTATTTCTGAAATATTAGTCTCAATTTCCAGATCTTCCAGGGTCTTTTTCTATTACCTTCTTCTGTGTTATATACCATTGTTAGCCATTCTATCACAGACAGAGTAACTTCAACTATGAACAACCAGTCTCCCATCTGTTAATTTCAATATCTCTAGGAGGATTTCTCTCCTCTCTTTCCTGGCATTCTGCCCCATGGTAACATCATCCAAAGGATCTGTTATGTTCCATATAGACCCACTCTCCATCACTCCAACAAGTCTAAGCGTTTTACTCCCTCTATGTTTTTAGCCTGCTTGATGGCCATCCATTTTTGGTGGTTCACAAACTTCTAGTTAATGATTTGAAAGAGTTAGCCCCAACAAATCCCATGCCCTCTAAACAAGCTCATAGTTCTATACTCTTGCTATTGGTTCCATTCTCCTCCTACCCTCTGCCTCAGCCATTTAGAGCTGCACTCTTGGTCAGATGGACTGCATGTTTTCTCCAGTGTAATGCCACCCATTTCTGACAACTCTTGCACTTGAAGTTCTACAAATTTCTTCTCATGTTAGTTCAACTTGAATCATTTCCTTTCTGAAAACTCCAGATTATTCAAATCTCAGCTGTCCTCCCGCATCCTACCACAAATCCTGCTTTCCTACCAGTTCATATTTTTTGATCTAGCTTGCTCCTAGTCCTTCACTATCTTAAATTAAAATTTCTAATTCTCATTCTTATATTCTTATATTTTAGTTTATAGTACATCATTGCCTCATCTCTTCTTATCTCCATATGTTTATTATTTTAATTCAGATGGCAACACTGGAACAATAGTTATACATGTAAACTATTCCTTTACAAAAGCTGAACTGATGGAGCAAAGTTTGACCATAATGGCTGAACTGTTTCAAGAAACAAGCACAGTTGAAATGATTGATGTCCACTATAGTCTATGTACTTGAGTAAAATATAATTTAATACTAAGTATTACTTGAAATGTAATTATTGCATCTACTAATTGAATTGGAGCACTTTCTGCAGAGCTGTGGAAGTGAACAGTATCAATTTATTCTGTAATCATGAGTAGTGTTGCAGCCTAAGTGAAATTTATACGGTATGAAATTACTTCTTGAACAATCGCACTTCTAATTTTAAATATTAATTGATGCCAATTTGTCTGTGTCCAATCATTTGTGTTGCATAGTTGAGTTTCTTTTGTTGTGTAAGAAATTATCCACTAGTGATTTCTTTCCCCCTATCCTTATGGGTGGTTGTATGCTTAACTGACATTAATAAGAAATACCGCATCTATGTGAATAAAATTAGACTCTGACCATTTTATTAGGTACCTCTTGTGCCTAGTAAAGTGGCCACTAAGTGTACGTTCACAATCTTATGTTACTATCATCCATCCACTCCAAGGTTTGATGTGTTTTATGTTCACAGATGTTCTTCTGCAAACCACCATTGTGACGTGTGGTTATTTGAGTTACTGTTGCCTTCCTGTCACCAGGATGGCCGTTCTCCTCTGACCTTTCTTATTAACAAGACAGTTTCGCCCATAGAACTGCTACTCGCTGAATGTGTTTTTGCTTTTCGTACCATCCTCTGTACAGACTGCAGTGCATGAAAATCGCTGGAGGTCAGCAGATTCTGAGATACTCAAACCACCCTATTTGGCTCCAACAAATATCACACAGTCAAATTTATTTAGATCACATTTCTTCCCATCCTGATATTTAGTCTGAATAACAACTGATCTCTTGTCCACATCTGCATGCTGTTACGCATTGAGCTGCTGCAATATAATTAGCTGATTAGATATTTGCATTAATGAGCAGGTGTACATGTATTCCTAATAATATGGCCACTGAGTGTATATCCCATGCCACATTTAGCTAGGCTGATGTAGTATATCCATTGGTAATTGTACTTTTAGGTACTTAAAATTATCATATCAGCTTGATGCATCCTGAAAATCGTCCAAACCTGTCCTAAATGATTAAACTGTCTCTTGGGAGAATAAATACTCACTTCCTAAATCTGTAGTGCATTATGGGTGATAGCTTTGACTAGTTCTACTACAAAGCCCTAGGGACTATGTACAAGGAAAGGGGAGATAATCAGTTTACTAGAATTATTACATCCTTGTTTCTGATCTTTCAGACTAGACCCGTGAGTGCATTGCACCAAAACCCTATTTCAGTTGTCTTCTGCTGAGGCTATTAATAATCAACATAGCAAAATACAGAATGGAATCCACTTGGGCATCCCTTTTGGAACAATGTAATCCTTGTTTAAAATCTTTCTCAGTGGTGGATTTACTAAAGGGGGAGGTGATTGTGTTTCCTGACTTAGATCATTTACATACAAGCCAAGATTTTGAAGAAAAAAACACCTTGAAATATTAATGGATATTTTTGTAAAGGGATGAATGTCCCTTTTGAAAGCCATTCATTGTTTTCTGATTTTTCTTATGAAATGTGAACTCATTTTAATGGGCACTGACTTGTATGTGTTTTATTGCTTATTTACTTTCATATAAATTCTAGGAATTTAAATGTAATGGGACTTCATTGTCAACATATTGTTATGGTGTGATTAATTATCATTTCAACCAAGGGCTAAAATTTCATGATAGTTTACTTAATTGTTACTTACTCTCGTCTCAAGTTTGAGAAACTAAGAAAGAAAAATATGCCAATCCAATTTATATTTTGCATTTAAATCCAACAATTACAGTTTATTCATTTAGTAGGGATACTTTAAGATTACATAAGTAATTGAACTGTCTGTATCAGACAAAGCAGGGATTGACTCATCCACAGTAATGATTGTTGCTAAAACACTGCTGAAATTGTATTGGGAAGCCTATATGTCTCTGCTGACCAGTACCACTAGTAGTAGGTTTGTTGGTGCAAGTTCAAGAATCCCTTTGATTGGCACAATTAAGGTGAAAAATGCTTGAGATGTGTTTCTGAAGAGATATGGAAATAAATTCACAAAACCAATTTATTCCTATATGTTAAATCTGTGTCTTTTCAGTACCTTGTCTGCCATATTTGATGTAATATACAAGTGGAGCCACTTAGTCTATATTAAAAAATTGCATTGTATGCAATTCTATTGATGTAGTTTTTCAGTCTTAAATTATTACATGTAATGAGATTTGGCAGCATATGATTGCAGTATCAAAAATTATATTAATTGCTTTTTGCACTTGAAAGTTTATCAAAGCAAATATGCTTTTGTGAAATTTTATGTATTGGTATGAAAAACTTAAGAAAACATGTTTAAAAAAGACTTTCATAATGGAGTATATCCATTCAGTAAACCACTCAGCCTTCCTGAGAGTTGATGGAAATTATGAAGTGATATTCTTAGGTTTTGCTTGGTGTTATTGTCAAAAAATCAAACAATCAAGTTTAGTAAGTATTATTAATCTTGATGGCTTAATGTAATGTATGAATTTCTCCCACAGAGAACTGTTAACAAAATCGCTTTGAGTTCTTATGGGAGCTTCATACCGAATATCATGTTGTGAAAATCACCAGCAGGCTGAAAGGTTCCTGTATTATCTTGTAACTTACCTTTCATTGATTAATAACATTTTGTCCTGGATTTCTTAATAAAAATACATTTGTTCTATTTATTTGTATGGCATCAAAGTGCATGTATGCATAATCTATCATACTGAACAGTGATTGCACAGGTTTCTGCCAAGAATTAATGTCTCAGTCATTTAGTGATATATTCACAACAGTTTTTACATCCAATCAGAAGAATCATTATTGAGTGTACAGCAGGAACTTTAAAACATCTTGGATTCTCCCAAGATGATTTGTGTTATATGGTGTATAAAATTATTACTCAGTCAAGTGTAACCATGAAACCATTGAAGCCATGCGCTTGTTTGGAGCCTAAAACATGCTGGGACTCTGAAAGTGACCTAAGTATAGACATATTTATTATTATGTTAATATTTATCATTCAAAGGTTTCAAAAGGTACATTTACTGTCAGAGAAATGTATACAATATACATCTTGAAATGCTTTTTCTTTGCAACCATCCACAAAAACAGAGGAGTGCCCCAAAGAGTGAACAACAGTTGAATGTTAGAACCCCAAAGTCTCCCCCAGCTCCCCTCCCTCCCGCACATAAGCAGCAGCAAGCAACAACCCCCCCCACCAGCAAAAAAAAAGCATCGGCACCCGCCACTGAGCACTCAGGCATGCAGCAAAGCAACAGCAAAGACACAGGCTTGCAGTACTCCAAAGACTACTCGTTCACCTGGTATTCGACATACCACAGGCTCTCTCTCTCACTAATAAGGGAGAAAGAAGTATCTCCATTTCACATTTATGAAAACATCTTTACAATCATGAAAATCATACTCTAAGCTAGAAGAAATACAAGTCAAGTTGCTTTTTATTGTTGTTTTGACCATAACTGCTGGTACAGTACACAGTAAAAATGAGACAGTGTTTTTCAGAACCATGGTGCTACATGAACAATACAAAAACAACACTGAACTACAGACCTACCCAGGACTGCATCAAGTACACAGAACAGTGCAGGCATTACAATAAATAATAAACAAGACTAACCTTTTTGGTGCATTCAGTCATTTCTGTCAATGACAGTATTTATTATCAAGATCAATCGACTCTCCAAAAGTGACCATATC
This sequence comes from Hemitrygon akajei, assembly GCF_048418815.1. Classification (NCBI taxonomy): domain Eukaryota; kingdom Metazoa; phylum Chordata; class Chondrichthyes; order Myliobatiformes; family Dasyatidae; genus Hemitrygon; species Hemitrygon akajei. Next base: position 49,996,601 of record NC_133140.1, read on the forward strand.
ATAAAGATCATAAGACATAGAAGCAGAATTTGGCCATTTAGCCCATCAAGTCTGTTCTGCCATTCGATCACGGCTGATTTATTCTCCTGCCTTCTCCACATAACCTCTCACACCCTTACTAATCAAGAGCGTGTCACCATCTGCATTAAATATACTCAATAACTTGTTCTCCACAGCCATCTGGGGCAATGAATTCCACAGGTTCACCACATCCTGGCTAAAAAATTCCTCCTCATCATCTCTGATCCTAGACTCTCCCATTATTTGAAGCATCTTCTCCACATTCACTCTATCTAGGACTTCCAATATTCAGTTGGGTTCAATGAGATCTCCCCTCCTTGGATCCCCACAAGGCTGTGTGCTTAGCCCATTGCTGTTTACACTGCTAACACATGACTGTGCAGCCAGATTCAAGGAGAACTTGATCATTAAATTTACTGATGATACCACAGTGGTGAGGCTCATCAGCAAAAATGATGAAACAATGTACAGGGAGGAGGTCAAACACCTAGAGAGCTGGTGCAGTGACAACAACTTGATGCTTAATGTCACCAAAACCAAGGAGATGATCGTTGATTTCAGACGGTCTCAGCCTGAGCACACACCCCTCAGCATCAGCGGCTCCACAGTGGAGAGAGTGGAAAACATCAAGTTCCTTGGGGTGCAGATCTCGGACAATCTCACCTGGTCCAGGAACACCACTGAGATTTTGTAACAAGCCCAGCAGAGATTGCACTTTCTGAGGAAGCTTAAACAAGCATCACTCCCCACTAACATCTTAACTACATTCTACAGAGGCATGGTTGAGAGTGTGCTGACCCTTTGCATCACAACCTGGTACTCCAGCTGCAGTGCTGCCAACAAAAAAGCCTTGCAGAGGGTGGTTAGGGGAGCAGAGAAGGTTATTGGGGTCTCCCTACCTTCTATCCAAGACTTCTTTCAGAGTCGATGCTTCCAGAAGACACGGTACATCATTAAAGACCCCTCACACCCTCTCCATGAACTGTTTGTTCTTCTGCCATCAGGTAAATGTTACAGGAGCATCAAAACAAAAACCACAAGGCTACTAAACAGCTTCCTCCCACAGGCAGTCAGACTGCTAAATAGCTGCTCATCCTGACTCTGTTTTGGACACTTTTAACTTGCACTGGACACTTATAACTTGTTTTTAACTGACATGTGGCTGTTGTATTTTACTATTTATTATTTACTATTTATTGTTATGTTTATTATTTAGTGTTGCGTTTGTTATGTTATGATTGCACTGCTCCTGGGAAACGCTGTCTCATTCTGCTCTGCAGAGCTGATGTACAGTTAGAGTGACAATAAAGTTTTTGAATCTTGGATCTTTTTCTGAATTCCAGTGGGTACGGGCCTGGAGCCACCATAAGCTCCTCACACATTAACCTGAGTGTTTAATGCACTAGATATACTGTATCAAAAGCCATACCCATTGCATTTTATGCTTTAACATTCTGGAAATGGAAACCAAAATTTCTTGTTGGGGAAAATAAATACATAATGATTTCATCAGTCATAATTCAAGAAAATTAATGGGATGTTTGTAGATAATATAAGAGAGCTGAGTATTGGAGAGACTGGTATTAATGAAATTGGTTTTTATAGGCTATTCCACTGAAAATCCTTATGAGATTTCCACTCAGTGATACTCCTTTCATTGGAGCATGATGAAAGATGTTCCTGGCAAATACTGTGGAACGATCTCTGTGCTGGAGGTGTGACATGAAGTAAATATACTAATGGAGGCATTCTCTTTCTAGATGTGCTACTACTCCGTAACAACAGAATATTTACCAACAGGAAAATGAAATAAATTACTGATATATTTCCGTGTAAGATGTCTTTGGAATAGAAAAGAAACAGAAATTGGTGTAACTCAGCAGGCCAGGCAACATCTGTAGAAAGGAACAGTTAGCATTTCCAGGAGCAAAACACTTCAACTGTTATAAAAGTTCAACTTCCTATAGTTGCTGCCTGATCTTTAGAGTGTTTCCTGCATTTTCTCTTTATTTTCGCCCAAGTCTTCAGCATCTGTAATTTGTTAAATTTTCAGGATATCTTTGGCACTGAATACTATAATAAACATGACATAGCTGCGCAAATTTACTGCCCTCTTGCATTTCATAAAAAAGGATGACAGGCCTGTATGTGAACAGCAGGGTGTCAGCTGACACTGAATATTGTGCGTTCTTTCATGTGCACTATTATTGAGCTATGGTATTGAGGAGACACCTTTAGTTTGGCAATTTTATTGAGTTCTTCTATTTCCCTCTGCATTTACACCTGAGTGCACAATGTTGTGAATGCAATGTGATACCTCGTTGCAGCTTTTCTGCAGTCGTGCTGCACTGGTGTCCTTATGAGGCTAGCAATACTCTCATCAGCTCACACAACAACAGGTCCACGCGCAATTCACCTTCTGTGCCGGTCAATAACTTGGTCAACAATGACCTACTCTGCTTTGGCCCACGTTTCACCACCTGAGAGTTGCGTCTAACTCATTCCGTGCCATCTTCAATTTTCAAGGAATGGTTCAATCATCTTGGTGGGCACCTGTTTATAACTACCGTCCTTATCTGAGAATATATGAAGCATAAAATGTTTTTGTAGGTAGTGATTCATGCATCTTGTTGTGCCTCCTTTGAGAAAAAGAATTAATTGAGCAAAGCTGGGCACGGTGCCCTTGTATGCAAACAGACTATGTATGATAATAGTTCGTACTACATCAGTTCTCTCCCCCATTCTCTGGTTCCTCCAGCATTTTTGTTTTTGCTCCAAACACTCTCTACCTTATCACCTGTACTTCTCGTATCCATGATTTCTCTTCGATCATATAGTACAGAGCATTGAACAGTACAGCGTTGTACTCTTGTGAAGTACACATAATGTTGTGTTGAACTTTTAACCTACTCCAAGATCAATTTAATGCTTTTCTCCTGCACAGCCCAGAACCCTCCATTTATTTTTCATCTACATGCCCACGAGACTCTTAAACATCCCTAATATATCAGCCTCAACCACTGCCCATGGCAGTGCAATCCAGACATTTATCACCCTATGTGTGGGGAAAAAAAACTACCTCTGACATCTCCCCTAAACTTTCCTCCACTCACCTTAACTGGATATCCTCTGGTATTAGCCATTGCTGCCCTAGAGAAAAGGCACTGCCTGTGAACTTTATCTACTCCTCTTATGATCTTACACACTTCTTTCAAGTTGCGTCTCATCCTTCTTTCCTCCAAAGAGGAAGCTGTAGCTCGCTCAGCCTTTCTTCATGAGACATGCTCTCTAATCCAGGAAGCACTTAGGTAAGTCTCTTCTGCACCCTCTTTAAAACACCACATCTTTTCTGAAATGAGGTGACCAGAAATGAATGCAACCCTCCTTAGCATTGCAGTAAAATATTTTACAGGATTGTAGCGGTGTGCTACACGCAGCGCTGAAATAACGACACGGAGTCGGTAAACTGCAGTTAAAAAGAGATTTTATTCGAACTTCGCGGCCTCGCTTTAAAGCCTCCCTGATCCCGTCCTCCCCGGGCGCGGATACTGTAGGGGGCACGTATTCACAGTCCTGTCCCGCGCGCGGATGCTGTAGGGGGCACGATTTCACAGTTCCGCGCGGGCTTTTCCCTTTGTTGGTGAAGCAGACCTGGCGCCCTTTTGGGACTGGCCTTTGTGCCGGCGCGCTGGCTATTTGTGAGCCGGTTCGAGTGCGCTAGGAAGTGGGTCGCCACATAACTCCCCCCCCAGAACCGGCGATACACCCCCCGATGTCCACAGTCTGGACCGGACCCTGTTTGGGAGGTCGGCCTCTGCGCCGCGGTGCTGGAAACTCGACCGGTTGTGCCACGTCCACATGGGCCGGTTTGAGTCGGTCCACCGTGAACCCGCCCCTTTGTACAAACACAAACTTACAGTTTTGCAGGTCTTTGGGTACGCAGGTCGGGTTCTGGTGCGAAGTGGGTATGGGGGCCAGGTTGCCGAGCCTCTCGCGTAGTCTGCCCAGGACTGCTGCGGGTTCTTCCTCGTGCCCTCTTGGGGCTGGTATGAATTCCCTGGGGACAACCAGGGGTGCGCCGTACACCAACTCGGCCGACGAGGTGTGCAGATCGTCTTTGGGTGCCGTGCGGATGCTGAGTAGGACCCAGGGAAGCTCGTCCACCCAGTTAGCTCCTCTCAGGAAGGCCATGAGAGCCGACTTTAGGTGACGGTGGAAACGCTCCATCAGGCCGTTCGATTGTGTGTGATAGGCAGTGGTGTGGTGCAGCTGTGTCCCCAAAAGACTGGCCATAGCTGACCACAGGCTGGAGGTGAACTGGACGCCTCTGTCGGAGGTAATGTGGGCCGGTACACCAAAGCGGTAGTGATCAGTGCCCGGGCGCAAGATTCGGAAGTGGTGTCGGTGAGCGGGACCGCCTCTGGCCATCTTGTGAACCGGTCCACGATAGTGAGGAGGTGCCGCGCTCCGTGCGACACTGGCAGGGGGCCCACAATATCCACATGAATGTGGTCGAAACGCCGGTGGGTGGGGTGGAACTGCTGCGGCAGGGCTTTGGTGTGCCGCTGCACCTTGGCTGTTTGGCAGTGCATGCATGTTCTGGCCCATTCACGGACCTGCTTGCGGAGTCCGTGCCAAACAAACCTGCTGGAGACCATCCGGACGGTTGTCCTGATGGAGGGGTTATGAATGGAGTCAAAAACGCGTCGCTGCCAGTTTGCCGGGACAACGGGACGGGGTTGGCCGGTGGTGACGTCACAGAGTAGGGTCCTCTCACCTGGGCCTACGGGGAGGTCCTGGAGCTGCAAACCGGAGACTGCGGTTCTGTAACTAGGGATCTCCGCCTCTGCCAGCGCCTCAAAGTCTACCCCTTGGGAAAGGGCATGAATGTTAGGGCGAGAGAGCACGTCCGCCACGACATTGTCCTTACCTGAGATGTGCCGGACATCCGTCGTGTATTCAGAGATGTAGGACAGATGGCGCTGCTGACGGGACGACCAGGGATCGGACACCTTCGTGAACGTAAAGGTAAGCGGCTTGTGGTCCGTGAATGCGGTGGAGGGCCTACCGTCTAAGAAATACCTGAAATGCCGGATTGCCAGGTATAGCGCCAACAGTTCCCGGTTGAAAGCACTGTATTTGAGCTCGGGTGGTCGCAGGTGTTTGCTGAAAAACGCCAGGGGTTGCCAGCGACCCGCGATGAGTTGCTCCAGTACCCCACCGACTGCCGTGTTAGATGTGTCCACCGTGAGGGCGGTAGAGACGTCCATTCTGGGGTGCACTAGCATCGCGGCGTTTGCCAAGGCTTCTTTCGTTTTAATGAAAGCGGCGGTGGACTCCTCGTTCCAGGTAATGTCCTTGCCCGGACCCGACATCAGGGCGAACAGGGGGCGCATGATTCGGGCAGCTGAAGGGAGGAAGTGGTGGTAGAAATTTACCATACCTATGAATTCCTGAAGGCCTTTGATTGTGGTGGGTCGGGGAAAATGGCGGACCGCGTCTACCTTAGCGGGCAGAGGGGTTGCCCTGTCTTTAGTAATCCTGTGGCCCAGGAAGTCAATGGTGTCGAGCCCGAACTGACATTTGGCCGGGTTGATTGTTAGACCGTATTCACGCAGTCGGGTGTAGAGTTGACGGAGGTGGGACAGATGCTCCTGACGACTGCTGCTGGCTATGAGGATGTCGTCCAAATAGATGAATGCGAAGTCCAGGTCGCGTCCCACCACGTCCATTAACCGCTGAAACATCTGTGCGGCATTCTTCAGGCCGAACGGCATGCGGAGGAACTCGAAAAGGCCGAACGGGGTGATGAGTGCTGTTTTGGGGAAGTCGTCCGGATGCATCGGGATTTGTTAGTATCCCCGGACGAGGTCTACCTTGGAGAAGATCCGTGCGCCGTGCAGGTTGGCTGCAAAGTCCTGAATGTGCGGCACAGGGTAGCGGTCCGGTGTGGTAGCCTCGTTCAGCCTGCGGTAGTTGCCGCATGGTCTCCAGCCCCCTGTCGCTTTGGGCATCAAGTGCAGGGGGGAGGCCCATGGGCTGTAGGACCTCCGTACGATCCCCAATTCCTCCATCCTCTTGAACTCCTCCTTCGGCAGTCGGAGCTTGTCCGGGGGAAGCCTTCGAGCACGGGCGTGGAGGGGTGGTCCCTGGGTCGGGATGTGGTGCTGTACGCCGTGTCGGGGCATGGCTGCCGTGAACTGCGGTGCCAGAACCGATGGGAAATCCACCAGGACTCTGGTGAAGTCGTTGTCGGACAGCGTGATGGAGTCGAGGTGTGGGGCTGGCAACTGGGCTGCAACCAGGGAGAACGTCTGAAAGGTCTCGGCGTGAACCAGTCTCTTCCTGGGCAGGTCGACCAGCAGGCTGTGAGACTGCAAAAAATCCGCACCCAGAAGCGGTTGGGCTACGGCGGCCAGTGTGAAGTCCCACGTGAACCGGCTGGAGCCGAACTGTAGCTGCACCGTACGGGTGTCGTAGGTCCTTACCGTGCTGCCGTTCGCGGCCCTCAGGGTGGGACCTGGTGCCCTGTTGCGGGTGTTGTAACTCGTCGGAGGTAAGACGCTGATCTCGGCACTGGTGTCGACCAAAAAGCGGCGTCCCGACCGCTTGTCCCACACATACAGGAGGCTATCCCGATGGCCAGCTGCCGTAGCCATCAGCAGCGGCTGGCCCTGGCGTTTCCCGGGAACTTGCAGGGCGGGTGACAGCGGTGGGCTTCTGCGCCCCATCGCTAGTGGTAGAAGCACCATTATTCGTTGGGCTCCTCACCCCTACCTCTGGGGTTAGCGGGCTCTGTGGTCGGGCCAGGTCTGGTTTGCTGCTGGGAGCGTGGCCTGGTGATCTGTGCGACGGACGCCCCACTCTCCTTCTTGGCTTTCCACAGCAAGTCCGCCCGGGCTGCCACCTTCCAGGGGTCGCTGAAATCCGCGTCGGACAGCAGCAGGCGTATGTCCTCGGGCAGCTGCTCCAGGAATGCCTGCTCAAACATGAGGCAGGGCTTGTGTCCTCCGGCCAGAGACAACATCTCATTCATTAAAGCCTATAGAGTTCTGTCTCCCAAACCATCCAGGTGCAGTAAACGGGCAGCCCACTCGCGCCGTGGGAGTCCGAAAGTCCTTATGAGCAGGGCTTTGAATTCTGTGTATTTGCCGTCTTCCGGGGGTGACTGTATGAACTCCTCAACCTGGGCCGCTGTGTCCTGGTCGAGGGAGCTCACCACGTAGTAGTAATGTGTGTCCTCCGAGGTTATCTGCCGAACGTGGAATTGGGCTTCTGCTTGCTGGAACCATAGATGAGGTCGCAGCGTCCAGAAGCTTGGCAGTTTTAACGAAACTGCATGAACAGATGCGGCGTCGTTCATCTTCGGCCCAAATATCGTTTGGGCCGTCGGGGTCACCAATTGTAGCGGTGTGCTACACGCAGCGCTGAAATAACGACAGGGAGTCGGTAAACTGCAGTTAAAAAAAGATTTTATTCGAACTTCGCGGTCTCACTTTAAAGCCTCCCTGATCCCGCCCTCCCCGGGCGCGAATGCTGTAGGGGGCACGTATTCACAGTCCCGCGCGGGCTTTTCCCTTTGTTGGTGAAGCAGACCTGGCGCCCTTTTGGGACTGGCCTTTGTGCCGGCACGTTGGCTATTTGTGAGCCGGTTCGAGTGCGCTAGGAAGTGGGTCGCCACAGTATCACTATTACTAGAGTACAAAGGTGATGAAACAGATTGCAGGCTGTTAACTAGATTATACCTGTACTTGGTGTGATTTGCTTGAAAACTATCAATTAATTCACCAAAGCTCATAATTAGAAGTCTAATTTTAGTCTTGGTTGTAGAGAGAGTAGAGCAGTGGGGTAAGCATGCATCCTTGAATCAGAATCAGGTTTAATATCACCAGTATACATCATGAAATTTGTTGTCTTTGTGGCAACAGTACAATGCAACGGCTGTGGAGATTTTCAGTGAGGAGATGTTATCGCTCATCGGTACTGACTGTGGTTTCCAAATGAGGAAGTTGAGGATCCAGTTGCAGAGCATGTTACAGAGGTTCAGAAACTTGTTGATTAATACTGAGGGGATGATGGTATCGAGCACCAAGCTGTAATTGATAAACAGCAGCCTGATGTATGTTTTGTTGTTGTCTAGGGGCTCCAAAGCAGGGTTGAGAGCTAGGGAGATTCTATCCACTGTAGATCTGTTGTGCTGGTAGGCAAATGGCAGCCAGTCCAGATCCTTGCCCAGCAGATGTTAACCCTAGCCATAACCAACCTCTCGAAACACTTCATAACTGTAGATTGAGTGCTACTGGGTGATAGTCATTGAGGAAGCTCACCCTGCTGCTCTTGGGTAGCAGTACGATTGATGCCCTTTTAAAGCAGGTGAGAACCTCTGTTGGCAGTAATAAGAGGTTGAAGATGTCCTTGAACATTCCAGCCAGTTGGTCGGCACAGTCAGTACCTGGGCAGGTACACCATCAGGACCTGGTTCATTGTGAGTGTTCCCATCTTGAAGGATGTTCTGACATTGGCCTTTGAAATAGTAAGGTTGCCTGATGCTCTGGGGATTCACAAGGGTATAATGTTCTCCCTTTCCAATTGTGCATAAAAGATGTTGAGCACATCGGGAAGTGAATCATCACTGCTAGGTTTAGTTTTAAAGAAAATAATGGCATGCAAACCCTGCCACAGCTCTCATGCATCTAATTGTGTCCTTAATTTTACACAGAAATGCCTTCTTTGCTCTTAGTATGATCTTGCACAGTCATCCTTGGACGTAGCATTCTGGATCATTGGTCTTGAACACCACAAATCTAGACCTGAGCAGACTGCAAATCTTCTGGATAATCCAGGGCTCCTGGTTTGAGGAAAATTGGTATGGTCTTTAAAGTACATACTTGCTCACATTGGTCTTGATGAAATTGATGATGGCCCTGGCATGTTCTTTCTGATCTGAAGATTAATCCCTGAATACGATCAAATCAATGCAGCCCTCTAAGCACTCCTCTTCCTCCCATCACAGTCCTCACCACTGGAGCTGAGGTCCTCAGTCTCTGCCTGAGAGAAGAAGTACAGAAATGTGAATGGAATTGCCAAAGTGTGGGTGTAGTAAGAGTTCCTGATGGGGGTGTAACCATCGCTCCTGTGGTTCTGCAAGTGACATGTTGGTGGTAGTTTGTCAGAGATTTTGAAGCTGGCCTGGTTGAAGACCCCTCAGTGCTTGGGAAGGCATCAGCGTGTGCTGTCTCAGGGCTGTTGATCACAGTGCTGATCTCATTCAGTGGATGCTGGCTAGGGGTAGACTTTACTCTGCAACCAGAGCGATGGTGGGAAACTCCCTAGGCAGACTGAACGGATGACACTTGACAGTCAGATGTTCCAGGTGGTGGGGCAGGATTGAGATAAAACCACCACATCTGTGCACTATGATAAGTTAACAATAAAGCAAACAATGCCAGCACTGCCTTTACTTGATGCTGCTGCCCAGTTCACACAGTGGATGGTGAAACCCCTGGCTGGATCACTGTATCTGGAGTGCAAAGTCTCTGAAGCAGAGTATGCACCCTATGGTGCAGCGATCTGGATCTGAGCTCTTCAATTTTGTTTTCCCAAGCCTGTACATTAGCCAGGAGAACGATGGTGGTGGTGGTGGGGGTTGGTAGGGGGGCTTGCCTTTGGGGCCTGTATTTCAGTTTTTCTTGTAGTCCTCTCCCACAGTCACATTTTCTGAGACAATGGAAACCTCCCCGGAGCTTCTAGCCGCACTCACCCCATGGGTGGTGTGGAGGCCTGAGTCTGTCAGTTCTGAAGAAGCCAGTTCCTTTAAACAATGTCACTTTCTGCAGTGTGCGGCTGTAGATTTCAGCTATGGTACTTGTAAATGGGAATATTTGATGATTCTTTTGGGAGCTACAGGCAAGTAGTTGTCTTTCTCCTATGCATTTTATTCTATTATGTTTAGTCACTCAATAGACGGTGTGGCTAAACAGCTTGAAGTATTTGTAAATTTGCTCATGACACCACTGATGCTGGTAAATTCTCGGATGGCAACAAGGAGGCATACAGGAATGAGATGGATTGGCTGGTTAAGTGGTATAGTAACCACAATGACCACACATTCAATATCAGCAAGATAAAGGAATTGATTGCCAACTTCAGGAAGAGGAAGTCAAGACAACACACATCAGTCCTCATTGAGGGGTCAGTGGTGAGCAGCTTTAAGTTCCTGGATAGAAACATCTTCAAAGACCTGTCTTGGGTCCAACACATTGATGCAATCAATGTGACACCCGTTGGTCTACATCGTTAAGAGTTTGAGCAGATTTAGTATGTCACCAAGGACTCTTACAAATTTCTAAAGAGCATTCTGACTGGTTGCATCATAGACTGATATAGAAGCTCCAGTACGCAGGTTTTCAAGAGTCTGCAGAGGGTTATAGACTCAGCAAGCTCCAGCATAGTCACAACATTCCTCACCATTGAGGACATCTTCAAGTAGTGGTGCCTCAAGAAGTCAACATCCATCATCATGGACCTTCATCATTGGGGACATGCCCTCTTATCATTACTACCATCAAAGAGGAGATGCAGTATCCTAATGACCCACACTCACTGATTCAGGAATAAATTCTCCTCCATCATCAGATTTCTAAACAGTCTTTGAACCCATGAACGCTACCTCATTATTCAATTTTTTAACCGTTTATTTATTTTCTAATTTATATTACAGTTATGCCTTTGCACAGTACTGCTGTCTCAAAACAAATTTCATGTCAAGTAAGACAGTGATAATAAACTTCACTAGAAGTTGTGATACTGATCCAGATATTGCTGTGAATATGGTTTTAAGGTTTATGGTGTTCGTTACTACTTTGGCAAAGCAGACACAATGGGCCAAATGGCCTAACTCTGCTCCTGTCTCTTGTGTCTGATGGTCTGAAGTACAAATACTGTAGCAATCTCAGAAAAGGGCCAGATGCACAACTGAATACCACATTGGTTTGAAAGTTAACACACATTGATAATAGTGAATTTATTGTAACTGTACTGCAGGTACAAATTATATTCAGCACCAAAAGTTAAGTGTTTCTGTAGGGGTGAATGAGAAAGTTAACATAGTACTGGTGTCTAAACAATAGGAGTTTGTTGAAATTTCTGCAGATCTAGCTGATCTACCCAAACACCATTTCAGGACAGTCTTAAACACTCCTCCATATATATTATTACACAGAATACTTAAGCTGAGATTTGATTGTCACATTTCGCTGATCAAAGCATTACACAAAAAAACTTATTTAATGATAAAACTAGGTCTCGATTGCAGAATAAAACACTTAATTATCCATAAATCTAGCTTAGCTAACAACAAATCTAAGTTTCAGGCCCAACGGTAGTGGTGTATGATAACATAACCACAAGCTCCCTCATCTTGATGCGGTTACAGCGTCAACCCTTCTCTCTGTCATTGATTCCTTGTTACTACATCAGTCCAAGCCGCATCCTATTTTACTAATTTTAACCCTCTCTATTACTACCCCTGCAACCCTTTCTGTTTGAAGAGTAGTCACCTCTTTAATTAAGTGACCATTTTCCTTGAGGGTGTTAATTATTTTTGAGGTTTTAATAATGACAAATTGATTTTTTTTAGTCTGTGCTTGTTTCTCTCTCTCAATCTCTTATGCTATTATTTCCTTTCTTCTATTCATTTTTCTATCCTTGTCTGATGTGCCTTTGAATTGTTTCTCAATCTTGCTGCATTTATTTATTTGTCTTCCATCTCAGTCATTCAGTGCATACCCTGGCTTGTTCACTTTCACTTATTGTGCTTGGCCTTTAGCAGATAATGGCAAATCATTTTGAGACAAAGGATGCAAGAACAAGTTGATAAAAATGCTGTTAGATGTTATTTTACAGCAACAATTTAGGTCAGCGTTTCATACACATCACTGAGCGTGGTCAGTATTATTTATAAAAGTCCTGCATTATGCTAATTAAACTTTATTGTCTAAATATGATAGGAAGCTTTTTATGAAGTCACAGTGCTCTATATTTAGATTCTATAACGTGAAATCTAATCATTGAGAAACTGATTTGTCATTTAATTTATTAAATAGTTTAGTGATTAAAACAAAATGACAGTGTATTGCAGAGTCTAACAATGATAATTAAATAGTTAATTAGCTGAATGGTTATCCAGCCTTTTCACTTGAGATCCTAATTTCATCTGAAATATATCTTCCTTACTGCTAGTAATGGATTTGGGAGTTATTTAATTATACTTTTCACAATAAGACGCTCTTTAATCAGCTATCTCCTATATGCTGTCATCTTTCATGTATTCAGAAATAACATTAAAAGTTAACAGTGCATGACATTACTCATAGATTAAAAAGGTCACACATATTCCAAAATGGCAAAGATCATAATAAACCTCATGAAATAGTGAAAAATTGTAGCTTTCTAAGTTTTCACTAACTTTGAACTTGAATAATTTACAGATTTTGTTTTAAATTTGATTCCTAAATTTAGAATGAGCAAACATGGACAATAATGATGAGCTGTGCTTTATAGCAAATTTGATCATATATAAAGTCTATCATTATTGTTAATAATGTTAATTAGCGTTAACTTGGCTTGTAGCTCAAGGCTTTAAAATAAAATGAATGCAAACTCATGTACAATTTCAAAACACTAAAAAGAGACTTGCATTTATATCAAACTTTCCACAGCTGTAATCAGTGTTGATATTATTCTAATGTAGAAACAATGTACACAGTAGGATCTCACAAACAATACAGTGAAAGTGAGAAGATAATCAGTCTTTAATACTAATAGAAGGATAAATATTGGCTGGGACATTAAGAAAATTGTTCTTCTTTCTTTTAAATAGTATTATGATATCCATCTGATATAGCTTACTTGAAAAGTGCCACCTATTGCAATATTGTTGTATTAGAGTGCTGCTCTATATTAATGTGCTCTAGTCTTTGGTGTAGACTTGATTTTGCAAATTTTAACATGGTGCTAAAAGTACTACCAACCGCACCAAAGTTAGCACTAAAGATGGATTTCCTCATTTTCTGAATTTGGATGTTGCAGGTCAGTTTAGTGTTTATTTCCTCTCACTAACTGCTTTAAGAACATGGTGGTAAGTCAGCTGTTTTACCATTGTAGCCGATGGTAAAGGTACACCCCCAATGTGGTTGGGTAGGGAATCGCAGGACTTGCATCCAGAGGTACTGAAGGTCCAGCAATATATTTTCAAGTCAACTCAGAGCAGAATCTGCAGGTGACTGTGTTCCTATGTTTTAACTGCCCTTTCTCTCTGGTGATTTCGGTCTGTTGGCCAGAAAGAACAACAGTCTACAAATCAGTGAATTCGAATGAATCGAGGACAGTGAAAGCTGACAGACAAATTGTCTTTGTTCATGCTGTGTGCTTGGGATGGAGGCTGCCATTTTGTGAAGACACTCTGTTCTCCATTTTGTGAGCTTGAAATGCTTGGCTTGATCAATGTTTTAAAGAAGACACAATGATACCTCAGGTAATCTGCTGGACTGGAGATCATTTCCAAATAAGAAATTATTTGTGAGATGTTCTTTGGTTGGATATAACATGCAGGTTCGTGAATATTGAGGTTGGTGCCTGCCTGGTTTTAGAACAAAGAGCCATAAATTGTTGACTGTCACTTGATGGGAAGAGGGCAATAAATGGAGCAGATCCAACAAAAAGGTGTTGAAGGTCAGACATGTGACCTGTGGCCATTAATACTGAAATACAATATTTGAATTGATAAGGAATGGATATAAAAGTTGATGCTTTGTGTATGCTGGTAGTGGTAACTACGAAGAATAACCATTGCAGGTACAAGCGTGAGCGACCCTGTGTGAAACACATGGTGAGTGAATTGGGACTACGAGGAATGTCTGGCCAGCATAGACTCCTTTGTTCAGTTAATACCTTTGCTATTCTTTGACTATTCAGGAGAGACAAGGATACTTAGTTGGTGTGCACACAAGGTATTTAGTGCATGAATGCATGTACTTGTTAGTTTAAACAATAAAGATACTTGTTGGTAAATACAGATCTCTCTGTACCTCATTGATTATTGTTTTAACAGGTCATATGTTTGAGCAGTGATGTTGGAGAAGACTGGGGAAGTGATTGTAGTGCATCTTGGTGGTATACATTACAGCCACTATGGCCTGGTGATGGAAGGAATAATGGCTGGGGTGGAAGATATGATGTCAGTTAAGCAGGTTATTTTGTCTTGGATTTTGTTGGGTCCTTTGAGAAATGTTTGAACTGGATTTAACCAGGCAAGTGGAAAGTGCTTCTTCACCCTGGAGTTATACCCTATAGATGGTGTTAAGTAGGAAACTCCGCCTCTGACATGCTATTTATGTTTGCTTCAGAGGAGTTTCTGAACAATGGTGATACCCAGGTAATATTGTAAATGAAGGAGGAAACTGTGATAATGCCAAGGATAGCATGTTAGATTCTGTCTTGGTCATTGACAGGGAAGTTACTTGCCACTGTCAGCCTGCACATAATGTTGACAGCCACGTGAATCCTCTTGAAATATAAAAAGAGGAAATCTTTATGACAAAATGCTAATTTAGTGAAATATCATTTGGTCTAAAATAATGAAAGTGTTCTGAAACATTGAGTGTTTTTCAAGTTCACATCAATAAGAACAGTGTTGAATTTACTAAATTCAATAATGAATTAAAGGAACATTCACTGTTCATTAAATGCTAACTATTCTGTTGGCCATCGCTGAAGGTTTTTCTCCAGGGAAATTGTTCTAACATCTGATATTTATCAGTGGATGAATCTGTTTCAGTGTAATTCCAATGAGTATAATTTCATTAGCATTAAAGGTAATATTCATAGCTTGTCATCCTGTAGAAGGCACACATTTTATTGCCTGTAAATCTGCTTCTATCTATGCTGAAGTTTATTTTTATTTGATTATCATTTCATAACCTAGTAGAGTGTGAAAATACACTCAGTCTTGCTTACGAATCCATTTAGTTGGTGACCAATGCAAATGATTATTATTTGTTTTTTATCACTGTCAGAATGACTAATACACTAAAGGTTACATAGAAACATTGAAAAGAGCAGAATTAAAGTATTCAGAAAAATAATTTATTTTGGCCACCATCATAAATCTCGTTCAAGCTAGTGTTAAACCAATGATAAAACACCCAGAAAGTCAGGGATTATCTGTGGAGATGGAAACCAAGTCAAAGAGAAAGCAGGTTAGTTTCAAATAGTAGAAACGGTGGTGGAAGGGGCGGATAGAACATGGAGAAAATCAGTGATAGGGTGAAGAGAAAATTGCTGTGAGGATAAATTGTTGAGGTTATCAGGTCGATGAGTTACACAATCAGAATTTGAGCAGGCAGGCATAAAGGGTTATGAAATGCAGGGCCGTAGGCCATGCCCAGCAGATTAAGTTATACTGTAGTTTTCTGCAAATAAAATGAAGTGAGGCGTTTTATGTTTAAGAAAAAACCGTAACACATTTTATTGAACTCCAAAACCTGAACACAAAGTGTGCTAAAAATCCCCTACATAACTAAGTCATCATGCCTGACCGGCCTCTTAGAGGGAACCCTGACTCATTGTTGGTGGTTGTGAATAATGTATGTTTCCATCAATTACGTTACCCTACACAGCCCCCAGGCCGGCGTAGTGACATCGGCGCCAGACTTTGGAGCGAAGGCTTCAGCTGGCTCCCTTGCACACTTTGCATCCGTGCTGGGTTGAGTGTTGAGCTAGTGATGCACCATCAATAACTCTCTGAGACGTGAGGCGAGAAATCGGCTTTTATTGACTGGAAGAAAGAACAAGCAGCAATTGACCACCATGCTACATCCTGGAGACTGAGGGCTGGGCTCAGGCCTCAATCACCTTTATACCGGGGTCTGTGGGAGGAGCCACAGGAGCAGTCAGCAAGGGGGGGCATGTCCAGACAGGTATATGTCGTTCACCACATTCACCCCCCCCCCTTTGTTTTAAAAGAGATTCCCCATGGGCTGAAGTTTCTGACAAGTATATTTACAGGTTAAGTCTATCAGGTGGTCGAATCTGTTGCTGCGATCTACGTAGCACCGGCTGTGATTGCACAGGTGCCGGTGGTGGTGATTGCACCGGAGACGGTGGTTGTGCTGGCTCCGGCCTAACTGGAGGTGTCAGCCCACTAGGCGTCAGTGATCCCTCACGCGTGTGCGAGGCGCCTGGTATATGTGTGTGCGAGACGCCCGGTATAGGAGTGTCGTGAGGAGTCTGTGTAGGGCTTGGTGTGCGTGGTGTCACCTCAGGTACAGGGTTCATAGTTACCGTGGAGTGTTCGGGGTAGTGGTCTGCTGATCCTGCGGGCGCCAGGTCGCGGACGGAGACCGTGTCCTCCCGCCCATCAGGTAAGACTACGTAAGCATACTGGGGGTTCGCATGTAGAAGGTGAACCCTCTCGACCAGCGGGGAGTATTTATTGCTCCTCACATGTTTCCGGAGCAGCACTGGCCCTGAGGACGTCAGCCAAGCTGGTAGGGTGGTCCCAGTGGCAGACTTCCTGGGAAAAGAAAAGAGTTGCTCGTGAGGGGTGGCATTGGTGGACGTACATAACAGGGAGCGGATAGAGTGGAGTGCCTCGGGGAGGACCTCCTGCCATCGAGAGACCGACAACCCTTTTGACTTAAGGGCTAAGAGTGTGGCCTTCCACACTGTGGCATTCTCCCTCTCCACCTGTCCATTTCCCCGGGGATTATAGCTCGTGGTCCGACTAGTAGCAATGCCCCTAGCCAGCAGGTACTGGTGCAGCTCATCACTCATAAAGGAGGACCCTCTATCACTGTGGATATAGCAGGGATATCCGAACAGAGTGAAGAGCTGGCGCAGGGCTTTTATGATGGACGTGGCAGTGGTGTCGGGCCAGGGGATGGCAAAGGGGAACCGCGAGTACTCGTCGATAATGTTGAGAAAGTAGACATTGCGGTCAGTGGAGGGAAGGGGGCCCTTAAAGTCAACACTCAGTCGCTCAAAGGGGCGGGTGGCCTTGATAAGTTGCGCCTTTTCAGGACGGTAGAAGTGCGGTTTGCACTCAGTGCAGACTTGGCAGTCCCTGGTCATCGTCCTGATGTCCTCAAGGGAGTACGGCAGGTTCCGGGCTTTCACGAAATGGTAAAATCGGGTGACCCCCGGGTGGCAAAGATGTGCATGGAGGGCGTATAGCCGGTCGAGCTGCGCGCTGGCACACGCTCCCCAGGATAGGGCATCAGGGGGCTCATTGAGCCTTCCAGGCCGGTACAGGATGTCATAGTTGTAGGTGGAGAGTTCTATTCTCCACCGCAAAATTTTATCATTTTTGACTTTGCCCCGCTGTTGGTTGCTGAACATGAATGCAACCGAGCGCTGGTCGGTCAGCAAGGTGAACCTTTTGCCGGCGAGATAGTGTCTCCAGTGCCTAATAGCTTCCACTATGGCCTGGGCTTCTTTCTCCACCGCGGAGTGCTGAGTTTCAGGGCCTTGAAGGGTACGAGAAAAGAATGCTACTGGCCTGCCTGCCTGATTGAAGGTAGCAGCCAGTGCGAAATCGGAGGCGTCACTCTCTACTTGGAAGGGAATGGTCTCGTCCACCGCATGCATCGTTGCTTTGGCAATGTCCCCTTTAATGCAGCTGAAGGCCGCGCAGGCCTCGGCAGAGAGGGGAAATGTGGTAGACTTGACCAGGGGCGGGCCTTGTCTGCGTAACGGGGGACCCATTGGGCGTAATAGGAAAAGAAGCCCAGGCACCGTCTGAGGGCTTTGAGGGTGGTGGGAAGAGGGAGTTCTAACAGGGGGCGCATAGATAGATAGATACTTTATTCATCCCCATGGGGAAATTCAACTTTTTTTCCAATGTCCCATACACTTGCTGTAGCAAAACTAATTACATACAATACTTAACTCAGTAAAAAAAAAATATGATATGCATCTAAATCGCCGTCTCAAAAAGCATTAATAGCTTTAAAAAGTTCTTAAGTCCTGGAGGTAGAATTGTAAAACCTAATGGCATTGGGGAGTATTGACCTCTTCATCCTGTCTGAGGAGCATTGCATCGATAGTAACCTGTCACTGAAACTGCTTCTCTGTCTCTGGATGGTGCTATGTAGAGGATGTTCAGAGTTATCCATAATTGACCGTAGCCTACTCAGCGCCCTTCGTTCAGCTACCGATGTTAAACTCTCCAGTTCTTTGCCCACGACAGAGCCCGCCTTCCTTACCAGCTTATCAAGACGTGAGGCGTCCCTCTTCTTAATGCTTCCTCCCCAACACGCCACCACAAAGAAGAGGGCGCTCTCCACAACTGACCTATAGAACATCTTCAGCATCTCACTACAGACATTGAATGACGCCAGCCTTCTTAGGAAGTACATGGTCGGGATCAGGGCCAATGACCCCGTTTTCCACGACATACCCAAGGATAGCGAGTCGGGTGGTTCCGAACACACACTTGTCCCTATTATAAGTAAGGTTCAGGGCTTTGGCCACTTGGAAAAATCGTTGGAGGTTGGCGTTGTGATCTGGCCAGTCGTGACCACGGATGGTGATGTTATCCAGATAGGGAAATGTGGCCTTCAGTTGGCACTGGTCCACCATCCAGTCCATTTCCCTCTAGAAGACAGAGACATCATTTGTGACAGTAGGAGGAGCCACAGGAGCAGTCAGCTGGGGGGCGTGTCCAGACAGGTATATGTAGTTCACCACAGCTAGCAACTAAGCCTCATAAAGACAAGAAAGCCTGCCAAAAAAACACGGTCACGACGGTGTCCCGATGACTCCACTCAGAGTTAAGGGCTTTCATCTTCTTCTTCTACAGAGGCCCCCCAGAATTCACTAAAACCGGCATTGTGAGCCTGTCTGGAGCTCGGACGAGCCGACCGTCTTGGGTCCTGTGTTACACGCGTGGAGGAATGGCAGGTACCTCCGGTTCAGCCAGAAGTGTGTTGACACACTCATGGTTATGTCGTGACAGCAGGGGCAGGTTGGTGGAATCCTCCAAAGCTTGGTGGGCTGGTTTAAAGTGACCTACCGAAATATATTAAGGTTGACTCCTCTTATCTATGATAAGAGTCTTTTCTCTCCGTTCCAAAGTACAGAATGGGTCATCATAAGCGGGCCTAAGGGGATGTTGGTGTGCATCATGGTGGAGGCAAACAACCGAGGCAGTATTTAGGTCACCAGGAACCCAAGAGTGCTGTACACCATGCTGCGAGGTAGAAAGAGGTGCGAAGGAATTGAATTGACTGATGAGTGTGCATCGCTGTTTAGAGCTGACAAGGCGGTCGTGGTGTCAGGAGTATAAACACCTGGCACTCATCATAGCTATATGTATACCAATCCAGCTGCAGCCTTCTGCAGATCCTCTTTTGGAGCTGTTCGGAGCCCCAGCAGGACTCAAGGGAGATGATCATGCCAACACTCATCAGTCAGGGAAGCCCTCAGAACAGCTTTTAAGGAGCACCAAAACCATGGGACTGCAACTGATATGTTGTGACAGCTTAATGCCCCAGGCTCTGTGCCGTTCCAGCACAGAGGTCTGAGATGAATTGGGGATCGCAGTCAGATGAGATATCAGCTGGGGTGCCAAACTGAGCAAGCCAGGTGCTGATGAACACCCGGGCCGAGTCTGCGGCTGACATCGATGTTAGAGGGACGATCTCTGGCCACCTGCTGATACGATCCGCCATGGTAAAGAAGTGCATGAAGTTGTGGGAAGGGGTGGGGGCAAGGGGACCAATAAGGTCCACGTTGACTTGGTCAAACTATCGTTCAGGGATTGCAAAAGGTGCCAAAGGCACCTGAACATGATGGTTAATTTTTGCCCGCTGGAACTCTACACGGGCTGCAGTCCAATCACGCGTGTCTTTTCTAAGACCGTGTCAAACAAACTTCAGTGGAACCAGATTCTGTCAGGCCTTCCAGCCTCGATGCCAGAGGCCATCTGTCCACCTCCAGTTTACTGGCACGATGGAGCGAGAGTGACCAGCTGAGATATCGCACAGGAGAGAAGCCCCAGCTTCGCCTGCCCTGCTAGCATCATCAGCCCCTATGGGTACAGCCTTAACGGCTGGCCATGAGAGACAATCAGCCGTGGCATTATTTTGCCCTTTGATATGCTGTATATCAGTTGTGAACGCTAATAAGTAAGTCAGGTCATGTTGCTACCATGCAGACCAAGGGTCTAATACTTTGGCCATAGCATGCATGAGGGTTTTGTGGTCAATGAATGCTGTGAAATGGTGACCCTCTAGAAGAAAACCAAAAGTGACGGACAGCCGGATAGAGACCGAGAAGCTTGTGATCAAATGTGCTGTACTTCCTATCGGGGGGATGGAGCTGCCGGCTGAAGAAGGCGAGCGGCTGCCATGTGCCTCAGACCAACTGGCTGTGCACAGCACCCACGGCATAGTCAGAAACATCAGTATTAATTGCTATGGGTGTGTTATGGAGTGGGTGCGCCAGTAGGGTCATGTTGGAAAGAGCTTGTTTGGTATCTTTGAGAGATTAATGGAGAAATACACAGCTGGGATCAGGAGCTTTAAATTTTATTTATTTAGGTTAATTTCATCCTTACAAAAAACAATTTTTAATATTTCTAAAATTGTTAACAGGTCCTAAAAGCTTATGTATTCACAACTGTTCAGTCACAAAATTACCCATCTGTATTTGGATGTTGGCCTCTCCAACTATTAAATCTGCCAATTACATTGAGCCAGGCCCTGTGCTGTATTATGCCCCCCTTCACCATGCACATGTACTTGAAACCAAGCTTGCCCGTGGATGTATTTGCCCTAGGAAAGGCAATATAGCCAACTGTCAGATACCCAATGATCTCTGGGCAACAGCAGAACTGTTTCATGCATGCCTGCGATGTTAAAAGCAGACAAGTTGCATAATATAAATACAGAATTTAGTTTAATTCTTGATAATAACATAATGTGGCCTCACCCTACATCATTAGTGCAAATCCTAGCCAGGTGCCCTAATGAAACACTGAGAGAGGGCAATGGATTTGGAAACTTTGGAAGGGAGTTTATGGGATTGTTAGAGCTCTCTACATCAGAAAAAAAGAAGCAAGCCTGCTTTTGTATTGCTCTTCAAAATTGCAGCTATTTTTATGTTATGAAGCTTGAAAAGATGGGAACTGTTTTTATCCAAAAAATCGACAGATGCAGTTTTAGTAAAAAAAAATCTCATCTATTATGCAGGTAATCTTGACCTCACAGTCTACCTCGTTATGATCTTGCACCTTATTGTCAACCTGCACTGCACTTTCTCTGTAGCTGTTACACTATATTCTGCATTCTGTTGTATTATCTCAATGCACTGTGCAATGAATTGATCTATATGCATGGACTGCAAGGCACACTGCTTTTATTGTAATTTGTATATGTAATAAACTAATTCTAATTCCAGGTACTGGGCACTCCCACTTTTTCACTTAGCTTATTTGGGACATCTGGTTAACACTGCCTGCTGCTGGTGAAGATGTTCAGAAGCAGAGACAGACACTGAAAATCAATATGGAATCAGGTCATTGGTTAGCTATGAGCTGTGAAGGTGCTGTATTTGGAAACTACTTTAATATTTTCTAAAACACTACATTATGTGAAGAATGGAGAGAAAATCATGTAAAGGTGTCTTATCCAATTGTAACAAAGAATCCGTCCTTGATTGTTCAAAATGGTAGGATTAACTTGCAATACTAACTCTTAATAGTTGTCATGGTGTTTTGAGGTTCTAAAGACATTTACATAACCAATCAAAAAGGATGATAGTAAAATATGACAACTTCATAATATTGTCTCACATAAAGTACTGTCTAGAATACTAAATTTTATATGGTTAAAGAGTGCTTGCTGCACAACGCTACAGTCCCAAAATAGGCTGGCCAATGAATATAGAATGGATTCCCATGTTATAAAAGCCCATTGCTTGCACAGAAGGTTACCAGAGAAAGGTATTGAATCACTGCTGCTTGTCTCATGTGGAAAGTCTCAAATAACAATTAATGACTGGAAGATAATAGAAAATGATTGACGACTATATACTTCAAGGAACCATTTTATTTAGTTTTGATAAATGGCTCAATCAAATTTTTTCAATAATAGTATGTGTTAGACTACAAAAACATTGTATGATCACCTGCACTGTATGGCTCAGATAGCAACAGAATCATTAATCAAATGGAAAATTGTAGTAGTCACTCAGATAGTATTGGCGGGGGGGTGATCTTCTGTCTCATTGAGTTACATAAATTTTACATTTTTTCTGACAAAGATGACTTCACAGTAATTGATAAATAGTTCGGTTCATTTTTGTTTCACACAGATGTAAGAGAAACCTAGTCATTTCAGGCTAGTATGATTTAACCAGCAGAGGACACTCTACTCTAACATAATAATCGGGAGGTTTTCCAATTTTGGTATCATTCAAGCGATTAAACTAAACTCCATAATAAAAACAAAACTTCTTTATATAGCTGTTTATTCCAACTATCTAATATGGCCCCAGATGATCTGTTACCCCAGTGCTGTTGTCAGGGAACACTTGTAGCAAATTGGTTCCAAAAACTTTGTGAATTGTAGATCAAGGGAATTTAATTAATGGGTTATTCCATGAAATGCCCTGCTCTTTCAAAATTTGGGACAATATATGCTGACATATTCATGTTTGCAAGATATTGTT
This sequence comes from Hemitrygon akajei, assembly GCF_048418815.1. Lineage (NCBI taxonomy): Eukaryota > Metazoa > Chordata > Chondrichthyes > Myliobatiformes > Dasyatidae > Hemitrygon > Hemitrygon akajei. The sequence goes on from NC_133140.1 coordinate 50,019,353, forward strand.
ACAACATAAGTAAATTTATCATTCTGTCCAATTCGTCTATAAAATTAGCAAAGCTACCACTATAAAAACATTAGAGCAAGTATAAGAAAGTACTTATTGGACTAGACCCAGAGATATTTGGCGATCAGTTTTATCTTCCACTTACAGCAATGGTGGTCACTTGTGATATAGTTCACCAATTGTAGTACGAGACTGAAACTACTTCAATAAAATTCAAACACAAGTGATTCTGTAGATGCTGAAGATCCAGAGCAACACATACACAATGCTAGAAGAACTCAGCGAGTCAGGTAGCATCTGTGGAAATGAATAAATGGTCAAAGTTTCGGGCCGAGACCAGGACTGGAAGGGAAGGGGGAAAGCCACAAAAATAAAAAGGTAGGGCGAGGGGAAGGAGGGCTAGTTCTAAGGTGATGGGGGAAGCCAAGTGGGCGGGTAATATAAAGCTCTGAAGAAGTAATTTGATAGGAGAGGAGAGTGGGGAAAAAAGGAAGGAGGAAGGGCAGTAGGTGAAGCTGATAGGCAGGTGAGGAGAAGAGGTAAGAGGCCAGATTAGGGAATGGCCCATCCACCAAAAGCGAAATTTCCTGATTGCCAACCATTTTAATTCCTTTCACCATTCCCATTCCGACATGTCAGTCCATAGTGTACTCTTTTGCCACAACGAGGCGCTCTCGGAGTGGAGGAGCAACACTTCATATTCCGTCTAAGTAGCCTCTAACCTGATGGCATGAACATCGATTTTTCCTTCTGGTAATTTTTCTCCTCCACCACATGCCCCCACTTCCATTCCCTATTCTGGCCTCTTACCTCTTCTCATCAGCCTATCAACCTCCCTCTTGCCCTTCCTTCTTTTCTCCCACTGTCCACCATTCATTCCTATCAGATTCCTTGTTATCCAGCCCTTTACCTTTCCCACGCACATGACTTCACCGATCACCTTCACCTTCAAGCTAGCTCTCCTCCTTCCTCCACAGTTTTATTCTGGCATCTTCCGCCCTTCCCGTCCAGTCCTGAAGAAGCGTCTCAGCCTGAAACGTTTGCATGTTTACACATTTCCATAGATACTACCTGACCTGCTGAGTTCCTCCAGAATTTTGTTTGTGTTGCCTTCAGTAAAACTCAGATTTCAATCCTTTAGCATTCTTAACCAGCACCAGGAATTAAAGATGAGACAGATTGAATGCTACTGGCAGATTCAAGAACATGCACATTTGTCCACCAGTTTCTATCCTTAATCAAACCAAAACACTAATTTAGATTATGGTGATTTGTTAAGTCATATTATTGATTTTTCCTGCAGTGTTATCTTGTTTAATGTGTTCAGAAATCCAGTTTGTATTACACTGCCATGTGTATTGTTCAGAATAGAAACCTAGGAATTGCACTTTCAGTTATTTCTGTCTATTGAACAAATAATTAACTGGGAATCTTATATCAATATACATATACATTGGTGTAACCCAAATGTTTGAGGAACACATGTAACAGAATATTCCAGAAACAGAGCTTCAATAAGAAAGGCAAAATGAAATTCCTTTTGTTGAAAAATAGGATAGAAAAATGGCACAATAACAAGAAGATTGAATGATCTTAATCAAATTTCATTATTATATTTCTACCTCTAAAAAAGCACAGTAAAATGAGCCATGCTCTTTTTGCTAATCTGGGATTGTGTAGCATTACTGCCCAAATGAGCTCAAATGCCTATTTAATTTGTACTTTGTGGAAAAGCTATCTTTTTGACAGGATAGAACTTTTATTGCAGGTTCTTACTAGAAGTAATTAAGGCAGATTTGTTGCTACTTCATCCTCAAAATAGAAGTCATAGCACTGATTTTTCCCTTTCAATTCCAATCTCTGGTACTAGTTACATAAAGTTTGTATGTTCTTCTAATTGGTGTGTTAGTTTACTCCAGCTTTCTGTTGTTTTCTAATGATACGCTGGATGAAAAGTGAACTGGTGGTATGTTAAGTGAAATGTATATTACCACTAGTGGAGGTGGTTGGGAGGAGAATAGCAGACTGGGTATTAAACTTGCATGTGCGTGAAAATGGATAGCAGGGAAATGGAGTGGGGAGTGGGAGAGGAGTAGAATGGGTTGATGGGATTTCTCTGACTGCCAGACCTGATGGTCTAAAAGTTCTTCTTTTATGTTGTTATGAAATTCTTTCCAATTCAAAGATTAAAGGTTCATCATTAAAAGAATAAAGTACAGCTGAAATGGTGGAATATTCTCTCAACTATTTTGCCACTTGAGTATTAAACTGATGTGACAGCTGCTCTTATATAAAAATCAGCTCCCTTTCAGGAAGCTTTACTCCTAGGAATTTGACAGGTTTATATCTCACCTTTGGCAGACCTGGCCTGTCAAATGCTGCTGAAGGCTCTGACTCTCTGCTGGATCTTAACACTTCAGCCTGCATCTGCGATGAGCAGGAAATGGAAACAAAATAAAGAAATTACCTCCCTTTACCAGTCTTTTCATCTTTGAGTAAAGTATTGCATTCATTTTCATCCATTCAAACAAGAATTTGCTTAAAAATCATGAAATGCTTCCTGCTTCCTAGATAGTCCCTTGGGATCATAAAAAGATAGAACACATAGAGAAATAAGAGCCAGAACAGGCCATTAGTTCCATCAGGCTCTGCTATTCACTATGATCAAAAATATCCTTCATCCCAATACCATGAGCTTGCTCTCTCTTTTTTTAACATATGGAAAAAAAAACTCCTTTTGCGTGATGACTTTTACAACTAGAATTGAGGATGACTTGCTTCCAATCTGGTTTTGTGGGTTCTGAGGTGAAAATGCTAATATGTGACTCACAAGCTCTATCTCAGAAACCAGATGCTTCATATTGGATTTGGTGGTTTGTGAGGGGGTGCACGCCTTCTGCCATTTGCACAGTAATTCTGTGGCATCAAGTTCCTCTTTTCCATCCAAAATGTTCCTCCTTCATTTGGAGTAGTCAGGGGTTAGAAGACCTAAAGTTGGGGGAACTTAATATATTTTTTAAGGGTCACACGCCTTGACTATTTTCTCCTGTCTGCCTGGTACCTTTGACCATAAAGCTATAAGACATAGGAGCGGAAACAGGCCATTTGGCCCAGCAAGTCTGTTCCGCCATTCCATCATGGCTGATTTATTACCGCTCTCAACCCTATTCACATACCTTCTCCCGATAACCTTTGACACCCTTACTAATCAAGAACCTATCAACCTCCACTCTCCCAGCGCTGCCTGTGAGGAGTTTATACGTTCTCACTGTGACTCCGTGGGATTCCTTCGGGCACTCCAGTTTCATCCACAGTCCAAAGCCGGACTGGTTGATAGGTTAATTGGTCACTGTAAATTGTCCTGTGATTAGGCTAGCATTAAACTTGGTGAATTGTTGGGTGGCATGGCTTAAAGGGCCTTTCTTAGATAACTTTTTGCAGTATTCCAAGTGCCATTTGGCCAATGCCTTATAAAGCCTCAGCATTACAACCTTGCTCTTATGTTCTAACCCACTCAGAATGAATGCTAATATTGTACTTGGCTTCCTTACAACTGACTCAACCTGCAAAATAACCTTTCGGGAATCTTGCACAAGGACTCCCAATTTCTAAATTTGCTTCCTGTTTAGAAAATAGTTTATGCCTTTACTCCTTCTACTGAAGTGCGTATTCCACCTGCCACTTCCTTACCCATTCTTTTCATCTGTCCTAATTGCTCTGCAAACTCCTTGCTTCCTCAACACCACATGCCCCTCCACCTATCTTTGTATCATCTTCAAACTTGGTCACAAATTCATCAAATCCATCATCCAAATCATTAACATACAACATGAAAAGAAATGGTTCCAACAATGAACTCTGCAGAACACCACTAGTTACCACAGCCCTCCTTTATTCCCACTCTTTGCCTCCTGCTAGTCCCCCAATTTTCCATTTTTCCTTTAATACTATGGGCTGTTATGTACTTAGCAGCCTTGGGTGCAATATCTTGTTAAAAGTCTTCTGAAAATCCAAGTAACATTTACAAACTTTGTCTATCCTGCTTGTTATTTCCCCAAGAATTCCAATAATTGATCAGGCAAGATACTCTCTTGAGGAAACCGTAATGACTTCGACCTATTTTATCATGTACCTCCAAGTACCCTGAAACCTCATCTTTAATAATGGATTATGGCAGGTTATGACTGTGAATTCATACTTCTTTTGAGCTTTAGTTTTCACACAGATTATGTTCACTGTAATCACGCAGAAAATGCTTGTATCTTTAATCAGAACACTTACCATTCAAGAAAGAGCAAATAATAGACTATTGCAGGTTTTTGATGCTTGCCTTCATCTACCATAATATGAGGGAAGTTGAAACAGCTGGTATAACTATTCATACTCCACAGAATCAAGTACTTAGAGAAATGTTTTGATACGCAAACTATTTTGGCAGAGATCCAGTGGACTGTTGAAGTCCTGATGTGCAGATGATGAACACGTATGTTGCAATTTATTGCGATGAACAGAGAAATTGCAAGCTGTATTTGTTTTTGGTCAGCTGTAATCTGATAGTATTTTGATCAGATACCATTTTGGTAATTTAGTACAAGCAGCACCCTCGCCCATTTCTGATGGTGATGGGTTAACGTGTAAATTGGCATCTCAGGAAGCCCTGCAGTGACTTTGAATCCATTAACCGAACAATTAAAGTGACTAAACGTAGTGACAACTTTCAAGAGCCTGGAGCCTAAAATCACCAGCAAAACTAATGGGCTGTCTGTCGGAGAATGGATTATCCTGCAGTAGAGCAGAGCACAGTCCCCTTCAATTCATCTTTGCTAAACTTATTTCTTCAAAGACCAGTCAGCCACAGTGGGAGCTTATGTTCACCACAGCATGACAATGACAAATTGGGTTTTAATATAGGAAGCCGATGCAGTAAGAGCTGTTGAGATGCACTGTTGGCTGCGTAGCATACTGTTTATAGCATACGTTCATCTCATTTGTAGTCATCAGCCTGCACCCAGGTATACAAATGTTGTGACATCTTGGGATGAATGATAAAACTAATTATCGATGTTGTATCTTCATGTTGGCGACCTGCTCCTACTGCCTAGTGTCCAGGGTCAGAATATACACCCTGAGGCAGGCTGCTGGGAGATGTCTTGCGCTTTGGCCTGGGATGTGCTTCGACTGAGGATGCAAGCCGAACAAGTGTTTTGTGCAGAAATAGTGGGTCAGTTGGACTCCACCAATTACCATGGATTTGAATTACTGTGATGGAGTGGGAGGAAAAATAATTTGTTATTCAGGACACTAGCTCCATGTGGCTTGCTTGATTGGTTTTAGATTAGTCATTTAATGAAAACAGAATATGTTTGGAGAGCTGCAGTGCCACTGTCAGTTTATCAAAGCGGTTGCAGAAGCAAAAATGAAATCTGCGTGTGGGCTTTTGGGCTTAATCAGAAAGTTAAGCTGCAGACAACTGCTGATAGGAAACCTACTTAGAATGATAACGGTACAATTATGTGTTTTCTCTAGCTCGAGGCCTTTTATTAAAATCTGCTCAGAAATATCTTAAAACATAGGGAAAATTAAACACTAAACAGAGATCGTGAGATACAAGGGTTTTTGCAGCATTATTCAGGGAAGGATATCGGTGCCATGCAAGCAAGAATTAAAATGGCCACAATGGATATATTCCGAATGAATCTCCAACAGCACAACTACACCTGAAAAAACACCAGTTTCCTTGCTTCTATCCACTTCAATAGGTTTCCATTTAATGTCAGGGAAATGTATACGATATACATCCTGAATTTTTTTCTTTGCCGACATCTATGAAAACCAAGGATTGCCCCAAAGAATGAATGACAGTTTAAGCATTAGAACTCCAAAGTCCCCCCAACTTGTTTTCTGAAGTCAGAAATGGCAAAAATAATACCTAATTAAGTGTCATAATAATGTGTAAATTACATTTTCCTAAATGTAACTATTTAATTAATCAATATCTTAAATGATTCCCATGAAGTAGAATTGTAATCTCTTTTATTCTTACAGTTTTAATAGGTGAGTCAGTCAATTGAGTGATATCATCTGAACACTTCTTTTATGGATGTACTTAATCAAAGTATTTGACCTGTTTCAACTCATGCAATAATTTCAATAGAATGACAAAAAAAAATCACTTGACCCATCAAGCTCTTTCTAAAATGTACAATTTGCCACAGACAGTAAGTACCCCACTCTCCTGTGTATGAATATTGTAACACCTGTTTTTCAGCTGTAAAGCAAACACATCTATAAAAATAATTTGCAATGGAATAGTTTGTGTGAATTTAAGTAAGTACGAGACTTTTTATCTGTGGTCACAAAAGAGTCTTCAAGTTTACTGAGAATACAAGTTGTCCCCCTTCTGGATCTAAATAATTCACTGGAGCCCCTGAAGACTCTCTCAGATTGTCCTTTCCTCACACACATATCCCTACCCTGCCTAACCATGTATTTGTACCCAAGAGCTCTAATAACTTAAAATTAATCTTGGTGAAATGGATGCGTGGACAGCGGAGGGTAATAACCTAAATCAGTTATGGAAATGAGGACCTGGCTTCCTCCGGGGGCATGCGATTATTCAGACCACATGCGTATATTTCTACTTTCTTTATCATCTGTGTGTCACTTCAGAAAAAATCTGTTACCTCAAAAAGGAGAAAACACTGTTTCCAAATCCATTAACACTGCATTATGCAGGTCTAATCAACCGCATTTCGCGGGTGACACTCTTCCCATCTTGGCCATAATGAGACCATCAATTCTTATTTGATTATTCACGTCATGTATTATAAAACCTACTTACAAAGGAAGTCCTTTTCTTTTACACTGCACCATGGCTAATAGATGGTGTGAGTAATAACGAAGTAAAATAATTTACAATGGATAATAAACATATCCTTATGCTATGTTGTAGGAAACAAACATGACATCCCTTTATACTAGTGTTGTTAACATAATGTATTAATGAGGCAGCATGAAGCAGCAGACATAATCATAGAGTTCGACAGGCCAGAAACAGGCCTTTCAGCCCATCTAGATCATGCAGACCTGATATTCTACGTAGTCCCGTCAACCTGCACTTGGACCATATCTCTCCAAACTCCTCCTATCCATGTACCTATCCAAACTGCTCTTAAATGTTACAAATGAGCCTGCTCCTACAGCTTCCACTGACAACTTGTTCCACATTTGTACCACCCTCTGAGTGAAGTTGTCCCCAGATTCCTCTTAAATAGTTTGCCTTTCACCCTAAACCTATGTCCTCTGGTTCTGGTCTTATTCACAACTTGGACATAACATCTCAACTCCTTTACTCATTGCCTTGATTAGTGAAGGGCAACATGCCAAAAGCTGTCTCCATGACCCTCTCTACCTGTGGTGGCACTTGCAATGAATTATGGATCTGTATTCCTGGGTCTTTTTGTTCTATTTCACACTTCGGAATGTTACCATTCACTGTTACCCTAGTTTGTTCTCCCAAAGTGCCACACCTCATACTTGTCTGCATTAAAATTCCATCTGATATTTTTCAGTCCAGTTTCCTAGCTGGTCCAGATTCCTTTGTAAGCTTTGATAGTGTTCCTCTCTGTCCATTATGCCCTCGATCTTGGTCTGATCTGTAGACTTACTGTTCCAGATTACCACATTATCATCTAAGTCATTAACATAGATGTTAAACAAGTCTGTGGCTACCAGTGAGAGAGACCCCCATCTACTACACCTTTCTAGCTTTTCCCACTAAGCCAAAGCTGAATCTAAATGGTTGCTACATCCTGGATATCCAGCAACTTAACCTTCTGGACCACTCTCCATGTGGGAGTTTCTCAAAGGCCTTGTTAAAGTCCATATAGACAATATTCACAGCCTTTCCTTCTTCAACCTTATTGTTATTTTCCTTGAAATGCTCTATAACATTGGTTACATATGACCTACCATGCATAAAGTCATGTTAACCATCCCTATCCAAATACTTATTCACAAATGAGAGGCAGTCTGCAGATGCTGGAAATCCAAGCAACACACACAAAATGCTGGAGGAAGTCAGCAGGCCAGGCAGCTTCTAAGGAAAAGAATAAACAGTCGATGTTTCAAACCACGACCCTTCATCAGGACTGGAGATAAAAGATGAGGTCAGAGTAAGAAGGTGGGGGAAGGTGAGGAAGACATACAAGTTGGTAGGTGAAACTGGGAGGGGGAGGGGTGAAATAAAGAGCTGTGAAGTCGATTGGTGAAAAAGATAAAGGGCTGGAGAAGGGGGAAATCTGATTGGAGAGGGCAGAAGGCCATGGAAGAAAGGGAAAGGGGAGAAGCATCAGAGAGAGGTTATGGTCAGGTAAAAAGATAAAGTGAGAGAGGGAAATGGGACTGGGAAATGGTGAAGGAGACGGAGGGGCGTGGGCCCCTGAGAATAACTTCCTATAATTTACTTTTGACTGATGTCAGTCTCATTGGTTTATAATTTCCCAGCTTATACATAGGGCCTTACCTGAATGACAACGTAACATTAGCTACTTTCCAATATTCCAGCACCTCACCTGCAGCTAAGGACGTTTTAAATACCTCTGCCGTGGACCCTGCAATTTCTTCACTACGTCCTGCAAGGTCTGATGGATCACCTTATCCGATCCTGGGAATTTATTCACTCTAATTCACCTCAAGACAGCCAGAGTCTCCTCTTCTGTAATTAGATGTGGTCCATGACCTCACTACTCATTTGCCTCAGTTCTATAGTCTCCATGTCTATCTCCAGAGCAAGTACTGATGCAGAAAATACCTGCAGAAATGTCAATTAAATGGAATAAGTACTTACAGTGTTCTTGCAATGGAAAACTCTCCTTACAATGTGAGTCTAGGTAACTAAGAAAAGCCTAATTTATTTTTATAGAATCAGGAGGTAATTTCAAGCCGCTGGTCAGTTTTAGAATCTGCAGACTTCTATGGACATAATCATTTCATGAAGTAGTAATTCAGTGTCACGAAATGCCTTCCCTAAAACACCATTCTATTTATCCATTTAGTGACCTACAATACCAATCTTTTCATATTCAGCTTTGTTTATTTTAAGCCAATATTTACTTGCACTCCTTTACATACACTTAAGGAAAAATTAGAATAAATTATTTTAATAGATGTATTTCGATGCTAATTTTTCTCTTTGGTTCTTGAGATAATTTAAATGTATGGTTGGGTTGTCGGTCTTTGGGACATAATTAAAGAGTGAAAGAAAATATGCTTACAGTTAGTAATAATATTTTTAAAAAGAAAATAATATTGATGCTTAAAATAATTGATAAAAGCTACACAGCTCTGTTTACAACACAAATGGTTAGTAATTGTAGCCAAGTACTGCAAAGTTATGAAAATTAGAATACAATCTATACATAGCCTTGAAGCACACCTGAAATAACTGCACTGAATGTGGGTGCTTTATATGTTTTATTTTGACAAATCCTCTAATCTCATTATAAATCGCAGTCGGTTTTGGTTTCATAGGCTGGTACTTTTGCTTAGCTACTGGTCACTCTTGTCATGAACTGTTTGACCTTTACATGATGTTTGCTTTGTATTCAATGCCTCTTGTAGTTGGAATACAAATGTATTTCTAGTCTGGTTTAATAATATTGAAATATGGTTCTAACGGGATTCTTTAACATCTTCACCTATAAGGAATAATCATCATTTTAATGTTCTATATCTCCCATGATTACAATAACTTCAAATGGAAAAGGAATGCACATGTGAAAACTACATTTAAAAGATTCTGTTAGACCATAACACATAGGAGCTGAATTAGGCCATTCAGCCAATCGAGTCTGCTCCACTATTCCATCATGGCTAATCCCAGATCCCACTCAACCACATACACCTGCCTTCTTGCCTTATCCTTTGATGCCCTGACTGCTCAGGAAACTATCAACTTCCTCCTTAAATATATCCATGGACTTTGCCTCTGCCGCAGTCTGTGGCAGAACATTCCACAGATTCACCACTCTCTGGCTAAAAAAAAATCCTCCTTACCTCTGTTCTAAAAGGTCACTCCTCAATTTTGAGGCTATGCCCTCTAGTTCTGGATACACTCAACACAGGAAACATCTTCTCCACGTCCAACTTATCTAGTCCGTTTAACATTTGGTAGGTTTCAATGAGATCCCCCTGCATTCTTCTAAATTTCCAGTGCGTATAGGCCAAAAGTTGCCAAACGCTCCTCATCTATCAACACCTTCATTCCTGGCATGATCCTCCTGAACCTCCTCCGGACTCTTTCCAATAACAACTCATCCTATCTGAGCTATGGGGCCCAAAACTGTTGACAATGCTCCATGTACAACCTGACTGGTGTCTTATAAAGGCCCAGCATTACCTCCTTGCAATTAAATTCTATTTCCCTTGAAATAAATGTCAACATTGTGTTTTCGTTCTTTACCAGACTCAACCTGTAAACTAACCTTCTGGGAGTCCTACACGAGGACTCCCTTTGCACCTCTGATGTTTGCATTTTCTCCCTTTTTGGATAACAGTCTGCACTGTTGTTCTTTCTATCAAAATGCATTATCATACATTCTATCTGCCACTTTTTTGCCCATTTTACCAATTTAAGTCCTGCTGCAATTGCGTTGCTTCCTCAACGCTACCCCTCCACCTGTCATCCTATCATCCTCAAACTTTGCCACAAAGCCATTAATTCCATTATCTAAATTATTGACGAACTATGTGAATAGTACCAGACTCAATACTGACCCCTGAGGAAGACCACTAGTTACTGGCAGACAACCAGAAATGACCCCCTTTATTCCCACTCGCCGCCTCCTGTCTGTCAGCCATTACTCTATCCATGCCACTATCTTTTCTGTAATGCCACAGGAGTTTATCTTGTTAAGCAGCCGCATGTGTGGCACCTTATCAAACACAATCTGAAAATCGAAGTAAATGACATCCATTTTCTCCACCCTGCTTGTTACTTCCTGGAAGAACTCTAACAGATTTGTCAGGCAAGATTTCCCTTTACAGAAACCATGCTGAGTTTGACTTATTTTATCATTAGTCTCCAAGCACCCCGAATCCTTGCCCTTCAAGATAGGCTCTAACACTTTCCCTACCACTGAGTTTAGGCTAATTGGCCTATAATTTTCTTCCTTTTCCCTTCCTCTCTTCTTAAAGAGTGAAGTGACATTCGCAATTTCTCAGTCTTCCAGGACCATGCCAGAATCAAGTAATTCTTGAAAGATCATGACCAATGCATCTGTTATCTCTTCAGCTACATCTCTCAGAACTCTAGGATGTAGTCCATCTGGTCCAGGTGACTTATCCACCTTAAGACCTTTGAGTATGCCTAGCACTTTTCCTCAGTAATACCAATGGCACTCACTCCTGCTCCCTGATACTCATGGACCTCTGGCACACTGCTAGTGCCTTCTATGGTGAAGACTGATGCAAAGTACTCATTAAATTCATCTGCCATTTCTTTGTCCCCCATTATTTCCTCACCAACATCATTTTCCAGTGGTCCAATACCAACTCTCAGCTTCCTTTTACTCTCTATATAACAGAAAAGAAACTTTGTCTTTGACCTTTTAGATATTGATTCAAATTTCACAAACTATTTTTGATTACCTTTCTCTAAGGTAATACAAAGGCAATAATGACACTAATTCTGTCCAAAGTTGGCACCAGAATCTGTGACCCTGAGCTCGGCTGAGACACTGTTTTTAAACCTCGCCTGACTGTTCACTTGAGTGACATCTGTTAGTTTTTCTAGACATTGCTATTTTCCACCATTTTAACTGCCCCCTTTCCTCCAGTCTTCATATAGAAATTGTAAAAACTTTTCTCCATTCGGTTGTTTGTGATTTCCAGTGCTATATTCACAATCTATCCTCATTCCAATCTTCCTGCAGACACCTGATCTCATTAAAAGTAGCTCAAAGTTTCCCGTCTTCCCCAATGTAATGACCAGAGAGTTTTAGTCTGGCTTGTATTTGCTTTCAATTGTTCTTTCAAAAAACAGTCAGGCAACTGGTCATCTGACAACTGCACAGGAAGGTTGGTTTAATAAGGGGTGATTTACATATTGTATCATTTCTGCAGCATATCCTCAGGCAATTATAAAACCAAGAAACCTGGGATTTAACAAATACACCAGCACATCTGTAGTTTAAAAATTATTTACACAATTCTTTAAACTTTACCTAACCTAGCGAAGCTTCACATAATATCTTAAGAGTACAAAGTTACAACTGTTCACAAATACGTAATCAAGAAGGCTTTGTTTGATGTTACATAGGAATACTGCTCATAATTGGAAAAAATATGTAAAGGGATATCAGATCTATATAAGTATTCGATCTGAGAATTCCACTATAAGTGAAACCCAAGTATCTTCCTTTATTATAATGTGCATATAATGAGTCAAATAAATCTAATTGGATAAATTTCTGTTGCGATTATTCTAACTCTGTGATAGCTGTTGTTTAGAAAATATATCTCTAAGGATTGCTAGGAATATGATATTAGAAAACATGCATCCTGATGCACCATCAATAACTCTCAGAGATGGGAGGCAAAAGATAGGCTTTTATTATCTGCAAACGTGACCACGACATCTTGGAGACTGAGGGAGGAATAGTGCCTCCAATCGCCTTTATACAGGGGTCTGTGGGAGGAGCCACAGGAGCAGTCAGCAGAGGGGCGTGTCCAGACAGGTATACACATAGTTTACCACACATCTATTTAAACAAGATGCACTATAGTAATATTTGCAAATAAAGTACTTGTAACTCTAAGATGTTCTAGTATCTTGAAAATATTGTTTTCATTGAATGTGACACTCTATCACTAACACAGGAGATTCTGCAGATGCTGGAAATCTTGAGCAACACATACACAAAATGTTGGAAGAAGTCAGCAAGTCAGACAGCAATTGGTCCTGGCGAAGGGTCATGGCCTGAGAAGTCGACTATTTGATTCCCCTTTCTAGATGCTGCCTGCCTTGCTGAGTTCCTCTGGCATTTTGTGTGTGTTGATCTGTCTCATTGTTCCTTGTTTTTACTATGAGCACCTTGTCTACATTTAATCAATGCTGTATATTATTTTTAAAGTGTGCTGTCACTGATAATTTTTTATATATAATTGCACAATTCAAACTGAGAAGTGTGGACACTAAACAGAATAAGCCAATGTTTATTTCACACTTTTATTGTGGACAAACAGATTCTCAGTACTGAGTGCACTAAAACTGTAAAATAATATTGGTGGTTATAGTGAGATTATAAAGCAATCATTCATGTTGTTATATAAGAGACAAACATAATATTGATGCCTACAGTTGAGTAAACATAGAGCTAGAAAAAATAGCTGGAAGATTGTAATGATGTGGAAATCTAGTCTTAAAAAGTAGTTTTCTTAATGTAAGATTTTGCTTTTTCATTTTTATTTATAATTTTAGAAATGCAGCATAGTGAGATAAAAATCCACCAGGAAGTTAATTGGTTTTATTTTCTAACATTAGACCATAATAGAGCAAGATACTCTTAAAAGCAAATAATTTAAATACATGTGCATCACCTATTAGCAATGAAAATGTCAGTTTCTAAATGGGATCAATCTCTTAAGAGCTGGAATATTCTTAATGTTCTCAAAAGAAATGAACTTATTTATATGCAAACCAGAAATTCTTTTCAATGAAATAACTTCTACCAACACTTAGTTGATCTAATATACATGTATTTTAAGTTAAGCTTACTGTTATGCTGCCCATGAGCTGCATAATTGGGTCATAGCAGCAAGAGTGCCAAAATTGCTATTGGTATTGATTTACTATTGTCATATACATGAAGATACAGTGTAAAACTTCATTTTGTGTGCCATCCAGTCAAGTCATGTCATATTCACTAATAGTAGTGAAAAGCAGGGTTTACATTGCTTTCTATGAAGGCTTAAACATTCCCTAGTTTATTAATTTCAACTGGTCCTCATTATTTTGTTTTATTATGCCATCTAAATGTAGTGCCTGAGCATTTACAGAAAGGATGAACATTAGATTCACCAAGACCAGTGTTATGATTCCCACAGCCATTTAGTTGAATGCCTACGGACATAAGTCTTGATATCTCAGTCAGAATATTTGTGCCATCAGCTATTAAAACTGCGGAACTTAGGACACTCGAAATCTCGTGGTCTATAATGTGATAATTCCCTAGATGGCAAGATAAAATTGAAGCAGTAAACTTTGACATTTTCAGATGCTCTCACACTATGCACTAACTTAGCTGACTTAGAAGCTGGCCTTTTGTGTATCTGTGATAGATTTCAACAGGACAAATAATAAAGTCATGTTACATTGACATCTAACACTTAGTACATTGACATTTAACACTTAGTCATATTTCATTTTCTTATTTTAACATTAAGAATCTGTTGAAAACCCATACATATTCTCTCTGCCTCTCATTTTGTCACAGTTTGGTAAAAAGCCTCCAATAACTATTTTCCCCAGTGGTTGCCATCTGTAGAACATATTCATACTCCAGGTGAAACGGCTATAATTACAGTTAGATAGGCAATATGATAATTGATAGTGCATCATTTTCTGAGCAGAAATGATTAACAAGATTGAAAAAAGACTAATGCTGATGTAGATTGTGATGGCAACTTGAGAGGATTTTGTACATGCATCAAGAACAATTAGTTTTTGTCTCTACAATGATATGAATGTAGTTAATATCTGGCATGTTTACAAAATCTTATTGGAATGTGTGGAAATAGTTAAATAAATCCATCGCTAACAACATCATGTACATCATGTTCATGTACGTAAGGATGAAATATCATAATGTTGTTTCCAAGATTCAAAGTGCATTTATTATTAAAGTACAGTATGTCTGCTGTTTGCAACCCTGAGATTCATCTTCCCATGGACAACTACAAAACCAAGAAAACCATGGAAACCATTCAAAGAAAAACATTTGGACTCAGTTTGACTCATACTTCTCATGTAATTTAAAGTTCAAAGTAAATTTATTATCAAAGTACCGTATATAACCCTGAGATTTGTTTTCTTGCGGGCATACACAGTAAAACTAAATAACGAAATAGTATCAATGAAAGACCACACCCAACAGGCTGGACAAGCAACTAATGTGCAAAAGACAACAAACTGTGCAAATCTAAAAAGAGAAAAAACAATAAATATCGAGAGCAATGAGATGAAGAGCCCTTGAAAGTGAGTCCATATGTTGTGGGCACAGTTTGGTGATGTGCCAAGTGAAGCTTAGTGAAGTTATCCCCACTGATTCAAGAACCTGATGGTTGAAGGGTGTAATTGATCCTGGTTGTGTGTGGGTCCTGAGGCTCCTGTACCTTTTCCCTGATGGCAGCAGTGAGAAGAGAGTATAGTCTGGGTGGTGTGGGTCCTTGATGTTGGATGCTGCTTTCCTGTGACAGCACTCCATTTGAAGGGTGCTAAAAGGTGGGAAGTCTTTACCCATGATGAACTGGGTCTTATCCACTACTTTTTGTAGGGTTTTCCATTCAAGGGCATTGGTGCTTCCATACTGTGCCATGATGCAACCTGTCAATATACTCTCTACCACACTTCTACAGCTGTTTGGTGAAGTTTTAGATATAATGCCGAATCTTCATAAACTCCTAAGGAAGTAGAGGCACTACTGTGCTTTCCTTGTAATTACACTTATGTGTTGGACCCAGGACAGATCTTCTGAAATGAAAACACAGAGGCATTTAAAGTTGCTAACCCTCTCCACCTCTGATCGCCCAAAGAGGAGCAGCCCATGGACCTCTGGTTTCCTCCTCCTGAAATCAGTAATTAGCTTCTGGATCTTGCTGACATTAAATCAGAGGTTGTTGTGGCATGACTCAGCCAGATTTTGAATCTCCTTCCTATATGCTGATTCATTACCACCTTTGATTCATCCAATGACAATGGTGTCATCTGCAAATTTAAATATGGCATTGGAGCTGTGCTTACAGTCACAGTCATTAGTGTAAAGAGAGTAGAGCAGGACTCTATGCACAGATGGAGATTGTGGAAGAGATATTGTTGCTAATCTGAACTGAATGGGGTCTGCAAGTGTGGAAATCAAGGTTCTAAATGCACAAGGAGTTATTGGGGTCAAGGTCTTTAAGCTTATTTATTGCAATGGGTTTTATATTTCTTACATAAACATGGACTTCAACAAGCCAGCAGTATGGCTCCATTGTAGCATTCTGTTAGTCGGTCTGAAGACTTTATGTTTGAATGGTGCCTCATTATCAGAATATTAGTATTGCCTGATGCTGGCCCCCTAGGCCTGAGTCGACATAGTAGTAGTAGTGCTTTACCCAATTAGATGGATAACTAAAAGGATATTACCAATTAGATGAGGTGCTGTTTGCCCACTAACCTCAACTTAATCATTGATGTGGTCTTTTACTTTATTTACCTGTGGCCCTTTTACCATATCTTTAAGACCCTGAAAATGGTTTTTAACATAGACAGTACTATGTTCTTCAAATGTTATATTCTGTTATAATCAGTTCACAGCATTGACCTCTAGACCTGAGTACCAATAATCGCTATGTGATGCCAGAAAGGCAGTTGAATATTTTTAGCCGATAATTTTCAAACTTTACACTGGATTTAGTGATCTTAAAAAAGTAACTCTCCAATTTCCTGACAAAATATCAGATAATTAACACAGCAACTCCTTCCTAATCCAAGATTTTTCATTATTAGTTTCCATTCAACCCTATATTTGACTGAGAAAGGGAATTCTTTGATGGAACAGAACCTACTGTAATGCTATTTTGGAATGAAGGTGATTAAGTTCATACCTCACATCCTACTAAAATATTATTGTGTCGATTGTATTGTTTGTATTCAAATTTTGACTACTGTCAATGCAAACAAATTGGAGCTAGATTTGCATGCATAATCCAAAATGTTTCATTGGAATATCAGTTTCTTATAGCATTTTTAGTTTTGATTATGCCTCCCAAACTTTTTTCTGTAGAAATAACGTTACATCATGAATGCTGCTAAGATTATTTCACTATTTAAAACTGTAAAGATTTAAATAATTTTCTTCATGCCATTCCATCAGAAGACTTTCTCTTTCCACTATCTATTTAAACCACATTTGAAACTGGAATATAGGATCTGTCAACCTTTGGTATCAATTTGGATGCCTATCATCTCAGCTGACAGAAGGGAAAAGCAGTTTGAGGAAACAGAATAGAAAAGATCAACTAGTCAGCTAAACTTGTCCCTCTATTCATTAGGACTGGAGCATCAAGACCAGATGCATAACTTAAAAGTCATAACATTTTTCAGGATGAAGCACATGGACCTGCTTCAGTAGAAGTTGGTCTACCATCGTAAGTAGTGACTGAAATTAGCTTATGTGACCAGATTTGTAAAATTAATTACTTATTAACTTTGATACAGTTGTTACCTTGATCAAGAACTGATTCCTATTGGTGTGCCGATCACACAATGGATAAACTCACGAGATCTACTTCCCCTAAGAAATGAAGCATTGGCCAAGTTCTCTTTCATAGTGTAGTATCTTCACTTAGAAAGGAAGTCAAATCGTTTCAGTGTAAGCTCTGTTTTTATGATATGTTGCCTTGAAGCTTAACCACTTGGAAATATAAAGTACATGTGTAAGTTCTAAACAGGGTCTTGCAAAAACAAACAGGGCATCCTTTGTCAAAAAATCCTAACGTTGAAGGTCATGTAATAAAGAGTAAAAGTAGTGCTTTTAACAGTCTTTCAAAACTATTTTATTATTAAAGAAAACAGTTATTGAAGTATTCTGGCAGAGCTTAATTTGTTCTCCTGTCATTAGTAGCTGTTGTGCTTTTTATAACTAATGCATAAATACTGTCGGCAGCATCAGCAATGTGTTTTTCCTCTGTTCTTGATCCTAGCCTTTCTATATAGAGCCTTGGGAGTTAAGAGTGAAAGAGTATTATTGCATCCCCAATGGCAATGCATTTTCCATTGAAAATATGTTAGTGTATAGATTGAAACTAAAGGAAAGAAATTCAAAAATATTAAGGCAGCAGGATCACTCACACCTTTGTTTTAAATGCCGAGCTATGAAGATAGGGATGTTGGGCAAAAACAGAAAATCCTGGAAAATCATGAAAATAATCAGAAGGTGAGAAAGCATTGCTAGAAGAAGAATGAGCTACTACTATATTTCAAATCAATGGCCTTTTATTAATGAATAATAAATCTGTTTGTGAGAGAAAATGTTGCTAATTAGGACATCATGGAACAGAATATGCTCTCATTTAGAATAGCATAATGATTGTCAGGCTGAAAGAAACCCCAAAGTGCAAAAGACAAACTGTGCAAATAAAAATAATATTGACATGATGAGTTGTAAATATTCCTTGAAAGTGTGTCTGTAGTGGTGGATGAAGTTATTCAGAAACCTAATGGTAACTATTATTTCTGAATTGGTGGTATGGGACCCAGGGCTTCTGTAAGTCCTATCCAATGAAAGCAGTGAGAAACATTCAGCAATCATTCATTAGGAGTCATAGGGCAATACAGCACTGATACAGGCCCCTCGGCCCAACTAGTCCATGACAACCACAACGACCAATCAGCTAGACACAATTTCCTCAATCAATTGCAAGTCAAAAGACTAGTAGAGAAATCAACATCATTCTAAAGTATTTAAGATAAAAATGAATAAACTGAAATTAAAATATCTCAACTACATTTATTTTAATCCTTTTTAGCAATCAAAGCGAATTTCATTGATCAGGTTCAGTCTTGTGTGAGTGGATAGACAATTCTCTTATCTGTCACTGGTCACCACAGAATCTCACTTTGAACAATATTTGTCAAAAAGCCAGTGATCAGGCATGAATACATCTGGGCTTCCATACTTGCACATGTATGAATAGAAATCTAATCAGTAACATTTGTAACTGTGCTGAACTACATATACCTGTCTGGACACGCCCCTCTGCTGACTGCTCCTGTGGCTCCTCCCACAGACCCCTGTATAAAGGCGATTGGAGGCACTGCTCCTCCCTCAGTCTCCAGGATGTTGTGTGGTGGTCTCTTGCTGCTAATCGTGGTCTCTTGCAGCTAATAAAAGCCTATTGTTTGCCTCCCGTCTCCAAGAGTTATTGATGGTGCATCAATAACATAGACATTAGCAATTCCCTGGAAAATCTGGGCCAAGCTGGGGACAAAGTAGTTGGGATATGATGAAAGAAAAGGTCCAAATCAAGCCTTGAAACTGGAGAACTCTGGGCAATGAAGTAAAATATGATGAAAAAATGCATAATTTTGTCATTATAATGACCTGAAGTTATATTATTTAATAAAAATCAATAATTACTTCTTCAACAATATGGAATTGAAGTTTTATACATCATTTCCTCAAGTCCTCAAAAGTATAGATAATGTTCAAAATCACTAATATTCAGGTATAGATTGTTAAGTAACATATGCATAATGCATGTGTCATGTAATAATCATCTCCAATAAGAGGTTGATCCCCTATCCATGGCCATCAATGGCACTCCCATTCCTAGAAGCCAGTTCATCAATATCCTGCAGGTTATCACTAACCAGAAACTCAAATGAGCCACCTACATAAATACTGTGTCTACAAGAGCAGGTGAGTGGTTGAGTTCCTGTGGCAATGATTGCCCAATTATCCTTTAATTACCTGCAAGTCAGGTCAGAAACATGGAATACTCTCCACTTGCTAGGATGAGTGTAGTTTTGACTCTTCAGAATCTTGGCATCATCCAGAATAAAGATGCAAACATGGCTCATTTATCACCCTAAACATTTGTTCCATTCACCTATGGATGTTTTTAAGGAAGATTCATTGTTGGAAAAATGTACTGAGCCTAGAACAGGTCACCCAAGATGCTAACACTCAGGAATTTTAAGTACAGGTCAACCTTCTATAATCTAGCACCACTGGAACCTGAGGAGTGCCGGATTAGTGAAAATGCCGAATTACAGAAGGATCACATTAAGCAATAGCTAACCGCCTCATCATACCTTTAAAATATCATGTAAGTCAGTACAAGTTAGATAATAATGAAAAGAAATATTAAATGAGTAGCATGTGAAATTTTAATGAAGTAATATACTGTACAGACTCAAATATACTGGTAAATGTACAGGAATTAACTTATACAGAACAGTTGAGCACTTCCACTTCTAAAGTGAGACGTTTAATACACCTTCTGGCAAAGTTACATGTCTGCAGGTGTGGGGATGTTAGGATCATCAACATCTTCATCTTGAAAAATGAGTGAAGCATCAGGAACTGGTGCTGAAACTGGCACAACAGTTTCTTCAAAAACTGTTGATGATGTGGCAGCACACCCAGGTGAGCAGAAGCAGAAGTCGGAGAAAGGAGGTCTTGTATATGCCACATTTCACGCGAATGCCAGGTGGCCGGGGGGTTCGGCGCTGGGCCCTTCCCTCTTCACTCGCAGTTACTGAGGGAATCCTCGTTAGCTTCTTTTCCTCTGCTTAGTAATATGCTTAAATTCAGTGGGTTGCCATGTCTGATCTGAGGTTGTAGGTAGGAGAGAACGGAGCGCCGGAGGGCAGTGTGCAACTGCCAGCAGGCGGGTGAGAAGGCGGACTGACCCAGTGCGCGCCAGCTCCCCCGCCGCTGGCAGGTGAGATGGGCAGGTATCACGCAAATGATATTAATAAATGCAGGAAAACAAGCAAAAATCACCCGTATGTGCTAACAAGAGCGCGCCAATACGTGAACAGATATAGCACAGCCAAAACAATGCACAGCAGATTGGCACGGTGGCCGGGGAAATTTGAAATTACAGTTGCGCGGAAAGTTTGAAATCAGTGCCGGATTATCGAAGGAACCAGTAGTCAGATTAGTGAAGATCGACTGTACTGAGCAAGTATAAGTCACCCAAGATGCTAACTTCTAGGAGTCTGAGGAAGCTTATTCTCTTAATCTCTGACCCAATTATGAAAACTGGCACATGATCTCCTGATTTCCCCATTCTGAAGTTAATGAGTATTTCCTTGGTTTTGTTGACATTGAGTTTAGTATCATTATTGCAGCACGAAAAGGTTCAGATGGTTCCGTTTATTATCAGAGAATATACTCGGTATACAATCTGAAATATTTGTCTTCACAGACATCCATGAGAAACAGAATTCCAAAAGAATGCCTGACAAAAGAACGTTAGAACCCCCAAACCCTCTCTCCCCTCCCTTGCACAAGCAGCAGCATCAACGCATCAACCTCCTCAACCTGCCCGTTTCGGCAAAAAGTGTCAGCACCCACCAAGCAAGAGCAAAGCACCCAAAGAGAGACCATAAATCTGCAGTCAACAAACACTACTGTTTACCCGACAGTTCGACATGCCATAGCTCCCTCTCTCTCACTAACAAGGGACAGAGAGATATCACCCGTTTTTCACTGTGAAAAGGGAGACTGACAATTGCTGTTACGATATTACAGTCTGCTACCTTGCCTTTTATTCCGAGATTCTCCAACTTGAGAATTGGCAGCAAACTTTCATTAGAGATAGAGAGAGACAGAGACAGAGACTGAGACCGTTCTGGTACAGAGACCTCCGTCCATTCATCCACTGCAGTAAAATCCTGATGTTCCATACTCCGCGATGCTGGCAATATCGGCCTGGAATTGGTCGTCTACAGGGCCACATGCTGGAGACGCCATCTTTCAAGCCATAGCTGGAGAATGTTGGAAACGTTCTGCTGGTGAGCTTCAAGAATGCGAACTCATCCGTCGTAAAAAAAAAAACACAGTTTGAGTGCCACTTGCAGGTCAGGACCTCGAAAGAACACCAACCACCTTGAAAAGGGAAGAAAAAAGAGATGTTAAAGAGAGGAATTTAAGCTGTTTCCACAGATGAGCTCGAAAAGGCAGCCACTTGGCACCATCTTAACTCCGCCCCAGCCAGGTGTGGCACCTCAGTCCTGTGTGCTAACTCATCACCACACGTGACTCGGCCAACAACACTGTTGTTGTCAGTGAATGTGTAAATGGTTTTGGATTTGTGCTTAGCCATGCAGTTGTAGGTGTAAGGGTAGTAGAGCAGGGAGCTGTGTTGATGGTCAGTTAGGAGGAGCTGTTGAGAAAGTATTCCTACTCCTTTTTTGAAGTGAAGTATGAAGAGATCACTGAGAAGAAGAAACAACTTACTGTATTTCCCTGATATCTTCCATCACAAACATAGCCCTCCCCACCTTTGAGTATATTCAGAAGGAGCACTGCTACAAGAAAGTAACACATCATCAAAGACCTGTAACATCCATCCATGTCCTCTTCACACGACTATCATCAGGTAGGAGCTACAGAAACTTTAGGTCTCACGGCATCAGATTCAGGAACAGTAATTACCCTAAACCATCAGGGATCTGAACTGGCATGGATAACTTTATTCACCACTACTCTAAATGGATTCTCCAATCTACAGACTCATTTTGCAGGACTCTTTATAACACATGTTCTCAATATTATTTTTATTTGCACAGTATGTCTTCTTCTGCAGATTGGTGTTTTTCAACATTTGTCTAGTTTTAGTAACATAAACTCTATGTACTTTGAGAATAAATTTAATTTGAACTTTGAACATAGTGCTTAAAAAGTGATATTCTGGAACAGTTAATTGCTGTTAAGAATAATTGAGTTATATTTGACAGAACTTGTTCCCCATATCTTTATGCTCTATGATAGTTAATTTTCAGCTATTTGGATGTGACTGGAATCAGAAGCACTACCTCTTCTTAAAGGCTGTTGAAAAGCAAATCTTGTTTTTTTTTATATATTATTCAGGGCAGTTTTGATGGGTATTTTCTTTTATCAGCCCACAACTCTCCAGGATCCAAATGTATCTTGTATTTGGCATTGACTCACCAGTAGGAATCAGAGTGCAATCTTTGATAGGGTTTAGTGACTGGAAGGCATTTTCCTTGTGCTTCCTCAAGGCTCAGCATTCAATCCCTTACTTTCCACACGTGTGGGAGCCTTCTTTTAATGAAAGATCATTTTCCTTTGACTGAAGGAATCACTTTTAAGAACACCACAATTTGAGCCATTAGAATTTAGTGCACCTATTAAATGCTTCAGATATAGTAATTAAGAAGTGTGCTGATAGAGCAAAATCGACCAAGTGGTTGACTGTAGGTACAAACACTAAGCACTACAGATAAGTATCAATGGCCTAATTAGGTAGGCAGAAAGGTAGTAAATGAGATCTAACCCTGAAGAAATGTAAAGTAATTCATTTAGAGGAGGGCAAACAAGGCAAAGAAATGCTGAATGACTGGTGGGATACTGGGGATTTCAGAGAAGCAGAGGGGTCATGGTGTGCATATTCACAAATCCATGGAGTTAGAAACATGGGTGGTTGAGAAGATTGAGAAGTTGTTAGAGGTCTGGATAGTCACTGGGTCATGGGTCATATAAAACAGAAACAGACCCTTCACCTGATCATGTCCATATCAAGCTTCCATCTATGCTAATCTTATTTGCCAGTGCTTGGCCTGTTGCCTTTGAGATTCAGGCTCCTCATCTACATACTTAAATATTGTGAGAAGACCTACTTCCATCATCCTGTTAGGCAATATGTTCCAAATTCCAACCACTTTTTAATTCAGTACCCTGAATCAGTGTCCTTTATGTTTAATTCCTTTTGTTATGTAACTGAAAAAATTCCCTCATAATTCTGTATACCTCTATCAAGACTTCTGTCTTCATTTTCTGCTGCAAGGAAAACAAACATCGCTCTCCAGTCTCTCCACAGGGAAGAAACACACTATCCCAAGCAACACTAGTCTCTGCATTGTTTACAATGAAATCATGAGCTTCCTATAATATGAACACCAGGCCTAAACCCAATACTCCAGCTGTGCCCTAACCAATATTTTATAAAGTTAAATAATAACTTCTCTGCTCTTAAGTTCTATCCTTTGGGTATTGAAGGGTAAAGTCCATATGCCTATTTGGACTGGAACAATAATATCCCTGTATTCCTCAATGTATGAAAAGGAAGGACATGGTTCCCTTGGCAAAAATGATAATTACAAGAGGTGAGGTTGTGTGAAGATTTGGGAAACATTGAGTGATAATATCGTCATGCAAAGAATTCTGGGATTCTCACAGCTGAATGGATGACAGAGGCAGAAGTGCTCATAAGGTCTAACGACCACTTATATGGGAACCTAATATACCTGCTAGGTCTGGGTTGGTGGCTAGGGAGAGGGTTAGTCCATGCGGGATTTTTTACCCAGCACTGTCATCTTGACCTCAATGTCTTGCTTCTGTACCATTAATATTTATAATTACATTAACCACTGAATTGAGTTTCATAATTCTATCCATGGTGCTTTTATTCTATCAATAACTTAAACAGCAGACTCTGTTGTAAACTCTTATGACCAAATAGAATAGTTTAAACAAATGTCACCAGCTCTGTCTTCCATTAGATTATTTTAATGGAAGAATAATTTTCTTTTAACTAAAGGTATTATTTTTAGGAGTTCTAAATTTTAAGAGTTTAACTCTAAGCTTTAAGAGTTCTAAACGTGAATTAGCTAAGATAGACTGGCAAATGATACTTAAAGGGTTGATGGTGGATATGCAATGGCAAGCATTTAAAGATCGCATGGATGAACTACAACAATTGTTCATCCCAGTTTGGCAAAAGAATAAACCAGGGAAGGTAGTGCACCTGTGGCTGACAAGGGAAATTAAGGATAGTATCAAGTCCAAAGAAGAAACATATAAATTAGCAAAAAAAATGCAACACACCTGAGGACTGGGAGAAATTCAGAGACCAGCAGAGAAGGACAAAGGGCTTAATTAGGAAAGGGAAAAAAGATTATGAGAAAAAGCTGTCAGGGAACATAAAAACTGACTGTAAAAGCTTTTATAGACATGTGAAAAGAAAAAGATTGGTCAAGACAAATGTAGGTTCTTCACAGTCAGAAACAGGTGAATTGATCATAGGGAACAAAGACATGACAGACCAATTGAATAACTACTTTGGTTCTGTCTTCACTAAGGAGGACATAAATAATCTTCCGTAAGTAGTAAGGGACCGAGGGTCTAGTGAGATGGAGGAACTGAAGGAAATATATGTTAGTAGGGAAGTGGTGTTAGGTAAATTGAAGAGATTAAAGGCAGATAAATCCCCAGGGCCAGATGGTCTGCATCCCAGAGTGCTTAAGGAAGTAGCCCAAGAAATAGTGGATGCAGTAGTGATAATTTTTCAAAACTCCTTAGATTCTGGATGAGTTCCTGAGGATTGGAGGATGTCTAATGTAACTCCACTTTTTAAAAAAGGAGGGAGAGAGAAACTGGGGAATTATAGACCGGTTAGTCTGACATCGGTGGTGGGGAAAATGCTGGAGTCGGTTATCAAAGATGTGATAACAGCACATTTGGAAAGAGGTGAAATCATCGGACAAAGTCAGCATGGATTTGTGAAAGGAAAATCATGTCTGACGAATCTTATAGAATTTTTTGAAGATGTAACTAGTAGAGTGAATAGGGGAGAGCCAGTGGATGTGGTATATTTAGATTTTCAAAAGGCTTTTGACAAGGTCCCACACAGGAGATTAGCGTGCAAACTTAAAGCACACGGTATTGGGGGTATGGTATTGATGTGGATAGAGAATTGGTTGGCAGACAGGAAGCAAAGAGTGGGAGTAAACGGGACCTTTTCAGAATGGCAGGCAGTGACTAGTGGGATACCGCAAGGCTCAGTGCTGGGACTCCAGTTGTTTACAATATATATTAATGATTTAGACGAGGGAATTAAATGCAGCATCTCCAAGTTTGCGGATGACACGAAGCTGGGCGGCGGTGTTAGCTGTGAGGAGGATGCTAAGAGGATGCAGGGTGACTTGGATAGGTTAGGTGAGTGGGCAAATTCATGGCAGATGCAATTTAATGTGGATAAATGTGAAGTTATCCACTTTGGTTGCAAGAACAGGAAAACAGATTATTATCTGAACGGTGGCCGATTAGGAAAAGGGGAGATGCAATGAGACCTGGGTGTCATTGTACACCAGTCATTGAAGGTGGGCATGCAGGTACAGCAGGTGGTGAAAAAGGCAAATGGTATGTTGGCATTCATAGCAAAAGGATTTGAGTACAGGAGCAGGGAGGTTCTATTGCAGTTGTACAAGGCCTTGGTGAGACCACACCTAGAGTATTGTGTGCAGTTTTGGTCCCCTAATCTGAGGAAAGACATTCTTGCTATAGAGGGAGTACAGAGAAGGTTCACCAGATTGATCCCTGGGATGGCAGGACTTTCATATGAAGAAAGACTGGATCGACTAGGCTTATACTCACTGGAATTTAGAAGATTGAGGGAGGATCTTATTGAAATGTATAAAATTCTAAAGGGGTTGGACAGACTAGATTCAGGAAGATTGTTTCCAATATTGGGTAAGTCCAGAATGAGGGGTCACAGTTTAAGGATAAAGGGGAAGCCTTTTAGGACCGAGATGAGGAAAAACTTCTTCACATAGAGAGTGGTGAATCTGAGGATTTCTCTGCCACAGGAAACAGTTGAGGCCGGTTCATTGACTATATTTAAGAGGAAGTTAGATATGGCCCTTGTGGCTAAAGGGATCAGGGGGTATGGAGAGAAAGCAGGTACAGGGTTCTGAGTTGGATGATCAGCCATGATCATACTGAATGGAGGTGCAGGCTCGAAGGGCCAAATAGCCTACTCCTGCACCAATTTTCTATGTTTCTATGTTTCTATGTTTAACATATGAACAATTAAAATCTGGTGCACTTATCAAATGCTTCACCAATATATTCAATATTAAACATCCAATACATTTATTTGCTAATAATTGCTTGGCAGTATTTAATTAAATTAAAGATGAGAAAATCTGCAGATGCTGGAAATCCAAGCAACAGACACAAAATGTTGGAGGAACTCAGCAGGCCAGGCAGCATCTATGGAAAAGAGTAAACAGTCGATGTTTATGTCCATGAAGGGTCTCGGCCTGAAACGTTGACTGTTTATTCTTTTCTATAGATGCTGCTTGGCCTGCTTAGTTGCTCCAGTATTTTGTGTGTGCTGCTTTAATAAAATTAAATTCCCTTGTTATTTGTAATTTTACAGTTTTGCACACCTGAAGATTAAATTTTTATCCTAAAACCTTTCCATATCGATCAATAAGGGGACAAAGTTCATTTCTATCAATGCACAATCATTTCAGTCCCAGCATGACATCCTTAATCTCTCTCTTTCCTGCTTGTTACATTTTATTATTGTCACATATATGACCATGGCCGTAATCCTACAGTCTGCATTAGTGCAACTTTTCACTTGGGATAGCTGCACTTAAATTTACAATCAAATATCTACAGTGATCAAGAGGCAGACTAGAATTATGTCCTGACTGATCAAGTCTGAAGAGTTTTTTTTTTAAATACCAGTTTCATTTGCTGCTTCTTGTGTCTGGAAAATGGGCAGCTGCACATGCCATTTTTCATGGTTTGTGTGGAAGAGTCAAGAAGGAAAGCTTGCTGAATCGTAACTAGGAAGGTAGTATCAATCTTACTATCATTGGTAGAAAGGCAACATCAATCAGAGAGAACCATCCAGGATTCACACAAAGCAATGCAATACCTTGAGCTAGATACATTTCAGCTTTGGAAAGTTAGAATTTGCTAATACCAGCAAAGCATTCAATTATTGAACAACATAAAACTCATTGCTGCTTTCAGATTTATTGTACAGAAATATAAAGTTGTCTTGAGATGTGTAATCGATTAAAAGAGTGCAATCAAAATTTATGGTTCTTAATGCTACCAAAACAACAAAACCCAAAGGCTTTAATAATTGCAACATTTGTCACAGATGGTGCTGAAGCAATGTATTTCATTGGAAGCAGCAGATATCGAAATAAAAGAGAGTAGTGGAAGCAATCTTCTGTCTCTGCAGATCAACCACTCGGCAATCTTCAGCAAAATTTTCCCAAGTGACAATCCAATCCATACTTATGTTGACTGATGTCGAGCTATTAATAACAAAATATTTTGGACTCCTAATTGATTACAACATCTACCCGGATTGTTTCCACAGACACAGACAATGTTTGTAGGCCATTACATCCTGCAATATGAAACCTAACATAATGAAAGGCTGTGATGCTTCACTCCCAGATGAGCTCGACACCATTTATGCACTCTTTGAAAGAGAGAATAAAATTACACCTTTGTGAATCCCCGCAGCCTCTGGTGACCCTGTGACCTCTGTCTTGGAGGCTGACGCCAGAGCACCTTTCAAGAGGGTGAATCCTCATAAGGCACCAGGCCAGTACTTAGAAGGGTACTTAAAACCTGTGCCAACCAACTGGCGGGTGTGTTCAGACATCTCCAATCTCTAATTTCTGCAGAGTTCCCCACCTGTTCAAAAGGGCGACAACCATACATGGCCAAGAAGAGCAGGGTGAACTGCTTCACCGACTATCACCCAGTCGCACTCGCATCTGCTACAATGAAGTGCATTGAGAAGTTGGTCATGATCAGAATCAATTCCCGCCTAAGGAAGGACCTTGACCTTCTTCTACTGCCACATAAGTCCATAGCAGATACAATCTCATTCACTCCCACCAGGCCTTGGACCACCTGGACAATAGAAATACCTACGTCAGGTTGCTGTTTATTGATTGTAGATTAGCGTTCAATACAACCATACCCTCAGTTCCAATCCACAAGATCCCCTCTCTGCAACTGGATCCTTGGCTTCCTCATCGAGAGACCACAGTCAGTGCATCTTGGAAATAACATCTTCTCCTTGTTGACAATCAACACAGAGCACCTCAAGTATATTTTCTCAGTGCATTGCTTTACCCTCTCTGAACCCACAACTCTATGGCTACGCACAGCTCAAATGGCATCTATAGGTTGGCTGACACAACTATTGTTGGCAGAATTCCAGATCCTGACAGGGAAGTGTACAGGAGTGAAATAGATCAGCTGGTTGAGTGGTGTCACAAAAATATCTTTGCACTTAATGTCAGCAAGACCAAGGAATTGATTGTGGACTTCAGGAAGAGGAAGGAACATACACCAGTACTCATCGAGGGATCAGCAGTTCCAAGTTCCCGTGTGTCAGCATCTCAGAGGATCTATGCTGGGCCCAACATATTGATGTAATTAACGAAGAAGGCATGACAGTGGCTATATTTAATTAGGAGTTTGAGTAGATGATATGTCACCTAAGACTCTTGCAAATTTCTACGGATATACTGTAGAGAGCATTCTAATTGGCTGCATCACTATCTAGTATGGAGAGGCCACTGCACAGGATTGGAAAGAGCTGCAGAAAACTGCAAACCCAGCCCGCTCCATCATGGACACTAACCTCCTCAGCATCGTGGACATCTTCAGAAGGTGATGCTTCAAGAAGTCTGTGTCCACCATTAAGGACCCCTATCACCCAGGAGAAGCCCTCTTCTCATTGCTACCATCAAGGAGTGGGTATAAGAGCCTGAAGAGAGGCTCTCAACATTTCAAGAACAGCTTATTTTCCTCAATGAACCAATGTACACTACCTCACTAGTTTTTTTTTGCTCTCTTTTGGCATTACTTATGTGATTTATCTATATAGAGGGGGTTGTCATTTATAGGTTTTTATTATGTATTACAATGTACTGCTACTGAAAAACAACAAATTTCACAGCATACACTAGTGTTATTACACCTGATTCTGATTCTGAATGTTACCTCTTCGAATATTATCCATTTCAGTCATGTAAGTTTCAATTAACTCTATGATAGCTGTCTTTTGTGAATAATTTCCAGAATGCTTTCCATTCTAACTTTAATTTTTATGATCATGCACTCATATGAATGAGATATTTGGGTAAGTCCAACTCTTCCGTATCTTGCCATACGTCATGGCCAAATACAGAAGTAGATTTCCAGGCTTTTCTTCTGTGCAGATACTGCTGCTGTCCTGGCCGGATTTGAACTCAGGACCATCTGCCTTGAAGTCCAATGCTGATGTCACTGCACCACCAGCTGGCCCATTTCTTCACTCAGTTTATTAGTATATATTACAACCTGAGTCTTCCCACTAACTTCTGGTGCCACCTACACTTCTACAGGTAGGTTGGGGTTTAGTAAATATACACATATGCAGGAGAGCTG
Source organism: Hemitrygon akajei (assembly GCF_048418815.1). NCBI lineage: Eukaryota > Metazoa > Chordata > Chondrichthyes > Myliobatiformes > Dasyatidae > Hemitrygon > Hemitrygon akajei. The sequence continues at coordinate 50,049,568 of NC_133140.1, forward strand.
AACACCAAGAAAAGACATGATAAAGATTATGCAGAACAACTTATAAACAGGGAAGTGAACCAGTCTTTAAAGATAGGGTAGTTGCAGTATAACCTCCCTTTAGTGAGACTTGGCTTATAATGCCTCCACACCCCCCTTCAACCTTCACTTTTTCCTATCCTCTTGTCTCTCTCTCTCATGTTATCTCCTTGCCTGCCCATCAACTCCCTCTGGTGTTACTCCCCCCTTTCTTCTTTCTTCCATGGCCTTCTGTCTCTTTCGCCAATCAACTTCCTAGTTCTTTGCTTCATCCCTCCCCCTCCAAGTTTCACCTATCGCCTGGCATTTCTCCCTCCCCTCCCTTCACCTTTCAAATCTTCCCCTCGGCTTTTGTTCTCCAGTCCTGCCAAAGGGTTTCGGCCTGAAACTTTGACTGTACTTTTTTCCATAGAAGCTGCCTGGCCTACTGCGTTTCTCCAGCATTTTGTGCATGTTGCTTGGATTTCCAGCATTTGCAGATTTTCTCTTGTTTGCTTTTTTTTCACTCCTATATGTTTCTTATCAGTGCTTAAATGAAAATGTGTATTAGGTTTGTATTTGGTCAGTATTGTTTTTATATTGATGATGTGCTAGGTGCTTATTGATTTATTAACTCTACATTATTTTTTCATTACCATTCCTTCAAATGCTTGTTCGAAATATAAGTATTAGAAGAACACAAGTAGGAATGCGAGTGAAGTATGCAAATCCTTATGGGCCTGCTCCACACTTCAAATGAGTTGAAGACTGATCTAATTGTGCCCTCAACCGTGCTTTTGCTTTTTTCAGTAATGCGACTTCTGTACCATCTGAAGATCCCTTTATCTCAGCCTTGAATATATTCATTGACCCAAAGTTCACAACTATCTAGGAAAGTGAATTCCAAAGATTCACTATTTTCTGAGAGAAGAAATTTCTCTTGATCCATCTCAGATATAATAACTTCTTCAGATAAGGTGACTTCTTATCAAGGGACAATGACCTTTTGTTACATGAGCTGAAACATCCTTTCAGCAACCATCATGTCAGCATCTGGTGTTTCAATCAACTCTCGTTCTTCTAAATTTCAGTGAGTTTAGGTTTAACCAGTTTAATTTTCCCTGTTAAGTAGCCCTACCAAATGTAGTATTGTCAGCAACTTTAACTTGATTGGCCTTATCTCAAATAATAATGAGGAGGCCCTCAGAGAAAAAGTCACCACCCTGATACAGTGGTGTCAAGAAAGCAACCTCTCACTCAATGCTGCAAAAACAAAGGAGCTGCTTGTGGACTACAGGAGGAATGGAGACAGGCTAACCCCTATTGACATCAATGGATCTGGGGTTGAGAGGGTGAACAACTTTAAGTTGCTCAGCCTAAACATCACCGAGGACATCAGGTGGTCTGTACATACTAGTTTTATGGTGAAAAAGACACAGCAGTGCCTCTTTCACCTCAGACAGTTGAGGAAGTTTGGTATGGACCCCAACATCCTTTCTACAGGGCCAAGATTGACAGCATCCTGACTGGCTGCATCACTGCCTGGTATGGGAACTGTACTTCCCTCAGTCACAGCACTCTGCAGAGAGTGGTGTGGACAGCACATCTGTAGATGTGAACTTCCCACTGTTCAGGACGTTTACAGAGACAGGTGCATAAATAGGGGCTGAAGGATCATCGAGGACCTGAGTCACCTCAACCACAAGCAGTTCCAGCTGCTACTGTTTGGGAAATGGTTCTGCAGTATTAAAGCCAGTACCAACAGGTTCCGGGACAGCTTCTTCCACCAGGCCATCAGACTGATTAATTCACACTTTATTTCTATGATATATTGACTGTCCTGTTGTATGTACTATTTATTACAAATTACTATAAATTGCATATTGCACATTCAGACGGGGATATACTGTAAAGATTTATACTCCTCATGTATGTGAAAGATGTAAGAAACAAAGTTAATTCAATTCAATTCAATGCCACATATGATATTAATATAGCCAACTTTTCCTGCAATGCTCCCAAAGCAGATATATTGTTCCTTAATTAATGAGACCAAAAATGTGCACATGTTCTTCACCTGTAGCAAGATTTGCCTTGCATTCATATTTTATACCTCTTGCAATAAAGGTCAACATCCCACTTGCTGTCATAATTATTTTTTATGAGGTTGTTACCTTTCTGTGTTACTTGTACAAGGACACTATGATCTCTCCGAAAACCACCAGTCAAGTTAAATAATATTATGCATTCTTTCTCCCAAAGTGGTGATCTCATACTTCTCCATCAGACACAGGGAACCGGGATTGAATTTGAGAAGTGCACTGCATATGTACAAAATACATGACCACCTTTGGTGGATGAGTTTTGAACACAAATTTTACCTAATGCACAAAATAGCCATAAAGAAGTTTGAGTGTTTTTAAATTAATTGCATGCAATATTCAGTTAATCTGTCAATGAATTTTGTGTGAATGAGGATGGAGGAGACAAATACTGTTTTTGGAGCCATATTTTATTTTGCTATCATTATTTACAATGTTAAAGCTCACTAATGGAAATCTTTCTTCATTAAAAATACACTACCTCCTCACTGTAATAGATTATATTGCACCATGACCTTTGCTAAAACAAGCATTATTTATGGCTCCTTCATTAATGATGAAATCATATAAATCACTCCTTATAACAGGTCTTTATTAGCGTTGTCTCTAGGTAACAGATTTATAAACATGTTCAATGCACTGTTTATCAGCATCTATATGCCACTGTTAAAACAGAGCTTTTATGTTATACATATGGTATATTAAAGGAAATATTTCTACTGGCTTGTTATTACAATAGTTGCATCGTGCCTGGAGTGCAAACAGATTGGTGCTGCCTCTAAACCTGCTTATCACACCAAATGTTTTCAGAAAGTCAGAGGCATGCAATCTAGGGAAGCTTAACTGCATAGATTTAGAATAAGGCAAGGGAATGCTTGGAGATTGTGTGTATTCTGGATGGAGGTCCCTGACAAATGATGTTCCTCAGGTTAACACACACACAAAATGTTGGAGGAACTCAGCAGTCCAGAGTCTCGGCCTGAAATGTCGACCGTTTACTCTTTTCCATAGATGTTGCTTGGCCTGCTGAGTTCCTCCACCATTTTGTGTCTGTTGCTTAGATTTCTAGCATCTGCAGACTTTATCCTGTTGATGTTCTTCAGTTATCTGCTCTGGGACCTCTGCCCTTTGTGACTTTTATAAATGACTTGGATGAGGAAGTGGAACGGTGGGTTAGTACATTTGCAGATGATATGAGAACTTCAGATGCAGTTTGGCCTGGAAAAGTGATTTATTTTGGAAGGTCGATGTTGAAGGCAGAATACAAGGTAAATGGCAGGAATATAAGGTGTGTGGAGGAATAGTAGGATCTTGAGGATCACAGCCATAGATCTGTCGCAGTTGCCATGCAAGTTGATAATGTTGTTAAGAAGGTGTATGGTGTGTTGGTCTTTAATAGTTCAACAGCCATGTGGTAGTGCTGCAGCTCTATAAAACTCTGGTTAGAACTCACCTGGACTATTGTGTTGAGTCTGGTCATCTCATTATAGGAAGGAAGTGGAAGTTTTTGAGATGGTGCAGAGGGAATTTTCCAGGATGCTGCCTGGATTAGAGAACATGTCTTATGAAGACAGGTTGAGTGAACTAGGGCTGTTCTCTTTGGAGTGAAGGAGGATGACAGGTGACTTGATAGAGGTGGGCGAGATGATAAGAGGCATAGAACAAGTGGACAGCCAGGGTGAATATAAGAATGCATCATTTTAAGGTATTTGGAGGAAAGTATAGAGAAGGGCATGGCAGAGGTAAGTTTTTTACTTAGAGTTTGATGAATGTGTGGAATGTGCTGCTGGGGTGGTGGTAGAAGCAGATACATCTGGAGCATATAAGAAACTATGTGATCAGCACATGGAAAATAGGAAAGTGGCAGAGGGTTAGATTGATCTTAGAGTAGGTTGAAAGGTTGGCACAACAGCCTGGGCCAAAAGACCTGCTCTGCGCTGTAATGTTCTGTGTTCCATGTTTTACTATTCTGTTATAAACTTTTACCCATTTCATTCACAGCTAGTTAGCTAAAGGGAAAACCTGGATTCCATAGTGTTCATAGTGAGATGGCCTGAGGGCATCCAAATTGATGTGTGAGGTATATAGGCACACTTGCTGGACATAATGTTGGTGAAAGGGTTAGTGCATGCTCTTTGACCATTTGCTTGAGTAATACTGGGTATACAATTAATGACAATACTGATCTGCCCATCATCCCCCAACCTCACCTGTTTTCACCTTTTGCCTATCAGCCCCTGTCTCACTCCTCCCTGTAACCTCTTTATACTGGCTATCTTCCTTCTACGCTCTCATTCCCAGTACAGTGTCCTGATTCTATTGACCATCCATAGAAGCCACTTGACCTACTGACTTCCTCAAGCAGTTTTTCTTTCTTCGGGTTCTGGCAGCTACAGTGTCTCCACAATGCTATGTGATCCTGGTGTTACTGACCCCTGACTGGGGCAACACTTTAGTCATCTTAATTATCCATTTAGTTGATCTGCTATCTGATCATGGAGGTCCCTTTGAACGTTCATATTCAGATTTGTAGCAAGGCTGCATGTGTGAGGGTTTGGAGACAGACTGCTGGAGATTAAGGGGGATGAGTAATGTGGCATGCTGGTTGCCTGAAATAAGTCAAGAGATTGGGATTTAACATTTGAAGAAGCATTCAATAGCCTTTGTCACCTATCTGAGCCCTGTGAAGGGCGTTTTGAAACTGCATTTAAAATTTTGCACTCAGCTCCTGCTACTGGCTTCCAGAACTATTTAATTCCAATGTATCTGCTGTCCCTTCTAGCAGTGTGAATTAAAAAATATATATCTTCCTTCTCATCTCTCTCATCAAGCCCTCTGGTGCACCATTCAAATTCCATGAAGCCTGTTCTCTGTCTTGCTGTCTCATTCTTCACTGTGCCCTGGGTTAATTTCACTTTAAATTATTAGCACCTGTTTCATACACGAAGCCATTTTTTAAGACACGCAGGCTTGCTTTAAGCAGTGCAGAATTTAAATTCACACCAATCAGTTCATGTATATATATCCTGCCTGAAAGAATGTAGACAATAAAAAGCTAAAACAAGAGAAAGTCTGCAGATGCCAGAAATCCGAGCAACACACACAAAATGCTGGAGGAACTCAGCAGGCCAGGAAAAAGTACAGTCAACATATCAGGCCAAAATTCTTTGGCAGGGCTGGAGAAAAAAAGCTGAGGAGTAGATTTGAAAAGTGGGAGGAGGAAAGGGAGAAACACCAGCCGACAGGTGAAACAATGGAGGGGAAGGGATGAAGCAAAGAGCTAGGAAGATGAACGGTGAAAGAGACAGAAGGCCTCTTTTATATACAATAAAAAGCTAGCTGGTCAATATAAGCATTAAAATAATTGCCTGTATTACACTGTGGGTGGATGCAATTTCCTACCTTTGCACCCATTGTCAGGGGCTTTTACATTTAGTCCATAGTAAGCTTCATCGTTGCAATTGGCAAGGTTTTACAGCTTCACAAAAGCTATTTCATTCGAGTCACTGTCTCCAGAGTGAAAACTTGAACTGCCAAGTGGTCAAGGCTAACAAGAGCGCTTTAAGATTGCTTCACAGGAATGAGTCAAGCAGTATGTGCATCAGAGTATATACAGAATTAGAACTTCCAAGGTAATAAATTTCCTTTAACATAATCTTCATAAATAATTATGAATTTTATTTATTCATTATGGCTTTTGTCTGCAGCTGAATTGTTGGGTCCTGAGATCTTATATTGAGGAGCTCGACGTGATATCTCTGGCCAAAACTCAAGTCTTTCTAAACTACCCGGAAACAATGTTTTATTCCTCTGGTAAGGAATAGAAAGACATATAAAGTCCTTACACACCCAGGAAAAAGTGACTAAAGCCACCTCTAAATCCGTAGAATCAGATTAAGAATGCAGATCAATAAAAACGATAAAAATTGATGCCTGACCACAGTGTTCTGCTGGGTTGGATCCTCTGACTGCAGCAAAACAAAATTATATTAGTACTGAAGTACAAGGTAATGAAATACAATTGTACAATTTCCCTTCAAATCCAAAAGGACAATTAAGCATGAAAACAGTCTAATCTTAATCTGTTATTGGACAGTTTAAACCTATGATTATTCGAAAACCAGGTGTGTAAGACTAGTAATTCTTATTGAGTTGAATTAAATTAGTATTTACTGCAAGATTTAAAATTACTGGAAAGCAGAAGTAGAATAAAAATGATTTTTTTTTACATAACATGATGTTTTGATTGCAAAGTTCTGAGTAAATTTATTATCTAAGTGTGTTTACCATATACAACCTTGAGATTTATGTTCTTACAGGCACCTTCAGGAAAATAAAGAAATACAATAGAATCCATGAAAGGCCACACAAAACAAAGACCATCAAGCATCCAATATGCAAAAGAAGACAAATCGACCAAATGATAAAAAGTAAATAAATAGTACTGAGAGCATCAGGTGTAAAGTCCCTGAAAGAGAGTCTGTAGGTTGTAGAATTAGTTCAGAGTTGAGGTGAGTGAGCTTATTCACACCAATGCAGGAGCTAACTACTTGAAAGGGCATTAGAAACAGATACAATAATTATTAAAAGGCTGTGGATGAGCATATGAAGGGAACACTTGGTCTGAAAGAGCTGAGGACTTGGACTAATTGGATAGTGGTTTCAAAATGCCAGTGTAGGTAAGATGACTGAATAGCCTCCCTGATTCAGTAAGCACTCAATACACTGTCTTTTCTCAAGTCCTATTCAGAAACATTTTTTACGGGAAGATACCACTCAATCAATAATCCAGACTCTATTTGTAGAAAGAGCTGAAATGTGGTGGCATCCAGATGAAAAATGGATCTATGTACCACTCACCAACCAAATAATACAGCATCAATAAATATAATTTATTCAAAACCAGCACAGAATGTTAGTTTTTTTATACTTAACTCTACATTTTTCTCCCAAAATAACACATTTCTAAATGTTGATTTATTTGTTGAAGTATGATGCATAATAGGCCCTTCTGGCCCTTCAAACTGCACTGCCCAGCAATCTCCTGATTTAATCCCAGCCTAATCATGGGACAATTTACAATGATCAATTAACTTCCTGACCAGTACACCTTTGGACTGTGGGAGGAAACCGGAGCACCCAGAGGAAACCCACATGGCCACAGGGAGAACATACAAACTCCTTACAGGCCAGTTGTCTGAAATAACTCACAGTTTGGCTGAAACTAAATCCTCTCCTTGTTCTTCCTAACACTCTCTCATGGAATATTACTGGGATGGTTGAAATGGTTCCCTTGCAAAAGCAAATCATAGCTACTTTCAAAGAGTTTTACCCATGGAATGCAGTTAAAAAAGGTACACTCTACTTTGCAGTCTGATGCAGTTTATAGAGAAAAGCTTGTAAACATTATCCTCTGCTTCAAATGTAATAATACAGTAATATCAGCCATTGACCCTGCAAATACTTGGCAAGATAAAAATGAATATTCTATAAGACATTGAAAGGCCAGATACAGTATAAGTTGCTATGTATCTGTTTACCAATAGGACTGCCCATTCCCCCCAACCCTAAAAGAGCACAGGTGGATTAAAGAAAAAATACTATTTACACAGATATCAACCACTGATTATCTGCATAAGAATTTGAATCGATTTGGTGCCCACAGTCAATCCAAGAGCAAAGTACTGGATATCTAAAATATAAATCTAAATGGTTGGAAATAAGGTGTTTGTAAGGAATGTCTACATAATCTCTGTGAACATTTGGGTTTCCTCTGGTATTCAGGGTTCTCTCCACATTACAAATTTTTGTGGATTAGCACCAGTATGTTCTGGGCATAGCACTAGTAAGGTGTATGGATTAGCACCAGGATGTTCTGGGTATGCCACTAGTAAGGTTTATGGGTTAGCACTAGTAAGTTCTGGGCATAGCACTAGTAAGGTGTATGGATTAGCACTGGTAAATTCTGGGTATGCCACTAGTAAGGTTTATGGGTTAGCACTAGTAAGTTCTGGGTGACACTAGCGGGCATCCTCAGAATGTGTTGGTCCTTGACACAAATGACATAGTTCACTGTGTATTTCGAAGTTTCGATGTACACTTGACAAATAAATCTGATCTTAAAATCTCTTTCCTGTAGGGTAAGGATAGAGACAAAAAGGATTCTGTGTTCAGAGCATTTCAACTTCTTTGTAATTTCTCCTTTCACTTGAGATTCTTGGCGAGCATTCTGTTGTCTTGGGGGGTGGGGTGTGTCTGTTGACACTGAGGTTAAAGTTGCAGGGGAAGCAATGAGAGAAAAATGGAAAATCTGTGACATATTGGAGATTAGTAATGATTGAATGACTGAAGTGGTAGTGATGGTATGGGTGAGGTGATGTGCAGTGAACAATGAAATGTATGTCAGGAGGAGAAGCAATTGAGTGAAATCTGAAATGACAAGAAAAGAAAAATGAAAGCTGGCAATGAGATTAGAGTGATTGATAATCTGAAATTGTTGAATTCCATATTGAGCTCTTGGTGTTGTAATGTGCCAAATCAAATCGCAAGTGCTGTTCCGAGAGTTTGAGTTGAGGTTCAATGGAACAACATAGAAGGTTAAGGCCAGAAGTCAGAGTTGGGGTGGATTAGAGAGTTAAAGTTGAGGTTATATAGTCAACTTTAAGACAAAGTTGGATAGTCTGCTGTCCAAATATGATGACATTTTCAATTATGAACTTTCCTTGCCATGACCTGTGTGCATAATTGAAGGGATTCAAGACTTCTACAAAATGATTTGTACCATGCATGAGCACAGCTGGATGTGGATGAGCACAATCAGAGTAGCAACTAGAGGCACTAAAGCAATTCCATCAACACAGCTTGAAACTGAAGCTATCCAGAGCACCTTTGTACAGTCTGAGGAGGTGTACATGGACTAAAGGTTGGTGCTAAAAGGCTGATCCTATTGAAGGTAAGGTGAATGCCATCATAAATATGAAGCCCTCGGTGAATTATGAGAGCTTTGCTTTTTTTCTGGAAGGGGTTCAATACTATTCCAGATTTTTTGCATGATGGAGTGATGGTGTTAAAAAATAGAAAGGGATTGATGTGCAACAGAAAGCAATTAATCAATGTAAGCATACTTTAAGTAGTGAATTTATTCTGGTTCTCTATGACATTAGGCAGAGACATTATCCAAGCTTTGAATGATGGATGGGAAAATTTGCTTTGAATGCTCTTAATAAAAGCAAATTTGACTGTGCACAAATTGAGAAGTCAATGCTAACTCCTATCTTGGGTGCGAAGAAATTCCATCAATCCCAACTGGAAAACCCTTTATTCTTGTTACAAATAACAGACTATTATTTGCTGTCCTGGGTCCTAATGCTGCATTTTTTTTTTAGCAATGGCTGTTTCTAGGGCCTCAAGGAGTTGTGTTATGGTCGCAGTATGATAATACAGTTGAAAATTGGTTTGACAAAGCGGAGAGCAATAGCTGATATTCTGTCCAGATTAATGCATGAGTCACCAGATTTACCGTTTTCGAGCTACAGTTTGCAAATGAGGATTTCCTGCCATATTTAGAGATTAATCAAGTTGCATTTCTGACGCAGGTCAATGAACTGATGACCCTGCAGTCGATCTACCACAAGACCATAGGATGTAGGAGCAGAATTAGGCCATTCAGCCTATTGAGTCTGTTCCACCATTCCATCACGGCTGATTTACACAGATTTGAAACAGGGACATATCCAAAGGTTCTCAGGGATGCACAGAAAATGCTGGAGGAATTCAGCAGGTCAGGCAGCATCTAGGTAAAGAGTACAGTCGGCATTTCAGGCCGACTGGCTCAGGGAAAAAAGGTGGGGGGGAGGGGAGAAGTAAAGAACTGGGAAGTAGATTGGTAAAAGAGACAGAAGGCCATGGAAGAAAGAAAGAGGGTGGGGAGGGAGCACCAGAGCGATGAGATAAGGTGAGAGAGGGAAAAGGGGAAGGGAAATGGTTAAGGAAAGGAGGTGTGGGAGTCATTACTGGAAGTCTGAGAAATCGATATTCATGCCATCAGGTTGGACGCTACCCTAATGGGATACAAGCTGTTGTTCCTCCAACCTAAGTGTGGCCTCATCATGACAATGGAAGAGGCCATGGTTAGGCATTTCAGAATTCCTCCAGCATTGTGTGTGTGTTGCTCAGATTTCCAGCATCTGCTATTTTCTCTTGTTTTCAAAGGTTCTCAGGAAACAGATTTCAGGAAAGCTCCACGGAAAATGATTGAGTGGAAGGTATCCCAGCATACTCCTGATTGAACCTTGTAAACAGTGGGTAGCCTTTGGGGAATTAGGAAATGAGTTATTGCTACAGAACTCCCAGCCTCCGGTCTATTCTTGCAGCCACATGGTATATCCAAGAGGCTACAACCTTGTCATAGGGTTTGGAGATATGTGTGCCTCAAGGCCCCAGAGAGCTATATTGCTTTGTGCTTTGGCTCTTGGTAGGGTTTCCCATGCCAAACAGGTCAGAGGGTAGAGGCCAGACTGAGAGTGGTCCACCGGTCCTCCAGGTTCGGGGGTTCACCTCAGGGCTAACAGCCCTGACTGATAAAATAAAATTGTTACGGAACCAGCAATGAAGCTTCTTTCTACATCTGAGTGCGATGGTATTCCTGAGTCCCCTCCCGAGACTTGAATGACTGACAGTAGTGAAAACCAAGAGGAAGCTACTGAACTCCACCAGAGACAGATGACCTTCCTTGATGCCCTAAATGCCAGCGGGGTAGTGGGCAGTAGGTAAGTACATTGCATATATGTCTACGCTAATTTTTGGTCAATAGTAACATGCTTATTTTCAAGGGGGAAGCAGTTGAGTGTATTAATGTGTAATATGTAAAGAAGCCATTAGCATATAGGGCAAAGTGTCATCTACTGTATATGTGTATATATGACATCAGCACTACATGTTGTTGTGTCACGTTGCTTGTCCAGAATAAAGTACACACCTTGATGTGTAGCTCCTGCTGTCCTTTAGAGTTTTGCAAGTACTCCTAACCTGCTAAAGTACAGTGCCTCTGATTAATGTATTATATACAGTAGGTTTAGCATTAAGAATTATGAAATTAGTTTAGTACATACAAGATAGCTCATTTTCAGATATCTTGTATATCTTGAGTTGTTGCTCCTGTGTAATGGAACGTTCAAATTGATCATCTCGAAGTACCACAAGTATATTTCAAAATGGGAAGAAGAGCTTTGTCTCTGTGAATGATAACAGCAGAACAAAAGGGTCAGAAAAGTCTATTAGGAGGGTACTATGCTAATGAAGGGACTTTGCAGCCTTCAGTTGGCACTAAGAAGCTAATTAAAAATCTATTGTACATGTCTGGGTCTTGACGGATGTTTTAGTCCTGAGGCTCTTGCACGTTCATTGCAGTAATGAGCTTTAGGAGCTGCGCCAATGGGGCAGGAAATAAATTTTGAAAGGCTGGTCCTGACCAAGATTGAATAGTGGACCAGGTACAATTAGACTCCTTCACAAACGGATGCTTTACTGGTGAGTGTTCTTTCCTCCTCTATAGTAGAATCCCTGTGAAGAGGTGACACGAAAACATAATATAGCCTACAGTTCATAAGAAAGTTGTATCCCTCCTGTGGATCAGTATGTTTGAAACTTTTCATGTCTTCCACACCTGAGGTGAAGCAGCTGACCTCTGTCTGCATGGCTGTATGCTACTGAGCTCAGGGGCAGCTCTGGATTGTCTTGAGAAGCAGCACATGCTCTACTTAGCTGATGTATCTATAATGGCCCCATTTTTTTTGACAAGGATCACCAAATCTCCTCAAAAAGGTAAGTGCAGTTTAACTTGCTCATTTGTTTTGCTTTCCTTCATTTTATGCTTTTTTTAAAAAAAAAAGTTGGGTATTTTAAAAATGTCATGCACTGTTTCTAAGCATCAGAGACACATGCAGATAGTTGAAGAGGCTGCTACCATTGTTATGGTCTGGTCCGGAGTCCGCATTCCGGGTCTTGATCTGGTCCGTGTACTCCGGATTCTGGGTCTTGTAGCCATCCCTCCTTTCACCCTTAAGCCCAAATAGGATCATCTTGGCTTAAGGAGGCACACCTGATGCCTATCGGCTGGCAGGTGTATATAAGGGGTTCTGGGACTGAGTCTAGTTGGGGGTTGTCCTGTTTTATTGTCTATTTATCCTGTTCTGACCTGTGTGTCATGTCCTGCTTGTGCTGTTTGCCTGGTTTTGTTGTTTGTCCTGGCTTGAAGTACCCACTGTTAATCAACTAGTTCTGTAAGTCTGTTCTTGTAGTCACCCTGGACTGAGCTCCCTTCTGATCCCTTGCCTCTGTTGGGTAAGTAGGTGTGGTGCACTACATATACCTGTCTGGACATGCCCCCCCTGCTGACTGCTCCTGTGGCTCCTCCCACAGACCCCTGTATAAAGGTGATTGGAGGCATGGCTCCTCCCTCAGTCTCCAGGATGTTGTATGGGGATCTCTTGCTGCTGACTGCTCTCTTCTGGTGAATAAAAGCCTATATCTTGCCTCATGTCTCTGAGAGTTATTGATGGTGCATCAGTAGGCTGGACTGCTGTTGCCTGGTGGGGGACTCTGACCCTTTCCTACCCCTCTCTCCTGATGGGTTGTGTCCTGCACTTGCCCAGGCCCCTGTGTTCCTGCTTGGGAGGCTGGGCCCTGCCCAGAAGTTATGTGGCCTGCCTGGGGGCTATCCTCCCAGCATCCCTTGTCCCATCCTCTAGCCTAGCCAAGGTCCTGTCTTGCCATGAACTATCTCTGAACCCCAGGATCACCTTTGAATGCCATGTCCCTCTTGCATGCCATGGTCTCCCCATCTTGTTCTATCCTTTAGTTGTTCCTGTTCTGCCCCTAGTACTTCAGTGCCTGTGTCCTGCATTTGGGTCCGGTCTCATGTCCCCTTGTGACAACCATTGGCAGAAGATATGAAGGGGTGAATGCACCTCCACTGGAATTAAGGATAGCTTCTATCCTGCTGTTATCAGACTCTCAAAAGGACCTCACAAATGCTAAAGCTATATTTTTGATCTCCAAATCCACAATGTTGTGGCTTGTTTATGTTATTTGTTTACCTGCACCTCTTCTGAAGCTGCAACATTATATTCTGTTTTCACTTCCCTACCCTGATGTATTTTTGCATAACATAGTATGGCATAACTTGCTTGGATGGCTTTCAAGTCAAAGCTTTTCACTGTCTCAGTACATGTGTCAATAATAAACCTATGCCAATGCCTTTGACAGCTAGAGATGAGGGGAGGGTATTGGGACAGTCTGGACTGGGTCCTTGGATTGTGCCAAACCCAGACAAATGTGAAACCTTGAGAGCATTAGAACTGGTGTAGCTACAAAAGGCAAGTGCAGCTGTGGGATTAACATGGCAGGGTACTTGAGGTACATGCTTTCTTGGCCACATGACAAAAAAATTCTCTTTGTGAAAATTCTGCCTAATTTTGCAATTCCAAACTGTAATTTTCAATTAATTAAAGTCTGGGAGTTAGATTGCACTGTGCTATTATTTTAAGCACTTTACCTGGCATAGACCTTATTAGTAATTGTTTCCAGGTGAAAATTCACCTGTTGTGATACTGTGTGTCAGTTTTCATTTGTGTATTTGTGCCTCACCTTTGCCAGGCATCAGGTTAGTGCTTTATGCTGTTACTATTCACATTGAAGATGACTCTACCTGCATATATTTAAATTGGGTCTCAAATCACCATACAATGAGCAACAGGGACCAGACCCTTATGGAACTCTGAACACATCATGTTATGTCCTTGCTTTTGTTATTTATATGGATACTTTGCTAATTGGGTGACCTCAGAACTAACTGCACTCTGCTCAGATGCCTCAAAGTCAACAATTAACAGCTAACACGGAGTGTTTTCCAGCATTTGGATGGCGGGCTACACATTGATAATGACTCAGTAGTGACACTGCCAGCAACACTGTGAATAAAGACTCGGGGCAAACCAGTCAGGGAGGAAAGGAATATTCAGATAGCGAGCACCATGTTTAAATGTTTCTGAAGAACAACGTATTTGCGGAGCTAAATTATCAAGGTCTGCCACATAGAAGAACTTTGCCACAGTTTCTATCTGGACTGCTTGCTGGTGGTAACTCTCAATCCCCTCGCAACTCAATGTTTGCAGGCAGCCATAGTGAATCAGGATCCTTTTATTTAATTTGCTGCTCACTGCAGCATTGGGGAGATCACTGGGATCGCTGCACACAAAGCAACAGTTCAATCACTTTTGATTTCAGTGTGGCAGAGTCACTGGGATTACCAGTCCCCTTGTTTCCCACAAGTACAAAGAACCCTTGGCTTCACTTCTATGCCCACAGACCTCCAGTAAATAACCCAATATTCTCATCAACAGGAAGAGTTTTTGTGATGTTTTGTAATTCCAAAACATGAAAACTAACTGAAAGGAAAACAAGGGAGCCAGGGGATAACTCATGGTCATTTGTTTTTTAACTTTAAGTGCTTTGTACGTGTGTATCATGTGGCAGCATCATGATGTCTGCTGTTCACATATTCTTACATATAAACCACAATGCATTATGTAAGCAATTCTTAATCAAACAATATATTTACTATATTACTGAAGTATTAAGTACACAATAGTTTCCATTCCATAAGTAAACAGCTTGTCATTGAATGTGAGAGGCGTATGTTCATGATGAATGCCATGACTCCTGATAGCTTTATCCTGAGAAAGTCAATGGCCAGCATTTTCTTGAGTGAGGGATCCTGGGGACAGGGGCTACTCCTGACTTTCCTTGCTACTCACACCAGTGCTCTCCCTAATTACATGAACCAGCAAAGTAAAAGGAAGGTCACTGACCTCATCAAGATGAGGTACTGTTACATCCTACAGTCTAGGAGCACTTAGCAATGTGTGTCAAGCAAATGTGGAAGTTTCACCTTTGTGGCAGCAAAGCAGTACAGTGCAATACAAAATAGTAAAATCTATAAATTACAATGATAAATTGTCTATATTAAAATTTAAAATTAATAAGTAGTGCACAAAGAGCACAAAACAGTATATGGGCTCATTGTCCATTCAGAAATATGATGGTGGAAGGAAGATGTTGTTCCTAAAACACTGAGTGTGTGTCTTCAGGCTCCTGTACCACCTCCTTGATGGTAGCAAGGAGAAGAGGAATGTCCTGGGTGTTGGGGGTCCTCGATAGATGCAAGGACAAAGAAGTCTTTGATACTGGGGAGGCTAGTGCCTATAATGGAACTGGCTGAGTTTTCAACTTCATGCAGCTTTTTCCAATCCTGTGCAGTGGTCCTTCCATACCAGTTGGTGATGCAACCAGTTAGAAAGTTCTCCATGGTACATCTGCAGAAATTTGCGAGAATCTTTGTTGACACACTGTACCAAATCTCCTAAAAATCTCTTAATGAAATATAGCCACTGTTGGAATCTGATGGTTTCAAAACATCGTTTTGTTCCAAGGTTCTTTCGGATGCCAAGAAAAAGTTAACTAAACTGTCTGCCTTAGGCTGTGTATACCAGTCTTTCTGAAAGTGAGAGCTTCCAGTAGTGACATACTGTAGGATGTCCTGTATGGACCTCAGATGGACTTCATTTATTTTTCTTGCTTGGGGTTGCTCTTTTCCCAATGAGTAGTGAATCTGTGGAATCCTCTGCCCAATGAAGCAGTGGAGGCTACCTTAGTAAATATATTTAAGACAAAGTTGGATAGATTTTTGCATAGTACAGGAATTAAGGGTTATGGTGAAAAGGCAGGTAGGTGGAGATGAGGCCATGCTCAGATCAGCCATGACCTTATTGAATGGTGGAGCAGGCTCAACAGGCCAGATGATCTACTCCTGTTCTTATTTCTTATGTTCTTACGCTCTGATGCTACATAAAACCATAGGAAGAACCTTAGGCCATAAAACATTTTCGTCAAGTTACTTAGTCAGTTGTTGATTGATGATTCCATTCATTTGTTCGAGCTAACCTGATGAATCTTGGTGATGTGGACAATGTAAAGACCATTCAGCATTCATCAGTAGACATAGATCTCGAAAAACACTCCCAGTGTTCTTTGGTCGGTGTCAATATGACATGGCAATCCCATCCAACAATAAAGGTCTTAATCAGAGTTTTTGCTGCGAGTGAGACAGTGGCTTTTCCTGCTGGACGAGCTTCCACCCACCTTGAAAACATGTCCACGTTACCAGTACATCTTAGTAGCCTTCTTGACATTTTGGCAAAGTAATATAGACTGCTTGTACGTGTGAAAATGGACCAGGTTGGGCAGGAACAGTTAATTGTGGTAGCTTTTTAAAAAAGGAAGTAGGCAAAAGACAGGCAACTATAGGCCAGTTAGCTTAACATCTGTAGTCGGGAAAATGCTTGAAGCTGTCATTAAGGAAGAAATAGCGAAACATTTAGAAAGGAGTGGTTCCATTAGACAGATGCAGCATGGATTCAGAAAGGGCAGGTCCTGTTTCACAAACTTACTAGAGTTCTTTGAGGGCATAATGAGTGCAGTGGATAGAGGGGAACAGGTGGATGTTGTATACTTGGATTTCCAGAAGGCGTTCGATAAAGTGCCGCACAAGAGACTTATAAATAAGATACGGATGCATGGAGTTGGAGGAAGTGTATTAGCATGGATAGTGGATTGGTTAACCAATAGAAGGCAGTGAGTTTGTATAAATGGGCGTTTCTCCGGTTGGCAGTCACTGGTGAGTGGGGTGCCGCAGGGGTCAGTGCTGGGCCCGCAGCTGTTTACCATTTACATTGATGATTTGGAAGACGGGACTGAGAGTAACGTAGCAAAATTTGCTGATGACACTAAACTGAGTGTAAAAGCAAATTGTACAGAGGATGTGGAGAGTCTGCAGAGGGATATAGAGAGGTTAAGTGAGTGGGCCAAGGTCTGGCAGATGGAAAACACCGTTGGTTAATGTGAGATCATCTACTTTAGAAGGAATAATAGAAGAGTAAATTATTTAAATGGTGAAAGATTGCAGCATGCTGTTGTGCAGAGGGACTTGGGAGTGCTTGTGCATGAATCGCAAAATGTTGTCTTGCAGGTACAACAGGTTATTAAGAAGGCAAACGGAATGTTGGCCTTCATTGCTAGAGGGATTGAATTCAAGAGCAGGGAGGTCATGCTGCAACTATACAGGGTACTGGTGAGGCCGCACCTGGAGTACTGTGTGCAATTCTGGTCTCCATATTTGAGGAAGGATAAACTGGCTTTGGAGGCAGTGCAGAGGAGGTTCACTAGGTTGATTCCAGAGATGAAGGGTTAATCTATGAGGAGAGATTGAGTTGCCTGGAACCATACTCTCTGGAGTTCAGAAGAATGAGAGGGGATCTTATAGAAACATACAAAATTTTGAAAGGGATGGATAAGATAGAAGTAGGAAAGTTGTTGCCATTGGTAGGTGAGACTAGAACTAAGGGACATTGCCTCAAGATTCAGGGGAGAAGATTTAGGATGGAGATGAGGAGAAACTGTTTTTCCCAGAGAGTGGTGAATCTGGTGGAATTCTCTGCCCAGAGAAGCAGTTGAGACTTCTTCACTAAAAATATTTAAGATACAGTTAGATAGATTTTTACAAGGTAAGGGAATTAAGGGTTATGAGGAAAAGGCAGGTAGATGGAGCTGAGTTTACAGACAGATCAGCCATGATCTTATTGAATGGTGGGGCAGGCTCGATGGGCCAGATGGCCTACTCCTGCTCCTATTTCTTATGCTCTTAAGTTATGTTCTTTTCCACTGCTCCAGGATTGAGTTTCTGGCATGTTTCAAAGGTTCCAGAGGTTTCAAAGGCACATTTAATGTCAGAGAAATGTATGCAATATAAATTCTGAAATGTTTTTTCTTTGCAACCATCCACATAAAACAAAGGAGTGCCCCAAACAATGAACGACAGTTAAGTGTTAGAGCCCGAAAGTACCCCCCCAGCTCCCCTCCCTCCTGCTCGTAAGCGGCAGCAAGCAACAAACCGACATAAAAAAGCATTGGCACCCACCACCAAGCACTCAAGCGTGAGCAAAGCAACAGTGAAAACACAGACTTGCAGTACCAAAGACTACAAGTTCACCTGGCATTCGACATACTGCAGTCTCTCTCTCTCTCTCCCTCTATTAAGGGAGAAAGAGATGTCTCTGTTTCACAGCAAGAGAGGAGACACGACAAATAACCCGTTGGTTTATGATGTTAAAAGTCTGTTGCATCACCTTTTTTGAGCTCTGTGCCCAAAGATCTCAGGTCTCTGGGCACACAGCCGTTAATCTTCCACCTCCCCAGATGACACACAGATCTCCTGCTGTGACACTGACCTTTGATCTGCCTGTCTCCAGAGCTCTGAGATCCTAGGCATCCAAAGGCCTAGCCTTTGGCGTGCTGAACAACAACCAGTTGTGAAACCCCAAGAGCCCGTCCCATTTCCGCAAAGAACTATAGTCAGTGTACACTCCAGGTCAGGGTCCTCAAAAGAACCCTGAAAGGGAAAAATGGAGGTATTAAAGATGGAAACAGAGCTGCTTCTGAAGATGCAAGCAAAGGAGTCGCCAATTAGCGCCATCATCACTTCGCTCCACCCCTCATGATTCAAACATCTTTCAAACGTTTATCAAGCTTGTGACCTGAACTTTGGATTCCACCACCATTGGGAGAATCTGTCAATCATCTCCTGCACTCCAATAGGTGTAGAGAGAGTATCTGCTATGCCAGATAAGAAAGCAATGTAGTTGGTGCCATATCTTCATACTCCATCTCAGTTTAATCTTCTCCATTCTCCATTCAGAACCACTTTGCCAGGTTGGAGCATTGAGCCTGCATCTCTCAAATATCTTGTATGTTCATCTGCAATACAGAGTAGAACCTCACTTCCATAATTCCAGTTGTCAGGTTCACTGTAGTTGTTCTCAGTACTTCTTTTATTCCTTTTATTTCTTTAACTTCTTCCTTTGTTGCCTTTTCCATAATTTCATCCATGAATGGATTTCCACAGCTTTCCATTGCAGTCTTTTTGGGGTGGCTTTTTCATTTTAATACAGCAACTTCTGAGGGCAGTTGTATGACATTCAAAAATTCTTGTATCAGTTGGCCATTCCTGACTGGGGTTCATACCACTGTAGGAAATCTCCTTTGCCTCCATTAGTTTCCAAAGTCATGAACAGCACCAACGCCATATTGAGAATCAGTGCAGATATTAGCTGAACTTCCTCCTGCCAACTTACAGGCTTCAATCAGAGTTTTCAGTTCTGCCTGTTGCATAGAGGTGCCAGGAGCCACGCTTCCTGATGCCAGCATTTCAGTTCCATAAACAACGGCTTATCCAATCATTCGAAAATTCATTTCTCAATTGTCGAGGAGCCATCATTGTACAGAATCAGGTCTGGATTCAATAAAGATAACTCCTTGTAATAATTTGCATCTTCCTGGCACGTTATTCTCCTTGCACAGTCATGGTCATCATAATCTTCCATGTCCGAAGGTGACAATTTGCTGGACTCATTCATTGCATGTTGAAATTAGGCACCTCAAGAACAGTAGACCACGTGGACCACCAAGCAGCTTTTACTTGAGAATATACATATTGTGACCATTAGGAAACATACTAAACAGTTACAGGTACTGGTTATAAATCGTTATATAAAATACAAGCAGACATAAAAGTTAAGCTGCAAAGAAAATAACAATTATAGTGTCTAATCCAACAGTGATATTGTGCCTTCTTTGTAATTGTATTAACATGTTGGGCCCAGGATAGATCTTCAGAGATGTTGACACCCAGGAACATGAAACTACTTACTCTTTCCATTGCTGATCTCTCAATGAGGACTGGTGTGTGTTCCCTTGACTTCCCTTTCCTGAAGTCTACAATCAATTCCTTGGTCTTACTGACATTGAGTGCAAGGTTGCTGTTGCCACACCACTCAACCAGCTGATCTACCTCACTCCTGTACGCCTCCTCATCAGCATCTGAAATTCTGCCAATAATAGCTGTGCCATCTGCAAATTTATAGATGGCATTTGAACAGTGCCTGGCCACATAGTCATGGCTATAGACGGAATAAAGCAGTGGGCTATGCATGCATATTTGAGGTGCACCGTGTAGATTTTAAATGAGGAGATGTTATTTCAACCTCCACTGACCATGATCTCCTGATGGGGGATTCAAATATCCAGGTTTTAGAGGGAAGCACAGAGGCCCAGGTGTTGGTGCTTGTTGATTTGTACTGAGGGTATGATGGTGTTAAATGTTGAACTGTAATAAACAGCAGACTGACACAGGTATTGCTTTGTCCAGGTCATATATAACACCTTTCTGTTCTACAACAGTCCACTGCTGATGTAGAGATTGTAGAACCCATGCGCTGCTCAATGGGTGATTTGTGTTTCCCCCAGAAACAACCGTCTACTTATGAAGTGACATCATGCTGGTTAACAAAGGGATCTAATTGGTCTCTGGTGCCATGTTCCTCTTCAAGTTCAGGCTTATTGTCATCTGGCTGTACATACAAACAACCAGATGAGAGAACATTTCTCCAGACCACTGTGCACTAATAAAACCCATATCACATAAAGCAAAAGATTACCACAAATAAATTAATAAAACATAATTCAAAGTGACATAGGGCAGAGCAGAGGTAAATAGTAAACAGTGAAACCTCGGTGGTGGCTGGGTGTTCATTACTCTCACAGCTTGAGGGAAGAAGCTGTTACCCAGTCTGGCAGTCCTAGTCCTGATGCTTCGGTACCTCCTTTCTGAGAGTAGTGGGTCAAAGACATTGTGTGGCAAGTGGTAGGGATCCTCAACAATGCTTCTGGTCCTTCGTATACAATGCTCCTGGTAAATGTCAGAAATAGGCGGGAGGGAGACCCTGCTAATCTCTTGGTGGTTTTTACTATCCTCGGTAGGGGCTTGTATTCTCCCTCCCCCTTATATTCCTAACACGTGCTCCTGTATGCCTGAGCCCAGACCAATAGTTGGTTAGGGGCAAGACTACATGGAAGCAGCAAGACTTTGAATGCCCTCTTTTTGAACCTTCACAGTATCCTTCACTTGGGACAGAGGGTGTTGTCTGTTGACACCATCACCAATACCCACCAATTGCCAACGTCCACCAGGTGGAGCTCATGATCACCTAACTACTGCGTGAACTTATACTTGGAGACTTCCATGCCCCTTGCCATCTCCTTCACTCAGCGAGGTAGGCCTGACAACTCAGTCGCCATCTTGTTATGTTTTTGCATCATCCTTGCCAAGGCAGTCACACAGTCATGATCTCCATCTGTGGGGCAGTATGACTGAGTGGTCCCTCCCCACCCCTCGACAAATCCCACACCAGTCGATCTGATTCCCTACTGCCAGTACTTTCGCCTTTACACACAGGTCACTGAGCTATCTTACAGCTCCATTCAGTCATTCTCTGGAATAGTGGAAATGCTGCCCAGTGAGAGGCACAATGATGTACATAGAGAATTGTTGTCAGTATTAACTCACATCCTACTTGCCCCGTAGTCTTTCCTCCTGCTCCTCTATCCCCCACACTCATCCCTACACCTGCTTTGTTTCATAATGTTCTGGTGAAGGAAAGCAGTGGCATTTCTTCCCCTGCGCAGCCTCCACAGAAGAGATACGCATCTACAAACAGTGGCCAGTTCACACTCTTGATGATACATTGGCACACATGAATCATGAAATTAATCCAATAAATATTAACATCAAACATTTCATTTGATCCTTTCAAGGAAGCCAACTTCTAAGGTAGAAAGGAACACACTGTATCTGTAGCTGATTGTAATGGTCTTTCATGACCGGCCTATTTTGAAACCCGTGACTGCGTTGTTGCTTTAAGAAAATGTCAATCTCTTCTTCTGACAAATATCTCTCTCTGGATGGTTGTAAAGGCCTCTTAATAAGATGACAATCAACTGTAAGCAGTAACTGAAGCAATCATGCTGTGTGTACTTCATGCGTGACTACTTTCAGTAATTGGGAAAGATCAGAGCTGTGGTCTCTTAAAATATTGCAGAGCAATAATATATACTGTTTCAGAAAAGAACTTGCTAACCACACTGAACTAATTTAACAAGCACAGCTGAGTTTGCAGCATGTGGTTGCAAAGCATCACAAGGAGGTCAGAATCATAGAACCGAGTTCTCCGTTTTTGTATAGTGGATTTCATTTGGTAGTACACTTGCCACACATAGACAAAAGGGAAATTGAACTTCATAATTGTTTATCAAAAGCTAGCTTAACATCACTGAAGGTCCTTGTTTTGCCACTGTGATATAAATGTTGACATCTCTTGGAAATCCTGTATAATTGGCAGAGCAGTAACGGCTTGGCGCAGCACGTTATTTGACTGCTAAAGGTCTGTTCCAAATCCTTCTGGGCACTTAGAAGAATTTGGTATCATTTCCTCAGCAAAGTATGATGAATAGTAGCCACCTGCAGAGCTCTTCTGGATTTCTTTGAATTCTAACATTGCTTGTAATATTTGGAGAAGAAGAAAAATATTGATCTACTCATTATTATAGCACCCGCAGTGAATATAACGAGAACCCAGGGTTGAGTCTGGAAAATAATGGTGTGATGATTGACAGATTTAGAGACTACTTCTGTGACATAAAAATGAAGCATAGCATTGTGTAGAAGTCAAGTCAAGTCAAGACAACTTTTATTGTCATTTCGACCATAACTGCTGGTACAGTGCATAGTAAAAATGAGACAACGTTTTTCAGGACCATGGTTCACATGACACAGTACAAAAACTGAACTATGTAATAAAAAAAACACAGAAAAAGCTATACTAGACTACAGACCTACACTGGACTACATAAAGTGCACAAAAACAGTACCGGCATTACAGTAAACAATAAACAGGACAGTAGGGCAAGGTGTCAGTCCAGGGTCTGGGTATTGAGGAGTCTGATAGCTTGGGGGAAGAAACTGTTACATAGTCTGGTCGTGAGAGCCCGAATGCTTTGGTGCTTTTTCCCAGACGGCAGGAGGGAGAAGAGTTTGTATGAGGGGTGCGTGGGGTCCTTCATAATGCTGTTTCCTTTGCGGATGCAGCGTGTAGTGTAAATGTCCGTGATGGTGGGAAGAGAGACCCCGATGATCTTCTCAGCTGACCTCACTATCCGCTGCAGGGTCTTGTGATCCGAGATGGTACAATTTCCGAACCAGGCAGTGATGCAGTTGCTCAGGACGCTCTCAATGCAACCCCTGTAGAATGTAATGAAGATGTGGGGTGGGAGATGGACTTTCCTCTGCCTTCGCAAAAAGTAGAGACGCTGCTGGGCTTTCTTTGCTATGGAGCTGGTGTTGAGAGACCAGGTGAGATTCTCTGCCAGGTGAACACCAAGAAATTTGGTGCTCCTTACGATCTCTACCAAGGAGCCGTCGATGTTCAGCGGGGAGTGGTCGCTCCGTGCCCTCCTGAAGTCAACAACCATCTCTTTTGTTTTGTTCACATTAAGAGACAGGTTGTTGGCTCTGCACCAACAACTTGGTAAACTTGGTAAGAAACTTGGTAAAGAAACATTTTGCCAAATTGTGAATGAGGAATTGAGGAAAATACACCTTAAAATGTCAACAAATCACAGAACAAATACTTGTATAATGGTGAGCCTTGAATCTTATTGTAACAGAACCAGTCTGGTGTGAAGCATGGAGTGATCAGGAAGGAAATCAGTCAGACAGAAGTGATGGATTGGGAGGCAGGTACAAGACCACATGGGACACAGTCCAGGCCATTTGAGCTGGGTTGAGAGGTCTGGCATTGTAGTGACAAATTTATCCACATGGATCTACGACGGCTGCATGTCATTGTTATTAGATGCAAATCTATGCTTCTTTTAGGTGGCTTCTTATCAAGGGTAGAAACTACCATAGTAACAGGCTGTGTGAGTATCATTTTTATTTCCAAAAATTTCTCAAGAATCCTTCCATTTCCTCCTCATTGAGATGATGACACTGAGAGAGAATGAGCGACAAAGAAATGAAACTTCCTTTACAATTCTGTTAAATATTGGACTGAAAAATGTTCTATATATTTGACAGCAGAATTGCATGCAACTCCAGTTTTGCATCAATCTTCCCAGCAGACAAAGCCCAAGGTGTTGTGTACACTTCAACAGACTTCACATATTTTTAAAAATTAATTTTTATGACTTTCTACAATACAACTACAAAAAACTCCAACAACAAAATGGAGATTAATACAGTGCAAAACAAATGTGTCTAATATATAATTCATAATAATAAGGGAAAAGCACCCAAAATAAACCCATATAAAGTTAGTATCCTCCCTGCCCTCCCACTGCAAAACTCCAGGCCAAACATTACAATATGTAAAAAAAATTGGACCGTTCGATCCCACAGAGCTGCAAATACATATATTAAAAAATATAATGCCTACAACCAAAACTATAATGTAATTCCCATAAAAAAGCTGTAAAACTTACAGAAAAAGAAACTGAAAGTAAGGGGTTATGGTACAGAAAAAAAAGCAATAAACTTAATCTAAAGAAGAGTTATGAAAGTATTCAAGAAAAGGTCCCCACACCTTATGAAACTTTATGTCCGAATTGAGAAGTGAATAATGAATCTTTTCAAGGTCTAAACAGGACATAATATCACTAAGCCATTGAGCATGAGTGGGTGGGGCAACATCTCTCCACCCGAGAAGAACTTTTTACATTTTATCTTAATTAGAGAACTTTACACTTGTAGGGCTAGAGGAGTTAGTCAGTTGGGCTACAGACTGCATAGGAGAGTTGACAGAAGGTGGTGGGATAGAGACATGATTGGAAAGCAGCAGGAATAAAATTAAACTTTGTTGGAGATAGGAGGTAGGTGAGATCAGATAGATGATCAGACCAGGTGAAATGATGTATGGCAGCAAGAGGAAGATGAATGGGTATAAAAACCTGGAAAAATCTTCTTGGAAGATGAACTCCAAAGACTTTCTGGCATCGGCAAATACTTCTATGCTTTGTCTTGAAGCAATTGCCATAATGTACAGGCAGTCCCCGGTTACGAATGAGTTCCGTTTCTGAGTCCGTCTTTAAGTCAGATTTGTACGTAAGTTGGAACAGGTACATCCGGTATTATTTAGCGTCAGTTAGTCAAACGTTTGTCTTAGTATATAGTATATATTTTACCTTTCTATGCATATAAAGCACTTAAGAAGCGTATGTATTTCAATAATTAAATCAGTGCGTTGCTTAGTAATAATTGTAGCTTACATCAGGACAGGGCCTTTCACATGCTTCATTATTCTCACTTTATCCTTTATCCTTTAAAATTGTTCTGATCGTTGACCGACTGTAGCTTAACGCTTTTCCAATGACCGATGGCATTTCACCTCTTTCTGATTGCTTTATTATTTCCACTTCATTTTCAATCGTGATTGTTTTCTGTCAATGGAACAGAAACTCTGTGGATTCAGCAGCAGCCGCGGGCAGCGGGTCCTGACCTGAGCTCCCCTGGGTCCTAATGTCCACCGCACTGAGACAGGTTAAATAGGACAAGTGCTGACTGGAAAAGGTGGGGGGGGGGGGGGTCAGGGTGAATCTTGCTAAGAAAAATTTAAGCCAAATACAAAGTTACACAGTCAACACAGTGTTAACGGCAACGACTTAAAATGGCAGACGGCGTTCTCCCTCCGTTCGTAAGGACGAGTTGTTCGTAAGTCGGACGTTTGTAACTCAGGGACTGCCTGTGTATTAAATTCTGTTTGCACAACTGTAGACATAGATATGCCCACCCTTTCATTCTCAGTAGCTCTATCATCCGTCTCTCTGGCCTCCATATACACTTCAGTAGCTTCTAATCCCAGGAGCCTCAGTGCCCATTGACATCCTTCTTCAATGGCTTTCTTCAGCAGCCTCCACATCATGTGCCAGGGAATCCTTACCCAACTTTCTAGTGGTGTGCCGCTGCGTATCAAGGATTTGATCATGTCTGGCATTGTGTTCTTTAATAAAAGATATTCACACATTGCATACGCAAGCTTCGCACAGACTTTCTTGGCTTGGTATTCACTAACTCACTCACTCTTTTGAGGTCATTACATCTTTCCTGCATTGTTTATTGGCAATTGTCTCTGGTAAAGTCTGAATTACCCACCTCCTTGCCTCAGCTCTCACATGGAAGGAGTGAATGCTATAAAAATAGGGCAGTAAAAGCTGTTAATGTTCATGGTAAATGCTGCAGTATTTTACACTGAAATGCATGTGTATACGAGAGGAGTATATCACATTATTAAATACTGGTAGGCAGCTGTCGATCCCAGTGGATCATGGGTTTGTGCCTCTGGTGGACTGTGCCCACTCTAGGGTGCAAGCCTGGGCGGGAAGATTTGAAGAACCGGCTGTTGCCCGTGCAGTGGGTTCCCCCTCTCCACGTCACTGATGTAGTCCAAGGGAAGGGCAAGTGCCGATATAGCTTGGCACCAGTGTCGTCGCAGTTGTAAGCAACATCGACCTGCCTTAGGGACACCGGCTCTAGAGTTCTTCCTCAGGGTTTGCTCCTGAAGCCTCTCCCATGGGTGGGTGTTGCCGCAAGGCAGTGGAGGTTTAAAATCAGAGTTTAAAAATGCAAATACAAGGAAATCTGCAGATGCTGGAAATTTAAGCAACACACACAAAATGCTGGTGGAACACAGCAGGCCAGGCAGCATCTATAGGGAGAAGCACTGTCGACGTTTCGGGCTGAGACCCTTCGTCAGGACTAACTGAAAGTGGGAGGGGGAGGGGGATATCCGAAATGATAGGAGAAGGCAGGAGGGGGAGGGATGAAGCTAAGAGCTGGGAAGTTGATTGGCAAAAGGGATACACGGCTGGAGAAGGGGGAGTATTATAGGACAGAAGGCCTTGGAAGAAAAAAAGGGGGAGGGGAGCACCAGAGGAAGATGGAGAACAGGCAAGGAGTTATTGTGAGAGGGAAAGAGAAAAAAAAATTAAAAATTAAAAATTAGTGGTGGGGTAAGAAGGGGAGGGGGGCATTAACGGAAGTTAGAGAAATCAAAGTTCATGCTATCAGCTTGGAGACTACCCGGATGGAATATAAGGTGTTGTTCCTCCAACCTGAGTGTGGCTTCATCTTGACAGTAGAGGAGGCCATGGATTGACATATTGGAATGGGAATGGGACGTGGAATTAAAATGTGTGGCCACTGGGAGATCCTGCTTTCTCTGGCGGACTGAGCATAGGTGTTCAGCGAAATGGTCTCTCAGTCTGCGTCGGGTCTCACCAATATATAGAAGGCCGCACCAGGAGCACCGGATGCAGTATACCACACCAGCAGACTCACAGGTGAAGTGTCGCCTCACCTGGAAGGACTGTCTGGGGCCCTGAATGGTGGTGAGGGAGGAAGTGTAAGGGCAGGTGTAGCACTTGTTCCGCTTGCAAGGATAAGTGCCAGGAGGGAGATCAATGGGAAGGGATGGGGGGATGAATGGACAAGGGAGTCCTGTTGGGAGCGATCCCTGCAGAAAGCAAAAAGTGGGGGATAGGGAAAGATGTGCTGGGTGGTGGGATCCCGTTGGAGATGGCGTAAGTTACAGAGAATTATATGTTGGACATGGAGGCTGGTGGGGTGATAGGTGAGGACAAGAGAAACCCTGTCCTGAGTGGGGTGGTGGGAGGATGGGGCGAGGGCAGATGTGTGTGAAATGGGTGAGATGCGTTTGAGGGCAGAGTTGATGGTGGAGGAAGGGAAGACCCTTTCTTTCAAAAAGGAAGGCATCTCCTTTGTCCTGGAATGAAAAGCCTCATTCTGAGAGCAGATATGGCAGAGACAGAGGAATTGTGAGAAGGGGATAGCATTTTTACAAGTAACAGAGTGGGAAGAGGAATAGTCCAGGTAGCTGTGAGAGTCTGTGGGCTTATAGTAGACACCAGTAGATAAGCTGTCTCCAGAGATAGAGACAGAGATCAAGGAAGGGGAGGGAGGTGTTGGAAATGGACCAGGTAAATTTGAGGGCAGGGTGGAAGTTGGAGGCAAATTTGATGAAGTCAACGAGCACAGCATGTGTACAGGAAGCAGCGCCAAAGCAGTCGATGTAGCAAAGGAAAAGTTGGGGACAGATACCAGTAGAGGCTTGGAACATGGACGGTTCCACATAGCCAACAAAAAGACCGATACCAGTATAGGCTATCAGAGTTTTCCTTCTCCTAGGCGGGCTGCAGTCCAAGGCTGACGAGCCCCACCTGCCCGAAATTACATCATTAATGCTGTTACACAAGGTGTCACTGAACACAGCATGTAAAAAGCAGTTGTATGTAGATAGATGAATTTTTATCCAGAATACCAGTATAAGAGGAAAGGTAGGGGAGGAGGCAGGTTTATACAACAGCACTACTTCTGCTTACATAGAAATTCCAATATCAGTGAATCTGTTAGTTTTTACAGTTACTAACCCGCCACCAGTTTACTCTACAGAGCTCCCTGTTCATGTTATTCTTTCTCCAGTCATTTCTGCACTCTATCTGAATTACTGAAGCATGTGAAATGCCTCAGTCCCATTTTATTTTTCTTCTATGTCAAGACACATAGAGGAAACAAGGAATTGCATGGGTGCGACATTTCCCAACCCGAAACTAGCCTGCCAATGGAAGGAGAAGAGAATCCAACTGTCAGAGTATTGGTTGATTTTGTTTCTCTAGGGTTCGTTGGCAAAACACAATGGCTAGTATTTTGTAACATGTTTTAGAAGGCTACTTGAAAATAATGCATGCATTTAATTGAAGTTCTCAAATTTGTAAAGGGTTTTGATCAAATCTCTACGGAGAATCTGCTTCCTTTGACAGCCCAGGAGACACACATTTAACATAATTGGCAAAAAAGCCGAACAGCAGATGACGAGATTATTTTTATACATCTATGATCTAAAAAGCATCACCAATTCAGATAACACTCATCAAAAAAACTGGATTGCTACTTAAAATTAAAAAAAAAACAAAATTACAGAGCTCTAGGGAAAGAGCAGGTTGGTGGGGCTAATTGTTAGTTCTTTCACAGAAGGAGTACAAGCCTAATGCCCTCCATCTGTGCTGTGACATTGTACAATTCAATTGAATTGACTTGAACATTAATCTGTTTTGCACGTAAATACATTTCCTTTAATGCACTCATTTGATATTTCATCATTATAAATGTTACTTCTCCCCCATTTGTCAACCATGCACTATTCATCGTTTTGGAAATTTTAGTAAACTGCTGCCCTGCTTTTCATTAATTTACCTCTGATGACAACAGTTTTAATTTCTGGGAGAAGGAGGCTTATGACATGCTTGCTGACATAAGTCAAGGCTGAGAATAAACAAATTGGAATATTATGTTGTAACTTTGAAAAGTACTGATTTGGTTGTACATGGTAAATTGTATCCAGTTCCGGTCATCCTTTTGTTCCCCAGACCTGGAATACCTGGTGCTGCTGTGCAGACCCTACCAGCTGCCTCGGAAGTTCACGGCTGTTATCTTCACAGTGGTGTACATTCTGCCGCAGGCTGATACTGACCTGGCTCTCAAACTGTACGAGACCATCAACACGCTGGAGACAGCACACCCAGAGGCTGCCTTCATCGTCGCCAGTGACTTTAATCGCGTGTCGCTGAAGAAAATCTCCCTGAGGTTTTGTCAGCACATCCAGGTGAGTACTTGTGGAGATAACACACTTGACCACTGCTACACTCCCTTCTGCAATGCTTACAAAGCTCTCCTTCGTTCAGCTTTTGGAAAATCAGATGACTCTTCGATCCTGCTCTTGCCAACATACAGGCAGAAGCTGCAACAAGAGGCGGCCATAGTTAAAACCGTCCTCTGTTGGTCTGACCAGTTGGCCTTCATGCTACAGGACTGCTTTGATGACGTCGACTGGAACGTCCTCCTCGATGAGGATGTCTCTGAGTTTGTGGATGGAGTCACGTGCTTCATCTGGAAGTGCATCGACGATATTGTCCCTCAGAAGTCGGTCAGGGTCTTCCCAAACCAGAAACCATGAATCAACAGTTTTGTGCGAGCAGCACTTACTGCGCCTTCGCTGACAGGGAGCCTTCACTGCCGGCAATCAGCAGGAGCTCAAGATCTGCGCAAAGCTATCAAGGCTGCGAAACAATACAGGGACAAGATTGAGTCAAGATTCACAAGGAATAGCACACGTGACTTGTGGTGAGGGTTGTACACCATCACAGACTTCAAAACAAAAGTAGTGGTGCCGCCAACATCACGGCCTCTCTCCCAGATGAGCTCAATCGCTTTTACGCTCAATGTCACTAACTCTGAGCCTGTGAGGAAAGCCACCGCTACAACCTGCAACCTGGTCATCTCTGAGGCTGAGGTACACAGGCGTTTCCAATGGGTGGACAATTGCAAGGCTGCGGGACCGGATGGCATCCCAGGAAGAGTACTCAGGATATGCACAGTACAACTGGCAGGTGTGTTTACAGACATTTTTAATCTTTGTGTACATTTTTAATCCCAGTGTAGAGTGCCCTCCTGCTTCAAATTATCCACCATTATCCCTGTACCTAAAAAGACCAAGGTAACATGTCTGAATGACTGCGTCCTGTTGCACTCACCTCAATAATAAGCAAATGCTTTGAGAGGCTGCTCAAGGACTACACCTGCAGTTACCACCCACACTGGATCTCCAACAACTCACCTACCGACACAACCGAACAACAGGTGACACAATAGACACTGCCCTACACACTGTCCTTACACATCTGGAGAAGAAGGATGCTTATGTGAGCATGCTTTTCTTGGACTACAGTTCAGCAGTCAACACCATAGTTCCATCCAGGCAGGACAGGAAGCTCAGAGACCTCGGCCTTGACCCTGCCTTGTGCAGCTGGATCCTGGACTTCCTATCAGATTGCCAGCAGGTGGTAAGGGTGGGCTCCTCACCTCCACCCCTCTGACTCTTAACACAGGAGCCCCTCAGGGCTGTGTACCAAGTCTCCTCCTTTACTCCCTGTATACCCATGACTGTGTCACCAACCCACAGCTCTAAACTGCTAATTAAATTTGCCAATGACACTACATTCTTTGGCTTTATCTCAACCAATAACAAGGTGGCCTACAGGGAAAAAGTCATCTCTCTGACATAATGGTGTCAAGAAAACAACCTCTCCCTCAATGTTGTAAAAGCAAAGGAGCTGGTTCTGGATTACAGGAAGAATGGAGAAGGGCTAACTGTTGCAATGTGAATATTATTAAAAGTAAGTTAATACCAATTGGGAAGCTGTTGGTAACAAGAGGCGGGATCCGGGGTTGGCGGGGTTTATTTCTGGTATGCATTGTATATAGTTCCTCCACCCATGCCGCACGAGGTACCTGGAAGCCTCTGTATTGTAAATATCATTTGCCATCCCCGATAAAGATGCTCTTTTGGCCATTAAATAGTCAAGTGGTCCTTTTGTAAAGTAGAAGTTACCACATATTTTTGGCGATGAGGTGAACTGGTTTTTTGGATGTGTCGGCCCGTTTCGATCAGGAGCTGTGAGAGGACGAGGAGTCTCACGTTCGGATGGCTACGTTCAGGACAATCAGTGAATTTGTGGAGGGACCTGAGGACTGGCTGGAGTATGAGGAAAGGTTGGGACATTTTTTCTGTGCTAATGGAATTACTGAGGAGGCTAAGAAATGCTCTATTCTCCAGAGTGTGTATGGGGCAAAGACTTACAAGCTAATAAGGAACTTTAGCCATGCTGCAGAAACTGGGAGAAATTCCATACGATGAACTGGTCAAGCTGGTGGGGAACCACCACAATCCGAAACCTTCGGTGATAGCCCAACGGTTCAAGTTTCACAGCCATGTCCGGAAGCCAGGACAGTCTGTGCCCAGTTTTGTGGCTGAGCTTCAGCATTGCGATTTCGGAGCCATGTTGGATGACATGCTCCATGATCGATTAGTATGCGGTATTAATAATGACACCGTACAATGCTGCTTGTTGGGAGAAACCCCACTGCTGACTTTCAAGACAGCTCTAGAGATTGCCCAAGGCATGGAGATGGCTGCTGATAATGCCAAGGATATACAGAAGGGACATGGGGGGATCACAGTCGGCGGCAGTACTCCAAGTCAGGAGGGAGACTGGTAAACAGGCAAAGCAGGTGGAATGTTTTCAGTGTGGAGGGACGCACTATGTAAATGTTTTAAATTCAAAGATACTGTCTGGCATGCTTGTAGCAAAAAGCGACATTTAGCTAAAAAGTGCAGGAGCATAAAGGGTAAGGTTAAGCCTGGGCAGGGGAAAGCTCAACAGACTCAGGCAGCCACACACCACCTAGGAGAAGCAGACGAGGAGGCAGCGTGTGTCTACAACATGTTTGGAATGGAAACGGATGAGGAACCACCTGAACCATATTATGCTACAGTCACTGTCAGAGGAAAGGACATTAAGTTCGAGATTGATTCAGGGGCTACTGCATCAGTCATTAGTGAAGAGACCTACAGGAGGACATGGGGGTCCAACCAGCCTCCCATCAGACCATCTAAGCTCCAACTCAGGACCTATACGGGACAGCCCATACCTCATTTAGGGGTGTTAATATATGGATATTTCAGCCGGGGTCAGAAGTTCTAAGGGCAGTGGGCCCAAACTTTTGGGCTGTGATTGGCTTCGCAAAATCCGGCTCAACTGGCATGAAATTAAGTATGCATGCACGACGGAGGACATTCTGCAGCAGTATAGTGACGTTTTCAGGGATGAGCTGGGCATGCTGAAGGGCGTGACCGTGAAACTCCATGTCGACCCTGAGGCCACACCACGTTTTTTTAAGCCCAGGTCAGTGCCCTATGCCATGAAAGGCAAAGTCGAGGAGGAGCTGGAACATTTACAGGGGCTGGGCATCATTGAGCCAGTCCAGTTTTCAAGGTAGGCAGCACCCATTGTTCCAGTTTTGAAGGCAGACAAAACGCTTGTTGCAGTATATGAAGAACAAGAGGCGCAGTGTGCAGATGAAGTCGCCAATGGCAATGTGAGTGACAGACATAGTCCGGACACATCTGAGAGTGAGCTCGCAGCGCAGCTTGCAGCTTTTCAGCCTATTACAGGAGCAATTGAAGTTACCCCCTCGGCACTGAAAGCCAGCACGCTACTTCTAGTACGGCGAAGCAGTGACCCAGCTCTTGTACCACCTGCCCAGTTACAGCAAGGTGCATCTCAGCCTGATGATCCCGCTAACAGGAACCTGCATGTGAAGCCAATTGTAACAGTAGCAAACGGGGCACCCGCAGACAATGTAAGAACAGAGCCTCCAGGACCATCAGACAAGCATCCAGAAAGCACTCTAAGTGATTTGACAAAGAAGGTAGAATTTTCTGGAGACAACGGTCCCCTGGGAATCCATGTGGTGCTCTTTAACTCTACACTGAGTGGAAGATTCCTTGGCCTGAATATTCATGGTATTGAAGAGAACCTGCTCCAGGAGAATGAATGTATCATCAAAGTCAATGACTGTGATTTAACAGACAAGACCTTTGTTCAAGCACAAGAGGTTTTCCGAAACACATTTTGATTTCCTGCTGTTGACCTCCAGATAGTTCCAAGTTATAACAAGGAACTCTATGAAAAATTTGCAATTGGGTCTATTCTGAGCCACGGTCGTGACGATGATTCAAAATCCAAAGTTCCCTCTTCAGTGTGTTCCAAGCTCGGTGGCAAAGCTACAGATGCCGTTTACCCCAATAATGCTGAGAATAGCTTGCCACCAATTTCAAAGAAGCTCAGTGGTCCAAAACAGTTAAGGAGCAATGACCACTTAATGCATACCAGGAAAGCATGTCCACCAGTGACTTTGCCAGAGGGAGAGACACTGGCAGAGGGGGCAGAGTCCCCTGAAGAGGATGGACATTCTCATGTGGACACACAGACCCCTCTCATGTCCCCAACACCAGATCCACCCAAAACATCCTCACCAGTGGTGCCTGCTGGGTCACCGGGGGTAGCGTAGATCACAACACCCTCACAAAGCTCCTGACAGACTGAATCTTTGATTGGATAGTTTTTTTTTGTTTTTAGATTGAATGTTGAATTTGCCACTTTTTTTAGGTATTGGTAAACTGTTGCGAATGATCCCACTGTTTTTATTTCCCAGTTCTTCTATATTTGGGGAATGTTGGATTTTAAAGGGGGAGAAATGTTGTAATGTGAGTATTATTAAAAGTAAGTTAATACCAATCGGGAAGCTGTTGGTAACAAAGCAATACTAGCAGAGAGAAAAAAAAGAATAATAATAAATAAAATAAAACACAATAATAATTAAACAAGTAAATTAATTACATATATTGAACAACTTAAAAATGTGCAAAAACAGAAATATTGTATATTAAAAAAAGTGAGGTAGTGTCCAAAGCTCAATGTCCATTTAGGAATCGAATTGCAGAGGGGATTGTTCCTGAATCACTGAGTGTGTGCCTTCAGGCTTCTGTACCTCCTACCTGATGGTAACAGTGAGAAAAGGGCATGGCCTGGGTGCTGAGAGTCCTTAATAATGGACGCTGCCTTTCTGAGACACCACTCCCTAAAGATGTCCTGGGTACTTTGTAGGCTAGTGCCCAATATGGAAATGACTAGACTTACAACCTTCTGCCGCTTCTTTTGGTGCTGTGTAGTAGCTCCTCCATACCAGACAGTGATGCAGCCTGTCAGAATGCTCTCCACGGTACAACTATAGAAGTTTTTGAGTGTATTTTTTGACATGCCAAATCTCTTCAAACTCCTAAAAATGGATAGCCACTCTCTTGCCTTCTTTACAACTACATTGATATGTTGGGACCAGGTTAGATCCTCAGAGATCTTGACACCCAGGAACTTGAAGCTGCTCACTGTCTCCACTTTTGATTCCCCTATGAGGATTGTTATGTGCTCCTTTGTCTTACCCTTCCTAAAGTCCACAATCAGCTCTTTTGTCTTACTGACATTGAGTGCCACATTATTGCTGTGGTACCACTCCACTAGTCGGCATATCTCACTCCTGTACGCCTTCTCATCACCACCTGAGATTCTACCAACAATGGTTGTATCGTCAGCAAATTTATAGATGGCATTTGAGCTATGCCTAGCCACACAGTCATGGGTATATAGAAAGTAGAGAAGTGGGCTAAGCACACACCCCTGTGGTGTACCAGTGTTGATCATCAATGAAGAGGATATATCATCTCCAATCCACACAGACTGTGGTCTTCTGGTTAGGATATCGAGGATCCAATTGCAGAGGGAAGTACAGAGGCCCAAGTTCTGCAACTTCGCAATCAGGATTGTGGGAATGATGGTATTAAATGCTGAGCTATAGTCGATGAACAGTATCCTGACGTAGGTGTTTGTGTTGTCTAAGTGGTCTAAAGCCTTGTGGAGAGCCATTGAGATTGCGTCTGTCGTTGACTTATTGTGGCGATAGGCAAATTGCAATGGGTCCAGGTCGTTGCTGAGGCAGGAGTTAGGTCTAGTTGTGGCTAACCTCTCAAAGCATTTCATCACTGTTGATGTGAGTGCTACCGGGTGATAGTCATTAAGGCTGCCCACCTTATTCCTCTTAGGCGCTGGTTTAATTGTTACCTTTTTAAAGTGAGTGGGAACTTCTGCCCGTAGCAGTGAGAGGTTGAAAATGCCCTTGAATACTCCCACTAGTTAGTCGGCACAGGTTTACAAAGACAGGTATGAGAAAAAGCCCCTGAAGGATCACTGGGGACCCGAGTCACCCCAACCACAATCTATTCCAGCTGCTACCATCCAGGAAACAGAATCGCAGCCTAAAAGCCAGGACCAACAGGCTCCGGAACAGCTTCTTCCACCAGGCCATCAGACTGATTAACTCACATTGATTTGAGTGTATTTCTATGTTGCCCCGACTGTTCTATTTAGTATAAATTATTTTAAATTACTATGATTACACATTGCACATTTAGATTGAGACATAACATAAAGATTTTTATTCCTCTTGTATGTGAAGGATGTAAGTAATAAAATCAATTCAATTCACACTAAAGCATGGATGTGATTGCACTGGACAGAGTCCATTGAATATTCAAGAGGATATAGCTTTGATTGGAAGATTTTAGTTATGGTAAGAGATGTATAGACAGTGGTTGCTTTCCCTGGAGCAAAGGGGAAAAATCAATGGGATGGTTAACAGTAGATTGTCGTTTTCAACTTCATAATTTATGCTTACAGAATAAATGGACATGGGATATTAAGAAACATCCAAATAGTAATGAAGGTATGATGCTGGCCTTATTGAAAACATTGCAGAGGAAAAGATTGACCAGATTCTTAAGGTACCAAACCTTCCTGGCAATTTGAGCAAAAGGAGAAGAATACTAAAGTATGATGTTCAAGGTTTTAAAGCACTAGAGGAGCAGGACAAGATTACAACATCATACAAAACAGGAACAAATGAGAAAAACTTTGTCCAGTCAAATTTATTTGTTCTGCCCTTTCCCCATAGCCCTTGATTGCATTCTGATTAAATATTTATCTCTCTTGGTTTCAAATATATTCAAGGATTCAGCTATCACTCTCTGTGGAAAAGGAATTCTAAAGAAAAATTCCTGTCATGAGCCCTGCAGCTTTCAGTTGAGCATTGGGCTTCTGAAGTTTTGTATTTGCTAATTGTTATCTTAACAAGAGTTATTAAGCCCTTGTCTTTTCGGTTTAATCTTGTCAAGTTAATTGTGGCTGATACCTATTTCCCGAATTCTATGATTATTTAAAGAGGTCTCCCATTCAGTGCCTCATTGTGTTGGTGAGGATGAATTACCTTGTGGTGTTGCTCAGTCACTCTTCCGAGGATCTCTGACTTATATGTTTAACCTCTTGTTTCTGTCTCATCCCGGGAATCCTGCCATCCCTCCACACCTGGGTCCAGTCCTTCGTGAGCACACCATGACGGTTTCTCACATTCATCTTAAGCCCACTTATTCTGAGACTTTGCCCTTTGGCCCCAAGGTCTCTCCTGAGGAAACATTTTCTCAGCTTTTATCCTACGAAGTCCCCTAAGTCCTCTTCATGCTTCAGTAAGATCACTTCTCATACTAAATTCCAATGTGCACAGATCCTACCATCCTTCTATACCTAGGAGATAAGATGGACTCATGACCTCACAGTCTACAACAATGTACTGTGTAATGATTTGATCTGCATGAACAGTATACAAGCCAAGCTTCTCACTGTATCTTTATATGTGTGACAATAATAAGCCAACATCTCAGCAAACCTTTTCTGAACTGCCTCTATTGATAACATACTTTTTCTTAAATGAAGAGATGTAAACTGCACACAGTTCTCTAGATGTGGCCTCACTAGCACCTAATACCACTGTATATGGGCTTCCCGGCTTTCTTACTCCAATCTCCATAAAATTCCATTAGCCTTCCCAATTTTGTGCTGCACCTTTTGTTCATTTCTATGTTTCATGTGTCAGGACTCCTAAATCCCCTTTGAGCTGCATCTTTTTGTAAACTGTCTCCATCTGAAGTAGGGGTTCCCAAACTTTTTATGTCATGGAGCCCTGTCGTTAACTGAGGGGTCCGTGGAATCCAGGTTGGGGACACCTGTTTTAAAGTGAAAAAGTTCCCTACATTATATTCCTTCCAGAAACCTTTTAAAGATTTTGGCATAGTAGGGGAAATAAGGGATATGAAGAAAAGGCAGGGAGGTAGAGATGAGTCCATGGCCAGATCAGCCACGATCTTATTGAATGGCGGAGCAGGCTCGATGAGCCAGTTGGCCTACTCTGGCTCCTATTTTCTTAGCTCGTCCACTTAATTCATCAATATCTTGTTTCCACTTCTTCCTGGGAATCCTGCCATTCCTCCTTACCCGGATCCAGTCCTTCTTGAGCACACCATGACAGTTCCTTACATTGGTCTTAAGCTCAGATTCTGAGACTTTGCCCTTTGTCCCCAAGGTCTCTCCTGAGGAAACATTTTCTCAGCTTTTATCCTTATCATTTTTATTGCGTGCTTTTCGCCTCGCTATAGTATCAACTGTAAATCTACACAGGATGATGCGGTTGGCAAATCAGCAGTTGCTTCTCAAAGCTAAGAAGTCACAGCAGGCTTGTTCATTACTTATTGGATCTGCGACCTTTAAGTACCTGTGGGCATGGACTCTAATGTTCCCATTTTTCTACATTTCTCTATTCCTCCCTTTTACTGTATATTCCACTGGCCACCTGCTCTTTGTAAATATATTACCATGCACTTTCAGTATAATTCCATTTGTCACTCAACTGTCTAACTGACCAGCTCATTCATATCCCCATTATCAAAAGTTATCCTCCTAACCACCCCCAGAGCATTTTTATCTGGAATTTCCTTTGTCATATTTCCCACATTTAATTCCACTGTCACAGTCATCTAAAGGTCACCACACCTTAAATCATTTGGAATAACCCTGGTAAAAGCACTCCAATCGCAAAGTCATCTGTCAATCATAGTTATCTCCATTACAACACCAAACTGACTTTGAATCCAATTTAAACATAGAAGTGCCAGATTCACACAGTTAAGTAAATATGGAAACAGAATAAGAGTGAATGTTTGTGGTGGAAGGCCCATCAGTTAAATTATGAGAAAGAGAAAACCAGTTAGTCTTAAATGGCAAAGAATATAGCAAAAGAAACAGGTGGAAATTGTAGAGAGGAACAAAGTTTCTTCGAGCTGGTCACTCATGGAATAGAAGCATTTGTGAAATAGAGAACCTCCAACTGAAATGTTTCCACAGATGCTTCCTGGCTCGAAAGAGGTGTTGGCTCTGGATAAGTTTCTGTTAAGGTTCCTTTTTTTTCTCTCTCTCTTGCTGTTCTTAGTGTAGTAAATGGCTGTTATGTGTTCTTCATGCCAGATGTTGGAGTCCTGGGAAGCCCATAGTCTCCCAGTGAACTACACCTGCGTGAAGTGCATCCGGCTGCAGCTCCTTGGAGACCGTGTTAGGGATCTGGAGCAGCAGCTGGATGACCTTCGACTTGTACGGGAGATTGAGGAGATCATCGATCAGAGTTACAGGGTAGTAATCACCGTGAAGTTGCAGAAGGCAGGTAGTTGGGTGACTGCCGGGAGAAATGGAAATGTGAATAGGCAGTTTGTGCAGAGCACCCCTATGGCCATTCCCCTAAAGAATTAAGTATATTGTTTTGTACACTTTTGTGGGATGACCTCAAAAATCATTGGACTCTGGCCTGCTGCCAGAGGATTGGAAAATTGCATATGTCACTCTAATCTTTAAGAAAGGAGGAAGACAGCAAACAAGAAATTATAGACCAGTTAGCCTGACCTCAGTGGTTGGGATGATGTTGGAGTCACTTGTTAAGGATGAGGTTATGGAGTACTTTGCGACATAGGACAAGAGAGGACAAAGTCAACATTGTTTCCTTCAGGGAGTATCTTGCCTGACTAACCTGTCGGAATTCTTTCTGGAGATTACAAGTAGGATAGATAAAGGGGATGTAGTGGATGTTGCATATTTGCACTTTCAAAAGGCCTTTCACAAGGTGTCACATATGAGGCTGCTTACCAAGTTAAGAGCCCATGGTATTAGAGGAAACTTACTAACATGGTTAGAGCTTTGGCTGATTGGTAGGAGGCAGCAAGTGGGAATAAAAGGATCCTTTCCTGGTTGGCTGCCAGTGACAAGTGGTGTTCCGCAGGGGTCAGTGTTGGGACCATTTCTTTGTATGCTGTATATCCATGATTTAGATGATGGAATAGCTGACTTTGTTGCCAAGTTTCTAGATGATATGAAGATTGGTGGAGGGGCAGGTAGTGCTGAGGAAACAGGTAGGATGCAGAAGGACTTAGACAGATTAGGAAAATGGGCAAGAAAGTGGCAAATGAAATACAATGTTGGAAAATGCATGGTCATGCTCTTTGATAGTAGAATTAAATGTGTAGACTATTTTCAAATCCAAATATCTGAGATGGAAAGGGACGTGAAAGTCCTTGTGCAGAACACCATGAAGTTTAACTTATAGATTGAGTCGGTGGTGAGGAAGGCAAATGCCATGTTAGCATTCATTTCAAGAGGTCTTGAATACAAGAGCAGGGATGTGATGCTGAGACTGTATAAGGCACTGGTGAGGCCTCACCTTGTTGAGTATTGTGAACAGTTTTGGGCTCCTCATCTAAGAAAAGATGTGCTGGAATTGGAGAGGATTCAGAGGCAGCTCACGAGGATGATTCCAGGAATGAATGAGGAATATTTGATGGCTTTGGGTCTGTACTCACTGGAATTTAGAAGGATGAAGTGGGGGGGGGGGGGGGTGGTGGTGTTCTCATTGAAACCTTTCAAATGTTAAAAGACCGAGGAAGAGCTGATGTGGAAAGGATGTTTCCCATAGTGGGGGAGTCTAGCACAAGAGAACAGAGCCTCAGGATAGAGGGGCATCTACTTAAAACAAAGATGCGGAGCAATTTCTTTAGCCAGAGGGTGGTGAATTTGTGGAATCTGTTACCACAGGCAGCTGTGGAGGTCAGGTTGTTGGTTGTATTTAAAGCAGAAATTGATAGGTTTTTGACTGGACTTGGCATCAGAGGTTACAGGGAGAAGACTGAGAATGGAGTTGAGGAGGGGAAAAAAGGATCAGCCATGGTTGATTGGTGGAGCAGACACGATGGGCCAAATGGCCTAATTCTCCTCCTGTGTCTTATGGTCTTATGGTAAATCTGACTGCAGCATATTCATTTTCATTTTGCTGCCCATTAATAAATATTATAAATAGCAGATACCCAGAATTATTCCCTGTTGAACCACACTGGTTTTAGTTTGCCAACCTGGAAGTAATCTCCTTAGCCTTACTTGCTGCCGACTGCTACAACTCAATCTTCTGTTTCACTTTTTGAATGCCTTTTAAAAATCCATGTACAGTGGATTATGGTTAATTGGGACATCAATTAATTGGGGCAGCCTCTTTTTTGGGACACCTCTTAAAAATTAAAAGAAATCAAGAAAATTTCCGGCATTCTCTTTGTTTATTTGGTTTTCTGTGGCACTTAATTGAGGCAGGAGACTGTTGCCAAACCATTTTCAACGAGAGTCAGTCACGTGCACATTATGTGGTCAATAGGCACGCTACTATGCTCACAGCAAACAGCTTTAAGATAGCATCACCTGTGTGTATTTATGTTCAAAAGGTAGAGATTTTTGTCATTGATTGTTGGTGAGTAATAAGCAGTGAGACAATTGAGATCTGTTTTGCTCACTGTGGTTTCAACATTCAGGCTTGGAGATGCCAGAAATGGCCAGGAGTGAAAACGAAACAAATTCACTACTATGAATTGTAGAGAAAAGTATGGGAAGTATGAAAAATAGTGAAACTATGAGTGTTTGGAGATCTTGAATTTTACAATGAAAATGAAGATTTGGACGACGCAACATCCTATTTTTTGACACAGCCCATTATTTGCACTAGGTGTGAACTGACTTTGTTCAATTACAGTCTATCAAAATAACATGGCCACACAGTAGCTACACTGGATTAATTCCTCTGTCAATATCTATTAAGATAGCTATTTCTACAATTTTATAGTATTGTAGTAGTTTTGGTAACGTAATTTGTTCTATATTTCATTTAGATAAATAATTTATTACTCAGTTAAATGATAATTTGCTTATTTTATACCTTTTAACTATTTCCATGAAAGTTTGGCTGATTGGGGCAGCTGCTTAATTGGGCCAAAATGTATTGGTCCTGCTGAGTCTCAGTTAACCAGAATCCACTGTATATTACATCAATTGGAAGCCTCTATGTACTCCACTACTATTTCAGAAAGAGCTCTAATAAGTTTGTCAGACATGATTTGCCCTTTGTGGGGCTATGCTGTTTCCAGTTGATCAGATTATGTCTTTCCAAATATTTTGTTATTGTCTCCTTAACAATTAGTTATATTGAACATAGAACAATATAGCACTGGACAGGCCACTTGGCTCATAATTTGTGCTGATCTTAATGCTGAGTTATACTGGATATCCTCCTCCTGTGTATCATAATTCTAACTGTATTCCATTAATAGACATTAGGTTAGCTGGCCGTTCATTACACACATTTTACCTCCCATTCATTTTGAAAGAGTGTATCTCATTGGCAGTTCTCTAATTCTTTGGAACTTCTCTAGAATCAATAGGAATCAATAGGCACATTTAATGTCAGAGAAATGTATACAATATATATCCTGAAATTCTTTTTCTTCACAAACATCCACAAAAACAGAGGAGTGCCCCAAAGAATGAATGACAGCTAAATATTAGAACCCCAAGCCCTCCCCCTCCCATGCACAAGCAGCAGCAATGACCCTCCTCCCCCACCAGCAAAAGAGCATCGGCATCCTCCACTGAACACTCAAGCGTGCAGCAAAGTATCAATAAACCTAAGGATTTTTGGAAGATTACAGCAAATGCATCTACTATCGACTATCTCTGCAGCCATAACTTACAGTCATAGAGCAGTACAGCATAGATACAGGATCCCTGGCCCAACAAATTCATGCTAACCACAACA
The DNA here is from genome assembly GCF_048418815.1 of Hemitrygon akajei. Classification (NCBI taxonomy): domain Eukaryota; kingdom Metazoa; phylum Chordata; class Chondrichthyes; order Myliobatiformes; family Dasyatidae; genus Hemitrygon; species Hemitrygon akajei. Next base: position 50,092,195 of record NC_133140.1, read on the forward strand.
CCTACCTAGCTAGTCCTAGTTTCTGTGTTCTGTCCATATCCCTGAAGCCCTGCCCCTCCACATACCAATCTAAGTGTTTTTTAAATGATACTACTGTACCTGCCTCAACCACTTCCTCTGACAGCTCCTTCCATATACTGACCATCCTCTGCCCCATGGGTCCATTTAAATCCCCCCGATCTAGTTTTGGACTCCCCTAGCCTGGAAAACACCTTGTTACCATCCAACCTATCTATAACCCTCATAATATAAATCATTTCTGTATGATTGTTGGTTATTCTCCTACATCCCAAGGGTTAAAGACCTAGTCTGACCAATCTCTCCCTACAACTCTGGTTTTTTACTTGCAGCAACATCCTCATAGACCTTTCCTGCATTTTTTTCAGTTTTACGATGTCTTTCCAATAACAGTCCATAAAACCATAAGATATAGGAGCAAAAGTGGCCATCTGGCCCATCAAATCGGCTCCGCCATTCAATCATGGGCTGATTCAATTCTTCCAGTCATCCCCACTCCCCATACCCTTTAATGCCCTGGCTAATCAAGAACCTATCTATCTCTGCTTTAAATACACCCAATGACTTGGCCCCCACAGTTGCTCATGGGAACAAATTCCACAGATTTACAACCGTCTGACTAAAGTAATTTCTTCTCATCTCTGTTCTAAATGGATGTCCTTCAATCTTGAATTTGTGCCCTTTTGTCCTAGACTTCCCTACATGGAAAATAACTTTGCCATATCTAATCTGTTCAGGCCTTTTAACATTCAGAATGTTTCTGTGAGATCCCCCTCATTCTCTTGAATGCCAGGGAATACAGCCCAAGGCCTGTCAGACTTTCCTCATACGGTAACACTTTCATTCCTGGAATCATTCTCATGAATCTCCTCTGAACCCTCTCCAGTGTCAGTATACTCTGTCTAAAATAAGGAGCCCAAAACTGCACACAATACTCCAAGTGTGGTCTTATGAGTGCCTTACAAAGCCTCAATACCACATCCCTGCTCTTATATTCAATACCTCTAGAAATGAATGCCAACATTGCATTCGCCTTCTTCACGATCAACTCAACCTGTAGGTTAATCTTTAGGGTATCCTGCACAAGAACTTCCAAGTCCCTTTGCATCTCTGCATTTTGAATTATCTCCCCATCTAAATAATAGTCTGCCCGTTTATTTCTTCCATCAAATTGCTGGACCATACACTTTCCAATATTGCCACTTGCCACTTCTTTGCCCATTCCCCTAAACTATCTAAGTCTCTCTGTAGGCTCTCTGTTTCCTCACTACCCATTCCTCCACCTATCTTTGTATCATTGACAAATTTAGCCACAAATCATTGATGTACATCGTAAAAATCAGCAGTTCCAATACCAACCCCTGTAGAAATCTGGTGAGAACCAGAATAGGATCCCTTTATTCTGGCTGATCAGCTAATGCTCCACTCATCCTAGTAACTTCCCTGTAATTCCACAGGCTCTTATCTTGCTAAGCAGCGTCATGTGCAGCACCTTGTCAAAGGCCTTCTGAAAATCCAAGTACGCAACGTCTACTGCATCTCCTTTGTCTACCCTGCTTGTAATTTCCTCAAAAAATTGCATTAGGTTAGTCAGGCAGGATTTTCCTTTCAGGAAACCATGCTGGCTTTGGCCAATCTTGTCATGTGCCTCCAGGTACTTCATAATCTCATCCCTAACAATTGATTCCAACAACTTCCCAACAGCTGATGTCAGGTTAACAGGTCTATAGTTTACTTTCTGCTGCCTCCCACCCTTCTTAAATAGTGGAGCAACATTTGCAATTTTCCAGTCATCCGCTACAATGCCAGAATCTATTGATTCTTGAAAGATCATTGCTAATGCCTCCTCAATCCCTCCAACAACTTCCTTCAGAACCCAGGGGTGCATTCCATCAGGTCCAGGAGATTTATCCACCCCCAGACCATTAAGCTTCTTGAGCACCTTCTCAGTTGTAAATTGCACTGCACATACTTCACTTTCCTGACACTCTTGAATGTCCGGTATACTGCAGATGTCTTACACTGTGAACACTGATGCAAAATACGCATTCAGTTCCTCTTCCATCTCTGCATCTCTCATTACAATGTCTCCAGCGTCATTTTCTATTGGTCCTATGTCTATCCTCAACTCTCTTTTAACCTTCATATACTTAAAAAAGCTTTTAGTATCTTCTTTGGTATTCTTTGGTATCACCAGCTTCCTTTCACAATTCATCTTTTCCTTCTTAACGACCTTCTTAGTTTCCTTCTGCAAGTTTTTAAGAGCTTCCCAATCCTCTCTCTTCCCACTAGCTTTGGCTTCCTTGTATGCCCTCTCTCAGTCGTCCAAGTGCAGCCTCATCAATGACTTACAGCATAACATCCCAACTCCTATACTCATTGCCCTGACTGATGAAGAATATCTGTGTCCTTCTCACAAAATCCGCCTGTCTTGGTACCATCAATAAATTTGCTTGCAGTACACTCGGCCCCAGCTGCTAAGTTGTTAGTATAGTTTGCAAGTAGCTGCTGGCACAGCACTGATCCCTGAAACACCTTCTAGTCAGAACTTGCCTCACCGAAAATGACCCATTCACCACAATTCTCTGCATGTTGTTAGTTAGTAAATTGCATATCAATCCATTATGTTCCCCCTTCCAATAGATTAACAGTAGGCCTTCTCTCCAGATAATACTATCAGCTCATACCTTCTACTTATTCTTACCCAGCAGCACAAATGTCCTATGTGAAGTGGTGTGTTATTCCTGACAGTGTTTATTAATTTGAAACTTCATATTTTCTTCAAAACTCTTTCTATCTCAAAGTTCAAAGGCAAAACATATCTTTGCTCTTGCCATTTTGCTAGAGAATTCTAATTCAATTACATTTATCGCATTTCAGTTTTCTCTGTTTTCAAAACCCATCATTCTACACACACACACACACACACACACACACACACACACACACACACACACACACACACACACACACACACACACACACACACACACACACACACACACACACACACACACACACACACACACACACACACACACACAATGCCCAACAGCACTTACGTTCAAAGTATCAACTTCTGCCTGTTCTGCCTGAAAACTGGCTTGGATCTCTTGCAATTTGCCTACTGGCACAACAGATCCACAACAGACACCACCTCATTGGCTCTACACTCAACCCTGGAACATCTGGACAGCAAAGATGCACACATCAGGATGCTTTTTATCACTACAGCTTGGCATTCAAAACCATCATCCCTCAAAACTAATTACTGAGCTTCAGACCCTTGGCCTCAATACCTTCTTGTGCAATTAGTTTCTCAATTTTCTCACTTGCAGACTCTAGCCAGTTTGGATAGGCAACATCTCCTCTACAATCTCCATCAGCACAGGTGCACCACAAAGCTGTATCTTCGTCCCTGTTCTACTCACTTTATGCTTATGACTGTGAGGCTAAGCACAGTTCCGATGCCCTATTTAAATTTACTGATGACACTGCTGTCATTATCTGATCAAAGTTGGTGATGACTCAGCATATAGGAGGGAGAATGAAAATCTGGCAGGGCTGTGGAACAGCAACCTCTCTCTCAATGTCAGCAAGACCAAGGAGCTGAGTATTGACTTCAGGGGGAGGAAACTGGTAGAGTGTGAGCCAGTTTTCATCGGGGGATCAGATGTGCAGTGAGTCAGCAAGTTTACATTCCTCAGTGTTATCAGTTCAGAGGTTTTGACATGGGCCTAGCAAGTAAGTGCAACTACCAAGAAAGCACAGCAGTGCCTCCACTTTCTTAGAAGTTTGCAAAGAATTGGCGTGATGTTAAAAACAATGACAAACTTCTTTAGATGTTTGGTGGTGAGTATATTGATTGGCTGTATCATGGCATGGTAAGGAAACATGAATGCATTGTTTGGAAATTCCCACAGAAAGTAGTGGATACAGTCTATTTATTCACGGGTAAAGACTTCTCTACCATTGAGCACATTTACACAGAGCATTGTCAAAGGAAAGCAGCATCCATCATCAGGGGCCCCACACATATTTATTGCTTATTTATTTACTATTATTGTTTATCTTCGTTCTTTTTGTATTTACACAGTTCTTGTTCTTTGCACAGTGGTTGTTTACCCCTTTGGTGCAATCTTTCATTGATTCTATTATGAATACTGGATTTAAGAGTTTGCCCACAAGGAACTGAATCTCAGGGTTGTATATGGTGACATATCTATATATATATATATATATATATATATATATATATATACTTTGAAACATAATAAATTTACTTTGAACTCTCCTGTAATATAAGCTGCAATAAAAGTTCTGCAATAATTCCAATCCCAATATCAATGTGAGGGTATACATGCAGAGTGTTCAGCTTGGAAGTAAAATTTGCTTTTTGTTGTTAGCACTACAAATGTGCCACAGTGTGGACCATCTTTTATACTCACTTCCTGACTTTAGATGTGTTTGAAAAGTCTCTCTGTAATACTTTGTTGGTTCTTGGTGCATTGTTAGACTATTTCAAGATTTTCGATAAGCCTGAAATATGAACTTTCTTCTTCTTGGCCTAGTTTGATGCTTGCAATTATTGCATTACCACAAGGTAACACTTTATATCTCTCAAAGCGGAAACGATGTTGATGGGGGAGTTGAGAACTGGACTGGGGGTTCCTCCTTGAGGGGGGAGGTGAGGAGGATTTATCTATTAGACTCAGGGGAACATGGTTTTTTTTGGAACTTGCTAGCTCAGACAGGGTGGATTTGTTGAAGATATTCATGCTGAGATTAGAAGATTGAACTACAGAGTACTACGTTTATGGCATGAGACAGGAAAATGAAGCAGAGGCTAAAATCAGATCAATCAAAGTCTTAGGGAATAATAATGCAGGCTTGAGGGTCGATATGGACCTGTAAATGCTTCTATTTCCAATCTTCTTAGAGTAAAGAATATAAGAACTGAGAAGTGATTAAATAGCGAATTGGAGAGCTAAAGGGAAATGAAAACAAGATCGAGGAAATAAAAGGAAAGAAATAAACAAGAAGAATGAGAAATGTATGGAGAGAATAGGTGAAAGGAAAAGAAACGGGCAAGGCAATAAAGATGGAAAGAAAGATGTGAGGAAATAAGGGAAGAATGACAGGTGAGTGAAGGGTGAAAGTTACAATAGATAGTAATTAGATTAATGAATTGTCAAAGAGAATGTGCATATGAGAGAAACTCAGAATGCAAAAATGAAGGAATAGAATTATGAGTATAGATTTTTTTTCATTGAAAATTATATGGAACATGTTAAAATTATTCAGAATACCTTTTTATTATTTAAAAAATAACTTATTGCTAATATATTGCTTAATTTTCCTCTTGTATTTTGAAATGTTAGCTAGTGTTCAAATAAAGACTCTCATAGTTTCTTGCTGTCTCAACTGTGCATTGTCAAAGGATGTCAGAGCTGAGCATTAAATGTGTTTTCTGCTTTATATTCAAGACAATTTATTTCAGTTGACATGGAATAAAATCATCTTTCTTTTCTCCGTGTTTCCTGGGACAGTTCTGGAGCTGATTTGCTTTGTTTGCTTCTCTGTGTGATCCCTTTTTGCTTCTTTTAAATGCTGTCATATTGTGCTTTGACAAAGCAGATGTACTTTAGGGCTCCATCATGAAAAATTAAAGTAAGCTTGAGGTCTAGTCGTTTATAACTTTCATATCTCTTAAGAACTGTATTTTTCTTCTTCCGATCCAGGAGCACTGTTGAAATCTTCTGAAGCATTGCCATCTTTGCCTGTATAAAAAATAGCAGCTGACAGCTAAACTTTATAAGAATAAAAAGAAATAAAAATATCAGACCTGACCAGTTACAAAAAAAAAACAAAGTGCACATAAATCAACATTGAGTGCAAAAGAAAAATGCAATAATGCTTCAATATGTATGGAAACTACCAAATTGCTTTATGCAGTCAACAATCAGAGACTGGGCATTATTACTTGTTCAATACCGTTCTCAGATTATATGTCTAATGTGGGACAGATCGTAATGTATATCAATGGCATTTAAGGAAATATAAAGGCTGACAACAGCCTGGCACTTGTGACCTTCAGGTACCATAAAATATATTAAAAACAGCAAATTATGCATTCTTGTCTTCATAAAATTAGCTTACATCTGGCAAGGCCATGTGACAGGAGCAGAATCTCACAACAAAAAGTTCTAATCTGTGGACAATCATGGCACATTTATTTTCCCTCTTTGAAATGGTGCAAATTTGCTGATTGTGTTCTTGTCATGTACCTTGAAAAGTAATTCCTGCTATTTCAGTGGACAGTGTTTCCATTATTTCAAAAGATTCCCTGACAATATATCTATGAAATACTGGCATGTAGCGATCACTATTTATAATTACTGTCTCTGGAATTTAAAGCCAGTAATGGGGTTTAAAATAAGTGCACAGCATGTTCCTGGCAATGTCAGCAGCCCTGTCAGAACAGTCTTTGGCCTGAAGGTCCAAGATAAAGCTAAGTAGTGAGAAGGTGTTTAGTATGGGGCACAGAGGTTGATGGGATTAGTTAGTAGCTACTGAGACCAAACTTACATTGCGATAGCTATTAAGCAAAATGCTATCTGTAATTGGTTCCATAAGATTGTTATAGCTGGGGATGGGAATGGGAAAAGCTCCCACTACCTATTAAATGCTCCCTATGGCATGCACTTCAAACAGCCTCTGACAACCAACTCTAGTTCTTGGCCTTCAGGTGTGGCTAGCTACCAAGCCCGGCGGAACCATTTCTACCGACAGAAAAATGACAAGGGCAGGTTACTGGCACCTTAAAACCAGTTGCTTTGGGCAGATGAGGCTCGTCAGCTGGGGTTGGCAGCTCATCTAGGAGAAGGAAAACTCTGATCTCAAACCTCCGCTGCCTTGCGGCTATACCCACTGGTGGGGAAGGCTTGGGGAGTAAACCCTGAGGGAAAAATCCAGAGCTGGAGTCCCTAAGGCAGTCCTATCTTGAGTTCAAAGCTGACTGGCACCTCCAGTAATGCTGCTGGTACCAAACTGTATCGGTCTCTGCCGTTCCTTTGGGCTCATCAGAAGCATGGAGAGGGGGAGCTAGTTACATGGGCAACAGCTTGCTCTCCATATCATACTGCCCTGCGTTGCATATCTAGACAGCTAGGGCACAATATCCACGGTCAACTCTGACCGAAGGAGACCTCACATTCACACATATGTAATTAGCAAAACAAACTTCAAATCTGTCCAGAGATTTGTATTGCCCATCACCAAAACAGTATCAAAGAAGTAGTATTACTATGATGTGACTTTTGGAAATATAGTTCAACATGTATTGTGTTGCCAAATATTGTATTGCAAACCACAGAGGGTCACTTGACACAGCAGAGTGCTTATAGCAGAGTCTGTTCATCATCTCGTCTTGATTAATGCTTGTCTTTTTGATTTCTTTCATTTAATGTTATCCTGTTGTAAATAATAGTAGAAAATAAGAGATTTGATATTTTCTCTTCTTAAAATCTAAACATGTGAAATTACATTCCAGAAATGTATGAACTCTACTTCATAATTAGTAACGTCAGATTAGGCACTTTGTGCTTTAGAATCACTTACAAAGTCCTGAAAGGAGTGCAATAGTGGATAATGGGAGATAAACGACGTGCAGCTTATGACTGATCCATAAGCCTTCAACAGATGTTTCATGATTTCAAAGCCAGAGCTCGACACTCCGTGAACAAACACAAGGACAACTTGCCAATCTGCGAGAAAACAGATCATATTTCATTGCTTGAAAGCTTTCAATAAAAATGGCTGTGTAAATATTACAGCACTTATTTTCAGATTCTTTAAGTAAACGTGACAGAACTCACGAGGAATTAGGCTGTACTGTGAATTAGCCGTTTGCCTTTCGACTCTTGATTTGGTTCACATACAACCTAGATTAATTGGATGATATACTGTGCATTCATGGTCTGCAAGGATCCCAGATCAAATAATTTTCCATGGCCTTGGTCCATTTCTCTGAGAACTGCCTTATAATTTGGAAATAATTAGCCACCCCAACTGTCCATAGGTATAGGAAACTGATGTAACACTGACTTAGTAGAGTGCTTGCCTGAGGGTGAGCCATATGTGAAATGGGAAACATTATGTTAGGTGTGCTGTACCTGGTCTTTGAATGGTCAGGGTGCCTGTGAGGAGAATAAATTCCATTTACAAGCACTAACCATCTTTTCCTTGATATGATTAAGAGTTATTTTAAAACAGATTACTTTGAGAGTGATATTCCAATTAATCAGAATCAGATTTATTATCACTGGCATGTGACATGAAATTTGTTAACTTAGCAGCAACAATTCAATGGAATACACAATCTGGTAGAGAAAAAAGAAATAATAGATAAAATTAAAAATAATAATAAACAAGTAAATCTATTATATATATTGTATAGATTAAAAAAAGTGCAAAAACAGAAATAAGAAAGTGAGCAAACACGAGGAAATCTGCAGATGCTGGAAATTCAAACAGCACACACAAAATGCTGGTAGAACACAGCAGTCTAGGCAGCATCTATAGGGAGAAGCGCTGTCGGCGTTTCGGGCCAAGACCCTTCGTCAGGACTAACCGAAAGGAAAGATAGTAAGAGATTTGAAAGTAGTGGGGGGAGGGGGAAATGCGAAATGATAGGAGAAGACCGGAGGGGGTGGGGTGAAGCTAAGAGCTGGAAAGGTGATTGGCGAAAGTGATACAGAGCTGGAGAAGGGAAAGGATCATGGGACAGGAGGCCTCAGGAGAAAGAAAGGAGGAGGGGGGAAGGACCAGAGGGAGATGGAGAACAGGCAAACAACTAAATATGTCAGGGATGGGGTAAGAAGAGGAGGAGGGGCATTATAAAAAAGTGAGGTAGTGTCCCAAGATTCAAAGTCCATTTAGGAATTGGATGGCAGAGGGAAGAAGGTGTTCCTAAATTGCTGAGTGTGTGCCTTCAGGCTTCTGTACCTCCTACCTGATGGTCACAGTGAGAAAAGGGCATGGTCTGGGTGCTGGAGGTCCTTAATAATGGACGCTGCCTTTCTGAGACACCGCTCTCTAAAGATGTCCTGGGTACTTTGTAGGCAAGTACCCAAGATGGAGCTGACTAGATATACAACCTTCTGCAGCTTCTTTCAGTCTTGTGCAGTAGCTCCTCCATACAGACTTGCTCTCCAAGGTACAACTATAGAAGTTTTTGAGTGTATTTGTTGACATGCCAAATCTTTTCAAACTCCTAATAAAGTATAGCCACTGTCTTGCCTTCTTTATAACTATATTGATAGGTTGGGACCAGGTTAGATCCTCAGAGATCTTGACACCCAGGAACTTGAAGCTGCTCACTCTTTCCACTTTCTGATACGTCTATGAGGATTGGTATGTGTTCCTTTGTCTTACCCTTCCTGAAGTCCACAATCAGCTCTTTTGTCTTACTGATGTTGAGTGCCAGGTTGTTGCTGCAACACCACTCCACTAGTTGGCATATCTCACTACTGTATGCCTTCTCGTCACCACCTGAGATTCTACCAGCAATGGTTGTTTCGTCAGTAAATTTGTAGATGGTGTTTGAGCTATGCTTAGCCACACAGTCATGTGTATATAAAGTGTAGAGCAGCAGGCTAAACACAAATCTCTGAGGTGCACCAATGCTGATCAGCAGCGAAGAGGTAATGTTATCACCAATCTGCACAGATTGTGGTCTTCCAATTAGGAACTCGAGGATCCATTTGCAGATGGAGGTACAGAGGCCCAAGTTCTGCAACTTCTCAATCAGGGTTGTGGGAATGATGGTATTAAATGCTGAGCTATAGTCGATGAACAGCATCCTGACGTAGGTGTTAGTGTTGTCTAGGTGGTCTAAAGCCGTGTGGGGAGCCATTGAGATTGCATCTGCTGTTGACCTATTGTGGCGATAGGCAAATTTCAATGGATGCAGGTCCTTCCTGAGGTAGGAGTTCAGTCTAGTCATGACCAACCTCACAAAGCATTTCATCACTGTCGATGTGAGTGCTACTGGGCGATAGTCATTACGGCAACTCACATTATTCTTCTTAGGCACTGGTATAATAATTGCCTTTTTGAAGCGAGTGGGAACTTCCACCTGTAGCAGTGAGAGGTTGAAAATGTCCTTGACAATTAACAACTTTCTGTCACAATATATTCAAGTGCTGCGTATTTTTGTTGTCATGCTGTTATTACTTTGATCTGTTTTGAAGCCCCCCTACTGTTTCAAGTGTTGGTTCACATGTCTTCAGCGTGAAGCAGGATATTCTGAATAATTTTCCATATTCATTTCAGTCTCTAATTTCCACTGCATAATGTATAGCAGGAGAAAAATGGTAGCTGCGAGTTTGTTAAATATTCAAGGGGTCAAACTGATGTAATATACTCCATCATTAAGTAAAAATCATGTTATATATTCTGTAATTAAAAAAAATGATAAAGCTATGTTGTGAACTCAGAAGGGTTAGGCAAACTTGGGAGGGCATTCAAAACTTTGGTAGTCGCTGATCAGCACAGGGCTATTTCTGTTTTGTCGTTATTTCTCCGATTTGGTAATGGTGGTGGTGGTAAGACGAAAACATGAGGTTGCCTCTTTCAAAAGGAAGCAACTCCTGATGAAGGGTTTCGGCCCGAAACGTCGTCACTACCTCCTCCCATAGATGCTGTCTGGCCTGCTGAGTTCTGCCAGCATTTTGTGTTTTCATTTAAACATTTCTTTCTTTAAAATAATATCACTAAAATGATCAAAAATGAGACTGTTTTCCCAGGCACCTACACTTTGTCTGCCAGAAAAAGTGGGATCTCTTGGTAGCTGCCCTTTTTAATTCTACCCATTCCAACATATCGGTCCATGGCCTCCTCTGCTGCCATAATGAGGTCACACTCAGGAGGAGCAACACCTTATATTCCACCTGGGTAGCCTCCAACCTAATGGCATGAACATTGATCTCTCAAACTTCTGGTAATTGCCCCTCCCACTTCATCATTCCCAATTCCTGTTTGCCTCTCTCACCTTATCTACTTACCTGCCCATCACCTCCTTCTAGTGCTCCTCCCCTTCCCTTTCTTCCATGATCTTCTGCCATCTCCTATCAGATACCCCCCTTCTCCAGCCCTTTATCTCGTCCACCAATCAACTTCCCAGCTCTTTACTTCACCCCTCTCGCTCTCTTGGATTCACCTATCACCTGCCACCTTGTACTTCTTCATCCCCTCCCCCATCTTCTCATCTTTTTTCCCACTCCTGATGAAGAGTCTCGACCCAACATCGACTGTTTACTCTTTTCCATAGACACTGCTGGTCTGATGAGTTCCTTCAGCATTTTGTGTGCGTCGCTTTGGATTTCTGGCATCTGCAGATTTTCTCCTGTTTGCCATTATGCCTTTTGTTCAGTAATAAGACACTTGCTGAAAAGTGACCCGAAAGAACTGCGTATCATAATATCAAAGGGGATTGCTTTTATTGGATGAAGAAGGTTAAAGGCGATCCTTTGTCAGGTAAGTTCAAAGGATAGTATGTTAAATTATGTATTTTAATGGTATTCATCAATGACTGTTCTAAGCATAATTTTCAATGAACTTTACATCTTTATATTATTAATAAATGGATGTTATCTCCAGGGAATATTCCACATCCTAGCAATAATTCACAGCATCAAACTCTCTGTAACTAGGGCCAACAACATAAAGTAAATGTAACATACATGCTTTGAAGATTTACGATGTTTCTTCCATGTCTGTAATACTTAATAATTTGATGTGGATGCCATTTACAAGGTCATATTTAATCTGCATCTTCAACTATCCCTAAAAAAAGGTGATAATAATTTCCTTATGGAATTACTAACTGCCTTCTATTGATGGTGCTGTTGGATAGAAACGTTCAAGATTTAGACACAGCTTTGATGACAGAACAATACTTTATTTCCTGATCAGTAATGCGTGTGAATTGAAGGGGATCCTGCAGATGATGGGAATCCCATGGGATTGACTGCTCTCAGGATGACGGATGGAGTGGGGAATAAGCCCGGGCAGGTTTATACTACCATTAATATTCCAACGTGGTTACATAAACTAAGTGCAAATTAAACTAGGTCCTGGTTGTAGCCCTATCCTGCTCTTGGTCTGATTCTTACAAGGTGATCCGTGCAACGTCGAGTCCTAGCAGATGTTATCCATCTTACTCAAAAATGATCTTCTGTTGAAGGACGGTTACTTTTGATGAAAAGAGACAGCCATGTGTGTTAAAGCTGCTGAGTGATTCCAAGAATGAGGCTTGCAGAAACACTGATAATGAAGATCCATTATTTACACTTGTACCTCTTGACCAAAACTCAGTCAGGATCAAGCAGCAAATTTATTCAATATCCTTGGAGCTGTTAATTAATGAAAGATGTTTGATGAATGAAATGTATTTTTGCCATTGCTCTATGGTATTTTAATTTTGAAGCCAATAAACAGGATGTGGCAGAAAACAGTGCTGGAGTGTATAAAGGCTCTATTCATGGGAATGTTTATTTTACGTACATACAGGTAAAGCAAATTAGTAGTAAGAGCATAAAGAATAAAAGAATAGAATATATATGAGATGATTTTTTTTAAGCAAAATGTTGACAGACCAACGAAGGAACAGATGACTTTCAATATATTATTGTGCAACAAGAGGAGTTAACAAATAATTTTATAGTTAGAAGATTCTTAACGAAGAGTAATAATTCCATTATTCCATTATTTCATATTAAGATTGGAAGTGTTTGAATTCAATCCAAAACCAATCTTAAATTCAATTAAAAGAAACAACTTGAGTTAGATTCATATAATGGCTGGTAAGCAATGGCTAATATTTAAGGAATTGGTATCTATCAGACAACAAATATATATTATCTTTTAAGACACAAAACAACAGTGGAAAACAGGAAAAGAAAATGATGGTATTAGATCAAAAGAAAAGGCTTATAATATTGCTAATCAGAGCAACACCCTTGAGGAATGGAAAGTTTCAGAATCCAGCAAAAGAGAAGACATTGAAAAGGAAAGGATAAAGAATATGATTATAATCTCACAGGAACATTAAAAAATGACCACAATGCTCTATATGTATTGAAAAAGTTAACATTTCACCCTTATCAATCAATACAGAGATAATTATATTGGGGAACAAAGAAATGCAAGAGAAATTATTCAAATATTTTGTGCCTGTCTTTGCTGAAGAAGGTCACAGAACCCCGAGAAATACTGAAGAACAAGAAGTGTAGAGCGAATAAGGAACTGAAGAATACTAGTATTAAACAAGTAAAACAAGTATTGTAGGAATTAATGGGACTAGAAATTGATTTATCTCCGAACCTGATGTCCTGCATAACAAGCTTTTGAAAGTGGTGGCTATGGAAACAATGGCTGCACCGCTTCTAACTTCTATATTCCACAGATTTACAGAAACTTTAAGAAAGGAAAAATAAGATGAGTATGTATGGCCAACTAGCCTGATGACAGTAATATGGAAAATATAGAATATATTGTTATGGAAGAGGTCACTTATAGAATAAGAATAGGATTGTGTAAAGGCAATGTAGAAAGATAAAAGAAAACAAAATGTTTGAGATGTTTGACTAGCAGAATTGATTAAAGGAAGCCAATGATTGTAGTGTACTTGGACTTTCAAGGGTCTTTGATAAGTTAGTACAAAGCATGGCTTTAAATAAAATTAGAGCACGTGGGATTGAGTATTGCATAATGGAGTAGACTGAAGATTACTTAGCTCATAAGAGAGAAGTAAGAGAAATGGGTTATGCTTGTTTTGGGAAGATATGGCTAATGCAGGGATCAGAGCTAGGGCCATGACTTTCACAGTTTAGAATTGAATCATGTCTGGTCTTCTCTTTCCTCTTCCATGTTCTTTTTAAAGTATACTGCACCCCCTTGAACAAGTTTCCAATCCATAAAAGTTTGATAACAATTCTAGGATGGCATTAATGGCATCTTCAATGGAAGATGATATTTATAACACCAAATATTTTATCTATCCTGACCAATAATACTCTCATTCCATAAATGAATACATCTAGATTTTAAAAAAAGATATTTGGCTTTAGCACTAGACACTGTCTTCAATTGAAACAAGTATACAACCAGAAGCTAATATTCTTATATGCATTTAATGCTAGCAGCCCACCACAGACAGACCATTCTCAACATGATTGTTGTTTGGCCACAGAAGCTCATAGGAGTTTGTACAGATATAAACAACAAACAGCATTTGTTATGTCATATAGCAGTGCTTACACTTCTTCCTTTTCTCAAAAAAAAACTTTATTTTGACTGAGTCTTAAATATTGCTTTGGGGTATAGAAGATAGAACATAAAACAGTAGAGCACAGTGCAAGTGCCAGCCTACTCCAAGATCAAAATAGCCCTTTTTTTCCCCAGAGCCATCCATTTTCCTTTCATCAATGTGCCAATCTAAGAGTCTCTGAAATCTTCCTGACGAAGCTACTTCAACTATCACCCCAACAGTAAATTCCATGCACTTACAACTTTCTGTGTGAGAAAAAAAACTTCTTAAACCCACCAATACTTTTCTCCAGTCATCTTTTATAATTATGCCCTCTTGCATTAGCCATTTCCAGCCTTGGATAAAGGTCCTGTCTATGCACTCTTTCTATGCCTCTTAATATCTTACACACCTCCATAAGTGAGCAGTTTCAAGACCCAACGCAGATTGGAGGACCACTTCGTCGAGCACCTACGCTCCGTCCGTCACGATAGACAGGACCTCCCGGTTGCCACCCACTTCAACTCTGCCTCTCATTCCCATCTAGATATGTCCATACATGGCCTCCTCTACTGCCATGATGAGGCCAAACTCAGGTTGGAGGAGCAACACCTCATCTACCGTCTGGGTAGCCTCCAGCCTGGTGGTATGAACATTGAATTCTCCAATTTCCGGTAAATCCCTCCTCCTCCCCCTTCCCCTATCCCAGGTCCCTCTCTGCCTCTCTTCCCTTTCAACTTTCTGCTTCTTTATCTCTACAGTTCTTTCATGCTTATCCCCTCCCCCTCCCCCCTTTATCTTTCCTCTGATTGGTTTTCCACCTGGCGCCTCTAGGCCCTTCACCCTCCCCTATCTCTATTACTGGGCTTTGGCCCTCTCTTCCCCCCCGATTCCCGATGAACGGTCTCGGCCCGAAATGTTGGGTGCTCTTTTCTCACGGATGCTGCCTGGCCTGCTGAGTTCTTCCAGCGTTGTGTACGTATTCCAAGATCTCTGAGGACCCAACCTGGTCCCAATATATCGATGCAGTTATAAAGAAGGCAAGACAGTGACTATACTTCATTAGGAGTTTGAAGAGATTTGGTATGTCAACAAATACACTCGAAAACTTCTATAGATGTACCGTGGAAAGCATTCTGACCGGTTGCATCACTGTCTGGTATGGGGTGCTACTGCACAGGACCGAACGAAGCTGCAAAAGAGTGTAAATTTAGTCGGCTCCATCTTGGGTACTAGCCTACAAAGTACCCAGGACATCTTCAAGGAGCAGTGTCTCAGAAAGGCGGTGTCCATTATTAGGGATCTCCAGCATCCAAGCATGCCCTTTTCTCACTACTACCATCAGGTAGGAGGTACAGAAGCCTGAAGGCACACACTCAGCGATTCAGGAACTGCTTCTTCCCCTCTGCCATCCAATTCCTAAATGGACATTGAACCCCTAAACACTACCTCATTTTTTAATATATATATTATTTCTGTTTTTTGAACAATTTTTAATCAATTCAATATATGTATACTGTAATTGATTTACTTATTCATTTTTTTCTTCTGTATTATTTATTACATTGAATTGCTGCTGCTAAGTTAGCAAATTCATGACACATGTCGGTGATAATAAACCTGATTCTGATCTGACCGCTCATCCTCCTTCGCTCATTCGTACAGAGTTGGAACTAATTTGCTCAGCTGTGGTTTTTTTCTACATTGCTGTACTGGACAGAGGTTCTATGCTGCCTAAAGTGCTACCATTTTCTAAATGATTCTCACCTGAGATGACTTATTTTTAATTAACCCAATCCCATTGTGTCTGCTTATGCTTTTATATGTTATTTATGCAATTTAATGTAATAGAGTGTGAGATTTGACATTTTGGACGAGAATGTTCCAAATGGGATCACAATCTAAGTGGGCAACAGGACTTCACAGTGTATGTGCGAAGCAGATTTACCCACTGGTTTTCCACGCACAATTCCTAACCTACGCTACTAACTTTGCACAATGAAAATGTGACTTTCTCTGAAAGGTATGAAACTTCACTGTAAATGCAGTTGATATTTCAAAAAAAAAGTATTAACAGTGTCAGTGAAGCTGGTTATCTTGACAGTGAAGATGGTTCTCCAGATTTACAGAGATCCTGATCAGTTGGGAAAGAAGCAATGGGAAATGGAGTTTAATTTGATGACTTGTGAGAGGGGTTTTATTTTGGGAAAACAAATA
This sequence comes from Hemitrygon akajei, assembly GCF_048418815.1. NCBI lineage: Eukaryota > Metazoa > Chordata > Chondrichthyes > Myliobatiformes > Dasyatidae > Hemitrygon > Hemitrygon akajei. The sequence continues at coordinate 50,108,741 of NC_133140.1, forward strand.
AAGGCAAGAATTTTACAGTGAATAGTAAGACCCTGTGGAACGTTGTTAAAAGAAGGAACATGTACATGCTTCCCAGGTAGAGAGAATAGGGAAGGATTCTGGCATGTTGCTCTTCATGAGTCGGCATTGAATGAGGATATTGTGTTGTAGTTGTACAAGACACTGATGACTCCACATCTAGAATATTATGGTCAATTTTTGTCACCCTGCTATGTGAAAGATGCCATTAAGATGGAAAGAGTGCAGAGGACATGTACGAGATGCTGCCAGGAACCAAGGGACTGAGTTATGGAGAGAGATTGAGAAGGCTGAGTTTTTTATTCACTGAACGGTAGGACAATGAGGTGTATGAATTCATGAGGGGCATAAAGATATTTTTTTTTTCCCAGGATTAGGTAATCAAGAATTAGGGGGTGAAGGTTTAAGGTGAGAGTTGAGAAAATTAATAGGGACATGAGGGCAACTTTGTCACTAAGAGGGAGATCAGTTTAGGGAATGAATTGCCAGAGGATGTGGTAGAGGCAGGTCCATCAACAACTTTTAAAAGGTTATTTGGACAGGTACATGGAGAGGAATGACTTCGAGGCATATGGGCCAAATGCAAGAAAACTGAGGATTTCAGATGGGAATCTTGATCAGCATCTTATTCTGATTTCCAAGAGACATTTTACAACTCTGGCTTTGTAGACCCCTGCATTAACTTGAATGCAGTGAAATCTGGTCAATTGTCTACAAAGTGGTGGACTGCATGAATTTCTTTCTTGTTTTCCCTGTAGTGTCGTCCATTTGTAAATGATGTGCATAAATGTCCTATGGATTGCCCTAAAGTGTCTGGTGGAACGCACATCTCCACTGATTGGATAAAGCTTGGATCTCAAGTACTCAGATCCCCACCAATCAAAGATATCTTAAAGAGGTGGTGCCCTAAGAAGGTAGCATCCATCTTTAAGAATGCTCACTGTACCTGTTTCTCCTTAGGGGGTGGTACAGGAGCCTGAAGGCCCACACTCAATGATTCAGGAACAGCTTCTTCTGCTCTGTCGTCAGATTTCTGAATGGTCCATGAGCCCATGAGGAGCACCTCATTATTCCTGTAAATTCATGTCTTTGCACTGAACTGTTGCTGCAACACAATACATTTCATGTCATCCAGGACAGTGATAATGAAGACTGATTCCTGACTCCCTGTTCTTTGTCTCCTCTGTTAGACTAAAGTTTTCATCCAGCAGCTTTTGAATGGTTACCTTGGTGAGCAAGTGAGCAATTGTAGAGATTGTATGATGATGACTTGATATATTACTTAAAAATTGCAGTTGCCCATAGTGTTTGTAATAGAGTTACTTTTGCAAGCGCTAGCAGTAAAGTTAGAGATGATGATTTAAGTGCACTTTAAGGTTGCGGGTTATCACTGATGCTTGCCCATAAATTCAGTGTTATATGCCATGTAAATGTCATGATAGTTCCAGACTATTCCACTACTGAAAGATGAATGAAAAATCCAGCCTGATGCATTTCTGACATGTAGCTATGGGTAAATGAAGTGAAAAGTTGACATTCTCAAGTCAAAAGCATATCTCACTCAGAATATACCTGACATGTTCATCCTATTTAAACATGCCGTCCATTGCACAGAATCCTCCCTAGCCCCTCTGCTGAAATGTACTGTGGTTGTGAATTGTGAATAGTAAATGATAATATTTCACAGTATATATGCCTCTGTTTCTATATATAACTTGATACTTTTACCAAGGGAAAGGTGCATTCATTCCAGAAGATGAAACAACACCTTGTGAAAATAAGTGGGTCACCGTACACTTTCAGCAGATGTGAAGTTATACATACTGTATCTCTAAATCACTTTATTGGTCTCACTATATTTCAACCACAGGTTCTGTGAAGAAATTAGATCTCATTTATCAGGGGCTTCTAAAGCCACTGTTTGATAAATTAATTATCAATACCTATTACACCCTTGGGACCTGCTTATAAATTTGACTTACCTTCTAATACCTGTAGTAACATACCAAAGTAAGCATTTCAATAAGCAACTACTTCTTGCAGTCAATTAACCATGCATGGAAGAAATGTATTCAGATCAGAATCAGAATCAGAATCAGGTTTATTATCACCGGCATGTGACATGAAATTTGTTAACTTAGCAGCAGCAGTTCAATGCAATACATAATCTAGCAGAGAGAAAATAAATAATAATAAATAAAATAAAAATAATAACAATGAATAAGTAAATCAATTATGGTATACGTATATTGAATAGATTTTAAAAATCGTGCAAAAACAGAAATGCTGTATATTAAAAAATCTGAGATAGTGAAAAGATTCAAAGTCCATTTAGGAATTGGATGGCAGAGGGGAAGAAGCTGTTCCTGAATCACTGAGTGTGTACCTTCAGGCTTCTGTATCTCCTACCTGATGGTAACAGTGAGAAAAGGGCATGCCATGGGTGCTGGAGGTCCTTAATAATGGAAGTCGGTTTTCTGAGACACCGCTCCCTAAAGATGTCCTGGGTACTTTGTAAACTAGTACCCAAGATGACGCTGACTAGATTTACAACCTTCTGCAGCTTCTTTAGCTCCTGTACAGTAGCCCTTCCATACCAGATAGTGATGCAGCCTGTCAGAATGCTCTCCACGGTACAACTATAGAGGTTTTTGAGTGTATATGTTGACATTGCCAAATCTCTTCAAACTCCTAATAAAGTATAGCTGCTATTTTGCATTCTTCATAACTATATCGGTTTGTTGGGACTAGGTTAGATCTTCAAAAATCTTGACACCCAGGAACTTGAAACTGCTCACACTCTCCACTTCTGATCCCTCTATGAGGTCTGGTATGTGCTCCTTCCTCTTACCCTTCCTGAAGTCCACAATCAGCTCTTTGTCTTACTGACATTGTGTGCCAGGCTGTTGCTGTGGTACCACTCCACTAATTGGCATATCTAACTCCTGTATGCCCTCTCATCTCCATCTGAGATTAGACCATAAGACCATAAGATATAGGAGCAGAAGTAGGCCATTCAGACTATCGACTCTGTTCCGCCTTTGGGCGGATCTGGGCTGATCCACTTCATCCAGTTATCCCCACTCTCCTACTTTCACCCCATACCCTTTAATGCCCTGGCTAATCAAGAACCTATCTATCTCTGCCTTAAATACACCCAATGACTTGGCCTCCACAGCCACTCGTGGCAACAAATTCCACAGATTTACCACCCTCTGACTAAAGTAATTTCTCCACATCTCAGTTCTAAAAGGACGTCCTTCAATCCTGGAGTCGTGAGCTCTTGTCCTAGAATCCCCTACCCTGGAAAATAACTTTTCCATATCTAATCTGTTCAGGCCTTTTAACATTTGGAATGTTTCTATGAGATCCCGCTCATTTTTCTGAACTCCAAGGAATACAGCCGAAGAGCTGCCAGATGTTCCCAATACGGTAACCCTTTCATTCCCGGAATCATTCTTGTGAATCATCTCTGAACCCTCTCTAGTGTCAGTATATCCTTTCTAAAATAAGGAGCTCAAAATTGCACACAATATTCCAAGTGTGGTCTCACGAGTGCCTTATAGAGTCTCAACATCACATCCCTGCTCTTATATTCTATACCTCCGGAATTGAATGCCAACATTGCATTCATCTTCTTCACAACTGACTCAACCTGCAGGTTAACCTTTAAGGTATCTTGCACAAAGACTCCCAAGTCTCTTTGGATCTCTGCATTTTGAATTCTCTCTCCATCTAAATATAGTCTGCCTGTTTATTTCTTCCACCAAAGTGCATGACCTTACACTTTCCAGTATTGTAATTCATTTGCCACTTCTTTGCCCATTCTCCTAAACTATCTAAGTCTCTCAGCAGGCTCTCTGTTTCCTCAACACTACCTGGTCCTCCACCTATCTTTGTATCATTGGCAAATTTAGCCAAAAATCCCTTAATACCATAGTCGAAATCATTGACATACATTGTAAAAAGTAACGGTCTCAACACCAACCCCTGTGGAACTCCACTGGTAACCGGCAGCCAGCCAGAATGGGATCCCTTTATTCCCACTCTCTGTTTTCTGCTGATCAGCCAATGCTCCGCCCACGCTGGTAACTTCCCTGTAATTCCATTGGCTCTTACTTTGCTAAGCAGCCTCATGTACAGAACCTTGTCAAAGGCCTTCTGAAAGTTCATGTCCACCACGTCTACTGCATCTCCTTTGTCTACCTTGCTTGTAATTTCCTCAAAGAATTGCAGCAGGTTTGTCAGGCAGGATCTTCCTTTCAGGAAACCATGCTGGATTCTACCAACAACGGTTGTATCATCAGCAAATTTATAGATGGTACTTGAACTTCCCGTTAATAGCTGAGTAAGGAATAAGCCAATGCTTAGGAATCCAGGAAAGCTGAGACCGCCATCTACAAATGTTTTACAATTATGAATTTCATAATTATTTCAAATCGGTCTCTAATTCAACAATCACATACACAGAGACAATAGGATTCACTAAAACCAGCTTTGATTTTCACATTACTGCTCTTCAGTTATTGCCCTGAAACAATGAGAGGAAGTTTTAACAAGGACTCAAGCATAAGAAATAAAAGTAGGAGTCACTGTAGTTTCCTTCACATCTATTCTGTCAATCGATAAATCGTGGCTGTTTTTTTTCACAGCTTTCACTCTCTTGTATTAACTACATACTCTTTGATTCCCCTAACATACAAAATCTATCAACCTCTGTGCTGACTATATTCAGTGATCGAATATCCACAGCATAGATTCACCACCCTCTGGGTTAAGAAATGTCTTCTTATCTCAGTCATGAATGACAGACTACATAACTCTCGACTGTGAAATATGTTCTAGTTACCTCGGTTAGGGAAAATATTATCCCTGTATCCACCTTATAAAGCCCCTGAAGAATATTTCAAGTTTCAATGAGATTTATTTTGTCATTACTCTAAGCTCAAAGGAGTAAAGGTTCAGCCTGTTTAATGTCTCCTCTCTGAATTATTCTAGCATTCCCAGAATCAGACCGGAGAATCTTTGTTGCATATAGGTGTGGTAACACCAGGCCTCTCCAATTTCAGTAAAATGCCTTTATTCATATACTCATATCAAGTTTAAATTTGCTGTCATGGGGATACATACTCAGGGTATAAATGCCTTGAAAATTAAAATATTGCTGCAACAGTGCATTAAATAACAAAATTTATTTATTACACAAATTACACAAATTTACCATAAATGATGCATACTTACACAACAAAATGAACAAAAATAAACATGAAACATTAGTACAAATTGAGGGAAATATAGTCCAAGGTAGAATGAAGGTTTCTTTAGATCATTTCAAGAGGTGTGTGTCTTCGGATCGTCCACCAGCAATGTGAAGAGGGCATGGCTCAGACGGGGACTCCGTAATGATGGATGTCATCTTTCTGAAACTTTGCCTCTTGCAGATGTCCGCAGTGGTAGGGAGAGCTGTATCTTTGCTAGAATTGGCTGAGTCCATCATTCTCTGTAGCTGCTTGCATTGCTCTTCTTTGGAGTTTCCATACCTGCCATGATGCAACCAGTCAGAATGCTTTCCACTGTACATCTACAGAAATTTGCCAGAGCCTTCAATGGCATGCCGAGTCTCCTTAAACTTGAAAGGAAGTGGAGATGCTGGACTTCTTCATGGTCACAGTTACGTGCAGGGCCGAGGATAGATTCAGTGAGATACTGCCAGCCACACTTTTCACCACAGACCTTTCAATGATGTATGTTCATCTGGCTTCCCCTTCCTAAAGTCCACAATCATTTCCTTGGCTTTGTTGATTTTGAGAACAAAATTGTTATTATGACACAACTGAACTAGGTGACCTTTCTCAGTCATGTATGCCTCCTCATCGCCATTTGTGATTCTGCTAATAACAGAGAGAGTAGAACAATGCTAAGAATGCAATGTTGAAGTATACCTGTGGAGATGGACAGGCTGGGTGAGATAATGCTTTCGTTCCACACGGGTTGTGGTCTCCCAGTACGAAAGTCAGGGAGGCATTTGCAGAGGGAAGAACAGAGGCCCAGGCTTGACAATAAATTTTGAGAGGTTGACGGCATTGAATGCCAAGTTGTAGTCAATGAAAAACAGCCTGACTTACGTATTCCAGGTGTCCAGTTGGGCCAGAGCAGAGTGGAGAGGCAATGACATAGCGTCTATTGTGGTAATGAGTGATCTGAAGTGGGTTCAACTCTGTGCTGAGATAGGACTTGGTTTGAGCCATAACCACCTTCTCAAAGCACTCTGTTATGACGGATGTAAGTGTTACCATAAGACAAAGGAGTGGAATTAGGCCATCTGGGCTATCGGGTCTGTACCACCATTCCATCATGGCTGATCTGCTATCTCCTGCCTTCTTCCTGTAACCTTTGACGCCCTTACTAATCAAGAATCTATCAACCTCCACTTTAAATATACCTTCCACAGCCATCTGTGGCATTGGATTCCACAGATTCACCACCTTATGGCTGAAGAAATTCTTCCTAATTTTTGTCCTAAAGGGACATACTTATATTTTGAGTCTGTGCTTTTTGGTCCTAGATGCCCCCACTATAGGAAAATATCTCTCCATGTTCACTCCATCCAGGCCTTTCTATATTTGAAAGTTTTAAATAAGATCATTCCCACATTCAAATGAACTTCAGTGAGTACTGACCCAAAGATATCAAACATTCCTCGTAAGTTAACCTTTCCATTCCCGAGATAATTCCCATAACCTTCTCTGAACCCTCTCCACTGCTGGCACATCCTTTATTAGATAAGGGACCCAGAACTGCTCACAATACTCCAAGTGTGGTCTAACCATGTTTTATAAATCCTCAGCATTATGTCCTTGCTTTGATAGTCTAGTCCTCCTGAAATGAATGCTAACATTACATTTGCCTTTCTTACCACTGACTCAACCCGCAAGTTAACCTTTCGAGAATCTTACTTGAGGACATCCAAGTCCCCTTGCAACTCTGTTTTCTGAATTTGCTCCCCATTTAGAAAATTGTCTATGTCCTTTTTCCTTTTACCAAAGTGGATGACCATACATTTCACTACACTGTAGTCTACATGCCAATTCTTCACCCATTCTCCTAATCTGTCTAAATCATTCTGTAGACTCTTTGCTTGCTCAACTCTATCTGTCCCTCCACTTATCCTTGTATTATCTGCAAACCTGGCCACAATATCATCTATTCTGTCATCCAAATCATTGAAAAATAATGTGAAAAGAAGTAGTCCAACTCTGACCCCTGTGTAACATCACTAATCACCACTGGAAGCCAACCAGAAAAGGCCCGCTTTATTCCCACTCTTTGCCTCCTGCCAGTCAGCCAAACTTCTATTCATGCTAAGATCTTTCCTGTGCTACCATGCACTCTTATCTTCTTAACCAGCCACACGTGTCAAAGTCATTCTGAAAATCCAAGCAAGCAACAACCACTGGCTCTCAAAATATTCCAGCGGATTTGTCAGGCCTTAAGATCTCCCCTTAAGGAAACCATGCTGACTTTAGCCTATTTTAGCATGTACCTCAAAATCTTATCCCTAGAAATGGATGTCAACATCTTCCTAACCACTGAAGTCAGGCTAACTGGCGTATAATTTCTTTTTTTTTTGCATCTGTCCCTTTTTAAACAGTGGAGTGACATTTGCAGTGTTCCAGTCATCCAGAACCATTCCAAAATCTAGTGATTTTTGAACGATCATTACTAATGCCTCTGCAATCTCTTCAGCTACCTCTTAGACCTGGGTGCAGTCCATCTGGTCCTGGTGACGAATCTTACCTCAAACCTTTCATCTCCCCAAGCACCTTCTCCTTAATAATAGCAACTACATTCACTTCAGCTCCTGACATTCTCAAAGTGCTGGCATACTGTCTTCCCTTGACACTGGTACTTCCACCATAATCTCCCACAGTGAAGATTGATGCAAAATACTTACTCAATTTGTCTGCTATTTCTTTGCCCGCATTACTACCTCTCCAGGTTAATTTTCCAGCAGTCTGATATTCACTCTCACCTCACTTTTACTCTATTCATCTGAAAAAATCTTTGGTACCCTGCCGATTGTTTGTTATTGAAGCAGGTCACCCTGCTCTTCTTGGGCACCAGTACACATGATGCCATCTTGAAATCTTGAAACAAGTGGGAACCACTAACCACAGAACTGAACGGCTGGAGTGTTCTGAGACATTTCAATCAGATGGTCAGGGCAGGCTTTCAGCACATCCCCATCAGGACTTGATGACTTGCAATGGTTCACCCTCCTGATGGACATTCTGACATCAGCCTCCAAGACTAAGATCATGGGGCCATTGGGTGCTCTGGGGACTCACAAAGGTTTGTTATTATTCTTCCACACAAGGAGTGATGCATCATTGGTATCTATGTTATCCATTCTCGCCTTGTAGGAGATGACAGTGAGCAAGCCCTTCCCCATCACTGACAGGCATTCATATGTGCCTCCAGTTGTATCAAGTATTTTCCCTTCGCTCTCACAATAGCCTTCCGTAGGTCTCTCTATCACCAGACCTGAGCCAGCTATCAGCAGATTGCAAATCTTGTGGTTCATCCATTGCTTCTGGTTTGGGAAAACTGGATATAATTTTGGAGGTGTACAATTGTCCATGCAGATCTTGGTAAGTCATTGATAATTATGGCATATTCTTTCAGAACTTTTGATGAATTCATTAATATGGTTCAGTCCACTGGTTCATATCAATCCTGTTTATGTTCCTCCACCAATACTGCAATCCTAAGCATTTTTCTTCCTAATCACTTTCTACATCTTTTGGATGATTTTCATTGAATGAAATACAAGTACTGTATATCCAGGTCTCTCAGAACACCGGTACCTTTCTCTCACACCATTTAGAGATATTTCTCTTTTCTATTTTTTTATTACATTATATTTCATCTGCCAGGTCCTAACTTAGAGGTTCCCAACCTGTTTTATGTCATAGACCAACGCTATTAATTAAAGTGTCTGTGGGCCTCAGGTTGGGAACCCCTGTCCTAACTTTTTTGCAGTCGTACCGCATCTCCTGAAGCATCCTTGCTGCAACCCAGACTGGCAATCAGCTTTGAGCATTCGCAAACTTGGATGTGTGACAGAAAGTGCTGAGAGCGCAGCAGGAGAGGCAGCGTCTGTGGAAGGAGAAAAACTGTTTAATGACCCAGGTCAAAGACAATATAACAGATGTCTTTCACAGATGTTGTAAAACCCGCTGCAATGATGTTTTCTGATGTTATTTTAAATTTCCAACACTTATTTTTTAACTGTTATTGTATATGTATGGCAGATGGGGTTAAGGTGAACTCATTAAATTCAGGTGTACTAAGCCCCCTTCTTCACTCTCTGTATACCCATGACTGTGTCACCACCCACAGTTCCAATCTGCTAACTAAATTTGCAGATGATACTACATTGATTGGATTTATCTCAAATAATAATGAGGCAGCCTACAGAGAAGAAGTCATCACCCTGAGATGGTGGTGTCATGAAAACAACCTCTCCCTCAATGTACAATAATTAAGGAGCTGGTTGTGGACTACAGGAGGAATGGAGACAGGCTGACCCCTATGGACATCAATGGATCTGGGGTTGAGAGGGTGAACAGCTTTAAGTTCCTCAGTATACACATCACTGAGGATCTCATTTGGTCTGTACATACCAGATGTGTGAGGAAAAATGCACAACAGCGCCTCTTTCATCTCAGACAGTTGAAGAAATTAGGCATGAGTCCCCGGATCCTAAGGACTTTCTACAGGAGCACAATTGAGTGCATTCTGACTGGTTGCATCACTGCCTGGTATGGGAACTGTACTTCCCTCAAACGCAGAATGGTGCGGATAGCCCAGAGCATCTGTGGATGTGAACTTTCCACTCTTCAGGTCATTTACAGAGATGGATGCATAAAAAGGGCCCAAAGGACCATTGGAGACCAGAGTCACCCAACCACGAACTGCTCCAGCTGCTACCATCTGGGAAACAGTACCGCAGCATTAAAGCCAGGACCAACAAGCTCTGGGACAGCTTCTTCCACCAGGCCATCAGACTGATTAATTCACGCTGACACAATTGTATTTCTAAGCTATATTGACCGATCTGTTGTATACCTTACTGTACATACTATTTATTACAAATTACTATAATTTGCACATTGGACATTCAGATGGAGATATAACATAAAAAATTTTACTCCTCATGTATGTGAAGGATTTAAGAAATAAAGTCAATTCAATTCATTCAATTCGATTCAATGCTTAAAAGGCCAGTTAAAGAGAGAGAGATATTCTAGTGGGGTGTTGGGCTGAAACTGCAAACAGATTCTGAAATTAACTGAAAATTTTAAATTGATGAATTGCTTAACTGGGAGCTAGTGGAGGTCAAAATAAAAATGTGATAGGTGAGCAGAGCATGCTGGGGAATTAGCTTTTCGTATGTGGACAGATGAAGGAGAAACTGGAGTCAGGTGGAAGTTTGGAGCCAGTGTTGGCAGCATATTCTAAATTTGCCCCAGTGGTCTAGGGCAAAGCAGGTTAGTCTCCACGGCAGCAGGTCATATAATAACAAATAAGTCTGTGACCTCCTTGTAGGGAGGCTGGAGGGGTAAGAGGAAAAATATTTAAGAAAACAATTTGCATGCTTGGAAGAATGCTTGGGTTTTCTTTGTAATCCAAGACGATCCAGAAATGTGGAAGAGATTTTGCAGATTAAAATAAGACCCAATAAGTAATACAGCCAGATCTGAAGATGAATGATTAAATCAGTTATCAACAGAGCAGTTCAAGCCTGAGTACTTAAGGAAGGGAGTAGAGAGACTTCTGGCATTAATATGTCAGCATGGATGGCAGAGTGTTTCAGGAGAACTGCAATGGTAGAAATGTTGTAACCACTAAGTAACCAAGGACTGGGAAGACTCTTGAGTATTTTGAAAGTGTAGGTTTGAGTGAGAGGGAGAGCGTTCTGAAGAAAAAGACACAGGAAAATAGAAGATTTGGAAGGGAAAGGAAGGTTTGAGGAAGAATGGTTCAAGGAAGTGATCAAAGATGGTTACATCTGTGATTGAGACTCAGGAGTCATTTGTCCATGTAAGGTGGCAAGACAAGTGGAAAGAGAGAGAGATATTAACAAAGGAAATTTAGTATTTCCGTGGAGTAAAGGAAGTTACAGTGGTGCGAGAGAGGAGTTGGCCAAAGTAAATTGGAAAGAGATGCTGGCAGGGATGACAGCAGAGCAGCAATGGTGTGAGTTTCTGGGAAACATGAGGAAGGTGCAGGATAGATTTATTCCAAAAACAAAGATATACTCAAATGGCAAAATAGTACAACTGTGGCTGCCAAGGGGAACTCAAAGGTAATATAAAAGCAAAAGAGAGAGCATACAACAAAGCAAAATTAGTGGGAAGATAGAGGATTGAGAACTTTTAAACATCTACAGAAAACAACTAAAAGAATCATTAGGAGGGAAAAGATGAAAAATGAAAGCAAGCTCGCAAACAATATCAAGGTGGATGGAAAAAGCTTTTATGCAGAAAGTTTGAAGTTAATAACTCATCTCCTTCTACCGTAGGCCACAAACTTATCAATCACCCCGATGAGTTATTAACTTCAAACCTTCTGCATAATCACTCAAAGAGTTGAACTGCATGTACATGTAATGAGAGCTGTATTAACTCATCTCCTTCTACCTTAGGTCACAAACTTATCAATCACCCCTGCTGTGGACACTTCCTGGAGGTCCAAGATCTGTATGCTCCACAACCACTGGACTAAGTGTGTAAATGTAGGAGGGGACTATGTTGAAAAATAAATGTGCTAGGTTTTCTAAAATTGACTCCTTCTACCTTAGGCCATGAACATATCAATCACCCTTCGTATATAACAAATAACAGAAATGAGAGTGGATATAGGACCACTAGAAAATGAGGCAGGAGAAGTAAGAACTAAATGAGTATCTTGCATCAGTCTTCACTGTGGAAGACACTAACAGTGTGTCTGAGGTTGTAGTGTGTGAAGGAAGAGAAGTGAGTGCAGTTACTATTACAAAGGAGGTCGTGCTATAAAAGCTGAAAAACCTAAAGGTGCATAAGCCAGCCGACCAGATGAACTGCACCCTAGGGTTCTGAAAGAGGCAGTGGCAGAGACTGTGGAGGCATTAGTAATGATCTTTGAAGAATCATTGAACTCTGGAATGGTTCTGGAAGACTGGAAAGTTGCAAATGTCACTCCACCAGGAGGGAGGCAACAGAAAAGAAATTATAGGCCAGTTAGCCTGGCCTCAGTGGTTGGGAAGATATTAGAGTCAATTGTTAGTGATGAAGGTTATGGAGTACTTGGTGACACAGGACAAGACTAGACAAAGTAAGCATTGTTTCCTTAAGGGAAAATCTTGCCTGGTGAACCTGTTGGAATTCTTTGAGGAGAGTACAAGTAGGTTAGATAAAGGGGATGTAGTGGATGTTGTATATTTAGATTTTCAGAAGGTCTTTGACAAGGTGCCACAGGCTGCTTACCATATTAAGAGTCCATGGTATTACTGGACAGTTACTAACATGGTTAGAGCATTGGATGATTGGTAGAAGGCAGTGAGAGGGAATTAAAGGATTCTTTTCTGGTTGGCTGCTAGTGACTTGTGGTGTTCCAAAGGGGTCGGTGTTGGGACCACTTTTTTATGCTCTATATCAATGATTTATATAATGGAATAAATGGCTTTGTCGCCAAGTTGGCGGATGATAGGAAGATTGGTGGAGGGGCAGTTAGTGTTGACGAAACAGGTAGGCTGCAAAAGAACTTAGACAGATTTGGCGAATGGGCAAGAAAATGGCAAACAAAATACGATGTTGGAATATTCATGGTCATGCACTTTGATAGAAGAAATAAATGTACAGAATATTTTCTAAATGGGGAGAAAATCCAAAAATCTGAGATGCAAAGAGTCTTGGGAGTCCTTGTGCAAAACACCCTGAAGGTTAACTTGCAGGTTGAGTTGGTGGTGAGGAAGGCAAATGCAATGTCAGTATTCATTTCGAGAGGACTAGAATACAAAAGCAGGTATGTGATGCTGAGGCTTTATAAAGCACTGGTGAGGCCTCACCTTGAGAATTGTGAACAGTTCTGGACCTCCTTATCTGAGAAAAGATATGCTGGCTTTGGAGAGGGTTCAGAGGAGGTTCACAAGAATGATTGTGGGAATGAAAGGGTTATCAGATGAGGAATGTTTGATGGCTCTAAGCTTGTAGTCGTGGAAATTTAGATGGATGATTGGGGGATCTCATTGAAACCTTTCAAATGTTGAAAGGCTGAGACAGAATGGATGTGGAAAAGATGTTTCTCATGGTGGGGTGTCTAGGACAAGAGAGCACTGCCTCAGGACAGAGGGCATCCATTTAAATCAGAAATGCAGAGAAATTTCTTTAGTCTGAGGATGGTGAATTTGTGGAATTTATTACCACACGCAGCAGGTTGTTGGGCGTACTTAAGGCGGAGATTGATTGGTTTTTGATTGGCCACGGCAGCAATGTTACAGGGATAAGGCTGGAGAATGGGTTGAGGAAAGGGAATAAAGGGATCAGCCGTGATTGAATGGCGGAGCAGACTCGATGGGCCAAATGGTCTAATTCTGCTCCTATGTCTTATGGTCTTATAGAAATGAGGGTATTGAACTTAAAGAAAGAGAGAGAAAGATGAATTAATACAGAGTCTGAAAACACCCAGGATGAGACAGGAAAAGAGTGACGATATGGGTATAAGCTGAGGAGAAATATGATTTTAGATGGCTGAAAAATGTGGCATAGTTGACACTGGTGAAAATGTCAGTCCAGTCGGGGACAGATGAGTGAGTTAGCTGCTGGTCAAACCCAGAAAGGGAAAGGTAGAATCATGTAGGCAAGCATCACTGGGAGCAAGATGTCATCACCCATGGTACTGCTCTCTGTGAAAACAATCCACTTAATGGACGTTAAGCACATAGGTACACAGCACACAGTTACAAACGTACAAGACATTCTGTTGGTGCTGGAATTGCACTGTTGCAAACAGTTGCGTGAATTTTAATTGTTTGGTAAAGCAATTGTGCGACTTTTAATTGTTTGGTGAAGCAATATCAAGAGCAGATTGATCACTGCAATATTTTTTGGAAATTGTCATGGAGGCCTCCATTGTAATTGGCTGACGAGTGTGCTGAACTCAGAATTGCAGAGGGTAACTTTGATCTCTCAAGAGCCATCAGTTATCCCTTCTGTAAGCTTCAACAATGGAAATAGCAATGGAATGGTGGAGAATTAATTCTTCATTAATACTCTCAAGGTAGCATGCATTTGAATATATGTTGACATTAGTGTTTGAAACAATCTGCAGGAGCTAAAGTTTAAGCACTGTCTTGGTTGTGGAGGCATTAGGGTTGTGATTTAAGTATAGAAAAATTATGTCACTTTCCCTGAATTACAATGGTACCTGCCTGTTACATCTTGTAGCTGTGAATGTGAAAATATATTTTCTTCTTTCATGGCAACTTCAGGAGATTTAACACAATCTTGCTATTGTATTGAACTGCCACATATTTACATAGTGCAAATACCTGTAGTTCCTGAAAGTCATTCAGTCATTTGAGTGAGTTTGGAGCACAACATGGGGGATTGCAAGTTAACTTGATCCCTGATGCTTCCTTATTTTAGCAGAAAGCTCATTCAAGTTTTTGATATGGGAACTCACCTGTTGACTCACCTGTTCAGTACAAGTGTGGCTGTCAGATTGATGTCAATATCTTATGGTAAACTGGAAGCAATCAAAATTTTTATGTCTCCTGTGACTTTGACTCCAACAACAAATATCTGGTAACTGAATGTAAGCTTTGTGTGCACACAACCTCTGTTTTCCATCTTTCCCAGTCATATTAGTTTACATATTGTGTCTGCCTTTGTGACCTGCTGTCAGACAGGAACTCCAACAAAGTCAGCTGTCCTTGAATTGATCAACTGGATAGCAGCAATAAATGTTTTCAAGTTATTTATGGTGAAGAATGAACACCATGAGTTAGCAAAGCTTTTGCTTTAATCTATATACAGGTCTGTTGAGAGCCACTGATAATTCTTTTGGACATTGAATTGCTGAATTATGTCTTGTGCATTTGTAGTTGGTGGACAAGCAACAATGCAAGGCCATAGTAACACGCATACAGGAAATAAATCACATTGTGGTCTAAAAGAGGTGGTGTGATCCTTGCTTGCATTTTACTAAGGGTCTCATACTTACCTCCAGTGAGAATTTTGACCACCAAAATCAACGTCACAATCACTTTTGATGATAACTAAATTTTAGCTATTAGAAGATTTCCGTGAACCCGTGTTCTCTAGATTGTTAGCCCAGGCTTTTCAAAATGATTAATCCAATATTTTATAACCTTTGTTCAGTGCATATAGGATGATGAAAAGTCTGGCAATATTTACTTTCATGTTTTTTAAATGAGCAGACAGACTAACACTCTTCTGATGGTATGAATAGCATGCTAACACTGTTACTGAATTCTATTTCAAAAAAATTCATTTCTTATGTACTTTTCATTAGTTCTTGTTTTATCAGTAGTGTCCTGTGCAGCAGCTCAGAGCTTGTGAGCAATCACACATACCAAGATGTTCGCAGTAAATATTTTTGAATGTTAGAGCAATGTGTATTGTGCATGAATTAGTGTACAACTTTACTGACTATTTTTCCATTAGGGAAGAATTCTAATATGAGATTGTTCAATGCAGTAGCAAGTCTGTGTCAAATTCTCTTGAAGTGGCTATAAACGAAAAAGATATTTGTATAGGCAGCCAAAGAGATTTCAGTGCAGTGCAATGTGCCAGCAGGAGATGGAGATTCTAATTCTGGTGCTCTTCATGCCCTTGAGGCAAAGCTAATTTCTAGACTTCCAGTTTATTTCTCAATAAACACCTGCTATAACTTAATTCACAGAACATCAAAACATATACATTGCAGTTGAAAATCAGTTTAACTCAAATTGGAGCGGTTTTATGCTTATATTGTGTATTAGTATCCATAATTTCTTTTTGGCATTTTGTTCTATGCTCCAGCATCATTCTCTGGTGTGATGACATCATTGTTAGTGCAAAATTCAAAAAATATGTCAATGGCCTGAGATCTCACAGGTCAGCAAAATGAGATTTCCTATTTATGCATTAAATAGCCAAGTTTTAGAAATTCAATATTTTCTGAAACCAGGCTATTGAAGAAACAACATTTGAACTGTCTCCACCAATGCTGAACATAGCCTCATAGTTGTATCAGGGGTGCTCAGAGTCACAGGTCAAGGTTGGAGTCGCATTAACTTTCCTGGTGTGTCAGCACCATCATTAAAGAGGTGCCCAAACAACGACCTGGAAGGTGGAATATTTCCACTATTATCCCTTCATTACCCAGAGATGGCTAGTGAGGGCACAGATATTTATCTGCATTGCAGGCTTCTCTAAAGTACAGGCATTCAAAGATTACATTAATGGTCTAGCAATCTCCCTGACAATCTCCTGTCAAGGGCAGTTGGCTGCAGCATGACAGATGGTGTACATGCACCTGCTGACACTGTTCTTCAGCTATCTGAGCAGGTCCTCCTGACTTCCCGATAGATCTCTTCCACCTCTCTTCCATCAATGAAGCATTCGTCATTCATGATTGGACAATTTTTTTCTCATATTGTGGCACATACCTTTAAGAGATCAGAGCTGCTGAACAACATACTAAGAAGAGTCAAAATGTGCAACACATTAATACAATTTCCCATGTTACATCAAGAAGCTCAACAGTGCTGTTAGGGTGACCCAGAACACTGTTTAAAAGTCACTAAAATGTAATTAATGTAAATTTTGGTCCCTTGTTTTAACTGTACTTTTATGGAACTGTTACAGTAGTAGAATATACCAAAGACTTCATAAGAGTCTTATCAACCAAACTTTGACAACCAAACACATAAGGAGATACTAGGAGGTGGCAGCTCATTCCAGGTACTCACTGCCTTCTGTGTAAAGAGGTTACCTCTTGAGTCTCTTTTAAATTTCTCTCTCTTATCTGATTTGTGCCTCTAGTTTTGGACTCCTCAGTTCCAGGGAATTTTATTGACCATATCTCTCCTGATTTTATAAAATTCTATGAAGTCTCTTCTCATTCTCCCAAGCTGTAAGGAATAAAGAACCAATGTGGCTAATTCTCCCTGTAGCTCTGCCCGTCTAGTCCAAGCGGCATCCTTGTAATTCTCTTCTGTAGCCTCACCAGTCTGACAATATCTTTCCGATAAAAGAGTGATGAAAGCTGTACACAGTACTCTGAGCATAGTCTTAACAACAACATATAACTCTCTACTTTTTGTTAAAGAGCAGCAATAGGAAGGGATAAGTGACTTATTAATATACACGTTAAGTGAACGTCTGTAAGTCTAGGCCAGAACAGATTTTTCTAATCTTTCTCGCACACTGCAGTGTCAAATTGGATATTTTAACCTCCAGATTTGAAACTCAAAGAATTTCCACTATTTTGTCAGACTTGCTTGGATTCAGTAGCTTAAGTCGTTATAGAATTCAACTTGACTACAACTTCATAACCAAGTGGTTCACTATCCAAAACTAACAATCATATATTATTTACATGAAGAACAGATTGTTTCATCTTTTTGAACTAACTAACTGATAGTATTGTACATAACTGCTTCCCTTTTTAGCTCCCAACCATGAGCTAGGTTGCTACATGGATTAAAAACACAACTGTGCTCAATTTGCTTGAAGCTGCATCCCTTCTGATTAGTGTCATATGCATGTTTTTTTTACTCAACTCTGGAAGCCAAATGTGGCTGTTCAAGGATCAATTATGTTTTTGACCTTCTCCATCAAAAGTTCTACCAGAGCACCAGTGTGCAGATTTGTTCCGCACTTCAGAAAGAAATTGGCTAGTTGATGTTTCATTTTGGAAGATACAGTACAAGGGAACCAGACTATGTTTAATAACATTGTGTCCAAAACATTTGTGCAGCATCAAGACTGAGGGCCTTTGAGCCAATCTTTTCAGATAAACCATAGAATACAGATAGACCCCATTCTCATCTATAGAATGTTCTCTGTTTGTGCATGAAGCCATGACTATCGATTAGTTCCAGGAAGTTGTCATTCCCTTTTGTATAAAATCTGAGGAAGGTTTTTCTAACTTTCACTGAGCTTTTTAAAGGAGATGATGAAAGTAATTGATGAAGATAGAACAGTGGGTTGTTATCTACTTTAAAGTGTTTGATAAGTAGGATGGCAGAGATTGTAGGGTCATCCAGAAGATTGATGATGCTTGGGATCCATGGAGACTTAACAGTTTGGATTCAGAATTGATTTACCCATAGAACATGGAGGGGTAATGTTTGATTGATGGACGTCTGTGACTAGTGGGCTTCTGCCAGCATCCACAGAGGTCAGTTTTGACTCATGTCCAACTCTAAGCTTCTTGAAAATGGATGCACAGGTTGATAGGGTGGTAAAGAAAGCATATTGCATGCTTACCTTTATTATTTGAAACTTTCAGTTCAAGAGTCATGAAGCTGTATTGTGAAATCTGTTCATATCCATCAAAAGTTCTGTTATCACGAGTTGCCACTCGGGGTGCCCCGGAAGAAATAAGTTAACCAATTTCCTGACACATGCTGGTGATAATAAACCTGATTCTGATTCTGGATTGCAGGTTTATGTAATTACAGTTAGGCTACATCTGGAGGATTGCATTCATTTCTGGTCACCTCATTACAGGAAGGATGTGGATGCTATGGAGAGGGTGTAGAAGAGGTTTTTCAGGGGACTGCCTGGAAGAGAGGGCATTGATATAATGAGAAGTTGGAGAAACTAGAAATGTTTTTTCTGCAGCAGGAGAGGTTGAGGGAAGAAGTAGAAAACTGGTATCTCTTTTCCCCATATTGAATAATGATTCATCTTATTTGTCACATGTACATTGAAACATTGAAAAATGTATTGTTTGCATCAAGAATCAACACATCCAAGATGTGCTGGGAGCAGGCCATAAGTGTTACCATGATTCCAGTGCCAACATAGCATGGCCACAACTTATTAACCCAGACTCTTTGGGAATGTGGAAGGAAACTGGAACACCCAGAGGAGGTCACAGAGAGAATGTACAAATTCCATATATTGGGCATTAAACCCTGATCTTACAGCTGATGGTGTAAAGCATTACACTAACCACTATTCTACTGTGCCCCCTCTTTTCTATTAATGCTAGAGGGCCTGCACTTAACGTGAGAGAGTAAAGTTCAAAGGAGATATATAAGGTAATTTTTTTTTTACACAGAGAGGGGGGGTGCCTGGAATGTGCTGCCAAGGGTAGTGGTAGTGGAGGCAGATTTAACAGAGGTGTTGAAAAGCATGTGAAAATGCAGAGAATAGAGGGGTATTCATGAACTCAGTAAGACATTTCATTACTATAATTCATTGGCACAACATTTTGGACAAAAGGATTTGTCGCCATGCTGTATTGCTCTATGTTTTACTTTCTATTAACAGGTCCTGACAATGACTTTTAAGGAGAATTTGGTGGTTTGGGAAACCCAATACTGATTCTTCTAACTAACTTGTAGTCCTTATCTCTTTTAATTGCTTAAGTTGACAATTTTTGTGTTCAGTATAAAATTTGTCCCTCAAAATAATAAATAATGCCACTTTTCTATAATGCCACTTGATGCACTCCCACACACACGTCAACTCACTGTGGGATAGTCTGTACACTGGTCGAATTTTGTTACTTTTTCCAGTGCCTCTTTTCACCAGGGTCTCTTTTTGACATTGGACCAAAATGGCTAGAAAATCCTCATCATCCACATATATCATGTTTTCATTTCCAGTATCGGACGTCTGCAACACAACATTCAGGCAGAAGTTATGCTAAGGATTCCTTTACATCATCTTACAGTAATACTATGAGGAAAGGTCTTCATATCCTTGATAATGCCAGAGTTCCATGCATCGCTGATTTAAGCTAGGCAGGGTAAAGGATTGACTTGATTTTTTAAAAAAGCTAACTGGTGGAAGATCTTGATCCTATACATGTTCCCACACTCATTCTCAGTTTGTCTCTCATTAGTTATCAAGAACATAAGACATGGCAGCAGAATTAGGTCTTTAAGCGCATTGAGACTACTCAGCCATTCCATCATGGCTGATTTAATAAACCCCTCAACCCCATTCTCCTGCCCTCTTCCAGTAATCTTTAATGCCCTTACTAATCAAGAACCTATGTGTGGTCCCAGTACCCAAGAAGGGTCAACCAAAAGTCATGAATGATTACCATCCAGTGGTCCTGACCTCACACATCACTTCTCTTCTAATATTGTATATTTGCACATCTGTGCACTTGTAATGCTACTGTGACACTGTAATTTCCTTTGGGATCAATAAAGTATCTATCTATCTATCAAAGTCCACTTAAAATACAGCCAATGATTTGGTCTCCACAGCTGTCTGTGGCAATGAATTTTCCAGGTTCACCACCCTTTAGATAGAGAAATTCCTCCTCATCTCCTTTTTAAAGGGATATCCTTCTATGCTGAGACTGTGCACTTGGGTCTGGACACCTCCACTGTAGGAAATATCCTCTTCACATCCACTGTCTCGTGGCCTTTAAATAGTCGATAGATGTCAGTG
The DNA here is from genome assembly GCF_048418815.1 of Hemitrygon akajei. Taxonomy (NCBI): domain Eukaryota; kingdom Metazoa; phylum Chordata; class Chondrichthyes; order Myliobatiformes; family Dasyatidae; genus Hemitrygon; species Hemitrygon akajei. The sequence continues at coordinate 50,129,449 of NC_133140.1, forward strand.
AGATCCCTCCTTTAAACTTTATCTGTTTGCAATGCTACTTTTTGTGGGATGGATTCTGTCCCCCATAGACTGGAAGAACTTTCAGTCTATGAAGTTGCCCTTTCTGTTGTTGTTTCCAGTTGCCACTGAAATCACTTTTGCTGGTTGCTTCAGCTTGGGTATTGAAATATGACTTTATTTTGACCAGCTGAAACATTGGCATACATATAGTGAGTCAATTATGTAAGTAATGGAAGATGCAGAATCTGGGCCTCTGTACCTCCCTCTGCAATTGGATCCTCGACTTCCTAACCAGAAGTCCACAGTCTGTGTGGATTGGTGATAACATATCCTCCTCGCTGACAATCAACACTGGCACACCTCAGGGGCGGGTGCTTCGCCCACTGCTCTACTCTCTATATACCCATGACTGTGTGGCTAGGCATAGCTCAAATACCATCTAGAAATTTGCTGAATATATAACAATTGTTGGTAGAATCTCAGGTGGTGACGAGAGGGCGTATAGGAGTGAGATATGCCAACTAGTGGAATGGTGCCGCAGCAACAATCTTGCTCTCAACATTAGTAAGACGAAAGAGCTGATTGTGGACTTCAGGAAAGGTAAGACAAAGGAACACATACCAATCCTCATAGAGGGATAAGAAGTGGAGAGAGTGAGCAGCTTCAAGTTCCTGAGTGTCAAGATTTCTGAGGATCCAACCTGGTCCCAACATATCGATGTAGTTATAAATAAGGCAAGACAGCGACTATACTTTATTAGGAGTTTGAAGAGATTTGGCATGGCAGCAAATACACTCAAAAACTTCTATAGTTGTACAGTGGAGAGCATTCTGACAGGCTGCATCACTTTCTGGTATGGAGGAGCTACTGCACAGGACTGAAAGAAGCTGCAGAAAGTTGTAAATCTAGTCAGCTCCATCTTGGGCACTAGTCTACAAAGTACGCAGGACCTCTTTAGGGAGTGGTGTCTCAAAAAGGCAGCGTCCATTATTAAGGGCTTCCAGCACCCAGAGCATGCCCTTTTCTCACTAGCTCACTTTTTTAATATACAGTATTTCTGTTTTTGCACATTTAAAAAAAATCTATTCAATATACATAATTGATTTACTTGTCTATTTATTGTTTTATTTTATTAATTATTATTTTTTCTCTCTCTGCTAGATGATGTATTGCATTGAACTGCTGCTGTTAAGTTAACAAATTTCACGTCACATGTCGGTGATAATAAACCTGATTCTGATTCTCAGTAATTGACTGAATGTGGATCAGAAGTACTCATGAGAATGAGTTTCACAGCCTTGGACTTTGCTTCAACTATCTGACCATGAATTGCAGATAAACCAAACTCTTTCCTTGTTGAATTCTCAAGGATGTTTGGGTGCCCCCACTTCCATTGCCAACAAACTTTACATGCAGGTTTAAATATCCAAATTTGCAAGCTCAGCAGCTTAGCCATCTGTCAGTACACACAGTAACCTTACATGTAAATCATAAACTAAAAAGAGACCAAAAATGCAATCCCATGATATATTCTTTATGTCAAGTCATGTCAAGTCACTTTTTATTGTCATTTCAAACATAACCTGCTGGTACAGTACACAGTAAAAATGAAACAACGGTCCTCCAGGACCATGGTGCTACATGAAACAACACAAAACTACTCTAGACTATGTGAGACAACTCAAGGCTACACTAGACTATGTAAAACAACACAAAAACTACACTAGACTACAGACCTACACAGGACTACATAAAGAGCACAAAACGGTGCAGGGCAGTACAATAAATAATAAATAAATAATAAACAAGACAATAGGCACAGTAGAGGACAAATTGCAATATAATAATAAATGATGTAGGTGTCAGTCTAGACTCTGGGTATTGAGGGGTCTAATAGCTTGGGGGAAGAAACCATTGCACAGTCTGGTCTTGAGAGCCCGAATGCTTGGGTAACTTTTCCCAAATGGCAGGAGGGAGAAGAGTTTGTGTGAGGGGTGTGTAGGGTCCTTCACAATGCTGTTAGCTTTGCGGATGCAGTGTGTAGTGTAAATGTCTGTAATGGCGGGAAGAGAGACCCCGATGATCTTCTCAGCTGACCTCACTATCCGCTGCAGAGTCTTGCAATCCGAGATGGTGCAATTCCCAAACCAGGCAGTGATGCAGCAGCTGAGGATGCTCTCGATACATCCTCTGTAGAATGTGGTGAGGATGGAGGGTGGGAGATGGACTTTTCTCAGCCTTTGCAGAAAGTAGAGAAGCTGCTGGGCTTTCTTGGCTATGGAACTGGTGTTGAGGGACCAGGTGAGATTCTCCGAAAGGTGAACACCAAGAAATTTGGTGCTCTTAATGATCTCAACAGAGGAGCCATCAATTTCAGCAGAGAGTGGTCAAATTAATATAGTCAATATTTCACCCTATTTATAGTTCCTTATTTCAAACTCTCAGGCTTCTGTTATTTTACTGGCTTTGGATTGAGGTATTCTCCAAGTTTCTGCACAACAGCTCTAAACAAGACATCTTTTGCCTTGTGGTTTGAGAAGATATGTCAGCATGCCATATTCCTCCAATCTAATCTTTCTCTGAAGTATTGCTTTTTAACACTGGCATATCACATCATTTTTTGGCTGTCACAACATCACATTCTCCTTCAGCCTGCGGGATATTGATTGCTTTAAGGAATCCGTCCATTCATTTGATTTATGAGCTAAATAGTTCTCCAGCTCAATCACATACGTTGAGGCTCCTGCTTCAGCCTGTCAGGGTAGACATGTTGTTCTCCTCCCATTCCACACAACATGGTTAAATTTGATGAATGCAATAATCCAGTGATAAGGCAGTTGCTTTGCTGCTGAGGCTTATTGTATTACGTACACGCTCATCAGTAAACTCAGAAACCTTAGGAGAATTAGATTCCATGTGAGTGCTTACTGAAAAATGCAATGAAAAATGAGTTTTGGTGCTGCCAACTCACCCTCAACTTTCCGAGCAAGAGTCACTAATGTAGTTCGACCCCAAGAACAACCCATCTGTGCTGCTGCAGATCTGTAATGTTTTCATGAATGCACTGAGACAAAGCATCAACTATACAGCTGAAGAGCCAGTAATGTGCATGGGGGCGGTTGAATTTCAAAAAAAAAAAAATCCTTATTCTAACTTCCCAGCATTTATAGTTTTTTCACATTCTGTGGTTATTTGGTTATTTTTCACAAAGTCAGCAAGAGCAAATTTTTATTCCAAATCTCAAATATTTTGGTAGTGATTTGGGAATTTCATAAGGGCAGAATTCCATCACCCAAGCTGCTATAAAATGGGGTATACTGAGCTTAATATCTCAATATGTAAGTCGCTCAGGCTGCTGATAGAGTCTGACTGTGACAATGAGATACTGTTTAAAAACCAGGTGCAACATATGGCTGTGTAACAATGAAGCACCAGCACAATGTGCCTCTGTTCAGAGATACACATGTAGTATTTAGCCCAGATTTCCTTCCCTTCACTGAACTTCATGAAGAGTCCCGTACAGTCCAGTAATGTCCCCTTGGATCCCATGCTTCCTTACTTTCTCAATCCATATACCCCTTGCATGGGGTACCTTATCAAATGCCTTGCTAAAATCCATATACACTACATCTATGGCTCTACCTTCATCAATGTGTTTTGTCACATCCTCAAAAAAATTTAATCATGACTCTCAAGATCTTCTCCATCAACTTACCAACCACTGAAGTAAGACTTACTGGCCTATGATTTCCTGGGCTATCCCTACTCCCTTTCTTGAATAAGGGAACAACATCTGCAACCCTCCAATCCTCCGGAACCTCTCCCATCCTCATTGATGATGCAAAGATCATTGCCAGAGGCTCAGCAATCTCCTCCCACGCCTCCCACAGTAGCCTGGGGATGCATCCCGACCAGTCCCGGTAACCTATCCAACTTGATGCTTTCCAAAAGCTCCAGCACATCCTCTTCTTTCATATCTACGTGCTCAAGCTTTACAGTCTGCTGCAAGTCACCCCTACAATCGCCAAGATCCTTTTCTGTAGTGAATTCTGAGGCAAAATATTCGTTAAGTACCTCTGCTATTTCCTCCGGTTCCATACACACTTTTCCACTCTCACACTTGATTGGTCCTATTTTCTCACGTCTTATCCTTTTGCTCTTCACATACTTGCAGAATGCCTTGGGGTTTTCCTTAATACTGTCTGTCAATACTTCTCATGGCCCCTTCTGGCTCTTCTAATTTCATTCTTAGGCTCTTTCCTGCTAGCCTTATAGTCTTCTAGATCTCTATCATTACCTAGTTTTTTGAACCTTTCGTAAGCTCTTCTTTCTTTCTTGACTAGATTTTCAACAGTCTTTGTACATCACGGATCTTGTAACCTACCATCCTTTCCATGTCTCATTGGTGCGTACCTACTCAGAACCCCACACAAATATCCCCTGAACATTTGCCACATTTCTTCCATACATTTCCCTGAGAACATCTGTTTCCAATTTATGCTTCCAAGTTCCTGCCTGATAGCCTCATAGTTCCCCTTACTCCAATTAAACATTTTCTTAATTTGTCTGTTCCTATCCCTCTCCAATGCTATGGTAAAGGAGACAGGATTGTGATCACTATCTCCAAAATGCTCTCCCACTGAGAAACCTGACACCTGACCAGGTTCATTACCCAATGCCAGATGAAGTACAGCCTCTCCTCTTGTAGGCTCATCTACATATTGTGTCAAGAAACCTTACTGAACACACCAAACAAACTCTACCCCATCTAAACCCCTCACTCTGGGGAGATGCCAATCAATATTTGGGAAATTAAAATCTCCCACCACAACAACCCTGTTATTATTACTCCTTTCAAGAATCTGTCTCCCTATCTGCTGCTCAATGCCCCTGCTACTATTGGATGCTCTATATAAAAAAAACAAGTATCTATTGAGTTATTGACCCCTTTCTATTCCTTACTTCCACCCACAGAGACTTCGTAGACAATCCCTCCATGACTTCCTCCTTTTCTGCAGCCATGACACTATCTCTGATCAACAGTGCCACGCCCCCAGCTCTTTTGCCTCTCTCCCTATCCTTTCTGAAGTATCTAAAGCCTGGCACTTCAAGTAACCATTCCTGCCCCTGCACCATCCAAGTCTCTGTAATGATAGCTCCAACATCAAAGTTCCAAATGCTGATCCATGCTCTAAGCTCATCTGCTTTTTTCATGATACTCCTCACATTAAAATAGACACATTTCAAACCATTGGCCTGAGCGTGTCCCTTCTCTGTCACATGCCTATCCTCCCTTTCGTACTGTCTCCAAGCTTTCTCTATTTGTGAGCAAACCTCCCTTTCCTCCGTCACTTCAGTTCGGTTCCCACCTCCAGCAATTCTAGTTTAAATTCTCCCCAATAGCCTAAGCAAACCTCTCCGCCATTGGTGCCCCTCAGATTCAAATGCAACCCATCCCTTTTGTACAGGACACACCTGCCCCAGAAGATGTCCCAATAATCCAGAAATCTGAATCCCTGCCCCCTGCTCCAATCCCTCAGCCACACATTTATCTTCCACTTCATTCTATTCCTATACTCACTCTCATGTGGCACAGGCAGTAATCCAGAGATTACTATCTTTGAGGCCTTGCTTTCCACCTCCCTTTTCCTACCTATGTTGTTGGTACCAAAATATACCACGATCTCTGGCTGTTCTCCTTTCCACTTCAAGATATCATGGATGCGATCAGAAACATCTCGGATCCTGGCAAACTACCATCCACGTTTCTTTCCTGTGTGCACAGAATCGCCTATCTGACCCCCTAACTATAGAGTCCCCTATCACTGCTGCCATCCTTTTCCTTTCCCTACCCTTCTGAGCCACAGGGCCAGACTCTGTGCCAGAGGTGCGACCACTGTTGTTTCCCCTAGGTAGGCTGTCCCCCCCCCCCCCCAACAGTGCTCAAGCAGGAATACTTATTGTTAATGGGGACAGCCACTGGGGTACTCTCTAGTACCTGCTTCTTGCCCTTCCGGCTCCTGACTATTACCCACTTGTCTGTCTCCTGTAGTCCCAGGGTGACTACCTGCCTACAGCTCCTCTCTATCACCTCTTCACTTTCCCTGACCAGACGAAGGTCATCAAGCTGCATCTCCAGTCCCCTAATGTGGTCTTTAAGGAGCTGCAGCTCGATGCACCTAGTGCAGATATAGTCGTCCAGGAGGCTGGGAATCTTCAGGACATCCCACATCTGACACCGAGCACAGAGAACCGGCCTCACACACATACTTTCTGTCTTTATTTTAAACAGATAACCTACCTGGGTGTGACCCTTTATCGCCGAAGCCCCATTGAGCTGTTTCCCACTACACTGATGCCCGCTCCTCCGACACCCGCTCTGTAAATCTGTCTTCCTTTTAAACTCTTCCCACTGTTCCCACTAGCCGACCTCCATGCGCTTGCGCAGTCGTGCCCCATTCAAACCGCTGAAGAAATAACCGTCACCTTTTCAACTTGCTTGCTTTTAAATTCTTCCTGCTGTTCTGACTGGCTGACCTCCACGTGCTTGTGCAGTCGTGCCCCGTTCAAACCGCTGAAGAAATAAATGATATTAACTATCAATGATTTTAGACCCCATGGCAATAGGAGATCTTGAAATGACATGTCTCCCAGATGTTTTAAGTCCCACTTGGTTCTTGAGCCTATGTTTATAGTGGGATGTCCAATCATCAGTCTATAAAATGTGGCCATTTACTCATGATGATGCATTCCTCTCCATGACTAAAGTTCATTTTTATTTCTTCATATTTGTCAACATTGGATTTTAATTCTGAAAGAGGAAAATTAAGAACCTCCAAGAATATTTATTTACTTTTTGCAGTGGAGCCTTGATATTATGTACTTCGGGTAAATAATTTTACTCCTATGCTACTGATTATTGATTTTAAATGCAGGTTGAGTTGTCAGTCATTACATAATTTTATCTGCAAAGACATGTATTTACTTAGCACCTTGTGGGGATTCTGAGAAGCACCTCAAGGCGTGTTGAATTTAGTTTATGAGAGGGGTCTAGGGATTTTCTTTGGATTGATCTTGTGTGCACTAAATCTGTATAATGAGGCATCAGTAGCAACCGTCTTGAATAAACATATAAATCACCCAACTGCTGGGTTTCAAGCACCGTATTTTGCAATCTAGTCTTTAGCCTTTTGACAAATATGATGGCATGCTGGAATTGTTATTGAATATTAATTACTGAGCTTTTTGATTATTTTTGTCTGTTAATAGCTTCTGTTACTCTGTGCAGTTTTTGCCACTATTTCACACATTCTTCAAAATGTTAGGACAGAAGGATGCAGGCTGATTGCTGGAGTACAAGGATACCCATTGGTTAAAATAATAAGATGCATATAACAGCATGAGCTTTGGCTGATCAGTGTCTTGGTAAACTAAAGCAACACTTCCACATTCTGCAAACACGAGGAAATCTGCAGATGCTAAAAATTCAAGCAACACACACAAAATGCTGGTGGAACGCAGCAGGCCAGGCAGCATCTATAGGAAGGAGTACAGTCGACGTTTCAGGCCCAAACCCTTCGTCAGGACTAACTGAAAGAAGAGATAGTAAGAGATTTGAAAGTGGGAGGGGGCAGGGGAAATCCGAAATGATAGAAGACAGGAGAGGGAGGGATGAAGCTAAGAGCTGGAAAGTTGATTGGCAAAAGGGATACAGAGCTGGAGAAGGGAAAGGATCATGGGACGGGAGGCCAAGGGAGAAAGAAAGTGGGAGGGGAGCACCAGAGGAAGATGGAGAACAGGCAAGGAGTTATTGTGAGAGGAACAAAGTGAGAATAAAGAGAGAGAAAAGAGAAAAAAAGGAATAAATAAATAAATAAATAAATAAATAGTTCGATAGCTAGACAAACAAATAAATAAATAAATAAACGAATAAAGAAAGAATGGGGTGGGAGGGGGAGGGGGGCATTAACGGAAGTTAGAGAAATCAATGTTCATGCCATCAGGTTGGAGGCTACCTAGACAGAATATAAGGTGTTGTTCCTCCAACCTAAATTACAGTAAGGTTTGAGCTAGACTTCCAGAATCAGTGAGATGTCGATCTGTACAAAGTCAACAAAGTTCACACATTAACTCTGAGCTCCAAACAGAAATCCCCAACAAGTTCTGCCTCCAAATTTCCAATGAAATTAATGCCACTTTGAGGGATTTGGGCTGAAACTCTCCCATTCCTTGACAAGGCCAAGTTCAGATGCGCTGTGAGGCTTTCAAAAGTGACCCACTCCGTCCTTCTGATTTATAAACTATAAGAAATGATAGCAACCAGAATTAAGGGAGCAACCATTCTGAATGCTGAAATTTTCAGCTGACTTATGAAACATGATAATAAAACCAGAATATATAGGAGCTATTTAGCACATCAAGTCTGCTCCGTTATTTCATTATGGCTGATCTATTTTCCACTCAGTGCCAGTTTCCTACCTTCTCCCAGAATCCCTTCTTGCCCTAACTCATCAAAGATCTTTTAAACTCTGGTTTTAATATGCCCTTAAACATGGCCTCCACAGCCACCTGTGGCAACAAATTCCACAGAACCACCACTGTCTAGCCAAAAAAATTCCTCCTCAGCTGTATTCTAAATGGACGTCCCTCTATTCTAAAGCTGTGTCCTCTGGTCTGAGAGTCCCCCACCATAGGAAACATCCTCTCCACTCTATCAAGGTGTTTCATCATTCAATCGGTTTCAGTGACATCCTACCGCATTCTTCTGAATTCCTGTGAGTAGAGCCATCAAACACCACTCATATAATAAGCCTTTCAATCCTGGAAGCATTTTTGTGATTCCCCTTTGAAGCCTCCCCAAAGTCAACACATCCATTCTTAGGTAAGTGGCCCACAGATGCTCCGAGTGAGGCCAAACAAGTGCTTTATAAAGCCTCAATATTATGTTTTTGCTTTTATATTCCAGCCCTCTCGAAATGAGTGCTAACATTGCATTTGCCTTCCTAACCATGGACTCAACCTGCAAATGAATCTTTAAGGAACCCTGCACAAGGACTTTCAAGTCCCTTTATACCTCATATTTTGAATTTTCTCACCGTTTAGAAAATAGTCTACACTTTCATTTCTTCTATCAAAGTGCATGACCATACCTCTCCCAACAGTATATCCCATCTGCCATTTCTTTGTCCGTTCTCTTAATCTGTCAAAGTCCTTCTGTAGCCTCTCTACTTCTTCAACATTACCTACCCCTCCACCTATCTTAAATTTGGCCAAAAAGCCATCAACTCCATCAAGGTCTCGGAGCTTCTTGTCAAGCCTGGAGGGAATTATGGTGTTGAATGCTAGTCCAAAAACAGCATTCTCACATAAGCATCCTTCTTCTCCAGATGTGTAAGGACGGTGTGTAGTGCAGTGGCTGTTGCATTATCTGTCGATTGCTTGTGTCGACAGGTGAATTGTAGGGGTCCAGTGTGGGTGGTAGCATGCTGCAGCTGTAGTCCTTGACTAGTCTCTCAAATCAGTTGCTTGTTATTGTGGTGAGCACCATGCTTGTCAGCCACGATTGCGTCCTGCCTATAGAATACTTCTTCCTTCAGAAGTATCTATCCTATACCTTCCAGATACTCCATTGCTGCTCTGTCACCATCACTGAAAGTGCTTCCCTGACAGGGAGATCATTTCTCCCTCAGGGTTCATTTACCTGAAGCTCTCTAATCAATTTCAGCTCATTGCACAACACCCAATCCAGAATAGCTGATCCCCTAATGTGTTCTACCACAAGATGTTCTAAAAAGCCACCTTGTAAGCATTCTACAAATTCCACCTCTTGGGATTCAGCACCAGTCTAATTTTTCCAGTTTACCTGCATATTGAAAGGACCCACGACTATCGTAACATTGTCCTTTTGACATGCATTTTCTATCTCCTCATATAATTTGTAGACCACACCACTGCTACTGTTCAGAAGTCTGTATATAACTCCCATCAGAATCTTGTCACCCTTGCAGTTTCTTAACTCTACCCACAATGATTGTCCAATGTCACTTATTTCTAATGAATTCATTTCAATCTTTACCAACAGAGCCACCCCACCCTTTTATCTACCTGCCTGTCCTTTCAATACAACATGTATCCTTGGACATTAAGCTCCCTTCTTTCAGCCACAATTCAGTGGTGCCCATAAATGCTGATCTGTAACTGTGCTACAAGTTCATCTACTTTATTCCATATACTGTGTACATTGAAATATAACACCTTCAGTCCTGTATTCATTGCCCTTTTTGATTTTCTCCCCCTTTTACATTGCAACTCAACCCACTGACTGCAATTTTGCCCTATCATCAGCCTCTCTTTGCTAGCAGTCTCATTACACACTGCCTCTGTTTGTAAACCAACTACCTCATCCTCTGCACTGTCACTCTGGTTCCCGTCCACCTGCCAAATCACCTCAAACCCCCCCTGAACAGCTCTGGTTATCCTGCCTGCAAGGATATTGGTTCCTTTTGGGTTCAGGTGTAACCATTCCCTTTTGTGCTGGTCCCAAGAAGAGATTCCAATGATCCAGAAATCTGAAGCCCTACTCCCTGCACCAGTTCCTCAGCCACTCATTCACCTGCCAAATCATCCTACTCTTACTCTCACTGGTGCGTGGAACAGGCAGAAATCCAGAGATGACAGATCCAGCTGTTCAGCTTTCTACCTAGCTCGCTAAAATCTCTCTTCAGGACCTCATCGCCTTTCCTACCTGTGTCATTGGTGCCAATATGCACCAGGTCTTCTGGCTGCTCACCCTCCTGCTTTTGAATGTCATAGACCCAATCCGAACATCCCTGACCAAGGCCCTGGGAGGCAACATACCATCTGTGTGTCTCATCCAGAGAATCTTGTCTCTATTCCCCTAACTATGGAATCTCCTGTCATTACTGCAGTCATCAGCATCTCTCTTCTCTACTGAGCCACAGCCCCAGATTCAGTGCCAGAGACCCGGACACTGCAGCTCCCCCTGGTGGGCCATCCTACTCAACAGTATCCAAAGTGGTATGCTTATTATTTGGGGGAGCAGCCACAGGTGTACTCTGCACTGGCTGCCATTTCCTTTTCTTCTCCTGATAGTCAACCTGTAACCTACCTCCTGCAGTGACTACCTCCACGTAGCTTCTATTTACCACTTCTTCAGACTCCTGTATGAGCCTAAGATAATCAAACTGCAACTCCACGTCCTTAACCCATTCTCTGAGGAGTTGCAGCTCGGTGCACCTGGTGTAGCTGCGGTTATCCAGGAGGCTGGAGGTCTCATGCATATAACAAAACTCTGCCCCGGAGCCATTCTCACTGCGCTAACTGTTGTCTAACAGATGAGGAATGAAAAATAATGAAGAAAAAATAAGGAGTTTTCACAATTCACCTACTTACAGTATGTTCCTTGCCTTTGATTACCAATAGTGTATCATTCAATCATTCTTCAAGTGTTGTTATAAAACCTCTGTTTTTGTTTTATTTGTACATTAACCACTGACAAAGGCATGTCACATCAACATGTTTAACACTTTTGTGCTAACATTATATGCTCTTTAACCCCAAGTTTGCTTCAGATATATTTTGAAATTTAATTAAACATTTTAATACAGTTGTGAATTTTAGAAATCTATTAAGTGTGCAATTTTTATTAAATGAAGCAATGCTGTAATAGAGCAACATTTATTAGTTCAACATTAGAGTGCCATATTTTATAAAACTTGTCTTTTATAGCTGTTCTGTGGATCGTCAAATGATTCATGGTGCAGTCGTAAGTTATTTGTTAATGACCTCATATTTTATAGCTTCTGATTAATTCCGTATTAAAACTTGTCTGCTTGGTAATGCATATTAATTAAGGAATTTTGGTTAAAGAACAGCAGGAGCCAAAGAAACATGAAGGCTTAATTAAGCCTATGATTTTGTCAAAGTATCTTACTGGTTGTTGTTTTATTTTATGCACCATTAAACCTTAAACCTTAAACACTGAGCAAGGGTACTTACGATAATATACTTTGGCTATTGAGGCATAATGGTTGCATTTAATGGTTAAAATTAGAATTTTCTTCTTTACCATTTGTCACTGCTGCATGTTATTGAAATATTCAGGCCTGTGCAGCCAAGTGATTAACAGTAGTGGCTTGTTCCAACTCCTCTATAATAATCGATTGCTTCTAATTACATTAATTTTATTTTGTTTATTTAATTTATCACCTTTAACAAGAAATAAATATAAATGACTTGCATTTTTATGGTTCATTGAAATATTGACCTGAGGACATCTTTTACCACTTTATAGCTAATTAAGTACTTTTAAAGCCAGCTCGCTGTTATAAGGGGAAAAATAATTATCCGCTAATATTTTTGTCACATAAGTGCTTTTCCTAATTATATTTTCAAATACTTTTCCTTATTTGAAAAGTAAGCTGCACTAATGTTAGCTTTCAGTCGAGGGTCTTTAGCTGAGCTCCAAAATTGATTTTGTTGTGTATTCTTAGTGAACGTTCAGCAGTACTGTTATCAAAGAGGTTGATCAGCCTTCATATTTACATAACAATAAAATTCTTACTGGTAGAATCAGTAATGGATTATATTGCAGTTCAGTGGTGTCATGCATTTGTTGTTAAAATTGTATAACCGTAGAACAGCTTAATTGACTTATTTTTACAGTAGGGTCTGTATTGAGATTGCATTTCCACTGTAATGGAATTGATTGGGGAATCATATGAAACAAATTGCAGTGTTATTCATCTCTTGAAATTATGTTAAAATTTGAATCATAGGTTTGAATAAATACCCTTGTTCAATAACAAAGGCATACTTTGTCTCATCACATGATGAAAGACTCATGGTTTGGCAATACGTTGGAGACACAAGTTACTTGAACACGCTGTGTGGTGGAAGCTGCTTGATTTATTTTTTATCTTAGTGCTGCCAGTGATTCCAGCACTTTATTGCTAGCCCACATCTGAGAAGCTGTTACTGGTGATAGGCTTTCTGCAAAGAATATTCCCACAAACTTGCAGAAAGGGAGGATGTTGCCTGGAGGATGAACGCCTACTGAGTCAATGAGGGTGTGTCAGAAGCAGGAAGGCAGTATTGGCTTTATTGGAGTATTCTATAGCCACACCCCCCCCCCCCCCCCCCACCGCCCCAAATAACAGTGACATGTAGGGAGATTTTGGAAAGGTGCAAAAATAGCAGGGTTGCTGACATGAGTGACTTCAATTTACTTAACATTGATTGACACCTCCTTAGTGCAGAAGGATTAGATGTGGCACTGTTTGTTAGATGCGCCTAGGGATATTCCTAACACGATATGCGTAAAAGCCGACTAGAGGACAGGCCATGATGGATTTAGTACTAAGTAATCAACCAGGTCAAGTGACAGATCTCTCAATGGAGGAGCATCTTGGTGACAGTGACCACAACTCCCTGACTTTTAGCACAGCCATGGACAAGGATAGGTGCAGATGGTATGGGAAAATATTTAATTGGGGTAAAGGTAATTATAATGGTATTAGGCAGGATCTTGGGTATGGGTATTGGTTTATTATTGTCACATGCATCATGATGCAGTGAAAGGGATAGATAAGATAGAAGTAGGAAAGTTGTTTCCATTGGTAGGTGAGACTAGAACCAGGGAACATTGCCTCAAGATTCAGGGGAGAAGATTTAGGATGGAAATGAGGAGAAACTGTTTTTCCCAGAGAGTGGTAAATCTGTGGAATTCTCCGCCCAGGGAAGCAGTTGAGGCTTCTTCACTAAATATATGTAAGATACAGTTAGACAGGTTTTTACATAGTAAGGGAATTAAGAGTTATGGGGAAAAGGCAAGTAGATGGAGCTGAGTTTATGGACAGATCAGCCATGATCTTATTGAATGGCGGGGCAGGCTCGATGGGCCGGATGGCCTACTCCTGCTCCTATTTCTTATGTTCTTCTGTTAGAAGCTTGTCTTGCATACTGTTCACAGAGACAAAACTTAAGTCAAATTCAAGTTTTTCGTCATTCAACATTATACATGTATACTGCCAAATGAAACAATGTTCCTCCAGACCAAGGTGTGCAACAAAGTACGTGTAACTCACACACAACACATAAAGTTATATAACCTAATATTATTTAGCTATCCCCTGGGTCCACTCATCCTTTCCTTTCTCCCCTCCTATCAAATTCTTTCCTCTTTCCTACCCACCTTCCAGCTATCCTCCATCCCCTGCCCCCTCCTTTTTATTCCGACATTTTCTCCCTTCCTTTCCAATCCTGAAGAAGGGTCTCGGCCTGAAAAGTTGACTATTTATTCATTCCCATAGGTGCTGCAGGTCTTGCTAAGTTCCTCCTGCATTTTGTGTGTGTTGATTTGGATTTCTAGAATCTGCAGAATTTCTTATGTTTAGGTAATATTACCACTAGTAAATTAACAAATAATATGGTGCATTTATGACACAAGTTTAAAAAAAAGTAAACAGTATAATGCTACTGGTACTTCACAGATGCTGAAACCTGGATTGTGGGAGGAAGTTTTATAGTCTCAGACCTGGGAGTGGAAGCTGTTTCTCATCCTAACAGTCATTGTCCTAATGCTATGGTGTTCCTGTATGATTGTATGGGGTCAAGGAGATTGTTGAACAGTTGGGAAGGATCAGTGACAATGCTAAGGGCCCTGTGTATGCAGGATTCCTGATAAATATCTCAGATGGGTGGACGAGAGATCCTGCTAATGATCCTGTCTGCATTCCTTATCATCCTTTGTAGGGTCTTGCAGACAGATACCTTGCAATTCCCGTACCACATGCTGACTATCAGGACAATCTCAATGGTGCTCCAATAAAAGTTTGTGAGGATGGGGAAGTGTAAGCTTCGCTTGCCTCTATCTCCTCAAGACCAAAGAGGTGGTGTTGAGGGACCAGGTGAGATCGACCATTATGAGCACTCCTAGAAACTTGATGCTCCTAATTTTCGCCACAGAGGAGCCGTGTATGTGCAATGAGGAGTGGTCAGCATGCACCTTCCTAAAGTCTGCAAATATCTCTTTAGTCTTGTCCACATTGAGTCTCAAGTTGTTGTGCTCACACCATTCTACCACTTGCTCTACCTACTCTCTGTAAACTGTCTCATCATAATTATTGATGAGGCCAACCACTGTTGTGTCATTAGCAAACTCGATAATTCAGTCTGAACTGGGTCTAGCAGTACAGTCATGTGTCAGCAGTGTGAACACCAATGGGCTGAGCACAGAGGTGCCGGTACCCAGAGTGATGGAGCTAGAGATGTTGCTGCCAATACAGACTGACTGTGGTCTTTCTGTCAAAAGGTCCAAGATCCATTTACAGAGAAAGGTGCTGACACCCAATGAGGACAGCTTACCCTCCAGCTTCTGAGGGACAATCACTTTAAGTGCCTTACCAAAGTTGATAAACAGCACCCTGACGTATGAGGCACCATTTCCCAGGTGGGACAGGATGGAGTGAAGTGCAGAGGCCACGGCATTATCAGTGGGCCAATAAGTGAACTGAAAAGGAAACAGAACAATGGGATGTAATACAATCAAGTCGTTACACAGTGTGTTGAGGTAGAATAAGGTAAAATAATTACTTTGTAGAATAAAATGTAAAATCTACCGAAAAAATGCACTGCAGATAAATGATAAAGTGAAAGATTATAATGTGGTATATTGTGAGGTCAAGAGTCCATCTAATCATACAAGAGGTCCATTGAAGAGACTTATAACAGTGGGATAGAAAAATGGAGGAACATGTGGGAGGGAAGGTTTAGATTGATCTTGGATTAGGATAAAGCGTCTGCACAATATTGTAGGCCAAAAAGCCTGTATTGTGCTGTACTGCAATGTTCTATGTTCTAAAACTGTTGGCAAAGGAATGTTTCGACTTTGGCTAAGTGATGTTGAAGTAATATCAATATATTGCATTTATAAGTCAGGACGGTATGTGACTTGGCGTGGAATATGTAAGTGACATCATCCTTCCTATCCGCTTCTGCCCTCATGCTCCTCGGAGTGTGTAGTTGTTGCTGCTGAATCCATTGTAACCAAAGGTAAATGAGTGAACACTGAAGGTGGTGGGCCAGGATGCTGGTCCTCTGTGGTGCTAAGTAACCTCCTATAAGCAGGGTGTTGGAAACAGGAAGATCTGCCAGTTAATGCAGAATATGGATATGCTCTCATTGATCTGGTCCTCATGTCACATGTTGCTGTAAGATTGATTTCTGGTAAATAGTGACCTCTACAGAGTTGATATTGGAGCATTTACCAATGATAAAACTACCGAATGCAAGTGCAAATAGATATACCAATCTATTTTGTTGGAAATCATTACTTGGTGGATGTGTGAGGCAAATATATCTTGCCATTCATTCATCCAGGGCTTGCTGTATAGAAGCACAAATTATGTCACTAACTGAGGGATTGTATATGGAGCATGACACTGTGTAATCAGCAGCGAACAAGCTTTACATTCTTGCTGAGGTTGTTGATGACCTGGCCTGTTCTGAATTATGGCAACACTTGTAGCATTAACTTAGCTTTTTTAATTCCCTGATTCACTTCCCTCTACACTCTTCCAAACAGACTACACAGAATTAACCAGCATTCGTCAATCTCTGATGATGAATGATCACAATCCTGATGAAGGGTCTCATCCTGAAATGTCGCCTGTTTTATTACCCTCTATAGATGCTGCCAGACTTGCTGAGTTCCTTTAGCATTTTGCTCAAGATTTCCAGCATCTGCAAAATCTCCTGTGTTTGTCATTCTTGAACAGCACCAAAAGCATCTCCTGGACCACCATGATCAGCATCATTTCACACCAAATGTCCTTTCCGTTTCTGTAACTTCAAAACAATGTTTGACCTTGGCCACTTGGAATACTGTGTTCAGTTCTGGTCACCCCACTACAGGAAGGGTGTGGATACATATAGAGAGAGTGCAGAGGAGATCTACAAGGATATTGCCTGGATTGGAGGGTGTACCTTGTGAGAACAGGTTGAGTGTACTTGGCCTTTTCTCCTTGGAGTAACGGAGGATGAGAGGTGACCTGATAGAGATGTGTATGTAAGATGATGAGGGGCATTGATCGTGTAGATAGCTAGAGGCTTTTTCCAAGGGCTGAAGTGGCTAACCTGAGGGGACATAGTTTTAAGGTGCTTGGAAATAGGTACCGAGGGGATGTCAGAGGTAAATTTTTCACACAGAGAGTGGTGGGTGCTTGGAATGCACTGCTGGCGGTGGTGGTGGAAGCGGATACAATAGGGTCTTTTAAGAGCCTCTTAGATAGGTACATGGAGCTTAGAAAAATAGAAGGCTATGTGCTAGGGAAATTCTAGGCAGTCTCTTGATCAGGTTACATGGTTGGCACAACATTGTGGACCCAAGGGCCTGTAATGTGCAATGGGCTGTGTTCTATGTTCTAATGTTTATGTTCTCACTTTCCTAGTACTGATGAGAGGCTATCAAACTGAAATGTTAATTCTATTTCTCTCTCCATACATACTATCAGTCTTATTGTATATTTCAGTTTAGCCAATCGTGTTTTCTATTTGTGGGTTCCTATAAACCAGGCCAAAGTGCAAAGTTCAAATTTATTATCAAAGTATGCATACACTAGTCCTCAAACGTCTTACACACATATATATAATAAGGGTGCCAAAGGCTTTGCACAGTACTATATATGTCAACACGGAGAAGAGAGTGAATTTGTAAATCTGGCAGCAGCAAAGGATGTTGGGAATAGTGAGGGCAGAGTGCCGCAGAAGGGGTGTTAGATGGGTGGCAAACAGGGGTGGTGGAATGCAGACACACCCAGCCCTGAGTCACCAGGCAAGGTCAATTGATTCCTGCTGAGTTCCTACAGCTTTTTATGTGTCACCCTGTATTTCCAGCATTCGCTGGATCTCTTGTCTTTATAATTTTGATGGTACTTTTGTAAGAAATAGCTAAATGATATAGTTCCTGACTGAATATTGCAGGCTTGTTTTTGTCTATTTAATTGGATATCTCTCCCAGTTCTGACACCAATCTCTGACGTAAGTGAAAGGAACATTGCAGGATGTTCTGAGCTGACATCACCTTCATTATATCCTTGTTTGAAGCTTAGGTAGCCCAAATGATTCAAAGCTACTGAAAAGCTTGTCAGGCCATTTCAAAGAATAGCTAAGAGTTAACTAATTGGTATGGGCCTGAATCCAGTCAAGCATGATGAGTTTTTTCCCCTAATCAATGTGAGTAAATGTTTTAGATTTTTACAATAATCAAAAAATTTGTAATTAAATCCCCTCTTTATTCTTGTACATTCTTTTGGAATGGCATACTTGATTTCATAATTAACATTTAGGAAGTAGCACATTCTTTCAATATAGAACCAACAGCAACAAAATTTCATTGTTAGTTTGCCGCTGATAGATACTGAAGTTTGGCTCAACGAGTGGTCTTAATTATGACTTATGTCCGTGGTAATTTAAGTCCAATCTAGAAGCACCAACCAACACTTGTTAAGAAAATGCTGCTTGGAATATACAAACCCCATTTCCAGAAAAGTTGGAATATTTTCCAAAATGCAATAAAAACAAACATCTGTGATATGTTAATTCACGTGAACCTTTATTTAACTGACAAAAGTACGAAGAAAAGATTTTCAATAGTTTTACTGACCAACTTAATTGTATTTTGTAAATATACACAAATTTAGAATTTGATGGCTGCAACACACTCAACAAAAGTTGGGACAGAGGCATGTTTACCATTGTGTTACATCACCTTTCCTTTTAATAACACTTTTTAATCATTTTGGAACTGAGGATACCAATTGTAGTAGATTTGCAATTGGAAATTTTTGTCCATTCTTGTTTGATATAAGACTTCAGCTGCTCAACGGTCCGTGGTCTCCGTTGTCTGATGCGCCATACATCTCTTCATGATGCGCCATACATTTTCAATAGGAGATAGATCTGGACTGGCAGCAGGCTAGTCAAGCACACGCACTCTGTGTCTACAAAGCCACGCTGTTGTAGCCCGTGCAGAATGTGGTCTGGCATTGTCCTGCTGAAATAAGCATGGACGTGCCGGGAAGAGTCGTCGCCTTGATGGCAACATATGTCTCTCTAAAATCCTAATATATGCCTCAGAGTCAATGGTACCTTCACATACATGCAACTCACCCATGCCGTGGGCACTGATGCACCCCCATACCATCACAGATGCTGGCTTTTGCACCTTTCACTGATTACAATCAGGATGGTCTTTTTTATCTTTGGCACGGAGAACTCGATGCCCATTTTTTCCGAAAAGTAGCTGAAATGTGGACTCATCTGACCACAGCACACGGTTCCACAATCTTTTGGTCCATCTGAGATGAGTTCGGGCCAGAGAACTTGCCGCTGTTTCTGCATAGAGTTGATGTATGGCTTCCTCCTTGCGTAATACAGTTTCAAGTTGCATTTCTGGATGCAGCGATGTACTGTGTTAAGTGACAATGGTTTTCTGAAGTACTCCCGAGCCCAGGTGGCTATAATTGTCACAGTAGCATGACGGTTTGTTAGGCAGTGCAGCCTGAGGGCTTGAAGATCACGCGCATTCAACAGTGGTTTCCATCCTTGCCCTTTACGCACTGAGATGTCTCTGAATTCTCTGAATCTTTTCACAATATTATGTACTGTAGATGTTGAAAGACCTAAATTCTCTGCAATCTTGCATTGGGAAATGTTCCTTTTGAACTGACTAACAATTCTCTCACGAATTTTGGCACAACGGGGTGAGCCACGACCCATCCTTGCTTGCAAAGACTGAGTCTTTTATGGACACTACTTTTATATCCAGTCATGATACCTCACCTGCTACCAATTAGCCTGCTTAATGTGGAGTCTTCCAAACCAGTGTTACTTGAATATTCTGTGCACTTTTCAATCTTATTTTAACTCTGTCCCAACTTTTGTTAAGTGTGTTGCAGCCATTAAATTGTAAATTTGTGTATATTTACAAAATACAATTAAGTTGGTCAGTAGAACTATTGAAAATCTTTTTCTTTGTACTTTTGTCAGTTAAATAAAGGTTCACGTGAATTAACGTATCGGAAAATATCCCAACTTTTCTGGAAATGGGGTTTATAAATGTCAAGATCAATGGTAAAACTGGAAAGCAGTTGTGCATAATTTTTTACTATAATTACTTGTTGCAGTCAGTATGTATCAGTGTTGATCCTGTAAGTATTAACACATCCTCTCTGTTTCTGGCTCTCATTCCACGGTGTTGATGTTTAAAGATTCAGCAAGTCTCAAAGTTAATTAGAATGAACTTTAATAGCAAAGCATTTGCTGGATACTTCTGCACATCATACTCATTCCTGCTGTCTTACCACAACATGCCCATCTTCTGTGACAAATAGATGGAATAAAGCTTAACCCCAGTCTTCTTGTGAAATCTCATTTTCACCTGACCAGCAAAATGCAGAACATCACCAACTCTGAATTATTTCCCATTTGTTCCATCTTTTTATGTTTGACGGCCCTTCCACACAAAAAAAATGTTCTTCGTTGCTTCTCAGCTTACAATTCTCCTCTTGCAGCCCTCAAACCTTGCACTCTCAGGTATGAGGAATCCATATTTCATTATTACTATGGTCACCATTTGATTATCAATTTCTGGTCAAGATTGTTCTAACAAATGAAATTTAATGGGCGACATCTTCCGGATGGCAAAGCTTTCCAATGATTTCACTTTTTCTATGATTTCTGCTTGTTCTTTTTGTCTTGCTTATGTTGAAAGCTGCGACATTCAGCCTGAATCTTGATCGAAGGATCCAGCACGGTGCTGTGTCCGGAGAGCTACCTCATGAAGATCAGAGATGGGAGGGGCGGGTGTGGGTGGTGGCTGAAAAGGTCTGAGAACACAAACTGACTAGAGATGAGGTGCAGGGTCATGAATGACTCCAACTCGGCAAGGAAGATTGAAGCATCGAGGTGAATGCGGAGGGGTCAGCGATGGATCGGCGTGTTCAGCCCTAGGACGGCATTTGGGGTTAGTTTGATGCGTTCAGCCCCGGGTGAGCAGCGCTGGGCTCTGAATCGGCAGCATTAGGACCAATGATCCCTCTAATTTTTAGTAGTCAGTGTGCGCAAAAATCTTACGTTGTGCAAATTTTTTTCCTGTGACAAAAGTATGTGCGCACTGAATGCACACGTGGCACAGTTTATGTAGGTTTACAAAATATTTGACATAAAACTGCACAGAATAACAACAAAATAACATACACATTTAAGTCGCTCAGTTATTTTTTCTCTCTCTCCTGTCTTTGGCATTTACCCATTCTTTGTAAACTCTATCTAGACTAATAGAACTTCCATCCAATTGATAGCTTTTGATTCTCATTAATGTATCCAAATGAAATTCACCTAAACGGTTTCTCAGCTTGTTTTTGAGTTAATTCATTAGGCTAAAACCTCACTCACAGTCTACACTAGATGCAAGAAAGGTTCCCCCAATGTCCATCAACTCTACAATGTCGCAAAACTGTTCATTTTGAAGTATAAATGCCACCATTTGAGCAAAGTTACTTGCCAAATGATGCTTCAAAAAGTCAAGTTTCCAAATATCATCCCACTTCTTTCCACTAGCAAATTCTCCAGCAACTTTTGCATCATGACAATACAAATAGATAACTCCAGTTTCCGAATCATACATAAATATTTCTCCTAGCTGAACGTTCATGACCTCGTGAGCTTTCGGTGTAACAATTCCATTTTGTAACCATTTTGTTAAGCCATTCAATTTTAAACAAATTTGTAATTCCTTTGCGCTTCATGCCCTTCGCTTCTTTTGAATTCGACATAGTGAATCAATATTTTTTCAATAAAAGCTTAGTAAGCTATCTATAGGATTTGAAACAGATCTTTGTAAACTTTATGATATGAACACTGTCCGCCAAAGATGGCTGCCACTGTGATGCAGCTGTACAAACCGGAACAGGAAAGGTGAGGTGATGTAAATTAGTGACGTGCATTGTGATATTTGAAAAACTGACTAACTAGTTAACAGAAACATCTAGCTAGAAGGTTAGTTTCCTAAAACAATGTAGTAATTAATAATAAGTATAATTATTAATTACTACATTATTTTAGGTAACTAACCTGTGCGCACATTAATTTCCTTTGTGCGCTGGTTGAAAAACATGATTGCGTACACACACATGCACAGCTTAGAGGGAACATAGATTAGGACCCAGGTCGACGGTTACTCTTTACGAACAAACTGAATTCGTGTGGCTGCTTTCCTTGTTTGCAGCGAAAAGATGATTCCTATATTCTGAGATTCATGTGATTATTGGACTGTACTTTATACTGGTTTTCCTCAGTTTTTTGGTATTTTCTTTCTTGCAGTCGATTGACAGGTGGATGAACTGTTAACTCTTTGTGTGTGTGGTGGGGGGTGGGGTTGGAAATCTGGTGCTATTGTTGCTGATCTTTTTCCGCAAGGTCTAGAATGAAGAAATCGTGTTATTTCCAGTCCCAGCCCTCTCATTATTGCCGTTCACTACTATAGTGCAGTCGACACACACAAAATGCTGGAGGAACTCAGCAAGCCTGGCAGCATCTATGAAAAAGAGTAAAGAGTCAACGTTTTGGGCCAAGACCCTTCATCAGGACTGGAAAAAAAGTTAAGTTGGGTGTAGTGGAGGAAGAATTAAAAGGTGATTAGGTGGTAAATGAAACCGTAGGGAAGAAGAGGTGCAATAAAGAGCTGGGAAGCTGATAGTTGAAAGAGATAGAGGTCTGGAGAAGGGGGTATCTGATAGCAGAGGGTAGAAGACCATGGAAGAAAGGGAAGAGGAGGAGCTCCAGAGGGAGGTGATGGGCAGGTACAGAAATGGGGTGAGAGAGGGAAATGGGAATGGTGAAGGGGAGGGCAATTACAGGATGTTTGAGAAATCGATGTGCATGCCATCAGGTTGGAAAGACGTGTAAAATGTTTCTCGTGTAAGGGGGTTTCTTCTTTTGTTTTGTTACTGCGTATGTTAATCAAAATGGTTTCATTGTTTTGTTAAAAATAGGAATGCTTCTTTGTTATAATAAGTGCTTTCTCTCGCAGCTTGTTTGGGTTAAAGTTACTGATAATGAGAATTGTATTCATTTATTAACCAATTGGGATAGAGGTTATTCTTCGGGTGGGTCTGTTAAGCGAGTATTGTTGGCGGGCTTGTGGAGAGTCGGCGCGAGGGGGTGAGAGAGAGAGGACACGATGCTGTAAGCTGGGCGATGGAACGGACCCTGAGCGGGGGTCTGAGGCCAGGGTTTTCGGTGAGGAGAGGAGACGAAGACGGGCGTGCCAGGGGTGCTTGGTTGATCACTTCAGGTGGTCCTGAACTACGAGTCGAGGAGGTCTGAGGGGATTGAATGGTGGCAAGAAGACTTCGTTAACTGAGCTCCAACGGTTGTGCACAAAGTAGTTTGGACTTTGATAAGTTTGATGCCTTTTACTTTTCCTTTTATATTGTATCTCTATTAAGTACATAGTTCCAGTACGATCCATAATGTGTAGTCATTTAATCACCTATTGTGTACTGTCTGTTATTTGGCGAGGTGGGGACATCACACAGCATCTACACAAGCTGATTACCCAGTTTGGTGGGGCCAAAGGCTGCTCCCCCTAGACGGAAGCGAGTTGAGCGAGCCTGAGGCTTACCAAGGGGTTACACTGATGACTGTAGTACAGTTTTAGCTTGCAGAATTCCTGTACTTTAATCACAGAGTGATACATTACCTGTGAATTAAGGTATAGTGTTCAATGGGGTTAAGGTCAGAATTTGCTCTTTTGAATAGTCTTGACCACATTTCTCTAGCCCACATCCCAACCGAGATATTGCTGCCCCACTTTATATATCTTCAGGCGGAGAGTCAGGTTTTGTTTGAGTTATGATGACATCATAGTTTTCCCCTTTATTGTTTGAGGTTGTACTAGGAGAACAGGTGACTGATCGTGGTCATTAATCCACAGTGAAAATGGCAGCACCACGCCAGCAGCAAGCAACCAACAGTAGCCAATGTGTCTGTTGTGTGAAGAAGTTTTTTCAACTGAGGTAATGAAACTGCCTCATTTGTAGAGAATTCACTCTGATACAACATACAGGAACTTGGCTTATTTTCAGTCATTCATGAAAACATTTAGAAATGGAAAACACTTCAAAAAAAACAGCAACAGTCGGTGTGCTTCGTACAACATTTCATCACTCATTGCTAAATTTGGAAAGTCTCGTTCAATTGGAGAGAAACTGATTCTGCCAGCAATAAAGAGGTTCTGAGTACGGTTTTTTCATAAGTCCCCAGACCAAATAATTAAAGTGATGCTTCTCAGCGACAACTCTGTACAAAGACAAATAGATGAAACAGCTGAGAATGCAGAAGACTTACTGTGCAATATACTTAGGACAACAGAACTTGCTTTTCATTTGGATAAGTCAACTTTGCCAGGTAATGAATCTTTGCATCTTGATTTTGTTTGTTTTATAAACAAACAAAATAAAAAAAAACAAGACAGGAAAGGAATGGAGGGTTATGGGCTGAGTGCGGGCCAGTGGGACTAGGTGAGTGTAAGTGTCGGCATGGACTAGAAGGGACGAGATGGCCTGTTTCCGTGCTGTAATTGTTATATGGTTATATAAAAGACGAAAGCATGGTTCAAGAGTTGCAATTTGCAAAGGGACAAGAAACAGATATAAAGGGAGAGTGGATATTTTGGGTGGCTGAACAAATTTTCAAAGAGAAGGCATTTCTGTTTACCAGCATTCATGCATGTACAACAGATGAGGCGCCATTGTGTTAACTAAATTTTTAAGACATTGGATGAAGGTCTGGAGAGTAAAATGATGGTTTAACTTTTTCTGAGCTTGCAGTATGTAGAGTGCCTGTACAGGGTAAACACTGTAGGCCTGTTAATGTTTAATGTTTGTTGATAGCAGCTGAGTTCTTTCTTAGATTCAGGTTCCATTAACATGACTGTTAATGACTAAATGTCTGTTGGTCACTATGAGAGCTAGCTTTTGATGGATTCCTTCTTAGCTTCTGTCAAGTTGGATTGATGGATTTTTTTTTGGTTATGTGCTTATCACTGATATGTAACAATAATATTCTTTTGTAAGTCCAAAGAAGTATTGTGTGCTATGGGGAGTGATCATTACAGTGTCTATTTGATTTATGAGAACTACCTTAATGAACACAGGATGTGTTTGAGAAAAGACAGGCTGTGTTGAGACAAAAGATCAAAGAGTTTGTCTGTCCTGTTGTCTAGTGTAGTTTTTTTTTTGTCTATGGCAAACTTGTATTTATTGGAGTGCCTTTCCCTGGATCATTGGAATTCAACTGAGGGCTGAAAACCCTGACTGGTGCCCTGGACCCAGGGGTGGCTTCACGTGTGAGTCAGAACTTGGAGTTCCTTCAACAACATCAACAACCAATTGGTGAGTAAGAATCATGAGCCCTGAAATCTTTGTGGAAATCATTGTGACATGCTATGTAGTATTTTATGTGGTTTATGTGTGCTTTCTATGTTAGGATAATAAATTATGCTTAAGTGAATTAGTTGAGCTTGTATGGTTATTACCACATCTCCTGGACACTCGAATAGTTTGGGTCTGATCAACCCAGCCCATTACACTTTGGGTGCTGTGAGCAGAATCCAGGAAGATGTGGAGGTGGACAAGAAAGTCAAGCGAAACTGTACTCAAGACTTTTCAGGTCCCAGATGGATGGCTAACTCTAAGGATTTTGCATCACTGGCCAATGTTCTGAGTAAATGGAGTCCTCCCAGATGTTGGGAGAAGGTGCTTGCTGAATGTTAAGCTTCTGTGTGTAGTATCACAATACCTTAAGCATATAACTTTTCCCTCAAAGAGTTGAACTGCACTTGCATGTAACAAGAGCATCTTGGACCTCCAGGTGATCCGCAGCGGGGTTGGGGGGGGGGGGGGTGATTGAAAAGTTCATGGCCTAAGGTAGAAGGAGATGAGTTATACAGCTCTTGTTACATGCATGTGTAGTTCAACTCTTTGAGTGAAAATACAGAAAGTTTGAAGTTAATAATGCATCTCCTTTTACCTTAGGCCATGAACTTATCAATCACTCCATCCTGTGGACCACTTTTGGAGGTCCAAGACGCCGACTTCTACAAAGAAGGGATCCGTATGCTCCACAACCGTTGGACTAAGTGTGTAAATGTAGGAAAAATAAATGTGTTAGGTTTTCTAAAATTGACTCCTTCTACCTTAGGCCATGAACTTTTGAATCACCCCTCGTACTTTGAGCATATGTGATTGAGGGGATGGGAAACTAACCCAAATAAGCTATAAGACCCAAATATGTCTGTTAATTTTCTGGGAATACAATGGGGAATACAACAACATTACGGGATGAGTACCTATGCTACTCTGGTCAAAGTCTTGCCTGCTGCGTGGGGTGTTCCCTATGATCTTAGGACTCTTGTACAGCAGCAGCATTCCTGGTTCCCCAGTAGCTCTGTGATACAGAAGAATGGTCATCATTGTTGGAAGGCTGCTGCCTTTAACCCTCTCACTCAGGGAGTTCTGAAGAAGGAAGGCTCTGATGGGTCAAGTCAATATGCAGCACTTGTAACAGTGCATACAGTCATTATGTATGAAACCGAAGAAGCCCAAATTTATACCGATTCCTGGGCTGTTGCTAATGGGCTTGCGGTCCGGTTGCCTCGACAGAACCAGCAGTCTTATCCTGTCCTGGGGCTATCCTTATGGAGAGTTATAGAACATTTGCAGACAACCATTGCATGCTACCCTTTACAGTTTTTTTCTATGTCAACCCCTATTTGAAAGATGATTTGCCAATGACAAGATTTAACAACTTTACTGACAAACTCGCTTATATTGACATGGTGGCATCTAGACCTGAGCCTCAAATACGGTCATTGCCACGCTCGGTGGTCCCGTGAGTCTTCTGGTCATTTGGACATACCATGGAGTGGTAGAGGTGCAGGGATTATTCCTTCCCACTGATATAACTTGTACAGCAGTAGGAAATTGTGGGCAGCGTTTAGAAGTTAAGGTCTGACAGTTTTTAAAATGACCCTTGGCTGCCATTCACTGTGGCTGTGCTCCTGCTCCAGTTTGGGAAATAAATTATGTCGGTCAGAAGCAATTCCGGTATCTCCTCACTATGATGGACACTTATTCTGGTCTTCTGATGATATGCCTACTTTGAAATAAAATTGGGATGGTGCCCTTCAGGGATTAGAACATCTTGTTTCTGAATACACCTGCTGTCAACAAACATTTGACTTTAACGAACCTCCATTGTTAACCTTGTACAGCCACTTTACATGCTATGAGCTCAGAAAGAGTTAAATTCTCATTTTATCCTCTAGACATTAATCCAAAGGTTTACAAAATTCAATATAACACAATCTACCCCTAGAACATCTGGCAGGTGAAAGAACCATGGAATTCTTCCTTCTGTTTAAAATGAAGAATGCACATTAATATTCCTTGGGTGATTAATATTATATCTATTATTAAAATATAAGAAATTATATAGATCCAAGGAGTAACAATATTCAGATTAAAATATATGTCCTCATCCCTAACTGGTGGTAACAGCATCTTATTGACAATTTGAACAGATTGAAGAAGATTTACAAATACTACATTGTGATTAGAGGTGTAAGAGTCAAATTACAATCAATTTGGGACTTATTTCACATGATAAAGTTGTATGAGGCCAGTCGCTATAGGTTTACAACGTTTCCTCCCACTTATAGACCCCCAGTTAGCACATATCACATAATGCCCTGTACATCTTTTCACAAAACAATAATAAAATCATTTTCACAGATCACAAGGTTGTCAGTGACTTGTTGGGCCTCACTGAAGTCTGACATCCAACAAAAGGCAAGACAAGCATTAAAACAAAGCAAAGCAACATTCCAGCAAGAACCTTTAAAAGCAAAAGCAGAAGATATGTAGAAAATGTTTACATTCTCTTTTGGTCAATTTACCCTTATTATCGATGCACATGATGGGTCTTTTCTTGTACCCATCATGACTTTAAGCTGAAGCCAAGGTTCAAAAAATCATATCGAGACTTATAGTTGCAAAAAGAAATCTCTGAATGCCATCCTGCACTGTGGAAAAAGGTCAAGATGTTCTTTATTGCCTTTCCAACATCATATTTAGTGGAAGTGCAGTTTCAGTGCAGTCCAACTACTTTCAAAGCAATAAATTGACTTCAGATTACTGAATGTAAGGATTTGAGGCTCCTTCTGTATGACAAATGATGTTGAGAAGCTGGTATCACTGAACCAAGCCCATCCATCTCACTGAAAGGTGAAAAAAGCAATGAAGTACTGAATAGGTGGACTACTAATGTCCACTCTAAAATTGTTGATAAAGTTGATTTTACTATAATTAAATAAAAAAATTGTATTTATAGCTTTAAATAGATGAATTGTTGCAATGAACGAGGAGAACCCAAGTGCAGGACATAGGCACGGAGATTTAGTTAGGATGCAGACGTGAACGACAAACAGGCGGGAGAGCAGGAAGGCAGGAGACAGGTAGAATTTATCTTGATATGGAATGTAGAAAGGGAAACAGCAGACAAAACTCTTCTCAGCATGGAGAGATGGAGTTACACAGACAACCCTTGATGCTGAAGTAAAACTTTAGAAGGCTTACGTTGATGTGGTGAGGCTGGGTTTCACAAGTAAACCTCGGAACTGGAGTTGAACTTAGAAAACTGACCTTGACACGAAGAGACTGAGTTTCACAGGTAATTCTCGGTACTGGAGCAAAACTTAGAACACACAGTCCTAAGCAGCCGGGAAACGTTAATTACCACACAGGCAAAATCAATGATCTGGCAATAGGTGGTTGCAACGCTGGAGTTCTTATGCTGCAAGTCTTGATGGAAACCGGCTGTGCCATTATCGAAGAGAATTAGGAGCAAATGGGAAATTAATGATCAGAACCGCGGCACAATCAAAGGGGAGTAGGATAAAATAGGGAATTAACAGTTGGGATCGTGACATATACTTATTTGTCAGTGCTTTGAACTTGCAGTTCCTATTTTATTTCACTGTGCATCGTAAATCACAATTCTTTAAAGTTTTTACATAATGGCTGGAAATGTAGCAGAGGGGCAGTGGGGCTGGGGTTGTGGACTGGGGGCCAAGACAGTGATATCCCAAAATGTTTTGGAACCAGTAGTGGACTGTAGATAGACAAAATGCTTGGTATGACATGTAGCTAAAGAACCCATTTCTGTGCTGTACAACTATGAGTTGATAAGTTATTCATACCAATATTCTTGTGGGCAGGTTCTCTAGCAGTATTGGGAGTGGTTTAAACTATTATGGCAAGGGGACAGGAACCAGCATGATAGACCGAGGATGAGCCAACAAGTTTACAAGTAGATGATGAGTGTAACATGAATGTAATGAAGGACAAGCCAATGATTGTGTACAAATGCAGACAGAGCAAAGAGTTAAATTGTATCACAGAGGCAAGATTCAAAAGGGCAAAGAATGCAGGACTGACGGTGCTGTATTTAAATGCACATAACATTCAGAATAAGGCAGACGAACTCATGGCGCAATTAGAGATTGGTCAGTACGACGTTGTGGGCACCACTGAGACTATGTCCACACTGTCATGACATGTCGGAACAGATGGTGGTGGCAGCGCGGCATTTCATTGTTTTCTTGAACTCAACCCTCCACACAACCAAACAATTTCAGAACAGACAGCAATGAGACTGAAGCCAGAAGAGTTAGAAATGTACTCACCAAATACTTTGACCCATAACTTACTGAATAAATAAGTATACTCACTTTGCCCTGTTTTCTGTCCTTGCTTGTATGAAGGTGGTTTACCTATTTATGCAAGTACTTCTTTGACAATAGTTGTGTAACAGCCTAATGTAACATTGTATGGAAATAGAAGATAACACTGATGCAGACATGTTTTATACATTTAACAAGGTGCTTTATTAATGCAACAGAGTCAGTCAGTTTTTCAATGTTTGTCATCAGCCGGGTTATACTGTCTGTGAACTCCCTGTCGGTTGCCTCCATATGCTCCAGTATTTGTTTTTTTTTTAGTTTTAAGTCCTCCTGCGCGAAAGCCAACAGCTGTCCGTCGTTTGGCAATTTGCTTTTAAGATTTTCTAGCCTGTAACTGCACAAATACGTACTTTCACAGCGAGATTCGACACCAAACATGTCGCTTGTTTTCTGTAGATGTTTTCTGCAAATGCCCAGTAGGAGGAGATTCGCCCAAATACCCATTTTAATGTGGATGGAGGTATTTTCAAAAACGCTTGGTGTGGACGCCTATCGTTTTTACGTGAAACTAGCATTTTCAAAATTATCCGGTCTAGTGTGGATGTGCCTGAGTTGTGTCTGAAAGAAGGCCATAGTTAGGAGTTCGAGATCAAAGGATATACATTGTATTGAAAGGACAGGCAGGAAGACATAAATGGTCATGTGGCTCTGTTAGTTAAAAAAAAGGAATTACGTCTTTACAAAGAGGTGACATAGGGTCAGAGAATATTGAATCTTTGTGGGGTGGAGTTAAATAATTGCAAAGATAAAAAAAACATTATGGGAATCATATATAGGCCTCCAAACAGTGGCCATAATGTAGGGTTGAGACTACAAAAGGAGCTGGAAAAGGCATGTACTAAGGGCAATGACACAATTGTAATGCGTGACTTCAATATGCAAGGGGATGGAGAAAATCAGGTTGGTGTCGGATTGCAAGAAAGGGAATTTGTTGAATGCCTACGAGATGGCTTTCTAGAGCAGATGTGCTTGAGCCTATTCAGGAAAAAGCTATCTTAGATTGAATGTTGTGTAATAATCAAGTTCTTATAAGGGAGCTTAATGTAAAGGAACCCTTAGAATACAGTGATCATAATATGATTGAATTGGTACAGCAATTTGAGAAGGAGAAGCATATCTCACTTGTATCAGAATCACAATGGAATAAAGGGAATTATAGAGGTATGAGAGAGGAGATTGTCCAGGTGGATTGGAGGAGGATACTGGTGGGGATGATGGCAGAACAGAGATGGCTGATGTTTCTGGGAATAGTTCACAAGGCGCAGGATAGATATGTCCTACAGAGGAAGAAGTTCTCAAATGGCAGGAGTAGGCAATGGTGATCATCAAAGGAAGTTAAGGA
The DNA here is from genome assembly GCF_048418815.1 of Hemitrygon akajei. Taxonomy (NCBI): domain Eukaryota; kingdom Metazoa; phylum Chordata; class Chondrichthyes; order Myliobatiformes; family Dasyatidae; genus Hemitrygon; species Hemitrygon akajei. Next base: position 50,160,675 of record NC_133140.1, read on the forward strand.
CTGCAAGAAAAGGGCATATAAGGTAGCAAAATTGAGTGAGAAGTTGGATGATTGGGAAGGTTTTAAGATACAATAAAAGGCAACTTAAAAAGCTATAAGAAGGGAGAAGATGAAATTATGAGGGCAGACTAGCCAATAATGTAAAGCAGGATACCAAAAGTTTTTTTTTTCAGTTATATAAAGGGTAGAAGGGAGGTGAGAGTTGATACTAGACCACTGGAAAATTATGCTGGTGAGGTAGTATCGGGATAAAAAAAAAATGGCAAATGAACTTAATGGGTACTTTGCATCTGTCTTCACTGTGAAAGACACTAGCAGTGTGCCAGAGGTCTATGAGTGGCAGGAGCAGGAGTGAGTGCCATTGCTAGGCAAACTCAAAGGTCTTAAGGTGGATAAATCACCTGGACCAGATGTACTGCATTCCAGAGTTCTGAGAAAAGTTATTGAAGAAATAATGGAAGCATTTGTTATGGTCTTTCAAGAATCACTTGATCCTGCCATGATCCCAGAGGCTGGAAGTTTGCAAATGGCACTCCACACTTTAAGAAGGGTGAAAGGTAAAACAAAGGAAATTCTAGGTCAGTTATCCTAACCTCAGAGGCTGGGAAGGTCTACAAATAAGGATGAGGTTCTGAGGTACTCGAAGATTAATGATAAAGTCAAAATCAGTATGGTTTCTGTGAAGGGAAATCTTGCCTGACAGATCTGTTATACTTCTTTGAGGAAGTAACAAGCAGGGTAGACAAATGAGAGGCAGTGGATGCCATTTACTTGGATTTTCAGAAGGCGTTTGATAAAATGCCACTTATGAAGCTGCTTAATAAGATAAAATCCTATGGCTTTACAGGAAAGATACTGGCATGGATAGCAGAATGGCAGACAGGCAGGAGGCAGAGAGTGGAAATAAATGGGGCCTTTTCTGGTTGGCTGCCAGAGACTAGTGATGTTCCTCAGGAGTCAGTATTGGGACCACTACTTTTCATATTGTTTGTCAATGATTCAGGTAAGCATATATGTCAAACTCAAGGCCTGCCGGCCAAATCCGGCCCACGGTGGAATTATCTTTGGCCCGCGAGATAATATCTAATTACTATTAAAGCTGGCCCCAGTAATCGAAGCGCCTATGGCGTATGATATGGCTAATGCTGAGTTTATTCAGGTACCAGGTTTTCAGGGTTTTTAGTGTTTATTCAGCAGTCTTCTTCATAAGAAACAGAATTTGTAAAGTGAAACACTTTGTAGTTATAGCAGAGATTGAGACACATGAGAGCAGGCTGAAAAAACGGAGGCAACGAAAGCTGCGTTCGCACGCGTCCGACTGATCCGGCCCGCATGAAGCTGCATTTTGCTCAATCCGGCCCGTGACCTAAAATGAGTTTGACACCCCTGAGTAATGGAATCAATGGCTTTGTAGTAAAGTTTGCGGATGACACCAAGATAAGTGAAGGAGTAGGTAGTGCTGAGGAAGCAATGTGATTGCAACAGGACTTAGATAAATAGGAAGAATGCACAAAAAAATGGCAGTTACACAATACAGTGTTGGGAAATGTATGATAACGCATTTTGGTGAAAGGAACAATAATGTGGACTATTAGCTAAATAGAGAGAACGTTCAAACATCAGAGATACAGACGGACTTAGGAGTCCTCATGGAAGACTCTCAGAAGGTTAATTTACAGGTTGAGGCTGTTGTAAAGAAGGCAAATACAATGTTGGCATTTATTTCAAGGGGAATAGAATATAAAAGCAAGGAGACAATGCTAAGCCTTTATAAAACACTAGTCAGGCCACACGGAATATTGTTAACAGTTTTGAGCCCCTTATCTCAGAAAGGATGTGTTGTCATTGGAAAGAGTCCAGAGGGGGTTCAGGAAGATGATTCTGGGAATAACATACGAGAAGTGCTTGACAACTTTTGGCCTGTATACACTGGAATTTAGAAGAATGCATAGGGATCTTATTGAAACCTACTGAATGTTAAAAACAATAGATAGGGTGGATGTGGAGTGGATGTTTCCTGTGGTGGGAGTATCTGGAACTAGAGGGCACAGCCTCAAAATTGAAGGGCGACCCTTTAGAACAGAGATAAGGAGGAATTTTTTTAGCCAGAGAATAGTAAATCTGTGGAATGCTCTGCCACAGACTGTAGAGGAGGCCAATTCTGTGCGTACATTTAAAGCAGAAGTTGATCTTTTCCTGATTGATCAGGGCATCAGTGGACATGGTGAGAATGCAGGTGCAAGGCAGTGGGATTTGGGATCAGCCATGATGGAATGGTGGAGAAGACTTGATGGGCTGAATAGCGTAATTCTGCTCCTATGTCTTATGGTCTGACACCTTCTTGTTCAAGTAGAATTAGCTGCAAATCTTCCATTCTCTACTCTGCTCACCTTTTGTGTACCACCTTCTATTAGCATGGCTAATCTGGAATTCTCTTTCAAAATCCCTTCAATGACACTTTTTCATATTTAAAACAATTCTTCACAATTTTTTCATTCATTTCAGCCATACTGCAAGTTTCCTTGCATGTGCTTGCTGTCTGTTGCCATCTTCCTGCCACTTTCTGTCCCATTGTTTCTGTGATCTGTTTTGGTTTGCTAAAGGCCACACAAAAATAAATGTCTCTGTTGTAATGAATTCCAATAAAGAATGATGGAATGGTGTATTCACATCATCTACATAAGAGTTTTATAACAATTTCTGAAAGAAGTTTTCATCATCTCTCTTTGGTTTTTAGGGTGTTTGTTCTGAAGTGATTCTTGCATGCTCCTAATAATATTCAGTACACATCAGTAGTGAGGGCATCAAGAGACCTTACATAAATAAAAATAAAGAACAGACTTAGTAATAATTTCACATTTTGGATTTTCAACAACTGCAATCTTTTAAGATTAATCTGAAGAATGAAAGTGAGTTAAATAAATTAGTATGGTATGAAATGATGTTTCAGTGCCTGGAAAACACCAACTGTGTCCAATAAATGGTTCAACCATTAATAATGAGGTGTGGTACCTATTGCTAGCTACATCAAATCTATATGGAGTTTCTAGAACTTTTCTCCAAACTAGATCAATCTTATGTAGATACTTCGTTGCATGTTTACAATGAGAGTCAGCAATATTTGATAATATGCACCAGGGAACTGTATTCTTACAAAAAAAAAATCAGATCATCACTGAAATTTGAAAAACTTTCCAGCTGAAATACATAGCTAAAATACTGCAAGGTATAGATCAGTGTTGTCATGCAAGAGGAACCAATTTGTGCAGGTCACATACATTGTCAAAGTGTGCAAAAATATATTGCATAAAAAACAAGTTAATTTCAAATGATCAAAGAGATTTAGAAAACTCATAGACAAATTAAATCTGCGAATACTATGTGTAAACTCATCACGTTTCCTTTTCAAGTAGTAGAAGCTAGTGCCATCTAAATAAATGTCAGACATATATGTACAGCATGCAGTGAGTAGTTAGGGAGAGTAGAATATATAAGATTCGCAAGTTTTAGGAGAACCCTTTATTTTCAATGAATCTTTGCATTTCGGCTTCTATGTGGAGTTAGTCTCAGAAGCATATGCATAAATTACAATAAACTATTTCATTAGGAAATGGTCTATACTTTCGCAGGTATGAAAGGCACATATTTAAGAAAGAACCCCTAGCAATGTTAATCCCTTGAGTTTCTGAATCCTTTACACATTTTATTTTAATTGATGACTAACTAAAATCATCAATTTTCTTTTTGTTGAATTTAATTGCCACCTTCTTTGGTCATGTCGAGTTCATAAAGCTACATAATAATAATTTTAAAATTGAACTTCTTGTAATGAGGTCTCTCAGCTAAACAAGAATTAATCAAGATAAATAGGATTGTAAAGAGAGCTTAGAAAATTGATCACAGGAAACAAGTAGGTGCTTCTGTACATTCTGATTCAACATTGTTAGATATTAACAACTGTTAAGATGATATCTCTTCATAATATATTACTTCAGGTTTTGGTAAAACACATGTGCCCCCCAGGGTTGTGTCCTGAGTCCCCTCCTCTACTCCCTTTACACCCATGGCTGTGCTGCCAGACACAGCTCTATTCTGCTGATCAAATTCTCCAAAGACACAACGTTGATTGGCCTGATTTCTAACAGTTACGAGACAGCCTACAGAGGACAGATTAACACCCTGACACAGTGGTGCCAAGATAGCAACCTCTCCCTCAAAATCCAAAACACAAAAGAGCTGATCATGGATTGCAGGAGGAATGGAGACATCAATGGGACTGCAGTTGAGAGGGTGAGCAGTTTCAAGTTCCTCAATATACATATCACTGAAGATCTGATCTGTAAACACAGGCTATGTGGGAAAAAAAGCACAGCAGCGCCTCTTTCACCTCAGGTGACCGAAGTTCGGCATGAGCCTCCGAATCCTCAAGACCTTCTACAGGGGCAACATTGAGAGCATCCTGACTGGCTGTATCACTGCCTGGTATGTGAACTGCACTAACCTTGATCACTGTGCACTGCAGACAGTGGTGCGGACAGCCCAGCACATCTGTGAACGTGAACTTCCCTCCACTGATGAAGTTCACAACAGCAGATACATAATGAAGGTCTGGAAGATCATCAGGGACAACAGTCATCCCAACCATAAACTGTTACATCTGCTTCTGCTGATAAATTCAATAAAAAGTTTTCTACTTTGAAAGTATTGTTAAAGGAGATCGAAAGTAGACTGGAGCACTTAAGTGGGAGAGTGAAAAACAACAGCGGCAAATTTCTGAACTCGATGAAGCTTGAAGACAGAGAGATTCTAGATTGGACGCCTCTGAAAAGAAATTAACTACGACCAGTCTAACACTGGAACAGTATAAACTCAAGGTTATTGACCTGGAAAGTTGCAGTCGTAGACAGAACGTGTGAATAACAGGACTCCTTGAAGACGATGAGAGTGGTGACCTTACTAAATTCTTTTCTCAATTTTTAATGGATGTGTTTGGCTCTGAAGCTCTCTCTACTACCTGTATACTTGATCGTGCCCACCATGCTTTAGGAGTAAATCCTCCTAAAGAGTTGAAGCCTCGACCTGTTATACTCCGATTCCACTATGAGCATTCCAAGGAGCATTTAATTCGAATTGCCCGTTGGAAAGGGGTTATTGAACATGGAGACCTCAAGTTGTGTCTGGTTGGAGACTACTGTCCTGAAGTAATGTGAGAAAGCCGGTGATGTCCGAGCTTTATCAAACTTTCAACGAGCTCTGCTATTTCCAGCTTGTTTAAGGGTTGTTCTGCCTGATAAATCACGTAAATGGTTTAAATCCGTGGAAGAAGCTCATCAATTCCTTGAGGATCAATGTTCGATCTCAGCTGTCTAATAAATTTACTGTTTCTTCGTGTCTGCATTCATTTGGTTTATAAGTTAATAACTAGTTCATAGATCTAGACTTTTGAAGTTTGAAGATTTTTGCCCTTGGTTTGATAACACTTGTACTTTGTTTTGGAGTATGGATGTTTATTGTGCTTCTATGTTAAAGTTCCTTTCTTTTTCTTTACTATTTTATTGTATTATTTTCAATTGTTTGTTTTTGAAAATAATTAAGAATTTGATTTGGTGATTGATTGTTTTTTCCCTGAAATATTAATAAGATTGTATACTGTTTCACTTTCCAAGATCTCGCTTTTCAAAATGTTTTGCAAATGGCTGATTTAAAAAAAAATATTTGTTTGGTTTTTTATGGCATTCTTTTTTCAATGTTTTGTCTATGGGTGGTATTTTGCATTCTTTTCAATTTTGGAGATTTACCTTCAAGAGAAATGGGGGTAGGGGAATTTCTAGTTAGCTTTCTGGCTGTCTATTGGCCAGTTTTTGGGCTTTTGTGAGTGGGGGGGGGTGGGGCTATTTTTAGTTTAGATTTTTTCATCTGGGCTGATCTGAAACTACAAATAAGTCTGAATTGTCGTAACTTCCAGTTCCCCTTTAAACCTTTTTCCCTCTTCCTGATTCATGAGTTTCCTATGCATTAAGGTTAACCCTTTACATACCATATGGTTTATTGAAAAATGGATAATATTATTAACTTTGCCTTATAGAATACAAATGGTTTGAGTCATCCAATTAAACGGAAGAAGATTTTTAAAGTTTTTCATAGATTGAATGCTTAGATTATCTTTGCCCAGGAAACTCATGTGAGGAAGGAGGATAATCAGCTTTTTTTAGGTTTTGGAAATGATAACAATTTCACTCCAACTCACAGGCTAAGGTGAAAGAAGTCTCTATTTTTATAGACTCCTTGATTTCATTTGTTCACTATGAAACAATCTCATACCTGAATAGTAGATTTCTATTAATTTCTGGTTTACTTTATAACCAGAAAGTTTTTATGGTTAATATCTGTGCACCAAATGCTAACTATTGTGAATATTTTAAGCATCTATTTGCATCTCTTCCTAATTTAAATGAATATACATTTGTAATGAGTGGAGATTTTAACTGTTGCCTGAATCCCTCAATGGACAGGACTGCATCCAATCAGGTACTTCCAAACAAATCTGCTATTTTTATTAATTCCTTTTCTGTTGACTCTGGAATTTCAGAAATTTGGAGGTTTTTACATCCTAATGATAAAGACTTCTCATTCTTTTCTCATGTATATCATAATTACTCTAGAATTGATTACTTTTTTATCGACTCTCGATTAGTTACATCTGTTACTGCCTGTGAGTACAATGCAATTGCCATTTCTGATCATGCACCCTTGAAACTATCAATCAAATTAACTGATGTAACTTTTAGCGCTAGACAAAAGCAGTTCAATTCTACTCTACTTCAGGACTTAAACTTTGTTAACATTATTAAAGAACAGATTGCCTTTTTCTTTTCAACTAACTTTATGGAAGAAATTTCCAGTGGGATATTATGGGATACTTTTAAAATATACATCCGTGGGCAAATTATTTCATATTCTGCTGGATTGAAAAAACAAATTAATAATGAAATACGTACATTGGTTGATAAGATTAACGAAACTGATAAAAAATATTCTGCTGTTCCTAATCTGGAGCTTTATAAAAAGAGAGTTACGGGCCTCAAAGACAAAATCTTCGGTTAATTGGGATTCCGGAAAAATTTGAGAATGGCGATCTTACTGTTTTCTTCTCCAAATTTTTAATGGATGTCATTGGCTCAGAAGTACTGGATTCCCCTCTAATAATCGACGGTGCACATCGCATTTCTCGTTTTCATTCAGATTCAAGTTTGAAACCACGACAAGTAATTCTCCGGATCCATTACCCTCATACCAAAGAACGTTTGATTCGGGCTGCATGGAAAAAGGGTATGATCAGCTTTCAAGATTTTAAATTCCGTATTCTGGAAGACTACAGTCCCGAAGTTTTAAGGGCAAGAATGGCTTTTAAATCGGTTATGTCGGAAATTCATCAGAAAGGCTACAAGCAAGCGCTGTTATTTCCAGCACATTTGAGAGTTTGTCTCGAAGACGGAACTTATCGGCTGTTCAAATCTCCAGCGGATGCTCAAAGATTTCTGGAAGAATAACATTTTATCGGGTTGACTAATGTAATAATTAGTCTATAGATTTGGATCTTTTATAAAATGATGTTTTTTTTATTATGTATGGCTTACATGTATTTTTTATACATGGTAAAAGTTTGTTTTTGGTTTATTCTGAGTTTGTTATTTTTTCATATTATTAATCTGTTAGTTTTGAAAGTAATTTATTAGGGTTTTCTTTTAAGTTCGTATATACTTTTTTATATTTTTAACATTTAAATATTAAGATTTTAAAAAAATAAAATGTCGTTTCTTCTTCCCGAAAGGCTTTAGTGCTTGGAACGTCACATCCGTTTTGATGTGTTTGAGTAAGTTTTAAACTTTCTTTTAAAACACTAATTCAGTATTATTCATTTATGGGTTTTGTCATTTTAATTTTTATTTTTAAAAATCCTTTTGTTTTATATATATAATACTAACTTTATATTTTAATTTTTGTCATACCAACCCTTTCTTATAATATGGGTGGTTTGCATCTTTTATTCAACTTTTTTTTTGTTTGAGTTGCCGTCTTGAGACATGGGGGTAATTTTAGTGTTAGATTGCTTGCTTGCCTCTTTTTGGCTTTTTTCCTGGGGTTTTGAGGGTGGAGGGAGGGGGATTTTTCTTCTTTCTTTTTGCTTGCTTTATGCTTAGTTTTACTTCATGGGCTCATATGAAACTACAAAAATGGTTGCAGTGTCGTGACTTCCGGTTCCTCCTTGAACTTACTTCCCTCTTCTGGATTCATGAGTTCATCTTTTTTTTTAACCTTATGTGTTAATTGTAATAAATATTGTCAATATAGATAGGGTTATTAATTTTGTTTCTTGGAATACTAATGGTTTAAATCATCTGATCAAACTGAAAAAAATATTCAAAGTATTCCATAGAATGAATGCTAATGTTATCTTTGTACAAGAGACTCATGTAAGGAAGGTGGATAGTTAACACTTTTTTAGGTTTTGGAAAGGACAACAATATCACTCGAATTCTCAAGCCAAAGTAAGAGGTGTTTCCATTTTTATAGATTCTTCAACCTCCTTTGTACTTCATGAAACAATTTCAGATCCACAAGGTAGATTTTTGCTTATTACTGGTCTACTTTTTAATCAAAAAGTTGTTTTAGTTCATGTTTATGCTCCAAATACTAATTGTCCTGAAATTTTTAAGTGTCTATTTACATCCTTTCCTAATTTGAATCAGTACAGACTGATAATGGGTGGGGATTTTAACTGTTGTTTAAACCCTTCGATGAATAGATCCAAGCCCACACAAGTTCTTCCGAATAAATCAACTGCTTTATGACTGATTCAGCAATTTGCGAAATTTGGCGTTTTTTACACCCCAATGACAAAGAATTTTCATACTTTTCTCATGTTTATCATAATTATTCAAGAATTGATTACTTTTTCATTGATCACCGTTTACTTACAGATGTTATCGATTGTAAATATGACTCTATTACCATTTCTGATCATGCACCTTTGAAGTTATCTATTAAGATAATGGATTCATCTATTAATGCTAAATCTTGGAGGTTCAACTCTATTTTATTGCAGGACTTAGACTTTGTTAATTTTATTAAACAACAAATTGATTTGTTTTTCTCAACAAATTCTACAGCAGAGATCTCTAGTGGAATTTTATGGGACACTTTTAAAGCATTTATTCGTGGACAGATTATTTCATACTCTGCTGGAGTTAGGAAACGAACTAATTCAAAAATATTAACATTGGTTGATAAAATCAAAGCAATTGATAAGATTTATTCAGTGACCCCCAGCAAAGAACTTTATAAAGAAAGAGTGGAACTTCAAATGGAGCATAGTTTGTTATTATCCTCTTTGATTGAAAATCAGTTAATTAAATCTAGAACCCAGTTTTATGTATATGGAGATAAGTCTGATAAATTATTGGCTAATCAATTGAAAACTGCTTTGGTTAAACGACAGATTACTAGGATTCGTAAACAAGATGGCACTTTGACGATCGACCATAAAGAGATAAATAAAGCCTTTCAAGATTTTTATAATTCCTTATGTCAATCAGAATTTGCTGAGGATTCTTCTATAATAGATGAATTTTTAAGGAAATTGAATATTCCAAAATTAACAGTAGAGGATAGTGTATTCTTAGATACACCTATCATGGAAACGGAAATAAAAAAGGCTATTTTTTCAATGAATTCCGGTAAAGCTTCTTGTCCAGATGGTTACTCTGCAGAATTTTAAAAATCTTTTTCCTCTATACTTTCTCCTTGGCTTTGTAAAATTTTTAAAGATGCGTTAATTATAGGCAAATTGCCACAATCTTTTTATGAAGCTTCTATTTCTTTAATTCTTAAAAAAGATAAAGACCCGATTGAATGTGCATCCTATCGGCCTATATCCTTGCTGAATATGGATTTTAAGATTTTTAGTAAAATTTTGGCTACTAGATTAGAAAAGATATTACCTCGAATCATTTCTGAAGATCAGATTGGATTTATTAAAAATCGCTATTCATCTTTTAACATTAGAAAATTAATTAATATTATTTATACTCCTTCACCCAAAATACCAGAATGTGTCATTTCTTTAGATGCTGAAAAAGCATTTGATAGAGTTGAATGGCCATATTTATTTAATACGATGCAGCATTTTAATTTTAGTTCAAAATTTATATCATGGATTAAATTAATATACTATAAACCCTTGGCTTCCGTTTTTACCAATAATCAAAGATCTCCTTTTTTTCAGTTATTGCGTGGTACAAGGCAAGGTTGTCCTTTAAGTCCTTTACTATTTGACATCGCTTTGGAACCTTTGGCTATAGCCATTCGTGAATCACCTAATATTTTGGGTATTACTCGTGGGGAGGGGACGTATAAGTTATCATTGTATGCTGATGATTTGTTACTATACATATCCGACCCTGAAAGATCTATTCCTGCTATTTCGTCCTTGCTTGCTCAGTTTAGTAACTTTTCTGGTTATAAATTGAATTTTAATAAGAGTGAATTATTTCCATTAAATATGCAAGTTCCAATTTATAAACATTTACCATTTAAAGTTGTTACAGATTATTTTACTTATTTAGCTATTAAAATTACTAAAAACATAAAGATTTATTTAAAGTTAACTTTTTACCCTTAATTGACCAAATTAAGCAACTTGCTATCAGGTGGTCTCCGCTATCTTTGTCATTAGTTGGTAGAATTAATGCTATTAAGATGATGGTATTACCCAAATTCTTATATTTATTTCAAGCATTACCAATTTTTATTCCTAAATCTTTTTTTGATATTATTGACTCCAAAATATCTTCTTATCTGTGGCAGAATAAAAATCCTAGAATAGGCAAAAAATATTTACAGAAACCTAAGAAGGAGGGCGGTTTGGCTTTGCCAAACTTGAGATTTTACTATTGAGCAGTTAATATACGATATTTAATATTTTGGACACAAGAATTGACTACAGTTGCTTGCCCACAATGGGTAAATTTGGAATGTAAATCTGTACAAGACTTTTCATTGTTTTCAATCTTAGGATTTTCACTTCCTTTTTCTTTATCTAAATTGAATAAACAAATAACTAATCCTATAGTCAAATATACATTGCGAATTTGGTTTCAATTTCGTAAATTTTTTGGTTTGAATAAGTTTATTTTATCATGCCCTATAATATCTAACTATTCTTTTCGGCCCTCTCTTATGGATCAAGCTTTTCTTTTATGGAAAACAAAAGGTATAACATGTTTTCGTGATTTGTTTTTGGATGATAGCGTTATGTCCTTTGAACAGCTATCTAATAAATATAATTTACCTAAAACCCATTTTCTTAGATATTTGCAAGTTAGAAATTTTTTGTATAATGAGTTACAGTCTTTTCCAAAACTATGTCCATTGGACATTACGAAAAGAATTTTAGCTCTGAACCCTTGTCAAAAGGGTTTAGTAGCTGTTATTTATAATATGATCATGAAAATACAGCCAGAAGTATCAGAAAAAATTAAGGAAGAATGGGAAGAAGAACTTCATTGTCTTATATCCACTGAGCAGTGGGAGAAAATTTTACTATTAGTCAATTCGTCCTCTATTTGTGCTAAACATGCTCTAATACAATTTAAGGTTGTACATAGAGCTCATATGTCTAAGGATAAACTTGCTCGCTTTTACTCTCATGTTAATCCAACCTGTGACAGATGTCATTCTGATGTTGCTTCATTGACCCATATGTTTTGGTCTTGTCCTTGTTTACAAAATTACTGGAAAGATATTTTCAGTGTTATTTCAAGAGTTCTGAATATCAGCTTCCAACAACATCCTTTAACTGCAACTTTTGGTTTACCAATGGTGGATAATAGTCGTTTATCCTCTTCATCTCGACGAATGATTGCATTTGTTACATTAATGGCTAGAAGATCTATTTTATTGAATTGGAAATAAATTAATCCTCCAACTATATTTCAGCGGTTTTCTCAAACTATCTCTTGTTTGAGCTTAGAAAAAATTAGAAGTGTTGTTTTTGATCCTTCAGTTAAATTTGAAGAAACTTGGAGACCATTTATTCAACATTTTCATATGAGTTAAATTGTCTTTTCCTAAACCTCACTTTGATTATCCTTAATTATTTGGATGGAGGTTCGGAGTTATTGGCACTACTGTATGTATTTAACATTATGCAATGGCCCATGTTGGTTAGTGTTTTTTTTCTTCTTTTTTGGGGTTTTTTTTTTCTTTTTGTCTCTTTTGTTCATAAATATCATGAGTTTGGGAGGCTATATATATTGATTATTATATATTTGAATGTCTACTTAAACTATTAATTATGTACTCTCAAATACTTTGTATTCATGTTTCATTTATGTTTGTTTAAAAAATTAATAAAAAGATTTAAAAAGAAAAAAGAGAGTTGAACTTCAGATGCAACACAGTTTTTTATTAACATCCCCAGTTGAAAATCAATTACTTAAAACTAAGAGTCTAAGAGATTTTATATACATGGCAATAAATTGGCTAGGTTACTGGCCAAACAATTGAAAGTTGCTTCAGCTAAACGTCAGATTATCACGACTGACCATGATGAAATTAATAAATCTTTTCAAGAATTCTATACCTCTTTATACCAATCAGAATTTTGTGATGATTCTACTATAATGCATGAATTTTTAAGGAAATTGATCATTCTGAAATTTCCACTTAATGAATGTTTAGCATTAGATGCATCCATCATGGAAGAAGAAATAAAGAAAGCAATTTCTTCGATGAATTCTGGTAAAGCACCAGGTTTAGATGGGTATACAGTAGAATTTTTAAAATCTTTTTCAAGTCTACTTTCTCCTTGGTTATGTAGAATCTTTAAGGATGACTTATTTGTCAGTAAATTACCACAATCCTTTTATGAAACATCTATTTCTTAAATTCCTATAAAAGATAAAGACCCCACTGAATGTGCATCATATAGACCTTTCTCCTTGTTGAATGTGGACTCCAAAATCTTTTCCAAAATATTGGCAATTAGATTGGAAAATGAATTGCCACAAATTGTCTCTGACGACCAGACCTTTATTAAAAATCATTATTCGTATTTTAATGTTAGGAGGTTAATGAATATTGTATATACTTCACCTAAAACTCCAGAATGTATTATTTCGCTTGACGCTGAGAAGGCGTTTGATAGAGTTGAATGGGAATATTTATTTAACATGCTTGAGAAATTTAATTTTAGCCCAAAATTCATATCGTGGATTAAATTGATATATCATACACCTTTGGTTTCTGTACTTACCAATGATCAGAGATTCCCCTTTTTCAGGCTTTTTTGAGGCACTAGACAGGGCTGTCCTTTAAGTCCTTTACTATTTGATATTACCTTGGAGCCCTTGGCAATTGCTCTTCGTGATTCACCCAATTATGCTTGGTATTATTTGTGGGAATGGGATGCATAAGGTATCACAATATGCTGATGAGGTGTTACTATATATCTCTAACTCAGAGAAATCCATCCCTGCAGTAATATCGTTACTTGCTCAGTTTAGTTGTTTTTCTGGTTATAAATTGAATCTTAATAAGGGTGAGCTTTTCCCATTAAATATGCAAGTTCCAATCTATAGACAATCACCATTTAGACTGGTTACTAATTACTTTACTTATTTGGGTGTTAAAATTACTAAGAAGCATAAGGATCTATTTAAAGTTAACTTTTTACCCTTAATTGATCATGTTAAACAACTGCTTACTAAATGGTCCCCATTGTCCTTATCATTGATTGGTAGAATTAATGCTATTAAGATGATTATTTTACCTAAATTTCTGTATCTATTTCAGGTGGTACCAATCTTCATTTCTAAATCCTTTTTTGATATTTTTAAAAAACTTTTTTTATTGAGTTTTCAAATAATTACAGAAAGAAAAAGAAAATATGTAAAAAAATATATATACCCTTTCCCCCCTCCCCTTAACCCCTCCCCCCTAACATCCCTATAGAAAAAAAAAGAAAGAAAGAAAGAAAGAAAGAGTGCCTGGATATTGGAAGATCCCCACATGCTCCATGGAGTTCATAATAACTTTAGTATATGTATTTATTTCTTTCCCCAAATAACCAATTATTTTATCTTCGGAGCACCTATGTATTTAATCCTGTCTTTTGTAAATAAGGGCGCCAAATTTTCAAAAATGTTTCATATTTATCTCTTAAATTATAAGTATAAGATCTTGATAAATGGATGGTATTACCAATAACATTAGTAGGTAGAGTAAATACCATAAAAATGAATATATTCCCTAGACTACAATACTTATTTCAATCACTACCAATACAACTACCCCAGAAGTTTTTTCAAGAGTTAAATAAATATGTGAGGAAGTTTCTTTGGAAAGGTAAGATGTCAAGATTATCATTGGAAAAATTGACATGGAAATTTGATCTAGGAGGGTTACAACTTCCAAATTTTAAGAATTATTATAAAGCAAATCAACTTAGATTTATTGCATCTTTTTTTGAGAAAGATAGACCGGCATGGATTAGAATAGAACTAGATAAAATAGGAGAAAATACACCAGAAGATTTTATATATAAATGGGAATCTAAATGGATACGGGAAAAGAAAGAATCTCCTATATTAAAACATTTGATTGACTTATGGAATAAGATAAATGTTGATGATGAGACAAAGAAATCTTTATTAGCAAAAAAATCTTTAATTCAAAAAAGACATTCCTTTTACAATCGATAATCAACTTTTATATAATTGGTTTCAAAAAGGGATTAGATATATAGGAGATTGTTTTGAAGGAGGTATATTAATGTCATTTGATCAATTAAAGAATAAATATAAAGTATCAAACAACACTCTTTTTTGTTACTTCCAATTAAGGACTTATTTAAGAGAAAAATTAGGTCAAACAACATTATTGCCGAAATCTAATGAAATAGAAACTTTAATTCAAAAAGGAAAGACTAAAAAATTTATTTCTTTTTTGATATTATTGATTCTAAAATTTCTTCATATATATGGCAGAATAAAATTCCTAGGTTAAGTAAGATATATTTACAGAAATCAAGAAAGGATGGTGTTTTGGCAATGCCAAACTTAAGATTCTATTATTGGGCAATTAATATTCAATATTTAATGTTCTGGGCACAAGATCTGGATGAAATTCAATGTCCACGATGGGTGAACCTCAAGTGTGAGCCTGTACAGTGGTTCTCATTGGCTTCTATTTTAGGGGCCTTGCTTCCCTTTGCAATTACTAAACTCAATAAACAAATGACTAATTAAATAACTAAAGATACAATATGAATATGGTTTCAATTTTGTAAATATTTTGGATTGAATAAATTTATCCTATCAAGCCCTATTATAGCTAATTTTTTCTTCCAACCTTCCAGAACTGATTAAGCTTTTCTATTATGGAAAACAAAGGGAATAACGTGTTTTCATGATTTATTCATGGATAACTGTCTCATGACTTTTGAACAGTTGTCTAATAAATATAATTTACCTAGATCACATTTTTGCAGATATTTACAGATTAGAAACTTTCTAAAATGTTATTTTACCTACTTTTCCAATATCACATCAAACTGAAATTACAGAATTTTTTTTTAGGTTTAAACCCCTATCAGAAGAGTTTAATAGCAATTACTTATGATCTGATTATGAAGCTACATCTAAGTACATCTGATATAATTAAGAATGAATGAAAAAGAGAACTTCTGGTATCTTCACCTATAGAGAAATGGGAGAAAATTCTCCAACCAGTTAACACTTCTTCAATGTATGCTAAACACACACATACAATTTAAGGTGGTTCATAGGGCCCATATGTCTAAGGATAAGTTAGCTCATTGTTATTTCCATATAAATTCTGTCTGTGACAGATGTAATTCTGAGGTAGCTTCCTTGACACATATGTTCTGGTCTTGTCCTCTTTTGGAAAAATATTGGAAAGACATTTTTGATATTATTTCAGTAGTTTTGCGTATTGATTTACAACCTCATTCTATTACTGCAATTTTTGGTTTACCAGTGATGGACTCTAGTCAGTTATCCTCTTCTGCTTGCCGTTTGATTGCATTTGTTACATTAATAGCCAGAAGATCCATTTTATTTAAATGGAAAGATTCTAACTCCCCTACTATATTTCAATAGTTTTTCCAAACTATAACATGTTTAAACTTAGAAAAAATTAGGAGTGGCACTATCGATCCTTCGGTTAAATTTGAAGAAACTTGGAGGCCATTTATTCAACATTTTCATATGATGTAAGCTGACCTTTTCCGAATCCTTCTCAATAACCTTTTGTTCGTGTATAGTGGAGCAGAGTTAATGTCAAATAATGATATTAACCGACGAAACATGGCAGCCCAGCTTTTGTTTCGTTTTTATTTTTTGCTCAGTTTAGTTGTTTTTCTGGTTAGAAATTGAATCTTAACTTCTATGGTAATGGAATATTCTGAAAGCATTTTCACTGAATGTGTTATTAGACCATAACACCAGAAGATATGGGAGCAGAAGCAGGCCATTCAGCCTAACAAGTCTGTTCTACCATTCAGTCAATTTTTCCAGTCATCCCCACTCCCCTGCCTTCTCCCAATACCCTTTGATGCCCTGGCTAATCAAGAACCTATCTATCTCTGCCTTAAATACACCCAATGACTTGACCTCCACAGCCACTTGAGGCAACAAATTCCACAGCTTTACCATCACTCGCTGACTAAAGTAATTCCTCCACATCTCTGTTCTAAATAGATGTCCTTCAATCCTGAGGTCATGCCCTCTTGCTTAGACTCCCCTACATGGGAAATAACTTTGCTATATCTAACCTGTTCAGGCCTTTTAATATTCGGATTGTTTTTATGAGATCCCACCTCATTCTCCTGAACTCCAGGGAATACAGTCCAAGAGCTGTCAGACGTTCATCATACGGTAACCCTTTCATTCCTGGAATCATTCTCGTGAATCTTCTCTGAACCATCTCTAATGTTTGCATATCCTTTCTAAAATAAGGACCCAAAACTGCACACAATACTCCAAGTGTGGTCTCACGAGTGCCTTATAGAGCCTCAACATCACATTCCTGCTCTTATATTCTATACCTCTAGAAATGAATACCAACATCGCATTCGCCTTCACCACCGACTCGACCTTGAGGTTAATCTTTAGGGTACTCTGCCCAAGGACTCCCAAGTCCCTTTGCATCTCTGCATTTTGAATTCTTTCTTTCTTTATTTCGCAATCTTTTTTATTAAGTTTCGAATAGATAAACATAACAATGATAATGATACAAAGAGATCCGGATTACATTAATAACGGTTAACGTATACAGAAACAGACTTCGAGTAACATATGTAATCCAAGCCTCCCAATCTCTTAATAACGGACCATGAAAAAGATTCAAAAAAATCTTATTCAGGTCATTATCTGCTGCAGAATAAAGTTGGGGCCAATCGGACCCCTCCCTGAGGTATTGTGTGATGGATGAAAATCTGCTTGTACATTTCAGCATTGAACATTCCATTCATTCTGACAAGATCACCAACTCCATTTGCAGAAAAGCAGCCCCAAACCTGGAGGGAAGCTCCACTGTGCTTCACTGTTGGCTGCAGACACTCATCCATGTAGTGGTCTCCAGCTGTTCTATGGACAATCTGCCACCTGATTGAGCCAGACATTTGAAATTTTGATGCGTTAGTCCAGAGCACTTGCTGCCATTGTTCAGCATCCTAATCCTTGTGTTTCTGTGTGTGGATGAGTCTCCTGGCTTCATTTCCACTTCAAAGGAATGGCTTTTTGTCAGCAAATCTTCCATGATGTCTACTTCTGACACAGCTGCTCCAAACAGCAGAGGGGTGTAGTTCTGAACCAGTGGTTTCAGTGAGTTCAAAGCTGACAGCAGTGATGAACTTCTGATTTTGAAGGGATGTCAGCTTGATGTATCTCTTGTCTGATACACTCAGTTTCCATGGCTGATCACTGTGTTTCTTTTCCTCAATCTTCTCTGTTCCTTTGTGCTTCTTCAGAAGAGCTTGGATAGCATATCTTTTAACTTCTGGTCTGCCGCGAAGTTTCTGCTTGGGAGAGACATTGCTGACGCAGAATGACCACCTTGTGTCTTGTTGCTATGCTCACTCTTGCCATGGTGTAACAATTGATGATTTGAAGATTGAACTGCCACTTCTGCCACACCCTCTTTAGTTTGTTTGTCCTTTGGCCAGTTTGATTCCCTCTACACCCATTTCTTTTTCATTTAATCAGTTTAGTTTATTTAACTCATGATGTCATTGGCCTGCTTGCTATCTTTATTTAATCATGCACTGGGCTACGTACCTACAAGGTCATCTAGTTCTTATTTGGAAAGTGGTCTGTTACTTTCTCTAACAAAGTACAAACATTTCTATATAACATAACTTTTTGGAAAACAAATCTTTGGAAACCTAAAATTTGTTCTTTTCCTACTGACACACTAATGTAGATGTCAAAAAAAAAAGACCTAGAACAAAATTGAGATAAAAAATCTTGAGTGCCTAAGATTTTTGCTCAGTACTGTAAATAGGCACAAAATAGTGGGCTAAATACCCTGTCCAGTGGTGTACTGTTCTATATTCTATGTACTTTCACTTTTAGTCCTTGGCAGAAAGTCAGTGTTGAAATTATGCTTCACTAAATTACAATTCGCAAAGGTATACAATAATTTTTCCTAAAAACCCATCTGTAGGTTAGATAGGTGACTACTGAGAAGATTGTGCAAGAATTATAGTTTATCAAAGGAACAGTCAACAACATCAATAGAATCAACAAGACAACTTCTAGCACATGAGTTGTGCCTACTGGGTCTCTGTCTATGTGTTATCCACTTGCCCATTCATTATGGACATGCTGCCTCTTTGTTGCCATTGTCATTCTCAGAAGTGAGGGTTACACTACCACAGTTAGATGTTTCAGTTTTCTAACACTCGAAAACATTGAAATCTACTTACTTTAATTATTTAATCTTTGAAGAGATAACATCTTCATAAATTAATGATTAGTCCATTATTTGAACAAAGACACAACACTATTCAATTATTCTCACCCATTCTAAGATTTATATCAATACTCATGAATGATCTGGAGCTCATCCAGGTCCATCTCCAACTCCTGAACACAGTCTGTTAGAAGTTGCAGCTGGACGCCCTTCTTGCAGGTGTCGTCTTCAGGGACACCGGAGGTGCAGGACACAGGTAACTAGGTGACTGTCAGGAGGAGGAAAGGGGATAGGCAGCCAGTGGAGAATACCCCTAACAACAGGTATACTGCTTTGGATGACTTGGCAGAGGAACGCCACGGCAGTCAGGTCTCTGGCACTGAGTCTGGCTCTGTGACTCAGAAGGGAAGTGGGGAGAGGAGGCCAGCTGCAGTAATAGGCAGCTTGTTGGTGAGGGGAACAGAAGGGAGGTTCTGTGGAGGAGAACAAGACTCATGGATGGTTTGAGTCCACAGCATTCTGAAGCAAGAGGGTGAAATGGCAAAGGTTGTGGTCCACGTCGGTACCAATTACATGGGTAGGACGAGTGACAAGGTCCTCCAAAGTGAGTTCAGGGAGTCATGTGCAAGTTAAAGGACAGGACCTCCAGGGTTCTGATCTCAGGATTGCTACATGTGCCACGTGTTAGTGAGGTCAGAAATAGGAAGATTATACAGTTCAGCACATGGATAAGGAGATGGTGCAGGAGGGAGGGCTTCAGATGTTTGGATCATTGGGCTCTCTTTCAGGGAAGGTGGGACCCGTACAGAATGGATAGTTTTCAGCTAAACTGGAGGGGGACTAATATCCTAGCAGGAAGATTTGCTATTGCTGCAAAGGGGATGAAGGGGAGGGGGGCTGTGGGGTGTTGTGGTGCTTCAAAACTAGAGTTGCAGGAGGATGGGACCCAGAGCACCAGAACAGATAGTGGAGTGGTTATGGACAAAGATCTGTTAAGCTTGCATACAAAGGCAGGAATCAAATGTTGAACATGGTGGGACTAATTTTATGAGCTGTGTATATTTCAACTCAAGGAATTTTGTAGGAAAGGCAGATGAGCTTAGGGCATGGATCAGCATATGGAATTATAACACTGTAGCCATTAGTGACACTTGGTTCCAGGAGGGGCAGGACTGACAGCTTAATGTTCCGGTGTTCCGTTGCTTTAGACGTGATAGAGTGGGAGGGATTAAAGGGGGAGTGGTGGCATTACTAGTCAGGTATATTGTCATGGCAGTGCTCAGAGAGGACAGACTGCAGAATACCTCTGCTGAGGCTTTCCAGGTAGAACTGATGTTACGTATTCAGGCAACAATAATATAGATGAGTTAGGCAAGGGGTTTTATAACGAATAACACGTTTATTAAACACTGATAACAAACCCCCTTCAAAAGTAAACAAACCCAAACAATGACCCGAAACCAGCTGCTGGCAGCTGAATCAAACAGTTCTTAATAGCGTTGCAGTCTCAAACAGTCTTTAAAGCGGTATTGAAAAGAACTCAGTTCTCTAAAGCGATATGCCGAATGAAAACAGTTCAAAGAACAATATGCCGACAGTTCAAAAGCTCACGGTACTTTTAAAAGGAGAGACTTTTTAAAGCAATGTAAATTCTCTTCCACGTCGATGTCCTTCGATTCCCAGCGTCGAACTCCCACGTCGAATTTTATTAAATATAACAGCTTAAAGTGACTGACCTTCCTTCCACAATATTCTCAAACCCTTTCTGGTCATCCCAGGGGTCAACAGCGAGAATAGTCAACGAAATCCTTCCGAATGAGGATCAAACAAGGTCGAAGTCAATCCATCGAAAATCGATTCTTCTCGATCTCCATTTTCCAAACTTTTCTTCACTCTCCCTTAGCAAAGAAACCGTTGGCTCTGACCTTTTAAACTTTAGGCATTATATAAAACTTCATTTTTAACTAAACTGCGTCATCACATTAAATCACACAGTAACATGAAGTCATCTTGGCAAATCCAGCCACGAACTGCCCCACCTGACAGGGTGGGTCTTCCTTTTATACCCTGTAGAAAAAACCTGTCACATGACCTCTACTGGCGGGAAAATGACATCACTCCACCATTACCTCATGTCCAGTATAACTTCAACCCCAGTCACGTGACAAGGGTACCACTGTCACGTGTCACGGGTACGTAACACCTCCCTCCAAAAAAACATTTTTGGTCTGACAAGAACAAAAATTTTTAACAATTACTTACAAAAAAAAAACAAATGTATAAATTATATAACATACACAATATACAATACAGTAGGAGTGTTACAATAAAAAAAAACCACTCCAAAAAAAAACATTGTACATTCAACATCGAGATAGACAATCAGCAACCACATTATCTTTACCTTTAATATGAGTTATCACAATATTGTACTCTTGTAACATCAAACTCCAATTTAATAATCTTCTGTTTTTGTTTTTCATCTTACTCAGAAAAACTAACGGATTATGATCAGTGTAAACAATAAGTGGTTTTTGAGTTGTACCAACATATACCTCAAAATATTCCAAAGCCAAAACAAGAGATAACAATTCTTTCTCTATTGTTGAATAGTTTCTTTGATGCTTATTAAATTTCTTAGAAAAGTATGCTACCGGATGATCAACCTCATCACCCTCATTCCTTTGCATCAATACTGCTCCCGCAGCTTCATCACTAGCATCCACAGCTAATGAAAAAGGTTTTTCAAAGTCAGGTGCCTTAAGCACAGGTTGTTCACATATCATTGTTTTCAATTTTTCAAATGCTTCCTGACAAAACACTGTCCATACAAACTTTACATTCTTCTGCAGAAGATTAGTTAATGGAAGGGCAACATTAGCAAAATTCTTACAAAATTTTCGATAATATCCTACCATTCCCAAAAACCTTCTGAGAGTTTTTTTTCCCGTCGGAGTGGGAATTTCTAAAATTGCCTGAACTTTTGCCTGAACAGGAGCTACCTTACCTTGACCCACAACATAACCAAGGTAAGTCACAGTAGCATGTCCAAACTCACTCTTGGCTAAATTAATAGTCAAGTTAGCTTTTGAAAGCTTTTCAAACAATTTCTCCACCGCAATAATGTGTGCTTCCCAAGTATCATTTCCTGTCACTAAATCATCAATATAAGCATCAGTATCTTTCAATCCCTGAATCACAGAATTAATCATCCTCTGAAAAGTACCTGGCGCATTCTTCATCCCAAATGGAAGAACATTATACTCATATAACCCAGATGGAGTTACAAATGCAGAAATTTCTCTACCTCTGTCCGTTAATGGAACACACCAATACCCTTTCAATAAATCAATCTTTGTAAGGAACTTTGCTTTTCCAACCTTATCTACACAATCATCCACTCTAGGAATTGGATATGCATCTGTTTTCGTTACAGCGTTCACCTTCCTATAGTCCGTACAAAACCTAATACTACCATCAGGTTTTGGCACCATAACACATGGCGAACTCCAATTCGAGTTAGAATGTCTAATAATATCATTCTCTAACATGTATTCAATTTCTTTCTCAGCAAGTTCACATTTTTCCATGTTCATCCTATATGGATGTTGTTTAATAGGTTTGGCATCTCCAACATCTACATCATGTGAAGCTATAGTAGTCCTTCTCGGAACATCTGAAAACAAATCCTTATACTTAAAAATCAATTCCTTCATCTGTTGTTTCTGCTCTAGCTGTAAATGTGCTAATTTCTCATCCATATTTTCCAAAATAGTCGAATTAGGTAACCTAACAGAAACAATGTTAGATTTAGAATGAAAGTCAGATGAATCATCTATCATGTTCCCAGTTAAATCCAACTCATTCTCACTAACCACAACAGTCACAGTATCAGATTGTTTCTCAAAATATGGTTTAATCATATTTATGTGGCAAAGTTGTGTTGACCTTCTACGATCTGGAGTTTTTATTACATAATCCACATCATTAACTCTAGACACAATTTCATAAGGTCCATGAAATCTAGCTTGTAAAGGATTTGTCTGCACTGGGAAAAGAACCAACACCTTATCTCCAGGCTTAAACATCCTCATCCTAGCTTCCTTATCATACCAAGTTTTCATTTTCTCCTGAGCCAACTTCAAATTTTCCTTGGCTAAGCTACAAGCTTTATGTAACCTGTCCTTAAATTTCAAAACATAGTCCAACAAATTAGTATGCACTTCCTTACTAATCCACTGTTCCTTCAATAAAGCTAAAGGTCCTCTAACTCTATGTCCAAACACAAGTTCAAATGGACTAAACCCTAAAGATTCCTGTACCGATTCCCTTACTGCAAATAAAAGTAAGTTTATACTCTCATCCCAGTCACCTTCATTCTCCACACAATATGTCCTAATCATATTCTTGAGAGTAGAATGAAACCTCTCCAAAGCACCTTGCGATTCTGGATGGTATGCAGACGAAGTAATTTGCTTAGCTCCCAATTTATAAACTATCTGTTGAAACAATCCAGACATAAAATTACTACCTTGATCAGTTTGTATTTCCTTAGGCAATCCAAAATAAGTAAAGAATTTTATAAGAGCCTTCGTCACAGTTTTAGCTTTTATATTCCTAAGTGGTACTGCCTCTGGAAACCTAGACGAAGTACACATGATAGTCAACAAATACTGATAACCAGTTTTTGTCTTTGGTAATGGACCAACACAATCTACAATAACTTTAGAAAACGGTTCACCGAATGCTGGAATAGGTTGTAATGGAGCTACTGGTGTAACCTGATTTGGTTTACCCACAATCTGACAAGTATGGCACGTCTTACAAAACATCGCCACATCTTTTCTTAAACCAGGCCAGTAAAAATGTTTTAAAATCTTGTCCACAGTTTTCCTTACCCCTTGATGTCCACCTAAAGGCACACTATGAGCTAAAGTCAAAATCTCATTCCGATAAACTTTAGGAACAACCACCTGGTAAACAACATTCCATTCCTCACTTGCAGGAATTGTAGGCGACCTCCACTTCCTCATCAACACTCCTTTTTCCAAATAATATCCTACTGACACCTTCTCAATTTCACTACCTAGTAAAGCTTGTTCCCTTAATTTTATAATCTCAGGATCTCTATTCTGCTCTGCTATCATCTCCTTCCGAGACAAAGATAAATCTTCATAGTCAGACTTACTCCCAGAATCTTGTTCAAACAACGAAGGTAAGAAAGTCTCTGACACATCCTCAAAACTCAAATCCTGAGTTGAACAGTCATGAGTAACAACCTCATTCTGCACATCAATTTTTTTAGCCATCGCTCTAGTCACAACACAGGAAAAATCTGTGTTAGAATTCACCTCAGGTACCTCTGATTCCATTGTCAAATGTACTTCAGGAAAAACTTGTCCACCTGCCAAGTCATTACCTAACAATAAAGAAATACCCTTCACAGGTAAGCTATGCTGTAATCCTACCTTAACAAATCCTGTAACTAACCCTGACTTTAAATTTACTTCATGTAAACGTACAGGCATAAAATCACTTCCAACACCTCTTATGTAATTTACCTCACCAGTATCACTCTCTTCATTAAACTTCAACACACTATCTAACATCAGTGATTGAGAAGCTCCAGTATCCCTAAGAATTTTTATTGGCACCAGAGTAGATCCTTCTTTCAAGGATACAAACCCTTCAGTTATAAAATGATCATATCCCTTTCTAACTTTGTCAGACTCTAACAAATCCTCATTTGTGTTTACCAAACCCTGTAACTTTACAGGTGCTTTAGTATGTTGCACACAAGCATCTGGAACTGCTTCCTTCTCTTTCTTTTTCAATTTGAAACAGTTAGCTATTACATGGCCAGGCTTCTTACAATAGTTACAAATAAGACCAAACTGTCTTTCCTTCACAGGCTTTCCTTCCTCCTTACCTCTCTCATTAACCTCTAATTTAATTTCTGATTTACCTTGAGTCTCCATATTATTTCTCCTCTTAAAAATTCTACCCTGAGGAAATTTATTCTTATGGATTAAAACATACTCATCAGCTAATCTAGCACAGTCCTGCAATTTATCAGTATCCCTCTCATTTAAGTAGGTCCTTACTTCAACAGGAATGCTTCTTTTAAATTCCTCCATCAAAATTAGCTCTCTCAATGTCTCATAGTCCTCATTTACATTTTTAGAAGAAACCCATCTCTCAAAACACATAGCTTTATCATAGGCAAATTCCACATAAGTCTTTTCCACAGACTTTTTCAAACTCCTGAATCTTTCCCTGTACGCTTCTGGGACCAACTCATATGATTTGAGAATATTTTCCTTCACAATATCATAATCTAATGCTTGTGCAGCAGTTAAAGCTGTATAAACGTGTCGTGCCTTTCCTTTGATTACACTCTGTAATAACACTGACCATTTATCTTTCGGCCACTCTGACATCCGAGCAATAGTTTCAAAATGTTGAAAATATCTCTCCACTTCTGTTTCACTAAATGGAGGGACCAATTTAATTTCTTGGCTAGCAACAAACGGTTTTTTAGAATCAGCAGACTGTTCTACAGACCTTAATTTCTCCATTGCATATTCAAAATCTCTTTTCTTCTGCTCAGATTCCAATTTACACCTTTCTAACATCATTTGTTCAATTTGCAACTGCATCTCCAGATTACTTATTGGAAACGATTCTAAAATCGATTCTTCAAAATGACCCGAAGCCACAAAATGTGATGCGATCTTTCTCTGTATTACAGCTTTTGATGTAGTTGGCAAAATCCCTTTAAGATGCAACCGAATAGCAATTTCAGAGACTTCAGTCTTTTTCGCCTTCGCTAACAAGTCCGCGTCTGGCGAATCCAGAAACTCATCAATATTCATCGTTGCCGAATACCACTCACAAGCCAATCAAACAAAAAAAAATCGAGCAATCCCCGTTACCAAAACACCGATTCAAAATTCAAAAAACTTTTTAAACTCAAATAATTCAATTCCGGACGTACCCCCATAATTATGTTACGTATTCAGGCAACAATAATATAGATGAGTTAGGCAAGGGGTTTTATAACGAATAACACGTTTATTAAACACTGATAACAAACCCCCTTCAAAAGTAAACAAACCCAAACAATGACCCGAAACCAGCTGCTGGCAGCTGAATCAAACAGTTCTTAATAGCGTTGCAGTCTCAAACAGTCTTTAAAGCGGTATTGAAAAGAACTCAGTTCTCTAAAGCGATATGCCGAATGAAAACAGTTCAAAGAACAATATGCCGACAGTTCAAAAGCTCACGGTACTTTTAAAAGGAGAGACTTTTTAAAGCAATGTAAATTCTCTTCCACGTCGATGTCCTTCGATTCCCAGCGTCGAACTCCCACGTCGAATTTTATTAAATATAACAGCTTAAAGTGACTGACCTTCCTTCCACAATATTCTCAAACCCTTTCTGGTCATCCCAGGGGTCAACAGCGAGAATAGTCAACGAAATCCTTCCGAATGAGGATCAAACAAGGTCGAAGTCAATCCATCGAAAATCGATTCTTCTCGATCTCCATTTTCCAAACTTTTCTTCACTCTCCCTTAGCAAAGAAACCGTTGGCTCTGACCTTTTAAACTTTAGGCATTATATAAAACTTCATTTTTAACTAAACTGCGTCATCACATTAAATCACACAGTAACATGAAGTCATCTTGGCAAATCCAGCCACGAACTGCCCCACCTGACAGGGTGGGTCTTCCTTTTATACCCTGTAGAAAAAACCTGTCACATGACCTCTACTGGCGGGAAAATGACATCACTCCACCATTACCTCATGTCCAGTATAACTTCAACCCCAGTCACGTGACAAGGGTACCACTGTCACGTGTCACGGGTACGTAACACTGAAGAATAAAAAGGGTATGACCACAATAATGGGATTATATTATAGACGACCGAACAGTCCACGGGATTTAGAGGAGCAAATTTGTAGAGTGATAACAGATTGTTGAAAGAAACATAAGGTTGTGATTTTAACTTTGCACATATTGACTTGGACACTCATACTGTAAAAGGGTTGGATGGGAAAGAGTTTGTCAAATATGTTCAGGGAAGTTTCCTTAATCAGTATTTCTCTACAAGTTCCAACTAGAGAGAGTACAATACTAGATCTCCCATTTGTGAGTTAGATAGGGCAGGTGACAAAAGCTTGTATAGGGGAACACTTTGTATCCAGGGATCATAATGCCATTAGTTTCAAGGTAATTATGGAAAAGGATAGGTATGGTCCTCAGGTTAAGATTCAAAATTGGAAAATCATATCAGAAAGGACCTGGCAAGTGTGGACTGGGTCAGGTTGTTTTCTGGCAAAGGTGTACTTGGTAAGTTGTGGATCTTTAAACTTTCTCAAGTTTAGAGAACCTTGGTTTTCAAGAGATATTGAGGCCCTGATTAACAAGAAGAAGGAGGTGCATAGCAGGCTTAGACAGGTAGGAATGAATGAAGTACTTGATGAGTATAAGAAATGCAAAAGAACACTTAAGAAGGAAGTCAGGACTGCTGAAAGAAGGCATGAGGTCACACTAGCAGACAAGCTGAAGGAGACCCCTAAGGGTTTCTACCAATACATTAAGAGCAAAAAGATAGTAAGGGATAAGATTGGCCCTCTGGAAGATCAGAATGCTAACCTATGCATGGAGATGAAAGAGATAGGTGAGATTTTAAATGGATTCTTTGTTGCATCTGTATTAGCTTGGGAGACAGATGCGGAGTTTATAGGAATGCGACAAAGCAGCAGCAAGATTATAGACCTTATTTAGATCACATATGAGGAGATGTTCACCTGTCTTGAGGCAAATTAGGGACAATAAATCTCCAGGGCCTGACAAGGTGTTCCCTCGGACCCTGTGGAAGCTTTGTGCAGAAATTGCAATGGCTCTAGCATAGATATGTAAACTGTCCTTAGCAGGTGAGCTGCCTGAAGATTGGGGGATAGCTAATGTTGTTCCATTGTTTAAGAAAGTCACTCACAATAAGCCAGGAAATTATAGGGCGGTGAGCCTGACATCAGAAGTGAGAAAGTTACAGTATTGGAAGGTATTCTAAGAGACCGGATATAAGTACTTGGATAGACAGAGAGAAATTAGAGATAGACAACTTTGTGCATGGAAAGTTGTTTCTAACCAATCTTATAGAGTTTTTCAAGGAAGGTTACCAAGAAAGTTGATGAAGGGAAGGTAGAAGCTATTGTCATCCAGGATTTTAGCAAGGCATTTGACAAGGTCCCACATGGGAGACTAATCAAGATGGGTCAGTTGCTGGGCATGGAAGATGAGGTAGTAAATTGGACAGGAGATTTGTTTTGAGGGAGAAGCCGGAAACTGGAGGCCTGTAACTAGTGATGTGCTACATGGATCGGTGCTGGTCTGTTGTTCTTTGTCATTTATATCAATGATCTGGATGATAATGTGGTTAACCAGATCAGCAACTTTATGAATAACACCAAAACTGGGTGTGTGGTGGACAGGAAGGAAGACTAACAAAGTTTGCAGCGGGATCTGGACTAGCTGAAAAAATGGTTTGAAATGTGGCAGATGGAAGATAATGCAAAAAATACGAAGTGTTGCACTTTGGGAGAACAAACTAGAATAGGTCTTACACAGTGAGCATTAGGGCACTGAAGGGAGTGCGGAAGAACAAAGTGATCTGGGAATATGTATCACAATTCATTATAAGTGCCATCACATGTAGATAGGATCATAAAGGTATGAAGGCACATGGGCCTTCATAAATCAAATTATTGAGTACAGGAGGTGGGATGTTATGTTGAAGTTGTATAAGACATTGGTGAGGCCTAATTTGGAGCACTGAGTGCAGATATGTTCACCAAGCTACAGAAAGATTGAAAGAGTGCAGGGAACATTTGCAAGGACGTTGCTGGGACTGGAGGACCTGAGTTATAGGGAAAGGTTGAATAGGTTACAACTTTATTCCATAGGATGTAGAAGATTGATGGGGGGATTTGATAGGTTTATACAAAATTATGAGGAGTGTAGATAGGATAAAAGCAAGCAGGCTTTTTACACTGAGGTTGGGTGAGGTCATGGGTTAAGGGTGAAAGATGAAATGTTTAAGGGGAATATCAGGATGCTGGTGAGAGTGTAGAATGAGTTGCCTTTGCAAGTTGTGGAAAGAGGGCCGATTTCAACACTTAAGAGAAATTTGGATAGGTACGTGGATAGGAAGGGTATGGAAGGCTATGGTCTGGATGCAAGTCAATAGGACTAGGCAGAATAATGGTTCAGCACAGACCAGATAGATCAAAGGGCCTGTTTCTGTGCTGTAATGTTCTATGACGAAAACTCTATCAACCGAGAGTTCCTTCTGTATGAACCCAGTTATTAAATGTAGGCAAGCTATTTGATTGTAGAGACAATGGTATGTGTCTGACCTCAGCTTTGAATAGAAGCAGGTGTTGGCTGACGGTGAGCAGAATCAGGGAGTTTGACCAATTTACTTCTCCTGGCTGGGTCAATAGTGGTATTCCTCCTTCAACTCAACTTCTGTCCGTTAATTTCATTGAAGTTAAATGGCAAATCTAGAGCCTGCCTTGCTGAACAGCTCTACAGCCATTACATCTACCATCTGGACATTTGGGAACTCAGATTATATTTGCAAGAAATCTAGAAATGCAACACACACACACACACACACACACACACACACACACACACACACACACACACACACACACACACACACACACCATGGTACATGTTACAATAGGTTTTTGTTACACTGAAAAGATGTGTTGCATGTTTAATACGTCCATCAGATGTATTGTGGTGTGGTTTAGTTTCATGGGAAATGACAATCCTGCTATATCATTTGGAAAATTCACACAATTCCTCACATATTGACCTTGTGCTTCAATTGATCTCTAAAATAAAATTGCAGGGGTGGCTGCAAAATGAAACACTGAAATATGAGAAAGCAGAAGCTGCATGAATCTGTGTGTTCATTGATTTAACAATTTCCATTTTCTTTAAGCAAGATTATTATAAAATGTGTAACAGTGTTTGTGTTTCAATAGGAGAAATTTATGGGGAGACATAGAAACATAGAAGCATAGAAAATCTACAGCATAATACAGGCCCTTTGGCCCACAATGCTGTGCCAAACATGTCCTTACTTTAGAAACTATCTAGGGTTACCTATAGCCCTCTATTTTTCTAAATGAGACACTTAATGTTACAATAAATATCCTTGTTGCAACATAGCCTAAAAAAAGAAATGTAGAATTTGGCTAAAAAAAAGTATAACTGAGCAGATTACCCTGCCAATTTGATTTTTTTTTTGTCTTTATTTTCTCATATGTTAATGATTCCAAATTTTCAGCAGCCCTATGTGAATTTGCAGCAACTACTTCAGGAAGGGTAAGACGAAGGAACACATATCAATCCTCATAGAGGGATCAGAAGTGGAAAGAGTGAGCAGTTTCAGGTTCCTGGGTGTCAAGATCTGTAAGGATCTAACCTGGCCCAAACACATCGATACAGTTATAAAGAAGGCAAGACAGCGGCTATACTTTATTAGGAGTTTGAAGAGACTTAACATGTCAACAAATACACTCAAAAACCTCTATAGTTGTACCGTGGAGAGCATTCTGACAGGCTGCATCACTGTCTGGTATGGAGGGGCTACTGTACAAGACCGAAAGAAGCTGCAGAAGCCTGTAAATCTAGTCAGCTCCATCTTAGATACTATCCTATAAAGTAACCAGGACATCGTCAGGGAGCAGTGTCTCAGAAAGGCAGCATCCATTATTAAGGACCTCCAGCACCCAGGGCATGCCCTTTTCTCACTGTTACCATCAGACAGGAGGTACAGAAGCCTGAAGGAACACATGCAGTGATTCAGGAACAGCTTCTTCCCCTCTGCCATCTGATTCCTAAGTGGACATTGAACTCTTGGACACTACCTCACTTTTTAAAATATACAGTATTTCTGTTTTTTTTTTGCATGATTTTTAATCTATCCAATATACATATACTGTAATTGATTGATTTATTTATTCATTATTATTATTATTTTAATTTTATTTATTTATTTTTCTTCTACATTATGTATTGCATTGAATTGTTGCTGCTCAGTTAACAAATTTCACGTCAGAAGCCGGTGATAATAAACCTGATTCTGATTTGGTTCTAAGCTGGGTAAAGACTGGCTTCCACAGATTTGATATCTTATTGCACAACTCTAAATGTCTGCTACCTAATTTGAAAATCTGAATATACTGAATTCAAATTAATTTCAATGACAGTAGAATATTTGTTGACTTTATTTTTACTATTGTCAGCAACTGCTGTTTTTCATTTGACAGTATAAGCTAAGCCAAGGTTGATAAATTGATATGAAATAAAACATTCAATGAGTAAGTGCATAGGTGCTGAATAACACTGTGGTATTCCATGCACAAAGCTCTTCTATATTGACAAAGGCTATATTGACTCATCTCCATGTTCTCAATGCAGTGAGATACAAAGTACTTCAGATGGCCAGAAAGACCATCTTCATGGGCAGCAAGAGCAATCAATAATGAAAAGTTCTAAATCAGTCCCAGAAATAAAGAAAAAAAGCATTGCAGCATTCTTAATCTAAAAGTGATGTGTTGTAATGTCTAAGAAATAAAAAAAAGATTGAAAGGAAATGTTGACAGAAATTTCATATTTTTAATGAAAGGATTGGTTTTGTCTCTGGAATTCATAAGTAAAAGGAATATCCTCAAATTTTCAAAATGCTAAATAGAAAGTTTTGTTTTATTTATATGAAAAAGAGTTCTGAAAGGAAGAAGTTGGGAAGCACTAGTAAATGAGTGATGGTTTTGATGGGTGAATCATCAACACATGTTTAGCTGAGTGCAAGATACAAATAAAAGTGCTCACATTGTTTTCAGGAACTGGTCAAAGTTAGTTACACTGTTGCTTAATTAGTGTCTATTCACATTACCCACTTTCATGAATGGCTATCACTAATTGAAACTATTTAATATGAAAACAGAAAATATTCAGTATGTCTGACAACACATGTGGAAAGACAAACTATTAACATGTCAGGATTCCCCATTAAGATTTGAGTTTGATTCTGCCTAGTGATAAACAAAGCAAGCTTAAATTTCCAAAGAAGAATGTGCTTTGTGCCTGTAGCTGGTTGTGGAAGTCATTCCATGGCATTTGAATACATGCTGGAAATTATAGCAGAGGAGTGTAGAGTACAGTCACCATAAATTTCAGATGGAATTCTAGAGTCTGAAGTCTATCTGTTGGAGGGAAAGAGTTCATGTATCACCATGTTCAAGGACATTTTCTATTCCACTGTAACAACACTCTTGAATAGATCTTTTGTATGATGATGAACATACAATAACTCTTGATCTTTCCATCTACTTCATCATGGCCTCTGCACTTTGCTTACCTGTCTATACTTTCTCTGTATCTGTAACTCTAAATCTTGCATTCTTTTTAAAAAATTTTGTTGGCCAGAAAGAATTACAGTCTAAAAATCAGTGAATTTGAATGAATCAAGGACAGTGGAAACAGATATACCAATTGTCTTTGTTCTTGTCATAAGCTTGTGAATGGAGGCTGCCATTTTGTTGATCTGTTTTATCTCCTCCATTTTGTGACCTTAAGTTGATTGGCCTAATCAGTGTTTTAAAGTAGACACAATGATGCTTCAGGTAATCTGCTGGACTACATATCATTTCCAGGTAAGTTATTTGTGAGGTGTTCTTTGGTTGGATATATCATGCAGGTGTGTGAATGTTGGGGATTATGCCTGCCCTGTGAGATTTGAGCTGGTTGCTAATTAAGAGCAAATAGCCATAAATTGCAAGTTTTCACTTGCTGGAAAGAGAGCAATAAATTAGAGCTGGCTTGGAGCAGAGTTAATTAGAAGGTGTTAAAGGTCAGTCACACAATCAATAGTCAATGACACTGACATGTAACACTTGAATTGGTACGGAATGGGTATATAAGCAGAAGTTTCTGATACGAGACAGTGAGATTCTGTAGGAGATTCACCATTGTGAGATTTGATGTGACTATAAGGAATACTTTGGCCAGCTGAGATCCTTTTTAACTGGTATTTTCTTTCATATTCTTTGACTGTTCATGGAGAGTCAGGAAAATATAGTGTGCACACAAATATTCGGTTGTGGAAGTTCATGTATTCTTTTGTTGAGATAATGAAGGTGCTTGTTGATAATTACAGATTCTCTCTGTGCCTCCCTGATCATTGACACTTCACAAGAGAGCTGGAGGATTCCTTCTATATTGTGTTTCTGTGGTGAACTAGATATACCTGTCTGACTGCTCCTGTGGCTCCTCCCAAGACCCTGCTGACTACCCCTGTGGCTCCTCCCACAGACCCCTGTATAAAGGCGACTGTGGCCTGCTGCTCTCCCTCATTTTCCCCAGGATGTAGTGTTGTCCTTCAGTCAATAAAAGCCGATATCTCACTTCCTAAGTCTCGGCGTGAGTTATTGATGGTGCATCAATTTTATTGACTGAAAGTTACAACATGGAAACCGCTTTACGCCCAGAACGCCTAGACTTGGACCCCCGAGACCCTGGAGCAGCTCTTGCCTTTGAACACTGGCTGGTGTGCTTCCAATCGTACTTAGAGGAGGTTCGTGCCACCGATTCGGCTGTTCGGCACAAACTTCTCTTCTCGAGGGTCGCCCCAAAAGTTTATTCGTTCATCAGGGACATATCCACCTACGAGGAGGCGCTTGCCGCCCTCCGAAGACAGTACCTGCGGCCTGTAAATCCAGTTTATGCACGGCACCGCTTGGCCACGCGAAAACAGCGGCCTACGGAGTCGACTGCTGAATTTCTTCGCGAGTTACTGATACTCGCGCGGGACTGTGACTGCAAAGCGCTCTCAGCGGAACAGCATAAGGAACTCTTGGTCCGAGATGCTTTTGTGACTGGGGTTCGGTCAGTGTGTATCCGCCAGCGGCTGCTGGAAAAAGCTGATCTTACCTTACGCTCTGCGATAGAGACGGCCAGTTCGATAGAGGCTGCGCAACTGTACGCCGAAGAAGTCCAACCGAGCCATTCCCCGGTTCCGAGCGAATTCGCCAACGCCGCAGCCAGTCGCGGTATCTCAAACCCCACGAATTCGCCAGGTATGAAACTCTGTTACTTTTGTGGGCTTCGGAAACATGCCCGGGAACTCTGTGCGGCGCGCGAAGCGACTTGTTCCAGCTGCGGGAAGAAGGGCCATTTCGCCAAGGTCTGTAAATCTAAACCGCGCCCGGGGTCGAGCAGCGCCGCGTCTGAGACCTGGGGGCCGCCATTTTGCATGACCGGATGTGGACAACCATCTTTGCCGGCGTCACCTGGCCCCGCCCCTACCTACCCGTGTGCGACCTGGGAGCCGCCCTCTTGCATGCCCGGATGTGAGCGGCCATCTTTGCCGGCGTCACCAGGCCCCGCCCCCGCCTCGCCATCTTGCATGCCCGGATGTGAGCGGCCATCTTTGCCGGCGTCACCAGGCCCCGCCTTCGACACGCCCAGTTCAACGCTGGCTTCCGTGACCCTCGATCAAAGCGCCCCGCACCAGCTCGCAAGGTCGATGATGGACATCCTGGTGGAGGGGCACAGGACTCGCTGCCTGTTTGACACGGGCAGCACTGAGAGTTTTATTGACCCGGCCACAGTGAAACGCTGCGGACTCGTGACACGGCCAGTCCGTCAGAAGATCACCTTGGCTTCAGGGTCGCATTCCACAGACATCCGGGTGGGTTGTGTAGCGACATTGGTGGTGCAGGGCACAGAATATCGGAACTTTGCGTTCCTGGTCATGCCTCGACTGTGCGCACCTGTGCTATTGGGGCTGGACTTCCAGAGCCATCTCGAAAGTGTGACTATGGCATATGACGGGCCCCTCCCACCACTCACTGTCAGGAATCCTCAGTTTGGTGGGACTTCACCATATACTCCGTTACCACACGCACATACACCCCGAACCCCACATCCCGCCCAGCACCATGCCGATAGCTGTGCTGCTGACACTATTTGCAACCTCTCCACCCTCAAGATCCCTCCCCCATCGCTGTTCACCAACTTGACCCCCGACTGTAAACCTGTGGCAACTAAAAGTAGGAGGTACAGTGCGGGGGACAGGGCCTTTATTCATTCAGAGGTGCAGCGGCTGCTCAGGGAGGGGATCATTGAGCCAAGCACAAGCCCATGGCGGTCCCAGGTGGTCGTTGTTCGGACTGGGCAGAAAAATAGGATGGTTGTGGACTACAGCCAGACCATCAATAGATTCACGCAGCTTGACGCGTACCCCCTACCCCGCATCGCGGATATGGTCAACCAGATAGCTCAGTACAAGGTGTACTCGACAATTGATCTGAAATCCGCTTATCACCAGCTCCCCATCCGCCCAGAGGACCGCCCCTACACCGCCTTCGAGGCGGGTGGCAGGCTCTATCACTTTCTGCGCGTCCCATTTGGTGTCACAAATGGGGTCTCAGTCTTCCAGAGGGAGATGGACCGGATGGTGGACCAGTACAAACTGACGGCCACATTTCCCTATCTAGATAACATCACCATCTGTGGTCGCGACTGGTCGGACCATGACGCCAACCTCCGGCGTTTTTTCCAGGTGGCCGATGCTTTGAACCTCACTTATAACAAGGACAAGTGTGTGTTCAGAACCACACGGCTCGCTATCCTTGGGTATGTCGTGGAGAACGGGGTCATTGGCCCTGACCCCGACCGTATGCGCCCCCTGTTAGAACTCCCTCTTCCCACTACTCTCAAGGCCCTCCGGCGGTGCCTGGGTTTTTTTTCCTATTACGCCCAATGGGTTCCCCATTACGCAGACAAGGCCCGCCCCCTGGTCAAGTCTACCACCTTTCCCCTCTCTGCCGAGGCCCGAGCGGCCTTCAGCTGCATTAAAGGGGACATTGCCAAAGCAACGATGCATGCGGTAGACGAGACCATTCCCTTCCAAGTAGAGAGTGACGCCTCTGACGTCGCGCTGGCTGCTACCCTCAATCAAGAAGGCAGGCCAGTGGCGTTTTTTTCTCGTACCCTTCAAGGCTCTGAACTTCGGCACTCCACGGTGGAGAAAGAAGCCCAAGCCATAGTGGAAGCTATTCGGCACTGGAGGCACTATCTCGCCGGCAGAAGGTTCACCTTGCTGACCGACCAGCGCTCGGTTGCGTTCATGTTCAGCAGCCAACAGCGGGGCAAAATCAAAAATGATAAAATTTTGCGATGGAGAATAGAACTCTCCACCTATACTTACGATATCCTGTACCGGCCTGGCAGGCTCAATGAACCGTCTGATGCCCTATCCCGGGGACCGTGTGCTAGTGCCCAGCTCGACCAGCTGTATGCCCTTCATGCCCAACTTTGCCACCCGGGGGTCACCCGGTTTTATCACTTCATTAAAGCCCGGAACCTGCCGTACTCCCTGGAGGACATCAGGACGATGACCAGGGACTGCCAGATCTGCGCTGAGTGCAAACCGCACTTCTACCGTCCTGACACTGCGCAGCTTGTCAAGGCCACCCGCCCTTTTGAGCGACTGAGTATTGACTTTAAGGGCCCCCTTCCCTCCACCGACCGCAATGTCTACTTTCTCAGTATTATTGACGAGTACTCGCGATTCCCCTTTGCCGTTCCCTGCCCCGACACTACTACCACGTCGGTCATCAAAGTCCTGCGCCAGCTCTTCACACTGTTCGGATATCCCTGCTATGTCCACAGTGATAGAGGGTCCTCCTTTATGAGTGACGAGTTGCGCCGGTTCCTGCTTGCTAGGGGCATAGCTACTAGTCGCACCACGAGTTATAATCCCCGGGGGAATGGCCAGGTGGAGAGGGAGAATGCCACAGTGTGGAAGGCCATACTTTTAGCCCTTAAGTCACAAGGGTTGCCGGTCTCCCGATGGCAGGAGGTCCTCCCTGAGGCACTCCACTCTATCCGCTCCCTGTTGTGTACGTCCACTAATGCCACCCCTCACGAACGCTTATTCTCTTTTCCCAGGAAGTCTGTCACTGGGACCACCCTGCCAATTTGGCTGACGTCCCCGGGGCCAGTGCTGCTGCGTAAACATGCGAGGAGTAATAAGTACTCACCACTGGTCGAGAAGGTTCACCTCCTGCATGCTAATCCCCAGTATGCCTACGTGGTCTTGCCTGATGGGCGGGAGGACACGGTCTCTGTCCGCGACCTGGCGCCCGCCGGAGCAGCAGACCACTACCCCGAGCACTCCACGGTAACTATGCACCCTGTACCCGAGGTGACTCCGCACGCCCCGTGCCCCACACAGACTCCGTATGCGTCTGTTCCAGGGCCCTCGCTCACACGCGAGGGGTCCCTGACACCTCCTGTTGGGACAGAATTAACCCACTCTCCGCCTTCGGAGCACACACCACCTCCGGCACCTGTGCCGTCATCACCTCCGGCTCCTGTGCAATTGCAGCCGGAGCTACGTAGATCGCAGCGAACGATTCGACCACCTGATCGACTTAACCTGTAAATATGCTTGGGAATTTTTTTTAAACAAAGGGGGGGTGAATGTGGTGAACTAGATATACCTGTCTGACTGCTCCTGTGGCTCCTCCCAAGACCCTGCTGACTACCCCTGTGGCTCCTCCCACAGACCCCTGTATAAAGGCGACTGTGGCCTGCTGCTCTCCCTCATTTTCCCCAGGATGTAGTGTTGTCCTTCAGTCAATAAAAGCCGATATCTCACTTCCTAAGTCTCGGCGTGAGTTATTGATGGTGCATCAGTTTCAAAAATTGGGAACTAGTTTATTGTCACATGTACCAAGATACAATGAAAAGCTTTTTTTTGCATGTCATTCAAATAGATCATTGCATATTTAAGTATATCGAGATTACGTAGAAGTGTTACAGGGATCTTCCCATCAGTACTAATGATCAGGCACAATTGAGGTCAATGTCAGGAGTGAAGCTTGCTTGGTCAAGGCCAATGAATATATAATTAAAACTGAATTTCCAGTAACAAGGCCACATCCCTGTGAACGCAGTCCTTGATGTAATGGTCCATCCCAACTGCTGCTAGGTAGAAATCTCCAGGATCTTGATGTAATGACAGAAGCAGAGTAAGTCAGGATGGTGCATGTCTTGGAGGCTAATTTTCTGGTCTGCTGTTCTTCTGCACTATCTGTCCAGTCTTTTGGTGGTAGACACTGGGGCATGGCGGGTACAATTGGAGAACTCTTGCGGATATTTATTTTATTGAAAGTGCAGTCTGCAGCCATAATTCATCAGTGATAAAGATTACACTTTTGTTTTTGGTGTGGCCATTACCTTGCATGTGTATTGGGGAACTCTGTTAACTATTGTCCACACATCACTGAAGACTTGTGTCATGCTAGCTTTACCTGAGGTGTGATGATTCCATTCCCCACTTAGAGTAGAAAGGTATCTCAAAATTGGCTCCTTCTTTTCTCTTATTATTAATTTCATTTTTGTCCTTCTAATTTACTTTTCATCTGACTTACTTCTCTTACTTTTCATTTCATTTTTGTCCCTCTGCCAACCTACCAGTCCAGGAAGTTCCATTTCTTTCTGCCTGCTCCTGCCCCACCAAACTCATGTTCACATACCTCAACTCCACTTTGTCCCTTTTAGTTCAGTCCCTTCCAACCTATATCCTTGACAGTTCACATGCACTCCATCATTTCAATACCTATCAGTCCATGGCCCAAGCCTACACAGTAATGCTATCTAAGTTTTCTCTGCTACAGTGATGACTGCATTGATGCTGCTTCCTGCACCCACACTAAGCTCAATTTCATCAGCTTTGCCTCCAACGTACCCCCACCCTCAAATTTACTTGGTTCTCTCTCTTTCTCGATCTGTCTGCTTCCATCACTAGAGACAAGCTATCCACTGACACCTTTTACAAACCTATTGACTCTCACAGTTACCTTCACTATACCCCTACTCGCCCTGTCACATCCCTAATCTCAGTTCCTCTTGCAATTCCCTGATCTCTGTTCCTCCATTTCCACCGTATTTGTTCTTGGGCTGAAGGTTTCCATTCTAGAATGTTTGAGATGCCATCTTTTCCCTTCCAGCACCATCAATGTTGCCTCCAATCCCAGCCCTTCCATTTCCTCCCACCATCATAACAGGAATAAAGTTCCCCTTGTCCTTAACTATCTTTGTATCCAGCCCATCATTCTCCATAACATCTCCCATCTCCAATGGGATACTACCATGAAACTCATCTTTACCTCCCACCCCCTGTTCCCTTTCCATGTGGATCATATTTTACGTAACTCCATTGTTCACCTATCCTTACCACTGATTTCTCTCCTGGCACTTAACCCTGCAAGGGTGACAAGCGCTAGATCCTCCCCTGTGCCTCCTTCCTCAGCACCATTCAGGGCCCAAAGAGTCCTTCCAGGTGAGGCAACACTTCACCTGTGAGTCTCTCCGGATCATCTATTGTACTTGGTGCTCCTGGTCTGGCCTCTTTTATGTTGGTCAGACCTGACGCAGATTGGGAGACCACTTTGTTGAGCACCCTCACTCTGTCCACTGCTAGTGGCAGGATCTTCAGGTGGCTACCCTTTTCAATTCAACTCCCCATTTCTGTTCTAACATTTGTGTCCATCGACTCCTCTATTGCCCTGATAAGGTCAGACTCAGGATGGAGCAGCAACACTCATTCTGTTTGTATGGCCTCAAAATTGATGCTTGTAGCATCAATTTCTCTAACCGGTAATTTCTTCCCCTCCCTCCTTCTCTGTTTTTCTGTTCCTTATTCTGTTTACCCACTCACCCCTTCACTTCTACTCACCTGTCCCTCACTTCCCTCTGGTTGCCGTCATTTTTCCCTTTTTTCCAAGGTCCACTATCCTCTTCCATTGGATTCTTTCATTTTCAACCTTTTACCTTTGCCACTAGTCTCCTCCAGTTTCTCACTTCATCTGCTCTCCCCCATCACCTACCTTTGCTCTCACCTTGTCTCATCTATTACCTGCCAGATTGTACTCTTCCCCTCCCCCACCTACTTCTGCCCACTTCCTTTCAGTCCAGATGAAGAATGTTTATTCCCCTCCACAGATGCTGCCTGATCTGCTGTGTTCCTTTAGCATTCTGGGCGTGTTGCTTAAGGCTTCCACCATCTGTAGAATTTCTTGCTCTCATATGTTGCTCCAGAAGATCACAGTTGCCAAGAACTGCTGGCAAATGCCAAGCTTACTTAGTCGCACAAGTGTTGATAAAATAGAAGATATCAGAAAGTGGGACAGTTACTTTACTGAACTGCAAAGAATCTTCACACTGGTCTGGGCATTTGAAGTGCTGCTTAATGACTCCTGTCCAATGAAGTTAAAAGCAACAGTGTGAATCTTTATGTGTCCACATACCCTGCTTTGCGCAGACTTAGTAAGAGTGTGAGAGGCAGAATGCCGATGGGAGCCACTCGGGACTGATTTATGGCCTGAGGAATAATATGCTTGGTAGACTGCCGAATCATGGAAGCATCCTGGCTTCCTAAGTGGGTATTAAGCGCTGAGCATCATTCAATAGTACTGCGTCTGCATTTCATACTTTCATCATTGTTGTTTTTGCTTTGCTGTATTTATTGCTGTCTTCATCATTACTGTTTGTTCTGAGAGCAAGGAATTCTATTGCACCCTGGTGTACATGACAATAAACTAATCTGAATCTAAAACGCTGAGCATGGATGCAGGTGAACTGCTCATTGACCGAGTGATTTTCCTGTCACTTCATGAATATTACTGGTGTGTGGCAAGTGTAGTCAATGAGTTCTTGCTCTTTTGAGTTAAGAACTTCTTTAATTTCTCTAATGCATCCAAGTGCTGCAAATGATAACAGGTGACTTGTATATCAGAAGCAGCCTGGAAATAGACTTAGAAATCCAGCTCATCTGTTCCTGTAACATTCATGATAGTTCTGGTCTGGTGAGTCAGATTCAGATTTAGCCACAGTTTGCAGCAGATTTTTTAAGTTGACTTTCCTGAAGGTACGGAGCTTCATCAGGCTTTGCTCTCTCAAGTTAATGTCAGAAAATCTCCAGAAGAAAACTGTGGTAAGTAATTGCTTGTACGGAGAACCCTCCTCCTCCTTGTCTTTCTCTTATCTCTAGTGTGTCATGCTGCTCTGCTGAAAGCCATATGTACCAAGTAGCACAACAAATAGTTACTGGGCCACTACGTATTATGGTTAATTTCCCAAGAATTGTTTCCGGTGAAGCCTAAAGATGGGGTACTGTAAAATAAAAATATCAGACACACCTGAAAGAGTCATGTGGTGATTAGAAGGTGAGAACGTTCTGAAATAGTGAAGCAAAAATGTGTAAGACTGAGACACAGTACGTTTCTGAAAATGGAACAAAACACTGGATAAATATATTAGAACATCAAATCCCAGATTAAAAAAAAATAAGAAAATGAAAATCAGAATCCCTTAAGAGGATTAATAACTGTTGTTGGAATCCTGCTATCTTCTGTAGGAGTGTTAATAGCATTACAGTATTCTTATAGTCTGTGCCCAGCTGGTCTCAGCATGCATCAGCATGACACTCTCATCATTTTCACCAAGACATTTGGAATGCTAGTAAAAATACCAGCAGTAAGTTAACTCCTCAGTTACTATGGCATTGCAAAGGATTCAGAGAACACAACCTATCTAAAGTTCATTGTCTCTGCTCCAATTGGACTCACCTACAATTAGTAAGATTAAACTAACATTTTAGTTTTTATTTCAATTTCTTATTTTTTTTATCTGGGATTTGATATTCTAATATATGTATCTGGTGTTTTGTTCTATTTTATTGCTGTAAATTGCAAATGGTTGCAAAAGAAGTGTGCCGTTTATGGCAAAAAATATTCCAGATCTGTCCAAGGTTTTCAAAAAGTCAGGCTACCACATGAACTCACCAGATGCCTTACAAAGCCTCAAGACTACATCCTTGAGAGGACCAGAATATAAAAGCAAAGATGTAATGTTGAGGCTTTGTAAGTCATTAGCGAGGCCTCACTTGGAGTAGTGTGAGCATTTGTGGCTCCCTTATCTAAGAGCAGATGGGCTAACGTTAGGGAGGGTTCAAAGTAGGTTCACAAAAATGATTCTGGGATCAAAAGGCTTATCACTTGAGGGGTATTTGATGGCTCTGGGCTTGTACTCACTGGATCTCAAAAGAATGAGGGAGGATTTCATTGAAACTTATCGAATGGTGAATGCGCTTGATAGAGTGGATGGGGAGAGGATGTTTCCTCTGGTGGGGGAGTCTAGGACCAGAGGATGCAGCCACAGAATAGTGTCCATTTGGAATGGAGATGAGGAGATGTTCCTTTAGCCAGAGAGTGGTAAATCTGTGGAATTCATTGCCATGTTGCCACAGGTAGCTGTGGAGACCATGTCACTGGGTATATTTAAGGCAGAGATTTATAGGTTCTTGGTTAGTCAGGGTATGAAGGGAAACGTGGAGAAGGCAGGAGGTTGGGGCTGAGGGGGAAATTGATTAGACATGTTGAAATGGGCCAAATGGCCTCATTCTGCTCCAATATCTTATGGTCTTCTGGTGGCAGTCATGATGCCCTTGTGTTCTGACTGTTTGTATGCCAGCTACAGTTGCAAACAAATCAGCAATTTTGTGACAAGGGCTATTAACTGAAAGTTCCAGTGTGTTTGTCTTGCCATTGCTTTTCCACAGTACAAGCCATCCAGTCGCACAGAACAATGATAGAGCACACTGTTGGTCTTTTGTAGCAACACTTCTGTTGCTTGTACCAGTCTAAAGGGATCTTGTAGGCAATGGACATAAAAGCCAACCAGTCACTCAGAACCTGACAGAGCA
The DNA here is from genome assembly GCF_048418815.1 of Hemitrygon akajei. Classification (NCBI taxonomy): domain Eukaryota; kingdom Metazoa; phylum Chordata; class Chondrichthyes; order Myliobatiformes; family Dasyatidae; genus Hemitrygon; species Hemitrygon akajei. The sequence continues at coordinate 50,203,533 of NC_133140.1, forward strand.
CACTGCTGGTCTTTTGTAGCAACAGTTCTATACCAGTCTAAAAGAATCTTGTAGGCAGTGGACTGAGAGAGTGGCTCCTGGTATTGTCTATTTAGGCAATCTGTTCTCATTACCTTTCAGCTGTGTGTAGTGAGAAGGACAGATTTGAAAGTTGACAAGGTTGGGGGGGGGAATGAGAGGGTGATGGAAGTATGGAACAACTCCTGTATCTATAGCCCTATAAGGGTGGAAAATATCTCTGATTCTTACCATCTCCTTCAACTGTGCCTATATTTACAGCAAAAATAACAACAGAGTCATTGTAGAAGTCTGGAAACCATATCCTCGAAATTGAGTAGAATAACACTTACAAGCCCCACCAGTATTGCTTTGGATTTGCCATGAAAAAAAAATTGTCATATATTTTTGAGTTGTTTTTTAAACGGTTTTGTGGATGTTGATTAAATTGCTTTCATACTAGAAAAATTGCAAAGATGAATTTCTAAGAGGTGATGTGATACACCCACAGCCACCGAAAAATAGGACTATTCATCTGAAGAACTAAAAATGACTCCAAACCTGTAAACCTTTTTAAAGATGAATGATGATCATACAATGCATTGTTTATAATCTATTGTTCATAGTAAATCCCATCAATTTCTGGTACTCTTGGGCTGTATTCCAACCTGCTTTAGAGCCGATGTGTAAGGTAGATTGTTTTGTTCTCTCAACGTGCATTTTGTACATCAATGTATTTTGGTTTAATCTGGGGCATTTCTGCCTTTATTGGTAATTTATCTCATAACATTGTTTCACAGACCATGCCCTGAAAATGCATCTTCAGAATTTTTTATGTATGATGCTTTATTTACACGTGCTCATCGATAGTACTTGGAACTTTGGTACTTTGTATTGAAATAATGAAATATCCTAATCAGTGTCATGGCAGACTGTTAAAATCTGCAAAAGGATTGCAGTAGTTGGATACAGAGACAAAGGGCTTACTGTTAGTGATTCAGCTACTTACATTTTGCATCACCTAGAATCACTTGGTGCATTGTGACTTGATTCAGAAAGCTTCTTATTATATAAAGAGCTGATGCAATTTCCAAATTTCAGCTCTGCTCAGAGAGAATAGGTTTCACTTTTAATGCATAAAGTACATTTAAACAGGGATGTAATCTATTTGCATAACTTTTTATTAATGTTTGATAAACAAAGCCTTTGCTTCCTTCACCTTGGTCTGCCATATCGTGTATGCATTTCTCTCTGAAGTTAATATCACACTTCAAAAATATTTTTATATTCCTGTAATCTTGTCGGGTATTACTCCTTAGGTTGTTATATGCACTCTTATTGAAGGAAAGGGTTTAATTTGTCTTTAGCTGTTTCGAAAGCTAATTATGAAACTGCTTTCTTGAAAAATGAGACTTCAGAGAACCTTTTCACCAATGTTTATGAGGAATCATGCATTATGTTCTGACGGCAGATAGGAAACTGTGATCCTGATCAGTCTTCACAGGTTGATTTGATTTCAGATCAAGTCACAGTACCAAGTACTACAAAATGAAATGCACACAAGAAGCTTTGTCTTTTTCATTATGAGTTTAAAATAGGGATTGGAGTCACAGACTGCAGACTGAAATACATTGGTGCTATTGTATAATTTTTGTAAGTCAAATTGAAATTTGTATATCTACTCAAATCTGTCGTAAAATATCAGAAGAAATTAAATAACCATTAATGGTCTTATTATTATATATCCTTTGTTACATTAAAGGTGCAGAATTGAGAGCTTCTTTCAAAACAAGTCTTATATATAACTAATGTTTCTTAAACTAATGTTTTAAATGATACAAGAGATTTGAAATCTATTTTTACCCTTGTCACACAAAATAAACTGGAATGTTTTATATGTCAGATGCATAAAATGTCTTTGCATTATTGCCTTAATTACCAACTAAGTTAATTTATTTAGCAATTCTAATTCATAAAATAATTTATTTAGACAAAAAACAAGACAACGGAATAAGAAATTTGATTGTCAACAAATTTGTTGGAAAATTTCAAAATTATAAAATAGTAATGGTTTTAATAAAACATTTTATTGTTGCCTATAGTGGATGAATCATTTTGTAATAATTAATAAAACACTGATAATATTGTGATTCATTGATTTATCTATGCCTGACAAGATTTTGAAATGTTGTTTTCTACTAATATTTTGAAAGAAGTGTTGCACTGAAGATTGCTGTACTTGCCCTAATAGTTTAATCCCTGTGAGAAACTTACACAGTACCAAAGGAATATTCAGGAGTGTCTGAATCTGAATCAGAATCAGGTTTACTATCACTGGCACGTGTCCTGAAATTTGTTAACGTAGCAGCAGCAGTTCAATGCCATACATAATACAGAAGAAGAAGAAAAAATAAATCAATTACAGTACACGTATATTGAATAGAGTAAAAAATCGTGCAAAAAACAGAACTAACATATATTAAAAAAGTGAGGTAGTGTTCATGGGTTCAATGCCCATTTAGGAATTGGATGGCAGAAGGGAAGAAGCTGTTCCTGAATCACTGAGTGTGTGCCTTTAGGCTTCTGTACCTCCTACTTGATGGTAACAGTGAGACAGTGAATGCCCTGGATGCTGGAGGTCCTTAATAATGGATGCTACTTTTCTGAGACATCACTCCTTGAAGATGTTCTGAGTACTTTGTAGGCTAGTACCCAAGATGGAATTGACTAAATTTACAACCCTCTGCAGCTGCTTTCGGTCCTTTGCAGTAACCCCCCATACCAGACAGTGGTGCAGCCTATGTACATCTATAGAAGTTTTTGAGTGTATTTGATAACATACCAAATCTCCTGATTTGCCTATTATCAGTTTTTGATAAATGACCAAAGACCTGATATTCTGATGAATGATCTCAGCCCAAAACATTGGCTCTTTATTCCTCCCCATAGATGCTGCCTGATGTGCTGAGTTTTTCCAGCATTTTGTGTGTGTTACTCTGATGTGACCACTGATATTTCCTCATTAAATGGTGTTATAGGAATTACAAATTAGAAAAATGCAAGCTATAGAAGCAAAGTATTCTAAAAACATTTCAGCTTCTTTTTCCACTCCATAAAGATGATTTGAGCTGCAGGAAACTGCCACTCCAAGGCCACAGGAGACAGATAATTAGGTGAGGGAAGGGAGAACATCAGATAGTGGAGAGCACCCCTGTGGCCGTCCCTCTCAACAATAAGAACTCCATTTTGAGGACTGTTGTTGGGGGAGGGGGGGAAGGACCTACCTGGGGAAAGCACAGTGACTGTGCCTCTGGCATTGTGTCTGGCCCTTTGGCTCAGAAGGGTAGGGAATGGAAGAGGATGGCAGCAGTAATAGGGTACTCTCTAGTTCGGGGGACAGATAGGTGATTCTATTGACGTGAAAAAGAAACACAGATGCTAATTTGCCTCCTAGGTGCCAGGGCCATGATGTTTCTTACAGGTCCACAATATCCTGAAAAGGGAGGGTGAGCAGTCAGAAGTTGTGGTACACACTGGTACTAATAACATAGGTTGAAACAGGGAGGGGGTCCTGAAAACAGAATACAGGGTGTTTGGAAGCAAGCTGAGAAACAGGACCTCAAGGGTAGTAATCTCGGGATTGCAGCCCGTGTTATAGACTGAGGATAGGAATAGAACGAGGTGGCAGATAAATGTGTGGCTGAAGATTTGGAATAGGGGACGGGGATTCACATTTTTGGGTAATTGGGACCTCTTCTGGGGCAGATGTGACCTGCACAAAAGGGATAGGTTGTACCTAAATCTGAGGACTCAATACTCTTGCAGGCAGGTTTGCTAGAGCCGTTGGGAGTGGTTTAAATTAATAGCTCACAAGGCACAGGATAGATATGTCCCACAGAAGAGAAAGTTCTCAAATGGCAGGGGTAGGCAACTGTGCCTGACAAGGGAAGTTAGGGACTGTGTGAAAGCCAAGGAAAGAGCATATAAGGTAGCAGGAATGAGTGGGAAGTTTGATACTTGGGAAGCTTTTAAAATCCAACAAATGGCAACTAAATAAGCTTTAAGTAGGGAAAAGATGAAATATGAGGGTAAACTAGCCAATGATATAAAGCAGGATACCAAAGTTTTTTTTCAGTTATATAAAACATAAAAGGGAGGTGAATGGTGATACTAGACCATTGGAAAATGATGCTGGTGGGGTAGTAATGGGGGACAAAGTTATGGCAGATAAACTTAATGGGTACTTTGCATCAGGCTTCACTGTGGAAGATACCAGCTGTGTGCCAGAGGTTCAAGTGTCAGGGAGCAGGAGTGAGTGCCATTCGATTATAAAGGATAAAGTGCTAGGTAAATTCAAAGGCCTTAATGTGGATAAGTCACCTGGACAGATGGACTACATCCCAGAGTCCTGAAAGCCATTGCTGCAAAGATAACAGATGCATTGATCATGATCTTTCAAGAATCACTTGATTCTGGCATGGCCCTGGAGGACTGGAGGATTGCAAATGGCACTGCACTCTTTAAGCAGACAAAGTAAAAAAAAAAAGAGGAAATTATAGGCCAGTTAGCCTAACCTCAGTGGTTGGGAAAGTGTTGAAGTCCATTATTAAGAATGAGGGTTCGGGGTACTTGGAGACTAATGATAAAATAAGTCAAAGTCAGCATTCCTTCTGCAAAGGAAAATCTTGCCTGACAAATCTGTTAAAGTTCTTTGAGGAAGTAACAAGCAGGGAGGTCAAATGAGAGACAGTGGATATCATTTACTTGAATTTTCAGAAGGTATTTGATAAGTGCCACACATAAGTCTGCTTAACAAGATAAGAATCCTAATGGCGTAACAAGAAAGATACTGGCATTGAAGAGGAATGGCTGATAGGCAGGGGGCAATGAGTGGGAATAAGTGGGGCCTTTTCTGGTTGGCTGCCAGTGACTAATGGTGTTACTCAGGGGTCAGTATTGGGACAACTACTCTTCACATTGTTTGTCAATGATTTGGATAATGGAATTGATGGCTTTGTGGCATAGTTTGCAGATGATACGAAGATAGGTGGGGTGGGGGTAGGTAGTCCTGAGGAAGCCATGCAATTGCAGCAGGATTTAGACAAATTGGAAGAATGGGCAAAAAGGTGGCAGATGGAATAGAGTGTTGGGAAATGTTTGATAATGCATTTTGAATAAAGGAATAATAGTGTGGACTATTATATAAATGGGGAGAAGGTTCAAACATCAGAGGTGCAGAGGGACTTAGGGATCCTTGTGCAAGACTCCCAGAAGGTTAATTTACAGGTTGAGTCTATGGTAAAAAGGCAAATGTGATGTTGGCTTTTATTTCAAGGGAAATAAAATATAAAAGCAAGGAGATAATACCGAAGCTTTATGAGACACTAGTCAGGCCGCACGAGTATTATTCACAGTTTTGAGCCCCATATCTCAGGAAGGATGTGTTGTCATTGGAGAGAATCCAAAGGAGGTTTACGAGGATGATTCTGGGAATGAAGGGGTTAACAAATGATGAGTGTTTGGCAGCTTTGGGCCTGTACTCATTGGAATTTAGAAGAACATTGGGGGATCTCATTGAAACCTACCGATTATTGAAAGGATAGATAGGGTGGATGTGGAGAGGATGTTTCCGGTGGTGGGGGCATCCTGAACTAGAGGGCACAGCCTCCAAATTGAGGGGCGACCATTTAGAACAGAGCTTAGGAGTAATTTCTTTTAGCCTGAGAGTGATGAATCTGTGGAATGCTCGACCACAGACAATCCCATGGGTATATTTAAAGTGGAATTTGATAGTTTCCTGATTGGTCAGGGCATCAAAGGATATGGTGAGAAGGCGCGTGTATGGGATTGAGTGATATCTGGGTTCAGTCATGATAGAGTGACAGAGAAGACTTGATAGGCTGAATGGCCTAATTCTGCTCCTATGTCTTATGGCCTTATGATGTGACCTTCCCTCTTGAGGTAAATGGAAGTTAGCAGTATTGAAATTAAGGGGGGTATGCAACTTGAGTCTGATACCATGGCATCTATTTAGACCTTGGACCAAATTAAGTCTGTCAGATCCCTTATAAGATAAGATTTATTATGTACACTCTATCCACTTTATTAGGTACATCTGTATACCTTCTCATTAATGCAATTGTCTAATAAGCCAATCATGTGGCATCAACTCAATGCATAAAAGCATGCTGACATGGTCAGGTGGTTCAGTTGTAGTTCAAACAAAATATCAGAATGAAAAAGAAATGCGATCTAAGTGATATTGACTGTATGGCGATTGTTGGTGCCAGATAGGGTGGTGGTTTGTGTATTTCAAAAACTGCTAATCTCCTGGGAGATTTATGCACAATATTCTCTAGACTATACATAGAATGGTGTGAAAAACAAACCAACACATCCAGTGAGCAGCAGTCCTGTGGGACAAAAACTTAAAAAAAAACTTCATTTATAATTTTCTACAAAACTACAATGAAGAAAAGAAAATCAATATTATATATAGAAGGATCATTGCCATATAAACAAAAATAACAATAATACATGTCTTAACAAATGAGCAAGTTACCCATAGTAAAAAAGGAAAAAAAAGAGAAAAGAAGAAAAGCACCCAATCCATTACCTATCCAACTCCAAGCCAACCATTATATGAGATACACTTTTATTACCCCTGAACTACATATGAAATAAAAAGGGGGGGGGGGGGCGGGCAGCCTGCTACCTGATCAGAAAAAAACAAAAGTCAAAAAAAAGCTGGAAATGTAGGGTCAGATTATCAAGGGAAAAAAGAACAAACGCCTGTCAATCTAGGTGAGAGTTATGAAAATATTCGAGAAAAGATCCCCACACCCTATGGAACTTTATGTCCGAATTAGAAAGTGAGTAGTGAATCTTTTCAAGATCTAAACAAGACATAATATCCCTAAGCCATTGAGCATGGGTAGGGGGAACTACATCTCGCCATTTAAGGAGTACTGCTCGTCTGGCTAGGAGAGAGGCAAAAGACAATGTTCGTTGTTTAGCCGGGGTCAAATGCTTGTCAGGGTCTCAAAGAATACCAAAAAGAGCGATCAAAGATCAGGTTCCAAATGACAATTTAATATAGAAGATAAAGTTAAGAAAACACCTTTCCAAAATTTTTCCAGAGTAGGACAGGCCCAATACAAATGGAAAAGGGAGGCCTCATCTCCTTTGCATTTGTCACACCAGGGACTAATATCAGGATAGAACTTCGCCAATTTGGTTTTGGACATATGAGCCCTGTGGACGACTTTAAACTGCAGGAGACAATGGCGAGCACATAAGGAGACTGAGTTGACGGATTTAAGAATTGAATCCCAAACCTTGTCAGACAAAGAAAAACCTAAGTCATGCTCCCAAGCAGTTTTAATTTTATCACAAGGGGCTCGTCTGAGAATCATAAATTTAACACGAATAGTAGAGATTACGCTTTTGCCCAAAGGGTTCATTTGAAGAAACAAGTCTACAACATTTTTATCAGGTTGTTCAGGAAAATGTGGTATTAAAGGGCTAATAAAATGTCTAATTTGAAGGTATCTAAAAAAGTGAGTATTTGGTAAATTAAACTTTATAAACAACTGTTCAAAAGACGCAAACCGATTGTCTATAAAAAGATCTTCAAAACGCCTGATACCTCTTCTACACCAGTCTTGGAATGTGGAATCCTGCATAGACGGTTGAAATAAATGATTGTATAGAATAGGACTAGAGAGGGAAAAACTATAAAGACCATGGTATTTTTTAAATTGAGCCCATATTCTCAGCGTATGCCTGATTACAGGATTAATAATAGATTTTGGCAATTGGCAAGGAAGAACAAATCCAAGTAAAGCTGGAATAGATAAATTTCTTATAATCGTTTAATTCCATTGCCACCCATGTTGGACAAACAGACTGGTTATAAAAGTAGGACCAAAAGATAATATTACGAATATTGGCTGCCCAATAATATGAACGAAAATTAGGCAACGCCAAGCCACCTTCTCTTTTAGGCTTTAGGAGATGAGCTTTATTGAGTCTGGGCTGTTTACCCTTCCATAGGTATGACGAGATAATAGAATCTAAAGAATTAAAAAAAACTAGGAATAAATATAGGTAAAGATTGAAATAAGTATAAAAATTTAGGAAGAATATACATTTTAATTACATTAATTTGCCCAATTAAAGACATGGACAGAGGTGACCACTGTGCTAATCTCTGTTTTGTAAAATTTAAAAGATTATTGAAATTCTCATCAAACAGTCGATTATAGTTCCTTGTTACGATAATACCAAGATAAGTAAAACAATTGTTTACTACTTTAAAAGGGAGATTGTGAAATTCTAATTCTTGTGCTTCCTTATTTATTGGAAAAAGTTAATTCTTATGTAGATTAAGTTTGTATCCGGATAGCTGACTAAATTTATTGAGAAGTGAAAACAACAAAGGTAAGGAGGTGGTCGGGTTTGATATAAAAAGTAACAAATCATCGGCGTATAGAGAGACTTTCTGCTCAAAGCCGCCCCTCCAGATCCCAGTCAGTTCAGTACAACTGCGAAATGCAATTGCCAATGGCTCGATAGCCAGATCAAATAACAGAGGACTTAAAGGGCATCCCTGTCGGGTGCCATGTTTAAGATCAAATGGTTAGGATTGCTGGGAATTAGTCAAAACTGATGCAATTGGATGGGAATATAGTAACTTAATCCACTTAATAAAATTATATCCAAAATCAAATTTTTCTAAAACCGCAAATAAATAGAGCCACTCCACCCGATCAAACACCTTTTCGGCATCAAGAAAGATAACACATTCAGGGGTCTCTGATGAAGATGAATATAGAATATTAGAAAGACGTCTAATATTGAAAAAGGGAAGGTGATTTTTAATAAAGCCAGATTGATCCTCAGAGATAATTAAGAGTAAAATAGTCTCCAGCCTACGAGCCAAAACTTTAGTTAAAATTTTAGCATCTACATTTAATAGAGAAATTGGCCTGTATGAAGCACATTCTAATGGATCCTTGCCTTTTTTTGCTAAAAGAATGATACAGGCCACATAAAATGATGCAGGTGTCATTTTAATCAAAATTTATTTTGTTTAAAAGAATCAGAAAAAACTAAACTAAGTTGGGATAAGAGCAATGAGGAAAATGATTTATAAAATTCTGTAGAGAACCCATCAGGATCAGGAGATTTACCAGGCTGCAAAGCAGAATTAGCAGAGGATATTTCCTCTAAGGATAATGGCTCATTCAATTTATGTTTAAGATCAGAAGAAAGTTTAGGAATATTTAAACTATCTAAAATTGCATAACAGTAGTATTACCATTAAAGGATTCAGAGGTGTAAAGTTGAGAGTAAAAATTCCTGAATGTATCATTAATTTCAGACTGGTCCACTCTAATATTCCATTACTCATTCAAATTTTAGTGATGTGTTGTTTTGCTTTAGAGCACCTAGGTTGGTTAACTAAGGACTTACCAGATTTATCCCCGTGAATATAGAACTTACTCCGACTGCCCAAAAGTTGGCGTTCAATCGGGTAAGTAGAAATAAGATTAAATTTAGTTTCAAGTTCCATTCTTTTCTTATATAACTCCGGATCCTTGTCCTGGGCATATAATTGGTCTATAGCTTTAATCTGATTGATCAGTTCTAAACGTTCTTTGTGAGACTTTCTTTTCAAATTTGCTGTGTAGGAAATTATTTGACCTCTTAGATATTCTTTCATTGCATCCCAAACCACCTGACTAGAGGTTTCAGGTAGTGCATTAGTATTTAAAAAGAAAGTTATCTGATCCTCCATAAATTTTACAAAGTTGTTACCCGACAACAAGGTCGGATTAAAACACCAGTGTTTATTTACTTGAGGGAGGCCAGGGAGAACTATGGACAATGTAAGTGGGGCATGATCTGAAATCAATATACTCTTATAGTCACAAGAACGGACAGATGGGATCAATTGATTATCAATTAAAAAATAGTCGATTCTAGTAAATGTATGGTGAACTTGTGAGAAAAAGGAGTAATCTCTTTCATGTGGATGAAAGAAATGCCAAATATCAGATATTCCATAATTAGAAAGAAAAGATTGAATAAATAAAGCAGATTTACTTAATTGTCTAGTGATAGAAGAAGATCAGTCCAAAACTGGATCCAGCCAACAGTTAAAGTCACCACCCAATATAAGAGAGTATGAACTTAGTTCTTGCAATGAAGAAAAAAAATGGTCAAAAAACCCTACATCATCCGAGTTAGGAGCGTAAAGGTTGGTTAAGACCAACTGTGTATTATAAAGTTTCCCCAAAACAATAATAAAACGACCATTAGGAGCAGATATCTTATTATGAAGCTCAGAAGAAACATTTTTGTTTATAAGAATTGAAACACCCCTCGCCTTGGCTTGAAAAGTTGAATGAAAGTGTTGTCCTGCCCATCATGCCATAAGACGAGAATGATCTGAGTGACGAATATGTGTTTCTTGTAAAAAGACTACCTCTGCTCTAAGCTGTTTAAGATGTGCAAACACTCTCCCCCTTTTAACCGGATGATTCAAACCCTTAACATTCCAGCTGACAAAGTTCAATGGACTAACCATTGAACATAAGAAAAAAAAGAATAGCAGGCATTAAATCATATCTGAAATTTATATGTAATTCTGGGGCAAAAGTATAGAAGAAAAAAAACAGGATGAAATTACATCCTGTATAGTACAAATATGTTAAAATTCCATATATAATATTAGCATTGGAGTTCCCACCCACACCCTCTAAACCTACAACAAGAAAGCTGCAAATATAAAGCAGCAAGCTCTCCCCGAGAAAAACTAACCCCTACTGGACTTCCAATTAGGTAACATCTTAATTATCTCCACTCCAACTGTTGATACAGTAATGGAAATAAACACCAAAAAGCTTTAAGAGTTACAAACAAAGATTTACCTTAACAAGAAAAAACAATATATTCAAAGTTTGTAAATCTTAAAGTATAATAATAGTCTAAAAAAATCTTTACCCCAACCTTCCCGCTAGAGTTGATAAACCGAAAAAAAGATAACCTATAAACTCAGTTATATAGAAAAAAAAACTTTAACGTCAAAGTAAGTAATCCAACCAAATCATAAAAATAAGAAAAAAACACAAATAGCATCTTGAAACACAGGAAAAAAACCCACCAAAGAAAAATCCATTCGAGAGGAATTTGATCCAAACCCAAAACTGAGTTTAAAGGTACAGCATCAACTACTGCTTAAGGTTAAAATAATCTAACCAGAGAGAAAAAAATCATCACCTTTAAAGAACTAAAATTATGTAAGATAGAAATTAAAATTGAGAAAATGGAAAAAACACTTCAATAGGACAATGCAACATAATTAAGCTACTAATTAAATAGATGCGACAACAGCTACATATTAAATTTAAAAAAGAAAATATCAAGATTTATAGAAATTGAAGACTGAAGTCTGAAAAGAAAAACAAAAAACCATTCAAGGACGTCATCACTTCACGAATCGATAACAATTTTTTAATGCGACACCGACTCCATTTTGAAATAAAGTCTCCAAAGACCTTTAAGAGGTGTCTACAAAAAAGGCTGAAAAGAAAAAAAAATTCATATCATATCGTATCTGAGGAACTCGAAGTAGCAGATAGGCTATCAATGAAGGTCTGCACCTCTGCAACCGAATCAAAATGTTTAAAATCGCTGTTCCTAAGCTGGATAGGCGAGAGACGGATGAAGTCCACAATCGTAGAGAACTTTCATTACTCCTCTGTATTCAGCACGTTGACTCATAACTTGAGGTGCATAGTCCTCTACTAAATGGATAGCATGACCTTTATATTGAAGTGTTTTACATCGGCGAGCTTCTTTAATTAGTAAATCCTTGATTTGGTAAGATGGAGGCGAATTATCCCTGGACGTGCTCTCTGGCCATCCGCTGAGCGAGATGTAAAGATACGGTGCGCTCGATCAATCTCTGGAGGACTGGAAAGTATTTTACTTCCAAAGATCTCACATAGAAAGTTTGAGAGAAATTTGACAGGCGATCCTCCTTCAACAGTCTCAGGCAAGCCGAGAATTCGAAGATTTTGGCATCTACTCCTGCTTTCAAGGTCCATAACTTTAAGAGTTAACTTTCTATTATGCTCCCTTAAGGTGGAGCAAACATTTTCCAGGTCTTTACAGCAACGATCTAGTTTCTCTGTGACTTCTTCAACGTGTGATAAACGTTAAGCGTGATTCTCCAGTGTAGAGTTGATTTTATCCAGTTTCAATTCCAACGAACTAAATTGAGAAAACATATCTTGTCATGTTTGTTCTAATAGCGACGCAATTTCACCCAAGGTTGCTCCTGATGGAGTGTCTTTTTTTGTCGATTTAGTAGGCTTAGATACACTCATTGTGCAGCCAGCAACTTCAATAGTGGGAGGAAGAGTAAGAAATAAATGCAGGTATATGAAATGGAGCGGAGCAATAGTTTTAGCGACTTAAGCTACCGCTATCTTAACCGGAAGTCCCTGTGGGGCAAAAACACCTTGACATTGAGAGCCTATAGAGGAGAATGGCTATACTGGTTCAAGCTGCCAGAAAGGTGACAGAACTTAAATAACCACACAATACAGTCATGGTATGCAGAAGAGCATCTCTGAATGTACAACTGACCAGACTTGAAGTGGGTGGGCTACAGCGGCAGAAGACCATGAACATACACTCAGTGGCCACTCTATTATGTACCTCCTGTTCCTAATAAAGTGGCCAAATGTATTTCTAGATTAGTCACTGCTTTGATTTTATAAAACTGATGGTGCTTTCCTGTTATCCTAATGAAAGAAAGGATTCTGAGCTTTATTAAGGGTAAGAGAACGTCATGTTGTAGGGTACCTTGGGCTGTGCACATTGCATTCTGAGTAACCCAGTGCAATGCTTCTCAACCTTTTTCTCCTCGTGGCCCACTTCTGACTGACTTTCAGTTACCTCAGCGGTCATTACCCTCCACAGTCTCCGTTAGTTGCTGAAGTATTTTTTGGTTAACTGTAGTAATTGTTCTAACATACAGTCAATATTTGTGTTTTAAAATGTATTATGTGTTAATCTTGCAGGTGTATGAGTTATATGAAAAATAAATACTTTATTTATAATATATACCGTGTAACATTCTTCCAACCAGCAATGAGAAGTGTTTAACATTATTACTTTGGGTATTTAGTAAAATCTTTGCAACTGATGCAAACTAATGAGTTTTTGAATATCTAGTTGCAACTTCGTTAAGAATAATTGGAGATCACCTCTTTTCACAACCTCAAGACATTTATGAATTTTGATAGCAGGTGAAGAGCTTTAATAAAAGCACATTCAACTAGATAAGCGGTGGGAAATCCGATTTAAAAACAACTTTGCTTTCTCTCAAAGTTCTAGAAATTTATAACATTGGTTGCTTGCTGTGTTTGAATTTTGCTTGAGCTGTTATATCACTCTGCAGCTCAATAAGACATTCTTGCAATGTGACGTCAACATCATTCACATTCATCCCAAATGGTTCCACCACCCAATCAGAAATATGAATCTGCAACAGGTCTCTGAACCAAAATTCCGTATCAGTGTCCAGTTGTTTCAAATGATCAAGGTATGCAATCAGATCATTAGCTTGAAATCCTATTTTGAGAAGCCACAGAAAGGGAATTGCATAAATTTGCGACGTCCAGTATTGCAGCTAGAAAGTTTGAGTTTTCCAAGGAAAGTGGTAATAGCCTCTTTGCATGGTATGAGATTGCAGCTTCTTCCTTGTAACTGTTTGTTTAATAAATTCAGTTTTTCAAATATATCTGACAGGTAAAATATGTCAGACTTAGCAGCAACAATTTGTTCTCCAAGCTGCTTATCACTTAGAAATGAAAAGTAAATTGAACTTCCTTTCAAAACATGATAAGTATCAGGGATTGAATGGAAGTTGTAGTGGTAGACTTCACACGTCCTGGCTTCTCTGCAGTTTAGCCGTTTCTGGCAGATGACCCCACAGTAGTAATTGCAGCCTTCACGTCACGTTTTGTAAGTAATAGAACACGCACGTGTCAGTGGAAGGCAAACAGACCCGGCCTCCTGCTGCTAAAGGCAGCCCTGCCCAATCAGCAGCTTGTGATTTGGAGTGGGGCTCAGTGGGGTGTGAATGGTGATTTGTGAGAGGTCAAGCAGGAGCAGAGGTAACGATGGATGTGCCATACCACTCCCCCACTCGATCACACACAGGCTAAGCTGCTTTGCTGCCTCATTTGCATAATTTAACATATTTTCCCATTTATTTCATTCAGTGTTCCAACTAAATGACATATATCCACTTCTTTTTTACTTAGCTATTTTAGTTGTATTTCATTAAAACAGTAAACTTGTCAGTGCCAGTTCAGAAAGTCATGTGGCCTCTAATTTCCTTTTTTTAAACTGGTGATTCCTATGATATCCAGCATGACCCTTTGGAGGGCCACATTGCTCATGTTGAGAATCACTGGCTTTGAGCAACCAAAAGAGACTTCACTGTCTCAAAACTGAGATGATGTGATCACTGACACTGCATGATGCAGGCCAAGACTGGATCTACCGGTGGCAGTCAGGATGACTTCAAGCTTGGGGCAGTTTTGAATGAAGTTGCAGCTGGTTCCCTTTGTACTGAACCTGGAAATTCTTTGAAATACGCAAGCTTTTCTTTTCCAATATGTGATGGTGTTTAATCTACAATAACGTGACAAAGTATTCAGCCCCTACGCCTTTGTTCCCATAAATGAGTATTACAACAAAGGATTTTGATTTTAAGAATTACAACCGGGGATTTTGACTGAAATGTTAGCAGTTCAAACGTACTCATCCCCTTTTGCTCAGTACTTAGTTGCGCCACCTCTCCCAGCTATTGCTCTGGCTGTGCCAAGTTAGTTGGGGAGCTGCGGTGGACAGCAATCTTGAGGTCTTGAGATCCCGTTAAGGTCAGGATTTTGATTGTGCCACTCAAGAACATCAATTTTCTTCATTTGAAGCCACCCCGTGGTTACTCTGGCAGTGGGCTTTGGGTTGTTGTCTTGCTGAAGGACAAACTTACATTTATACTTTTACTTCATTGCTACCAGGTTCTTAATTTCCTCTCTGTACTCAGACTCATCATTACCCAAGATACGGCCTACAATTGTGGTGTCATCAGCAAACTTACATATTGAGTTTGATGGAAACTTGGATACACAATTATGGATGTACAGTGAGTACAGCAGGGGGCTGAGTACACAGCCTTGTGGGGCACCGGTGCTCAGAGTGATTGTAGAGGAGAGCTTGCCCCTATTTTTACAGCCTGGATTGTAGACCCTAGTTTAAGCTTTCTGGCAGAGACGAGCAGGTTTTTATCCTGGATCTCTCTGTATTTAGTAGTATTCATCTTCCCAACAATCCCCACCAGATTTGCAGTCCTGCTGCTGTAAAGCATCCCCATAGCATGATGCTATCTCCACTGTACTTTACAATAGGGTTGAAGTTACCTGGCTGATGCGCAGTATTAGATTTATGCCATATGTTCCGCTTAATGTTGAGGCCAGAAAGTTAAATTTTTCTCTCATCCGACCACAAGACCTTCTTCCATGTCTTTATAGTATCTTCAAAATGATGCTTTACAAAGTCTTTACAGGCAAAGATATGCTTTTTTTAGCCAGAGCTTGTTCCTCACCACTTTTCCATAAATATCCATTTTGTGCAAGGCCTTAGAGATTGTGGAGACATGAACTTTATCTCCATTTCGAGCCACTGACTGCTGCAGCTTACTCAGACTGACAGTTGGCTCTCTTACAAGTGCCATTCTTGTTTAAAGTTTAAAGTTTCATACTAAGTTTAAAGGAGTGGCCTGAACTAGGCAGTGTGGTTGTGGTTTCATATTTTTTTCCATATTTGCACGATGGACTGCACTGAGCTCTGAGTAATGTTTGGTGCCATTGAGATGGTTTTGTACCCTTCCCCAGAACTGTATTTCTCTATTAGCATTTCCCTGACCTGTCCTGAATGCTCTTTTATCTTCATTTTGAAAATCTACCATATTGTTGGACCTTGCAGAGAGAGGAGCATATTTATTCTGAATTCATTGAAAACAGGTGATCCTCCAATTTTCTACATCTACATATTGGGTGGTAAGATAATACCCAGTATTGCAACTGTAGAAAGTTAGTGTAGTTAGCGTAGCAATAACAAAGGGCTGAAAACTTCTTCGTCCTCATAATTTTTGTTTTTAATTTTTAGAAAATTGTTGACAGGTTTTGGAATTTTTCTTTTGTTTTGACATGATGCACAATGCTTTGTAGATTAGCTCAAAATCCTGCTTCAATATATTTTAAATTTAGAAAATGATACAGTAAAATGTGAAACTAGTTGTGGGGCTGAATACTTTTTCAAAGCACTGGTCAGGTGGTTTCCTAAAGTTTTTTCTCTGTGTCTTCCATATGTGTGCAGACTCATGGGATTGCTTGGGATATTGCGGTGAGATCAAGCTCATGTGACCTTGTGTTCCCTTGCCGATCTCTGCCCTACAGACTACTCACATAGTCAAAGTCAAGTTTATTGTCATATTTATTGTACAGGTGTAATGAAATATTTACTTGCAGCAGGATTCATTAGAAAAACATAAATTAACCACAAATTAAAAAGAACTTTTGCAAAGAAGAATGCAATCAGAACAGAAAAGAAACAAAGTCCATTTTAGTGCAAAGTGAACACACTGGTCACTTGTTGCTGATCTCTAGTGATTAGGATTGTGGCAGTGCTTCAAGAATCGAATAGTTAAAGGGAAGTAGCTGTTCTTGATCCTGGTAGTATGTAGCTTCAAGCTTCTGTATCTCCTGCCCAATGGTAGCTGCGAGAATATATCGTGGCCAGGATAATGGGGATCTTCAATGAGAGATGTTGACTTCTTGAGGCAGCAAATCCTGTAGATACTAGTAATGATAACTAGCAAGTCAGTTGTGGCCTGTTGTGTGCTATTTAAACGGTGAGCTGTTTATCCACACTATTTATTGAGTCTGGCATGTTAATCTTCTTCTTTGTTATTGTTTGGGTCCATCCCAGCTCCCCAGTGATACTGTCAATGCACTTTCTAATCCATAGTCTCCACCAGCAATCAACTGACAACCACTCCGACCACAAGCCCAACATTCCCTGTTTAAT
Organism: Hemitrygon akajei; assembly: GCF_048418815.1. Taxonomy (NCBI): domain Eukaryota; kingdom Metazoa; phylum Chordata; class Chondrichthyes; order Myliobatiformes; family Dasyatidae; genus Hemitrygon; species Hemitrygon akajei. Next base: position 50,220,705 of record NC_133140.1, read on the forward strand.
CCCATCACCAATTCCTCTCCACTAATTACACCCTTCACATCTGAGGCCCCATCAATTATTTCAGGAAAGGGCATTTACTTCATGATCATTCTTCTTTAGTTTAGAAATAACTTAGCTAAATTCCTTTTCTATTTTAGTTTATATTTACTTCAGAAAATGTGACTTAATTTTCAATTGTTTCTTGAAGGAAAACATAGAGAGTTGTTTTATTTACAATGTTAACATATTGCCTAAAATAACTGAAATCTATGTGATTAAATTATAAATATTATTAATACCATTCTTGTATTCTCTTAAATAATTCTGCTTTGAGCTATAAAAGGGGTTTATACTAATACAATTAAATGCCCCTAAATTTTCTGAATTGTTTGGTGGTTTCTTTGAATTATAATGACCCTCATGAGATCTAAATCGGATGCCATTGTGACTATCAGAAGTAGTTTATTAATGACAAAATGTAATGCACAAAAGCAGAATTTGCTCTCAGCAGATTGATCTTAACAAAATTCCATTTCAATTAGCTACAAACTGTTGCAGAAGATAAGTAAAGGTGACTGTTTTTGAAGCAGACTGCTGAATCATCCTTTAAGCAATCTTTTGCTTGAAGAACAATTGTTCAAAGAAGTTTGTTTTAATGTGGGCATCTTATGGTGAAGAAGTATTTATATCAACATGGTGTTCAAAATACAGGGTTCATTAAAATCTAATTGAAACCAATAAAGTTAATCTACAATATCACCATAATGGACATGAAAACAGTTATTTTTAATTTAAACATGTTTAGGACATATTCCAATTTTAATTATAATGGCATCGATTTGAAAACCAGCATTAGAAGTTATATAATATTATTCAGTTTTTGTAAATGAAAGGGAAATCATGCAATAGATTTTATATATTGAATATCAGCTTACAAAGCAACATGCAATTTTCCAAAAAGATGAATAAGCTCCAATCACAGAAAATTGTTATGATATATTACATAATGGATTAAATATTTTGGTCATTTGGCAGTAGCAAGTTATTTATCATGAGAAAAGCCATTTCTCCTTCTCAGTTCAACCACGCTGAAGGACTTGCGTTTAGGTAGCCGATTAGTCCTTGAATAATTCCAGGATATTTCTAATTAGTACTATTTCTAGAAATGTGTTTATCAATCTTTGTGTAACAGAATTGGTATTCAGCCTATCTTGCTTTTTTTTCTTTTTACTGATTAGAATCGGTTACCTTTTCTGAGTTTTTCCATCGATGTTAACAGTCTGGTTTTATTGTGTCCTACATTAACATTTTGTGTGCCTGTATTAAGTTAACTCAGCTGTAGCCTTTCCTGAATGAAATCCCAGATTAACTTACTTGACGTTCATACAATTTTTGATGGAGATCAGTATCCTAGCGTCTCTACGCCATCTCATTTCTGTACACACATTATAGTATTCAAGGTGCAGCCTGAACAGAGCACCGTACATCTTAATCATAACCTCTTCTGACTTGTATTCTATTGTTTTGGAAATGTAGTTAAGTGCTCTATTGACTTTATTGATTACTTCTCTATTTTGAGTGGACATGTTCTGTGCTGTGACTACAAAGACTCTCAGGTCTCATTCAAATTAATCTTTAGCTCCCTTAGACAGATTTGTGCACAGTCTTCCTATGTGCAATTCTTATCACATGTCTAAACTAATCTGATCTATGAGATTGTGAACTGTTTTGGTAAGGTCATCAGTAGTGGTTTGTTTCCACTGGTCAGTGATACAGCAACAAGAGGCTATTTTGTAAAAATACAGAGTTAGAAACAAAGAATGATAAGAAAGCATAATTCTGTGTAAAAAAAAAAGTTTAAGTAGAGATACTCTTCCCAGAGGATTTAGACAGTTGATTAAAATTTTATAAGAATCAAGGCAGAAAAATGGAGAACAAAGTATAAATTTGTCAGATTATATTTGTTGCTTCTATAATTATAGTTTTCCAAAAATAAGAGTAAAATCTGATATTGTAAATTTGAATTCTGTTCTTGGCCATCCTATATTGTATTAATTCATGTCAGATTTAAGTTTATGTAGCTTTTTGTAATCTCCGAGAGTTTCCATTGCTGTTTCATTTCCATTTTGTACTGGACGCTATTTAAAATGATGGGGTCACTTGGTTAAGGAACTGATTGCAATATGTACAACAAATCACATTACAAAAAGTGGTTAATGCAATCCACCTATGTACACTGATTTGTTCACTTGGTATTGCAAGTACAAACAAACGTTTCCCATTATCATTTAGACTTGTGCAATGCCTAATGAATTTTAGTGTTATTTAGAGAAGCCTTGTAACAGCAGTGACAATTATGATTGCAAAATATGACGCTGACATTGAATGAAGCATGAATGAACCTTAATTATATTTTTCACACTATGCTGGTTTTATGTTCATTAATTGACATGAATCAAGTTATGATGACGTGTTTACTTAGATAAAATTAGGCAATGAACAACGGCGCACTTCAATACTAGAAGTCCTTAACATTAATTATCTCTACAGACATGAAGTTTTTGTGGTAAAATTACATTGACAGTTGATTTCATTGCTATTGTCAACATATTGAAAGTATAGGAATATGAGTAATTAAACAAAATAATTCAGAGAGGAAAATAGACCAGAAGCATTTGTGATTGTTTTGCATGTGTTCCCTCATGCATTCTGATGAAGTGTGTGCATTTAAGTCTCATTTGCCTATGTCAAACTAAGAGTCAAGTGTTGTAGGTGTGTGAAAAGAATGGGAAAGACTGGCATCTTTGCTTCTCCACACTCAAGCACAGTTTAAAACTAGAAAAGTACTTTTTAATCCTCCAGAAAACAGCAATATTATAATGAGCAGAAAACTCAATTTTTAGATACTATCTTCAGATAAATACTGGTCAGGGTACTGAGGACAACACTGCTGCACTTTGTTTAAGTTCCAGGGGATTTCTTACATAAGTAAAGGGTTTATGCACCTGTGTTAACATTTAATGAAGTCCACTGCAGAATGCACATATGAGATAAAAGGATCTCAAACTGTGCATAATCTATTCAAGGGCTTTCCGCAGACTTTTTTTGGAACCTTGTAAACTACTGGGCAGTGTTACAATCCTTAAAGCAATGATAGCTTAAAGCAATGATGATTGTCACAACCAATAATGAGATGTATATGAGGAATCAACTTAGACTGTGAACTCTTCATGAATCTCAATCTGTTTCAAATCATCCATGATCAACCCTGTACCTAAGAAAACCAAGGTAACATGCCTGAATGACTGGCCTTCTGTTGCACTCAGCTCAATAATAAGCAAATGCTTTGAGAGGCTGGTTACGAACTACATCTGCAGCTTGCTACCGCCTACACTGTAGCCCCTACAATTCACCTACCGATGGAACCGGTCTACCAACAGCCATAGCTCTACACACTGCCCTCACTTACCTGGATAAGAGGGATGCGTATGTTAGAATACTGTTCCCGGACTACAGTTCAGCATTCAACACCATACTTCCTTCCAGATTTAACAGGAAGCTCAGAGATCTCAGCCTGCAACCTACCTTGTGCAGCTGGATCCTAGACTTCCTATTGGATCGCTAACATATGGTAAGGATGGGCTCTTTCACCTTTACCTCTCTGACCCTTAACACAAGTACCCGCTAGGGTTGTGTTCTGACTCCCTTCTCAACTCCCCTTACATCCACAACTGTACTGCCACACAACTCCAATCTGATGATCAAATTTGCTGATGACACAACATTGATTGGCATTATTTCTAGTAGTGATAAGACAGCCTACAGAAGAGAGGTTGATGCCCTGACATGGTGCCAGGATCACAACCTCTCCCTCAATGTCCAAAAAACAGAAGAGCTGATTGTGAATTAGAAGAGGAACAGAGACAGGCTCGCTCAATCAACATCAAAGGGTCTGCAGTTGAGAGGGTGAGTAGTTTCAAGTACATATTACCTAAGATCTCACTTGCACAAAATGATCTCTTCCACTTCAGGGGACTGAAGAAGTTTGGCATGGGCCCCCAAATCCTCAAGTCCTTCAACAGGGGCACCATTGAGAGCATCCTGACTGACTGTATCACCGCCTGGTATGGAAACTGCACCAAATTGATCACTGAGCCCTGCAGAGAATGGTGCAGACAGCCCAGTATATCTATGGATGTGAACCTCCCTCCATTGAGGACATTTATAGCAGCAAGTGCAGGAAGAAGGGCTGGAAGATCATTGGGGACTCCAATCACCCCAACCATAAACTGTTTCAGCTGATTTCATCTGGAAAACTATCATAGCAAGAAAGCCAGGACCAACAGGTTACAGGACAGCTTCTTTCTACAAGCCATTAGACTTTTAATTTCACATGTCAGTATACTACAATGGAGTCATAATGCAAAGATTTTTATTCCCTCACATTGTGGGATGGATGTAAGATTTAAATAAATTCTAAATTTGGGAACACATGAAAAGAAAACCATTCTGACCAGCAGAATTTCTAATAGTGACAATACAAATAAACCTCCAATTGTTGGTTGTTATTAATATTAATAGGATTATAATATTCCCACATAATGTAAGTTGAAATTATAAATATCTATAACATTATAATGTATATTATATTAATTTCTTTTAATCAGTGATTAAACAAAACCATTGCAATTAATTGTGTTAATATATAATAGTTATGAGTTAATTGCTACTTAAGTCACATTGTAAATCAGTAATGGAATACCAATATTTTTGAACAGTGAAAAAGGAAAATACTTTGCCACTGAGAGGAAACGCTAAGAGTGGAAAGCAGAAAAGAGTGATGGGGTGTATGAGAAGGCAAATTGTCGCCTTGTGTCATGTGCTAGAGAGATGGGAAGTGGGGAAATATTGAGTGGGGTAGCGTTGAAGGTTGTGAAAGTAAAGAACGTTATACAAATATGAGTAAACTTGAAACGAATGGACTGTATTTGCCAAAGGTCCAGATGAATCCTCAACATAATAATACAATTGGCAAGCTGATGGAACAAGACTGAGTTAGATGCGAAATAGAGATGACAGCTTGGAACACCTTCACTTAAAATTTTTATTTTACGAGAATGAAGGTCATACAGAAGTCAGGGGCTTTGTGTGCTTACTTAGACTAGATAAAAATCTTGAAGAATCTTTAATCAGTGTAATAAGTCAGTGCGGACATGATGGAGGATTACAAATACCTGGGGATAGAAATTGACAATAAACTGGACTGGTCAAAGAACACTGAGGCTGTCTACAAGAAGGGTCAGAGCTATCTCTATTTCCTGAGGAGACTGAGGTCCTTTAACATCTGCCGGACGATGCTGAGGATATTCTACGAGTTTGTGGTGGCCAGTGCTATCATGTTTGCTGTTGTGTGCTGGGGCAGCAGGCTGAGGGTGGCAGACACCAACAGAATCAACAAACTGATTCATAAGGCCAGTGATGTTGTGGGGGTGGAACTGGACTCTCTGACGGTGGTGTCTGAAAAGAGGATGCTGTCCAAGTTGCATGCCATCTTGGACAATGACTCCCATCCACTCTATAATGTACTGGTTAGGCACAGGAGTACGTTCAGCCAGAGACTCATTCCACCGAGATGCAACACTGAGGTTCATAGAAAGTCATTCGTGCCTGTGGCCATCAAACTTTACAACTCCTCTCTCGGAATGTCAGACACCCTGAGCCAATAGGCTGGTCCTGGACTTATTTCCACTTGGCATTATTTACTTATTATTATTTAATTATTTGTGGTTTTATATTGCTATATTTCTACACTATTCTTGGTTGGTATGATTGTAACAAAACCCAGTTTCCCTCGGGATCAACAAAGTATGTCTGTCTGGCTGTCTGTCTGTTAATAGACACCTGCACTAAATGTTAAGATTGTATTTCTAAATTAGTGACTACAGTGTTTGAAATGGCCATTGGGTCCTTCCTTATGATCAGATATTGATCATTGTAATAAAGGATTAGATGACTTCCTACTGCTTACAAATATTACTCACAATGGATCAAAGTGAGACATGTGTGGGCCCCGTACTACTTGAGAGTGCATTGTTGAAGAATTGAACTCTAATGTCATGGTTTACCAAAAGGATTTGCTGTAGATACAACTCCTCGTTATTGTTCTTTTCTATTTAAGTGTGTAATGCAACAAAATGTTATTAAACATACACACTTTTCTCCATTACATCATTCAGCATCAAATGGCATGGCAATGATATCATTGAGAATTGTAATTAGTTCAACCAAACCTTGAGGGAAGAGTGAAAGAGAAGTGATTGAGGTAAAACAAATTTGTGATGCAGCATTGATTTGGGTCATAAAGTCACAGAACAAGTTGCTTCACATCTTTGGTGACCCCATTTTGATTCCGAACTTCAGTGCTGTGCATATGGAATATGTATTTCCTTGAATGCTCTGCTTCCCCCTATGTCATATAGACATGTTGCTTGGTAGGTACATTGTTTGCTGTAAGTTGTCCCAACTACCTTGGAGAGAATAGATTGCAGAGAAATTAGTGGGGGAAAGGGATTGACACATTTGCTCTGAGTGACAGTATAAACTCTGAGCCTGATAATCTTTTTCTATATCATTAAGTATTATGAAAGCAATATGAATCATAGTAGAAAATGTCAAAATCTAGAAGCAGAATTAGGCCAATTGGCTCATCAATCAGTTCAACCTTTCAGTCATGGTTGGTTTTTTAAAACTCCATTTTCCTGCCTTCTCATAACCCTCAAATTCTTTACCAGTCAAGCCCTAAATATATCCAACTTGGCCCACACAGCTCCCTGTGGCAATAAATTCCATAGATTCACCACCGTCTGGCTGAAGAAATTCCTCCACATCACAGGTCTAAAGGGACATCTCCTTATTTTTGAGGCTGGCCACTTAGATCCTAGGCCACCCTACTAATGGAAACATTCTGTTCATTTCCACTCTGTCTGGGTTTTTCAGTATCCAGTAGATTTCAATGAAATCCCTCCAGTCTATATTAATAACAACCAACAAATATAATGCTCAGGAAGCATCTTAAAATTAGATTTTACATGAGGTAGTCTCTGAAAGTAGGAGGCAACATGGAAAGCATATGTGCCTCTCATTCCATTTCAGCAAGATGTTTACAAGAGAAGCTGTCTGGGGCAATAAATTCCAAAGATTCCTCCTCATCTCTGTTCTAAAGGGGTGTCAATTATCCTGAGCCTGTGCCCTTTTGCACTAGACTCTCCCTCTACTGGCAACACCTTCATCAAATCCACTCTATCCAGGCCTTTCAATATTTGGTAGGTTTCAAAGAGATCTCCCCCCCATCCTTCTAAAGTCCAGCAAATACGGGCTCAAAGCCATAAAATGATCCTGATATAGGGACCACTTCAACCCAGGGATCATTCTCATAAACCTCCTCTAGACCCTTTCCAATGCCAGCACATCCTTCCTCAGATATGGGGCCAAAACTGATCACAGTACTCCAAATGTACTTTGACTAAGTCCTTGTTAAAGTAGCAACATTATATTTTTGTATGTATATTTTAGTCCTCTTGAAATGAATACTAATACTGCATTTGCCTTCCTTGCTACTCACTCAGCCTGCAAGTTAACCTTCACTCCCAGATGAACTTGATGCCTTTTATGCTGGCTTTGACCAGAAACACAAGGAGGCACCTTCACGAATTCCCACAGACCCCACTTGATCCTGTGATTTCAGTCTCTGAGGTTGACATCAGAGCGTCCTTTAGGAGTGTGAACCAGCTCAGATGGGGTACCTGGCCGAGCACTAAAGACCTGTGCTGATCATTTGGCTGGAGTGTTCTTCAATATCTTTAACCGTTTGTTTTGGCAGTATGAGGTACTCACCTGCTTCAAGCAGGTTTCAAATATACTGGTGTTGAAGAAGAATGACTATTGTCCAAAATCACTTACATCCACTGTGATGAAATGCTTTGACAAGTTGGTGATGAAACATATCAATACCTTCCTAGGAAGAGACCGATTCACTCCAATTTGCCTACCATCACAACAGGTCAACAGCAAATGCCATTTCATTGGCTCTTCTCTCAATGCTGGAACATTTGGGTAGTGAAAATGCATAGATCAAGATGTTCCTCACTGACTACAGCTGGCGTTCAATAATATCCTCTCAAAGCAAATCAATATGATTCAAGTCCTAGGCCTCAATATCTACTTATGCAAATAGATCCAAGATTTACTCACTTGCAGACCCCAGTCAGTTTGAATTGGTAACATCTCCTCCACAATCATTATCAGCACAGGGGCACCAAAACGATGTGTGAATAGGTCCCTGTTCTACTCACTTTATACCTATGACTGTGAGGCTAAGCACAGTTCCAATGCCACATTTCAGTTTGAGGACTACAGTACTGTTGTTGGCTGAATTAAATGAGATGACGAATCAGCATACAGGAGGGAGATTGAAAATCTGGCCAACTGGTGCCACAACAACAACTGCTTACTTAATATCAGCAAGCCAAAGGAGCATATTATTGACTTGAGGAGTTGGAAGCCAGTGGTCCATGAGCCAGTCCTCACTGGGGGAAATCAGAGGTGAATAGGGTCAGCACCTTCAATTTCCTCAGTGTTATCATTTCAGAGGATTTGTCCTGGATCCAGCGTGTAAGTGCCATTATGAAGAAAGCACAACAGTGCCTCTATATAGAAGTCTGCAAAGATTCAGCATGTCATCTAAGGCTATGACAAACTTCTACAGATGTGCAGTGAAGAGTATATTGATTGGTTGTATTATGGCCAGGTAAGGAAACACCAATGTCCTTAAATGGAAAAACCTACAAAATATAGTGACTACAGTCCAGTTTATCACAGGCAACCTCCCTACTGTCAAGCACACCAAGATAAAGTGCTATCACAGAAAAGCAGCATCCATCATCAAAGAGCCTCACCATCCAGATCACGTTCTCTTCTCACTGCTGCCATCAGGAAGAAGGTATAGGAGTCTCAGGACTCATACCACCAGGGTCAGGAACAGTTATTACCCCACAACCATCAGGCTCTTGAACTAGAGGGGATAACTTCACTCAACTGCAGTCATCTCATCACTGAAGACTCACTTTCAAGAACTCTACAAGTTACTTTCTTGATAGTTATTGCTTGTTTATTTATTATTATTACTTTTTTGTCTTTTTGTATTTGCAGTTTGTTGTCTTTTACACATTGGTTGTTGTCTGTCCTGTTGGTGGCAACTTTCATTGATTCTATTATCATTCTTGTATTTACTGTGAGTGCCCACAAGAAAACGTATCTCAGGTTTGTATAAAATGGTGGTTATGTAATTCGTACTTTGATAATAAATTTACTCTGATCTTTTGAACTTTAGGGAATCCTGCACTAAGACTCACAAATCACTATGCACATCTAATTTCTGAATTTTCTCCCTACTTATAAGTTAGTCTTTCTACCAAAGTGTATGACCATACACTTCCCTACACTGTGCCACATCTGCCACCTATTTGCCCATGCTTCCAAGCCATCTAAGTCCTGCTTCATTAACACTACCTGATACAAGATCATCTGTTGAACAAGTAAGATTCCTTTTTGATCTGGTAATACAAGGACCATTACTGATTATTTATCTCAAATGAACTTTCATCTGAGTTCACACCACATTGTTCTAACATCTGATTGGCAATGTTTCCAATGATACATTCTGTCCCTCAGTAATGCTCTTGAGAAACAGCCTAGGACATCTGTTTGAGTACTGAAATGGAAGGAACCAACGAACTTCACGGCACAGGTACCACTTTATTCTTCCCCTTTGTTCTTATTTAAACCGACCATGAACAAGCCAGTGGTAGGTCTCTGTCTACACTAACTGCAGCTTTGGAGATGAACTTGTTATTGGATGTGCTGGTCTAGGAAGTTTTGAGGTAAATGAGAACACACATTAAGCAGTAAAATGAGCTCCAATATTCAAATTTGATCTTATGAAGTCAAAACCATTCTTGTGAATGCAATACTGGGAACAAAACAACAGCACATCAAGTGGAGAAGCTCTTTAACAAACATCTTAGAATACCTGCAGGCCTTCAATTTATCAAAAATTGCAGTACCAGCTGTGAGAAGAATCCGGAGCAAGACCATCTTATATTCATTTGAGCTCATTACTTTTAGCACATGCATGGCATTGCCTTTCAGAAACTAGGCAGCATAGCACAGTGTGTTAAAGACTGCCTTCCATATTCATGGATTGCAAGGATGGCTGGTTAAAAAATATTAACTTTTCAATCCAGTTAATTATTCTGATTCAAAGTCTATTTAATACCATACAAAATTCTATAATTCCAAGAATCAATCATTTCTGACTAATCTTTTGGAAATTTTTGAGGATATATCTAGTGGAGCAGTTTGAGTACAGGAATATATTTTTAGTCCAATTATATAAAGGCTATACCTGGGAGCATTGTGAACAATTTGGACTCTTTCTTAAAAAAATATGTACTAGCTATAGAGAAGGTGCTGCAGAGATTCAACATTTGGTTCTTGGGATTGAGGGTCTGTTATACAAAGAACGATTCTGTAAGCTATACCTCTATCCTCCAGAATATAGAACCTACATTGGTTTGGCTTCAATGGAGAAAGAATTCATGAATGTTAGAAGTGATGGTCAAAATGCATGTAGGAGTTGTGTAACTGAGAAACGTTCTAATTGTTTGGCAAGCATTAAGTTGAAAGAGCATCTTCAGATACTGTGGCAAGTTTTAGAAGCAAAGTGGGACCAGTACTTTCCTGGCTGCAGTGGCAATGGGAACATGCAATCAGTTGTGTGTTTATTTCATGCACTGTCCAATGTTTCCCTGGGCGCCATTTATCTTCCTTTTTTTTCATCCATCTAGTGAAATCCATTTGCACTAATTTCCATGAACAGAATTCTTCAGAGGCAGCTGGAGGAACTCAGCAGATCAGGTAGGATTGATGGAGGGAAATGGATAATCATTCTGGGCTGAGACCTTTCATCTGAACTACTAATTTCCCTCCACAGATGCTGCCTGATACATTAAAGTGTTCCAGCATCTTGTACCGCTGATTCCAGCACATGCAGTCTTATGTGTCTTCATAATGCTGCACAAGTTAGATTCTTAATACTGGCCATCTCTTGCTAACCTTGCAGTAAGTATATTTTGTATGGAGTTTCCATCAATTTTAAATCTTGCAGCTTTCTTCCTGTCAAATTTTGCATTTGAAACCTCTTCACTGAATGGCAGTTCTGGAAATATCTCCAGATATTGTGACTGATGTTTCAGTTCGTACCCTTGCACTGCTGCCTCCTATAGGTGTGCCACATATACAGTGTAGTGCACTTTCACACTAAGTGATTAGATTTCCTCAGCACATGAGAAATCTCAGAGTGGAACTTGTTTGTTTTAGGTTTATACTGCATTACCCATTGGCACTGAGCTCAGAGAGACAGATGTCAATGTGCAAATTTGAGGCACGATCATTAATGTATTCACCAGTTTATTTTATATGTAACTAAGGCCAAGTTTATGAATGAATTTGAAGTTAAAACACGTGGGCAATTTTTGGAAAATCAGTTTCATAGTAGGAGCACACACAAAGTACTGGAGAAACTCAGCAGGGCAGGCAGCATCTATGGAGAGGAATAGTCAATGTTTTGGTCTGAGATGATTTTATGTGTGTGTGTTACTCTGGATTTCCAGCATCTGAAGAACCTCTTGTGTTCATGGTAAGTACTCAGGAAATGAACAAAGAATCAAATTTTTAACATCTCACATATTAATGTTAAAATAAATTCCCAGAGCACTAACCGAGTTTTCAACTCTTTATGTATTTCTTCCAGCAACTGATGCAGATACAGGTCATTCAGATTGAAGAATCACTTTGTACCATAAACATTCTATTAAGGCATAGAAAAGATGGCAGAATAACTAGTGATAAATGTATTTAATTCCTCTAGCAAAACTTCAGTTGAATCAAAATAGCATTTAATGTTTGACCAAACAACAGCTCATCCATCATGTGTTCCGCTTGAGGAAATAGAGTGAGACACTTTCCAGCAAAGCCTAAAACTGTATCGTTTCATATCCACATGAGTGATGATGATCTCTTCATGTCTTTTAGCATGCTTGTGTGTAATAGAGGCTCCTTTTTACAGCAAATATTTATCACCACAAGCCTGAGGCTTCCAAAGATAACTTTTTAATGTGAACAATCAAGTACAGTATTTGCATTTCTTGATTTGATTTTCAAAATGCTTTGCCTTGTAAACCAGAAAACCAGTTCCTAATAAAATATCAAAGCACCCTAAAGAAGGATGATTGATGAGTGCTAGGGATTTTGTCGTAGTTCTACACAGGGAGCCAATGGAACTACAATTGAAATGGGTAAGAAATTATTTCTAAGCTGCATGTTGCACATGCTCTCCGCTGTTTTGAATCTTTTTTGGGATTTGTTACCGAGGCTGTGAAGACAAAGAATACACTGGATGATACTGTCAAGATAATGGTCCAGATGATTCTGACCCTGACTTGCAGGCTGGACCTGCCACCAGTAGTTCCTACATCCTTGAAGTTACTCTTCCTGGATGTGGAGAACTGAACACCACCTGTCTCATGCACCAATAGTCATCGGACAAGGCAGTGATTGTTCTGTTCTGTGGACAGGCCTTGAGCAGCACATCATGACACCCGACCCTGGAACACCCAACAGTCTTTAACAATTGACTTCAGACACTTCCAGATATTCCTAAAAATATTAAACTAGTTAACAACATAAAGACAAATAAATAGAAATATTAAAATAATGCAAAGTATTTACCTGTACATCATTTTCCAGAGGATTGGCAGAAATCCCATAAAAGAAGGGGTTCCCATTCGCACACCATTTCTCCTTGAAATAAAGCAGTTGCTGGATCTGATTCTTCCTTCATTTGTCCCTGCACCAACACTGGCATCAATGGTGACTTCAGACTTCAGAGGCAGAAAAGACAAGTCAGACGTGCTGACATCTGACCCAGGAACTGATAGCCATTGTCATCATCATGTAAACAGAGTTAGTGAATGCTTTATGTATAATCAACAAAAACTCCCTGGATTTTACAGAGAACCCAAAGGATTGAAATAGTGCAGTAAACATCAGTAGTCAATAAGAAATCTAAAAGGCAGTAAACTGCAAGCAATTTGTCAATCGCAAAATTCTGAATCTATTATTATGCAGGTATTAGCAGGACATTGAGAAAATCTCTGGGAGATTAATGCAGATTTAATTTGGATTAATGAGAAGGAAGTTGTGCTTGATAAATTTATTAGGATTCTTTGAAGATATAACAATTAGGAGTTGACTATAGAAGGCATTTGAGAAGATGTAATATAAATGTTTAGTATGCAAGTTAATAACACATGGGGCAATTTTGATAGAGTCAGAAAAGTGAGAGTCAGGACAAATTAATCATTTTCAAAATGGCATTCAATAGCTAGAGCCACAGGATCAGTGTTGGGGATTCAACTCTATGTATTGATGAAGTAATTCAAAGTTCAAAGTAATTTGCAGATGATTGAAAGGTAGGTTGGTTAACACATTGTGAGCAGGGCATAGAGACTGCAAAGAAAAATAGAGAGTTCACGCGTGTGAGGTGGATGACCAAGTTCAAAGTAAATTTAGTATCAACGTACATATAGGTCACCATATACAACCCCGAGATTCATTTTCTTACAGGCAATCACAAGAAATACAAGAAGCACAATAGAATCATTGGAAGACTACACCCAACAGGGCAGATAGGAGCTAAAGTACAAAAAAATCTATGTAATTACAGAAAGAAAGTGAAAAAATAATAATAACACTAAGCAATAAATATTGGAAACATGAGTTAAAGTGTCCTTGAAAGTGGGAACAGTTCAGTGTTGGGGTAAGTGAAGTTGAGTGAAGTTATCTCCACTGGTTCAAGAGCCTGATGGTTGAGGGATAATAATTGATCCTGAATGTGGTGGTGTGAGTCCTGAGGGTCCTGTACCTTCTTTCTGATGGCAGCAGTGGGACGAGAGCATGGCCTATATGGTGGGGCTCATTGATGATGGATGCTGCCTTCCTGTGACAGCGCTCCGTGTAGATGTGCTCAATGGTGGGGAGGGCTTTAGCTGGGATGGACTGGGCCGTATCTACCTTTTGAAGGCTTTTCCCTACAAGGGAGTTAGTGTTTCTATACCAAGCCGTGATGCAATTGGTCAATATAACTTCCAACATACATCTATAGAAGTTTGTCAAAGTTTTAGATGACATGCTGAATCTTTGCAAACTCCCAAGTAAGTCGAAGCACTGCTGTGCTTTCTTTGTAATGGCATTTACTTACTGAACCCAGGACAGAACCTCTGAAGTGTTAGCACTGAGAAAGTTAAAGTTGTTGACCTGCTGCACTTCTGATTCCCCCCAATAAGGATCTCCAGTTTCTCCTCCTGAAGTCAATAATCATCTCCTTGGTCGGCAGGTGGAACATAAAGTGGGAAACGTGAAGTTATCTATTTTGGGGGGAAATAACGAGAAAACAAACTACAGCTTAAATATAGTAAATACATTAAATTATTGTAGCATAAAGGAATCCAGAAATTCTAGTATATGTATGACAAAGATTTGACATGCAGGTACAAGAAGTGATTACAAGGGCCAATAGAGCATCAGAATTTATTGTAAACACCAATATACTGTATATGGATTAATGGTGATTTCAGTGGATATTCCAGTAGATATGGAGTATAAATGTGTAGATGTCCTGCTGCAGTTTTACAGAATTGGAGTATGACAAAAAATTTTGTCTCCACAGTTAGGAATGCTCTTTCATTTGAGATAGAGTGGAGAAAATTCATTCAGTTAATTCTGTGATAAAGAGTTAATTTATGAAGGCATTGGAAAAATAAAGTTAACAGATGCCTTTGTAATGCAGAAGATTCTGAGGGTGCTGAGAAGACTCAGAGACTGTTTCACTACTGTTGGGTATCTTGACCCTTAGGGGCAAGCTTTAGAGTAAGAGGTCACCCATTTAAGATAGATCAGGGAATATCTCTTCTTTCAGTCAAATCTTGGAACTCTTAAGTCCATAGAATTATAAAAGCAAAGTTACCAAATGTGTTCAAGGTGGAGCTTGACAGCCATTTAGAATCAGTCAGTATATGGAAAGAATGTGAAGATAGTGTTGAACCTCAGACTGGACTGTCCTGCACAGGACAGCAGGCTTGAGGATGTATGGACAATAGTACAGATTGATTATCAACTAAGTCCTGCATTGGTTAAGGCAGGGACAGTGCAAAATGACAGCACAGACTCCATTTGGCAATGTCAGAAAGCTGTGGTTAATGATTAAATTGAGAACCTTTGAATCCTTTGTAACACAAAGGAGGATGTTCTTCAGAGCAAATAGCATTGCTGAAATTGAGGAAGGGGGCAGAACTGTCCAATATAAAATAGAGAGGGCAATTATGTTAAAGGGAGAAGCAAGGGTGTGTGTGCCATTCTTGGGGACCTTGAGGAATCACACACGTCAAACAATGTTCCATTGCAGATTGTAAAATCACTTTAATTCAGCACTTTTGGGATCATAGAAAGCGACAAATCTGTAAACACAAACCAAAGGTCAAAAAAAGTCTATCAGAAATTACTTGGCTCCTTTGAAGAATCAATCTCAATTATCTTCCTGGTTGAGGACTGTGGAAGAAGACTGATTAACAGCTGAACAAATTCAAACAAAATGGTTAAATGCTCAAGATTTAATGCTTGAGTATACATGGTGGAGTAGCATCATAAAATTCTAAAGGATTCTGACCATAAAATGGGTGTATGTGCAGCAGTGTGACCCAGAGCTCTGATGCTAAACGTAAATCAAGCGAGTGAGTTTAGAACAAAGGTGAGACTGGTGGGAAAAACTACTATTGATATGATGGATGATTTTCATTACAAAATATGCCAGCTTAGAACAATGAAAAGCTTCCACTGCAAAACAGAAGGGCATATAACCTCAGTGCACAAGGCTAAGCTCAGCATTGCAAGCCATAATATTGTCAGCCAAGTAGTTTCTTAACGTAAGAGTAAGCCATGTGGCTAGAAATCCCAAGGGTCTTGTACCACATTGAAGATAATGTGCAACGTTAAATTTAAACAAAATCTACATACACTGTTAATGTAGTATATCTATATGGTAATAATTAAAATACAGAGATTAAAAATTACTGATCAACACACTCAAGATTCTGGAGGAACTCAGCAGGTCAGCAATAATAGAGAAGAATAACGTGTCAACGTTTCAGGCCAAGATCCTTCATAAGGACTGGTGAAGGGTCTCGGCCTGAAATGTCGACTGTTTACTCTTTCTCATTGATGCTGCCTGGCCTGCTGAGTTCCTCCATAATTGTGTGTGCTTCTTTGAATTTCCAGTATCTGTACATTCTTTTGAAATTATAGTAGAAGTTAGTAAGTATAATGAAAAAAAAAACAATACTGCTGCTATCAAATTGATTACGACAGAGATATTCAGTATACAAAGAGTTTTGCAAGGGAATTGAACGTTGCATGTAAAGATACATACACTAAAGCTTTTGACACTGTCAGTCAAGTTGGAACTTGAAGTATCCTGCTCAAAATGGACTGGTCTCAGAAATTTGTCTCTAATTTGCCATTGATCATTCGATATGATATTGAATCCATGCATCAGGAACTCAAAAGAGCCCACTGTGTTATTATGTGTGTGGATAATAAAGAATTTCAGTTCCCAGTGTGCAAAGCAGGCAGTTAGCGCAGAACCAGAAGTGATGTTGGGGAGCTGGTCACACATGTACTGAGGTCGAGCTGAAGCAATGACTGGAGTGTCCTGTGAATTAACAGTGTACTAGCATTTGTACCCATGCTGTTTGTCTTTATTAAGAACAAAGATAACATCTACTGTCTACAGGCCATCAGAGTCCTGATGAAGGGTCTCAGCCCAAAATGTCGACTGCTTACTCTTTTCCATAGGTGCTGACTAGCCTGCTGAGTTCCTCCAGTAATTTGTGTGTATTGCTTTGGTTTCAAGCATCTGCAGATTTTTCTCTTGTTTGTGATAATACCCACTGCCTTGCTAGACACATCCTGCACCATCTGCAGAAGAGTCTGCAGTGCCTACTTTGGTCTGATTTAACTAAACATAACTTGTAAGACCAGAATGGAAACAAGTCATTCTCGATACCAGGGGGTTGCCTGTGAAGAGATGAACTACAAAAGATTTGTTGAAGGCATTTTCTCTTTTATAAGCTCATGTACATGGTGCCAGACTACACTATTTTTCTAGAGGGCTTAATTATAAAATTATAGTATATTTAAGAAGGGCTTTAATTATAATTCCTTAGAAGTATCAGATAAAATTATTAATAATGTTCTTTTATTTCATTTTATTTCTTAAACACTGTGGTGACATTTGTTATCTTCCAGTTATATTTACTATTCTAGAACTTAGGACATTATAGAAAACAGAAGTCAATACATGCATCTTCTTTGAAATCATGTCTTTTAATATTCCAGGACACTATCTCATCAAGGATATTTGTCAGCAATCTGTGTTAATTTTTCTAGTACTTGCTCTTCAGCAAACCAGTTACCTGAAATTCCTCAATCTCACTTGGCCATGCTTTCCCGCATGCTTTGTTCCATTCTTCATGCCTTCTCCTGTAAACAACTTACAAAGAAGGCAGATATCTCAAATGTGAGTATAAATCATTTTATCTGCTGCATAAATTAACACATATTTGACTAAAACCTGGATGTTTAAAATCCTTATATCAATTTCTATGGTTCAGGATATTTAGTTTGAATGAGTTAATGACTAAAAGCTGGAAAGTTTCTTTGCAGATGTTGGGTTAATACTTAAAACTTACCTTGGCATTTCTTTCACATACACACTGGCCAGCAACACTCATCCTTTGAAGAGATCAAGCTGGCTTCCCTTACTTGTGCTGAACATTCTAATTAGCACAAGTAGGTGACTAATCATATTACATGTGTCCAGCTCCAAGTGCAGTTTGTATTCAACGAATAGTAATAATGCAAAGATACCATCAGTTTCAAATCTGGTACATCAATCTCTGCTTCGAGTGAAAAGTGGAAATCACAACTCATTTTTATTACACAGAATTCTGAATTGTAATATTAATATGCAGAGATAGCCAATGCAGTATATATCTATCTATTGCATTAATTAATGTACTGTAAAATAATAGTCTTTTCTTATCCATTTAAGTTTGTTAAAAATTGTGCTAAAATTTCAATATGCAGTGGATGACTTATCAATGTAGTATTTAAGTTGTTCTTCACTAACTAACACAGTCAGATTTGTCTCTATAGATGAAGTACTACCAACTTCGGAACACTGCTTCTGGCTGCTGACAAAGCCAGCTTGTTTGTCCACTGGGAATTGAATCTTTCAGTTCAGCAAGTTAAATAAAATCGAATAAGGCAGCTAACAATATGAAATTACTCACCAATAAAACGGACAAAATTGAAACCATTAACAGATCCAAAAATTCTTGTAAGAGCTTAGGAAATTGGGCGCGTAATGACAGAGAACAATTGCTAAAATATTTAACAAATTAAATGAGGAGTAGTTTTTAGGGCATTCAGCAAAAGAAAGCAAATTGTTATATTTGTTGGTTATCAGTCTCTAATAACCCAGTGTTCAGTTAAAGAGAATGATCAGGATGCTGTTCACTGACTATAGCTCAGTGTTTAACACAATTGTTCCTACAGTCTCGATCAAAAAACAATAGAACCTGGGCCTCTGTACCTCTATCTGCAAATAGATCCTCAGCTTCCTAACCAGAAGACCACAATCTGTGCAGATTGGTGATAACATCTCCTCGCTGATGATCAACACTGCTGCACCTCGGGGGTGTGAGCTTAGCCCACTGCTCTACTCTCTCTATACCCATGACTGTATGGCTAGGCATAGCTCAAATACCATCTATAAATTTGCTGATGATACATCCATTGTCTGTAGAATCTTAGATAGAGATGAGAGGGCATACAGGAGCAAGATAGACCAGCTAATTGAGTGGTGTCGCAGTAACAATCTTGTACTTAACATCAGGAAGGCCAAAGAGCTGATTGTGGACATCAGAAAGGTATGACAAAGGAACATAAACCAATCCTCACAGAGGGATCAGAAGTGGAGAGAGTGAGCAATTTAAGTTCCTAGGTGTCAAGATCTCTGAGGATCTAACCTGGTCCCAACATATTGATGCAGCTATAGAGAAGGCAAGACAATGGCTATATTTCATTAGGAGTTGTAGAAGACTTGTTATGTCACCTAAAACACTCAAAAACCTCTACAGATGTACCATGGAGAGCATTCTCCATATAGTATGTATGGGGTGGGGAGGGAGGGGGTGGTGTACGGCACAGGATCGAAATAAGCTGTAATGTTAGTCAGAATGTTGTAAAATTAGTCATCTTCATCAAGGGTGTTAGCCTCCGTAGTATCCAAGACGTCTTCAAGGTGCACTGCTTCAGAAAGATGGCGTCCATTATTAAGGATCCTCATCGCACAGGACATGCCCTCATCTCATTGCTACTGTTAGGAAGGAGGTACAGTTGCCTGAAGGCTCACAGTCAGTAATTCAGGGACAGCTTCTTCTCATCTGCCAACCTGTTTCTAAATGGACAATGTACCTTTGAACACTACCTTACTTCTTATTATTCTTTCTGTTTTTGCATTACTATTTTAAATTTAAATATTTAATTATATATGTGCATATATGTATATATTATACATATATCACTGTAATTCATTTAATTTTTCTCTATATTTATCATGTATTGCATTATACTACAGCTGCTAAGTTAACAAATTACACAACATATGCCGGTGATATCAAACCTGCCTCAGATTCTGATGATGCATTTGCCTAATCGTTCATTATGCTGAGGGTTGCCAAGCCTTTTATTAATCGTATTACAGGGTTCACAGTTTACAGCACCAAACGCTTCGGATATTGATGAAAGAGAATGCTTATCAGTCAAAGCTAGTATAATTAGTAGAATCCGGTCAAAGCATTTTGCCCTCGTTGCTTCCTGGAACACTTTGATGTGCACTGTGTTCTATGGTGGCAATCACTGATTGCCACCAATGCAGAGTCTATAAAAAATATAAAGAGTTATTATGTCTGATGACATTTTCAGTGAGGTTCCTTCAAGTCTTAAACAAAATTAGCTGAGGAAAATGGAAGAATAACAGCATGTCATCTTTAAAAAACTCTTTAGTATCATGTGGATTCCACAGTGCTTAGGGATCTTCGCTGGTCCCTGTTACTCAGAGGAACTCTAGCATCAATCTACTCTATGGAAAAACAAAATAATGTAAATATAATGGGACCAGCTACCAACAATAAAATCATGCTCCAAGTCTGAAGAAGAAAGGAAAGAACAAAGTTTGAAATTTATGGAATTAAAGGAAAAAAAATCTCAAGGGATAACAGCCAAATTGGAATTTGCTAAAACACTGGTCTCATTGTTATTCTTAGAATACTCTCATTAGCTTTTGCATTCCAATGGCAAATGGTGTTTTGTAAAAAATCAATACCTCTTATTAGGTCACTATTATTTGATGTCACAATTTAATGAAGTGCAGTATTGGATGTCAACATTAATCATTAATAAACTCAAAATATACAAAAAGCAGGCATTCTCCTGTAGACCCTCTCAGTAGAGTCTCCCAGACTCAAAGTACATCACGTTTTTGTACCTTTAAGATCAATCAAAACAGTAGGTGATTCTATACAGTTTCAGTAGTTACAATGACTTTGTTTACTTCAATACTTTTGGTTGACAATGCTTCCTTTAAATTGCATATCTACAGTGGGAGACTTCTCTGAATGTTGAAATACCTTTGCTGAAACAAACCAAATGCAAACTTCCCTGAACTTGCCAATGTTCACAATGTAACAATGGTGCAAAGTCCTTAAACCCATAGTTGATGCAGGGCAATTGACATGACCCCATTGTTTTAACTTTTGGCAGATCCAATACAAATATCTCATGGTCACCATTTTGCCAACCATATCTCTTAGTCAATGGGGCAGCCTGTGCCTTTAACTTCGATTTACTACTAGCAATTTATAATAAGAACTAAGACTAGTTCTTGCTTGAATTTGTATCTGCTACATTCACATAACTCCGGAATACCACATTTGGCCCATAACTCTCTAAGGCCTTTCGCCTATGCAGCTATTCAAATGTCTCTCAAATGTCTCTCAAATGTTGCAATTGCAAATGTACCTGTCGTGGTCCCAATTTTTAATCCCCTATTTTGCCCCTAACCTCCTTTGATTATGCCTTGATTCCAATTGTTAATTTCCCATTTACTGCTAATTCGCTTGATGACAGCACACCCGGTCTCCATCAAGAACTGCAGTATAAGAACCCTGGCATCACAACCACTGGTTGCCAGTTCATTGGTCTATTCCTGTGTGATCACTTTGTTTCCTGACCACTTAGAACTGTTAGTACTAAATTCAACTTCAGTTTCAAGATATTCCACGAAAACCCTATCTCAGTGTCGAGACTCCATATCGGAGCTCCGTGTCAAGATTCCTCCTGTTTGCTGTTCAACGTTCATGTCTGTGCCAGCATTCCCAATTCCATCTCCGTGCCTGTGTCCTGCACTTGGGTTCTCCTCAGTTGCTCTGTGTGACAATACCTACCTCAGCCACTCCCTCTGATAATTCTTTTCAGCTACTCACTGTGTATGCAAGTTACTTCTCATGTCACTTTTAAATCTCCCCCCTCTTACCTTGATTCAGTGCCCTCTAGTTTTGGACTCCCAAGCTCTGGGGAAAAGATTATGACTGTCGACCCATCATGAATCAGAATCAGGTTTAATATCATTGGCATCTGTTGTAAAATTTGTTAACTTAGCAGCAGCAGTACATGATATTATAGGAAGAAAAAATGAATAAGCAAATCAATTATACTAAATCTGTATGTGTATATATATAATACTTAGATTAAAATAGGGTGAAACAGAAATAATATTAAAAAAGGTGGTGTTTGTGAGTTCAATCCCCATTTAGAAATCGGATGGCAGAGTGGAAGAAGCTGTTCCTGAATCACTCAGTGTGTACCTATAGGCTTCTATACCTCCTTCCTGATGATAACAGTGAGAAGAGGGTATGTCCTGGGTGATGGGGTCCTTAATAATGGATGCTGCCTTTCTGAGGTACTGCTCCTTCAAGATGTTGTGGGTACTACGGAGACCGTACCCAAAGTGAAAACCAACTAATTTTACAACTTTTTGTAGCTGCTCTCGGTCCTGTGCAGTAGCCCCTCCCTCATACCAGACGATGATGCAGCCTGTCAGAATGCTCTCCACAGTACATCAGTAGAAGTTTGAGTGTTTTAGGTGACAAACCAAATCTCCTCAAACTCCTAATGAAATATAGCTGCTGTCTTGCCTTCTTTCTTACTGCATTGATATGTTGGGACTAGGTTAGATCCTCAGAGATATTGACACCCAAGATTTGAAATTACTCACTCTCTCCTCTTCTGATCCCTCTGAGGATTGGTTCATGTGCCCTCATCTTACCCTTCCTGAAGTCCACAATCTGCTCTTTCAGCTTACTAATGTGGAGTGCCAAGTTATTGCAGCAACACCACTCAACTAGATGGTATATCTCGCTCCTGTACACCCTTTCATCTCCATCTGAGATTCTACCTATGTTGGTTGTGTCATCAGCAAAGTTGCCCTTTAATCTCCTATGATCCACTGTGGCTGAACTCTCCCCATAATTCAGGCACTCTAGTCCACATGACATGCTCATAAATCTCTTCCACACCTTGTCCAGCTTGACAAATTCTTCCCTATAACAGTACTCCAAGTATGATTGCAGCAAGGGCATATATAATCACAACATAATGTTCCGACTCCTAAACTCAATGCCTTGATTGATGAAGGCTAAAGGACCAGGCTAAAATTGCCACTACATCACAAATGGAGAGAGATAAATAGATCTGGCCATTCTAACAATCACTTAGCCAATTACCATTTAAAAAGCCCATCTAAAACTTGTCCTAAAGAATCTAAATTATAAAATTAAGGATCACTTATACCTTCAGTAGAACACCATTAAAATATGCCTTCATAATTTATTCAAAATCAATTGTTTTTATATTTAAACAGAGTAACTTTATTATTCCAAAATGAATACTTCACTGGGACTGCACGTTACTTAATTATTTTTCCCTAAAGCAGGTAATACTTTACAAAACACTTGCAATGTGAGTTTCAGCATTAACTGATGCATGATGTTTTAAAAGGCATTGGAAATGGGCTTAGCAAGAGACAGTAAAGTAGCTTAAAATGTAAAATTGATTGCTACAGGTAATGTATTGGGAGAATTAGTCTAATATATTAGCAAGGAAAGTGGCTTGCTAGCTGATAATTTAATGTGAATTTTATTAACAGCTAGCCAATTCACCAATGTAGCAAATGATTTTGCACGTTAAATATTTTGTTATCTCAGGACAAGGCTTAAAAATGTTTTAGAAATTATTAATGAGAATGACATTAGTGTAATTGATTTTAATCAATGAAAAATGCTGCTGTGGTTAGTCAATTAAATATGTCTATATGTGTACCATAGAATGAGAGTAAAGTAACTTGAATTAATCAGGTTGATGATTCTGTTAGTCAGCAATCTATCCATCATAAATAAGGTCCAAAGACATTTCATCTGAATATAATGGCACAGATCGTCTAGATACCACAAAAACTAATGGATTAACTAACACTGTAGCTTTAATACAAGAGGCCTGCACTTCATGGCTGATAGTGCACCCAGCCAGCTTATTCCAGTACAGTTACAACACTGGCATCTACTCTGCGATCTGTAAAACTGCCCAAGTGTGTGCAGATCACAAGGAGCAGAAACAAATCCAATCCAGCTTGTTACTACACAGTCAATCTACTGCACATTGGTGGAAGATGTTGTTGACAATGCTATCAATAACTAGTAAAAAAAATGCTGTAGGAACTCGGCAGATCAAGCAGCATTTATGGAAATGAATAGTTCCTTTCTCGATGAAGGGTCTCAGCCCAAAACATTGACTGTTTATTCATTTCCATAGTTGCTGCCTGCTAAGTTCTTTCAACATTTTGAATGTGTTGCTCTGGATTTCTAGTCTCCAGTGTTAATAACTAGAAAGAACCTGCTGCGCAATGCCAAGTTTCACTTTTGACAAGACCCTAGTCTACACACTTCTCCTCAACCTTCATCCAAGTATGGAGAAAGACTTACTAGAGGGAATGAGGCAAGAAAGACTGTTCTTGATGTCAATGCAGCATTAGACTGAGTAAAGAGGTCTTGTAAAACTGAAATCCCTAGGCATTGACAGAAATTGTTCCCATGCTTGGGTTGCATCTTTCACAAAGAAAGTTGGTTGTCATTTCTGGAGATTGGACATTCCAGATTGAGGACAACTTTGCAGGTGTTCTTCAGTGCAGTGCTCTGAAAAGTTTATCTACAGAACCTGCCTGAACTAACCTGCTAGGAATGCCTGAACCCACCTGAACTAACCTCTCATACCTGGGAGGTCCACAATTCCCCCTAAATGCTCTGAAAACTTTTCATTGCCTAAACCTTCTAAAGTTCTCCTACCTGACCCTGGCAGAGCTTTTAAAAAACTGTAACTGTAAACAGTGGCCTCATCGTGGCAGTAGAGGAGGCCATGGACCAACATGCTGGAATGGGAAAGGGGATTGGAATTAAAGTGGTTGGCTACTGGGAACGCCTGATTTTTGTCAATTTTTACTTATTTATTTTATTTATTGAGATACAGGGCAGACAAGCTCTTCTGGCCCTTCAAGTTGTGCTGTTCAGCAGCTCCCAATTTAACCCTAGCCTACTTATGGGATCATTTACAATTACCAATTAACCTATCTACCGCTACATCTTTGGATTATGGGAGGAAACTGGAGCACTCAGAGGAAACCCACGTGGTCACGGGAAGAACATGCAAACTCCTTACGGACAGCGATGCAAATGTAGTGAAGGTGCTCGACAAAGTGGGCCTCCATTCTAATTTGCTTTTCACCAATGTAGAGGATGTCGCATTGAGAGCACGGGATACAGTAGACGACCCCAGCAGATTCGCAAGTGAAGTGCTTCCTCAAATGGAAGGTCCATTTGGGGCCCTGAATGGAGTGAGGGAGGAAGCGAATGGGCAGGTGTAGCACTTCTACCATTTGCAACACGGAGATTTGTGGAGAGGGACAAATGGACAAGGAGATGACAGAGGGAGCAATCCCTGCAGAAAGCGGAGAGTGGTGAAGAGGTAAAGATGTGGTTGGTGATAGGATCCAGTTGAAGATGGAGGAAGTTGCAGAGAATGCAGTGCTGGAAGCAGAAGCTCATGGGGTGGTAGGTGAGGACATGAGGAAGTCTATCCCTGTTAAGGTGGTGGAAAGATGAGGTGACAGCAACTTGGTAGTTTCACTTAAACTTTTATGAAACACTGTGTAAACTGCAGCTAGAATACTGAATACAACCCCTGTCTGCTTACTCTATGAAGGATATGAATATCCTGGACAGGTTGCAAAATGAATTTGCAGAGTAATTTCAGGGGAATGGAATTTTTGCCTCAGAAAGGAGGTGCTG
Source organism: Hemitrygon akajei (assembly GCF_048418815.1). NCBI lineage: Eukaryota > Metazoa > Chordata > Chondrichthyes > Myliobatiformes > Dasyatidae > Hemitrygon > Hemitrygon akajei. Next base: position 50,246,375 of record NC_133140.1, read on the forward strand.
ACATTGGAGATGCTCTAGAGGAGGTTCATGATAATAATCCTAGAAATGAAAGGGTTAATGTATGAGGAGTATTTAATGGTTCTAGGCTTGTACTCATAGGAGCTTAGAGGAATGAGCAGGAACTCATTGAAACCTAATGAACGTTGAAAGGCTTCGATAGAGTGGATGGGGAGAGGATGCTTTCTACAGTGGTGGAGTCTAGGACCAGAGGGCACAGCCTCACAATATAAGGACGTCCCTTTAGGACAGAGATGATGGGTAATTTCTTTAGCCAGAGGATGGTGAATCTGTGGAATTCATTGCCATGGAGGCCAAGTTATGAAGTTGGGTGACAGCTTACTTGTAGTTCAAAAGGCAAAAAATATGACTAAAAACATCATTAATGGACAAACAAGAGAAAATCTGCAGATGCTGGGAATCTGAGCAACACACACACAAAATTCTGGATGAACTCAGCAGGCCAGGCAGCATCTGTAGGGAAAAAAGTACTGTTGACATTTCGGACTGAAACCCTTCGGCAAGACTAGAGAGAAAAAGCTGAGGAGTAGATTTGAAAGGTGGCGGGGGGGGGGGGGAGTGGAGAGAGAAACGCCAGACAATAGGTGAAACTTGGAGGGAGAGGGATGAAGTAAAGAGCTAGGAAGTTGATTGGTGAAAGATTCAGAAGGCCATGGAAGAAAGAAAAAAGGGGGTGGGAGGAGCACCGGGGGAGGCAATGGGCAGGCAAGGAGGTAACATGAGAGAGGGACAAGGGGATGGAAAATGGTGAAGGGGGGCAGGGGAGGAGGCATTACTGGAAGTCTGAGAAATTGATGTTCATGCAATCAGGTTGGAGGCTACCCAAATGGAATATAAGGTGTTGTTCCTCCAACCTAAGAGTGGCCTTATCCCAACAGTGGAGGAGGCCATAGATGGACATATTGGAATGGGAAGTGGAATTAAAATGGGTGGCTACTGGGAGATCCCACTTGTTCTGGTGGATGAAGTCTAGATGCTCGGCGTAGCATCATTAATGGCACTTTTTCTGAGGTAAATTGTGGTGAGTTATCTCCACAAACAATGAAGAGGTGAGCAAAGGTGAAGCCGACTCAAGGGATGAGCCCTGCTGGTACGTTACAAGGTCAGAGTGTAACGCATTCGAGACAGAGTCACAGTCGGAGATGGTGCTGGTGTCAAACGTGGAGTTGGAGTGAGTGATTCGGAGAGGAGTCAAGGTGGAAGAGCTTTGATACCCATCCACCTAAACTGGGTATGAGATTGGATTGCTCGAAGCACTGAGCCAGCTTGGAGAGGTCAGAAACTGCATTGGTCTGGACGGCGAGTTCTAGGCCCAGAGCTTGTTGCTGTGGTAAGGCCCAGGTCCAAGTGCCCAGAACACGGTTCGGACAATTTAAATGCCAGCCCAGATAGACTGGAAAGGCAGGGTTTCAGGATCAGAGGTTAGGGTTGGGCTGATTCCGCTCACTCTCCTCTCTCCCCAGCGCTGAGGCTGTGAGACTGCTCCTGCTGCTACATGCTTCGTATCTGCAAGCTCCACGGGGATTTCCTCCACTGTATGGTGATCTGAGACTGAGGCTCCAGGCCTACTCCGGCTGCTCTGGGAATTTGTGTCTATGGACTCAATTTGGTTGGGAATGCTGTTGCTTGCTTCTATTGTTTGCTTGATTTGTGTTTTTTTGTTTCTTTCTCTGTGCTTTGGGTATTAGTCTTTCTTTTTTTTAACTGGGTTGTTTTGGGTTTCTTGCTTTGTGGCTGCTTGCAAGCAGACAAATCCCAAAATTGTATAATTTATACACACTTTGATAATAAATGTACTTTGAACCCTTTAAATATTTAAAGTGGAGGTTGGTAGATTCTTGGTTAGTGAGGGTGTAGGGTGGTCAGTAAATCAGTCATGAAGAAAAGGCAGAGCAGACTCAAAGGTATAATTCTTCTCCTAAGTCTGAAGGTCTTATTGTCTATGGTCTTCAGCTACGAGGTTAGACAATTGAAAAATTGTGACTGTTTTCCTTGGTGTTAAGAAAATATTTGATAAGGTGTAGCAGATCATGCAGGCTTAAAGACAGCAAATATAGGGCAGTTAGCTTCATTATCAAATGGCTCAAAGGTTGAAATGTACAATTTAATATAATGGATAATAGAGATGATCTGTGATGAATATTCACTTCCTAGGTCTCTTGTTCATGTTGGCTAAACTCACTTTTTAAACACAGCAGCTGCCACTTGTGAGATTACACAGTAAACTTCCAACTAAAGACAGTTGTTTAACTCCTGATTATAAATGGAAGTCAGTCTTCATTTCTTAAAATGGAAATGGAAAACTGTTGTCAGTTTGATGTTAAAACAAATTACTTTCTGTAGAGCAGGTTTGCAGATGCTCTCTCTGTAGAAGTAGATGCTGGTCGCTGCACCGGCAATGGGTTATTTAAGTTGGCTTGTTTCAAACAGACAAGTTGACTAAGTTGCTTAGTTCACGGAAGCTGGCAGACCAGATGGATAATATCACTTAGCAATTCAATAACTGATTTAGTAATGCTGGGAGTTTTATGTACTCAAGCAAATTAGCTTTACAATATTAATTATATGAAGCCGAGAACTGTGTCACCAAGACACTTTTAGACCTTTTGTGTGAAAAGACTTTCTGAGGAACTATCAGAAATACTATAGATGTACAGAGCAGTTCAGGCTTATTAGGTGTGGTTAAGAAAATCAGGACAAAGGTAAGACACATCTAGTGAACTAGAATCCATTCCTCTCACTTCGATTTCTGTGATTCATGCCTTGGTTGAATGTATAATTGGTATGGCTTTTTAGTTTATAAAATTTGTACCTGTGTTTTAGAGATGGTTTGTGTTTTAGAAATGGTTTATAAGTTGGAAGTGTTTTCCATAGAAATCCTGTAACTTTTAAATGTGTTTTAAGTTTGTTGTTCGGATTTACAGGTGTATCACTGAAAATGAGTTGTGTTTTAAACTATTTTGTTAGCTGGAAGTGGTTTCTCCTTGGTTGGAAGAGGGGATCCACCTCTTGAGTAGTGGGCATTGGCAGCAAAACTCACAGTGGAGAATGAACAGTGAAGTGAACTGCTCTTTGAAGATTGCATAGTTACAGTATAGTCTGTCCTTAGCAAGAGTACTTATGGCTATTTATTTTTAATAGGGCTGAAAGTCTCATTTGAGTTTAGAACTTTACAGTCAGCAAACCCAATACCATCACAGAAGATGAGGCAAAACGTACTAATGCAGAGTGTAATTATGATCTGGAACTGGCTGGTGGTTGAAAAGTAGGCAATTGGTACTTGAAGAGAGGCTTTATATTGGGAATTATTGAACTGCTTTTTAAGAAAGTATGGAGGGTCTTAATTGGCCCAGTGTCCTGTGTGGTTTTTTGAACAGTGGTTTGAAGTTGTATGTTATTGTGCATCCATTTTATGTCTTATAGTGGATGCTTTTCTATGGATAAAGGATAATTTGGAACAGTTCATGACGGTATCTAGAGTTTGTTCTGCATTGTTACATTCGTAGCTATTTGACAGGAGTCTTTTCTGGGACTTTGCATGAAATAAAAATAATTGATTGATTAATGTGTCAGGAAAGGGAAATGAAAGAGGATTGATTTAATATTAGTTCGATCACAGCTCGAATTCCAGATGCGAATGAAGCATCTATAAAGAATCTATAAAGGTGGACTTTGGATAAGTTGAATTTACAAAGTAGATGAACAGCAGTTATACATAGGTAGTTCCAAAGATTAAAAGAAATTTGACTTGAAAAGTATTGTAATTCTATATATTTGCATATATCATGGGAATAAAGTTAGAAATAATTTATGAACTAAAATATTAAGACATAATTTCCAGCCGGACATTAATGTTTGTTTTATTTAAATCAAAACTCTTTCAGAATTTTTCCTTTTGAGGATCGTATGGTCCTTTCACCTAGGCTACTCTATTGGGATTAATTCTAGTGAAGACTGCTGAATTATATAAATGCTGATTAGATGTGTGTAATAAATAGGAAGGAGTATCTTGCTGCTATATGGTAGAAACATATAAGTCTAATTATCTCCATGGGGTTCATTACTTTTCCCTCAGAATTATTCTTCTGCCAGTAGAGAAAATGTGTACTAGAACACATCTGACACTTGGGGTTATTATTACAAAAGGCTAAAGATTGTGAAAATAGGACTCTCTACTTAAATTGATAAAATCCAAATGTTATAAATGTTTGTCAAATTCATTTGAAGCAGTATTATGTGGAAGCATTTCTTTCATATTTTAGATATTTCTGCAATAAGGTAAGTAAATATTTTAGTAGAAATATATATTGTGTATATACATATAATGTTTATATATAATGTACACTATTTTAGGAAGGGGCCAGTCACATTTTGTCATCTTCTCAAGAAATATCAAATATCTTCATCACATACATGATGTTGCATTCTTCATTTCTGGAGGAAATGAAGTCAGATGCTATAAGAATTGCTAAACCTTAACCCCAGAGTATTATGGACAAACAGAGTGGGATGGAGGGAGGAACATGTATCTTCAAGTGGATACAAAATTTGTTTTATTGACAACACTCATTCATTAATTTGGCACCTGCAATCAGTCCCCAGTCAACAGTATCTCTCCATAGGCCGTTGTCCTGAACCTTTCAAAGTTCAAAGTAAATTTTATTATCAAATTACATATATGTCACCACATACAGCCCTGGAGTTCATTTTCCTGTAGGCATACTCAGCAAATCTGTTGAATAGTACAGGATCAATGAATGATCAAGTAGAATGGAGAAGACAACAAACTGTGCAAATGCAAATATAAATAAATAGCAATAATCAATGAGAACATGAAAAAACAAAATAAAGAGTCCTTAGAGTGAGATCATTGGTTGTGGGGACATCTCAGTGGATGGGCAAGTGAGTGTAGTTATCCCCTTTTGTTCAAGAGACTAATGGTTAAGGGGTAGTAACTGTTCTTGAATCAGATGGTGTGAATATGGCAGCACTGATAAAGGAGCATGGCCTGGGTGGTGGGGATCTCTGCTGATGGATGCTGCTTTCCTGTGACAGTGTTATGTGTAGATGTGCTCATTGGTTGGGTGGGCTTTACCCATGATGTACTGGGCCGAATCCATTACCTTTTTAAAGATTTTCTATTCAAAGGCATTGGTTTTTCCATACCAGGCCATAATGCAAATTAAATCCCAAACTCTCTTAAAAAGTAGGTAACAATATACAGTAGAAATGTATTTGAAAACTTAATTGCCTCTGTTTAAGGTTATTAAGGATATTTTTACAATTGGATACAGATAATCTCAATTGGTAATTTCATGAAAAATTACTGATTGACAAGGACCTGATGATCTATCTCTCACAGTCTGAAGGAGGTAGCTGAAGAAATATTGACCATTTTGGTTAGCATCATTCAAAATTCTATTGATTCTGAAATCATTCCATACACTGAAGAACAGTTTTGAACTCCTTACCTACAAAAGAGATATATAGAGGGAAGGCAGTGAAGATTTACTAGATTAGTTCTGGAGTTTGCCATATTATATATTAAAAACCTGTATTTTCTAGATTTTAGAAGAATGGGAGGTGTTTTCACTGTAATTCATAAAACTCCTACTGAGCTTAGCAGGATGAATGCAGAAAGGGTGCTTTCTCGGGCTGGGCAGCCTGAAACCATAGTTAAAATCTCAGTATAAGCAGTAGATCTTCTAGGGTGAAATATGAAGACATTTATTCATGCAAAGGGTGGTGGATGTTTGGAGTTTGCTGAAGGGAAGTAAAGATTCATTATTTTGAGTTCATTCAAAGCAGAGATGGATAGAATTCTGGATATTTATTGAATTAAGTGATATGGAAGTAGTGCAGGAAGTGGTGTTGGGTTGCAAAATTAACAGTGATCTTGAAAGGTGGAGCACATTTAGAAGGGCCTACTTTTGCTCCTAATATATTAAATGAATTATTGCTATTATTTTAATTAAAATCATTCAATACAATACGTACATGCAGGCAATATTAGTTTGTTCAAAGTTAATGATGACAATTGAAATAGAACACTGTTGGTCAGTTAACATCTGTGGAGAGAAAAACAGAATTAAAATTCTGATTTGATGATCAGTTATCAGGACTGGTTAATGGTTGAAAAAGTGGTGAAGACTGCAGTGACAAATTTGATAAAGCCGTATTAGATGTAAACATAACTGGCAATAATCCCTCCTCTCATATCAGGGTAAATATGATCTAGAATTATACATGGTAATGTATGCTACAGAATATATTACTAATTTATAGGAAATGCATCTAAAATAAATCTAATAATATGAAACACAGTGGTGCCATGGTAGTGTAGCATTGAGCACAATGCCATTACAATGCCAATGACCTGGGTTTAATTCTGCTACTGTCTCTAGGGAGTTTGTACGTTATGCCCTGTGATGACATGGGTATCCTCTGGGTACTCCAGTTTCTTTGCACATTCCAAAGATGTGTGTGTCAGTAGGTTAGTGGCCACATGGGTGTAATTTGCCAATGTGTGTTTGGTGGGCTGGAAGAGCATGTTACCATGCCATAACACTGAAGTAAATAAAATAAATTGAGTGACGGCAACATTATATTGCCATCATTCCTTTTCCCAACAGTCGAGTGACAGGTAACTCGTAAGTAATGACATAACAACGCCTGAATAACAATCAGTTTATTCTCCCTGTTTCATTGTTAACTCTGCGAATTTCATGTAATAGTGTTATTGAGACATTCAAAATTTACATCATTAGTTTGTTTTTGTTGCCATTATTTGATGTATTATAGCATTCATGTTTTGTGCAGAGGAGGACTGGTTGCCTAGCTGATGTAATTAGTTCTGCATTTTATTTGGAGGCCTGTGAAAGTTTATGATTATGAAACCTATTAACTTGCAGAATTTCAATAAATTGAAACAGAAAGGAGAACAGTAGGGTGAAAAGATAAAGAAAAGGCAATTCTGCAGGTACTGATTTCTGATGGTGGCCTCATAGAGAGAATGTAGACTCTTTCAATTTATGATGCTAAGCCCTGCTGAGAGTTCCTGGGCTTTTCAGGTTTTAGCTCAGAGAAAAAGATAGATCCATGTATCAGAGAAAGTAAAAATGAAAGCTTTGTTAGGAGAAAAATAATTCAAGAAAAGAAGGTTGTCATGATGGAGAAAGTGAATAGATGTCTTATGACAGTGTTGAGTAGGAGGGGATTGAAACAAACAGGAGTAGAATGGAACAATCAAATTGGAATGTTTTCTTTTTGAGGTGGATATTCATGTAACACAGGCATTATGTTATCTTAGGAGAAGGAATGATGGTACTATCATGTTGTGACCTTTATAGAGACTTGGTTGAGAAAAGGCTAGGAATGGGTACTTAATGTCTCAGGGTTTTGATATTTTAGAAAAGATAGAAAAGGAATTAAGTGGGGGGTGTTGAGCTGCAGTACTTATTGGGAACAATATCACAGCTGCACACAGGTGGGACATATTGGAGATCTGTCCACTGAGTCTAATTGGGAGAGAGCCAAAAATAAGAAGGGTGCAAACACACTGATAGGATGGTACTACAGATTCCCAACAACCACCAGAACATCGAGGAACAGAAATGCAAGAAGATTAAGGAAAGGTGTAAAAACAATAGAGTCATTGTCATTGGGACTTCAGCTTCTCAAATATAAACTGGAACCTTCTGAGTGCAAGAGACTTAGATGGGGCAGAATTTGTTAGGAGCATGCAGGAGGGTTTCTTAAATCAATATGTAGAGAGTCCAACAATAGGAGGGGCTGTACTGGATCTGGTGTTGGATAATGAGCCCAGACAGATGACTAAACTTCCAGTGGGTGAGCAGTTAGGGAACAGAGAGCACAACTCCTTAAGTTCTAAGATAGCTTTAGATGAGGATAAGTATGGACCTTGTGGGACAGTATTAAATTGGAACAGGGCAAATTATGGGTGCATTAGGCAGGAACTAGGGAGAGTTAAGTGGGAATAACTGTTTCTGAGTAAGTCCACATCTGACATGTGGAGTGTATTTAAAGACCAGCTACACAAAGTACAGGATATTTATGTATGTTCCAGTTGAAAGACAGCAGAAGGATGGTAAGATAAGAAAGCCTTGGATGTTTGAGAGAGGTGATGAATTAAGTCAAGGAGAAAAAGAAGAAGTATGTAAAGCTGAGGAAGCAAGAACAGAGGCTATAAAGCAGAGCCCTTGAGGTTTATAAAAAAAAGCTGGAAAATAATTCAAGAAGGGAATTAGTAATGCCTGGAGAAGTCATGAAAATTTCTTGGCAGGTAGGATTACAGAGAATCCCTAGGCATACTAGACATACATTAGAAGCAAGAGGATAACCAGGGAAAGGGTAGAACCACTCAAGGTTAAAGTGTGGGGGAGATTTTCTTGGATGTGGAGAATGTGAGTGAGGTCCTTAATGAGTACTTTACATCAGTATTTACCAGGAAGAAGGATGTGGAGGATAAAGAGATCAGTGCCTGAGTGTCAAAAGTTTAAAAAGGTTCAAATGTTAATTTTATTGTCAAAGTAAGCACATATAATACTACTCTTATATTCGTCTTCTCCAGATAGCCATGAAATACAGAAAAACCACGGGTGTCATTGAAAGAAAACACATCAACCCCCTTCCATGTATGAAAAAGAATCAAAACTTCCAAACACCAAACTCCTCCATCCTTTCCCTTGTACAAAATCTAACAAGGTCACCCACCTGGAAAACGGCAGCTGGAATATCAAGCCCCAAACCCCTCCACCCCTTCCTTTGCACAAAAACTAACAGATCGTCCGCCCAGAAAATGGCAGCTGGAACACCAAACCCCCCAACCCCCTCCCTTGCACAGTAAAACCTAACAGATCACTGGCACGATAAATGCAGCTAGAACATCAAACCCCCTCCCTTGCAAAAACAAAACTGTGACGACAACATCAATGGTGCTAGAGCATTTTGAGATAAAAGCGAGAGTTGGGTCTCTTAAGATGGTTAAGTCCCCAGATGCTGGAGTGAGGCTTGATCAATATTTTCATGTCCTCTCCAGCCACAGGCAAGGTCCCACAGTACTGGCTGTGACGAGATCTGAAGGATTATCCAAAGTTGTCTGTTCCTTTAAAAAGAGAGAGCGAGCGAGCGAACAGCGTGTGTGCTATTTCAAGGAGAGAGCAACAAAAATCTGTGAGTTGCCTTGGAAACGGTAAGGTGGAACTATATGATGGACAGCTGGTGTTCAGCACTTGTGGAACATATACAAGGTCAATTGGCTTTGTAATCAGACACACGAGACATACCACACACACCAGAGACAAGGAAGACACTGACACCGGTTGAGATTTGTGGGCCCATGGCAAAGGTGGGGTTTTTGTTCACAGTGTGGACAAAGGAGTGACCGGTAGGGAGCTATCGCTGTGTTTAATCCTTGTCTGGGTTGATAGCTTACGGTGAAGACTGGCAGTCTTGTTTGTGTGGTCACAGTTGGTGACTTTAATAAGTTTCGGGAGCAGGAGGACGACGTGGTAGATTCGACGACATCGGCACTGGGAAGACAAAACATCTCTCTCTCTCTCTCTCTCTCTCTCTCTCGAACTCTCGAACTCTCGAACTCTCGAACTCTACTCAATTCAAATTCCAGAAATGAACTGACTTCTTACCCATACCACCGTAAGACTGTATCATTTCACCACCTAAGCTGGAAGAAGTTTGGGGGAACTTTAATAACTCACTTATAATTGCATATACTCTGCTAACCAGTTTGCCTTATCTTGTTTTATATTGCTTTATCACGTTGTTACTAATTAAGTAGTGTTTATAACGGAAGACTCAGGCTCCAGGTGTGTCCATTTCTGCTGTTTCTTTTTAACCCGTTACGGGGTACGTAACACGGCAAGTAGGCAATGGTGTTCTATTACTCAAAAAGAGGACCAGAGATAATGCTGGAAACTATAGACCAGCAAATCTCACGTCAGCAGTAGAGAAGTTACTGGAGAGAATTTGGAAAACGGAAGCCTAATTAGGGAGAGCCAGTATGGCTTTGTGCGGGGCAAGTTGTGTCTTACTAACTGGGTTGAGTTCTTGACAATGTAACGAGGGTGATTGATGAAGATAGAGCTGTGGATGTTGTCTACGTAGATTTTATTAAGATGTTTGACAAGATCCATCATGAGACCAGCTCCGATCCCTGCGGCACTCCACTAGCCATGGGTCACTAGTCAGAGAGGCAACCATCTACTACCATCCTCTGGCTTCTCCCACAAAGCCAATGTCTAATCCAATTTACTATTTCATCCTGAATGTCGAGTGACTGAACCTTCTTGACTAACCCCCAATGCAGGGCTTTGTTAAAGTCTATGTAGACCAATATCCACTGCCTTCTCTTCATCAACGTTCCTGTAACTTTGCACCTTTGCAGAGGTCGTTGTCTGAGTGGATAAAGTCAGAATAGTGATCTTGAGGCTCCAGCTCTTCAAGACTTCAAAGGAAAGAAAAGCTCAATGTTAAGATTTTTTCCCCTTCCTTTCTTTATTCTGCTCAGCTAGGACAGTAGAGATGCCTGGTAGGATAGTGGAATATTCCTCTTGCGGGATGTGGGAAGGTACGGAGAGCTCCAGTGTCCCTGATGACTAAGCTAAGAGAAGTGCATCCAGCTGCAGCTCCTAACAATCTCCGTTAAGGAGTTGGAGCTGGAACTGGATGAACTCCCGGATCATTTGGGAGGCTGAGGGGTTGATAGATAAGACATATGGAGAGGTAGTTACATCCAAGGTGCAGGACACAGAAGACTAGGTGACAGTCAGGAAGAAGAAAGGGGTTAAGGAGCCAGTGCAGAGCACCCCTGTGGCCATCCCCCTCAACACCTGGAATACTGTCAGGGGGTGAATGACCTAACAGAGGAAAGTCACAATGGTCAGGTCTCTGGCACTGGGTCTACCTCTGTGACTCAGAAGGGAAGTGGGGGGTGTAAGAGGCACACTATGGTGATAGGGAGTTTGTTAGTTAGGGAAATGGATATTCTTCGGGTGAGAACGAGATTCCTGGATGCTATATTGCCTCCTGTGTGCCATGGTTCGGGATATCTTGGATTGAGTCCTAAGCATTCTTAAGCGGGAGGGTGAGCAGCCAGAAGATGTGGCCCATATAGGTACCAATGACATGGATAGGATGAGTGATGAGGTTCTGCCAAGGGAGTTCAGTGAGTTAGATGCTAAGTTAAATGGCAGGATGGAACTCCGGAGTTGTGGTCTCAGGATTGCTACCCATGCCACCTGCTAGTGAGGCCAGAACTAGAAAGATTATGGCTGATGGGAGAGGGGCGAAGATAGATGCTGATCTAAAGATGCGGGTGCAGTAGTCGGTGGTCAGCCTCCTGACCCCGCACTGGAAGATTAAACACTTTCTTGAACTTGACTACAAATTGCTGGGCAGACTGGGCTGCAGGGTAACCTTGTATTCGTAGAGCATTGGACAAGTTGAGCAGTACTCCATCTGAGGGATTCACCAAGTAGGACAGTTGAACTGACCTGGCTGAGCGTGGAAAGTCAGCTCACTCTGGGTAATAAAGTTCCTGCAGCTATCAGGGGTCACTGGAATATTTGCCTGCTGGACAAATACTCGCTGAAGGTGTAGAAGCTGCCAAGGGAACCGGGCATTAGTAGCTGAGGCAGGTGAGCCTTTTATAGAGGAGGATGAGTGAGATGCTGATGCTGGGGTGGAGACTGTCCAGGCAGAAGGCTGTTGAATAGGAGCAGTGAGAGCAGTAAAGGCTGCCTCCTGATTCTGGCTGGTTGCTGTCAGTTGCTTAGCTGTCGCTGTGAGTGCTGTCACTTGTTCTTCCTGCTTGGACTAAGCTTGCTGCTCTGAAAGTCATCGTTAGGCTGCGTGAGCTATTTCTGCCACCCCAGCCTCCACTGGCCTTAACTTCTCTCTCTTCTGGCCAATGAACTTTGGCTTGGGCTGGGCTTGCCACCCTGTGAGTAGATGCCACGCAGGGTGAGCCACTTTGGGCAGCCCAGACTCCACTGATTTAAGTTCTCTCCAACCTGACCAATGAAATTCAGGGATGAGGCCAGCTGCTCTCTCCCAAAATCATCCACTTTATTTCTTACAACACACACAAAATGCTGGTGGAATGCAGCAGGCCAGGCAGCATCTATAGGGAGAAGCAATGTCGACGTTTCGGGCCGAGACCCTTTGTCAGGACCACCAGCATTTTGTGTGTGTTGCTTGAATTTCCAGCATCTGCAGATTTCCTTGTGTTTGCACTTTATTTCTTATACTTCTTATACTCCCTGCATTGAGATATTACACTTTGAGTGCTGTATTTGCTACCCTTTTTGATTTTTGCATCTCTAATGCACTGATACTCACTGTGCTGGCTGCAATTTTGTCCTATCATCTGCCTGCCTTTCCTAATAGTCTGACTGCACGCTATCTTTGCTTTTTTACCATCCGTCCTATCCTGAGTCCCTTCATTTTGGTTCCCACTCCCCTGCCTGATTAGTTTAAACCCTCCCCAACAGCTCTAACAAATCTGCCTGCAAGAATATTGGTCCCCCTCAGGTTCAGGTGCAGCCCATCCCTTTGGTACAGGTCATACCTCCCCCAGAAGAGATCCCAATGTCAAGAACCCAAAACCCTGCCCCCTGCACCAGCTTCTCAGCCACAAATTTATCTGCCACATCATCCTGTTTCTACCCTTGTGGCAAGGTGGCACCAAGATGTATCTTGTCTTGCAAAATGGGCCAAATGAATTGCAGCTTGCCATCATGCCCTAGTTCCTTTAATGTCAATGCAAAGATTGTCCACAATTTATCTTTTGGTGGTAGTACAAGATACAGCACGTCTTTCTAATTACCAGGAGTAATTTTCCATTAGTACCAAAAAATGTTTTCCCACTGTAGTCTTTGAAATGGCTAGCTAGCAAGCCACTTCTGCTTCTGGTCTAGTGGCCTTGGAACCTTCGGAATTCTGACATTGGACAGACATTGATTGTTTTTTAGATATCTTGGTTCAATCCATGCTGTATATTAAAGCACAGGCTGTTACCTTCATATTCCCCATACGCATACTGGGAATGTAGCTGGTCTAGGAATGGTCCTGGAATAAAAATTATACAGTATTTCTCTTGACAAATCCCTGGTTCATAGAATGTCATCTGTGACAGGGTTGAATTATATCACTTTACCTAAATGTGATTTGTTTCTGCCAGTCATGGGATGTTTGTACAATCAATATTGTCTTTGCCTAGATGAAATTCCCAGAGCTTTAAGCGCAATGTTATTAGAGGCCACTGCAAAAATAAAATTATCTTCCTTCCACTTTTGCCTCTTTATTCAGAAACTTTGGGGATGGTATCTGCTGCGACATTTACTCTAAAGCCTGACATTGTCTGCTGTAATTATACCAAAGTGTAAGATGACCCTTTTGTCTCCTCATTTCTGCAATGTTGGGGATGGTTGACTTTTTTGTAAGATGCTTGCAAATCTTCCAGTGTGATCTGGCAGGAAGGTAGTGCCAGATGAAGTTAATAGAAGATTATAGAACCAAACAACCCCCAAAGGCCCAGTGCCTTTTTCTTTATGTTTGTGTGTACAGTTGGCCCTCCTTATCCGCAAGTTACGCATGCGCAAATTCAACCAACTGTGAATTGAGAAAACCTGGAAGTGTTCTTCCAGCACTTGTTGTTTGATTATTGTTCGCCTCGTGTCTCGTTCATTCGCTACTTTGTTCTTCTGAAAAATTGGCTCCTAAAAAGTAATTACGTGGTCAGAGCAATTCCCCAAAGGCTAAGTAGGAGCGTGAAGTGCTATCTTTCGCTGAGGAAGAAGAAATATTAGATCTCAAGAACATCCTCAGGAACGTAAAGATCATGGGAGAATTGGCATCGGCTAAAGCCGAGGCCGCAGCAGCGTTCCCAGAGGAGCTCAAGAAACTCATAGAAGAGAAAGGCTACCTTGCAAGATTTGTTTGATGATGCAAAGAAAAAGAAGAGACAGCTTCCTATGACAATGTTTCTAACTAAAGCATCTGCAATTCTGAAGTCTCGACGTTCAATGCTTGAAGATCCTCAGCCCTCAACCTCCACAGTTCCTGACTTCCGTATTATTGAGCCTCCTCCAAAGTGTCCTTATTCCCTAAACAAGACAGTGTAACATCGACTGTACAGGTATTTCAAGTTTTACTCATTGGTTGATCATTGTTCACCTCGAGTCTTGTTCGTTTGTTGCTTGTGTTGTGAACGAGAGGAACGTACAGTTTTTTTGTCAATATTCCCTAAACAAGACAGTGTAACAACTATTTACATAGCATTTCCATTGTATTAGGATTGTATTGTATCCGGAGCTGATATGTCATTTGTTAAGCGGGGTGCCGTGCACAATCCTAATCTAATGAAAAACGGACGTGGGAGCACGGAGGAACATCTGGAAATCTCCAGGAAGGCCCTCTTCATTGCTGCTGTGAGGTCCGGGTCTCTGCTGAGAAGAACAGGTCCCCAGTCCTCGGGGTCGCGTTGCTGGTGGTTGCTGGTGGGGATGTCTTAATACGCTCGGCAGAGGATGGTGCTTGGAGAAGCTGTGCTGGAGGGGCTGGTCGGAGGCTTGGAGGTTTGACGGACTCGGAGTCCGCTGCTTCTTGATTGTCAGGTCGCTTTCAGTGTGGGCTGTGTCTGCGAGGCTGGGTTCGATGGAGCTTTCATTGTGTGCTGCGTCTGCGAGGCTGAGTCTGGCAGCGCCATGGAAGTCCATAGCGGGGGGTATTCCCTTCTGCCGCCGGCGTGGGATGGCGAGTCTGTCGGGACCCTGAGGACTTGTGGAAACTGTGTGGTGGTTTCTTTCGAACTTATAGTCTTTTAACATCTTTGGACTATTTTTACCGTGCCCATGGTCTGTTTTTTTATCAGATTATGGTATTGTTTGCACTGTTGTAACTATGTGGTTTTGTGCAGGTTTTGTATCTTTAGTTTTTAGTCTTGTTTTGTCTGGTGAGTTTGGAGCTCCTTTCCGGGGAATGTGCTAAGATGGTAGCATGATATTAATACGCAGCAGCCTCTCCAGACTCTGGATTGGGGATTGCCAAACGTTATGTGGATTTTCTGGTGTAGTCTATTTTGTCGTGTGCTTTGTTGATATCATTCTGGAGGAACGTTGTCTCATTTTTTAACTGCATTGCATTTGTGGTTTTTAAATGACAATAAACTGAATCTGAATAAGTTTTGTAATCTAGAGATGATTTAAAGTAGACGGCAGAATGTGCGTAGGTTATATGCAAATACTACGCCATTTTATATAAGGGACTTGAGCATCCACGTTTTTTGGTATCTATGGGAGGTCCCGGAACCAATCCCTCGTGGATAAGGAGGGCCGACTGTAATATGTTTATTCTTCATCTGCATATGGGTGCTGCATGCAATTGGTCACTGGTGACCTCCATGAGCACTGAATGGCTCCGTGATATTGCTTGAAATGTGACATATAGATTTTTAACTTTTGCTGTTATGGTTACCCAAGAATGATTTATTACTGAGGCAACTTTTGTGCTTGTCATTTGTCTCTTGTGGCTTTTCACTGCAGTAACACAGTTTATCATTTTGTTACAGCCAGTGATGATAATGTGGTTGACAAGTATGAAAATAACCGAATAGTAAAATCCCCAAGGAATCCAGATCAATAATGCTTTCTGGCCTTCAGACATTTGGAACTGCTTGATAGACAAAGTATACCAGCATCCATCTTTTGTCCCATGTTCTCCTGTGGAGAAAATCACCTTTATAGAACTGTTTAAAACCCTTCCTGTTTTCTTCCTTTCATCGATGACATTTTCATCAAAGGTTGGTGAATATCTTGCTCATCGTGGCAAGAAAAAGAATCGGAAACAGTTTCTCCCCACTTAATCATTTCAGGTAATGCAGATTACTATGTGCCTTAGGAGTTGGTGCAGGAGGGAGGGCATTAGATTTTTTGGATCATTGGGCTTTCTTGGTGGGACCTGTACAGATGGGACAGCTTGCACCTGAGCTGGAGAGTGACTAATACCCTAGTGGGAAAGTTTGTTAATACTGCACAGTGGGGTTTAAGTTAAAGTTGCAGGGAGGTGGGAACCAGAGTGGCAGAGCAGTTAGTGGAGAGGTTATGCAGGCAGTTGTTGGTAAGACCTCAGACAAGGTTAGGGATCAAAAGGTGTAACAAGCAACCTGAGCTGCATATATTTCAATGCAAGAAGTATTGTAGAAAAGGCTGATAATAATGCTGAAGATGAAGAAGCTGGCTTACAGACAGAGGCAATGTGTAGTGAGGAGAGGCAATGTATAGGAAGAGTTGCAACTTAAAAGATGGGAAAAATTGAAAAGGGCGAATACAGGACTGTAAGTTGTTATATTTTGAATGTGTGCGGTATATGGAATAAGGTAGATAAACTTGTAGCACAGTTGCAGATTGGCACGTATGATGGTGTAGGCATCACTGGCTCATGGCTGAAAGAAGATTATAGCTGAGAGATTAATGTCCAAGGATACACATTGTATCAAAAGGACTGGCAGGAAGACAGAGAGAGTGGTGTTGTTCTGTTGGTAAGAAGATGAAATCAAATCATTAAAAAGAGGTAACATAGGGTTGGAAGGCGTTGAATCATTGTGGATAGAGTTAAGGAACTGCAAGGGTGAAAAGACCCTGATGGGAGCTGTATACAGATTCCATAGCAGTAGTAAGGATGTGGTCTATAATTACAACAGGAGATTGAAAATGAATGCCAAAAGGGCAATGTTACAATAAACTTTGGTGTCTTCAATATGCAGATGATTTGGGAAAATCAGGTTGGTGCTGGATTGCAGGAGGGGGGATTTCTACAGTCATATAGGATGGTTTTTGAGAGCAGCTCCTGGTAGAACCCACTAGAGGGTCAGCTATACTGTATTGGGCATTGTGCAATGAAGAATCAGAATTAATTGAAGACATTAAGGTAGAAAAATCCTTAGGGGCAAGTGATCATAATATGATCAAATTCACTCTGAAATTTGAGAAGAAGATGCTAAAGTCAGATGTATCAGTGTTACAGTGGAGTAAAGGGAATTACAGTGGCATGAGAGAGGAGCTGGCCAGAATTGATTGGAAACAAACATACAGGGATGACGGCAGAGCAGTGATGGCTGGAATTTCTGGAAGCAATTCAGAATGCATGGGATATATGCATCTCAAAGGAAAGATGACACAACTATAGCTAACAGGAGAATTCAAAGTCAACGTAAAAGCCAAAGAGAGGACATATGATAGAGCAAAAATTAGTGGAAAGTTAGAGGATTGGGAAGCTTTTAAAAACCAACAGAAGGCAACTAAAAAGTCATTAAGAAGATAAAGATGGAATACAAAATAAGCGAGCCAATAATATTAAGGAGGTTACCAAAAGTTTCTTCAGATACATAATGTTATAAAAGAGAGGCAAGAATGGATATCAGACCACTGGAAAATGATGCTAGAGAGGTAGTAATGGGGAACAATGAAGTGATAGACAAACTGAATAAGTATTTTATATCTGTCTTCATTGTGGAAGATACTAGCAGTATGGTGGAAGTTCCAGGTTTCAGGGGTCATGAAGTGTGTGAAGTTACCATTACTAGGTAGAATGTTCTTGGGAAACTGAAAGGTCTGAAGGCAAATAATTCACCTGGATCAAAGGATATGCACCCCAGAAAGAGGTGCCTGAAGAGATTATGGAGGCATTAGTAATGATCATTCAAGAATCACTAGATTCTGGAATGGTTCCAAAAGACTGGACAATCGCTAATGTCACCCCACTCTTTAAGAAGGGTAAGAGGCAGAAGAAACTGTTGGCCAATTAATCTGACCTCAACGGTTGGGAAGGCTGTGGTCAATTACTAAGAATGAGGTCACATGGTACTTGGAAACACATGATGAAATAGGCTGTAGTCAGCATGGTTTCCTCAAGGGAAAAATCTTGCCTGACAAACCTGTTGGAATTTTTGAAGAAATAACAAGCAGGAAAGAAAATGGAGAAATGGTTGATACTATGTACTTGGATTTTCAGATGGCCTTTGCAAGGTGCCACACATGAGGCTACTTAACATGCTATAAGCCTATGGTATTACAGGAAAGATTCTAGCATGGATAAAGCAGTCTCTGATTTTCAGGAGGAAAAGAGTGGGAATAAATTGAGGCTTTTCTAGCTGGCTGCCGGTAACTAGTGGTGTTCCACTGGTATGTGTTGAGACCAATTTTTTGTATCTTACCTGTCTTTGGTTTGGATAATGAAATTGATGCTTTGTTGCAAAGTTTGTAGACCATATGAAGATAAGTGGAGGTAGTTTTGAGGAAGTAGAGAGGCTACTGATTAGGAGAATGGGGAAAGAAGTGGCAGAAGAATACACATTGGGAAGTGTATGGTCATGCACTTTGGTAGAAGAAATGAAAGAGTTGACTATTTCCTAAATGGAGAGAAAATAGAAAAAAACTGAGGTGCAAAGGGACTTGGGACTCCTTGTACAGGATTCTCTAAAGGTTAATTTGCAGGTTGATTCTGAGGTGAGGAAAGCAAAAGTGATGTTAGCATTCATTTCAAGAGGACTAGAATATGAAAGCAAGGATGTAATGTTGAGACTTTATAAAGCACTGGTGAGGCCTCACTTGCAGTATTGTGAGCAGGTTTGGGCTCCTTATCTTAGAAAGGATGTACTGAAACTAGAGAGGGTTCAAAGGAGGTTCACAAAAATGATTCCAGGATTGAAAGGCTTGTCACACTGGGCCTGTATTCACTAGAATTCAGAAGAATGAGGGGTGACTTCATCGAAACCTATCGGATAGCGAAAGGCTTTGATAGAGTGAATATGGAGAGGATGTTTCCTATGTGGGGGAGTCTACGGCCAGATGGCTCATCTTCAGAATAGAGGGATGTCCTTTTAGTACAGAGGTGAGGAGTAATTTATTTATCCAGAGAGTGGTGAATCTGTGGAATTCTTTGCCACAGGCAGCTGTGGAAGCCAAGTATTTGTGTATATCTAAGGCAGAAGTTGATAGATTTCTGATTGGTCAGGGCATGAAGGGATACGGGGAGAAGGCAGGAGATTGGAGTGAGAGGAAAAATGGATCAGCCAAAATGAAATGGTGGAGCAGACTCGATGAGCCAAATAGCCTAATTTTGCTTCTATATCATATCGTCTTAGGATCTAACTTCCTTGAAAAACTATAAGATTAGTTACTATGCACAAACCCATGCTGACTATCCCTAATCAGTCCCTGACTATACAAATACTCGGATATCCAGTCCCCTAGAGTACCTACCAATAAATTTCCCACTGCTGATGTAGGGCTCACTGGCCTATAATTTCCTGGTTTATTCTTAGAGCCTTTCATAAAAAGCAGAACAACATTGGCTCTCCTCCAATCTTCTGGTACTTCACCTGTCACTAAGGATGCTTGGGCCCCTCTAATTTCTGTACTTCCCTCCCACAGAGTACAAGGGAACACCTTGTCAGACCCTGGGGATTTGTTCACCTTAATTTGCCTCAAGACAGCAAATTCTGTAATCTGTATAGGGTCCTTGATCTTGCTGCTGTTTTGCCTCACTTCTAGAGACTCTGTGTCTGTCTTCTGAGTAAATACAGATGCAAAAAAAATCCATTATGATCTCCCCCATCTCTTTTGGCTCAACACACAGATTACCATTCTGATCTTCCAGGGGACTAATTTTTTTTCCCCCTTGCAATCCTTTTGCACCTAACCTTGTCTGTTAGAGTAACCTCATTACTGCCTTCTCTTAGCCCTCCAGCTTTCTTTATTAAATGTTCTCTTGCATTTCTTATAATCTTCATGTACCTTATTTGTTCCTGCCTGGCTATACCTGCTATGCACCACCTTTTCTTAACCAGGGCCTCAAAATCTCTCAAAAGCCAAGGTTCCCTAAAGTGATTGTCCTTGCCTTTTATTCTGACAACCACATATAAGCTTTGTACTATCAAAATTTTACTTTTGGAGGGCTCCTATTTACCAGTATACCTTTGTCAGAAAACAGCCTGTCCCAATCCACACTTATCACATCCTTTCTGTTATCATCAAAATTGGCTTTTCTCCAATTTAGAATCTCAACCCAAGGACTGGAACAATTTATTTCCATAATAGCCTTGAAACTGATAGCATTATGATCACTAGAAGCAAAGTTTTCCCCTAACAAAGTTTGTCACCTGATCTGTCTCTTTCTTTAACAGGAGATCAAGTATTGCACACTCTCTCATTGGGACTTCTATATACTGATTGAGGAAACTTTCCTGAACACACTTGACAAACTAAATCCAAACTAGTCTTTTTACAGTATGGGAGTCCCAGTCAAAATATAAAGTTAAAATTGCAACCTTACATTTATTGTAACAGTTTGTGATCTCTCTATAAGTTTCTTTCCTCTAAATCCCACAGACTCTTGGGTGATCTATAATATAGGCCCATTAATGTGGTCACACCTTTCTTATTCCTCAGTTCCTCCCATAACGCTTCACTAGACATGTTCTCCAGAATCTCCTGACTGAAGACTGCCATGATATTTCCTTGACCATTAATGCCATCCTTCCCCCTTTAATCTCTGTCACATCTAAAACGATGGAACCCCAAAATATTGAGCTGCCAGTCTTGCTTCTCCTGCAACCAAGTCTTACTAATGGCTACATTATCATAATTCCATGTATTGATTCACACCCTAAGCTCATCTACCTTTCCTTCAGTACTTGCATTGAAAAATATGCAACTCAGGACGTTAGTCCCACCATGCTCGACCTTTTGATTCCTGACTTTGTCTGAGGTCTTAACAACATCTGTCTTCACAATCACTCCACTATCTGTTCAGGCATTCTGGTTACCCTCCCCTTATGACTCTCTTCTCCCATGCAATATTAGCAAACCTTCTAGCTAGGACATTAACCCCCCTCCAGAATCTAACCTGGTCCCAACATATCGATTTAGATATAAAGAAGGCAAGACAGCGGCTATACTTTATTAGGAGTTTGAAGAGATTTGGCATGTCAGCAAATACACTCAAAAACTTCTATAGTTGTACCGTGGAGAGCATTCTGTCAAGCTGCATCACTGTCTGGTATGAAGGGGCTACTGTACAAGACTAAAAGAAGCTACAGAAGGTTGTAAATCTAGTCATCTCCATCTTGGTTACTAGCCTACAAAGTACCCAGGACATCTTTAGAGAGCTGAGTCTCAGAAAGGCAGCGTCCATTATTAAAGACGCCAGCACCCAGGGCATGCTCTTTTCTCACTGTTACCATCAGGTAGGAGGTACAGAAGCCTGAAGGCACACACTCAGCGATTCAGGAACAGCTTCTTCCCCTCTGCCATCCAATACCTAAATGGACATTGAATCTTTGGACACTACCTCACTTTTTAAAAATATACATTATTTCTGTTATTGCACATTTTAAAAATCTATTCAATATATGTAATTGATTTACTTATTTATTTACTATTATTATTTATTTATTATTATTGTTTTTTTCTCTACTAGATTATGTATTGCATTGAACTGCTGCTGCTAAGTTAACAAATTTCACGTCACATGCTGGTAATAATAAACTTGATTCTGATTCTGACATGTTAAACTGTATGATCTTCCTATTTCTGGCCTCACTAGCATATGACACAGGTAGCAATCCTATGACCACAATCCTGAAGATCCTGTCCTTTAATCGAGCACCTGACTCTCTGAACTCACTTGGCAGAACCTCATCCTCCTTCCTGTGTCATTGGTACCTCGATGGACCATGACTTCCGGCTGCTCACACCCTCACATAAGAATGATGAGGATTCAATCCAAGATTCTAGTACCTGGCAGGATCATACTATCCGGAAACCTTGTTATAATCTACGGAGCCTCCTTTCTGTTCCCCTTACTAATGAATCCGTTATTATCCCAGCTCACCTCTTCTCCCCACTGATGTACTGAGCTACAGCACCAGACCCTGTGCCAGACACCTGACCACTCTGCCTTTCCTCTGGCTGGTCATCCCCTACAACAGTGTCCAAAGTGGTATACCTGTTGTTGAGGGTATTGACCACAGGAGTGCTCTCCAAGAGCTGTTTAACCCCTTTCACCCTCCAGACTGACACCCAGTTTCCCATGTCATGCACCTTGCATATATCAACCTCTCCAAATGTCCTGTCTATCCCTTCCCCCCCCCCCCCCCCCCCACCTCTTGGCCTACCAAAAGATCTGGAATTCATCCAATATCAGCTCCAACTCCTTAATGGAGAGTGTTAGAAACTGCGGCTGGCTGTACTTCTTGCTACTGAAGTTGTCAGGGACACTGGAGGTCTCCCTGCTTTCCCACATCCCACAAGAGGAGCCTGCAGCTATCCTGCCTGGTTTCCCTACTGCTCTAATTGTGCAATTATAAAGAAGGAAACAATAAATAAACTGAAAAAAATTCAACCTCCAGTTTTTTTGTCTTCTCTCACTCAAGCCTCTCCTTGCTGAAGCCTCGAAGAGCTAAAGCCTCAAATTCCCACTCTATCACTGTTCACTCCAACAAAGGCTTCTGTATTGTCCCTGCCTTATTTTAATTTGCCCTTGCTAATGGATACCAGACTTTACTATGCCACTGTTCAAACTCCAAAACTCCTGTGAAACACTGCTTTTTAATGCACACTTATTGACCTGAGTCACCTCTTCTCTCAGTTCCAATATTTGATTGGCTACTGTTCAAAACAAGTTGCAGGTATGGGTGGAGAAATGACTGATGTCTGGCCAAATGTGAAGTGTTGCACCTTGGTAAGTCAAATGTAAAGGGACAGTCCACCGTTAAGGGTAAGACCCTGACCAGTGCTGATAAACAGAGGGATCTTGTGGTCCAAGTTCATAGCTCCCTGAAAATGTCTACACAGTTTGATGGAGTGGTTAAAAGGGCATATGGCATGCTTGACTTTATTAGCTGAGGTACTGAGTACAAAAGTCAAAATAACATAAAACTCTAGTTCGGTTGCATCTGGAGTATTGTATACAGTTCAGATTGCCCCATTATATGAAGGATGTCCAGACTTCAGGGAGGATGTAGTAGAGGTTTACCAGGATGCTCCCTAGATTAGCGGGCATGTGCTATCATGAGGGGCTGGACAAACTTGGTTTGTTTTCTCTGCCTAAGACTTTTGCACAGTACTGTATATATAAATATAAAATAAATAAATAGCGTATAAAAATGACCAAAAGTAGTGAGGTAGTGTTCATGGGTGGGTCCATTGCCTATTTAGAAATCTGATGGCAGAGAGGAAGAAGCTGTTCCTAAAATGTTAAGTGTGTGACTTTAGGTTCCAATCTTTATAAAAGATCTTTCTTTGCTAAAATCATCTTAACCTTTTACAACAAAACTTCACTGAGTTCAAAAAGCAGATGTAGATTTCCCAAAGAAATAAAAATAATTAAAAGGGATGTCTCGTCCCTTGTATAATAAATTATCTAAACTAGCAGAGTGATGTGTTCCAATGATTGGCATACTGATGTGATACTTCTAAATCATGTACAGTGGAATCTTGGACCAGACAGAGTACATAAAAGACAAGAAACTAAACAGAAAGGAATGCCTCATTTCTCGGATATTTTTTTATTTCAAGCCATCTAATCTGACATCAAAGGTCCAGAAATATTTCAAACATGAAATGAAGATACAGTATATGGTTTATAAAAAATTCTGTACAAATGTGATGAAGCCCCTTAATCCTTTTTTGTTATTACTGTTAGTTGGCACTTTTTCATTTACTTGCTTATGAATGTGTACCTTTCATTAGAAGCTTTGCTGGCCTGCAATATGTGGTGGATGATCAAAGATAATCATTGATAACGCATTCTCTACAAATGACCTGTATCCATTATGAATGGCACTGACATTTCCTCTTTTGTATTCATGTTCCATCAAAAACTGAGAATATTGCTGTTGTTACGTTCCCTTCTGTTCACTTTGTTCCTGAAGCTCTTTGTTCCTGGTGTCAGAGTAAGTCAAAGCATCAGTATAGTATAGACTGAGTGGGCGAAGCACAAAATATCATCTTGCATATTTCAAAATATCACTTCTTAATTGCAGTTTCAGTCAAGATTCTTTGTAGATGGTGACAATAGAATGAAGTTCATCACCTTTCAAAAAAAATTCCAAGGATTGATAACATTTATGCTAACCTAATCAGATTAACTAAACTTTCCCTGCCACTACTAACTAGTTTAAATATTAAGGATGAATTCCCTTTTTATCCTCTTGAATCTATTCAAAATATAACTAATCTACAGAGCAGTGTAACAATTTAGAAAACTGGAAAGGCCAATATCTAATATTATAGGCAGGTTACACACTGGCTTAGTATTCCTCCTTTCCATATTGCTGGTCTAGCATATTGGCTTTCACCAATTATGATATGGGTCAGATCAGAGCTACAGCTCAGTCCCTAGCAATATACCAAACAAGTTCTGTTACATACAGTACCGTGCAATACATATAGCTGGGGTGTCCAAGACTTTTGCACAGTACTGTACTTTTTTTATTATTGTGACTTAGAGTATTTTTATATACTGAACTCTACTGCTGCCTCAAAACAACAAATTTCACAACATATGCCAGTGATGTTAAACCTGTTTCAGATTCTGAAGATGGGCTGAGTGAGCTCTGTGAAATGCGATTAAAAAACAACTTGGGTTTAAGAATAGCTTGTGATCATGTCCAAATATTTCCAAATACAATTTATGTCAGCTGGGTAACCTTATACAATTGTCAGAAGATACAGTGGAAATGTAATCTAAAAACATAACTGTTATAATTTATCAGTGTCTATAGTTACAGCAATTTTATGCATCTGTTAGTGAATAGACTCTTATTTGCACAATACCCGATGAAGATCATGCCAGTCCAAATGGTTTTCTTGCAACAAAACAGATATTCAATAAATTTACAAGACCCACAAGAAAAGCAGATTATTAGAAAGGATTCATACTTTGAATATAGTTTTGTACCTACCTTTAACTACTTATATCTATTATTCTTGTACTACTTCAGCAGTCTCTCTGGAATGAGTGTGAGCTACTTGCATTCTGAGATGACCAAGGAAGCAAATGTGGGAAGCATAGACCGTTCCACAAATGGGGCAAGAGCTAGCTAACAGGGAGGGAAGATGGGTAGGTTTTGAGGAAATCCACTTTTCCCACTGTTTACAGAAAGTCTCTGTGTGTTGTTGATGCATTGCCTTGAGGTTCTTCTACTATCCTTCATCTTGAGTGGTCATTGGCAGAGAGCTAGTGGAAAGGTTGCATTTCTCATGCAGGTTTCAGCATATCCTCGAATAATTTCCACTGTTGGCCTCATAATAGTTTCTCATGTTGAAGCTTGAAGCAGAATGTTTGATTTGGGAATCCGGTGTCAGATATGCCTGATTGACATAATGTAACTAGAAACTAAATAGTGGGGATATTGCCCTGCACAAGACCAGCTGACTGTCTCATAATCTGAATATAAGTTGTCTTCTCTACTCAGTGGTCTCAGATGCTGGCTCTAATTATGGATTTATCAATGTAAGTACTTTACTGGCTATCATTTCACTTTTGGACAGTGTATTATTGGTATTGGTATTGTTTTAAAAGTGTCACATAAACTAAGATACAGTTAAAAGCCTTTTATCACATTCTGTTTATACCAGATCAATCATTACACAGTGCATTGAGCTAGAATAAGGTAAAACAATAATATTACAGAATAAAGAGTAAAAGCAACTGGAAAATACAGTGCACATAAACAAAAAAGTGCAAGTTTATAATAAGGCCTAGAGACCATCTCATTGTACGAGTGATCTATTCAAGAGCCTGATAACAATGGGATAGAAGCTATCTTTGACCCTGGTGGTACATACTTTCAGGTTTATGTATCTTGTCCCGAATGGGAGAGGGGGAGAAGAGAGAACATCCAGGGTTGATGGGGACTTTGAGAACATTGCCTGCTTTACTAAGACAATGCTAAGTGCATAGAGGGGACACTTGCCTTGTGGTCATGTGCAGAACAGTTGCCATACAAAGCCATAATGCATCCAGGCAGGATGCTTTCTATGCTGCATCACTAAAAATTGGTAAAAATCTATAAGGACATACCAAATTTCTTAGCGTTCTGAGGAAGTAGAGGTGTTGATGTGCTTTCTTGATCATGACATCAATGTAATTGGACCAGGACAGGGCAGTCGGTGATATTCACATTTAGGAGCATGATGCTCTCAACCTTCTGATGATCAACACCATTGATGTAGACAGGGGCATCCCAAAGAGCAATTGTGATGAGGCAATATATGATCGCCATAGTAAATTCCTGAAATGCATCCTCAGTTTTATATGGTAAACACTCAACTCTATTTAGGAAATTAATGGAACTAAATTCTGTGAAGCAACGTTATTGAGAGGCAGAGATGGTGCTCGGTGTCAAAGGGCTGGTCGGAGGCTCGAAGTTTTCAGATGGACTCAGAGTTGGCTGTCAGGTGCTTCCAGAGGCTGTATCGGCAAGCTGCGGCGCTGGAGGTTCATGGCAGGAAGAGTTTTTCTTCCTTCTACCATCTGCGTGAGATGATGATGGGCTGTTTACCGTGCCATGGTCTGCTCTTTATCAGATTACGGTATTGCTTTGCACTGTTGTAACTATATGTTATAATTATGTGGTTTTTCTCAGTCTTTTATCAATTATGGTATTGTCTGCACTGTTGCAAATAAATGTTAACTATAACTATGTGGTTTTGTGTAGGTTTTTGGTTTGTTGGGCAGTAGTGCTAGTCTCTTGACTTGGTGTGTCTGGGTAGTCTTGTTTTGTCTGATGGGTTTGGAGTTACTTTCCGGGGAACGTGCTAAATTGGTAGCGCGATATTGATATGCAGCAGCCTCTCCGGACTCTGGATTGGGGATTACCAAACGTTATGTGGTTTTTCTTGTGTGGTCTGTTTTGTTGTGTGCTTTTTTGTGATGTCATTCCGGAGAACGTTGTCTCATTTTTTAACTGCATTGCATTTGTGGTTTCTAAATGACAATAAACTGAATCTGAATCTGAATCTTATTTATGTAATGTTTGTAACCAAAGACAAATCTGATCTGTTAATTTTAAATTGAGAAAATCCTTGAGAAAGAATTTTATATTATCATTGTAAAAAAAATAGCATTACATGCGCAGCCATTACATAAAATTTGTCTGTATGAAAATCAACTGCAAAAGTTAATTGGCTGAAAGCAGCTAATGGGATACAATGATCCATGCTTCAGCATTCATCCAGTTCCTTTTAATGCTATCATCTACTGAAGCTCCAGAGGATACTGTTCAAAGTGCTCTGCACAGGAGTACAGTAAAACACAATGTCAGAGTTGTTGATGAAATTGAAGCAAGTGCAAGGTAGATTGATGACTTTCATAAGGATCGAGCAATTTGTGGGAACTTTAATTTCACTGATATATTCAAAATTGATTGGACATTTATAATAGATTTGTATCCAGGTTATCCGTTTTTTGTTGTGCTGTGTTATGTTCCTCCCTCTACCATGTTGTCTCCACAAACACACACACACACACACACACACTCACACACACACACACACACACACACACACACACTCACCACACACACACACACACACACACACACACACACACACACACACACACACACACACACACACACACACACACACACACACACACACACACACACAATCAGTTGGGTGGTGGATGACTAGCCTTTATCCCAAGAGGAACAAGACAACCTGCCCCTGTGCAGATAAGAGGAATAAAGGATTTATTATGTGAGATACAGTAGAAGGAAACTATTTTTTTCTACTGGGAACATCCAGAAAAGAAGGAAAATAAATAAGAGTGAGCTGGATCTTCAGATTTTGATATTTTGGGAGAAGGATACAAAGATGGTGTGTGGCTCTCATAGCTTGTAAGAGAGGTGGAAAGAAAAACAATCAGGGCTTTCAAACAGAAGTTGGATAGGCACTTGAAGGAGAGTTAGGTTAGTGGGAGAGAACAAAGGAATGGAATTAATGAGATTGGTTCTGCCCAGGAATCAGCACTACCTCAAATGGCCCGGATGGCCTCCTGCTGTGGACACGGGGGGGCTTAGCTATTACAGATGTGACTGAGCATGAGAAGGTTGGTAGAATACCAAAGTGAAGGCACAGTTAATCACTGGGAAGATGAAAATTTACACTTCAGCTAGTTAAACAGAAAATAAACTTTGATATTGATAAAAATGAGGTAAAGAAAGCAGAAATATCACCTACACCTTAAAAAATTAAACAAAAAAAGGACAAATGGGCTAACAGATCTAGGAACTGAGAAAATCATTAAAGCCAGAATCCCAGATCTACAATACAATTATAAAGGTGAATAAAGCACTGGGATTTGTTTCTAAGGGAGTCTAGTTCAAAGGATGTGAAGTTGTATGAAATTTGTTCAGGATTCTGATCTGGCTGCAATTAGAGTAGCAGACAGTCTGGTCTCCACCCGGCAAAATGGAAAGAGAGCACAAAGAGAAGACTTACAAAAAAAGCAGATTGCTTTCCAGTCAATTTAATATTATAGCCTGGTTGAATCATGTAAGTGTGAAAAATTTCCTTTAACGTAAACGAGCTTTATGAATTCCATGTGTGAATCTGCTGCTTGGTAAGATAACCCAGTATTCTGGTCCTGTGATAACTCACAATATATGTCAGTTTTAGATCAATCGCCACTCAAAATCTGGTGGTACAGATATAACAAATCATTATTGAATCAATACAAACAGGCTAGGGAGAATCTCTAATGAGAATCTACCAGATTGTCAGAATGCACTGGTTTGTATAAACAATCAAGACGAAGACAAAGATTGACAGCTGGTAAATGGTCATGTGACCACACATCAGTATTGCAAGTGACAGATGACCACTTTGGCCAAGCCAATTGGCCCTCCAGGTTATTCTGCATGCAGGCAAGGACAGAAGGTGTCTTGTTTTTCAAGCAGAAGCAATTATTGAGACATCTGTGCAATCCTCCCTTTACCCTTATCTTCCAATTTCTGAGGTAGCTAAGCGATTAGCATTGTTCTTCAAATGTTCTGACAGAAGTGTTCTTGAACTGGTTGCTACAGTTTAAACAGCCAGTTCTTACCTAATGATTCTGGCTTTCTAAAGCTCATACTTCAGTGAAGTATCCCAGCAAGCTTTGCCAAGTTTGTTCATGGTGTTTTAAAAGTGCTGTTTACTTCTAACTATGTAGGTTTCAAAAGCTCAGATCATATTTTCAATGATTCTATACACTCAAGCATAAGAAGATTAGATGTTGGTGTTTGTAGTTAGCATGTTCCTGAAGTCAACTGGCCCCACTAACCTGCACCAAAGAACTAAATCTAATATTACTCATGTTAAGACATTGCAAGCGTTGGAACTGAGCTGAGTACAGACGGTACTCTTGTTTACCTAAGTGGTGAAGTTTCATCATTACAGATACATAATGTGAAGCCCTTATTATGGGAAATAGATCAGCCATGATCTCAGAATAGCGGTGCAGGCTTGAAGGGCCAAATGGTATACTTCTGCACCTATTGTCTATTGTCTCTAAATGAATAATACATCCTGTTGTTAATATATAATCGGAGTCCTTTTAGGAGACAGGAGTGTGATTCTCACTGGTCACTCTTATTAAAGTCTGAATAACCGCTAAAAGGCTTGACACACAGAGAAATTTGAAATTTGCAGTCTTTAACAGTATTATAGTAGGAAACCTGGCACTGGGTGGTCTGAATCTGACGTGCTTTCATGTTCAGAATTCACTAATCTCACCAGAGAAATTTGTGACTTGTTCACAAAGTGTAACTGAATTGTTAAAGCATAGTGTGTTTTAAATACTACAAAACAATTTATTTAGAATTAAAATGAGTTATTACTAATATGAAATTTGATTCCAGTTGCTTTTAATTCTTATTTAAGAATTTTTAAAGTGAACAATGTAAATAGTTTTCTTTTAGTCACTCTTAAGCCCTTCTTACCTTCTCTTTTTTAATTGCATTCTCAGCATATGCTTTGGCAATAAGTTTATTAGTTTGGTATTTCATTGTCCAAACTTTGCACTATTCCCTATAGTTCTTCACTCACATTGATTAAAGTGATTGATTATTGTTTGTTGAGCTGATCAAGCCCCAGTTGCATTGCACAAGGAGCTGATTTATAATGCTTTTCTAAGCACCAGGAACTTAAGTGAAAAACCCCACTGTGAGTCCGTTAAACGTAAGTATATTCAACAACTGGGGCCATTTATTTAATGGCGACTACAAAATTCATCTCATTAAGGAAAGCTTTATACAATTATGGTCACAGAACCCATCATAGGAACCCTCATTAACCGAAGCTGTCCAATTGGAACTATAATTACTATGAACCATCCTACTTTATAGATAATTATACGAGTTATTATCAGCTTCTTGGTCATATGTCTCTTGAGAGGGAGTTTCACAGGTCTTTCTGAAAGTCTGGATATCAATTCTATTACTCTTTATCCAATAATCCATCCTGCTCAGAATGAATTTTAATTAATTTGCCTAATAGCCTATTTTTTGTAAACCTTTAGGCTTGAATTCATTTCCTTTAGTCTCAAGATGTTCTTGAACTATACCTTTTATGACAGTCCAATATTTTCCAGCTATAAATAGCTAACTGTCCATAGTTTCTCAAGATTATCTTCTGACCTCTTTTAAAAAATGAAATTCATTAGCAGTTTCTCAGCATCCACAGAGAATCAGAGTCAGGTTTATCATCACCAGCATGTATCGTGAAATTTGTTAACTTAGCAGCAGCAGAAGAAGAAAAAATAATAATAATAAATAAATAAGCAAATTAATTACAGTGTATGTATATTGAATAGATTATAAATTGTGGAAAAAGCAGAAATAATATATATTAAAAAAGTGAGGAAGTGTTCACAGGTTCAATGTCCATTTAGGAATCAGATGGCAGAGGGGAAGAATCTGTTTCTGAATCACTGAGTGTGTGACTTCAGGCTTCTGTATCTCCTACCTGATGGTAACAGTGAGAAAAGGGCATGCCCTGGGTGCTGGAGGTCCTTAATAATGGACGCTGCCTTTCTGAGACACCTCTCCCTGAAGATGTCCTGGGTACTTTGTAGGCTAGTACCTAAGATGGAGACGACTAAACTTACAACCCTCTACAGCTTCTTTTGGTCCAGTGCAGTAGCCCTTCCATACCAGACAGTGATGCCAGCCTGTCAGAATGCTCTCCACGGTACATCTATAGAAGTTTTTGAGTGTATTTGTTGTGATACCAAATCGCTTCAATTTCCTAATGAAGTATAGACACTGTCTTGACTTCTTTATAACTGCATGAATATGTTGGGACCAGGTTAGGTCCTCAGAGATCTTGACACCCAGGAACTTGAAGCAGCTTACTGTCTCCTCTTCTGATCCCTCTATGAGGATTGGTATGTGTTCCTTCATCTTACCCTTCCAGAAGTCCACTATCAGCTCTTTTGTCTTATTGACATTGAGTGCAAGGTCTTACTGCAACACCATTCCACTAGTTGGCATATCTCACTCTGTACGGCCTCTTGTCACCACCTGAGATTCTACCAACAATGGTTGTATCATTCACAAATTTATAGATGGTATTTGAGCTATGCCTAGCCACACAATCATGTGTATATAGAGAGTAGAGCAGTGGGCTAAGCACACACCCCTGAGGTGCGCCAGTGTTGATCGTTAGCGAGGAGGGTATGTTATCACCAATCCGCACAGATTGTGGACTTCCAGTTAGGAAGGCAAGGATCCAATTGCAGAGGGTGGTACAGAGGCCCAGGTTCTGTAACTTCTCAATCAGGATTGTGGGAATGATGGTATTAAATGCTGAGCTATAGTCAATGAACAGCATCCTAACGTAGGCGCTTGTATTGTCCAGATGGTCTAAGGCTGTGTGAAAAGCCATTGGTATTGCATCTGCTGTAGACCTATTGTGATGATAGGCAAGTTGCAATGGGTCCAGGTCTTTGCTGAGGCAGGAGCTCAGTCTGGTTATGACCAACCTCTCTAAGCATTTCATCACTGTAGATGTGAGTGCTACTGGGTGATAGTCATTAAGGAAGCAAGTGGGAACTTCTGCCCATAGTAGTGAGAGGTTGAAAATGTCTGTGTGTACAGCTCTGCTTATTATCTTTACTGCAGTCAGTTACACAGTATATTAGAAATCTTAAAGTAATTGAATTTTTCAGGCCACATTTAGCTGGCAACCATTATTTTCTTCTCAGTCATAAGATGTTTTCTTTATTTATATTGCAATAGTTAAATGTTCCAAACTGTAAATACTATTATAAAGAAAGGTTATTATCAGATGTGAAAATTTTGATGAAAACAATTCAAGTATATTTTTAAGTATGAGTAAAAGTAAGAAACAGTTCTCAGACATAATTCGTACTGACATCGTTCATAACATTAAATGGTACATTTTTTATAAAACAAGCTAAACTGTGTTCTGTGTAATAGCAGACAGTGTGTTTACTGCGATGACCAGTATCTCCAAAAGACTTGGAATCTGTTCCTTCAAAACAAACAAGAATATCTTGTAGAATAGTTCACTGTCAAGGTAGGATTGGGCTCTGGAGTCTAACTTGTCAGCAATTGTCTATTCATACTGCATGGTGCCTTATTAGTTTGAGCATTTAATTGGCTGAAAATTTACACCCTGAGGCAACTTTTGCATATCAAAGCTCAATTGTTTGCAAACTGCTCACACTAGGGTGATGGAAATCAGTAGGTAGAAGGCAGCATAGATGGAAAATGTTTAGCAATATTTTTATTGGAGAGATAAAAAATATTGTAGCAATAGATTAGAATTGATAGATTAGATTAGACTGAAATTAAATCATGGTGACAAACATGATGGGAAAGCAGTTCTGAATAAATATTTTTAGATCCTATTTTAAGTACAAACAGTTCACTTTCTTTCATCCTTTCAAAGAACAATATACCTTTATCTAGCCAAATGTTATCTGCACCTTTTACTTTTGTTTTCAAATTTGTCTAAATTTTATTTGCCCAAAATATCTCCTGTCCACCTTCCTTAAAATAATTTTTTCTTTATCACTCAAGCATTAGCCCATCTATTTTGAATCCAGCTTTGAAATATGTACCTTTTCTGGTAAATAACATTTAATTTGTTATTTTAGAATACAGAGATTTGTTTTTTGCTTAACAGAATTCAATGCTTACTTTATGTTTATGTTGAAGTTTATTTGTCATTCAGTCATACATGAATGCCCATGAATACAGCCAAATGAAACTGTGTTACTCTCGGGTCAAGGTGCAAAACACAGTACCAACAGTTCTAAACATTACAAGGCATAGACAGCATATATAGGACAGAAGTAAAATATAGTCACATACAAAAAGAAATAGTCCAGGTCTCTGAGTCCAAGAACGTTGAAGCAATCTGCACTTGAGCACAATACCTCTTGTCTTCTGCTAAGTGAACAACGGAGGACTGCACTGACTCCAGCATGGACCCAATGCCAGACCGCTTCTGGTGGAGCGCACCAATACTGACGCCTCTCTCCTGGGTGGCTGCAAATAGGTGACAGCACAGTTTGGGGCCTAGTCCTTACTACAACTGAGGCCACGCCACTAAAACAATGAACCGGACTTGCAGCGTTCCTCATTACCAATGTCCATCTGTGTCTTCTAATCACAAGAAAAGTGTCTAAGACAATCACTCGCTGTTGGAATGCACATTGCCTTAGTCCACCGAAGCTTCTGTGATGCAAGCAGTAGCGCAATCCGTTCTTTCAGTTTCTGTGCCAGTGAGCAACTCGCTGATGCTGTAGACCAGCAGTATTTTCAGTTCTTACTGTCCAGCAGGGTCTTATTACAAATGCATTTAAAAAAGACAATAGCATCTTTGGTTGGCCCCGTAGAAGCCACTGTGTCTGATCGTGCTGCCACCTTACCGAAAGTCTTATCAATTTATAGCGGAAGCCCTTAGTCTCGCGAGACCATAGATCTGCGCCTGGATTCTCCAGGGCGCAGGCCTGGGCAAGGTTGTATGGAAGACTGGCAGTTGCCCATGCAGCAAGTCTCCCCTCTCCACACCATCAGTGTTGTCCAAGGGAAGGGCAAGGGCCAATACAGCTGGGCACCGGTGTTATTATTGAATGATAATTAATAAACTTTACAAATTATCCCTTTGTTTCTGAAACTGTTGAATTGAATTAACTTTATTTCTTCCATCCTTCACATATATGAGGAGTAAAAATCTTTGTTATGTCTCCATCTGAATATGCAATGTACAATTTATAGTAATTTGTAATAAATAGTATGTACAGTAAAATATACAACAGATCGGTCGATATAGCTTAGAAATACAATTGTGTCAGTGTGAATCAGTCTGATGGTCTGGTGGAAGAAGTTGTCCAGGAGCCTGTTGGTCTGGTTTTAATGTTACAGTACCGTTTCCCAGATGGCAGCAGCTGGAACAGTTTGTGGTTGGGGTGACTTGGGTCCTCAATGATCCTTTGGGCTCTTTTTACACACCTGTCTCTGTAAATGTCTTAAATAGTGGGAAGTTCACATCCACAAAAATGCTGGGCTGGTGAATGACTAATACATTATTGAAGTGTATGGGCTGTTCAGGGAGGGATACATCTCTGGTGAAAGGGGTTGTCATGTCCATCCTGGGGCAGCTCATTCACTTTTAATGAGCTCATTCACCTCATGTCCACCATAATATGGTGGAATTCTTCATTAAGATGGAGAGTGACATAGTTAATTCAGAAACAAAGGTTCTGAACTTAAAGAAGGGTAACTTTGAAGGTATGAGACGTGAATTAGCTAAGATAGACTGGCAAATGATACTTAAAGGGTTGACAGTGGATATGCAATGGCAAGCATTTAAAGATCACATGGATGAACTACAACAATTGTTCATCCCAGTTTGGCAAAAGAATAAACCAGGGAAGGTAGTGCACCCGTGGCTGACAAGGGAAATTAGGGATAGTATCAAGTCCAAAGAAGAAACATATAAATTAGCAAAAAAAAGCGGCACACCTGAGGACTGGGAGAAATTCAGAGACCAGCAGAGGAGGACAAAGGGCTTAATTAGGAAAGGGAAAAAAGATTATGAGAAAAAGCTGTCAGGGAACATAAAAACTGACTGTCAAAGCTTTTATAGATACGTGAAAAGAAAAAGATTGGTCAAGACAAATGTAGGTCCTTTACAGTCAGAAACAGGTGAATTGATCATAGGGAACAAAGACATGGCAGACCAATTGAATAACTACTTTGGTTCTGTCTTCACTAAGGAGGACATAAATAATCTTCCGTAAATAGTAAGGGACCGAGGGTCTAGTGAGATGAAGGAACTGAGGGAAATACATATTAGTAGGGAAGTGGTGTTGGGTAAATTGAAGGGATTAAAGGCAGATAAATCCCCAGGGCCAGATGGTCTGCATCCCAGGGTGCTTAAGGAAGTAGCCCAAGAAATAGTGGATGCATTAATGATAATTTTTCAAAACTCTTTAGATTCTGGATTAGTTCCTGAGGATTGGAGGGTGGCTAATGTAACCCCACTTTTTAAAAAAGGAGGGAGAGAGAAACCGAGGAATTATAGACTGGTTAGTCTGACCGGTGGTGGGGAAAATGGTAGAGTCGGTTATCAAAGATGTGATAACAACACATTTGGAAGGAGGTGAAATCATCGGACAAAGTCAGCATGGATTTGAGAAAGGAAAATCATGTCTGATGAATCTTATACAATTTTTTGAAGATGTAGCTAGTAGAGTGGATAGGGGAGAGCCAGTGGATGTGGTATATTTAGATTTTCAAAAGGCTTTTGACAAGGTCCCACACAGGAGATTAGTGTGCAAACTTAAAGCACACGGTATTGGGGGTATGGTGTTGATGTGGATAGAGAATTGGTTGGCAGACAGGAAGCAAAGAGTGGGAGTAAACGGGACCTTTTCAGAATGGCAGGCAGTGACTAGTGGGGTACCGCAAGGCTCAGTGCTGGGACCCCAGTTGTTTACAATATATATTAATGATTTAGACAAGGGAATTAAATGCAACATGTCCAAGTTTGCGGATGACACGAAGCTGGGCGGCGGTGTTAGCTGTGAGGAGGATGCTAAGAGGATGCAGGGTGACTTGGATAGGTTAGGTGAGCGGGCAAATTCATGGCAGATGCAATTTAATGTGGATAAATGTGAGGTTATCCACTTTGGTTGCAAGAACAGGAAAACAGATTATTATCTGAACGGTGGCCGTTTAGGAAAAGGGGAGATGCAACGAGACCTGGGTGTCATTGTACACCAGTCATTGAAGGTGGGCATGCAGGTACAGCAGGTGGTGAAAAAGGCAAATGGTATGTTGGCATTCATAGCAAAAGGATTTGAGTACAGGAGCAGGGAGGTTCTACTGCAGTTGTACAAGGCCTTGGTGAGACCGCACCTAGAATATTGTGTGCAGTTTTGGTCCCCTAATCTGAGGAAAGACATTCTTGCCTTGGAGGGAGTACAGAGAAGGTTCACCAGATTGATTCCTGGGATGGCAGGACTTTCATATGAAGAAAGACTGGATTGACTAGGCTTATACTCACTGGAATTTAGAAGATTGAGGGGGGATCTTATTGAAACGTATAAAATTCTAAAGGGATTGGACAGGCTAGATGCAGGAAGATTGTTTCCGATGTTGGGGAAGTCCAGAATGAGGGGTCACAGTTTAAGGATAAAGGGGAAGCCTTTTAGGACTGAGATGAGGAAAAACTTCTTCACACAGAGAGTGGTGAATCTGTGGAATTCTCCACCACAGGAAACAGTTGAGACTGGTTCATTGGCTATATTTAACAGTAAGTTAGATATGGCCCTTGTGGCTAAAGGGATCGGGGGTATGGATTGAAAGCAGGTACAGGGTTCTGAGTTGGATGACCAGCCATGATCATACTGAATGGCGGTGCAGGCTCGAAGGGCCAAATGGCCTACTCCTGCACCTATTTTCTATGTTTCTATGTTTGCGCCCCATCAGACACTCAACTCTCACCTGTGCCTCCAAGTAGCTGTTTACTTGCAACAGCAGCCACACCCTGGTACACCATTTTGACAGGTGTGTTAAACCAGGTGAGGATAGCCAGCAGACCTCGGACCCCAGTGAGACAGGGACATTCCTGTCCTAGCATGCAAAGTCAGCACCGGTGGACTGGGTGGATGAGATCAACAATGAGATCCAATGGCTAGGAAAGTGGTTTTGCAATGCTTTGTGGCGATCAAAGGGCATGAAAAGACACAGAAGAAGCAATGATTATTTACTGAAACCAAGGAAAACTGAGTGGGTGACGGCTACTCACACCACGTGACCCAGACTTTCAAGATCGAGAGAGTGGAACTCTCAGTGCAAAGGCTATTCCACTTTAAAACCTCTCCTACATGGCTCTCCTGCCATAGTTGGATGCAACGGTCCACCACCCTTTTAATTATCTGTTGTACCATCCTGAATTTAACCTTGAAATTAAGGACGAGTATTTTCTAGCTTTCAATTTGCTCCTTTGATTCAGATTGCCTTTGGAATATTAGACTGCAAATTGTGGTTCACTTGAATCCATTGACCATATACTGTATTATCAATAGTTCTGGGCTAGTACCTTGAATTTCCCTTCTCTTCTCTGCAGTAGGGAAAGGGTAGAAAGTCATATGCCTTTGCTTTGATACAACATTTTAAAAGTTTTGGTTCAGAAGCTGCTGGAATATTGTGAACAGTTTGTGTTACCACACCATAAGAAGGACATGATTGCACTAGAATTAGAATTAGAATTTATTTAAATCTTGCATCCATCCCATGATGTAGGGAGTAAAAATCTGTTATGACTCCGATGCAATGTACAGACATGTGAATTTAAAAGTCTAATGTCTTGTAGAAAGAAGCTGTCCCATAGCTTGTTGGTCCTGGTTTTAACACTGTGGTAGCATTTACCAGATGGAAGCATCTGAATCAGTTTATGCTTGGGATAACTCGTGTCCCCAATGATTTTCCAGGCCTTCCTTCTGCACCTGTTACTATACATGTCCTCAATGGAGGGAAATTCACATCCACAGATGTGCTGGGCTGTCTGTACCACTCTGTGTGGTGTCCATCGATCAAGGTTGGTGCATTTCCCATACCAGGCAGTGATACAGCCAGTAGGTATGCAGAGGAAATTTACCAATACGTTGCCTGTGATAGAATGTCTCAGCTATGAATACAAACCAAATAGGCTGGTTTTGTTTCCATGAAGCAGAGGTGGTTGAGAGGGACTTGATGGAAGCATTACAATACAATTACAAAAGTACATTGTAGAGAGTAAGAAAGCTGCCCCATACAATGGTCCAGTGGGTAAGATTTAAGATGAGGAGTAAAATGTTTAAAAAGGTAAGAGGAATTTTTTTTTGATCCGGAGAGAGGTTGATATGTGTAATTGTGCTGTCTGAGAATGTGCTGGATGTTGGTACTCACACAACATTTAAGAAGAATCTGGATGAGCACTTGGAATGCCATGGCATATTAAGGACTAAATGCTGATAAATTGGATTAGGATAGACAGGCACTTGATGGTTAGTAAAAATGGAGTTGGTCAAAGGGTCTGTTTTTCTGACTTTAACCCTAATAATTACACATGAATCGAAGTTAACAATACTGCTCATGACCTGTGCAAGTGTCTCTGAACCAAATCCCTGCATGTAACTGAAACATAGACCACTTTGATTAGAATAGTCAGTGCTCCATGTACACTGTCTAAAATGCTTAGAAGCTCGCATGCCACAGTGACCATGTGAGGTAGCTGGTATGCTCATCTGGAAGCAATATTCAATAAATCCATCACTTTGTTCTATTTCTACAGTTCATTCAAATGAATTTCAAATTATTACCATTCTATTCTCCCATCTTGAGTTAATTTTCTTTTTATCTTGCTATATTTTTTTTTACCAAAATACAGGCAGATTAATTCTAGCAGATATCCATTTTCAGAATTGTATTAACCCTTAGGGTAATGACAATTCAGTCATCAACACTTCAAATGGTGCATTAGATTTTGATTGGCTTGCATTAATACAACTACTTCTTCACAGTATGTGTTAAATGATTGGCAATCATCATGATGACTCACACACCGAGAGCTTCATGCTTGGCGAACTCAATAAGCATTCTCTTGCCAATATTTCACTTTCAGAATAATGGCAGTCTCTGTACTAGGGTGTGAAATGTACAAGGCAAAACAAACCATTGTCATGAATAATAGAAATGGGAATGGCATTGATTATAAGTCTAAAGAATAAAAAATGTGATTGTTACAAGAACACAAGTAAATAGGAGCAGGAGTAAACCAAATGGATCCTCACACCTGCCTCAGCATTCATTAAGCCCCACATCTCAGCTCCTGTGCTAGTTTCTTGATTTTTCAAAATAAATATCTACCTCCTTTTTGAGCATCTCCAGAGCCTTTTCATGCAGAGAATCCCAGACACTCATCCACCTTTGCGAGGGGAAATTTTATGCCTCTTGGTAACGACTGAGCCCTTATCTTGCAATTCTGACTCCTTATTCAAGACTTCCCCATGGAAGTAGAAACACTTGCAGTAATTATCTATCTCCTCATGCCCTTTAAGGACCTCATGCATCAATAAGATTGTCAATGCCAATATTAAAAAAACACTAAAATGTCTAGGCCCAGAACGTCTACACCCTTACAGCTCAAACTTTATTTACTTGTGCACAAGGAGAACAGCATGGCCCCTGTCACCATATTGTTCTTAAACCAGGACAGAAAACTACTATTTATATACTTAATTAGCTTATCAGTAACAGATTTTGACCATCGGGTAAATTGTGTATGTTTGAATTCTCTACTTGCCGGATCAATCACCATTCACAATAGAGATGCTAAAAGTCAGAAGAAACTACAAGCTGACACTTTGAAGTTAGTAAAGCAATTGTCCTTTAGTTGTTTGGTGAATTCCACATTATTCCAATCTCGTCTGTGCCTGGTATCCCCTATTGTGTAAAGGGAAGCAATGTTCTTCTAGGTTGATTACAAATTGCCACAGTCGTTCTCACCTATCTCACTTAACCTATCTTCATATGACATTCTTTCTAATCCAGGTGGCATCCTGGCAAATCTTCTCTGCACCCCTCTAAAGTTTTCACATCATTCCTATAATGAGGTGATCAGAACTGAACATATTATTCCAAGTATGGTCTAACCAGGGTTTTATAGAGGTGCTATATTATCTTGCAGCTCTTGAATTAAATCTCCTGTGGATGAAGGCCAACATATCATATGTCTTCTTAACAACTTTATCAACTTGCACAGCAACTTTGAGGAGTCAATGGACGTGGACCCCAAGATCCCTCTGTCCCTCCACACTGCCAAGAATCCTGCCATTAACCCTGATTTCTGCCTTCAAATTCAACCTTCCAAAGTGAATCACTTCATACATTTCCAAGTTGGAATCCATCTGCCACCTCACAGCCCAGCTATCCTGCCAATGTCCCAATGCAACCTAAAAAAGACACTCCACACTATCTACCACTCCACCTAACTTTGTGTTATCTGCGAACATACTAACCCACCCTTCCACTTTTTCATCCAAGCCAGACAGCAAGAGTTGTAGAGCAGATCCCTGCAGCAATACCTGACCAGTACAAATCCAAGCGGACTATCCCTAATCAGACTATGCTTCTCTAAATGCTCATAAATCCTGTCTCCCACACTCCTGTGCAATAGTTTGCCCACCACTGATGTGAGACGAGACTCACTGGTTTATAATTCTCAGTGTCATCCTTCTCTCATTCTTGAACAAAGGAATAACAGGTGTCACCCTCCAATCATCTGGTACTGCTCCTGCGCCCAATGAGGATGCAAGGATAATCCCCAAATGTGCAGCAATCTCTTCCCTCAATTCTCATAGTAACTCGGGGTATATCCTGATTGGCCTTGTGGACTTAACTATCCTAAAGTTTTTCAAATGTTCCACCACATCAACATGTTCAAGCAAATCAGCCCATTTTATATTGTCCTCACAGATATCAAGGGCCCTCTCAATCCTTAAGCAAAATATTCATTGAGGACATCCCCTCCCACCTCCAGCTCCAAGCGTACATTTCCTCTGCTATCTCTGATCAGCCCTTCCCTCACTCTGGCTATGCTCCTGTTGTTCACATCTGTGTAGAATGACTTGGGTCTTTCCTTTTATGCCAAGGCCTTCTCATGCCCCTTCTAGCTCTCCTAAGTCCATTTTCAGCTCCTTCCTGACTAACTTGTAACTCTCTGGAACCCTGCCCTAAATCTGAAGTAAGCTTCTTTCTTCCTCTTGACTAGATGTTCCAAATCTCTTGTTCATGCAGAGCTCCATGAAGAGTTCAGCTCAGGCTCTGCTGGACTGATAAGAGGAGAATTAGAAGAAGAGCAAATTACCACCAACCTATTACCTAATAGGCATAGAGGTATAACGGCTGAATATCTGCTTCACAACATAACACGATCATGCCTACAACCACAAATGTTGAAGATTCTTCCTGGAGAAAGCACAACAAAACTATGTCATCTGTCAGTTACATGTAGCACTTAATATTAATTATATTGAGAGCAATGTAATTAAATCTGTACCATTGTATATGATAAGGGGCAGGTGATTTGTAGTCCAGTTTCACAAACAGTACCTCCGTTTCCAGCCCATCATGGGTTAATCTATTGGATTTTAAATGGATAAAAATTAATTGTTTTGTTGTACGTCACTCTTCACAATAGAACAAATTTATTATGTCTTTTATTTTTGTGCTTGAAGGTAATGTTAATTAACAATGCTTACATTATTGAAGCAGAACTTGTTTAGGGCCTTGCTATTAAACGATCAGCAGGAAGTTTCATTTGCATACCCATTTAATGACAATATATTTTCTGTAATTTTTGAAAAAAAATTCACTGCCCTGCTAACTCATCAAGTTTTGTTAATGCTCTCAAATTCATTTTTGTGAGAAGAAACCTTTTTAATATACATTAATACATTGTTATTTCTCAGTACAGTGTTGCTTGTCTGTCAGTGTTTTGGACGATGGTGTTTGCCTGTGCAGTTTGAACTGCACGGAGAAAAACCTGTGCAGGAGGAATTTTATAATGAAAAAGCTGCAGCAATTCCGCTATCTCGCCCTCAAAAACCTTGGTCCATTTTATATAAAATCATCACGACTGGAGACCTCCTTGGCTGCAGTAGATAGCCTTGTCATACCCTTCACTCTCCATGAAGCGTTGCAGCACCTCCTTCTTGGCCATTGAATCTTGTAGTTGATCTCATCCAGTCAGTCTGCTGGAACTGACTTCACATGCTGAGGTAGGCATATCCCTATCTCACCGGGATTGGAAGTTCCTGGCTAACCTCATCTAGTTTAGCCCATCTGTTGAAGTGGTGTACCGGGGTGTGGCCAGTCTTGCATGCAAACAGTGTAGTATATGGACATTAATAACACTCATAAATCAGCCATTGAAAAACCCCTTAATGTAGAACTTTAAAGCTAGCTTCTTTGCTTAGCTCTTCTAGCAGTAGTTACTAAGTCTTCATGTTCTCTGGCATTGTTAATTCATACATTATCTCATGATACTCCAGGATTTACAAATGGATAGAAATAAAAATATTTAGAATATAAACTGCTTTCATTTTTATTCAAAATCCTATCCATAAATACTTGTTTAAATATAAATTGCACATCAGCCACAATAACTTTCTATCATTTATGCAATTACAATGTTTCAGCACTGCTTTAAGATGATGTGTCAAAAATTTTGACAGTTTCCTTCAATATTGCCAGCACTACTGTATATCTGAGAACTAAGAAAAAACATACTGATAGGGAATCAGTGAAATGTTAAATATATGTTATTGATTATCATTTTAATTAAAATGAATTAAAAGATATTTTGAAGACTCCGTTGTAAGTAAGGCCCCAATTGCTTCCACCTATGTTCTAGATTGATCAAAGCAAAAAAAATCCTGAAAATCCTGTCTTTTTTTTCATCTTTAAATTCAATTTTCTACATTCTTCAGTCTGCTTTCAAGTGAACTGCTATCTTGTTGGCACTAAACCAAGCAAATTATGTTTTCTGCCAACTCCAATCAGCGATAAGATGTACCAACTTGTCTTTGCTCACTAGTACTAAATGAATGCCAAAGCGTCAGCAACCTGTTGGACCCTGCTCTCGAGAAAAGGAACCTTGCAGTTCCGAGATGCAGACTGGGAAGGAATTACAATTTGCAACCTGTATCACTGCATACATGTAGCCCTGGAATCAAAAGCAAACTTTAGTCTCAGATTTTGATAAGTCTTAGCAAACTTGCTAAGACTAACTTATTATATAATTGCTTACTTTAATATTATCTTCTGCCAGTGAACACAAACCAACTCTGGTCTATCATTAACTCATATTTTGAAAGCTTTTAAAATTAAGCAAAATGGTGCACAGCTTTAGCAGTGAATAGAAGTACCAATACACATTTTTATTTTGAGCACAAGCGAAGAGACAGAAGGCTGAAAGCTAACACAGACACCATACATCTTGAATAGTACCTGGCATCAGACAGCCACAGAAGCATGTTTATTTTCTGAGGAACAGCCTTAATGGATAGGACTGCTGTGAGCTGCATG
This sequence comes from Hemitrygon akajei, assembly GCF_048418815.1. Classification (NCBI taxonomy): domain Eukaryota; kingdom Metazoa; phylum Chordata; class Chondrichthyes; order Myliobatiformes; family Dasyatidae; genus Hemitrygon; species Hemitrygon akajei. The sequence continues at coordinate 50,290,089 of NC_133140.1, forward strand.
TGAAATCAGTAGTTCCCCAGAGAAATGTTTGCTGAGCTGTGCTATCCAGCTGAATGGCAATGCTATGCAAAAACCGAATTACCTGTGGCTGTAATGTTATATGCACTATAGATGTTTATACTCTGGACTGCTTCTAGCTGCTACAGGGATTTTAACGGGAATGAGTCATTCTTTAAATAAGATTGAAACAGTTTACAAGATGACATTAATAAGCAGGCAGGAAAAGACAAATGAATTTCACCACAGATGAGCTTAAGGTGTTACATTGTGTTGTGGCAAAGCGAATAAAGAGGTCAACATATTGCAGAAAATGTAATTTAAATGAGGTAGACAAACTAAATCCACCAAGAGGACCGCATCCTTGCCGTAGGGTTTGGAGGCTTGCGTGCCTCAATGACCCGGTGAGTTATGTTGGCTGGAATCAGGGCTTTCTGCTTAGGCTCTTGGTAGGGTCACCCATGCTAAACAGGTCAAAGGGCAGAGGCCAGACAAAGAGTGGTCCACTGGTGCTCCAAGTTCGGGGGTTCAGCATAAGGCAAACAGCCCTGATTGGTAAAAGGAAATTGTTATGGAAACATCAATGAGGAATTGTTCTACATCTGTGTGAGACAGTACTCCCAGAATCTGCATGACTGAGAGTAGTGAAAACCGAGCTACTGACATAATGAAAGAAGCCCTGACCACCACCAGAGGTGGAGGATCTTCATTGCTGCCCTAAATCCCAGCACATAACAGACATTAGAGAAAGATGAACTAAATAATCTTGTTGTACTGTACAATCAACGAAACCTATAAAGTATTGATACAGGTTAAATGGCCATTTATTGGAGTTATACGCTACCTGAGAAGTGGGAATTTTCAATCACAATTCTTATTCGTATCTTATTCATATCAGTGATCAAGTGACACAACTGGTAGGGCTGAAATGACCTGAGTTCAATGCTCACCTTGGTTTAATTGGCGATTGCAAATTGCCCGGTTATTTAAAGGGGATTCCAGATGAGCGCTTATCGTGTGTATGTGTTTTGAAAATAATTGGTCTTATTATGTCACTCAGTAAAGACACGATCACGTTGGTAAAGACACGTTGGTATTCCTATCAATATAGTCTTGTTTCTGTCTCCACATAGGAGACTGTTGTTCCTCCGTACCTAGGTTCAGTTGCCTGTCAGCACACACTGTGACAGTAGGACCCTGTGGGTTTCAGTGACAGCTTGGACATCAGTTGGCTGGAGACAAGGGGCCATTCTATTCACAGTTCTTGTCCCAAGGATACTTCTGAGTTTCCCAAGGCTGCATTCTGAGTTTCTCCAGTGCACATTCCAAGCTTCTCTAGTCTATTTTCAAGATCATCAAGATTTTCTGGGTCTTCCACGGCCATCCAGGGTCCCGAGGACTATTCCACGTTCCCGAGTTTGATTCCACATTCTCGGGTTTGATTCTAGGTACCCTAGTTTTATGCAATATTTTGGAGTTATAGGCAATGTTCCCGAGTTTACCAGCCTTGAGAGCATCAGGTCTGTCTCAAGTTTACCGCCCCTCCCTCCCTGAGCCGTCAGGTGCCGGCCTTAGGGAGGGGGTACTGTCATGACCCCTGCCCGCCTGTGCACTTGTATTTGTTATTTGTTGTCTTAACTAGAGTCATTAAGCCCTTGTGCTTTCAGTTTAAACTTGTCAAGTTTATTTTGACTGGCACAGGGTTTACGCATACAATGATTATTTAAAGTGGACTTCTGATTAACACTTATCGCAGCATCCCTGTATTTTGAGAACAATTCGCCTCGCAGTGTTGCTCCATCAATCCACCAATGTTCAGTTGAATTACCCACAAATAAGCTATTATTTCTCTACATAAGACCATAAGACATAGAAGCAGAATTAGACCATTCAGCCCATCGAGTCTGCTCTGGCATTTCATCATGGCTGATCCCAGATCCCACTCAACCCCATACACCTGCCTTCTCACCATACCTTTTGATTCCCTGATCGAAAAACTATCAACTTCTGCCTTAATATACCCATGAACTTGGCCTCCACCACAGTCTGTGGCAGAGTATTTCACAGATTCACTACTCTCTGGCTAAAAACATTCCCCCTTATCTCTGTTCTAAAAGATCACCCATCAATTTTGAGGCTGTGCCCTCTAGTTCTGGACACCCCCAACAGAGGAAACAACCTCTCCACATCCACCCTATCTAGTCCTTTCAACATCCAATAGGCTTGAATGAGGTCCCCACGCATTCTTCTAAATTTCAGTGAGAATAGCCCAAAGTTACCAAACGCTTCTCATATGTTAAACCTTTTATTCCCGTAATCATCCTCATGCACCTCTTCTGGACTCTCTCCAATGACAACACATCCTTTCTGAAATATGGGGCCAAAACCCGTTGACAGTATTCCAAGTGTGGCCACACTAGTGACTTATAAAGGCTCAGCATTATCTCCTTGCTTTTATGTTCTATTCCCCTTGAGATAAATGCCAACATTGCATTTGCCCTCTTTACCAAAGACTCAACCTGTGAATTAACATTCTAGGAGTCAAAGGTCCCTCTGCACCTTTGATGTTTGAACCTTCTTGCTATTTAGAAAATAGTCCGCACTATTGCTCCTTTTACCAAAATGCATTATCATATATTTCCCAAAACTATATTCCATCTACCACTTCTTTGCCCAGTCTTCCAATTTGTCTAAGTCCTGCTGCAAAAGCATTGCTTTCTCAGCACTACCAACTTCTCCACCTACCTTCATATCATCCACAAACTTTGCCACAAAGCCATCTATTCTATTATCCAAATTATTGACAAACAATGTGAAAAGTAGCAGACCCAATACTGACCCCTAAGGAACACCACTAGACTCTGGCAGCCAACCATTAAAAGCCCCCTTTATTCCCACTAGCTGCTTTCTGCCTGTCTGCCATTCCTCTATCCATTCCAGGATCTTTCCTGTAACATCATAGGATTTTATCATATTAAGCAGCCTCATGTGTGGCACCTTATTAAATGCCTTCAGAAAATCCAAATAAATGACATCCACTGCCTCTCCTTTGTCCACCCTGCTTGTTACTTCCTCACAGAACTCTAACAGATTTGCCAGGCAAGATTTTCCTTTACAGAACCCATGCTGACTTTGACTTATTTTATCATTAGTTTCAAACTACCCAGAAACCTCATCCTTAAAAATAGATTCCAACACTTTCCCAACCACTGAGGTTAGACTAACTGGCCTATAATTTCCATTTTTTTTTTTTTTTGCATTCCTCCTTTCTTGAAGAGTGGAGTGAGATTTGCAATCTTTCAGTCCTCTGGCACCATGCCAGAATCAAGTCATTCTTGAAAGATAATGACCATTCTATTATCCATTCTACTCTTTATACAACTGAAAACACTTTTGTATCCTGTTTCATATTTTTGGCTAGTTTGCACTCATATTTCATCTTTTTCCTTCAATTAGCTTTTATAGTTGCTTTTTGTTGGATTTTAAAAGCTTCCCAATTAACCAACTCCCATTTATTTTTGCTACCTTATATGCTCTTTCCTTGGCTTTTAAGCAGTCATTATCTTCCCTTGTCAGCCATGGCTGCCTGCCCCTGACATTTGAGAATTTTTTCCTCTGTGGGACATATAGTATCTATCCTGTACCTTGTGAACTATTTTCTGAAACTTCAACCATCATTGCTCTGCTGTCATCCCTGCCAGTATCCTCCTCCAATCCACTTGGGCAAGCTCTACTTGTTACGGTCCTGATCGTTAATTCCTTATCTTTCTCCTAATATCCTTTGATTGTGCCACGGTTCCGACAGTTAATTTCCCATTTGCTTCTAATTCTCTTTGATGACGACACACCTGGTTTCCATCAAGATCTACAGCATAAGAACCCTGGCGTTACAACCACTAGTTGCCAGATTGTTGGTTTTGCCTGTGTGGTGAGTAACATTTCCCGGCCACTTGGGACCGTGTGTTCTAAGTTTTGCTCCAGTTTCAAGGTTTACCTATGAAACTCCATCTCTCTGTGTCAAGGTTCTGTGTCAAGAGGTTCCGTGTCAAGATCCCTCCTGTTTGCTGTTCAATGTTCACGTCTGCTTAAGCATCCTAACTCAGTCTCCGTGCCTGTGGGTTTGCTTCATTCGCTCATTGCAACACCTCTCTCATGCCTCTGTAATTTCCTTTATTCCATTGTGATACCGATACATGGCACTTGTGCTTGTCCTTCTCAAATTGCAGTATGAATTCAATCAGATTATAATCACTGCCTCCTAAGGGTTCCTTTACATTAAGCTCCCTAATTAGATCTGGATTATTATTCAACACCCAGTCTAAGATATCCTTTCCCTGAGTAGGCTCAAGTACAAGCTGCTCTAAAAAGCCATCTTGTAGGCATTCAACAAATTCTCCCTCTTGCGATCCAACATCAACTTGAGTTTTGCAAGCCCCTTGCATATCGTCCTCCATTACAATTGTGATATTACCCTTATTACCTGCCTTTTCCAGCTCCCTTTGCAATCACAACCCCACATTTTGGATGCTATTTGGAGGTCTATATATGATTCCCATAATGTTTTTTTTATCCTTGTAGTTTCTTAACTCCATCCACAAAGATTCAACATTCTCTGACCCGATGTCACCTATTTCGGAAGATGTAATTCCATCTCTTACCAACAGGGCCACACCACCGCCTATGCCTTCCTGCCTGTCCTTTCGATACAAAGTATATCCTTTGATTTGAAGCTCCCAACAATAGCCTTCTTTCAGCCATGACTCTGTGATGCCCACAATGTCTCACTGTTCAATCTCTAATTGTGCTGTATGTTTGTCCACCTTATTCTGACTGTTATATGCATTTCAATACAGCACCTGCAGTCCTGCATTTTTTGTCCTTTTGAATTTTGCCGTGTTACAATTTAACCCTTTGCTCTCTCTGCATATGTATCCAATCATTGGCTTGTTCTTCCTTACATTCATATTAGATCCATCATTTACTTGTAAACCTGCAGGCTCATCCTCAGCTCTATCATGCTTGTTCCCATCCCCCTGCTATATTAGTTTAAAACACTCACAACAGCACAAGTAAACCTGCCTGCAAGAATATTGCCCCCCTCCCAGATTCAGATGCAACCTGTCCCTCTTGTACACGACTTACCTTTCCCAAAGATGTCCTAATTATCCAGAAATCTGAATCTCCTCCCCTGCTCCAATTCTTCAGCATGCATTTGTCTGTCACCTCATTCTATTCTTATCCTCACTGTCAATGGCACATGCATCAGTCCCAAGATTATTAGCCTTGACGTCCTGCTTCACAGCTTCCTTACTAGATCCCTGTATTATTTTTTCAGGACCTCCTCCATTTTTCTACCTATGTCATTGGTATCAACATGTACCGTGACTTCTGGCCGCTCACTCTCCCTTTTCAGGATATTGTGGATATGTTCAGATACATCACAGACCCTGGCACCTGGGAGGCAAACTACCATTTGAGTTTCTTTTCCTGTCCATAGAATCGCCTATCTGTCCCCTATTACTGCTGCTCTCCTCTTCAGTTCCCTGCCCTTCTTAGTTACAGAGCCAGACTCAGTGCCAGAGGCACGACCGCTGTTGCTTCCCCCAAGAAAGTTGTCCCCCTCAAACAGTACTCCAAACGGAGTACTTATTGTTAATCGGCATAGCCACAGGGTGCTCTCCACTATCTGACGTCCTCCCTTCCCTGTCCTGACAGTCACCTAGTTATCTATCTCCTGTAGCCTTGGAGGTGACTACCTCCCTGTAGCTCCTGTCTATCACTGCTTCACTTTCCCTAACAAGCCCAAGGTTATCAAGCTGCAGCTCCAGTTCTGTAACAGGGTCCCTGAAGAGCTGCATCTCGATGCACCTGGTGCAGATGTGGCCATCGGGGAGGCTGGAAATCTCCTGGAAATCCCATATCTGACATCCAGAACAGAACACTTGCTCTGTAGACATACCCCTTATTCTCTTAACATTGAAATAGGAAATAAGGAATGAACTTACCTGCTTACCTTGCCACTGCCTGTTCTACCTGAAGCCCTGTTGAGCTAAAGCCTTACTACTCTGCCTCAGACTACTCTGATGATGACCACTCCCATGATGACTGCTCTACTATGCGGTACCTCTCTTTTACTAAGTGGCCACTTAACTAAGTCAAGTCACTTTTATTGTCATTTCGACCATAACTGCTGGTACAGTACATAGTAAAAATGAGACAACGTTTTTTCAGGACCATGGTATTACATCACACAGTACAAAAACTAGACTGAACTATGTAAAAAACAGCACAGAAAAAAACTACACTAGACTACAGACCTACCCAGGACTGCATAAAGTGCGTAAAACAGTGCAGGCATTACAGTAAATAATAAACAAGACAATAGGGCAGTAAGATGTCAGTCCAGGCTCTGGGTATTGAGGAGTCTGATAGCTTGGGGGAAGAAACTGTTACAGTCTGGTCGTGAGAGCCTGAATGCTTCAGTGCCTTTTCCCAGATGGCAGCAGGGAGAAGAGTTTGTATGAGGGGTGCGTGGTGTGTGTATTTTATAGAGGCTGGGCTTTTAAAGCTCTTTGCCGGACCTGCCTGGGAATGTTTCTGTTGCGCATGCGCAGTACTCCGATCAAAACTCCCATCAAAAAAAACTTCCTGCTTTTTAAAGCTTTTTGCTGGACCTGCACAGGATTGCTTCTGTTGCGTCTGTGCAGTACTCCAATCAACATTGGATTTTGTCATTCTTTCGCACCTGGGAGGTGGGGGGGGGGGGGCGGGGTGGAGAGAGAGAGAGAGAGAGAGAGAGAGTCCTCGTGTAGGATACCCTTAAGATAAACTGCCAGCGAATGCTTCTGTTGCATCTGTGCAGTACTCCAATCAACATTGGATTTTGTCATTCTTTCGCACCTGGGAGGTGGGGGGGGGGGGGGGAGAGAGAGAGAGAGATTGATTGACTGATTACCGGAACTTTCTAGCTTGCCATGATGATACAAAGATAGGTGGAGGGGCTGGTAGTGCTGAGGAAACAGAGTCTGCAGAGAGACTTGGATAGATTGGGGGAATGGGCAAAGAAGTGGCAAATGAATTACAATGTCGGAAAGTGTATGGTCATGCACTTTGGTAGATGAAATTAACCGGCAGACTATTATTTAAATAAGGAGAGAATTCAAAGTTCTGAGATGCAACGGGCCTTTGGAGCCCTCGTGCAGGATACCCTTAAGGTAAACTGCCAGGTTGAATCAGTGGTGAAGAAGACGAATGCAATGATGCCATTCATTTCTAGAGGAATAGAGTATAGGAGCAGGGATGTGATGTTGAGGCTCTATAAGGCACTGGTAAGACCTCATTTGGAATACTGTGTGCAGTTTTGGGCTCCTTATTTAAGAAAGGATGTGCTGACATTGGAGAGGGTTCAGAGAAGATTCACTAGAATGATTCTGGGAATGAGAGGGTTAACATATGAGGAACGTTTGACCACTCTTGGACTGTACTCCTTGGAGTTTAGAAGAATGAGGGGGGACCTCATAGAAACATTTCGAATGTTGAAAGGCATGGACAGAGTGGATGTGGCAAAGTTGTTTCCCATGGTGGGGGTGTCTAATACGAGAGGACATAACTTGAGGATTGCAGGGCGCCCATTCAGAACAGAGACGCAAAAAAATGTTTTTAGCCAGAGGGTGGTGAATCTATGGAATTTGGTGCCACGGGTGGCAGTGGAGGTCAAGCCATTGGGTGTATTTAAGGCAAAGATTGATAGGTATCTGAGTAGTCAGGGCATCAAAGGTTATGGTGAGAAGGCAGGGGAGATTGGATCAGCTCATGATGAAATGGCGGAGCAGACTCGATAGGCCAAATGGCCGACTTCTGCTCTTTTGTCTTATTGTCTTATGGTCTTAAGACTTTAAGAACTGTCCCTAAGCCTGACGGTTTGAAAGCCACAAACACATAACACTGTTAACTTCTGTTTAGGAGAGTAGTTTGTTTAATCTTCTGTATTTGGGTAGATACTAATAAAATAGCTGTTTAACATTAAAACTTGACTCTGGTTGTGGTCTACAGTTGCTGGTGTGTAACACAGGTCAATGGTAAGGAAGGCAAATGCAATGTTGGTATTCATTTCCAATGGACTAGAAAATGTAAACAACAATATAATGCTGAGGTTTTTTAAGACATTGGTCAGAATACACTTGGAGTGTTGTGAGCAGATTTGGGCCCCTTACTAAAGGAAAGATGTTCTGGGATTGGAGAGAGTCCAGAGGAGGTTCACGGAATGAGGAGCATTTGATAGCTCTTGGGTTGCGTTCAGTGGTGTTAAGAAGAATGAGAAGGGATCTCATTGAAACCTATCAAATATTAAAATGCTTAGATAGAGTAATGTTGAGTGGATATTTCATATAGCAGGGAAGTCTAGAACCAGAATATACAACCTCAGATTAGTGGGAAATCCATTTATAACAGAGATGAGGAGCAATTTCTTTAGCCAGGGGGCAGTGAATCTGTGGAATTCAATCTCCACAGACAGCTGTGGAGGCCAGATTATTGGGTGTATTTAACGCAGAAGTCAATAGACTCTTGATTAGTCAGGGCATCAAAGGTTATGGGAAGAAGGCAGAAGGATGGTGCTGAGAAGGATAATAAATCAGCCATGATGGAATGGCAGAAAAATCTCAATGGCCCAGACAGGCTAATTCTGCTCCTATCTCCTGTGGTTCACATTTTCTGAGCAGCCTAAAACACCACAGGTCACATTTGATGGCAGAGCAATGGGCGCAGAGGTGAAGTAAATCCCTGGGCAATATTCTGGGCAAATTCTCCCAGGAAAAGGAGGTTTGAGCAAGGCAATGTGCATTGACCTTGCACAATTTATTGGAGAGCTTGTAAAGCTGACAGTGTGTGCCATGCAGATCAGCTCATAAACCACTGGAGCCTCAAGACTGGTTTGCTGAACTAATCCCAACAAACCTTCATTAAGTTTTTCTCCAGGGATGCATCAATGGAGACCTTTGCAACTTGGTCTGTAGCATAGGGAGGGGGCCTAGTGAATATCAAGACTTGCCAGAAGACTGACAAAAGGAGGGGAAGAGGGAGACCTCCAGTACTTTGAGGAGCAATGCATCATGAGACTATGGTTTCACAATGTAGTGATGATAGGGGACTGTTATTCTTTGCCGACAGAACTCCAGCTACAACTCCACAATGAAACCCAAAGACATGCGTAAGCAAAGGCCACGCTTTTTAAAAATTTGACCTCTCAGAATCATTCCAGGCAGTATCTGGTCTCTGCAATTTTCTCAGACTTATAGACTAACACAGCAGAAGTGAGAAACCTGCTGCTAAGATCGATTGACCATAAGAACTGTTCTTGATGGAAGCAATCCATCTATAGGCAACAGCAGCATGGCATTGGGTAGCTTTAGGATATAATAAAGGGGACCATTATCTCTGCTATTATGCACTGCTCCGTGGTTGAGCTCCTGCCAGTTACAGGTGTCTCAACATGACTCTCCACCGCTGAGATGCTGGGGTTCGATTTATTGAATAGAAATATCATGTTTAATGGTCCAGTGGAAGTGACGCATTCCTCTAACTTGCCTGACCCTGGTTTCTCAGAGAATGAAGAGTGAGCTGGTTGGGTAGGGAATCTTGTCATTTTGAAATAATGAAAGAAAATCTGCATCGGCATGGTAAAGGAAGGGTTGAACTAAGTTGGACACTTCCAAAAGTATGTCAGTATAATTAGAGAAAGGATATGAAAGGGAAGGCACCTTGATTCCACAAACTGGACTTAAGAATCTTACCTGCATTTTGCAGGATAAGTTGTCAAATTTTATCTGATCTCTTAGAAAAATGGCATCATTTGAATTTACTGAATTGTTTATGATTTTGCCATTTTGAAATATACTGCAGAATAATGCTTTATACGGTGATAATTCCGTGACCTCAATATAACATGTGACATAAACTTTTATTGATATACAAATGCTAAAAAAAACTATGATATATGAAAGAAATCAGACATTTCTGCTTAAAAGTCTTTAATCTGAAGCTCCAGGTGTTATTCTCCGCACAGAATGCACTGTCTAATATTCACAGCAATTTTCATTTTCTTTTTGTATTTAAATTATCAAAAAATCCCAGTGAGTTTCTTGGTAGACTTCTCAAATGGAATAGAATTTTAAAAGAAGACTGAATAGTGCTTCAGAATGTTGTATAAACCTGGGAGAATTAATCCAGTAGGGTTATATTTCTCCTTATCTGTTTCTTTGCTACAAATAAAATTTTAATTGTTTAGTATTTTTACTTTGGTTTATTCAGAGCAAAGTTGCACTTTAAAATGGCTATTAACCTTTCTAAGACCTATCAGTATTTCAAAAGAAAAATTAGAATCCATGACAAGCTCCTGTGGATTTATTAGATGCTAATACCGCTGGAGTCATTAGTGCAAAAGAAATAGAATATCATTAAGATTCAATTACTTTTGAGAGCAAAGTCATTTAACATAGACAATTTAGGCCATAGATTTGTTTCTTTTTAATACATATTGTTTGCATTCTTTATCCTGCATTGCATTTATCTAGAAATCAACATCAAAAGTAGATAAATAAATTAATAAAGTCAAGGTAGTGACAAGAAATGAATATTCATCCATGTTTCATTGGATCTGCTGCTTTGGATTATCTTATTGACTTCAGCTGATTATGAATAGCAGTGGCTGAGATGAATAGTATTATTGAACTAGAATTGAAGGTAACTTTTGTGTTCAGTAACACACACAGACTGGTGAAGGAACTCCACAGGCCAAGCAGCATCGATGGAAACAAGTACAGTCGACGTTTCAGGCCAAGACCCAGCATCTGCAAACGTTCTCTTGTTTGTTCTAGTATTTAGTACCTACTTTATGGCCTTCAGACTACCTAGATACATTTTGATAGAATCATCATTCACTTGGAATACTTCAAGAATGGCTGGAATACGATGGCTATAATATCTCTTTTTCAGAAATAGTCTCTCATCTGTGTCTCATGACATATTTCATTAAACACAAGCTTTCTGTTTTCAAAACTTTTTTGTAATTAAAATCAAGATAGAGTGAACATGATTGAATTAATTCACGAGCGGTGTTGCGATAAGAAGACAGTGATGCACTGGACAATCTTACAAAAGAGAAAATCTGCAGATGCTGGAAATCCAAGCAACACACACAAAATGCTGGAGGAACTCAGCAGGCCAGGCAGCATCTATGGAAAAAATAAAAAGTCAATGTTTCTTGCTGAGACCCTTCATCAGGACTGGAGAGAATGATGAGTAGTCAGAGCAAGAAGGTGGGGGAGGGAAGGAAGAAGTTCAAGATGGAAGGTGATAGGTGAAACCAGGAGAGGGGGAGGGGTGAAATAAAGAGCTGCGAAGTTGATTGGTGAAGGAGATAAAGGGCTGGAGATGTGGGAATCTGATAGGAGAGTGTAGGAGACCATTGAAGAAAGGGAAGGTGGAGGAGCACCAGAGGGAGGTGATGAGGAGGTAAGGAGATAAGGTGAAAGAGGGAAATGGGAATTTTATTAGTTCTGGAATGAAAAGCTCCATCCTGAGAACAGATATGGTGGAGACGGAGGAACTGTGAGAAGGGGATGTCAGTTTTACAGGTGACAGGTTTGGAAGAGGTATAGTCCAGGCAGCTGTGAGAATCAGTGGGTTTGTAAAAGATATCAGTAGATAAGCTGTCTCCTGAGATAGACAGGGAGATCGAGAAAGGAGAGGGAGGTGTCGGCAATGGACCAGGTAAATTTGAGGGTAGGGTGGAAGTTGGAGGTAAAGCTGATGAAGTTGCACTAATGCAGTCGTCGATGTAGCGCAGGAAAAGTTGGGAGTGATACTGCTATAGGCTTGGAACATAGACTGTTCCATGTAGCAGACAAAAATGTTGGTATAGCTGGCCCATGGCTACACCTTTGATTTGAAGAATGTGGAAGATCTTGTAGGAAATAAAGGATTAGAGTATGTCTGGGTAAAGATGGGACATTAGTTAGCAGTAAGTTAATAACAAAGGTCAAGGGAATGTGGGAGACTTGAAACAATATTAAAGAAATTTACTTTTAAAGCAATGCATCAAAATTTATATCATCTGGGTGATTGTAAAACCTTCACATCTGTGGGCTTGAAAAATAACTTGATTTTTGTGGTGAACTAGATATACCTGTCTGACTGCTCCTGTGGCTCCTCCCACAGACCCCTGTATAAAGGCGACTGTGGTCTGCTGCTCTCCCTCATTTTCCCAGGATGTAGTGTTGTTTGTTCTTCCAGTCAATAAAAGCTGATATCTCACTTCCTAAGTCTCAGCGTGAGTTATTGATGGTGCATCAATTTTTGTCTCTTTTTTTGATGTTGTTCTGAGCTTTTACAGCTAAGCAAATCTCTGCTGGCCAAAAGAACCTCTTACCACACTCTCTGATTCAGTTCACTGGAGCAGCAATTTGAGACTCTGAAATCTGAGGTTTTATCTCCGCACTCATCTGTTCAGTGTGACCTCATCAAAAGATCTGCTCTTGGCTTTTGTGCCTAACTTCTGTCTCTTTGGATCGATCCAGACCAGTCTTGTCATGATCATTTTCATCTGTGTGCTTAATAAGAATAAATGCTTGTGCAATTATATCTGTTTCAATTGTTGGAGAGGTCCCATTTCATTCTTCTGTCTGTTTCTAACTCAGATGCACAGGAGATTAGTAATTTTCAATGATACCCCTTTATCCCGACAATTTGCAGCACAATATGAAATAAAAATTTCAATAGTCTGCTCTCCAATTGTTTAGAAATCCTAATGGTTTGTCATTTGGCTCACCAGGGTCAAATTTAATGTCATCCTAATAAACCAGCTAGGGCCTCATTTCCTGTACTTCCTTTTAACAGACCAAGCTCACTTTAAAATCATCAGATCCTCTGTCATATCTCCCATTAAGCTACCTGTTCCCCCTTTAAACTCACTGGGGATATTTGATTATCTGAATAATTTAATTGTTACTAATTTTTTTTGAGATTAGAAGAACTTCAGGAGATAAACTGATATACAGGTAATTGAGATTTGGTGCTGACAGTCACAGTCTGAGAAACCAGTTTCAAATTCATTCCTAAATTGATGAAATGGTAAGAAACCTGATAACTTACTTTATGTCATCAACCTCCAGGTAATTGTTTGGGGAGTTGAAACTTACCACAGGAGTTTCAAAATATAATTTTTTATCTACGGATAGATTGGTGTGAATGCCAGTTTTGGAAATTAAGGCAAAAAGAAGCAGTGCAGTGTGAATTTGGGTCTTTTGTGAGCTGTTACATTTGCAATTTATATGGAATATGCTTATAAAAAATAACTGTGGTAAATTGAAATACATTAACTTTATTCTGTATAGTTTAGATCAATATGTTCAACCAAAGGCCAAACCATTTTGCTTCACAGTCATTGGTATAAGAATATTTCTGCAAAAGCATAGGCAATCATCTGTCATTTTGGATATCTGCAATTCTTACCTTATGGAGTGAATGGCAACAGGCTAGAAATTCTTCATGTGCACAAAACGTTTTAATGTAATGCAAAGGGATTTAGTCTAAATCCTAATAATTATGAAGTATTTTTGTGCAATTATGGTCCTTTGGTTGTACACAGTGAACATAAGACATAGGAACAGAATTAGCCCAACGAGTTTGCTTTGTCACTCGATCATAGTTAATTTATTTTCCCTCTCAAGCCCATTCTCCATCCCACTGCATTTGACCTGGGGTGCAAGGTTTTACTGCTGGGTGACATAAACACACAAAAGGTGGCACTGTACCTCTGTATACTGCTAATTTTTTTGCTATATCTCCCGCACTAAAGAATTTCTAGGTCTAGCTTTTTTCTGTTAGATTTGTCAACTCTCTAATGATTAGGAATTTCCAGTTCCTTATAAGCTGTATTATGGAAGAAAATATAAAATATTTAAGCTAATGAATTAGACATTTCCATTGGTATTTTCAAATACTTCGTAGTAATGCTTGCAAAATTAAAATCTCCCTTGATGGCAATATTTTTTACATAACCAGATTTTCCTAATGAAAATCTGAAAACAGCGGGTATTAGAAAATAATACAAAAATAGAAAATACTGGTGAAGCTCCACGGTTCCGATAGCACCTTTGGGGAAAAAAAGTAAAATTAATGATTCAGGGTATTAGATCTTGTTACTTTATATGCAATGCATCACACATACATAAAGGACCAAATTTACCAGATGCAAGATGTTTATTAATTGCAACTAAAATCCTACATTACAGGTATAAAATAAGAGTCCCCCATGATACGTGACTTCTTATTACATGGTAAAAATATACTGCTTCTATGCTAAATCAGTCTCCACTTTTTTTAAGCGGCTGGTTAACTTGTAAGCTTTTTTTTAACAATTCAGTACAATAGAGTTTTGAATTTGTATCTTTTTTGGTTCTAGTACTGTTTTATCACCTTTGTAAATAATGGAGAAATTTATTGGGGCCGCTGGTCAAGGAAAGTGGCCTGAATGCTCAGGGAAGGCCAGGGCCTGTCAGGGAGAAGAGTGGGATACCATCAAAAGGCCATCCGAATTTCTGTAGTAGAAGTTTGAGCTCCCATAAAGCTATAAACATTTCAATCAGAGATCTCTTTGTAGTTCATGCATAAAACCCTGCTGTGAGGTGAATCTGCTTTCCCTTGGTACCGAGCCATTGTATTCAAGCTCAATGACAGCATTCCCCTACTGATCCAACAGTTTCAGTTGTCACTTCCTTGATACCAAGAGACCTCCTCTAAACGTAAACAGGATCAATGTCCATTCTCTTCTACCAGAACTGAGAAAAATTAACCTTTTATTTCAGCTTTCCTGATGCCATTGTTTTTTTTCTTTCACAGCCACAGAAAGCAAAATAACAAAGCTACTCTTGCTCATCTTCTCCAAAATGAAGTCATTAGGTTGTGGCAGCAATTTAAAAGAACTTAAACTTATTTAATACTTTTTATGGCCTGTCACCCTCTCAAAGCCAAACATGTGCTTCTAAAATGTAATCTCTGGGTATAATGAAACAGTTAATGAACAGCCAGTCTACCATTACAGCATCAGGGCAGTTTTTAAAATCAACTTTACCTCACAGAAAAATTCATGTCACTGCTCTGTTGATTGGGAACAAGTGTTTACTTGTCAGATTTACAGCACTTGATGCTAGATTCTATAGAAGAAAACTGTGCAAGAGAATCAACTTTAGGATAGCTGTGTGCTCTAAGGTGCTGGACTTATGGAGTGAAATCACAAGGCAATTGTTTGCTTGTTCTGGTCTCCAGGCAGTATTGTTGGTTCTAATCCAAATTTCTGATGTTTATTTGGCAGATAGAGTTTGATATATTTTGTAACTTCCAAAACAGAAGATTGATTAGATGAAAAATGAGAAGCTGGGAGATGCATGTCTTAGCATTTGTTTTTTATCTGAGCAAAACACAGACATGTGACATGGTGACGTAATAACATATGCCAGTCGCATACTTTTACATATAACTTGTAATGAATTATGTAAAAACAAAGAATGCTTAATCAAACAATCAATTTATTCAAATATTGCTGAAATATTAAATACACAACACTCTTCCTTGCTTAGCTATAGAGGGCTATCGTCCTGGTGCAGGTTAATGGGAGTAGGCAGTTTACATGGTTTCAACAAGAACTAGTAGGGCTGAAGACCCTGTTTATGTGCTGTACTTCTCCATGATTCTAATACAATATCCAGAATCAGTGGTCTAGGGCTTTGATCAGCCACCTGGAGACTGGACACTTCCTAACTGTAAATACACAGTTGTGTACTGTGGTTAATATTTAAAAAATATATATTATTAGCAGTGTTTCTGACAATTCCTGAATGTCCTGAATTCCTGAATGAGCTTAACCTGTTCTTCAACAGATTTGACACTGTGGCCCCTGCCCATCCCCCACATGATTTATCTGTTGTCGGCCCCCAACCAACATATACTCCACTCTCCCCTCCTACCCCTCCTCACAGATTCCCAGCCTGCTCTCATGACTACACCCCTCCCCCACCTGAAACCACCATGGTGGGCTTCACAGCTGAACAGGTGAGAAGACAGCTGAAACATCTCCACCCAAGCAAGGCTGCAGGCCCGGATGGTGTCAGCCCCAGGGTGCTCAAAGCCTGTGCCCCCCAGCTATGTGGAGTACTTCACCATGTCTTCAACCTGAGCCTGAGTCTCCAGAGGGTTGTGCTGTGGAAGACGTCCTGCCTCACCCCTGTACCGAAGACGCCGCGCCCCAGTGGCTCCAATGACTACAGGCTGGTGGCATTGACCTCCCACATCATGAAGACCCTGGAGAGACTTGTTCTAGAGCAGCTCCGGCCTATGGTTAGGCCACACTTAGACCCCCTCCAGTTCGCCTACCAGCCCTGACTAGGAGTTGAAGATGCTATTGTCTACCTGCTGAACCATGTCTACGCCCACCTGGACAAGCCAACGAGCACTGTGAGGGTCATGTTTTTTTACTTCTCCAGTGCGTTCAACACCATCTGACCTGCTCTGCTGGGTGAGAAGCTGACAGTGATGCAGGTGGATGCTTCCCTGGTGTCATGGATTATTGATTACCTGACTGGCAGATCACAGTACGTGCGCTTGCAACACTGTGTGTCAGACAGAGTGGTCAGCAGCACTGGGGCTCCGCAGGGGACTGTCCTGTCTCCCTTTCTCTTCACCATCTACACCTCGGACTTCAACTACTGCACAGAGTCTTGCCATCTTCAGAAGTTCTCTGATGACTCTGCCATAGTTGGATGCATCAGCAAGTGAGTTGAGGCTGAGTACAGGGCTACGGTGGGAAACTTTGTCACATGGTGTGAGCTTAATTTGAAAAAGACTAAGAAGCTGGTGGTGGACCCGAGGAGGTCTAAGGCACCGGTGACCCCTGTTTCCATCCAAGGGGTCAGTGTGGACATGGTGGAGGATTACAAATACCTGGGGATACGAATTGACAATAGACTGGACCGGTCAAAGAAAACTGAGGCTATCTACAAGAAGGGTCAGAGCTGTCTCTATTTCCTGAGGAGACTGTGCTCCTTTAACATCTGCCGGACAATGCTGAGGATGTTCTATGAGTCTGTGGTGGTCAGTGCTATCATGTTTGCTGTTGTATGCTGGGGCAGCAGGCTGAGGGTAGCAGACACCAACAGAATCAACAAACTCATTCGTAAGGCCAGTGATGTTGTGGGGGTGGAACTGGACTCTCTGACGGTGGTGTCTGAAAAGAGGATGCTGTCCAAGTTGCATGCCATCTTGGACAATGTCTCCCATCCACTCTATAATGTACTGGTTAGGCACAGGAGTACATTCAGCCAGAGACTCATTCCACTGAGATGCAACACTGAGCATCATAGGAAGTCATTCCTGCCTGTGGCCATCAAACTTTACAACTCCTCCCTCGGAGTGTCAGACACCCTGAGCCAATAGGCTGGTCCTGGACCAATTTCCACTTGGCATTATTTACTTATTATTATTTAATTATTTATGGTTTTATATTCTATATTTCTACCCTATTCTTGGTTGGTGTGACTGTAACGAAACCCTTGGGATCAATAAAGTATGTCAGTCTGTAAATCTTGATTCTCTTTTCTTCCCAAGCAGCAGTTTGTGTCTACTGATTTAAAAAAAATTGTCAGGGCTCCTTTCCTTGGTTAACATTAACAACCTATTCTACCATCTGGTTGCTTGTCCATCACTGTATTTTTATCTTAACTTTGCCATTTTAAGGGGCATTAATTTTATCACATAATTATACAGAGGTCTGGCACTTCAAATGAAGCTGGTGATATTATAGGGTGTGGAGATTCCAGTGGGAAATTGCTTTAAATTTATTGCCTTGTTATCATTAATTGAACTGCCACTACTTTGATGTAATATAAACTGTATATTCAACATTTTAATGTTTAAAATGATCTAAAAATACCAAACTTTCAAATCTAATGGTCATATAATGCAATGAACTAATTATTCTTTGATGAAATGGTCATTGTGCATATTTACATGGATTTTTTTCAAGCTGCAGACTGCTGTAAAATTACCTGCTTCTAAACCTCTCATTCATGCTTTGTTATTATTTCACTGCTGCACATGCCAGCATCTCATATCCTACTCTATATAAACTTGAGCTCATCCCAAACTCCACTGGCCATATCTATGCTCACAATAAGTTAAATTCAACCTAATCCCTGTGCTTGTTGAGCTATATTGCCATTTGCTTCACAAGTCTCCACTTCCAATCTTATTAAGTATTCAAATCCTTTCATGACCTCGTGCATTTTTATCCTGATAATCCCACAAACCATTCTAATCCCTCTGTTTTCCATGGTACAATCACATTCCCAATTACAAGGAAGACACATCGTCGGGTTTGTAATCTGGAGCACAATACAGACTGTAGGAGGAATTTAATGGGTCAGAGATCAATCAACCAGTGCAGAGTCTTGTTCCCAAGTGCCCTGGTGCAGAGTCTTGACTCAAAACATTGCCCTGTCTCCACAGTTTGTTTTGTTTTTTTCTCTGCCAGTTACAACTATTTCAATCTGCTTCAGCCTTAAACTCTTGAGCCCCACTGATGCACCCATCATTCACTCTACCTGTCTCACAACTTTAAAGTATTCCTTAACAATTGTGTTGGTGCGTGGCCAAATGGTTAAGGCTTTGGGCTAGCGATCTGAAGGACATTAGTTTGAACCTCAGCTGAGGCAGTGTATGTGTCCTTGAGCAAGGCACTTAACCACACACTGGTCCTGCACGTTTATAGCCCAGTGGTGGCGGTTGGTGCAGTATGGACAAGACAAGACAAGAAAATCTTAATCTTTTTCTCCAAGCTTTTGGACATGGTATTCTCTAATATATTTCAATATCAATGTAGTTTGTCAGTTTTAGTTGGTCAGGTTTCATCAGTATTGTGAGCAGGGAAGAGGATGTAAGGAGGATTCAAGGGAACATAGATGAGTTGATTGAGCAGACAAGAAGATGGCAGTTGATATATATGGTGAACTCTTCCACTTTGGTACTGAAAATAGAGAAGCCAAGGTTTTGTTTAATAGAAATAGTTTGGGACTTTCGGTGTTCAAAGAGAACTTGTACATAAGCCATCAAACAGTTATGAAGGCAAATGCTCTATTTACATCTGAGTATAGGAATAACAATGTCTCACTGCAGTTACAGGGGCCTTGGAGGGACTGAACACAGAGTATTGTGTAATTTTGGCTTGTTTACCTGAGAATGGATATACTTGACATGAGGAAGTCCAGCAAAGATTCACGGGACTAGTTCCAATTATTGCAGGTTTGCCACATGAGGCATTATGAAGTAGATTGGGCTTCTGTTGTCTAACATTCAGAAATATAAGGGAAAGTCTCTTTAAAACTTACAGGTTTCAACTGTCTGGATAGTGATAGAAAGTTTCCTCTAACTGAGGAATTGTCTCAAATTTAGAATAAGGATAATGGCACTTAGAAACAAGATGAGGAGATATTTCTTCCAGTAAAGAGTAGTGAACCCTTGGAAGTCTCCATCCTGTAGGTATGCTTATTGAGTTCATTCAAAATATAGATCGATTTCTGGTTAGTAAGGGAATCAAGAGTAGTGCAGAACAAAGGCATTACTGCAGGTTATCGGTAATGTTTTTGATAAATTGTGGAGCAGTTTCAAAGAGTTAACACTACATTTTGTGTTCTTATGGTCTTATTAGGGTACCTTTCACTGTATTTTAGGAGTTATAAAAATGTAAGATGCTGTTACTTCTGGTTGCGAAAGGAACTCTATGAAGTTTAATGTTTTTCAAGATTGAATTCTGCTAGGAAAGAATTAAATGTTGAAAGATTTGAAATTCTGTTAGTGGATCGTAGTTGTTACCATGAACCATAGACTTTAAAAACTAGATTGATAGAAAAGCAACCAGCTGGGCCAAATAACACGTTTTTTTTTCATGTACTAAACAGTGCTGGCACAGTGATCACTCAGCAGGTCAAACCATTCACTCAGAGCTATAAAAAATCCAATATTTCTATGCATTTTCCTTTCAAAATCAGCCCTTCATGTTGTGCCTCTGTCAAGCTAAAAAAACAACCTCTAACAAGAATCAACATTTCTTCTCAAGGTCATGCTGTTGGAAATATTACTCCAATCATGCCCATGTTACTTGTAGACCGCTGTAAAATTATAAGTAGAATTTTTGTCACATTTATTGGCAGCTCTTTTATTGAATTAGAGTAAATTTGTGGGTTATTTTACCTGACAAGATGTTGAATATAATTTGTTACGTGTATTCTATATTTATCCCTACATAGATAAGAAATCTTGGGCGTTAAATTCTTATTTGTATTAATTATTGTAAGTGTTAATTTAATGTGCAATAAATGTGCAATAATGTTCTATGTTTCTATATCTTGATTTCACATTTGGCTGCTGATTTATCATCCACAGAATGGGATGCCTGTAATTTTTTTTCCCATAATGAAATGGGCAAGACTGGGCTGTTGTAAGTCAAAATATTGTCTCATTACTCTCTCAGTAACAAGCTGCTCATAGTTTTCAGCTGCCGATGTACAGATTCTTGCTGATGGGGACTGATTTTTGAGTGCACCAAAAAGAAGAGGCTTTATCTTTGGAAAACCAATGAGAATCTTTGTTGAATAGCCTTATAAGATTGGCCAAGGAAAAATTAATTTCTTAACCTGCCTCCTCATCAACAGAACTAGCTCCTTCCCTTCCTACTCTGCTTACAGACTGTCTCAAGAAACAAAGTTTGATCCTGTATCACTTCTCCTCACAGGCAGCTTTCTGCTGTCATCTGGCTGCACAAAGAAATCATATGTTCCACTATCCTCTCCTTTATCACATAGTCATTATTCCGCTGCTTTCTTGATAGCTTGCAGCTTCTCATACTGCCCAATGCTTTCTCAATGTTGCTCCTCAGCAAACCGACCAACTGAAACCTCAACACACACCCATTCAGCGATAACTCTCAAAGCGTTAGTAATCTTGGGATCCATCTGCATGGCAAGAACAGCAGAGGTTGAAGATGGACATGTGTTGGCCTATGCACTACTACAGAGAGAAGCAATAATGATGTTTAAGGAAAGATTGGAAGTTCACCAGCAGGCAATGGATATAATTGAAAGCACAACAAGCTATTCAATTGATATTTCAATTATGCTATTGTGGAAGTGTCCTTATCTATTTCTTAAAAAGCTTACTTACTTGGGACACTTAAAATAATAGTTAGTGAACAAAATACTAACTGAAAATATTTATGAAAAATTTTCAGAGGAACTAACTCACTATCTGGTCATAACAGAGAAATGTTTTGATAATTTATGAAAGTAGAATAGGTTTATTTGATCATTTAAATAAGTAACTACTTATTTAAACTATTAAAAAAGTTTTACTGAAGTAGGTTTATATATACTCAGAACATTAGATAAGGTAGATAGAATGCTTATTTTTGTTTAGTTACTAGAATGATAATTTGCATTATCTCATTTCTTCACAACGCAGAAAGACATCTTTCAGCTCATTTCATTCATATAGGTTCATAGAACAATTTCATTCCACTACTAATTTCCCCTGTAACCTATTCTCCCCACTTTCCCATCCCACTTAGGGGGAATTTACAGTTTTCATTTAACTTACCAACCTTGATATAACTGATGTAACAACAATTAGTTCTTTCACATTGTTTTCTTTGCTGGACTGATTAGCATTCTTATAGCTTTCCAATCTGAACTATGTTCCTTCATTTAGACAATTTAATATTCTACACTAAGTTGATGATCTGTAATGTACATATCTAAATATTCAGCCCTGCTCATCACATGAAAATATTTCTTTTTCTAAAATGATCCCATTATTTTAAATTTCTCAGTTTGTCTACCTGTTTTGCATAATCTATATCCAGAACACTGAACTAATCAGAAAACCAGTGATCTTCCTTATGTCTGACAATTGTCCTTATGCTCTTTCCTGCATCAATTACCAAGGGCTTTTACTAGGCATTCTAATTGTATCTAAACTCTTTCTAGTGTTTTAATGGTAATGATTACCAAACAAAATAAAACCTAAAACAGTATCCTATTTATTTTCAAATGTAAAGGGAAGAGTTTGTTTGTCAAAACCTCTTCCTATTTAAAGGACAACCTATTAAATTCCTATTTAAAGAACAAACAAAATAATAATTCATTTTTAACAGCTTGAAGTGTAATGTAAGGCTGAGGCATTTTAATCCATGGATTAGAACCTTAAACTAGTGAATAAAGCTGGTCTCTTTGGAAAATAAAACAAATAAGACAGCTAACCAAAATGGCTTAAAGACTTGGATCCACAAATCATTGTAAATATAAAATTAATAAGCCGAAAGTTAGACTTACAAATGTGGAAATCTGAAATAAAAATAGCTCAGGCAGCATCTATGAGGAATACAACAAACATTACATTACAGATTAGTGACCCTTCATCAGAACTAAAACTCAAAGTTCAACATTCAACGTTCATTGTAAATCTATTATCAAAGTATGTTAATGTCACCATATACTACCTCGAGATCAATTTTCATGCAGGCACTTCATAAGAAAATGAAGAATTGCAATAAATTTATGAAAAAATACATAATACATGACAAACAACCAATGTGCAAAAGAAGACAAATTATGCAAATAATAAAAAAATAAATAAAATATGATAACACTTGAGTTGTAGAGTCCTTCAAAGTTAGTCTATAGGATGTGGAATCAGTTCAGCATTAAGGTGATTGAAGCTATCCATGCTGGTGCAGGAGACTGATGGTTGTAGAGTAACTAACTGTTCCTGAACCTGGCAGTGTAGGACTTATGGCTCCTGTACCTCCTGCCCAATGGTAGTAGTGAGAAGAGAGCATGGTCTAGATGTTGGATATTCTTGATGATAGATGCTGCTTTCTCGTGCCAGCACACCTTGTAAATGTGCTCAGTGGTGGGAAGGGTTTGCCTGTGATTGACTGAGGTGTGCCCACCACTTACCATTCCTAGGCATTGTTGTTTCTATACCAAGCCGGGATGCCACTATTCAGGATATTCTCCACTCTGTATCTATTGAGGTTTGTTAAAGTTTTAGATGACATGTCAAACATACACAAATTTTTAAGAAACTAGAGGAACTGCCATGTTTTCTTTGTGATGCCAATTATGTCCTTGGTGAGGATGGCTTGGACCCAAATGCTGGAGTATCCAAAGCAAGGAGCAAGACATGGTATCCAACTGGATTGGAAACTGAGCACAAAATAGATGCTCGATGAAATCACTAGTAGGGCTTACGATTGGGCACGGAGCCTCGGTTCCGGTGTTCTTTAAATGCTCAATTCTTGGCACTCAGAACATGATTACCAATTAGTGGGATCATACCTTAAAGGGGCTGCGCTTGCTATCCACACTCTGGGGAGTTAAAGCATCTAAGTCCTGGATGCTGACGTGGCTGGGAGTGTCTTATAACATGTGCTGGCCCCAGGACAGAACCTCTGATATGGTAATGCAAAGGTATTTGAAGGCCTAGATAGAGTCAACATAGAAAGGATGTTTCCATTAATAGGAGTGTCAAGAACCAGAGGGCTCAGCCTAGGAATTATAAGACTTCCCTTTTTACAACAGAAACATGGAGGAATTTCCTTAGCCAGAGGGTAATGAATCTGTGGAAGCCAAGTCTTTGGATATCTTTAAAGTGGAGGTTTATAGGTTCTTGATTCGTAAGGGCATCAAATGTTGTGGGGAGAAGGAATGAGAATGGGGTTGAGAGGAATATATAAATCAGCCATGATCAAATGGTGGAACAGACTTAATGGGCTGAATAGCCTAATTTTCTTCCTGTAAGTTATGGTCTAATGGCTCCTTGATACTGCCATCCTAAGGAACATCTGCGGCAGTTAGTGAGGAGCACACGTGCTCCCCGAGTGTAGCAATCTGGGACACCAAGAGCAAAGGCCAAGTTAGTTCACAGGATCTGAAGTGACATCTGTGGTCAGCAAGGAAACAGTTCTTGGACCTAGGTCATCTGCCTCAAACGTGTACTTCTTAAGAACTAGAAAACTTGTCTTAATAGAAATGATATTGTACAAATTTTGGGTTATATATTATTTCATTTGCATTATTGTAAGATTTTTCTACTGCCTTTGTCAGCCATCTGTTATTTTTAAGGTGTAGTCATATTCCATGGGATACTGTACAGAGAATATCCAAACTAACATTGCAAAGGCAAAAGCTAAATCTAAAGCGCTCATCTGATCTGTCTGTGATGATTTGGAACTTAGTCCCAGGTGGAGAGGTTAATCTTCAACACACTGGTTTCCTCATCACTATTTGTTGTATTTTGCATATCTGACCTTTATCTTATTTCCTTACTCGTCTGTAAATTAGAGTTTAACTCCTACCTGCAGTACACAATTATGGAATCATAGAATTACAGAATCACACTAATCCTTAGCCGGTTCTGTTGAGAGCAATAACATGCCATTACAATAAGTGATACAGTGTTGCCAGATAACTTAATTCTGATGCACAATCTATTCAACAGCAAAACATTAATTCAGTAAAATCCCTATGACTTTGAGCCAAGTTATTGGAGCGTTACTGATGCCTCAGCACACTGGAGACTGTTAAATTAGAGCCTGTTTAATGTAGGACATATTTATCATTTTTCAACATATGTTCCTCTCTGAAACTCACTCAACAGTTGAACAGAATTGTCAGGTGCTGTAAAACGTAGGATATAATGCCAATCTGAACAGCCAGTAAAATTCCAAAATCTGCTACTGCATGTGAAGATGCAAAGCCTCAATCTGCAAGATTTCATGGGTTGTGTATTTAAACATGACATTTTTAAATAAGGCCAATTGGCCACTGTGAAGAAAAATGAAGTGTTAACTATTAACTTGGACAAATAACACTTTCCACTTAAATGTTCAGCAATGGATTCTCACTGAAACCTTTCTCTCCTGATATGAACAGCAATGTTTTATCAGAGATTGCTATACAGACAAAATTTACATTTATATGAGAAAAGTCCTGTTCATTTTTTGAAAGTAGCACTGGTAGCTTTAATGATAAACTGCTATTTTAGACAAGTTTGCTCAAATGATGTTTGCTTGATCTACAGTGAGGACAGATTGCTAACGTTACATATAGGAACATAGAAAACCTACAGCACAATACAGGCCGTTCGGCCCACATAGCTGTGCCGAACAGGTCCTTACCTTAGATTTACCTAGGCTTACCCATAGCCCTTTATTTTTCTAAGTTCCATGTATCCATCCAGGAGACTCTTAAAAGACCCTATCGTTTTCACCTCCACCACCACCAGCCCATTCCACTCACAAATGTACAAAATATATATAGCTCTCCAGTCATACATATATGTATATCTAGAGAGCAATGTTACATATTTGAATTGAGATGTATTTGACTTTATTTATTATTTTATTTATTATCATACTTTATTGGCTTTATTTCTTACATTCTTCACATACATGAATAATTAAAATCTTTACATTACATCGCCATCTAAATGTGCAATTATAGTAACTTATAATAATTTATTATAAATATACCAGTCAATGCAACATAGAAATACACTCAAATCAGCATGAGTTAAACAGTCAAACATATGTTATAACTATCCCTCTTATGTTTAATTCTAATTGCACAGTTACATAGTAGTTACCTTTTCTAAGAGAATAACCTATAAGAAATTTTGCATAGGTATATGTTATATCAGAGTATGTGTGATTTTTAAAGAATGTGACTATATTTTGTTTTCCTTGCATCATCACTCTCTTCACCCAAGAAGACAGAAAACAGACAATTGTAAAGAAATCTCCAATGAAGTACAAAAAGTGTACTAGATCTTGTTTTAAGTCTGAGCAGGAGTCATGGGTTTAAGAGAGGCTTATTTTAGTCTCCTTTTCTTTATGGAATGAAATGCATCACCTAGCAACCTGCATCAAGATTGATGCAAC
Source organism: Hemitrygon akajei (assembly GCF_048418815.1). Taxonomy (NCBI): domain Eukaryota; kingdom Metazoa; phylum Chordata; class Chondrichthyes; order Myliobatiformes; family Dasyatidae; genus Hemitrygon; species Hemitrygon akajei. Next base: position 50,316,130 of record NC_133140.1, read on the forward strand.
TTTTTATGAATTGAGGTTGACTGACTCCAGCATTTGTTCGAACCCATGGTATTTTGCATGTAACTGAATAATCAAATTGGGAATTCAGTTTTCTGTTTTGCTTTCCTAGTAAGCATGTAAAGTAATGAATAACTTTGAACATTTATAATATTGCCTGGAGATTGATGAGTTTGTTTTATCGGGACTATGAAATACTCTCTATCCTACACGGTTGCTGTATATCATTACTGTCCATCAGAGCTTTACTCTCCTACTGCTACTGGTTTCTGTATCTCTTTGCTGTCAAAGTCTAATCAATGTTGCCATCCCTTGCTCTGATACCCATGAATGGCAAAGACTAACTGAGGCCTAGAATGCAGCAATACAGTGGCCAAAACTATTAAACTCTTGTGTGTGTGTACATGCGATTCTTCTTTCCCTTTCTTTTGAGATATTAAAAACAAATCATAAGGCTTGTTGCTAATTCAACTCCCAGTTAAAATTTCTTAGCACCAGTAAGTCCTACAATAACATGGAAGTTTTTAGAAAACTAAACCTAAAACTAAAACTAAACTCTCAGTATATTTCCTGTGAAAATCTGGGATCTATTATGTATTTCATTGTTGCACATTCAGAGCAAATTACGCAGGAAAAATAAATATTTTGGCCTAAACATCAGTGCAGCATATTTAAATAACAGTGCTTCTGGAAAATTTTCAGTACTATAAAAAAATCATTCTGAAGCCCTAACAATTCATTTGAACATAGAAGAATAAGGAGAAATAAGAGTGAATTGCTTAAAAATTAGTCTTTCACATCTACATCAGTAATTTTGGAACCTGCAGTGTCTATAATAGCGGGTATAAATTTATAGTACTGTGGTGAGCATTTGGTCCATAATGATAGACGAGGAAGCTTGTTGAACTCAACAATTGTTTTATTGTGATAAACATGAAACAGACTGGGCACTATGACCTGGAGAGTGAACCCAACCCATCTCATACAGATGGGAGAGGTGACCATCACACACTCCAGTTACAGTTAGGGTGACCCACAAATACATAAGGAAAAATCTGGATAACCCAAGTAAAATATAACAATAACTGAACTGGAACTTCCCACCATAATCCCAGACAAGCTTTTTAACACAAGAACAATAAACAGCACTGGTCATTAGAAATGCAGGGGCGGGCTATTGATCACGCCTCTCCCACCCCCCCACCACCCCTCAGAGTGTCACAGTACGTTTGAAACTAGTAAATTCTGGCAATCTTTGATCTTTCTTTTAAACAAGTTTGGCAGGGGGATAAGAACATAAGAAATAGGTGCATGAAGAGACCATCTGGCCCATTGAACCTGCTCCACCATTCAAGTAAATCATGGCTGATCTGACGATGGACTTATCTCCACCTACCCTGTCTTTTCCCCATAACCCTTAATTCACCCATGCAAAACTCTATCCAACCTTGACTTAAATATATTTACTGAGGAAGCCACCACTGCTTCATTGGGCAGAGAGTTCCACAGATTCTGTGAAAAGCAGTTCCTCATCATCTCCATTCTCAATCTACTCCCCCAAATCTTGAGGCTATGTCCACTAGTTCTACTCTCACCAACCAGTGGAAACAACTTTCCTGCCTCTGTCTTATTTATCTCCTTCATAATTTTATATGTTTCTATAAGATCTTCTCTCATTCTTCCGAATTCCAGTGAGTACCGTCCCAGGCGACTCAATCTCTTCTCGTAGTAAAACACCCTTGTCTTTGGAATCAACCTGGTGAACCTCCTCTGCACCACCACCAAAGCCAGCATAGCTTTCCACAAGTATCGAGACCAGGTGCGGCCTCACCAGTACCCTGTACAGTTGCAGTATAACTTCCCTGCTCTTAAATTCAATCCCTCTAGCAATGAAGGCCAACATTCCATTTACCTTCTTGATAGCCTGCTGCACCTGCAAACAAACCTTTTGTGATTCATGTACAAGCACTCCTAAGTTCCTCTGCACAGCAGCATGCTGCAATTTTTTACTATTTAAATAATAATCTGCTGTACCATTTTTCCATCCAAAGTGGATGACATAATATTTACCATAATTGTACCCCATCTGCCAGACCCTTGCCCACTCACTTAACTTATCTATATCTCTACGCAGACTCCCTGTATCTTATGCACAATTTGCTTTTCCGCTCAATTTAGTATAATCAGCAAATTTAGATACATTACACTCAGTCCCCTCTTCCAGATCATTAACATATTTTGTGAACAGTCGTAGGCCCAGCACCATGGCCTGCGACACACTGCTCACCACTGATTGCCAACCAGAGTAACGTCCATGTATCCCAGCTCTCTGCTTTCTATTAGTTAACTAATCCTCTATCCACACCAATTCATCATCCCCAACTCTATGCATTCTTATCTTATGGATAAGTCTTTTATGCAACACCTTCTGAAAATCTAAGTAAATAACATCCATCTGTTCCCCTGTATCCACTGCACTCGTTATATCCTCAAAAAACACAGTAAGTTTGTCAAACAGATGGGAACCAGAGTGATAGTGCTGAGGATGGGGTAGTTGGTTTACAAACAGAGGCAGTGTGTAGTGAGACTGTTAGCAAGGAAAGGCTGATGATAGGTCAAAATTGCAGTCAATGGGGTGAATTGCAGATAAAAGGGGGACAAAATCAAAAAGAGAGATGAATATAGGACTGAAGGTGTTATATTTGAATGCATGCAGTATATGAGGGGTGATTGATAAGTTTGTGGCCTAAGGTAGAAGGAGTCAATCTTAGAAAACCTAGCACATTTGTTTTTCAACATAGTCCCCTCCTACATGTTCACACTTAGTCCAGTGGTCATGGAGCATACAGATCCCTTCTTTGTAGAAGTGGTCCACGCAGGGATGATTGATAAGTCTGTGGGCTAAGGTAGGAATAGATGAGTTATACAGCTCTCGTTACATGCACATGCAGTTCAACTCTCTGAGTGAAAATGCAAAACGTTTGAAGTTAATAACTCATCTCCTTCTACTTTAGGCAACAAACTTATCAATCACCCCATGCCGTGGACCACTTCTGGAGGTCCAAGACGCCAACTTCTACAAAGAAGGGATCCGTATGCTCCATGACCGTTGGACTAAGTGTGTACATGTAGGAAAAATAAATGTGCTAGGTTTTCTAAAATTGACTCCTTCTACCTTAGGGCATGAGCTTATCAATCACCCTTCGTACGGAATAAGACAGATGAACTTATAGCACAGTTACAGATTGGCATGTACGATGTGGGCATTACAGAATCTTGGCTGAAGGAAGATTTTATCTGGGAGCTTAAAGTCCAGGGATATACATTGTATCAAAAGGACAGGCAGTATGACAGAGGGGCTGGGGTGGCCCTTTTGGTAAGAAATGAAATGCATTCATTACAAAGAGGATTGGAAGGTCTAGAATTGTTGTGGGTAGAGCAAAGAAACTGCAAGCATAAAGAGACTTTGATGGGAGTAGCAAACAGTAGCAAAGATGGGAGAAAGAAATGCATGTCAAAAATCAATGTTACAATAGACATGGGAAGATCACAAGAGCTGGAATTTTTAGAATGCCTACCAGAGCAGCCTATGATTACCTACGCTTTTTAGACCAGCTTGTGGTAGAGCCTACTAAGGGATCAGCTATTCAGGATTGGATGTTGTGCAATAAACTGAAATTGGTTAGAGAGTTTAAGGTAAAGAAACCCATAAGGGCCAGTGACCATAATATGATAGAATTCACCCTGCAATTTGAGAAGGAGAAGCTAAAGTCAGATGTATCAGTGTTACAGTGTAATAAAGGGAATTATAGTCCATGAGGCAGGATGATGCAACTGTGGCTGAAAAGAGAAGTCAAAGCCAACATAAAAGCCAAAGAAAGGGCATATAATAGGGCAAAAATTAGTGGGAAGTTAGAGGATTGGGAAGCTTTTAAAAACCAACAGAAGGCAACTAAAAAAGGTCATTAAGGTAAGGATGGAATGCAAAAGTAAGCTAGCAATAGTACTAAAGAGGATACCAGAAGATTTTTTCAGATATATAAAATGTAAAAGAGAAGTGAGAGTAGATATTGGACGGCAGGAAATTGATGTTGGAGAGGTAGTAATATGGGACAAAGATATGTCAGATGAACTGAAAGAGTATTTTGCATCAGTCTTCACTGTGGAAGACACGGGCAGTTTGTTGGAAGTTCAAGAGTGTCGGGGGGCAAAAGTGAGTGAAGTTGCCATTAATAGGGAGAAGGTGCTTGGGATATGAAAGGTCTGAAGGTAGTTCGAGCTCATAGGATTAGATGTTTCAGTCCCTTTGATAAGTAGATCCTAACTTGGGTCATAGTATAGAGATCCTGAGGTGGGGCCTGGTTGGTGGCAGATGCTTCCCTGGGATTATCAGGTGGGCACCCCGCCTTCCTAGATGTTTCGTCAATTTAAGCTCATTACATCTCCAGAGAGCTCAACAGTGCAACCCGGTATCCCAGGTGCACCCCCCCTTTCACGTTTGGCCACCCATGGGTCATTTTAGGGCCCAGCTGCCGTCACTCCTCTTCATCCATAACCAGCGGCTGCTTCGCTTGGCTGCCTCTGAGAGTTCTTTTATAGGTTGCTGCTGGCCCAGACCTCAGACTCCCAATCCTTCAGCAATCTGACCATGGAAGTAGCCACAGATCCTCTGCTGCCAATTTGCCCTGGGGAAATCTGCGCCTTTCATCCACGCTGCTTAGCACCTGTGGCCAGTTCAGCAAATTTTATTTGTTTCTGCCTATATGCCTCGCAGACTGTATCTTCCCAGGGCACTGTCAGCTCTGAGGTTGATTACTACAGCCTTCAGTCTGGTCTGAGGGTGGTAGTTGGTATCTCCGGAGGAAATGTTAGCCTTTTGTCAAAGTCACAGCCATTTTCCAGTCACGAGCAGGCTCCAGTATGCTTGACACCAACCATGTCACTGAAGGTGGTACTGTCTGTCCTTGCCGGACAAAGGGATGGTGGCTCTTCAAGTCATATGGGGCTTAGAGTTGTTAGACAGCCTTTGCTTTGGATGAACTGAGTAAGTATTTCACATCAGTCTTCACTGTGGAAGACACAAGCAGTGTGCCGAAAGTTCAAGAGTGTCAGGGGGCAGAAGTGAGTGAAGTTGCCATTACTATGGAGAAGATGCTTGGGAAACTGAAAGATCTGAAGGTAGATAAGTCACCCAGACCAGATGATCTACATCACAGGGTCCTGAAAGAGGTGGCTGAAGGGATTAGAATCATAGAACCATAGAAATTTACAGCATATTACAGGCCCTTCAGCCCACAATGTTGTGTTAACCATGTGACCTACTCTAGAAACTGCCTAGAATTACCCTACTGCATAGCCCTCTATTTTTCTAAGGTCTATTCTAAAATGGCTTTTTAGAGTAGCTCATGGTTGAGCCCACTAGAGGATCAGCTATTGTCGATTGGGTGTTGTGCAATGAACCAGGATTGATTAGAGAGCTTAAGGATAAAAGGACCCTCAGGAAAAGTGATCATAATATAATTGAATTCACCCTGAAATTTGAGAGGGAGAAGCTATAGTCAGATGTATCAGTATTATAGTGGAGTAAAGGGAATTACAGAGTCATGTGAGAGGAGTTGGCCAGGAACGATTGGAAAAGAAAACTGGCAGGGATAACAGCAGAGAAGCAATGACTGGAATTTCTGGAAGCAATTCGGAAGGCACAGGATATATACATGTCTGAGGGGAAGAAGTATTCTAAAGGAAAGATGATACAACCATGGCTAACAAAAGATGTGCCAACATAAAAGCCAAAGAGAGGGATATAATAGAGCAAAAATTAGTGGGAAGTTAGAGGATTGGGAAGTTTTAAAAAACAACAGAAGGCAAATAAAAAAGTAATTAAAAAGGTAAAGATAGAATATGAAAGTAAGCTGGCTGATAATATTTAAGATGATACCAAAAGTTTCTTCAGATACATAGAGAGTTAAAGAGAGGCATGACTGGATATCAGACTGGTGTAAAACGATGCTGGAGAGGTACTAATGGGGCAAAAGGAAATGGTGGACAAACTGAATAAGTACTTTGTATCACTCTTTACTGTAGAAGACACTAGCAGTATGGTGGAAGTTCCAGGTGTTAGGGATCATGTGTTAAATTACCATTACTAGAGAGAAGGTTCTTGGGAAACTGAAAGGTCTGAAGGTAGATAAGTCACCGGGACCAGATGGTGTACACCCTATTGTTCTGACAGAGGTGGCTAAAGAGATCATGGTGAAATTAATAATGATCCTTCAAGAATCACTAAATTCTGGAATGGTTCTGGAAAATTGCAAATGCCACTCCACTCTTCAAGAACAGAAAGAGGCAGAAGAAAGGGAACTATAGGCCAGTTAGTCTGACCTCAGTGATTAGGAAGATGTTGGAGTTGATTATTAAGGATGAGGTGTCAGAGTATTTGGAGGCACGAGATAAAATAGGTTGTAGTCAGCATGTTTGTCTCAAGAAAATTCTTGCCTGACAAACCCGTTGGAATTCTTTGAAGAAGTAACAAGCAGGGTAGACAAAGGAGAATTGGTTGATGTGTACTTGGATTTTCAAAAGGCCTTTGTCAAGGTGCTACACATGAGGCTGCTTACAAGCTACACGTTTTACAGGAAAGAATCTAGCATAGATAAAGCAGTGGCTGATTGACAGGCAGCAAGGAGTGGGAATAAAGGGAGCCTTTTCTGGTTGGCTGCTGGTGACTTGCGGTGTTCCACAGAGATCTGTGTTGGGATGCTTTTTTTTATTGTTACATGTCAATCATTTGGATGATAAAATTGATGGTTTTGTTCCAAGGTTTGCAGACAATATGAAGATAGGTGAAGGGGCAGTTAATTTTGAGGAAGTAGAGTGTCTACAGAAGGACTTAGACCAATTAGAAGAATAGGCAAAGAAGTAGTAGATGGAATACAGTGTCAGGAAATGTATGGTCATGCACTTTGGTAGAAAAAATGAAAGGGTAGACTATTTTCTAAATGGATAGGAAGTACAAAAAACTGACTCACAAAAGCCTTTTGCAGAATTCCCTAAAGGTTAATTTGTAGATTGAATCTGTGGTGAGGATGGCAAATGTGTTGTTAGCATCCATTTAAAGAGGACTAGAATATAAAAACAAGGTTGTAATGTTGAGAATTTACAATGCACTGGTGAGGCCTCACTTGGGGTATTGTGAGCAGTTTTGGGCCCCTTAGAAAGGATGTGCTGAAACTTGAGAGGGTTCAAAGGAGGTTCACGAAAATGATTTCCGGATTGAATGACTTTTCATATGAAGAGCGTCTGACAGCTCTGGGCCTGTATTCACTAGAATTCAGAAGAATGAGGGGAGACCTAATTGAAACCTATTAAATAATGAAAGGCCTTAATAGATTGAATGTGGAGAAGATGCTTCATATGGCGGGAGAGTCTAAGACCAGAAGACACAGATTCAGAATAGAGGGGCATCCTTTTAGAATAGAGATGAGGAGGAATTTCTTTAGTCAGAAATTGATGAAGCTATGGAATTCTTTGCCACTGACAGCTGTGGAGGCCAAGTCATTGGGGATATTTAAGGCAGAGGTTGATAGATTCTTGATTGGTCAGGGAATAAAGGGATGTGGGGGAGAAGGCAGGAGAATGGGGCTGAGAGGAAAACTGGAATAGCCATGATGAAATGGCAGAGCAGGCTCTTTAGCCAAATGGCCTGATTCTGCTCCTATAACTTATGGTCTTCATATAAATTATATTTCTCTCCTCCAGATGCTGAATGGAACATCAATTATTCCCTGCATTTTCTGTTTTCATTTTCTTTTCAGCTTGATTTTTAAACAGAGTTTTGTAAATGAACAGTTGAAGGTTTCAGAGGAACCTCTGAGCAATCACTATTGAAGTAAGTCACTGGTATCTTAAAAATTAGAATGTAAATATTTTGTGCTAAAGACTGCCATTGCGTTACTGTTTCACACCAATTTTCAGGAAATTCGAAGTTGATTAAAAACAGAAATAAGACCATAATACAGAATCAGAATCAGGTTTATTATCACCGGCATGTGACGTGAAATTTGTTAACTTAGCAGCAGCAGTTCAATGCAGTACATAAAATAGAAGAGAAAAAAATTAATAATAAACAAACAAACAAACAAACAAATAAATAAATAACTAGATGACAATATACATATATGCAATAGATTAAATGATAGTGAGTTAGTGTCTAAGGGTTCAATGTCCATTTAGGAATCGGATGGCAGAGGGGAAGAAGCTGTTCCTGAATCGCTGAGTGTGTGCCTTCAGGCTTCTGTACCTCCTACCTGATGGTAACAATGAGAAAAGGGCATGTCCTGGGTGTTGGAGGTTCTTAATAATGAACGCTGCCTTTCTGAGACACCACTTCCTGAAGATGTCCTGGGTATTTTGTAGGCTAGTACCCAGATGGAGCTGACTAGATATACAACTCTATGCAGCTTCTTTCAGTCCTGTGCAGTAGCCCCCACCCCTCCCATACCAGACAATGATGCAGCCTGTCAGAATGCTCTCCACAGTACAACTATAGAGGTTTTTGAGTGTATTTGTTGACATGCAAAATCTCTTCAAACTCCTAATAAAGTATAGCCACTGTCTTGTCTTCTTTATAACTACATCGATATGTTGGGACCAGGTTAGATCCTCAGAGATGTTGACACCCAGCAATGTGAAACTGCTCACTCTGTCCTCTTCTGATCCCTCTATGAGGATTGGTATGTGTTCCTTCATCTTACCCTTCCTGAAGTCCACAATCAATTCAATCTTGCTGACGTTGAGTGTCAGGTTGTTGCTGTGGCACCACTCCACTATTTGGCATATCTCACTCCTGTACACCCTCTCATCACCACCTGAGATTCTACCAACGAAGGTACTATCATCAGCAAATTTATAGATAGTGTTTGAGCTATGCCTAGCCACACAGTCATGTGTATATAGAGAGTAGAGCAATGGGCTAAGCACACACCCCTGAGGTACACCAGTGCTGATCGTCAGCGAGGAGAAGATGTTATAACCAATCCGCACAGATTGTGGTCTTCCGGTAAGGAAGTCAAGGATTCAATTGCAGAGGGAGATACAGAGGCCCAGGTTCTGCAACTTTTCAATCAGGATTGTGGGAATGATGGTATTAAGTGCTGAGCTATAGTCGATGAACAGCATCCTGACGTAGGTGTTTGTGTTGTCCAGGTGGTCTAAAGCCATGTGGAGAGCCATTGAGATTGCATCTGCCGTTGACCTATTGTGGCGATAGGCAAATTGCAATGGGTCCCAGTCCCTACTGAGGCAGGAGCTCAGTCTAGTCATAACCAACCTCTCAAAGTATTTCATCACTGTTGATGTGAGTGCTACCGGGTGATAGGCAGCTCACATTATTCTTCTTAGGCACTGGTATAATTGTGACCTTTCTGAAGCAGGTGGGAAGTTCCACCCCATACCAGTGAGAGGCTGAAAATATCCTTGAATACTCCCACCAGTTGGTTGGCACAGGTTTTCAGAGCCTTACCAGGTACTCCATCTTGATGTTCCTCCTTGTGAGGGTTCACTATCTTTAAAGACAACCTAACTTCAGTCTCTGAGATGGAAATCCACAGGGTCATCAGATGCAGCAGAGATCTTCACAGCTGTAGTTGTTTCTCCCTTTCAAAGTGGGCATAGAAGGCGTTGAGTTCATCTGGTAATGAAGCATCACTGCCATTCTTGTTACTGGGTTTCGCTTTGTAGGAAGTAATGTCCTGCAAACCCTGCCGGAGTTGCCGTGCATCCGATGTCCCTTCCAACCATGTTCAAAACTGTCTGTTTGTTAGCCCTCCACAAATTGTACCTGGTTTTCTGGTACAGGCCTGTGGTGCCAGACTTGAATTCCACAGATCTAGCCTTCAGCAGACGACATACCTCCTGATTCATCCATGGCTTTTGGTTTGGGAATGTTCAGTAAGTCTTTATAGGCACACACTCATCCACACAGTTTTTAATGAAGTTGGTAACAACTGCAGCAAACTCATTCAGGTTTGAAAGTGAATCCCTGAATACAGTCCAGTCCACTGATTCAAAGCAGTCCTGTAGGCGCTCCTGTGCTTCCCGTGTCCAAACCTTCTCAGTCCTCACTGCTGGTGTTGCAGACTTCAGTCTCTGCCTATACTCAGGGAGTAGAAGTACAGCCAGGTGATCAGACTTCCCGAAGTGAGGGCGTGGAATAGCATGGTAGGCTTTCTTGATGGTGTAACAATGGTCCAAAGTGTTGTTTCCTCTGGTATTGTAAGTGATCTGTAGATTCTTTGCTTAGTGATTCTTTCAGACTGGCCTGATTAAAATCTCCCAAAACGATGGTGAAGGTGTTAGGGTGTGCTGTTTTGTGCATGTTGATCCCACTGCTCAGATCATATAAAGCAGGGTTTGCCAACCTTTTACATTCTATGCATCGATTTTTTCACGCACGGGTTCAGATGTGACAGGACTGCTTTGAACCCCCATTCAATTCTTGTAAAGGTATGTTAATATAGACATATTTAGCATTTTTACATGATATATTGATTTAGTATAAAAACAAGGTAAACATTACTTACCTTAATGAGGCTTTTAACAAATATATTTTGTCTTCTTTTGATTTCTTTCTTTTTCTTAATCACATATTCTTTCTGTATCTCAGACCCAAGCACTAGCTTCAGTTTTCCTTCTATTTCAGTCTGATGTTGTGTTTTATAGTGGCTATTAAGATCATGTCTTCTATTATGTGAGAAAGTGTTTTCACAAACAATACACAACGGTTTTCCTGACGGACCCGCTATAAATAAGAAATCATTTTTCCACTGTTCATTGAATTCACACTTACTATCACTTTCAGCTTTTCTTTTGCTCATTTTCTTTTGCTTTGTGATGCGTAACTGAATGTAAAAACAAGGCTTAATTTTTGAAAAAGTAAAAAACTGCAAGTGTTCACAAAGAACGAATAAAGCACAACTCTGTAGCGCACGAGTGTCAATAGTAAACTGACTGGCAAATACCTGCGACGCACCGCTGATGCAGACGCCTGGCGCCTCAGGATCAAACAAGTATCAAACGTGTATTGAACAGTTATGGAACAACTGCAGAACAAAAGTCCTTCTTTCCTAGTTTGACTTACTGAATATTTTTTTTTAAATTGAAAACAGATTAATGGGAAAGAAGATAACATTTGCCAAAAGATGTAAGTTCCTGTTATAGATTTTTTTTCTACAAATCGGTTTTTGGTGAACACGAGGAAATCTGCAGATGCTGGAAATTCAAACAACAACAACAACACACAAAATGCTGGTGGAACACAGCAGGCCAGACAGCATCTATAGGGAGAAGCGCTGTCGACGTTTCGGGCCGAGACCCTTCGTCAGGAGGGTTTTGGTTAATACTTTTTGCATGAGTAGGCTTACTTTTTTATTATTATCACTGGGGTGCAATGCGCCACTCCTAATCATTCAATGTGCCACTAATGGCGCATACGCCATAGGTTGGTCATCCCTGAACTAAAGTCCGATTGACTTTGACCTGAGGTGGAATGTATACTGTTACCAAAATGACCCCAGAGAAATTTCATGGTAGGTGAAAAGGGCAGCACTTAACTGCTAGATATTCCAGGTCTAGTGAGCAGAATTGGGACAAAACTGATATATTTGTGCATCAAGAAGAGTTGGTCATGAGGCATACTCCTCCATCTCTGCTTTTGAGTGACTCTAGAGATCTATCCTGATGGTGTATAGTAAACTTGTCGATCTGAATCACTGCATCCAGTACGGGAGGGGTTAACAAGGATTCTGTGAAACAAAGGACACATGTGGTCCTAATGTCCCTCTGATTCAGCACCCTGGCTTTGAGTTCATCGATTTGTTTGCCAGTAAGATAGTCAGTATAGGGAGTTAAAAACCCTGTTTCCTTAAGTGCACTTGTAACCACGCTCTGCACCCACATTTTCTCAGTGGTATAATACGTGAGCACTTCCGACCACAATCAGTGTTGTTTCTGTCAGTTTTAAGCAGCGATAGTTGGTTTAAATACATTAAGATATCTTTGTTGACTGTACTGACCTTGGAAGCAGTTGTGCTTTTTAGCTGAATCAGGCTGAAATGGGAATATTTAATCGTATCCATTGAGAGTACTGCTGCTACTCAAGTTGCACCTAGGCATCCCGCAGATCATAGGAGCAGAATTAGGCCATCTGGGCCATTGAGTCTGCTCTGCTATTCAATCATGGCTGATCCTGTTTTTTTGTTCTCCTCCTCAATCCCAGTTCCTGGTCTTCTCCCCGTAACTTTTGATGCCATATCCAATCAAGAACCTTTCAACCTCTGCCTTAAATACACCCAACAACTTAGTCTCCACAGCTGCATGTGGCAACAAATTGCACAAATTCACCACCCTTTGGCTAAAGAAATTTCTCTGCATCTCTGTTTTGAATGGATGCCCCTCTATTCTAAGGCTGTGCCTTCTTGTTCTAGACTCTCCCACCATGGGAAACATCCTTTCCACATCTACTCTGTCTAGGCCTTTCAACATTTGAAAGGTTTCAATGAGATTACCCCTCATCCTTCTGAATTCCAGCAAGTACAGACCCAGAGCCATCGGATGTTCCTCGTATAATAAGCCTTTCCTTCCTGAAATCATCCTTGTGAACCTCTTATGGACCCTCCACAATGCCAGCACATATTTTCTACGATGAGGGCCCCAAAACTGTTCACAATACTCAAGGTGAGTCCTCACCAGTGCCTTTTAAAGCCTCAGCGTCACGTCTTTGCTCTTGTATCCTAGACCTCTTGAAATGAATGCAACATAGCATTTGCCTTCCTTACCACCAACTCAACCTGCAAGTGAACCTTCAGGATGTTCTGCCAAGGACTCCCAAGTCCTTCTGTATCTCAGGTTCCTGGATTTTCTCCCCGGTTAGAAGATATTCCACACATTCATTTCTACGACCAAAGTGCATGACCATGCATTTTCCAACATTGTATTTCATTTGCCACTTTCTTGCCCATTCTCCTAATCTGTCTAAGTCCTTCTGCATCCTACCTGTTTCCTCAACACTATCTGCCCCTCCATCAATCTTCAGATCATCTGCAAACTTGGCATCAAAGCCATCTATTCCATCATCTAAATCATAAAAAGAAGTGGTCACAACACTAACCTCTATGGAACACTACTAGTTACTAGTAGCCAACCAGAAAAGGATCCTTTCTTTCAGAAAGTCAGAAGGCATGGGATCCAGGGAAGTTTGACCAGGTGGATTCAGAAATGGCTTGCCTGCAGGAAGCAGAAGGTCGTGGTGGAGGGAGTAAATTTGGATTGGAGGGTTGTGACTAGTGGTGTCTCACAAGGATCAGTTCTGGGACCTCTACCTTTCAGGATTTTTATTAACAACCTGGATGTGGGGGTAGAAGGATGGGTTGGCAAGTTTGCAGATGACACAAAGGTTCGTGGTGTTGTGGATAGTGTAGAGGATTGTCGAACATTGCAGAGAGACATTGATAGGATGCAGAGGTGGGCTGAGAAGTGGCAGATGGAGTTCAACCCGGAGAAGTGTGAGGTGGTACACTATGGAAGGACAAACTCCAAGGCAGAGTACAAAGTAAATGGTAGTGTGGAGGAGCAGTGGGATCTGGGGGTACATGTCCACAGATCCCTGAAAGTTGCCTCACAGGTAGGTAGGATAGTTAGGAAAGCTTATGGGCTGTTAACTTTCATAAGTTGAGGGATAGAGTTTAAGAGTCACAAGGTAATGATGCAGCTCTATAAAACTCTGGTTAGGCCACACTTGGAGTATTGTGTCCAGTTCTGGTCGTCTCACTATAGGAAGGATGTGGAAGCATTGGAAAGTGTACAGAGGAGATTTACCAGGATGCTGCCTGGTTTAGAGAGTATGCATTATGATCAGAGATTAAGGGAGTTCGGGCTTTACTCTTTGGAGAGAAGGAGGATGGGAGGAGACATGATAGAGGTGTACAAGATAGTAAGAGGAATAGATAGAGTGAACAGCCAGTGCCTCTTCCCCAGGGCACCACTACTCAGTACATGACTTTAAGGTAAGGGGTGGGAAGTTCAAGGGGGATATTAGAGGACTCAGAGAGTGGTTGGTGCGTGGAATGCACTGCCTGAGTCTGTGGTGGAGGCAGATAAACTAGAGATATTTAAGAGACTACTAGACAGATATATGGAGGAACTTAAGGTGGGGGGGGGTTATATGGGAGGTAGGGTTTAAGTATACGTACACAATGCTGGAAGAACTCAGCAGGTCAGGCAGCATCCGTGAGAAAAGAGTAGCCAACGTTTTGGACCGAGACGCTTCATCAGGAATGGGGGGGAAGAGAGGGACAAAGCCCAGTAATAGAGATAGGGGAGGGGGTAGGACCTAGAGGCGCCAGGTGGAAAACCAATCAGAGGAAAGGTGTTGGCACAACATTGTGGGCTGAAGGGCCTGTAGTGTGCTGTACTATTCTATGATCTATGTTCTATTCCTACTCGCTTCTTCCTGCCAATCAGCTAATGCTCTAACCATGTTAGTAAATTTCCTGTAATACCATGGGCTCTTAATTTGTTTAGTACTCTCATGTGTGACACTTTATCAAAGGCCTTCTGAAAGTCCAAATATACAACAACCACTGCATTCCCTTTATCTATCCTACTTGTAATCTCCTCAAAGAATACCAACAGGTTTGTCAGACAGGATTTTCCCTGAAGAAAACCATGCTGACTTTGTACTATCTTGTCTTGTGTCACCAAGTACTCCATCACCTAAACCTTAAAATTGACTCCAATATCTTCCCAACCACTAAGGTCAGGCTAACTGGTCTATAATTTCCTTTCTGCTGCCTTCCTCCTTTCTTAAAGAGTGGAGTGACATTTGCAATTTTCCAGTCCTCTGGCACCATGCCAATGTCCAATGATGTTTGAAAGATCATTTCTAATGCCACCACAATCTCTAACGCTACCTCTTTCAGAACCCTAGGGTGCAGTTCCTCTGGTCCAGGTGGCTTATGTACCTTTAGGTCTTTCAGCTTTTTGAGCATCTTCTCTCTTGTAACAGAGATTACACCCACTTATCTTCCTTCACACACTGCAACATCAAGCTTACTGCACGTCTACCACAGTGAAGACTGATGCTAAATACTCATTTAGTTTATCTACCACCTCCTTGCCCCCGTTATTATTTCTCCTGCCTCATTTTCTTACAGTCCTAAATCCACTCTCAATTTCTCTTTTATCTTTAACATACTTGAAAAAAACTTCAATTATCCACTTTGAAATTATTTGCTAGCTTACTTTCATATTTTGTCTTTTCCCTTCTAATGATTTTTTTAGTTGCAGTCTGTAGATTTTTTTAAAAAAACTTTCTAATCCTCTACCTTTCCACTAATTTTTGCTTTGTTGTATGCCCTTTCATTTGATTTTACGATAGCTTTGACTTTGATATAAGCAACACATTACAAATTTTGTAACTGGTAACATCGAATAATGTACTGCATCAGTGAAGTGGAAAAATTCTCCAAGTGGATAAATCAACAAATGATGATAAAGATTGTTCTGAATATTGTTAGACAAATCAATCATTGGTCATTGATTCTTCTCTGTTTCTTTCTTTGTCCTCAAGTCATATTTTCACAGATGAACAAAAGGTTTATATTATTATATCATGGACATACAGCATGAAGAAAGTGTTAAGGAACCCCATAAAAATAGAAATGTGATAAAAATAAGTTGTCATGTAAAGTTTCTGTGGAATACTTTTCAAGTTATTAATATTGAGGTAAGTGTAGTTTCACAGAAGCCTGATTTACAAGACATTTAATATGGAATAAAAATTCTAATGAAAGTTGAAGGATTAATCTTCCTTGGCTATGCAACATAGTGAAAAAGCCCAGAATCTGAATGATTATCATATACAAAGTGTGTTATGGCTGTCACACACAGCCTTTTTGTTCAGCGGTAACAACATTACAATCAGACACTGGTGCTTTTGTTACTGATCCATGTAAGAGCAAAGAAGAATGAAACAAATCTCAGAAGAGATCTTTCCCTGTAGCACTGGCGTCTTGGCATAGATGTCGGATAAATAGTATGAAGTTTAAAGAGGATTTGGGTCAGAATTTTTCCCCACTCATTTGGAACCTGGAGTACACTGCTGAGGGGTGGAGAGAGGGGTTGGGGTAGGGGAATGATGCAGACATGTTCTCTGAAAACACTTAAGAGGTATCTGAACAATTAATTGAATTAACGTGGCATAATAGGGACATCTGATGATAAATGGGATCTGTATAGATAAATACTCGACAATTTTCAAGAGGCAGAACGAAGACAAGATGGTGCTAAAAGCAACTCCTTTGCTTGCATCTTCGGAAACAGCTCTATTTCTATCTTTGTCATCTCTTTTTTTCCCTTTTTCAAGGGTCTTTTGAAGACCCTGACCTGGGGTTACACGCTGACTTCGGTTCTTTGCAGAAATGGGACCCACTCTCGGGGCCTCACGACCGGCCCCGTTTTGATATCCCAAGGGTGCAGGCAGGAAGGCAAGCACACCTTTCAGGGTTCCAGATTTTCGTGGATCTGGGGACGTGCTGATTGTGGGCCGGTGCCCCCGACTGAAGCATTGTGGGAGAACATGGAACACCAGGAGCAGCAGGTTAGCTGCCGGGGATTGTGTGTCCAGACAGCTGTACCTTTCTGGTGACGACTCTTGGGGCACGAAGATCGGAAAAAGCAATGCAACAGACTTTTAACATCATAAATCAGCGAGTTGTTCTAATGTCTCCCCACTTGCTGTAAAATGGGGATACCTCTTTTCCCTCATGAGGGAGAGACAGAGCCTGTGGTATGTCAAATTACCGGGTGAGTGAGCAGTCTTGGGGTATTGCAAGTCTGTGTCTTTGTTAATGCTTTGCTGTAACCTGGAGTGCTCGGTGGAGGGTGCCGATGCGTTTTTGCTGGTCAGGGGTGGGAGGGAGTCATTGTCTTGCTGATGCTTGTGAGTGGGAGTGGGGATGTGGGGGTGCTTTGGGGTTCTAACAATTCTTTGGGGCACACCTCTGTTTTTGTGGGTGTTTGCACAGACAAAGAATTTCAGAACATATATTGTATACACTTCGCTGACATTAAGAGTAGCTATTGAAACCTATTGTAGGCCAGCAGGTTTGTTTCTGTGCTGTGCGCCCCTATGATTCTATGACTCTGAGTGTGAAGGTTATTCTGCCTGTTGTGCTCTGTGAGTAGATATATCACATGGTAATCAATGTTCTGGGACATTATCATTTATGTATAATTATATTTATATGATTTATGTATATATTTCTGTACGACAGAGTTACTAAGGAGACATTGGATGGTGCATAATTAGGCACTTGGCAAGGGCCAATAAAAGGAAGCTAGGTTTAAGCAGAGTGGCCATTGTGTGAGTGAGCCAGTGTTAAAGCGGGGAGTTCAGGCTTTGGTTTATAGAGGCTTCAGCGGGGTGATCCGAAGGCTGTTAGCAGATTATTTTGTTTAAATTTTCATTTTTTCTGTCTTGTTGCATCGTTAGAGGACAGGATGGTGGAGTCATTCTCTTGTAGGATGTGGGATGGCAGAGAGACCTCCAGTGTCACTGACTTGCAAAAGGTAGATCCAGCTGTAGCTTCTTTCAGGCGGGGCACAGGGCGCAAGGAGCATAGGAGGTGTGTCTGTTTGGGTTACCCGGAGAAATTGGCGGTAGCAGAACATTGCATACTCAATGACCAGAGGATTGACTTCAATGGCACAGAGCTACTGTGCCACACCGATGGCTTTTCAGACCACCTGGTGAAGGAAGCCATTCAAGTAAGACTAGAGAATAAGAATTTCAACAAAGGAGAAGGTCTCAGTACGAACTGGAATACAACTTTACAAGGTGGGACAGTGGAAACCCAATTGGTTGAGGATTAACCAATTGGAAGGAAGAGGGCAATGGGAGTTGAGTATATATTCCACTGGACTTGACATGCCATGACATCATCCTTGATGAAGATGGCAGAGTTTGTCATCAAAACGCTGGAACCCTGCGAAGAGTTTGTGTGTTTTACGAGACCATTTTACGGAATTGGAGCTGAAACTGAATGAAGTCCGGATCATTCAGGAGGCTGAGAGGTTGATCAATAGCCCATATAGGTTACACCCAAAGAGCAGGACATAGGTAGCTGGGTAACCAGCTAAAGGAGGAAAGGGGATAGGCTGCCAATGCAGAGTACTCCTGTGTCTGTTCCGTCAGCCAAAGATATATCGCTTTGGGTGCTGTTGGGGGGATGACCTAGCTGGGGAAACCCACAGCAGTCATGTCTCTGGCACTGAATCTGGATCTGTGGCTCAGATGAGGAGGGGGTAGAAGGGAAGTGCAGTGGTGATAGGGATTCCATAGTTAAAGGAGCACACAAGAGACTCTGTGGATGTAATGAGACACCTGGATGGTATGTTGCCTCCCAGGTGCCAGGGTGAGGGACGTTTCAGACCACATCCATGGCATTCTAAAGGGGGGGAGTGAGAAGCAGGATGTCATGGTGTATATTGGTACTAATGACATACTGTAAGCAGGAAATGGGCGGAGGTCCTGAAGAGAGAATATGGACAATTAAGTAGCAAGCAGAAAAGGAGGACCCCAAGGGTAGTAATCAACGGATTGCTGCCTGTGCCATGTGCTAGTGAGGGAAGAATAAGATGATTTGGCAGATGAATACTTGCTGGGGAATTAGTGCCGGGGCAGGGTTTTGGATTTCTGGATCAATGGGATGTCTTCTGGGGAAGGTATAACCTGTACAAAAAGAATGGGTTGCACCTGACCCTGAGAGGACACATATCCTGTGGGAAGATTTGCTAGAGCAGTTGGTAAGGGTTTAAACTAATTTGGCAGGGTGATGGTGTTGAGGGTTGGGCAGTTGGTATACAAGTTGACGCAGTGTGTTGTGAGACTGTGAGTGTCAAGGTCCGGTCCGTGAACTCCGCATTCCGGTTCACGGTCCGGTCCATGTTCCTTATTCCAGGTTTTCTGGGTTTCCCCAGTTTCTGTTGAGGCAGCTGATTCTTGTTTGGGCTGGCCTCATAAATAGCTTCAGGATTCAGCCTCTGGCTGGTGGATTGTTCCTATCCAAATCTCTTGTCTGTATCCCTTCTCTTCACCTTCCTGCCTGGAGCCTCGCCTCACCTCACCTCACCTCACCTCACCTCACCTCACCTGGGAGCCTCAGCCTGGAGCCTCACCCTGTTTGGAACAGTCTGTCTGTGTCCATGTCTTCACTAGGTAGGTCTGGCCGTTTTGCTGCTACCTAGTGTTGGGAACTGCTTCTCTGTGTCCACGCCTTCGCTAGGTAGGTCCACCTGTTTTACCACTACCTAGCGTTGGGAACTGTCTGGTTGTGTTCAGTGTTCTGTGTGATGAGTCCCGGCCCTACGTCCTGTACCCAAGGAGGGGTCCCGGCTCAGTGTTCTATGTTCCTGTCTCTCCCTCGACCAAGGCTCTGGGTTCTTGTCATGTCCATGTGCCTCACCCAGCACAGGAGTACCTTGCCCAGCCCAGTGCTGGGATTCCCTCATCCTGTGCTGGGGATCCCTTGTCCAGGAGTCTCATGTCCAGTCCTGTTCCTGGTAGTTCAGTGTCTGTGTCTTGCTTTTGGATCCACTCCCACTCCCAATGCCCCCCTTATGACAGTGAGGAAGGATAAGCAGATGACAGAGCAAAATTCCAGTCAGTGGGATGAGTTGAAGAGTAACAGGGGAACAAGATCTAAAACGGTGATGAATACAGGACTGAGAGTGTTATACTTGCAAGCACGCAGTACACTGAATAAGCTAGTCCAGCCTTTCTCAACCTTTATGCCTTGGAGGAACCATTAGAAATAATTTTCAGGTCTCGGGGAACCCCTGCATAAAAATTATTATATCCAGAACTCGCAGTACATTAGCGCGATCAGTAAGTTGTAGATATAATAATCCAAAAATAATTGTCAATGCGCTTTTGAGTAGAGAATGAATTTTTAGCCAACCTTTTTTGAGAAAAAAAACAGATAGTTAAGCTTAGCTTTCATAAATTTTAAAAACTCATAATACATTTTCAATTCTGTGTCGAACTTGTGATAAGCACACACAAATTTCACCTTCAACTGAAATGAGATGATTTCTATCCTTACTCTTGATGCTTATTAAACAAGAAAAAGCTTGATCACACAGGTAAGAAGTTGAAAACTGCAGCAAAATGTTCATTGCTTTCCTATGGATGGCTTCTTTCACAGAATCCAGAACTTGTCCACGGGCAGGTCAGTAAATTTCACCTTATATGCATGATCAGACTGCAGCTCACAAAGTTCTTCCTCTTCTCTCAAAGTTAAGTACTCAGGCTGAGCAGAAGATTCAGAGAAAGGGTCCCTCTCCCTTGTGTTGAAAGGGGTGAAAAATACTTTTCAATTTTTGTTCTGCAGTACTTCCCAGTGGTTTTCAATAAAATTCAAGACTTTCTGATCCTTCCTCACTCTCAAGTCCAAGTAGCAGTGGAAACGTTTTAAGATTTCCTTTTGCAACATGATTTTTCTAATGATTCATTTTTCTTTCAAATCTAAAAATCTTGTCCCTTGAAGTCAAAACATTTTCTCCAGGGCCTTGCGGGGACTCGTTCAACTGGTTCATATGATGAAAAATGTCTGTTAAGTAGATTAGTTTTTTGTTGTCATTCTTCATCTTCAAAGCACTCAGCAAAATCTGGCCTACTATTTCCTTGAAAGTACTCCTGCAATTCACCTTTCGGCTCAAACACCTGTTGAGAACTCTTCTTCTGCTAAGCCACCAGATTTCTGTATGTAGCAGGAGATCGGTGTGCTCTTCATCCAGGTTTTCACACAGTTTTTTAAACATTCAAGTGAACTGGTCTTAAAGCTACTAAATAACTTGCTTTCTGAGTCACTTTACTGACTGACTTTATTTTCAAAAGTTGCTAGATGATCTTATAGCACAGTTAGATGTGTGCATCGCTGAGTCGTGGCTGAAAGAAGCTGGGAACTAAACATCCAAGGATAGCAGAGGGAGTGGAGTAGCTCTGTGGGTAAAAAATGAAATCAAATCCTTAGAAATTGTAGAATCCTCGTGGGTAAAGTTAAGAAACTTCAAGGGTAAAAAGACCCTGATGGGAGTTATATATATGCCAATGGACAAAAGCCAGGATGTAGGATACAAATTTTAACAGGCGATAGGAAATGCTTAGAAAAAGCCCAATGTTACAATAGTTATGGGAGAATTTCAATATGCAGGAAGATTAGGAAAGTCAGGTTGGTGCTAGATCCCAAAAGGGGGAACTTGTAGAATGCCTACAAAATGATGTTTTAGAGCAGCTTATGGTTGAGCCCACTAGGGGAAAGACAATTCTGGGTTGGGTGTTGTGTAATGAATCAGATTTGATTAGGGAGCTTAAGGTAAAGGAGCCTTTAGCAGCCAGTGAAAATAATATGATAGATTTCACTCTGGAAAGAAAAAAACTAAAGTCAGATGTATCAATATTACAGTGGAGCAAAGGGAATCAGAGAGGCATGAGAGATGAACTGGCCGAAGTTGATTGAAAGGAGACTCTAGCTGGGATGATGGCAGAACAGCAATGACTGGGGTTTCTGGGAGCAATTTGGAAGGCGCGGGATACATGCAGTCCAAGGATGAAGTAGTATTCTAAAGGTAGGATGATGCAACCGTAGCTGACAAGCAAAAGAGGAGGCATATAACATGGCAAAAATTAGAGGGAAGTTAGAAGACTAGAAAACTTTTAAGAACCAACAGAAGACAACTTAAAAAAACTGTAAGGAGAGAAAAGATGAAATATGAAATTAAGCTAGCCAATAATATATAAGTGGTTACAAAAAGTTTTTTTCACATTATATCAAGAGTATAAGAGACAAGAATGGATATTGAACCACTAGAAAATGACATTGGAGAGATAATAATGGGGTCAAAGAAATGGCAGATAAACTTAATAATATTTTATGTCTATCTTTACAGAGGAAGACACTAGCAGTGTGCCAGAAATTCGAGAGCATCGAGGGGCAGAAGTGCATGTAGTTGCTATTATTAAGAAGCTGAAAGGTCTGAAGTTATAGTAGATAAGTTACCTGGGCCAGATGGACTACAGCCCAGGGCTCATAAAGAGGTAGCTAAAGCGATTGTGTAGGCATAAGTTATGATATTTTAAGAATCAATAGATTGTAGAATGGTTCCAGAGAATTGGAAAATTGCAAATGTCACTCCACTCTTTAAAAAAGGAGGGAGGCAGAAGAAAGAAAACAATAGGCCAGTTAGTCTGACTTCAGTGGTTGGGATGATGTTGAAGTCCATTATTAAGGATAAGGTTTTGGGGTACTTGGAGGCATATGGATAAAATAGGCCAAAATCACATGATAGACTAAGGAAAATCAGTGGATGTTGTATACTTGGATTTTCAGAAGGCCTTTGACAAGATGCCACACATGAGTCTGCTTAACAAAATAAGAGACCATGGTATTATAGTAAAGACAGAAGATTGTTGACTGGCAAGTGGCAAAGAGTGGGAATAAAGTGGGACTTTTCTTTCTGGCTGCTACTGACTAGTGGTTTTCTATAGGTGTTGGTGTTGGGACTATTTCTTTTCATGTTGTATTGTTGATGATTTGGATGATAGAGCTCATGGTTTTGTGGCCAGGTTTGCGGATGATATGAAAATAGTTGAGGGTCAGATAATGTTGAGGAAGCAGGGAGTCTGCAGAAGGGTTTGGACTGTTTGGAAGAATGAGCAAAGAAGTGGCAAATGTAATATGATGTAAAGAAGTGTATGGCCATGACCTTTGGTAGAAGGAATAAAAGCATGACTATTTTCTAAATGTGGTGAAAATTCTAAATCCAGAGGGTCAAAGGGACCTGGAGTCTCTGTGCTGGATTCCCTAAAGGTTATATGGTCGATTAAGTCAGTGGTGAGGAAGTCAAATGCAAAGTTAGCATTCATTTCAAAAAAAACAAGAATATAAAAGCAAGGATGTAATCAGACTGCACTTGGAGTATTGCGAACAGTTTTGGGCCCCTTATCTAAGAAAAGATGTGCTGGCATTGGAGAGGGTCCAGAGAAGGTTCACGAGAATGATCTGGGAATGAAAAGGTTATCGCATTCTTTGAGGAGTGTTTGATGGCTTTGGGTCTGTAATTGCTGGAGTTTAGTAGAATGAGGAGAGATCTCACTGAAACCTATTGAGTATTTAAAGGTTTTGATAGAGTGGACGAAGAGAGGTTGTTTCCTATAGTGGGGGACTCTAAGCCCAGAGGACACAGCCTCAGAACAGAGGAACATCTAGCTTGAAGAGAGATGACAAGAAATTTCTTCAGCCAGAGTGTAGAAAATCTGTGGAATTCATTGTTATGGGCAACTATGTAGGCCGAGCTGTTGGGCATATTTAAAGCAGAGTTTTACAGGTTCTTTATTAGTCAGGGTGTCAAAGGTTACAGGGAGAAGGCAGGAATATGGGATTGAGCGAGATAATAAATCAGTCATGATGGAATAGCAGAGCAGATTCGATGGGCTGAATGGTCTAATTTTGCTCTTATATCTTCTGGTCTTATGGTATTATATTATCACTTTAAATGTTGCTGATTTGGAGTCTAGCAGCCAGCACATTTGCTTATCCAGAATGGGTGCTAGAGAACTTCCAAATGGAAGTGGGTTTATCAAGTAGATCAGCACCAACACAGTGCTTTGGCCCACTGAGTCTGCATCTACCATCAGACCCCCACCCATTTACACCAATCCCTCTTTACTGTCCTCCCCCATTTGAATCAGCTACCTCGAGGTTTTACCAGCCGTATTCACTCTAAGAAAAATTGACCATGATCAGCTAGCCATGCAATCCACACATATTTGAGGTGTATAAGGAAATTAGAGTACTCAGAAGAAACTGATGAGGAACTTGCAAATTCCACACAGACAGCACTGGAGGTTGGACTTGACTGGAATTGGAATTGGATTTGTTTTGTTACTGTCGCTTACTGAGATACAGTGAAAAGCATGTCTTGCATACTGTTCATACAACTCAAATCATTTACACAGTGCATTGTGGTAAAACAAGTTTAAACAATAACAGAATACAGTATAATGACAACAAAGAGGGTGCAGTGCAAGTAAACAATAAGATGCAAGATTGTGAGGTCAAGAGCCTGTCTTATCTCATAGCCGGATCTGTGAGGGAGCAATTCTATCAGCTACACACACAAAATGCTGGTGGAATGGAGCAGGCCGGGCAACATCTATAGGAAGAAATACAGTCAACATTTTGGGCTATGACCCTTCGTCAGGACTAACTGAAAGAAGAGATAGTAAGAGATTTGAGAAGGGGAGGGGGAGATCCGAAATGATAGGAGAAGACAGGAGGGGGAGGGATGAAGCTAAGAACTGGAAAGTTCATTGTCAAAAGGGATAGAGAGATCCCAATGCAGACTGGAAGACCATTTCACTGAACACCTATGCTCTGTCCGCCAGAGAAAGCAGGATCTCCCAGTGCCCACATATTTTAATTCCACTTCCCATTCCCATTCTGATATGTCTATCCATGGCCTCCTCTGCTGTCAAGATGAAGCCACACTCAGGTTGGAGGAACAACACCTTATATTTTGTCTGGGTAGCCTCCAACCTGATGGCATGAACATTTATTTCTCTAACTTTCATTAATGATCCTTCCCCTACTTACCCCATCCCTTATCTATCTATCTATCTATCTATTCATCCATCCATTCATTTATTTATTAATTATTTCCCCCTTTTTTTCCTTCTTTTCTCTTTTCTCTCTCTCTCCCTCTCACAATCACTACTTGCCTGCTCTCCATCTCCCTCTGGTGCTCCCTTCCCCCTTTCTTTCTCCCTAGGTGTCCCATCCCATAATCCTTTCCCTTCTCCAGCTCTGTATCTCTTTTGCCAATCAACTTTCCAGCTCTCAGCTTCATCCCTCCCTCTCCTGTCTTCTCCTATCATTTCAGATCTCTCCCTCCCCGTCCAACTTTCAAATCTCTTACTATCTCTTCTTTCAGTTAGTCCTGATGAAGGGTCTCAGCCCGAAACATCAACTGTATTTCTTCCTATAGATGCTGCCTGGCCTGTTGCGTTCCACCAGCATTTTGTGTGTGTTGCTTCAATTTCCAGCATCTGCAGATTTCCTCGTGTTTGCGCTTTTAAATTCTATCAGCTGGCTACTGTGCCACTCAGAAAGTCATATGTGCTTCCTGCCTGTCACAGTTAGGAGATTAAGATCACATTTGGTAGACAAGAGGCTGATGTGGCTGAATTCCCAAGCTGTGTATGGGAGGGGGAAAACATTTTGCAAACTATTGGTGGCGGCACAAACTTATTCCAAAATGAATCAAAAGCACAGCAGGAAGTGCATATACTTTTGTGCTGGGAGAAAGTTATTGAAGCCAACAGAAGGGAACTTGAATGATCTATTTAATTTTATTTCCCTGTTGTAGTACATTAGACAAAAATATTGCGGTAAATCTATAGATTTATGGTAACCTCAAGGCACCAGGAGTCATGTATACCCTTGTACTGGCACTTGTGTGGTATCTGGAAAATTATTACCTAGTGTGTAGGGGGCTATTTGATGAACAAATAATAAAAATGATCCAACTGATATAGCTGGCATGTGTTTCATTGCAGCACAATGACTGAGGAATTCGTGTTGTTTCTGTATGTTCTGATCGATACACTGGTGCCATAATGATGACTGGTTATAAGGACAGAATTGCAAGCTTTGTGGAGTTCAAGATGCAGCTGTTCAGTGGATAAAATGTATTTTATATTATCAAGATACTGGAGATGGTGGCCACAAAAGAACATGACTTGCAGTGTCACCCAAAGAAGGTTCAGAATGTTGGTCTGCAACTCCACTGTAATTTATGAAAAAGGGAAGAAATAAAGGGAGGGATTACAGTTGCAGAGCATTTGATATTTTGAGCAGAAAGCCTATTGGCTGTAACTGCTGAGCGGTGTTGATGTGACCCGCCGAGCACTGCCTCACAGTGTTGGAAGTTCAGGTGCTCGTTGTGTGGAGTTTGCATGCTCTCCCCGTGATCATGTGAGTTTCTTCCAGGTGAGCCTGTTTCCTCACAGATTCCCCATTCCCATTCTGATATGTCTATCCATGGCCTCCTCTATTGTCAAAATGAATCCAAACTCAGGTTGGAGGAACAACACCTTATATACCGGCTGGGTAATCTCCAACCTGATGGCATGAACATTGACTTCTCTAACGTCCGTTAATGCCCCTCTTCCCCTTCTTACCCCATCCCTGACATATTTAGTTGTTTGCCGGTTCCCCATCTCCCTCTGGTGCTCCCCCCTCCCCCTTTCTTTCTCCCGAGGCCTCCCGTCCCATGAACCTTTCCCTTCTCCAGCTCTGTATCACTTTCGCCAATCACCTTTCCAGCTCTTAGCTTCATCCCACCCCCTCCAGTCTTCTCCTATCATTTCGCATTTCCCCCTCCCCCTCACTACTTTCAAATCTCTTACTATCTTTCCATTCGGTTAGTCCTGACGAAGGGTCTCGGCCCGAAACGTCGACAGTGCTTCTCCCTATAGATGCTGCCTGGTCTGCTGTGTTCCACCAGCACTTTGTGTGTGTTGTTGTTTGAATTTCCAGCAACTGCAGATTTCCTCGTATTTCCTCACAGAGATGTTTGGATTGACACATTAATCGGCCACTGTAGGTTGTTGCTACTGTGTAGGTAGGTAATGGCATGTATGGGCAGTTGAAGAGAATGTAAATAGATGGTGGATGGCTGGTACAGACTGGGAATCCTCCTCTGGCACTGAGGCCATAACTAGTCAATGCCAGACACTTGGAACAAACAGTTTATCATGGGACATTACAAGATGGATGAAGAAGAAGATTCATGCATATGCCCTTACTTGCAACTTCTGGCCCATTACTGTTCAGAATGAAGAAGGCGCATTTGGAGATGGTATTAACAGCCTCGAGGCTGTCGACCAGGAGAGCACAGAAACCCTGCATGAGCAGAGGAAGGAGGGCACAATCTCACAAGCTGGCCATCTGCCAACTTCTTTAACCACTTCCTGTTCCTGTTGTGGAAGAATCTGGGATTTATTAACCACCTTAGGAAAAAAAAACCGAGTGGTAATAAGTTATCCCTGATCCTGAGGATGAGGGAAGTGGAGGAGTAGGAGGTGGAGGAGGAGGAAGAGGGAGAAGGATTAGGATCAAGGCAATAATCTGATTATACAACTATGGGAAAGCACAATATGCAATTAACTCATAATTTTCACAAAATTTTATTTCATTGCCTGAATAAAGTCACATATTTATTTTTCCTTTATACCTTTCCTTTAAAAATTCTAACTAATATGTTTCAACAGTCAATGTTTTTATGGCTATATCTTCTTCAAACAAGTACAGGAATAATCTTGGTTTGATTTGGTAATGCTCTTCTAATTTAACTTAAATCTACCATATTTGAAAAGGATTAATGTTTGTTACTTTTGGCATCAGTTTGTGTTAGTGTTGTAACATGGTAATTTATCTTCCTACATATTGCTGCAGACTAGTGGGATCTGTCAATTTTAAGCATGGAATATATTAACAAAGCAGTCAGTTTCCAATGACATGTTAGCAAGCTACATCCTTCCTGTTTAGATAATTGCAGTTACGATTAAAATCAGCCCTGAATGGATGACTAATCTTCTAAATGGTTGAAGGTTGTATAAAAAGCACCTATCACTATATATCATTTCTTATTCACTTCATTAGCATTATTGGTATTTTTCCATCCAAATGTTTCTAGCATGTGGAATCCATTGAGGCTTCTTTTTAGTTTAAGATATTTACATCGAGACCTGCATTTATCGGGATTTTTAAATTCCCGATGCTTTGGAAGCAGTGGAACTCAGAGTTTCTCACTAACTGTTTTCTCACAAACTATCAGTCTCACACACAATACTGCAGAGTAGGATTTGCATGGATCAGGTGGCATGAAGCTAAAGGACGTGGGTAAACAGCAAAACATAAAGAAGCTACCAGGATCTCAGGACAATTCAGCGTTCAGTTGAGTTTTCATCTGGATTGATCAATAATAACAAAAATTGAACATGATGTACTGGATTCAAAAACTACCTCAAACAGGTCCATTTTAAATATGGATAAATATCACCTTCTTTCAGTCTGCTGTAAGAGGGCAATACTGCATCACAATCCCAAAAATGGCTTCTTACAGTGGACTGAGACAAGAGAGACATTAACTTTTAAAGCCCTGTACATCAGAGTTTTGATAACTCTGTTCTCTACACCACAAAAATTTTTATTTTTACCGAAGTACAGCCGAATGATAAAGTTACCTGATGAACAGCAGAGACATGCTCGAATCCCACCACTGCAGCAGTAGACTTTAAATTCCAGCAATCTAATAAATCTGGAATTATAAAATAAAACTTCTCTTAATAACATTTTGCATAGAATGACAGGATTGCTGTAAAAACCCAACTAGCTCACCATGTCTTTCTGGGAAGGAAATTTAATCTGATCTGGTCCAGACTTGACTTCAGACTCCCAATTCAGTCAATTCTTAAACACCTTATCTGTTTAGAGGCATTGGAAAACAAATGCTCCATTGTTAGTGGCATTCACATTTGTGAATAAATAAGTTAAAAATATGCAAACAGTATTTATTATCGCAGCGAGATAAACAGATGACTCGTGTATAGAACATATAGCCTGCTGATTTATATATCTGTTGCTGCTGTTTTCTGACATTATTGCATCTAGGGAATGACAATAGAATTGATTCCTTCTTTCTTTCACAGAATGTGAAAGTGGTAATGGGCAATAGTTACTGCCACCTTTCCTAACACTAATTGACTTACTTGACTATTTGACTTAGGAATCGAGCACAAACCCAATAGCACTGGGAAGAAAATTTACTTCCTTAACGAACATGAGGGATTTGCAAAACAAACCAAAAAGGTTTTCTGTTGATATCTTTCAATTCCATCTTCCTTTAGTTGATTGAGTCAAAAAGGTGAGAGCGTGGTATTGCTAATCTGGGATAGAATCAAAGAAGCATACTTAAGATTTGTTAGCAAGGATCAGACAGGCTCTAGAGCATTACAGGGTAGCCAAGAAGGAACTTAAGTATGGACATAGGACAGCTAGAAGGGGCCATGAAAAGGCCTTGGTGGGCTGGATTCAGGAAAATCTCAAGGCATTCTACAAATACATGAAGAACAGGAAGATGTCTAGAGTGAGGGTAGGATTGATCTGGGATAAAAGAGGAAGTGTGCCTGGCATCAGAGGAAATAGTAGAGTTCCCCAATTGATACTTTTCTCCAGTATTCACCAGTGAGAGGGAACTTGACAAATGTGAGGTCAGCATAAAACAGGCTGGATATGCTGGAACATGTCAATATTCAGAAAGAGGATGTCCTGAAACTTTGGAGAAACATTAGGGTTGATAAGTCCCTGGGCCAGATGAGATATAACCCAGGTTACTACAGGAAGTGAGGGAAGAGATTGCTGCATCTTTGTGATGATCTTTGCATCCTCACTGGCTACAGGAGCAGTACAAGATGATTGGAGGGTGACAAACATTTTCTTTTGTTCAAGAAAGATAAACAAGATAACAATGGGAGTTATAAACCAATGAGTCTTGCTATGGTGGTGAGCAAACTGTTCCAGAGGATTCTTAGAAACATGATTTATAAGCATTCAGAGATGCATAGCCTGATTAGGGGTAGTCAACATAGTTTTGTGAGGGGCATGTCATGCCTTTGGAGTCTGATTGAATACTTTAAGGAAGTGACAAAGTAAACTAATGAAGGCAGAGCACTGGATGTGATGTATATGGATTCTAGTAAGACTTCTGTTGATAGCTCTAGCAAAACTGCCTGCAGGGATATTGGTTCCCCCACAGGTTCAGGTGTAGTGCATCCCTTTTGTACAAGGCCATACCTTCCCCAGAAGAGATCCTAATGATCCATAAATCTGAAGCCCTGCTGCCAACACCAATTCCTTAGCCACAAATTCATCTGCAAAGTCATCCTATTCTTCCCCTGACTGGTGTGTGGCCACCCTGACCTGGCATCTGTGAGGCCACATATCATTTTGGAGTCTCTTTCAGAGATTACTGTCTGTTCCCCTAATAATTGAATCCCCTACCACCATTGCTCTCTGTTCTCCCCACTTCCCCTCTGAGCCACAGAGCCAGACTCAGTGCCGGAGACCTGGTTGCTGCAGCTGTCCCCAGTTACGTTGTTCCCTCTATCAGTATCCAAAATGGTGTACTTGCTATTCAGGAGAACAGCCACTGGGATACTTTGTACTCTCTGGCTATTAGCTTTCTTCCTTCTGACAGTCACCCTGTTATCAACTGTACCTCCTGCAACTGTAGCTCCTATTTATCACCTCTTCTTAACCTGAATGGGTTGTAGGTTATCCAGCTCCAGCTCCATTTCCCTAGTACAGTCTGTAAGAAGCTGCATCCAGATGTAGCAATCAAGGTTGGAGATCTCTCAAATCCCCCACAAATTTCATGAGATTCACACCACTGACCTGGGATCCTTCTCACTACTCTTGCTAGGCACTAATGGGCAAAGGAAGACAATTCAATTTGTTGTAATTTAGTATATTTTTAAATAACTACAGTTTTTAAAAAATCCTTCCCTGTTCTTACCTGCTATTCCCCTGAGCTGCTGTGCCGAAGCCTCTTGAGCAAAGCCTCCGACCTCAGACTCCTGCACTGACCCACTCATATAATGGCTAATCCAAAGTGCCCTCTGGGACCTTGCCCTACTCCTCCTCTTACCAAAGCCTCTTGAGCAAAGCCTCAGTTCCCCACCCTTACACTGTCCTCTCCAACAATGGCTACTCCCATAATGGCCACCCCACTTCAACTTATTAGTCCAAGTGAAACTCACACGCAACATGACTTGATCGTTTCAATGTTTCCCGCACAGATCGTGCTGTTGCTACACCAATTTGGCAGGAACTTTCGATAAGCAAATACGTGTAATACATGTAACATTTGCATGTTGTAAGTAAAGGAATTAGAAATCCAGCAGCTTAATCAATCCACAATTAGGTAAAATATTTTAGGAATAGTTAAAGGCATGTTAACTTAAAATTAGGAGCAAGAGTAAGTAAGAGGAATATAAATGAGTGAAAACGTTTTTGTTAATTGCTTATGTTTAATAGCATCATTCGGCATAATTAAATGTCATTTACCTCGTGCATCCTTGCGCAAAATCACCACACATTGATGGAGTATGGCTGTAAGATATAAAATCATCATTACCTCACATAACCATTGTCTGTTAATTTAACCTTAATGATTAGCTCAAAATCAAAGACGGTTCCATCCAATAACAAGTAAGGAAGCAAGAAACAATCAGCTCTAACACTTTTTCATCTCCATATCTTTTGTTGTAGCTTTTGAGCAATTGACCGTGTTGAGACAATTGTGCTTCTTTCACCCCCGATGCACACTGTAAACAGTGATTGAGTAATTTTTTTGATAGATATTCTCATCTCTACAGATTGGATCACGTGATGTTGTGATCTCAAGTGCCACTTGATTGAACATCAATGTTTTTCTGAGTAGATCACAAATTCCAATTGTACTTGGCTTTGGCATGCCTGCCAGTGCATATAGTGACATAGCGTTAAGCAGGACAGAAACAGATCGTTCAGCCTAACTCATCCATGTTGAGCAAGATGACATCTAAGCTAGTTCTACTGCACACGTTTGACACATATTCCTATAAACCTTTGTATCCCTGCAGCTGAACAAGTATCTTTTAAATATTCTTATTGTACCTGACTGCTCTAGCTGCCTGTTCCTTATATTTAGAGAGCTATAGCACAGTAACATGCCCTCCTGGCCCAATAGGTTTGTGTTACCCAATTACACTCACGTGACCAATAGGGCTTTGGAATGTGGGAGGAAACCAGAGCACCTGAAGGAAACCCACATGGTCACAGAGAGAATGTAGACATTTCTTAATAAAAGCGATGGAATTGAACCCAGGTCACTGGCGTTGTAATAACATTATGCTGACTGTTGTCCAAATGCTACTGTGCTGTATATGACATATATGTGTAATATATGTACCAGCCTCTGTATGAAACAATATCCCCCTCAGTTTGAGATTAAATCTGTTTCTTCTCACCTGAAATCTAGGTTCTTAAGCTCTTGATTGCCCATCTCTTGGGGAAAGACTGTGTATGTATCTGCACTTCAGCTACTGTAGATTCTCACCCATAGTCACTGCTGAAACATTTAATCCTTTTCGATGGTGTAATTTGACATAAACTTACACAAGGCTGTCCATGAATGGTAACCATCTTCCACAGAGAGCTAGAGCATTCCATGAGCACCCTGAGTCAGGGAAACAGTTGCTAAGAAGGAATGATGATTATTTTTAATTTCAGAAAAATTGTGTCTGTAACAGCATGTCTGTCTTGATGGCTCTGGGTTAATGAAAACACCTCAGAGACAGCTTAATTATGTACAGCTTCTCTCAAGAGGATTTGTCAGCATATCCAGATGTATTGAATATAATGACTATGGCTCTCTCAATCACAGCAGACTCAGTGACTGTGTTGCCATGCTATCTGAGTGAAGCATTGAGTTAAGAGGAATCTATTACCTGAGGGCCCAGAGATAAGCACTGTTGCTTTTGCCACCGTGAGCATTGTGTCACAATATGTTGCTTCCCAGAGCAGGTGGCCATACTTTGATCCTTAGCAGTGAAAGGAATGGAGACAATGGAGATTTAAATCGGCTGGATACCCTCAACTACCTCTGCACTTCATTTTCCAAAAGCAATCCAGTAAACATAAATTGACAGTGTATATGTGTCAAATCAGGTCTGAACACTACATCACGTGAACATCATTGCTGGAAGGCTTTCAGGCATGAAGTTATATACTCCTAGCTTTATTTAAGATCCTACAAAAAGCTGAACATGGATCACCCCCAGGCAATTGATACCACTTGCATCCTGTCACACAGGAGAAAAACAAGCCTTAGTTTCTACATCCATCTAGATCATCCATTGCTTGCTATTAATGCTTCTTTATT
Source organism: Hemitrygon akajei (assembly GCF_048418815.1). Lineage (NCBI taxonomy): Eukaryota > Metazoa > Chordata > Chondrichthyes > Myliobatiformes > Dasyatidae > Hemitrygon > Hemitrygon akajei. The sequence continues at coordinate 50,349,229 of NC_133140.1, forward strand.
GTGGTTCTCATTTGAGTCCTCTGGGACTCCACTGTGAGGTAGTACACTTAATTCACCAGTCCTCTATCAGTTTTCTATAGGCAGGTGTCTCTTTGCATTAAGCACTCCTTTGATCTAAAACATCCAACCATTATTGGAGGTAGTGCTTGGTGGTTTCAATTGCAATGACACAGTGTGATTGTTCAACACCACAGAACAGTTGATATTGGCACTTGGCTGAGCGAGTGACATTCCTGATTAGCACAAAAGGAGAGAATGGTCATTGTGCTAATTTTGTAAGGAGAAGAGCTCAATAAATATTTACATATATTGAACAGTCACTATTTGAGGTATGAAGACAAGCTAGATACTTGCAAACTTTTTATACCATTCAATCCCCAACTACAGCAAGCCTTGGCTTTGCCTAATGTCTGCAATCAGAACAGGACTTCAAGATCCACCGAACAACTTTTTTAAAAAGCACACTCGTGATATTAACCAGCGTATTTATAAAGGCATTATTTCAAGAAGAGAATAATTTCATAAATGCCTACATTTGCTTATTTCAGCAGGAATTCTGTTATCAGCATTCAAGAAATTGGCTCAAGGGCCATACAGTTCCCTAATCCTTGCCACACTTATGCTCATCTCATATGATAACCTTTGTCTTCGATTATCAATTAACATGAATCCATTTATGAGGCAATAATCACAGTACAATAATAAGCACACAGTTGTTAAGTTCCAATGGTCTAACTAAAGCTTACAAATTTGCTCAGTTCATTATACACTCTGTACTTTACATTGGTATTATGCCAGGTCTCAAGATCAAACATCAATCAGAATTCCTCCAATAAAATTTATATCACATAGTCGCTCTTCTAACACTAAAAGTTTCAAATATTTTTGTTCTCCAGCCACTTGGATATGGAGTGCTTCTCTGATTGTCACTTTAATCTATCTATCTCCTGGGTAAATTTAAGCTTTATATTTAATTTTATCTTTATTTACACTGCATTTTAATTTCAAATTACTGCATATTTATTTGTTTTCAGGAGGGAAGCAATCCAAGTTATAAGACAAATGAAATAAGTCTCTGGAAGAAGAGATATTGTTCTTAACCTACTGAGAAACAGAGAGGATCAGAGTTGATAATCTATATTTTATTTGCATTTCATTTCACAGGAAATGGTTCTGTCATTATAAATTGGTATGGATGGTAAAATATCCATATCATTCCTCAGAGATATATTCAACTATTTCAGGAGAAAATGTAAACCTGAATTCCAAATAGATTTGTTTTTTTTTTCTTTGTAGGAAATTCTGAGAATCAAAGACTGAATTCAGCTATTCATTTTGTTTTTTAACTTAACAAACTACTATTGCAGATTTTCAAAGTTCAAAGTAAATTTATTATCAAAGTACATATATGTTACCACATACAACCCTGAGATTCATTTTATTGCAGGCATTCATAGCAGAATAAAGAAATAAAATGGAATCAATGAAAAACTACAAACAAAGACTGACTAACTAGCAACATGTGAAAGAAGACAAACTGTGCAAATATCGAAAAAAATAGTAAATAAAGAACATTGAAAACACAAGTTATAATATCCTTGAAAGTGAATCTATAGGTTGTAGAATCAGTTCAGTATTGAGATGAGTGAAGTTATCCATGCTGGTTCAGGGGATTGATGGTTGAAGAGTAATAACAGTTCCCAAACTTGGTAGTATGGGACCTAAGGTTCTAGTACCTCCTTCCTGATGATTGCAGCAAGAAGAGAGCCTGGTTGGTGAGGGTCCTTGATCACAGATGCTGCTTTCTTGTGGGAGCCCTTCTTAAAGATGTGCTCAATGGTTGAGTGATCTTTTCCTATGATGGTCTGCGCTATATCCACTAATTTTCTGTAGACTTTTCCATTAGGGTCATAGAGACATAAGAAATGACAGCATAGAAACAAGTCCTTTGGCCTGTCTAGTCTGTGCTGAACCATTTAAACAGCCTAGTCCCTTTGGCCTTCACCCAGGCCATAGGCCATAGCCCCCAATGCCCCTCCCATCCATGTACCTATCCAAACTTCTCTTAAATGTTGAAATCAAAATTGCATGTACCACTTGTGCTGGCAGCTCGTTCCTTAAACATGTAACCTTTAACCCTTAACCCATGACCTGTAGTTGTAGTCTCACCCAATGTTAGTGGAAAAAGCCTGTTTGCATATACCCTATCTCTTCCCCTCATAATTTTGTATACCTCTATGAAATCTCCCTCCAATCTTCAATGTTCTAGGGAATAAAGTTCTAACCTATTCAATCTTTCCTTATAACTCAGGCCCTCCAGTCTTTGCAACATCCTTGTAAATTTTCTCTGTGCTCTTTCAATCCATTTTTATATCTTTCTGTAGGTAGGTTACTAAAAATGCACACAGTTCTCCAAGTTAGGGTGTTATACACCTTCAGCATAACATTCCAACAGTTTCAACAGTCCATCTCTGTGCAACAGGAGAATACACATCATGATACAATAGTCTCGGCTTTATTATTTTGTACATCATTGTTGCATATTATTGCACATTGGTACATTATTATTGGGTATATTATTATTCTGCATTTTATTATTAATTCTGCACAGTGTTTAGTGTTTTTTTTAATGTTGCTGCTGTAACGAAAGAATTTCCCACTCGGGATCAATAACGTACTTATTATCATCATTATTATTATTAACCCAACTCCTGTACTCAGTACTTCAATTTATGAAGGCCAATGTGCCAAAAGCTGTTTTTGTAACATCATCTACCTGTGACACCACTTTCAATGTATTATGGACCTGTATTCCCAGATCTCTTTGTTCTACCGCACTCCTCAGTGTCCAACTAAGGCCTACCATGGTTGGTCTTCCCAAACTGCAGCACCTTACACTTGTCTGCATTAAATTCCATCTACCATTTTTCGTTCCATTTTGTCCAGCTGGTTAGATCCTGCTGCAAGTTTTGATAGAGTTCCTTGCTGTCCACTATTGACCCAATCTTTGTAAGGGCACTTACGTGCTGGTCCCAGGAGATATCCTCTGAAATGAAAATGTGAAGTAATTTAAAGTACTGACCCTCTCCACCTCTTATTCCCTAATCAAACCGGGCTCAAGAACCAATGGGTTCCTCCTTGTGTAGTTAATGATCAATTATTTTGTTTCATATACACTCAGTGGCCACATTAATAGATACCTCCTGTACCTAATTATGTGACTGCTATGTGTATATTGATGGTCCTCTTCTGCTATGTCCCATCTACTTTAAAGTTCTACCTGTTGTGCATTTAGAGATGCTCTTCTGCACACCAGTGCTGTAACCTGTGGTTATTTGAGTTCCTGTCACCTTTCTGTTAACTTGAACCAATGTGGCCATTTTCCTCTAACCTCTCTCATTAACGAGGAGTTTTCACCCACAGAAATGCTATCTACTGGATTTTTTTTTTGTTTTTTTTTACACCATTCTCTATAAATAATCAAAACTGTTGTGTGTGAAAATCCTAGGAGATCAACAGTTTCTGACATACTTAAATAACTCCGTCTGGCACAAACAATAATTCTGTGGCCAAAGTCACTTAGATCACATTTATTCCCCATTCTGATGTTTTTTCTAAAAAAAAATACCCTTTTGACCATATGAGTTGAGGCCACATGATTGGCTAAATAGATATTTGCAGTAACGAGCAGGTGTAATGTGTACTTAATAAAGTAGCCACAGAGTGTATAGATTTTCAATTTTACAGATTATCTTTGAGAAAGCATATTAAGCTATTGCAAAACTGGAATTTTCTCAAAAACAAACCTAAATCGTATTTAAGCTAGAAAGGCAAATGATGCAACCAAAAGATAATTTAGTGGATCTAAGTAATCAGTGGGCATTCTAGATCCTAACACTAGGAACCTAAATAATTTAAAATGGTAATGTAGAGTTCAGGAGCATGAACACTGATAGATTAAGATTTTATCAGAGTGTACTTGATTTAATATTGTAAAATACTATAAAACCACATGATATAGGAGCAGATACGAGGAAATCTGCAGATGCTGGAAATTCAAACAACAACACACACAAAATGCTGGTGGATCCAACGGGATCCCACTACCAAACACATTTTTCCCTCCCCCCCCCCCCCCCCTTCTGCTTTTTGCAGGGATCCTTCGCGACTCCCTTGTCCACTCGTCCCCCCCATCCCTTCCCACCGATCTCCCTCCTGGCACTTCTCCTTGTAAACGGAACAAGTGCTACACCTGCCCTTACACTTCCTCCCTCACCACCATTCAGGCCCCCAGACAGTCCTTCCAGGTGAGGCGACACTTCACCTGTGAGTCGGCTGGTGTGGTATACTGCGCCCGGTGTTCCCGGTGTGGCCTTTTATATATTGATGAGACCAGATGCAGACTGGGAGACCGTTTCGCTGAACACCTACGCTCAGTCTGCCAGAAAAAGCAGGATCTCCCAGTGGCCACACATTTTAATTCCATGTCCCATTCCCATTCTGGTATGTCTATCCACGGCCTCCTCTATTGTCAAAATGAATCCAAACTCAGGTTGGAGTAGCCTGCAACCTGATGGCATGAACATTGACTTCTCTAACTTCCGTTAATGCCCCTCCTCCCCTTCTTACCCCATCCCTGACATATTTAGTTGGTTGCCAGTTCGCTATCTCCCTCTGGTGCTTCCCCCCCCCCCCCCTTTCTTTCTCCTGAGGCCTCCCGTCCCATGATCCTTTCCCTTCTCCAGCTCTGTATCACTTTCGCCAATCACCTTTCCAGCTCTTAGCTTCATCCCACCCCCTCCGGTCTTCTCCTATCATTTCGCATTTCCCCTTCTCCCCCCCCCCCCCCCCACTACTTTCAAATCTCTTACTATCTTTCCTTTCGGTTAGTTCTGATGAAGGGTCTCGGCCCGAAACGTCGACAGCGCTTCTCCCTATAGATGCTGCCTAGCCTGCTATGTTCCACCAGCATTTTGTGTGTGTTGTTGTTAGATATAGGAGCAGAATTTGGCCATTTGACTCATCGAGTCTGCTCCACCGTTCCATCATGGCTGATTTATACAAGAGTTGGCAACCTTCTAAATTTCCTGCTTTTGTATATAACTTTGTCAGTGGTTAAGTTATTTAAACAATGCTCATGACTGCATTAAAAATAAAAATTCTAAAATAAATTTGAATTTAAGAGTACATTTCTTGCACCTATTTGCAGCTCCACAGGAAAATAAATCAATTCATTTGCTGCACCAACTCAGTGGCAGTTCCTATCAATGCTATCAACTTTACAAACAAATGCAAATGAAAGTTGTGATAGAATTGGCAAAGGCAAATGTGCTCTAAGGTCTTTGAATTAAAATGCTAGCTCTTTTCTCTTCCCATGAGGTGCCTGACCTGTTGAATCAGCACTTTCTTTTATTTAGGTTTCCTGTAGTTCTTTAAACTTCTAGAGCTCTGAAGTACTGCAGGTTGTGGAGTATTTAGAACATTATGCTTTTTTTTCTTTGAGCTTATTATGAATTTTCATATGGTTTCTTTAGGAATAATTGTTGAAAGTAGTGTTTTCGTTTATGAATTTAAGTCTTTAAAGGTGTTTTAATCAGAATCAGGTTTCTTATCACCAGCATGTGTCGTGAAATTTGTTAACGTAGCAGCAGCGGTTCAATGCAGTACATAAAACAGAAAGAAAAAATAAGTAAGTGTATCAGTTACAATTAGTATATATGTATGTTAAATAATTAGATTAAAAATGGTGAAAAACGTAAATAGTATAAAAAAAAGTGAGCTATTGCAAATACAAAGCATGGTTTCAGCCGTGTAGAATAAAGGAAGGAATGCCAGAAGACTGGTAAACAACAGAATACAGTTGTATACAGAGCCTACCTATCAATCAGTGACTGAGAAAACTGCTTCCACCCACATAGCACGAACCAAAGCTATTGCATGTAAAATTCATACTTGGTTACTGTAACCACATATTTGCCTGTATATCCCACTATACCGTTCCTATGCATATACTTACCAAAATATCTTTTAAGTGTTCTTATACCTGTCTCAACTATGTAGTCTGTGTTCCATATACACAGCCCCCTCTGTATGGAGAAGTTGTCCCTCAGGCCCTTTTTCACTCTTTCTCCTCTTATAATTGAAGAATTACAGTGAATGCAAATGATGATGAAAAATTGTATGTTTCATCAGTACTACTTTTAAAAGATGTGGTCACTGTATTTCACTTTGGGGTGAAAAGAATCATTCAGATAGAAAGAAGACACAATAAGACACAACCCATCTGTACTGTAATTCTCAATAGTTATTCACCACACATAAAACACCGTGAACAATGCATTAAAAAAAGACAAAATACTCAATCAAAATAAAAGTCCATGCATTTATGATTGGTTGATCATTTGTTTTATAAGCAAATCTGTATATTTCAGTCAGCTATTCAAATCTCAGATTGCTCTTTGCCAAATATAGTTTGCATCATCAATGAGAAATTATCAGTTATCTGCTGAGCTGTTTATGAATTGTTTATATTTCCACAGGGTGTCTTTAGATTAATTCATATTCTTTGTGCGTAGATTCATAGTTAAATTTTTCTTGTAACAAAAGCTATTCCAGAAAGTCCCCTAATTCACAGAAATTATGCATACAGTCAAAAAAAATCCCAATTTATAACTGGGTGTCCCAGTATGCCATTAAAACACGGCAGGAAACTGTGTCTTGTAGGTTCTAGTTCCCTTTCTTCCTCAGGTTTGCAGTTCGTACTCCTGATCTAATGAGATGCGGCTTCCTCCTTGAAGATACATAATGTAAAAGAAGGGAGATTTCAACAAAGGTATTCTCTGTCATAGCGTTGGGGAGTCTAGCACTGGAGGGATGGTCCTGAAATCTTAGGTAGTTATGAAATTAGAAAATTAAGAAAAGACAGAGCTAACAGGTCTTCACAGTAGAAGATAGGAAAAGTAAATCAAAATTAGTTGATAACCCATGAGCAAGAGAGAGTGACTCATTCACATCATAAAATAATTTGAGAAAACATACTTTGCAGACTATTAGTATTAAATGATGGCAATTCTTCTAAACCTGAATATATGGATCCAATAGTTCCATCAAAGTTATTTGCAGAGGTGGTATTGCATTGGTAGTGATCTTCCAAACTTCCTTTGATTCCAAAAATGGAAAACAGCCAATATAACCTACTGGATGCCGGCAAAATAAAGGAATCAGTTATTAAGAAAATTACAAAAGCGCATACCATGAAGTAAAATGTAATTATGTGGAATCAACCTGGATTATGAAAAGAAATTATGTTTAATACTTTTAATTGGATATTTTGAGGATGCAATGGGCAGGCAAGGTGAGCCTATGAATGTGTTGTATTTGGATTTCTGAAAGATATTTAATGAGACAATGCGTAAAGGAGAATCACACGAAATAAAGGCTCATGTCGATGAGGGTAATGTGTGCAGTTACATGGATAGACATGTGGTTACAGAAAGATATAAGAATGGTGGGGATAAATTGTCATTTTGAAGTACAAGACCTGTTCTTTCCCTCAGTTATCTTCATTTATAATGGCTGGTGTTTGAGTGAACGCAGCTGCGCAGAACTCCTAATATGGGATTTTAATAATTGACAAGAGGCCAGAATGCCTTGTTCTGTGGTGAGATACTTTCACTGGATGTTGAGGGATTACAGTGACTTTAAGGAAATGGCTGGGATGAAGAAATCGTTCCTACTTCTCTGTTCCTCCAGCCATGAGCTATGCAGTCTTGTGGGTCAATCCAAACTTCATCCATAAAGCCAAGACTTGTGACCTAGCCACTCTTGCTTTGACTGCAGTACCTTTCTTAGTGAATTACCTGCCAACAACTGCTGGTGACTGAACAGGTTGTCCTTCCACTTGTGTTTATGGTTGAGAGATAGTCCTTCTTTGATGTAAAACCCCAATTAGCCATAAACAATTACAAATTCACCTTGTTCTTTGATCAGTGACCAAGTCTGACACTCCACTCATATTTAAGCCTGAACAAACAAAGCTTCAGCTCTTTCCCCTTTTGATATTTGTGATAGAAAATAGCAGAACAATCTTCAGCATGTTAAAAAGTTATGATTCTGCATTGTCAAATACAATTTCTTCATATTATGTCTTCATAGTAACTACAGGGTTCAGGTGTGATAAGAAGCAATAAAAAACAGCATACCAATGTGGCACATTGTGAAGAAAACAATGCTTTCTGTTTTATTTTACATCAAAGGAGTTGGAGTAGAAGAGTAAGGGAGTCTAGCAACAACTTAGAGTACTTGAGTGAGTCAAAAACTTGGAGTAATCCATATTGTTATAGAAACATAAAAATGTAAAAAGCCTACAGCACAATACAGGTCTTCCAGCCCACAATGCTGTGCCGAACATATCCTTACTTTAGAAATTACCTAGGGTTACCCAGAGTCCTCTATTTTTCTGAGCTCCATGTACCTATCCAAGAGTCTCTTAAAAGACCCTATCTTATCCGCCTCCACCACCATTGGTGGCAGCCTATCCACACACTCACCACTCTCTGCATTAAAAAAACTTGCTCCTGACATCTCGTCTGTATCTGCTTCCAAGTACCTGAAAACTGTGCCCTTTCGTGTTAGCCATTTCAGGCCTGGGAAAAAGCCTCTGACTATCCACATAATCAATGCCTCTCATCATCTTATACACCTCTATCAGGTTACCTCTCACCCTCCATCTCTGCAAGGAGAGAAGACTGAGTTCACTCAACCTATTCTCATAAGTCATGCTCCCCTCTGCACCCTTTCTATGGTTTCCACATCCTTCCTGTAGTGAAGTGACCAGAACTGAGCACAGTACTCCAAGTGGTATCTGAGCAGGGTCCTATATAGCTTCAACATTACCTTTCGGCTCCTAAATGATTGATGAAGGCCAATGCACCGTATGCCTTCTTAACCACAGAGTCAACCTGCATAGCAGCTTTGGTGCCCTATGAACTCGGACCCCAAGATCCCTCTGAACCTCCAACCTGCCAAAAGTCTTACCATTAATACTATATTCTGCCATCACACTTGACCTACCAAACTGAATCACTTCACACTTACCTGGGTTGAACTACATCTGCTACTTCTCAGCCCAGTTTTCCATCCTATCGATGTCCCACTGTAACCTCTGACAGCCATCCACACTATTCACTGCACCTCCAACCTTTGTGTCATCGGCATATTTAGTAACCCGTCCCTCCACTTCCTCATCCAGGTCATTTATAAAAATCACAAAGAGTAGAGGGTCCTAGAACAGATCCCTGAGGCACATCACTGGTCACTGACTTTCATGCAGAATATAATCCATCTATAACCACTCTTTGCCTTCTGTGGGGAAGCCAATTCTGGATCTACAAAGCAATGTCCCCTTGCATCCCATGCCTCCTTACTTTCAGTAAGTCTTGCATGGGGTATCTTATCAAATGCCTTGCTGAAATCCATACACACTACATCTACTGCTCTATCTTCTTCAAAGTGTTTAGTCACATCCTCAAAAAATTCAATCAGGCTCGTAAGGCACGACCTGCCTTTGACAAAGCCATGCTGACTACTCCTAATCATATTATGTTTCTCTAAATGTTCATAAATTCTGCCTTTCAGGATCTTTTCCATCAACTTACCAACCACTGAAGTAAGACTCACTGGTCTATAATTTTCTGGGCTATCCCTACTCCCTTTCTTGAATAAAGGAACAACATCCACAACCCTCCAATCCTCTGGAACTTCTCCCGTCCCCATTGATGATGCTAAGATCATCGCCAGAGGGTCAGCAATCTCCTTCCTCACTTCCCACAGTAGCCTGGTGTACATCCTGTCTGGTCCCAGTGACTTATCTTACATGATGCTTTCCAACAGCTCCAGCACATCCTCTTTTTTAATGTCCACATGCTCAAGCTTTTCAGTCTGCTGGAATTCATTGCCACAATCAACAAGATCCTTTTCTGTAGTGAATACTGAAGCAAAGTACCTCTGCTTTCTTCTCCGGTTCCATACACACTTTCCACTGTCACACTTGATTGGTCCTATTCTCTCACGTCTTATCCTCTTGCTCTTCACCATACTTGTAGAATGCCTTGGAGTTTTCCTTAATCCTGTCTGCCAAAGCCTTCTCATGGCCCCTTCTGGCTCTCCTAATTTCATTCTTAAGCTCTTTCCTGCTAGCCTTATAATCTTCAAGATCTTTATCATTATCTAGTTTTTTGAAACTTCCATAAGCTTTTCTTTTCTTCTTGACTAGATTTACAACAGCCTTTGTACACCATGATTCCTGTACCTTATCATCCTTTCCCTGTCTCATTGAAATGTACCTATGCAGAATGCCGCACAAATATCCCCTGAACATTTGTCACACTTCTGCTGTACATTTTCCTGAGAACATCTGTTTCCAATTTATGCTTCCAAGTTCTTGCCTGATAGCTTCATATTTCCCCTTACTCCAAATAAGCACTTTCCTAACTTGTCTGTTCCTATCCCTCTGGTAAAGGAGATGGAATTGTGATTGCTATCTCCAAAATGCTCTCCACTGAGAGATCTGACACCTAACCAGGTTTATTTCCCAATACCAGATCAAGTAGATCCTCTCTTCTTGTAGGTTTATCTACATATTGTGTCAAGAAACCTTCCTGAACACACCTAACAAACTCCATCCCCTCTAAACCTCTTGCTTTAGGGAGATGTCAATCAATATTTGGGAAATTAAAATCTCCCATCACGACAACCTTGTTATTATTACACCTTTCCAGAATCTGTCTCCCTATCTGCTCCTCAATGTCCCTGTTACTATTAGGTGATCTATAAAAAACACCCAGTAGAGTTATTGACCCCTTCCTGTTTCGAACTTCTACCTACAAAGACTCAGTAGACAATCTCTCCATAACTTCCTCCTTTTCTGCAGCCGTGACACTATCTCAGATCAACAGTGCCACGTCCCCACCTCTTTTGCCTCCCTAACTGTCCTCTCTGAAACATCTAAAGCCTGGCACTTGAAGTAGCCATTCATGCCCCTGTACTATCCAAGTCTCTGTAATGGCCACAACATCATAGCTCCAAGTGCTGATCCACACTCTAAGCTCATCTGCTTTGTTCATAATACTCCTTGCATTAAAACAGACACATCTCAGTCTGAGCGCATCCCTTCTCTATCACTAGCCTCTCCTCCCTCTTGCACTGTCTAAAAGCTTTCTCTATTTGTGAGCCAACCGCCTCTTCCTCTGTCTCTTCAGCCCACCCCCAACAATTTTAGTTAAACTCATCCCAATAGCTGTAGCAAACCTTCCCACCAGGATATTGGTCCCCCTGGGATTCAAGTGCAACCCGTCCTTTTTTTATAGGCCACTCCCACCCCAAAAGAGGTCCAGTGATCCAGAAATCCAAATCCCTGCCCCCTACTACAATCCCTCAGCCATGCATTTATCCTCCACCTCATTCTATTCCTATACTCACTGCCGCGTGGCACAGGCAGTAATCCCGAGATTACTACCTTTGAGGTCCTGCTTCTCAACTTCCTTCCTAACTCCCTGTAGTCTGTTTTCAGGACCTCTTCCCTTTTCCTACCTACGTCATTGGTACCAGTATGTACCACAACCTCTGGCTGTTCTCCTTCTCACTTCAGGATATCGATGATATTTTTATATTCTTACTAAAGTAAATAATATTCTTGCCTTGGTGATGGTACAATTAAACCCTTTTCTATTGATGTCATCTATATTTTTAGGTAAATGATCTTTATCGTCTGATGTGTCCCCTTGTGCTTATAGTACTGTGCAAAAGTATTAAGCACTCTAGTTATATAAGTGTGCCTAAAACTTTTGCATAGTACTGTATATTATATCTTTCCAGGTGCCAAATAACACTGATACTAGTGAGCTAGTACAAAGCTAGGTACTCTTATTTCTGTTTCCCAGCCACCTTCCTATTTAACCAACATACAGTACTCAGCAAAAGTCTTAGCGACTCCAGCTATATATATGTGATGAAGACTTTTGCACAATACCAGAAATGTCAACAAATAATAAGAAACATCCTGCTGGACAAGAAGGGTAAACTGGTGTTTGTAGAACAATCAGGTGTTTTATGATTATGAAGACTTTGATAGCAATAGTCAGAATTAGATTTCAACTACCTTTAGTTTACAGTATGGGATACAGCATTTTCTCATTGACTGCCTTTATTTAAACTGGCAGCTCATGATACACAGGCCTGTATGAATCTGTTAACCTTTACTGGAGCTGTCACAGTTACCAATGAGGAACTATAATACAATGTTCCCTTGTAGCTTAATCTTGTTGTCATTATCCTCTTTCTTCTTGAAAGCTCTTGCAACAGTGCCTGGTGCTGATGCATATGCAGTAGATATTTGATAGTATAGACATCAGCTCTCGATTCCATTTTTGGTCCACTTAGAATCATGGTATAATAGCTATCTTTATTTTTATTACAGAAGTCTTTGTATCTTATTCCCCAGAGTTACATTCTTTTTGTGCTGTCACAGCTGACACAGTCTATTAATACTTTATAAAGTAATTCTCAGGAAAGATAGTATATCAAAGTCACATGATGTAAATGATTCTGCATTTCTAGTCATTGTCTAATTCGTTTTGACTATTTTCTGGGCCACAGGTTTCCTGCAGAAATTTTAATAATCAGAGTTGTTTCCACAGTAAATTCTCATTTAATAAATGAATGACTTATGGAAGCTTTAATACTGCTTGAACAATGGCTCTTTGTTGAAAAATTATCTGCACCCACTGAAATAAAGCAATGGTGTCAAACTGTAGAAATTGTTTATAAAATAGGAAAAAGAATTAAAACAGTGACAGAAAAAATATAGACAGAATCTTGGAAAAAAGACAAAATATTCATAAAAACTCATGAAATTAGATTGCTTATGAAAATAAGTACTTGATTAGAAAGCTGGCAATTAATATTTTAGTGCATGAGTCTTTTAAAAAATTACTGTGAACGACATGAACCTGCCAGAAAATAATGTAAAATCAGTTTAAGTAGTTCATGAATGTTAATTGTATAAATTACAAAGATAACTAAGTTCTAGATTAAATGCCATTAATCATGCCATCATCTGCATTATCAATACTTACCATCCACAAAATATGCAGTGGTGATAGATGGAAGGTATATTTTCATTTACAATATGTGAGGTAATCCTGTATAATATGCTTCCCCACTTAACACCATTCAATGTTACTTGAACTACTGCATATTATCAACAATAAAACTGTATAAAAACATTCCTAATTGTCCTTAATTAGATCAGTTTGATCTAATTGAAACTAAGTCAATTTGATTTAATACATTTATTAATTGCATATAAAACTACAGCAATTTCAAACAACCATTTTTAGATATGTTTAGATAATTATGCATAACTTAATTAAGTGAAAATATTGCAATGAGAATACCATGCTTTGAATGAATAGTAAAAGACCATGGCAGATAAAAAGAAAAGACAAACACTCAATATGCTGGTATTAAATTGAAATAATTCACACTACTGTCTTGTAAGGAGCCATTTCTAAATGAGTGAATAATTTCAAACTCAAGTTCAAACTGATAATGTTTCAACATATGAAAGCTTTGCTTTAACTTCACTCACATAATTTATATGTGATGAAATGGCATACAGGGATTGTGGTTTGATATTTGCTCCTTTAAAGTTATTTAAATAAAAATTAAACTATTTATTGTGTTCAGTCTCTGAGTATTGCAAACACAATACCTTGATGTAAAACTGTAAGTAAATGTGAATATCTGTATTATCATCGAAGTATAGTCCATTGTGTCTCCTTTGAAATGTATCTATTTCATTTCATCAGAAAATTAGATGAAGTGTGAGTCAAACATTCAAGTAATGTGCAAGTGTATATGAAATTTATAACTCAAGCTTTTCATCTCTTAAGAACATTTATTTGACTTTAATGAACCTATTTCCCTACAGCAACCAACATTTGGAAATGCAATAAAAACCTGGGAAAGCTTCCTCTGTCATTGATGATGTTTTCATTAATTCTGCATCCAAATGTGTATTCTCTAGGGGCTGGTTCATTTGAAGATGCTTCTATCTCAGTTGACAGCAGGGAATTGGGAGTTCTTCCAATGGAGAATCAAAAGATTAAAAAAACAAATTGTTGTCAGTTTTTGCTGTATTCCCTGTGATATTGTTTATGCACAGATTTACATATGTGTTAAATGGCAACACACACAAAACGCTGCCGGTGGAACGTAGCAGGCCAGGCAGCATCCATAGGGAGAAGCACTGTCGATGTTTCAGGCCGAGACTGTGTGTGTGTGTGTGTGTGTGTGTGTGTGTGTGTGTGTGTGTGTGTGTGTGTGTGTGTGTGTGTGTGTGTGTGTGTGTGTGTGTGTGTGTGTGTGTGTGTGTGTGTGTGTGTGTGTGTGTGTACTCAGCGGCCACTTTATTAGGTACACCTGTTCATTAATGCAAGTGGCAGCAACTCAATGCATAAAAGCATGCAGATATGATCAAGACTCCCAGTTGTTGTTCAGACCAATTATCAGATGGGGAAAAATGCAATAAGATGACTTTGACTGTGGAATGATTGTTAGTGTCAGATGGAGTGGTTTGCGTATCTCAGAAACTACTGATCTGCAGGGATTTTCATGCACTACAGTCTCCAGAAGTTACAGGAAATGGAGCAAAAATAACATCCATTGAGTGGCAGTTCTTTGACTGGAAATCGCTTGCTAATGAGAGAGGTCAGAGTAGAATGGCCAGACTGGTTCAAGCTGACTCGACAGTGATAGCAACTCAAACAAGCACGTGTTACGTCAGTGGTATGCAGAAGACCATCTCGGAGTGTACAGCATGTTAAACATTGAAGTGAACAGCTTACAGCAGCAGAAGATCACACCAGATTACACTTTTTTCTGGCCACTGCTGTACCTAATAAAATAGCCACTGAGTTTATATGAGGATGAGTGGATGTGTGTGTGCGTGGGTGAGAGTGAGGGCGGGGGGTTGGTATGAGGATGAGTGGATGTGTATGTGAGTGGGTGAGAGAGTGAGGGCGGGGGGTTGGTATGAGGACTGTGTATGTGAGGATGAGTGGATGTGTATGTGAGTGGGTGAGAGAGTGAGGGCGGGGGGTTGGTATGAGGACTGTGTATGTGAGGATGAGTGGATGTGTATGTGAGTGGGTGAGAGAGTGAGGGCGGGGGGTTGGTATGAGGACTGTGTATGTGAGGATGAGTGGATGTGTATGTGAGTGGGTGAGAGAGTGAGGGCGGGGGGTTGGTATGAGGACTGTGTATGTGAGGATGAGTGGATGTGTGTGTGTGAGTGGGTGAGAGAGTGAGGGCGGGGGGTTGGTGTGAGGACTGTATATGTGAGGATGTTTGTATGTGAGGAGTGAGTACTAACAGAAATTCCATTCCTGTATGACCTCGAAGTACATATTTTATCAATCAGCCCAATTAGTTCATAATCCATGGAAGACTACAGGCCCTTTCTCTCAAACTAACCCTTCCAAATGAGGGAGTAACTCAGATGATTGTATTTCTGGGCTGTAATGTCCCTGGTCTCAGCACTTACAGGATCTATCTCCAAAGTGTGACAACAATACTACTACTGCTCTTTTGGCTGGCTGGCCAAGAAAGAGACATGAAAGTGATGTAGCCACTCAGCACACAAACTCACCTACACACTGTCACCCTCACACACTCACCTGATACCCAGCTAGACATCCGTACACACCCAGCCTGACTCCCAGCCCACATACCGTACATACACGTAATCAGTCACCCACCTGCACAACTAGCCTTGACACTTACAGATCATCAACACACTATTACCTATTACTGAGGGCAACCACAGTCATATACACACCCATTTCTCAAATAAAAACATTCTCATCTACGCACACACTTAGCTGCATACACTTATCTACACATCCAGGCTAGACACTTCTATACAATAACAAACCTACTGTCACCTACACATCCAACCCATCCCACATACACTTACGCACATTTGCAACCAGTCGCCAAAAAATTGAAGTCACTCACAGACTCTTGCTTACGTGTACACATACACTCCCAAACCATACTCTCAAAGTCACACACACAAGCACCTTCCCCAACACAAAAACACACTCATTCATGCCAAATTCATATTCTCACACAAACACAGATACAATCTCCCGCACAGATATCTGCCTCAACCCACTGCCACACTGACCAATGTACTTACTCATGTATGTACACATGTACCCTGACCCTGTGACTACAGTCCTTGATGAGGATGGTTTAGACCCGAAGGCTGGAGTAGCTTAGGCTAGGATTGAGACACGGTATCAAACAGGATCAAGAACTGAGCATGAAACAAATGCGAGACAACATCACGAGTCGGGCTTACAATTAAGCATGGAACCTCATTTCAGGTGCTTTTTAAATGCTTAATCCTTGGTGCCTAAAACATGATTGCCAATTAGTGGTATGGTTCTGAATCTTCAAAGCGTCCCTGCCAGCTACCCATATTCTGGAGAGTTAGAGCATATAGACCCCGGAAGCTGGCATGGTTGGGTGCGTGTTGTAACAGGACCCCTCCCCTATGGCTGATTCCTGATCGTCCTGGCTGCTTGGACAGA
This sequence comes from Hemitrygon akajei, assembly GCF_048418815.1. Taxonomy (NCBI): domain Eukaryota; kingdom Metazoa; phylum Chordata; class Chondrichthyes; order Myliobatiformes; family Dasyatidae; genus Hemitrygon; species Hemitrygon akajei. Next base: position 50,365,887 of record NC_133140.1, read on the forward strand.
CAATGCTTGTCGTCATGGATGAGGGCTGGATCCAAGATGTCTCTTTCAGGAACCCGGCACCATTCCTCGGGTCTGAATCCTTCACAGTCGACAAGGAACTGCAGAATATCCTGAACAGTTCGTGAATTCCTCTCTCAGTGGAGACTTGTTCCCCATCGACAAACCTGGGCGGCTGCAGGACTGATGGTAGTGAGGCTATAGGGCTGGTGCTGACAGGTTTTAGTTTGGAAATATGGAAAGTGGGATTGATCTTGAGGGTCTTGGGAGCTGCAAGGTGTAAGCCACTGGGTTTACTTTCTGAGAATCTTGAAGGGTCCCATGAACTTGAGTGCCAATTTCCTAGACTGCACTTGGAGAGGCAATTCCCAAGTTGACAGCCAGACCTGTTTCCCAGGCTGCAAAACTGGTCCCTGTCTTTTCTTGCTGTTGTCCTTTAATTCAGCCTTCTGGGTAGAAGTTAACAAAATCTCTCTTGCCCTAGTCCATTTCTCCTTGCAGCTTCGGACTTGACCTTCAGTGTCCGAACCGCAACCCCTGCCTCCTGCTCAGAGAAGGGTGGCAGAGTAATCCCACATTGGCATTCAAAAGGGAACACTGCATGCGCGGAATACCATAAGCTGTTGTGGGTGACCTCTGCCCACGTCAATGTCACACCGCTCGTCCAGGCTATCAGAGGCCAGGCATCTTAGGCTACATTCAAATCTTGGTTTACCTGCTCCGTCTGGCTGTTGGACTGCGGGTGAAATGCAGAGAAATGACAGAACTGAAGAGACGGAGGAAGGGGCGATTGGCTCACAAATAGAGAAAGTTTGTAGGCAGTGTGTGAGGGAGGATAGGCAGGTGATAGAGAAGGGACGCACTCAGACCAATGGTTTGAGCTGTGTCTATTTTAACAGAAAAAGCATCATGAACAAAGCGGATGAGCTTCGAGTGTGGATCAGTACTTGGAGCTATGATGTTGTAGACACAACAGAGATGTGGATGGCTCAGGGACAGAAATGGTTACTTAGAGGCTTTAGATGTTTCAGAAAGGACAGGGAGGGCAGCAAAAGAGGTGGGGGTGTGGCACTGTTGATCAGGAATAGTGTCACATCTGCAGAAAAAGAGGAAATGGAGGGATTATCTAGTGAGACTCTGTGGGTGGAAGTTAGGAACAGGGAGGGGTCAATAACTCTGCTGGGTGTTTTTATAGACCACCCAATAGTAACAGGGACATCGAGGAGCAGATAGGGAGACAGATTCTGGAAAGGTGTAATAATAATAGGGTTGTTGTGGTGGGAGATATTAATTTCCCAAATATTGATTGGCATCTCCCTAGAGCAAGGGGTTTAGAGGGGATGGAGTTTGTTAGGTGCGTTCAGGAAGTTTTCCTGACACAATATGTAGATAAGCCTACAAGAGAACAGGTTGTACTTGATCTGGTATTGGGAAATGAACCTGGTTAGGTGTCAGGTCTCTGAGTGGGAGTGCATTTTGGAGATAGTGATCACAATTCTACTCCTTTACCATAGCATTGGAGAGAGATAGGAACAGACAAGTTAGGAAAGTGTTTAATTGGATTAAGGGGAAATATAAAGCTATCAGGCAGGAACTTGGAAGCATAAATTGGGAACAGATGTTCTCAAGGAAATGTATGGCGGAAATCCGGCCAATGTTCAAGGGATATTAGTGTGGAGTTCTGCATAACTATGTTTTGATGAGATGTTTCAATCCTCCTGATGAAGTGTTTCAGCCTGAAACGTCATTATTACCTCCTCTCATAGATGCTGTCTGGCCTGCTGAGTTCTGCCAGCATTTTGTGTTTTTTATTTATTTCCAGCATCTGCAGATTCGCTCGTGTTGCCTTTGATGGTGAGATAGTAAATTGGATTAGACATTTGCTCAATGGGGGAAGCCAGAGAGTGGTAGTGGAGGATTGCTTCTCTGAGTGGAGGCCTGTGACTGGTGGTGTGCCACAGGGATTAGTACTGGGTCCATTGTTATTTTTGATCTATATAAATGTTCTGGATGATAATGTGGTAAATTGGATCAGCAAATTTGCTGATGATACAAAGATTGGAGGTGTAGTGGACAGTGAGGAAGGTTTTCAAAGCTTGCAGAGGGATCTGGACCAGCTGGAAAAATGGACTGAAAAACGGCAGATGGAGATTAAGACAGACAAGTGTGAGGTATTGCATTTTGGAAGGACAAACTAAGGTAGAACATACAAGATAAATGAAGGGCATTGAGGAGTGCAGTAGAACAGAGGGATCTAGGAATACAGATACAAAATTCCCTAAAAGTGGCATCACAAGTTGATAGGGTAGTAAAGAGAGCTTTTGGTACATTGACCTTTATAAATCAAAGTATTGAGACGACATCTGAAGGTACTTGAAAAGGTCCATCAATGCTGTCTTCGAACATCTTAAATATCAGCTGGGAAGATAGAAGAACTAACGTCAGCGTGCTAAATGAAGCAAAAACAACAAACATTGAAGCCTACGTCATCGAGAACCAACTAAGATGGAGCGGTCATGTTGTTCAGATGAAAGACGAATATCTGCCAAAACAAATCTTCTACTCCCAGCTTAAAGAGGGCAAACGTAAAAGAGGCGGACAACAGAAGAGATTCAAAGATGTCTTAAAAGCCAACATGAAGAAATGTAACATCAACATCAACAACTGGGAAACCAGTGCCAAGGACAGGAAACTCTGGCAAGCCATCATCCAAGAAGGAACAGCAACTTTCGAAGCCAACAGATGTGCAGAACTAGAAGAAAAGAGAAGAAAACGGAGAGAGAGGCAGCAACAACCAAAGCCCGATCTGCCATCTGGAACTACCTGTGCTGAATGCGGAAGAACTTTCAAAGCCAAGGTTGGACTCATAAGCCACTTCAGAACCCATAAATAGATCAACAGAATGAAGACCATCATCCTCGACCTCAAGGGATAGCCATGACGACGACGACGATTGAGTATAAGAGTTGGAATATTATGGTGAGGTTGTATAAGGCATTGGTGAGGCCGAATTTGGAGTATTGTGTGCAGTTTTGGTCACTGACTTACAGGAAGGATATTAATAAGGTTGAAAGAGTGCAGAGAAGGTTTTACAGGGATGTTGCCAGGACTTGAGAAACTGAGTTACAGAGAAAGGTTGAATCGGTTAGGACTTTATTCCCTGGAGTGTAGTAAAATGAGGGGAGATTTGATAGAGGTATATAAAATTATGATGGGTATAGATAGACTGAATGCAAGCAGGCTTTTTCCACTAAGGCTATGGGAGAAAAAAACCCCAGAGGACATAGGTTAAGGGTGAAGGGGGAAAAGTTTAAAGGGAACATTTGGGTGGGGGCTTCTTCACACAGAGAGTGGTGGGAGTGTGAAATGAGCTGCCAGATAAAGTGGTAAATGCGGGCTCACTTTTAACATTTCAGAAAAACTTGGACAGGTTTATGGATGAGAGGTGTATGAAGGGATATGGGCCAGGTGCAGATCAGTGCGACTAGGCAGAAAAATGGTTCAACACAGCCAAGAAGAGCCAAAAGGCCTTTTTCTGTGCTGTAAAGTTCTATGGTTCTATGGTTCTAAGAGCTTACGAAAGGTTCAAAAAACTAGGTAATATTAGAGATTTAGAAGATTATAAGGCTAGCAGGAAGGATTCTAAGAATGAAATTAGGAGAGCCAGAAGGGTCATGAGAAGGCCTTGGCAGACAGGATTAAAGAAAACCCCAAGGCATTCTACAAGTATGTGACGAGCAAGAGGATAAGATGTGAGAGAACAGGACCAATCAAGTGCGACAGTGGTGGAGTATATATGGAAGTGGAGGAGATGGCAGAGGTACTTAATGAATACTTTGCTTCAGTGTTCACTATGGAAGAGGATCTTGGCGGTTGTAGGGATGACTTACAGCGGATTGAAAAGCTTGAGCATATAGACATTAAGAAAGAGGATGTGCTGGATCTTTTGGAAAGCATCAAGTTGGATAAGTCTACAGGTCCAGACAGGATGCATCCCCAGGCTACTATGGGAGGCGAAGGTGGAGATTGCTGAGCCTCTGGTGATGATTTGTGCATCATCAATGGGAACTGTAGAGTTTCCGGGGGAATAGAGGGTTGCAGATGTTGTTCCCTTCTTCAAGAAAGGGAGTAGAGATAGCCCAGGAAATTAGAGACCACTGAGTCTTATTCAGTGGTTGGTAAGTTGATGGAAATGATCCCAAGAGGCAGGATTTATGAGCATTTGGAGAGGCATAATATGATTAGGAATAGTCAGCATGGCTTTATCAAAGGCAGGTCATTCCTTACGAGCCTGATTGAGTTTTTTGAGGATGTGACTAAACACGTTGATGAAGGTAGAGCAGTAGATGTAGTGTGTATAGGTTTCTGCAAGACATTTGATAAGGTACTCCATGCAAGGCTTACTGAGAAAGTAAGGAGACATGGGATCCAAGGGGACCTTGCTTTGTGGATCCAGAATTGGCTTGCCTACAGAAGACAAAGAGTTGTTGTAGACAGGTCATATTCTGCATGGAGTTCGGTGACCAGTGGTGTGCCTCAAGGATCTGTTCTGTAGCCCTTACACTTTGTGATTTTTATAAATAACCTGGATGAGGAAGTGGAGGGATGGGTTAGTAAATTTGCTGATAACACAAAGGTTGGGGGTGTTTTGGATAGCGTGGAGGGCTGTCGGAGTTTACAGCAGGACATTGATAAGATGTAAAACTGGGTTGAGAATTGGCAGATGGAGTTCAACCCATATAAGTGTGAAGTGGTTCATTTTGGCAGGTCAAATATGATGGCAGAATATAATTTTAATGGTAAGACTCTTGGCAGTGTGGAGAACCAGTGGGCTCTTGGGGTCCGAGTCCATAGACACTCAAAGCTGCTACACAGGGTGACTCCGTGGTTAAGAAGGTATATGTGCATTGGCCTTTATCAATCATGGATTCAGTTTAGGAGACAAGGGGTAATGTTGCAGTTATATAGGACTCTAGTCAGACCCCACTTGGAGTATTGTGCTCAGTTCTGGTCGCCTCACTACAGGAAGGACGTGGAAACTATAGAAAGGGTGCAGAGGAGATTTAAAAGGATGTTGCCTGGATTGGGGAGCATGCCCTATAAGAATAGGTTGTGTGAACTCTGCCTTTTCTCCTTGGAGTAATGGAGGATGAGAGGTGACCTGATAGAGGTGTATAAGATGATGAGAGGCATTGATCGTGCAGATAATCAGAGACTTTTTCAGGGTTGAAATGGTTAGCAGGAGAGGGCACAGTTTTAAGGTGCTTGGATGCAGGTACAGAGGAGATGTCAGGGGTAAATTTTTTTATGAAAAGAGTGATGAGTGCATAGATTAGGCTGCCAGTGATGGTAGTGGAGGCAGATAGGATAGGGTCTTTTAAAAGACTCCTGGATAGGTACATGAAGCTTAGTAAAATAGAGGGCTGTGGATTTTGCACAGCATTGTGGGCTGAAGTGCCTGTAACGTGCTGTAGGTTTTCTATGTTTCTCTGTTTCTATATTTGGTGCAGGACAATTTTGGCCATCTCTGCTGCAGATAGTAGTCTGTCTGAGGCGATGAATTTGCTGGACTTCGAAAAATGGTCCACAATTACCATGATAATGGTCTTCTCCTTGGGCACCCATGGTCTTTCTGGAACAGACAGAGGGTGAAGGAGCTTTGAGGTTGGGTGCGGGGCTCAATGTTCCTGGCACACACCTCGCTTGCCTTCACATATTGACGGACATTTCTCTCCATTCCAGGCCAACAATACCTTCTCTTAATGAACTCAAGCATCTAGGCAATGCCTGGGTGAGATGTCAACCTTGATACATGTTCCCATTGAAGATCCTGAGATGGGGCTAGGAACGAACAGCTGACCCTGAAGGGCTGTTCTGAGGAATCTCTTCTTGTTCCTGGACCTTGTGTACAAATGTGTCAATTCCCATATGAATTGACGCTAACACCTTGGCTTGGGGCAAGGCTGTTCTCTTTCAGATCTGTTGAACTGATGGGACAAGGCATCTGTCTTCTGGTTCTTTGACCCCGGGAAATAAATCAGGACAAAATTAAAATGGTTAAAGGGATCACTTACTCTGCCTGGAATTCAATCTCCTGGCCTCCTGAATATAAGGCTATCCATCTGATGAAAGGATTCTTGACCTCCTCAAGCCATTCCTCCACAGACAAACTGACCATGAGCAGCTCTCTATTTTCAATGTTGTTGTTCCCCTCTGTTGGAGATAGCCACCTGGAAAAGACCAGACAAGTGTGCAGACTATTGTCCAAAGGTGCCCGTTGAGACAACACTGCACCCATTCCAATGTCCGAGGTGTCCACCTCCATGATGAAGGGAAGGTCTGGGTTAGGTCCAACCAAAATGGGACCTGTCGTGAACCACTGTTTGAGCTCTGAGAAAGCATCCTCTACTTTGGTGGTCCATACAAAATGACCCATGTATCTCTTGGTTAGTGCTGTTTGTGAGGCCACCACTGAGCTGAACTTTCAATAACAATTAGCAAGTCCCAGGAATTGTTGCACTTGTGCAGATCTCCGACTGTCTGAGTCTTACTGAGGTACATCTTGAGATTGCCATTAGAGATAATGAAATCAAAAATGAAATGGTGGTCACATGAAATTCACACTTTTCCAGCTTTACATAAAGTTTATGATCAAGAAGCTTCTTCAGGTTATCTCTGATGTGAGGGATTTACTCCTCTATGGACTTTGAGAAGATTAGGATGTCAACCAAGTAAATGAAGGTGATCTTATGGAGAACATCCCAACACGTTGTTTATAAAGGCCTGGAAAACTGCTGACACGTCCACAGGACTGAAGGATATGACCAGGTCCTCAATAGTGCCCTGTTGGTGTGTTGAATTCCGTCTTCCACTCACACCCTCCTTTATGCCAATCAGATTATATGCACAGCATAAATCTAGCTTTGAGAATACTCTTGCCCCTTGGAGAATCTCGAATGCAATTTTCATGAGTGGAAGAGGATAATGATTCTTGCGATTCAGCTCAGGAGAATGATTGCGCCTATCAGCCACTCCTTCGCTTGCATCTTCAGAAACAGCTCTTTTTCTATTTTGATATCTCTTCTTTTCTTTTTCAGGGATCTTTGCGGAAATGGGACCCACTCCCGGGTCCTCATGACCGGTCGCTATGCCAAGGACGTGGCCTGGAAGACTAGCGCGCCTTCAAGGTGCCGGATTTTCATGGCTCTGGAGTCAGGTGGATTCAAGGCATGTGTTGCTATCTCCTGATGCATTGTGAGAGATGGAAGATCAAAAGCAGTGAGCTGGCTGCTGGTTGTGTGCCCAGGGACTCTAGTTCTTTGGGCACAGAGCTCGAAAGAAACAACGCAACAGACTTTTAACACCATAGATTAGTGAGTTGCTTTGTAATATCTCCCCTCTCACTGTGAAACAGGGACACCTCTGTTCCCTTATTAGGGAGAAAGGGAGAGCCTGTGGTGCGTCGAATTACCAGGTGAACAAGAAGTTTTGGGGGTACTGCAAGTCTGTATCTTTATTGATGCTTGGCTGCATGCTTGAGTGCTCGGTGGAGGGTGCCGATGCTTTTTTTGCTGGTGGGGGAGGGGGGATTGTTGCTTTGCTGCTGCTTATGCATGGGAGGGGGTAGCTGAGAGGGATTTAGGGTTTTGACATTTAACTGCCAATCATTCTTTGGGGCACTCCTCTGTTTTCGTGGATGTTTGCAAAGAAGAAGAATTTCAGGATGTATATTGTATCCATTTCTCTGACATCAAATGTACCAATTGAAACCTATAATCAAAGCATGGCTGCAGGAAGAAGAAGCTCGCACTGGTTGGAGAGGTGAATCCCAGAGCAAGAGTCTCCTTTATATACTCCTCCATAGTGCTTCTCTCCAGGCCTGAGAGCGCTTATAATCAACCCTGCAGTGGAAGAGTCAAGGTCTTTCACTTGCTGAAGATGTCTTCCAAATCCTTGTAGATGGAAAGGATTTCTACTGGCTTGGGTGCTGTAGTTAACTTAGAACATTCCTCTGAGGACGACTCTTGAGGTTCATTAGGTAGCATCTTTAGTGAAAACACTGTCCATATCCTTGTCTGTACCCTCAGCCATCAGCAGCGAGGTGCAACAAATGGTCCTTGTGCTCCTGGGACTTTGCTCCAAGGGTCTCCGATTTGGAGCCTTCCACTCAGACAGGATCTGGCAACTGGAGCCCTTTAGCTTAGCTGCTGCAGATCCAGACTGCTTGGGCACCTCCTTGACTTGCCCCTGAACTAGAGATCTAGTTCCAGCGCACCACTGACTGGCCAGGGTCAGAATTCACACGGGTCTGTCGGCTGGAGCCAGCTTGTGTGTCCTTGAAGGCAGGACTGGTTTTCTGAAGGCTCCAGGTTAGCCTGAACAGAAGTCTGCTCCCTCATTGGCTGCTAGTCTCGGGAGATGCTGGCGGTTGGAACAGCAAAGCAAAAACATACCTTCTTGCAGTTACTGGACCATGCAGTGATCCTCTCTTCCTTCCAGTTCATGGAAGGGTTATAATAAACACAAAGTACACTGCAGATGCTGTGGTCAAATCAACACGTACAAACAAGCTGGATGAACTCAGCAGGTCGGACTCCTGACATCCTGATGAAGGGTCTCGGCCCGAAACATTGACTGCTCATTTCAACGGATGCTGCCCGACCTGCTGAGTTCATCCACGGAAGGGTTATGTTGGGAGAGTTACAGGTGCCCGAGGTTCAGGGGTATGTGAGGAGACTCAGGGATATAGAAGCTAATGTCCTTTGTGTAATCCTCTAGCCTCATCAGCAAGGCCAATGACTACTGCTGGATCTGCCTGGAACCAAGTGAACGGCCATCCAGGGCAATTGCAGGCATGGGATAACTCAACACCTACAGCAGTATGTTGAGCCGATGGATGGTCCCCAACTCCAGGAAATTTCCAGCGGCCTCAGAGTCCAAAAACACAACCACCTCTCATTGTTTCTACCCCAGCAGGTCCTCACCCTCAGTGTGACACCAAAATCCATGAGGTTGGGGTTGTGGCTGCAATTGTCACAGTTCCCCCAACACCGGGTGGTCTTAACAGTTCTCCCGACGGTTGCAGCCTGGGACATTCCGCTCGCAGGTGACCAGCTTCCCTGCAATAAAACCGAGCCTCGGACGCCAGGACCGCTCATCAGTGGAGAGCGTCGTGCAGCCGATTTTGCATGGGATCAGCAGGTTCTTGAGCAGGGCTGGGCTGGTCATGGTCCGAGGTTGGTGAGTGGAACTGCGATGCATTGGGACTGGGCTCAGACCGGCTCTCTTTGACATCCTGAAGTAGTCCCGCTTTTGCTCTGCCAGGTGATTATCAAGATGAATGGTCTGATCGACCAGAACATCCAAATTCTCTGCTGGCTCTCCCAAGCTGAGAGCATCCTTCAGTTTATCCCAGACTCCTTGAAGATAGTGGCCAATGCCTCCCTGTTCTAGCCACTCTCTTGGACCAAAGTCCGAAATTCGTTCGCGTAGCCAGTCACTGACTGTCCACCCTGTTGAATCTTCATCAGGCAGTCTAAGGCTTGGCTGGCTCCAGTGGAATGATGGAACATCTTCTTCATGGTGGCCATAAACTCCTCTGAATCCGAGCAAATCTCTGACCTATACGCACTAGCCCAGGTCAGGGCTCTTTTAGTCAGAAAAGAGATAATGAAAGCTACCTGTCACAACCACGGATTCGGCAGTGCAGCAGATATAGCAATTGCGATCATGAATATGCACGTGTCAGCTAATCATTTTATTGTGATAGTATTTAACTCCATTCATTCCATCGTAGTGCTTGTTGAGACTGGGACAGAGCATAGCAACGCTTCGCTGCCTGTTTGCATTCAGCCTTGCCTGAGAAATTGGACTGTCAAGTCAACTGACTCTGAAGACTAGCAGTATTCCTTTTAAACATAGTGGTTCTTTTCAGCTGCAGTGTAGGCTTCATTTTCCATTTGAGTGTCTTAGTTAACAATCCTGTTTGGCCTAGCATTTATTGTTTTCTTTTCCTTTTAACACTGTTTGCATTAAAGTCTGTGAACTGTTGACCCACATCAGTGTCTCTCACTCCGCACTTGGGCCATACCCAAACCTGGTGACACTAGCTTTCCACACTCCAAAGGGAACCGGTATGGCTGGAGTTGAAGCACTAATGAGCATTGGATGGAAAATCCACAGCAAGAACCCAGGTCATCATTGAATCTTCGAGGGTTGGAAGACGTATTGGCTCCGCAGTGGGACCAACTTGTTCTCCCAAGCGATCCTGGCTTCCTCTTTGTAAAAGTTGGCCAAAGGCTACCTGGAGGTCATGTTTCTCCAGGCTTTGTCTGGAAATCCTTTTGCTGTGGATGGTCACAGTGGACAAAAGACTCTGATATCCCGCTGGGTCCATGCTAGCTCAATCGTACTGTGATGAAAGTGCTTGACAAGGATGGATTGGACCCAAATGCTGCAATATCAAGGTTAGGTTTGAGACACAGTATCAAACTGGATTAAGAACTGAGCACAAAATAAACATGAGACAAAATCATTAGTAGGGCTTACTTAGTTCAGGTGCTCTTGAAATACTTAATTCTTGGTGCCCAAAATATGATTGCCAATTAGCGGGATGGTCCTGAATCTTTAAACAGGCCATGCCAGCTATCCAAATTCTGGAGAGTTAGAGTGTCTAAACCCTGGAATCTGGTGTGGTTGGGTGGGTATTGTAACAGGCCCTCTTAGACACAATTGGAACCACATCTGCGCGCACACACACACACACACACACACACACACACACACACACACACACACACACACACACACACACACACATACACATACACATACACACACACACAATTCTGGAGCTCTAGATCTTTTGGTCATTCTCATCAAACCTGTCTAGGTATTTACTGTCTAGAAACTTTACACCACACACTCAGGACCTGCTGTAGAGGACAGGAAATTACTAATTGTGATAGTGGTGTAAGCTTTAATCACATTACCTCTTCACAATATCTTACTGGCTCCAATCAAAGTCACAATTGGTATCCCATACAACTGTGATACATACAAACTAAAAGTCTCCATTCTTTTCAACTTTTAAAATTCTACATCTGTGTACTTCCTTGTCCCTCTGGGTGGTCCGTACTCATTTGGTTTCACTTATACCAGATCTGCTATGTCTTTTCTTCCCCTTTCAGCACTTGTAATTCTTGTACCCCTGAGCTTTTTATTTCATGTCTACAAGTTGCAATGCATAATACCACTCAATTCATAGTCATTTTCCAAGCAAATATTAAGAACATCTAGACCAACCTTATTATCATATCTACTGACCCTTCCACTTTCCCTGATGATCAGAAATGCATGGTCCAATATTTTATATTGGCTAATCAGAATTTTCCTCAGATTAATGTTAAGTTTTATTATTTCCACCATAAACTCAGTTTTTGAGCTGCTGGTTCCAGGGTAATTGTTTGTGACCGGAACAGAGTATTTATTCCACTGGTGACATTCTTAACTTGGTGCCCACATTTCCATGCCAAGAGTAAGGCAATTTTTTACTACCTCCATGATATTGCCTATACGGGCTCTGACTAATGTTCAGTTGCTTCTCAAGCCATGTTTAATGCTTAATATCTAACTTTGACAATTCCTATGCATGAGATTCTTCAGAGTCTCTGATCTTACAGCTCTTTCCAGCACAGCCCCTGACTCTCATTATTTACCCCCGACGCTAAGGAACGCCTGAGTCTATTTTAAAATTTTTATCCTTGCTTTCAACTCCCTTCCCAATTTTGCCTTCCTCTCTCTGGCCTCTTGAGCAACTCCACAGGTAAGTATGACTCTGACAACTGTTTAAGCCCAAGGCTCTGAACTTTCCTACGCACGTCTCTGCTCCTACCCATGGGCAGGGAAGTCTAGAGCCTTGGGCTTAAACAACTGTTGGAGTCTTATTGTGACATTTAGCAATGTTAAAGGGATAATGTTGGTAAATTAGCTTATTATTTTCATGTGTATCGAGAGACAATGAAAAACTTATCTTGCATGCTGTTGATACAGATTAATTCTTTACAACAATGCATTGGTGTAGTACAAGCAAAAACAACACAAGAATGCAGAATAAAATGTTACATTTACAGACAAAATGAAGTGTAAAGAGGTATTGAGGTGTAATGTAGTAACAAGGTAGATTGTGAGGTCAAGAATCCATCCTATCATACTAGGGACGATTCAATAATCTTATAACAGTGGGATGCAAGCTGCCTTTGAGCCTTCTAGTTCATACTTTCAAGATTTTGATTCTTCTTTCTGGTGGGAAGGAGAAGTGAGAATGTCTGGGATGGGTAGTGTCTTTGATTATGCTGGTTGCTTTACCGAGATGGTGAAAAGGGTACATATGTAGAGTCGATAGAAGGGAGGCTGGTTTCCTTGATGGGCTCAGCTGTGTCCATCACTCTCTGCAGTATCTTTCAGTCACAGACAGAATAGTTGCCAAATTAAACCATGACACATCAAGATAGGATGTTTTCTATAGGGTAGCAATAAAAAATGTTAAGATTCAAAAGACATATGCCAAATTTATTTAGCCTGATAAGGAGCAGAGGTGCTGGTAAACTTTCTTAGTCCTGGAATCAATGTGGTCGAACCAGGAAAGGCTATTGGTGAACTTAAAGCTCTCAACCCCCTTGACCTCAGCACTGTTGATGTAAATAGAGTCATGTGCACCACCCTCTTTCTGAAGTCAACACCGGCTGTTCTATTTTGCTGACTTTGGGGGAAAGCTTGTTTCTGTGATGTCATGTCATTAGGCTCTCTATCTCTCTCCTGTTCTCTGACTCATCATTATTTGTGATGTGGCCCACTACAGCGGTTTCATCCTTCGTCTTGTGAATGGAGTTAGAGTAGACTCTGGCCGAGTAATCATCGACATATGGAGACAAGAGTAGGGAGCTGAAGGGTCACTAGTGTTGGCACCCATGTTAAGGATGAATGTGATAGACTTGTTGCTGTCTATCCTTCGTGATTGTGGCCTGCTGGTCAGGAAGTCAAGATTCCAGTTACAAAGGGAGGTATAGAGTCCCAGCTCTAGGAGCTTAGAGATGAGTTTTCTTGGAATTTTTGTATTGAAGGCTGTTATGTAGTCTGTAACCTATAGTCTAATGTAGGTGCCTTTACTTTCTCATTCCAAAGATGAATGTAGGGGCAAGGAGATGGCATTCTAGAGGCCATAGATCTAGGGGCAGGTAAATTGTAGTTGATCAAGGTTGTCTCAGAGGCTGGAGTTATTGTATTCCATATAGATTCTGTTGCTTCTATTTGATGCTAATGTAGCTGAAATATATTTACATCAGCTCCCTGTGTTGTGCTGCTATGCAACTCCTTGAGTATGGATTTACTTATCTGTTCTCAGAAGTATTGTCAATGCTTTGTAAACGATGTGGCATCACGGATATTCCCAAATTCAGAGATGTCAAAATGTTGACACATAGGAGTGTAAATGATTTATTCAAATTGTTTAAATGGAGATCAATGAGACTGACTTTATATCTGTCCTCTTACTTTGTGAGATAATTTTGATAATGGTTTATTGTTTAAAGGACATAGAGTATTAAAAAGCATTTGATAGACTTTTGTATATAAAAACTCATTAAAACAATAACAGAAACAGAGGCAATGCTTTGAATGCTGACCATAGGCTTAGACTGAATGGTGATTTGGAACACCAACACTATTTCGAGATTTGCATCTTCTGGATATGGTAGGCATGAAGCTGATGCTTTTAATCACAAAACTGATTTGCCAAGAATAACGGAGATGGGAAAGGCAAGTTATGGGACTGTTAAAACTACTCAAGAATCTATGTATGGTTTGAATTTATTTGGCATTTCTTTAAATTATTTCAATAAAGGCTATAGGCACTTGACAAATGGATATCTGTACATATGAATTAGCTCCCATATTATTATTAAATTCATACTTTCCTAAAATTGCTGAATTAGTTTCCTCTTTCTCTTTTCACTTTTACTACTTGCTCGTTCCTATCAGTCTTATGAGCTTATGATGCTATTAATAACAATACAATGGAGGTATTGTGATTTTTATGTATATTCTGAATTACATATGGACTTCTATAAAAGTAAACACCTTCATTTCTCAGGGATAGTCTGTATAAAGTAATTAACCAATCATGTATCACAAATCATATTTAGATTCATTTTGGATTTTGATTCATTATTTGTCATATGTGCGTTGAAACACAGTGAAATGAGTCATTTGTATTAATAACCTAAGGATATACTGGGGGAAAGCCTGCAAGGGTTGCCACACATTCCAGTGCCTACATTGCATGCCCACAACAGAACACCACAAGCAATGACAACACAAAGAACAGAAAAAAAAACAAAATGACAACAGCAAAACAAGTTCTTTTTCCTCCCTCCCATCTACACACTCACTCACACACGCAGACAGACTCCATTCCCAGGATAGGCTGGAGCAGGAGCCAACCTCTAGTCCCTGGCCTAGACAAGCAGACACAGACATCGAGCCTCTGACTTCCAGACACATCGAACCAGGGGCTTTGACCATCACATGTTGACTTCTTGAATCACCGTCTTTAGACTTCGGCCTTTGGAGCCTCGGTATCAAACTCAGGACTTGCTGAACACAGAAATTTGATCTATAGACCTCAAACTCCAGACTCGCATATACCTCTGATCCTGGGACTTACTGAACAATAAGATCACCAGCTGTTGTCCATGGGGCCTCCCAACCTCAGTCATTGACTACATGGATCACTGCTTTTCATCCTTCATGCCTGCAAGCCCTACATCCGCCAATGGGGATCATTAGCTTTCTACCATGAGCACTTTTATCTGGACTCCATCTCCTGCTTCTGTCTCTTCATTTAATGCCTTGATCTCTAACTACGTTCAACTCTGTCCCTAAACCCTAACCTGCCCCTTAGTTCCCCACACTTCGCACAAAAACCCTCTCTATGAACCTGTGATCACGATGGCACAAATACGTAATGTTGTTTGAGGTTAAACTCAGTTGTTTTTTAAGACCATAGGACCATAAGGCCATAAGATAGAGGAGCAGAATTAGGCCATTTGGCCCATCAAGTCTGCTCTGCCATTTCATCATGGCTGATCCATTCTTCCTCTCAGCTCCAATCTCCAACCTTACCCCCCATACCCTTTTATGTCCTGATCAGTCAAGAATCAATCAACCTCTGCCTTAAATATACATAAAGACTTGGCCCCCTTAGCTGCCTGTGGCAATGAATTCCTCAGATTCACTACTCCTTGAATGCAGAAAATCCTCCTCATTTCCTTTCTAAAACGATGCTCCTCTACTCTGAGGCTGTGTCCTCTGGTGTTAGACACCAGCCAAAGGAAACATCCTCTCCACATCCACTCTGTCAAGCCCTTTCATCATTCGATAGGTTTCAATTAGGTCACCCCTCATTCTTCTGAATTTCAGTAAATACAGGCCCAGGGTGTTCAAACCTGGACTCATTTCCAAGAACCTCCTCTAGAGTTTCAGCACATCTTTCCTAAGATAAGGGGCCTGAACCAGCTCACAATACTCCAGGTGAGGCCTCATCAGTGCTTTATAAGTCCTCATCATTACATCCTTGCTTTTATATTTTAGTCCTTTTGAAACAAATCCCATCATTGTACTTGTCTCCCTCACCACAGACTCAACCTGTAAATTAACATTCAGGGAATCCTGCACCAGGACTCCCAAGTCCCTTTGCGTCTCATTTTTTTTGTATTTTCTCTCCATTTAGAAAATAGTCACCTCTTTCCTCTTTTTGACCAAAGTGCATGACCATACACTTCCCAACAGTGTATTCCATCTGCCAGTTATTTCCCCATTCTTCTAACCTGTCCAAGTCCTTCTGTATCCTTTCTACTTCCTCAAAACTACCTGCTCCTCCACGTAAGAATGAAATAAGGAAAGCCATCTGAGGCCATGAGAAGGCCTTGGTGGACAGGATTAAAGAAAATGCCAAGGAATTCTGCAAGTATGTGAAAAGCAAGAGGATAATACGAGAGAATAGCATTGACCAAGTGTGATGTGGAAAATTGTGTATGGAACTGGAGGAGACAGCAGAGGTATTTACTGGGTACTTTGCTTCAGTATTCGCTACAGATAAGGATCTTTGCAATTATAGGGATGACTTACAGCGGACTGAAAAGCTTGAGCATGTAGATATTAAGAAAGAGTATGTGCTGGAGATTTTGGAAAGTATCAAGCTGGGTAAGACATTGGGACTGGATGAGATGTAACCCAGGCTACAGTGGGAGGTGAGGGAGGAGATTGCTGAACCACTGGCAATGATCTTTGCATCATCAATGCATCATCAATGGGGACGGGTGAAGTTCCGGAGGATTGGAGGGTTGCGGATGTTGTTCCCTTATTCAAGAAAGGGAGTAGAGATAGCCCAGGAAACTATAGACCAGTGAATCTTACTTCAGTGGTTGGTAAGTGGATGGAGGCAGGATTTATGAACATTTGAAGAGGCATAATATGATTAGGAATAGACAGCATGGCTTTGTCAAGGGAAGGTCGTGCCTTACGAGCCTCATTGAATTTTTTGAGGATGTGACTAAACACATTAATGAAGGTAGACCAGTAGATGTAGGGTATATGGATTTCAGCAAGACATTTGATAAGGTACCCCATTTCAGGCTTATTGAGAAAGTAAGGAGGCATGGCATCTAAAAGGATATTGCTTTGTGGATCCAGAACTGGTTTGCCAACAGAAGGCAAAGAGTGTTTGTAGATGGGTCCTATTCTGCATAGAGGTCGGTGACCAGTGTTGTGCCTCAGGGATCTGTTCTGGGACCCCTGCTCTTTGTGATTTTTATAAATGACCTGGATGAAGAAGTAGAGGGATGAATTAGTGAATTTGCTGATGACACAAAGGTTGGGGTGTTGTAGATAGTGTGGCGGGCTGTCAGAGTTTAAAGCGGGACATTGATCAGATGCAAAACTGGGCTAAGAAGTGGCAGATAGAGTTCAACCCAGATAAGTGTGAGCTGGTTCATTTTGGTAGGTCAAATATGATGGTAGAATAGAGTATTAATTGTAAGACTCTTGGCAGTGTGGAGGATCAGAGGGATCTTGGGGTCTGAGTCCAAAGGACATTCAAAGCTCTGTGGTTAAGAAGGCATATGGTGTATTAGCTTTCATGAATCGTGGAATTGTATTTAGGAGCCGAGATGTAATGTTGCAGCTATATAAGACCCTGTTCAGGCCCCACTTGGAGTACTGTGCTCATTTCTGGTTGCCTCACTAAAAAAAGGATGTGAAAACCATAGAAAGTGTGCAGAGGAGATTTACAAGGATGTTGCCTGGATTGGGGAGCATGCCTTATGAGAACAGATTGAGCGAACTCGGCCTTTTCTCCTTGGAGAGACGGAGGATTGGAGGTGACCTGATAGAGGTATAAGATGATGAGAGGCATTGATCGTGTGGATAGTCAGAGACTTTTTCCCAGGGCTGAAAGGACATAGCTTTAAGGTACTTAGAAGGAGGTACAGAGGAAATGACAGGGTTAAGGTTTTTACACAGAGTGGTGAGTTCGTGGAATGGACTGTTGGCAACTGTGTTGGGGGTGGAAATGATAGTGTCTTTTAAGAAACTCCTGGATAGGTACATGGAGCTTAGAAAAATAGACGGCTATGTAAGCCTAGGTAGTTGTAAAGTAAGGACATGTTTGGTACAGCTTTGTGGGCCAAAGATTCTGTATTGCACTGTATGTTTTCTATGTTTCTATATCTTCATATTGTCAGCAAACTTTGTAACAAAGCCTTCAATTCCATCATCTAAATCATTGATACTTAACGTAAAAGGAATCAGTCCCAATACAGACACCTGTGGAGCAATGCTAGCCACCGGCAGCCAACCATTTATTCACACACTTTGCATCTTGCCAATCTACCACTGCTTTATCTATGCTAGAATCTTGCTGTAATACCATGGGTTTGTAGCTTGCTTAGCAGCCTCATGTCTGACAGTTTGTCAAAGGCCTTCTGAATGTCCAAGTACTCAATTCAACTTTTTCTATCCTGCTTGTTATTTTTTCAAAGGATTCCAATAAATCTGTCAGGCAAGATTTCCTTGAGGAAACCATGCTGACTAATGCCTATTTTATCATGTGCCTCCAAGTACCCCAAAATCACATTCTTAACAATAGACTCCACCATCTTTCCATCCACTGAGGTCAGACTAACTGGCTTATAATTTTATTTCTTCTGCCTCTCTCCCTTTTTGAAGAGTGGAATGACATTTGCAATTTTCCGGTCTTCTGGAACCATTCCAGGATCTAGTGATTCTTGAAAGGTCATTACTAATGCCTGCAATATCTCTTCAGCCACTTCTTTTAAAACTCTGGGTGGTACACCATCTGGTCCAGGTGTCTTATCTACCTTCAGACCTCTTAGTTTCCAAGGAACCTTCTCTTTAGGAATGGTAACTTAATGCACTTCATGACTCCGACACCTGGAACTTCCACGATACTGCTGGTGTCTTCCACAGATTCTTAAATAAGTACTTATTCAGTTCATCTGCCATTTCCTTCTCCACCATTTCTACCTTACCAGTATCAACTTCCAGCATTCTGCTGTCCACTCTCACCTTTCTTTTACACTTTATGTATCTGAAGAAACTTTTGGTATCCTCTCCAATACTGTTGGCTAGCTTACTGTTGTCTTTATGATTTTTTAGTTGCCTTGTTAGTGTAATGCCCTGGGAAAGGTTTCACTGCTAATGTAATGGTTTCTCTGTAGCAGCAGTGTTAGGGTTATGACTAAAGATAATAGAGGCTTTGGAATGTGCCCTGTCCAATGAGGGGAGTGTTTTTTCTTTCTGGTGTGCCTGAGAGTGAGGTATTGGCAGGCTTTTGTTCAGCGGAAGATGGAGAGAGAAGATGCCAGAATAAGGAGGTCATAGACTGCAGGACGGAGTGGATTTGGAATAGGGCCCGGGAGAGTTCTCTTGGGGCACTAGATGGAGTAAGTTGCATTTTGGCTTTGCTCCGTTCATTTTTCAATTTTCTTACCACCCTTTCACTATCTATATTAAAGTGTTTATAACACTTTGATATGCTTGAGCTTTGATTTTTAATCACTGGAAATTAATACCAGAGGGCAAAAGGAATCAGCCGAAGGCAAGGAAGCCAGTAATGGAAGTGGAAGGAGAGAAGGTGATTATAAACAGCCTAAAAAGTCTCAACTCACTTTGGAGGCTCTGTCGAAGCTCCTGGATGATAAACTCCATAAAAGATTTTCTACTTTGGAAGTATTTTTAAAGGAGATGGAAAGTAGACTGGAGCACTTAAGTGGGAGAGTGAAAAACAACAGCGGCAAATTTCTGAACTCGATGAAGCTGGAAGACAGAGAGATCGTAGATTGGACGCGTTGGAAAGGGGTTATTGAACACAGAGACCTCAAGTTTCGTCTGGTTGAAGACTACAATCCTGAGGTAATGCGAAAAAGATGACTTTTTAAACCAGTGATGTCTGAGCTTTATCATAGAAAGTTTCAACCAGCCCTGCTATTTCCAGTGCGTTTTAGGGTTGTTCTGCCAGATAAATCATGTAAATGGTTTAAATCTGTGGAAGAAGCTCATCAATTCTTTGAGGATCAATGTTCAGTCTCAGCTGTCTAATAAATTTACTGTTTCTTCATGTCTGAATTCATTTGGTTTATAAATTAATAACCAGTTCATAGATCTGGACTTTTAAAGATTGAAGATTTTTGCCCTTGGTTTGATAACACTCGTACTTTGTTTTGGAGTATGGATGTTTATCATGCTTCTATGTTAAAGTTCATTTTTTTCCCTTTATTATTTTATTTTATTATTTTCAATTGTTTTTGAAAATAATTAAGAATCTGATTTGGTGATTGTTTTTTTCCCCCTGAAACATTAATAAGATTGTACTCTGTTTCACTTTTCAAGATCTCGCCTTTCAAAATGTTTTGCAAACAGCTGAATTTTTTTTTAACATTTGTTTGGTGATTTTATGGTATTCTTTTTTCAATGTTTTGTCTATGGGTGGTATTTTGCATTCTTTTCAATTTTGGAGATTTGCCTTCAAGAGAAATGGGTAAGGGAATTTCTAGTTAGCTTTCTGGCTGTCTATTGGCCAGTTTTCTGGCTTTTGTGGGTGCGGGTGGGACTATTTTTAGTTTAGTTTTTTTCATCTGGGCTGATCTGAAACTACAAATAAGTCTGAATTGTTGTAACCTCTGGTTCCCCTTTAAACCTTTCTCCCTCTTCCTGATTCATGAGTTTCCTATGCAGTAAGGTTAACCCTTTACATACCATATGGTTTATTTAAATAAAATGGACAATAGTATTAACTTTGTCTCATGGAATACAAATGGTTTGAATCATCCAATTAAACAGAAGAAGATTTTTGAAGTTTTTCATAGATTGAGTGCTCAGATTATCTTTGCCCAGGAAACTCATGTGAGGAAGGAGGATAATCAGCATTTTTTTTAGGTTTTGGAAAAGTCAACAATTTCAGTCCAACTCACAGGCTAAGGTGAAAGTAGTCTCCATTTTTATAGACTCCTCGATTTCATTTGTTCACTATGAAACAATCTCAGACCCGAATGGTAGATTTCTATTAATTACTGGTTTACTATATAACCAAAAAGTTGCCATGGTCAATATCTATGCACCAAATGCTGACTATCCTGAATTCATTAAGCATCTATTTGCATCTCTTCCTAATTTAAATAAATATACGTTGATAATGGGCGGAGATTTTAACTGTTGCCCGAATCCCTCAATGGACAGGTCTACATCCAATCAGGTACTTCCAAACAAATCCGCTATTTTTATTAATTCCTTTTTAGTTGTCTCTGGAATATTGGAAATTTGGAGGGTTTTACATCCTAATGATAGAGTCCTCATTCTTTTCTCATGTATATCGTAATTACTCTAGAATTGATTACTTTTTTTAATCAACTCTCGATTAGTTCTGTCTGTTACTGCCTGAGACTACGATGCAATCACCGTGTCCAATCATGCGCCCTTAAAACTATCAATCAAATTAACTGATGTAACTTTTAGCACTAGACAATGGCAATTCAATTCTACGCTGCTTCAGGTCTTAAACTTTGTTAACTTTATTAAAGAACAGATTGCCTTTTTCTTTTCAACTAACTTTATGGAAGAAATTTCCAATAGGATATTATGGGATACTTTTAAAGTATACATCCATGGGCAAATTATTTCATACTCTGCTGGATTGAAAAAACTGAATTAATAATGAAATATGTACATTGGTTGATAAGATTAAAGAAATTGATAAAAAATATTCTGCTACTCCTAATCTGGAGCTTTCTAAAAAGAGAGTTGAACTTCAGATGCAACACAGTTTGTTATTAACATCCCCGATTGAAAATCAATTTCTTAAAACTAAGAGTCTAAGAGATTTTATATACATGGCAATAAATCGGGTAAATTACTGGCCAACCAATTGAAAGTTGCTTTGTTTAAACGTCAGATAATTAATGTTTGTAAAAGGGATGGTATTTTGATGGTTGACCATGACAAAATCAATAATCTTCTCAAGAATTCTATACCTCTTTATACCAATCAGAATTTTCTGACATTTCTACCATAATGCATGAATTTTTAAGGAAATTGAATATTCCGAAATTACCACTTAATGAACATTTAGCATTTGATGCCCCCATCATGGAAGAAGAAATAAAGAAAACAATTTCTTCGATGAATTCTGGTAAAGCACCTGGTTTGGATGGGTATACAGTAGAATTTTTAATTGTCTGTGATGACTAGACAGGATTTATTAAAAATCATTATTCATATTTTAATGTTAGGAGGTTAATGAGTATTGTATATACTACTTCATCTAAAAATCCAGAATATGATATTTCGCTTGATGCTGAGAAGGCATTTGATAGAGTTGGATGGGAATATTTATTTAACACACTTGAGACATTTAATTTTAACCCAAAATTCGTATCTTGGATTAAACTGATATATCATACACCTTTGGCTTCTGTACTTACCAATAATCAGAGATCCCCTTCTTCAGGCTTTTTCAAGGTACTAGACAGGGCTGTCCTTTAAGTGCTTTACTATTTGATATAGCCTTGGAGCCCTTGGCAATCACTCTTCATGATTCACCCAATATATTTGGCATTATTTGTGGGAATGGGATGCATAAGGTATCACTATATGCTGATGAGGTGTTACTATATATCTCTAACCCAGAGAAATCAATCCCTGCAGTAATATCACTACTTCCTCAGTTTCGTAGTTTTTCTAGTTATAAATTGAATCTTGATAAGAGTGAGCTTTTCTCAATAAATATGCAAGTTCCAATCTATAGACAATCACCATTTAGACTGGTTACTGATTATTTTACTTATTTGGGTGTTAAAATTATTAAGAAGCATAAGAATCTATTTAAAGTTAACTTTTTACCCTTAGTTGATCATATTAAACAACTTCTTACTAAATGGTCCCCATTGTCCTTATCATTAATTGGTCAAATTAATGCTATTAAGATGATTATTTTCCCTAAATTTCTGTATCTATTTCAGGCGGTACCAGTCTTCATCTCTAAATCCTGTTTTGATATTATTGATTCTAAAATTTCTTCATATATATGATCGAATAAAAATCCTAGGTTAACTAAGATATATTTACAGAAATCAAAAAAGGATGGCATTTTGGTATTGCCGAACTTAAGATTCTATTATTGGGCAATTAATATTCAATATTTAACATTCTGGACACAAGATCCGGATGAAATTCAATGTCCACGATGGGTGAACCTCGAGTGCGAGTCTGTACAGGGGTTCTCATTGGCTTCTATTATAGGGACCTTGCTTCCCTTTGCACTTACTAAACTGAATAAACAAATGACTAATCAAATGATTAAACATACAATATGAATATGGTTTCAATTTCATAAATTTTTGGATTGAATACATTTATCCTATCAAGCCCTATTATATCTAATTTTTTCTTCCCACCATTTAGAACTGATAAAGTTTTTCTTTCATGGAAAATGAAAGGAATAACATGTTTTCATGATTTATTCATGGATAACTGTCTCATGTCCTTTGAACAGTTGTCTAATAAATATAATTTGCCTAGATCACATTTTTCCAGCTATTTACAGATTGGAAACTTTTTGAATGTTATTTTACCTACTTTTCTAATACCACATCAAACTGAAATTACAGAAAAAATGTTAGGTTTAAACCCCTATCAGAAGAGTTTAATAGCAATTATTTATGATCTAATTACGAAAATACGTCTAGGCACATCTGATAAAATTAAGAATGAATGGGAAAGAGAACTTCAGGTATCTTTACCTATGGAGAAATGGGAGAAAATTCTGCAATTAGTTAACACTTCTTCAATACATGCTAGACACGCTTTGATACAATTTAAGGTGGTTCATAGCGCCCTTATGTCTAAGGATAAGTTAGCTTGTTTTTATTGGCATATAAATCCTGTCTGTGTCAGATGTAATTCTGAGGTAACTTCCTTGACACATATGTTCTGGACTTGCCCTTTTTTGCAAAAATATTGGAAAGACATTTTTGATATTATTTCAGTAGTTTTGCGTATTGATTTACAACCTCATCCTATTACTGCAATTTTTGGATTACCAGTGATGGACTCTAGTCATTTATTCCCTTCAGCTTGCTGTTTGATTGCATTTGTTATACTAATAGCCAGAAGATCCATTTTATTTAAATGGAAAGATTCTAAACCCCCTACTACGTTTCAATGGTTTTCCCAAACTATAACATGTTTAAACTTAGTAAAATTTAGGAGTGGCACTATCGACCCTTCGGTTAAATTTGAAGAAACTTGGAGGTCATTTATTCAACATTTTCATATGATGTAAGCTGACCTTTTCTGAATCATTTTCAATAACTTTTTGTTCGTGTATAGAGGAGCGGAGTTAACGACAAATAATAGTTTTAACCGATGAAACATGGCAGCCCAGCTTTTGTTTTGTTTAGTTTTGTTTTTTTTGATTTAGTTTAGAGGAATTTTTTTGTATAAAATTTTTTGAATCTTTATCATGTTCAGTTATTAAGAGATTGGGAGGCTTGGATTACACATGTTACTCGGAGTCTGTGTCTGTATACGTTAACTGTTATTAGTGTAATCCCGATCTCTTTGTATCATTATCATTGCTATGTTTATCAATTCAAAACTTAATAAAAATGATTGAGAAAGGAATGGGGCCCGGAGTCGACGACAGCCGGCGGACATTGATGGAGGATTAACGGAAAGGGAAACCGTAAGCTCCAAAGGGTGCATTAGATTGTTTCATTAAAATGGGGGCTTTTCTTTTTGTTTTACTAACCCTATAGTCAAATTAAGAATTATAAAGCTAAATCATTCAATTGCATATGGTGTACTATTTGTGATTTCATGGTACTGATTTGTAACAGGGGAAACATCACACAGCATCGACACAAACACAAGGTTTTGCACCTCAGACGGGGCCAGGGACTGTCTTCCCAAACAAACACTGCCAGCCGAACCTGAGGTTTCATTAGTATTTCTGTTGTTATTTAAAAGCTTCCCATTAATGTTTGCTGAATTGTATACTGGGCTTTTATGTTGACTTTGACTTCTCTTTTTAGCCATGGTTGTGCCATCTTGCATTTAGAATACTTCTTCCTCTTAGGCATGTATATACCCTGTGCCTTCCAAATTGTTCCCAGAAATTCCATCCTTTACTGCTCTGCCAGTGTTCTTTTCCAATCAATTCTGGCCAACTCCTCCCTCATGCCCCTGTAATTCCCTTTACTCCACTGTAATACTAATACACCCAACATTAGCTTCCCCTTCTCAAATTTCAAGGTGAATTTGGTCATATTATGACCACTTGTCCCCTAAGGGTTCTTTTATTTTAAGCTCTCCAATCAATTCCAGTTCATTGCAAAACACCGTCTGGAATAGCTGATCCCCTAGTGTTGGCGTGTGGCCTAGTGGATAAGGCATCGATCTAGTGATCTGAAGGTCATGGTTCGAGACTCAGCTGAGGCAGCGTGTTGTGACCTTGAGCAAGACACTTAACAACACATTGCTCTGCGACGACACTGGGTGCCAGCTGCTTGGGTCCTAGTGCCCTTCCCTTGGACAACATCGGTGGTGTGGAGAGGGGAAGGCTTACAGCTTGGGCATCTGCCGGTCTCACATACAACCCTGCCCAGGCCTGCACCCTGGAAACCTCCCAAGGCACAAATCCATGGTCTCATGGGACTAATGGATGCCTATTTATTTAGTGGGCTCAAACTCAAGTTACCCTAAAAAGCCACCTCATAGGCATTCTGGAAATTCCCCCTCTTGGAATTTAGCACCAACCTGATTTTCTTAATCTACCTGCATATTGAAATCCTCATGACTATTGTAACATTGCCCTTTTGGCATGTGCTTTCTATCTCCCATTGTAGCCCCAATTCTTACAACTGTTTGGGGAATCTGAATGCAACTCCCATCAGGGTCCTTTACCCTTGCAGTTGCTTAGTTCCATCCACGATTCTTCTGAGCTTATGTCACATCTTTCTAATGATTTAATTTCATTTTTTTACCAACAGAGCAACATCATCCCCTCTGCTTTTCTGCCAGTCCTTTCAATGCAATGTAAATCCTTGGACATCAAGCTCCCAGCTATAACCTTCTTTCAGCCGTGATTGAGTGACTCCTGCAATATTATACATGCCGATCTATAACTGTGACAAGTTCCTCTAACTTATTCCGTACACTGTACGCATTCAAATATAACACCTTCAGTCATATATTCACTCTTTTCAATGTTGTTCTCCTTTTATGTTGCAACTCATCCTATTGCAGTAATTTTGCCCTATCATCAGCCTGTCATTAGAAGGATTCTCACTGCATATGGCCTATTTGTAAACTAACTATCTCATCTTCAGCACTACCACTCGGGTTCCCATCCCCTGCCAAATTAGTTTAAATTCACCTGAACAACTCTAGTCAACCTGCCTACAAGGATATTGGACTCCCTCGGGTTCAGTTGTAACCCATCCGTTTTGTACCAGAAAAGATCCCAATGATCCATAAATCTGAACCCCTGCTCCCTGCACCAGTTCCTCAGCCACTCATTCACCTGCCAAATCATCCTATTCTTACCATGACCAGCACGTGACACAGGCAGAAATCATGAGATTACTACCCTGGAGGTTCTGTTTATCAGTTTTCTATCTACCTCCCTACGATCTCTCTTCAGGACATCCACACCTTGTCTACCTATGTCAATGGTGCCAGTTTGTACCAAGACTTCTGGCTGCTCACTCTCGCCCTGAAGAATGCCATGGACGTGATCCGAGACATCCCTGATCCTGGCACCAGGGAGGTAACATACCATCCTGATGTCTCAATTGCTCCCACAGATCCTTGTCTCTGTTCCTCTGAGTGAGGAATCTCTGATCAACACTGCAGTCCTCTTCCTCTCTGCTCTTGTGAGCCATTGCACCAGGCTCAGTGCCAGAAGCCTGGTCACTGTGGCTCCCCACGGTAGGTCATCCTGCTCAATTGTATCTAAAGATGTATATTTATTAATGAGGGGATTGGCCACTGGTGTACCCGGCACTAGCTGTACATTTCCCCTTCTTCTCCTGACAGTCACCCAGTTACCCGTCTACTGCAACCTTGGGGTGACTACTTCCTTGTAGCTCCTGTCCATCACCTCCTCATTCTCCTGTATGAGTTGAAGGTCATCGAGCTGCAGCTCCTCTTCCCAAATATATTCTCTCAGGAGCTGCAGCTCAGTGCACCTGGTTTAGACTTGTTTTTTTGGGAAACTGAACATCTCCCAGACATCCCACATAGGACACAAAACACTGCCTCCTGGAGCCATTCGCACTAAACGACTATGCCCTAATAAATGAGGAATGACAAAATAAGAACACAGTGAGAGTAACTTAGAAGACAGTTTACCTAACCCAGGCCGGATCTCGCGTAAGCCTGATAAGCCAAAGCCCAGGCTAAAAGTGACATTATCTTGCATGATTGCGAGCAATGAATAAACAAAATGATTTTGTTTTTGAGATTTAAAAAGCAGAACTTCTCTGAGTTTCCTCTGAGTTGGACAACCTATGTCAGGGTTGCATAAAAAGAACCTACCTTTTAATCAGGACTGTGATCAAGATTTTAAAGGCAGAGTTTCGGGGTAGTTTCTCTGAGCTGAGCCACTTTAAAGACTGTCACACTCAAAAAGAATGGTCGCTCCACTTGCACTTGAGTTATTTTTTTATTGGCCCTTTCTAATGAATCTCTTTTGCTGATTGGTCACTCATCAACCCAGAGCATCTGTGGCAAAACTCTACCTTTAAAACCTCGACCGCTGTCCTGATTAAAAGGTAGCTCTTTTTACGCACACCTGATTATGGATTGTCCAACTCAGCGAAAACTGGCTCGAAGCTCTGCTTTTTAAATCTTGAAAACAAAACCTTCTTGTTTATTCAATACTTCTACATAATGACATTTTTAGCCTGGGTTAGCCAGTCAGGACTAAGATGAGGTGAGTTATCTCAGAGAGCTGGAACCTTTGAAATTCCTCCATATAAATGGTGTGCCTCAGTTTTCAAGTATATATTGGCCATTAAAATAATCATGAATTATGGGAGAACATGGTTAAAAATTGAAATATAAACTGTAATTATATAAAATGTAGAGAATGGGGGCAGGCAGGAGGAATACTGTGATGCTTTATGTAATGTTATTATCAATAAGAGTTGCCACCGCCACAGTGTCCCAAAATGGGGAAGGTGGGCGCATTTGCTTAATTAGTATAATTTTGTAGATACAAAAAAGTTAATAATATATAGTTCCAAGAAAAAGTGCAAATATAATTAAAGAATTCTGAACTGTAACATGAGGAGGCATCCCTTTACATCTGCAAAGATCCACAATGATTTACTATTACTATCTTCAGAGATGATCAATAACTTTCTGTCTCAAAAGATGAGACAAGGTTGACAGTCACAGACTTGATCAAGCACAATAGAAAACAAATCAATATTCAGAAACGTTCACATAAACAAGAACAACAAAATGAAATTAAGCGAGAACTGCTAATGGAATAACTGAGCATCTTTTCAATCCACATAAGCTCATTGAAATATAACAGATAATTTATTTTCATTTCAGGTTAGGCCTATTACTAGAAATTAGTGTCTGGCTCACTTGTGTTTTTTGCATTGTTAAGCATTTCACATTTTCCTGCAGCTAGTGGTTGATAACTTTGATTCGTTAAATAATTGATTCACACTCGTGGACTGCCAAATAGTCAGTGATATATGCAGTACAGATTACATGTTTTATAATGAAGCACACTTAAGTAGGGAAGTCATGTCAAGCACATCTCTTAAAACCTCATCAAGATTTCTGTTTACTGGCCCTACTCGGTAAAACTAAGTTATGGCCAATTAATATTATTGTAGTAAAGAATAAGCGGTTTATGAAGATCTGATTTATTTGAGAGATTATTGCGAGTTAAATGGTGGAAGGTGGGAAGGGAGGAGAGAATAATTTCTCCTTTTGTTGCCTAAAATTTGGTGGGATTGTGATAGAAGAAGGTAAAATTGTTGATGGTGATGCTCCTTATATCTCAACGGCTCCACTACAATTTATTTCTGAAGATGCAAGTGACTACAAAATCTGGATCAAAAAAACCTGCTGGAGGAACTCAGGAGGTCAAGTGGCATCTATAGTGGGAAATAGATAGTCAATGTTTTGGGTTGAAGTCCTTCATCTGCCCAGTCCAGATTGCTGTGTATTTAATATTTAAATAATATTTGAGAAATAATTTAAATATATTGTTTGATTAAGTATTCTTTGTTGTTTAAATAATTAATTGTGGGTTATATGTAAAATTACGTGCATGACATACATCATCTCGCCATCACCTATTAAGTGCATGTTTTGCTAAAAGTAAAAACAAAACTAAGGCATGCATTCTAGACTCTTCGTGTTTGTCTTTCTATTAATTCAATAATTTGGAGCTATGGAACATAACAGTGGCTACGAGAAAGTTTTAAACAAATCCGAAATGACTACCTACCTGTTGAAGTACAATCAACTTGCAGTTTCAAAGAGAGCATTAATCTACACTCTGCTGATGACACAGGACTGGGTAGCCTTGAGATTTATAATGTGAATACTAACAGACAAGCAATATGCTTACAGCAGAAGTGAACTGCAAATTAATTAAAGTGGAATTGGACACCGTCTTGGCTATTTCAGTCATTCCACAAAATGAGATTAAATGGTATTTCAAAGATACTGAACTGAAGCCTGCAGATATCCAACAAAGAACTTATAATAGTGAAAAGTTAATTCTAGTGGGAATGACGTTTGTAACAGTGAAATACAACACCAAGCCACATTGGGCTTATATGTGGTAAAAACAGGAAGCCCAATATTGTGTGTTCGTGATTGGCTGAGACAACTACACCTTGACTGGAGATCCATCCACCATATGCATGCCACATCCCCTGCAATACAATCAACTCAAACGAATTAAAGGAAGGTATTGGATGATGCTTCAGCAGTGCTCAAGGATGGCATTAGAGAACTCAAACATATCAAGGGTAAAGTAATATTAAATGTAAATACCACATCAAAGTTTTACAAAGCCCATCCAGTTCCTTAAAAGATTCAAAGTTGCATATTATTATCAAAGTATATATGCCGAATACAACTCTGAAATCGGTCTTCTCCAGATAGCCATAGAATATAGAAAACCATATAAGTAGTTAAAAGAAAAACATAAATACCCCCATGTATGAAAAAAAGAAACAAAAACTTGCAAACCCCAAGCACCCCAACCCTTCCCTCGCACTGTTATGATCCCAGCCCCCTCCTTTGTGAGAATCGCCAGAGCCCTAGTGAAGGAGGGGGTCAATGACCCAAGAGAAGAGAGAGATACATGCGGTGTCCCTCGTTTCACAGCGAGGCAAAGCTGGCGACTGTGGTCATTGTCTCGTGGAGACACCTTTGTGAATTGGGAACTGTACTACGTGTATACCCTCAGGGCAACGTGGGTGGAAAGATGGAGAGAGATTGCATCATCCCAATCTGATTGACATCTGAGACCCCATGAGTTCAGATAAAAGAGGGGTTGTAAAGACGGCCCCCCAGACGCACCAGAAGTCACGCTAGAAATCCTGTGACAGCGTTGAATAGCGACAGCCGGTGGTGGGGTTCGTGTGCGTCTTTTCCTTGCCTGGGATTGGCGACCTCACCACGAAAGAACGGCTTAGCTACAGGGGAGGCCACAAGTGAGCGTCCATTCCCCAACGAGACTCCGACGAATCGAACTCCTAAAGGTTGGAAACCCCGCCGAGTAACTGTTTCATTTAATCTCTATCTCTCTCTCTTTAACAAAGTGCACCAACGCGACACCACAAAAGACGGCAGCTGGTGGAACTGCAGTGACCGCAAGAGACTTTCAGATATACAGCGGACAATATATACATTACCCCTAGACAACGATAGAGTTTATTTCTTATTGGTTATTACTATACCTGTACTTTAGATTGAGTATTAACGACTTATGGTATCTGAATGTTTGTGTTAACCTTACTTTTGTGCCCCTTTATAAATAAAAACGTTTGAAAATGGTACCATCAGACTTCAGCGGACCTCTCTATCTTTGCTGGTAAGTGATCCAGTTACGGGATACGTAACAGCACAAAAACTAATAGATCGCCCAATGCCCCAGCCCGCCAATTGGCAACAAGAAAGAATGGGCGAGAACACAAAAAAAACATAGAATTGAAAAAGATCAAAATGAACTACAGTCCAATTCATAAATCTCAGAATTTCAATTACATCTCCGAGAGCATGGGACCCAACAGGCCCTCCAACTTGAATCAGCAGCCCCTCCGACTGTAGAGAATCAAACCAGCAGCCCCTCGGACTGTAGGGAATCAAACCAGCAGCCCCTCCGACTGTAGAGAATCAAACCAGCAGCCCCTCCGACAGTAGAGAATCAAACCAGCAGCCCCTACGATGGCAGTGACTTGAACCAGCAACCTCTCTGAGGAAAACAACTCGATCCAGCAGCCTCTACGATGGCAGTGACTTGAACCAGCAACCTCTCTGAGGAAAACAACTCGATCCAGCAGCCTCTCTGAAGAATGAAACTCAAACTAGTGGCCTTTCTGAGAACCACTCGCTCTCCTCCACATTTGCCAAGATGTTTCAATATTCCTCAACACTTTGATTGACAGGAATTGTTGTCAATCATGGCCCTATATTATGTGTGATAAAGTAGCCAGTGAACTAAATCATATGGGGGCTGAAGGAATTCTTTCCAAGGTTGAGTGTAGCCCACAAGCAATGCCCATGGTCCCAGTAGTCAAGAAGAATGGGTCTGCCAGGATCTGTGATGATTTTCAAGGTCACCATTAACCCGCTACTGAAATACCCTCTGCCCAGGATGGAGGATATCTTTGTAAACTTTTCTTGAGCAAAATTGACTTAACCGAGGCTTACCTACAGATAGAGATGGAAGTAGAGTCAAAAGTGTTTCTCACCATAAATACTCACAAGGGACTTTATTGCTATAATAGGCTTATCTCTGGAGTAGAATTTGTAACTACATTCTGGCAGAAAGCAATGGACCAGGTGCTTCAAGGCTGGCCAGCCACTCAGTGTTACCTGAATGGCATCATTGTTACTGGTAAGGATGACAAGGAGCATCTCCAAAATTTCAAGACAGTTTTAAAAAGATTAGAAGATTATGGGCTCAGAGCAGGACACAGTAGTGTGAATTCTTTAAACCGAACATCAATTACTCTGGTCACACCATCAACGCATAAGAATTACACAAGTGTGCTGAGAAAATTCAAGCAGTGATGGATGCCCCAAGGTCAAAGGACATGTCACAGTTGCGTTCCTTTTTAGGATTTGTCAATTGCAGTAGCAGGCACCTACCAAACCTGGCTACTGTGTTCTACCGCTTGAACTCATTATTACAGATTGGGAAGAACAAGCAATGTATGAAGCAGTGTCGGGGGGCTTTCAAAAAGGTAAAGGAAATGGTGACATCAGACGCGGTGCTCAGCCATTAGACTCCGCATCATCTAGTGAAGCTTGCTATGCACTGTTCGGGATGCCCACACATCCAGAAGAAACGTGTCCAGAACTATCGGAGTCACTTGCTGCAGTCTCAGAGTCAACTCCTACAACCACCACGGAGAAAAGTTCGGAGCCTGAGATTGCTTCACAGGCACAAGTCTCTCCCCTGTCAGGAAAGATGTTAACCCAGAAGAGCAAGAAATCCTCTGCAGCGATTAAATCTCTAGGCTGAATGGGACAAGTGAAGGTTCTATGCTGTGGGCATCTGGATAGCAGTTATATTGTATAGTGTGTACGTAGTTGTGATACATTCTCTATTGAGTTGGTGTTTCTAGTTAAGCAGGGAAGAGTGTTGTGTATTTAATATTTGAGCAATATTGCAAATATATTGCTTGATTAAGCTTTCTTTGTTGTTTAAATAATTTACTATGGGTTATATGTAAAATTTCATGCATGGCATATATCATCACACCACCAAGTTATATGTGTATGGTCTTGCTAAAAGTAAAACTGAAACTAGGGCATGTATTCTGGACTCTTTTTCAATTTCCAATCTTTACTGTTTTGGAGCTTCAAAATGTAACACAGATGAATTGTCTGAACCTGACACACTGGCTGCCCCTTTCCCTCTTCAGACACTGCTTGACATGCTGAGTTCTTCCAGCAGCCTGCTTTTTTAACTACAATTTCTGTCAGTCAGCCCTACCAAGACTATTCACAAACAAGAGAAAATCTTCAGATTCTGGAAATTGGAGAAACGCACACAAAATACTGGAGGAACTCAGCAGGCCAGGCGACACTTCACCTGTGAGTCTGTTGTGCTGTGTTTTTTGCTGCTGGTGTGGCCTTTTGTATATCGGTGAAACCCGACGTAGATTGGGAGATGGCTTTGTTGAGCATCTAAGCACCGTCTAACAGAACAAGCGTCATCTCCTAATGGCCACCCATTTTAATTCCACTTCCCATCCCCATTTTGATATGTCCATCTATGGCCTCCTCCACTGTCGGGATAAGGTCACACTTAGGTTGGAGGAACAACACCTTATATTCTGTTTGGGTAGCCTCCAACCTGATGGAATGAACTTAGATTTCTTAAACTACCAGTGATGCCTCCAAACCCCCTTCACCATTTTCCATCCCCTTGTTCCTATCTCATGTTATCCCTTTGCCCGCCCATTGCCTCCCTCTCATCTGTGGTGCTCCTGCCTCCTGCCCCCTACCCCCTTTCTTCTTTCTTCCATGGCCTTCTGTCTCTTTCTACAATCAACTTCTTAGCTATTTGCTTCATCCCTCTCCCTCCAAGTTTCACCTATCACCTGGCATTTCTCCCTCCCCTCCCCCCACCTTTCAAATATACTCCTCGGCATTTTTTCTCCAGTCCTGCCAAAGGATTTTGGCCCGAAACAGCTATCAGATGCAAAATCCAAGAAGCAAAATAGCCTCTTTCAGTAATCGGGCTTTGTAATTGGTCCTAAAATAAAGGGACAGTTATTTTCAGAGTAACCAAGAATGTATACAACAGAGACACTAGCATTAGTAGTACTAGAGCGATCACTCAAGTTGTGGACGATACTCTCCTAAGGGGTTGTCCATTGGTGGCCCTCAGGAGGCTGATTTCCGATCTTACATATTCTGCCCTTAATAGACAATACCTGTGCGTGGCTCTGTAACCTGAGAAGGCTTTACACGGTCAGTCCCCACACAGTCCTTGACAAGTCGGGGTCAGGGTCCAGTGGGATGGGATGTGAGGCCACTGGGGACCCTTTCCTGCTGCAACCTTTCTCAGCCATTGTGATGTGTCCTTATCTTACGGCCTGCTGATTTCCTCCAGCATTTTGTGTGTGCTGCCAAGACTAGTAGCAGCTGTTTTATCATTGTCTATCATACAGACTTAGTTGACATCATAGTAAATCTGTCCTGTATTGGTTGGCCTTTCAATGTCTATGCTATAATTTCATTTGGATCAGCATTCTCTGACTATAAAAAATCCGTTATCTATATTTTTGAATCTTGTATGCCTTTCTTGGACTTTCTTAAATGTGAAATTAATTTCAAATCTGTTTGTATCAGCTTGATCTTTAGGTTTTTTTTTAATCTTCACTTTTTTATGTATTATACTTAGTTTTTTTTTGTTTTTTTTTTTGTAATTTATAGTTCTTTATTATTATGTATTGCAATGTACTGCTGCTGCAAAATACCAAACTTTCACAGCATATACCAGTGATATTAAACCTGATTGTGATTCAACGAGACTGCATACACTGTAGGTCTATTATGGCAGTAGAGGAATTGCAGAGGGTCCCAATCCTTGCTCAGGCAGGAGTTAATTCTAGCCATGACCAACCTCTCAGAGCATTTAATCACTTCAGTAATCTGGCTGTGAATAGCTAAACTGTTGTCCATCAGGTCTTTTCATGTTTGCATCATTTTATTTAAGGATATGTGATGAGAGCTGAAGCAAGGAGAGGTGCTGTGGTGAGAATTTCTTCCAGAAAGTATCATTTTTTTTATTATTATACTTAGTGATACCATTTTTCCTTTTCATGAAGATAGTTGTGGATTTGTGATTTGTGTCCACCTCCAGGAAACTCAGCACAGATGTAAACTACACAACACTCTGAGGTCCAGAAGGAAACACAAGATGCAACCTTTTGGGTGAGACATTAGACCAAGATAGTCACTGCTATGGAAGATCCGGTACAGCTATGGGAAAGAATAGGAGCATTCTCCTGCTGTCTTGTCAAGATTATAGACATTTATTTTATTCCTGTTTATGAGATTTTACTCTGTGTAAATTGGCTGCTGTGTTTATCAGTGAAACATAACAATTTCACTGTAAAAGTGGAATTACAAAGATACCTGATGCAAATCCTGCAGGCTTCCAGTGAATGATTTCAAGTGACTAGGTGTGAGTCATCAAAGAGAAAAGGAGATCTGTCAGTATACATGAGTAAGACATACTGATATATCAGAGAGCAGACTGATAATAAACGAGAATCACTTGATAGAGTATTTTAATCATGCTGAAATGCATTGGCTATCTCTTGTACATGAAGGGCACTTTAAACAAATCTCTCTTCCACTTAAAGCTCTCTCTCTTTCCCTCATTCTCTTCCCCCCTTTCTCTGTCTCTCAACCTCTCTCACTTTTTTATGTGAACAGTACAACTTTATGATCCATGGCTTCACTGTACATCATTTCAAAACTGCAGCTTCCTCTCAAACTTCCTTTCCCACCTACCTCTTAATTACTTGAGCACATTTCCAGCCCTCCCTGAACCCCGACACTTCACAATTCCATTATCCCTGACTTTGTCACCACAGTTCCCAATTTTACTAATTGACCATATTGCTGCCATTTTTTTTGTTATCATCCTATTGTGGTTCTGATGTCCATTCTTTTTCACCTTCTTCACTGCCCATTTCTGAGCACCGCAATGTCCTCAAAATTGCTTTTGTTCTTCTCTGAATCTTTTCCAGTGGATCACATTTCCATATTGTCTCATGACACAGACACAGGCATTTGTCGAATTGAGTCTACATGAGTCCCCAATCCCCTGGATCCACTTGTTCCTCGTTATGTTTTCTCTTTCACACAACTATCAACTTCCCTCTGCTACTCCAGCTACCCATTTACAGTAATGGTGATTTACAATGGCCAGTTAACCTACCAGCGTAGCCTTGGGATGTGGGATGGTACCAGAGCACCCATGGGAAAATTCATGCAGCGATGGGGAGAAATGCAGACTCCACACAGACAGCATGCCAGGTCAGGATTGAACTCAGCTTTCAGGAGCTGCACAACAACCCGGCCAACTGCTGTTCTACTGTGTCGCCCACGAATGTGTTTTGAGGGGAAAAATTAATAGAGATGTACAGGATGATAAAAGGCAAGTGGATAGCCAGAGACCTTCTTCCAGGGCAGAAATAGCTAATATGAGAGGGCATAATTTTAAGGCGATTAAAGGGAAGTATAGGGGGATGTCAGAGGTATGTTTTTTTTACGCAGAAAGTGGTGAATACATGGAACACACTATCAATGGTGTTGACAGAGGCAGATACGTTAGGAGCATTTAAGAAACCATTAGATAACCACATGGATGATAGACAAACGGTGGGCAATGTAGATGGAAGAATTAGATTGATTTTAGAGTAGGTTAAAACATTGGCTCAACATTGTGACTGAATGTCCTGTATTTGCTGTAATTTGTGCTCTAGAACAATTCCCTTGATTTTTACAGTCAAATGACCTTGACATAGATCATATTACTTCATTAACTTTATTGCAATATTCAGGCAAGACCATCATTATTTAGAATTGTTCCTAACATAAAAGGCTAATTATATCTTCAAAAGTCACTTTCTTTATCCTCCTCTGGAGTTGGTTGCTGTAGACTGATCCTTGTTTTGTGCCTGTGGGAATGGGACAGATCCCAGAGGGCTCCAAATGCAAGACCACAAGAATTTCCACATAATTACAGCAAATGACGGTGGCTGATGAATATAGTTGTTGAACTGTGATAGCTGTTTGGAAGGGACTGTGAGGAAAGAGGTGGGTGCACCTAATAAGAGAGTGGGTGTGTGGAGTTGATTAGAGGAGATACTTTAGGCTTATTTGCATGAGTGACGTGGGTAGTGAGGAGGTGTCCACAGCAAGACAAAGATGAAAATGCAATTATTTCTATCTCACCTTATATTATTGAAGTTCATTCTGTAGTAACTCAGGAACAGAGTTAAGGTGTTCATGCTGGTAACTTCTTTGGCTGCCTTTACCCCGAGCTTCTTTGTAGCAGTAGTATCATTTCTATTGCTGGGGATTTCCTTCTGCTCCAAAAACTGTAATATTGATGTTCCTCTTCAATTAGTGAGCTGAGGAAAGCAGCTATGATGACTTGCTGGCATTTTCTGCAAATGCTGCCTTCTGCTTCTTGTTTGTGCAGGCAACAAGAAAGAGGAATAAATGTTAATTATGAGACAAGATGTATGCCACAGAAAAACAGCTTCATGGATGAAGGCATAACAATACAGCTGGCACAATATACAATGCTTGCTTCAATAGGTAGCACACGCTTTTGGTATCATAACACAGTGAAACAATAAAGCTAGGATGTCTGTTCATTGGCAAAGATCAGAGAAAGGAAAATTCCGTGCATCCTTCCTCTGTGAATACTAATCAAGATTACAATGAGCAGAAAGAAAAGCAATCAATTTCACACATCACCACTCTGCTTGTTGGACTATTTCATTCCTGCTTCACTTAAATCAATTTAAAAATTATAATTTTCTGTTTCGAATACTTTTGTGGCCTCTTCTTTCCTTCAGTTCTATTTTCTGCAAGGATTTCCGCATTAACCCCTTCTGCAGTCCACAGTCCAGACAATTCTTCACCCTAATATGTTCAGTGTTCTGCAACACATGAATATTATAATTTTTTTCTCCTACGGCTGTTAGGATATTGCTAAGTTATTTTTCTAGCCTAAGTATTTGGTTATTTATCTGAATAAAGTCACGATTAATTTTTATCTGTTAACAATCCTAGGAAACATCCTGAGATGCTAGGCTAGGTTAAATTCAGTTGTTTCATCACATTTGCTTTAGAGTCTGTACAGATCAAAAATGTTACCTATCTCCTTTTCCAGAATCCATCGAGAAATTAAGCACCCTTAGCATGTTCTATTCTCTCTGAGAATTGTCATGTTGTTGTGGTGGAGAGGCTTGTGAGTTCTTGAGATCCTAAGAGCAATGCCATCTGGAGGTTAGATCTTGGTGGGGCCACCCATTGTGTTAAGGTCAAGGGGGAAGTTTCAGCCAAACAGCAATCCAACCAAAAACCTCAGTGGTGGAGCTGTCACAAGATGATGGCATATCACAATGGCAGAGAACCTTCCAATTGCTTTTAATTTGACATTAAACAACGAAAATCAAAAGAACAAAAGTTCTGCTAAATGATTTGGAATTTCAAGTGGTAATTGTAATCAAGGTTTCATGATTCAATCTTTTTTTTTCTAAACGTAGTTGTTCGAAGCAGCTTCTCAAGTTGCATGTCGAAACACAAAGCTAATTAACCCATGACAAATCAGAATCAGAATCAGGTTTAATATGACCGGCATACGTTGTAAAACTTGTTAACTTAGTGGCAAGGCATTAAATGATAAAGATAGAAAAAAATAAATGCATTTCAGTAATTATATATATATATTAAAAGTTAAACTAAAAATAGTGAGGTAATAATAAAAAAGTGAGGTAGTATTCAAGGGTTCAATGTCCATTTAGAAATTGGATGGCAGAGGAGAAGAAGCTATTGCTGAATCACTTAATGTGTGCCTTCAGGCTTCTGTACAATGAGAAGAAGGCATGTCTTGGGTGATGGGGTTCTTAATAATGATTTTTACAAATTTCTGTAGCTTCTTTCGATCTTGAATTGAATTGAATTGAATTTCGGTTTATTGTCATTTAGAAACCACAACAGCAATGCAGTTAAAAAATCAAACAATGTTCCTCCAGGATGATATCACAAAAGCACACGACAAAACAGACTACACCAGAAAGTCCACATAACGTTTGGCAATCCCCACATCCAGAGTCCGGAGAGGCTGCTGTGTATTAATATCACGTTACCATCTTAGCACGTTTCCCGGAAAGGAGCTCCAAACCCACCAGACAACACAAGACTACCCAGACTCACCAAGTCAGGAGACCAACTCTACCACCCAACAAACCAAAAACTAAAGCTACAAGACCTACACAAAACCACACAGTTACATATAGTTATAGTTAACATATAGTTACAACAGTGCAGACAATAGCATAATTGATTTAAAAAACAGACCATGGGCACAGTAAAAATAGTCCAAAGATGTTAAAAGACTATAAGTTCGAAAGAAACCTCCACACAGTTTCCACAAGTTCTCAGGGTCCCGATAGACTCATCATCCCACGCAGGCGGTAGAAGGGAATACCCCCGCTATGGACTTCCACGGCACCGCCAGACTCAGCCTCGCAGACGCGAGATGGTGAAGTGATACCACCCACCCCCCATACCAGATGATGCAGCTTGTCAGAATGCTCTCTACAGCACATCTATCAAAGTTTTCAGGAGTTTTA
This sequence comes from Hemitrygon akajei, assembly GCF_048418815.1. NCBI lineage: Eukaryota > Metazoa > Chordata > Chondrichthyes > Myliobatiformes > Dasyatidae > Hemitrygon > Hemitrygon akajei. The sequence continues at coordinate 50,405,117 of NC_133140.1, forward strand.
AGTGATAAACCAAATTTCTTCAAACTCCTAATGAAATATTGCCATAGTCTTGCCTTCTTTATAGCTGCATCAATATGTTGAGACCAAGTTAGATCTGCAGAGATATTGACACCCATGAACTTGAAGTTGCTCACTCTCTCCACTTCTGATCCCTTGATGAGGATTGGTTTGTGTTATGCTGTCTTATCCTTTCTGAAGTCCACAATCAGCTCTTTTGGCGTACTGACACTACGTGCAAGGTTGTTGCTGCACACCACCTAACTAGCTGGTATATCTTGCTCCTGTACGCCCTCTAGTCTCCATTTGAGGTTCTGCAGACAATGGTTGTCAGAAATCTGGCAGTCCAGGTGAAAATGGGAAAATGAATAGCTTTCTTTCATAGTTGGCAATATTATTTCAATAAAAAATAACAACTAGTAATAGTACTAGGCCCTGTTATTATCAGATATAAAGCATAATGATTGCAGCTGACAAGAGCTTTAATTGTAAATCATACGCCATTCACAAATGACAGCATAATGCTCCGCAAGAATGTCGAACTGGAAACTGCTTATCAATTTTAAACCATTTGTTAAAAGTGTGTGGGCTTCATTCTATGGTTCCAAAGTCAACCCAACCTATCTAATAGAAATAGGAGAGGTGGGTGATTTAGGCCATATAAGACCATAACATGAGAGCACTATTAGGCGATTTAGCCCATCAAGTCTGCTCTGCCATTCATTCATGACCCTTCAACTTTTCTCCTCCTCAGCCCCACTCCCCAGCCTTCTCTCCGTAACCTTTGATGTTATGGCCAATCAGGAAACTATCAACCTCCGCCTTAAATACAGTCAACGACTTGGCCTCCACAGCTGCCTGTGGTAAGAAATTCCACAAATTCACCACCATCTGGCCAAAGAAATTTCTCTATATTTTAAATGGACGCCCCTCTGTTCTAAGTCTGTGCACTCTTGTTCTAGACTATCAACACCTTCTCTGTCAAGGCTTATCATTGTTCAAAAGGTTTCAATGAGACATTCCCTCATCCTTCTAAATTCGAGCGAACACAGGCCCAGAACCATCAAACGTTCCTCATATGATAACCCTTTCATTCCTGCAATCATCCCTGTGAACCACCTCTGAACCTTTTTCTAAGATGAGGAGCCCAAAACTGTTCACAATGCTCAAGGTGAGGCCTCACCGGTGCCTTATAAAGCCTCAGCATCACTCCCCTTATCTTATATTTAGACCTCTCAAAATTAATTCTAACATTGCATTTGCCTTTCTCACCGTGACTCAACCTGTAAGTTAACCTTTATGGTGTTCTGTACAATAACTCCAAACTCCCTTTGCATCTCAGATGTTTGGATTTTCTCCCTGTTTACAAAATAGTCTGCACATTTATTTCTTCTACCAAAGTGCCTGATCATGCATTTTCCAACATTGTATTTCTTTTGCCACTTTCTTGCCCATTCTCCTAATCTGTCCAAATCCTTCTGCAGCCTACCTGCCCCTCCACCAATGTTCATATTACCTGCAAACTTGGTTACAAAGCCTTCTATTCCATCATCTAAATCAGGGGTGTCAAACTCATTTTAGGTCACGGGCCGGATTGAGCAAAATGCAGCTTCATGCGGGCCGGATCAGTCGGACGCGTGTGAACACAGCTTTCGTTGCCTCCGTTTTTTCAGCCTGCTCTCATGTGTCTCAGTCTCCGCTATAACTACAAAGTGTTTCACTTTACAAATTCCGTTTCTTATGAAGAAGACTGCCGAGCAAGACTGCCGAATAAACACTAAAAACCCTGAAAACCTGGTACCTGAATAAACTCAGCATTAGCCATATCATATGCCATAGGCGCTTCGATTACTGGGGCCAGCTTTAATAGTAATTAGATATTATCTCGCGGGCCAAAGGTAATTCCACCGCAGGCCTTGAGTTTGACATATATGATCTAAATCATTAATATACAACATAAAACTAAGTGGTCCCAACATTGACTGCTGTGGAACACCACTAGTCACTGGCAGCCAACCAGAAAAGGATCCTTTTATTCCCACTCAATGCCTCCTATCAATTAGCCAATGTTCTAACCATGCTAGTATCTTTCTTGTAATACCATGGGCTCTTAACTTGGCAAGCAGCCTCAGGTGTGGCAGCTTATCAAAGTCCTTTTGAAAATCTAAATGTACAACATCCACTACATCCCATTTATCTATCCTACTTGTAATTTACTCAAAGTATTCCAAAAGGTTCATCAGGCAAGATTTTCCCTTCAAGAAACCATGCTGACTTTGTCCTATCTTGTCCTGTATCAACAAGTACTTCATAACCTCAACCTTAACAATTGACTCCAACATCTTCTCAACCACTGAGGTCTGGCCAACAAGTCTATAATTTCCTTTCTGCTGCCTCGCTCCTGTTTTAAAGAGTGGAGTGACATTTGCAATTTTCCAGCCCTCAGGAACCATGCCAGAGTCCAATGAATTTTGAAAGATCATTATTAATGCCGCCACAGTCTCTACCATTACCTTTTTCAGAACCTTAGGGCACAGTTCATCTGGTCCGGGTGACTTATGCACCTTTAGGTCTTTCAGCTTTTGAGCACCTTTTCCCTTGCAATTGTAACTGCACTCACTTCTCTTCCCTCACACCCTTCAACACCTGGCATCTGCTAGTGTCTTCCTCAGTGAAGATGGATGCAAAATACTCATTTAGTTTATCTGCCAGCTCCTTGTTCCCCATTATTATTTCTCTGGCCTCATTTTCTAGTGGTCCTATGTCCACTCTCAGCTCTGTTTTATTTTTTACATACTTGAAAAAGCTTTTACTATCCTCTTTGATATTGTTTGCTAGCTTGCTTTCATATTTCATCTTTTCCCTCCTAATGATTCTTTTAGTTGCTTTCTGTAGGTTTTAAAAGCTCCCCAATCCTTCATCATCCCACTAATTTTTGTTTTGTTGTTTGCCCTCTCACTTACTTTTACATTAGCTTTGACTTCTTTGTCAGCCACAGTTGTACTATTTTGTCATTTGAGTATATCTTTGTTCTTGGAATACATCTACCCTGCACCTTCCTCATTTTTCAATCATATTGTGATGACTGCCTCCTAAGGATTCCTTAACCTTAAGCTCCCTAATCACCCCTAGTTCATCACATAACACCCAATTCATTATAGCTGATCCTCTAGTTGGGTCATTGACAAACTGTTCTGAAAATCCATCTGGTAGGCGTTTAACAAATTCACTCTCTTGGGATCCATTACCGACCTAATTTTCCCAATCTACAGTACCTACATATTAAATTATCCCATGATTATCATAACATTGCCCTTTTGACAGGCCTTTTCTATTTCCTGTTGTAATCTGTAGTCCACATCCCAGCTATTATTTGGGGGCCTGTATATAACTGCAATCAGGGTCCTTTTGCCCTTTCAGTTTCTTAACTCTACCCACAAGGATTCAACATCTTCTGATCCTATTTAGAGGGGCACAAGAAACCAATGAATTTATCTTAACTCCTCTATTAACTCAGAAAGCAAGCATAACAGTCAGAAGGAATAGAATATTTAATTAATCAGATAAGTTAAGAATAGGGGTACATAACCTACATATAGGGAGGTGAGGACTGACTATCAGAGTCTTTTTTGAAGTCCCTTATGCAAATACAGACATTCTGAGTGACCTGAGAGGCTTTATTGACTTGCCTATGGCTTTCCGGTGCTGGGCTCCACAATGCAGAACAGTTTTCCTGAAATTACTGTGGGAAATCTGGGAGAAAGTCCAAGAAGTAGACAAATAAGTTTCATGTAATAAATAACAGGTAGGCTTAAATGCTTTTGTTAATGAGTGCATTTAAATGTACTTATTTGTTTAAGAAGTCTTTTGTGTTTTTATTTTTAATTTGTTTATATCATTTTAAAATGTGTTTTTGGAATTTCTTTTGATGTATTTCAATAACGCAGTAGATGCTGTTAAGAAATTGTTGATGTTTTGACTTGAGTTCCTGCATCAGAACTGAGGGTAGAGAAGGGAAATAGCCGGTGTAAAGAAGGGAAGGGTAAGGGTGAAATAGGGGTCATGTGGTGAGAGGTGGATCGAGCATGGTTGAAGGATGATGGGCAAATGAAGCCAAATGTGGGGGGGGAGTGTGAATTTGGAAGACAGGGACAGATGGTTGAAAGGTGAAAAGCATCATATTTGCCTCCACTCACCACCCCGGTGGAGCATTCCAGACACCCACCACTCTCTGTGTTAAAGCACTTGCTGTCACCTCTTACCCCTTCTCACCTTAAATGCATGCCCATGAGTATCAGACATTTCGATCCTGAAGAATGAACATACTGATTTTCTACTCCATTAATGCCTGGCATAATCTTAGACATTTCCATCAAGTCTCCATATACAAAAAGCCAATTTTGTCAAGCCTCTCCTTATAGCACATACTTTCTAACCCAGGTAACCTCTTGGTAACCTGGTAATCCTCCTTTGCACCAGCTCAAAAACCTCCACTTCCTTTCTATATTGGGGTGACCAAAACTGAATGCTATAGAGTCATAGAGTCATTGAATACTACAACACAGAAGCAGGCCCTATTGCCCATGATAGTCCATCCAAGCTATTATTCTGCTTCATCCCACAGACCTGCACCTGAACCATAGGCTTCCATACTCCTCTCATCAGTGTAGCTATCCTAACTTTTCTTAAGTGGTGAAGTTGAACCCACATCACCATTTCCACTGGCAGTTCATTCCACACTTTCATCACCCTCTCAGTGAAAAAGTTCCTCCCAGTGTTCCCCTTTACCAGTATTCCTTTCACCCTTAACCTATGGCCTCTAGTCCCACCAGCCCTCTGTGGAAAAGACCACTTGCCTTTATCCTATCTACACCCCTCATGATTCTGAATACTTCAAAGGTTTATAAAGCATATTTAATATCAGAGAAATGTATATAATATACATCCTGAAGTGCTGTCCATCCCCTCCCACAAGTAAGCAGCAGCAAAGCAACGAACCCCCCACCAGCAAAAAAAGCATCAGCACCCTCCACCGAGCACTCAAGTGTGCAGCAAAGCATCAATAAAGACACAGACTTGCAGTACCCCAAAGACTACTCGTTCACCTGGTAATTCAACATACCACAGGCTCTCTCTTTCTCTTTTCTATCGGATATCATTCTCCTGCAGTCCAGGGAATAATCAATCCTAATCAGTTCAATATTTCCCTATAATTCAGGTTCTCAAGTCTGGCAAGATCCTTTTAATTTTTTTATGCACTTTTTCAATCTTCTTGCTATTACTCCACATGTGGCCTAACTAGAATTTTGTAACACTGCAACTCCAGATTGTAAATATCTGCTGAGTGTAAGGCTTTACTCCTCAAATCACCTCCAAACCATTTACTTCTTTATCCTACGCCCATACCTTTTAGTTTTAGACATCTCTGCTTTGTAGAAAAGTTTTCTGGTATCTGGCCTATCTATGTCATTCATAATGTATATCTACTCATCCTCCTCTGCTTGATACAAAACAAACCTGGCCTCTCCTCTACTTCCTCATAACTTCATCCCAGGCACCATCCTCATTCCTTCATTTCTCTTCTTATTACGCATCTAAGTTTCCACTTGAAAATGTTGTATTCAACTGGCTTCTCAACTGAATTTATGAAACAGATCCTCATTCTCCTTGTTTGCTTTCACTTTAGTTCTCTGCACACATTTGTGGTCAGCAGTAAACAGATGAAACTTACTTCTCATCTTCCTTACAGCTGCTCTAAGGCTGTTGAAAAAGAACTAATGACAAAGGTTTAACAACTGTGGCACGCAGGAGGTAGGCAGGGGAAACAGTTGTTAAAGTCAGCAGGTCAGAAAGCTAGGGTAATAATGCCAACCACTCCAGGCATATATTATGTAGCACTGAAAAACCCACAAGGATGAACAGGTTCATAACTTGAGTACACTTATCCCTCATAAAAGGAAATTTTCACTGCGGTTTTCGATTTCCCAAGCTCTGTGAAACTCATAGTGAAACCCCATTGAGACCAGAACGGCATTCATTGTGTGCCAGAGAACTGACATTGTAATCTTACTGCAAAGACTGGAGTTTTGGAGTTGCTCTCTTGAGTCATATTTTGTGTCTCTCTCTTCACAGGAGTCATGTTGGTTACTCCTTTAACAAGCTTTACAGAAGCATTATGCTAACCTCCTTATTTCGTAGTGATACTTTCTGGTTTACGGACTTCTTTATTGCAGTTAAAAGGCATGAAGATGAGTGAGTGTATGAAGGAGGTTGGGTTTCTCTACCCAAACTCTCTCTGCAACATGTAGCTGCAACTGAGTGAGCAGCTGGCTGTTGCACAGTCTTTATCTGGCCTCTTGCTCTTCTGGGTTTTGGAGAATCACACTCTTCATGCCTCTGTCCTGGAAGAAGAGGCAAGATACTGTTCCCTGCCCTGATGGCTGGGAAACTCAGCCTTGGGCAGGAGTAAGTGTCCTCCATTCCTTGAGCAACTTGTAAGTGCAACTGCTGAGAAGTTGGTTACTCTTTGGTTAGGGGTTCCATGGCGGTATCCCCTGTCAACCTTTATTCATCAACTACTGGATGTTTTGCTTTTCACCAATAGGATGCAGAACAGCATTTACCGGTCATTCTATTAAAATTGAACTTATGCTAGTACTTGGAGCCTTGTGCAGAAATGCGGCTAGATGTTCCGTAATGTGCTTCTTCTTAGATTTAACATTACAACAGAATTAAGGAGCTAAGACCACAACACTTGGAAAATGCAGGTTAATTGAACAGAATCAAAATGGTTTAATGAGTGGAAATGTTTCTCACTGCAAAATGTCAACCATTTATTTCTCTAGATGTTGCATGACTTGCTGAGTTCTTTTAAAATTTTGTGTTTGTTGCTTTGGATTTCCAGGATCTGCGGACACCCTTGCATTAATAGAGTGAAATTGTGCTTGACGCATTCGCTGGAGTTGTGTATGGATATGACAAACAAGGTGGATAAAGGTGAACTAGAAGATGTAGTGTATTTAGGTTTCTAGAGGTGGCAGGTGCAGCAGTTAGCCAGGAAAACAGACGGAGTTGAAGAGAGATGAGGTTTGGAGCAGATCATCCATGATTCGGTTGAATGTTGAATTGAGTGACCATCTAGTCTGCTCTGGCTTCTATTTGTTCTGCTTTTGAGTGCCACATAAAATATGATTGCCTTTACTGAATAAGTTAATTCTGCACAGTGACCTCTGCACCCACTTTCAGGGTCTATCAAACTTAATCCTCAAGCAGACATAAAACATCCTTTATAGCCTCAGAGCAATAGTTCAATTATAAATTGGTTTGTCAAAAATAAATGGAGGTATTGAACAGATTCTTCTACAAATTGTTTGCGGAAAAATAAAAATAGTTATCAGAATATTATGCTCTTAAAATTCTGAAAGAAGGGAAATTGAAACATGACTTTAAGGCTTGCACATGCAACAGACATATTAAACTTGCCATTTTTAAAAAACTTGTTATTTTCTTTTCATAGAGAGAGAATATTATGCCAGTTAAAAGATAATTGAAAACTGCTTGTTTATAAATCAAAAATATCCCTTGAGGTGCCTTCTGAAAATGTGGAGAACGGTTGAGGCATAATAAAGAGTTTAATAAAATACTCAGATTCTTATCAGTCACAGTTCTTATTAAAGAAGTATAAGATAAAACCCTGAAACCATTTGCTTATATATTAAAGATTAAATGATTGTAAAGAAATAGAAACTGGAAGCTGTCATTTCATTTGCACATATTTTCATTGCAGTTGAAAAACCAAACCATCGAATTCTTGAATTATAAATAAGGTGTGATTTATGCAATAATTTTTTTATATATTCCTTCATAGGATTTGGATATCACTGACAAAAGTCAGTATCAATAGTTGCACTTAAGAAGGTAGTGATGTACATTACATAGAGTGAGTCACACTGGCTAAAGAATGGCGTCTATGCTGATAGACACCCTAGGCTGAAGGCTGAGATTGAATCCGTCGTTAAGTATTTTTTTAAAATTAATGAACTTCTTATTTGTTCCTCTTTGAACTAGAGTTGGAATACTGGATTAATAATAACCTGACCTTGAGTCTCACACACAAATTAGAAATCTATCGATCTATCATTCTTATTTTCATTTGATAGGGAGAGGATATTATTGCAGTTTAAAAAGCAACAGCAATCATAGCAGAAATAGTAACTTACTTATTGCAACACAGAATGAGGCCATTCATCCCATTAGCTCCATTAGATTTCAGCTGAACAATTTCATCAATGATATATCCCTGTCCCACCACCGTATTTCCTTGTAACACATTATCTATTACATACTGTCAACACTCCTTTTGATAACTTTTTCAATAACTATATAAAGGTAATATTTATAAACAGCCAATTAGTCAGTAGCTCATCTTAAGGAAGGAAACTAATTCAGGCTAATTTTGTCATTTTTCTTGTGAACACAACCTGCTGAGCATTTCTCCACATTGTTAATTAGATGAGTATACTGTAACTATATTGGAAAAGTTTAGTAAGAGACACAGCTAGTTCTGTGGTTCTGGCCTTAATGCCTAGAGCAGGGATGTAGTCTTTGCTTTATATGTCCCTTTTGGTTATTCCTTGGTTTCAGATGGGGTGAACTGAATGGATGAAGACTGGAGAATCTCAGGAAAAAGCCAAGGTGGATCATCCATTTGACACTTCAGTCTGAAAGTTGTTACTGCAGTCTCTTTAACGAGAGCAGCCTAGGCATGAACACATAGCAAATAATTCAGTGGTGACAGCCTTGCAGAATTTGAGCATATTCACTTAAGAGATATGAGTAGAATGTCATGTTTCTGAAGGTGTATTTGAAAATACCCTTGAACACATAACATTGTCCCTTGACTCAAGGTGCCCAGCCATGCCCATAATGTTGCCTCCTGACAGTGGAGTCACCACTGAGGCTTCCACCTAATGAGCACCTCAGCAGCTAAATCACTACATTAGTCTTGGCACTGGCTGTGATCTTTGCAAGGTATCTAAGCAGGCTGAAGCCGGCGTCAGATTTCATTTTGAAACTGTGAGCTGAGATGTCCAGATATCAGCCGTGTGCTCCTTAACATAGAAGGAAAACTAGCATAATATATGCAACACACACAAAATGCTGGTGGAACCCAGCAGTCCAGGCAGCATCTATGGGGAGAAGCACTGTTGACGTTTCGGGCCGAGACCCTTATGTCCAGTTCCAATGGGACTGTTACACAATTGTCATGGCATGTAATCTGGAGCTCTATTTCACATCAACGGGAAAAAGCAAATATTCCTCATATACTGTAATGATGTCAGTAAGTGTGCAGGTAGTGCCAAGAAAATGCAAATCATAGCTGGAATTACCTGGACCAGTTTTGTAATTGGCACATTTTTACTTGGCAATGGTCAATTTATTTGTAGCAAGTTTGATTTTGGATCATGCAGCACCTAAAAAGAAAGTGCTATACTATTGAATTCCTTGGCTATCATATTATCAACATTCATTTCAATAAACATCAAATGAAAAGCTCTACTCTAGTTTTCTCACATGGTTGCAGCCCTGCTGTTGCATTTCTTTGACCCCAGATTTTTGTTTCTTTGAATGTCCTAGTTTTGCCTTTTGCAATCCCTGTATGGAACTTTTCTTTATTTCATTCCTTTCCTTTCCCTGCCTCTGGAATTATTTAAGAACTACCAAATCTCCAGCTTTTTTCTTTTGACTGGAGCAAAAAATAATCATTGATTTTCGATCACAAATTGTGGTTTCCTGCTTCATTGATGTTACCTGACTGGATGGATATTTGGAAGCCTTTCCAATTATGCAATTTGACTGCTTCATTTGTTCAACCAGATGGATAACATTTATCAACCAATTATAATAAATTGAAATCTACAAACTAAAGCACTAGAAGTACATAAACTAGAAACTGTATTTTTGTGTGTATTCTTTCTGATTGGAAACACCTGCCAAAGTCTAGAAAATTTAGAAACTACTGGCAAAAGGTAAAGCTTTGATGTTTTCCTATTAGTGTTGACCTAATGCTATTCTTAAAGCTTAAAGCTGATTATTATAGTAGTTCAGTAAATATTTTAGGAAGCAAATGTTCCTCAGGTTAAACCCTTGTACTCTTACAGAAGATTTGGGTTGGTTTCTCAATCAGAAACAATGTTATGAACAACCGTGGAGTTTCTTAGTTTATGTATTAGATTACTGTGCTAAATTGGTCTCAATCTCCCATTGCTAAATGTATCAAGCAGAGACCACTTGACTTTAGTATGACTATTTTAAATTGTTGCTGAATGAGTAATGACTGTGTGCATTATGTTAATGACACTGTAGTTCTGTGCAAAACATTTGGTTAGTTCATTATCTTTTCTTTACAAGTTTTGTTCACATTGGAGTACTGAGATTGCGTGTCCATAAATGTAGAGACTCTCTACATCCTCTTCATTTTAAAATTTAAGTAAAATATCATTAACAAAGCTTGGACAAAGAAGTTGATTCTGTGGTCTTTTTGAAACTTTGCTGATCTTCTGCTACAGTTAGAGCTAATGGTGTAATGTACGGGTATGACTTGTTATTTACATAAATAATTTGAATGCAAATTCAAAAGGATTTATTAAGAAGTAATTGGATGGCATGAATTTAGGAGGCGCTGATTACAATAGATTAGAGGGGGTTTTGATCTCATTTAGGGAAGTGACTGAGGAGTGGTGAATGGATTTCAATACAGATAAATGTGAGGTGATGCATTTAGGATAGTCAAACCAGCACAGGACCTGTACTATGAACAGTAGGGTACTAGTAAGTGTAATGGAACAGTGAGATTAGGGAATACAAATGCATAGGTTGTTGGAAGCAGTGTCCCAGGTAGACAGGTTGGTGAAAAAGGCATTTATTATGCTAGTCTTCATCATTCAGAGCATTGAGTATAGAAGTTGGGACATTATTTTGCGGTTGGTGCAGTTGTACCGTGTACAGTTTTGGTCTGCCTGTTATAGGAAGGAAATGGTTATACAGATAAGAGTGCAGAAAAGATGGTCGGTGGATTAACTGACTACTTTAAAGTACACTTAGTGCAGGGAAGTGGCTAAGTGATGAACATGTGAGACAGAAGGCTTTGCAGGGCTACAGAGAAATAAAAGGAAGGCAAGTAGGACTGAAAGCAATGTTCTACTGGGGGCCGGTATACATATGGAGAACTCTTTCTGTGTCATAGCAAGTAATTGCAATTACAATAAATGGTATACATAACCCACCTTTGCCTGTACTATCAAACAGCATTCGACAGAAAAGATGGACTATCTAACAAATTATTCCAACCATTTCCTGAGACAGTGTTTTCTGGTGCTTGTGGTTGGATGGTTTCTGCTTCGAGACAGCAAGATTTGACTTCCTGCTCCATCTCCATTGTACAGCAGGAATTTCTGCTGTAAAGGGATTTAGACCATGTGAGATAGTACCAGAAATTGGCCATTCATCTGCCCTGCCATTTGATTATGGCTGATGTATTTTCCTTCTCAACCCCATTCTCTTGACTTCACCCTGAAACCTCCATTGCCCTTACTAATCAAGAACCTATCAACCTCCTGATCTGACTTGACTTCCACAGCCATCTGATGCATTGAATTATGCAGATCCACTACTGTCAGGCTAAAGAAATTCTTCCTCATCTCTATTCTGAGGCTATGCCCTCTAGTCTAGACTCTTCTGCTATTTAAAGTATTCTTATCATGCGAATCTTTGAATTTCAGTCCAGATCACAGAAACATTGAAGCAGATAATGCAGCTTTAGGATCACTGTGCATTGGGCAATGTCCATGTAAGCATAACCAATTTAACACACAATCAGCTTTTCCAAAGTGTAATACAGCTGCAGGAGCAGATGGTAAAAGCTGTTGACCACTTACAAAGGTATTTTCTCAAAAACAATTCTTGCAACTGGAGGACCTGATTTGTAGGTCAGTCGTTGAAAATGATGGCATTAAATAAACTGAGACATGGGGTGGACAGGCTACTAAAAGCAACAGGTTCTACTAGGCTACTAAACAGCATAGACTACTTTTGATGGAGCTTGAAGAATCTTTAGCTAAGGATTTTGGAATTGCTTTGGGGTAATTTTGGCCCAAATTGGTATTGGAATATCAATGCTTAGTAGCCTCTTGTATTGCCGTATTGGTTTCCTTTGGGAATATTACTGAATGATTGTCTTTGAACCCATGTGAGACATCTGTTTGTGATAAACAGTGAAAATGTTGGGCTCATGCTGTCATGTTCATTTTATAATTTAAGCTTTTAAGGCAGGTGAACTCGCCATTTGTTGCTCTATGGGATTGATTGGGCTGCAAGTTGGAGAAGGCCGTGACATGTCAGACAATGCATCATAAGGTTCTCTCCATGGCCTTTTGACTGCACATTCTGTCCACATGGTGAAGACATGGCGCGTCAGGGGTTTTCATTAGATAGATTTTTGTTTGTTTCATTACCGCGCTCAATTTGTGTGCATGGATGCTGCAAGAACTGAAAAGGAAAAGCACTGAAATACTATGGGATTAATCTGAGCAACTGCATCTGGTTACAACTCAGAAGAATAAAATGGTGTTCTTGGTTTTCTGCACCTGACCTAGCAGCACTGTGCTGCCTTTATGGCAGTTATTTAGTTTATAATATTTTCGCTTAGTAATTCGTTTGTTAGCATTTTTTAGTTAAAGTTAGGATTGTTTAAGTAAATTCATTGTCTGTAATATATCGCGGCATGCGATGACGTCACATCCAGTTTTGCCGCATCTTGTGGGAAAATACTGGTTTGGGAAAGACGGGAAGGTGGGGGCCACACATGTGCCAGTCCAGCGCAAGTAAGGTTGTTTTCTATGCACCAGAAACATAGTGAAAGCAACACTGTAAGTCATGAGATAATCGATATGTTGAATTAAAATGTTAACGCTGATTCCGTTAAAAGTAACCACAGTCGATAAGGTTTATGTTTTTGTTAGTTAAAGAGTCGGGATAGTTTGTGTTGAAGTGTATTTAAAGCAGTCAATGGCGTAGATAGATTCTGACTGTATGCTGCACTTTAATATAATGTAGTTGTTGTAATTTTACCTTTGGAAGTATTCATGATGTAAATGTGATATCTAGAAGGAAACAAATACTGTACCAATCTTGTATTGTTTTATCAACAGTTTTCACCATACGTTAATGTGGAAGAGTGAACAGTAAACGGTTAATCTTACTGTGATTCTGTCTTCATTGACAACGGTTTACCTCGGCGTTTAACTCGGGTTCCGTTACACCCGAGCGAGAACATTACAAGCACCGTGATTTGCGATCTGACTGTGCATCACTTTAATTCCTGTTTTTACGAACACTCATCATGTAATTGCACCATGTGTTGTTCTGTGGCTTAAGCCAACAATAGATCCAATTAATTTCCAAACTGTTGCTTTGAATTGATTCACTTTCAAAACGTTAGTTAATTGTGAAAACATAATTACAAACACTGTAAAGCTGAAAGAGGATCTGTGCTAAAATAATTGTAGCCCATTATTTAAAATACAGAATACCCATTTGATGTCAAAAAAATAAGTCACTTTTAATAACAACTGAACATCACACTTCCAGTTTTCAAAATCAGTAGTAGATGAACGAAAGTTTGTCATTAGTCCTTTCTAAAAAGACAAAAGAAATGATGTCGGATAGATAGATGTACAAACATGGCAGTGACCTTATTGATTAATGCTCTTCAGTTAATTGATTTAGAAAAATACATTACCATTGTGCTCTGAACCTAGAAGAATATATATTGATAAACAACATAATTTGGTGTCAGAGTATATTGATATATGGTGTTAATTTACATTTGCAAGGGTGAAACATATATCTAACATGCTAATAAATATGGTGTGTAAACCCAGATTGCAGACCAGTGAATTTCATTCAGGGAGAAACACTTAAATTCAGTTTCTTCTGTGGGGAAATATTATGCAGTTCTGAACTTGCGAGCTTTACAGTTTTGCAATGCCAATTATTTCCATGCTGGTGATAGAGATCTATTTCTGGAGAGATTCCTGGAACATGAATTTTTTTTAAATGGATGGAAGCAGTATAGGGTCTGAGAAAATCTGGCGAAAGACAGATGTTTGAGCTGGAGGAGAGGATTTTGGTGTATATACACTGAGATGGCAAAAGTATCACGATAAGATTTTCCAAAGCGTATCGCAGAAGTTTAGAGCTTCCTTCAAATATTCAAAACTCAGCCTGGAAGTAATGGAGAAATCAGATTTAGAGTGAATGGTGGATAAAAATAGCTTTATTTGCAAAAAAGTATTGATGAATCATTAAGAAATCCAATATCCCTTGGATCTGATGATCTGCATACCAGGATTCTCAGATGGGCATCTTTGGAGACTCTGATTTCATCTTCTGGAATGTTTTCTATGGATTAGAATATAGTAAATATTATCTCCATGATTTAAGAAATAAGTGAGGGACCGATATTGAAGAGCTATAGATGAATTAGTCTGATGTCAGTAGCAAGGAAAATGCTCAAATGTTCAATGTTCAATTAAAGAAGTGGAGGCAGAGCATTTAGAAAATAAGAACAGTATTGGGCAGTCAACATGAATATTTGATTTGACAAATCTTATTTGACAAATTTGTTGATTTCTTGAGGTTCTCATTAGCAAAATAGGTAGAGAGGAACCAATTTACATGATATAATATTGATGGAAAAACTCTAGTCAGTCCAAGCTAGCAACAACATCTCAGGCTCCTTCCTGCTGAGCACTGATGCCCCTCCCACCACCCCAGTGGGTGTGTCAGCCCACTGTGGGTCACACTACTGATTCATGACTGCTCTGCCAGATCCAACTCATGCAGCATCATCAAGTTCGGTGAGGTGGTTGGCCTCAACAGCGACAATGAAGAGTCCGCATACAGAGAGGAATTTGAGAGACTTGTCAAACGGTGTGAGAACAACAACCAGAGTCTCAACATGGACATGACAAAAGAGATTATTGTGGACTTCAGTAAGGTGCTGGCCAACCAGTCTCCATTGCATGTCCATGGCTCTGCCTTGGAGAGAGTGAAGAGCACAAAGTTCCTTGGTGTGCACATAATGGACAATATAATCTGGACCCAACAACACCTTCTCATTAGTTAAGAAAACACAGCAGCATCTATACTTTCTGATGAGATTGAGGCATGTAAGACTCCCTGCCCTCATTGTAACAACTTTCTACAGGATCACCATCGAGAGTATCCTATCTGGCTTCATCATTGCGTGGTACAGAAGTTGCAAGCCATCAGACCACAAAACCCTAGAGAGGAAAGTAAAAACTGCAGGCGCCTTCTGCACCGTTCCCCACCCCGCATTCGGGACATTTACCAGAAGCCTTGTTGAGGATCCCTATTGCCCATCCCACAATCTCTTTGACCCACTACCATCAGGAAGGAGGTATAGGAGCATCAGGACTAGGACTGCTGGATTGGGTAATGGCTTCTTTCCTCAGGCTGTGAGACTACACCTTGCCACTACCTAGGTCTCATCACAAGGACAACGAGCTGTTTACTGCTTCCTGTATACTGTTCATCTGTGCTGCACACTACATGCACCTTTAGTTATATTTTATTAACTGATTTATAGTAATATTTTGTTTCATGTGCTGTGTGTTCACTGTGCTCCAGAGCAATGTGGTTTTGCTTGGTTGCATGTGCAGTACTTGCAGTCAGATGACTATAAACTTGAACAAACTTTATATTAAGACTTTCAGGAGTCTTAGACAACATACGCCTCCAACATTTTAGGGTCCATATACTGGCATACATTGCATTGTTAGCAAATTAGAAAATAGTGGGGGGGGGTGGGTAAGAGTAAACCAACCTTTTTCAGGTTGGAAGGCTATGATTGTGGATGCTGGAAGGACTGGTGATCTAAATTGGTGATTTATATGAGGGTTGAAGTGTCATATACTGTACCCAAGTCTGCCAAAGACACTAATCTGAGTGACACATTGACCTGTGAGGAAGATCTAGAGAAACTGTAAAGGGATGTAAATAGACTAAGTGAATGGAAAGGGCCTGGTAAATAGAATATAGTGTGACAAAATATAAAAAATCCAGATGGTGAGAGATTTTAAGATGCAGCTGCTAAAGATCCAACTAACTTTCTTGATAAATTATTGAAAACTAACCTGGAAGTACAGCAACCAATTAGGAAGGAAAATGGTACCGAGGTGGAAGATCAGCCACAATTTGATGCATGGCAGAACAATGGCCTTCCCCTGTTCTTGTTTCTAATGTGCTTTCATTCCTGTGCTACTGTAATTATATACAGCTCTGGCGAGAGTGCTCTTAGAATACTTTGTACAGGTCCAGGCATCCTATATGGAATTGAAGAACAGCAACAAAGATTCACCAAATGGATTCCTAGAGGATTTTCCTTTGAGAAGACATAAAGCAGTCCGGGGCTGAGACCTTGAGTTTAGAAGTATGAGAATTGTTCTTTTGAAACACACAGTTCGTACAGGGCTTCACAAGGTAAATGAACCAGGGTCATGGTCTCAAAAATACATCAGTATATTAGCACACAGAAAAAAGAAATCTTCACCCAGAGAGTAGTGAATCTTGGACCTCTCTACTAAAAGGACTCTGAGACTCAGATGCTGAGTATATTCAAGACGAGGAAATTTTTGGATATGGAGCTAGTGTAGGAAAGTGGCATAGAGATAAGAGATCAGTCATGATTTTATTGAATAACAGAGTAAACTTAATTAGCTGAGGGTTCTTTTTCATTTACTTCTGAGGGTCTTAATAGCAAATGCAAACTAAATCTTCAGGATCAGAATCAAGTTTATCACTGACATAAGTCATGAAGTTTGTTCTTTTGTTCCAGTTGTTATATTGCAAGGCATTAAAAAAGTCCAATAAAACCTAAAAAAAATGATGGCAGGGGAAGAAGCTATTTTTAAAACACTGAGTGTGGGTCACCAGGCTACTGTACCTCCTCCCTGATGAGAGTATGAGGAGAGGGCATGTCCCAGATAGTGAGGATACTTAATGATGATTATCACCTTCTTGAGGAACTACCTTTTGAAAATATCCTTGATAGTAGGGAGGGTTGTGCCTGTGAAGGAACTGGCAGAGTTTATAACCCTCTGTAGTCTCTTTTGATCCTACACATTGGAGTCTTTATTCCAAGCAGTGATGCAATCTGTCAGAATCTTTTCCATGATACATCTGAAGAAATCTGCAAGAGTCTTTAGTGAAATATCAAATCTCCTCAAACTCTTAATGAAGTATAGTCATTGGTGTGCCTTCTTCATGATTACACAGTATGCTCGGCCTAGGATAGATCCTCTGAGATGTCAATGCCAGGAATCCTGTCCACCATTGTTTAGACAGGTACAAAAAAAATCGCATCAAATATTAACTGAAAGCTTTTATTTGTAACTAGGCTTGTAAAATATAAAGATAAATACATATATACATCTCGCGATAATGATGCCATGTCTCAATAATACGTGTGTGTGCAGTTATGGGACTCGCCATTCAATTGAAAAGTAAGAAAAAACTTCTTTACACAAAGGATGATAGGAGCAGGAGACATTCTCAACAGAGATATTCTCTATTGGGACAAGAGATGCTAGCTCTGTTCTTAATATTGGCACAATCCTGATATTGGTACACTTCTGCAAGCCAGAGCTATAAAACACTGTGGAGAAAAGATAAATGGAATTAAAGATCAGATAATTTCTGGTTTAGTTGAGACTAAATGCTTCTAAAATAGAAAGTTTCAGCAAAATATATTAATGTGAAATACTTTATGGCATTAAGATAGCTGCTTTATTGACAAGTCACCTTTATTTGAGAGGATCCGTAAAGTGATTTGCTCCTTTAAAAATATCAGATTTTAAAAACTTTTATTTTAATGAAGTTTACTTTAAATTTTCATTAAAAATAGGCTTGGTTTTGTGAGCAAAGTTTCCTGCTGGCATGTAGCCTCAAGTGTCAGCAAGTTCGTGATCTAAACAATCTTCTGTTTCCACAATAAATCTAATTTAAGTTTTAATTGATGGTGTCTCCCAAGTGGTTGATAGTAGAGGACTCATCAATGACAATGCCATTAACTATCAAGGATAGCTAGATTGATTTTGTCACATTGCATATGTTTACTTGCCCGATGCACGAGTGACATACTGTGGATGTAATTGCTACGTATCTGCCCATTCTTGAAATTTGTAATGTTATGCTACAAAGTGTTTAAGGTGTGGAATATATCACTAAAATATCCTGTTCAAAACTTAATGACAATGTTTTTAGTTAACTTTATTTTAAGTGAATCTATTTACACTGATGGTTTCAGCACATTGAACTTCTTTTGGAATATTTAATTTGCTCTCAGATAATTTCAGGAATACTGTTTGCCATTTATTCAATGGCACATCAGGTCACGGTCGAAAAGATCCCACAACAAGAATATTCCTCTCTGCCAGTTATGCACTTTTCCCAAATACTTAGCGAAAAACTATTTAAGTAAAGATAACATGAATTTAATTCCCCCATTAGTCATTTAAGGAATGTCAATTTAAGCTTTTTATTTCAAACCAGAAAAGGACATTTTAAGTGGGATATAAGCCATAATACTTTCTGTTTGGTTTTCTTTAGCTTGTATCTTCTTTAAATAAACCTATTTGCCAACATTGTCTCCTATGGCAAGGAAATCTTAATATGAAACAAAACATATTTCTGTTGTTATACATAATACTAGAGGAAAATAATGTCCAACCTGTGGTGTTAGTGTATAAATAAAAACTTTAATTCTATACCAAATGATTCATCTTTATTAAATATTTTCTTTTCCTATGTTGCTTTCACTGATAGCTGGAGTTTCTATCTCAGGGCAGCAATCAGGAGATGGGTGAAGCAAAGCATAACTGGAAGCACTGAGCAGACTCACTTGTTCAGTCACGGAGAGCAATTAATAGCTATTCTTTCCATTTGCTCTCCCATTGCAGCCATTTCTCTGATTGTCTCCCATACACCATTTTCATTCATTCACAACTTACAAACAGTTCTGGTTACCAACACTTCTCAGGAACAGAGCCCTGTTCCAAGCAGGGAGCTTTGGAAGTGCAATATTATAATAAGTTAAACACATAACGTCAATTTTCACGCTGCATGGTTTCACAAAAAACACATGCAGTTAATAGTCAGATACTTGATTTTTTGCTAAATATTGCCTGGGATATTGTAAGTTAAGTTCTCCTAAATGTTGTCACAGAATCATTAACCTCCACCCAAAAAGGAAAATGAGACCTTTGTTTTATGATTCGCCAGAAAGAAAACACCATTATGCTGGAGAATTTCCTCACTACTGTAGCGCTACAATTCTACAAGATATTTGTGCTCAAATCTCTTCCAACTTGCACCCTCAAAAAGAGAAGAGAGCACTGCTGTCGAACAGCTACTGACATTTATTTGCTGGATTTTGGCTTCTCAGTTCATACATTAATAACAGATATTGTGTGATTATGAATATATTCTTATTTATCTGGATATTTTATAATTTCCTATCAAGACATGGTATCAGTGACACTGTGCCCATGTGCAATAAAAGAAAACATTTTTGGAAATGATTGAATTTACAACACCCTGAATGAAGCCATATCATCAGTTTCTAATATCATGATCCTATGTAATTAATTTTTTCCTTTTAAAATATTCTTGAATATATCATTCTTGGAGATGATATTTTGTTGTCTCATTGAAAAGATTATTCAAGCAAGTAAATCTGCTGGCAAGATTACTTTTATCTAAAGAAAAGAGTAGAATATAATCTCCTAATTGATTAATATTAAAATAATGAGCCTTAATCCTGTTGATAAAATGAACTATAAATGTTTATTACTATTGCTGCAGAGCTACAAATTTTCTTTAAAAAAATTGCCTCAATTAAATTTTAGAGCAGCACGAGCTTTGACATTAGCCTAGATCCTGCTTCAGAGTGTAATGTTGCTTGGGTGCTCAGAGTGCACCTGACTGAGAAACGACACCACCAATGGAAATTGATTTTTGTGTCTTACTGGGATCCTCTCTATGAGTTATCTGGACTTTTTATGCCACCACAGACCTCCCACCTGGGAAAAAAGATCAATTGACATTATACCGCCAGCTTCCTCAGCTGTAGCACCCAGGTATTAGACTGGCCTATTTGCTTAAGGGAGGTGGCAGAGAAATGTGCCGTGTGCTGTGTCAAATCTTTAACACCATCTGGAAAAGTGAAGAAGTACCTGAGGAGTGGAAAACTGGACTTACTGTAAAACTGCCAAAGAAAGGAGATTTAAGTATATGTGTCAACTGGAGTGATGTTACACACCTCTCAATTACAAGCAAAGTTTTCAGTTGCATCTTGTTAAATCGGCTCTCAGAGGTTGTGGAAGATTCCATCCGGAAAGAATAAGCTGGCTTCAGAAAAGGTCGATCTTGCATAGACTATATATTCATACAAATTCCTGAACAATCTACAGAGTGGAGCAGCAATCTTTATGTACTATTTGTGGACTTCGAAAAAGCATTTGACAGTATCCACTGAGAAACACTTTGGAAAATTTTAAGAAGATTTGGATTTCCCCAAAAAATTGTAAACATTATCCAAATGATGTACAGCGACTTTCACATAAAATTTCCAGCCTATTAATAGAGCAGTTAATGATAACTTAAGTGTTTTGTCCCTATCTGATCTACAAGCTTCTTTGAACTAAGCAACTTCGCCGACACTGTCTGTTTGAAACAATTAAATAACCCATTGTTTTATACTGCACATCTTGAGCAGCAACAGACGAGGTGGAGTGGCCAACATCCTACTTTCCAGTGTGTCTGCTATATACAGAGCAACGAAAACAAAATGCTGGAGGAATTCAGCAGGTCAGGCAGCGTCCGTGGAAGTGAACAAACAGTCAAAGTGTTTGGCCGAGGCCCTTCTTTGGGACTGGAAAGGAAGGAAAAATACAACAGAATAAAAGGTGGGGGAGGGGAAGAAGGACAGGTGGAAGGAGACAGGTGAAGCCAGGTGGATAGGAAATGTAAAGGACTGGAAATGATGGAATCTGATAGGAGAGGAGAATGCACCATGTGAGAAGGGGAAGGAAGAAGTGCACCAGAGGGAGGTGATAGGTAAGTGAGAAGAGTGGGGAATAGAAGAAGAGGGGAAGTGGGGGGGGGGGAGGGATTTTAACAGAAATTGATATTCATGCCATCAGGTTGGAGGCTACCGAGATATAAGGTATTGCTTCTTCACCTAGAGGGCTAGAGGGTGGCCTCATCATAGTACAACAGGAGGCCATGGACCAACATGTCAGAACAGGAGAAGGTTTGGGAATTAAAATGTTGGGGCACTGTAAGTTCCACTTTTGGCAGATGGACGGGAGGTGCTCAATGAAGCGGCACCCCCAGTTGTGGAGACCTATTTATGATAGGTCTCACCAGTGTAGAGCAGGCTGCAACAGGAGCACCAGATACAATAGACGACCCCGGCAGTTTTGCAGGTGAAGTGTTGCCTCACTTGGAAGGACTGTTCGGGACCCTAGATGGAGCTGAGGGAGGAGACAGGTGTCACACTTTAGTTTCTTGTTGGGATAAGTGCCAGGAGTGAGATTGTGGTGGGGGGGGGGGGGGGGGTGGGGAGAACAAATGGACAGGGGAATCACAGAGGGAGTGATCCTTGCAGAAAACAAGGAGTTGGGTGGAGGTAAAGAAGTGTTTAGTGGTAGTATCACTTTGGAGATGGTGGACGTTGCAGAGAATGATGTGTTGGATGCGGAAGCTGTTGGAGTGGTAGGCAAGGACAAGAGGAACTCTATCACTGTTAAGGCAGTGGGAAGATGGGTTGAGCATGGATGTCCATAAAATGGAGGAGATCTGGGTGAGGACAGCATCAATAGTGGAGGGAAACCCCGTTCTTTGAAGAAGGAGGACTTCTCTGAAAGAAAAGCCTTAGCCTGGGAACAGATGATGAATGACTGAGAAAGGGAATAGCATTTTTACAAGAGACAGGGTGGGAAGAGGTATAGTCACGATAACCATGGGAATCATAGGCTTAAAAAAGATGTCTGTTGACAGTTGGTCTCCAGAGATGGAGACAGAGAGATCGAGAAAGGGGAGGGAGGAGTCAGAAATGACAGAGCTTGTTTGCAAAACTGCTGTATAGACAGTGCTTGTTTTAGCTTCAAACTGATTACTTCTTTCCATTTACATTTGAAGAACTGAAGACAGGCTCCCATTTACAACCAGAAGATAAACAAAAGATATCATTAGAAACTTACCTTACACTGCTTGATCTTATAAGTGGCTGCTGCTGTGTTTAGAAAGCCAAACTTGACAAAAGCATAAGGGCCCCTGACCCAGGAAGCAGATATCCATCACACCCATAAATCAGTGATCCTTTTTGAGAAGGAGTTGATTGTAGCCTTGAAGCTTTCTTTCTGTCCTCTATTGAACTTCTTCCCATGATGGCATTGAAGCAGAGGTTTTTGGACATCTAGTGTTATATGTGTAGACAATGTGGCTTACCAAATGCAGCTGGCAGACTGTGATCAGAGGTGAACTGATGTATGTGCCATCATGATTGTTTGTTGTGAAATAAGGGCAAGGACATCCATATCCAAGGCAAGGTCTTGATTGAGGAGATCCTAAAAGTATTCCATCTAGCAAGCTTTGTACAACTTGTTTTCTTACTGAGATCTCTGTCCCTTTGGCTTTTAGTTGAGTGGAACTCAAATGCTTCGGTTACAAACAGTTTTGACAGAAAATGTGATGGTTAGATGTGGGCTGATGAATCTCTGTGCTCTTTCCACCCACCACACAAGTTTTACTTTTATTTGACCTCAGGCTTTGGATCCCTGTAGGTAAAAAATTCACAATATTACAAATGCATTTACTTAGACTTGCCTCTTCACCCTTGAATATTGATAGTGTTTCACAGTATGCTTTACATTTATGATTAATTAGATTCCAGATGTCTGGATTATTCTCTTCAAACTGGTCCCAGTGTTCTCTTGTAGAGATGAACAGTTGCTATCTATGGTGGACTTTGAGACAGAGCGATCACTGTGGCCTCTCTACATCTCCTGTGGGTTAAAAGTCATTAGGATGGCTATGAGGCGTTAATTGAGTAGAACTTTATTTGCAGTCCTTCAATATTTGCTTTTAATCAGCTGCGTTACTTTTGACATTGCAGCTTCAGAGTCAGAATGATGAAGGTGACAGAACAGATTTGTCTTTAAAAGATACTGTACATGTAATGTATAATATTAATGTAGTAATCAGGCATAAAAATACCACCCTCACCTTCTTATTGTGTATCTAGTAATTGTGTATAAATAGAATAAGTTCCCCAGCTACCCTGAAGGAAGTTGTGTCTCAGCATCGAATTCTAAGTAGGGAGAATGACGCTGAAAATAAAACATTGACATATAAGGTTTGAGTGAGAAATCAGTAGTTATTTCCATCCATTGATTGGGAATGAAACGATGATTAGTAAATCACTATATCACCAATGCACTTACTTACACTGACAGCGTGTTGCAGGGTTGCTTTATCATTCCAAAGTACAATTTTTTATTCAGCTCTACAGCAGAAAATGGAGAAATAAATCAATGGAAGTTTTTAATGCAGTCTCAGTATCCTGGGTTTAAAAGTGCTTAGCGCTGGAAGTTTTAGAAACTATATACTGTAGCTCCCTAACAAAGAAAAAATAAACTTGCTTTTATATTGCAACTTCAACATAAAGGAAACTGTTATGCTTTGTAACTCCAAAACACAAAAACTAATTGCAAGGAAAACAAGGGAGCCAAGAGATAAATCGTGCATGCTCATTTTTATTTTTAAGCGAGGAGTGCATATATCACGCGATGGCATGATAACGTATGTCATTTACGTACTTTTCCATATAGCTTGCAAAGCATCATATAAACAGCAAAGAATGCTTAATCAAACAATATATTTACAATATTACACAAATATTACTGAAATATTAAATGCACAGTGTTCCTCCCTGCTTAGCTATAAACTCTAACTCAATATAGAATGTAACTCAATGATATACACAGTATACTATATAACTTCTATAAAGACATCCACAATGTAATAAATTTGAAATAGTCCCATTCAGGCCTAACATTTAACCTGTGTGGAGGATTCTTACTCTTGTGGGATAATATCTTTTCTGATGGTGGTGGTGGTGGAGGGGTGCAGGTGAGACTTGTTGCTGTGAAACAATCTCAGGTCTGGGATTTGCTCATTGGTAGTTGTAGGAATTGACTCTGAGACTGCAGCAAGTGCTTCTCACAGCTCGGGCACCTTTCTTCTCCTTTCTTTTTCTTCTACTGGTTTGCGCATCTTGATCTTGGGAAGGTTCAATTAGTTCACTGGAATATTCTCTTATTAATCCTTCTATTGTTCCTTTTATGATCCAATCCTTCCTCTTGGTTTCCTCCCAGAGTCAACATGGAAAATCTATTTTTGCATCAGCAGCTCTTTGTTCCCACCTGAAGTTCATGACAGAACCGCAATGCATGCAGAGTAGATTCTGGTCCTTTATACACACAAAAGCTGAATTCTTCCTACTTTCCTGAAGCTTCTTGAACTCTCTTTCAGCTTTAAAGTAAGCCACATTTTGTAATTAACTACTTGATTAACAATATCCGAGCTTTCACAGATGTCATTCTCAAAACCTGCTGTAGTCAAACCACTGTTTTTGCCACTTTCTCTCTTCTTCTGTGCAGCATGGTGCCAACTTCTGTGCCTCTGGTGAAAAGTATATTGGGCCTTCCTTGGTTCAATATGCTTTCCATCAGAGGCAGAGAAGTTGGCACCAACATCTGTTTGTTCTCTGTTGGGCAATGATTCATGGTGTACAGCATAAAGCCAGATATGGCAGCATCTAGTATCTTTCTTAATTTACTTTCAGCTGACACCATTACTGGGGATGTGGCATGGAAATTTGTGAACGGATCTCCAATCAAGTTGCAGTTATCTCAGTCAGTCACTGCCCCACAATGCTGTCCCTTCTGTTGTTCTGTCCCAGTGTGGCTTGTTCATTGCTGTATTTCTCTGTTATGAATGTTCTTCCCATAGCAGTTACCTTTTCCCCAGTATAAGTTCGGAGGTAGATAGCTTCAGGCTTCAGTTCAGTTTCTTTAAATTGACATTCAACCTCATTTTGTGGTGTGACTGAAAAGCCAAGCCAGTATTGAATTCCATTTTAATTAATTTGCTGCTCACTTCTGGTGTAAGCCATATTGCTTGTCTACTGTTAGTTTTCATATTGTAATCCTCAAGTGTACTCAGTCCTGTATCACTTCCATCATCATCAGATTTTTCATCAACAGCATGCAAATTAGTGGTCTTTTTTGAAACTGCAACTTGACTTTCTATCTTTTTCTCTTCCCTGTGCATTGCATTTATGTTTATCTACCCAACATGCTCCTTGTGTGTGTCCTACTTTGTTGCATTTTCTGCAAGTTTCCCTTTAAACGTGCATTGGTCTGGTACATGTGAGCCTCTGCCACGGCTGTTATACAATTTGTTCAGACAGGCAGGTTTCTGTTTAGTCATTGCAATGTTGTTCATACTCATTTCATTCCTGACTGAAACTCATTTGTATCTCTGCAGCTTCCACTGATACAGCAATTTCAACTGTTCTTTTAAATGTAAGTTGTGCTTCAGTTAGGAGCCATTTTTAAATGTTTTCTTGTAAGATTGTGCAAACTAAGCAATCTCCCAGTGCATAATTTTGCCCATCACTAAACGGACAATGCTCAGACAACTTCTTTGATTCAGCCACGCATGCTGAAATGGATTCCCTTTCCTCTTGATTCCACTTTTGAAACCTAAAACATTCCGCAATCAACAATGGTTTCAGTTCTATATGTTCCTGCATTACTTTCACAATATCAGCAAAATTGATGTTGGCTGGTTTGGTTGGAGCAGTTAAACTTCTAAGCAAACGCGATGACTGTAAATCCAATGCACTCTGCAAAATTGACACTCGCTTCTCATTTGCTATTTCATTTGCTTCAAAATACTGCTCAATACACTCGGTGTACAATATCCATTTTTCTGTTGTGGAATCAAACATGTCAATCTTCCCAATGTAGCCAGCCAATTCTACTCTTTTTTTATGTTTATTATCAGCCAGTATTCATTGTTTATGAACCCGTGAATTCTTCCATTTTCTGCCTTTTTAAAAATTCAATCACCTTCCCTTTTGCAAAGACACCATGCTGCTCTGAAGAAGAAAAAAAAAGTGCTGTGCTGCCTTTTTTTACTCGAATGTCTCATTACGCTTCAACAGGTAAATAGATGTCTCGGGTTCGTTTTAAAATATCTTATTATCATTGTTATGTTTTGTAACTCCGAAACATAAATACTAATTGCAAGGAAAACATGGGAATGTTGAGGTAACTCGTGAACATCCATTTTTACTTTTATTTGAATCGTGCATGTATCACGTGGTGGCATAACGACGTATGCCCATTATGTACTTTTACGTTTAACCTGCAATGCATTATGTAGACAACAAAGAATGCTTAATCAAACAATATATTTACCATATAACTCCAATATTACTGAACCATTCAATACATAACAAATACATGTGGAGGAGGAGCATAACTAAAGTCAACTGTTTTTAAGGAAGCTCTTAAAAGATTCATAAATGGAGGAAATTTTAAAGTACAGAGCCCAAATAGTTGAAGCAACCTGTTCAGGTGTTAATAATCTGGATGACCTCTTAAGCTTTCCTCATTGTATGCTTCCCCTGACCCTATATTAAACTTCATGGGTGGCAGCCAATTCTCTTCTGCAAGGTTATGAAATTCCCAACTACGAAGTATCACCCCTGGCCTGAGAATAGTTTGCTCCCTGGCATCATCTTTTTTCAAAAGTTAATGCAATACCAGCACTTGGCTGGTGAGTAATCATTATAAGCCAGTCACCTTATTTGAAACAAGTTTCAAGTTCTAATGTGAAAAGCCATTTAGAACTTACCCTCTACATTTAGATGTTAGGGATTTTCCCTAATCCATTCACATGTGTCACTAGTAGAACTAGCATTTAATGCCTCTGCCTAATTGTCCCTGAACTCATGGACGTCAATCTGTTTCAGAGAGCAGTTAAGGTGCTGTTTGCTGTGGGACTAAAAACAGAGGTGAGGATTTCAGTTGTTCTTTTCTGAAGAACTTCTGTGAACAGCCTGAATTTTTACCACAAGCTTGAGTTTCATGATGATTGATGTTTGATCTTTTCTTTCAAAAAGATGCTTCCTGTTTAATTTACTGAGTCTAAATGTCTCATCTGCCTTGGAACAAACTGACTTCATGTCTCATGGTAATCCATCCTGGCCAACACCTTAATTCAATGGTCTTGCATCTTTTAGCTTATATTAATTGCCTAAATATCCAGGCTTATTTCCAAACAGCCCACCAACACAATTAAATGAAAGTTCAATGGAGATTAGATTTTATACAAATAGAGAAAAGCTGATTTTTTTTTGGCAGGGCTAAAAACATACATCATTCATTTTTGGGAAAGGTATACCAAATTTACAGATTCAAACTGTAGACGTAAAGTGCGGTCACACATCACAGTGTAATATTTTTTCACAAAGTAACAACAAATGAAAGGTCAGTTCAAGCTTCTTTGGAGATAGAATCTGATTACCTTCTTCAAGCAGTCATGTCTCCTGCATGAGCACTCTGAAAGATATCTTGAGAAAGGGTGATTAGTCTGCACATCACTGCACATTTCAGTTAATATTATCACATAAAAATCAATATCGTAGAACAGCAGCCCCATGTTGTGTTTTATGAAGTGTTGATACAGCCTCAAATATCACGCATTAGATTTAATTCAGTTAAAGCCACTGAAGTGTGTAAATATGGCAATATAAATATTTGGATATCTGTATTAAAATTAACACTGGGCTATACATTTAATGTGAGCAGATGGCCAGATTAATCAATAAAGGTAATAGAAGATATTATGAAAAGATACCTTCTGCACTATTAAAAGGAGTGTGCATAATATGGTTAAGGGTTTTGTTCTGTTTAATTCTTTCTCTCTATTTTATCACCCCAGTGTAATAAATATTGCTTTCAATCAAACACCCATAGCCAATTGGAAAGATGGAACAAACAAGCAGGATCAAAATCAATGGGCTTAGTTATTCAGTAAATGAGAGATGACTGATGGGAAGAATATGACAGTCTTTTGATATGGGAGGAAGACAATACCATATTGGTTGAAGTTTTATATCACTATGACAAATAAATATACTACTAACAACAAAAACATGTTTTCATGTGGAGTATATTAATCCTAATTTCAGAAACAAAGCACCTAGTTGTGTGCAACAGGAGTATCGCTCAATAAGTATAATTTAATCTGTCCAAAAGTGGTGCGACTGTTTAATTATTCAGTTGAAAGGCTTTTATTCGTTGTGTGTACATAAGTCAAATGCAAAACACAGTGATGCTGAAAATGTAAAATAAAACCAGAAAATTAAATTAAGACTGTATCAGTATCCTAATTCATTCATTATTCATATTATTTCTGCCTATTAACTTCTTTTCTTTACTATTTAACTCTACCAGAGATGTCTATAGATTCCACAGAGTTCAATTTCTTTTGAAAAACAAAATGTTATTGAATAACATTGAAATGTTATTGATTAATGGACTTCCAGTATGATGGTGATGCATTCAGATACAATGGCCTCTTGGGGGGGAGGGGGAAGCAAAGGTGTTTTTGTCTTTTTTTAATGTCATTTTCACAGTTGCAAGACAATCCTGGTCATTAAGAACTTTAGGTACTGCAGGTCTACCCCATCAGTGAGATACTCATTGACAGAGGAGCTGGAGGAGCTATCTGGGGAGACAGATGGCAAAAGGGGAGCTGCATGGCCTCGGTTATAGTGAGAACTAGGCCTCAAGCCTCCAGCTTACCTGTTACAACAGTTCAGGAGAGGAGACACCAGAGGCAGTGTGGTGCAGCATCCATGCTGAATTAGGGGATGGCCCCTCCGATGCATGCTGAACTCCAGTGTTCACTTAGTGGAAAACAATTTGGACTATATCTGCGTGTGCATACGTTCATCTGCGAACCGCTGACAACTGCTTATTCTTGCCAATAAAACCCAGGCTCCATTAATTTACAGGACCTATGACTCAGAGTCTTGTGTAATATAGATATATTTTGTGCAACTGCGTGTCTACTTGCTATCTCATATGTGCTATATGTGTCTTGTGCTGTGTATGATTGTTGGTACTGTACTTTTCACTGTGGTCCCAGAGGAACACTGTTTCATTTGACTGTATTCATGGATATTCATGTTTGATTGTATGATAATTAAACTTGAACTAGAACTTGAAAAGGGGGGATTACTGCATGATTACTCCCAGTTTTTGTTCTCAGTCTTGTGTGCATCTGGTGCATTGAGCATCCCAAAAATGCTCAGTTGTATACATGTGGTGAACTACATATACCTGTCTGGACATGCCCCCTGATGACTGCTCCTGTGGCTCCTCCCACAGACCCCTGTATAAAGGTGATGGAGGTCTGAGCTCGGCCTCTCTGTCTCCAGGATGTAGTATGGTGGTCACTCACTGCTTGTTCCTTCTTCCAGTCAATAAAAGCCGATATCTTGCTTTTACGTCTCAGAGTGAGTTATTGATGGTGCATCAATATTATTGACTGGAAGTTTTAAAACATGGAAACCGTTTTACATCCGGAAAGATTGGATTTGGACCCCCAAGACCCTGAAGCGACTCTTGCCTTTGAACTCTGGCTTGCATGCTTCCAATCATACTTGGAGGAGGTTCATGCAACTGACCCCACTGTTATGCACAGAATTCTCCTCTTGAGAGTCACCCCAAAAGTTTATTCATTTATCAGGGACCTGTCGACCTACGAAAGGGCACTGGACGCCCTCAAAAGACAGTACCTGCGGCCGGTGAACGCCGTCTACACAAGACATTGTTTAGCTACGCGCTGACAGCGGCCTGCGGAGTTGTGCGCCCAGTTTCTCCGAGCTCTGCAGACACTCAGAGTGTCTGTGACTGCAAAACGCTCACGGCGGAACAGCATGCGGAACTCTTGGTACGAGACGCCTTTGTGACAGGAATTAGGTCAGTGTATGTGCGCCAGCGGCTGTTAGAAAATGCCGATCTTACCTCACGCTCGGCGATCGAGACGGCCGACACGCTGGAGGCTGCTCTGCACAACGCTGATGCTGTCCAGCCACGCGATTCCCCGCCGGTTCCGTGGACGCCTCAGACCCCGCCGCCGCCGGTTCACGCGAGCGAATTCGCCAACGCCGCTGCCAGTCGCGATTCCACAAACTCCCCGAACCCAACCACGGCGGCGGCCAGGCAAAAGCCTGAGCTGTGTTACTTCTGTGGACTCAAAATGCATCCCAGAAAACGCTGCCAGGCTCGAGAAGCGACCTGCTCCAGCTGCGGGAAAAAGGGCCATTTCACCAGGGTCTGTAAGTCTAAACCGCGAGCGGGGTCGAGCAGCGCGGCATGTGAGATGTGGGGGCCGCCATCTTGCATGCCCGGATGTTGGCGGCCATCTTTGTCGGTGTCACCATGCCCCGCCCCCTACCCGTGTGAGACGTGGGGGCCGCCATCTTGCATGCCCGGATGTGGGCGGCCATCTTTGTCGGCGTCACCATGCCCCGCCCCCGACCCACCGGTGTTTACCGGGCACCAAGACAGCAGTTCAACTCTGGCCACCGTAACCCTCGACCAAAGTGCCCCACACTGGCTTGCAAGGTCAATGATGGACATCCTGGTGGAGGGACACAGGACTAGCTGCCTGTTTGACACGGGCAGCACCGAGAGTTTTATTGACCTGGACATGGTGCAACGCTGTGGACTCGTGACATGGCTGGTAAGCCAAAGGATCACCTTGGCTTCTGGGTCGCATTCCACAGACATCCGGGTGGGTTGTGTAGCAACATTGGTGGTGCAGGGCACAGAATATCGGAACTTTGCGCTACTGGTCATGCCTCGACTGTGTTCACCTGTGCTATTGGGGCTCGACTTCCAGAGCCATCTCGAAAGTGTGACTATGGCATATGATGGGCCCCTCCCACCACTCACTGTCAGGAATCCTCAGTTTGGTGGGACTTCGCCATATACCCCGTTACTGCACACACACACACACACACTGGGACCACCCTACCAGTTTGGCTGACGTCCCCAGGGCCAGTGCTGCTCCGGAAATATGTGAGGAGCAATAAATACTCCCCGCTGGTCGAGAGGGTTCACCTTCTACATGCGAACCCCCAGTATGCCTACGTGGTCTTACCTGATGGGCGGGAGGACACGGTCTCCATCCACAACCTGGTGCCCGTAGGAGCAGCAGACCACTACCCTGAACACTCCACGGTAACTATGAACCCTGTACCCGAGGTGACACCGCGCACACCAAGCCCTACACTGACCGCTCACGTCACTCATATACCGGGAGTCTCGTACGCGTATATTCCAGGCGCCTCACACACGCTTGAGGGATCACTGACGCCTAGTGGGCTGGCACCTCCAGTTAGGCCGGAACCAGCACAACCACTGTCTCCGGTGCAATCACCACCGGCACCTGTGCAATCACAGCCGGTGCTACGTAGATCGCAGCGACAGATTCGACCACCTGATAGACTTAACCTGTAAATATACTTGTAAGAAACTTCGCCATATGGGGACTCTTTTCAAAACAAAGGGGGGGTGAATGTGGTGAACTACATATACCTGTCTGGACACGCCCCCTGCTGACTGCTCCTGTGGCTCCTCCCACAGACCCCTGTATAAAGGTGATGGAGGTCTGAGCTCAGCCTCTCAGTCTCCAGGATGTAGTATGGTGGTCACTCACTGCTCGTTCCTTCTTCCAGTCAATAAAAGCCGATATCTCGCTTTTACATCTCAGAGTGAGTTATTGATGGTGCATCAATACAAAACACGTAACCCATGTAGCACCCCTTCTGCATTTTCAATGCTATTGTCCCTCTGGCACTAGCCCACAACAATTGTGAAGCTTGTTTGTATGTGACATTTGAATGGGGCCTTCCTAAATTGGTTCCTGCCTGTTGCTGGGTACCTGGCTCAGTAGGTCCCCTTGAAGTTATTTTTTGAACCCCACTCCTTCAACCCGATAGCCTCCCATCCATTAATCACACCCAACCCTCAACCACCCACTGATAATAGCCCCCAACATGTCCACTCGCTCACTGTGTGCAACCCTCTATATCGCACCATCCTGACAGCACGTCCTGACCAGCCCCTACCTATACACAATCAATGACCACCATCTGCGCAATAACTTACCGCTCTTCCTTTATCTCTCTGATCACTTGCAACAAACTCATACAATTTAACCTCAAGAATTCATCCGATCAATAATTTGGTCCAGGTGACAAAGGATTTTGGTGAAGGGAAGGCAGCAAACATTATCTACATAGATTTTGTTAAGGCATTTGATAAGGTCCCTCATGGTTGGATAACTTAGAAGTTTAAAGTGCATGAAATCCAGGGTGATTGGAGTCAGAAGTGCTTTGCTGATAGAAGACAAAGAGAAGGGGTAGAACAATGTTATTCTGGTGAGAGGTCCATGACTAGGGGTGTTCTACAGGTCAGCACTAGTACCTCTTTAGTTTGTGATGTACATTTTATCACAAATTTGGATGAATATGTATATGGATGGATTAGCAAGTTTTCAGATGACACCAAGATTGATGGACTATGTAAAAGCCTATCAAAGAGTACAGTGGGATATCGATCAGTTACAGGTATGGACGGAAAAGTGGCATATGGAGTTCAGTCTGGGGAAGTGACAGGTGTTGCACTTTGGGAGGTCAAATAAAAGGAGAAAATATAATGTCAATGGTAGATGCCAGAGTAACATTGAGGTACAGAGGGATCTTAGGGTTCAGGTGCACATTCATTGAATGTGGCCATCTAAGTGGGTAAGATGTGTGGCAAGCTTGTCTTTCTTGATAGTGATGCTGAGTATCAGTGTAAGGAAGTCATGAAGCAGCTATATAAAGCTCCAATCCATCCACACTTGGAGTATTGTGTACATTTCTGCTCATTCCATTATAGGAAGGATGTAGGGTAAAGTGGAGTGGGTGTAGAAGAGTTTGACCAGGATGCTGCTTGGATTGGAGGTAAGACCTATAAGGAAAGGTTAAACAAAGTTGGGTTATTCTTTCTAGAATGTTAGAAGGTGAAGTAAGTCCTGATATGTTTTTTCTTCCGAAATTATGAGAGGCACAGATAAGGTTGGCAATCAGAATATTTCCCAGGAACAGAAGATATGCTTTTAAGGTTAGAGGGTCAAAGTTTAAACGCAGCATGAGGGGTACTTTTCTTTTGCAGAGTGGCAGGTTCCTGGAATAGATTACCAGGGCTAGCAGTGGAAGTCTGCAGTTGGTGGAGTTCAATACACTTTTAGATAGACACATAAATATAAAGAAAATGGAGGGTCAAGAATGTCACACAGGGGGTGGACATTTAGTATAAATTGGCATCAAGATCGGCACAACATTGTGAGCCAAATTGCCTGTCCAGAACTCTACTCTTTATGTTCTATGCTTAGTCCTCAATTTTCCCAATCTCTCCAGTCTGGTCCTGTCATATCGTGCTGGCTATAGTTCTCATCCAACAGTCTTAATCTTTGTGCAGTATATATATATATATTAAAAAGTGGACCAGGTATACACTAGCTGCCCTTTTGAAAATTGCTCTTGAATCTATTTCCACTGCCCTTTCAGGCAGCACATTCCAGATGAGAACAAAAATAGATGGAGAATCATGGGCTGGTGAGCACAGAAATGGAAACTGCTCGGTGGAGCCCCAGTGCAGGTGTTGGTTTTATCGTTCTTGATTAGGATACTCTAAACCATATATGTCAAACTCAAGGCCCGTGGGCCAAATCCGGCCCGCGGTGGAATTATCTTTGGCCCGCGAGATAATATCTAATTACTATTAAAGCTGGCCCCAGTAATCGAAGCGCCTATGGCATATGATATGGCTAATGCTGAGTTTATTCAGGTACCAGGTTTTCAGGGTTTTTAGTGTTTATTCGGCAGTCTTGCTTGGCAGTCTTCTTCATAAGAAACGGAATTTGTAAAGTGAAACACTTTGTAGTTATAGCAGAGACTGAGACACATGAGAGCAGGCTTAAAAAACGGAGGCAACGAAAGCTGCGTTCGCACGCGTCCGACTGATCCGGCCCGCATGAAGCTGCATTTTGCTCAATCCGGCCCGTGACCTAAAATGAGTTTGATACCCCTGCTCTAAACAATTCCTTTGCCTGCATTTATTTTAATACCTCAATTAGGTGAAAGCAAATTTATTTTAAGTTCTGAAGAGTGTTATTGCTTTTTGTATTTTCCTAATGCAGGATCTCAGGAAATCAGTAATCAACATCCATTATTCCTTAGATTCATTTCAGATTTTATGAGCAGAATCCACGGCACCACATTCAAACACAGATTGCACACAGCAACTGAACCATCCCAGAAGCTAACTCCCCTAGTTTACGGTTTTATTATGAAGCTGGCGATGGAAAATCTTGCCTACCCATAATATACGTGTGACACATAACCTAATCCGGATGCATGGGGTATTATGTATTCCTTCCGGGCACACATGAGATATTCACCCACAACATAGATGGTTAGACACGAGTTATAGGCCACAACTTTTAGCTCCAACACCACCCATTCTTTGCAGAAGAAAGTCTTAGAACAAGGTATTTCTTCTGGGACAGAGAGAACATTCAGAGACCCCATCAACATTATGGAGAAGAGTATGCAACTAAAAACACAGCATGAGGCCCGTTTCATCCTTCACCCTCTAAATATATAAAGGGATAGGACCCATCCCAAATGTGCACCCCCCTCCCCTGCAGCTCGGGGAAAGCAAAATGTAAAAAAAAGGCCAACATTAATGACATAAAAACTACATAGAATGTCATCAAGAACTCTACTCACAATGCTCCATCTGACAAATAAGATACAGGCATACCTGGTCTCACCTTTCTATATGCCAAAGATCATATTTTTGGTAAAATTCAACCCTGCCATTTTGATGCAGGTGCAAACATGTCAATGCTGAATTCTGATATTATTCAAAGGTGATAAACCAGGGGAGTCAACAGGGAAGACAACAGAAGTCCCCGGAAGAAAGAAAAGCATTTTGTTTTAACCCCCAAAAAATGATGAAGCACTGGAGAGATTGATGAATGGAGTTTAGCAAGCGATAGGTCTCTGGATAAGAGACTTAAAACATCTTGTTCTGTGAATTCATGTTTCTCCAAACACCGCTGTAGCCATCTGCTATAATGATGGAAAAAAAACACAAGGCCCCATACATTCTAGGGCTAATGCCCAAGAATTATGTCTAAAAAAGTAAATGCAACAGAACTAGTCTTGATACGTACTGACTTTAGTTATACTAGGAATGAGGTAGAAAGAAATCTTCCCATCTGGTCAAGTACTGGATGGAGAACACACAGAGGTAAGCTGCTTCGATATTTGTCCACTTGGAAGAATATTTATTAATGAATATACAGTCGGCCCTCCTTATCTGCAGATTCCGCATGCGCGGATTCAAGCAACCGCGGATCGGGAAAACCCGGAAGTTCTCTCTCCAGCACTCGTTGCTTGAGCATGTACAGGCTATTTTTCCTGTCATTATTCCCTAAACAATACAGTATAACAACTATTTACATAGCATTTACATTGTATTAGGTATTATAAATAATTTAGAAATGACTTAAAAGTACACTCAGTCCCCGGGTTATGAATGAGTTCCATTCCTGAGTCCGTCTTTAAGTCAGATTTGAAGTCGGAACAGGTACATCCAGTATTATTTAGCGTCATTTAGTCAAACGTTTGTCTTAGTATATAGTACATATTTTACCTTTCCATGCATATAAAACACTTAAGAAACATACGTATTTCAATAATTTAACCAATGCGTTGCTTAGAAATAATTGTAGCTTTCATCGGGGCAGGGCCTTTCACATTCTCCATTAAAATTGTTCCGATCATTGACCGACTGTAGTCTAACGCTTTTGCAATGACCGATGGCATTTCATCTCTTTCCGATCGCGTTATTTCTTTCACATTATTTTCAATCGCGATCGTGATTATTTTCGTAAACAGAAACACTGCAGATTCAGAGCTGCACTGCCAGGTCCTAATGTCCACCACACAGAGGCATGTTAAATAAAGTCCGGGGTTCCACTGGGTCCTAAAAACCACCACACTGAGACAGGTTAAATAAGGGACTTGAGCATCCGCGAATTTTGGTATCCGCGTGGGTCCCAGAACTAATCTCCCGTGGATAAGGAGGGCCGACTGTAACTGCTTTGACTACTAGTATAGGCATTACACATCCCTTGAAATATCGCAGGTCTCTTACACAGCTATAGCAATAAATTAAAATAACATGTAAAACAAGCTGGCAGGATGGATCTTACATGGTAAGGGAGGCCAGGGTTTTGGTAGTAACTAAATAGTGATTAAGAAATAGGCAGGATGCATTTTTAAGAATTCTAGATACTACTGAATCCAATTCCAAATGATTTCCAACGTGATACAAATATGAAGCTGATTGTGGAGGTAAGGTTGGGTACAGAGCCCCAAAAAGGATAAGAAGCAAATACCCCTGCCCCCAAGTGTGAAGCACTGATTCGAGAAGCTCACCAAGGATTTCAATACAATCATGGTGATGGACATTCAAGTCATTCATGCAAAATTAGCCATGTTATACTGGTGGCCATACATGGCAAAGGCAAAGGGTTGGAGAAGAAGGAATCTGACAGGAGAGGAGAGTAGACCATGGGAGAAAGGGAAGGAGCAGGGACACCAGGGAGAGGTGAAAGGCAGGTGAGAAGAAGAGATAAGAGGCCAGAGTGGGGAATAGAAGAAGAGGGAAGGGGGAGGAGAGAATACCAGAAGGAGAAATAGATCTTCATGATATCAGGTTGGAGGCTACTTAGACAGAATATAAGGTGTTGCTCCTCCAACTTGAAAGTGGCCTCAGAATGGCACAAAAGGAGGCCATGGATTGACATGCTGGAACATGAATGGGAAAAGAAATTAAAATGGTTGTCTACTGGAAAATTCTGCTTCTGATAATGGAATGGAGGTGCTTGACAAAGCCGTTCCCCAGTTTATGTTGGATCTCACCAATGTAGAGGAGGCCGCATCGGGAACTCTGGATAGAGTAGAAGACCACAATAGATTCACAGGTGAGTGTTGCCTTACCTGGAAAGACTGGAGGAGGTTGTTCATTTCAATTCTTCTCAGCTAGGGCCTTTTCACCTTTTATGTGTGTTATTATATTGTGAAATTATGTAACTGATGGATATAATTTTCTATTATCTAGTCTTTGAAGTTTGCTTAGTTACAGTCTAATCTCCTGATGGTACCCGTGGCTTAAGGTGTTTGTTTCAGGTTAGAACTCTGGGGTCAGCAAAACCAACACTATCAGATGGGAATGTTCATTTCAGGAATGGTCAATGTGCTGCTGAAGAACACTGAGCCACTCTGATAGGAGCACATGGAAGCAAAGTCTCAACCATATGCAATAATCTAAGATAATTCACCCACCCTATCAAGCTCCCCCTGTGGCAGAATTGGACAATAGCCACCTCAGAATCCTTTGCCTATAGTGGAAGCATGTCATCCTTGCCTGGAAGACTGCCTACACAGCAGCACACCTTCACATTCAAGCGAAACCCATTGTCTTAACAAGCTGCATTTGCAGTACCAGATTTTCATCCAGTTTTTGCAGGATGAATAAATAATATATGTATTATTCATGTAAAATGCATATATCACCATTATATTTACATCCTTCTAACCATGGTTTGTGGCCCTTTCTAATTTCACAGCTTTTTTTTAAATCTAAGAAACTAAGTACTTTCACAGACACTACACTCACCATCTTTCTAAGTTGAATCCTAGAGTTTTCTTCAGAATGAGAAATATACAGCTGGGAGCTTTAGAGACAAAAAGGAATTTAAGTTATTTCACCAAATATAAATTTCATTTCTTTCTTATGTGGTTATCTCATTTAATATTTGAATTAATTGTTAAAGTTGATGTAAATACATCACACTATTAAAACTATTGAATAAAGCTGGTAAGTAATCATGAGAGTATCTCTAACATGATTCAATTACTGGAATATACTGGTGTCCTTCTGTCTAGTATTTCATCTGCCTTTACAATAGTAATTCTATCAAGACAACCATTTCAAAATTACTTTTTTTTTGCAAGGAAATAATATGTATAATTGTTTTCAGGTCCATGATTCACTAATAGAATGCATCCCTTCATTACTGTAATGGTTTTGACTTGTGATTTATTTATGTATAATTGTGAATTTTTATCATTTATTTTGAACATTTACTTTAAATTTGTTAAGCAGTTCTTCAGAATTCCCAGTTAATATGACACAAAAGATACTTAATAACATGGACACTGGTTCCCAGGAGAGCTTACTGCAATAAATTGTTGCTTTATGCATATTTCTTGTGCAGACTCAGTAATGGTAATAGATTCACTAAAATAAGTTCTTTTCTAAAATTGCTATCACGTGTAACTTCAAACAGTTTACTCTATTCCTTAATGTTTCTGGGGAATTTGTTTCCTTTCTGAGATACTTTTTAATTCCATTTTTGTCAATATACCTTAAACATATAAGAAATTGTATTTCAGACAGTTTTGTCAATTTACATTCACAGGTGTGAAAGGTCTATCACGCAGGGGCATCGGACACAAGAAAATAATGACTACATATGGTGATGCTGTGACAAGAGGCCTAGGTGACAATGGTGAGGACCCAGGTGTTGGAGTATCCAAGATTAGACTTGATACCCTATTTCAAGATTGAGATGAGAACAAGGTTCTTGACCAGATGCTAGACAAGAATCCAAACGAGACAGAAATCCAAAAACGCTATCAGGTGCTCTTTAAATATTAAAATACTGGCACCAAAACATGGCTGACAATAAATGGAGCAAGCCTGAATCTTTAAAAGGGCATCGGAGTGTCTAAACCTGGAGGCTGGTGCGACTGGGCGCATACCATAACAGATGTAGTGCCACCAAACAGGTATGTAAAGCCTCAGAGATTGCTTCTCTTGCCCAAAGTGTCATGAATCCCAAAGTGTCAAGCCAGCCATTCATGAAATCCAGACTGTAGTGCTGCAACATTGAGGTGACACTCTTTCAGGCTAAATATTCAATCCTTGCCATGTCTGTCTTCTCAGCTGCACATCAGTCTCCTGGCCAAGATAAACAGCAAACTTCTTTTGTTAAAATGAATTTTTATCAGGTGTTTTATCACATTTTGTTTTATTACACTTGTTGAGAGCAATTTGTTTGTTACATTTCTCAGTCACTTTCAGTTGTGATTAAATCTGAAATTAAATCATTGTCTATGAAATGTTTTTGGCTTTGAAAGGTAAGCAATGCATTGCATTTTCATAATCATTATTCAAGCTGGTTTAAATACTGAATGGTTATATCTGTGTATTATTGCTTTGCATAAATATGGTTAGTTTCATCCCATTTCAGATAATATCAAGAAGATTGAGATTATAAAATAAAACAAATAGCTAACCATGCAGAGTGTATATGGACACATCTTTTAAAAACTTGACAAGGTATGAAAAGCTGTGCTGACAAAGTTTCCAGCCATCCTGCTCAACATAGAAGTCATGCTAGTAGACAACTGGGAGAGAGACACTGATAATGGGAGCTTGAAGGCTGACTGTTTCAGCAATGTGGGATGAAGTAAGGAGAAGCGATCAGAAGAAGATCAGCTGGATTGGTCAACCCATGGCCTTCATCTTGTGCAGCACAGGGGCCATGCCAGAGTGTGGCGTGCACGCCATATTAGACAATATTCACTACAGCAGACCATCAAGGCATGAGCCATCATCCTACAGGTTGAAACACTGCAAGGTAAATTGTTTCCAATATTTAATGCAGCAGAATT
Source organism: Hemitrygon akajei (assembly GCF_048418815.1). NCBI lineage: Eukaryota > Metazoa > Chordata > Chondrichthyes > Myliobatiformes > Dasyatidae > Hemitrygon > Hemitrygon akajei. The sequence goes on from NC_133140.1 coordinate 50,445,213, forward strand.
TTTTTTTAGCCTACCTAACTCTGCTATTAAGTGCAATGCCATCTAGATCAAGAAATGCATTCAACATAAGAAAGCTCATCACCCTCCCCGCCAAGCTATGAAGTTTTCTCCCCACTATTTTTGAATGTTCAGCTGTCTTTAAAGAGCATGAACTCTTGCAAGGCAGAAGGCCCCAATGGAGTACCTGGTAAGGCTCTGAAAACCTGTGCCAACCAACTGGCAAGAGTATTCAAGGACATTTTCAACCTTTCACTGCTACAGGCTGAAGTTCCCACTTGCTTCAAAAAGGCAACTATTATACCAGTGCCTAAGAAGAATAATGTGGGCTGCCTTAATGACTATCACCCAGTAGCACTCACATCGACAGTGATGAAATGCTTTGAGAGTTTGGTCATGACTAGACTGGACTCCTGCTGTCAGCAAGGACCTGGACCCATTGCAACTTGCCTCTTGCTACAATAGGTCAATGGCAGATGCAATCTCAATGACTCTCCACACAGCTTTAGACCACTTGGACAGCCCAAACACTTACGTCAACATGCTGTTCATCAATAATAGTTCAGCTTTTAATACCATTATTCCCACAATCCTGATTGAGAAGTTGCAGAACCTGGGCCTCTGCACCACCCTCTGCAATTGGATGCTCGACTTCCTAACTGGAAAACCACAATCTGTGCAGACTGGTGATAACATATCCTCCTCGCTGACAATCAACACTGGCACACCTCAGGGGTGTGTGTTTAGCCCACTGCTCTACTCTCTCTATACCCATGATCATGTAGCTAGGCTTAGCTCAAATACCATCTATAAATTTGCCAATGATACAACCATTGTTGGTAGAATCTCAGGTGGTGACGAGAGGGTGTACAGGAGTGAGGTATGCCAATTAGTAGAGTGGTGTCACAGCAACAACCTGGCACTCAAATGTTAATATGATGAAAGAGCTGATTGTAGACTTCAGGAAGGGAAAGATGAAGGAACACATACCAATCCTCACAGAGGGATCAGAAGTGGAGAGAGTGAGCAGTTTCAAGTTCCTGGCTGTCAAGATCTCTGAGGATCTAACCTGGTCCCAGCATATCAAAGCAGTTATAAAGTAGACAAGACAACATCTAAACTTCGTTAGGAGTTTGCAGAGATTTGGTATGTCAACAAAAATACTCAAATTCTTTTATAGATGTACCATGGAGAGCGTTCTGACAGGCTGTATCACTGTCTGGTATGGTGGGGGTTGGTGGGGGGATGCTACTGCACAGGACAGAAAGAAGCTGCAGAGGATTGTAAATTTAGTCAGGCCCATTTTGGGTACTAGCCTACAAGGTACCTAGGACATCTTCAAGAAGCGGTGTCTCAGAAAGGCAGCATCCATTATTAAGAACCTCCAGCACCCAGGGCATGCCCTTTTCTCACTGTTTCCATCAGGTAGGAGGTACAAAAGTATGAAGGCACACACTCAGTGATTCAGGAACAGCTACTCCTCTCTGCCATCTGATTCCTTAATGGACATTGAATCCTTGAACACTACCTCACTTTTTAAATATATATTATTTCTGTTTTTGCATGATTTTTAATCTATTTAATATATGTAATTGATTTACTTAGTTATTTATTATTATTATTATTTTCTTCTTCTTCAATATCATATATTGCATTGAATTGCTGCTGTTAAGTTAGCAAATTTCACGACACATGCCGGTGATAATAAACCTGATTCTGATTCTGATTCCGAATTCCTGGGACTTTTCAGAAATATTCATAGTCCTTAACAACATTCAGGGCTAGAAATTCAGAGGTTGGTTTATCGGATTATTGAAGTTTCTAAGATGGCAGCAGCAGGTGAAGCTCTTTGGTGAAGCAAAATTGACCATACCATCTTTCCTTGGTGAAGCTGGATTAGGAGAAATATAGGTGTGTCTCCCAGCCCAGTATGATCCCTCTACTCCCTGGTGCTCCTTTTCTCTCACGCATTATGTCTTCCTTTCTCATCCTTGTCCTCCTTAGGCAGTGCTGACAGAAAACTGTACTTGCTAAATGCAATCATGCATCAGCAATCACATTAGCAAAAACCAGAGTTTCTTTGTAGAATACAAATATAGGCTGATATTTTCAGCTGTTAATTAGTATGCTGATCACAAAATAAACTCTAGAGAGGGCAGTTCTATTTAATAGTCCTGCTGTGACCAACTGGCTGCCTGTTAGAATAGTGATTAACCACATGTGTCTGTAACCATTGGGATAAACTAAGAATCAGTAACAGCCATTTTCCAATGTGACACATGCCCTGGACACTTGGAAAGAAGCCTTCTTAATGTAATCAATTATTATTTTCCAACTTGGAATGAGGATACAACCATTCTCGCCATGATTGATTTCAAGGCCATGCTTTACAACTATCAAATGGTGGATTTCACAAGCATTTCTTGCTCTTTGTTTTCCTTCTGAGTCCAGTGTGAAATATTATCTTTGGCGTATGCAGAATTCACCCTTCACACCTCACACATCAGATAGGTAGACACCGTGGTTAGCTGTAAGGGTACCATGTTTGCTCAGAGATAACATTATGTGTAGATTAAATAAATCCTGTTCAATTGAGCTAAAATCATGTTGCAGCTGTCTCAATATGGAACCTGTTTTGGATAGAATTTTTATGTGTTTGCATTTCATTGGTCCAAGGGGCATTGCTTAAAAATAATATGTAAAAGATAATTAATTTAATCTGAAATAGCATTTGGTGCAGATAATGTGGGTTATTATGCCTGTTTGTCTGCTGTAGTGATCTATATTCTGTGTTCTATAATATTTACAGCTCACTTCCTTTAGCCAGAGCTCTGAATTGCGAACAGGATCTTTAACATCTTTACCAAGTTTACATGAGTGGTTTAATGTACCCACTTTCAACAACAGTAATCATTGACCTTCACACATGAGCTGCAGACATTTTATTGCTGCATTGATTTAAAGAGACCTTCCTGGTGCTATCTGACCAATTTGACTTCTAAAATGTTCTATTGATAAAGGATCTGAAAGTGGTATCTGATATTATAGAGTCTGAGCCAAGAAACAAGTACTCCCACAGTTTTGCAGCTACCAGTTAGAACTACTTGTGCTTGGTGTTGTTATCATTTTGCCTGGAGTTCAAATATCTATTGCAAGAATCCTTACCCAAAACCTGATCCATTATGTCCTCTTTCTAGATGTAATTTAGAAATACGTTCAGGAGGTACATTATTTGGATTAAGTGTGGAATTATTCAGTGCACTAAATTTCTAGGTCTCCTGTAAAGTTGACAGCTTGGCAGAGAGTAAGCCCATTCCAAATGGCATCCATCCCACTTTCACTATTCTAAAGTTAGGCAATGTAATTAGGATAGAAATGCTGCATAGCCTGGCAATGCCACCCACTCATTAGAATTTTGAAGTACAAAAAATAATTGTAGCAAGATGTTCTACTTCAGTCTGATTTCAGAAAGTTGCTAAAGTGCCTGATATCTGTTACAACAGGCCAAATAATCCACTAGGTGTGTGCTAGAGTCAAGAATATGTAAATTTTGAACATTAATGTAGCTAAACATTGGTCTTTTACTGAATTATTAACACATTACACAACACTATCAGACAAAAGTGCTGAGTAAAAGTTTGTTACCCATTGACATTGTATTCCACTCTGCACACAACTGCTAAGTAATTAATTCTAAAGTATCGACATCTCATTACAGATTAGAGTGAGCAATTGTTGGACTGCTCCCTGGCCACATGTATAGACATTACTCATTTTGAAGTGACTGCGGTCTCACAGAGAATGCTTTCAATACAAACTGTAATAAGACTTCTACGTGTGCAAGGTTTCTTCAAGCAGGACAACCAAAGTTATGGATGGTCATATTTCTGCTTTCTCCTGCACTTTAGTTTAGTCAATTTGCACATATTGCTCTAAGTGTTTATAACAAATGATGTTAAAATGTCACCGTTAACTTAATTGATTATTAAAAACAAATAGGAATAGGAGAATGTTTTAGAGAGGTTAGAAGAGCAATAATTATTTCCTATATTACTAGCATCATCATAGAAACCTTCTTTGCTACTTTAACACAAATGCTAATTATTTAATGGAGTTTTTAACTGATGCTGTAATGGTTTGACTCCGGGATTGTATTTCATTGGAGGTACAGTCATGAGCAAAGAAGCTGACTTCTGACATAGAAATCACTAATGAGATTATTTGTTAGTGGTTACAATTTGATGTTGTTGATTTGATCACTTGTTTACTAAAACTGTAAATAAAATGGAAGACGGGGCAAGGAATTTTTGGTTATTTTAAAATGGAATTATTGCATGTAGAAGGAGATCATTCAGCCCATCAGTATTGTGACAATATTTGAACCTCATTTCCCCATAATACTGGACATTACTTTGCTCCATCAATACATGCTCCCTATAAACAGTCTGGAATCTGATTCCACATCCTTTTAGGTTGAGTGCCTCAACTGTGTTTTCTGCAGGTTTGCAATGGAAATAGTTACTTTCTACTTGCACCATTATAATGTCATCTTGAGCTCCTGTGCATGTGCCTCATTAACTCTCCACACAATTGTATTCCCTCATTCCTGACCTTTTTCCTGGAAAACTCCTCTTGTCTAGTCTCAACTTTTTTCAGATCCTTCTGAATGATTCATATCCCAGAACTGAATTGGTTCAAGATTCAAAGTACCTTTATTATCAAAGAATGTATAAATTATACAACCTGGAGATTTGTTTGCTTATAGGTTGCCACAAAGCAAAAAGTCCTAAAGAACCTAATTAAAGAGAAAAAAATAAAATCCAACTCTCAGTCTACAAGACAAAGGAAAAACAAACACTAATCATGTAAAAAATTGAAGTGAACAATGACATTCCGAACCAAAATTGAGTCCTCAGATCTGAACCCTGGAGCAGCCTGGATTAGGCCCAAATTCTCCCTAATCAGTTCATAATGTTAGCGTGCATGGAGCACAGCAGCTGGGGCAATCTTCATAGCCTCAGTGCCACGGAGACAGGGGTGACCATCACAGAGAGCGAATGAAATTGGCACTTGCCTCGGATCCTGACACACTGTCTTTTCAGTCTATCTGGGCCAGCATTCAAATTCACCAAACAATGGAACAGCGAAGAGCTCTGGCACCCTGGAGAAAAGAATGAACATCGCAGAGAGTGAGCCAAGTCAGCTTTCACCTCCAGTCTGGGTTGGTTGGCGTTTATGTTGTCTAAACAGCAGATTGCACCTATGTTCCTTCATCCAAATCCAGATACTTATAAACATTTATAAACCTTTCTCCCAGGGCAGCAATGCCAAAGAACAAATGTTTAAAGTTAGTGTAGGAAAATTTAAGCGAGATGTATAAGGTAGAATTTGTACCCAGAGAACACTGAGTGCTTGGAATGCATTGCTTGGGGTAGAGGTAGAGGCTGATACAACAGGGACTCTCAATAGGCACATGGATGTAAGAAAGGAGGATTATAAACTGTGAAGGAGGGAAAGGTTAGATTAATCGTGGAGTAAATTTATGTAGATTGGCACAACACGCTTGTCCATTGGGCTCTCTACAGTTCTATGTTCTATTGATAGCTTGGGAGAACAACAGAGTGGAAAAGTCTCAGATCACATCTCAAAGAAAAAGGTACCTGATTGACCAGAGGAAAGAGAGATGATAAATGTCAGAAGTGCTCTCTTTGCATACAGTATGTCTACAGTGCTTTGCCAGAAAAGACATCGAATTCTCTTTGATAACAGGAAAGCTGGAATCAAAGAGTTGAAATCTGTCTCTGAATCTAACTTATTATCTCTATATATTTTTCATTGTTTATTCTGTTAGATTAAATCTATATAATTAGATCTGTACAGCTAAATATGTTTATATTAATCTTTTGAAATGGGAATGTTTTCCTGCTTCTGGCTGATTGGTAGTTCTACTTTTATTGCTTCCACAGAATAACTACCATATTTCACAATCTCTTCCCTTGTATGACTGGATTCCCCTGAGGGAATTATTACCCTAACATGTCAAGAGCAACTATTCCAGCTCCATCAAAATCACTGCTTGGGGGGAATGATTAAAACATAATTGTTTCATTTCTCAGTTCCAGGTTTAGATGAAGCCCTGATAAAGAGAATAATGAACTGTCTGAAACTGCCAGCAACAGCCTGGGTGCAACATTTTGATCCTGATGATGTCCAGTATTCTGAACTAATAGGCTTTTCACTGTGAGCCCTGTTGAAAGAAACACAAGATGATTAGCATGGTGACAAGAGAGCATCACTCTGTGCAGTGGGAAAAGCATATTTCATTCTGGAGTTAACCCAGTTTGCTGAAAAGAGTGACGACTCTACTTTTGGATTTGACCAAATACAATTAGCCTCAATTGAGAAGTGAATGGGGAAAATAGATAATTCCAAAAACAAGGAGTGAAATCCTTAAAATTGTCTATACGAATTTCATTGGTGATGGATAGGATGAAAACGATGGGTGTTTTAACATATTCCTTTAATATTCAAGGTCAGATAAAAACACTGTGAATTTCTGCTGTACTTACCTATTTCCTAATATGTAAGTCCCAATTCATTTAGATGTTGAGAGGCATTGATCATGTGAGTAGCCAAAGGTTTTTTCCCAAGGTGACATGGCTAACATGAGGGGGCATAGTTTTAAGGTGCTTGGAAGTGGGTACAAGGGGGATGTCAGAGATATGTTTTTCACACGGAGAGAAGTGGGTGCGTGGAAGGTAGTAGAGGAGGATACAATAAGGTCTTTTAAGAGACTCTTAGATAGATACATGGAGCTTAGGAAAATAGAGGGCTATGCGATAGGGAAATTCTAGGCAGTTTCTAGAGTAGGTTACATGGTCGGCACAACATTGTGGGCTGAAGGGCCTGTAACATGCTGTAGATTTCTATGTTCTATAAGTGTAAGAGTTTCCTTGTTTGTTTAGTTGGTAAAGGTAGCCTGCAACTAATTAGATCAGGCTGATGAACAAGTGTTTGGCCTATGTACTTCAGTTAATGGTCCAGCTGGTAATTGATATAAATTACTCCAGGGCAGGGATAGGAAATGGGCTAACAGTTCTATTATTTTTATTATTGCTGTTTCATTATTGTCATATGTATCGAGTCTCCTCTTTATTAGTTAGATGAGATAACTATTAAAGTGGCCATTGAGTGCATGTTCATGGTCTTCTGCTGCTGTGGCCCATCAGTTCAAGGTTTGGAGTGTTTGTGTGTTCAGAAATGCTCTTCTGCAGACCACTGTTGTCATTCAAGATTGTTTAATGTACGTAAGTGTAAGGGAAATGAAATAATTGTTATTCCAGATCCGACACAGCACAAAAAACTCACAAGAGATAAAAAAATATATAATAATACTACTACAAAAATACACAATAAATATAAATACATAAGACAGTCTTCTGAAAGAGGTGGCTGAAGAGATTGTGAAGGCATTAGTGATGATTTTACAAGAATGCTTCTGAAATGGTTCCAGAAAACTGGAAAATTGCAAATGTCACTCCACTCTTTAAGAAGGGAGAGAGGCAGAAGAAAGGAAATTATAAACCAGTTAGTCTGACCTCAGCGGCTGGGAAGATGCTGGAATCGATTATTAAGGATGAGGTCTCAGGGCACTTGGAGGCACATGGGAAAATAGGCAACAGTCATCATGGTTTCCTCAAGAGAAAATCTTGTCTGAAAAATCTGTTGGAATTATTTGAAGAAATAATAAACAGGATAGACAAAGGAGAATAGGTTGATTTTGTGTACTTGGACTTTCAGAAGGCCTTTGACAAGGTGCCAAATACGAGGGTGCTTAACAAGGTACGAGCCTCTGGTATTACAGGAAACGTTCTAGCATGGATAAAACAGTGGCTGATTAGCAAGAGGCAAAGAGTGGGAATAAAGAGAGGCCTTTTCTAGTTGGCTGTCAGTGACTAATGGCATTCCACAGGGGTCTGTGCTGGGACCGATTCTTTTTATGTTTTATTTCAAGTATTTGGATAATGGAATTGATGGCTTTGTTGCAAAGTTTGCAGATGTTATGAAGGTAGGTGGAGGGACAGGTAGTTTTGAGGAAGTAGAGAGGCTACAGAAAGACTTAGACAGGTTAGGAGAATGGGAAAAGAAGTGACAGATGGAACACAGTGTTGGGAAGTGTATGGCCATGCACTTTGGTAGAAGAAATGAAGGCGTTGACTATTTTCTAAGGCACAGAGGGACTTGGGAGTCCTTGTGCATGATTCCCTAAAGGTTAATTTGCAGGTTGAGTCTGTGGTAAAGAAGGCAAACACAATATTAGCATTCATTTCAAGAGGACTAAAATATAAAAGCAAGGATGTAATGTTGAGACTTTACAAAGCACTGGTGAGGCCTCACTAGGAGCATTGTGAGCAGTTTTGGTCCCTTATCTGAGAAAGGATGTACTGACACTGGAGAGGGTTCAAAGCAGGTTCATGAAAATGACTCCAGAATTCAATGGCTTGTCATATGAAGAGTGTTCGATGGCTCTGGGCCTGGATTCAATGGAATTCAGAAGATTGAAGGGTGACCTAATTGAAACTTATCGAATGGTGAAAGGCCTAGACCTTGATAGAGTAGATGTGGAAAGGATGTTTCCTGTGGTGGGAGAGTCTAAGAGCAGAAGACACAGCCTCAGAGTAGGGGAGCGTCCTTTTGGAATGGAGATGAGGAGGAATTTCTTAAGCCAGAGAGTGGTCATTCTGTGGAATTTGTTTCCACAGGCAGCTGTGGAGGACAAGTCTTTATTTAAGGCAGAGGTTGATAGATTCTTTATTGATCAGGGCATGAAGGGATACTAGGGGAAGGCAGGAGATGGGAGTGAGAGGGAAAAAATGGATCAGCCATGATGAAATGGTGGAGCAGACTCTGTGGGCCTAATTATGCTCCTATATCTTATGATCTGATGGTCTTATAACTTATAAGCATAGATTGATTGTATATCCACAAAGTGACATTGGCTGCACATAATGTGACTGATGGGAAATAATAAAACACTGGTGGAGTTAGTGGGTTAAGGTGTTACTGCTTGGGTAAAATAACCTTATGGGTCTGGTGGTCCTGTCGTGGAAGTCTCCTCACTGATGGGAGTGGGACAATCAGTCCATGAGGAGGGTGTGCGGGATCCCTCATGATGTTACTGGCCCTCTTCTGCCATCTTTCTGTTTATACTCTATGGCCTTGATGGTGGGTAGGCTGGTGCCAGCGATGCATTGCAAACATGAGTAAATCTGCAGAGGCTGGAAATCCAAGCATCGCACACAAAATGCTGGAGGAACTCAACAGGCCAGGCAGCATCAAGAATAAACAGTCACATTTCAGGTCAAGTCCCTTCATTGGTGATGCATTCGGCAGTTTTGACTGCCGACTTTCGAGCCTTCTGTCCACCACTGTGCCGTTTCTGTACCGAGCAGCGACGCAGCGTGTCCGGATGCTCACCACTGCGCACCTGTAGAATGACCTGAGCATGGATGTGCAAATCCTGCTCTCTTCAGCCTCCTGAGAAAATAGAGGCATTGCTGAGCTTTCTTGACTACGTGGAATGAGTACTGGGAGCATGCGAGATTTTGTGTGATGTTGCACTCCCAGGAGTCTGAAACTGCCTGCAAGGGTCCACTGCTATGCCATCGACATAAAGCGGGCTGTGCATGCTGCCAGTTGTCCTGAAGTTGATAATAATATCATTTGCTTGTTGGCATTAAGGAAGAAATTATCTGCTTGGCACCGGGCCTCGAGATCTTCCACCTTCTCTCTGAAGACAGTCTTATCTTTGTAGGTGATGAGCCCCACCACCGAGGTGTCATCGGTGAACTTAACAGTTTAATTGCTTGGGTGTTTGGCTATGCAGTCATGTGTGAGTAGAGTGTACAGCAAAAGGCTCAGCACACAGCCCTGGGGGCTCACTTATGTTGAGGATGATGGGGAGGGAAGAGTGGTTGTACATCCTGACTATGAGGTCTGTTGGTTGGGAAGTCCAGCATCCAGTGCACAGTGCTGTATTTAGACCGAGGAGTAGGAACATATTTACCAAGCTCCGTGGGACAATACTGTTGAATGCCACACTGAAATCTAGAAACAGCATTCTGACTTAAGTGTCCTTGTTTTCCAGGTATATCAGGGCCTGGTGAATGACAGGTGCTATGGCATCATTCGTAGAGTGGTTCTGTAGGTAAGCATATTGGTGAGTGTCCAATGTGGAAGGAATTCCATTTTTGATGTGTGCCATTATTTCAGCCGTTCAAAGCACTTCATTACGATTGGCATCAGTACCACTGAGTGGTAGTCATTTAGTTCTGAAGGTGTAAGGTTATTTGGTACAGGAATGATGGTGGTTGATCTGAAGCGTGTGGGGATAGCTGTCTGGAAGAGTAAAGTGCTGAAGATGTCCATGAAGGCATCAGTGAACTGTTGTGCACACTCAAGGAATATGCCTGGGATGTTAGCTGGCCCAGATGTCTCATGGAGTTTGACTCTTCACAGAGCCCTTGTATCTGCTGCTGTTGCAGACAGTGGCTGCTCATCTGGGAGGGGTTAGCTTTCATGCCTGGCATTGAGCTGCATGCCTCAAAGTGTACATAAAGGTTGTTCGGAACACCAGGGAGGGAGGCTGCACTGATACAGATGATCTTGTTTTTCCAAGTTTAGTCAGTAATGGCCTTGATGCCCAGCCACGTACATTAACAGAGAGGTGTTACTGATTTTTTTTTGCGTGTTGGCAGTCTTAACCCTCTTGATGCTAAGATGAGGGTTTTCCTGGTTGCTCTAAGAGATGTAAACACAAAGTACACTGCAGATGCTGTGGTCAAATCAACACGTACAACAAGCTGGAGGAACTCAGCAGGTCAGGCAGCATCCGTGGAAACGAGCAGTCAACGCTCGGCCCAAAACGTTGACTGCTTGTTTCCACGGATGCTGCCCAACCTGCTGAGTTCCTCCAGCTTGTTGTACATGTTGCTCTAAGAGAAGTTCTGTTACCAGACTTGAAGGCAACATCTTTGCTTTTAGTAGGGAGGCAAATTTGTGTTCAGCCAGAGCTTCTGGTTGGACTGTGAGATGATTGTTCTTGAGGTACCAGCATCATCTACACTCTTGCTGATGTACCCGGTGACAGAGGGGGCATATTCCTTGATGCCTGTGTTTTCTCTGTCTGTGATAGCCACCTTGAACATCTGCCAGTTAGCTCATTCAAAACAGTCTTAAAGCATAGAGATTTCCTCAGTAAGCCATACAGTGATGGTCCTCTTTACTGGTTTCTCCATTTTCAGCAGCAGTTGGTATTCTGGGACTAACATAATGAAGATGTGGTCAATAGACAATAGACAATAGGTGCAGAAGTAGACCATTCGGCCCTTTGAGCCTGCACCGCCATTTTGAGATCATGGCTGATCAACTACTATCAATATCCGGTTCCTGCCTTGTCCCCATATCCCTTGATTCCCCTATCCATAAGATACCTATCTAGCTCCTTCTTGAAAGCATCCAGAGAATTGGCCTCCACTACCTTCCGAGACAATGCATTCCAGACCCCCACAACTCTCTGGGAGAAGAAGTTTTTCCTTAACTCTGTCCTAAATGACCTACCCCTTATTCTCAAACCATGCCCTCTGGTACTGGACTCTCCCAGCATCTGGAACATATTTCCTGCCTCTGTTTTGTCCAAACCCTTAATAATCTTATATGTTTCAATCAGATCCCCTCTCAATCTCCTTAATTCCAGCATGTACAAGCCCAGTCTCTCTAACCTCTCTGAGTAAGACAGTCCAGACATCTCAGGAATTAACCTCGTGAATCTACGCTGCACTTCCTCTAGAGCCAGGATGTCCTTCCTTAACCCTGGAGACCAAAACTGTACAAAATACTCCAGGTGTGGTCTCACCAGGGCTCTGTACAAATGCAAGAGGATTTCCTTGCTCTTGTACTCAATTCCCTTTGTAATAAAGGCCAATATTTCATTAGCCTTCTTCACTGCCTGCTGCACTTGCTCATTCACCTTCAATGACTGATGAGCAAGGACTCCTAGATCTCTTTGTATTTCTCCCTTACCCAACTCTACACCATTCAGATAATAATCTGCCTTCCTGTTCTTACTCCCAAAGTGGATAACCTCACACTTATTCACATTAAACGTCATCTGCCAAGTATCTGCCCACTCACCCAGCCTATCCAAGTCACCCTGAATTCTCCTAACATCCTCATCACAGGTCACACTGCCACCCAGCTTAGTATCATCAGCAAATTTGCTGATGTTATTTTTTGCCTTCATCCAAATCATTGATGTAAATTGTAAACAGCTGTGGTCCCAATAAAGAGCCCTGTGGCACCCCACTAGTCACCACCTGCTATTCCGAGAAACACCCATTCACCGCTACCCTTTGCTTTCTATCTGCCAAGAGCAACCAAGATGAGGGCATGGGATGGCTTTGTAAGTACGATGTCTGTTTGTATAAACATGGAACAGTCTGTTTGTCCCCCTAGTGACCATGTCAACATGTTGGTGGAACTTGGGTAAAATGTCCTGCAGGCTAACATGATTGAATTCTCCTGCACTCAAGGGGGTGGGGTGCAGGGGCTGCTGTAGACAGTGGTGATATGTTGATGAACACAACAGTAAACTTTCTGAGCAGATAACATGATTAACTGTAAGATGTATATTTGCCCCAGAACAGTGACTGCTAAATACAGATGAGTCTGAGCACCAACCTTTGTAAATGTACACACAGATTCTACCTCCTTTGGACTTCCTCAACAGAGTGCACGGGACAAAATCATCCCGTCGAATCGAAACGCCGAGTTGGGCATTTAACCACGTTCCGGTGAAAACCAGAATGTAGCAGCTTCTCATTTCTTTCTGTGTATTCATACTGTTTCATTGAGTCCATTTTATTATCCAGTGAGTGGATGCTGGCCAGGAAAAGTGATGGCATTGCCAGTTTGGTCAGGTTAGCTCCCAACTCTCTTTCCAGGTTTTGGTTTCCCCTTACGCTGCCTATATCTGCCATTCCCTTGGCGGAGCCACTTGGACCAGGTTGCTGTTGTCAGGTCTGGAGTCTGTAAAATTCCCATTCCGTGAGCACCACCATTAACTCTGCTGCTGGCTGATTAAAGGTAATTTTGTCGAACAGTTCACCAGCAATGTATTTACAGAGCTTTGCACAATTGAAACCCCTGACTAGAAATTTCGAAACACGAAACAGGTTGGCGTCGTGATCCGACCAGTCGCGACCACAGATGGTGATGTTATCTAGATAGGGAAATGTGGCCTTCAGTTTGTACTGGTCCACCATCCGGTCCATCTCCCTCTGGAAGACTGAGACACCATTGGTGACACCAAATGGGACGCGCAGGAAGTGATAGAGCCTGCCACCCGCCTCGAAGGCAGTGTAGGGGCAGTCCTCTGGGCGGATGGGGAGCTGGTGATAAGCGGATTTCAGATCTATCGTCGAGTACACCTTGTACTGAGCTATCTGGTTGACCATATCCGTGATGCGGGGTAGGGGGTACGTGTCAAGTTGCGTGAACCTATTGATGGTCTGACTATAGTCCACAACCATCCTATTTTTCTGCCCAGTCCGAACAACAACCACCTGGGACCACCAAGGGCTTGTGCTTGGCTCAATGATCCCCTCCCCGAGCAGCCGCTGCACCTCTGACTGAATGAAGGCCCTGTCCCCTGCGCTGTACCTCCTGCTTTTAGTCGCCACCGGTTTACAGTCGGGGGTCAGGTTGGTGAACAGCGATGGGGGAGGGATCTTGAGGGTGGAGAGGCTGCAAGTAGTGTCAGTAGCACAGCTATCGGCATGGTGCTGGGCGTGATGTGGGGTTCGGGGTGTATGTGCGTGTGGTAACGGAGTATATGGTGAAGTCCCACCAAACTGAGGATTCCTGACAGTGAGTGGTGGGAGGGGCCCGCAATATGCCATAGTCACACTTTCGAGATGGCTCTGGAAGTCCAGGCCCAATAGCACAGGTGCGCACAGTCGAGGCATGACCAGGAGCGCAAAGTTCCGATATTCTGTGCCCTGCACCACCAATGTCGCTACACAACCCACCCGGATGTCTGTGGAATGCGACCCAGAAGCCAAGGTGATCCTCTGACTTACCGGCCGTGTCACGAGTCCACAGCGTTGCACTGTGGCCGGGTCAATAAAACTCTCAGTGCTGCCCGTGTCAAACAGGCAGCTAGTCCTGTGTCCCTCCACCAGGATGTCCATCATTGACCTTGCGAGCTGGTGCGGAGCGCTTTGGTTGAGGGTTACGGTGGCCAGAGTTGAGCCGTCCTGGTGCCCGGTAAACTCCGGCGAGTCGGGGGCATGCAAGATGGTGGCCCCCAGGTCTCACACGGGTAGGTAGGGGCGGGGCATGGTGACGCCGGCAAAGATGGTTGTTCACATCTGGGCATGCAAGATGGCGGCCCCCAGGTCTCAGACACAGCGCTGCTTGACCCCGCGCACGGTTTAGACTTACAGGCTCTGGCAAAATGGCCCTTTTTCCCGCAGCTGGAACAGGTCGCTTCTTGAGCTGGGCAACTGTTTCGGGAATGTTTCAGGAGCCCACAAAAGTAACACAGTTTTCTGTCTGATGAGTTTGGGGAGTTCGTGGAACCGCGACTGGCAGCGGCGTTGGCGAATTCGCTCACGGGAACCGGTGGCGGTGGGGCCGGAGACGTCCACGGACCCGGCGGGGAATCGCGTGGCTGGACAGCGTCAGCGTAGTGCAGAGCAGCCTCCAGCGTATTAGCCGTCTCGATCGCTGAGCGTAAGGTCAGATCAGCCTTTTCCAGCAGCCGCTGGCGCACATATACTGACCTGATTCCGGTCACAAAGGCGTCTCGGACCAAGAGTTCCGCATGCTGTTCCGCTGTGAGTGTTTTGCAGTCACAAGTCCGCACGAGTGCCTGTAGAGCTCGGAGAAATTCAGCGGTCGACTCTGCGGGCCGCTGTTTGCACGTGGCCAAGCGATGTCTGGCGTAGACGGCGTTCACCGGCCGCAGGTACTGTCTTTTGAGGGCATCAAGCGCCCCTTCGTAGGTCGAGAGGTCCCTGATGAATGAATAAACTTTTGGGGTGACTCTCGAGAGGAGAATTCTATGCCTAACAGTGGGGTCAGTTGCACAAACCTCCTCCAAGTATGATTGGAAGCATGCAAGCCAGAGTTCAAAGACAAGAGCTGCTTCAGGGTCTTGGGGGTCCAAATCCAACCGTTCCGGACGTAAAACGGTTCCCATGCTTTAACTTCCAGTCAATAAAATTGATGCACCATCAATAACTCACTCTGAGATGTAAGAAACGAGATATCGGCTTTTATTGACTGGAAGAATGAACAACACTACATCCTGGAGAATGAGGCCGGGCTCAGGCCTCAATCGCCTTTATACAGGGGTCTGTGGGAGGAGCCACAGGAGCAGTCAGCAGGGGTCTGTGGGAGGAGCCACAGGAACAGTCAGCAGGGGTCTGTGGGAGGAGCCACAGGAGCAGTCCAGACAGGTATATGTAGTTCACCACAGTTGGCATCATTACTGAGAGGCAGAATAGCCACATGCTGCCGTCTTGTAATGCATGGTGACGTGTGTCACTGTTGCCATCCTGTCAACTTGAACCAGTCTGGCCATATTCCTCTGACCTCTCTCATTAACAAAGAGTTTTCATCCACAGAACTGCCTCTCACTGGATTTTTTGTGTGTGAAAATTCTAGGAGATCAGTATTTACTGAGATGCATAAACCACCCAGTCCGACACCAACTATTATTCCACAGTCAGAGTCACTTAGATCATTTCCCCTATTCTGATGTTAGGTCTGAGCAACAAATGAACCTCTTGACCATGTCTGCGTGCTTTTATTCTATGAATTGCTGCCACTCGATTGGCTGATTAGACATTTGAATTAATATGCAGGTGTACAGGTGTACCTAATAAAGTGGCCACTGAGTGTATACTGTGATAGAATGAAAAGCGTGACCTGCATGCTGTTCACACAGGTCAGTTCATTACACAGTGTACTTCGGTAATACAATGTTCAACGATAACAGATGCAGATTAAAGTGAAAAGCTGCAGAGGAAGTGAGTACCATGCAGGTAAACAAAACTACTGGATGAAGGAAATACACATCTTGCCAAAGCGATTCCTAACTTTAAAGCCCAAATGGGTGGGATCATGCTCAGTTCAATACTTGGGTCCTGCAGTGTTCCCACTATCGGTCTTACCTGCCAGCATACACATATTGAAGACTCTACTCCGCAGCCCCACCGCTAAGCAAACTGAGCCTCAGGCAACGTCCAGGCTTTATATTTTGCCCTTAGCTGTTTCTTGGCAATGCTCAGCGCTGCTGAAGGCATTTTCACTTTATTAAATGCCTCTGATATTCATAAGCATTTGAAACACTTAACTGGCTGGAAACATATTTTAAAAATAGTTAGGAAAGAACAAAAAATTAGAAGTAATATATTCAACTATAAATGCATTAAACTACTGTAAATTAATTACAAACATACTAATAACTGTAAAGTGGGGGGGGGGGAAACTGAATGTATCTTTTTATGTAAATCAGAGATTCCATTCTAATGCATAAGTTTCATGTTTCTGTGCTAGCCAGACCTGGCATAGATCTGACGACCCAGACAGAAAGCGCATCCAGGCCCTCAGTTTACTACAGTCTGAATTTGGAGGTGAACTAAGTGACAGAGCAGGAGGTCAGAAGCATCGGGACCCTATCGGCAGCACTGACTTCATGTTACAGTGCACAGACTAGAAAACTGGAGTTGTTCTCAATATTCAAGGGCAAACAAACAATGATTCCAATCTCACTGCAGCTGAATCCAACCCATTTTGTTGTCAGTCAGTTTGAAAGTCCAAACAAAATTTCATCTGTTTAAGTCAATTTGACATTGCTTGCTTCTTAATCAACTCCTTGATATTTACTGTTGAGTCATCCATCTGTGGAGAAAACTTGCATCGTATTGTCACAGACAGGAAATCAGCTCATCCTCTTTGACTGGAAAATAGTCTTTGCCGCTATTCATCGCTTTCTGGTTCTACATGATTGTTGTGAAAAGTTCAAGGGATATTTCCAGGAACCCTGTCAAAAAATGACTAGAATTTCACTCAGTTAGTAACTCATTTAGACTCCTTATTGCTTTGTAACATTGTTGTTTAAAATATGTTTTTGAATAGACTACGTGGACTATTTCTCAAAGGTTAAAGTTTGATTAATTATGTTGAACTGAGAATGAAAATTTTGTTGATTTGCCATGCAGCCTGGATGAAACAGTGCAGTTATACAAACCTGAAGAATTTTTATACAACCTGAAACTCTTGGTGCATGGCTTGGTGACACTATTGCAAGTCAAATGAGTTGCTTTGGATTTGAGAATCATGTTCAAAATTTTCTTTCCAGCAGTACTCAGAGGCTATTATTAAATCAATAAGTTATATTAAATCAATACCGTGATCAATTATCTCGGTATTCCCTGTAACTGCCTGTGCTTTGCAACTATTACATTACAGTGAGGGACTGCAGTAAAATCTTTGCTGCTTAAATAAAGCAAATGTTCTGAGGCTTGGCGTGGAAAATAACATGATATAGAATAATTTGATATTTATGCATGGCTTTATGGAATTTCATGGCATTTGTCACGGTTAAACAAATTCTTAGATATGATGCTGCCAGGGAGGGATGTACAAGGTTAGGGGAGTCCAATAATCTGCAACTTTAATTAGCTCTTCAACCAACCAGCCATTTAATAGAGATGTAAACTCAGTAGCCACTTTATTAGGTACCTCTTGTACTTAAAAAAGTGGCCACTGGGTATATTACTGTATGTTTGTGGTCTTCTTGTGCTCTTTCACTTCCAGGTTTGACGTGTTGTGCATTCAGAGATGCTCTACTGCATACCATTGTTGTAATGTGTGAATTTGAGTTACTGTCACTTCCTTGTCAGCTTGAACCAGTCTGGCCATTCTCCACTGATCTCTCTCACTAACGAGGTGTTTTTGCCCACAGAACTGCCACTCTCTGGATTTTATTTTGTTTATTGCAGCATTCTCTGTAAACTTTAGAGACTGGTGTATGTTAAAATCCCAGGAGATCATCAGTTTCTGAAATACTCAAACCACCCGGTCTGGCACCTACTATAATGCCACGGTCAAAGTCACTTAGATCACATTTCTTCCTCATTCTGACATTTGAGCTAAACAACAACTGAACTTCTTGACCATGTCTGCATGCTTTTACACATTGAGTTGCTGCCACATGATTGGCTGATTAGATATTTACATTAACGTGGTGTACAGGTGTATCTAATAAAGTGGCCACTGAGTGCAAATTTAGGATAAAAATTTAGGATTAATTTGTAATCAGTCCCAAACCCCCCTATATAATGCCAAAAATACCCGAGGTTCTTCATCCATTTGATGATCATCTTATTCTTTTAATATTTGGAAGTTACACCCATTTACTTTGTTTCTGATAACTCCCTTCAAATGGTGTGTGCCTAAAATTTATCCTCAGTCCGAAGAACCAAACAGACAACTCAGCAACATCACCACATTGTACTCTGCTTTAGAAACTGAACCGAATTTTATGAGACAGAGCACAATATACTGTTACTATAATATCCGTGAGTATCAAACAGGGATGAATTCTGTGGGCTGGGGGTAGCAGTGGGGATAAGCTCCCACTGCCTATTCAATGCTCTCAATGGTGTACTCCTCAAATAGCCTCTGACAACCAAGACCATCTCCTGGCTTAGCTACTAACCCCGGCAGAACTGTTTCTACGACAGGCGAAGGGGAAGAGGTGGGCTACTGGTACCTTAGAACCAGTCATTTGGGCAAATGGTGTTCATCAGCCATGGTTGGCAGCTCACCTAGGAGAAGGGAAACCCTGATCTCAAACCTCTGCTGCCTTGTGGGATACCCACTCATTTGGGAAGGGTTCGCTAGTAAATCCTGAGGAAAAATCCAGAGCTGGAGTC
This sequence comes from Hemitrygon akajei, assembly GCF_048418815.1. Lineage (NCBI taxonomy): Eukaryota > Metazoa > Chordata > Chondrichthyes > Myliobatiformes > Dasyatidae > Hemitrygon > Hemitrygon akajei. The sequence goes on from NC_133140.1 coordinate 50,464,217, forward strand.
CTTAAGGCAGCCGTACGTTGGGTTCAACGCTGACTGGCAACTCCTGTGACGCTCCTGGTACCAAACTGTATCAGTCTCTGTCATTCCTTTGGATTCATCAGCTGCGTAGAGAGGGAAAGCAGGCTTCATGGGCAAAAGCTTGCTCTCTATATCGTACTACCCCAGCTTGCATATCATGTAGACAGTCAGGACACAGCATCCATGGTAGACTCCGACCAACGGAAGGCCTCAATATAATTCAGTGATCAGCAGAAACCTAAGGAGAGAAGTTCAATTGCCTTTGAATATGGTTGAAGAGATGTATGATGTGTCCTTTCATTACAATCTAGGCAGTATGCCAATTTTGTGTTAGCTAATGATTATGATAATTGTAAATCCTCCAGTACAAGCAGTGCTCACTGGCTGTATGCCTTAGTAGGTGACTCTCACTATGAATTACTTGCTCTAGTTAAAACACCTGCAAGTTTTACTCTTCCATCATTGGGTCAATTTAAACACCAGCCCAGATCGACTGAAAAGACAGAGTGTGGGTTGGGATGACAGCCGATTTCGCTCGTTCTCCGTGATGGTCATCTCCATGGCACTGAGGCTATGACGAGTGCCCCGGCTGTTCTGCTCCCTGTCTGCTAATATGATGAACTGCTAAACGAGGCTTTGGGCCTACTCCAGGCTGCTCCGTGGTTTGGATCTGAGATCTCATTTTTGGTTTGAAATGCTGTTATTTGCTTCAATTGTTTGCATGATATGTATTTTTTTTCTATTTCTTGCACATTTGTTGGTCTTTTATTTTTATTATTTTTTTCTTGAATTGGGCTCTTTCAGGTTTCTTGCTTTGTGGCAACTTGTGAGCAAGCAAATGTCAAGGTTGTATAATTTATACAGTCTTTGATAATAAATCTTGAAATTCCCACAGATGTACCGTGAAGAGCATTCTACCTGGCTGCATCACCGTGTGGTATGGGGGTGGGGTGGGGGCTGCACAGGATCGAAGTAAGCTGCCGAGAATTGTAAAATTAGTCAGCTCCATCATGGGACCAGTCTCTGTAGTATCCAAGACATCTCCATGGAGCGGCGCCTCAAAAAGGCGGCAGCCATCATTAAGGACACTCACCACCCAGGACATGCCCTCTCTCATTGTTACCGTCAGGAAGGAAGTTCAAAAGCCTGAATGTACACACTCAGTGATTCAGGAACAGTTTCTTCCCCTCTGCCATCCAAAGTTCAAAGTCAAATTTATGATCATATCACCACATACAACCCTGAGATTCTTTTTCTGATTACTGAATAGACATTGAACGTATGAACACTACTTCACTACTTTTTTTTATTTCTGTTTTACTACTTAATTAATTTAACTATTTAATATATAAAAATACTTACTGTAAGTCAGAGGTTTCATTCTACATTAGCATGTATCACATTGTACTGCTGCTGCAAAGTTAACAAATATTAAACCTGATTCTGATTTTGAAGCAAGCCCAAGCAGCTCAAATCCTTCCTATCACTCTTCATCTTAAAGGGCACTGAGGTGAGAGGAGGTGCTTTCAATTCTACAAGTGAGGCTGGCTTGACAAACTACAAAGAGAGTGCAAATTGTATGTGCACATGGCATCGGAGGTATTAGATGGAGGAGGTGGAAAGAAGAAAGAGCCATCTGTAAGTTTAGGAGACCAGGAAGCCATTCAGATGCAAGCAAAGAAGGCAATGAAAGCAATGGTCCTGGAGATCAACTCTAACTGTCAAGACCTGAAGTCATCAATACAATGCTGTAGGTAGTTCAGTGAGCTCACATACGGTAAATAGAAAAGATCAGTGTTTGTACCCAATAGGGTCTAGGTTACAGATGACACCGCAGGCTTGAGGTCTGGCTCATCTAACCACATCGTTATTTCTCATGCCCTAACAATGCTATCAATCAGAACTCACATTTTTCTACTCTATGATGTCCTCATTTAACATTACTCCAAGCATCACATTCGTATCCTCATTGCCCACTGGAAGGAACAAAACAGCAGATATTAGAAATCTGAAATAACAGAAAAAGCTGGAAGTGTCTTGTGACCATGAATGAGCCACGGTCAGAGCTGTAGATGTAAAAGGGATGGCAAACTGATATTTTTGAAGGTTTCTCTCTCTTTCTGAAAATCTCTGATGAGCCTCGGAAGTACAGTGATGTTTTATGTTCCTTAAGCACAAAGGTAACAATGCATAATTAAATAGTTTCAATGGTTATAATTATTTACTTCAATATTTTGCATGTAGACAGGCAATTTTGTAGAACTACATATCTCAACTAAAAAATTCACTTTAAATAGTTTTATTTTGAAGACTGGTTCTCCTTTGTATTAACCGTTGCTACTTTTGTCCTATTCGGATAGTGGGGTGGAGATTCATCTCTACCAAAGGAGGTGTAAGGTGCTCTAGCCTTCAGTCACCATTCAGCAAGGTGTAGCATCTGTTTAGCCCCCGATCAGGGTCACGTGAAACCATGGAAGCAAGTGGCGGATGGTCACATGAGTAGCTGGTGCATATCACCAGTCCTGGTAATGCGACCACTGATGCCAGGAAGACAATCACTGAAGAGTATTGATAATGGCTGAGTCACCCCGTCTAGTAGAGACACTACCCAGAAGAAGACAATAGGAAACCACTCTGTAGAAAAGTTTGACAAGAACAATCATGGTCATGGATAGAGAAAAGAATAAGACCAGCATGAAATGAGTCTTCCCCACAGGCAGATTAAAGACAGATGGAAGACCATGATCACCCATATCATACAACACGGCACATAATGATGACGACTCCTGTCTCATAATTCCTGAATGATCTCACATGTCCAACAATCACCAACATGCTTTCAAGTTCAGATCAGGTTGATGACATTTTATTAGGACTAGGAAAAAATAGCAAATGAAAATTGTGAATCTGATGAATGGGTGTGGAGAATAAAGGGCATGCATCTGAAACAGTAGTCTTCTCTAAAGTGTTCACTCATTCATGTTTGGTTTCCCGATTGCAAAGAAGACCATTATCAATCTCAAGTCAATTTAAGTCATAATCAGGATTTTATTTCTACCTTATCTTCCACTTGACATTCTAGTTGGCACAGCACTAGATAGGTAGATAGATATATAGATACTTTATTGATTCCAAAGGAAATTACAGTGTCACAGTAGCATTACAAGTATTAAACCACAGCCTTTGGTGTGTCCAGTTTGACTCCTACTACAGAGCCAGCCTTTCTAATCAGTTTATTGAGCCTGTTGGCATCACCTTTGTCGATGCAATTACCCCAGCACACCACCACATAGAAGATTGTACTGGTGACAACAGACTGGTATAGCATGTGAAGGAGAGGCCTGCACACTCCAAAGAACCTCAGTCTCCTCGGGAAGTAGAGGCAACTCTGGCCATTCTTGTACACGGTGCCTCTGTGTTGGTGCTTCATTCAAGCTTGTGATCCAGGTGCAACCCCAGGTACTTGTAGGTCCTCACCACTTCCACGTCCTCACCATCAATAGTAACAGGAGGCAATGCAGACTTAGTTTTCCTAAAGTCCATCACCATCTCCTTTGCCTTGCTGATGTTAAGCTGCAGATGATTCAGCTTGCACCATTTGACAAAGTCCTCCACCAGGGCCCTGTATTCGTCATCCCATCCTCCCTTTATACACCCAACTATTGCTGAGTCATCAGAGAACTTCTGCAGATGGCATGACTCAATGTTGTATCTGAAGTCTGAGAGATACAGGAAGGGAACCAATACAGTCCTCTGTGGGGCCCCAGTGCTGCTTATAGCCATAACTCAGCTCTAAAGCTGCACATACTGTGGTCTGCCAGTCAGGTAGTCTATTATCCAGGATACAATGGAAGGGCCAGTCTGCATTTAATGGAGCTTTTCCCCCAGCAATGGAGGCTGTATGGTATTGAAGGCCCTTGAGAAATCAAAGAACATGATCCTCACAGTGCTGCCCTGCTTATCCGAATGGGAGTAGACTCTGTTCAGTAGGTTAAAGTGCATAATAACCCCAGAGGTTTGGCGTCAAACTCGAAGTACATGCGTGCCTTGCAGAATAAGGTGTCAGTATAAGCATCCTTGAAGAGTTCCTTTTAAAGGTGTAATAGTATCTTGAAGGTTGATTTCAGATGATCTTCAAAAACACCATGGAGATCTTTCAAATTTAAGGTAAGTTTACTGAGTCCTTTCCTGCCTTGTGTTGTATCTGTCCTAATAACTTCAGTACTTCAAATGAGTATGTCTGAATCTATTTGTACTTCCTATCAAAGGAAGATTCTTCATTTTCCTCAGCAGCTATCTCCTTACATAATAGAAAACAATACAGTAATATTCTATCATGGATATTGATATTCATTTATACAATGTAATTAATGATTTCTACTTTCTTTTCAAACATTGCTGTGTCCCACCTTTCCTCTGGTAATCTAGGTGCTATTAAAGCCTTTTTCTCTTTTAACAGTCTCAGCTTTGAGGTTAGAAGATATAACATGGAACATAGAACACTGCAACACAGTACAGGCACTTCACTCTATTATGTCGGGCCATACTTTTAACCTATACTAGGATAATTTTAGATCTTCCCTCTTCCATAGTCCTCCATTTTCTTCCATCCATATGCCTACCTAAGAGTGTCTTAAATGTCTCAAATGTATCTGTCTCTACCATCACCATTTGAAGAATACATTGATTCTGGCATGGTTCCAGAGGAATGGAAAATTACAAACGTCTCTCCACTCTTCAAGAAGGGAGAGAGGCAGAAGAAAGGAAACTATAGGCCAGTTAGTCTAACCTCAGAGGTTCTGAGACATTGGAGTCGATTGCTAAGGAGGTGTTCTTGGGGTACTTGAAGGCACATGATAAAATTGACCGTAGTCAGCATGGTTACCTCAAAGGAAAATCTTGCCTGATGAATCTGCTGCAATTCTTCAAAGAAGTAACAAGCAGGATAGACAAAGGAAAATCGGTTGATGTCGTGTACTTGGATTTTCAGAAGGCCTTTGACAAGTTGCTACACATGACACTGCTTACCATGTTAAGCGCCCATGATATTACTGGAAAGATGCAAGCATGGATAAAGCTGTGGCTGATTGGCAGGAGGCAAATATTGGGAATAAAGCAAGCTTTTTCTGATTGGCTGCCGGTAGCAAATGGTGTTCTGCATTGGTCAGTGCTGGGACCAGGTATTTTGACTTTATATGTCAATGACTTGGATGACGCGATTGATGGCTTTATGGCAAACTTTGCAGATGATATGAATAGGTGCAAGGATAGGTAGTTTTGAGGAAGTAGAGGAGCTACAGAAAGGACTTAGACAGATTAAGAGAATGGGCAAAGAAATATCAGGTGGAATACAGCATTGGGAAGTGTATAGTCATGCACTTTGACAGAAGAAATAAAAAGGTAGGCTATTTTCTAAATGGAAAGAATGTTTAAAAATCTGAGGCATAAAGGGACTTGGGAAAGGATTCCCTGAAGGTTAATTTGCAGTTTGAGTCTGTGGTGAGGAAGGCAAATGGGATGTTAGCATTCATTTCAAGAGGACTAGAATATAAAAGGAAGGATCTAATGTTGAGGCTTTATAAAGTATTGGTGAGGCCTCACTTGGTGTATTGTGAGCAGGTTTTGGGCCTCTTACCTAAGAAAGGATATGCTGACATTAGAGAGAGTTCAGGAGACCCTTTGAATGTTGAAAGGTCATGATAGAGTGGATGTGGAGAGAATATTTCCTTTGGTGGGGGAGTCTAAAACCAGGGACACAGGCTCAGAATCAAGAGACATCATTTTGGAATGGAACTGAGGAGGAATTTCTTTAGCCAGAGAGTAGTGAATCAATGGAATTTGTTGCCACAGGTGGCTGTTGAAGTCACATCATTGGGTATATATAAGGCAGAGTGTGATAGATTCTTGATTAGAAAGGGCATGAAGGGCATGAAAGGCTGGGTTGAGTTGTTCTCCGATCTTGCCTCTCCTAATCTTCATGGGTAGATACTAGGGAGAGTTGCTCATGCCTCTAACGGCCAATTGAAGTTCATGGATCCTCGTGGATAGATTCTACCTATGAAGATTGAGGGGGGCATAAATTTGACTGGGCATTAGTGAAAGTCATGGTGCAAGCAAACACGTGGCATGCGAGTGAATTCCTAGAAGTGTGTTTTTTTTAACATAATTCTATAAACAGACATGTAGACCTTGATCCCATTTATAAGCCGATACAGGCAAAATTCCAGACAACGCAGCCAATCAATGATGAGAACGCCTCCCAACATCACAACTGAGTTTACAGAATGATGACCAATCAACTGATTGATAAATATACAAAGGCCAAGCATTCAGAGGACACACCACAAATCAACAGCACACTGATGATGCCTCCTCGTATGGTGACAAACTGTTTGCAAATGGATTGCCAAGATCGGAGAACAACTCAACCGAACCATTAACCACCTGAGCTGCACATCTTCCATGTTATTTCCAATATGAGGAGAAGGCAGGAGATTGAGTCTGAGAGGGAAAATGGATCAGCCATGATGAAGTGGTGGAGCAGACTTGATGGTCCATTTGGCCTAATTCTGCTCCTATATCTTATGGTTCCATATATTCAGCACATTCTGAGTAAAAAATATACCCCTGACATCCCTCTATGCTTTCCTCCAATCTGCTTAAAATTATGCCCACTTGAATTAGTCTCTGGCTAACCACTCCATCTATGTCTTTTATCATCTTCTACAACTCTGTAAAGACACTTGGCTTTCTCCTTTGCTCCAAAGATAATTGCCCCAGCTCACACAACCTATCCTCATAACACATGCTCTCTAATTTAGATCATTCTCATCGTGGTATATTTACTCTACACCCTCTGTAAAGCTTTTACATCCTTCCTTTAATGAGGCGACCAGAACTGAACACAGTTCTCAAAGAGTAGTCTAACCAGAGCTGCAACATCATCTTGCGGCTCTTGAACTCAATCTCTTGACTAATGAGGGCCAACGCCCCATATGCCTTCTGACTACAACTTTGAGAGATCTATAGATGTGGATTCCAAGATGTTCCTTCACACTGCTAAGAATTAATCTTGTACCTGCGGAACACCACTGGTCACTGAACACCACGCAGGATACGTTCCATCCACTATCACCCTCTGCCTTTTGTGGACAAGCCAAATTTGAATTCCCGTAGCCACCTTTCACTGGATCCCATGGCTGCTGACTTTCTGAATGGACCTACACGATGGGGAAACTTGTCAAATGCTTTACTAAAGCCCAATTAAACTACATCAATTTGTTTCATCACTTCCTCAAAGAACTCAGTTAGGCTTGTGTGGCACGACCTCACAAAGTCACTCTGACTGTCCCTAATCAGACTATACTTCTCCAAAAGCTCATAAGTCTTGTCTCTAAGAATCCTCTCCAATAGTTTGCCCATCACTGATGGAAGACTCATTGGTCTATAATTCCCAGGGTTTTCCCTATTACCTTTCTTGAACATTTGTCATCCTCCTATCTTCTGGTAATATACTTGTGCTAGTGAGGTGCAAATTCCCACTTAGTATTTTCCCTATATGCATTAGTTGTATGCAGTCTTCTCCCGTTTTTCATTCTGAGATATGTCCTTTTCTCTGACTCATGTAACAGGCTGCTTTCTTAAAGAAACAGCCACATGGTGAACATCTGTTATTTCATGTGTAGCAAGCTGAGGTTGCTTCAACCTGTGCTGCTGCATGTCGTCTTTTGGTGGTGGATGAAATCCCTTGATTGTCTTCACTGCTATTCCTATCAAGGTAACAATCTTGCAAGGCATGTCAAAAATAAATGCTTAACAAAGTGGGTGGACATCTTTTATCTTTTAAATTGAACAGAAATCTATTCTGCCGGTCATAGCTCAGGAATTCTCCATAGATGCATGTTTGAATGTCTTTTATTGCAGCAATATATTCTCATATAGTTTCCCTAGCTCTTCACTTTCTTGTCTCGCACGCCTGCTTTCTGCTGCCTTAAATGGCTGTGAGTTGGAAAAATCATCCAACTGCTGCATTATAAATATGAGTGGAACCTCTGGTGCTTTCTGTGGAACTACCAGATCAAGAAATAAGCAATTGGTCCTAGAATCAACCTCTGCAAATGGAATAACATTCTTAAGCTCTCTTTGGCAATAGGTAGTGCCTGTGCATCCTCAACATGATTCTTTCCTTCCAGAATCCTTTTCTGTGTAAGAAACACATGTGTCCTCCCATCTATGCCAAAAATGTGCCTAATTATACACTTCAAAGCAATACAGCCTGTTTATGCCTGAGTCACAATGTCGTCCTGTTACCCAGTTGATCAGTGATACTGATGCAGTCAATGTCCCTCCAAGTATGTCCATGCCTCCCATGTGTTTAATTCTTTGTTATCAATATTTTTCTGCAGCAGACCAAAAGAGCATTTTTTTTAAAATTGCCATCACCCTGTATAAGTTTAGCAGCTCGTGGTGAGACCCAGAAAATTTCAGCAGCTGAGCCATTTGTATGTTTTCAATTGATGAAGTTTAGCATCCAGTATTCAGTGCTGCCATTCAGCAATTTTGTGCTAATCTTGTGGAAAATCTCTCGTCAAAGCTGTTCTATGTCAGACAGTATTGTTCTTAATACCAGCTGTGTACTTTATTTGAAAGTTGTGGGTGTTAAATGCAAATTATAAGTATCTATGATCATCAACAATTAATATTTGTGATCAAGTCATCTATACAATGAAGGCATTAAATTATGATGTTTATATGTTATATGTAAATGAGGGACCCATTTTAATTTTAAAACATGTTTCATTTATGCAGTATAAATCTTAAAATATATATAAGTCCTTAATAATTGAACTGAATGAGAAACAAGAGTGGGGATTAATAAACTCTACTTGGACTTTCAGTCAGGTACAGGTAACGATTTTAACTGATGTTTCAATGACAAACTCTGCCATCTTCATCAGGGCCGGGGCATGTCTAGTCTGAAGGTATATATACCCTGTAGTCTGTTGCTCCTGATTAGTTAGCCCTCACCCAGTCAGGTTTCCATTTTTCCACCTTGTTTAAATTGAATTCTAGTTCTTACTTTGAGCGAGACCTTCATCTTTGTTAAAATTTCTTTCCTCTGGTTTTATTGGCATGAGGTCTGAATAGGGAGCATAAATGAACACCTCGAGTGAGTAAGAAAAAGGTTCCAACAGAGTGAAGCTGCCTGCAAGACAGCATACTGTCTTCATGTTCAAAAAGAAGCCCGAAAAATTCTGTAATGGATAAGCTAAGTCCTCCTGCAGCAATTCAGTTTACCAGTAAACCTACCTGATAATTGGAAATGCTTCAAACAGTGATTCAATATATGTTTAGCGATGAGTAGAGCAGATGGGGCAGAGGAAAAATTGTGGTAATTTTTAGTCCGTGAAGCCACTACAGAAACTATCTTTCTACATGTAATTAGTGAAAGTGCTTTGGGCATCTACAACAGCTTTCAAATTGATGAGACAGTCTTTACACTGGACATTATGACTTGAGGAATATTTTGTCCCGAGTAAAAGCACCATGTTTGAGAGAACTTAAGTTATTTTCCTATGAACAGAAAAAAGGGGTTAGCTCTGACCAGTTCTTGGCTGAGCTTCACAAACTCAGTGAATCTTGTAAGTTTGGAGATCTGAGAGACTCACTAGTTTCTGGAATCCCAGATAATGTTCTCAGGGAAAGATTGTTCCATGAAAAAGATTTGATGCTAGAAAAGGCTGTGAATATGTTTAGGGCAGTGGAGACCACACAAGCACAAGCCAAAGAGTTGCATGGGGCAGAAACAACAGTGCATGTTTTCAACATAGTCCCCTCCTACATGTACACACCTAGTCCAGTGGTCGTGGAGCATACAGATCTTGGACCTCCAGAAAGTGTCCACAGCAGGGGTGATTGATAAGTTTGTGGCCTAAGGTAGAAGAAGACGTGTTACTAACTTCAAACTTTCTGCATAATCGCTCAAAGAGTTGACCGCATGTGCATGTAATGAGAGCTGTATAACTCATCTCCTTCTACCTTAGGCTACGAACTAACCAATCACTCTTCATAATTGTGGAAAGAGGAATCATTTCAGAAAGTGCTGGAAAGCTACCAAGAGAAAGGTGCACACAGTTGCTGAGGAAATGGAGGAAGTTTTTGTAGATTCTCTGCACTGGAAAGAACATACCAGTAAAAGGGGATTGTATAGTGACCTTCAAGCACCTAAAGGCACAGCTACTGACTGTTTAAAAAAAAAAAGAGTATAGCCTATATTAGATCTGAGAGGATGTGAAAAGCTCAACTTGTTGAAAAGAGTTTTCATAATGGCTTAACAAACCAACGATGACCATACTTCTCTTATGGAAGAGTATGCAAATGTTTTTCAGGGGCTCGGATGCTTACCTGGTGTAATTCAAGAAATTAATAATAGTATCCATGACAGATCTAGAGATGTTATGCCAGAGAAGCACAAGAACCTCACCTTCCATAGACATCTGTAACAGCTACACCAGCACGATAGTCAGAATGCCAGTACCAAACAGAATGATCATGATGAAGAAGTAGTCAGTCTTTCTTCCACATCAGAATCTGTCTCTCATCAACTTCCAGCTGAAGGCTGGAAATCAAGAATCTTCTCTGAAATTGAAGAACAAAAATAAAAAGTAAGATGGGGAGACAGTACAGACCCAAAGGTCAGAACACCAGCAGCAGTTCAACACAAACCAGCAGGAGGAGTTGCTGTCCATGATACGTAGTCAACAGAAAGAGCTCTGTGAATTGAGACAGACTCAACTGGAACTTGTGCAAAGACTCACTGATCACATGTAGTCCAGGGCTCCATTTTGAGGCACGTGGAGCGAATTATAGTCATACAGCAAGTAAAAGAACAGAAATGAACAGATAGGATCTTGGCAGATGGATGTGAAAGAAAGGAACATAGTTCTCAAAAAGACCCTAATATTAACGCAGCAAATAAAAGCAAGACATCTATGGAAAAAGATAGCAGACCAAAAGGGATCATTGGACCACCAAAGAGGCAGATTGAAAAGAGGTGAGTAAATAAGGAACTGTTTTCCATACTACAATTGAAGCTAATAATATCTTTGTTGAAGAGCATTATTGTATTTTTCTGGTTTATGAGGACATACCATTTTGATTGTTTTCTTTAAAGGGAGAAGATGCATAATTATGTGTGTACATAATAAAGAACTTTATTTCCCAGTGTGCAATGCAGATAGTTCATCTGGAACTAGAAGTGACATTGGTTCACAGCACACAAATGCCCTTGGCGGACAGAAGGTTCCAAGTAAAATGTGGTTGAGCTGAAGCCATTCTGTACATTTGTAAATAAAATAGTTCCAGCTGTGATGCACCATCAATAACTCACGCCGAGACTTAGGAAGTGAGATATCGGCTTTTATTGACTGAAGAACACTACATCCTGGGGAAATGAGGGAGAGCAGCAGGCCACAGTCGCCTTTATACAGGGGTCTGTGGGAGGAGCCACAGGGGTAGTCAGCAGGGTCTTGGGAGGAGCCACAGGAGCAGTCAGACAGGTATATCTAGTTCACCACATTCACCCCTCCTTTGTTTAAAAAAAAATTCCCAAGTATATTTACAGGTTAAGTCGATCAGGTGGTCGAATCGTTCGCTGCGATCTACGGAGCTCCGGCTGCAATTGCACAGGAGCCGGAGGTGATGACAGCACAGGTGCCGGAGGTGGTGTGTGCTCCGAAGGCGGAGAGTGGGTTAATTCTGTCCCAACAGGAGGTGTCAGGGATCCCTCGCGTGTGAGCGAGGGCCCTGGAACAGACGCATACGGAGTCTGTGTGGGGCACGGTGCGCGCGGAGTCACTTCGGGTACAGGGTGCAAAGTTACCGTGGAGTGCTCGGGGTAGTGGTCTGCTGCTCCGGCGGGCGCCAGGTCGCGGACAGAGACCGTGTCCTCCCGCCCATCAGGCAAGACCACGTAGGCATACTGGGGATTAGCATGCAGGAGGTGAACCTTCTCGACCAGTGGTGAGTACTTATTACTCCTCGCATGTTTACGCAGCAGCACTGGCCCCGGGGACGTCAGCCAAACTGGCAGGGTGGTCCCAGTGACAGACTTCCTGGGAAAAGAGAATAAGCGTTCGTGAGGGGTGGCATTAGTGGACGTACACAACAGGGAGCGGATAGAGTGGAGTGCCTCAGGGAGGACCTCCTGCCATCGGGAGACCGGCAACCCTTGTGACTTAAGGGCTAAAAGTATGGCCTTCCACACCGTGGCATTCTCCCTCTCCACCTGGCCATTCCCCCGGGGATTATAACTCGTGGTGCGACTAGTAGCTATGCCCCTAGCAAGCAGGAACCGGCGCAACTCGTCACTCATAAAGGAGGACCCTCTATCACTGTGGACATAGCAGGGATATCCGAACAGTGTGAAGAGCTGGCGCAGGACTTTTATGACCGACGTGGTAGTAGTGTCGGGGCAGGGAACGGCAAAGGGGAATCGCGAGTACTCGTCAATAATACTGAGAAAGTAGACATTGCAGTCGGTGGAGGGAAGGGGGCCCTTAAAGTCCATACTCAGTCGCTCAAAAGGGCGGGTGGCCTTGACAAGCTGCGCAGTGTCAGGACGGTAGAAGTGCGGTTTGCACTCAGCGCAGATCTGGCAGTCCCTGGTCATCGTCCTGATGTCCTCCAGGGAGTACGGCAGGTTCCGGGCTTTAATGAAGTGATAAAACCGGGTGACCCCCGGGTGGCAAAGTTGGGCATGAAGGGCATACAGCTGGTCGAGCTGGGCACTAGCACACGGTCCCCGGGATAGGGCATCAGACGGTTCATTGAGCCTGCCAGGCCGGTACAGGATATCGTAAGTATAGGTGGAGAGTTCTATTCTCCATCGCAAAATTTTATCATTTTTGATTTTGCCCCGCTGTTGGCTGCTGAACATGAACGCAACCGAGCGCTGGTCGGTCAGCAAGGTGAACCTTCTGCCGGCGAGATAGTGCCTCCAGTGCCGAATAGCTTCCACTATGGCTTGGGCTTCTTTCTCCACCGTGGAGTGCCGAAGTTCAGAGCCTTGAAGGGTACGGGAAAAAAACGCCACTGGCCTGCCTTCCTGATTGAGGGTAGCAGCCAGCGCGACGTCAGAGGCGTCACTCTCTACTTGGAAGGGAATGGTCTCGTCTACCGCATGCATCGTTGCTTTGGCAATGTCCCCTTTAATGCAGCTGAAGGCCGCGCGGGCCTCGGCAGAGAGGGGAAAGGTGGTAGACTTGACCAGGGGGCGGGCCTTGTCTGCGTAATGGGGAACCCATTGGGCGTAATAGGAAAAAAAACCCAGGCACCGCCGGAGGGCCTTGAGAGTAGTGGGAAGAGGGAGTTCTAACAGGGGGCGCATACGGTCGGGGTCAGGGCCAATGACCCCGTTCTCCACGACATACCCAAGGATAGCGAGTCGTGTGGTTCTGAACACACACTTGTCCTTGTTATAAGTCAGGTTCAAAGCATCGGCCACCTGGAAAAAACGTTGGAGGTTGGCGTCATGGTCCGACCAGTCGCGACCACAGATGGTGATGTTATCTAGATAGGGAAATGTGGCCGTCAGTTTGTACTTGTCCACCATCCGGTCCATCTCCCTCTGGAAGACCGAGACCCCATTTGTGACACCAAACGGGACGCGCAGAAAGTGATAGAGCCTGCCACCCGCCTCGAAGGCGGCGTAGGGGCGGTCCTCTGGGCGGATGGGGAGCTGGTGATAAGCGGATTTCAGATCAATTGTCGAGTACACCTTGTACTGAGCTATCTGGTTGACCATATCCGCGATGCGGGGTAGGGGGTACGCGTCAAGCTGCGTGAATCTATTGATGGTCTGGCTGTAGTCCACAACCATCCTATTTTTCTGCCCAGTCCGAACAACGACCACCTGGGACCGCCATGGGCTTGTGCTTGGCTCAATGATCCCCTCCCTGAGCAGCCGCTGCACCTCTGAATGAATAAAGGCCCTGTCCCCCGCACTGTACCTCCTACTTTTAGTTGCCACAGGTTTACAGTCGGGGGTCAGGTTGGTGAACAGCGATGGGGGAGGGATCTTGAGGGTGGAGAGGTTGCAAATAGTGTCAGCAGCACAGCTATCGACATGGTGCTGGGCGGGATGTGGGGTTCGGGGTGTATGTGCGTGTGGTAACGAAGTATATGGCGAAGTCCCACCAAACTGAGGATTCCTGACAGTGAGTGGCGGGTGGGGCCCGTCATATGCCATAGTCACACTTTCGAGATGGCTCTGGAAGTCCAGCCCCAATAGCACAGGTGCGCACAGTCGAGGCATGACCAGGAACGCAAAGTTCCGATATTCTGTGCCCTGCACCACCAATGTCGCTACACAACCCCCCCGGATGTCTGTGGAATGCGACCCTGAAGCCAAGGTGATCTTCCGACGGACCGGCCGTGTCACGAGTCCGCAGCGTTTCACTGTGGCCGGGTCAATAAAACTCTCAGTGCTGCCCGTGTCAAACAGGCAGCTAGTCCTGTGCCCCTCCACCAGGATGTCCATCATCGACCTTGCGAGCTGGTGCGGAGCGCTTTGATCGAGGGTCACGGAAGCCAGCGTAGAACGGGGCGTGTCGGGGGCAGGGCCTGGTGACGCCAGCAAAGATGGCCGCTCACATCCGGGCATGCAAGATGGCGGCTCCCAGGTCGCACACGGGTAGGTAGGGGCGGGGCCTGGTGACGCCGGCAAAGATGGTTGTCCACATCCGGTCATGCAAGATGGCGAGTCGGGGGCGGGGCCTGGTGACGTCGGCAAAGACGGTTGTCCACATCCGGTCATGCAAAATGGCGGCCCCCAGGTCTCAGACGCGGCGCTGCTCGACCCCGGGCGCGGTTTAGATTTACAGACCTTGGCGAAATGGCCCTTCTTCCCACAGCTGGAACACGTCGCTTCGCGCGCCGGACAGCTTACCCGGGCATGTTTCCGAAGCCCACAGAAGTAACAGAGTTTCGTACCTGGCGAATTCGTGGGGTTTGAGATACCGCGACTGGCAGCGGCGTTGGCGAATTCGCTCGGAACCGGGGAATGGCTCGGTTGGACTTCTTCGGCGTACAGTTGCGCAGCCTCTATCGAATCGGCCGTCTCTATCGCGGAGCGTAAGGTAAGATCAGCTTTTTCCAGCAGCCGCTGGCGGATACACACTGACCGAACCCCAGTCACAAAAGCGTCTCGGACCAAGTGTTCCTTATGCTGTTCCGCTGTGAGCGCTTTGCAGTCACAGTCCCGCGCTAGGGTCAGTAACTCGCGGAAAAATTCAGCAGTCGACTCCGTAGGCCGCTGTTTTCGCGTTGCCAAGCGGTGCCGTGCATAAACTGGATTTACTGGCCGCAGGTACTGTCTTTGGAGGGCGGCAAGCGCCTCCTCGTAGGTGGATATGTCCCTGATGAACGAATAAACTTTTGGGGCGACCCTCGAGAAGAGAAGTTTGTGCCGAACAGCCGAGTCGGTGGCACGAACCTCCTCTAAGTACGATTGGAAGCACACCAGCCAGTGTTCAAAGGCAAGAGCTGCTCCAGGGTCTCGGGGGTCCAAGTCTAGACGTTCTGGGCGTAAAGCGGTTTCCATGTTGTAACTTTCAGTCAATAAAATTGATGCACCATCAATAACTCACGCCGAGACTTAGGAAGTGAGATATCGGCTTTTATTGACTGAAGAACACTACATCCTGGGGAAATGAGGGAGAGCAGCAGGCCACAGTCGCCTTTATACAGGGGTCTGTGGGAGGAGCCACAGGGGTAGTCAGCAGGGTCTTGGGAGGAGCCACAGGAGCAGTCAGACAGGTATATCTAGTTCACCACAAGCTGTTTTACACACTCAGGTTTGTGTTTGTTAAAGAACAAACTTAGCAGAACCCTTCCGTAAAATTAAGAGAGGAAATAAAACACTCATGAAGGGTATTTTTCTTTTTGCACAGAAGTATGACACAATGGCTGCTTTCATTTAGTTCTTGCTTAAATTTGAGACACCATTCTTCAACCAGGAAGGTATTTTTCCTTCAGTTCTTGTAGTTCACTGCACTGGTCAGCAAGACATTCTTTAGAATATATTGATAATTGAAGACATTCACCCTTAGAAGTAAAACAATAATGTTTTCAGGTAGGTTCAGGAATCTGGTAGAGGAAGTGGAGTAAAGTTTGCACCAGAAATAAAATTACTTCTGAGGTAGAGATTATAACTTAAGTAATCTGGCAAAGGAAATATTGTACTTAGAATTAAGAATTAGAGCATTGCTTAAACTGTAACAAGAGTTACATATAAGCTCTATGAAACCAACTGCTAAGTTGCATAATATTTTAGTGCAGAAATTAAAGTATGCAGTAAAACCAGCGTGGTTTTAATGGGGGTTTGTAAGCTGCAGAAAGAAGGAGTTAACCAGATACATGTTTGCAGAATGATGGTGCATTTCTCAGAGCAATTTTCAGTATCAATATGCACTGGAAACAGTCAGACCTATACCATATTAGATTTAATAATTAATTTGATTGTTGGCTTTGGGGACTGCATTTATAGTGTCAGTTGTATTGTTCCATTTTTCTTCATATTTTGTATTGGAAGTGAGTGTTCTAAATCAGAGACAGCCGAATGCAATGACTGAGAATTCCATGATGAAAAATCATTTGTTTCCTTGGATTTGGAAAGCAATATGATAATAACTCCAATCATGGTAAACTATGTTTATTCATGCTTACTGTGCAAAGAATACAGTCACAGAGGAACGAGTCTGTTTGTAGTGCAAGAAGTAGAAGCATAACATGACCCCTGCAAATTCAAACTCGAGTGAGCCCTATTTAGAGTATTTGAGGATTTATGTTTCATGTTGTGGCCTCCACATGGTGGGACACAATTTAAATTCTTATCTCCCTGTTGCAAAAACTTCACCAATTATTTTTAATTATTTAGCTTTGTATGTCTGAACAGCTACTTATTGTCCATCTGTGCAGTTGATTAACTTTCCCAGGTGTTCAGGAAAAGTTCTCTCCTAAAGTAAATTAAAAATATCTATTATTTTGTATTCCAAGGACACATTTGAATCATGAAATAATTCGCAATGGTGTATCATTTTCAGTTTTTATTTTATTGATAATGCTCCTTGCAATTCTTTAATTTTCATAAATAAACAACTTTTTTTCCTTTAGATGAGGGGTTTCCAACCTGGTCTTCATGGACTCCTTATTAATGGTATTGGTCCATAGCATAAAAATGATTGGGAGTCCCTCCTTTGGATCTTGCTTTCTTCATTTTTTTTTTTGCTGGGATTAGTCAATCTGCTGTGGCATTGCACATGTTGAGTCAAAGATATTTCATGCCAAGCAGGTTGCAAAGTGAGCAGAGTAGTCAGATGGGCGTGGGAGGGAAAGAGCATGAGATCAGGAGATTAAAAAAAACGAAGCAAGAGGAAGTATTGACTGTGGAAGAGTATAAAAGGTTCCTCACCTCACAAAACTCAGTTTGAACTTTGCTACCAGTGATCTACTTTTAGCAGAGTGATGCACAATTTGGTTCACAAGCATAATAAAAATTGCAAAGTTCTTTAAGGTTCCTTACATACATACATGAGCCTTGGAGATAAAAATCCATGTTACGTTTTGAATTTTTTCTTATTCAGTGCACCATTTTAGTGAATTAAGTATGCACATGTAATGCTCTGGTTAATATTTATACTGCTGTGCTGTAGTCTTTCATTTTAGCAGTTTTCTGCAAAAGCAGAGTGTCCTGCTGGTAGAATGTTTGGGCTTTGGCTAAAGATAAGAAGCCATGTTATTCAGCTTAGGAATGTTGTGTCAGCCAATCAGAACAGTGGATCGGGAGAAGGCTCTAGAGAGAATGGGGTGAGGAGAGTTTTCTGAAGAAGAGTAGTCTGGTTTGGGTTCATTTTGGCAGGAGCTGTGGAGTGGGAGAGAAGGGAAGATGCTGCAGAATGCCTTTGGAAGGGGAGTCCCCATTGCAAGAAAAGCTTTCTACAGACGAATGGCTCCAAGGAGGAAGGGCAATACTCCTGAGAGAGAGAGAGAGAGCCAACTTGCTTGACATGGGGAGTTTGAAAAATGTGGGCGGTGTTTTCACAGAGACCGTGGGTTCAGCACGCGAGTAAGCGATACACCCCCAAATACACCAGCATCAGCTCAAATGGTTATGTGCACATTGATTCAGTTTAACTGGTTTAATTTTCTATTTTCTTTGCTTTTCCATTTCCTATTAACTGTTTGATAAAGCTGAAATTGGTAAATATACTTCCTTTATAATTTTATGCAGTGTAATATGTTATTTCTTGCCAAATGATAATTGTGTATGGACATTCACTCAAATTAAGGTTCCTTTAATTGGAACCTCCCAACTTCCCTGTCTGGTTCAACCCAAATCGTAGCAACCCTAGACATGTATTATTTATGAAGGTGGCCTTCGCACTGCTGAGTCTGGTGGTTGTTTGCCCAGTGAGAGAGTTACACATGTATGGTGTAGTATGTACATAGTAGCACGTCGGGACTAAAGGCCTGGAGGCACATGTTCAAATCCCACCATGCCAAATGGTGTAAAAACTGTATCTAGTTCACTGATGTCCTTGAGAAAAGAAAATCTATCAACCTTATCTGGTCAAGCTGATGAGGCTTTAAATCTGCTGAGATGTGTTTGATGTTTCCTGCACTCTGAAGCTTAGCCAACCATCCAGTTCAAGGGCATTTAAAGGTGGAAACTAAATGGCGGCATTGTCGATTGGGTTATGCAGCATGTGGTAAATACATTAAAACAACTACCATTAATGCTGCAGACACAGCCATAATACAAAGAACATCTTAAATCCTGCAAATGTATTGAAATCCCTGGATGACTTATGATTACAACTGTCCATATTATTTCCTGGAGTTAGAGTGGAGTGAAGCTTAAAGCTGTTTACAGTGGTATCATAATGTAGAAATGTACTGAGAATTCACATGACTTCTGAACTAAACAAATATAATCCTCTTTGCCATTTTGCGGTATTGCGTTTTGCTAGATTGTACTTTAATCTAAATTGGCTTTTCTAACGCTTAATCACTTCAGTTTTATACTGCCTCTGATAGAATTAGAGAGAAGAAAACAAGACTTTACTTAGAACTGTAGGTTTGAAGTCCCTGCGGTATCTTTAATCATGAAAAGCAGAAATTGTTTGTTCTAGGAAAAAAAACAGTTAGGGGAAACAAAAATAACAACACCACAGACATTTGTAACTTGCGCCATTGGGCCATTACCTGCTCAATATACGAGTTATCAGACAGTCCCATTCACTTAGCCTCACCCCAAAGCAAAACAAATGTTTTCCTTAAACAGAGAAAAACCACAGATGTTGAAAATCTGAGCAACAAACACAAAATGCTGGAGGAACTCAGCAGGCCAGGGAGCATCTACGGAAAAAAGTACAGTCTTCTTTCCACAAATGTTTTCCTTTTTGGTCCCTATTCAACTCCCATTGAACTTACCATTGAAACTGCCTCCCTATTAACCCTGGTGGTGCACTTCAAATCGGAACTACCAGCTGTGCAGAATAATCTCCCTATGGTCACTCTTCCTGGTGCTTGGGCATGAAAACAAAATCTATCGGACCAAAGAGTGGGTAGACATGGAAACCTTTCCACAGCGGAACTTCTCAGTGTAGGTAATTCTAAATGTAAAAGAATGAACAAGATAGCATATTGGGGTTCTGAATAGGTCTTATGTTAAACAGGTTATTCAAAACATAAGTAGCAGGTAGTGTAATTTTCACTGCACCTTGTGAATTACTACTCACTGTGGGTCTTCCTTATTAAGGTATCTGTAATCAAACTGGTGCCATCATTGAAAAAAAATGAGCACTGTAAAGTGCTGGAAGAGGGTTCCGTTTGGTGAGTCATCAAATGCTACAATCGAACTTCTCTGTATCACGTTATGACTGCTGCAGACATTCTTCCATGGGTCTGTAGCATCACTTTTCAGATTTATCTGGGAAATGCAGACTCTGCATGTTGGTCGCATTTTGTTGATCATGCTCTTGTGAGCTACACTTCTTAGCTGCTCCTTCCTCTGCACTCTCCTCCCTGCTCCTCCACACTCAGCATCTCCCCTCTCTGTTAGTTTCCTTCAAACTCCTCTCCTTCTTGGTGACCATCTCTCTGTCACTTATCTCGTGTTTGCTCCCGCTCCCATCTGCCCTGTTATAGGGGTGATACTACTGGTGTTAAGATGACCCTCATCCAACGTCTAATGTATAATGCCCTAGAATTCACAGGACTTCCTACGTACAGAGTTCAATGTTCACTTATGGAGGGAAGGCACTTTTTCAATGTAAATTAAACACAAACTGTGAATTCTAGCAATTTTTATATTTTCCTTGAGCTGCCTAATTATGCTGTTGATATGGAATTCTGTAATGGCCTAACTCATTCTTAATGATATTATAATTCAGTCATCTTGCTTGGTGAAAATGAAGGGACCAAATCATTAGTACTTAAGCTACAGGTCTGTCATCTATAACTGAAGCTCAATTCCACAATAATTCCCATTTCTATTCAATCATGAAACAAAACTTTGCAACAATTATTTGTAACAGAGTAATTTTAGAACTGCTTAGTCTCTTCATGACAAATGCAAACAGATTTGAAGAGAGGTTGATATTACTTTGTATAGGCAATTGGGAAATGTCAGATGTTTACTAGGATTAGACTGGTACTGTAGCAAGATATTCTCATTCCATAAAATATGACTAGGTTTGTTGTCAACTAACAGGAGAGATTGAATGAATGAGGCTTTGAACACACAGCTTTGCCTAATGGGCACTTACCGAGAATTTGTGTATCTTGCAACTTCATCTTGGAATATATTTCCAACCATTAATTTTAATCCATAGTGCTGCACAAATTTTAGCTCTGCTTACATTACAACTGCAAACCAGATAATGTTCTCAATGCCTTTCAGAAAAATGACTCTCCAAGCAGACAATATGAAGTTTAATGTTATCAATCATCCCTTCAGCATGAAGCTTGAATTGTGCATCGCCTAGTGTTTACAAGTCAAGCTTCATAAAGTACTAAAATCTGTACTTACATATTTTTATGCATTTTATTGAAAATAACTATAAATTAGAATTTAACTAATGTGCATTTTAAATAACATTTTAACTAAAAGGTGTGATTTTCTATAATGAGCAAGGATCTGGATGCATAATTTGTATATGATTGGATAATTCTTAGCTTATTAACTAAAATGTTATTAGTTTTTGCTGTTCTTAAACCACCTAGAATAACTTTAATCTATACTACAAAGTAATCTGTTTAAAGCATTTAATTAACATCACTTGCTCATATAGTTAATGATATAACACCATGAATTTTGTCCAGTCTCATCATAACTTCAGATTTGGTGAAGCTTCATTTTAAAAATAAAAGCTCATATGCATTCGTATGACTAGTAGATTTTATGGAAATATATGCAAAGCACTGGTTAAAGACACTTAGTCTGAGGATTTTTCTGTTAATTAGTGCAATTTCCATTGAAAATTACAGAAAAGGATGGATTAAATAACTTTCAATGTATGTTATGGATTTTCAGAACTATGAATAATCAGACTCCATTGATTACAGTTAATTGCAATCAGCACCCTGCTGACCATCATTATACAGTGTGATATGTGGTACTAAAGTTCTCCCTGACATCAATCTAAACACTGTAAAATTGCGATAAATGTTTTGAGGCCACAGGCAGAAGCATTCACGCATACATGACAATGAAATATTTTGCAGTATGTTTTTAAAATGACAGGATTTCCAATGGATATGCACGAATTACTTATTCAAGTTTTAGTGCAAGAACATAATAGTTCAAATGCTACACGGTAGCTTAGTGGCTAGCACAACGTTTTACAGTACAGGCAACCCGGGTTCAATTCCCAACACCTTGAGTATGTACATTCTCCCTGTGACCAAGTGGGTTTCCTCCAAGTACTACAGTTTCCTCCCACGGTCCAAACAAGTACCAGTTTGTTGGTTAATTGGTCATTGTAAGTTGCTCTGTGGTTAGGCTAGGGTTAAATTGGTGGGTTGATATGTGGTGTGGTTCAAAGGGCCAGTAAGCTTATAGAGTCTACCTCGATAAATAAATAAATAAATAAGAAATATTTCTCTCCTTACTTTCTCAAATGTCCACTTTCACCAAGCAATATAGAGTACAGAATATAACACTGTCAACATTGGAACAGGCCCTTTAGCCTGCAACGTGTGTGCCAACCATGATGCCAAATTTAAATGAATCCCATCTGGCTGCACACGATCCATTCCCAGTGAATTCATATGTCTATATAAATGCCTTTCAAACATCACTTCCACCCCCATCTCTTCCCCACCATGGTCTAATATTACAGGCACCGGCCACTCTTGGTGTCAAAACTTGCCTTGTACATCTCCTTTAAACATTACCCCTCTCTCTCACCTTAAAGCTAGTATTTGGCACTTCCACTCTGGGAAAAAGGACTCTGACTATCTACTCTATCAATGCCTCTCGTAATTTTATAACTTCTAGCTGGTCTCCTCTCAGTATCTGATACTCCAGAAAAAAAATCTATTAAAGTGGTCCAAACACTTCTTTATAGCTAACACTCTAATTCATTCTAATACTCTAATTTGAGTGAATGGTGTCCTGCATCCTCTATAAAGCCTCCTGTAGCATGGTGATTAGAGCAGTACAGAGGACTCCCAATGTCTTATTGAGCGGCAACATGACTTGCTGATGACCCTGAACCACTGGAGCTTTGAGTAGCAGCTCTACGCGATGTGTAGTTTGTTGCCTCGTATTGGAGCCACACAATGCCAGTGGTGGAAGGAGTGAATATATGAGACAGTACGTAAGCAGGCTGCTTTGGCATCGGTGGAGCTGTAGTCATCCATTCTAGTGGAAAGTTTTCTAACATATTCTTGACTCATACCAAACAGTTAATGAATGATGGAAAAACTTTAGGAGGTGAAGAAGTGAGGCGCTCATCACAGGGTACCTAACCTTGACTTTTTTATGGAAGCCACAGTATTTATGTGTCTGGTAAGAGCAAGTGTTCAAGATTCTAAGTAAACATATTATCAAAACACATATACAACCCTGAGATTCATTTTCTTGCGAGCTTACTCAATAAGTCCATGAAGGAGTGCTTACAGATAGATAGATAGATAGATAGATAGATACTTTATTCATCCCCATGGGGAAATTCAACTTTTTTCCAATGTCCCATACACTTGTTGTAGCAAAACTAATAACATACAATACTTAACTCAGTAAAAAAATATGATATGCATCTAAATCACTATCTCAAACAGCATTAATAATAGCTTTTAAAAAGTTCTTAAGTCCTGGCGGTTGAATTGTAAAGCCTAATGGCATTGGGGAGTATTGACCTCTTCATCCTGTCAGAGGAGCATTGCATCGATAGTAACCTGTCACTGAAACTGCTTCTCTGTCTCTGGATGGTGCTATGTAGAGGATGTTCAGAGTTTTCCATAATTGACCGTAGCCTACTCAGCGCCCTTCGCTCAGCTACCGATGTTAAACTCTCCAGTACTTTGCCCACGACAGAGCCCGCCTTCCTTACCAGCTTATTAAGACGTGAGGCATCCCTCTTCTTAATGCTTCCTCCCCAACACGCCACCACAAAGAAGAGGGCGCTCTCCACAACTGACCTATAGAACATCTTCAGCATCTCACTACAGACATTGAATGACGCCAACCTTCTAAGGAAGTACAGTCGACTCTGTGCCTTCCTGCACAAGGCATCTGTGTTGGCAGTCCAGTCTAGCTTCTCGTCTAACTGTACTCCCAGATACAGGACTGCTTTCAATAGGTGGACTGGAATGTATTCAGGGATTCTTCTTCGAGTCTGAATGAGCATGCCACAGTTGGCACTGATTTCATTAAAACCTGTGTAGATGAGTGTGTGCCTACGAAAACATATTGTACAAACCTGAATCAAAAGCCGTGAATGAACCAGGAAGTTCATAGTCTGCCAAAGGCTCGATCTGTGGCATTCAAATCTGGTGACCCAGGTCTGTACAAGAAAATCAAGTACGACTTGCACAGTGCCATCTCAAGAGCAAAGCAACAATTCTGAATGAGTTTGGAGGTGGAATTGGATACATATCAACTCTGGCGTGTATACATGTGATTTGCAGGCTGTTACTTCCTACAAAGCAAAACCTAACGTCATGATGCTTCATTCCCAGGTGAGCTCAACGCCTTTTATGCACACTTTGAAAGGGAGAATAAAACAACAGCTAGGAGGATCCCTGCAGCATCCGGTGACCCTGTGATCTCTGTCTCAGAGGTCGATGTCAGATTATCTTTCAACAGTATAAACCCTTTCAAGGTGACCAGGATGGAGTACCTGGTAGGGTTCCGAAAACCTGTGGCAACCAAATGGCAGGTGTGTTCAAAGACATTTTCCATCTCTCATTGCTGCAGTCATAAGTTTCCAGCTCCTTCAAGAGGGTAACATTAACAGCAGTGTCCAAGAAGAGCAAAGTGAACTGCCATTAAGGACAATCATCCAGTAGCACTCGTTTACAGTGATGAACTGCTGTGAGGGGTTGGTTATGGTTAGAATCAACTGCTGTCTCAGCAAGGACCTGGACCCACTGCAATTTGCCTATTGCCACAATAGATTGGGTGCAATCTCATTTGCTCTTCATGGGGCCTTGGATCACTTGGACAATACTCATTCTTCTATCAGGATGCTGTTTATTGACTACAGCTCAG
Organism: Hemitrygon akajei; assembly: GCF_048418815.1. NCBI lineage: Eukaryota > Metazoa > Chordata > Chondrichthyes > Myliobatiformes > Dasyatidae > Hemitrygon > Hemitrygon akajei. The sequence continues at coordinate 50,489,013 of NC_133140.1, forward strand.
TGTTTAACACCATCATTCCTACAATTCTGATCAAAATGTTTCAAAACCTGGGCCTTTGTACCTCCCTCTGCAACTGGATCATTCACTTGCTCACCAGAAGACCACAGTCTGTGCGGATCAGAAATAACATCTCCACCTCGCTGACAACACCGCAGGGTTGTGTGCTTAGCCCACTGTTCTAATCTTTCTACACTCATGTCTGTGCAGCTAGGCACAGTTCAAATGCCACCTATAAATTTCCTGATGACACACTATGCATTGGCAGAAATACAGATGGTGATGAGAGAGCGTACAGGAGCAAGATATAACATCTAATTGAGTGGTGTCACTGCAACAACCTTGCACTCAAAAGACCTGATTGTGGACTTCAGAAAGGGTAAGATGAGGGAACACACACTAGTCCTCAGAGAAGGGTTAGAAGTGGAAAGAGTGAGTTATTTCAAGTTTCTGGGTGTCAGCATCTCTGAGGACCAAACCTGAACCCAACATATTGATGAACATACAGAGAAGGCACAGTAGTGGCTATATTTCATTAGGAGTTCGAAGAGATATTGTATGTCACTAAATACACTTGCAGATTTCTGCAGATGTACGCTGGAGAGTATTCTGATGGGCTGCAGCACTGTCTAGTATAGCGGTGGGGGTGGGGGGGGGGGTTGCTATTGCACAGGATTAAAAGGGGCTGAGGAAAGTTGTGAACTCAGTCAGCTCCATCATGGGAACTAGCGTCCATGGCATCCAGGAAATTTTCATAGAGCAATGCCTCAAAAAGGTGGCATCCATCATTAAGAACACTCATCACTCAGGACGTGCCCTTTTCTCATTGCTACCATCAGGAAGGAAGTACAGGAGCCTGAAGCCACACAGTCAGCAATTCAGGAACAGCTTCTTCCCCTCCACCATCAGATTTCTGAATGAACAATGAAACCACATACACAACCTCAATTCTTTTTTTTGCACTACTTATATAATTTAATCATTATATATATATATAATTACTGTAGCTCACAGTTTTTATAATTATACATTGCAACTAGAATTGGGGCACCCTTTGAGAGAATCGAAGAATCGAAATAGTGCTGCCCTGCCCTGCCCTGCCCTTTTGCTCCACTTGGTGTCGCTGCTGAGGCCGGCCATGCGCATGCGTCATGGTGTCGCATCCCAATTTCCATGATGGTGGATTGGCTCTCGGGTGAAAGCGGGGCTGTTGATTTTGGCGAGTGAGCAAATTTATACGAATATATAACCCTGAACTTTGCCTGCATTCTGTAAGCGCATTTTAAGTCGATTTAGCCATAAATAGTGCCGCTGTAATGCACTGTTTGCGCTAATTGGAGGTCGCAAACAGACAGAGCATGAGAGTTTTAGTCGTATACAGATGTACTGCTTCGGCAAAAACAACAAAAATCACCAAATATGCTGGTGATATTAAACCTGACTCTGATCAAAGAACCATCATAGAACCAATGAAAGACTGCATCAACAGGCCGGTCAACCAATGTGCAAAAGACAATAATAATGATGATAATAATAATAGTGATAGTAATAGTAATAATAATAATAATAATATAACTACACTGAATTAAAAGAGAAAATTGAAAGACTTTGGAACAAAAATAAGGTATGCATTGTCCTGATAGAAATATCTATCATCCTAAGGCCACTACACAATAGCATTAAACAATTAGGGCTACACAGTAATATTATGTAAATCTTCAGAAAGCCACAATACTAAACACCACTAGAATAGTCTGATAGTTCCTAGCATTTGACAAATTAGTGTATGTGGCTATACCCATACTTCAGGTTTTACCAGCTTGAGCTGAAAGAAAATAAATAAAAATACTAATAAGCAACTCACATAGTATTTACTTAATGGATATAGCCATTCCAATCACACATAATTTACAGAAATCAACAAATGAATAACACCAGAAATAAAAGAGGAAATTGAAAGATTTGGAACTTTAACAGGGTATACATTGTTCTGATAGAAATATCTACTAATGGTATCGCCCCAAAGCCACTACACAATAGTATTAACCAATTAGGACTACACAGCAATATCTATGCAAATCTTCAGAAATCCGCACTGCTGAACACCACTAGAACAGTCCTAGCAATGGACAAACGAGCATGCTTGGTTATGCCTGTACCTCAGGATTTACCAGCATGAGCTGAGAAAAAATAAATATCAAAAATACATAATAATAATCCCTATGGACGTGTTAAACCAAATAAAACATGAAGTTACACAAGAGCTAGAAAGAAGCTAACCTAAAGATCACAACAATACTATGCAAGTAAATTATGAATACGCAGCCCACCAAAGCACTGATGAAAATAAAATTATTTCAATTGCTTCACAATTGGACATTCACAGCAACAACACAGACCTAGAGCCTCCATTGAATGCAATTGATGAAGCAGAGCTTACAAACAAAATTTTCCTAATATTTAACACCACACTAACAGAATATATAGGCAGTGACCAAATGAAAAGTCCCTACATACCAAAACTGCCATCAAAATTTGTAAAAAAATGTTAATACTCTTAACAATATTATATTATCACAGTGTTTAGGAAAACTTGAAACATTTGAAGAACTACACACAATAACACATCGTGCAGCGTCAACGGCAATGCAGAGCAATGGCTCCTAAATAGAAACACTTGTTAATAGAAACTCAAAACTGAGTAAAGAAATGAGAGTACTGAAATGACAGAAGAGATAAAAAAAAATTGAAACCTTAAGAGCAGAAATAGCCCACCTAATGGAGTATAAAATGGATAACCCGAGCAAGCAAGTTAAGAGAGAAGTTAAGGAAATACTGGGGAAATATAAGGTCCATACAAAACATGATCAGTCTAACAAAAGCATGGTAGGATTTATGGATACACTAAAACAAAAGCTTGGTGTGTACCAAGCCAGACTAAATAGATACATGAAATACACGGATGAAGAAAAGAGAATTATCAGTTCAGAAGCAATGAAAAAGGTTTATACAGGATATTGAAACTAAATTTGATGTACCTAAATACCACCAATGCTAGCACAGGATTACCAATAAACACAGAGATAATGAACTTCTGGTCTAATATCTGGTCAAAAAGGGTGACGCACAATCAAGAAGCAAGCTCGACTAGGGAAGAAAAAGTGTAAACACGCGATTAAAGAAATGCAAATGCTAGATCTTACAATGGATGTGATGAAAGTAGTGATAAAAAATATGCACCCTGGAAAAGGACTGGCAGTGATATTATTCATAATTATTGGCATAAAAGATTTACTTACCTTCATCTGTAACTATTAATGCATTTCAACAGTTTTATTAAAATTCTGAAAAAGTGCCTGAATTTTTGACAGAAGGTAAAACAGATCTTTTACCTAAAGGGGAAATCACTAATGAGTCATCAAACTATCATCCTATAACTTGTTTACAAATTATATATGAAACTGTAACATTGTGTATCTCGAAACTAATCACCATTCACTTAGATAACTACAATATACTTGGAGAAGAGCAGAACGGATGCCGTGAGGATGTGAAAGGATGTAAGAAACACTGATAATAAATTCTGTAATTCTGAATCAAGCCCAATGGAAAAGCAGAAATCTTTCATGTTGCTATATTGGCTACCAAAAGGCATTGGCTCAGTCCCACACTCATGGTTAATAGAAGTTCTTAATCTACATAAACTACACCCAATACTTGTAAAGTTCCTTCAACATCTCATGAAGTATTCATGTATTATAATCACCCTATCTATTAACAACATGGTGGTGTGAGTTCTGAGGCTCCTGTATCGTCTTCCTGATGGCAGCAGCAAGAAGAAAGCGTGACCTGGCTGGTGGGGGTCCCTGATGATGGATGCTGTTTTCATGCGACAATGCTTTGTGTCGATGTACTCAATGGTGGGGAGGGCTTTACCCGTGATAGACTGAGTTGTATCAAATACATTTTGCAGGACTTTCCATTCCTGGTCATTGCTCCTACCATACCAGTCTGTGATGCAGCCAGTCAATATGCTCCCCACCACCCACCGATAGAAGCTAATCAAAGTTATAGATGTCATATTGAATCTTTGCAAATTCCTGAGAAAGTAGAGGTGCTGCTGTTATTTCTTTGTAATTACACTTTTGTACTGGACCCAGGACAGGTCCTCTGAAATGATAATATGGGGGAATTTAAAGTTGCTGACCCTCTCCACCTTTGATTCCCTGATGTGGACTGGCTCATGAACCTCTGATTTTCTCCTTCGAAAGTCAGTAATCATCTTCTTGACCTTGCTGATATTGAGTAAAAAGTTGTTGTCATGCCAGCACTCAGCTAGATTTTCAGTCTCCCTTCTACATGCTGATTCATCACCACCTTTGAATTGGCCTGCAACAGTGGTGTCATCAGCAAACTTAAATATGGCATTGGATCTGTGCTAGGCCACACAGTCGTTGGTGTAAAGTGAGTAGAGCAGAAGGCTAAGTAAACAACCTTGTGGTGCACCTGTGCTGATGGCGGTTGTGGGGGAGATGTTGTCGCCATTCAAATTGACTGGAGACAGCCAGTGTGGAAATCGAGGATCCCACTGCACAAAAAGACGTTGAGCCAAGCTTGTGAAGCTTATTGATTAGTTTTGAGGGGATGATCGTGTTAAATGCCAGTCTGTAGTCAGGAAAGAGCATACTGATGTATGCATCTTTGCTGCAAAGATGTTCCAGGGTTGAGCGAAGAGCCAATGAAGTAGCATCTGCTGTGGACCTGTTGTGCCAGTAGGCAGATTGGAGTGGATCCAAGTCGCCTGTCAGGCAAGAGTTGATAAGTTTTGTTGTGTATTTAATGTTTCAGTAATACTTAAGTAATCTTGCATATAAGTTGTTTGATTAAGTGTTCTTGTTAATTTAAATAATTCATTTTGGGTTATATATATAAATATATGAATTGCATATGTCGTCGTGCTACCATGTGACAAGCGCACACCTTGCTTAAAGTAAACATGTCTTCCTTTGAATTAGTTTAATGTCTTGAAGATACAAAACATAACATTGACGATAAGCTTCTAACCTGTAAAAGTGCAGCGAGGAACTATGTAAAAAGCACGGTCCTGCACTAGAGAGCCTGTCGAGTTAAAAAAAGGCAGTAGGTGGCAGAATTCACAGATTCATATAGGAGTGAGTACTGGGTGATAATAATCATAAAAAATTGCTCGTTATGTCAGAAAGGTTGATGGGTTCGATTGCTCAACTGCTAACTGGTTCATGTACTCTAAGCTGATTCAACAGTATTTTGAGATGAGTTTCAAAAAGACCACTAATCTGCATTTCATTGATGAAAATCTGATAATGATGAGAGTGACATAGGACTGGGTACCCTTGAGATTTACAATTTGAAAAGTGATAGGAGACAAGCGATTTGGCTTACACCAGAACAAAAGGGCAAATTATGTAATCAAAATGGATATCCAACTAGGAACTTGACTGGAGTAAAGATCACTCCTGTAGGAATGGCATTCATGACAGTGAAATACGACAACCAACAAGCTTCATTGAGCTTGTATGTGGTAAAAATGGAAGGACCAACAATGTGGGAATGTGATTGGCTGAGACAATTACATCTTGATTGGATATCCATCCACTACTTGCATTTCACATCCCCTGCAATGAAGCCAACTGAAAGCCCATTAAGAAAGGTACTGGATGATGACATAACTGTCTCCATGCTGAACACTATAAGCTATTGCCCAACAGGGTGCAAACAAGTGTTGGTGCTAACCTCTATGCCTTTGGTTGGAAAGCATTTTGAACCAAGGAGAGCTATACTGCTCAGAGGAATTGTGAAAGTCATGAAAGAGATGGAGCAATTACAGCAGTTTTTGTAGGTAACATATTTGAGAAAGCTTCTGATATCTTAATCGGGCAGTTATTTGCAAAATGTGGCTTTGTTTTAGGCTGGAAGAGAGTTCGGGAAAGTTACAAGAATTCAGCTTTTGTGAGTATTAAGAACCATGAACCTACTCTGCATGCATTAAGGTATGACAAGAGTCCTTGATGAGAATGGCTTAGATCTAAGTCCTGGAGTATCCGAGGCTAGGATCGAGACACAGTTTTAAACTGGGTCGCGAATCGATGCATTAAACAAACACATAGACAAAATCTCAAGTAGGCTTACAATTGAGCACCAAACCACAGTTCAGGTGTTCCTTAAATGCTCAATCCTTGGGTCCCAAAACATAATTGCCAATTAGTGGGACTGTCCTGAATCTTTAAAGGGACTGTGCAGCTAACCACATTCCAAAGAGTTAGAGCACCTAAACCTCGGAAGCTGGCACTGATGGGTACATGTTGTATCATAAGGTTCTTGCATGAACTTCAAGTGGGAGATGAAAAGGGGCTTGTAGATGCAAAGATCAAATCCCAGCTGGATGAAAGGAAGGCCAAATAGAAAGGAGTCAATGAAGATATGAAAACAGAAGATTGATCAGATGGTTTTGTGGATCAGGAAACAATCTCAAAGGAAGCAATAGGATTAATTAGAGCATACTGTGGTGAACTAAGTGCACCATCTCAAGGTCAATATGCACACACCAGAAAAAGCCTAGAAAAGGAGAAGAAAGATGTACAGAGCTATCGGCACCACTTCCTGCAGTCTCAGAGTCAACTGGTCAACTGCACCAATCAACACAAAGGAGGCTGCAGAACCTGAGATTGTTACACAGCCACCAGTCTCACCTACCAAGCAGAGTGATTCCCCTTGTTAGGAAAGATGTTATCCCACAAGAATCAGAAATTCTTCACAGCAATTAAAATTTTAGGCCTGAATGGGGCAACTTAAAGTTTACTGTGTTGTGGATTGTATATAGTGGTTGCATTATATATTATACTGTGCATTTCATTGAGATGCATTCTCTATTGAGTTGGAGTTTATGGCTAAGCAGTGTTGTGTATTTAATGTGTCAGCAATATTTGAGTAATCTTTTATATATCTTTGATGAAGCATTCTTGTTTATTTAAGTAATTCATTACATGTTTAATGTATAAATATGTGAATTGCATACGTCATCACACTACCACATGATACGTGCACGCCTCGCTTAAAGTTAGACTCATATTTCGGACTCCCATGTCTTGCTTTGAATCAGTTTAATGTTTTGAAGTTACAAACACAACATGTTTCATCGCCTCTCAAGATTCTTCATCTCTGTGGATGTAAGTGCTACTGGATGATAGTTATTAAAGCTGGTTACCACGTTCTTCTTAGGCACTGGTATAATTGAAGCCTGCTTAAAATAGGAGGGTACCTCAGACCGCCAAAGCAAGAGATTAAGATCTCAGTGAACATTTCAGCCAATTGATCAGCGCAGGTCTTTAGTACCCCATCTGGGCTGGGTGCTTTCCATGGGTTCACCCTCCTGAACGGTGCTCTCATGTTGACCTCAGAGACTGAAATCACAGAATCATCAAGGGTTGTGGGAGATGTGATGGTCCCTCTATGCTTTGAGCATCAATGTGAGCATAGAAGACATTTAGCTCATCTGGAAGCGAACCCTTGCTGTCACCTATGTCACTTGATTTCACTTTGTAAGAGGCGATAACATTCAAGCCCTGACACAGTTGTTGAGTACACCCTATCCTCGTTATATGCGGGGGATACGTTCCTCGCAGTCGACACATAATAAGAAAATGCATAATGTGAATAATTATTTAAATGGAGAAAATAGGGATGCATTCCAGAGGGCTTCCTAAATATGTTTTATCTGTAATTTATTGACATTTTCACACCAATACGACACAAAAGCAGTACCACAAGGCACATTCGTATTATATTTCATCAATTTAAGGTAATAGTCAATGTAATAAATCATAGAAAGTTAACATACTAGAGTGTACAGTACTCAGCAACAGTGGCAGGTGTGTTTGCTCCGTGAGATGAGTGGTTGTTGTGGTGTCGGGCAGCTTTACACGGATAAGGTGGATGGTTGTGGTTGTCAGGATCATATCGAGCACAGGAAGGGGTGAAGGAAGACTCACAGAACTCTTAGAACTGCCGGCAGCAGGAGATGACACCGGTTTGAAGAAAGTGGTGAGGGTTGTTTGCTTGGCAGCATTTTGTTTTTCAACATAAACTTGCTTGTACGGAAGAAGGGTTGACGGCAGAGAATGACTGAAATGCTGACTCCGTTCTAAACTTGGGTCCATGTCCATCGCCATTTGTGCCAACTGTTCCAACTTTCACCATTCCCTCACCATTGGTAAACTCCTGGGATTCTCAAAATCGTCTGTTGCTTGCGGCATCTGAGAGATAGTTCACCGTCAAAAAAAATGCACCTTGAATGTGGATCACAACTTGGTCGAGTGGTTAAATCAGTGATGTTGTGTTAGGCGGCAGGAAACGCACTGTTATGTTAGGATGAATGCTGTCCAAATGTTTAGGATGGGCTGGCACTTTGTCAAGCAACAAAAGAACTTTAAAGACAAGATTCTCTTCCTGGCAGTAGCGTCCCAGAGCTGTGTTACCTTCACCTGTTGCCATGCCGTTTATAATTTCCAACTTTTTGAAGAGGTAACAAAAGAAATTGATGAGGGTAGGGTGGTAGATGTGGTCTACATGGATTTTAGCAAGGCATTTGACAAAGTCCTCCACGAGAGACTCATCTGGAAAGTCATGAGGCATGGGATCCGTGGAACCTTGGCTGTTTGGATAAAAAATTGGCTTACAGGAAGAATGTAGAGGGTAATAGTGGAAGGAAGGTATTCTGCCTGGAGGTCGGTGACTAGTGGAGTGATGCAAGGATCTGTCCTGGGACCTCTGCTCTTTGTGATTTTTATAAATGACCTCAATGAAGAGGTGGATGGATGGGTGAGTAAGTTTACGGATGTCATGAAGACTGGAGGAGTTGTGGATGGAGCTATAGGTTGTCGAAGGTTACAAGAGGATACAGACAGGATGCAGAGTTGGGCAGAAAAGTGGCAGATGGTGTTCAATCCAGATAAGTGTGAGGTTATGCATTTTGAAAGGACAAACCAGAAGGCTGAGTACAGGGTTCATGGTCGGTTACTTAAGTGTGTGGATGAAAAGAGGGACCTTGGGATTCAAATCCATACATTCCTCAAGGTCGCTGCGTAGGTTGATAGGGTAGTTAAGAAGGCCTATGGGATGCTAGGCTTCATTAATAGGGGGATTGAGTTCAAGAGTAGAGAGGTCATGTTGCAACTCTACAAATCTGTGGTGAGATCACACTTAGAGTATTGTCTTCAGTTCTGGTAACCTCATTATAGGAAGGATGTGGAAGCTATGGAGACGGTGCAGAGGAGATTTACCAGGATGTTGCCTGGATTGGAAAAACAAGTCTTATGAGGCAAGGTTAGCAGAGCTGGGACTTTTCTCTTTGGAACATAGAAGGATAAGAGGGGACTTGATAGAGGCCTACAAGATTACGAGGGGCGTAGATAGGGTGGATAGCCAGTACCTGTTTCCCAAGGCACAAACAGCAAACACCAGAGGGCATATATACAAAGTTAAGGGAGGGAAGTTTAGGGGAGACATCAGGGGTAAGTTTTTTACACAGAGGGTTGTGGGTGCCTGGAATGACGTGCCAGGGATGGTGGTGGAGGCTAAAACATTAGGGATATTTAAGAGCCTCTTGGACAGGCACATGGATGAAAGAAAAATAGAGAGTTACAGGGTAGTGTGAGTTTAGTAGTTTTTTTAAGGAATGTATGGGTCGGCACAACATCGAGGGCTGAAGGGCCTGTACTGTGCTGTAGTATTCTAGTGTTCTAGTGAGTCCTTAAACGTGGCCCAGTCCACCGACTTGAAACAATTCTGTAGCTGCTCCTCTACCTCCCATGACCAACATTATGTTCTTCATATTCTGCTTAAATGGAGGTAGGAGAAGGATAGCCATGTGACCATATTTCCCAACGTGTGGGCTAGGCATGGAATGGCTGGCATTCCTTATCTTAGTATAGCAGTGCTGTATTTTGTTGGGACCTCTGGTGCTACAGGTCATATGCTAATGGTAATTGGGCATGGATTTCTTCAAACAAGCCTGATTAAAAACCTCCAGCTTTGATTTGAAATGCATCGGTGTGAAATGTTTCTTATTTGCTGACGGCATCATGCAGAATCTCAAGTTCCTGAGTAGAGATGGCTAATGGTGATATAGAAACTGCTGTTGGCATCATGGAGAAGAATTCTCTGGGAAAATAGAACATGATGATGGAAATATTATTGATGGGTAGGTCGTCAAACAAACATGTCTCTTATCCGGCATTGACATTACTTACCTATGAATGAATACTGTATGGTGCAATAGGAAGTGAACACAGTATATTACCTCACTCCTGAAGTTTTGTTGGAAGGATGGTCATTTATGAAACAGCTAAGACAGCTGGATAGCACACTGCCTTGACGTACTCCTGCAATAGTAACTTGGTGCTAAGTTGATTCCTCTCCAAGGTTATCACACCAATGGACTGTTTCCCTTGGAATACACTATCCAGTTTTATCAGGGTTTACCACAGCACCTTGATGCCTCATTCAGTATACGGGTTAATAGTGAATAAGTGACACACAAAAGCTTTGTGTCAGGCCTGCTGTACGGGCAGGCATCTCCCAGTCTCTCCACCAGCCGACGGGGTTATGTGCTTCTTGTTTCCAACTCATCACCTGCAGCCTATTTCAACCTAGCTCTAATCCACAGCCCTTTATTCACTCTTTGAACCAGCCAGTCTCAACCAGTGGCTCCTAGCCTTCAGTTACCTTGTTGCTTTTCATGTCAAGTATCTGTTCTATATCTGTATCTGTGGCCCCCGTGGCTTGTTATTTGGTAGTTAATTAGTAAAATATCATTACTACTAAATTGTTTCTACTGCTCTGCTTTTGGGTCACGCCTCCTCTACATTTCCTAACACTTTGTGGTTGGCACCTTGCTTCAATGTGCTGATGACTGCGAAAAGGCAGATAAAGTAGCAATTAGCGGTTTTTTATTTGACCTCTGTTGTATGGAAGAGACAATTTTCCACATGACTGTGTTGTAAATGCACTGGAACAGGTTGGTTGGGGACGCAATTAGTTCTGGACCTAAGTCCTCAACCTGCAGCCAGGATGTTGTCCGGTCCCACACCACTTATTGTGGCCTCAGCTCTTTCATTCAATCAACTGGACTGAATGAAATTAGTGAAGGCTGGCTTCTCTCACGCTTAGGTTCTCAAGAGGAAACTAAGATCGAACATCCACTCAGTGCTTTTGGCTGCAGTTGGCTGTGAATACTTCAGCCTTGATTTTGGTACTAAAATGCAGGTCTTTATTGTCATCATGAATTGAGACATTATAGGAGTCATGATATGGCAATGAAACTGGTTTAATCTGATGCTGAAGAGTCCATTTATGGGATACACCTCTGAAGTAGTCACATCACTTGAAATTAAGAAGTATTGCTAGGAAGACTATTGTCAAAATGAAGAAGCTTTGGGTCAGATCACCGATGCCTCATCATTGCTGCAGGTGGCAGGTCTATTAGGAGCTGTCACTCATCCACCTCTGCTGTGCAATATGTTTGACCTCCATGACTGTGCTAAGCTGAGGTCCTGGATACTCTGTGCGGACTATCTAGTCCTTTACATTTATAATAGAAAAGGTTGGAGTACAGTTAAAAATTCCATTTATTTGAATCGACCTGCTGACCTAAAATGTAGTCAGAATTAAGATTTTTTGTTACTTTGCTGCATTTTTGCATCGTTAATGAATTAATAGCAGTGTAATATGTTTTTAACCAAACTTGTTAGTTTCTTTATAGGGCCTTTCTTGACCCCATCAAAGCCTTGGACTCAGTCAGAAAGGACAGTAGAACACCCATCAGTCTGAAAGGATTATACAACACACGAGGTGACTGTTAGCCCATTGTGTATATGCTTGTTCTGAGTGTAATCCTATTTCTACTCCTCCAACCCACTGGACGATGAAGTTGTATGCTTCAACTTGCATCACTGATGAATATAAGAACATCAACAAAACTTTTCCATTTTATACTAAATATAAACATAACCTTAATTATCTGCTTAATAATTATACTGTGTATGTTAATCAAAATGGCTTCTTTGTTTTGTTAAGAGTAGGAATGCTTCTTTGTATGATAAGTGCTTTCTCTCGCAGTTGTTTAGCTTTAGACTTGCTGATATTGGGATTGTATTCATTTGTTAACCAATGGGGGAATGTTATTTTGTCTTGTGGGGCTGGGAGCTTGGGGGTTTTCGCGGTCTTTTCGGAGAGTCGGGAAGAAGACGCCAAGGAAGGTGGACGTGTGCTGCACTGCTCGGTCGACCACCAGGGTGGTCCCAGGTGCAAGGACGTGGAGGTCGGAGGAAAGTGACGAGGGGTCGAATGGTTCGATGGTTGAGCTCCAACAATGTGCACTAAACTGACTGAACTTTGATAAGTTGGTGCCTTTTACTTTATTTTCTTTTCCATCATATATACTGTATTGCATAGTACTCTTTTAGTTTTAGTAAAATCTTTAAAGTGTATTCCATAATGGTATCTAGTGTGAGTTTGATATTGTGTGTGTGCGCGCGGCATAAACTTGATTCTCACAGCACCTGCGTGTACGGGGGTGGGGTTGGTTAGTGGCTGGATCTCCTTTTCCCCTAGACATATACCAGCCTGTTGGGTAAGTGTTACATAATCAAGGATGGTGAAAATGACTTCACTGAAGCTTCTTATTATTTAGCTGTAATTTAATGATTGCAAATAGTAATATACTATGGAACACTTTCACTCATGGTTATATTGATATAATCTGCACAAGTTAGTTCTTGCCATCTATATTTTAATCATCTACATTGCTTGATAGTTAACAACATTTATTATATTGAACTAGTAACTAAAGGTGAAAAGTTGAAATCGCAGCTGAGGTCTGGTCTGAATTTATTGCCCCAAATAATTTAATGGGCTAACACCTGGAAATATTGATCATGGAAGTTTTGAATTGCTGTACAAGCTGAACAGTTTCATGTAAAATGCATCAAGCATAATATGATCACGGTTGCTCAGTGTTAAGTTGTTATTTCCATATCTTCTTGGCAATTTGACAACACAGGTGATGATTTAACATTTTCGCTGGTCCCTTTTTCTAGGCACTGTGCCATGAAGAACTAAAAACAGTCACAGAGTGTATAAGACACAAGATTATGTAAAGAAAATTTGAAGTTGCTTCAAGAATGATGCATTGTACTTGATCCAACTTCAACACACACATTCAGGCCCTATGCCCTGTGCTAATCTGTGGCTCCATAGAATAATACTTGTTGGTGAGGCCAACTCCATTGTTCTTTCAGGGAATGAAGGGATTCAGTATGCCATCTGCAATTTTGACAACGTTTATAGATGCACAGCAGGGAGTGTTCTGACAAGTTGCATCAAAGCCAAGAATGGAAAAGTCTACAAGATGTGGTGCATACAGCTCAGTCCATCAAAGGCAAAGCATATCTACCAGGAGTGCTGTAACGCCCTGGGATTGGTTTCACTGCTAGTGAAATGGTCTTTCTGTGTAAACAGTGTTTGGGTTATGGGTAGAGATAACGGGTGCTTTGGAATGTGAGCTGTCCAATAAGGGGAATGTGTTTTTGTGCTGTGTGCCCGACACTGAAGTAATCTGGGTCCTTGTTTGGCGGAAGATGGAGAGGGAAGATGCCTGAAAGGAGAGGTTGTGGACAACAGAAAGAAGTGGACTTGGAGTGGGGCCGGGAGTTGTCGAAGCCCGGGAAAATCGATGGAGGACCAGCAGAAGGGAAACTGTGAGCTTCAACTTGTGCACCTTAGACTGTTTCGTTAAAATGGGCCCTTTTCTTTTAGTTTTTCTTTACTAATCCTTTAGTGAAATTAAGAATTATAAAGCTAAATTGTTGAATTGCATTTGGTGTACTGTTTGTTATCTTGTGGTACTGATTTGTGACAGGGGAACAAGTCACGCAGCATCCACACAAACAAGGTGCTTTGCCCCTCAAACTTCACATGTTTGACAGGGCCAGAGATTGTCTTTCCTAGACTTATGCCGCCAATCGAACCTGAGGGTGACACAAGAAAGCAGCATCCATTATCAAGGACCTCCACCATCCAGGCCATGATCTCTTCTTGTTGCTAACATTGGGAATGAAGTAGAGGAGCCTTAGGTCCCATACTACAAAGTTTAAGAACAGTTATTATAGTGCAACCATCAGGCTCCTGAACCAACATGGATACCTTAATTCTGAACCAATTTCACAATCTAAGAACTCAATTTCAAGGACTGTACAACTCATGTTCTCAGTATTATTTTATTTTATCTATTTAACTATCCAGTCTGTCCTGGTTTGCACATTGGCTGTCAGTCAGTACTGGTTTATGTATAGATTTCTCATTGATTCCATTGTATTTTTCTTCTGTGAATGCCCTCAAAAATGAATAAATTAACTTTGAACTTTGAAATTGATGAATTCTCTTGTTAGGCAGTCCATTGGGAGAGGGGATGACCTATTTCCATTCCAGTGTTTTTGGTTAAGGTTGTTGATAGATAGGCCAAAGTGGTTAAAAGGTTTTTACCTTTTCAAAAGTTGTTTTTCTTCATTTTGGGGTTGAAAATAATAAGTCAGCATTTAGATTTCTTATATTCTATCTTTTGCCAACCTATCTTCCATGTTTGTATTGCATCTTTACATTCAGGTACTTAAGCTATGAATCAGTTGTGAATTAATGCTTTTGAGGACACACAGGACAGTGGATACTGGAGCTGGCACAATACACAGGGTGCTGAAGGAACTCAGCAGGTCAGGCAGAATCTGAGATGGGGAAAGGACAGTCAACATTTCAGATCAAGAGCTCTCACCTGGGTTTATAGATAGAGGGGTGATTGTCAGTATAAATGGTGGTGGGACAAGCGCTAGCAGGTAATAGGCCAGGGTGTGAAAGGCGGGCAATGGAGGGGAAGTGTGGGAATGGTGTTAGAAACTGGGAGGTGACAGGAGGAAGTGAAAAAGGGTTTAAGAATGGGTGATTTGATAGAGGATTATGGAATAAAGGGAGGGAGGTGTCAAGGAAAACCAGTGGGAGGAGAGTGCAAGTGATGGGCAGATGGAGAGGAAGGAGAAAGTGTGATAGGGCCAGGTCGATCAGCAGGAAAGAAAAAGTGATAAAGGGACAGAGGGCGAACAGTTAAAGGAAATTTGAGAATTTAGTGTTCATGCTCCCAATTCGGGGACTACCCTGCAGAAAAATTTCCCCTTAGCTCGATTTGGCAGTGAAGATGGCTGTGAACAGATTTGGGAATGGGAAGAAGCATATCCTTTTGAGGACCTGTTTTAAAGACAACAAAAATAATGTCTCAAATTTCATATTACTTTAACGCTTAACTTAATTTTGAAACTCTTCCTGCATAGAGATATAAATTTGTATACTAAAAATAGAAATCCTACTAAAAGAACATAACCACTAATGAGCAATATTAAAACAACACTTAAGGTCTTATGGCTGCAGCTCACTTCACACCTAGAGATTCTATCTTAATCGCCATCTGCTGCATGCTCCAGTATTCTGCACTGCAAAGGGGCCAAAGAATGCAAACTTACGATCAGGAGTGGAAAATTGATGCAGAGTAAGAGAAAGAAAACAGTAAAGACTAATTCAGTAGTTCAATTGTGCGCAAAAAGACATTATTATACCCTGCAGTCAGACAACAGATATGGAGAGATTATGTTTAAGGTCAGGAATTTTTTTCTTTATCAGAGCTAGGGAAAATTGGACAAAAATGTTTTCATAACTTGCAGGAAAGGAGGGGAGGTTGGACAGAATGAAAGCAATGGCTGGAGTAGGTGGAGACCAAGAGAAATGCTGCAAGTGCATCATGGGGAAATTGCCAGGTTTCATGGCAATTTTCTAATATATCTTTATCGCACATGGATACAGCTTGTGCCACCATCATCAATTATGTATTTTAATTATGCTTGAACTGAAGAGGCATTTAATATTCAGCCACATTAATGGATCTGGAGTCACATATATAAACAAGACTAGGTAAGGTGTTCAAGAGAACACAACTCATCAAGGGGTCAGCAGTGGAAAAGAACAGCTTTGTGTTCTTGGGTGTCGACATCTCAGGGGACCTGTCCTGTGCTCAACATATAGATGTATTCATGAATAAGGCAGGCCGGTGACTCTGCTTTGTTAGGAGTTTGTGGACATTTGATATGTCAGCAAGGCTCTAGCAAATTTCTATAGATGTACAGTGGAGGGCATCCTGACTGGTTGCATTGCGGCCTGTTGCAGGATTACTGGAAGCTGCAGTGCTTGTAGCCTCTGCCAGCTTCACTACAGGCACAACACTCTCCAGCACTGAAGACATCTTCAAGAGGCAGTGCTTCCCAAAGGCAACATCCATCATTAAGGACCCTCACTATCTGGGATATGCTCCTTTTCTGTTGCTACCATCGGGTTTGTGTTACCCTTAAGGCATTTGTTTAGCTTTATTACATTTTCACTTTAGTAATTCGTTTGTAATTATTTTCTAGTTAAAGTTAAGGTTGTTGAAAGTAAATTTGTTGTCTGTGATGTATCGCGGCATGCGATGATGTCACACCTAGTTTCACCGTGTCTTGTGGGAAAATACCTGTTTGGAGAAACAGGAAAGAGGGGGCATGTGTGTGCAGGATCTGCACGAGGAAAATTTCTTTCTACGCACTAAGAAACATCATAGAAGCAACGCCGTAAGTTTATAAGATAATCGATATGTTGAAGTAAAAATGTTAACGCTGATTCTGTTAAAAGTAATGATGGTTGATAAAGTTTATTTTCTTGTGCTATTGAAAGCATTACTGGATAGTTTGTGTGAAGTGTATTTAAAGCCAGTTGATGGCGTAGGTAGATTCTGACTGTATGTTGTACTTTAATGTAATATATTTTGTTGTAGTTTTACTTTTACAAGTATTTATGATGTAAATGTGATGCCAAGAAGGAAACAAATACTGTATATATTTTGTATTGTTTTATCAACAGTTTTCACCATACGTTAATGTGGAAGAGTGAGCAGTAAACGGTTAATCTTACTGCGATTGTGCCCTCATTGACTACGGTTTAAACTTGGTGTTTAGTTCAGAATTCTTACACCTGTACAAGAACACTACAGGGATGTACAGGAACCACACTCAATATTCAGGAATAGATTCTTCTCTTCTATCAACAGATTCATGAATGGTCTGTGAACTCTATCTCATTATTCCATTTTTCTTTGCTCTATTTATTTAGTTACCTTGTACCTTTTGTGTCATTGCACTGTACTCCTGCAAAACAACTAATTTCACATCATATAAGACAGTGATAATAAACCTGACTTTGTTTCTGAAGTTATTGTTGGTGCTGTGAGGCAGGAAGTCTGACTGTTGTGCTATTGTATCATCAATGGTCTCTCATGCTATTTGAATGTCCTCCTTGCTATCGAACATCTGATTTACATGTCAATACAAACTATATATAAAAAATCAATATTCAAAATGAAGAACTCCCCTTTTACAAAAAACCTTTGCATCTTTGATGATTGTAGAAGCTTCTCTCTGCTCACAAAATACTGTCACCTGGAAAATAAATCTTTGAAAGGAAAGGAGCTAAATATCTTTGAACACCTCCCCCGATATGCTCCTGCCGTCATTTGAAATGACGTCCAGCTTCTTTGAACAACACTCTTAATCGCAGCACCAGGCTTGCAAACATGTTATTAACTGATTTTATCTTTGAGACAGCCAGAGCATGAACTGCTGACTGTTGGCATTTGGATGGGTTTTGAATGTTGTAACTCTTGACTTGAATATCAAATAGATCAGCCCTTGAATGCCCCCTAAGTGACCATTATGTGCTTGCAATCTATTGCATGCACACATTGTTTCACAGATGGGAGAGAATTGCCATATAAAGTTAATTTTCTGATTTCATACCCTAGTGTAGGGTTGGTGGGCCTAAGGATGGGGTTTCAGGATCTACGTGATTTTCTGACCTCAAATATTGGCAGTAAGCCATACACATTTTCATGTTAAATTTTCAATATATTCGTTTGCTGCTGAGTTCACTGATAGGAATGCGAAGCATAAGAATTAACCCTGTAATTCCCTTCTTCAGAATTCAAGCAGCCATGAGCTCTGATGTGAATTGTTGCAAGTATGTAGTGTCTGCAATTTTAGTTCAAACCAATGCCCCCAGAAGGCTTTTGAATTCCACTTTAGATTTCTGTCAAATGACTTGTCTAAGATTTTGTTAGCAAACACAAATATGAAGCAAGGTGGAGATCTGCAATGTGAGGAGATTCAACTTGTGTGGGTGACTAGCTTATTTACCATCCAAGAAGGAAAAAAATCTGTAAGTTTGGTGTATGGTTGACAGGCATCTCCTGTGCACTATTCCCAGAATGTGTATATGATGAATTTTATGGTGGCATACTGTGTAACAAATCAAATGACCAGATAGGCTTCTTGTCATCATTTAATAAAGAAAACAAGTTTACTTAAAAAACAAACAAACCACTATACATCTAACATGAACAATAATTTTGCGAACTAATGGTGTGTGTGACTATATGGCATAACTGCATCATTTGTCCTCTGCAAATAATTTGGATGTGTACAGTAAATTCATTTATATCCTTGGTGTAGTTAAGCCAGCTATTTAGTTTTTACTCATTCTTGATTTTTGCTTCCTTTTATTTTTACTTTTATTTGCAGTATTTGACATTTAATGCAAATGACCAGCCCAGCCAAACTCTTTTTCTGCCTCAATCATTGTTCTTATTCAGACTAATTTGAAATGTTTCTGACTTCACCGCCTGGCCTGAGGCTAATGTTTTTAATGTGATTAAATACAGTTAGCTTCAGGCCAGGCAGTGAAGTCAGAAAAGTAACTGGTGACCTTTCACACAATTAACATGCAGTGGTATCCCTCTGGGTTTTAAACACACAAATTTCTACAGATGCTGGAAATTCAGAGTAACACACAATACTGAGGGATCTCAGCATGTCAAGCAGCAGCTACAGAGAGGAATAAAGAGTTCATGTTTTAGACTCATACCTGGATGTTAATAAGCTTTCCTTTTTTAAAAAATCATCTGTTGGTGCTATTTTTCCCTACAGATTGCAGAAAAGAAATTTTTGAATGAGAATAACTTGTGGGTGGTTTTTGACAATATTGAATTTTTTCAACTATGCATAAAGATACCTGGATAATTTCCCACCTTCTTACTTTGATGTAGGTGTATTGAAACATCATGGTTAGAGAAACTGCCTCTGTAAAATCTAGTGCAAGCAACATTTTGTTTAGAATTTGAAGTGATATTTGGATTCTATGATGAGTAGTGGGATCAACATACAGTACTTGGCCACGTTACCTTCAAATTTATCTTTTGCACTTCGGTGCTGAACTCCACTGTCATTGAAACAACAGACAACAGGTGCAGGAGTAGGCCATTCGGCCCTTCGAGCAAGCACCGCCATTCAATGTGATCATGGCTGATCATCCACAATCAGTACCCCATTCCTGCCTTGTCCCTTGACTCCGCTATCTTTAGCAGACACTGTTAGTGTTTGCTGCTGGATGTGAAAGGGCTGCAGACTATTGTGGATATTAGATCTGATGTGTTGATTGTGTTACTGCTGGTTTTATATTGTAGTATGGAGACATCCCTATGTTGGAGTCCCACTATACCAGGACCTCATTTTAGGTGAACTTAATGATGATCCTGGCATGCTGTTCTGCACTCCAAGTTGAACCTAATCTTTATGATAATGATTGGATAAGAGAAATGCCTTCTACTTACAGACATTGTAAGTGGGCTGTTACCAGTCCTTTTCTCCTCTGCTGCCAAATGCACACATGTTTCTTCGGCTATTTTGAAGGCCATCGCCCTTCAAAAGTGAAGGGGCCTCTGAATATATAAAACTGTCTGGCTGATGGCTATCCAGAAGAAGGAAGGCAAGTGATAGAATATTACTGATGGTACTATAGGAGGAAGTTAAGATGCTTTCTCATTTTTCTCTTCCTTTCTATCTTATATGAGGTTCAGAATTTCCTCACATCATTGGTAGAAGGAGCACTTGCCTTAACCAGCTGGGAGACTGAGAAGTTAGGGATTTTTTGTCTCACATTGCCAAGGTTTCATAAGTTTTAAAACCTCTTCAGTCAACACAGTAGGGAGTTAACTGAACAGGGTGTTGCAACATATTGACTCCGTATTGCCAACACTGACTCTCAGGCTCCCAGCTGATCAAGGCTGCTGCTCCTTCTACAGCCAAAAGTCTTGCTGTGAAATGATCCTCTCTTCCTTCTTTACCTCTTTTTCCCAGGGGAGAATCCTTGAAAAAGGTCCAGAGTAAATGTATAAAACTTAATCTAACTTAATGCATAAGTACTTAAGGTGCTTTATCACAAGCTTCTACACAAGTTGACTGTGTGTACACTGTTATGTTTTGTAACTAAACTATATTAAAATATATGTCTATAATATTAAACTATATATATATAATTACTTAAATACTGTATTACATAAATATTAAATACACAATACTCCTCCCTGCTTAGCTATAAACTCCAACTCAATAGAGAATGCATCTCAACTACATACACAGTATATAATATAATTCAACAACTAAATACAGACCTGCATAGCACAGTTAATTTTAAATAATCCCATTCAGGCTGAAAGAGTTACTCACTGCAGAGGCTTTCTAACTCTTGTGGGATAATATCTTTCCTGATAAGGTGAGTTAGTCTGCTTGGTAGGTGACACTGGTGTAACTCCTTGACCTCTCTTCCTGCTTAAGAATGGTCTAGTATGTTGCCTCCCTGGTGCCAGGATCAGGGGTATCTCGAATCATGTCCATGGTATTCTCAAGTATGAGGGTGAGCAACCAGAAGTATTGGAATACATTGGCACTGATGTCATAGGTAAACCAGGTGAAGTGTGAAAAGATATTTTAAGGAGCTAGGTGGAAAGCTGAGAAACAGGACCTCCAGGGTAGTAATTTCTGGATTGTTGCCTGTGCCATGTGCCAGTGGGGTAAGAATGGGATGATTTAGCAGGTGAATGTATGGCTGAGGAACTGGTGCAGGGTGTAGGGGTTCAGATTTATGGATCGTTGGGATCTCATGCGGGGAAGGTATGACCTGTACAAAAGGGATGGGTTACGCCTGAACCCAAGAGGGTCCAATATCCTTGCGGGCAGGTTGGCTAGTGTTGTTCAGGTGGGTTTAAGCTAATTTGGCAGAGGAATAGGAAGCAGACTGATCGTGCTGAAGATGAGGTAGTTGGTTTACAAACATGGGCAATATATAGTGAGACTTCTAGCAAGGAGAGGCCAATAATAGGGGAAAATTGCAGTCAACAGGATGAGTTGCAATGTGAAAGGCTGACAGTATCAAAACAGGTGACTATAGGACTAAAGGTGTTATATTTGAAAGCATGCAATATACAGAATAAGGTTGATGAACTTGTAACACGGTTGCAGATTGACAAGTATGATGTTGTAGGCGTCACTGAATCATGTTGAAAGAATGTTAGAGCTGGGAGCTTAATGTCCGAAGATACATACTGTATTAAAAGGGTAGGCAGTAAGGCAGAGGGGGTGGCCTGACTCTGTCAGCAAAAAATGAAATTAAATCATTAGATAGAGGTGACATAGGGTCAGAAGGTGTTGAATCATTGTGGATCAAGCTAAGGGACTGCAAGAGTAAAAAGACCCAAATGGAAGTTGTATACAGACTCCCTAGCAGCAGTGAGGATGTGGTCTACAAGTTGCAATGGGAGATAGAAAATGAATGCCAAAAGGGCAATGTTGCAATAGTGCTGGGTGATTTCAAAATGCAGATAGAATGGGGAAATCAGGTTGGTGCTGGATTCCAAGCAGGGGGAGGGGGAGGGGAGATTTTCTGGAACACCATGAGATGACTTTATAGCCGCAGCTTGTGGTTGATCCCACTAGAGGATCAGCTATTCTGGATTGTGTGTTATGCAATGAACCGGAATTGATTAGAGAGCTTAATGTTAAAGAAACCTTAGGGGAAAGTGATTAGAATATGATCAAATTCAATCTTGAAATTTGAAAAAGAGAAGCTAGAGTCAGACGTATCAGTATTACAGTGGGGTAAAGAGAATGACAGGGGCATGAGAGAGGAGTTGGCCAGAATTGATTGGAAAAGAACACTGGCAAGGATGATGGTAGAGCGGCAATGGCTGGAATTTCTGGAAGCAATTTGGAAGGCACAGGATATATACATCTCAAAGAGGATGAAGTATTCAAAAGGCAAAATGACACAACCATGGCTAACAAAGGAAGTCAAAACAAACTTAAAAGCCAAAGAGAGGGCATATAATAGAGCAAAAACTAGTGGGAGGTTAGGGGATTGGAAGGTTCTTAAATACTATCGTAAGGCAAATAAAAAAGTCATTAAGTAGGTAAAGTTGGAATATGAAAGTAAGCTGGCCAATAATATTAAAGAAGATACCTAAAGCTTCTTCAGATAATTAAAGTGTAAAAGAGAGGTGAGAATGGATATCGGACTGTGGGAAAATGATGCTGGAGTGGTAGTAATGGGGGACAAGGAAATGATGGATGAACTGAGTAAGTATTTTGCATCAGTCTTTATGCGGAAGACACTAGCAGTTTTGTGGAACTTCCAGGTATCAGAGGTCATGGAGTGCTTGAAGTTTCCACTACTTGAGAGAAGGTTCTTGGGAAGCTAAAAGGTCTGAAGATAGAGAGGTCACCTTGACAAGATGTTGTACACTCCAGGGTTCTGAAAGAGGTGGCTGAAGAGATTGTGGAGGCATTTATAAATAATCTTTCAAGAATTGCTAGGTTCTGGAATGGTTCCAGAAAACTGGAAAATTGCAAATGTCACTTCACTATTCAAGAAGGGAGGGAGGCACAAGAATGGAAATTATAGGCCAGTTGGTCAGATCTCAGTGATTGGGAAGATGTTGGACAGATTAGGAGAATGGGCAAAGAAGCGGCAGATGGAATATAGTGTTGGGAAGTGTATGGTTATGCACTTTTGTAGAAGAAATGAAAGGGTTGTCTGTTTTCTAAATGGAGAGAAAATACAAAACTCTGAGGTGCAAAGGGATTTGAGAATCCTTGTGCAGAACTCACAGAAGGTTAATTTGCAGGTTGAGTCTGTGGTGAGAAAGACAAATGTGATGTTAGCATTCATTTCAAGAGGACTAGAATATAAAAGCAAAGATATAATATTGAGACTTCATAAAGCACTGGTGAGACTTCACTTGGAATATTGTGTGCAGTGGGGCCCTATCATAGAAAGGATGAGCTGAAACTGGAGAGGGTGCAAAAGAGGTTCACAAAAATAATTCCAGGATTAAACAGCTTGTCATATGAAAAGTGTTTGATGGCTCTGGGTCTGTATTCACTGGAATTTAGAAGAATGAGTGGTGACCTAATTGAAACCTATCGAATGGTGAATGGCCTTGATAGAGCGAATGTGGAGAGAATATTTCCTATGGTGAAATAGTATAAGACCAGAGGACACAGTCTCAAAATATAGTGGCGTCCTTTTAGAACAAGATGGGGAGGAAGTACTTTAACCAGAGTGGAGAATTTTGTGGAATTCATTGCCACAGGCAGCTGTGAAGGCCAAGTCTTTACTTAAGGCAGAGGTTGATAGATTCTTGATTGGTCAGGGTCATGGGAGTGGGGGGTTGGGCAGAGGTAGGGGATTTGTGCTGAGAAGAAAAATGGATCAGCCATGATGAGTTCTTCTCCTATATCTTATAGTCTTAAAACCAAATCACATCCTGCAAGCAACTGCTTGATTAAGATATCAGAAGCTTTCTCAGACATGCTACCTACAAAAACTGTTATAGTTGGACCACTGCTTTTGTCACATTCAAAATTCCTCTGAGCAGTATAGTCCTTTCTTGGTCCAATATGCTTTCTAACCAGAGGCACAGAGGTTGGTACCAGCACCTGGTTAACCTCTGTTGGGCAATGCTTCATGGTGTTTGGCACGGAGACAGTTGTGGCTTCATTTAATACCTATCTTAATTCACGTTCAGATGGTTTCATTGCAGGGGATGCAGCATGTAAATTATAGATGGATCCCCAATTAAGTTATTAGTTGAAGCAACCAATCATGTTCCCACATTGCTGTTCCTCCTGTTTTTACCACATACAAGCTCAATGTGGCCCATTGGTTGTTGTATTTCACTGTTAAGGATGTCATTCCTACATGTTATATTTTCTTCAGTACAAGCTCTTAGGCTTCAATTTAGTACATTTGAACCTAAACTCATTTTGTGGAATGACTGAATCTAATTCCAATTTAATTAATTTTCTATCCATTACTGATGATAGACCTCAGTATGTGCGGTTGGGGGACTGTAGGTCTGACACAGTGGTCAGCAGTACAGGAGCGCCACAGGGAACCGTACTCTCTCCGGTCCTGTTCACCCTGTACACATCTGACTTCCAATATAACTCGGAGTCCTGCCATGTGCAGAAGTTCGCTGATGACACGGCCATAGTGGGGTGTGTCAGGAATGGACAGGAGGAGGAGTATAGGAAACTGATACAGGACTTTGTGATATGGTGCAACTCAAACTACCTGCGTCTCAATGTCACCAAGACCAAGGAGATGGTGGTGGACTTTAGGAGATCTAGGCCTCATATGGAGCCAGTGATCATTAATGGAGAATGTGTGGAGCAGGTTAAGACCTACAAGTATCTGGGAGTACAGTTGGACGAGAAGCTAGACTGGACTGCCAACACAGATGCCTTGTGCAGGAAGGCACAGAGTCGACTGTACTTCCTTAGAAGGTTGGCGTCATTCAATGTCTGCAGTGAGATGCTGAAGATGTTCTATAGGTCAGTTGTTGAGAGCGCCCTCTTCTTTGTGGTGGCGTGTTGGGGAGGAAGCATTAAGAAGAAGGACGCCTCACGTCTTAATAAGCTGATAAGGAAGGCGGGCTCTGTCGTGGGCAAAGTACTGGAGAGTTTAACATCGGTAGCTGAGCGAAGGGCGCTGAGTAGGCTACGGTCAATTATGGAAAACCCTGAACATCCTCTACATAGCACCATCCAGAGACAGAGAAGCAGTTTCAGCGACAGGTTACTGTTGATGCAATGCTCCTCAGACAGGATGAAGAGGTCAATACTCCCCAATGCCATTAGGCTTTACAATTCAACTGCCAGGACTTAAGAACTTTTTAAAGCTATTATTAATGCTTTTTGAGCTAGTGATTTAGATGCATATCATATTATTACTGAGTTAAGTATTGTATTGTATGTAATGAGTTTTTGCTACAACAAGTGTATGGGACATTGGAAAAAATGTTGAATTTCCCCATGGGGATGAATAAAGTATCTATCTATCTATCTATCTATCTATCTATTGCTTGTCTATTGATAGTTTTCAGATTGTAAATCTTAAGGCTACACAGTCCTTTGCTACACAGATGCCTTGTGCAGGAAGGCACAGAGTCGACTGTACTTCCTAAGAAGGTTGGCGTCATTCAATGTCTGTAGTGAGATGCTGAAGATGTTCTATAGGTCAGTTGTGGAGAGCGCCCTCTTCTTTGTGGTGGCGTGTTGGGGAGGAAGCATTAAGAAGAGGGACGCCTCACGTCTTAATAAGCTGGTAAGGAAGGCGGGCTCTGTCGTGGGCAAAGTACTGGAGAGTTTAACATTGGTAGCTGAGCGAAGGGCGCTGAGTAGGCTACGGTCAATTATGGATAACTCTGAACATCCTCTACATAGCACCATCCAGAGACAGAGAAGCAGTTTCAGCGACAGGTTACTATCGATACAATGCTCCTTAGACAGGATGAAGAGGTCAATACTCCCCAATGCCATTAGGCTTTACAATTCTACCGCCAGGACTTAAGAACTTTTTAAAAGCTATTATTAATGCTTTTTGAGATAGTGATTTAGATGCATATCATATTTTTTTTACTGAGTTAAGTATTGTATGTAATTAGTTTTGCTACAACAAGTGTATGGGACATTGGAAAAAAAGTTGAATTTCCCCATGGGGATGAATAAAGTATCTATCTATCTATCTATCTATCATTATCAGGATTTTTATCAACAGCTTTCAGATGAATGTTCTTTTTGAAACTGAAACTTGACTTTTCTCTTCCCTGTCTGCTCAATATGCTCTTTGTATGTGTCCTACTTTGTTGCATTTTCAACAAGCTTTGCCTTTAAATCTGCATTTGTCTGGTGTATGAGAGCCCATGCCTCAATGGTAACACAATTTGTCCGGCCAAGACAGTTTCTGTTTAGACTTTGTTCATGCTCAGTTACATTCCTGACTGCAACTCAATCGTGTCCCTGTTTGTGGTTTCCATTGATAGAGCGTTTTCAATTGGTCTTTTGAATGTAAACTGTGCTTTACTTAGGACATGTTTTTGAATGCATCTTGTAAGATTCCACAAACTAAACAATCTCTCAGTGCGTTATTAAGGTTATTATTAAACTGACAATGCTCAGACAATATCTTCAATCAAGCCACGTATGCTGAAATGGACTCCCTTCACTTTGATTCCACTTTGAAACCTAAAGTGTTCTGCAATCAACAATGGCTGTGATTCTACATGTTCCTGCATTACTTTGACAATATCAGCAAAGCTCACTTCTACTGGTTTGGTTGGAGCAGTCAAACTTTAAAGCAAACGATAAGCCTTTAAACACAATGCACTCAGAAAAATTGGTACTTGTTTCTCATTGGCTATTTCAGTTGCTTCAGAATACTGTTCAATTTGCTCAATAGATAATATCCATATTAACTCTTGTGTAATCAAATGTGCCTATCTTCCCAATGTAGCCAGCCATTTCTGCTCTTCTTTACCATATAACCATATAACAATTACAGCACGGAAACAGGCCATCTCGGCCCTCCTAGTCCGTGCCGAATGCTTACTCTCACTTTTACGTTTACGATTATTATCATCTGGTACTCACTCTTTATGAATTGAATTCTTTCATTTTCTGACTTTTTTTTTAGAAAAGCTCAGTTACATCTCCCTTTCTGAAGACTGTCTGCACGTGCTGTGCTGCCTTTTTCTTTTACTTGTTATTCCTCACAGCATTTTATTTTTAACTTGAACATCTCGCTGCGCTTCAACAGGTCAGTAACCGTCTCAGGTTCTGATTAAAAATACCTCATTGCTGGTGTTATGTTTTGTAATTTCAAAACATTAAACTAATTCAAAAGAATACATGGGAGTCCGAAATGTGAGTCCAACTTTGAGTTTACTTTTAAGCGAGGTGTGCATATATCACATGGTGGCATGATGATGTATCTTTTTACATATAACCCATAATAAATTATTTAAAAGAACAATAATGCTTAATCAAACTATATGTGTATATATATAGATATACACACATACACACACACAAGATTACTCAAATATTGCTTACGCATTAAATACATAACATATACAGTATATACAGTGACATCAATGTATTGGATAATGGGGAATGGAGCTTTTGTGAACAGGGAAAAATAACAGGCTGAATTGTGATATCTTAGTTTTCTAGGCGTTCTTGTTTGTGCTTAATTTTGGAATAGTTCCTTGCAATGTCTATACAGTTTTATATCAGTGTACAGTATTTCATTCTAATTGTATATCTAGGGATGGGTCAGGTACACAGATTTACTAATTCTGAAGCTGCTCTATGAATAATATTTCTTCATGCTTCTGCAGCACTTGCTGTTGTTATTTTCTTTCAGTGACAGAGTGCTTACTTTTTTTCAAACTCTCCGTCATATCTGAGAACACCATGTATTTATATACATAAGGGTGTTTCATTGTAACCCTTCTGCCTATTTACTAAGACTTATAGCCTTTATCTTGTTGCTGTGTCTTGAATCTGTGCTGAAGTTACTGGTTCAATAGTATACTGCAATCCCTACTTTGTTCTCCATTGAGCTGAACTAGCATTGTCAGGCATTACAGCAATGTCTCAGCAGCAATGATTGTTGGGTAATGTAGCATGGAAGTCTTGTCCCTGGAATATATCTGAGATGTCCCAGCACAATGCACTGCTGGGTGGAGGTGGGGGTGGACTTTGCCTCATCAAAGGCATCAGTGTCTAAGATATTTAAGAGACATTCTGGAATATAACATTGGACAAATAATTAAAAGATGAAAAAAATAGTAATGTTAAAGGAATTAACAGTGAAAAAATTTAGAAACATTAAATAAGATGAAAATAATTTTAGAAATTATTGGTCTCTACAATATGCACGGCAATGATTCAGATTGAATTCAATGGGATCTCAGAGGCTAAGGCTATTGGGGAGAGTTTAGACTAGAAATTCTGGGGGATGGGAACTGAACTAAAGAGATGGAGGAAGGGGCAGTTGTCTCACAAATAGAAAAAGCTTGTAGACTGTGCGAGAGGGAGGATAGGCAAGTGATAGAGAAGGGATCCGCTGGTTGAAAAGTGTCTATTTTAATGCAAGGAATATTATGAACAAAGCAGATGAGCATAGAGCATGGATCAGTACTTGGAGCTATGATGTTGTGACCATTACAGAGACTTGGATGGCTCAGGGACAGGAATGTCTACATGGAATGGCAGGCTTTAGATGTTTCCGAAAGGACAGGGAGGGAGGCAAATGAGGTGGGGCGTGGCACTGTTGATCAGAGATAGTGCCATGGCTGCAGAAAAGGAGGAAGTCATGGAGGGATTGTCTACGGAGTCTCTGTGGGTGGAAGTTAGGAACAGGAAGGGGGTCAACAATGCTACTGGGTGTTTTCTATGGACTACCCAATAGTAACAGGGACATTGAGGAGCAGATAGGGAGACAGATTCTGGAAAGGTGTAATAATAACAGGGTTGTTGTGGTGGGAGATTTTAATTATCCAAATATTGATTGGCATCTCCCTAGAGCAAGGGGTTTAGATGGGGTGGAGTTTGTTAGGTGCGCTCAGGAAGATTTCCTAACACAATATGTAGATAAACCTACAAGAGGAGTGGCTGTACTTGATCGGGTTTGGGAAATGAACATGGACAGGTGTCAGATCTCTCGGGGGAGAGCAGTAGGAGATAGTAATCACAGTTCTACAAGGGGTGATTGATAAGTTTGTGGCCTGGTGTAGAAGGAGTCAATTCTAGAAAACCTAGCACATTTATTTTTCAACATAGCCCCTCCTACATTTACACACTTAGTCTAGCGGTCATGGAGCATACGGATCTTGGTCCTCCAGAAAGTGTCCACAGCAGGGGTGATTGATAAGTTTGTGGCGTAAGGTAGAAGGAGCTGAGTTATACAGCTCTTGTTACATGCACATGCAGGTCAACTCTTTGAGTGATTATGCAGAAAGCTTGAAGTTAATAGATAGATAGATACTTTATTCATCCCCATGGGGAAATTCAACATTTTTTCCAATGTCCCATACACTTGTTGTAGCAAAACTAATTACATTAATTAACATTAATAAAATCAAAAAGCATTAATAATAGCTTTTAAAAAGTTCTTAAGTAGTTTACTTAAATACATTAAATACAATCAACCCCGGCACTTTAACATATCTTACTCCTGGCGGTTGAATTGTAAAGCCTAATGGCATTGGGGAGTATTGACCTCTTCATCCTGTCTGAGGAGCATTGCATCGATAGCAACCTGTCGCTGAAACTGCTTCTCTGTCTCTGGATGGTGCTATGTAGAGGATGTTCAGGGTTTTCCATAATTGACCGTAGCCTACTCAGCGCCCTTCGCTCAGCTACCGATGTTATACTCTCCAGTACTTTGCCCACGACAGAGCCCGCCTTCCTTACCAGCTTATTAAGACGTGAGGCGTCCCTCTTCTTAATGCTGCCTCCCCAACACGCCACCACAAAGAAGAGGGCGCTCTCCACAACTGACCTATATAACATCTTCAGCATCTCACTAGAGACATTGAATAACTCATCTCCTTCTACCTTAGGCCACAAACTTATCAATCACCCCTTGTATTTCCTTTACTATAGCATTGGAGAGGGATAGAAACAGACAAGTTAGGAAAATGTTTAATTGGAGTGAGGGGAAATATGAGGCTATCAGGCAGGAACTTGGAAGCATAAATAGAGAACAGATGTGCTCAGGAAAATGTACTGCAAATGTGCAACAAATGTTCAGGTGATATTTGTGTGATGTTCTGCATAGATATGTTCCAATGAGACAGGGAAAGGATGGTAGGGTACAGGAATGTGGTGTACAAAGACTGTTGTAAATCTAGTCAAGAAGAAAAGGAAAGCTGACGAAAGGTTAAAAAAACTAGGTAATGATAGATATCAAGAAGATTATAAGGCTAACAGGAAGAAGCTTAAGAATTAAATTAGGAGAGCCAGAATGGGCCATGAGAAGGCCTTGGTGAGCAAGATTAAGGAAAACCCCAAGGCATTCTACATGTATGTGAAGAGCAAAAGGATAAGACGTGAGAGAATAGGACCAATCAA
Organism: Hemitrygon akajei; assembly: GCF_048418815.1. Lineage (NCBI taxonomy): Eukaryota > Metazoa > Chordata > Chondrichthyes > Myliobatiformes > Dasyatidae > Hemitrygon > Hemitrygon akajei. Next base: position 50,519,477 of record NC_133140.1, read on the forward strand.
GTGTGACAATGGAAAAGTATGTATGGAACCAGAGGAGACAGCAGAGGTACTTAATGAGTATTTTGCTTCAGTATTCACTCTGGAAAAGGATCTTGGCAATTGTAGGGATGATCTACAGTGGACTGAAAAGCTTGAGCATATAGTCATTAAGAAAGAGGATGTGCTGGAGCTTTTGGTAAGCATCAAGATGGATAAGTCCCCCGGGACCAGACAAGATGTACCCCAGACTACTGTGGGAGGTGAGCGAGGAGATTGCTGAGCCTCTGGAAATGATCTTTACATCATCAATGGAGACCGAAAAGGTTCTGGAAGTTTGGAGGTTGCAAATGTTGTTCCTTTATTCAAGACAGAGAGTACAGATAGCCCAGGAAATTATAGACCAGTGAGTCTTACTTCAGTGGTTGGTAAGTTGATGGAGAAGATCCTGACAGGCAGGATTTATGAACATCTGAAGATACATAATGTGATTAGGAATAGTCAGCATGGCTTTGTTAAAGGCAGGTCATGCCTTACGAGCCTGATTGAACTTTTTGAGGATGTGACTAAGCACATTGATGAAGGTAGAACAGTGGATGTAGTGTATATAGATTTCAGAAAGACATTTCATAAGGTATCCCAATCAAGGCTTATTGAGAAAGTAAGGAGGCATGGGATCGAAGAAGGCATTGCTTTGTGGATCCAGAATTGGCTTACCCACAGAAGGCAAAGAGTGGTTGTAGATGGGTCATATTCTGCATTGGAGGCCAGTGACCAGTGGTGTGCCTCAGGGATCTGTTCTGCAACCCCTATTCTTCGTAATTTTTATAAATGACCTGGATGAGGAAGTGGAGGGATGAGTTAGTAAATTTGCTGATGATACAAAGGTTTTAAAGTTCACCAGTGACAACAGTAAAATTCTATAGTTACAATGCATTCAAAGTGGAACAGACTCAATGAGTTAAATGGCCTAATTCTACTCCCATATCTTATACTGCTTTCTATGATTCAAACACCTAGATTTTCACAATAACACTCAAGACACCCTAAACTGAATACTAATGTCCACTGTCTCTAGCATGCTGACATCTCAAGTCAATGGAGTGTTTCTTGGTTTGCAATTGACCCAAATCTGCAGCTCCAGGAAGACCATTGTGCTAAGCTGTATTTTGAATTCAACCTACAATGCACATTCAGATCTGAAAAATGGTTACTGTTGAAAATTAATATTTGCTACATTCCATAACTTCAGAAGATGCCCTAACAATCTTCACCAATGAAACAAAGCTATTGACATCTTCAGAAAGTGTAACTTAGCCTGTGGACGATAGGAAGGGAAGATATTTTAAGAAAATGTGTTCTGCATCTCTTAATAGTGTCTAGGAAAGATGGTCTGAGAAGGATGTTGAATGTTAGTAGAAATGGAAAAGTGAACCAGGAGGGTTAAGGAGAGAATAGTTCCTTTGAAATGATGGGGAAAGTTAGATTTGTTGGTGGTTTTGCATTAAAGGTGATGAAAGAATGGAGATGATGTTGAGGCTGGTAGAAAGTTAAAACAAGGGATTGCATCCTTGCTCTGGGTGTGAGGAGGGAGGGCAAGTAGGAAAAAGGAACAGAGACATCTGAGAGTTGTATAAATTATTTTAGACAATAACTCAATGAGGCAAAGAACAGTAAAAAAGAGAACAAATGTGGGCAAATGGAGTTAGTGCAGGTGGACAAAAACTTTGGCAAGGTTGTGATGAGTCAAAGTCCCCATTTCTGTATTGTACAACTTGAACTAAATATTCTAGTTCTATGCAAGGTTAGAAAACAGCACCGATGAAAACAGATTCCTCCCACAGATGTTGCTTGACCCTCTGAGTTCTTCCAGCAGATTGCTTTTTGCTCTGGGTTCCAGCACCTGCAGTCTCCTGTGTTTCCTTTAAACAATGCAGCCATGCATCCTACAACCGAGAAGCTTTTCTTCATAACCACCCAGCACTTCAAATCTGTGTTCCCTTGGCTCTTGAACATCTGCGAATGTGAATGACTTGGCTACATTTACCCTTGTGCTCAGGTTTTGGGCTGTATCCTCTTCCTTGGTAAAAATTGATACAAAGTATTCATTAAGTACAGCAACAATGCCCTCTAAACTACTAACCCAATGCAGGAATCTCTTTTCTGGTCCTTAATCGATACCACGTTGCCTCTAGCTTACCACTTACTATTTTATAGAAGACTTCTGTGTTCCCTTTAATTTTAGCTTTCAGCTAGTCTCTTCCTCTCTTGCTATTGATTGCTATCTTTGGACTTCCATTTGCCTTTACAATTGGAAAGTACTCTTTTATCCTTTTAATATCCCAGTTCGTTGGGCTTAAATTGAAATCAACACATTTGCTCATGAGCATAATTCACAAATAAATCTTCGTAATTTAATGCTTCCAACTGCTGCATTTGTAATGCCTCCTATGTTTCTAGCATCCGCAGACTTGAACAGTGGCCTTCTGCCTCATCATTGCTGTCATTTATAAACACACTGGTATCCTGTTTCTGAACTTTAGAATATGGCTTGGTCTACTTCATCTACCCACCTCATTCCATGAATCAGTTTGGTGAAGGTGCGATACACTTTGCCTCAAGCAGGTACATCTTCCTTTGGTAACGATTGCACTGATTCTGATTGGTTTTATTATGTTATCATAACTGAAAGTCTTGGCAATGATGTCATCCCCTCTCCAGGTGCTGCTGTTGTTGCTGCTAGTAACCTGTGTCCCATTACAGACATTATAATAGACAATTAGATACCCCTGAAACACCCAAAAGCATAGGCTGGTGCTCAAAGAATAGAAAAGGTACTAATATTTGATGAAAGCTTCAGTGCATACTCTGTGAACTAATCCCTATCCTAGAATCACTGTGTTCTGCAGTGAATGGTTCCTCTATGGCTCCTTAAGGTTGGTATACCCAGGGTGGTACTGGGGATAAGCTCCCACTACCTATTAAATGCTCCCAATGGTGTGCATCTCATGTACTGCTGACAACCAAGTCCAACTCCTGGCTTCACATGTCGTCTAGCTACTAAAATCAGCAGAACCTTTTCTACTGACAGGAGATAGGCCAAAGGTGGGCTATTGCCGCTTTAAAGCCAGTCACTTTGGGCAGGTGGGGCTTGTCAACTGTGGTTGGCAGCTCATCTAGCAGAAGGAAAGCACTGATCTCAAACCCCCTGATGCACCATCAATAACTCTCTGAGACGTGAGGCGAGATTTAGGCTTTTATTGGCTGGAAGAAAGAACAAGCAGCAATTGACCACCATACTACATCCTGGAGACTGAGGGCAGGGCTCAGGCTCCAATCGCCTTTATACCGGGGTCTGTGGGAGGAGCCACAGGAGCAGTCAGCAGGTGGGGTGTGTCCAGACAGGTATATGTAGTTCATCACACCCCCGTTGCCTACACGCACTCACGGGGAAGGTTTTGTGAGTAAACTCCGAGGAAAAATCCAGAGCTGGAGTCCCTAAGACAGTCCTACGTTGAGTTCAACACTGCCTAGCAACTCCCGTGGCACCACTGGTACCAAAATGTATTAATGTCTTTGGATTCATCAGCTGCATGGAAAGGAGGGAGCCTGCTACATGGGCAACAGCTTGCTCTCAATATCATACTGCCCTAGCTTGAGTATCCTGTAGATAACTGGGGCGTTAACGTAAGTGGAGTTTCTCAATATTCTTTATGTGGGCCTTCAGCAACCACTATCATTCTGTTTTCAACTTCATTTTTACTGGCAAGTTATTGGAGATTCACAGCAGAACATCACCGTCAATATTGTGATTAACAATTAATATAAATCTATAACAGCAACAGGGTCATCCCGAATGAATTATTGCATGCAGCAATGATGTGCAGATATGGTTAAATAAAAATTGTTTTCATATGCTCCAAAAGGCCTTGCACTCCTAAAGGTTAAAATTTGGGTTATTGCTTCTATTAGCATACTGCAAATGAAATGCAGTTATAAACATCATGATTTCTTTAATCACTGTGGATTTTCTCGTCAGCTTGATACAACCCAGAGGCAGTTTTCAGATGATTTTGATAGAAGATCTAATCAACAACAATTTTTTCTTTTAATTATCTACAGACTTGTATTAGAAACATAGAAAACCTACAGCACAATACAAGCCCTTCGACCCACAAAATTGTGCCGAATGTGTCCCTATCTTAGAAATTACTAGGCTTACCCATAGCCTTCTATTTTTCTAAGCTCCATATACCTATCCAAAAGTCTCTTAAAAGACCCTATCGTATCCGCCTCCACCACCATTGCCGGCAACCCATTCCACGCACTCACCACTCTCTGTGTTAAAAAACATACCCCTGACATCTCCTCTGTACCTACTCCCCAGCACCTTAAACCTCTGTCCTCTTGTGGCAACCATTTCAGCCCTGGGAAAAAGCCTCTGACTATCCACATGATCAATGTCTCCCATCATCTTATACAGCTCTGTCAGGTCACCTCTCATCCTCCGTCGCTCCAAGGAGAAAAGACTGAGTTCACTCAACCTGTTTTCATAAGGCATGTTCCCCAATCCAGGCAACATATTTGTAAATCTCCTCTGCACCCTTTCTATGGCTTTCACATCCTTCCTGTAGTGAGACGACCAGAACTGAGCACAGTACTCCAAATGGGGTCTGACCAGGGTCCTATATGGCTGCAACACTACCTCTCGGCTCCTAAATTCAATTTCACGATTAATGAAGGCCAATACACCGTATGCCTTCTTAACCACGGAGTCAACCTGCACATCTGCTTTGAACTTCCTATGGACTCGGACCCCAAGATCCCTCTGATCTTCCACGCTGCCAAGAGTTTTACCATTAATGCTATATCCTGGCATCACATAGCTTATAAAAAAGCTCGATATTTTGTCCTGATAATTCAAAACTCAGCAAATCAAATCTTAGCACTGTAGTGCAGACAGATCTAGCATTAAGAAGAATTCTATTAATCTGTTATCAACAGTACAAGAAAAAATGGAAGTCTCCCATCTCCTTCAACCTATTTTTTCATCTCACATCAAATAATTGCCTGCAGCTTTTTCTTGCTCAATAATAGACTGCAAGCAGCAACAATAGAACATTACTCTGGCAAATTACTTTATCTTCCCCAATAGTTGCTGTTCAGGCCTAATGGGAAAAGTAACCACTGTTTAATAGTGACCATAAAATATTTAAACCTCCAAGTCATTAGTTAGAATTACAGAGAAATGTAAGTTGTCTGAAAAATCTGCTTTGCTCCAACATATTAGAGGTGGCTGAATATATTTTTAAAATCACTGACTTCCAATCTAGGCAATTCATTACTACAGTAAATTAAATCTTTATTCAGAATACCTGTAAACTGTATTTTTGTTATTTAATAATTTAATAATATGTTCCAAGAACATTTCAGTAACAAATCATTCTTATAATTTTGATCCATTGGGATGGCTACCTACCTTTGCACGAAGTGCACTTATATAATACTGAATGCTTGAACTTTGCTTCCAACTTTCAGCTCTGTGAGCTTAATTGGAACTGAATTTCAGAAATGGAGTGTAATATTTAACAACTACTATACGTGCATATTGAAAACATGCAATCACAGATGCACTTCCAACCACTACTAAAGCTTTTATTTGATTGAATGTTTATGAGGATGTTGTCAAAGAATCTGAGGAATTAAATTTCAGAATTAAATTCTTCACAGACACATCTGGATTTATTGCACCTGAATAGGTGGCTGTGAGCATCTGGTTGACCTGCTGCATTATTGTGCTGTTGGGAAGGGAGTTTCAGGAAATTAACCCAGTCATGACGGTATGTGGCTTAGGGGATGCCAATGTTGTGCTAATGCACCCGCTGTGCTTTTCATTCTAGATGGTGCAGTTTGTGCTTGGGAAGTTCTGCCAAAGAAAATTTAATGTGTTGGTTCAGAGAACCCTGCAGTGTTAGGTCATCATTGGTAGAGGGAGTGAGCTTTTAGGCAGTGAACAAAGTACCAGCTAAATGGTCTTCTTTGTTCGGCATGGTGTCAGACCTCATGATTATTGTCACAGCTGCACTCTCCCCTGCAGATGACAGGAATTTTACCCTCTTCTTGTCTTTCAAATGGTGGAAAGACATCTGGAGTTCAGGATGGGAATTCAACATTTCAACAAACTTCCAATGCAGATGATTTATTATCAGCAGTATTTCAAAATTGTTTTTTATTCAAAATACCTGCAGAATATATATTTGTTTAGTAATTTAAAAATAAGTTCAAAAATAATTTGGTAATAAATCATTCTTAGGTTTTTGATCCATTAGGATAAATATCTTTGCACTAAATGAGCTTATTTAATAGTGATTGCTTGAACTTTGCTTCCAAACTTTAGTTCTATGGACTTAACTGGAACTGAATTTCAGAAATGGAATGTAGCACTTAATTGCAAATTTGTAATTGATCCTGTTAAAACATCCAGTAAATGGAGTTTATCAGGATGTCGATACTGGTCACTGTAAGAATGGTAATGAATGAGAATATGCTTAGGTTCTGTCTTATGGTGGACAGCCTTTGCCATGGGCATGCCTTAAGATCCTGCAGTGCCACTGGAATACTGTGGAATCATCAGTAAGCTTACCCAGTTCTGACATCATGATGGTGGAAAAGTAATTGATGAAGCAGCTGAAAAGGTCGGCCTGAAAAATTCCACGTGATATAATTCAAGGATTTAAATTTTAACCTTTAACAGGCACAAGCTATTTCCAACTAGTTACAACCAACAACTCTGGACAAATCCACTCTGGATATCAAGAATTAGATTTATTAGGTGATCATGATGCCACGCTGACTGTTACAAATGAGGTCAAATGTTCTCATTCATGCTTGGAATTTGGATTCTTCTGAGTCCTGGACTATAATGAATTCTGGAACCAAGCAGTCCTGGTGGAATTCAATGTGAATATCATTGAGCAGTTTCTAAATGCTGCTTCATTGCACTGTTAATGATATCCTCATTTACTCTGCTGCTGATTGGAAGTTGGCTAATGGGGTGCTAATTAGAGAGGTTAGATTCATCCTACTTTTTGTAGTTTTGAAATACTTAGGCAATTTTTCATATTGTGGAGTAGATGTCTATATCGTTGCTATCTCTCATTGTGAGGTTGGAACTGGAGTATTACATATAGTTCTGGTTATAACTCCATGAGAAAGATGTTCCACCGGATATTGTGCAGAGGAGTTTCACCAGGATGTATCTGGAATGGATTGTTTTAGTTATGACGAGAGACAAAACAAGCTTGGCTTCCTTTTGTTGGAGTGGAAGAGATTGAAAGTGAACATGCTAGATGTATACAAATTTATAACGTTCATGGATCGGGTAGGTAGTAGGAAACTTCTCCCCACACTAAACATAAAGGGCACTTTCTCCACCACTACTTTATTATTTCTCATCATTCACTTTATGGGCATACAATCAATCTAGCTATCATATATATTTGTATTTATTGTCCGTTGTTTTAGTAGTACTATTGTGTTCTTTATCTTTTTTTGGGGGCTGCATTGGATCTGGAGTTACAATTATTTCATTCTCCTTTCACCTGTGTACAAGAAATGGCATTAAATAACCTTGATTTTTGAGTGGTTGTAGAGTAAAGAGTAAGAGATTGAAAGGAGAAAGGAGACATGAGGTGGATAATTCCCCCCCCCCCCCCCCAGAGGATGGTTGTAATCTGGAATGCCCTTCCTGAGCTGATGAAGTTCTAAAACAAATGGTTATGGACAAAGTATTAGTAAATGAGATTAGTACAGACAGAACATGATTGTTGTCTGGAGAGACTGTGCTGTAAGGCCAATTTTGGTGTTGTACAACTCTATGATTCCTTGATAATTCAATTGCTCTTATGACTTCTTCTTGTGAAAACCCAGTTTTGAGCTGCTCAGTTTGCTCTTAATCCATTGCACAGAGGTAATGCAGGAATAAGCTCTAAGAGGCATGCTACACTGAAACATTGCCAATGTCCATCCAGCTGACTAGTGTTTCCATGCAGTGGCTATAAGGTGAATTCAGCTTACCTATGCAGTTCCCTGTTCTGACATGCCAGCACTTTTCGCCATGCAATCACATTCGTTTTAACCATATAACAATTACAGCATGGAAACAGGCCATCTCGGCCCTTCTAGTCCGTGCCGAACGCTTACTCTCACCTAGTCCCATCGACCTGCACTCAGCCCATAACCCTCCATTCCTTTCCTGTCCATATACCTATCCAGTTTTTTTTTTAAATGATACTATCGAACCTGCCTCTACCACTTCTACTAGAAGCTCGTTCCACACAGGTACCACTCTCTGAGAAAGGAAGTTCCCTCTCGTGTTACCCCTAAACTTTTGCCCCCTAACTCTCAACTCATGTCCTCTTGTTTGAATCTCCCCTACTCGCAATGGAAAAAAGCCTATCCACGTCAACTCTATCAATCCCCCTCATAATTTAAAATTCCTCTATCAAGTCCCCCCTCAACCTTCTACGCTCCAAAGAATAAAGACCTAACTTGTTCAACCTTTCTCTGTAACTTAGGTGCTGAAACCCAGGTAACATTCTAGTAAATCTCCTCCGTACTCTCTCTATTTTGTTGACATCTTTCCTATAATTCAGTGACCGGAACCGTACATAATACTCCATATTTGGCCTCGCCAATGCCTTGTAGAACTTTAACTCCAACATCCCAGTTTAACATCCCAACTCCATTTTGAGGCACAAATAAGTGTTTGCATAAATTTATGAGACTTTGAAGCAAGAAAACACACGCTTGGGTAGTGACAGGAGTTACTTTGTTACTGGAATTAGGAATCCGGCCACATTAATCTCTCTGAGTGGGCATTATACTGGTTTAGATAAATGGCAACCAATGGTAGCAGCTGTTTTTTACGTTGAAAAATTACCTGAGGCCTTTCACAGGAGCTTCTTCAAAACTAAATTTGACATTGAATTATAACAGGAGATGTTAAGAGAGCTGAGAAATATTTGGTAAGATTAAGCTCAGTTAACTCAGAAGATCCATATGTCAATTGTTATGATACAGCAACAATGAATATAGAATTGATACAAGTTTATTATAAACAAAGAAACATTTATTTAAACTTAGCTCAACAACAAATGAAAAGTAAACAAACGACTAACTTAACCAGGTTAACTGCTATATGGCAACTCGAACAATGCTCAAAGTGATAAATGCGAACACAATTCTTAAAGTGATAAATGTAAAAGTCCAAGTTATTTAGACAATTAGGGGAGACTTTCCTGAAGTAACGAATTCCTTGATGACGTGACATTACTGCTGATCCCAGCCAAAATATGCCTTGCCCGAAGGAAATAAAAACGGCTTAAAGATTGACCTTTTCCTTGACGACTAACACTGCCCCAATCCTTTCTGCTCTTATAGCAGGGATTATTTCAGATACAGGTTACTTTTTCTTTTAATGACAATTCAATAAAGTCCATCCTGTATTACTGCCGACGACACCAATTTTACTGGATCCTTCAGTGTCAGAAATAACTCACACCATGAGTCTCAGCAAACTGCAAAGCGGCAAAGCTTTATTTTTCACGAGTCTGCAGAGTCGGACCCAAAACTGCTCCAGCAGTATTGAGCCCAGAGCATTACATTTCATTTCCTTTTATACAGTTTCAAGTAGGTTATCACGTGTCCCTCAGTTGCTGTATCATTCCTACAATTATTCATAGTCAGCTCCACTCTCCCCCTCCCCACAGGCTTGTACATTTCGGGGGTCACATACACATTTTCTCATATCCTCTGTCCTTGGAGTTAGCCATCCGCAGAGCCATGTCTGCCAAGTTTTCAAACACTTATCGGCCTTGGAGTTAGCCACAAGAGTACAGCTTATCTCCATCTGTTCCATCCACCTCCGCTCTCAGCTCCTAGCTTAATGACTCCTTTTTAGTTCTTCATGATTACCACAAGGTACAGATTGTACCTATACAGTTTTGCAAGAATCTTATATCCTTATTTAGCAATGTGTCAGCATATGTTTTGTAAGCTTAGATCTTAGCACAGTCTAACCTTAACCCTTTCTCTTCTTACAATTCCACCCTTTTTCTTTTTAGAGTGTGCTAAGGATTTGTCCAGGGATTCCACTCTTTCAGTTCCCTGCCTCGTTGCAACAGCATTTTAGCCGGGTCAGCTGGGTTCCCTGGCTGCATTACCTGTACTACTACTCGCGTTATTAATGCTCTCAAGCAGGGTATTAAGCATGGTAATATGATTATCATTATGAGTATTCCGCCAAATATTAACAGGGCTATTCGCCACCAGCTTCCTCCCAGCAGACTATCCAGCCAACTCAGGTTCCCTAAGGATCTCCAAGTTTGTACTGGCACATGGGCCAACTTCCGAATTTTGTCGGATATTTTCAACACTGCCTTTCCATTATCATTTATCTTTAGGCAACAGTTTGTCAGATTGAACTTTCCACAGACCCCTCCCTCGGAGGCCAATAGGTAATCCAATGCTAATCGATTTTGGTATATGGCTGTTCTCATCTGGCTTTGCTGCTCAGCCAGCAATTCCAGAGCCAATGCGGTTTGGTTGGTGATCACCTCTACTACAGCTTGTAGGCGTATTATTCGATTTAACATATATACCGGGGTTCGGTAACCCCATGACCCATCCTGGGCCCAAGTTGCTGGTCCGTAATATTCAATGATGCGTGCTGGAGGCCACTCGTCGCCCCATTCTCCCACCTTTTCTTATCCCAATCATGAGCCAATAGCTCCCACACACTCAAACTCTCACCTATCCATGGCCATTGCTCGCTCATGTGGGGTCCCCCACAAACCCAACAGTCACTTACATTTAAACTTGTAGCTATTCGAGTTGCTAAGTCTATAAACAGGTTTTCCTTCATTTCCGGTCTTGTTTTTCCATAGGTTCCCCATTCTTCTCTGACTCCACCAAACTCTGCCCTTCCTTTTTCTTTCCTTTCACATATCCATTCTGTCTCAGGGCATGTACTTTCTCGTACACCCCAACTTCTCCCTTCTCCTTTTTCTTCTCTCACTGATCCACCGGGGTATCCCCTGTTCTTTCTCAGGGTATATTTTATTCCTCCCTCTTCACATTCCTCTTTTTCTTTTCCATAACATTGGTCATTTACATGTGAATGTGACACAAGGGCCCCGGGTCGTTCTTTTCCTTTCTCCAAAACTCGGTTCCTACACTTGTCACATTTCCCTTCTATTTTTCCCACATACAGAATTAAATATATTACAGTCAATAATGTAACAGTCCACATTGAGTTCATTTTTGTTGCCTTTTCAGTTTCACCACCAACGGTTCTTCACTGGGAACACAGGTCCACTCCGTGTGTCCCTCAGGCTTAACTGGTCCCTTTATTCTGGATGCGTGGGTCCACCCTTTCTCTTTTGTTCGTACGGCCGCCTCGGTGGTTAACAGGACCTGGAAAGGGCCTTCCCACTGTGGTTGTAACTTCTCCGGCTTCCAGGTCCATACCAGAACCCAATCTCCAGGCACGATCTGATGTAAAGCAAAGTCGAGCGGCGGAGTCTGGGCCAAGAGACCCTTCTTCCGCAGTTCTGCAAAGGAAGAACTGGGCTGGGTTGCAACTGGAATCCTTTGCGAAGTTTAGGTCTTCTCCGGTCATCAGTATAGTTTCGTACTTTAGAATGCGGGAGTCAGTGAGCCACCGATGTGCCTTCTGGGCTAGTAGGGTGCTGACCGAGTGGGGAGAATGCACTGTGATCTTCCCTCCAAAAGTTAGTTTCCGGGCTTCCTCTACCAATACCGCTGTCGCTGCCACTGCTTGGATACAGGTGGGCCATCCACGCGATACCGGGTCTAACATTTTTGACAGGAAAGCCACGGGTTGCCGCTTTCCTCCTCTTAGTTGGGTGAGTACCCCTTGGGCCATTCCTTCGGCATTGTTGACGTACAGCTGGAATGGTTTTTCCAGGGCTGGCAAGACTAACACCGGAGCACGGATCAATTGCCCCTTGATATAGTTGAATTTTTGCTCCTCTTCCTTTGTCCATTTTACTGTTTGCTCATCTTGCCCGAGTTTATCATACAGAAATTTCACCAGGGGAGTATAATTCTCAATCCAGATTCGACAATACCCCACTAACCCCAGGAACTGTCGTATCTCCTTCTTGGTACGAGGTAGCGACATCCCTGTTATTCCAGCTATCCTTTCTGGGGTAATGCTTCGCTGTCCCTTACTGACCCGGTGTCCCAGATACCTTACTTCCTTTTCCACGAATTGTAACTTTTTCTTGGAGACCCGTAGCCCCTTTTTCCCTAGGAAGTTCAGTAATCTGATGGTATCTTCCTGCACCCCTTTCTGTGTTGGCCCGGATAGTAATAAATCATCCACATACTGTAGCAGTTGGTTCTCTGGAGCACATTGGAATTCCGCTAGTACTTGCTCCAAGACCTGCCCGAATAGGTTAGGTGACTCAGTGAATCCTTGCGGCAGGACCGTCCATCTGAGTTGTCTTTTCCGCCCTGTTGTAGGATTTTCCCATTCAAACGCAAACATGTCCCGACTGCTTTCTTCTAGCGGGCAACTCCAGAAAGCATCTTTTAGATCTATTACACTGAACCATTCATGGTCAGGGGAGATTTTACTCATCAGGGTGTACGGGTTGGGTACTACCGGGTATCGGGTCTGGACTACTGCATTTAGACCCCGCAGGTCTTGTACCATCCGATAAGTCCCGTCCGGTTTTCGCACCGGGAGGATGGGGGTATTATATGGCGACATACATTCTTCCAGCAGTCCATCTGCGATCAGCCCTTCAATTACCGGCTGCAGCCCTTTTCTTCCTTCCATCGCAATGGGATACTGCTTCCTCCTTACTGGGCGACCGTCCGGTAGCAAGGTGATCTGTAGAGGGCTGATGTTCAATCCTCCCCTATTTCCCTCTCTATACCACACCTCGGGCTCTATTTTCTGGTCGTCCTCTTCTTTTAATGCGAATAATTTTACTATTATTTCTCCATTGTTCGGCACTGTTCCAATGCCCAGTTGCACTTGCAGGTCCCTTCCTAATAGGTTGAATCCTGCCGAGGGCAGCAGGAGAAGGTCTTGCCTTGTTGCCCTATCTTCATATCCGACTTCCACATTGTCCACAATGGGCACTTGTATCGTTTTTCCTCCGATACCGGATACCTTCATTACTCTTGTTCCTGTTCGGGCGCCGGGAGGTATCTGGATTACACTGGATCTTTCAGCACCCGAATCTACCATAAAGGTTGTATCTGACCCTTGGGGACCTAATTTCAGATTTACCAGGGGTTCCTGTCGATAGTCTCTTCTCCCCAAGGGTAGGAACCCCCGACCCCCCTAGTCTTCGTCCTCCATCATGGCATATGACCTGACCTCTCGCCGATACTTAGGACATTCCCGTTTAAAATGTCCTTCCTCGTTACAGTGGAAGCATCTTAGAGTCCTTCGCGTTTTCCTTCCTGGTTCTTGGCCATTGCCTCGGTCTGACCACGTTCCCCTCTTTTCCCTGTTTTCTGTGGTTACTTGCCGTACTGTCTGAACCATTATCCTAGCGGTATTTTTCTGTTTCTCCTCGTCTCTTCTTACAAACACCTTCTGCGCTTCTCGCAGTAATTCACTCAAGGGTTTTGAATTCCAGTCCTCTATCTTCTCTAGTTTCTTCCGAATGTCTGGCCAGGCTTTCGATACAAATTCTACCCTAATTAGCTGTTGTCCCACCTCTGTCTCCGGGTCTACCCCCGCATATTGTTGCATATTTTTCCGAATTCTATCCAGGAAGTCAGTTGGGGTCTAATCGGGGTTTTGATGACTTCCAAATGCCTTATTGAAATTATGACCCTTGGGGACCGCTTGTCTTATCCCCTTGATCAGGAATTCCCTCATATCCCTCATGTTTCCTCGTCCTTCAGGAGTCTGTTTGTTCCAGTTTGGCTCCGTGAGGGGAAACTTAGGTGCCCCTTCGGTAGTCTTTTCTTTCTCCCACATAACTATAGCCGCTTGTCTTATCATTTGTCTCTCTTGGGTTGAGAATAACGTCCCCATGATGGAATACATTTCATCCCAGGTGTATATATTAGGCCCGAGGAACTGATCCAACTGTTCAGCCAGTCCCATCGGATCTTCCAGGAGGTTCTTCATTTCTTTTTTAAAGGTTCTTACCTCAGTGCTGGTCAGGGGAACATTCACATACCCCGTTCCCCCATCAGGTCCACTCATCGGGACCTCCCTTAAGGGGCATAACTTGGGCTCCTCTTCCTTTTTCACCCGTTGTCGTGTCCGGGAGCGCGTCATAATAAAGGGGGGTCCTGATTGTGGTGGATTCCCTTCCTCCCACTTCTTCCTTTCTTTTTCTAACCACTCATCGTATTCCTCTTTTCGTTTTTCTTCTTCTTCCGCCCATTCTTCCCGTTCTTTTTCCTTTTCAGCCTCCGCCTCCCGTGCCGGATCGTCCGGTTGGAGGGGGGCAGAGGGAGCCGCCTCCGGTTGTTCAGGCCGGGGCACGTAAGGCGGAGGTAAATGATTCAATACTTCCCAAGGAGGTTTCTCCTTGTTCTTTGTTTCCAATTTGTAACTTCTGGCTGAGTCTCCTGGCCCCGAAACCCAGCAAGAGGCGTATTCACTTTCTTCTTCTTTTACATTTGGCTTAGAGTTTACATATATGTTTAAGGCCTGTCTAACCCAATCCTCATCTGACCCAAATGGTGGCCACCATACCGAGGACCCTTTTATTGGCTGTTTGGACCATGATTTGCAATATTCTACCATTCTCTTTTTCTGCTTTCCCTTTGTTCGTCCATATCCCCATCCTGCAAACATTCTACCGAGGGGGCTATCAGGAGGTACCTTCGGGAACAAACCCGAACTCTCCGGCTCCTCTTCCTTTGAGCTTCCCCCTCCCATTATTCCCTTCCCGGCCCGGTTCTTTTTACTCTAGGTGTCGTCACACCTAGTTTACCCGGTCACACCCACCTAGATCTCAGTTAGCTAGTCTCACTTACCCGGTGTGCCGTAGAACCGTCTCCTTTCCTCCCTGCTTTGCCGCCTTGCGCTGTCCGGATCTCACTCGCTCAAGCCGTTTCAGACGACGAGCAAGGAATCAGGGACTGCCGAACTCGGCAGGGTGCACCTTCTCCGATGTCCTTCCTCTCGCCCTCCACGACCGGAGTGGGGATCCCGGACGAGACCCCCAGCTGTCAGAAATAACTCACACCATGAGTCTCAGCAAACTGCAAAGCGGCAAAGCTTTATTTTTCACGAGTCTGCAGAGTCGGACCCAAAACTGCTCCAGCAGTATTGAGCCCAGAGCATTACATTTCATTTCCTTTTATACAGTTTCAAGTAGGTTATCACGTGTCCCTCAGTTGCTGTATCATTCCTACAATTATTCATAGTCAGCTCCACTCTCCCCCTCCCCACAGGCTTGTACATTTCGGGGGTCACATACACATTTTCTCATATCCTCTGTCCTTGGAGTTAGCCATCCGCAGAGCCATGTCTGCCAAGTTTTCAAACACTTATCGGCCTTGGAGTTAGCCACAAGAGTACAGCTTATCTCCATCTGTTCCATCCACCTCCGCTCTCAGCTCCTAGCTTAATGACTCCTTTTTAGTTCTTCATGATTACCACAAGGTACAGATTGTACCTATACAGTTTTGCAAGAATCTTATATCCTTATTTAGCAATGTGTCAGCATATGTTTTGTAAGCTTAGATCTTAGCACAGTCTAACCTTAACCCTTTCTCTTCTTACATTCAGGTTTTCCGTACTTCGGTAAATACTTCACTCTCCGACTGGACTGCAAAGGTAGAAACCAAAACTGGCAGCGTTTGGCGAGACAGCCGGCAATAACCTTTGAGACTTAAGATAGAAAGTAAAACTCCACTTCAAAACAAAACTGCGACATGAGACGAATACACAGTATAACGGAGTAACTGACGAATTAAACAATGAACTGACCTGTGTCACAGCAAGGCTTTCCCATTTTATACCTGTTGAAACAGGCCATCACATGACCTCTGGTGGGAAAATTACGTCATGTGACCTCACACTGGCGGGAAATTACATCACCCCACCATCACAAGACTATCACATCATGCTCACCAGATACTCAATTATATCATGGTCATAAGACAGTCACAAGATACCCATTGGGTATGTAACACAATGAACAGCAATAGCTCATTCCAACCCTCATACTACAGCAGGCTCAGCTCCACTGAATTGATAAGCTCAGTAAGGGTGCAGCTGAAGGGTGATAACATGGGAGAAATGGACTAGATCCGGTGTGTCTATGATACTCGACTGTAACACGCAAATGCAATTAGGATACTAGCATCTTGAGAAGATTTATAATTAGGGTCATGAACCATGACTACCTTGCATTTCTTGGTCTATAGGGCCCATGCTGTTGTCCCTGAAACTTCAGATAAAAAGAGTTAAATGCAGACTGACTGTGAAAGTACTACAGAGTCCATCATCTGATTACAGGAGGAAGGCAGCTGATTTTCAGAATCAAAATCAGAATCAGGTTTAATATCACTGTCATGAAAGTTGTTGATTTGTGGCAGCAGTACAGTGTAATACTTAAAACAAACTATAAATCACAATAATAAATAAATTAATTAAATATATAGTGCAAACAAACATCATTAGTAGTGCTCATGGTTGATCAACTGTCCATTCAGAAATATAATGGTGGTTGGAAAGAAGCTGTCCCAAAAACCTTCAGTATGTGCTTCAGACTCTTGTACCTCCTGTCTGGTGATAACAATGAGAAAAGGGCCTGTCCTAGGTGGTGAGGGTCCTTAGCAATGGGTGCTGCTCTCGTTGAGGCATTGCCTTTTTAAGATGTCCTCAATTCTGGGAAGAGTAGTGCCCATGATGGAGCTGCCTTTCGCAACCCTCTGTAGCTTTTACCGATGCCGTGTAGTGGCTCCTGCATATCAGATGATGATGCACGCAGTTAGAATGGTCTTTGCAGTATACCTGTAGAAATTTGCCAGAGTCTTTGGTGACATGCCATAGCAATTCTCTTCAAATTCCCAATGAAATTTGAATTTCACAGCTGCTGCTGTGCTTTCTTTGTAATTGCATCAATATGTTGGGCACAGGATAGATCTTCAGAGATGTTGACACCCAGGAACTTGAAACTGCTCACCCTTTCCACTGCTGATCTCTCGATGAGGACTGGTGTGTGTTCCTTTGATGTCCCCTTTCTGAAGTCCACAATCAATTCCTTGGTCTTACTGACACTGAGTGCCAGATTGTTGTTGTGATACCTCTCAAACACAGATCTGTCTCACTCTTGTACACATTCTCATCACAATCTGAAATTCTGCCAACAACAACATTACTTTATCACTGGTCAGAGCTAAGAACTCTGCTATTAAGATCAAAATCCCTGTTGACCAGGAGAAAATTGGCTGTCTTCCAGTTGATGGCAGACTATACTTCAATGCCATGAGGTAAGGATATGATTAGACGTATCAAAGATATCCCAAGTGACAGAAAGACTCAAACATAAAGCATATATTACCATCTATCAGAAAAAATTTTGTTTTTAATTCTAGAAAATACTAGAAAAGCCAGCAATAACGAATACTGAAGTACCCAATAGAGGCTGAGCAATATCCAGTTCTCTGTTCTTGAAATATACCTTGGAGTGCACTTCCAGAATTTGCTGCTTTGCATTGAAGAATGATTTGATGTTAACCACCACCTTCAACATAATTGGCTCATGAATGTGACTCATAAACAATAGTCTAATTGAAAGGTTAACATTTCTAGGAGCTATATAAACATATTACAAATTTAATTTAATGTAGGTCAAAGTTGTAACAATAATCAAGAAGATGCTGTGTTATCTAATTCTAAGCATTATTTAATAGTAGCAAACATGTGCATGACCCTAGAATTTGATTATAGAGTAATTGATAAAAAGTAATAGAAGGTGACAGGCAACACAATAATCTATTATGAGATAATGAAGTAAAACATATATTTCTGGTAATAATAGGGATCACTTAATACCATAAGACCATAAAACAAAGGGAACCATTCAGTCCATTGTATCTGCCCCACTATTCAATCGTGGCTGATTTATTATCCCTCTCAACAACAACCTTCTGCCTTCTCCCCATAACTTTTGATACCCTGACTAATAATGAACCTATCAACCTTCACTTTATATATACCCAATGACTTGGCCTCCATAGCAAAATATGCCAATAAATTCCACAGATTCACTACTGTCAGGCTAAAGAAATTCCTCCTCATCTCTATTCTGAGTCTATGCCCTCTGGTCCTCAACATCCGCAGTTTAGGAGATATCCACTTTATCTAGGCCTTTAAATATTCAATAGGGTTCAATGAGATCCTCCCCTCATATTTCTAAACTCAAGCAAGTGCAGGTCTGGAGCCCTCATATGTTAACCCTTTCATTCCTGAAATCATTCTTGTAATCCTCCTGTGGACCCTCTCCAATATCAGCACATCTTTTCTCAGATAGGAGGCCCAAAGCAACTCACAATACACTGGCAGTCTGACCAATGCCTTATAAGAACATAAGAAATAGGAGCAGGAGTAGGCCATCTGGCCCATCGAGCCTGCTGCACCATTCAATTAGATCATGGCTGATCAGTCCGTAAACTCAGCTCCATCTGCTTGTCTTTTCCCCATAACTCTTAATTCCCCTACTATGTAAAATTCTATCTGTTTCTTAAACATATTTAGTTAAGAAGCCTCAACTGCTTCCCTGGGCAGAGAATTCAACAGATTCACCACCCTCTGGGAGAAACAGTTTCTCCTTATCTCCGTCCTAAATCTTCTCCCCTGAATCTTGAGGCAATGTCCCTTAGTTCTAGTCTCACCTACCAATAGAAACAACTTTCCTACTTCTAGCTTATCTATCCCTTTCAAAATTTTGTATGTTTTTATAAGATCCCCTCTCATTCTTCTGAATTCCAGAGAGTATAGTCCCAGGGGACTCGCTCTCTCCTCATAGGTTAACCCCTTCTTCTCTGAAATCAACCTGGTGAACCTCCTCTGCACTGCCTCCAAAGCCAGTATATCCTTCCTCCGGTATGGAGACCAGAACTGCACACAGTACTCCAGGTGTAGCCTCACCAGTACCCTGTATAGTTGCAGCATGACCTCCCTGCTCTTGAATTCAATCCTTCTAGCAATGAAGGCCAACATTCCGTTTGCCTTCTTAATGACCTTTTGTACCTGCAAGCCAACTTTTTGTGATTCATGAACAAGCACTCCCAAGTCCCTCTGCACAACAGCATGCTGCAATCTTTCACCATTTAAATAATAATCTGCTCTTCTGTTATTCCTTCCAAAGTGGATGATCTCACATTTACCAACATTGTATTCTATCTACCAGACCTTGGCCCACTCACTTAACCTATCTACATCCCTCTGCAGACTCTCCACATCCTCTGTACAATTTGCTTTTCCACTCAGTTTAGTGTCATCAGTAAATTTTACTACAACATAGCATTACATGTGCAGAAGTTCGCTGATGACACGGCCATAGTGGGGTGTGTCAGGAATGGACAGGAGGAAGAGTATAGGAAACTGATACAGGACTTTGTGATATGGTGCAACTCAAACTACCTGCGTCTCAATATCACCAAGACCAAGGAGATGGTGGTGGACTTTAGGAGATCTAGGCCTCATATGGAGCCAGTGATCATTAATGGAGAATGTGTGGAGCAGGTTAAGACCTACAAGTATCTGGGAGTGCAGTTAGACGAGAAGCTAGACTGGACTGCCAACACAGATGCCTTGTGCAGGAAGGCACAGAGTCAACTGTACTTCCTTAGAAGGTTGGCATCATTCAATGTTTGTAGTGAGATGCTGAAGATGTTCTATAGGTCAGTTGTGGAGAGCGCCCTCTTCTTTGTGGTGGCGTGTTGGGGAGGCAGCATTAAGAAGAGGGACGCCTCACGTCTTAATAAGCTGGTAAGGAAGGCGGGCTCTGTCGTGGGCAAAGTACTGGAGAGTATGACATCGGTAGCAGAGCGAAGGGTGCTGAGTAGGCTACGGTCAATCATGGAAAACCCTGAACATCCTCTGCATAGCACCATCCAGAGACAGGGAAGCAGCTTCAGTGGCAGGTTGCTATCAATGCAATGCTCCTCAGACAGGATGAAGAGATCATTACTCCCCAATGCCATTCGGCTTTACAATTCAACCGCCAGGGGTAAGATATGTTAAAGTGCCGGGGTTAGGACTGAGCTTAAGTTACCATTCAATGTATTTTAGTAAACTATTTAAGAACTTTTTAAAAGCTATTTATTAATGCTTTTTGAGAGGGTGATTTTAGATGCATATCATATTATACTGAATTAAGTATTGTATGTAATTAGTTTTGCTACAATAAGTGTATGGGACATTGGAAAAAATGTTGAATTTCCCCATGGGGATGAATAAAGTATCTATCTATCTATCTACATCCTTACTTTTATCTTCTAGTCCTCTTGAAATGAATGCTAACATTGTATTTGCCTTCCTTCCAACTAACTCAATCTGCCAGTTAACCTTTAGGGAATCCTGCACTAGGACTCCCAAGTTCCTTTGCACCTGTGATTTCTGAATTTGTTCCCCATTTAGAAAGTAATCTACATCTTTATTTATTCTACCAAAGTGCATACCAAAGACCATACACTTCCCTATACTATATTCAATCTACCATCTCTTTGCTCATTTTCCCAAGTTGTCCAAGTCCTACTGTAGACTCTTTGACTCCGCAGCACCAACTGCCCCTCAACCTATTTTTTGTTCAATCCACAAATTTGGCCATAAAGCCATCGATGTTGTCATCCAAATTACTGACATACAATGTGAAAAGAAGCAGTCCCAAAACTGACCCCTGCGAACAGCACTAGTCACTTGTAGACAACCAGAAAAGTCCCTTTATTCCCACTATTTATCTCTTGCTAGTTACCCAATCTTCTATCTATGCTAGTAACCTTACCTTGTTAAGCAGTGTCATGGGCAGCACCTTGTCAAAAGCCTTCTGAAAATTCAAGTACACAACAGCCGCTGACTCTCCTTTGTCTCTCCTGCTTGTTATTTTCTCAAATAATTCCAATGGATATGTCAGGCAAGTTTTCCTTTTAAGGAAATGATGCTGACTTTAGCCTATTTTATCATGTGCCTCCAAGTATCTTCTCAACAACTGAGGTCTGACTAATTGGCCTATAATTTCCTTTCTTCTGCCTCTGTCAGGAGGGGCCGGATGGGCCCAAACGCAGGACGCAGACACTGAAGTACTAGGGGGAGGACAGGATGGGGATGCCATGGCACTTAAGGGTAGAGCTGGGGTTCAGGTAGATAGAGTTCAGGCAGGCAGAGCGGAGCGGGCTCCCGGAGTTCAGGCAGGCAGAGCAAAGCGGCTCCCAAAGTTCAGGCAGGCAGAGCGGAGCGGGCTCCCGAAGTTCGAGTTCAGGTAGACAGGCTCCTGGGGTTCAGGCAGGCAGACAGGCTCCCGGGGTTCAGGCAGGCAGACAGGTCCCCGGGGTTCAGGCAGGCAGACAGGCAGGTCCTCGAGGTTCAGGCAGGCAGGCTAGATAAGCTGGCGGATAGCCCTCCCTGGGCGGGCCACATATGTCCGGGGTAGGGACATCCCCCAGGCGGAAACACCGGAGGCCTGGGCACGACGCGGACCCCTAGGCGGGTGCGGGGCACTATTCCAGGGTTTGGGCGGAAGAGGAGGACGGGGCAGAACCCCCGCCGGGCCGTGGCGGATTGGCCGGATCCGCCCGACGGAGGCAAGGGATAGAAACAGGCAGAACCCCCGCCGGGCAGCGGCAGGTCGGCCGGACCTGCCCGACCGAGGCAAGGGGTAGGAACGGGCCTAAGTCCAGGGTGACCAACACAACAGTCATGACAACGGGAAATTCGGAAATGGCCGGCAGACAGCGCAACCGCGCGAACAAAACAAATGAGCGGAGAAGCGGGACCAGCGCATGGGAAGAAAGGTGGGGGAGAGGACCAACCTGGCAGTACTGGTACAGGGCAGAGAAGCACGATGAGGAGAAGATCTGAGCCCGGGCGGAATCACAGAATACAAAGCAGAGATCAGAGCCGGCAGAGAAACAGAACAAAATGACCACCCGCCTGGTCCCAGTCCCAAGGCCCCTTATAAACACCTGCAGCTCAATGAGTTACAGGTGTGCCTCCTTGAACCAGGAGGGTCCTAACTAGATCACGGGTGACAGGAGGGACAACTGCAGGACCCGGAGTCTGGAGCCCTCGGACCGGATCAAAACGCGGAACGCAGTTCCGGACCGGACCCTGACAGCCTCTTTCTGTTCCTGATTAGTGGAATGACATTTGCAATTTTCCAACGTTCTTTTTATTAATAGCAGCTGCACTCACTTCTGCCCTGACACTTTCAAACTACAGGCACACAGCTACTGTCTTCCACAGTGAGACTGACATTAGATACTTAGCAAATTCATCAGCCACATCTTTGTACTCCACTACAGACTCTCCAGCATCATTTTTCAGTGGTCCGATATCCACTCTGTTTTACTCTTCATATATTTGAAAACATTTGGTATACTCTTTTATGTTTTAGACTATCTTACCTTCATATTTTATTTTTTCTATCCTTATGATTTTTTAGTTGCCTTCTGTTGGTTTATAAAAGCTTCCCAATTGCCTAACTTCCTATTAATTTTTGCTGTATTATGTGTCCTCTTTTTTGCTTTTATACTTTGACTTCCCTTGCCAGCAATGGCTCTATCATCCTCCTTTTAGAATACTTCTTCATCTTGGCGAAGTATCTATCATGTAACTTCCCAAACTTCAGCCATTGCTGTTCTGCTATCATCCTTGCTAGTGTCCTCTCCAATCAACTGTGGCTCACTCCCCTCTCATGTCTCTATAATTTCCTTCACTCCTCTGTAATATTGATATATATATATATATATATATATAAATAACTAGCTTCTCTCTTTCAAACTGCAGAGTGAATTCTATCACATTATGTTCACTGCCTCCTAAGAGGCACTTTACCTTAAGCTCCTGAAACAAACTGGTTCATTACACAGCAACCAATGCAGAATTGCCTTTTCCCTAGTGGGCTCAACCACAAGCTACTCTAAAAAGCCACCATGTAGATGATCTAGAAGATCTCTCTCATGGGATTCAGCACCAAACCGAATTTTACCAATTTACTTGCATATTGAAATCCCCTGTGTTTTTCACAGCACTGTCCCTTTTACATGCCTTTTTGATCTCCCATTGTAACATATACCCCACATCCTGGATGCTGCTTGGAGGCTTGTATATAATTCCTATCAGAATATGTTTAACTGTGAAGTTTTTTAACTCTACCCAGAAGAATTCAACATCTTCTGATCCTACATCACCTCTTTCTAATGATTTGATTTCATTTTTCGCCAACAGAGCCACCCCACCCCTCTACCTACCTGTCTGTTCTTTTGATACATCATGTATTCTTAAAAGTTAAGTCCCAGCTATGTCTTTCTTTAGCCATGACTCAGTGAAGCCCACAAGATCATATCTGCCAGTCTCTAACTGCACCTCAGAATCATCTGCCATATTCTGTATACTGTGTGAATTCAAATAAGACATCATCAGTCCTGTATTCATCACAATTTTTGATTTTTCTCCAATGTTACACTTAAACTCATCCCACTGACTGCAATTTTGCTCTATTATCTCCCTGTCCTATCTCACAGTCTCACTACACACTGCATCTACTTGTATACCAACTGCTCCACCCTTAGCCCTATCACTCCGGTTAACATCACCCTGCCAAATTAATTTAAACAGTCCACAACAGTACTAGCAAACCTGTCCACAAGGAACTCAGCAGGTTGGGCAGCATCTGTTGAAATGAGCAGTCAACATTTTGGGCCGAGACCCTTCATCAGGACTGAAGGAGGAGCAGGCAGGGTCCCTATAAAGAAGGTAGGGGGAGGGTGGAAAACCAATCAGAGGAAAGATCAAGGGGTGGGGGAGGGGATAGGTAGGAGAGGTGAAGAAGGAATGTAAGGGGAAAGCACTATGGGTAGTAGAAAAAGGCAGAATCATGAGAGAGGTGATAGGCAACTAGAAGAGGAGGCAGAGAGAAAGTGGGATGGGGGAAGGGAGAGGGAGGGAATTACCAGAAGTTGCAGAATTCGATGTTCATACAAAGGGGCTGGAGACTACCCAGACAGTAGATGAGATGTTGCTCCTTCAACCTGAGTTTGGCCTCATCATGGCAGTAGAGGAGGCCATGTATGGACATATCCGAATGGGAATGTGAAGCAGAGTTGAAGTGAGTGGCAACCGGGAGATCCTGTCTGTTGTGGCGGACGGAGCGGAGGTGCTTGATGAAGCGGTCCCCCAATCTTCATCGGGTCTCACCTCTCTACCCCTCTCTGCTATTACAGAGGAGTGAAGGAAATTATAGAGACATGAGAGGGGAGTGGGCCACAGTTGATTGGAGAGGACACTAGCAAGGATGATAGCAGAACAGCAATGGCTGAAGTTTGGGAAGTTACATGATAGATACTTCGCCAAGATGAAGAAGTATTCTAAAAGGTGGATGATACAGTCATTGCTGGCAAGGGAAGTCAAAGTATAAAAGCAAAAGAGAGGACATATAATATGGCAAAGTTCATCCAGCTTTTGTACGTGTTGATTTGACCACAGCATTTGCAGTGTACTTTGTGTTTGCTGTCCACAAGGATATCGGTGCCCCTCAGGTTCAGGTGCAACCTGTCTTTTTTTGTATGGGTCATACTTTTCCCAAATGATATCCCAATGATCCATACATCTAAAACCCTGCCCCCACACCAATTCCTCAGCTATCCACTCATCTGCCAAATTATCCTATTCTTGCCCTCACTGGTATGTGGCACAGTCAGCAATCTGAAGATTACTACCCTGGAGGTCCAGCTTTTTAGTTTTCTACCTATCATCCTTTATTCTCTCTTCAGGACTACCTCCCTTTTGCTACCTATGTCATTGGTATTGATATGTACCTCGACTCCAGTTGCTCACTCCCCCAATTTAGAATGCTGTAGACCTGATCCGAAACATCCCTGACCCTGGCACCCGGGAAGCAACGTACCGTCCAGTTGTCCCTCTCGTGTCCACAGAATCTCCTATCTGCTTCCCTAACTATGGAATTCCTTATAACTACTTCTCCCCTCTCCATTTCTGGGCCACAGTGCCTGACTCAGTGCCTGTGATCTGACCACCATGGCTTTCCTTTGCTAGGTAGTACCCTGCCCCCAACAGTGTCTAAAGTCCCCTTAAGTCTTGTTAAGGGGAATGGCTATGGAGCTACTCTGCACTGGCTGCCTATCCCCTTTCCCTTTCCTGACCAGTTACCTATGTCTAGCATCTTGGGTGTAGCTACCACCCTGTATATCTTGTCAATAAACCCCTCGGTCTTCTGAATGATCTGGAGATCATACAGTTTCAGCTCCAATTTCCTGACATGATCTAAAAGAATTTGCAACTGGATGCACTTCTTACAAGTGCAGTCGTCAGCGACACGGGAAGTCTCCCTGCCTTCCCACATCCTGCTAGAGGAGCATTCAACCATCCTTCCTGGTATCCTCACTACTCTAACTGTGCAAGAAGAAAGACAGAAATATTAGATAATCCACCTACTGCCTCCACCTCTCCTCATTGAAGCCTCTTTGAGCTAATGTCTGAATTCCCCACTCCAACACTTGCCTGCTCACACACTAGCCATTCCACTTAAACCTAATTTCTTTATATTGGCCCTTGCCAAGTGTCTAATTATTTATAATCCAATATCTCCTCAAGAACTGTGGTGTGCAGAATGTTCTGAATGACCCCATTTGCTTCTTTTGAACACTCTCTCCTGCTACACAATTGAACATCTCCTAGGGTAAATGGTATGTAGAATTTATCCAATGTCATCTTAACTTACACTAATAATTGTGCATGGGCTATAATATGATTAATGCATTTCTTTTTTTTTAGCTTTGATCTAACATAAGATTCCATCCAATAAAGAGCAAAATAAATGCTTTTGTCCATCTTCATCTCTTAGCCAACACCATTAGAAAATTAGGAGAGGCATAGGGAAGGTAGCTATTCAGAATTTTTTTTCCAATGTAGAGATATCAGTATTAGAGAACATTTATTTAAGGTGGGGAGGGGAATTTAAAGGAGATGCACAGGGAGGCTTTTGCACAGAGTGGTAGCTGTCTAGAACAGGCTGCCAGTGGTTATGGTTGCAACAGATATGATAGTGGCATTTAAGATAGATGCATCAATATGCAGGTCATCAAGGGATATGGATCAAGTACAGACAGAAGAGATTTTGTTTTATTTGCCATCTTGTCTAGTATAGACATAGTGGGCTGAAAGGCCTGTTCCTGTGCTCCACTGTTCTATATTCTATGTTCAGACAAAACTGTTTCTCTAATAATGCTGCTATTGCTCTTGTCAGTGTTTATTTTACATAAGTTAGCTGTTTTATTTCTACATTATAAAAGTGATTGCACTTTGAAAGTGCATTATTAACTATAAACATGTTTAGTTTTGTCTAAAGTCATGAAAGGAACTACATAAATACAAATGTACTTCAATGCCAACATGGACAGGAAATTAGCAAAGGGACAGAAAGTGGAGAGCAGAGTTCATTGGCTACTGAGACAGGTGGGAATGAGACAGCAGGGTTGTTGCAAAGTCTACCATTTCCTTTTTTACATGCATTAAGTACACAATGTACAGAGTATTATATATCCATATATACACTGAAAGCTGTCAGGTAAAGGCCAGCAATACCTCCCGCACTGCATATAGAGGGCTTATCTCACTCCCGTCAGGGAAGAGTAACTATGCAGTAACCATGCCAGGACCACTAGTCTCACAAACAGTTACTTCCCCAGATCAACACCTCCATCTATTAATCCACACAACCACCCTACACCACCACAACACATCACCTAGTATCACTTTATGTATAGACAATCAGTTTATGTCCAAACATATGTAACAGTAACTTGTGCATTGTGTTTTATAGGATTGATTCATATTTGTATATATAGTGTTTTTAGTGTGATCTTTATGCTTATTTTGTTTCTTTTTATGGATGCATTGGGTCCAGAGTAGCAGTTGTTCTCCTTTACTCATTTACTGAAGAATGCCAACAGACAATTTCCACTCTTGAATCTTGAATATCAAAACTGGTGGATGACATGGAACAGAATGAAAATAAACAGTGAAGGATCGTAATGAGGTCTTCAGGCCCATGCTGGAGGCCAGAGAGCATTATATTTTAGGGTATCTGAATGGGTTAATTATTGTTTAATGAGAGTCGTTAATCATTTAGATTTCCTTGTGATTTTCTTGAGTGACCACTCTTCATAATATTGTCTCCTGGTGCTTTCTTTTTAAAATTGTTAAGTTTATTTTGATAAGCTCAGGAATTCTGCATCATTTGTAATATTTAAGTGCATGCCCAATTAGCGCTAATCAGGAGGTCCAAGTTTTGAATTTATTTATTTATAGAATCTATTCATTCAAATCATAATCCATCTCACATCGTGAGGGAGTAAAAATCTTTGTGTTATGACTCTGTCGCAAAATACAGGTATGTGAATTTAAAAGGCTAATGTTACTTCTCGAGGTGTCGTTCAGCCGAGCCATTAATGTCCTGTTGGAATTCCTATGAATAAACTCTGTTTGCAGTCTCTTCATTGGAGATTGTCCTTCCTCCTCACCAGTGCAACTCATGACAAGGATAGAGGACAGAATGAAGCGAATGGCTGATTTCAGTTGATAAATCCATGGTGGGTCAAAGTTAACGGAGCAGCAAAATGACATTTTCCGATGAAGGATAGGAAAAGACAACCTGAGCTAAGTGGTAAAGATTTTAAAGGGTAGAAGAATAGGATGTCTTTGGAGTGCAGGTTAACCAGTCTTGAAAGTGACAGCACAAGCTAAGAAAGATGTTTTCTTTTAATAGAAGAATTCCTAGGCCTTGGCTTTTTAATTAGAGGACTGTGGTGGATCTGTTATTACAATCATGGCTTGCTTGCCATAATGTGGCAGATCTCAAAATTTCTGAAGGTAGCCACATTTCAGGAGGATTATCCATTATGCCTACTAGCTAATGGAGTCACAGGGTGTTGCGAGGTTGATAAAGGCAAGTACAATGTTCAATTTCTTCTTTAACTTTGCTTGATGGAAGGAATACAAACTAGGCCTAGGAGGAGCTCTTCTAGCATTGAGCACAGTTAGAATATATTACCTGCTAAGACACAAACTGGTTGAAATAACTAGTATTTAAGGAGAAGCTTTGACAATGTTTCTCTTCCCAGTCTGCCTGTGAGTATTTTCTGTTTTTGCTCATGATTGCCAGAATCTGTCACTTTAATAGACTAGGCATTTAAGAGGAACAAAGATGAAAGGATTAATAAAACATGGAAAAGTGATTACATAAGGAAGAGTGGGAGGTGGTTTGTGAACACAAACCTGGAACTGTTAAACACAAACTATAGAAACTATCTGATATAATATAGTGTAATAGCATATAATTCATGTATGAACTTAAGTGTTAAAAGTGAAGTGAGGATAGGGAATGGAAGATACAATTATTGCAGAAGATATTTCAACCATCATCCTTCATAAATCAGGAGAAAATCTTGTCAAATCATTAGCATTTTACACTAAGAATGTTTTATATGCACTATACTTATCCAGAAAGAAAATAAATTCAGGAAATCTTAGCGAAGTCTCTACAAGTTCAACATTAGAGCAACTGCACATGTCCTTTGCAAACATACACCCTTAGTTGAAGACACAGTGAAACGTGTAGATGACAACATTTACAGGACACCTAAGCTGGGAGCTAGCTTTCAGTAGATGTAAATGAGTACTCCTACAAAATACCTTGTGTATAGGGAAGGGCTGAGATCTGAAAAAGCTTTGTTAATTACATTATAGATTATCACAAAATTGATTTCTGAATTCTGTCAAGGTTTACTGTAGACTGCAAGCCGATTAGGTTATTGACTATTTCACTGAAATAAAATAATTGTACCTGTTGCACAGTGTATGAGTACCTGCCTGCAATTTAGTCTCACTATGTGTATTTGCTCTTTTTCTATAGAGACTATTTACCTGAAAGCCTTACATCTGTTCGCTCTGTGAAGGCTGACAGACCTGTCAAATACTTGTCCAGCACCTTTTTATGTTTGTTAAACTACAACTTGCCTGACAGCCTGATCAGCTGGATGTTACAGATACCTTGGCATTAAGTAAAGAAATTTCTGCTAGCCAAAACCTTTCTTGCTCTTCATCAAGAACAGAGAAGGTGATTACTTTTGTACTGCAATGTATGACCTTTGCTGTGTGTAGGCGGACTACCTGTCCAAGTGGCTGCACTTCAAAATAAACGAAGCATAACCTTTTAATATCTAGACAAAGCTATATTGGTTTTCTAAACCTGTTTCCATACATATTACAGAATGTGTTTACTTTGGTTGAATCACCCTCTTTTTGGTAAAACAAATAACAATGTTAGCAAAAGATGATAGTGTAATCAACAAGAAAAGACTTCCAGCTATTGACTATTATAAAGACAGATTTCAATATGGCTTATTAGCAAACCCATTCTATGAAAAACTTAGTCAAAAAGGTGACAATAATGCTTTATCTTTGCAAATGATCATCTTTTACCTAGCTCAACCTAACTGACTATTTTATCAAGCCAAGAAGCAAAATTGTTCAAGTGAAAAAGGCTGAGGAACATTGGCAGAGTTGGAGAAAATATCACAATCAATCTTTCTTGACAGCTATTGAGTTCTTAGCACTAGCTTGTTCAGTCCAATCCTTATTTGACTGGAATGTTTTGGTTCTGCTTGTCTTAGATATGTTGAGAAAGCTATTTTTTAATAGGCTAATATAATCTTGCAAGGAGAACACAAAACTGAAGTTCATTTTAACACTGCAGCAAATTGGAACCATGTTGTGGAAACACAGCATTAGTTTCCTACTTTGACATCCATAATCACTCATAAACTAATATGGTAGAAAACAAAGATGAGCAGGCAATTTATCTGCAGCTCTTATTTTTACTGAGGGAAGTTTTTGTCTTGAGTTAAGGATGATGCATTTGGGAGATTAACTCATCAACCCGATCTGTCTCCCATTTGAAGTTAATTAGAAAATGACTAAGAAACACCCGGGATAGTGTACAAGGACTGGGAGACGCAGCATTTACAGAAAGGAGTAAAAGCAGTTGAGTGTAGTCGCACCCTTCTTCACAACAGTGGAGAAGATGGTCTGTTCAAGACTATCAAATATTACTGGCAGGTCAGCTGAGAAGGCTTGGATTATCAGTATAATCTAATTTATGTTCAGTAAGAACCTTTTACTATTCCAGAGAAGTGGAAGGAAAGAGTTCCAGGAAGGATAGGCATTGAATTTGAAGAGCTGCAATATGTTTTCATAGAATAAATGGTTAAACCAAAGGACAATTTGGGTTTCTCCAATTCAAAATCTCCTTGCATCTCCAAACCACATGACCCTCCAAAATGCCTACTTGCAGCTAATAGTCAGCCACCATTGGGTTTTCACTCATCAACCAACTGACATTTTCCACCATTAAAAAAAAAATGGAATATGCTACAAACAGTCAACAGGTTATGGAGGTACGTAGAGTGACGGAATTGAATAATACAGAAAGGAACCTTTAGCTTGCCATATCCATCGTTCCTCTTTTTGTCTATCTCATATCATTTGCCTGCTGTAGCTCCATATGCTCCTATGGTTCATCTCTTTAAGTGCCTACCTAAACTTAATAATTGAGTATGTTTCCACCAGCTCCTCTGTTAACCTGCTACAGATATCACACTGTACAAAAACTTAACTCTCAACTCTCCTTTAAAACTCCATCCCATCATTAAATCTATGCACTCTTGGTTTTGATACACCGGTTCCATTTTTCCAAGATGGAAGAAGAATCCAACTATCTAAGCCTCTCTTATGCATTTTTATTCGGTCACCTTTCAGCTTCCTTGACTCAAGCAGCATCTGTGGAATTAACTGGTGAAGGGTTTATGATCTGAATCATTATCTGTTGGCTATTTCCAATGGGATCCCACTACCAAGCACACCTTCCCCCCCCTCCCCCTTTCTGCTTTCTGCAGGGATCACTCCCTACGCGACTCCCTTGTCCATTCATCCCCCTCATCCCTTCCCACCGATCTCCCTCCTGGCACTTATCCTTGCAAGCGGAACAAGTGCTACACCTGCCCTTACACTTCCTCCCTCCCCACCATTCAGGGCCCCAGACAGTCCTTCTAGGTGAGGCGACACTTCACCTGTGAGTCGGCTGGTGTGGTATACTGTGTCCAGTGCTCCCGGAGTGGCCTTTTATATATTGGTGAGACCCGACGCAGACTGGGAGACCGTTTCGCTGAACACCTACGCTCTGTCTGCCAGAGAAAGCAGGATCTCCCAGTGGCCACACATTTTAATTCCACATCCCATTCCCATTCTGATATGTCTATCCATGGCCTCCTCTACTGTCAAGATGAAGCCACGCTCAGGTTGGAGGAACAACACCTTATATACCGGCTGAATAGCCTCCAACCTGATGGGATGAACACTGACTTCTCTAACTTCCGTTAATGCCCCTCCTCCCCTTCTTACCCTATCCCTGACAATATTTAGTTATTGGTTTTTTTCTCTCTCTTTCTGCCCATCACTCTGCCTGTTCTCCATCTCCCTCTGGTGCTCCCCCCTCCCCCTTTCTTTCTCCCAAGGCCTCCCGTCCCATGATCCTTTCCCTTCTCCAGCTCTGTATCACTTTCGCCAATCACCTTTCCAGCTCTTAGCTTCATTCCACCCCCTCCGGTCTTCTCCTATCATTTCGCATTTTCCCCTCCCCCCACTACTTTCAAATCTCTTACTATCTTTCCTTTCAGTTAGTCCTGATGAAGGGTCTCGGCCCGAAATGTCGACAGTGCTTCTCCTTATAGATGCTGCCTGGCCTGCCGTGTTCCACCAGCATTTTGTGTGTGTTGTTTGAATTTCCAACATCTGCAGATTTACTCGTGTTTGCTCCAGCATTTTCTGTTTCATTACAGATTTCCTATTTTTAATTGCCATTTTCTAATTAAATGGGAGGCAGATGAGGTTGATGAGTTAATCTTCCAAATGCATCATCCTTAACGACAAAAAATTCCCTCTGAGTTGAAATAAGAGCCATAGATAAATCGCTGGCTCTTATTCTAAGAGACTAAATATTCCTTTAGTTCACATTGCAAATTACCATTCATCCCCTGACTATTGGTTCCTCCTCATTTCATCAACTGTCTGCAATGCAACCAGATTGATCACAACATTTTCATTACATATGACCATAAGATGGTCTTTAAAGCATCACAGTGCTCCCTCAGTCAATCTATATAATTCTGTAATTCAATACCTTGCCTTCTGTACCTCATTCATCCATCCTAGATGAGGTCCAGACTGAAAACAAATTGATTTTAAATTTCTCTTCAAAGCTTAAACCTCTTAATGATCATTCCATTCCACACCTCTGCAGCCCCTTCCAGCCCTATAACTTTCCAAGATAACCTGTACTCTTCTTGATCATCTCTGATTTTATTTGTCTACAATTGACAATTTTGCCTTCAACTTCCAGTGCCTCAACCTCTAGAATTTCCTCTTTCAACTATGCAGTCTCTTTGCCCCTTTCAATAGTGCCTTAAAATTTGCCATTCCCACTAAGTCTCTGGCCATTTGCCTTGTTCTCTCCTTACGTGGCTCAGTGTTTTATATCACTCTTATCAAGCATCCTTTGATGTTCTATCCAATCAAGAGTGATAAATGAGTGTTTGTATTGGTGTTATTGTTGATGTGGGGCTTCTAGGAGTATGCCTTCGCCTCCTGGCTCCACTAATAATGTCAATATGTTGTCAGAGTGCTGTTTATTTGAGCAGCAGCTGTGTAGGGTTTGAAAACTCTGGCACGTCCGGCAATAAGAGTGAGATGGAAGCAGCCAGTTCAGGAAGGTTAAGTTCATTTCCAATATTCCTCGTATGCTTTATGGGACCTCTGAGCCCTCAAGAAACTGCTTTTATTCCCCTCCTCCTGATAACTCAAGCCACCATCCCTGTACAATCTATTTTCAATCTGTTGCCATGCCAATTCACTTTGTAAGGTTATCCATTGTTCAAAAGAAACCATGATGTGAGTTACAGATGTTCTATGTATCACAGTTTTTCCAAGTCAATGCATGAATGATATTACTGTAAGTAGTGGCATGAAATTAAATAGGAGAGGAATAATCCCTCCAGTTTAATGCTTAAATTAAAATAATTCCCCGCAAAGGCTTGGTTCTGATGGTGTACAATGACCCATAGGCTCAAACATTCATCAGTCTAGAGTAGAGATGGAACTGGTTCATAGGAAATAAGGACAGAAGGTACCACATGTCACCCTCAATCTTGCATCGCAGTTAGATTTTATACATTGAGGGAATCAAGAGATGTATTTTTGGTTTAAGGGTTGCAGTAAAGTGAGAAGAGGGAGGACAAAATACAGCCCTGATCTTATTGTATGGCAGAGCAGACTTACAAAGCTTCTATTTCTTATTTTTATCGTGGTTAATCTTGTATATCTTTCACTTTCCCTCTTAATCCATTTATCTTCTAATCCTCGGTGTTGAGCAATCTATTGATTACAGTCTTGTGAGAGATGTAGCTCAAGCTAGTGCCATATCATGGTGGATCAACCATTGTGAGCCACAAATCAGAGAGTGTTGCAAAGATATAGAATAACCTTGTGAGTATCTCAGATAAGCTTGTGAATAGGTCGAAATAACATTATGCATGATCAAGGCACTCAAAATGTGACACAGAGTACTTTAAAGAAAACATAACTAGTGGTAGGAATATAAATAAGCAAGTCTGAATATGCTTAATTTCTGAGCATTCCTGGACTTCTGGGATGGAGAATTGCAATGAGTTACAATCCCCTTTGAGTGGAAATTCCTTCTTGTCACTGTCCTGTAAATTTCCTCCTTATTTTTGACTTTATCCTAAATTCTAAGCAGAGGCAACCAGATCTCAGCATTTATTTTGTTATTATGTTTACATTTAAATGCTTATGTCCTTTATGTTTTTCTTCTTATTCTTCTAAACGCTAATGAATACAGTACAACCTTACTCAGCGTCTTAGCCTTCATATTAGGAACCAACCTTGTGAATCAATGCTGCACCTGCCTGTAAGGCAAATGTGCTCTTTGTTAGGTATGGAGATAATAACTGCATAATATGCATCAAAGCCCTCCCTTCTTCCTCCTCTCTCTGTACCATTCAGGGCGCTAAACAATCCTTCCAAGTGAAGCAGATGTCCACCTACAGTACAACTCTTCCAACCTGGTCCACTGCATTAGGTACTGTACTTGTGA
The DNA here is from genome assembly GCF_048418815.1 of Hemitrygon akajei. NCBI lineage: Eukaryota > Metazoa > Chordata > Chondrichthyes > Myliobatiformes > Dasyatidae > Hemitrygon > Hemitrygon akajei. Next base: position 50,553,937 of record NC_133140.1, read on the forward strand.
TGCAGTGTTCTTTACACTGGTAAAACCAAGTGTAGACTAGATGACTGTACTGTAGTGCCTGCGCTCTGTCTACAACAGCCATCTCCAGTTTTTGACTGCATGTTATGTTATTTTAACCCTCCTTCCCACTCCAATACTGAGCTGCCTGTCCTTGGCCTTCTCCATTGCTACAGAGAAGCTAAACACAAATCAAAATAACAATTCTGCTTGGGGACTGAAAAAGCAATAGTATGAATATTGAATTTCCCATCCTCGCCATATTCTCTTCATTGTGCACAAACATGCCTGCTTTCCAGTTTTTATTCTCCTTTTATTGCTTCCACCTATCACCGACCAGCTTCTATTTGTCTTCTCCCCACCCCCAGAAAAATCTTGTACTGCTATATGCTGACAATCTTTCCTCTTCCCCTCAGTCCGGATGCAGGGATTTGAACTAAAATATCAACTTAAACCTACTGCTTCCACAGATGCTGCTGAAATGCTGAGTCTTGCCATGTTATCTTTTGTTCCTTATTCCCTAACTCCAACCTTCCCACAAAGAGTTCACTATATGATGGACTTCCAAATTGCTTGCTTTACTGCAAATTTACTCTTGTGCTTCATGAGACATCTGTATGTCAACTTTTATTAGGTTATCACAAATTAAATAATATTGTTTTCTATTCTTCCAATCAACCACAGATGGTCCCACATTATACAACTACTGTTCATTAGCTTGACCATAATGTTGAGCTCAGACTGATTGGCAGACTTTGTCATGGTGAGTGCTGCCGTTGACAAACTCCCATTTAAGAAAGAAGAGGTTATACGTTATTGAGGGAGCATCTAAGATGGCACCAGAGGGTGACTCCTTTGAGCTCATCTGCAAAACAACTTAAATTTGTCAGTGTTATGTCTCTTTTGTCCTTTTCAAGGTGGCAGGGGTCCTGTTGGAGTCCATGATCTTCAGCTGCACTCAAACGGCAGTTCTATACGGTGGTGAGTTCCTGATTCTAGAGCTCATTAGCTCATTGACTGTCCATTTCTCGATATCTCCAGGAGCGGCCTGGAAGACGTGAGCATTCGGGGCCTTCAGGGCGCCGCCTCGGTCGACTTGACTATTCTCCGGTGTTGCCAACTGAAACATTGCAGAGATCAGAACATCAGGCCAGCAGAGGCGGCTGTCAGAGGCCTCTGCGCTCGAGTGGTTGCGCTCTTTCACTCTCTCTCGATAGGGGTGGGGGAGGAGAGTCGGGTGAGCTGGAATAAGCATTGCTTCAGATTATAACATCAAAGCAGCAATTTGTTGGCCTCCCTCTCGCTGTGGAAAGGGTGACATTCTTCTGTCTCTTGTTAGTAAGAGAGAGAGCCTGTGGCTCACTGAAATGCTGAATTGTGGACCGTAGTTTTCTTTATTGGACTGCAGATCACAGGCTCTCTGGGGGCTTGTCATTGTTTGCTTGGTGGGTGCTGGGCGCTGATACTTCCTGCTAGAATAAATGGGGGGAGGGAGGATGCTTTGTTGCTGCTGTGTGTAGCAGGGTTGGGGGGGGGGCTAAGTGTTCTAACAATTTTCTGTCCATTCTTTGGGTTTTCTGTTTCATGGATATTTGCAAAGAGTAGGAATTTCAGGTTGTACACTATATATACATTCTCTGATATTAAATGGAACTATTAAATCATTGAAACATTGAGCTATTGAATGCCAACAGAGCATTGCTGGCATGATCGAGCAACTCTGTCAGACAAATCATTCACCAGTCATGGACTCCACAAAGCACTAGATGAGAATTTGCTTTAAATACTCACAGAACATGGAAAAATCATGCCAGTTGTTAGAGCGATTTACATTTAGCAATTGTTAATTAGCAATTGTTAATTGTCAATTGTTAATTCTCAGCCAATGATCTTCAAAATCTGAATGTAAACGCAGATTTAGTTTAAATGAACAATATGTTCCTAAAAGCCTTGAATTGTAGACCAGAAAATACTGATTAAAATTTATCTCGATGTCCGTGGTGTGGGTATGAATCAGGAGGTGTGAAGTTTGTGTGCAAGGAAGCTTTGTAAATATGGATTGTACTTTGACATTCAGCACATAAAATTTCAAGACCCACGTTGAGCCATCGAAATCATTCTACCAAAAGTATCTGCATCGTCTTCAATGTGGAAGACACTAGCAGTATGGTGGAAGTTTCAATTGTCAGGGGTCATGAATTGTGTGAAATAACCATTACTAGGAAGCTGATTCTTGGGAAACTGAAAGGTCTGAAGTTAGATGTCGCCTTGACCAGATGGTGTACGTCCCAGGGTTCTGAGAGAGGTGGCTGAAGAGATTGTGGAGGTGTTAGTAATGATCTTTCAAGAATCACTAGATGCTGGAATGGTTCTGGAAAACTGGAAAGTTGCAAAGGTCACTCCACTCTTTAATAGGGAGAAAGGAAGAACAAAGGAATCCGCAGGCCAGTTAGTCGGACCTCAGTGGTTGGGAAGCTGTTGGAGTCGATTATTAAGGATGAAGTCTCAGGGTATGTAGAGGCACATGATAAAATGCCGTAGTCAGCATGGGTTCCTCAAGGAAAAATCTTGCCTGACAAATCTTTTGGAATTCTTTGAAGAAATAACAAACAGTATAGACAAAGGAGAATGCGATGCAGTTGTGTACTTGGATTTTCAGAAGACCTTTGACAAGGTGCAACGCATGAGGCTGCTTAACAAGCTATGAGGCCATGGTATTATAGGGAAGATACTAGCATGGATGATTCTTTTTACGTTATATTTCAGTAATTTGGACATTAGAACTAATGGCTTTGTTGAAATAGATGGAGGGGCAAGTAGTTTTAAGGAAGTAGAGAGACTACAGAAGAACTTAGACCGATTAGCAGAGTGGGCAAAGAAATAGCAGATGGAATACAATGTTGGGAAGTGTATGGTCATGCACTTTGGTAGAAGAAATGAAAGGGTGACTATTTTCTAAATGGAGAGAAAATACCAAAAAAAAACTGAGGCACAAAGGGACTTGGGAGTCCTTGTGCAGGATTTCCTAAAGATTAATTTGCAGTGAAGAAGGCAAACACAATGTTAGCATTCATTTCAAGAAGACTAGAATATAAAAGCAAGGATGTAATGTTGAGACTTTATAAAGCACTGGTGAGGACTCATTTGGAGTACTGTGAGCAGGTTTGGGCTCCTTATCTTGGAAAAGATGTGCTGAAACTGGAGAAGGTTCCAAGGAGGTTTGAGAAAATGATTCCAGGATTGAATGGCTTCATTTCTGCCAGTATTTTTCTCCGGTGACTTAATTCATGCAACAACACCAATCACAATGAACTCGGCACCATTAAACAGAAAGCACAACAGTTTAACAACTCTCGTTAAGACAATTGGTAAATACAGGTGCTCGAGAAATGAAGAAGCCCAGTGTTCTATGGAGGCCCACAGGGCTCATGTCACTCACCAGTATGTGTCCTCAATAATTACTTAATTCATTCTCTCTGTTACGTTTTGTAACTTCAAAACATTAAACTAAGTCAAAGGAAGATATGCAATATTGAGAATGTGAGTTTAACTTTGTGGTTACTTTTGAACGAGGCACGTACATGTCACATGGCCACGTGATGGCATATGCAATTCACCTTCTTATACATATAAGCCATAATTAAATATTTAAGTGACCAAGAATGCTAAATAAAACTATATATATATATGTGTGTGTGTATATAAAGATTATCTACCTTAATGCACACAGAGTAGATTCTGTTTCTTTATGCTCATGAAAGCTGAATACTTGCAACTTTTCTGAAGCTCCTGGAACTCTCTTCCAGCTTAAAACAAAGCCAGATTTTGCATGCAACTGCCTAAGTAACAAATCAGAAACTTTCTCAGATATGTTACCTACAAAAACTTTTATAGTCAGAACACAGCTTTTGTCAGTTTCATGTTTCCCCTGAGCAGCATAGTCCTTTCTTGGTCCAATATGCTTTCCAACCAGAGGCACAAAGGTTGGCATCGACACCTCTTTGTCCTCTGTTGTGCAACTATTCATGGTTTTCAGTATGGAGACAGTTGAGTCATCAACCAGTATCTTTCTTCATTAGTTTTCGGTTGGCTTCATTGCAGGAGACGTGGCATGCAAATAATGGATGTATATCCAATCAAGTTATAGTTGTCTCAGCCAATCACATTCCCACAATACTGGTCCTCCCATTTTTACCACATACGAGCTCTATGTAGCTTGTTGTATGTTGTATTTCACTGTCACAAATGTAATTCCCACAGGAGTAACTTTTCTCCAGTATACAGTGGCGTGCAAAAGTTTGGGCACCCCTGGTCAAAATTTCTGTTACTGTGAATATCTAAGCTCGTAAAAGATGACCTGATTTCCAAAAGGCATAAGGTTAAAGATGACACATTTCTTTGATATTTTAAGCAAGATTACTTTTTTTATTTCCATCTTTTACTGTTTCAAAATAACAAACAAGGAAAAGGGCCCGAAGCAAAAGTTTGGGCACCCTGCATGGTAAGTACTTGGTAACACCCCTTTTGGCAAATATCACAGCTTGAAAACACTTTCTGTAGCCAGCTAAGATTTTGGGAGATATTCCCCTATTCTTCCTTGCAAAAGGCTTTTAGTTCTGTGAGATTCTTGGGCCATCTTGCATGCACTGCTCTTTTGAGGTCCATCCACAGATTTTTGATGATGTTTAGGTCAGGGAATTGTGAGGGCCATGGTAAAACATTCAGCTTGTGCCTCTTGAGGTAGTCCATTGTGGATTTTGAGGTGTGTTTAGGATTAATAGAATTAATTCTTCCCTCTACCAGTGAAATGTTCCCCGTGCCTCTGGCTGCAACACAAGCCCAAAGCATGATCGATCCACCCCTGTGCTTAACAGTTGGAGAGGTGTTCTTTTCATGAAATTCTGCACCTTTTTTTTCTCCAAACATACCTTTGCTCATTGCAGCCTAAAAGTTCTATTTTATCTTCATCAGTCCACAGGACTTGTTTCCAAAATGCATTAGGCTTGTTTAAATGTTCCTTTGCAAACTTGTGACGTTGAATTTTGTGGTGAGGATGCAGGAAAGGTTTTCTTCCGATGACTCTTCCATGAAGGTCATATTTGTGCAGGTGTCACTGCACAGTAGGACAGTGCACCGCCACTCCAGAGTCTGCTAAATCTTCCTGAAGGCCTTTTGTAGTCAAACAGGGGTTTTGATGTGCCTTTCTAGCAATCCTACAAGCAGTTCTCTCGGAAAGTTTTCTTGGTCTTCCAAACCTCAACTTGGCCTCCACCATTCCTGTTAACTGCCATTTCTTAATTACATTATGAACTGAGGAAACAGCTACCTGAAAATGCTTTGCTATCGTCTTATAATCTTCTCCTGCTTTGTGGGCATCATTTATTTTAATTTTCAGAGTGCTAGGCAGCTGCTTAGAGGAGCCCATGGCTGCTGATTTTTGGGACAAGGTTTGAGGAATCAGGGTATTTATAAAGCTTTGAAATTTGCATCACCTGGCCTTTCCTAATGATGACTGTGAACAAGCCCAAGCCTTAACAAGCTAATTAAGGTCGGAGACCTTGGTAAAAGTTATCTGAGAGTTCAAATCTCATGGGGTGCACAAACTTTTGCATGGTGCTCCTTTCCTTTTTCCACTCTAAAAGTGTACGAAACAAAAATAATACACTAATCTTGCTTAAAATGTTGAAAATACTGTTTCATCTTTAACCTTATAACTTTTGGAGTTAAAGATAGTTACTTAACTAGTTAAATAGTTAAATACTTAATAGTTAAATACTATTTACTTAAATAGTTACTCAACTATTCACATTAACAGAAATTTTGACCAGGGTGTCCAAACTCTTGCATGGCACTGTAAGTTCTTAGTTGGTTATCTGCAGGCTCCAGTTTAGTATCTTTGAATTGCCATTCAAACTCTTTTTTTTGTGAAATGACAGAAACAGCTAGACCAGCGTCCAATTCCATTTTAATTAATTTGCCATTCACTTCTGGCATCAGCCAAATTGCTTGTCTATTGTTAGTGTTCATATTGTAAATTCCACGGCCACACAATCCTCTGTCACTTTCAAAATTAACAGATTTTTTCATCAACAGCATGGAGATTTATGTTCTTTTTGAATTGAATTGACTTTATTTCTTATAACCTGCACACACATGAGGAGTAAAAATCTTTACATTACTTCTCTGTCAAAATGTGGAAAGTGCAATCATAGTAGTTTATAATAATTTATAATAAATAGAACAGTTAAGGTAACATAGAAATACACTCAAATCAGCGTGAGTTAATCAATCTGATGGCATGGTGGAGGAAGCTGTTCCAAAGCCTGTTGGTTCTAGCTTTTATGCTGCGGTACCATTTCCCAGATTGCAGCAGCCGAAGTAGATTGTAGTTGGGATGACTCAGGTCCTTTTTTCACACCTGTCTTTGTAAATGTCCTGAATCATGGGAAGTTCACAACTACAAACGCGCTGGGCTGTCCATACCACTTTCTCCAGAATCCTGCGATTAAGGGAGGTACAGTTCCCATACCTGGCAGTGATGCAGCCAATCAGGAAGCTCTCAATTGTGCCCCTGTAGAACTGCAACCTGACTATTTATCTTTTTCTCTTCTCTGTGCAGTCCACTTATTTTTATCTGCCCAACATACTCTTTGACTATGACATACTTTGTTGCATTTTCTGCAAGTTCCGCCTTTAAACTGTATTTTTTTTTTGGTGTATGTGATCCCCTGCCACTATGGTAATGCAATTTGTTTGGCCAGGCCAGTTTCTATTTAGACTTTGCAATATTATTCACACTCACTTTCATTCCTGACCGCAACTCAATTGAGTCTCTCTCTGTGGTTTCCATTGGAACAGTGATTTCAACTGCTCTTTTAACTAACTTGTGCTTCAGTTAGGAGCTGTTTTTGAATGCTTTCTTGTAAGATTCTACAAACTAAACAAACTCTTCTTGTATTATTAAGCCCTTTACCAAACTGACAATGTTCAGATGCTGAAGTGGACTCCCCTTCCTTTTGATTCCACTTCTGAAACCTAAAGCATTCTGCAATCAACAATGGCTTAGATTCAAAGTGTTTCTGCATCACTTCTGCAATATAAGCAAAGCTCATAACTGCTGATTTGGTTGGAGCAGTCAAAGTTCTAAGTAAGCTGTATGCCTTTAGACCTAATGGACCAAAATTGGTACTGATCTCTCATTGGTTATTTCATTTGCTTCAAAATATTGTTAAATGTTCTCTGTATATAAAACCAATGTGTCTGTTGTGTAATCAAACATGTCAACCTTTCTGATGTAACCAACCATTTCTGCATTTTTTATGAATATTATCACATGCTACTCGCAGGTTATGGATCTGTGAATTCCTCCATTTCCTGTCTTTTTCTTTTAAACCTGATCATGTCTTCTCTTCTGAAAAACACATGCTGCACTGTTTTTTTTTAAAGTCCCTGTCTACTTGAGCTGGGCTGTGTATTTTATTTGCCTTTTCTTGCAGCATTTTTTTCAGTTCAAACATCTCGCTGAAATTCACCAGGTTGATATCTGTCTCAAGTTTGTTTTAAAATTAGCAACGTTATGTTTTAAAACTTCAAAACATTTAAACTAACTCAAAGGAAGACACAAGAGACTGAGACTGTGGGTCTAACTTTCTGTTTACCATTAAGTGAGGCGTGCACGTATCTTGTGATAGTGTGATGAAATATGCAATTATGTATTTATACATATAACCTATAATGAATTATTTAAATAATGAACAAAAGCGCTTAATAAAAAACATAAAATTACTCAAATATTACTGAAATATCAATTACACAACTCTCAGTGTTACCCAGAGCATTAATTCAATCAATCACACTGCACATCCAATTTTTCAAAAACCAGCTTTGTGTTTCTACATTCTCTCACTCTTCAAATTCATTAATTTCATCACCTGACACATTCCCTTGTTCACCCACCCTGTGCGATACTTTCAGCAGGCATCATTCAGGTACACTGTGTGTGCTTTTTGTCCGTTAAACTACTGTCCCTTAACTAATTCACTCCTTATACTCCTGCATTCTCCCAATCTGTGCTTTTGCTTCTTTAGTAACCTTGTGCAGTGAATGATAAACTCACCCACCACATTGCCTTTTTCACTCTTATTCAGTTTACTTTGCATGTTCCCCATGTATGTTCACAATGATGTTCTCTCATCCAGCATACCTCCTCAGTCAGTCTCCCAGCACATCCTGTCTTTTAGTCACAATGCAAACCCGTGCACCACCTTCTCTAATTCAGTCACGGTGTGCATTCCCTCAACTATTGATCCCATATATTCCCGCTTCAGTCATTTCTCCCATGGCCCCCGACAGTTCACAGTTTCTGTCATCCTCCATTGATGCTGTCCTTCATCAGGCCTTTTCATCTCCCAGCCAAACAATCCCATCAAGTCCAAACCCTTCTCTTTATTCCTTGCAACTTATTCTCTCAAAAAATAACCATCAATTCCCCATAGGTCCTTCTGCTATTATCCTTGACCAGGGGTAATTTACCATCACCAGTTAACCTACCAACGAGTACACCTTTGTTAGTAGGAAGAAACTGGAGCACTTGTGGTCACAAGGAGAATGGGTAACTACGACGTTAAAAGTTAGCACTGAACTTTAGCTCAAGTTCACATTAATCAATCATTTTTTACATTCCATAGATTACCTTCTCTGGACACTCACTCATCCATTTCCCTTGTGCATTGCCCTTTCCATTCACTTAGCACTTTCCTTCATTTATTCACTCAGTGTACTCCCTCAGTCAGAAACCAAATGTATTCCCTTATTCAGCCTCTCTGCATTTTTCTCAGGCAACTACCACATAACCACATTCAGTAATGCAGTTCATTTCCTTGATCAGTTACCCTTGATATTCCATCCTTTAGTAAAACCGAGTAGCCCCTCTATCACTTACCAGCATATTTTTTTCATGCTTCGGACATAAAGCACAGTCACAGCTTCAGGTGTATTGTGTCCTTGTGCCTTCTCATCTTCAGTCACCCGGTATGCTTACTCAATCCATCTACCATTGCTTTGCCCTACTCAGTCACCCTGTGTGCCTCCAACTTTAGTTTCTCGTGCATTCTCTTTATCATTCCCCCAGTGTGCTCTGTTGTTCAGTCACCCAATCAAAATGGGGAATGACTGGGCACCCTGCAAGTAATCCAGAAAAAGAAGCAATTTAAATAAATTTGTATAATGAGCAGCAATGTCATAAGCCTATATTAAAATCTGAATTGATTTGCCTGTTTTTCCAACCATAGTCATTTTAGATATATTATTTCATCAACCACTTTATTGGAAATGCAGTTTCCCGTTGAGTCAATGATGTTGGAAACAAGAGCTAATATATTACAATGTGCATAATTTTGCACCTCAATCTAAATCAATAATTTATCATCTGAAATGATGGTATTTTCCTTTTTTGGATGTTACAACAGGTCTTAGAGCATACTTAGAGCATTTTACTCTGCACCAGCAGTTCCGGATTCCACGAAAGCGAGTATGAACACAAATGCTAGACTTGCTGGTGGGTCCTCACTGGCGGTCCTTTCACTCCTTTCTATTGCTGGACTTCTCAGGAGAGTCCAGCAACTGGATGCTAGCGTGAACAAATCACACTCTCCTTGTACTGTGAATTATCCTGGGAAACAGCAGCAGATAGGAGATTGGTCAGATGGAAAGTCTTTTTCTCAGGGAAGGCATTTCTGGAGGATGATCAAAATGTCAGTTGCAAGGGAAGCAAGAATGGCAGAAATATTTTATTTAAAACAAGTTGTAGAATGTGAAGCTGTACCGCGCAGCAACAGGTCTTTCAGCCCACGATGTTGTGCCAGTCTAACTAAATTAGTAATCAAATGCCCAACTAAACTAATCCCTTCTGCCTACACAATGTCCATATCCTTCCATTTCTTGCCCTTTCATGAACCTATCTAAGAGCCTCTTGAATACCTTTATTTTATTTGCTTCCACATTCACCAAAGCAGCACATCTTTGAACATGGTCCCTCTCATTTTAGATGGATGCTCTCTGGTATTTGATATTGCAACCTTGAGAGAAAGATGCTGGCTGTCTACTCTATCCATGCCTCTCATAATCTTATAAACCTCTGTCAAATCTCTCCTTACCCTCCATCACTGCAGATTAAAAAACCCAAGTTTTTCTAACCACTTGTTATAGCACATGCTCTCTAATCCTGGCAGCATCTTGGTAAACCTCATCTGCACCCACTTTACAGCCTTGACATCTTTCCTATAATGGGGTGATTTGAACTGTATGCAATACTCCAGATGTGGCCTAACTAGAGCTTTATAAAGCTATGATATAACTTACTGACTCTTGAACTTGATTCCTTGATTAATAAACCTATGTAGCTATTACTTTCACGGAGCTGTGAACTTGGATCCAAAGACCCCTCTGCACATCAACACTAAACGTCTTGCCATTAAATGTGTACTGTTCCTTTATATTTGATCTGCTGAAGTGCAATGCTTTACATTTTATTAGGTTAAATTCCATCTACTATTTCTCTGCTCATATCTGCAAGTGATCTATATCCTAATATATCCTTTGGCAGGGTATACACTATCCACAACACCAGCTGTCTTCAAACCAGTCTGAAAGCTTACAAACCCACCCATCCATATTTATATCCTGGTCATTTATATAAATACCACAGACAGCAGAAATCCCAGTATGGATCCCTGTGGAACAGCACTAGTCTGAGGTCTCCAGCCAGAATAAGACTCATCGACTCACTACACAGCCAATTCACTGTGGATTCCATACACTTTAATCACCTGGATAATCCTCCCATGAGTGACTTTGTCAAATGCCTTACTAAAATTCAGGTGACAACATCTACAGCTCTACCTTCATCACCTCCTCAAAAAGCTAAATCAACTTGCCCCATACAAAATAATGATTTGGCCATACCTTTCTAATTCTAATCCTATCCCTAAGAATCCTCTGCAGTAACTTCCCCACAGCTGACATGAGATTCATCAGTCTATGTTTTCCAGGATTATCTTGAACAGTGACTTGGACAGGTTGGGTGAGTGGGCAGATGCATGGCAGATGCAGTTTAACGTGGATACATGTGAGGTTTTCTACTTTGGTGTCAAGAACAGGAAGGCAGAGTGCTATCTGAATGGTGAAAAGTTAGGAAAAGGGGAAGTACAATGAGATCTAGGTGTCCTTGTTCATCAATCACTGAAAGTAAGCATGCAGGTACAGCAGGCAGTGAAGAAAGCTAATGGCATGTTGACTTCATAACAAGGGGAGTTGAGTATAGGAGCAAAGAGGTCCTTCTGCAGTTGTACAGGGCCCTGGTGAGACCACACCTGGAGTATTGTGTTCAGTTTTGGTCTCCAAATTTGAGGATGGACATTCTTGCTATTGAGGGAGTGCAGCGTAGGTTCAGGAGGTTAATTCCCGGGATGGCAGGACTGTCATATGTTGAAAGATTGGAGCGAATGGGCTTGTATACACTGGAATTTAGAAGGATGAGAGGGGATCTGATTGAAACATATAAGATCATTAAGGGATTGGACACGCTAGAGGCAGGAAACATTTTCCCGATGTTGAGGGAGTCCAAAACCAGAGGCCACAGTTTAAGAATAAGGGGTAGGCCATTTAGAACAGAGATGAGGAAAAACTTTTTCACCCAGAGAGTAGTGGATCTATGGAATGTTCTGCCTCAGAAGGCAGTGGAGGCTAATTCTCTGTATGCTTTCAAGAAAGAGTTAGATAGAGCTCTTAAAGATAGTGGAGTCAAGGGATATGGGGAGAAGGCAGGAACTGGGTACTGATTGTGGATGATCAGCCATGATCACAGTGAATGGCAGTGCTGGCTCAAAGGGCCAAATGGCCTACTCCTGCACCTATTGTCTATTATCTTGAATAATTGACTGATTTTAGCTGCTCACCCATGGCTAAAGAGGACATGAAGATGTCAGTCAATGCCCTAACAGTCTCATCTCTTGCCTTTCTCAATAACTTGGGGTATATACCCATGAGGCCCTGGTGACTTAACCACCTAATATTCTTTAGAAGACCCAACAGGAGCTCTTTCTGTACTTTGAAATGCCCTTACATATTATTACCCTCAATGCTGACCTCCTCTGTCCTTCTCCTTGAAAAATACCGAAGCAAAGTAATCCTTCACCTCGAAACACATTTCCCTCCCTTATCCTTGTGTGGTCATATCGGCTCCCTAGTTATCCACTTGCTCTTGATGTATGTATAGAATGCATTGGGATTCTCTTTAATCTACTTACCAAGGATTATTCATGGACCCCCTTGGCTTTTCTAATTTCCTTCTTGTTCTTTTCTGGCTTCTTTATAATCCTCAAGGACTCTGTTTGATTTTAGCATCCAAAACTTTACATAGCCTTCCCTTTTCTTCTTGACTAACTTTACATCTCCTGACATCCAAGGTTCCTTTCATTTGCCATCCTTGACATTCCTTCTTACTGGAAAATATCTATCTTGTACTCTTTGCAGTGAATCTTTAAACACCCTCCACATGTCCCAAAAACAGCTATTCCCATTTAATTCTCACTAATTCCTGCCCAATAATCTTGTAATTTTCCATGCCACAATTTAATACTCTCCACAAGGTCTATACTGATTTTTATATATTGTTATCTTAAAACATAAAGAGTTGTGATCACTATGGCCTAACTGTTCTCCCACTAAAAGGGTAGAATTATGATAGGTAGAGCAAAATGCTGCTCCTTCAGCATCTGGACTCCTTTGGCTGGGGCTTGGAATTTCTTGTATTAATGCAGGTTCTGTAAATAAAGCAACAAATATGATGTATAAAGAGAAACTTTTCAATAGCAGCAGGAGTGAGGTTTGCCAGCTTAAAAAAAAGCTAAACACATCAAGCATGATTGAATACATGATGAAAAACTGACCCAAAGGAAAGGAACTATATAACATATAAATGGGATGGAGAGGAATGAATGAATGAATTAATTAATTAATTAATTACTTGATTAATTAATATTTATTTTGGTCAGTACGAGCATAACAAAAAGCATAATTTACAATGATGATTTTATAACAATGATTTCATAGGACAAAATTACAACAAAAACATAGATATTCTTTTAAAAAGACCGAAAGGGTGTAGGCTGAAGCTACAGCTTATAACGCCTACCCCTCTTACTGATACAACAACATATTTGGCGTCAATCATCACATCAAAAACAAAAAAATCATAATCTTTTAACACAAAATCCAATTCAAAATATCATTTATTTACATTACTCCCATTCATTTTAAATCATGTATTTTTTATTTGTTCATTAAATAACTTTTAAATTGTTAAGTGTAGTGCATGTTTTTAAATTCTTACTAGAACTGTTCCATAGATTCAACCTTCTGACTGAAATACAATGATGTTTTACATTTGTTCTTATCCTTTGTTTTTGAAATACACATGTTGCTCTCAAATCATGTTGGCTTTCTCTCATTTTAAACAACCTTTGGATACTTTGTAGTAGCTGTCCATTTTTTACTTTATACATAATTTGTATTATTTTAAAATCTACGAAATCTCTGAATTTTAAAATGTTTAGTTGAATAAATAGTGGATTGGCTGGCTCATAATAACTTGTCTTATTTACAATTCATTAACTTTCTTTTGAAGTAGAAAACTTGAATTTGTATTTGTTTTGCATGTATTTCCCCAAACCTCTAAGAGTATGAGAGGAGATAATGATAAGGGATTAAGTGAAGAAGTCTAAAGTCAATTCAGAAAGCAAAGAAAAGCTATAAACTGAAGTTACCAAGGAATATTAAATTAACATTGGAAATTATTCTATAGGTACATAATTTTCAGAAAAGGTTAGGTTGTGAATGAATAGGGCCAATAAAGGATGGATATCAAAAGCAAAGTTGGAAAATTATTTATTTTACATCCGTATTTGGCAAGGGGATAGATAAGGTGGATTTGACATTATGATAAGAGATTAGAATAATACAACTGCAGTTAAAATAAAAAGAAAACAAATTAATAAATCAAACTCAGAAGAGATAATGTCATCAGTTTTTATGATAGTATCAATGGACTTTAAAAGACTGTGGGGAAGAGGCAGTTGATTGCATGAAGTTAGTAATATTTTAGAAGGAGTTCCAAATGGATTGGCTAATGTAATGCTCTTTATTTAGGAAGGGTGATAGAGCATGTTCATAGAATCATAACTTAGCTTCACAAAAATGGTAGGAAAATAATTCTATCCTTACTGAAGGGGAAAAATATATGCAAAACATCTAGAAACCTAAGATTATAAATCTGCAAAGGAGTCAACCAGGTTAGTTGAGCAAGACACAGGTCTTAAAAATTTACATTGCAAATTCAGTATATAATCTTAGGTTTCTAAATGGCCTTCATGGTGCTAAATAGATTATTGACAATGTTTAAAGCATGTACAGTTTTAAGGCAAGTAATTAAACATACTGTATAGTTAGATGGGTTCATGACAGAATACAGTGAATTGAGGTGAAATGAAACTTAATGATAGAGGGTAGAATGTAGAATCTCTAAAAGATCGTTGATGAGAAACTTGTTGATCACAATTTATATTAACAAATAATATGTTGGAACAGAAGTGCAACTACAATTTTTTTTGATGACTCCATATGTGTGAGATAAGCAAAACTGAGAAAGATTGAAATACATCTCAAGCAGACATGAATAAGTGAATTTTAACACAGTTTAATGTAATGAACATTTTGGCAAGAGCAGTAAAGTGGTTGTATATTGATCGGAACATAAGAATCTAGCTGGGATGGAGGAATGAAGAAATCTGAACTCACAGATACAGTGTAACATCAGTGAAAGGTATCAATTCAGTTCATTGTTACATGCACGAGTACGGCAGGGTTCAGGTACAATGAAAAATTTGCTTGCAGAGGTTGACACAGAGATGTCAAAATCTATTTGTAAGTTGCCTGCTATTCAAATAAAGCTAACATTTAAATGTTCAAAACATGCAGACAGGTTTGAACAGAGTGGCCTAACGTCTAGTCCAATTTTCTCCATTCAATCTCTCATGCTGTACTCAGAGCTATAATCTGTAAAACATATCCATAGCATCAGATTTCAAAGATTCAAAGTACATTTATTATCGAAGAATGTATAAATTATATACCTTTAAATTTGTCTGCTTATAGGCAGCCACAAGGCAAGAAACCTGAATAACCCAATTAAAAAGAAACACCAGAAACCACTGCGCAGAGAAAGAGAATAAAGAACACATACATCATGCAAATAATAGAAGCAAGCCAACCACATCCCAAACCAGGATGAATCCCAAATCTGCTCCTGGAGCAGCCGGAGTAGGCCCAAGCCCTGGTTCCCAGTTCATCACACCAGTAGGACTGAAACACACAGCAGCCAGATCAGTTCAGAGTCTTGGCACCGCAGGAAAAGGAATGAACATTGGCGGAAGAGCAAAAGAAATCAGCCCGACTTTTGCCTCTGTACCTGACCCTCAGGTTTCCAGATTATCTGTGCTGGTGTTTAAATTGTCCAAGCACTGGATAGTGCCATGTTCCAGGGCCCACATGTAGGTGCCCTGATATGCTTGGGCCACCAGCCTCACCAAATCGGCTCAGCACTTGGAGTGATCCAATCTCGCACCCATATTAGATGGACAAGCATCAGAACTCCTCCACAACAGCTCCTCTGCAGATTGCTCACCCCATCTCCGGCAGCAATGCAAACTCCGGTTGCTCCCTTGGCTCGAACACAATGTGTCTTGCTATGCCCCAGAATGGTTCATTCCTCCAAACCAGCCTCGCCTCCACCTGCCTCCTCACAGTCCGCGGTGATAGCTCACCACAATTTGCTTCTGATACGATGTTACAAGTAATGTTTTTAGTTGAAGCTCTTACCTTATGATTTACCAGTAAGTGTCACACATCTTTGGTGGTGTTGCCTTAAACCGGAAACCTGTATTTTCTCCAGAATCTGCTGTTTCCTCCTCAGTACTGTAGTACACAGGCAGGCAAAGGTCTGTTACATTCTTCCAAGAATATTATTGCCTTCTTGATACACTGGAGTTAAAATATGGACCATCTTGGAGGATTCAATAAAACCTACAGTACATCCGGAGCAGCTGTATAACAAGACAAGTCACATGAAAGCTGAACATTATACACATCACTAAAAACAGTAATGAAATTTAGAAAAGCCATATAAGAAAATGCACAGTGAATGATGGAGTTTATTTTGGATTGGTTAGAACACGATTTGCTGAAATGTGTACAATTCTGATCATCACACTGCTGGGATGATGTAGAAGGAATGCTGCTAGTTGCTCTCTAGTGTCTAAAAAGCAAACAACGAAAGGTTATGATGAAGAGAAAGGGCAAGAGAAATGCCCTCAGAAGAGGCTGTGGGATGGGAAGACAGAGGAATGTGAGAAGGGTGATTAACCATGAGTATATGGGCACCTTCTCTGATCTTGGTGTTGGAGCTGGCAGGGGATCATGTGACAGCTGCCTCAAAGGTCACCATTTCCCTCTTCATCAGCGATCAGACATGAGGACATGACAATGTTCCCTGCAGGGCTGTCGCTGCTGGCACAGTTATGTGGGAGGAAAATATGCAAGAGGGTGAGTTTCACAATATTGTACTCCTGGCAGAGTGACAGAATCGGATAGCTGGTGCTGCATATAAACTGCAAGATGTGGAAGTGAATCTTCCTCTGCAGTAAGACTTTTAAGAATTATATGTTCTTATTCACTCATAAACCAACTAGGTTTCACTGCTCCACTTCCCCTTAAAGGGCCAAAGCTCAAATCCTCACCTGAGACCTCTTGTGCAGTCTCACACATACATGGTTTAACAGCTTTGTCCATGGTGGTCATTACTCTCAGCTTCCTAGCCTCAGGGATAACAGCTTTGTCTATGGTGGTTACTACTCTCAGCTTCCTAGCCTCAGGGATAACAGCTTTGTCCATGGTTGTCATTACTCTCAGCTTCCTAGCCTCAGGGATAACAGCTTTGTCCATGGTGGTCATTACTCTCAGCTTCCTAGCCTCAGGGATAACAGCTTTGTCCATGGTGGTCATTACCCTCAGCTTCCCATCCTCAGGGATAACAGCTTTGTCTATGGTGGTTACTACTCTCAGCTTCCTAGCCTCAGGGATAACAGCTTTGTCCATGGTTGTCATTACTCTCAGCTTCCTAGCCTCAGGGATAACAGCTTTGTCCATGGTGGTCATTACTCTCAGCTTCCTAGCCTCAGGGATAACAGCTTTGTCCATGGTGGTTACTACTCTCAGCTTCCTAGCCTCAGGGATAACAGCTTTGTCCATGGTGGTTACTACTCTCAGCTTCCCATCCTCAGGGATAACAGCTTTGTCCATGGTGGTCATTACTCTCAGCTTCCCATCCTCAGGGATAACAGCTTTGTCCATGGTGGTTACTACTCTCAGCTTCCCATCCTCAGGGATAACAGCTTTGTCCATGGTGGTCATTACTCTCAGCTTCCTAGCCTCAGGGATAACAGCTTTGTCCATGGTGGTCATTACTCTCAGCTTCCCATCCTCAGGGATAACAGCTTTGTCCATGGTGGTCATTACTCTCAGCTTCCTAGCCTCAGGGATAACAGCTTTGTCCATGGTGGTTACTACTCTCAGCTTCCCATCCTCAGGGATAACAGCTTTGTCCATGGTGGTCATTACTCTCAGCTTCCCATCCTCAGGGATAACAGCTTTGTCCATGGTGGTCACTACTCTCAGCTTCCCATCCTCAGGGATAACAGCTTTGTCCATGGTGGTCACTACTCTCAGCTTCCCATCCTCAGGGATAACAGCTTTGTCCATGATGGCCATTACTCTCAGCTTCCTAGCCTCAGGGATAACAGCTTTGTCCATGGTGGTCACTACTCTCAGCTTCCTAGCCTCAGGGATAACAGCTTTGTCCATGGTGGTCATTACTCTCAGCTTCCTAGCCTCAGGGATAACAGCTTTGTCCATGGTGGTCACTACTCTCAGCTTCCCATCCTCAGGGATAACAGCTTTGTCCATGGTGGTCACTACTCTCAGCTTCCCATCCTCAGGGATAACAGCTTTGTCCATGGTGGTCATTACTCTCAGCTTCCTAGCCTCAGGGATAACAGCTTTGTCCATGGTGGTCATTACTCTCAGCTTCCCATCCTCAGGGATAACAGCTTTGTCCATGGTGGTTACTACTCTCAGCTTCCCATCCTCAGGGATAACAGCTTTGTCCATGGTGGTCATTACTCTCAGCTTCCTAGCCTCAGGGATAACAGCATTGTCCATGGTGGTTACTACTCTCAGCTTCCTAACCTCAGGGATAACAGCTTTGTCCATGGTGGTCATTACTCTCAGCTTCCTAGCCTCAGGGATAACAGCTTTGTCCATGGTGGTCATTACTCTCAGCTTCATAACCTCAGGGATAACAACATTGTCCATGGTGGTCATTACTCTCAGCTTCCTAACATCAGGGATAACAGCATTGTCCATGGTGGCCATTACTCTCAGCTTCCTAACCTCAGGGATAACAGCTTTGTCCATGGTGGTCATTACTCTCAGCTTCCTAACATCAGGGATAACAGCATTGTCCATGGTGGCCATTACTCTCAGCTTCCTAACCTCAGGGATAACAGCTTTGTCCATGGTGGTCATTACTCTCAGCTTCCTAGCCTCAGGGATAACAGCTTTGTCCATGGTGGTCATTACTCTCAGCTTCATAACCTCAGGAATAACAGCATTGTCCATGGTGGCCATTACTCTCAGCTTCCTAACCTCAGGGATAACAGCATTGTCCATGGTGGCCATTACTCTCAGCTTCCTAGCCTCAGGGATAACAGCTTTGTCCATGATGGTCATTACTCTCAGCTTCATAACCTCAGGAATAACAGCTTTGTCCATGGTGGTTACTACTCTCAGCTTCCTAGCCTCAGGGATAACAGCTTTGTCCATGGTGGTTACTACTCTCAGCTTCACAACCTCAGGGATAACAGCTTTGTCCATGGTGGTTACTACTCTCAGCTTCCTAGCCTCAGGGATAACAGCTTTGTCCATGGTGGTTACTACTCTCAGCTTCCTAGCCTCAGGGATAACAGCTTTGTCCATGGTGGTCATTACTCTCAGCTTCCCATCCTCAGGGATAACAGCTTTGTCCATGGTGGTCATTACTCTCAGCTTCCTAGCCTCAGGGATAACAGCTTTGTCCATGGTGGTTACTACTCTCAGCTTCCTAACCTCAGGGATAACAGCTTTGTCCATGGTGGTCATTATTCTCAGCTTCCTAGCCTCAGGGATAACAGCTTTGTCCATGGTGGTCATTACTCTCAGCTTCCTAGCCTCAGGGATAACAGCTTTGTTCATGATGGTTACTACTCTCAGCTTCCTAACCTCAGGGATAACAGCTTTGTCCATGGTGGTCATTACTCTCAGCTTCCTAGCCTCAGGGATAACAGCTTTGTCCATGATGGTTACTACTCTCAGCTTCCTAACCTCAGGGATAACAGCTTTGTCCATGATGGTCATTACTCTCAGCTACCTAGCCTCAGGGATAACAGCTTTGTCCATGGTGGTCATTACTCTCAGCTTCCTAACCTCAGGGATAACAGCTTTGTCCATGGTGGTCACTACTCTCAGCTTCCTAGCCTCAGGGATAACAGCTTTGTCCATGGTGGTCATTACTCTCAGCTTCCTAGCCTCAGGGATAACAGCTTTGACCATGGTGGTCATTGTTCTCAGCTTCCTAGCTTAGGGGCACTTAGTCTTTGCTGCTGATGTCTGCCGCAGATTGCAGTGCTCTGCTGTTTTAGGAAGGTTGCCCAAACTTCATGTTAAATGAGAGATGATTTATCTACTTTACTCTCAGCTTGCTGTAACAAACAGATTAGGCTTTTTCCACAGTATGCAAGCTTTCCTAGACAGCATGCATACCCTTTTAGCAATCTTCCTGATAATTGTAACCTTTGCACAAAGAAAAGAAAACACAGTTTTAACAAAAGTTTCTCTTCACTGGCTTGTCTATCCTTTTACATTATGTAGCATAGAGCTGTTCCATAGACGGCACAAACAATACAAAATACTGGCTGTCGCAAGAGCTAAACTCATAGAAACTACCATTATCTTTTCCAGACATCTCACAGCTAAAGAACTTCATATCTGTGAAATTTTCATGAATGCAGCTGGGTAACCCACAGTGCTACTTTAACAGCATTATATGATAGTAAAGCATTTTCTTTTTTTTTGTAATTTATTTTTTATTGAAGTTCATCATCAAACAAACAATTCCATAAGATGTATTTCAAATATTGTACATATATATCATATAGTCATATATGCCACAAATCTCCACATATTTATCTGAGGTATACACTTATAGAAAAGAACAAGCAAAAGGAGAAAACTATATACAAGTAGGGAGTGATCTTTTTTACAACATATCCATTGATTTGTGAGAATAAATTCAGGCCTATGAGGTGTTATGTTATTAAACCATTTTCCCAGTATGTATCAAATTGTTCCAACTTATGATTAATAAGCATTTCCTAACCTGCTATCAGCAAATGTACTAGTACATAAAACAGAAAACATCTGACCAATTCATCTAAATTTTTGCAAAACAATTTCTGATTAATGTTAACTAGAAATACTTGAAATAACTTTAAGAACTGCTTGGCATCAGATAAAGAACGAATGGTACAGAGATGTGATTATTATAGCTAAAACACTTCCACTTTTTAAGAGTTCTTAAGGAAATGCTTGAGCATCATATTCTTCATAAAACCAGTTTGTGTGAATACTCTTAAAACAGATGCTGTGGTATCGTTTCTCTTTGCTTTGGCAATAGAGATACTGCTGAACGCATAGAATTCAGAGAGTCATATTGCCCTTTAGACTTACTCTGTCATGAAGTAATATTTCATCACATATCTATTGAACTTTTCTGGTCCTGTTATTGTTCCATATTATTATGATATTCAAAAAATCCTGTGCTTAATGAATGCACATTTCTCTTTAATAATCAGGCATATATGGAGGGAGATCTGGGAGATGCTTTACAAGGGTTAATGATTGTAAGGAGAAAAACCTCAAAGAGGAAAGTTTTAGAACAGCAGAGAGAGGGAGATGATGATAAAGTATATAAAAGGTTAACACAGTCATTAAATATAGCAGCCTGTTTTTTTCTGCAAGAAACCTTGATGATCAAAAGATGTGCTAATTTTGCTATTCAATGCTGAGCAATGTTTCTTCATGAAGTTAGCCTGCTAGTGTTTCAGGATGCTTGTCTCCTTGTGCAGCCATGCGCAGAGATAAGACCGCTCCAGCCTGTTTTGTGTAGGTGGACATTAGGCCTATTCTGTAATTTGTCCCTCTGGACTGTCATATATGTAGATAAGTCTGGCTCCAGCCCGCCTTGTGTGGGGGTATCTGAATGACTATATCGATTTTATAAGGGGAATTGTGCGTTGGTTGGTGGACCAATGTTGGTAGACGGTTGGTTGGTTGGTTGAATAGTCACAGACTTTTCCTGTTTGAGTGACTAACTGAAGTGCCCCAGATGCTTTGAATAAAGAGTTTATACTTATACGGTCTCAGAGTGACTTTATCCGGATTCAATTCCCACAATAGAGAGAAAGAAGGGGAAAATGGGATAAAAGTGTTAAGGCATAGAAAGCAGCTCATCTCTAACATTTCAGGGCAGTTAGGAAGGATAATAAATTCTGGTCTGTCTGAAATGCCCAGAACCTAAAACAAACAAACATGTAAGACAATATGGAAATTCTGATGCTGGTAATTTAAGAGAGAAAAACAATTCAAAGAAGGTCAGGCAAAGAGGTAGAATGTGCTCCATTGGGAAGTCGTATTGATGACAAATGAAAAAGATGGAAAAAGATTGTGAAGGGGATTTGTCATGAAGGTGAAAGTTTGGATGCCATTCTGCAAAAAGACAACGAATAGATATCAGTGAACAGTTTAACCATGACCTTATTGAATAGAGGAGCAAGATTGAGGGTGCATAAGCAAATCTGGCCTTCTGCTATTGTGAATGTGAAACAATGAAGTTGTGACCTGTGTAGGTTCATACAGGGTAAAGAGCAAGGAATGTGCTTCTCCCTAGAACTGCTTTCACTCTAGCAAGCCACTAATTTAGCATATACTAGGTGCTTATCTTCACTATGTGGGGTGAATGCGATAGACATTTTTATTTATAATTGTTTCATGTAAAGTCTGTAGTCCCCATCTTGTTCAATGAGAGTTTAAAATTCACGGTCATTGGAAGCGATCCAATCTTGTTTTCTCCAGCAGAAAAATCATACTGTGACTTCTGCCCAACAACCAATGTCAGTTGTGGGTGTTTACTGCTCAAACTTACACTAACAACACCTTTATTTTATATGATAACCTTATACTGCATTTACACCCGCTTGTGCCTTAGGTGAATCTAGTTGAACCTGTACTTTCCTGCTCACCTGAGGTCTGAGTTCACCAGGTTTCACCAATCCACACAATTCTGAGTGAGTGATAACGATGGGCCTGGGGCACTCCAGTGACAACTGGAAATTGAAGGGCTGAGTTGGTACGACCCATCCAGATTCCAACACAAGGTGTGAATGAAAAAAAAATGCTGGGATGAAAAGAAATTATTGCAAAACTATATCATTAATCCTCCAAGAGAACCACAGCCTTGTCATGGTTAGGAGGCTTGCGCATCTCAATGAACCAGAGAGCTATATTGGGTGTAGTCAAGGCTTTGTGCTTTTCTCTTGACAGGCGTCATGTCAAAGGGTAGAAGCCTGACTAAGAGTGGTCCACTGGTCCTCAAGTCCATTGGTTCTGCTCGGTGCTAACGACCCTGAGTGGTAAAACAAAATAGTTACAGAAATAGCAATGAAGAACCCTTCTACATCTGAGGGCAAATGTATTCCTGAACCTCCACCCGAGACTCACATAACTGACCGAAGCAGATAGGAAGCTATTGACATGATGAAGTAAGCCCTGATCACTGCCAGAGGTGGACGACCTTCATCACTGCCTTAAGCACCATCAGCATAACAGGCATTAATTTAGTAAGTAAATAACGTGTGTTAAATTCCCATACTATGAACAAAATGATGTCTTGTAGCTTTAACAGAAGTATATAGAACATTATCGGAAAATAAACAAAGATATGTGACTTCTTCCTAAATCAATGTCAAAAATGTTTGAAAAATATACTCTTCATCTTTTAGTTCTGTGAATTGATAAATGGTCAAGTTGCAGAGATGGCCAATGATATGCAGTATATGTACACTCTGTGGCCATTTTATTAGGTACACCTGTATACCTGCTCGTTAATGCAAATATCTAATCAACTAATCTGCAGCAACTCAACGCATAAAAACACCCAGACATGGTCAAGGAATTCAGTTATTATTCAGATCAGACATCAGAATGGGGAAGAAATGTCTGGGTGATCTCCTGAGATTTTCACATACAACAGTCACTACAGTTTACAGAGAATGGTGTGAAAAACAAAAATCATCCAGTGAGCGACAGATCTTTGGGTGAAAGCATCTTGTTAATGAGAGACTGGTCAGAGGGGAATAGCCAGAATGGTTGAAGGTGACGTGAAGGTGACAGTAACTTAAGTAACCACGTGTTATAAATAACATTGCTGTGCAGAAGAGCCTCTCCAAATGCAAAACACGTCAAATACTGAAGTGGATGTACTACAGCAGCAGAAGATCACACTGTGTTTCACTCCTGTACCTAACAAAGTGGCTACTGAGTGCATGGCCAATGTTAGGACATGCTAAGTTCATGTAAAATATCCCAATACTGAAGTTTGTTTTTCCTTTTCACGCCTTCTGGTGTATCTCAGCATTTTTGCCATTTCTGTAGCATTTCACTATTTTTTACAAGGCCGAGTTGCTAGCTGAATGCTCAGCCCAGCATGGATTGAAGGCGTGCAAGGAGCCAGCCAGATTCGAACTTGGGACCATTTGCCTCGAAGTCCAGTGCTGATGCCACTACACCACG
The DNA here is from genome assembly GCF_048418815.1 of Hemitrygon akajei. Lineage (NCBI taxonomy): Eukaryota > Metazoa > Chordata > Chondrichthyes > Myliobatiformes > Dasyatidae > Hemitrygon > Hemitrygon akajei. The sequence goes on from NC_133140.1 coordinate 50,577,988, forward strand.
GGTTGGCATAAATACTGAAGTTAGCAAGAAAATGAGATTTAATTTCTTAGGCAAATTGTAGCCTTGTCAGAAGTGTTATAGAAAAGGAAATGAAAAACATACTGTATGAAGTTACCTTAATCCCAAAGGAAACAGAGGAATCTTTATAGAATGAATAAATTGAACTGGGTCAAAATATTGTTAAGAAGGAAGCTGTTTTGGTGAAGGACAGCAAAATTAATAAATAAAAATGCCTTGTACAAAGAGATGAAAGCAACACTTTTTATCTGGGCTAATGAAAGTATAAAAGAGAGAGACAAAAACAATCTGTCTTCCAACACGTATGCCAGAAAGTTTTAGTGAAATAAGCATTTTGTTTTGGAAGTGTACAATAAGAGCAAAAATAATTTGAGTAATGGTTTGAAGATGCAAAGAATGATCAAAAATTAGATGAAGAATACTGATAATGATACCGAAGAAAATTATTAGAAAATGTATTGGTCAAAGTCTGGATGTTTATGTTGGACGTGGTACAGTAACATAATGGCATGGTGTCAGACAAAGTAAAGCAATACAATACTGAAATATTCAAAGCATCTCTGTACTGTAATTCACCCACTGCTAATGACAGAGTAATAAGCTACATTGTCCGACTGTAAATATATTTTAATAATAATAAATACTTTATTGATCCCAAGTGGCAAATTCTTTCATTACAGCAGCAACATTTAAAAACACATTTAGCAGTGTGCAGACGTAACTAATAATAAAGCGCAGAATAATAATATACACAATATTAATTTACCAATGTGCAATAATTTGTAATAACATATAATAATTTACAAAATAATAAAACAGACTATTGTACTATGATACAGTATGTGTTCTCCTCTCACACAGAGATGAACTGTTGTATATGCTTATTGCATTTTCTGTAATGATACTTGTGACAGCAGAGCTGAATGAGTCTGTTTGAAAGTGGTACCCAAAATGGTACCCAGTTTGATATATATCTATCAATAATTTTCACATTACTCAAGCACTGTTACACCTTTATCTAGGGGCAATTTTACTACAAGAATTTCTTACTGCTTGAGCCTGGCATTTGGTAGTTTGATTTGGTTGGTTTTTGGGCAACGTTAGTTCACAAAGTTTTAAATTTGAAAACATGCTTGAACAGGAAGAATGTGAGGTTACTGTCTCCCTCCCGTCAACAACAAGTATACCGTTTTGGATAAAACCGGCGGAGGATAAACAAGCAAAGGAAAGCTACAGTGGTCAGGTCTCTGGCACTGAGTCTGGCTCTGTGGCTCAGAAGGGAAGGGTTGGGGGGAAAGAGGCAAGCAGTAGTGATCAGGAATTTGTTGGTTAGGGGAACAGAAAAGATGTTCTGTGGACGAGAACAAGGTTTCCCTTCTTCCACCATCAACTCTGCTCTCAAACGCATCTCTCCCATTTCCCACACATCTGCCCTCACCCCATCCACCCACCACCCCACTCGGGATAGGGTTCCCCTTGTCCTCACCTACCACCCCACCAGCCTTCGGGTCTAATGTATAATTCTCCGTAACTTCCACCACCTCCAACGGGATCCCACTATCAAGCACATATTTCCTTCCACCCCTCTTTCTGCATTCCGCAGGGATTGCTCCCTACGAGACTCCCTTGTCCACTCGTTCCCCCATCCCTTCCCACCGATCTCCCTCCTGGCACTTATCCTTGTAAACAGAACAAGTGCTACACCTGCCCTTACACTTCCTCCCTCACCACCATTCAGGGCCCCAGACAGTCCTTCCAGGTGATGTGACACTTCACCTGTGAGTCGGCTGGTGTGGTATACTGCGTCCGGTGCTCCCGGTGTGGCCTTTTATATATTGATGAGACCCGACGCAGCCCGAGAGACCATTTCGCTGAACACCTACGCTTTGTCTGCCAGAGAAAGCTGGATCTCCCAGTGGCCACACATTTTAATTCCACATCCCATTCCCATTCTGATATGTCTATCCATGGCCTCCTCTACTGTCAAGATGAAGCTACACTCAGGTTGGAGGAACAACACCTTATATACCGGCTGGGTAGCCTCCAACCTGATGGCATGAACATTGACTTCTCTAACTTCTGTTAATGCCCCTCTTCCCCTTCTTACCCCACCCCTGATATATTTAGGTTTTTTTCTCTCTCCGCCCATCACTCTGCATGTTCTCCATCTCCCTCTGGTGCTCCCCTCCCCCTTTCTTTCTGCCTAGGCCTCCCGTCCCATGATCCTTTCCCTTCTCCAGCTTTTGCCAATCACATTTCCGGCTCTCAGCTTCACCCCACCCCCTCCGGTCTTCTCCTATCATTTCGCATTTTCCCCTCCCCCTCCTACTTTCAAATCTCTTACTATCTTTCCTTTCAGTTAGTCCTGACGAAGGGTCTCGGCCCGAAACGTCGACAGCGCTTCTCCCTATAGACGCTGCCTGACCTGCTGTGTTCCACCAGCATTTTGTGTGTGTTGCTTGGATTTCCAGCATCTGCAGATTTCCTCTTGTTTGACCAACAGAGAAGTGATGGTTTGCACCTGATCGGGAGGTGAACTAATATCCTAGTGGGAATGCTTTAGTAAAGCTGCACAGCAGGGTTGGAGAGGGGGAATTAAACTGGAGTTGCAGGGAAATGGGAACCAAAGCACCAGCACAGGTAGTGGAGTGGCTGTGGAGAAAGATGATTTTAAGACTACATACAAAGTCAGGAATGAAAACATTGAGCACGATGGACTAACGTTCTGAGATGCGTATATTTCAATGCAACAGGTATTGTAGGAAAGGTGGGTGCATTTAAGGCATGGATCAGCATGTGGAATTATGACTTTGTAGCCATTAGTGAGACGTGGTTGCAGGAGGGACAGGACTGACAGCTCAATGTTCTAGGATTCCATTGTTTTAGACGTGATAGAGCAGGAGGGATTAAAGGGGTAGTGGTGACATTTCTAGTCAGGGAAAATGTCATGCTCAGACAGAGGTTAGTTGTGTGGGACTGAGGAATAGGAAAGGTATGACCATATTAATAGGATATTATAGACCACCCAACAGTCTGCAGGATTTAGAGGGGCAAATTTGTAGAGAGATTGCAGACTATTGCAAGGAACATAAGGTTGTGATACTAGGTGACTTTAACTTTCCACATATTGTCTGGGACTGCTATACTGTAAAAAGGATAGATGGGAGAGAGTTTGGCAAATATGCTCCCAATGAAGATCGTGGAGTTTATCATCAAAATTTCGGTTTAAATCAATATTTATACCCAGCTGGAAGCCCAACAAGAGTTTATGCATCATATGCACTGGGAAAGCTAAAGATACATTCTCATTTTCAGGAAAGTTTCCTTAATAAGTACATAGAAGTCCCAACTAGAGAGAGTGTGATACTGGATCTCCTTTTAGTGAATGAGACAGGACTGGTGACAAAAGCTTGTGTAGGAGATCACTTTGCACCTAGCAGTCATAATGCCATTAGTTTCAAGGTGATTATGGAAGAGGATAGGTCTGGTCCTCGGGTTGAGATTTTAAATTGGAGAAAAGCCGATGTTGATGGTATTGGAAAGGATCTAGCAAGTGTGGATTAGTACAGGTTGTTTTCTGGCAAATGTGTGCTTAGTAAGTGGAAGGCCTTTAGAAGTGAAATTTTGAGAGGACAGAGTTTGAATGTTGCTGACAGAATAAAAGGCAAGATAAAAAGTTTAGGAAATATTGGTTTTCAAGAAATATTGATGCCCTGGTTAAGAAAAGAAGGAGGTGCATGGCAGGTATCGGCATAGGAACAAATGAGTTATTTGGGGAGTATAAGAAATGCAAGAGAATAACTAAGAAGGAAATCAGGAGGGCAAAAAGAACGCATGAGTTTGCTCTAGGAAACAAGGTAAAGGACAGTCCGTAGAGCTTCTAAAGACATATTAAGAGCAGAAGGATATTGATGATGTCATCTGTCTGTCTCGAAGGACAATGGTGTGACTTCTTTAAGGAATAAGCCTGGGTAAAAGTCCTGGAGATCCTGAAATACCCAGTTGTAAGATCCCTCTCTCAGCCTCACCGCTGCTGTCCAAAGGAAAGTGAAGCAATACGTTTGTCACTAGCGCGGCTGCAGGAGCTGCCGGAAGGATCTTCAATAATGTCCAGCTTAGGGGCTCCGCTACAAATTTTCAGTCCGGGTTTACTTCCGTAGCCTTTGTCTCTCCTGAGGCTGCCCACATGGCTGTGGGGTTATTTACCCATAGCTGGGGTACAGGTTCACAAGCACCAGGGCATGTCTATACGTCAGTGGATCTGCGTGTATGTGTGAGGGACACAATCTACTCCCTGTACTCTGTAGTTCAGCCTGAGACTGACAGAAGTTCATTTTCCATGCGTTGCCAGTGAGGAGGCACTACATGAGGCTTGCTATTGGAGAGGCAATGTACTGGCAAGGAGAGACTTACGCATTCAGCTCTCCTTTTCATGAGATTGCTAGCCAGTGGTGGAAGCTAAAGAGAGAGCAACAAGCCCTATCCACTACACTACCTCATTGGATGTGTCACAACAACCATTTGACTCACAGAAGGTTGGGAAGGGACAAAATTGGTCCTCAGGATGTTCAGAATGGTGATCTGTGCGTGGAGCCTATAGAGATGGGGGAGATCTGAAATGGATTTTTTGCTTTGGTATTTATTTGGGAGATGGAAACAGAGTCTGTAGAAACGAGGCAAAGCAACAGATTGTGGACTCTATCCAGGTTACAGAAGAGGAGGTGTTTGCTGTCTCGAGGCAAATTTATCATCATTATTATGTGGCATGTCATATGACATGGGCGATCATAGTCTTATCTCTATGATTGTTCTTGGCAAATTTTTCTACAGAAGTGATTTGCCACGGCCTTCTTCTGGGCAGTGTCTTTACAAGATAGGTGACTTCAGCCATTATCAATTCTCTCCAGAGATTGTCAGCCTGGTCTGAGTGGTTGCTTAACCAGGACTTGTGATATGTAACAGTTCTTCAGATGACCATCCACCACCTGTTCCTATGGCTCCACGTGAACCTGAGTGGTGGACTAAGCAGGTGCTACACCTTGCTCAATGGTGGCCTGTGGCCAGTGAAGGGAAGGAACATTTTATACCTCCTTTAGTAGGCACATATCTCCTTCCCACCATCTTATTTTGAGGCAAATTAGGGTGGATAGATCCTCAGGGCCTGGCAGGGTATTCCCACAGACCCTATGGGAGGCTAGTGCAGAAATTGCAGGGGCCCTAGCAGAGATATTTAAAATGTCTTTAGCCATGGGTTAAAATGCCAAGAGGATTGGAGGATAACTAATTGCTTAAGAAGGGTTTTTTACATAAGCCAGGAAATTATAGTCTGGTGAGCCTCACATCAATAGTGGGAAGGTTATTGGCAGATATTCTAAGGAACTGGATATAGGAATATTTAGATAGACAGGAATTGATTAGGGATAATCAGAGTGGCTATGTGCACAGTACATTGTGTCTAACCAATCTTATATAATTTTTCAAGGAAGTTTCCAGGGAAGTTGATGAAGGAAAGGCACTGGATGTTGTCTAAATGGACTTTAGCAAGGCCTATGACAAGGCCCTGCATGGGAGGCTGTTCAAGAATGTTCAGTCGCTTGGCATTCAAGATGAGGTAGTAAATTGGGTTAGACATTGGCTTTGTTTGAGAAGCCAGACAGTCGTAGTTGATGGGAGCTTCTCTGGCTGAAGGCCTGTGACTAGTGGTGTGTCACAAGGATCTGTTGCTGGGCCCATTGTTGTTTGTCATCTACAGTATATCAACGATCTGGATGATAATGTGATAAGTTGTATCAGCAAATTTGCAGATGACAGCAAGATTGGGGGTGTAGTGGACAGAGAAAAAGCCTATCAAATCTTGCAGTGTAATATGGACCAGCTGGAAAAATGGTCTGAAAACTGGCAGATAGAACTTAATGCAGAGAAGTGTGAGATGTTTCACTTTGAAAAGACCAACCAGGTTAGGGGTTACATAGTGAGCGGTAGGGCACTAAGGAGAACAGTACAATGGAGTTATCTGGGAATCTGGGAATATAGACCAATAATCCCTTGAAAGTGGCATCACAGGTACATAAGGTCTTAAAGAAATCTTTTGGCACATTGGTCTTCTTAACTCAGTATACTGAGTATAGGAGTTGCGACAAGCATCACCTACCTACAGGAAAGATGTAAATAAGATTAAAAGAGCGCAGACAAAATTACCAGAAAGTTGTCGGGACCTAAGGACTCAGTGTAACGTATATAAGCCACCCTGAAGCCACGGACTCCAGAAACCACAAAATCGAAGATTGATCAGAAGAAATTCCTTCGGACAGAAGAAAATGGTTATATTGCTAGAACCTGTAAAGTAGAAACAATCTCAAAGATGTAAAGAACTTTAAGTAGAAAATAAACCCAAAGTTAATGAATATAATAAAGTTCCTGAACAAGAAACTCAATAAACTGGATACTGAAGCAGCTGTCATAGTTTTGGGTTTTGCACATATTTTGTTAAAGTTTTATAATTTTTTTCAATCTGGAAAGAATTGGGCATGCAGTATGATAGAGGTACTTAAAATCAATCATATGAATATAGAGAATGAAATCTGGTGCATTTTCACAAAAGCTGAGGGACACAAGATTAGGAAAACAGCTTCCCTCCACCTTTGTATACTAGCTATTTCCCCTCTATCTTTCAGTCCACATGAAGGGTGTTGACCCAAAACATTAATGGCCTACTTTACTTCATAGATGCTGCCTGACTTGTAGAGTTCCTCAGATATACTAAACCTCTTTCTGATAACCATGGACGAAGAAGCAAGATATAAACCGACAACAGAATACAATTTCAAACCTCTTCATAGCACTTTTCCCCTCTGGCGTTTTGTTGGCAGCTCCTATCCCTATCCCAAGAGTACTATTAACTCAGATTTCAGAAGGGGAAAGCAGTCACACCACACCACTCTCATACATTCCTCCTTGACACAAGCTGGTGAGACAGCATGCACTTTGCATTTACAAAAGCATCATTTACATTCTTAGCTTACCTTAGCTGCAATAAGCAATAAAAGTTATATAATTTAAAAATTTATTGCATTTTAATTAATATACTAACAGGCTATACAACCGATGAGAAATCAATCTTCATAATGAGGGATTAATAAAAACTGATGCCTATTTTACAGTTTTGTTCCATGTTAAGAGAATAGATTAATATTTCCTGAAAGATGCTTCCATTATGTTGCTGTGATTTAATTAAAACTGCAGATTTTCTGTGAATTAAACAACTTTGAGAATAAAAATTATCATGCCATTTGATTATTCTACAATTGTTCCCTCTCCACTGCCAAGATTGCTCATGAAATTTGACAGAACTCAGATACAGATTGTTCACCCCATGCCTAGTGAGCCCGCACCAGCATATAGAAAGCAGCCTACAGGGGTTGCTAGTTAACATTTGTTTTTTTTGCATTTCTCAAGTTTTAATCAAGCTAAAATGGAGCAAACAGAGATTTAGAATAATCAGCAATGATGCACACCTTATTCCCCTCTTCTTGTCCACTGCCAAGAAGGCCCACCAGTGCCTTTACTTCCTGAGAAAGCTGAAGAAATTTGACCTGTCCCCTAAAACCCTCACTAATTTTTATAGGTGCACCATAGAAAGCATTCTTCTAGGGTGCATCACAACCTGGTATGGAAGTTGTCCTGTCCAAGACCGGAAGAAGCTGCAGAAGATCATGGACACAGCCCAGCACATCACACAAACCAATCTTCCATCCTTGGACTCACTTTACACCACACGCTATCGGAGCAGTGCTGCCAGGATAATCAGGGACAAGACCCACCCAGCCAACACACTTTTTGTCCCACTTCCCTCCGGGAGAAGGTTCAGGAGCATGAAGATTCATACGGCCAGATTTGGGAACAGCTTCTTTCCAACTGTGATAAGACTGCTGAACAGATGCTGACCCGGATCTGGGCCATACCTTCCAAAAATCTGGACCTGACTTGCACTACCGTACTTTCCCTTTTCTATTTCCTAATTATGATTTATAATTTAAATTGTTATTATATTTACTTTGATTTGTACTTCAGGGACCGCGAAGCGCGGAAACAAACATCACTGTGATGATTATACATTCTAGTATCAATTGTTTGGTGACAATAAAATAAAGTAAAAGTAAATCTGTTGATGATATGACTATTGTTGCAGAATCTCAGATGAAGATGAGAGGACATACAGGAGTGAGAATTACCAGCTTGTTGAGCAGTGTCGCAGCAACAACCTTGCACTGAATGTCAAAGAGCTGATTGTGGACTTCAGAAAGGAGAGGATGAGGGAACACGAACCAATCTTCATAGAGGGATTGGAAATGGAGAGAGTGAGCAATTTCAAATTCCTGGGTGTCAATATCTCTGAGGGTCTAACTTGGTTCTAACATATCGATGCAGCTATAAAGAGCAGTAGAGAGCGACTATATTTCATTAGGAGTTTGAGGAGATTTGGTTTGTCACCTAAAATCCTCGAAAACTTCTCCAGATGTACAGTGGAGAGCATTCTGACAGGCTCATTACCTTCTGGTACGGGAATGCCACTGCACGGGATCGTAAGAAGATAACAGAAAGTTATAAAATAGACCAGCTCCATCATGGGTACTAGCCTCTGTAATATCCAAAATATGTTCAAGGAGTGATGCCTCAGCAAGGCAGTCCTCACCATTGTTAAGGGCTGTCCTCACCCAGGACATGGCCTCTTCTCATTGTTACCATCAGGAAGGAGTACAGAAACATGACACACACTCAGTGATTCTGGAACAGCTTCTTACCTATGAACCCACAAAGACTCTCACTTTTCTTTCTCTCTGTTTTTGCACTATTTTAATTTGATACTTACAGATCTATGTTAATATACATAAATATACTTACTGTAATCTATTTATTTATCATGTATTGCATTGTACTGCTGACACTAAGTTAACAAATTTCACAACGTACAGCAGCAATATTAAACCTGATTTTGATTATTCTTGTGCAACATCAGCAAGTAGGATATGTAAATAATCAGGACATCTATCTTCTTCACATCATCTGTCTGTCAATCTGATTTAACTCTAGTCATCTTAAGCTCACCTGATGTCGAGCAGAGCCCCAGAAAAGAGTTTTTATTACATTTTCATGATTATTAATGTGGCTTTCCAGCTCTGTTTTTCTGGATTTGCAACCTCTGTCCCCCTCACTCACTGTCCCCTCACCTCTACACTCCCTCTGTAACCTCCCTGCTATGGACCATTGCATTTGTCTCCCAGCTACACTGACATCTCACCCTTCCTGCTGCTCTTTCCATTGACTTTTTCACTATTCATGTTGGTTTTACCTCATTAGTAAAGTGAACAAAGGGGGTAAAATGTTCCGCCCAAATACTGATGTGTTCTGTGTCTGGATCTTAGGCCATTTTCCTTTTCCATTGCTCTGTATATTGCCCCACCATCAAGCCCTCCTCTCAATAGTTAGCAAGACAGTCTGAACCATAGTCTTAATGCATGCTACCTGTGATCGACAGATGGAAAATATGTTTAAGCGGATCGTTATCACTGCAATTCTTTACCCTCCTGGCTAAAACGTAATCAATGCAGCAATGTGTGTGTTGTCTGCATTGTGATCAGATTGATTAAGCCAAAGTTTGAGAGTCCAAAGTTTTCAACTTCCACATCTAAAGTACTGCGTTTAATATGTTTAAAATATTCCAAAGTTTGCAGAAACAGCAGATTAACAAAAAAAAACATGCAGAATAATATTTCAGGAGCCAATATAGTCCAGTACACGGTAAACTGCTTTTTCATTCACTCACATAAATCCAGCTATTGAAGAATTGCCACTTTGTTGCATTCACTTCAATTAATAATTCATAGGAAAGCCTCAAGCTATCATCCTATATCCAAAAATACAATGACTGAGCAAATGTAATGCATAAGCATATTTTGTTCATAATGCTGATTTGATTTTGGGGTTGCATGGATTTGCTAAGAGCTGACATGTTGCTCCCAGGATCTGAAGAGGTGGCAGAGGAGAGCAGGAAATCTGCTTTTAATGCTGTTCCAGATGGCCATGGCTTGTTCTACAAGCTTCGGTGGCAATGTGTAAATTAATTTCTAAAAGAACTGCGTGTAGCTCTTGAAAATGGGTATGTCAAAAGCTAGCTGTTGTTTCAGAAAGATCAGTCACTCCCACACAGATGTGCAGCAGATATCTGTCAGCACTGTAAAAGCACAGGATGAAAAGCTAATGCACACTGCTAGATTTATTGAAAATTGGAGCGTAAGGGGTGATTTGAGATTGTATTAAGGTGAGTAGGAATTTTCTGTTTTCACATTTCTAGCTCATATGGTTTGTTTGTAATTTACAGTTTTAGTGAAATTTATTGAAGGTGAATTTTAAACAATTGGAACCTGCATTATTTGGTTAGTGGCAGAGCGCCCCTTGTTGTAACCAACTGTGGGGCACTGGTCTGGTGTTGAGGGTAACTTATAAATTCAGTGACATGGCATCAATTCTGACCTCTGGTGCAGCTAGCGTGCTCTCCCTATGACTGCATGGGTTTCCTGCCATAACTCAAGGCACGTTGGCTGTTAGCTAATTGGCTACTGGAAAAGACCTTCCATGTAGGTAGGTGGTGGGAGAATCAGGGGGTTATAATGTGGGAGAGAGTACATTGCAGGGATATTGGAGGAATGGAACTCCTCAGAGAGCTGGCCTATCCTTGATGGACAGAAAAGCCTCTTTCCATAGAATACTACAGCACAGAAAGAGGCCCTTCTAGTCCATGCCAAAGTATTAATTTGCCTAGTCCCATTGACCTGGGCCTGGACCATGTCTAAAGAAGATACTAAATGATGGTTAGGGTGGTGGTTGTGGTTCTAGCAGCAATTGTCTACATCACAGTATGTTGCAAATTAGTTATGTACTGATATATGTACATTATGCACCACTCTCATTTCTCAGTCTATACTTCAGATTAAAGCAAACTCCTCCAAATCATGCTATTTCTCATGATAATTATATTTGCACAGCATCCTTGTTATGTTCACTGTATTATTTATGTTAATTTCAACAGTAGCTATTGAACTGTTGTTGGACAGAATCCCACTGCTGCCATTCACAACATTACCACTTAACCTCTAGAAGAACTCAAGGACTTTCTCTGATCCTACTGTCATAATTTTGCCTGGACACTGGACATCAGAAGAATAGAGTGTCAGTGCCTCTTCTGTAAAGGATCCATACTTTAATTTCAGGTCTTTACCATCTTATCTTCTTGCGTTGCCACTTCAGGAAGTGGCAGACATGTACCTCAAGACTCCCCTGTACATCAATGCTCCTAGTAGTCCTACCAGTTATTGTACACATTCCTCTTGAATTTGACCTCCCGAAGTGCATCACCTCACAATTGTCTGGATTGGCATCACATCAGCTACTTCTCCACCCAGATTTCTAACTGATTTGTATCATGCTGTAACATGCGACAACAGTTCACAATTCCACCAATATTCGTGTTATTGTGACTTGCTACCCTTTTCCCTGTATTTGGATCGTAAACATTAAACCAAGGTCTGGTTGTCAGTAAGATACCGGTGGTAGAGGAGGGCTGTGGACCAGGTTAAATAACAAGGCACAAGTCTTTGAAGGCTCATAGAGAATGGCTTTGAATTGCTCCTGGTTCAGCTGTGCAGTTAAAGGTACCAACCAGAGGATAGTAAACATCTGTTCATCTGCTTATTTGGTTAGATCTTCCTTATATTGATCTTTCTAAAAGATAGGTCATCATTAGTAAAACCAATGATAAAACCACCTCCTCTATTTAGGTGTGGAAGTGGTACTGAAACAGGGGTGCGTGATGTAATAGTTGCTAAAATTGGAAATAAATGTCCAGCTCAGTTGAAGGGTTTTTGTAAATTAGCTTCAAGAGATTCTGCAGATACTGCAAATCCTGGGCAACACACACAAGATTTTGGGGAAAATGAGTTCCTCTGGTATTTTCTGTGTGTCACTTAAACACTAGCCAATGTGTTAATCTAGATTTCAGGGCAATCGTTTTACCTCATTGCATCCAAGTATCAGCTGCAAATCTTTGTTCTCAAAGTTGACCATAAAGCTTACAAAACTACCAGTAAATCAAATAGCTTTGCAGAAATAAAGTTCATATACCCATTCCAATTACAGCATATCTGGCACCAAACCCATTAGCAATGTCACTAAAAGAATTAAAGGTTTGTGCTTTCATTTTAGTGGCACCTAATCTTCAGGCAGTGTTGTGTGTCTGGAATGTGAAATGGGGCAGCAATCCTCTACACCTATGCTCAGCCAGCATAATGAGACAGTGTTAGTGGGCTTGATAAAGTAAGCCATCTTTCTGACTGACCGGATGAAAGGTGGAAGCTCGGTTTGGGACTCAGCAGCACATTAAGCTTCTTAATTTGTAAACTAGTCTGGGGGTCGGCAAGTTGCCAAGCTTTAAGTCCGGTAATGTGCAAATATCTTCAGAAGCTGAAGTGGACAGTTCAGTTGACTTCTGTTCTAATAATATATGTGCACTTCACTGGAAAGCTATGCTACACATTACTAATTATATTTTTCAGTGGTTATTAATTTAGAAAGCCAGGATGCAAACTGTTTATGATTAATGCATGTTCCTTTGCTGCCAAATAGCAGATTCCTACTCAAGAGAGCAAAAATTCCCAGTTGTATCAATTACTTCAAATTTTAATAGACGCAAAGGGGAATTTGTATCAAAAGTGTTGTCAGACTTTAAAATGATTGTGGCAAAGAAATTGGTCTTGAAATTCCTTAGTGGTTCTAGCAAACTGCCAACATAATCTAGAAGACTGGTCCATAGTACTGTGTAAAATAGTAGATACCTATTTTGCTGCCTTTCCAGTTAGTTTATGAAGTTCCCATTTGCCTTCAGAACATCCTTATGAGGAAAAAATAAAAGAACTTGCTTAGCCTGGAATTTCAACTCCACTGATTGAACGTGCCATTGGAGTTCTTTACTTTGAGTACATTAACATCTTCCACTTGCTAGATGCTCATTTAGGTTTGGGGCCATTGAACACTAAGTCATACAGCATAGAAATGAGCCCTTCAGTTCACCATGTCCAAGGACCTGTAGATCATTAATTGCTTATCTATATAACCACTTGGTTGGTAGCCTTCTGTGCATTGACAATTCAAGTATTAACCTATATACTGCTTAAGGATTGTAAGAGTACAGGCCTCCACCACCCATTCAGACAATGCACTCAAGAATCCAAAATCCTTCCTCAGGTCCCCTCGAAACCTCTTTAGCATTTAACCTTCCAGCTTTAGACACCCCTGCAAGGGCATAAAGTTTACCACTAAAGTTTACCTATCAGTGCCCCTCATAATTGTGCATAACTCTCGAGATTCCCCTTCACCAGTGTCATTCAGCACTGGGGAAGAATTAAGGCAGCAGAGTCACTCTATCTTAAACTGATGGATGGGTTACTTCTTCATCTATTGACCAAATAAGTTGCTTGTGAACCCAAGTTCACTTCCAAATATAGTGGACTTCCATAGCACAGAAATATTCGTATAACTTGATACAATATTCACCAGCCCAATGAAGGGAGACAATAACAGCCTAATGTGTAGTAACCACTGAAATTGCAAACAATATCAGAAAAGAGCAGGGAGAGTGATAAAGTACATGTGGCTGGACTAAATGACATACAGCTCAGCTTGATGCTGTCATTGGCTATTCACATTGTAAATCGTTATAATCTTCAATGCTGACATCTCTGATATTCAGGACAAAACAAGAAGCTGTAAATCAATACCAGACTTATTCTTTGCTGTGCATTTTTTACACTAAAGATGGCTGTGGTTTCAGATTAAGTGATATATTTGTTAGGTACTGCAATGTTGGACAATGAATCTCCTGCAGAGCCCAGCACAGAGCCAAAGAAACGTATCAAAATAGTTAGCACGTAGCAATTCAACACTTTTATATCTGACGACAAATATATTTATGATCAGGAAAATTTAAATAATATTTCACATATTGTATACAACACACTAAAACTTAATTTGCTTCAATAAATTTTCATTCATTCAGACTGCAGACACCCTGTGATTTGATGTAGGTCCAATTGCAGTGCACAATGCAAAAGGATTTATGTCAGTCTTTGAGTAGTGAAGGGTGCTGCTTATCTCATGTAATCGCGGGCCAGTTGACATTTTGGGAAGAACTGTGGTTCTCGTACTTGAATGATGAAAGCTCGCAGACCAGGCAGACGAGGTCATCGATCAGTGTGCAATGTTGATTTTAGGCTACTCCTACCAAACTGTATCTCAACAATACAACTAACACTGTGGGGCCCAGGAACATAACTGGCAACCAAGGACCTCAAGCACTTCCCCTTCAAACCCATCTACTTGACTACAATTTAGAGGAATTATCAGCTACTGACAGCTGTTCCTTGGACGGGCCTCCTGCACACTGGCAGCAAATACAGGGGGAAGGCAAGAGGCTTTGACAAATAACATCCGTTAGCTCTGAGCTCAGATGAATGATGGTTATCAGCTTTAAATCTGGAAGGCTCCTTTGAATTATGCAATCCCTCCAGAGTGAGATTGTAGTTAGCTGAGTTAAGTAGTCCGCATGACTAGTTGGGATACTTTACTTGATTTTGTAAACAGGTATGGATGAAAAAGTAATGTTTCAGCTATCCTAGCATCTGATGTCAGTAAAGTACTGGTGTCCAACCAGCTTATCAAGCAAGACTTAGCCTCCTGTAGGGACCTACCAATGGTTGTCTGACCATCTCATGATTTTGAGTACTAGATGCAAAGGGCTAAAAATATTGTGACCCCTCACACTCACAAGACCCCCAGTGTTGCATCACAACCCCCAGACCACTGAGGCTCTAATATCAGGCACCATTACAACATTGAAAGGCCCAATTAGAGTAGACATAGAGAGGATATTTCCAGTATCAGAATCAGGTTTATTATCACTGACATGTGTTGTGAAATTTGTTGTTTTGTGGCATCCGTACAGTGTAAGACATAAAACATACTACAGGTTACAATAAAAAGTAGTTCAAAAGGGAAATAGTGAGGTAATGTTCATGGGTTCATGGAGCAGTCAGAAATCTGACGGCAGAGGGAAGTAAACCGCTTCTCAAGTGTTGAGTGTGTTGAGTGGGAGCACTTAGGACCAGAGCACCCAGCTTCAGAATAAAAAGACATCCCTATAGAACGTTTATAGCATTAAAAGTTATGGGAAGAAGGCAGGAGAATGGGGTTGAGAAGGAATAATAAATCAGCCACGATCAAATGGCAGAGAAAAAAATTAATGGGCCAAATGGCTTAATTCAGCCCCTGTATCTTATGGTGGTATAGTCCACAAAATTAAACAGAAGCAGCACCTGAGGTGAAGGGTCAGAATGTGTCACAACCATTAGAAGTATTCTGCTAGCTTTAGGTAAACACAACAAATAGTTTTAGGTAAATCATAAAATTCACAAAACCTCTAACAAATAATTGAAAGCATTAAAGCCAAATAAGACTACAAATGATTAACTTTAACTCGCCTTTTCCCATCTATTCTGCAGGGTCAAGAATTCTCAATCATATGTGTGTTCTCACTAATCCTAAACCGGATCTGCTAGCAATGGAAAGGAAGCAAGGATCTCTGATTATGGGGCTGGTTAATCTGGCATCTGTCACTCAGGATGTTCTACACTTGCGAGAGATTTGCATAAATTTGTGATTTACTTAGCTGGGAGCAGCTTAATGTTAGTAGTAACCCCAGGAAGTGCTTGATTCTCCCCATTACTGAGCACTATCAAGGCCCTTAAAAATAATAACATGATAAAGGGAAATGATATTTGGGAAATTTGTCAAAGTTATGTGTATCTGAAATGGTTTCCACCACTAATTTCAGCCATAATGTACCTTCCCAATGTGTTGAAGGCAGGCAGCAAACAAAGAGTGCGACTTGGAATGGTCAGTCAAGACATAATCAATAATATAGTTAGCATTAGATCAATGCTGAAATTACAACGATGAACAGACTTCACAGCATTTGTGTATGACCTGCACTGGCTAATCATGTATCATTACAGCTGGAGGTATTTTCCAGCTCTGCATATTAGACAGTAATGAATGTCTTATGTGCCTTATTTCCTTACTATATGATCCCAATAAATTATTCACTCATTATGTCTAATAAACTCAGAATTTGAGGAGCAAAGGTTGAAATTAACATGCAAATCTTCAGAAGTAATAACATCAGAATAGTTGCCTGAGCAACACCAATGTTAGTGTATGAGAAAAAGGATCAAAACATTGACGACTGAATAATAAGGAAAGGGATCCTGTTTTGTTATGCTTCTCTTCACTTAAACTGCTCTGGGAGTATTTCCTTGGGGACCTGGATAAATAGGGTTAGCCTTAGGCACCACATCAATCTCCTCCACTGGCTGACCCTGTGCAGTAACCCACACAGCTAGACCCTACTTTTGTTTTATTTTATTTTATTATTTTTAATTCTTTGTACGTTACATTCATTTAAGTTTTTGCATTTAACATGGAACAGTAGAGACAGAAACAAGCCCTTTGGCCCAAGATATTGTGCCAAACTAATTAAGCTAATCCTTTCTGTCTGCACATGGTCCATATCCCTCCATTCTCTGCATATTCATGTATGTATCTAAGAGTCTCTTAAATAGCTTTATTGTATCTGTCTCCACCACCACCCAAGGCAGTGTAGTCCAGGCACTCACCACTCTCTATGTAAAAGAAACTCGTCCTGCATGTCTCCTTTGAACTTTCACCCTCATCTTAATTGTTTCCCATCTGGTATCCGACATTTTGACCCTGGGAAAAAGATACCGGCTCTCTACTCTACTGATGCCTCAGGGTTTTTAAACTTCTGTAAAGTCTCCCCTCAGTCTCTGCTATTCCAGAGAAAATAACTCTAATTTATCCAACCTCTCTGAAGAGCCCATGCACTTTATCCAGACAGCATACTGGTAAACCACTTCTGCACCATCTCCAAAACCCCCACGTATTTCCCGTAATGCAGTGACCAGAATTGAATACTCCAGATGCGGCCTAACCAAAGCTTTATAAATCTGCAACATAACTTCCTACTTCTTGAACTCTGTCCCTTTACTCATAAAGGCAGGCATATACTATACCTTATCTACCACCCTTTCAACTTGTGCAGCAATTTACTTGTGGCCTTGGACCCCAAGATCACTCTGTATATCAAAGTTGTTAAGAATCCTATCACTAACTATTTACATCTAATCTCCCAAAGTGGAAAACCTCAAACACTTTGCTTGAGTAAACACCTTCTGCCTTCTCTCCACACATATCTGCAACCAATCTATATCCTGTTGTATCCTTTAGCGATTGATCCATAATACCACCAATCCTTGAGTTAATTGCAAACTTAATAACCCATCTGTCCACAGTTACATCCAAGTGGGTTGGCATGGTATCGTTACAGTTAGGATAACATTTTGTAGCATCACTGATCAGCAAAGTTGTGTTGAACTCCCGTTGCTGTCTGTAAGGAGTCTGTATGTTCTGCTCTTGCCCATGTGGCTTTCCTCCCACAGGGTTAGGGTTTGGGGTAGTGAGTGTTGGGCATGCTATGTTGGCACCAGAAGAGTGGTAACACTTGCAGGATTCTCCGAGTACCTCCTCAGATTCTGTTGGTTGTCGATGCCAATGACACATTTCCCTGTATATTTCAATGTACATGTCACAAATAATGATAATCTTTAAGTTGTTTATGTATCACAAGCAGTAGAGGTCCCAGTATGTGTCCCTGTAGAACACAAGTAGTCACGGTCCTCCAGCAGGAGAAAGTCCATTTGACCACTATATGTATTCTTACTTTTAAAGTTATTTATTCATTTGAATTGTTTTAATCTGTTTAAATGGCTATTGGAGACATTTCACAAATTGTCCAAAGGCCTTTGAGAGCATGGGGACTGAGCTCTTCTTGGCTCTCGGAACCCACTACATTAGAGTGTAAATGATAAGGTTGTTGGTTCTCTCCATCTGTGGAGGAGGGCTGTTTTTGGACCGCAAGTCCAAAAAGATATATTTTGTGTACCTTTGATCTTTACGCCCTTTATGTTTCAAGTCCTTGTCAAAAATTCATGGTACTGTTGATAACGAATGATGGCAGTAAATGGCCAACAATCAGTGAGGAGTTTTAAAAGGGGAATTGTTCTTACTATTATGAAAATAATGGATAATGCTTTGTCACAATCCAGATTTGTGCTTTTTCTTTCAAATACTGTGCTACAATCCAGAAGTGCTGATACGACAATCTGGGTTGGATTACTGCTGTTCTGGCAAGGTAAGTGCACCATATATAAAATATTAAATGTCCCTGACAGTGCGTGATGTATTTGATTAACAAGTTCTTATTTAGCCCTCCATCATTCAGACTGTAAGGTGGAAATCCTACGAAGACACTAATGGAGAATGTCAAGCTGCATTATTTCAGCCAGGTTCATGTTAGTTTGTGATCATTCAAAACTAATATATCCTTTGGGTTTAAAAGCTTGACAGTTTGAAATATTTCTGATTAACTATCAGAATTCCCAGCACAGAATGAATTTTTGCTTCTTTTTTAGTATTGTAAACCAAGGTGAAAGGTCAAGGAACAAACTGCAGATGCATTTTCAGTTCTCAGAAGGATCAGTAAAGGTCAGGAGGGACAAAGTATCTCTGAGCTAACAGAAACTCATCCCTCCAGCACTTCATAGCTCTAAAGGCAACTAATTTCTTTTTTTTTTAAAAACCCTAATGTTTCGCTTACATTCATTTACATAATAACTTATTCGAAGTACTTATTTATTTTAGTTAAAAGCATAATTTGCTTGATCTCCACGATAAATTTATTTCTTTGACAATTTATAGTTATATCCTTGCAATGTGTTGTTTCATTTTCTGCCCTGCCTCATGTGTAACCACCCACAAGAATAGTACTAATTCATATGTATGTGCAAGCCAAATACAAATAACTATCTAGATACAGGTCTGTGTACATCGATGAATGCTGGAAGATCTTCCCCACACAAAATAAATTTAAAAGGTCAAGCAGAAATTTCTTTCAGTGTCTTGGCAATGGTGTATACCCATTTTAATACTTCGAATTTCACATGACCCTAGGCCTCAACAATCTTAAAAGAAAATAATATAATAACTGAAGTAAAGCAAGATTGAAATATGAGGGTGGCTGGGTCGTTGTTAAATAAATATTTGCCAGGCAGCTATAAGAACACTTAAGGTAGTGGTTTAGGATCTTCTTATGTCCAAATCTAAGGTGGCTGATTAGTTTTCTGACAGTGGAACACTTGCTTAGAATGGCTTAGATTTGTGTGCTCAAGTACCTGGAGTGGGACAAACACAGACCTTGCTGATTGATCCAACCAGCTTGCTGAATTAAAGGTCTTTACTGTTAACACAGCAGAGAGGTCCAGAGTGGAATGTACTTTGGCAGCCTGGGTTAAGCTTTGTCTCGCTAAATGTCCATTAGTAAAACCTGCTTATTACCATCCAGAAGATATTGCCCAGCTCCCCTCTGTCATAAGAATTATCCATGATCATGTGGTTTCCAGACTCAATGCCTCCAAAATTTGAAGTAGGTACAGAGGAGATGTCAGGGGTAAGTTTTTTATGCAGAGAGTGGTGAGTGCATGGAATGGGCTGCCAGCAATGGTGGTGGAGGCGGATATGATAGGGTCTTTTAAGAGACTCCTGGACAGGTACATGGAGCTTTGAAAAATAGAGTGCTATAGGTAACCCTAGGTAATTTCTAAGTTAAGGACATGTTCAGCACAGCTTTGTGGGCTGAAGGGCCTGTATTGTGTTGTAGGTTTTTTTTATGTTTCTATGTTTTTATGTTAGAATTGTTTTCACCAGTCACTCAACGTCAAAGCTATACCGAACTCCATAGAACCACTGAACCATAGAACGTTACAGCACAGAAACAGGCCTTTTGGCCCTTCTTGGCTGTGCTGAACCATTTTTCTGCTTAGTCCCACTGACCTGCACCTGGACCATATCCCGCCATGCACCTCTCATCCATGTACCTGTCCAAGTTTTCCTTAAATGTTAAAAGTGAGCCCGCATTTACCACTTCATCTGGCAACTCATTCCACACTCCCACCACTCTCTGTGTGAAGAAGCCCCCCCCCCCAATGTTCCCTTTAAACTTTTCCCCCTTCACCCTCAACCCATGTCCTCTGCTTTTTTTCCCCTAGCCTCAGTGGAAAAAGCCTGCTTCATTCACTCTATCTATACCCATCATAATTTTATACACCTCTATCAAATCACCCCTCATTCTCCTACGCTCCAGGGAATAAAGCCCTAATCTATTCAACCTTTCTCTGTAACTCAATTTCTCAAGTCCCACCAACAAACCTTCTCTGAACTCTTTCAACCTTATTAATATCCTTCCTGTAATTAGGTGACCAAAACTGCACACAATACTCCAAATTCGGTCTCACCAGTGTCTTATACAACCTCACCATTATATTCCAACACTTGTATTCGATACTTTGATTTATAAAGGCCAATGTACCAAAAGCTCTCTTTACGACCCCATCCACTTGTGACACCACTTTTAGGGAATTATGTATCTGTACTCCTAGATCCCTCTGTTCTACTGCACTCCTCAGTGTCCTACCATTTGCCTTGTATGTTCTACCTTGGTTTGACCTTCCGAAGTGCAATACCTCACACTTGTCCGCATTAAACTCCATCTTCCATTTTTCAGCCCATTCCTCCAACTGGTCCAAATCCCTCTGCAAGCTTTGAAAACCTTCCTCACTGTCCACTACACCTCCAATCTTTGTATCATCAGCAAATTTGCTGATCCAATTTGCCACATTATCATCCACATCATTGATATAGATGACAAATAACAATGGACCCAGCACTGATCCCTGTGGCACACCACTAGTCACAGGCCTCGACTCAGAGTAGCAATCCTCCACTACCACTCTCTGGCTTCTTCCATTGAGCCAATGTCTAATCCAATTTACTACCTCTCCATGTGTACCTAGCAACCGAATCTTCCTAACTAACCTCCCATGCAGGACCTTGTCAAACGCCTTACTGAAGTCCATATATACAACATCCACTGCCTTCCCTTCATCCACTTTCCTGGTAACTTCCTCGAAAAACTCTAATAGGTTGGTTAAATATGACCTACCACGCACAAAGCCATGCTGACTTTTTCTAATAAGTCCATGTCTATCCAAATACTTGTAGATCCTATATCTTAGTATTCCTTCCAATAATTTACCTACTACTGATGTCTAACTTACTGGCCTATAATTTCCTGGCTTACTTTTTGAGCCTTTTTTGAACAACGGAACTACATGAGCTATCCTCCAATCCTCCGGCACCTGACCCTTGGATATCGACATTTTAAATATTTCTCCAGGGCGCCTGCAATTTCAACACTAGTCTCCTTCAAGGTCCGAGGGAATATCCTGTCAGGTCCTGGGGATTTATCTACTCTGATTTGCCTCAAGACAGCAAGCACCTCCTCCTCTTTAATCTGTATAAGTTCCTTGACCTCCCAACTTGTTTACCTTGTTTCCATAGACTCCATTCCAATTTCCTTAGTAAATACAGATGCAAAAAACCCACTTAATATCTCTCCCATTTCTTTTGGTTCCATACATAGCCGACCACTCTGATTTTCAAGAGGACCAATTTTATCCCTTACTATCCGATTGCTCTTGTTACGTACCCATGACACGTGACAGTGGTACCCTTGTCACGTGACTGGTGTTGAAGCTATACTGGACTTAAGGTAGTGGTCTTGTGATGGTGGAGTGACGTCATTTTCCCGCCAGTAGAGGTCATGTGACAGTTTTTTTTTACAGGGTATAAAAGGAGGACCCCTCCCTGTGAGGAGGGGCAGTTCGTGGCTGGATTTGCCATGCTGACTTCATGCCACTGCGTGATTTAATGTTATGACGCAGTTTAGTTGAAAGATGGAGTTTTATTTAACGTCTAAAGTTTAAAAGGTCATTGCCAGCAGTTTCTTTATAATACTGCTAGTTGAGAATTAGTGGAGAGTGAAGATCGGAGTTTGGGAGTTAAAAGATCGAGGAAAGTCGATTTCGACGGTGAAACAGGTTCGACCTTGTTTGATCCTCATTCGGAAAGAATTCGTTGACTGTGCTCGTGTTAATCCCTGTGAATAGCAGAAAGGATTGAGTACAGTGTTGTAAAGGAAAGGTCAGTGCCTTTAAGCCGTTTCATTCTTCATCTTCCTAAATTCTTCGTGGGAAAAGTAGTTCAACTGGGAATTGAAGCAAGACGACGTGAAAGAGAATTTAAATCATCTTAAAAAGTCTCTCCCTTAAATGGACTGTAAGCATTTTGAACTTTTGCAATACTACTTTGAATAACTGTTTTTGCAACATCGCTTTAAGAACTGTTTAAGCTTCATTGCTTTAAGAACTGTTTAAGCTGCCGCACAGCAGCTGATTTCCGGTTACGTGATTGGTTTGTTTACTTTTGGGAGTTTGTTTTTCAGTGTTTAATAAACGTGTTATTTGTTATAAAAAACCCTGCCTCACTCATATATTTATTGGTGCTGAATCCGTAATATAAATATGGGGGCTGCGTCCGAGATGGATCATTTGAGTTTAAATGCTTGTTAAATTTTGAATCGGTGTTTTGGAAAAGGGGAATACTCAATTCTTTTGTTTGATTGGCTTGTGAGTGGTATTCGGCAACAATGAATATTGATGAGTTTCTGGCTTCGCCAGATGCGGAGTTGTTAGCGAAGGCGAAAAAAACTGAGGTGTCTGAGATAACTAGTAGATTGCAACTTAAAGGTATTTTGAAGACTACATCAAAGGCTCTAATACAGACAAAAATCGTGTCACACTATGTGGATTCGGGTGACTTTGATTAATCAATTTTAGAGTCGTTTCCAATAAGTAATATAGAGATGCAGTTGCAAATCGAACAAATGAAGTTGGAACAAAGTATAGCAGAATTGGAGCGTTGTAGGTTAGAAGCTGATCAGAAAAAAAGGGAATTTGAATATATGATGATGGAATTAAGGTCTGGGAATCAGTCTTCTGGTTCTAGAAAACCATTTGCTGCTAGTCAAGAAATTAAATTGGTCCCACCATTTAGTGAAACAGAAGTGGAAAGATATTTCCAACATTTTGAAACGATTGCTCAGATTTCAGAGTGGCCGAAAGATAAATGGTCAGTGTTGTTACAGAGTGTAATTAAAGGCAAAGCACAACAAGTTTATACAGCTTTAACTGCTGCGCAAGCACTTGATTATGATATTGTGAAAAAGCATATTTTAAAAGCATACAAATTGGTCCCAGAAGCGTATAGAGAAAGATTCAGAAGTTTGAAGAAGTCTGTGGAAAAAACTTATGTGGAATTTGCCTATGATAAAGCTATGTGTTTTGAGAGATGGGTTTCCTCTAAAAATGTAAATGGGGACTATAATACATTGAAAGAGCTGATTTTAATGGAGGAATTTAAAAGAAGCATCCCTGTTGAAGTAAGGACCTACTTAAATGAGAGGGATACTGATACATTGCAGGACTCTGCTAGATTAGCTGATGAGTATGTTTTAATCCATAAGAATAAATTTCCTCAGGGCAGAATTTTTAAGAGGAAAAATAACACGGAGACTCAAGGTAAATCATAAATTAAATCAGAAGTTAATGAGAAAGGTAAGTAGGAATGAAAACCTGTGAGGGAAAGACAGTTTGGTCTTATTTGTAACTATTGTAGGAAACTTGGCCATGTAATAGCTAACTGTTTCTGATTGAAAAAGAAAGAGAAGGAAGCAGTTCTAGATGCTTATGTGCAACATACTGAAGCACCTGTAAAATTACAAGGTTCGATAAACACAAATGAGGTTTTGTTAGAGTCTGACCAAGTTAGAAAGGGATATGATCATTTTATAACTGAAGGGTTTGTATCCTTGAAAGAAGGATCTACTCTGGTGCCAACAAAAATCCTTAGGGATACTGGAGCTTCTCAATCACTGATGTTAGACAGTGTATTGAAGTTTAATGAAGAGTCTGATGCTGGTGAGGTAAATTATATAAGAGGTGTTGGGAGTGATTTTATGTCTGTACATTTACATAAAGTAAATTTAAAGTCAGGGTTAGTTACAGGATTTGTTAAAGTAGGATTACAGCCTAGCTTACCTGTGAAGGATATTTCTTTATTGTTAGGTAATGACTTGACAGGTGGACAAGTTTTTCCTGAAGTGCATTTGACAATGGAGTCAGAGGAACCAGAGATGAATTCTAACACAGATTCTTCCTGTGTTGTGACTAGAGCTATGGCCAAAAAGATTGATGCACAGAATGAGGTTGTTAATCATGACTGTTCAACTCAGGATTCGAGTTTTGAGGATGTGTCAGAGACTTTCTTACCTTCGTTGTTTGAACAAGATTCTTGGAGTACGTCTGACTATGAAGATTTATCTCTGTCTCGGAAGGAGATGATAGCAGAGCAGAGTAGAGACCCTGAGATTATAAAATTAAGAGAACAAGCTCTACTAGATAATGAAATTGAGAAGGTGCCAGTAGGATATTACTTGGAAAAAGGAGTGTTGATGAGGAAGTGGATTAGTAAGGAAATACACACTAATTTGTTGGACTATGTTTTGAAATTTAAGGACAGGTTACATAAAGCTTGTAGCTTAGCCAAGGAAAATTTAAAATTGGCTCAGGAGAAAATGAAAATTTGGTATGATAAAGAAGCTAGGATGAGGATGTTTAAGCCTGGAGATAAGGTGTTGGTTCTTTTCCCAGTGGAAACGAATCCTTTACAAGCTAGATTTCATGGTCCTTATGAAATTGTGTCTAAAATCAATGATGTGGATTACGTGATAAAAACTCCAGATCGTAGAAGGCCACACAACTTTGCCATATAAATATGATAAAACCATATTTTGAGAAACAATCTGATATTGTGACTGTTGTGGTTAGTGAGAATGAGTTTGATTTAACTAGGAACATGATAGATGATTCATCTGAATTTCATTCTAAATCCAACATTGTTTCTTTCAGGTTACCAAATTCAACCATTCTGGAAAATATTGATGAGAAATTAGCACATTTACAGCTAGAGCAGAAACAGCAGATGAAGGAATTAATTTTTAAATATAAGGATTTGTTTCCAGATGTTCTGAGAAGGACTACTATAGCTTCACATGATGTAGATGTTGGAGATGCCAAACCTATTAAACAACACCCATATAGGATGAACATAGAAAAATGTGAACTTGCTGAGAAATAAATTAAATATATGTTAGAGAATAATATCATTAGACCTTCTAACTTGAATTGGAGTTCACCCTGTGTTATGGTGCCAAAACCAGATGGTAGTATTAGGTTTTGTACGGACTATAGGAAGGTGAATGCTGTAATGAAAACAGATGCATATCCAATTCTTAGAGTAGATGATTGTGTAGATAAAGTTGGAAAAGCAAAGTTCCTTACAAAGATTGACTTATTGAAAGGGTATTGGTGTGTTCCGTTAACGGACAGAGGTAGAGAGATTTCTGCATTTGTAACTCCATCTGGGCTATATGAATATAACGTTCTTCCATTTGGGATGAAGAATGACCCAGGTACTTTCCAGAGGATGATTAATTCTGTGATTCAGGGATTGAAAGATACTGATGCTTGTATTGATGATTTAGTGACAGGAAATAATACTTGAGAAGCACACATTATTGCGGTGGAGAAATTGTTTGAAAGGCTTTCAAAAGCTAACTTAACTATTAATTTAGCTAAGAGTGAATTTGGACATGCCACTGTGACTTACCTTGGTTATGTTGTGGGTCAAGGTAAGGTAGCTCCTGTTCAGGTAAAAGTTCGGGCAATTTTAGAGATTCCCACTCCAATGGGGAAAAAAACTCTCAGAGGATTCTTGGGAATGGTAGGATATTATTGAAAATTTTGTAAGAATTTTGCTAATGTTGCCCTTCCATTAACTAACCTTTTGCAGAAAAATGAGAAGTTTGTGTGGACAGTGCCTTGTCAAGAAGCATTTGAAAAATTGAAAACTATGATATGTCAACAACCTGTGCTCAAGGCACCTGACTTTGAAAAACCTTTTTCATTAGCTGTAGATGCTAGTGATGAGGCTGCGGGAGCAGTATTAATGCAAAGGAATGAGGGTGATGAGGTTCATCATCCAGTAGCTTACTTTTCTAAGAAATTTAATAAGCATCAAAGAAACTATTTGACAATAGAGAAGGGATTGTTATCTCTTGTTTTAGCTTTAGAATATTTTGAGGTATATGTTGGTACAACTCAAAAACCACTTATTGTTTACACTGATCATAATCCGTTAGTTTTTCTGAGTAAGATGAAAAACAAAAACAGAAGATTATTAAATTGGAGTTTGATGTTACAAGAGTACAATATTGTGATAACTCATATTAAAGGTAAAGATAATGTGGTTGCTGATTGTCTATCTCGATGTTGAATGTACAATGTAATTTTATTTATGGAGTGTTTTTTACAATTGTAACACTCCTACTGTATTGTGAGTTGTAAGATGTTATATGATAATACTATGTATATTGTGTATGTTATAGAATTTATACATTTGTTTTTCTTGTAAATAATTGTTAAAAATTTTTGTTCTTGACAGACAAAAAATTTTTTTTGGAGGGAGGTGTTACGTACCCATGACACGTGACAGTGGTACCCTTGTCACATGACTGGTGTTGAAGCTATACTGGACTTGAGGTAATGGTCTTGTGATGGTGGAGTGACGTCATTTTCCCGCCAGTAGAGGGCATGCGACAGGTTTTTTTTTACAGGGTATAAAAGGAGGACCCCTCCCTGTGAGGAGGGGTAGTTCGTGGCTGGATTTGCCATGCTGACTTCATGCCACTGCGTGATTTAATGTTATGATGCAGTTTAGTTGAAAGATGGAGTTTTATTTAACGCCTAAAGTTTAAAAGGTCATTGCCAGCAGTTTCTTTATAATACTGCTAGTTGAGAATTAGTGGAGAGTGAAGATCTGAGTTTGGGAGTTAAAAGGTTGAGAAAAGTCGATTTCGACGGTGAAACAGGTTCGACCTTGTTTGATCCTCATTCGGAAAGAATTCGTTGACTGTGCTCGTGTTAATCCCTGTGAATAGCAGAAAGGATTGAGTACAGTATTGTAAAGGAAAGGTCAGTGCCTTTAAGCCGTTTCATTCTTCATCTTCCTAAATTCTTCGTAGGAAAAGTAGTTTGACTGGGAATTGAAGCAAGACGACGTGAAAGAGAATTTAAATCGTCTTAAAAAGTCTCTCCCTTAAATGGACTGTAAGCATTTTGAACTTTTGCAATACTACTTTGAATAACTGTTTTTGCAACATCGCTTTAAGAACTGTTTAAGCTTCATTGCTTTAAGAACCATTTAAGTTGCCGCACAGCAGCTGATTTCCGGTTACGTGAGTGGTTTGTTTACTTTTGGGGGTTTGTTTTTCAATGTTTAATAAACGTGTTATTTGTTATAAAAACCCCTGCCTCACTCATATATTTATTGTTGCTGAATCCGTAACACTCTTAACATACCTGTTGAAGCTCTTAGGATTATCCTTCACCCTGACTGCCAAAGCAACCTCATGTCTTCTTTTTGCCCCACTGATTTCTTTCTTAAGTATTTTCTTACTCTTTTTATACTCCTCAAGCATCTTATTTCCTCACTGTTGTCTATACATGTTATACATCTCTCTCTTCCTCTTTATCAGAGTTCCAATATCCCTCGAGAACCAAGGTTCCTTATTCTTATGCATTTTGCCTTAAACCCTGACAGGAACATACAAACTCTGCACTCTCAAAATTTCTCCTTTGAAGGCCTCCCACCTGCCAATCATATCCTTGCCAGAGAACAACCTGTCCCAATCTACGCTTTTTAGACCCTTTCTCATTTCTTCAAATTTGGCCTTTTTCCAGTTTAGAACCCAAGGACCAGATCTATCTTTATCCATGATCAAGTTGAAACTAATGGTGTTATGATCACTGGAACCAAAGTGTTCCCCTACACACTTCCGTCACCTGCCTTAACTCATTTCCTAATAGGAGATCTAATATTGCATCCTCCCTAGTTGGTACATCGATACAGTACATTGATTTAGAAAACTTTCCTGAACACATTTTACAAACTCTAACCCATCTAGACCTTTAACAGTATGGGAGTCCCAATCAATGTGTGGAAAATTAAAATCCCCAATAATCACAACTTTCTTTCTCCTGCAGTTGTCTATTATCTCTCTGAAGATTATCTCCTCCAATTCTCGCTGACTATTGGGTGGTCTATAATACAACCCTATTAACGTGGCCATACCTTTCCTGTTTTCAGCTCCACCCATATGGCCTCAGTAGACAAGCCCTCTAGCCTGTCCTGCCAAAGCACTGTAATATTTTCCCTAACTAGCAAAGCCACCCCATCACCCTTCATCCCTCTGCCTCTATCACGTCTGAAACATCGGAACCCTGGAACATTGAGCTGTCAGTCCTGCCCCTCCTGTAGCCAAGTTTCAGTAATGGCTATGATGTCATAATTCCATGTGTCAATCCAGGCCCTCAGCTCTTCTGTCTTTCCCACAATACTCCTTGCATTGAAATACACATACCACAGAAGATTATTACCACCACACACAACCTTACTATTTGTGACTTTGCATGAACTACTAACATCAGTTATTTTTACCCCCATTCCACTATCTACTCTGGCACTCTGGTTCCCATCCCCCTGCAAATCTAGTTTAAACCCTCCCCAATAACACTAGCAAACCTCCCTGCAAGTATATTGGTCCCCTTGTAGTTCAGGTGTAACCCACCTCTCTTGTACAGGTCCCACCTGCCCCAGTAGAGGTCCCAATGATCTAGAAATGTGAAACCCTGCCCCCTACCCCAGTTTCTCAGTCACATGTTCATCTGCCAGAGCATCCTACTCTTACCCTCACTGGCACGTGGCACAGGCAGCAATCTGGAGATTACTACCCTCGAGGTCCTGTTTTTCAATTTCCTACCAAGCTCTCTGTACTCACTCTTCAGGACCTCCTGACTCTTTCTATCTATGTCATTGATACCAATGTGTACCACGACATCTGGCTGATCACCCTCCCACCTTAGAATGATGTGCATGCGATTAGAGACATCCCTGACCCTGGCACCCGGGAGGCAACAAACCATCCGGGAGTCTCTGTCACAACCACAGTATCTCCTGTCTGTACCCCTGACTATGGAGTCCCCACTCAGTACCGCTCTCCTCCTCTTCCTCCCTCCCTTCTGCACCGCAGAACCAGACTCAGTGCTAGAGATCTGGCTGCCGCAGCTTGTCCCAGGTAAGCCATCCCCCCCGCAACAGTATCCAAATCGGTATACCTGTTTTAGAGGGGAATGGCCACAAGGGAACCCTGCACTACCTGCCTTTTCCCCTTCCCTCACCTGACGGTAACCCAATTACCTGTGCCCTGATCCTTAGGTGTAACTACCACCCAGAAGCTACTATCTATAAATTGCTCAGTCTCCCGAATGATCCAGAGGTCATCCAGCTCCTGCTTCAGTTCCCTAACGCGGTCTGTTAGGAGCTGCAGCTGGATGCACTTCTTGCAGGTATTGTCAGGGACACCGGAGGTCTCCCTGACTTCCCACATCCTGCAAGAGGAGCATTCCAACATCCTGCCTGGCATATTCTCTAGTCTGAACCAAAAAAGAAGATAAACAGTAACTTACCGGAACCTACCCTCGCCTCTGCCTGTTTCTCGCCGAAGCCTGATTGAGTCAAAGCCGTCCCACTCTGACGATGGCCGCTGTATATGGCGGTCTTTCTTTTAAAACTTGCGCGCTACGTCACGCGCCTGCACAGTCTAGCCTCTTTTCCCCAAGCTCTTAATGAAAAACAACCTTCTCTCCACGATGCCTTCTGTCTTCCACTCTCAGCCTCTTGCTTTGATTGAAAAGACTCGTTCAACTTCTACTGATTTCCTTCACAGACTTTGATCATAAGCTTTCTACACTTGTTACCCCTGAACACGTTAAACTTCAATACTCGGTTCTGAGGTCTCAAACTTTCAATCTTTCTCTACAGTCCTTTAGCGGCTTTATTTACTTAGATCCACAACAATCTTCAAGCCTTGCTTTTGCTTTGTAGGAGAAGCATGAAGTGTTGAGGTGAGTGAAGTTCCAATCACCTCAACACTGGAGTCATTCCACAAACTATGGACTCACTATCAAGGACTCTACAACTCACGTTCTCACTGATATATTGATTGATTGATTGATTGATTGACTGATCGATTGATTTATTTTTTGGTATTGGCACTATTTGCCTTCTTTTGCACATTGGTTCCTTGTCAGTCCATGTGTGTTTTTTTTATTGATTCTACTGTATTTCTTTGTTCTTCTGTGAATGCTTGCAACAAAGTGAATCTCAGAGTAGCAAACATACTTTGATAATAAATTTACTTTGAACTTTGAAGCTCTTATAGCCCTCTGCCTCTCTAACATACTTTGTTCTTTGAACTCAGGTCAACTATACAACCTCGCTTTCTGCACAATTGGACAAACTACCTGGTTTCTGTAATCCGGTATTCTTCATCTAAAAACATAGACCTTTACACACAACCCTATTACAGCTGAGGCCATCAGAGTTTGGAGTTCAATCCCAGCATCCTCTGTAAGGAGTTTATACATCCTCCCTGTGGAATGTGTGGGTTTCCTCTGGGTGCTCTGGTTTCCTCTCACATTCCAAAGACTTACTGGTTGGTAAGTTAATTTATCATTGTAATTTGGCCCATAATTCGGCTAGGATTAAATCGGGGTTGCTGATGGCACAGATCGAAGGGCTGAAAGGACCTATTTTGCACTCTATCTCTAAATTAATAAACTTTCCTGTAATTTCATTTCAAAAAGTAGTTCCAAAATCCTTCTGCTTCCAGTTCCCCGAGCTTACCCCCTCAGAGCTGCATAGTTCCCATACATGGTTTGTGTGAAATGACAACCTATGTTAAAGACATAATATATATGCAACTTCTGTTGCACTGATGTTACATGTTAAGTGGTCAGAAAGTATTCCCTAACTGGCATGCAATTACAGCCATGTTGACAAGGCAAAATAATCAGATTCTCTTTACTCATGGAAGAATTGATTTCTGCAGTTAAATATCTCGCAAGCAAGCTAAGCTAAAACATGTACAGCAAACAACAAATCAATTGCTGTAACCCACCCCTCCTCTGGGACTGGCAGGTTAGTAAACCTATAAATCATGCATGGCGTAATTCTCACATTTTCCAATATAGATGTATAAATGGCACAAGGTCACCAAATAAGCATCCAAAGCAAAAATGCAATTTGTCTTGACGTTTTGTGCATCACTTGAAAAACTCAATATTTAAATTTTAAGATAATGACTTTCACTTCAAATAGCGAAGGGCATTACATTCCTAAAAATGGTTTTACCGTAGATAGTTCTTCACTTAATCTCTGCAAATAGAAGTTGTATCTCTGTACTAATGGACACTTGTCCAATGCATGATGTACTGTCTGTAAATTAACCCAGTATTTGCCTTTAGCTCACAAACAAGACATGGTGAGATCCCATTCATTGAAGAATTAAGAGTTAATTTTTGTCCTGATTTGCCCAGCTTTATTCTGCATTGTACGGAAACTCTAATGGTTTAAAAGTCAGCATTCTAGATGCTTTTTTTCCCTGAAAATGTTGCTTCACTGGTTAGCAGGAACAGAGAAAACAGAGTAGAATAGAGGGTGGGCTGTGAACCAATCAATATTGGTTCTTCCAATATCAGATATTGGAAGAAGATCACAAGGATCATCAGCAGGTGTCTCAGGATCCCCAATCCTTGCACACTTTTGTATCTACTGGAGCAAAACGATAAGCAGAGAGGTGGGGCTCTCAAGAGCATGCCTGGCATATGGTGTGCAATAACAGAGGATGGGGTCCAGGACATTACTAAACTTACCAGGCTCCATAGGAATACCAACATTTCTAGCCTATGCAAACAAGACAAGTAGCTCATCTAAAATGCTGGAGGTCAGACAGCATCCATAAAGAGGAATAAACAGTTGATGTTTCAGGCTGAGACCGTTCATAAGGACCTGATGAAGAGTGTCAGCCTGAAATATCATTTGTTTATTCCTCTCCATAGATACTGCCTGACCTGCTGAGTTCCACCAGCATTTTGCATATGTTTCTCTGGATTTCTAAGATCTGCAGAATCTGTTCCATTCAAGCAAGTAACTGCTGGATTTGCAGGCACAAAAATCATTACAATCCTCAAGTGTTTTGCCTTATGACCCAGGGATCTACCAGAGAGTTACACAGTATCTCGTAGCCTGTCTTCAATAAATGCATGCCGGCTGAATGATTGCCAGGCCATTTGATTATATAATTTCTGTATCAAAATAAACAAGTCGAAATTAATAGATAGAACATAGAACATTGAACATAGAAATCTACAGCACATTACAGACCCACAATATTGTGCTGACCATGTAAACTACTCTAGAAACTGCCTACAATTACCCTGCTGCATAGCCCTCTATTTTTCTAAGCTCCATGTACCTAGCTAAGAGTCTCTTAAAAGACCCTGTTGTGTCTGCCTCCACCACTGTCGCAGGCAGTACATTCCACGCACCCACCACTCTCCGTGTGAAAAGCATACTCCAGACATCCCCTCTGTACCTACTTCCAATTCTCAGATTTCAGAACTTTGTCTGACCTACAACAAATGCAGGAAGACAATGACTGGAGAAATCAGGTAATTATACTGCTTTACCTCAACTTGGCCAAGAGGCTTCATCAACTAGAAAATTTCCATGGCATCAATGTGAGATTGCTGCACAAATGCTGAAGAACTTTCATGTTGTGGACAGGGTTCGAGGCTGCTGCCTCAGTATTTTTGGTCCACACCAATCAGCATTCACAGAACTTACTGTAATGCAAAGTCTGTCAGAGTGAGGAATAACTCTGAAACGTAGGTGGTGAAACTGGTCAGGCACATAACTGCCTGGAGCAATACAGCTAAAGACACACAGTATAATCAAATGCACTATTCTAAAAGCTATATTGAGAATACAATATCACTGCCTTGAAAGATCAGAAGATGCCTTTCAAAGCATATAAGCCAAAGCTGTACCTTATTCAGCTCTGCACAGCAGTGAGGACTGGTTCTACAGCCAGACAGCCCTGAACTTTGTGCCATAGGTGTGAGTGTACTGGCCAATGGAGATAAATGCCTGGCAGCCTCTACAAGCTGTTAGATATGGATTAAAGTTAATTAATGAAACAGACTACTTTATCTGGGGTGCTAATGTGTTTTGGTCACAGGAGGAAAATTTCAACCCATCAGGTTGATTTTTGTTACCTTTGTAAAATGATAATAACAACAACAGAATTGGTTTGGCAGCTTTAGTGTTTCTTTAACACCGGTAATGCAATCAATATTATTTAAAATAGATCTCTGTCTCCAAGTCCCCAACTGTTCCAGGTGATAACACATAGTCCTGAATTCAATCAAATCACAAGCTTTTTGCAGTGGGAATGCAGCAAAGGGAAGTCCAGAACAATTTTTGTGAGTGATGAAGGGGTAGATGTGCTCGATCAAAGCCCTCGTAAAACAACCTAAGCAACTTTCCACTCCAAGAACCCCATCATTATTTGATTGATTGATTTAAACCTCCCAGTCCTCCTCAATCCCAATGAAGCAAACCAAGCTGAGAGAGCATATAATTCTAAATTCTTAATGAAATGATTTATTGTCATTCATTTGCACGTGTGTAGTCCATATTTATTTGAGACAAAAGATACAAGAGTTATGAATGATCAGTTAAAGCGATCAAGTTCGGCTTCTGTAGGTGTTTGATTTCTGACTATCCTGTAACAGTAGATCCTGTGGCCTTGGTTATGGTCTTGCCGTAACCAAGGCAATGCAGCTCCCCCATCTTTGGTCTCACCAATGAACCAGTGAACTTGACTTGCAGTATTCTACATTACCAATGTCCAACAGGGTCTTGCAGTCCCAATAAAAATGTTGACTGCTGAAAAAATGTCAACTTTGTCTGCTTCTGTATTACAAAACCATTTTTGGTATCACTTCAAATTCAAGTTCAAGTTTAATAATCATTCAACCATGCAGTGCATGAATATAGTCAAACAAAATGGAGTTCCTCTGAGGCCAAGGTGCAAAATACATTTCCAACAGTATACAGTACACTGCACATTGCACATAGCATAAATAGCACATGGTGGCATCCGTCGGTCTCGAGAGATCATGGATCTGCGCCTGGAGTTTCCAGGGCGTAGGCCTGGGCAGGGTTGTATGGGAGACCGGCAGTTGCCCAAGCTGCAGGCCTTCCCCTCTCCACGCCACCGATGTTGTCCAAGGGAAGGGCACTAGGACCCATGCAGCTTGGCACCGGTGATGTCGCAGAGCAATGTGTTGTTAAGTGCCTTGCTCAAGGACACAAACACGCTGCCTCAGCTGAGGCTCGAACCAGTGACCTTCATGTTACTAGTCTGATGCCTTGCCCACTAGGCCACGCGCCAACCAATAGCACATATGAATATGATTTCAGAAAAACATACAATCGCAAAGAAGAAGCACATAATATAGCCCAAGTCCTAGAATGGTATGTCTGTAGAATTGATGGCAAGTGGTCCTGGTGCAGTTTGTTCTTCCATTGAGCAAACACTAGAGGGCAGCACTGAGCAAACACAGGAAATGAACACCAAGAGAACATTGAAGAGCAGCACCAATTGGAAGGGCCAGACCCAAACAGAAGTACAGATTCCAGCACACCCCATAGGTGCTCTGCCACACTGCCTCAATGTCTTCTCTGCTGGTCAGCTGAAATAGGTGAACCCACAGCCCTGGACTAGTCCTTGCCACACCCAAGGCTACGCTTCTCCCTGCCATTGGCCTCGCCAATGAACCAGTGAACAAGACTTGCAGTATTCTACATTATCAACATCCAACAGAGTCTTGCAACCCCAGTAAAAATATCGAAGACAATCACTTGCTGCATTTGTTGGATTGCGCACTGTCTTGGCACAAAGACAACAAGTCCAGACGACATTGTAACAAGAGCATGCAATAATTCTAGCTCTATTGCTATCGAGCAGCTCGCTGCAGTACTTGATGTTCTCAGTATCATCTTTGATTGGACCCAGAGTAGCTGCTGCCTCCGAGTGTGCAATCATCATACCATCACAGCACATTTTTAAATTTGTTTTTTAGAGTTAAGAGTATTGCTGGCAAGGATCACATTCATTTGTAATTGGTAATTGCTTTTCTATTGTCGCATGTACTGAGGTACAGTAGAAAACTTTGTTTTGCATGCCGTACTAATCATTTCACAACAGTAGGCTGAGGTAATACCAAGAAAAAACAATAAAAAATAAAGAATATAGTGTTACTGTTACAGAGAAAGTGCAGCACAGAGACAAAATAAAGTGCAAGGTCATGATGAGGTAAATTAGAAGGTCAAAAGTCATTTTTTTCATTTTAAAGGTCTGTTCAACAGCCCTGAACAGGTGGATAGAAGCTGTCCTTGAGGCTGGTGGTGTGGTGAACTACATATACCTGTCTGGACTGCTCCTGTGGCTCCTCCCACAGACCCCTGTATAAAGGCGATTGAGGCCTGAGCCCGGCCTCATTCTCCAGGATGTAGTGTTGTTCATTCTTCCAGTCAATAAAAGCCGATATCTCGCTTCTTACGTCTCAGAGTGAGTTATTGATAGTGCATCAGGTGGTATGTACTTTCAAGCTTTTGTAAGCTTTGCATCAAGAAAAGAAGTTGATGCCTGTTTGCACCATTGGTGCTAAGGTCAAGTGGGTTGAGCGCTTCAAATTCCTAGGAGTAAACATCACCAATAGCTTGCCCTGGTCCCACCATCTAGATACTATAACCAAGAAAGTACTCTAATGTCTCTACTGCATCAGATGGCTAAAGAAATTCCTCATATGCCTGTTCACTCACACCATTTTTTTAAAGATGCATCATAGAAAGAATCCTGTCAGGCTGAATCATTTCTTTGTATGGCAACTACTCTGCCCAAAGCTCATCCTTACCGCTCTTGAAAAGACCATGGTGAAGGTAGACCCATAATGTGCTGTCATATCTGGAGAATGAGTAACGGCATTAATGGGTCCATGCAGTTGTACAGTGGAGACAGTTTGTGGCATGCATGTTTAGAATTTGCCCAGAAGTTCGCTATCCACCCATATCCTGGGTATTGCAAGGACTTTGTAGATGTGCAAACTGTAACCAGTGGCAAAGAGAGATAAACATGTATTTCCTAAGTTTAAGAACATTTCTTTCTTCAATTTTATTCACTATATGTTAGTAAGAAGGGTTCTAACATTTGATCCCTTGACACCAATATGCCCATCAAGAAGATCAAAGCTGAACTTAAACTCAGCGCCACTTTCTTTCCCCATTCACATATTCCCATCATTTCTTCATGCCCAGAAATTTATCGATCTCTTGACTCAGTGGCTAGGCATTTTACACCTCTTTGGCGAGAGAATTCTGAAGATTTGCCACTATCTGAATGAGGAAACTTCTCATCAGAATTAAAACTGATGAGAGTTTTTTTCCTGAATCTAGTTGAGCTTCTTTAGTGTTGCTGAAGCTGCATTTATCAAGGCAAGCAGATGCCATTAAATTTCTAACTTACACCCTGTAGATAGTGGAAAGTCTTCAGGGTGTCAGGAGGACACTCTGTGTATGAGTTGCCCATGAATCACAATACTTATCTAGCCTGTCCAGTTTATCTTGCCTACGGAGTGAATGGCCTGTTACTTGGCAATGGTACAGACATAACATGTTAAGGGTAAGTAGGTAGGCTTGCTCTTGTTTTAGGATGCCAACATCTGCCACTTCTGTGGCGTAAAAGTTACTTGCGCTTATTAGCTTATATCTGAATATTGAGCTGAATGCAGACATTTGTTGAGAAATTGCAAATAGAATCGAACATGACATTAACATCAGCAAACAGTCCCTCTTCTGACCTCATGATGAAAGTAATATTTATCAAGCAGATGGAGATAGCTGGGCCTAGGACATTATCCTGAAGTGATATCCTGGCACTGAGTTTATTAAACACACGCCACCTTCTTTTTCATATTTATTTATTTATTTATACAGATGGTGCAGAAAAGGCTTTTCTAGCCTTTTGCTCCTCACCATCTGACAACACCTGACAACTATGATTTAACTCTAACGTAATCACAGGATAATTTACAATGACCAATTAACCTACCTGGTATATTTTTGGATAGTGGGAGGAAGCCAGAGAACTCACTGAAAACCTATGCATTCCTCAGGGAATGTTGTGTATTTAATATTGCAGTAGCATTTGAGTACTCTTTTAATAGATATATATGTAGTAAAAGATGACCTGATTTCCAAAAGGCATTAAGTTAAAGATGACACATTTCTTTAATATCTTAAGCAATATTACTTTTTCTATTCCCATCTTTTGCAGTTTCAAAATAACATAAAAGGAAAAGGGCCCAAAGCAAAATTTTGGGCACCCTGCATGGTCAGTAATTAGTAACACCCCCTTTGGCAAGTATCACAGCTTGTAAATGCTTTTTGTAGCCAGGTAAGAGTCTTACAATTCTTGTTTGGGGGATTTTTGCCCATTCTTCCTTGCAAAAGGTTTCTAGTTCTGTGAGATTATTGGGCCTTCTTGTGCACTGCTCTTTTGAGGTCTATCCACAGACTTTCAATGATGTTTAGGTCGGGGGACTGTGAGGGCCAAGGCAAAACCTTCAGCTTGCACCTCTTGAGGTAGTCCATTGTGGATTTTGAGATGTGTTTATGATCATTATCCTGTTGTACAAGCCATCCTCTTTTCATTGTCAGCTTTTTTTTACAGATGGTGTGATGTTTACTTTCAGAATTTACTGGTATTTAATTGAATTAATTTTTCCCTCTACCAGGGAAATGTTCCCTGTTCCACTGGCTGCAACACAAGCCCGAAGCATAATTGATCCACCCAGTGCTCAACAGTTGGAGAGGTGTTCTTTTTATGAAATTCTTCACCCTTTTTTCTCCAAATGTACCATTGCGCATTGTGGCCAAAAAGTTCTATTTAAAAAATTCAAAGGAACATCTAAACAAGCCTGATGCATTTTGGAAGCAAGTCCTATGGACTGATGAAGTTAAAATAGAACATTTTGGATGCCACTGTAGATACATATATGTGCATGCCTTGCTTAAAGTGAATTTGAAGTCAGTCCCGCATTTTGTACTCCCATGTCTTCCTTTGAATTAGGTTAATGTTTTGAAATTACAAAACACAACTTTGATGGCAAGGCATTTTTTTTCAAATGAACCTGAGATGACTCTCGGCCTGTGAAATGCAGTGAGATGTTCAAACTAAAAAAAAACATGGTGAGAAAAGAAACAGATCACTGCACACACACAGAGCGTCAAACTTTTAGCAAAAAAAAGCACAAGTTTTTAAAAAATGCCAGAAAATGGAAGAGTTCACAGGTTTATATAGATTGAGGACTGAATGATATTAATCATAAATAAAAAGAGCAGAAAGGAGTAGCTACATCGGAAACATACAAATAACAGATAACTGAGCAAATTGAGCAGTATTTTGAAGCAACTGAAATAGCCAATGAAAAATAAGTACTAATTTTGCTAAGTGCAATAAGTATATACAATGGATCATCTTTGTGCGACAGGAGAATGTGTATCATAGTACAATAGTCTCTGTTTTATTATTTTGTAAATTACTATTGCACCTTATTGTAAATTATTGTACATTGGTAAATTAATGTGTATATTATTATTCTGTACTTTATTATTAATTAAGTCTGCTCACTACTAAGTGTGTTTTTAAATGTTGCTGCTGTAACAAAAGAATTTCCTACTCAGGATCAATAAAGCATTTTTCATCAGTACTATTATTACTTAAGGCATACACTTTGTTTTGAAGTTTAACTGCTCCAACCAAACCAGCAGAAATGTGCTTTGCTGATATGGTAAAGGTAGTACAGGAACAAAGCTATTGTTGACTACAGAACACTTTAGGTTTCATAAGTGGAATAAAAAGGAAAGGGAGTCCATTTCCATGTATGTGGCTAAATTGAAGAGTTTAGATTGTCCGAACATTGTCAGTTCAGTAATGGGTTTAATGATGCACTGATAGACTGTTTAGTTTGTAGAATCTCAAAAGAAAGCTTTCAAAAATTACTCCTATCTAAGGCACAATTTATATTAAAAAAGCAGTTGAAGTTGCTCTTTCAATGGAAACTGCAGACAGAGATGCAATTGAGTTGCAGTCAAGAATGAAACTGAGCATTAACAAAATTGCAAAGTCTAAACAGAAACCTCCTGGCTGAACAAATCGTGTTACCATTGAGTCATGGGCTCTCATACACCAGACCAATGCAGATATAAAGGCAAAACATATAAAATATCCGATAATGTATTACATATAAAAACAGCATGGTGGGCAGACAAAAATAAATAGATTGCACAGAAAAGAGAAAAAGATAAAAAGTCAAGTTGCAATTTCAAAAAGAAGACTAATCTTTTGTTTTCCTTTAATGAAAAATCTGATAATAATGAGAGTGACACGGTACTCTGTAGCATTAGGATCTACAGTGTGAAAGCTAACACTAGACATGAAGTGAACTTCACCAGAAGTGAATGCAAATTAATTAAAATGGAATTAGACACTGGATCAGCTGTTTCAATCATTCCACAAAATGAGTTTGAGAGGCATTTCAAACATACTAAACTGAAGCCGGCAGATATCCAAACTACACTAGAGAAAGATAACTCCTGTGAACATGACATTTGTGACAGTGAAATACTCAACCAACTGAGCCAATTGAAACTTGATTGGTCATACATACACCATCTGCATACCACATCCCCAACAATGAATCCAACTGAAAGCTAATTTAGAAAGGTACTGGATAATGTCACAACTGCCTCCATGCCAAAGACCTTCAACCATTGCCCAACAGAGGACAAACAATTGTTGGTGCCAACCTCTGTGCCTCTGGCTAGAAAGCATATTGTAACAAGAAAGGACTATGCTGCTCAGAGGAATCATAAAAGTAATGAAAACAGTGGTCTGACTACAGCAGTTTTTGTAGGCAACATATCTGTGAAAGATTCTAATATGTTAATCAGGCAGTTATTTGTGAAGAGTTGCTTGGATTTAAAATAGAAGAGAGTGCAAGGAGTTTCAGGAAAGTTGTAAACATTCAGGTTTTGTGAATATAAAGAACCAGAATCTAATCTGCAAAAGATCAGATCGTAAATGGAGCAATAGAATTAACAAGGGAATACTCCATTGAACTAAATGTACCTTTCCAAGATCAAGATGCACAGCCTAGAAAGAAGGTAAAGAAAAAGAGTGGGATAAAAAGAGAGAAAGAAGCCAGGAAAGGGAGAGAAGCAAGGATAAAGTAGATCCAGAAAGAAAAGTCAAGTAAAGGAGAACCACTTCATGCAGTCTCAGAGTCAACTCCTACAACCACCATGGAGGAGGCCTCAGAACCTGAGATTGTTTCATAGCCGCAAGTCACTCCTGCTAAGCAGAGTGATCCACCTGGCTAGGAACAACATTATCTCATAAGAGTAAGAAATCTCCCACAGTGAGCCTTAGGCCTGAATGGGACCATTTAAAATTTACTGTGCTGTGGATGTCTGTATTTAGTGATTGTATTATACTATATACTGTGTACATAGTTGAGATGCATTCTCTATTGTGTTAGAGTTTATAGTTACACAGGGAGGAATGTTGTGTATTTAATATTTCAGTGGTATTCGCTTAAGGTAAGCTCGAAGTTAGACCTGCATTTCAGACTCCTGTGTCTTCCTTTGGATTAGTTTAGCATCTTGAGGTTACAAAACACAACAGGGAAAACATATAAACTCTTTACAGAGGACAGTAGAATTGAAGAGACTTCACAGAGGAGCAGCAAATCTTAAATGCAAGAGATTCTGCAGACGTTGAAAATCTTGAGCAACACATGAAGGAACTCAACAAGTAAGGCAGCATCTATGGAGGGAATAAACAGTCAATGTTTTGAGCCAAATTCCTTCATCAACCCTGCACAGACTTGCTGAGCTCCTCCAGCATTTTATGTGTATTACTCAAGATTATGTTTATAAAGTCAGAGATTGATGGCATTCAGTAGAACTAATCAATTGTGATGCTGACTGTGAAGGCAAGTTACTTAAAGTTAGACAATTCAGTACTGAGTCCGGAAAATCTCAACAAACTGATTGGAGGTGAGACTGTTCCTCAAGATTACGTTGAACATCATTATAAAAGCAGAGGAGACCATAGCCAGAAAAATGATGGTGGAAGTGCGATGGAAAATTAAAGTGGCAGGCAGCACACAGCTCACGGTTGCCTAAATGGACTGAATGCTGGTGTTCTTCAAACATGTCACCTAATTTGCATAGGAGACCATGCTATGAATACAAATGCAGCAAACTAGATCGGTAGACGTGCAGCTGAAGAGATCGTGGTAAGTGCATGAGAATTTTCCAAATAGCCCAAGTGAGTGTGCAGACTTAGTGGAGCAGCTGTTTCTCCGTGTAGTATCATTTATTATGTATGCGCAGCAACGTTTGAAGAAGAACAATTGTCAAAATATACAGAACAGTGAGGGAAAAATATGAACCCAAAAGGATTGTCCCATGTTGGAGCTCATGGCTCAAGAGGGCATCTGCATTTCATGGCCACCATGTGGGCTGGGTGGAGCAGTTACGTCCTATCAACCTGTATCATAATTTTTGTCGAACATGGAACCATTCTATTCTTCCCATATTGCGGAATTATTTTATCATTTAAATATGCAAGCACCCTAATATATTAGTCTGTGCCTTTAAAAACACCTGTAGTATGCTTGTCAAAGGATTTAGGCCTGAAGTGTCGACCCGTCTTCTCCATAGAAGCTGCCTGACCTGCTGAGTTCCTCCGATATTTTGTCTGCATTGCTCTGGATTTCCAGGATCTGTAGAATCTCTTGTATTTATACTTTACTGCAACCATTGATTAATTTGTTTAATGCATGAGTTAACCATTATATCAGCATTTTTCACCTAGCACAGAAAGAACTACAATGAAATTTCTCCTTTATTCTCTGTATCCTCATTCTTCCTGGTACATTCCATCAGCAAATATTTCATCAAACTAGAATTAATAATAAGTAATGAATAGTAGGTGTAAATGCAAAATCAATATTTTCCATAATCTAGAATGTGGCAAACATTAATTTTTATTGCTGATTTAGTGTAGCAGGCCAATATAATTCACCAGTGTAAAATATACTTATTCTAAATCACTTGCGACCTTTAAATGACAATGAAGGACAATGGGAAAGAATTAACAAACTCACAGGCTTAATAAATTTACTCTGTAAAAACCTTTAACAAGGGGCATAGCTTGTTGTATAAATCTTTAAGCATTCATATAAAGTAGAAAATTACATATATATCAGATCTTAAATGATGATGGACATCTACCTTTTTTTTCAAGATGTGTTTATATTTGTGACAGAAAATTAACTGGGTTGAATCTGTTAAAATAATACTTCTGTCATATTACTCAAGCAACCAAATTACTATATACAGCAATTGGATATATTTAATTTGAGTGGTTCTAGAATAAGTTTATTCATAACATTTCCCCAAAGGATGCAGCTTTGTTTTATTTACTAAAAATGGAAATACCATTTAGTTATGTAGAACAGTTGGATGCAGAGTGAACTTTCTGAATCAAAAAATCCAGCTGACAAAGTCATATTTCCTGCTACCAGAAATCAATAGGCATCTTGATTTGCCTTTAAAATGGCTTTAATGAGTATTGTTTTGCCTTGTGGTCTGTCATTTCCAAGTACATACACAAGAAAAGAACTTGAAATATCAATGGGAAAACTGGAATGAAACTCCACTGTGCTTTTCAGTTTTGCTCATTTAATTTGTTTTTATATTAAAGAAATAAGAATATATATAACAGAACTGGCAAGTGGACTCAGTAGTAATCAGTATGATCATAATTTTCTCTCATTAAACCCAGCACTGACAGAGCAATGCTAATGCCACTACTATTGCCCTTGCTGAAAGCAGACCAAAGAAATCATCCTGGACTATAAGATTG
Source organism: Hemitrygon akajei (assembly GCF_048418815.1). Taxonomy (NCBI): domain Eukaryota; kingdom Metazoa; phylum Chordata; class Chondrichthyes; order Myliobatiformes; family Dasyatidae; genus Hemitrygon; species Hemitrygon akajei. The sequence goes on from NC_133140.1 coordinate 50,621,225, forward strand.
AATGTCTAATAAATGCTGTTGTGCCTGAACATCCTTAATAAAATGTTACTTGAATTCTGCAGTTGTGTTGAATATTTAATTGGATTTCGACATTTTATTTAGTCAAGTGGTTAGACCAGACAAGCAGAAGTTGTTCTCCAAAGGGATTGATGTTGTTGAGCGGCAAAGAGTAATGGAAATATTCAATGGCATTGCCACTGATACACAGACGCCAGCAAGGAGACTTGACAGAGTTGTACAGGGTCACGATGAACTCAGATGGGGTAAACAGAGGGATGGTTTGAGGACCAGGGACATAGATGCAGAATGGTTTGTAAAGAACACTGGGAGAACTATAAAACTGTTTTATTCATAAGGAATATTATGATCTAATTGTCACTGCCTGTAGGAGTTATCAGTCAGAATGTTCAAAAATGGATTTGGATTGGCACATGAGGGAACATGATCTCCAGGGCTACCGGGAAAAGCAGGGTGAGTGGGCCTGAATAGATTGTGTTACTAGAGCAGGCATGAACCCAGAGGGTCACGTCATCTCCTATACTGTAACTACTTTCTGATTCTATAGTCATGCTATAAAGTGTAAATCACTTTTGCTAATGTAGTACTGAAAGATGTTATAATAATTTCATAATTTAATGCCATACTCTAATCTGTTAGTTGTGTCGCATATGGAATTTCATTAACTGTAATATTTCTTTGCAAGTGTAATGTCTTAAGACACATTTGATGAGTGTTACTGAATGACATATTCCAATACAAAATATTTAGCTATGGTTTAAAACACACTGGTGCCTAAAGAGAATTCTATATTTTTAGACATGAATCACTTTATAGTGTTTTTAATACAGGCCTTGAGGTGAAAAGGGCTTTTAAACTTACATTGTCCTGTATATCAAATGGTAAATTTGAACGTCTAATAAATGTCCTCGTATCTGAAAGTGCTCTAATAAAAAATAATAATCCTGCGGTCTAATGAAACATTTTTATTAGCAGTAAAGTCATATATAATTACAGAACAGAGAAAAGAAAATTCAGTGAGGGTTATTATCTAGTCCTGTGATGATTCTGGTGTGCTCCAATGCAGAACATTACTCACAAATCAAACTGTTGGATGTTCTTTAGTTTCTCTTGAAGGTCAACATACGCCTTCAGTATTGTTACTGCAAAGCTGCTGGGTTGGGAGAAGGAGACTATTTTCTTTTGGTGTCAGTCTCTGTAAACGACACGAGAGATTTTACATGTAGTGCAGCACACATGCAACATGTAATGAAAGAACAATGTTTGTAAGGTTTCAGGTTACCCATGTGATTGCTTCATTGGATGCTCATGTGTAAAATAAATATTTCACAAAAAAGTAATAAAATATTGCGGAGGTTAGATGTTAGGAATAATTATTAACTGGTTACCATAAGACGTAGGAGAAGAATTAGGTCATTTGGCACATCAAGTCTGCTCCACTACTTGATCATCCATTTCCCTCACAACTCCATTTTCTGGCTTCTTCCCATACCTTTCTTGCCCTGACATCATGAGTCTATGAACCTCTGCCTTAAATACACCCAATGAGGTTTCCAGTAAGATGGCAGCATGAGTGATCACAGTGGCTTCTACAGGGTCAACCAAAGGTGTTATTGTCCTTTTTAAACTTATTTTTTTTATGATCACAAGACCCTGCTGGCCATGAAAGATTTAAGGTTCAGCGAAAGAGAAACTGAAAGAGATGGACGTGCAGCTGCCTGTGTCAGAGAGGAGTCAGAGGAGTCGGCGTGCAAAGGAGGTGAGCAGTCTAACAGTGAGCGGTCACCTCAGTCGCTATTCTTGTGATCACAAGACACTGTTAATGTGGAATTCTACAAGTCCGATTCACTGGTTTATTGGTGGCCATCAATGGCAGGTGACAGGGGAGCTGTGAAGCCTCTGCCATAGCAAGGAGTAGGCCTCAAGCCCTGCTGTCGCCGGCTTACAATCGCCGGGGGAGAGAGGCGTTACAGTCGATGCACTCTAGGAAAGGTTGTGTGGTGCGACATCCAGCCTGGAGTCAGCACTCTCCACAACACCCCCCGCCCCCCCACCCCATGTTCGCTCAACAGAAGACAAGCTATATTGTGGTTGACTGCAGATTTCTGCAACAATCATAGATTCTGGGCCTTGGACTATTTTTTTTTGGGTGACTGTGTTTTTACTGATATTTTATATGTGCTTGCTTTCTTATAAGTGCCATATGTGCCTTGTTGTGTGTGTGACTGTCGGTACTGTGTTGTGTTCCTTGGTTCCAGAGTAATGCTGTTTAGTTTAGCTGTATTCATGGGTATTCATGTATGGTTGAAGGACAATTAAACTTGAACTTGAACCTGACTTGGCCTCTACAACCACCTGTGGCAACAAATTACACAGATTCACCACCATCTAAAGCGGGCCCGTGGTGTAGTGGCATCCACACCGAACTTTGAGCCAGGTGGTCCTGGGTTCAAATCCAGCCGGCTCCTTGCACGCTTTCCACTCATGTTGGGTTGAGCTTCAAGCTAGCGACGCAGCCTTGTAAAGAAACACCGACAAAATTTCTAAAGAAACAGCAAGGTTGTCACCCAATGTGCCACAAGGTGCTGGAAGGAATAACAAACAACAACCCTCTAGCTAAAGAATTCTCTCCTCATCTCCATTCCAAAAGGACGCCCCTCTATTCTGAGGCTGTGACCTTTGGTCTTAGCCTCTCCCACTATAGGGAGACTTCCAATATAACTCGGAGTCCTGCCATGTGCAGAAGTTCGCTGATGACACGGCCATAGTGGGGTGTGTCAGGAATGGACAGGAGGAGGAGTATAGGAAACTGATACAGGACTTTGTGATATGGTGCAACTCAAGCTACCTGCGTCTCAATATCACCGAGACCAAGGAGATGGTGGTGGACTTTAGGAGATCTAGGCCTCATATGGAGCCAGTGATCATTAATGGAGAATGTGTGGAGCAGGTTAAGACCTACAAGTATCTGGGAGTACAGTTAGACGAGAAGCTAGACTGGACTGCCAACACAGATGCCTTGTGCAGGAAGGCACAGAGTCGACTGTACTTCCTAAGAAGGTTGGCATCATTCAATGTCTGTAGTGAGATGCTGAAGATGTTCTATAGGTCAGTTGTGGAGAGCGCCCTCTTCTTTGTGGTGGCGTGTTGGGGAGGAAGCATTAAGAAGAGGGACGCTTCACGTCTTAATAAGCTGGTAAGGAAGGCGGGCTCTGTCGTGGGCAAAGTACTGGAGAGTTTAACATCGGTAGCTGAGCGAAGGGCGCTGAGTAGGCTACGGTCAATTATGGAAAACTCTGAACATCCTCTACATAGCACCATCCAGAGACAGAGAAGCAGTTTCAGCGACAGGTTACTATCGATGCAATGCTCCTCAGACAGGATGAAGAGGTCAATACTCCCCAATGCCATTAGGCTTTACAATTCTACCGCCAGGACTTAAGAACTTTTTAAAAGCTATTATTAATGCTTTTTGAGATAGTGATTTAGATGCATATCATATTTTTTTTTACTGAGTTAAGTATTGTATGTAATTAGTTTTGCTACAACAAGTGTATGGGACATTGGAAAAAAAGTTGAATTTCCCCATGGGGATGAATAAAGTATCTATCTATCTATAGGAAACATCCTCTCTACATTCACTTTATTGAAGCCCTTCTTCATTTGTAGGTTTCAATGCAATCTCCCTCATTCTTCTAAATTCCAGCGAGTACTCGTCCAAAACCATCAAACGCTCCTGATAAAATAAGCCTTTCAATCCCAGAATCACTTTCATGAGCCTTCTTTGAATCCCCTCCAATGTCAGCACATCCTTTCTTAGATAAGGGACCCAAAAATGCTCAGAATACTCCTAGTGAGATCTCACCAGTGCCTTTAAAAGCCTTTGAATTATATCGTTTTTATGTTCTAGTCATCCTGAAATGAATGCTAACATTGCACTTGTCTTCCTCACCACAGACTCAACCTACAAATTAATCTGTAGGAATCCCACACAAGGACTTCCAAGTCTCTTTGAACCTCAGAGTTCTCAATTTTCTCTCCGTTTAGAACATAGTCTACACTTTTATTCCTTCTATCAAAGTGCATAACCATACACTTTCTGACATTGTATTTCATTTGTTACTTCTTTGCCCATTTTCCTAATCCAAGTCCTTCTGCAGTCTTTCTGCTTCCTCAACACTACCTGCCACTCCAACTATCTTCATATCATCTGCAAACTTGGCCACAAAGCCATCAATTCCTTCATCCAAATCATTGACATACAAAGTAAAAAGAAGCAGTCCCAATACCAACCCCTGCAGAACACTACTAGTCACTGGCAACCTATTAGAAAAGGCCTCCTTTATTCCTGATCTTTGCTTCCTACCAATCAGTCAATGCTGGTATCTTCCTAATAATACCATGGGCTCATGTGTGACATCTTGTCAAAAGCCTTCTAAAAGTCCAAGCTCACAACATCCACTGATCCTCCTTTGTCTAGTCTGCTTGTTATTTCCTCAAAGAATTCCAATAGATCTGTCAGGCAAGATTTTCCTTTAACGAAACCATACCGATTTTGGCCAATTTTATCATATGCCTCCAAGCAGTCCAAAAGCTCATCCTTAAAAAAATTGATTCCCAACCACTGAGGTCAGGCTAACTGGCTTATAATTTCCCTCCTTTCTTGAAGAGTGGAGTAACATTTGCCCTGTTCCAGTCCTCCAGAACCATGCCAGGATCTATTGATTCATGAAAGATCATTACTATTACCACCAGAATCTCTTCAGCCACTTCTTTCAGAACCCTGATTCCAATGACTTTCCAACCTTCATACCTTTCAGCTTCCCAAGCATCTTCTCCCTACTCATAGCAACTGCACTCACTTCTGCCTCTGACACTCTTGAACTTACTGCTAGTGTCTTTCACAGTGAAGACTGATGTAAGATACTTATTCAGTTCATTTGCCATTTCCTTGTCTCCCATTTACTACCTCTCCAGCGTCATTTTCCAGCAGTCCAATATCTACTCTCACCTCTCTTTTACTCTTTATATATCTGAAAAATCTTTTAGTATCCTCTTAGATATTATTGACTAGTTTATTGTAACCCAGGGGTTAATTAAACCCAAAGATGAAAACAAGGTTTGCATAATTTAAAAAAAGAACTTATGTGGAAACGAGGTGTGGCTGACGCAGTGCGGGAAAGCAATAGAAATGCAACAAACTTTTAGAAACAAAAGGTATGAACTGTTAAATGTGGAATTAGTACTGAGTATCTCTACCTCATTTACTTGAAAACCTCCGGGTGAAACACCTTGAGGAGAGACGATAGCAATAAAAGGTCCATTGAAGCTACGGCTATAACAAGCAGCAGATATAATGAGACAATATTGGCAGAGACAGGTATCCAAGTTTCTGCCATGTAACCAGGAATTAGTTCTATTAAAGGATTTGGCCAGGTTTTTTTTGTATAAGTTTGTTAATAGATTTTCAGTGGATGATCAACTATTTCATCCAACTATAAGAAACATGATGACAAGCCACCCAAGATGAAGAAACAGAGCGGGAACAAAATGTTTAATGACTTAGAGGATTTAAAATGGTTGGATGTACAAGTTTATTTTCATTGGAAGTACCTGAATTTAATTTTCTGCAAGAACTGGTTATTTTTGCCAAGACTTTGATAAGTTACTGAATGAAAATTACTTTGTTTAAAAGTTGTGATGTTGGAGAATTGTCATGAAAGGAGTTAAGCTGTATAGATATATAATTTTTGAATTTTCATTTGTAGACATACTGACCGGAACTGAAATTGAAGTTAACCATAATACTTAAGAATAGGAATTCAATTAGTTTTCTAACTAACTATGGATTAAAAAAAAGGATTAGTCTGTAAATCTTTAAATGGTGAATAACACTAGTTCTAATTAGAGAAATTGGAGTAACAGAAGTTATTCTAATGAATATCACTGATTCTAACTAAACAGCAATTTGGTTTTCTAATAATTTGGAACCTAAACAGAATGTTAGAATTTTGAATCATTCTTACTCATGTAAATATTTTGCATATCTTGTTTTTTATAAACAAAACTTACCTCCAGAAGTGCATGTTTTCTATTCACTGCCTCCTTCCAATATCTAGAGTTTCTAATAGCCTACTAGCACCTAATGCAGCACTATGTAATTTGATTTTTCTCATAAAGAGTGTGGCAACCAGTCACAAGAGATAAGACAAGTGCTACACAGGTGTGACATTACCTTCATGTTTCATCGTTTCTCTCCTTATGGCTTTTTTTTTTAGTTGCATTCTGTTGGTTTTCAAAAGCTTCCCAATCTTCCAACTTCACACTAATTTTTGCCATATTCTATGTCCTCTCTTTTGTTTTTTATGCTAACTTTCACTTCTCTTCTCAGCCTCCGTTGTGTCATCCTCCATTTAGAATACTTTTTCTTTGGGATGTATTTTATTTGGCACCTTCTAAATCTCTCCCAGAAACTCAAGCCATTACTGCTTTGCCATCATCCCTGCTAGTGTTCCCTTTCAACCACCTTTGACTAGCTCCTCTCTTGTACCTTTGTAATTTCTTTACTCCGTCGGTATGCTGATACATTTGACTTTAGCTTCTCCCTCTCAAATTGCAAGCTGAATTCTATCATATAATGTCACTGTCTCCTAAGTGTTCTTTTACCTTAAGCTCCTAATCAGAGCTAGTTCACTACATGACACCCAACCCAGAATAGCTGATCCACTAATGGGCTCATTCACAATCTGCTCCAAAATGCCCCATCTCATAGGTGTTTTACCATTACTGTCTCTTGATCCAAAATCAATGTCAACCTGATTTTCCCAATCTACCTGCATCTTGAAATCCCCCCTGACTATCGTAACATTGTATAAACAAGCTGGATAAACTCAGCAGGTCGGGCAGCATCCGTTGAAATGAGCAGTCAACGTTTCAGGCTGAGACCCTTAGTCAGGACTGAAGAAGGAGGGGGCAGGGGCCCCATAAAGAAGGTGGGGGGAGGGTGGAAAACCAATCAGAGGAAAGATCAATGGGTGGGGAAGGGGAAGCAGGAAGGGTATAGGCCAGAGAGGTGAAGAAGGAATCTAAGGAGAAAGCACTATGGGTTATAGAAGAAGGCAGAATCATGAGAGAGGTGATGGGCAGTTAGAAGAGGAGACAGAGTGAAAGTGGGATGGGGGAAGGGAGAGGGAGGGAATTACTGGAAGTTGGAGAATTCGATGTTCATACAAAGGGGCTGGAGACTACCCAGACAGTATATGAGGTGTTGCTCCTTCAACCTGAGTTTGGCCTCATCATGGCAGTAGAGGAGGCCATGTATGGATATATCCAGAAGGGAATGTGAAGTAGAGTTGAAGTGAGTGGCAACCGGGAGATCCTGTCTGTTGTGGCGGATGGAGCAGAAGTGCTTGATGAAGCAGTCCCCCAATCTGCATCGGGTAACATTGTAACATAACATAACATAACGTTGCCCTTTTGACATGCATTTTCTATCACTCATTGTAATTTGTAGCCCACATCCTGGCTATTGTTCGGGGGCCTGTATTAAACTTGCATATTCTTTAACCCATACAGTTAAATGTAATTTGCAGTTTAATTAAATAGTTTATTGTTAATATCACATGCAGCAAAGAATGGTGAAAAAACTTGTTTTGCATTCCATCTGTATAGATCATTTCACAACATCATTACAGTGAAGTAGAGTACAAGGCAAAAGTAATAATAAAATATAGAATATATCTGTAGTGTTACAGTTACAGAGAAAGTGCAAGGCTGATAGATAATAAGGTATAAGACTGTGTTGAGTAGATTGTGAGGTTAAGAGTCCATCTTATCATAGATGAGGTCTATTCAACTGTGCTATAACAGTGGGATAAAAACTCTCCATGAGCCTGTTTGTAGGGCTTTTAGGCTTTTGTAGTTTCTGCCTAATGACAGGGTTAAGAGAGAATGTTTATGTGGGCTAATGTAATTTATGTAATAAGAATAAATCTGTAAAACAATTTATTATATTCTATGATCCTTCCCCCAGGCCTGCTGTTTTGCAATGAGAATGCCCACAAATGCATCTGCTCCTGCAAGCAAATGCATTGTGTAGTAACCTTAAATCAGCAAACAACCCTGCCACATTTATCGGTCCCTGTCGATTTATGCAACATGAAAACAAACATAGAAAGTACTGAATATTTGTCCTTTCACACAGCTAGATTCTTGCAACAAGTCAAAAAGAGTACCTTTCAAGATTACTAGTTGTTCATCTTTCCTACCATTTCCCCCCAGTACTCTTGCTTGTCATACAATCTTAATCTGATGAAACAGATGAGCTTCTATGTGATTGCTCTGAGTCAGTAGACCTTTCATGTTCATAGACCTCAGCTGCTAGCCTAGGTAAATATATCACCACCATCACAGACATTATTGGCAAATGTATTAAGGACTGTGTACTAAAGAGGACAATCGGATTGTTCCAAAACCGGAAACCATGGATAAACTGGGAAATCCACCCTCTTCTGAAGTTGAGGACTGCAACGTTCAAATCAAGATGCAACCACAGTAAAACTATTAGAGATGCTATGAGACAATACCAGAGTAGCCGTCAGTTGTAGCTGGCCTTTCAGGTGAAAATAGGCAACAAAATAAATTTGGGCAGCATCAATGACATTAGCACATTCCTTTCTGATGAACCTATCACTTTCTATTCATACTTTGGGCAGAACAGAATGGGTGTGTCACCTCACATCCCGACGGCCTCCACAGCACCTGAACCGACATTCACCATCATGGATGTAAAATCAGTTCTCTGCAGGGTGAACCTGTGGCAAGCATCAGACCCAGATAGTGTCCCTAGTTGTGTCCTTAGATACTGTGCGCAGGTATTTAGAGATGTTTTAACCTCTCTGCTTCAGTTAGTGATTCTTTTCTGCTTTAAGTAGACCACTATCCTCCTGGTACCCAATTAAAACAAGATAAACTGCCTTAATGACTACCCAATGGTTCTGATATCAACCATCATGAAGTACTTCATGAGGCTGGTTATGGCACACATGAACTCCAGCCTCCCAGAAAATCTTGACTCACTGTACTTCACCTACAACCTAAACAGGCTGCAGCAGACACCATCCCTCTGGCCCTACAGTTATCTCTGGAGCATCTGGACAATTAAGACACCTATGTCCAACTACTGTTCATTAACTACAGCTCTGGCTTCAGCATTATAAATCCAAGTAATCTTATCACCAAACTCTATTGACTCTCTTTGCAACTGGATCCTTAACTTGATCTCCTGGCCAACAGACAGCAATCAGTGAGGTTAGGCGCAAACACCAACTAAACATTGGTGCTCCACAAGATTTTGTCCTCAGCTTCCTACTCTACTCTCTGTACACTCGTGACTGCATGGCCAAATGCTGCTCTAACTCCATCCGCAAGTTTGCAGGTAATCATCTGGAAACTGCAGTAAGGCAAGGATAACCTGGGGCAGCTTTAGTCAAGTGAGACAGCCAGAGACACCTTGTGTTACTACAGATGAGATAGGCTAGGTTGACTGTGGCAGTATGTACTCAAGCCAGATGAATTCATCCCCTGTAGTGAAACTTTTACAGAAAAGCCATCCTTTTATACAACAGGGGCTGCCATAGACAGATGAGATAAGATTAACAGAGAGATGTGAAACATATTCAACAACTAAGTCTCTATTGTTTTTACTAACTTCAAAATATCATCAGCTGTCCACTTGAAGTTTTGATTGAATTTAACATCTTTACTGTGAAGGGCAATTGATCTTGAAAATAAGGAATTCAAACAACTTACAGGTTTCAATATCCATAACTGATAATCCAATTCGGTATAAAAATGGCAGTTTTCTGTCAGGACTTCAGAACAGTGTGGATGGCAGAAACCCACTTTGTTCTCCTTGTGCACAAAAATAAAAATAAGTGTGCTTGGGTTGAAAAAGTGCATGTGTTCTGGGCCCAGATATATTAGTTATTTTATTTTATTATTGGTGAAGACAATTACTTTGACAGTTACTTGGAGGTTCTAATGAGATGGCTAACCCTGGCTTCATTATACAGGAGAAAATAATTTAGCCCCAGTAGCTGATTAGTCCTAAATCCTAGGCTGCTCATGTTTGAGCAAGGGACTGAGTCTGCTGCTGTATTGAAATTTCCTCCTGTGTGGAATAGTCAAGGTTTGCCTACTCAGTTGCTGACACAGAAAAGCTGCAGAGCTAAAAAAAAAAGAAGAGTTTGGCATGGTCTGGGTTTGAGTCCCACACAAGGTGTTGTGGTGGACTGGGTTTGAGTGCCACATGAGGTACTGCCATAGAGAAGTTTCAGGCCCCACGCAAGATCAGATTCAGATTCAGTTTATTGTCATTTAGAAAGCACAACTGCAATGCAGTTAAAAAATCAAACAACGTTCCTCCAGAATGATATGACAAAAGCACATGACAAAACAGACTACACCAGAAAATCCACATAATGTTTGGCAATCCCCAATCCAGAGTCCGGAGAGGCTGCTGCATATTAATATCACGCTACCATCTTAGCACGTTTCCCAGAAAGGAGCTCCAAAACCACCAGGCAAAACAAAAACTAAAGCTACAAGACCTGCACAAAACCACATAGTTACAACATATAGTTACAACAGTGCAAACATTAGCATAATTGATTAAAAAAAAAACAGACCATGGGCACAGTAAAAATAGTCCAAAGATGTTAAAAGACTATAAGTTCAAAAGAAACCACCACACAGTTTCCACAAGTCCTCAGGGTCCCGATAGACTCACCATCCCATGCCGGCGGCAGAAGGGAATACCCCCACTATGGACTTCCACAGCACCGCCCGACTTAGCCTCGCAGACGCAGCACACAATGAACGTTCTGTTGAACCCAGCCTCGCAGACACAGCACACAGTGAAAGCGTTCTGACTGCAGCGGACTCCGAGTCCGTCGAACCTCCGAGCATCCGACCATCCCCTCTGGCACAGCTACTCCGAGCACCATCCTCTGCCGAGCGTATTAATGGTCCAGGTTGGAGCCTTTGTAAAGGTTGTTGTGGTCCAGGTTGGAGCCCACATATGGTGTTGTCGTGGTCCAGGTGGTGTCCTGCACGAGGTGTTGCTGTGGTCTGGTTAGAGACCTACACAAGGTGTTGCCGTGGTCCAGTTGGAGCCTGCATGAAGTGTTGTCATGGTCCAGTTGGTGTCCCGCATGAGGCATTACCATGGTCTAATTAGAGTCCCGTATGAGGTGTTGCCATGGTCCAGGTTGGAGTCCATATTTCAAGTTGTTTCAAGTTGGTGTCCTGCACGAAGTACAGGAAAATTCTATAAGCGTGCTGTTAAAAAAAGGAATTCTGAAATGTGTGTGTGTGTGTGTGTGTGTGTGTGTGTGTGTGTGTGTGTGTGTGTGTGTGTGTGTGTGTGTGTGTGTGTGTGTGTGTGTGTGTGTGTGTGTGTGTATTCCCTGATTGTCAGTGCACGTGTGCATGCACACCCTGATTGTGTGTGTTTGAAAGGTGGCGTGAAAGTCCCCCTGTCTTGGACATCTAAAGGACTCCATTAGCATACATGTTTGTACCAGAATGTATTAGGTATGTAGAGAAGGATGGTGAAGTGTGTGGAATGGACTAAGTGAGTGTCTGTAGACCTGTCAGAGAAAAGAAAATGTGAGAAGACTGTAAGATGCTCTGCATTTGTTGAATATAGATGTGGTAATGCTTTGCTTTATATTTAGTGAATATAAAGTGACCAAATTTTAGTGAATCATTATCAGATTAACTCCTGCTTAAAATTTCACTGTAAATCTCAGGTTTTAACATTAACTGCTCCATACACATATGACTCATGTGACCCACTTGTGACTGGTAATTTTTGATTTAAACAGTGTAGTTGTTTAGATAAATCTATTCTTCAGTAAATGTATGAGTTTTTCAGTTCTTTGATCCAACAAGCATGGAAATGGACGATGGACACAGAAGGGGTAAACATGGGGATGTCCATGAAGGCGAATGAGTTTGTTTGCAGCAACCTGGTCAATGGGCTTGAAGATGCCCTCGGCCCAAGGCAACTTCAGTAACAGTTCCCACCTCCACCGTCACCAGCACCGTGAACTACGCAGTTTACTTTAAATGATCTGTCCCAAAATGTACCTAAGGAATTGTATGATTTTAATTCTGCCCTTTGTAAAATGCCACCTGATGTAAGCCCACATGTAATTTTTCTTGGACGCTTGCCTCCCGATCTGATGCTTCTAAAGATCTGGGGAGTATTTTAGTGGATATGCAGCGTGTGTGCGCATCATCTAACAGCTGAGGCGGGTGGCACAGCTGCCTTCTCTGTAGCTGTGTTTGAGCACCTGACCTTTAGCATCTGAGCAGCCAGTGCACTGAGTCATTTTACGCATTAGAACTAGCACCTGATAATGCACAGTTATGGAAATTCCTTGTGTTTCTCGCCTTTTCAAAATTCGGATGAAATTATGAACCCTTTCCTTCTTTTAAATGACTTACTGCAATTGTTGCTATAAACTATACAGCTCTTTCTGACAGGAATAACCAGAGGGAACAAATGAGCTGACTCCTTTGCTAAAGCAGCAACAGCAAATCTTTATGGCCACATAGTTCTCCAGTGAGATCAGGCTGCCAATACTTTACAAATCCTTTAATGAACCAGTATAATTGCAGCGTGATGTGTCTGAGGCTGAACAGGCTTTATGGACTAAAGCACACTACCAGCAGAACTATAGAGGATGACAGGTATAATTGAAAATGAAAGATTTCTGACAACAACAAGAAAAGTAGCAACAAATGTAAGATTTGCCAGAGACATAATTCCAAAGGCACTGCCGGTATCTGCATTGGGCCCTCCCACAGGAGAATATTTGTACATCTCCAAATGGACTTTATACAGTTATATAACTGTGTGGGTTGTGACTATGCGCCTGTTATTGTGTTGTTATCTCCATGGGGAGAAGCTCATCAAACTCTGAGAAATGATGGTCTCACCATTGTTAGATTTTATTATGAGAATTTATTCCAAGGTTTGGGAGCCCTGAGAAAAACCTCACAATGACGGCCATAATTTTATGGGTAAAGTTATATAGGAACTAACAAAAGCCTTATAGTGTAAACATCAGTTCACCTGCCCTTACCACCGTCGATCTTACAGGGCAATGGGGGATCTTACAGGGAAAGACAACGGAGCCCTGAAAAACTGGATTAGTTAAATTGTACAAAGAAATCAAGCTAAAGTGGCCAGAGGCACAACCAGTGGCCTTCATCGTAATGCACTGCGTTCCAAACTGTGTAATTGTCCCATCTCCTCATGAAATAGTCCCATACATTTGCCAGTCACCAACCCTTCTTAATTAAACAGATGGATATCCATATTATGAGCGTATTGCATAGCACAAACAAAAGCTCTTAAAAATTCCCATCTACAGGTACTCAAAGCCCAGAAGATGGTGCTGACTGCAGAGTGTCACACTTAACAGCTGGGAAATTGGGTACTGGCAAGAGTCTAGCGACAGAAGAACTGCCTGGAGGCCCACTGTGAAAGTCCACTCCAAGTGTTGCTGATCACACTTACCGCTTTAAAGGCCCAAGCAAAGCCAATGTGGATGCACACCTCACACATTAAGCCAGCAGTGTCACTGGACCAGGAAGCAGGTGGCCAGAAATACCTCGATGATAAGGGCTGATGGACTGAACTCTTGATCTTTGCTATTTGCCACTTTAAGTAACTGATAGGCAATATATATCTTGGGTAATTAGGACATTCTATTTTCTGCCTAAATGCAGAGGTACCCCCAACACTAATAGTCCAAACACTTTTCACCTTGGCTATGTATATGTGCCATGTACTATCCCAGGTCAGGTTGGGGGGGGGGGTGTACTTTAGAGAGCATCTATATATTTAGAAAGTGGATGGCCAATGCATTTATACCCCTGGATTGTAGTGAGTTTGATTCCATGTTTTACTTCAATAGCAATTAGTACTGTAAAGGGAGCATGGGACTGGACAGCCCATAGGAATAACTCTTGCCAATGCAACTGCCCAGAGGGTTGGTATCAACCTAATTACAATTGCATAGCCACACCCACCTCCACCCCACTCCAAAGCTGCTGATGGGATTGGGGTGAAGTATGTTACTGTAACAATTAAGAGACAGGAGTAGGCTTAGGTAATGCGCAATGTACTCTACTTCTGGTGACCCTCCAAACCCCATACGGGGTAAGTGAACCAACAGACCTTTCAGTGGCAGCCAGGGGCATCCTTTCTAAAATGGGATCTTGGCCAGGACCAAATCCATGGTGGGTTTGTTGTTATCCAGCCTACGTGGTACCATTTACGTACCACCTACCCTCATCTTCTCTATCTCCCGCTGTGCAGGGCCGCCATCGAAGGAGCATTACATAGAAACATAGAAAACCTACAGCACAATACAGGCCCTTTAGCCCACAAAGTTGAGCCAAACATGTCCCTACCTTAGGAATTACTAGGCTTACCTATAGCCCTCTATTTTACTGAGCTCCATGTACCTATCTAAAAGTTTCTTAAAAGACCCTATCGTATCCGCCTCCACCACCATTGCCGGCAGCCCATTCCACGCACTCACCACTCTCTGAGTAAAAACTTACCCCTGACATCTCCTCTGTACCTACACCCCAGCACCTTAAACCTGTGTCCTCTTGTGTCAACCATTTCAGCCCTGGGAAAAAGCCTCTGACTATCCACAGGATCAATGCCTCTCATCATCTTATACACCTCAGTCAGGTCACATCTCATCCTTTGTGGCTCCAAGGAGGAAAGGCCGAGTTCACTCAACCTATTCTCATAAGGCATGCTCCCCAATCCAGGCAACGTCCTTGTAAATCTCAGTATAACAAGAGAGCTATGGATGGTGGTGAATCAAAATGCAGAGTAAGGTCTAGACTCAGACTCGAGGTGAACAAGACAATACAAATGAAATCCAAAGGCAAAATTGTGGACAGTGGTACTAGAAATAGAACTGTACAATTGAACACTGAGTGCTTGGTACAAGTACAGACTGTCTATGAAAGAATGTGGCAGGCAGTCTGAATCTTAAAGGGACGGTGGCAGGTAACAGCGCTCTGAGGAATTGGAGCATCGGAAGTTGGATGCCTGCTGCTGTTCACTGACATACAGAAAGCGAGTGTTTCTGGATAATTGCATCCCCGTTCTGGCAACCTGCTAGACTGGCTGGTGGACTGCAGGAGAAACTGGCTACTAACATAGCCTTAATGCTACATACACGAGTCAGGCCATCAATGACGGTACTACTGGAATGTTGGCAATCCACACTGTGCCCTTCTCCACCCCGAGAATTGACTAGCACTAGCTTTCTGTTGTCTAAGAGAGGTGGTACTTGCACCATTATGAGCCAGAAGTGTTGCACATACGCCCCTGATGGAAGTATCACTGAGTTTCAGAGACTCTGTGTTACTAAAATTCAGGATGATTTATGTTATCCTTGTTACGTACCCCGTAACTGGGTCACTTACCAGCAAAGATAGAGAGGTCCATTGAAGTCTGATGGTACTATTTTTAAAAGTCTTTATTTATAAAGGGGCACAAAAATAAGATTAATACAAACATTCAGATAATATCTGTCGTCAATACTCAATCTAAAAGCGCGGGTATAATCATAATCATCAATAAGAAATAACTCTATCGTTTGTCTAGGGGATACTGTATTGTCCGTTGAACCAATGAAAGTCAATTGTCATTAAAGATGCAGCTTTCTTGGGTTGTAGAGAGAGACAGTCTTAAACTTGCCCTTGTCTTTTATGAGGTCGATCCGTTGAGTCGGGGGAGTTGGTTCCCCGTTGTTAGTTCAAAAATCGTTTCCATGGTACCAGCCACCGGTTCCCAGGCAAGGGAACCGAACGCACGTGGCTTCCTTCAAATGGCTTCCCACTACTATGGGATCGCTAGCGTTTCTTCTGGTGCGTCTGAGGGGCCGTCTCTACAGCCCTTCTTTTATCTTGACTCGCAGGGTAGTAGATGTCAATCAGGTTGGGGGTGATGCAATCTCTCTCTCAACCAGCCCACTTTGCCCGAGGGTTTGCACGTAGCATAGTCCCCAATCCACAAATGTGTCTCCAAGAGACAATGGCCAATGTCGCGTCATTTTGCATCGCCGGGGAACGAGGCATTCGGCACGTCTCTCTCCCATTTCCTGGGTCCACTGACCCAACCCACTAGTGCCCTTGCGATTCTCACAAAGGAGGGGGCTGTGGGCATAACATCCTCTACAGGACAAAGAGGAGGGAGTGTGGAAGCTGTAGTAAGACAAGGGTAGCCTCGGGCAGTTTTAGTCGAGTGAGAGCTTTGAAGTAAAACTGCTGGAAATACCTCTGCTTACTGCAGGCTGGGCTGTCTGTGGCAGTGTGTACCAAGCCTGATGAGTGAAACTTCTGTAGTGAGAAAGGTCTTCCTGAAGCATAGCGTCCCTTTACACAATGGGGGCTGCCAGAGACAGGCGAGATAAGAATAATGGGGGGAAGTGCAACATACCAAAGAAATAGGGCTCTATTGCCTTTACTATCTTCAAAATACCATCGGCTGTCCACTTGAAGCTTTGAGTGACTTTAACATGTCTATTGGAAATGGAGATTGATCTTGCAGGTAAGGAGTTCAAACATTTACAATTATCAATAACTGCAACTGATAAGTCAACTGTATATAAAAATAACGGTTTTCTGTTCAGACTTCAGAAGTGTATGGATGACAGGGACTCCATAGTACTTCTCTACTTGTACACAATTAAAATTTTTAAAAAGCGTGCCTGAGTCATAAGAGTGCATGTGTTCCAGGCCCAGTTATTTTAGCTATTTTATTTTGTTACTGTGACGACAATTTCTTCGACAATAGCACCATAGTGGGCTAAGTAACTCAAATTATGATGAGTCAGAGTACCAGAATGAGATAGGGATGTTAATAACAAGATGTCATAACTTTTTTTCAGTCTCACAACACAAAACAGCTTGTTATTGACTTCAGGAAGCAGGAAGAGCATTTGCTCCTGTCTACATTATTGGTGCTGAGGTTGAGAGATTCAGGTTCCCAGAAATGTCACCAATAGCTTGTCCTGGTCCAACCGTGTTGACGTCATGGACAAAAAATCTCAAATTCCTCAGGAAACTATAAGAAATTTGGCATACCTCATCACCCCTTGCCAATTTTTACCAGTGCACTATAGAAAGCATCCTATTTAGAAGTGTAACGACTTAGTAAGGCAACTGCTCTGCATGTGAGCACAAAAACTGCTGAAAGTTGTGGACATAGCTCAACACATGAAGGAAGACAGCCTCCCCTCTATGAATTCGCTCTAGACTTCTCACTGCCTCAGTAAAGCAGCCAGCATTATCAAAGAATCTACCCACTTGAGAAGATCTTTCTTCTCCACCCTCCCATCAGGCAGAAGGTACATAAGCCTGAGAGCATGTATTACCAGGATCAAAGACAGCTTCTGTCCCACTGTTATGAGACTATTAAATGGTTCTTCAGTATGATAAAATGATCCCACAATCTACCTCAATATGATCTTGCACTTTATAGTTTACCTGAAATGCACTTTCTATGTAGCTGTAAAACTTGTATTCTATGTTTGCTATGTTTTGTTATTCAATGGCCTGATGACAAGTTATGCAGTGGAGCACATCCCTCACTCTCTGAAATCTGTTCTTTCCTGTTTCTAATGTGGCAAAGAGCATGGGCGACAAGACATAATCCAGATGGCAACACTGCTATTAGCTTAAGCATAAATTCACAGGGCAATTTGATACACATGTTGAATTTAAACACTTTTGCATTTTTAACTCATCTAGAACCTTTGAATCCATTACCTTATCTTATAATTCCAAATGTTTATACACTTAAGCTTCTTAAACAATATTTTAAATTTATACTTTTTAACAAATTTATCATGAATTTATGAATTTTCTTTAAGGAAGGCAGTGTTAATTTTCTATGTATGTACCTGAATGAATAAAACAAAAGGCATATTAATGCCCATTGTTTTTACTCTTTCCTTTAGAGTTAACTCTGCACTGTCACGGTAGGATTCTCTTCACAATGAAGTACTGTCTAAGTGGTTGGTGAGTACTGGGCAGGGTGTGCTTCTGGTCTCGCCAAGGTGAGGGGAGTTCCATTATGTCACATCTCTATTCCTGTAACAGAGGCACCAGCTCACATGCAGCTGGTCATTGCAATGAATAGCTCCTGCTGACAGTTAGCATTCCTTTTATAAGTACATGTGACAAATAAACCTAATCTTTAATTATTTCTTTAAAACCTTAAATCCTTAAATCCCAGAACTACGGGCTGTTCATGGCTAAAATTTCTGTCCTCACAGAATGTAATAGTCTACTCGTGGGTAGAATCTCGCAGGTCAGTGATGATAGGGATCCGCTTATGAGTGGCATCTCATTGCTCAATAAGGACATTAAACTTCTCCATGCTGACAAGTAGCTGTTGTTCAGACCTTCAAGCTGCTCCTGTGTGCTGAGAGCAGAAACTAATAGAATCATGTATTGAAGCAGCGAGACTCTATGTTTCTGTCTGCGTCTCTGATGCAGCCATCAACCACTTGAATAGTATTACCAATTCCATAAGAAGAAGTACACCTGATTTCTATTGAGGAATCACAGTCTTCTGGCTCTGCAAATCTCTGGCCAACAGATGAGATGCACTTCCGCTTGCTCCTTGCCATCTCTTTCAGAAGCTCTGATAGCTTACCCACCATCTATCTCATTATATGTTTGCTTTGGCGTGAAAGCATCTACACGTTTGTAGTTGTAGACCTTTACTAATTCCTCTAAGATAGTATAAATGTACAAATGCTTCCTCCAGCGAAACCCTGCGTAAAATTCAACACACTTAGTGCAAAACTACATCCCTCCAGTGCAGGAGTTCCCAACCTTTTTATGTCATGGAGCCTCATCATTAACTGAGGGGTCCAGGGACCCCAGGTTTGGAACTCCAGCTTTAGTGCCTGGTGCATCTCCGTCATATGTTTGAACCTTTATATTTATCTGTTCGTCTCCAATGATGCAGTCTGAGGTTGTGCTGTGTGTCTCAAGCCTAACAATGTACTTAATCATCATCCTATCCTTCCTTCTCCTCTGCTTCTGGTATTCTCATGTACCCTTGCTGTTCCCTCCTCTTCCTAAACAACCCAAAGGCAAAGTAGGTGTAAGCTGCAGCTGAAACTCCTTCATACTGAGACAACAGAACAGATGGTAATGTTACGCCCACTGGCGATCAAAACAAAGGGGTTGTAGTGATCAAAGTCAAGCATGGTTACTGAGCTTGCCCAGCGGATTGTGTCGTTCTACTTGCTGCAGAAGGAGTTTGGGATTCAGCACCCCCTCTGACCTTTAGGTGCAAGATGGTTTCCTCAACTATGGTGAGATGCTGCTAGTGTGAGGTTGCCCCCAGGAATGAAGATGGTCTCCCTCCTATTCTCCCCATCTTTCTTTAAATAGAGGAGATGAAGTATATTGAGGCTTGATTTCCATGAGGAGGGTGGAGAGATTAAATGTCAATGATGAGATAAGGATGGAGAGACATTACTGACACCTGCCTCCCTTTTCTCAATCTCTGTCTCTCTCTCTCTCTCTCTCTCCATCTCTGGATTCAGATTCAGATTCTGATTATTTATTTAAGCACATGTATTGTACATTGAAATAAGCAGTGACATGCTGCATAATGGCATCATAATTCACCTTCCCCCAATTAAATACTTTCCCATACCATTTGCTCCTAACCTTGTCCAAGGCAATGATAAAGGTCAGGGCGTTGTGGCCACTGTTTCCAAAATGCTCATCCTCTAAGAGATCTGACATCTGACTAGGTGCAAAGCCTAGTCCCAGATCCAGTATGGCCTCTCCCCTAGTTAGCCTGCCTACATAATGTGTCAGGAATCCTTCCAGGAAACACCTAACAATCTCTACCCCATCTAAAAATATTGCTCTAAGGAAGTGCCAATTAATATTAGGGAATTTGAAGTCACCCATGACAACAACCCTGTTATCTTTTCACCTTTCCAAAAGCTGCCTCCTGATCTGCTCCTTGGTGTCTCTGTTGCTACTGGGGGGAGGAGAGGGTATAGAATACTCCCAATAAAGCGATTGCTCCCTTCTGGTTTCTGATTTCCATTTACACTGACTCAGTAGATGATTCCACCATGACGTCTTCCCTCTCTGTAGCTGTGATAACATCTCAGATTAGTAATACCACTCCCTCACCTCTTTTATCCCAACCTTGTCCCTTTTGAAACACCTAAACCCTGGAACATCCAGCAGCCATTTCTGCTCTTGTGACATCCATATTTTTGTAATGGCCACAGCATCGTAGTTCCATGTCCCGACTCCAGCTACATTCACCACCCTTGTTACTCTTACTTCTCACATTGAAATAGACACATTTCAATCCATCCAACTGCTTGTAATTATGCCTTATCCACTGCCTATCCTTCCTCATATTCTCTCTAAACACTTCACCTATGTTTATACTAACTTCCATATCCTCTGACCAGTCACTTTGGTTTCCATCCTCCTGCAAAGCTAGCTTAAACCCTTCCCAAAAATTCTAGCAAACCTGCCTGCAAGGATATTGGTCTCCCGCATTCAGCTGTAACATGTTTCTTTGCTACAGGTCATACCTTCTCCAGAAGTGATCCCAATGATCCACAAATGTGAAATTCTGCCCCCTATACCAATCCCTCAGCCACACATTCAGCTGTCAGATTATCCTCTTCTTAACCTTACCGGCATTTGGTACAGGCAGCAATCCAGTGATTACTACCCCTGAGGTCCTGCTTTTCAGCTTCCCACCTGGAACTCTATATTCTCTCTTTAGGACCTCATCCCTTTTCCTTTCTATGTTGTTGGCACCTATATACACTACAACCTCCATGGACCCAATCTGAGATGTCTCTGAGAATAGAGAGGTGATTGATAGGAGCAACTGTGAGGCAGTCACATCTGAGCTGCAGGAGGCTGGTAACTGGGTGACCGGAGAGAGCATCCCTGTGGCTGTTCCCCTCATTGACAGACATACTGCTTTGAATAGCATTGGCAGAGGAGATCTACCAGGGAAAAGCTGCAGCAACCAGGTCTCTGGCACTATGTCTACAATCTAGGGGTCTCTTTCATGTCCACAAAATCTCCTGCCTGTTGCTCAAATTACTGAATCACCTATCACCACCAATCTCCTCTTCTCTACCCTTCCCTTCTGAGCCACAGTGCCTGAGACCTGGTCCCTGTGGCTTTTCCCTGTAGGTCTTCCCTCCCAACAGTAAGCAAATGAATACCTGCACCATCTGATTATTCCCTTTCCCTCTCCCGATAGTCACCTAGCTACCTGCCTCCTGTAACTTAGGGGCGACTACCTCCCTGTAGCTCCTATCTAACATCTTCTTGTTTTCCTGAGGCTGAAGTATTCTCTCCATTCTCTCAGACTCACCTCTGAGCATTTTTCAACCAAATTTTCATTGTCCCTGACCTGCACTGAGGTTTGTAGTTCCCTGCGATTGCGATGAGACATGCTGAGGAAGTCAGAAGAATCTCCACTCCAGGTTAATTGTTCTATCACTTTTTCCCTGTGCACTGTCTGGATAGATCTGACTGTTGAGTTTGTCAGTCTCCTTTGTATTTCAGGGTTTTTTTAGCTCACCTCATGCTGACTCTATGCCTGGTGCTTGGCAGCAGAAAGGAACTCTGCAAAACTCAGAACATGGATCATGCATTCTAACAGAATACACAGGCCCACTCCGTAAACTGGACTCTACTAATAGAGGTAAGTCAGAACAATTTATGAAAACTTCACTGGATCCACAGAACTTGGTATTTATTTTTATTTCCTTATATTCTGCAGGCTCCTTGCCTGAATTGAACTTAATTGAATTGAATTGACTTTGTCACTTACATCCTTCACATACATGAGGAGGAAAAATCTTTACGTTATGTCTCCATCTAAATGTGCAATCATAGTAATTTATATTTATAATAAGTAGAACAGTCAATGTAATGTAGAGTACACTCAAATCAAAATGAGTTTATCAGTCTAATGGCCTGTTTGAAGAAGCTGTCCCGGAGCCCGTTGGTCCTGGCTTTTATGCTGCGCTACCGCTTCCCGGATGGTAGCAGCTGGAATAGATTGTGGTTCGGATGGCTTGGGTCCCCAATTATCCTTTTTACACACCTGTCCTTGTAAATGTCCTGAACCATAAGGAGTTCACAACAACAGATGCGCTGGGCTGTCTGCACCACTCTCTGCAGAGTCCTGCGATTAAGGGAGGTACAGTTCCCATACCAGGCAGTGATGCAGCCAGTCAGGATGCTCCTAATTGTGCCCCTGTAGAAAGTTCTTAGGATTACCAAACTTCCTCAACTGTCTGAGGTGAAAGAGGCTCTGTTGTGCTTTTTTCACTACACAGCTGGTGTGTACAGACCACGTGAGGTCCTCGGTGATGTGGATGCTGAGGAACTTGAAGCTGTTCACCCTCTCAACCCCAGATCCATTGATGTCAATAGGGGTCAGCCTGTCTCCATTCCTCCTGTAGTCCACAAGCAGCTCCTTTGTTTTTGCGGCGTTGAGGGAGAGGTTGTTTTCTTGACACCACTGTGTCAGAGAGATTACTTCTTCCCTGTAGGCCACCTCGTTATTGTTTGAGATAAGGCCAATCAATCAATGTAGTGTAGTTGGCAAATGTAATTAGCAGATTGGAGCTGTGGGTGGCGATACCGTCATGGGTGTACAGGGAGTAAAGGAGGGGACTCAGTACACAGCCCTGAGGGGCTCCTGTATTGAGAGTTACAGGGTTGGAGGTGAGGGAGCCCACTCTTATAACCTGCTGGCGATTTGACAGGAAGTCTAGGATCCAGCTGCACAGACAGGGTCAAGGCTGAGGTCTCTGAGCTTCCTGTCAAGCCTGGATGGAATTATGGTGTTGAATGCTGAACTGTAGTCCAAGAACAGCATTCTCACATAAGCATCCCTCTTCTGCAGATGTGTAAGGATGTTATGAATGATTAGAAACTTAAAATTAATAGGGAAGGGTCATTTGACTGTGGTTATATTGAACGATAACTGAAAATTCAGATTTCTGAAAGGTTTAGTTCAGAATTTCCCTTCAAACTGCTCATTCAGGATTAACGAATTACCTTCTATGAGATTTCAGAGATGGCGTACTCACCAGTGCTTAAAATAAAATTAAGTCCTTTACGACTGATAGCATTAGACCCAAAACTGCAGATATAAAAAAAACACTCTAACATTCAGGCTGGCACACCACAGATGATGCAGAAATACCAGAGCCTTTTACTGATTAACTAAGACACTGATGTTCAGACAGTCTGTGCTTCAGGCATTATCCTGGCTTGCATTTAATTTCAACTACTCCCTCTGTTCTTTCACTAAAAAAACATTGTTGTTATTCTCCCATTTTGCAAGGGCATTTTGGTAATCTACTTCACAAATCCTTACTTCTCACTGTGATCTCTACAGCAGGCTGTATCATTGCTCTGGAAACACAATGGTGTGCACTTTAAATAAGCTACCTATAAATTTTGCACAATATCCAGAATGAATTTTGTGCTTTTATTGATTTAAAATAGGAGAAAATTGCAGTATTGCCTCCAATATACATGTGGCTTCCGTTAATTATAAAAAACAATGATTATTCACTTCTATTACTCTTTATTTTACAATTTCTTTGGATTTTAGGCCATTGTTGTTACCGAGGTTAAGCTCTAAACTTGAGAGCATTGGTATCTGATGGAAGGTTAAAATGATGGATACTTATATTGAGAAACCTGTCTGTTCACTTTTGCATTTAATGGACAGAAATTGGTTTTCAGGAGTCACTGAAACCTATGAGAGAGGTTTGATTTGTACCTCTGAGAGAGTTTTTGATTTTTATCACAAACACAAAATACTCTGCAAATGCTGGGGTCAAAGCAACACGCACAACACGCTGGAGGGACTCAGCAGGTCAGACAGCATCAGTCAACGTTTCGGGCCGAGACCCTTCTTGCCCTGCTTCCAGGCGTTTAGGAAACATGGCAGTAAGAGATGAGAAGGGCTGAATCCTTTAGCTTTACTACTCGTAGGTCAAGAGGAACAACTATGTTTGTTCTTAGAACTGGTAGACCTAATCTCAACATATTTTCAAACTACCTCTTCCACACAGTAATTATATAGATCTGACCCACATCACCAAGCCTCTCCTGGACACCATCATTCCCACTTCTAATTATTCAACTCACCTTTACCTATTCCCAAAAAGGTAAAGTTGCACTTGAAAATTATTAAAGGCTTCAGTATGGGGATTCAGGGATAATATTTCCACGTGCAGAGGAATCATAACTACAGATTTTCAGTATAAGACTTTCGCCAAGAAATCTATGTGGAATCTGGAAGTGTGATAAGGGTGTGGAACGAACTACCACAAGTTGTAGGGAATAATATAGATACATTGCTGTGGAGGCTGGACAGGCATGAGGGAGAAAGGAATATAGGTTTAACATATCATAATCATCAACCTTCATCAATCATGAGATTGAGTTTAAGAGCTGAGAGGTAATGTTGCAGCTATATAGGACCCTGGTCAGACCCCACTTGGAGTACTGTGCTCAATTCTGGTCACCTCACTATAGGAAGGACATGGAAACCATAGAAAGGGTACAGAGGAGATTTACAAAGATGTTACCTGGATTGGGGAGCCTGCCTTATGAGAATAGGTTGAGTGAACTTGGCCTTTTCTCCTTGGAGCGATGGAGGATGAGAGGTGACTTGATAGAAGTGTACAAGATAATGAGAGGCATTGATCATGTGGATAGTCAGAGGCATTTCCCCAGGGCTGAAATGGCTAGCAAAAGAGGGCATAGTTTTCAGGGGCTTGGAAGTAAGTACAGAGGAGATGTCAGGGGTAAGTTTTTTTACGCAGAGAGTGGTGAGTGCATAGAATGGGCTGCCAGCGGCAGTGGTGGAGGCGGAAACGACAGGGTCTTTTAAGAGACTCCTGGATGGGTACATTGAGCTTAGAAAAATAGAGGGCTATGGGTAAAGCCTATGTGGTTCTAAGGTAGGGACATGTTCGGCACAGCTTTGTGGTTCGAAGGGCCTGTATTATGCTGTAGGTTTTCTATAAGACCATAAACCATAAGATATAGGAGCAGAATTAGGCTATTTGATCCAATGAGTCTGCTCTGTCATTTCATCATGGCTGCCCCATGGCTTGCCCCCAATATCCTGCCTTCTCCCCATTTCCCTTCATACCCTGACTAATCAAGATTCCATCTGTCTCTGCCTTAAGTATACCCAATGACTTGGCGTCTACAGCAGCCTGTGGCAACAAATACCACAGATTCACTGGCTACATAAATTCTTCACCTTCATTCGAATTGGATGTCCTTCTGTTCTGAGGCTGTCTTCTCTGGCCTTAGACACCCCACCACAGGAAACGTCCCCTCCACATCCACTCATCATTTCAACATTTGAGAGATTTCAATGAGATTTTTCCCTCATCCTTCTGAATTTCAGTGAGTACAGGCCCAGAACCATCAAACGCTCCTCATATGATAAGCGTTTCAATCCTGGAATAATTCTCATGAACTTCCTTTGAACCCTGCCAATGTCAGAGCATCCTTTCCTAGACAAGTGACCCAAAACTGCTCACAATACTTCAAGTCGGGCCTCACCAGTGCCTTATAAAGAGTCGACATTACATCCTTGCTTTTATATTCTAATCCTTTCAAAATGAATGCTCACATTACATTTGCCTTCCTCACCACCAACTCAACCTGCAAATTAACCTTTGGGGAATCCTGCAAAAGGACTCCCAAGTTCCCTTGCATCTCAAATTTTTGAACTTTCTCACTATTTAGAAAACAGTCTACACTTTTATTTCTTCTACCAAAGAACCCAAAAATGTATTTTTGTTTGAAAGAGGGATGATAGAGATTTCCTGCATTACCTTTCTTTTTCTACACACCGTGAAATCTCTGACCACTGCATCCCTTCTTCCTTTACGCCAATCATCAAAAGGCTGCAGTTTTTTTCCTCACAAGGTATTGTAAATAGTCGGGCTACTTAAACAGGCTGGCATCTCACAGGGGAATTTGTGTTAAAGAAAACAATGACTTTGGAATATTTAACTTTGCAGCCTTCCTAACCGTGACTCCATCCTTTAACTCCATAGTCACACCTCACTGTAACTTTGTCCATACACCATAACTAATTGACAATGATTATTATGGTACATTCCCCTAGCTATTTCTTTAATTTTGAATGATTACTCTCACTGAGAAGCAGCTCATTGGATAGTATGTGCTCTTTTCTCACTGCTGCCATCAGGTAGAATGTACAAGCGCCTCAGGACTTGCATGACCAGGTTCAAGAACAGTTACTACCCCTCACCCATCTGGCACTTGCCCATCCGTTGAGATGTTCCCACAACAAATGATTTTACTTTAAGGACTCTTTATCTTATTACCTCATTATTTATTGCTATTTATTTATATTTGTATTTACACAGTTTGTTGTCTTCTGCACTCTGGTTGATCTTTCATTCGACCTGTTATAGTTACTATTCTATAGACTCACTGAGTATGCCTGCGGGATATATGTGGCGACATATATGTACTTTGATAATAAAATTTACTTCGAACTTAGATTCAAAATCTACTGAAAATTGCAAAGGCTGACCACCCTGCCATTCACCAAAACCACCCCACCATTTACAACACACATATTTGATGAGATGTCCTTTGTTTGCAAGGTTAAATGTTCCAGAGGAAAGAAACTCTGCACTATCCAAGAAAAGGCATCCCGCTGAAACAGTATCTAATCTTCTAATATAAGTATTTAGGCTGGCAAACCATGGCTGTTGAATACAGAGCAGCTCCACACGGCTTATCCAACAGCCCCCAAACCTGAAAGCCCTAGTGCTGAGAAAGATGGGGGTAGCAGGCATATGGAAATACCACTGTTAAGGGTTCCCCTTCATTTCACACACCATCAGATGAGAAAATACATCACCATTCTTTAATCATTTGCATTGAACGGAACTGTGGGAGTACCTTCAGCACAGGTACAGACAGCAATTTAAGGAACTGTCAAATTCTGATAAATTATTAGGGGTATAAATTCTCACAGCCCAAGAATGATATTTAAAAAAACTCCAGGAAGTAGCTCAAATATGATATT
Source organism: Hemitrygon akajei (assembly GCF_048418815.1). NCBI lineage: Eukaryota > Metazoa > Chordata > Chondrichthyes > Myliobatiformes > Dasyatidae > Hemitrygon > Hemitrygon akajei. Next base: position 50,648,484 of record NC_133140.1, read on the forward strand.
TCTTGCTTAAATCTACATTTACTGTTGTGTACCATGTTAGTATAGCATAAATATGTTGCTCCTTAAGATTGATTCCATAGTTATTCCATAGTCAATTGTTTGTGTATTCTTTAATTACCTTTGTAAATATTAGTCTCTTGCAGCAATATGTCCAGCCAAGGGATAGTGATTCTTTGTAAATATTTTATGCCTCAATAATTTCTTCCCTTGTCTCAGCTACCATCTCAGTCACCATCATTCCCTATGATTGGTTTCTTCTGAACTGCTTTCCTCTCATTGATTCTTGAGGTATGCCACCATGAAGCATCATTGCATTAGCTTGGACAGCTTAGATATTAAACGATACTGTGTGTGCACATTTATATGATTGAAGTCTCCCAGTGAAATAATTATTCTTTTCTCATACTTTCCTATCATAGATCAATGCTTTCCTGTCTATGCTGACCTGGAGTTTTATTATTAATAATGTTTAACTGAAGTTGATCTTTTTGTGGCCTTCCTTCCTCCACAGGGCAAAACGAAAGTGTGCTATGGAAAAATGCCAGACTATAAAAGTTCAAAGTATAAAGTATTTTTATTATCAAAGTACATGTATGTCACCATATACAACCCTGAGATTCATTTTCTTGTGGGCATTCACAGTAAATACAGGTAACTAAAGAAAGACCATATCTGACAGGATATATCCCTTTGGTTGCACATATAACCAATGTGCAAAGGACAACAAACTGTGCAAATACAAATACAAAAAGAAAGAAAAAACAAAATATTAAAAAACAAAAGTTAATAAAGTACATAATAAAACACCAACAAATTCAAGGCGATAAATGCAGAAAATGCCAGGCAAAACCAAAAGCAATCCAGCACATTGCAGAATCCTGCAGCAGTTTAACTCAATCTGATTACTTACACTGGCACAATCAAGTGGCAAACACTTTCCAACATTTTGCTTTAAAATACAAACTCTATACTCTACCATAAATAAAAAACCTTATCCAGCTTTAGATTCAGAGCCTTACAAATTATATTACAATTGATCCATTATTACAGATAAGACCATCCATAATAACAGCCCAAATATAATATCACAAAATAAACACACGGTAACAACATACTTAATAGATACAGTATACCAATTCCAAACTCAAATGATTTACAGAAATCAATAGCACCAGAAGTATTCTGAATTAAAAAAGAAATTTGAAAGACTATGGAAAATGAATAGACTACATATTGTCCCCATAGTGATATCTATAATTGGCATCATCCCAAAGTAACCACACAATAGCATCAAATAATTAGGCCTACAGAGCAATGTTTATGTAGATCTCCAGAAAGGCACAATACTAAACACAACTAGAATAGACCAGAAGTTCCTAGCAATTCAGACCTCAAAGCACTTTCCAGGGTGAATCTCTAAGGCCACTATTATTCTGTCTATCTTTAAACCTACTCTCTAATTCCAAGAATTGGATGAAAATAGGGTATCAAATCAAAGACAACCAAATGAGTTATAGCTTGACACACTTTCTATACATGGACGATTTGAAATTATATGATCCTGCATCAGTAAAGCTAAAGCAATTAACTCAAACAGTAGAACTACTTTTGAAATATATAAACATGAACTTTGGACTGGATAAATGCAGAACATTAAACGTAAAGAAAGGTGCAATAGAGCTAACAGAATATAAGACAAAGCAGCAGGGTACAATACAACCGATGGATGAGTATGAAATATTTAAGTGTCTGGGATATCAGCAAGCAAAGACAATACATCATAGTGTGATAATGAGAAAACTTTCAACAGCTTAAGAAAATCGGCCAAGCAGCGCTCAGTAATAAAAATATTACAAAGGTAATAAACACTTTTCCTATATCCATATTAACATATTCCTTTGGCATAGTGTCTTGGCCCAAAACTGATCTAGAATATTTACAAAGAAAAATAAGAACTGAAATGACAAATTTTAGAAAACTCTATGTACACTCAACAGCATTTACGTTAACACTACCTAGGACAGAAGAAGGAAGAGGCATAACAGTCATAAAAAATTTACACAAAAGTCAGATAAAACTTCTCAGAATATATTTTTATCAATGAAAACAGGATTCAACACTCCAAGTGCGCATATGCAATTCTTATAAGTCCATATCACTAAACTTAATGAAAGCACAACATGAAAAACAAAGAGATTATCATTACAAAAGAAAACCTTAACCAATGGAAGAGTATGTCCCTCCAGAGAAGACATCCCCATAATCAGAGCAGATTAGATGTTGACAAGGAAGTGTTAAAAGCCTGGCTCTTCCCAGAAAAGCCTGGCTCTTCCCTGGAGACCTCTTCCCAGAAAAGGATAGGTTCCTTTTGGCAATACTGGATAAGGTAGTTAACGCAAAAAAAATTATCAAAAATGCATAATAAAAAAAAACATCAAATTCAAGACAATAAATGCAGAAAATGCCAAGAGAAACCAGAAATAATCCAACACACTACAGGATCCTACAACAGTTTAAACTCAATCTGATTGCTTACTCAGGCACAATCAAGTGGCAAATATCATTCACTAAAATCTTGCTTTCAAATGCAAACTCATAAAAGACACCACACCTTTTTATAAATACAAACTTGATCCAGTTTTAGAGTCAGAGTCCTACAAATTATATTACGACTCATCCAGTTATAGATATTACAATTGGGACAATGGAATCAGTTCAGTGTTGGGGTGAGTGAAGTTATCCACACTGGTCATGAACTCTGATAGTTGAGGGGTAATAACTGTCCCTCAGGCTATTGGTGTGGATCCTGAGCCCCTGTACCTTGATGGTGGGGAGGGTTTTACTCATGATGGACTGGGCTGCATCCACTTCTTTTACAAAGGTTCGAAGGTTTTTTTAAATCAAAATATACAACTCTGAAGTCCCTTTTCTCCCGGTAGCCACAAAACCAAGAAAGAAAAGTACGGCAGCACAAAAAACTGAACAAAATGGAGCAGGCACTTCATCCCCAATCCCCGCACAAAAAAAAACGAAATGAAACAGGCAGATTGACCACCAAATCTCCTATCCTGCACAAAATTACGAGTGAAAAACACAGAATATAACAAAATATAACAAAAACTATAAGAACTGAAAAAAGTCTTTTGTCCAAATCCACATCCGAAACACAGAAAACCTGGGCAACACTCTCCGGGCGCTCTGACAGGCTCTTCCCTCTCCCTAGCAGAGTGATCAAAAGGCTTGCAGCCAGTGCTCACCCTCCTCACTCGCACTTCAATCTCGCTCACTGCTTTAATCGGTGCACAATGAAGCTTTAATTGTGAAATGAAGTCAAACATCAGCTTGTGCCTCAACCCGCAGCTTGCCTGCCAACCATGAGGATCACGCATGTTACCTCTGTCTTCCAGAATCCTCTCGGAGACTGCAGAGCACTGGAACACTTAAACAATCTCCAAGCAGCAAATCACAGTCTCTAACAATTCCAGAATCACATCCAAGATGAAAAAAAATGCAAAAGACATAAAAGAAGTGAAATATATGTTGTCATGATCTATCCAGAACATGTCAATCGAATGTAGAGTGATAATGAAATGACTTCTTTGTGGGTAACTGATGAGGTAATGCTCTGTTTAGTTGGAATGTTTGGGCTATAGTTATTGATAACAGAAAAACTAACCAATGGTAGCAATGTTGTTCTATTGGTATGTGTGGGAACCTGGAGTGAGTGCACGAAGAACCGAAGGAGGAGGATGTGTTGGACGTGCTCTGGTCGACCACCGAGGTTGGTCCCAGGTGGCGGGTCGAGGTGGTCAGAGAAGATCGAATACTGGACCGAAGACTTCAATAATTGAGCTCCAACGGTTGTGCACGAATTGACTGAACTCTGATAAGTTTTGGCGCCTTTTCTTTTTTTTATATATTGTATCACTATTAATTACCTAGTTCTAGTAAGATTTATAAAGTGTATTCTGTAAACGTACACGGTGTGCAGTCTGATACTGTGTGTGCGAGTTTGTACCCGTGTGCATTTCACAGCATCCACGCGTAGTGGAGGTGGTTGGATTTTCCCTTAGACATACATCAGCCGATAGCGTGAGCGTTACAGGAGCAATGTACTCAGGTGCCATCTTGACCGGCTTTTCTGATCAATGGTGTTTGTGTTTCCAAACCAGGCCCTGATACAACCTGTCAATATACCCTCCACCACAAATGTATAGATTTCCAGCGTTTTAGGTGATGTGCCAAATCTTTGCAGACTTCTGAGAAAGTTTGCATATACATGTTAGTGTGAACATGTAACTATGGTAACTCATTTTGAAACTGATGATCCAAAGTTTGAGAAGCCTGAAGGTAACTTGACAATATAGCCATTGACTGATTGCATGAGGTTTAAAATTACACATAGAAGATGAGTACTTGGACCACTGAGTCAATGTTGGCTCTCTGAATATTTCAATTTCCATATTGACGTTCTCTGATATACTTCCCACCAGTTCTGCGATCCACCCATGCTCAAAATGGCTAATTAATTAACCAACCTGCACATTGCTGTGATGTGAGAGATGTGAGGGAAACTGAGGAAATCCAGTGAAACTCATTCAGTCACAGGGAGGGGGGGGGAGCACTGGACAGTACCTGAGATCAGGACCGAATGTGTATTTCTTGAGTTGTGAAACAGCAGCTCCAATAGCTGTGCTGTTAGTATAATGTGATTGCTAAATTTGATTCTGAAATATGGTAGAGACATTGCTATCCTGAAGTGTCGTAAATCTAGAAAGATCAGAGTGATGAAGCCACGTGGGATTCAAAAACATAGATGAGAATTTTTAAATTGAGATGTTGCTTATTCAGAAACACATTATTATGCTTATTTGAAATTAATGCTCCTGCTTTTCACACTGCAAAATACAATTTAACTTTAACTTTTCTTGCTATCATTTTCCGAATTTTCTGTTTTATTTCAGCTTACCAGCAACTATAGTCGGCCCTCCTTATCTGCGAGGGATTGGTTCCGGGACCCCTCGCGGATACCAAAAAACAGGGATGCTCAAGTCCCTTATTCAACCTGTCTCAATGCGGTGGACCTTAGGACCCAGCGGAACCCCAGACCTTATTCAACCTGTCTCAATGCGGTGGACCTTAGGACCCAGCGGAACCCCAGACCTTATTCAACCTGTCTCAGTGCGGTGGACATTAGGACCCGGCAGTGAAGCTCTGAATCCGCAGTGTTTCTGTTCACGAAAATAATCACGATCACGATTGAAAATTAAGTGGAAATAATAAAACGATCAGAATAAGGTGAAATGCCATTGGTCATTGGAAAAGCGTTAGGCTGCATTGGTCAATGATCGGAACAATTTTAAAGGATAAAGTGAGAAAGGACCTGCCCTGATGAAAGCTACAATTATTGCTAAGCAACGCAGTGGTTTAATTATTAGGTTTTGGAGTTTTGGAGTTTTGATCCTACAATCGTTTCATATGCATAGAAAGGTAAAATATATACTATATACTAAGACAAACATTTGACTAAGTGACGCTAAATAATACCGGATGTACCTGTTCCGACTTACTTAGTAAGAGAACTTATGATTTTTTTCGATCCCGATAAGCCACGCACATCCTCCCATATACTTTAAATTATCTCTAGATTACTTATAATACCTAATACAATGTAAATGCTATGTAAAATAGTTGTTCTATTGCATTGTTTGGGGAATAATGACAAGAAGAAAAAGTCTGTACGTGCTCGAACAACAAGTGCTGGAAGAGCACTTCCGGGTTTTCTCGATTCGTGGTTGGTTGAATTTGCGCATGCGGAATTCGCGGATAAGGAGGGCCGACTGTATAGTATTCAGCTTTCCGATCCTCACTTTTAATAGGCCTTATAAGGCCTGCTGGAGATTGTGCATATCTAGTGACCCCAATGAGAATGGAAGCACAGTCAGCAATCGTGGTGAGATGAGCCTTCCCACACAGCATCTTCGTGGGGAGGATGGAAGGTGTGGTACATTGATGTGTGAGTCTTGCTGCTCTGCTACCTTTTAAATACCCAGTTCAAAATCGCTCAGAATCTGGAACTCGGAACAATTAATCATTTCAGCATGATTAACTTCAAAGCAATCAAAGTAAGATGGGATTATGGTTAGCTGTTGTATTGATAAAGCAGGTGTCAACTGCACAGATTCTTGCATGCAATTATGAAAACAGACGTTTCTGAAAAATCTCCCAAAAGTAAATATTCAATTTAAACTCCATCATCATTGTTAAAACATGCACTTTCTAGTACTGTGACATGAAATGAATCTTTGGTGGCTGATTGTATGCAGGAATATCTTTCAATCAAGTTGATAGAAGTTTGCATGATAGGCAACTTTCCAATCACCAACAATAGTTGTAAGAATATTCTCCCGCATTTGCTCCATCAAGAACAGGTCATACAATAATTTTCTGTGAATTCTAGTTCTGGGTGGCAAGTTCCCACATGCCAGTACAGGGAGAATGGCAAGTTGAAAATATAGCCTTAAAGCATGAAAGTGCATTGTGTTAGACTGGCAGGTCACCTGTGAGCTTCTAGGAATTTAGGGCAAATGAGGAGGTCACTTCTTCCTGGGAGCCCCAGGATATTTGTCAAATTCACCAAGCAGTAGAATTGCTGTTCATAACCAAGTGAAATGTTCATTGCAAGGAGCTGGGTTTTACCCCAGGATGTGAGGAAGTTCAATAACATTAGAAGAGGTACAAAGATGATTCCAGCTTTGTATCTTTAGATCTTCCAATGGCATCTAGCATTCGTTTCACTTCTATTGCACTGAATTATTCACATTACATCGGCAGATCACTGTATCCTTCTTCCTCACTGCATTGACTGTTTCTTTGCTCTATGCAGACCACAGAGTAACATTTTTCCCTTCTTATATCAAAGCATAGTTAATGACCAAATCCTGTACCCTTCCCTCACTTCATAATGGCTTTACCTTCCTCTTGATTTCACTGCATATTTGTCTCCATCTTTCTCCAAATACTGAAGTCCTCTGCATCTTAATTGACCTTTTTATCAGCCACACATTAAATTGCACTTGTTACACGGGACTTGGCAGTGTTTAAAGCAGGTGAAAACCAAAGAAGGTAAAAGAGTACCCACCCAGAGCAGGCAACCCCGGAGGTCAATGGCCCCGACAGAACCGGAACTAAGGGAGACTTGATTGTAGTACAAGGGAAAAAGAAATTTTTTATCTATTAGCATAATTTATTTGATAATTATACATATAAAATTATATAAGGCTGAAAAAGGGTGAATAAAACTTGTCAGTTTCCCATAGAAAATGGCTCAGTAACTAGGGTTTGGAGATTTACGTTAATTGACCGAAAGGTTAGGGCAGAGTAGAGAAAGAAAATACTTTGCTAAAGGAACGGTGGAACACCTGGAAGCAGCAATCTTTACCACATTTAAAAAGCATCTGGTGGAGCACTTGAAGAATTATTTTCATACAGAGCTATGAATTAAATGCTAAGATGTGGAAATTTTGATTGATATGGAATTGACAGGCCAAATGTTTCTTTATCCTCTAAGTTTCAATGTCTGTGATGTGCACCACCTCACTTCTGTCCTATCTGTAGGAGAATCTTATTTATTTAGTCAGTCACCTCAAAACCAGGATGGATGCAATCTTCTATATGTCTAAGATACTGCCTAAGAAGAAGAAATTTTGTCTTGTAATCTAGTATTCACATCAGCAAGTGTACATCAAGATCCATAATTTCTTAAGTACTGCTAACATCCAATTTTCCTGTCATTTGAATCCTGGTCTCTTCTTTCTCTCCCCCTATATCCTACTTAGAAGCATAACGAAGTGACCAACAGGTAAAACTTTACAAAGTGTGCTGGGGAAAGAAGCCAATTCTAGTGTGAGCACCAGCCTATTGAAAAAAAAAAGTGAGGCGAAACCCGATTCTGTATTCAACAATGTTGAGAGTGCTAATGGTAACCAGGGCCTTTGCAGTGTCTAAATCAGGAGAAGGTAAAGGGAACAATGAAGCGGAAGTGCTCTGTTTGCCTATGGCTGAATAATCTCAAAATAATAAGGGACTATCAACAAATATTCTAACAAACTGTATAAAAACATATCAAAAAATGTCAGAGACATCAACAGTAATAACTCAAGACAAGCCGTCACAAAGAGGATGACCCCAGGCTTAAGACTCAAGGAAGACCAGTCATTTCTGGAGTAAGCTTGCTCAGATTCTCCAGATTAGGTAATACCTAGGCCTGAATCTGTGAGACAATTGACAAAAGTGTTCAAAGTTACGGAGTTGTTTGAACTGGGTGATAAATGGCAAAATAGAACATTAAAATATTAAGGAGTTGAGATCCTTTGTCCTTCAACTTAGTTGACGAGAAAAGAAGGGAGGGTTTAAATTAGAGTTGCAAGGGGATGGGAACCAGAGCGCCAGAATAGAAAATGGGGTGGTTGTGGAATCAGACGCTGTTAAGACTTCTGAAAAGTCAGGAAATGTTCCAAGCTGCATATATATTATGTATTGTGAAAAGGCAGATGAGTTCAGGGCATGGACCAACACATGGAATTATGATATTGTAACCATTAGTGAGACTTGGTTTCAAGAAGGGCAGGACTGGCAGCTCAATATTCTGGGTTTCCTTGTTAAAGAGGTGGCTGAGGGGGTGGGGTTCTAGTCAGAGAAAATGTTACAGTAGCGCTCAGTCAGGACGGAATGGAGAACTCATCTAGTGAGGTGTTATGGCTGTACGTGGCAAGTGGGAGTCCGTCAAAAGTGAAAGTTTGAGAGTACAAAGCTTCTATGTGCCAGTCAGAATAAAAAAAAGTAAAGATAACAGCTTCAGGGAACTTTGGTTTTCAAGAGATATTGAGACTCTGGCTAAGGAAAAAAGAAGATGCATAGCAGCTGTGGGCAGGTAGGAACAAGAGAGGTACTCGAGGAGAATAAGAAATGCAAGAGAACACTTTAGAAAGAAATCTGGAGGGCTAAAAGAAGGCATGAGGTTGCCCTAGCAGACAAAGTGAAAAAGATTCCTAAGGGCTTCTATAGATATGTTAGGAGCAAAAGGATAGCAAGGGACAAAATTGGTCCTGTGGAAGATCAGAACGGCAATCTATGCATGGAGTCAAAACAGATGGGTGAGATCTTTAATAATTTATTTTGCATCTGTATATACTCAGGACAAGATACTACATGGGAGATTGGTCAAAAGGTGCAGTCGCTCAGCATTTAAGGTGAGGTAGTAAATTGGATTAGATGTTGGCTTTGGGGGAGAAGTCAGCAAGTTGTAGTAGATGATTGCCTCTCTTATTGGAGGCCTGTGCCTAATGGAGTCCCACAGGGACTGGTGCTGGTTTCATTTCATTTGTCATCTATATCAATAATCTAAATGATAACATGTTTAACTGGAACAGCAAATTTGTGGGTAACACCAAGACTGAGGGTATAGTGGATAGCAAGACTATCAGAGCTTTCAGCAGAAACTGGACCGATTGGAAAATGAGCTGAGAAGTGGCAGGTGGAATTTAATGCAGACAAGCGTGAGGTATTACATTTTAGTAGGACCAAGCAGGGTAAGTCTTCCACCGTGAACGGTAGGGCACTGAGGAGTGTGGTAGAACAAACGGTTCTGTGACTAAGGTCCCTAATTCATTGTCTATGGTGACATGGATAAATAGGATCATTAAGAAAGCTTTTGGCACATTGGCCTTCATAAATTAAAGTGTAGAGTACAGTTGACGGGATGTTTTGTTAAAGTTGTGTAAGACATTGGTGAGGCCTAATTGGAGTATTGTGTGCAATTTTGGTCACATACCTATAGGAAAGGTGTAAATAAGTTTGAAAAACTACAGAGAAAATTTACAAGGATGCTGCCAGGTCTGGAGGACCAGAATTATAAGGAAAAATTGATTGGTTAGGACTTTATTCCTCGGAACAAAGAAAATTGAGAGGTGATTTGACAGAGGTATACGAAATTATGAGGGGTATAGATAGGGTAAATGCAAGCAGGCTTTTTCCACTGAGTTTGGGTGGGATTACAACTAAAGGCCATGGGCTAAGAGTGAGAGGTGAAGAGTTTAAGGGGAACATGAGGCAAAACTTCTTCACTCAGAGGTTGTGTGACCATAGAATGAGCTGCCAGCACAAGTAATGCATGTGAGCTCAATTTCAATGTTTAGGATAAATTTGGATAGGTACATAATTAGCAGGGGTATAGAATGCTCTGCTGTGAGTGTAGGTCAATGGGAATAGGTAGTTCAGGACAAGATAGACCAAAGGGTATGTTCTATGCTGTATTTCTCTGCGGCTCCAGGAATCTAATAGAAGTTTTCTAAAGAATACAATCGCTGGAGCTTGCATCATCAAATTTCCCATCTCTTTCAGACAATAGCTAAGACATGACACTCCATAAGGACTGCCTTATATTGGTGAAATACTCAATAACAACATTCATTAACAAGTGTTTCAGCAAAATACCTTTTGCTATGTGTAAGTCTTCCTTGACTTATGTACTGCTGCCTAGGCATCAGTCCAATACAGACCACCTTCTAGAGAATCCTCAGTCCAGCCATCAGCTGTTACAGGGCAATGAAGTCGGGCAGGAATGCTGACAACAGCAATCCCTTCCTGAGCTTAACCCATTCTGTGCACTGTATGTTTTGAACTGAAAGAAATGGTATGTCTCTAGTGCAGCTGAATCCACAGTCACTGTTGTGGACATAAGATTAGACTTCCAGGGAGTGAACCCATGGACAGCACTAGGCCCGATTGGTGTCCCTAGACCCTATGTGGATCAGTGGTAGGGGTATTTGCAGACATTTTTAACCTCTTCTTGTTTGAGGATGTGGTTCCCTCTTGCTTTAAGATGAATGCTAGGAATAATAAGATAATTACAGTGTAGCCTCATGAAGTGCTTTGAGAGGCAGGTCATGGGACACATCAACTCCAGCTTTGCAGAAAACCTCGGATTTTTGCAATTTTCCTACCTGGTCTACAGCGGACGTCATCTCCCTGGTCTCACACCCAACTCTGGAGCATCTGGACAGTAAAGACACATACATCAGACTATAGTTTATGAACTACGGTTCTCCCTTCAAAACTACTATTCCAAGCAAACTCATCACCAAACTCTGGACCTTGGGTGTTAATGCCTCCCTCTGCAACTGGATCCTTGACTTTCTGACCAGCAACCCACAATCAGTAAGGACAGGCAGCAACATCTCCAACCACTGGTGCTCCCCAAATTTGCATCCTCAGCCCCTACTCTACTCAACTGTCTGTATACTTATAACTGTGTGGCTAGATTCTGCTCTAATTCCATCTACAAGTTTACTGATGATACCACCGTAGAGGGTTGTTTCTCCAATAATGCTGAACCAGAGTACAGGAGGAGATAGAGACCTTAGGGACATCATGTCAGGACAACAACCTTTCCCTCAATGTCAACAAAAGAGCTGGTTGTTGATTTCAGAAAGGAAGGTGGTGTACAAACTCCTGGCTACAGAAATGGTGTTGACATGGAGAGGGCTGGAAGTTTCAAGTTCCTAGGTGTGAACGTCGCCAATAGCATCCTGATGCAACTACTTTGATATCATGGCCAAGGAAGCTCCCCAACATTTCTACTTCCTTAAGAGGCTAAAAAACCTTGGCTTGCCCCATCATCCCTTACTATTTTGTTTTCATTACACATTCTCTCTACATGCATAAGAGCTTGCTATGGCAGCTGCTCTGCTGGGGACCAACAGAAGCTACAGACAGTTGTGGAGACAGCTCAACACATCATAGGAATTGACCTCCACTCTATGGACTCTGACTATACTTCCTGCTACCTTAGTGAGGCAGCCAGCAAAATCAAAGACCCAGCAACCAGCAAAATCAAAGACCCCATCCACCTGGACCTTTTCTTGTCTCCCCTCTCCAATCAGGCAGAAGATTCAAAAGTCTGAAAACATGTACCTCCAGGCTTAAGAACAGCTTCTATCCCACTGTTGCCAGATTTTTGAATGGACCTCTTATACAATATGGTGGAATGCTGGCCTGACAATCTACCTCATTATGATCTTGCATTATATCATTTACTTGGACTGCACTTTTTTGTAGCTTTATACATTATTCTGCATTGTTATTGTCTAACTTTATTCTAGCTCAAAGCACTATGTAATGATTTGATCTGTATGAACAGTATGCTAGATAAGCTTTTCACTGGATCTCCCTCAATATGGCAATAATAAACCAATACCAATCCCAAAGAATAACCAGGACACAATTTAAAGTTCAAAACCTTTTCAGATGCTTGGTGCTTCACTTTGATGTGTGGATGTCCACATTGAACAAAGTAGTGGAACAAATAGATAAGAGATTCTAATAATTACCAGGACTGGCATTATTGATCATGAAGTCTTAGCTGTTTGCCTCTTTTAAGATAAGATATGATAAGATAAAACTTTCTTTATTACGAAGGAAATTATTGTTGCAAGGTTACTCAGTTAGAAATATACATTAAAACACAAAATGTAAGCATTGAGGTACAAAGAAGTATACAGACTGTGTATTAAAAAATAGTGCAAAATACAGATGTGCAATGAAACCACATTAAGGAGGAGGAGCTGTAAAGTCTTATAGCCACAGGGAGAAAGGATCTCCCGTGGCGTTCATTGGTGCATCTCAGTGGAATCAGTCTGTTGCTAAAGGTGCTCCTCTGATTGACGAGTACATCATGGAGGAGGTGAGAGGGATTGTCCACAATGCTCTGTAGATTCTGCAGCATCCTCCTCTCAGACACAAACACCAGGGAAACTAGTTCCACCACTGGAACTGAACCAGCCTTCCTGATGAGCTTATCGATCTTCTTAGCATCAGCTGCTCTCACCCTGTTGCCTCAGCAGACCACAGCATAAAATAGGATGCTGGCCACCACTGAGTCGTAGAACATCTGCAGCATAGCACCGCAGATATTGAATGACTGGAGACTCCTCAGGAAGTATAGTTGGCTCTGTCACTTGTACAGAGCCCCTGCATGTTTAGTCCAGTGCAGTTTATTGTCCAGGTAAGTTGCCAGGCATTTGTAGAACAGGATGACTTCCATATCTGTTCCCTTGATGGAGATGGGAATGCAGGATGATTTCACCTTTCTGAAGTCCACCACCAACTCCATTGTCTTAGTGATGTCGAGCTGCAGGTGATTCAGCCCACACCACTCAACCAAGTTGTCCACCTCTCTTCTGTACTCAACCTCTTGACGCCGGCTGATACAGCCCACAACTGCCAAACCATCCAAAAACTTCTGCAGGTGGCAGGACTCTGAGCTGTATCTGAAGTCCGAGGTGTAGACAGTAAACAGGAAGGACAGGACAATACCCTGAGATGCCCGAGTGCTGCTAACAGCAGTATCTGATATATAGTTCTACAATCTCACATACTGCGACCGTCTGAACTGGTAGTCTATAATCCAGGATATTAGTGGAGCATCCGCCTGCATCTCCATGAGCTTACTCTACAGTAAAGCAAATCATTCCAAGCACACCAGCTCATTTTCAATAACTTCAACTATTCTATGCTATCAGTAAGCAAGAGTTTTCTTCAACAGCCAAGATACAGTAGTTTGCAATGCAGTTTTCATAGATACATGCAGTAAAAGAAACTCGTGCTACCCCATGGTGCTTTGCATGAGGAACAGGTGACTTCCCGCAGATTTGTTGAAGTTGCTCAGGGAGCTCTTTGTTGGATTGAGGAAGTCAGTCAAACGACTTTTTAAAAAAGGACATGAGGTGATCACAAGTAGCTCAAGTAGCAAATCAAATCAATTACAGGCAGTCCCCGGGTTACGAGCGTCCGACTCACGGACAACTCTTACTGATGAACAGACTGCCATAAAGCCTATTATATTAAAAATTTGAGTTAAATACAATGGTTCATAATAACAAACGCACACACTACTTTGTGATGCTCATGAAAACATTGCACGGCTTTAGCAGTTCATCGGCTCAAGGAAGGAGAACGCCGTCCGCCATTTTAAGTCGGATATCATTGCCGTTAACACTGTGTTGAGTGTGTAACTTTGTATTTGGCTTAAAATTTTCTCTTATTTATCCTTCTAACCATGCCTCCAAAGCTTAAATCCAATGCAAGTGCTGGTGATGCATCAAAGAAAAGGAAAACAAACACGATTGAAAATAAAGTGGAAATAATAAAGCGATTGGAAAGAGGTGAAATGCCATCAGTCATTGGAAAAGCGTTAGGCTACAGTTGGTCAACAATCGGAACAATTTTAAAGGATAAAGTGATGATAGCATTTGAGGAAGAAGACTGGGACCTAAAACTCCAGAACCGAAAAAGTTTTTGATGAATAAGATAGCTGAAGCCTTTTGTCTCATTGAAGCATGGATGGCAAACTTAGAGAAGCAAGATCCTAATACAGAGAGGTTCACCAAGGTTTACTGTACAGTTACCGAGGGCCTCAGCTGCTGCAAGGCCATTTATGATGAGAAATAGAAAGGTAAAATATATACTAGATATTAAGACAAACATTTGACTAACTGACGCTAAATAAGAACCATATGTACCTGTTCTGACTTACCTACAAATTCGACTTAAAGACAGACTTAGGAAGGGATCTTGTTCGTAACCCGGGGACTGCCTGTACCTTTACTAAATTAGACATTTAGGGTCATAGAGTCACAGAGTTAAACTGCATTGAAATAGTCCTTTCATCCCAGCTCCTTCATGTCCACCGTTGCTTCTCTGAGCTAGACCCATTTACGTGGTTTTTCTGCATATTGGACCCATTCTAAGGTTTCAAAGGGGTGATCAGAAACTAACCAGATGCAATATATCACAGAATCCATCATAAGTAGATACAGATGAAGAGACATGTTAGAAACAGCCTGAAGGATGAAACCTTCCACTAATTCAAATAAATAAAACATTAATTTTAACTTGTAACTTTAGTTTCCAGCATTCTGCAATACTGCTTCTTTTCAATACTGGGTGCGATCACCACTAATTTTCATTCAAATTACATTACAGTAAAATTTTAATTGCACCATAAGACCTCAATTTAATTTTATTCATGAGGTTCCCACTTCTATAAGTTGATTATCCCTATAAAAGTGTGCAGTTAATAGCAATGGGTGGGAACAAAGTTAAGGACCCAAATTACTTTTAACTGCCATAGGGAAGACACTCTTAAAATTGGAACAAGATTTTCAGATCATGTCCAGGTCTATTTTCGAGCAGTGTAATGTTTTATTAAAATATTGTGCTGGTCTAAAAGCTAAAAGATAAATTCAAATGCACAATTGCATAATGATATAACAAGATCAAGAAGTTTGATTGTAGAGGCATATTTAAAAGTTCATGAATTATCACAATGATATACAAGATTTTGATAAGAGGGATTGCTAAATGTAATAAGATTGAAATGGTCATTTTTAATGGTTTTTCATAAATAGTGTTTAATGGGAGCTAGTTTTTACCATCCAAAGGTTATACAGACAGAGCTTGGAATATAATTATAGTTTGTTTTGCCCTCTTCATTGGTACAGATACTTTGCACTTTTGAAATGTCAAAACAAGGTTTTTGTTCCCCGAACGTTCATATTAGCATTCAAGATTATTCATCCCAGAGGTGACATTGTCAATTATCATTCCATTAGAACTAATTTCACATTTGCGGTAATGATAATCCACTCCAGCAATGATATTTATAACTTGATTTCTGAAAAGATGGGTAAAAGTTTTCACTCTTGTTACAAGAATGAAAGCTTTAAAGCTATCGTTGCATTGCTCATCGTGCAGTGTCCTAGCAGTGTTGTGCACTTTGAGAAGCTGAACTTGATTTCAACACCAAGTTTATAAGGTTCAGTACAACAATGCCCCTGTTGCCTCTCCTGGCTCGTGGTGCCAGGGCAAGTATAGATGATCAGTCCAGTCATTCCATTAAATCTTAATTGGGTCAAGACAGGCAGCTAGCCATCGTGAATGACAAGCCTGGGCTGTGCATTAGTTTCAGTTTATCATGTACATGGAGCCACCCACAAAGAATCAAGCCCATATTTCTATGAATTATATTGCTGTTTTTAATGGTGTGATTCTCTATCAACTGATAATGGAGGACCATGGACAATTTTTTCTTGTTCAATCTATTTAATTACTACCCAGTCTGGAACAGAACACTTACAGGCAAATAGCAGTCTAATTCACTAATAGCAGTAAATGTAGGCAGTCATTCATCATTCAACCACAATAATGACTGCTCAGCAATAAACAAGCATGAAATGTGCCTCCTGACCCTAATGAAACAACAGGTGGGCACCAGTCCAGGAGAACAAACTGGAAATTTTGTTCTAATGATTGCGATAAACTGTAAGGAGAGCTCTTAGATAGATGCTAATCATATTGTTTGGGAGGAATATATCTATTGTGACTCAGTTCCGCCCAGGAAGCAGGTTTGACTGTAAATAAGCCTGTTATTCTCAACTAAAGAGCTGGCAAAGTATGCAAAATCAGGGTCTCATAGAAAAGACACCAGGGCATTAAAATAACTCATATCTGAATAGAGGTGGGTCAGAAGTTTGACTTTCAAAATTTCAAAGGCTTGAAAATAAAACTTAATAATCAGTATAATCTCTTCATATGTAGAAGTAGTTGTCTGTCTCCTATGGATAAGTATAAGCAATACATCCATTGGTCAAACCACAAAATTAATATCCTCATAACTGATGAAATTGGACAGCTAAGGGAGATTCCCAATATTGACAGCACCGAGCTAGGAGCATCAAAGCTCAAGTCCACTCCATAGAAATGAGGAAAAATTACAGATTGTTTCTTCATGCAGTGTGGTGACAATCAATGGTGTTACCTTTACGACAGGGTGTAAATCTAAGGTCTCTTTTGCTCTTCTAAATGGGTGCAACATTTTGAGGCAGACTAAGTGAGCGGAGTCTAAAGTGACATTCTGGCATGGTCACTTTCTTCCTGGTAGAACAGTGGGAATGACAGTCAGGGCAGTGGTATGCCCCTCTTGCAGGATGTAGGAAGTCAGTGTGACCTCCAGTGTCACTGATAACTACAACGACAAGATGTACATCTGGCTGAATCTCCTTCTAAACCACATAAGCTGGAGCAGGATGAACCCCAGATCATTTGGAAAGCTGAAGGGTTTATAGACAGGAATTACGTGGAAGCAGTCACACCCAGGTTACTGGAGGCAGGTAGCTGGGTGACCATCAGGAGAGGGAAAACCAATGGGCGGGCAGTGCAGGCTACCCCATGACTATTTCCTTCACAAACTGCTTTGGATGCCATTGGGTTGGGGGGACACCGAGGAAAGCTGTAGCAGTCAGGTCTCTGGCACTGAGGATCAGAAGGGAATGGGGAAGAAGAGAGCAGTGGGGGGATTCATTGGTTAGGGGAACAGGCAGGAGATTCTGTGGATGAGGATAAGACTCTGGATGGAAAGTTGCTTCCTAGGTGCTAGGGTTAGAGACATCTCAGACTGAGTCCACAGTATCTAAAGGGGGAAAGGTGAGCAGCCAGTCGTCATGGCACTCATTGGTTCCAAAAACGTAATTATAAAAAGGGAAGAGGTCCTGAATAGTGAATATAGGAAGATAGGAGCGAAGCTAAGAAGAAAGACCTCAAGGGTAGTAACCGCTGGACTGCTACCTGTCCCACACCTCATTGAGGGTAAGAATAGGAAGATGTGGTAGATGAACGTGTGGCTGGAGAGTTGTATAGGGGCAGAGTTTCAAATTTGTGGATCATTGGGATCTCTTTTAGGAAGGTTTGCCTTGTACAGAACAGATGGGTTACACCTGAATTTCAGAGGGATTAATGTGCCTGCAACATTTTGTTATGATAATGAGCTGGGCTACCTGGTCTTTTGGTCAATATCTATGTGGCAACTAAAAACAAATTGCTGATTGCTGTTTGAGAGTTTACTATGTAGAAGCTAGTTGCTTTGTTTCCAAAGTTAAAACAATGACTGGACTTCTAGCTATAAAACTTAATACAATGTTTGAGATTCTAAAAGATGATACAAAAGGTAATTAGGGCGTAACTGTAGTCTAGCAGTTAGCGTGATTCTATTACAGTATCTCGCATTTAGAGTTCAATTCTGGCAATGTCTTGTAAGAATCTCTGTACGTCCTCCCTGTGAAATGTTTTGGTTTTCTCCAGCTGCTCGGGTTTCCTCCTGCTTCCAAAGGAGTACAGGATAGGTTAATTGGTCATTGTAAATTGTCCTGTGGTTAGGTTAAGGTTAATCGGGGTTGTGGGGTTGCTGAGGTGGCATGGCTCAAAGGGCCAGAAGGACTTACTCCATGCTGTATCACTAATAAAAATACAATTATTTTCAAACAAACTCTTCTTAGGCTTCCAGCCAGGTACAAATAATCATTTTAATTAACGTTTTGATGACAGACTCTGCCATCTTCGTCTGGTCCGGTGGTATTTCTTGCCCTGTCATCCGTCCCTTCTGATTGGTTAGTCCTTATTTAATCAGGTTTCCGCTGACCTACCTTGCTTACAATCAAACTCCAGATGCTACTGAGAGAGTGACCTTTGTCTTTGTTCAAATTCTTGTCCCCCAGTCTTATTTCAATGGCTTCCTTCACCACGTGGTCCCAAAAGCCATTGGCACAGCATAGTAGCTTTGTGCCATCGAGGTCAAACCTACGGCCATTGTGAATGTAATGTTCTGCCGCCGATTTCTCTGGGTAACCCGAATGGATAGATCTCCTGTGCTCCTTGATGTGGGTTTCCACTGTGTGTTCCATCTAGCTGACATACACTGCTCCACATTCACAGGGAATCCTGTAAAGGCCAGCCGTCCTGAATCCTAGGACTTCTTTGATCTGTAATATGAGCTTCCACATGGGTCTGTGGATGGTATTCATCCGGTAGTGTTGGCATGTGGCCAAGTGGATAAGGCATCGGTCTAGTGATCTGAAGGTTGCTAGTTCGAGCCTCAGCTAAGGCAGTGTGTTGTGTCCTTGAGTAAGGCACTTAACCACACATTGTTCTGCGACACCAGTGCCAAGCTGTGTCGGCCCTTACCCTTCTCTTGGACAACATCGGTGGCAAGGAGAGGGGAGACTTGCAGCATGGGCAACTGCTGGTCTTCCATACGACCCTGCCCAGGCCTGCATCCTGGAAACTTTCCAAGACCCAAATCCATGGTCTCTCGAGACTAACGGAGATGCCTATTAATCTGGTATTTCTTCAGGATCCTGGCAATCCTTTCAGAAACCATGGAAATATAGTGAAGACAGGCAGTAGCAACAGGTTCCTCCTCATTTTTAGGTTCCCTGGTTTTTCAGTCAGCCTTTTTAAGGGCCCAACTGATTTCCTTCTTTTGGAAATCACAGTTTATGCTAGTCAACGATGGGATTGCCTGGTGAAGGAAGCCATTGAAATAAAACTAAAGGAAAAGAATTTTAATAAAGACAAAGGTCTCACTCTAAGTAAGAACTGGAATTCAATAGTAAACAAGATTGGACAGCGGAAACCTGATTGGATGAGGACTAGCCAGTCGGGGGGATGGATGATGAGGGTATAAATACCACCAGTAATGCATTTTCCCTAATAAGCATGCTGTTAATGTACTGAAAAATCAAAATCATAGATATACTCGATCAGAGTCTCTGCAATGCGGGGGGGGGGGTGCAAGTAGTGAGATGCATCAATGTCAGAACAAAGGAGAATAATTGTGACATAAACATTGTGCTCAACTGGCATACAGGTTCTCTTACAGGAAATCACACTGGTGAATAGATGTTATCAGAATTAACCCTTACATACTGCTCAAATTCTATACCTTCACAGTATGGTCCAGAGTCAATTTTGACTCAGCCCAAAAATCCCCTCATAATAAGTGTCTATACCAAATTTTGAACCACAGATCTATTTAGAATGTATAAATAGCCTATCTGATATTAATAAATGGGTGATTAATCCTTAATTAATATTTCAGAGATCTAAAATCCATTTCAATAGAAACAGGTCAAATTTGACCCACATCAGCCTCAATATACATTAATCCTTAATTAATGTTTCAGAGATCTAAAATCTATTTCAATAGATACAGGTCAAATTTGACCCGGAACAGCCTCAATGTACAAAAATTTGTAGCACCTGTACAAAAGTATAAAATTTTTAAATATTTTCATTTTTGTGCATTTTGGGTCATTATAGGAAAAGTCATCAAATTTTGGCCAAAAAAAATGGCATTTAGGGTGTTTTTACTGCTGTCAAATGTCAAAATGGGTCAAATTTGACCCGAACAGTATATAAGGATTAAAAGAGAAAATTTGAATAGATATGAAGAATACTTGCAATGTACAATATGACCCAAGGCCCATAACCAGGCAGTGAAATAGGCCTGGACTGAAGCTCTGCTTCAATGAACCAATAAGAATTTGTGCAATTCAAGGTCAAATAGTTTAGAGCAAGAGGAGACTTTTTTTTTTGGCTTTCAGGAGACATCCTAACTTCTGCATTTAATACTTGGTGATATAGGGAGATTCCAAAACAAGGTAGGTGCTTCATCAGCATGATCTACAGGATGGAAGGATTAAGCTCATGATGGTGATTCAGATGCTGCATTGAAAATCTTGAATTCATCTATCATGGCAGCTCTGCTATCACTCCCTTTCACTTATCAAGCCAAATAGGAAGTTTTCAGAGAGAGGCAGCTACAAGAGGTTACTTCCACGTGATTATCAAGCTATCAGGTGATATATTAAGGGCTTTTGTGTGCATATTAAAAAGATATGCTATTTTCTCGGGCTTTTGAAAAAGTAACACATTAGACACAAAGAGAGAATTGTTTAGTTTTCACAAATGTTTGCATAACTACCTCATGACAGAATGATATGATGTGGGTCAATAAGGGTTTGATAGTAAAGAAAGTGGTTGGGTGACACACTGGTTCTAGGCCAGTTCATCCTTTCTGAAATACAGATATTGAAGCTACACTCACTGCAATAGATCTATCTTGCCACGTGAACAAAGTCACCAGAGAGAAGAAGCCACTAGATATGACATAGTCTCTTCATTCAACAAAACGAGACCTTTTCGGATGCAGAGGCCTGCTCAGCCCAACACTACATGACATTTTATATGTTAAACATCAAAGAACAATTGTATAAGTACAATGTATCTACAATACTTTCCTTTGAATTACATATAACATTCACACCTCCTTCTTCACACTACAGACACCCAAATGACATTGTCTGGTTGTCCAATTTACTGTGGCTCACAGTTCATAAGAACCCATTGCCCAGAGCTGCATTTTAAATTTAATCTGTAGTCCATATTCAGATTTGAAGATTGGTTAAATTTTGCTATACACCCTAAATCCCAAATATGCTTTAACAATTGAGTTTCACCAAAGCCCTGTGCAGGGTCAACAGGATTCATGTATTCCTGTATTCCAATCCCTTTCTGAAAGAGGCCATCACACCATTGCTGTACTTTATGTGTGTGCCATACTCGGCCAGAGCCTCGGCAACCACTTTTTTCAAAGTGGTTGTCTTGGAGGGAAGATTCTGTGAGTGGTCCCCCACGTCCTTCTCACAGCACAGTTTTTTATTTTACGAGGCCGAGTTGCGAGCTCGACACTCAACCCGGCACGGGTGGAAAGTGTGTCCGGGAGCGGCCCGACTGGATTTGAATCGGGAACCTTCATTCCGGAGTCCGGCGCTGATGTCACTGCGCCACCAGCTGGGTAGATTGCTGTACTAGGTGATTAATTGTTGTGTTTCTTAATCACAATGATGAATGGACTTCAAAGATTTTTAAGTTGTGAACCATTTTGGCACATCCCATAGTATTAAGAAATAGATAACTCATGTCCCTAAAATAGGATATTTTTGTTACAGAAATGGTAATTCTGCTATTACATCCCCAACACCCCATAATTTTGTTTTCATTTCACCATAAATCACCATTTTTCTCTGTGGAAAATATCCTAGAAGTAAATTATCAAGGAAAATTAACTATTCATTTACATAAGATTTCATAGTCCTGCCAGCATTATTAGCAGATAGTATGCTAATCTTTTAATTTAATTGAGGTTTCATTTCATTGCTTAGGGATAAAAGTACACAGGCACACTGAGTCACCCCATCTGCAATACATTCACTTGCGATAAATTTCCAGGTTTGTCCAACTTTGTAATGTATAAAATAAACCTTTATGAAAACAACAAGTGTACAATTCAAAATGTAAAGTATTTTCAAAGCCCTTGCCAGTAGAAGGGGGTTGGAAGGGGTTATTGGTTGCAACTCATAAGCCTACTCAAAGTACAATGTAATTCTGACCCAGTCTCATAATCTGCCTCCTTGCCAGTCACTTGATTGAAGGTAAGTAGAGTGTACATGTTACACATCCAGGCACACATGCATATATTACAAAGGCCTATTCTAGATAAATTAATAAGTGAGAAGAACTACATCACACAATACCCTCTTTAAGTTTGGGGCTATGACTGGTTGACAGTACCCTGCTTTGACACAGACATTAACATTCATTCTTTTGAGTATATTGCATATAATAAATAAATGGGAATACCATGGGATTTTTAATAGTATGCAAATAAATGCACTGCAGTAACTTCCCTGGTTCTGGGGATAGCTTCCACAAATTTAATTTTCAAAAGTGCCGATGGATTCAATTCATTGAAGTATAAAGTAATGGCTTGAAGTGTGAAGTAATGGCTAGGAGAGAGCAAACAGGAACATGGAGTCAATAATAAATGACAGGATATTAAGAAGTACAGAGCAAAAGAGGTACCTGGAATTGCATGTATACAAATCACAGAAGGTTGCGGAATAGATAGATCAGTGGCTAAGCAGGGTTATCAAATACTTAATTTTACAGTCAAATGCACTGGGTAAATAATTCACAATACGTTAAGTCATGGCTGAAGTACAGCATATAATTGTGGCTACTACAGTCCAGGATGAGCACTTCCTGGTTATACCACTTCAGAGTCAATTTCTGAGCATGTTACTAGGACTGGAGTAATATATTCACAAAGAGACACGGGCTAAACTGAAGTTTGCTTTCTCTGTGGGGGGGGGGGTTTGGAATGTACAGTAGTTGGATAAAAGCTTGTAAGAGGTTCAGACTGAGTGAGCAGGAAGTTCTAGTTTCATGTACTGACAAGTCAGTAGCTGGAGGAAAAGATCTTTCATCCCTCAGTAGTGGGGGTTTGAAACTCATTACCTGAAAGTGAAAGGACGCAGAATCTTTTACCCTTGATTCTGCAATGTAGAGCTGTCACCCACAGAGTAGGGACCGAAAGTCAGAAAACAAGAGTAATGTAAGTATTCTATTGGTGACCAGCATGTCATGTGCTAGATAACCTCCATCTACTGTGTACTGTGAAGTTCTTTAATTCTATGTTGCCAGAAACTAAACAAGCAGCACATTACAAAATGATGACACACAAGAGACTGCAGATGCTGCAAGTCGGAACAACAGACAAAAAAGCTGGACGAACTTAGCAGTTCAGGCAGCACCAATGAAGGGAAATGGATAGTCAACAGTTGACCTGTTCTTTTCCTCCCTCCAGATTACTGTCTGTTGCCACAGAGTAACCTAAATGAGGTGACTTTTATCTCATTTCATCAGACGTGACAGCAAGAGGAAATTTGAAAATGATTGATGAACCATATGGTCTGACTAATGGTGAGACCTTGATACATGTGTTCAGTATGTCAGTACATGAGACAGGAAGTGGTCAAAATATAGAGTTAAATGTGGTATGACGCAGTTCAAACCCAAAGCATTTTTCTTATTAAACAATGGAGTGGCCATCACTTCCACAATTCATCCTTAATTAATGTACGTTACAGGTCAGCCATTCCCAGTATACTTGTTTTTTCTCTATAAAGATGAAATTGTTCAGATATATTTTTGCAGGAGGTTAGCCTGCTGTCGCTAAGATACTTGAATTTAGAAAGTTCCCTTTGGCTAGACAATTCCATAATAACTTCTCCAGGCAGCATTGAAATGAGCCTCTGTCCTGTTGAATGCTTCTGAAAATATTTGATGGAATTTAGCAAAATACTCAGTCTGATAGCAAGTGATACAGAATAACACTTAATGCATTTGATATTTTTTCCTTTCCTGCTGTTTTGTGTGTTTTTGACTGCTTTCTTCAGTCAGCTCATGTTGATTTACTATTGCCATCTCAGTAGCATTTTAAACATTGCACAGCTGGGTACTTGGAGGATTAATCAAGATCAAGGAATCTTGGGATCGCACCCATCCAGGGAAGGAAGAAACAGGCCAGTTACTAGCATCGCTTAGTGTGGTAATGAGGAAAGAAGTAGATTTGTAATGTGCATGATATGAGAGTGACAGGGTGTTTTGATGGGGCAAGAACAAGCAGCTGTTGGAATCTTGGGTGTATATATCCATAAGAAGGAAAAAGAGACCTCAGAAATACTGACAGCATAAGAAGACAGAAGAATGTGACAGGAGGATGAGAAGCACTGCTGGAATAAAGTGCATCAGATCACCAGGACAAAGCCAATCACTGCAAACAGCTTTCTTTGAGATTCTCCTTCCTTTATATTAAATCCTGCAAAACCCATACAATTTAACTTTGCTTCAATATTCACACTTCTGATTAAATTGATTCAAACTATGAGAGAACAATTTTGTTGAAAAAATCAAAATTGTTCCATATCACTGAGAAATAGAGAAAAGGGAATGGTGGTCTTTTAACGTGTGCTTTCTATGGGCTAAATTGGGAAATAAAAGCATCTTCAGTAGCAAATCAGAATAATAATGTTTATTGTTACGTACCCCATAACGGGTTAAAAGGGACTAGCAGAAATGGACACACCTGGAGTCTGAGTCTTCTGTTATAAACTCTATTTTATTAATAACTACGTGATACAGTAATATAAAACAAGATAAGGTAAACAGGTTAGCAGAGTATATGAATATATGAATAAATAAAGTTCCCAAGCTTCTCCCAGTTCAGGTGATTAGATGACACAGTCTTACGGTGGAATGGTAAGTAGTCAGTTCAGTTCTGGAATTTGATTTGAGCAGAGTTGTAGAGAGAGAGAGGGAGTTGTTTTGTCTTCCCAGTGCTGATGCCAATGAATCCTCCATGTCGTCCTTCTGATTGAATCTTCCAAAACTTACAGTCACCGACTGTGACCACAAGAAGAGGATGCCATTTTCACATGGTACCGCTATCAACCCAGGCAAGGGTTAAACACACCGATATCATTCCACCGGTCACCCCTTTGTCCTCACTGTGAGCAAAAACACTTTGTCGTGGGCACACAAAGCTCAACCAGTGTCTTCTTTGGTGTCTGGTGTGTCTGATTACAAAGCCAACTGACCTTGTATATATTCCACAAGTGCGGAACACTAACTGTCCATCATATAGTTCCGCCTTTCAGTTTCCAAGGCAACTCACAGACTTACTGTTGCTCTCTCTCCCTGAAATAGCACACATGCTGTTCGCTCCCTCTCTCTCCTTTTAAAGGAACAGTCCACTTAGAATAATCCTTCAGATCTCGTCACATTATGAAAATCACAAAAGAAACTGTAAATGCTGGAACACAAAAAATTCTGCAAATGCTAGAAATCCAAAGCAGCACACATGAAATACTGGAAGAACACAGCAGGCCCAGAAGCATCTCTGGAGAGGAATAAGCAGTCAACATTAAGGGTTGAGGCTTCATCAGGGCTCCTGAAAAGTCAACTGTTTATTCCTCTCTATAGATACTGCCTGACATGCTGAATTCCTCCAACACTTTGTGTGTGCTGTAGATGCTGGACAATCCTGTGCAAACCTCTTGTTTTCATTCTTTGATTGCTGGGAGTTACTTTTCTTTAAATGGAGGAGAGAAAGATGTTTGAGTTTTTCATATTTTTCTCCATTCTGCTGCACCATTTACTAGAAGTGAATCTTCTCTATATGCAAACCAGTGCTAGACTTCTGCTAACTGCTTTTAAGCACCTGTAGTTATTGGATGACCTGCATTTCCCTCTCAGTTGCCTGATATCATAGATAAGATTGGAAACTCACTGTTGAAAACCCTAGTATGGGGCAATGCATAATGTCTCTTATATCATTTGCTTGCATGCTGTTATTTTCCAGAAAATATCTCAGGAATTGCTTGGTAGATGTTGCTTTTTCCTCTCTATATAATTTTATAATTGTAATGGAGAAAATCAAGTGTTATTCTCATCCAAGTTTTCACTTACTCTACATGGATATTCTAAAAAAAAACTGATTTCTTATTTGCAACAAAATTGAGATGAGACACCTGCACCCCAAACTGCCCTGTGCATTTATGATGCAAAGAAATTGCTGGGTGTTAAGCACTTGCAAGGAACAATATTGTCAAAATCACAGCAGTCTAAGGAATGCATCTGACATCTGCTGACATGCAGTGACAAAAAATCTGGGAGAAGTGGCATGAGTGCAGTTTTCAGCAACGTTTAGTGGAGCTACACATACTCCATCATGGAACTAATGTCATTTCAATGCTGCTACTTCATTTGCACACTGTCAGTAAAACTAATAATTTACTGAAAGTAAGATGGCTCCTGTCAGACTCGATCTGTTTGCATTCCAGGTGCTTGCATCAGGCACAGCAATGCTAGAGTGACTTGTCAATTTGAATATTTGTCAATACTTGTCAGTTTGGCTAAGCTGCCAAAGTGCAGAATGACACAAGTGAGAGAGTACAGCTCATGATGCCCGTGTGGATGACATGTCTACACTTCATGTTTTAGGAGCATGATGTCATTCAAAGTTTATGATTAACCCTTAGATGACTACTCCATGCCCAATAATCACACAAGAAAGGCACTACACTCGTAACTAAGTACATGACAATCTATTTATTTCTTTCCCTCTAACTTGTTGCTTAATTTTATGTGTTTTAATACCATCAAACTGAAGACGAGCATGCCTCATTTTACTACCTTGAGATCATCTGCTTTCAGGTGCCTATTGACCCATCGTTTGATGGGTCAGAGTTGGAGAGAAATCACAAACCTCTGCTTATGTAACAGATTGTTTTTTTTTTCTCCTTATGAAAATCACTAGTATTCATAGTTCTGGGATTTTACAAAGTGGACAGTAAAGCAGAATATTGTGATATTAAGTTAATGGAGAAATCAGTTATATTCATTAGTATAGATTGTGAGGGAATGAGTATTAGAAAATGAAGGTTGAAACATGCATGGTCTTGGTGTGCCACTTGACATTAATGACAGTTTTTGGAGGCCTTTAAATAATAAAGTATGATAATTAGTCAGATCTTTGGAAATCAGAGTTCTTAATGACATAACCCAACTGAATCAGCTCACTGAACACCTCCTCCTCCACATCCTCATTAGCTGCATCAGAATGTTACGGTTTAGCAACTGAAGATGTCCATTCACTAACCCTACAGTTTTCCCTTTCTGTCAAAAAATTGTAGAGCCTAGGCCAAGGTGGCATGAAGAAGCCACTTCATTACACTCTTCAGGTGTTTTATGGAAATCATGAGGTCTAATCTTATATGCCTGGAATTCATATAGCTACCAGTGTGTATTTTTGAACTACAGCAACTGTTAACTCTCATTACTTGTCCCATTTTTGAGTATAACTCAAACTCAACATTTCAAATGAAAATTAAATGGTTCCCCATTCAAAGTCTGCAACTTACAACTTGGGAGATATTGATATTGTAAGAAAATATATTATCTATTAGAATTATACTTAACAAATCAAATATTGGTTTAAGGATTATACCCAGGAGGCTAGAAGTGTAAATGTTCTCTGTAATATTGAGCCACACTTCATTATTGGTTTGTAGGTGGTTTCTTTCAGGGTGATATTGTACATACCAAATATGAGCAAGATGTTATGTTTCCCGATGTACGCCTAACCAAGCTTAGATATGAAACAAAATGGAACCACTTTGATAAGGTACCAAAGCAATGTTGACAAAAGCAGAACCATGTGCCATCATAAATTATTACCTTTATGGAAAGAGCAGGAGGATGAAAATATATTCTAAAAATCCATAGAAGTTGATGGACTGCTGACAAAAAAATGTAATATATTTCTTATTTAAAGCCTGCTTTAATCCTTGGCGAACCTCTGACAAAATTTATTTTTGCTCAGAAATTCATTTATTTGCTGTCAAGCTTGTTGAAATCGTTATTCACTTTTTTCCAATTTTTTTCTGCCGTGCCTACCTTTAGCACACAGATATAAAACAGCATGGGAAACTGGTGTCCAGATAAAAGAATTGCTGTCAGAGTTGGGCAGAAGGCAGTTTGGGATCCTGCAGCATTACAGAAGCTTGTACTAATGCTTTGCTAGTGGATTTTCAAAATAACATTTTTCTCATAAATCACATGATATAGTGTGCTTTAGGTCACTACACAGATGGTTTCTGAGAAAAAATGTTTTTGCCTTGACAATATTCATATATTCTTCTGACAATCTGATCATAACCATGTTTTTCACCTTCCACTTAACACCTAAGCAAATGTTTTACATTTAAATAGTTTCTTATATTTTACACTATTGGTGGGCTTGCATTGCTCTTTGAATGATGGTGCCTGTCTGTAATTTCTACCTGGACACTCAAATGGAAGAGAACAAACAATGTCCAAAAGCATTTGTCGAGCAAATATTGTCATTTTTTGATTCAGACTGAAGTATGATGGATTAGAAATCCACCATTTGCTAAATAGATGTCTTTCCGTAGAAAAAAAAAGATTGAATCTATGGATGATGGGTGTGGCTAAATCTTGTTAGGATAGATATCTGTGGATGATGCAGAGTGATTAACGTAAAAAGATTGATCAGTAATTTTTTTTATAAATCCAAATGTATAGATATTGATTGCATAATAGCAAGGTAGTTCTTATTGAAAAGAATTTACAATATGTTAAATTTATGTGGATATATGATAACCTTGGGAAATCACTGTGCATAGTATAAATTTCAGTGATTTTTTTGTGCTGCATGATAAATGCTGCGCAGAAACTTGAGTGACCTAAGAATATTTGCATGCTTTGGATATCGTAGTTCAGGACTAAAGAATTGTGTTTTCATGAATTAGTTCTTAATCCAAGAATAAAATGTTCTCAAACCACAAACAAGACAAAATGTGCAGATGCTGGAAATCCGAGCAACACGCATAAAATGCTGAAGGAACTCAGCAGGCCAGGGCTGAAACATCAACTGTACTTTTTTCCACAGGTGCTGCCTGGCCTGCTGAGTTCCTCCAGCATTTTGTGTGTGTTGCATGAATAAACCATTCCAATCAATTAATATTGTCTATCATGGATACTAATTCCTCCTGCAGAATGGTAAATCAAATATTGGATTTCTATTAATGTTTGCATATGAATATAACTTTTACACAACTTTTGGACAGATTCATGGATAGGAAAGGGATCGAGGGATCATAGGCAAATGGGACAAGCTTAGATGGGGGAGTTGGGCTAAAGGGTGTCCTTCTGAGCTGTACGACTCTGACTCAATAACTTCTACCTGGGGTTCTTATGCAGGAATTATGAATCACAATCTTAGTCATACATAAAAATGGTTAAGCTTGCATTTTAAGATTTTTTTGTCACAGGATAGCTAAAGAAACCAGGCAACAGGTAATACTCCTGCTGGAAAAGGGGCACAGTGGTGAGTCTCATAGATCCAGAGAGTCAGGTTTGACGCTGTTGTCTGGTCCTGTCTGTGAGGAATTTGCACATTCTCCCCATGGCCACAGTTTTCTCCCACATCCCAAAGATGCACTGACTTGTTGGTTTATTAGCAACAATAAAGTATCCGTAACATGGAAGGGTTATGTGGGATTCATATGGATTTGATATGCAAAGGAGGGAGAGTGGTTTGCATGGAAAGGGGTTGATGCTACTGTTTGTAAAATTCCATAGGACACAATAAGCAAAATGGCTCACTTCTGTGTTATGAGAAGTGTGAGGGAGACACTGATTTGCTCTGCATGATCAGTGTCACCAAACCATATTTCTGCAACAGGTCAGCAGGGAGGGAGGTAACTTTGTCTGGAAATTAGAATGTGCTTACTTTGATGAAATAACAAGCAGGATAGACAAAGGAGAATATTTTCATATTGTGTGCTTGGATTTTCAGAAGGCCTATGACAAGATGCCTCACATGAGGCTGCTTAACAAGCTATGAGCCCATGGTATTACAGGAAAGATTTTAGCACAGATAAAGTAGTAACTGATTGGCAGGAGGCTTTTTCTGGTTGGCTGCCGGTGACTAGTGGTGTTCCACAGGGGCTGTGTTGGGTCCTTTTACAATGTTTACATGTCCTTGTTATGAAGTCTGATGATATGAATTTAGGTGGAGAGGCAGGTAGTTTTGGGGAAGTAGAGAAGCTACAGAAGGGCAGACAGATTCAAAGAATGGGCACGGAAATAGCAGATAGAATTCAGTGTTGGAAGTGTATGGTTGTGCAAGTTGGTGGAAGAAATGAAAGGGTTGACTACGGTATTTTCTAAATGGAGAGAAAATACAAAAAAACACCGAGGTGCAAAGGGACTTGGGAGTCCTTGTGTAGGATTAACTTGCAGGTTCAGTCAGTGGTGAGGAAGCTAAATGCAATGTTAGCATTCATTTCAACAGGACAGCAATGTAAAAGCCAGGATGTAATGCTGAGACTTTATAAAGCACTGGTGAGGCCTCACTTGCAGTATTGTGAGCAAGTTAGGCCCCCTGATCTTAGAAAAGATGTGCTGAAACCGGAGAGGGTTCAAAGGAGGTTCACGAAAATGATACCAGGATTGAATAGCTTGTCATATGAAGAGTGTTTGATGGCTCTGGGCTGTATTCACTAGAATTCAGAAGGATGCAGGGTGACTTCATTAAAAGTTATTGAATGGTGAAAGGCCTTGATAGAGTGAATGTGGAGAGGATGTTTCCTATGGTAGGGGAGTCTAAGACTAGAGGACACAGCTTTAAAATAGATGGGTGTCCTTTTAGAACGGAGATGAGGAGGATTTTTTTTTTTGTGGAATCTGTGGAATCTGTGGAATTCTTTGCCAGATTGGTCAGGGCATAAAGGGATACGGGGAGAAGGCAGGAGATTGGGGCTGAGAGAAAAATTAGATCAACCATGATGAAGTGGTGGAGCAGACTCAATGGTCCAAATGGCCCAATTCTGTTCCTATATCCTATGGTTTTATGGTCTTACAAAAATAGGAAGTAGTCAAGTGTATGGAGCCTCAAGATATCATGGTGCAGAGGAAGAAATCCAAGTTGATTGTACAGAGCACTGCTACCTACAGAGGGTGAATAATTGTGTCTAGATATATCCAATTGACTGATAGTCATGCTAGTATCTCCCTTTAGGATATGGAAAGCATAAATGTCCTCTGTGCCAACAAAATGCATCAAGGCAGTCTTGGTGCTGGTTATAAATAACTGAGCTGGTGCACTAGATTATAAAATCTCTTCTCCTTTATTTTAAACTTGTGGTCTAAATTTATTTTGAGATGGATGTTTGCCATTCGCATTCATCTTTCTTTATGAATAAATATGATTGGTAAGTTTACTTCATCTTCCAGTGCTGTCTGACTTCTCCCCCTGCATTAGTAATGTCATTACAATTCAGGCATATGGACTTGCCAATACTTAATACGGGCATAATTAGAGCCCTCTCAAACAGCAAATGCTTATCAATCACAATTAAAGCAAGTACTATTTTGCCATGGAAGCTGACGAAATTATACTGGACAATTTAAAATAATGTCAGTTCACACTGTGTTAATATATATGTAAAATTTCTTGATCTCTGAGGCACAAATCTCACTGATATTAAAAATAGCCCTGGTTCACAATATTGCTAATTGCCCCCCACCCCCACTACAATCTGGAATAAGACTTTCAGAGTATATAAAGGGGAGGTAATTTTTCACTCTGCTGAGGAAAGCAGTAATTAGGGATGTGCACTGAAGCAAATAGTTTATTTTACTGTTCAAACAGAAACATACTCAGGAAATAATCTGGCCCCAGGAAGATGAAACACAAATTGCTGAGTACCTTCAATAATACTTATTATTAAGAAGACATGTTGGAACGTATCTTTAAAATCTATTATAGATTTAAAAATTGATTGTTTGGTTGGATTTGAATCTGTGTGGTATCAACTTATAATCTATGTCAGACTACGCAAAATATTGCTGATATTTAAAAAAAGACAAATAAAGAAAAAAAGTCATAAAAATAGGTCAGAACAGAGATTCCAGCTGGGGTAACATGAGTTATTTCATTACTAAATCATAGGACGGATACTATTAGCCACATTAAGTTACAAAGGCAAAATCCAAGGCAGATTCCTGTTATCAACAATACCTGTCAAAAGATTACAAAATCTGAGCTAGTTTCTTTCAACAAAGAGCATGAGGACAAAACATGTTTTAACATTAGGATTTTATTTCAAAAATTATTTGTGGATTCAAAATACAAGGACACTATATGCAGTATTTATAAGCACAAGAAATTCTTCAGTTGCTGGAAATTCAGAGCAACACCTACACAATGCTGGAGGAACTAAGCAGGACAGACAGCATCTAGGAAGATAAATCAACAGTCGACATTTCCGGTTGAGACCCTCTATCAAGACTAGAAAGGAAGGGGAAAGATGCCAGAATAAAAAGATGTGAGAGGGGAAGGAAGACAACTTGGAAGGTGATAGGTGAATCCAGGTGGGTGGGGAAGGAAAATAAGGAATCCAATTGTAAAGGAGTGTGGAAGATGGAGAGACACCAGGGGACGGCGTGCAGAAGAGGTAGGAGCGAGAGTGAGGAGCAGAAGATGGGGGAAAGAGGAGGGGAAAAGAAAAAAAAGAGAGGAAAAATCCCAGAAGGGGAAACCAATGTTCATGCCATCAGGTTGGAGGCTACCTCAATGGAATATGAGGTGTTGCTACTTCACCCTGAGAGTGACCTCATCATGCCAGAGGAGGAGGGCGTGGACCGATATGATGGAATGGGAATGAGGATAGAAATTAAAATGATAGGCAACTGGGAAATTCTGCTTTTGGCTAAAGCAGTTCCCCAATTTATTTCAGGTCTCGCCAATGTAGAAGAGGCAACACCGGGAGCACCAGATACAATAGATGGCCCAAACAGATTCACAGCTGATGTGTTATCTCGTTTGGAAGCACTGTTTCCAGGTGGCCCTGATCGCTGGTAGGATTGCTCTGCTGCCGAAGAGGAAACCTGTGTGGCTTTTTGCTTGCCAAAGTCTCTCTTTCAATAATGCTGGTGAATGTCACTGATATCTCTGCATATGGATTTTGGACTATAAATTATGGACTTCTTTCATTCTTGTGGATTTAATATTTTGTGTTTTTGCCATTCTTTCTGTTTATTTATTTCCGGGGGAGGGAGGTTTGGAGGTCGATATTCTTGCTGCGTTTTTTATAGGGGAGGCCATGTTGGAGGTTAATGATCATGTTGGTGAGTTTCCCTGAACTGACTCTTATGGATTTTTCTTTGTTTCATGGCTATCTGGAAAAGAAAAATCTCTGAGTTGTATAATTCCTACGTACTTTGATAATAAATGAATCTTTGAACCTTTGTTTAGGGTCCTGAATGGAGGTAAGGGAGGAGGTGAATGAGTAGGTGTAGCATTTCTCTTGTCTGCAGAGATGTGTGCCAGGAGGGAGGTAGGTGGAGAGCGATGAATAGTCCAGGGAATCATGAAGGGAGTGATCCCTGCAGCATGGAGAGTGAGGGTGGGTGCTAAATATGTATTTTTGTAGTAGGATCTCATTGAAGATGGCAGAAGTTGCGGAGAATGGTGTGTTGTATGCGGAGGCTCATGGGGTGATAGGTGAGGACAAGAGAAACTCTATCTTTAGGTGGGCAGGAAGATGGAGTGAGCATAGATGTCCAAAAATGGAGGAGAGCAGATGAGGACAGTGTCAATGGTGGAGGAAGGGAAACCCCCATTGTTTGAAGGAGGAGGACAACCCTGATGTCCTGAAGGGAAAGCCACATCCTGAGAACAGATGCAGTAGAGACGAAATAACTGAGAAAAGGGAATAGCATTTTACAGGCGATACGGTGAGAAGTGGTATAGTCCAGATAACTGTGAGAATCAGCAGGTTTATAAGAGATGTCAGTAGACAGTTTGTTTCCAGAAGGGGAAACAAAAAGATCAAGAAAGGGAGAGAGGTATCATAAATGAACCAAGTGAACTTAGTGGAAGTTGGAGGCAAAGTTAATTAACTTGATGAGCCCAGCATGGGTGCATGAAGCAGCATCTGTGTAGTTATCAATGTAGTGCAGGAATAGTTGTGGAGTGTTACCAGTGACGGCTTAGAAAATGGACTGTTCCATACAGCCAGTGAAAAGGCAGGTATAGCTGGGGGCCATGTGGTGCCCATGGCTATGTTACCCCTGGAGTTTTGAGAAAGTGGGAGGAGCCAAAGGAGAATTTGTTGAGGATGTTGACCAGCTCTGCCAGACAGAGGAGGGTGGTGGTGGAGGGGATCGAGTTGAGTCTTTTTGTCGAGAAAGAAGCAGAGAGCTTTAAGACCTTTATGATGGGGTTTGATGGGGTTAGAAATTATGGGGATTGGGCATCCATGGTGAAAGTGAGGAAGTCAGTGCCAGAGAATTGAAAGTTATCGAGGAGATTGAGAGCGTGTGAAGTGTGAGGATGCAGGTGGGAAGGGACGGAACCATAAAATGGAGTCGAGGTAAGTGGACCTGAGTTCAGTGGGCAGGAGCAGGAAGAGACAATGGCCTACATGGCCCCTAGCTTTGGCACCAACCACAACCTCAGCCACCACCAGCTCCAGACTGAGATGTTCCTGCTGCCACTGGACACCCAGGCTCC
This sequence comes from Hemitrygon akajei, assembly GCF_048418815.1. Lineage (NCBI taxonomy): Eukaryota > Metazoa > Chordata > Chondrichthyes > Myliobatiformes > Dasyatidae > Hemitrygon > Hemitrygon akajei. Next base: position 50,683,381 of record NC_133140.1, read on the forward strand.
CTTTCTCCCACCACCTCTCTCCAACCCTGGGCCTCTCAGGCTTCCCTGGGGTCCTAAGAGAAAGGACCCTTCTTGAGTCCTCCATCTTCTACCCCATCTACCTTCTCTGAACACCCCAATCCTCCCCCTACCTCTGATGCCATCATCTCTCCTCTCCCCTCTGATCCCACCTCTAATCCCTGCTGCCTTCACCATTCTCTCTGACCTTCCCCTCTCTGAGGCAGAATGTTCGGTCCTCAGTAATGAACTTACCTTTGACCCCTTCGTCCACACCTCAGTGAGTTCCACACCTGCCGTGACACTGAGCTCCACTTCTTTTGCCTCCATTTCCGAGCACCACTTCTTTAGCAAGAATTCCCCACCCCACATCGATGACCCCCTTTCCCATCTCCAAACCTTGCCTTCTTCTTGGACACCCTGCTCTGCTTCTCTGCTTGTTTTCACCTCGAAATGCAGACAAGACATCAACCATCTCAACTTCAGCACTCCTCTCTCCTCCTTGAACCTTACCCCCTCTGAATGCACTGACCACCAATCTCTCCACACTCAGTCATACCAACATACCCTCAGACAAAGGGAAGGCTGTTGTAGTGTGGCAGACTGAATTCTACCTTGCTGAGGTCAGGCAGCATCTCTCAGACACCTCCTCTTACTTACCCCTTGTAGAGGATCCACTCTGGACCATAAGTCCCCTGTCTTTTGCACCATCATAAACCTCACCAAATTTGGAGATCTTCCACTGTCACCAAACACAGAGTTCCATTAGCCGCACTGCTCATTTCTACTTCATATCTGACTACTGGTTAGGCTCATTCTCTCTGATAGATAGATAGATAGATAGATAGATAGATAGATAGATAGATAGATAGATAGATAGATAGATACTTTATTCATCCCCATGGGGAAATTCAACTTTTTTTTCCAATGTCCCATACACTTGTTGTAGCAAAACTAATAACATACAATACTTAACTCAGTGAAAAATATGATATGCATCTAAATCACTATCTCAAAAAGCATTAATAATAGCTTTTAAAAAGTTCTTAAGTCCTGGCGGTTGAATTGTAAAGCCTAATGGCATTGGGGAGTATTGACCTCTTCATCCTGTCTGAGGAGCATTGCATCGATAGTAACCTGTCGCTGAAACTGCTTCTCTGTCTCTGGATGGTGCTATGTAGAGGATGTTCAGAGTTTTCCATAATTGACCGTAGCCTACTCAGCGCCCTTCGCTCAGCTACCGATGTTAAACTCTCCAGTACTTTGCCCACGACAGAGCCCGCCTTCCTTACCAGCTTATTAAGACGTGAGGCGTCCCTCTTCTTAACGCTTCCTCCCCAACACGCCACCACAAAGAAGAGGGCGCTCTCCACAACTGACCTATAGAACATCTTCAGCATCTCACTACAGACATTGAATGACGCCAACCTTCTAAGGAAGTACAGTCGACTCTGTGCCTTCCTGCACAAGGCATCTGTGTTGGCAGTCCAGTCTAGCTTCTCATCTAACTGTACTCCCAGATACTTGTAGGTCTTAACCTGCTCCACACATTCTCCATTAATGATCACTGGCTCCATATGAGGCCTAGATCTCCTAAAGTCCACCACCATCTCCTTGGTCTTGGTGATATTGAGACGCAGGTAGTTTGAGTTGCACCATATCACAAAGTCCTGTATCAGTTTCTTATACTCCTCCTCCTGTCCATTCCTGACACACCCCACTATGGCCGTGTCATCAGCGAACTTCTGCACATGGCAGGACTCCGAGTTATATTGGAAGTCTGATGTGTACAGGGTGAACAGGACCGGAGAGAGTACGGTTCCCTGCGGCGCTCCTGTGCTGCTGACCACCGTGTCAGACCTACAGTCTCCCAACCGCACATACTGAGGTCTATCTGTCTGCTCCTGCTCCACTGAACTCCTTGTCTCCATTCTATTCTCCTTGGTTTAGTCAATTCCCACTTACATCTGTGACACTTCACAGTCTCTTGATCTCCTCAACAACTTTCAATTCCCTAACACTAAACACCCCTTCTGTTCCCCCATCAAGAAGGTCTTAAAGCTCTTAGCTTCTTTCTCAACTAAAGACCCCACCAATTCCCCTCCACCACCACCGTCCTCCATCTGACAGAATTGGTCCCCTTCCTCTACAATTTCTCCTTTGGCTCCTCCAACTTTCTCCAAACTCAAGGGGTAGCCATGGGCACCACGTGAGCACCAAGTATGCATGTCTTTTCATTGGCTACGTAGAACAGTCCATTTTCCAAGCCTACCCTGGTAATGCTCCCCAACCCTTTCTCCACAGTGCTGCTTTATTCACGCATGCTGAGCTCGTCAATTCCATCAACCTTGCCTCCAGTTTCCACTGTGCCATTAAATTCACAGTCCATTTCTGACGCTTCTCTCCCCTTTCTTGATTTCTCTGCCTCCATCTCTGAAGACAGACTTTTTAACTGACGTATTTTCTAAACCTACTGATCCTCACAGCTATACTGTACCTCTTCTCACCCTCTCTCCTATAAAAATGTTATTCCCCGTCCTCGGTTCCTTTGGCTCCACTGCATCTGTTCCCAGAATGCTGCTTCCTTTCTCAGATAACAGAGATGTCCTCCTTCACCAAAGAAAAGGGTTTCCCTTGCTCCACCATTGACACTATTCTCACCCGCATCTCCTCCATTTCCCAGATACCATGCTCACCCATCTTCCTGTTGATTTAACAGGGATAGAGTTCCTCTTGTCCTCACCTACCATCTCATGAGCATTTATATCCAAAGCATCATTCTCCACTTCTGATACCTTCAATGGGATCCTATCACCAAACACATCTTCATCAGTTCCCCCAACTCTCTCCTTTCCACAGGGTTCACTTCCTCCTTGCTCACTCGTGCCATCCCACCAATATCCATCCTGGCATATTTGCCCACAAGTGACAGAAATGCCATGAGAAGGCCACTCTCAAGGTGAAATAGCAACAACTCGTATTCCATGTAGGCAGCCTCCAACCTAATGGAATGATCTTCGACTTCTCCTGGGAATTTGTTTCTTTTTCCTTTCTACTCTCTTCTTCTATTTCCCACTCTAGCCCCTTTCCTCTTTTCCACACCTGCTTATCACTTGCTCCTTGTGCCCTTTCTTCATCCCTTTCTCCCATGGTCCACTCTCCGCTCCTGTCAGATTCATTCTTCTCCAGCCCTTTACCTTTCCCACTCACCTGGTTTCACCTATCACCTTCTAAATTGTCCTCCTTCCCCTCCCCCTGCCTTTTTATTACGACATCTTCCCCCTTCCTTTCCAGTCCTGATGAAGTCTCTTGGCCTGAAACATTGACAGTTTATTCATGTTTATGGATGCTGCCTGACATGCTGAGTTCTTTCAGCATTTTGTGTGTGTGTAACTTTATATTTGGCTAGCCAGGAAAAAATAAGGAAAGAAATTGGAGTTAAATGGTTGGTGCATACTCCGTGGGTTGATGGGCCTCCTCTATGATATGTCTCTCTATGCCTCTAAAGAATGTTAAGGTAACATTAGCAGTAATTATGGATGTGCACTGATATACGTAAATGTTTGATTTTAATTGTCAAGTAGGAATGCAATCAGGCCTGTCAGGGAGCCGTTGAGTCCAGGCACAATATTCCGCCTTTGTTTCTGAAACAGGCCGGAGGTCGATTGGAAGCAGCTTTAAGGAACAAAAAAAGGTACATGGTAGAAATTCTAAATTCTCAAAGGACCTGGGACAAACAGAATACAAGAAATCACAGAGCTGGAAATGACAGCCAATTAAAAATACTATGTACTGTTGAGATTCATTAAGCCTTGATTTTCCAACACATGATGCCTGCTCGGATCTTTGTTTCACATTACATTTGAGTTGTAATCATGCCATTAGTACTTTTGGACATGGATACAATTTGCTTTGAGTTGCAATTCAAGACCAAGGGGCACAGTTCAGATGAAAGTGGGTGTGAGGATATTTTTTTCTCACAGGGTAGTTAGATTCTGAAATACTTTATCTTCATGGGTGGTGGAAGAACCAATCAGTGTCTTCAAAAGAAAATGGTAACAGGCCAATGAAGAAAAAAAATTAACAGTCCTTCAATTTCAGAAATAACAATTTTATAGTGTTTGTTTATAAGCAAATATAGTCGCTCTTTAATCTTGCTTCTCCTTAATTCTAAGGACACTGCAAATAAATGGATGGACACCTCTGTTCAATATCAGGAACTCAAATTCTCTCCCTACTTAAATAAAGTGGCTTCCATTTCTGTCTCTATAACATGTAAGTAACTCAGTATTACTTGTCTATATACAGATATTTGCAAGCTATATACACAAATGTGACCTATGTGTGTAGCAGATCTTTACAGATGCTTATTTTGCTTGATGAACATGTGCATTTTGAAAAATGCTTTGGTTAAAATGTTTATATAAATCACATTCAGAAACAGTATGCTCTGCATGGCTACTGTTATGACAGCTTCTTCCTACTTAATGCCAGACAAATATAATTTGCATGATTTATTCAATCTTTAAGTGCCATTCAAATAGTGCTTAAACATATAGCAGTGTGAGTTAAATACACAGTACTTAAACACAATGAAGTCTCTCAACAAGTAATCTAACGAAATGTGTTATTTCAGGCACTGTCAGAGTGAGCTTGTTTTTGACATCAGAAGGCATCTCTGTGTGTATGTAACTTTATATTTGGGTAGCCGTTGACATCTCTGATCAATGATGAAGAGATTACAGTATTAATACACAGCATGCACGTTGTAAATGCTTTGCAGGATCTGTGAATAGGTTAATAACAGCTGATTTCCAACAAGAAGTTCAGCATGGGCTTTTTCTTTCAGAATGCGGATATTAAGCTACACCTTAAGATTTGATGGAACAAAGGATATAGTACATTGCTGTTTGCAACTTGTGACAGTGTAAAAGTGCAAACAGGAAACTACACATACCATTGCAGTTTCTCAGTCAGTGCAATGAAATTCAATAGAGCGATAGAGCAACACAGTTAGGCTCTTTGTCCCAACTCATCCATGCCAACAATGACACCCACCAAACTAGTCCCATTTTCCTGCAATTAGTCCTTAACCCACTCAACCCCTTGTTTCTGTGTATTTGTCCAAATGTTTCTTAAATGTTATCATCATAGCTACAGTATCTCAATCACTTCCTCTGGCAACTCATTCCATGGACTTACCTCCCTCTGTATGAAGGACTTCTCCTTCAGGTCCCATTTAAATCTTTCACCTCTCACCTTAAACCTATGCCCTCTAATGTTTAGTTCTGCTTTGGGGGTAATAGGAACAAAATGTGACTCACTCCCTGTCTGTCTGGCATTGTGCTTGTGACCGAACGTTTCTGAATCACGCTTCAAACCTCATATTTCAGAAACTGTTGACCAATGGTAGCGACACATGGAGTGCATCCAGCATGGGTTCAATCTTGGCTTTCACTTCCGAAATGTCCAGAAATACCTCTTTCTTTAGAGAAAATAAGAAAAAAGCAAACAACAAGAGTTCCATTGTACTCTAACCAACAGCAATACTTGAACCGCCAAGGCATAGAAGCCAACGGACCAAGGACTAGTGAATGGGATTAGTAATAGGTACAATGCCTACAAAAAGTATTCACCAGCCCCCCTTGGAGGTCTTCATGTTTTATTATTTTACAATTTTGGATCACAATGGATCTAATTTGGCTTTTTTGACACTGATCACCACAAAAAGACTCTTTTGTGTCAAAGTGGAAATAGAGTTTTACAAAGTGATCTAAATGAATTACAATTATAAAACACAAAATAATCGATGTAGACTTCTGGCATTGTGAAGAGAGAACTTCAAATGAGGAAAATTAGCAATTCTGGCATAATTAAAAAGGTATTTACCGAGCAGCGGCGTTATAGGAAACAAATGTTCTTGGCCTCTTTGGAATACAGGCAAAATGTACAGCAATCTGTTGACTATTTTGTCAAGACAGGTAAGAAAAATGAAGAGAAAAGAATATCAATATACAATGTAAAACTGAATCTGCAAGCTTCTGATGGAACAGTAACTGTCCTGCTGTTCACAGGCTGATGACATGAAGTTAGTATACCAGCAAAGCCACCTTGTTTGCCAAACAGGTTGTGAAAGATTTGGAACAGTGTTGCAGTATGCCAAGAAATATAAATGGCCTGAAAATATTGGCCTGAAAAAAATGGCCGTTGGCAGTCCCAGTACCACAAACATGCCATGCCCTCCAACACGCTGCTTGCTGATGATTAATTTATCATGCAAAGAGCATGCCAGGCATTGGTGCTTTTCCTGCAAGTGGGTGCCTAAAGGAAGCCGTTGCCTTAATAGCACATGATGTCAAACTGAAAAGAAAATACCATAAAGACCAGGTTGCTGCAGGAAAGAAGGGAAACCAAAAACATTCCAAAATAGCTTTAAAATCCTGCCATAAATCTTACTCTAAGAATTATTAATCCTATTCTTCTAGCAGACTGTCTGTTGTTCCCAGGTTCCATATCTAAGGTCCCCTATATCTGTCACTATTAATTGTTTATTTTCATTTCTCTATACAGCAGGATAACAAACCCTTTCAGCCCAACGAGCCTACACAGCCCAATTGCACCTACTAACCTATGGGAGGAAGCTCACACAGTCATGGGGAAAGCATAAAAAACTCCTTATAGACAGCAGCATAATTGAACCTGGGCCGCTGGGGCTGTAATAGTATTATGTCAAACACTACATTACCGTGCTGCCTTTTGTTCTGTACTTCTTTAAAGCACCTTGCACATCATTCCACCAGCACGACGTGAAGGAAATCTGACCAATGAGCATCACAATTAAGAAATTAGTAAGTATACTTATTATAAGTATATTTAAAGCTGAAAGTATACACAGTGGCCACTTTATTGGCTAACTCTTGTACCTAAGAAAGTGGTCACTGAGTGTATGTTCATGGTTTTCTGCTGCTGTAGCCCATCCACTTCAAGGTTCGATGTGTTACATATTCAGAGATGCACTTTTGCATACCACTGTTGTAATGTGTGGTTATGAATTACTATTACCTTCCTGTCAGATTGAATCAATCTGGCCATTCTCCTCCAACCTCTCTAATTAACAAGTCATTTCTGTCCATAGAACTGCCATTCAATGGATGTGTTTGTTTTTTTGCACCATTCTCTTCAAACTCTACAAACTGTTGTGTGCAAAAAACCCAGGAGATCAGCCGTTTCTGAGATAGTCTGACCATCCCATCTGAAAGCAATAATCATTCCACAGTTAAAGTCACATTTCTTCTCCATTCTGATGTTTCATCTGAACAACAACCGAATCTCTTGTCCGTGTCCGCATGCTTTAATGCATTGAGTTGCTATCATATGATTAGCAGATTAGATATTTGCATGAATGAGCAGGTTTCACAGGTGATGCACCATCAATAACTCACTCTGAGACGTAAGAAGCGAGATATCGGCTTTTATTGACTGGAAGAATGAACAACACTACATCCTGGAGAATGAGGCCGGGCATCAGGCCTCAATCGCCTTTATACAGGGGTCTGTGGGAGGAGCCACAGGAGCAGTCAGCAGGGGTCTGTGGGAGGAGCCACAGGAGCAGTCAGCAGGGGTCTGTGGGAGGAGCCACAGGAGCAGTCCAGACAGGTATATGTAGTTCACCACAACAGGTGTATCTAAAAATGATACACCATTGCATTTTGACAGAAAGAAGAAAAATGTAATCAGAATATCTTCTTTGGGCAGTCTCTTATGAAGGTAGACTTTGTCTGAGATAGCCTGTTAGGTAGGCTGTGGTCAGTGGGGAATGGAATTACAATAACATGCATTCCTTACATTCCACAAGGCAGCAATCTCTGAGAGCTGCTGCTCTGTATAATTGGGTGGCAGAAAGGTGGACCAGCTTTTCACACTGGACACATGAGAGAAGCTGCCCATTCTCTGGATTTACATAGCTGATGAGCTGAAAGCTATCTTTCTTGATGGTACAGGTACCAATTTAGAAGAAGAAGTTATTAAACAGCAAACAATCTACTTGAAGAAATCAATGAGTCAAGCAGCCTCAGTGGAAAGAGAGAAATGGAAATTTTAGATGGAATGATATAGGATTTCTACTCGAAATGTTGACGGCTTCCTTCCTCCCACAAATGTTGCTTGGCCCAGTGAGTTCCTCCAGCAAATTGCTCGCTGCTCCAGATTCCAGCAACTTCATTCTCTTATGCCTCCAAATTATTAAGCAAAGCCAATAAAAATGATCGGGGGTACAATTAATAGAAGCCTATTACATGTATCTTTTCTGTGTGCATGATAAGCATTCAGCATGGACTAGAAGGGCCGAGATGGCTTGTTTCCATGCTGTAATTGTTATATGGTTTTATGGTTATATGATGCCTTATCTTGATGGTCAAGATTCTAATTAAAGAACAGCAAAAATAACCGGAAGCATCCTCTACTCAGATGGAAGTGAAGTCATCAATGGGCAATGCAATGCCCTCTGGCAGGCACTATTTGCAGATACAAGCAGGAATGTTCCAGATAAATTGAAAAGCAAACATCATAAAACAGCAAGAAATAATAACCCGCCAACTCCAAACTTCCATTAGTACAATCAGAGGGAGCAGGCAGAATGCAAATCTCAGTGATATGAACATTTGGTTTGCAGTGCTGGAGCTGTTCCATGAAAGTTATGTAAGCGTCCCAGTACCTGCTTTGAACAATCGCTCAGCAAGTGAAAAGCCTCACCAAATGGCTCATGTGTGAGGCGGCTAATCTACATTTTACTTTTATAAAGTTGCACTGAGTTTAATATGTGCACAAAATACATTCTTCAATTTTTTTTTAACCATTGTCCCTCCTGTACATGAGAATTTAATTTTGTTGTGCTGAATGCTTTCTGATCGAGTTCCCATACCCTCCTAGAGTCGCCTAAGTTCATTACAGTCCCACACTGAAAAGTCATCATGCTGTAGTGATAATCGTATAAAGGGATTGATAAGATTTTGATTCAACCATTGTTCTGTCAAATTGGCTGAAGTCAGGTGAGGTCAGTTGTGGTAATGGCTTTCAGTGTGGGAGGACTAGTGGTCTAATTTGACGTGCCCTTACTCGTGGAATCGTGCAGTGCAAAAATTGGGTGGCAGGTACCCATAAACATTAAGCCTACACTAATCACCTTTTATTTATATTCCCATCAACCCTCCACTCCCTGCCTTAAGATTCTAACACTCACCTACATTGGACACAATTTACAGTGGCCAATTTACCTACCAAGCCATGACGTTCGAGGGATGGGGAAGTAAACCAGCGCACTTGGAGGAAACCATGCAATCACATAAAATGTTCCATCTCAGCATAATCTTTCCTGTTAGAGAATACAAGGAATCACTTTTTGATGATGTTGGCTGATCTATAACACAAAGTATTGTCACCATTGTTACAACATTTGTTGGAATTGATAGCAAGAGATCAATAGAGCTTTTTATTAGCTTGTTATTATATTTATCTGCGGTTATGTGAAACATATATCCAAGCTCAGCAAACCAGTTTATGAACAACACATATTGAAAAGTACCAGGTACCTCCTATCTTGAGCTGGAAATATATTGCTTCATTAATGCCAAGTCTAAATCTTGATGGCCCTCCCCAATAACCCTGTTCACCAGAAGGATTACAGCAATTCAAGAGAGTAGCTCATTCTCAAGAGCATTAAATTCTCGTCTTTCCTTTGAAGCCCAAATTGTGTGAAAGAATGTTTAAAAGAATCATTACCTAAATGTACTCTGCAGCTAGTAAAGTGTCCAGTTATAAATCAACAAAGGAATTACATGACAACCTAAAATAATTGACTTTAAGTTGATAGTGCCTACCAACAGATCTTTAAAACAGTAATTATATCTGAAGGTAGGATTTTATAAACAGAATGTTATTATTCCGCAGATATTTGTTTAAAATGAATTAAATTTATTCCATCTAAAAATGTCTTATGAGCTGCCTGTGCCAGACAAAAGTATTATGCATACTTGCTGCAGAACAATAGAAGCCCATCAAAGACAAATTGTAATTTTGCTCTAGTACACAGCTGAGATCTAGCACAAAAAATTGAGCTTTAAATCTTTACAATCTAAAGTATTCAAGTATGCAAATTATCTCAACCTTGTTTTTTTTCCTATGGCAAAACATTCCATGCTGTGGTATCTCTTTATATGAAGAAATTTTAACTATGCTCTCATCTTGGTTTCTTCATGAGGATTTTGATTTGCTGAGGCCGCTTTAATAATATAAAAAATAGGATGCTATCAAAATTGTTCACAACTCTTAAAATCTTTGTTCAGTCTCTTAGCTTTCGCTGCTGCAGTGGAAATAATCCCATCCTGAAATATCCTTATAAGAGTATCTTTCCATCCCTGATATAATTATTGTAAATCTGCAGTTTATATTCTACATGGTTTCTACATTGGTTTAGTCAGAATTGCATTTGGTGTTCCATCAAGGAGCGAATGCTTATCCTGGTCAAGATGTGAAATATTAAACAAAAGCATCTAAGGAAGCAATAAAGAGTTGATGATATGGGCCAAGATGTGGGATATTACCTGTATTTATTCCTTTGTCTAGACAATCCTTATGGGCAGGGCAGCTAAGTTAAGTTTATGTGATTGAAATTGCAGTCTTGGACGTCTCCATCAGTCTCCAGAAATGAAGGGGACAGTTAGTGAGCCAAATATATTTTAGAGGTAAGCGAGCCCTGGATTACATACAATTAGAATAAATATGTTCCTTACCGAAGAACATTTAACATCAGTCCTCACTGAGGGGGCGAGAGTGGAAAGAGTGAGCAGTTTCAAGTTGCTGCGTGTCAACATTTCTGAAGATCTGTCCTGGGCCCAATATATTGATGCAATTATAAAGAAGGCATGCCAGCATTCATATTTCATTAGGAGTTCAAGGAGGTATAGTTTGTCACCAAAGACTCTCGAAAACTTCTACAAATCTATTGTGGAGAGTATTCGAACTGGTCCATCAACTGATATGGAGGAGGCACTGCATAGGATTGGGAAGAGACTGCAGAGGGCTGCAAATTTAGCCAGCTCCATGGTGAGCAGTGGCCTCCCTTTAATCAAGGACGTCTTCAAAAGGTGATGCCTTAAAAAGGTGGCATCATTAAGGACCCCCAACACCCTGAATATGCCCTCTTTTCATTGCTACCATCAGGAAGGAGGTACTGGAGCTTGAAGACACACACTCAAAGTTTCAGAAACAGTTTCTCCCCCTCCGCCATCAGATTTCTGGATGGACAATGAACCAACCGTGCTATTGTGAGTGCAGAATAAAGAACTTCCGTTCCCAGTGGGCAATGTGGACGGTTCACCGGGAAGTGGAAGCAACGATGGTTAGCCGGTCACACGTGCTCATGTTGAACAGCAGTTCAGTAATAAAATGTTCTAGCATAAACCCACACCAGGATTGTCTTTATTAAGAACAAACATAGCATGCTGTCAGAACTCGGCATGAGGTCTAAGCATGAAGAGTAAAAGAACGCCATGCGTGACTGAAAAAGAGATACTAGTCACGATGGAGAGAAGCTGACCAGCGAGGCAAGAGACACTTTGTTCCTGAAGTTCAGCAGTTCACTGGAGAGGCCTAGAGTTCCCATCATAGATAAACTTTGTCCTCCTGCACCTATGCAGTTTACCAGCAATCAGAAATGCTTCAAACAGCAATTCAGTATATGTTTAGTTGCAAGTGGGGCATGAGGGACCAAAGAATAATTGAAAACACAAAGTACACTGCAGATGTTGGGGTCAAAGCAACATGTACAACAAGCTGGAGGAACTCAGCAGGTCAGGCAGCATCCATGGAAACGAGAAGAATAATTGAAAGCATCTATTTTTCTGCATCCAGTTGGTGAAGGTGCGTTGGGCATCGGTAACAGCTTTCAAATTGAAGAGACAGCTTTTACACTGGATATTCTGATCACAGAATTTTGTCTCAAGTAAAAACATCACATTTGATGTGGTGATATCACGTATCACGTATCAGAATGTGATTAGACAGAGTTCGGAGCATGTGCAGAAATGACAGAGTGATCGAGAAGCTTGTATGTTAAAATGTGGTTGTTGTTTGCTGTTAAATAAAAGTTCTAGTTATGTTCTTCCAGAATATGCTCCTTTGTGAGTAACCCACGGTACGTGTAAACATGGTGTCAGCAGTGGGATCATAATCCTGGAATCCATCCGCTGAACAAGCGGCACTGTGTAGTATACACATTCATCCCAGCCATGCTGAATTTCATCTCTTGACTGCAAATCTTTGTAAGCCCATGGGTGATGCAGACAGTTCACCAGTCTGCGAGAAGAAGCCACCAACTGCTTCGTTGTTCTCCTGTCGAAATCGAATGGCTTGAGCTCAGTTATTACCCCATTCAATCATTGTTCCTGGCCTGAGCTGGTATGATCCGAGTTCATAAATATTGGGTCTTGTCCTGGGCAAAGGTTCATCCCAGAAACTGAACTCTAAAAGCAATTGTTTTTTTCAGGAAAGTAGCATTTGTCCCCGTTCCTTCCTAAATTCCATGAACTCCTTGTTTTGCCTCAGTTTATTCATCACCTCTGTAAGTGCAGGGTAACCTCCACTGTATTTCCACAGATGGACAGCTCGATCCTGCTCTCCATACCATGTAGTCCATGTCCCTACGAGCTCACAAGGGTACTGTAAGCGGTGCCAGGAGGGCTGCAGCCCAGCCTCGAAGCGAGCACCGTGTTTTATCTTTAGATGCCGGCACCGCCACGTTAACTCTAACCAGGGCATCATCTGCAACTTCATTCAACAACAGGGAGGATAGCTGGTTTAAATCGCTGTTTGTCAGAAAGGTGGATCCACGCAAAGATGCTCATTCAAACTTGCTAGCTAAAAAATAAACAAGCAGCCTATACAAAATTCAATTTCACAGTGTAAAACCAGAATCCCTAGAGGCTTACAACAAGCTTTGCATCGATGTATTACCGAAGATTCACAAAGATGAACACAAAGCAAAGCAGAAAACATACTTTGATAGATGATCTCGTCCATTACCTGAATTGCACCAAGGAGATGAAGTGAGGATACAAGACAAAATGAACACATGGACACAGAAAGCTACAGTACTTGAAGAAGTACAACCCAGATCATACGTGGTCCAAACGGAAGAAGGAGCAGTGTTTAGAAGAAATCGCAAAGACCTCAAGAAAGAGCCAACTTCAGAGTTTCCATTAGCTGATGCAGACCAGACAAAACATGAAAATAACAACGAAACACAAGATCTGTGTGAACCACTTAGAAGGTCTACTCGTGTTCATAAACCCCCAGAGAGACTGATAGAGACATGTTAAATTATGCATTTGTTTTGATTAATGTTGCTAATTGTTTTTCTTTTTAAGGAAAGGAAGCTGTGGTGATATCATGTGTCAGAGTGTGATTAGACAGAGTTTGGAGCATGCGCAGAGATGACAGAATGATCGAGGAGCTCGTATGTTAAAATGTGGTTGATGATTGCTGTTAAATAAAAGTTCTAGTTAAGTTCTTCCAGAATATGTTTCTTTATGAGTAACCCACGGTACAGATAAAGAACACAACATTTGAGAAATGCAAGTTTGTTTCCCTGTGACCAGGAACAAGGTTTTAGTTTCGACCAAAACTTAACTGAGCTACACACAGTGAATTTGGAGATTAGAGAAACTCACTAGTTAGAGACAGAATAGTTTGGAGAAATTCAGATGATGCACTTAGAGAAAGACTGCTGTGTGAAAAAGATTTGACACTGGAAAAGTCTGTAGATATATGTAGGGCAGCTGAGACCACACAAGCACAAGCTAAGGAGCTGCACAGGGCAGACGCAACAGTGCATGCTATGAAAATAGAGGGCAGTGTACAAGGCGCTTCCCAAAGCAAAAGCAAAGCTCAAAGAAAGGCTCAAACTTGGTTGGTGCGGCTGTAATGAAACCCAATTTCCCTCGGGATCAATAAAGTATGTCTGTCTGTCTGTCTGTCTGAAACACCAAATGCAGCAAGTGTGCAGGAAATCACATTTCAAAGATGTGTCCAGCTATGGAAAGTCCTGCAATAATTGTGGGAGGAAAAATCATTTTGCAATGTGCTACAAAGCTGGGGCTACCAAGGGAAAGGTGTACATATTTGTAGATTCTCTGCAAGCTGCTGGTGCTGGCAAAACAATGGCTTGTCTCAGTGACTGTGAATGAGACAGTAATTCTATTCAACATGACAGGTGAATCTGCTGTCTATGGATGATTACAGCATTCTCAAAGTAAAGAGCAAGGTTTGAAGTTAAAAGTGGCATGCTATACAGGATAGAATGTTCCAATAAAAAGAGGGCTGAAAAGTGACCTTCAAGCACAAGGGGCAGCAACTAAAGACACAGCTATTGATTGGAGAAAAGAGAGTACAGCCAATATTAGGTCTGAGTGAATATGAAAAACTTAACCTGGTGAGAAAAAATTTTTTGTAGAGGATTCACAGACCAAAGATGGCCACATCATGTTGTAGTTTTGCTACAACAAGTGTATGGGACATTGGAAAAAAGTTGGAATTTCCCCATGGGGATGAATAAAGTATCTATCTATCTATCTATCTATCTACTTCATTTATGGAAGAGTATACAGTTTCTTTGAGAGGCTCAGGTGTTCACACAAAATTAATTTTGATGCAACATTGGCTTCTGTTGACCATGTGTGCAGAAAAGTTCTGTTTGCACTTAGACACAGACTTGAACAAGAAATAGCATGCTTGGAACAGATAAGTTTTATACAGAAAATTGAAGAAAATCAGATCGGATGATATCTCTGGTCATTGTGCAAAAGAGAAATGGGTCATTGCAGATTCGTCTAGACCCAAGAGATCTCAATAAATACACCAAGAGAGAGAGCATTTGAAATTGCCAACATGGGAGGAGATTATGTCCTGGTTTGCAGGTGCCAAGTGGTTTAGCAAGCTTGACACATTCTCTGAGTTTTGGCAGATGAAGCTTGACAAGGAAAATTCAAGACTGTATACTTGTAACATACCAAGGGGAAGATTTTGCTTTCTTCAGCTGCTATATGGGGTTCAATCTGCATTAGACGCCTACCATGAAACCATCCACATGGTCTTTGAGAGCATACCTGATTTCGAGACCACAATGGATAACAAATCCTCTGGGGTCCACCAAAGATGAGCATGATGTATGACTGAGACAAGTGCTTGACGTGACATGGAATGTTAATTTAAAATTAAATAAAGGAAAATGGGAGTTTGGTGTGAAGACACTGACTTGCATAGGAGATGTCATTATGAAGAGGGAGTGAAGTATAACCCAAGAAAGACATCTGCCAGTGAAAATATAGAGATGCCCCAAAACAACCAGGAATTGAGCCATTTCTTGGGGATGGTGACTTCCCTGGTTAAGTTCATCCCTCGACTGTCTACTGTGTCAACCCCACTTAGGTCACTCCTTGAGCAGCAAAATAAGTGGATTTGGTCTCACAAGCAAGGAGAGTGTTTCCGGATGCTGAAAAGCATCAGAACTGAAGAGCCCATGCTGAAGTTTGGTGAAAGGTGCACTAGGATCACACCTGATGCATCCCGGTACAGCCTTGACGCAGGACTACTGCAACAGCGTGATGACTCATGGCAATCTGCGGCCTATGGCACATGAGGATACCATAGATATTGATTGGGTTGCAGAAATATGATGTGAAAATTATCTACACACTGGAAGAACATATGTCTGCTACTGACGTGCTGTCTCGAGCAGTCAACGAGAGAAAAGTGTGACTAAATGATTAATGCAGATAAATAGGCCTGTGTTGAAGTGACTGTCACCTTCTTTCCAGTATCTCCTGATAGAACAGAGAAGGTTAGGACAGCAGCAGGATCAGATGAAACAGGGAAAGTACTCAAAGAGACAGTACAGAAACGATGGCCAGTAGCTAGGAATGACTGTCCAATGTGTATTTGGGATTATTGGGCATGCAGAGCTGAACTGTCAATAATGGAAGATATGGTTTTCAAAGGGAACAGGATTGGGATTCCAGTGTCGTTACACAAAGAAATGATCCAGAGGTTACATAAATGGCATCTCAGTGTGGAAATTGTAAACGTAGAGCTTGTGAGGTGATGTACTGACCAAGGGTGAACCAAGACATCTGCCAGACTACTGCTTCATGTGAAATATGTCTTACCTCTAGATCAAAGCAGCAAGCAGAACCACTTGCACTGCACCCTGTACCAAGCAGGCAGTGGATTTGTTTGTTGTAATGGGAAGAGTCATTTTATTGTAACAGACTACTATTCCAATTACCCAGAGGTTTGCAACACTATCATCAACATCCAGCAAAGCACCATCACCTTTCTGAAAGCTGTGTTTGTGAGGCGTGAGAAATGGTATCAGACGATGGTCCACAATATTCAAGCTGTGAACTTGAATCCTTTGCTAATGATTGGGGTTTCGACATATAACTTCAAGCCCACATCACCAAAATCTGAGTTCAGTCCGGGTAGTGACGGGCCTCGTGCAGAAAGCACAAAATGGATGAGAGGTTTTCCACAAAAGCCTTAATGATTTACAGATGTGCATCCCTGCAGAATGGTCTTTGACTAGCCCAAAGTGAAGAATTTATGCATTTGCACTAACCTTCCAGTGCACAAAAACCTGTTGACATCTAAAGGTGAACACAAGTTCAAATTGGCTGAAGAGAAAGAGAAACAGAAACAGTATCATGACAAGACTGCCGAAAAGCCTACCAGTCCTGAAGCCTGGAGATCAAGTGTGAATCCAAGATCTGCCACATGATTCTTGCAAGGATACCTGCAAGAGGAAGTAGCTCCACTCTCCTACCAGATCCAGATGGAGCGAGGGAGACCTCTGGGAAGGAACCGTGTCAATCTATGATCACAAGCTCCAAACCATAGCTGCGACATGTCACCTGTCAGTACACCAGAGGGGCCAACAGATGTAAAAAATGAACATGTTGATCAAAGTTCACAGAAAGAAACAAACATTAACGCAGCAAGTGCAAGCAATACACCTGTGGAAACATATAGCAGACCAAAAGGGATCATTAAACCACCTCAGAGACTGAATGAAAATTATGAGTGGATAAGAGACTGTATTTGCTCATTACAACAGAAGTCGAATATTCGAACAAAAAGGACCCCTACAGAACGCAGATATCTTTCTTGGAAAGGATCATAGTTCTTTACAGGTTTATGAAGACATAGTATTGGGTTTGTTTTTCTTTCCAAGGGGTAGATGTGTAATTACATTGCATAATAAAAAACTTTAGTCCCCATGAGCAACGTGGGTGGTTTACCCAGAAGCAGAAGCTATAATGGTTAGTGGGTCACATGTGCTCAGGATGAACAGGAGTTTAGTAACAAAATGTTCTGGCATAAACACACCCAATTTTGTCTTCATTAAGAACAAACACAACACCAGCCTATATACACTATGTCACTATTTTTGCTCTCCTTATGCATTATGTATTTAATTTTATTATATATATATTTCTTATTGTCAAGCTGAAGGGTGGTAGTGGGACAAGCTCCCACTACCCAAAAGTGCTCCTCACAGCGTGCACCTCATATAGCCTCTGAGCCTCTACAACTACGTCCAACTCCTCGTGTGCCTCTAAGCCCGGTGGAACTGCTTCTACTGACAGAAGGGGTGAAGGCGTGTCCTGGTGCCTTAAAATCAGTGCTTCGGGTAAATGGAGCTCGTCAGCCTAGGAAGGCAGTCCATCTAAGAGAGGGAAAACTCTGATTTCAAACCTCTGCTACCTTGTGGCCATTCCCACTCATGGGAAAGGCTTCGGGAGTAAACCCTGAGGACAAATCCCGAGCTGGACTCCCTAAGGCAGTCTGGCGTTCTCTTCAATCTCACTCTGGCAACTCCTGCGATGACACTAGTGTCAAGCTGTATCAGCCCTTGCCCTTCCATTGCATAACATCAGTGGCGTGGAGAGGGGAGACTTGCTGCATGGGCAATTGCTGGTCTTCCATACAACCTTGCCCAGGCCTGCACCCTGGAGAGGCTGAAGCAAGACTTTCCAGGTGCAGATCCATGGTCTCGCGAGCCTACCGAATGCCAGCCATCCATTGTAACATAATATTTTTTTACACATTGCACTCTACTGCTGCCACAAAACAACAAATTTCATGATATACTGCATGTTAGTGATACTAAACCTGATTCCGATTCTGACAAAAGGCATCATCGTTTGAGCATGCTCTCGATGGAGGGAAGACTCATGTACATGATGAAGCTGGCTGAGTTTCTAACCCGATATACTTTTTTACCAATTCTGAGCATTAGAGCCTCCATGCCAGAGGCTCTCCATGGTGGTGGTTGTCCATTGGGTCTATCACTCTAAACAATCCAGACTAAATGTCAGCAATGTCGCTAATTTGGTTTGTCAAATGAAAATTTGACACAAATGTTCTATAAACTCTTCAATTGATATAATAGTTCCTTTGCCTAGGCGACAGCCTTTTTTTACATTAAAGATGTTGATCATGAGGAACACATCCCTTTAGCTAAGAAACGATCCTTTACTTTTGGTCATGTTGTCTGCCTCTTTTGAGTCTAACTAAATGCTGTTAAAGTAATTCCATTGCTGTTTTCTCGCTTTGTCCCACAACAATTTCTAATTAGTAATCTTTTTTTGTTTTAACAAATCTCCATTTCACTGATTCCTCCAATGTTCAGGAATCAATCTGGCATTTTGAAGTTAAGACCTTGGTAATACATCCACCCACATCAATGCATTTCTCTCTCTCTTATATGTATTTGCAGTCCAGCTACATATATTTCACAGCCGTACTCCAGTTATAGCTGTGTATTTTAGTCCAGTTCTATCAACCACCTAATTTTTTACATAATCCTTCAGCTCCATGTGTGTTTTCCTATATCCCCATACAAGTTGAGAGTTAGGATGGTTTTGTTCAATTACTTGATTATTTTGCTCGTTGGTATTCCTCTCTATTTGCCATTGCCAAAGCATTGCCCCTCCAGATTACAGCAGGTTAATTGAAACTGATGTTATTATTATGTTGCATTTAATAACACAGGAGCAGCAGCTGTGATGCGGTAGGAAACAGCAGTTGACTGAGCTCACTGCCTGTGCTCTGCAAGTCCACTCTTCCCCTTCTCTCAATGTAGTTAGCTGGATGATGATTAACAACAGCTGATAGTACTTCAACATTGTTAATGTGTTGGAACAAGATAGTGCATCGGGAGATTTCCTGATTGAAAAAAAAAACTGAACAATTTGAGCTTTTCCAAACAGACATTCTAATGAGGCAGATGACACCCTTGCCCTGCTGTGGAACAGTCACTGGAGATTTCAGCAAGACCCTTGAAGCTACTAAGGTCCATTGTATTACTTTGTAGGTGAAAGTGATCCACAGAAAACAGGCCCCCCCATGAGTAAAAGAAAGCAATTGGCATAGGCCGTGAATAGGGTTGGGTAAGCAAATTGGATTGTGTGGGTAGAGAGGCTGTTCAGATGATGTTATTTATATGTGCATGATCAAATAATAGAGCATTATGGCCTATGTAGGTTACAGATGAGGGTGGAGTGGAGAAAGAGCTGGTGGTGGGCATAGATGGTGAGGGATGGCAAAGATGAAGTATGTTGGCCAGGAAGGTAAAGGAGATTGAAGGCTCCTTCATTGGCTTTGGCCTGTTGAGGCCGGAAGAAGATCAGAAGATTGAGGATCCATGTCATTTTAGGCTATGCCTGAAGGGTCAAAGAGAATCATAGGACAGACCTTAGTAGACCCACATTTTGCAAAATATTTTAAAGACCTAGTTGACTTGAGGATGTCATTAATGATGATTAGGTCAGTGCCCACAGTGATCTATGGAAAAGTTTAAGAATGACATCTTACTGTGTATAAGAGACACTGTAATTTTCTCACCTGGGCAAGGTTGTGCTCTGATTAGAAGTGCCTTGGTGAATTTCCAGAGAGCTGCAAGTTGTAATCACATTGCAGTCTGGAAGAAATCGAATTCTCAAATGTACCCCAATTTTCAGGATTTACGCCCTAATTTAACTCAATTTTGCTATGTTTAAAGTAAGTGAAAGTGACTTCAGGAATACTTTTTGGAGGTTTATTTTCATGAATGTGGCTGTACTATACACTTTATATTATATTTGCTGTTGGATGTAGTGTTTAATGTGAAAATGTCCAAACATCTGACAAATCAAGGCAGACACCACGTGTGTAAACATAATGAAATCTCTCTCAGACCATAATGACATTTGAATTATCCATGGTTCCAGCCAGGTATCCGTGACAGTGCACTGTGACAGTCAATTGTCCAAATGTCATATTGCACCCAGAAGACCAGTCTAAAATGGGAGACAAGATTAAGTGCATGATGGATAGATTTGAATTTCATGCCAGAATCTGATTGTAGGAAGGCATTGGGATAAAATTATGTAATCACAAACTTAAAGGAAAAAACAGCTGGCAACGTTGGCAAATGTTTGCAAATCCACAGCTACATGCTTTCTGAAGCAATATGGTCTGTCCCATTGTCTGATGCTCCATTTGGAATTAAAGGGAAGTAATTAAACTGATACATGTATCACATACAAGGAGTGCTCCTCACTCAAGAAACTTGTTTGTGAGGACTCAGGAAGGATGGGACCTGTTGCTGAGGGATTTTTTTCCAATATTCATTTTACCCTTTCCAGCTAGTTGTTTTTTCATCATATTGGATATCTATGGAATTGGCCAACATTGCTTCCTATTCTACCAGGGATAAAATTACTACAGTACTTGTATTTTTAACCTGAACCAACAGCACTCCGCTTCAGAGCTTTAAGGATTTTACCTCTTCAGCCAAAACAATTAACACACTTTTCTCCAGTCATTGGAAACAGCTATCAAGTATCCATCAAATCTGCAAGTTAATGCAGATCCTTTAACTGTACAGGTGGAGGTGTTCTTCTAGCTGCTAAATGCTTGGTTCCCTGAGTACAATCACATATGGCATTAATTGGAGTTCAATTTGGCAGGAACGGTATTAAACAAACATGCACAAGGTTTGACATCAGTAACCGCCTGCTCTGCATATTTCCTATGCCAATGCATTGACCATTTTACAGCTCAAAATGCACATTCACAATTAGCATATGAAATTGGAGCCAATTAGATAATCACTAATTTACATTGTTCAGATGTAAAAGTCTCAAAATCAATTGCATTTCATTTTTTGAGGGATCATTTCTGTTATAGCCCTGCGAATTTCTGCAGAGCGGCAGTAAAAATTACCTGCCAAATTCATTGTTAATCAAAGTTCATAGTAAAGTGGTCCCTGGTGGATTACTCTCTTAGCCTACTTTTAATACACAGTGCAGTTCCCTGACCTATTATAAAGGTAATTTATGACTGATGTTTAAAAGTGGTCCAATGTTTCACTTTGCTGCCACAAAATTGCAGAGATGAGCTGTGGTGACAAGAACCATTTGAGAGCCAGGTACTGGAAAGGGAGTAACCATGGACCCGAAACGCGAACCAAACATCCTGCCACAACCTGAGAGAGAGAGAGGTGCAACACAAAGATCCAGGACTTCCTGTGACAATTACATTTCTCCAAAGGACCTTTGCACGGCAGTTGACTTCACCATAATGTAAATAAGTCAGTTTCAGGGCAGAAGATGATGTTATGAAAGTGTTCATGCAAATTTCTGGTCACAATTGATACAATCTAGAAAATTATTTCTGTATTTTACCTGAAAAGGACCCCATTTTAAAACACATTAAAAATGAGATAAAGGATGTTCTGTGGTTAAATTTTTATGTATTTAATTTATTTTGTCATAAGATGCAAGGTATAGCTCACATTTCCCAAGCACCTCTGATTGCCCAGTCTGAGGAAACTGTTTGACATCAGTAACTTCCTACACTACTTAGTTTCAGCATTCCTGTCACACTGCCCTGATTATTTTACATAGCATCACATACAAAAATGTGCATCCACAATTTGCACATGAAATTGGAGGAAAATTGCAAAAATTATCACTAATTACATTTTGCTGATTTGAAGATCTCAATCAATTTGGTGATTTTGGAGTGACATATGAGGCAGACCAGATAAGGAGGGGCATTATTAAACCGAACTGTGTCATGGCACTAATTGCTAAGAATTTAGTTTATTTTGCTACTTGGATTTCAATTTCCCCAGCTGTTGTGGTGGAGTTCAGACTTGAATCTTTAGATCAATGTTTGAGGAACCTGCCTCTTACACCAGTAAACTTGCTGTGGAACAGAAGAATCATTCACAATGGTCCATACTTAATTTGACTGTAGAAGTATTCATTATCAACCTTTGTCCTGCAGGAAGGAGAGCTGTCCTTATAGATATGATGTGTTCACTCCCTCTTGTTTACAAAATATGGCATTTTAGAGAAGAGAATGATCCCACCAATGTCCAGGGTTTCATTTATCAACTCTTAATCTATCCAAAGCATGTAGGTGCCTGGTCAGGCACTTCCAACATCACTTTCTCTGTGTAACCCTTATATATCTATGTTGGAGATCCCTGCCCCTGGTCAAGATATGATCATACCAAAAACATTCCTTCAATTTATTTAATTAATAGATGTTCACTCCACAGGTTGTCATCTAACTGATTTCCATCTGGATTAAAAATGCTCATCAAGTCTTTCATCATTCCATGCATTCATGAAGAGATTAGTTATCTTTAAAATAAGCTTGTTATAATTCTTCCCACTGGATTCATTTATCTCTGAACTCATTCTGGTAGGCACTTTTATCCTAGGAAAAGGTCCCTTATCTCTTTTCCAACTGCTGTTTCTTATTTACTAATGCATAGTCTGCTATCCTGAGCTAAGGTGCCAATTAAGTCTTTTCTCAATATCCTCCATGAGTATTGTCCCGGTAGACATGTTCTTGTGTAAATCTAGACCTTTATTGCAATGGAGTTACTGCAAAAACTGCCATAATCCAGTGACCTCTAGTAAAGCATTGCTATTTTCAAGCATTGCAGTCCAGTTGGAGAGTGAAGAATTTATTGAAGTACGGAAAACCCAAAGGATCGAGAAAAGTTGGTGGTATCGGCGGTAAAACAGATTCAACCTTATTTGATCCTCATTCAGAAGGAATTAGTAACCTGCATCTGAGATAGTCCCTGCTAAAAGAGCAGAAAGGGTTGGAGCAGAGTTTCGCCAAGGAAAGGTCAGTGCCTTTAAGCCATTTTATTTTCTTCGTCGTAAATCCTTTGGGCAAGGCATATTTCGGCTGGGATCGGCAGTAACGTCATGTCGTTGAGGAATTCGTTACTTTAGGAAAGACGCTCCTAATTGGCTGTGTAAATCATTTGGACTTTTGCATTTACCACTTTTAAGAACTGTTCGCATTTAACGCTTTAAGAACTGTGTTCGCATTTTTCGCTTTAAGAGCTGTTCGAGTTGCCGTATAGCAGTTAACTTCCGGTTAAGTTAGTTGTTTGTTTACTTTTGGTTTTTTATTGAGCAGTGTTTAATAAATGTCCTATTTGTTTATAAAAACCTGTCTCAATTCTATATTCATTGTTGCCGTAGTGTAACATCAGGTTAAGCAACACAATGATTTTAAAAAATTTTGTTGCTTTCAAGTCATCTCTGAAAGCCAGAAAACCCATTGAGAAATTAGTGTTCACTTAGTTCTGTTTCTTGCACATCTCTGATATAACTACTCTACTATTAGTGACTGTACCTTCAGCTACTGAGTGCTAAGCTTTGAAATTTCCACACCAAACTGGATCTCTCTGTCCTCTTTAAAGATGAAATAACTTGAAACCTCCTTCCTTGGACAAGTGCTTGGTCAACTGTTTTGAACACACTTTTGGCTAACTAGCCAAATACCGTTACATGTGTTGCAGTGTTACATCTTATTTGATAGCATTTGGGACCTTCGCTGACAAAATTATATGAACTATATGAACAAGTTCTTGTAACATATTTCACTCTAAATGTATGCTCTTAGTATATACATTCTGCCTGATTATGCATGTTACTAATAGCAAGTAGCATTCACAAGAATCACTGCTAAGGGAGCAGGTTCCCCCAAGTTCCTGATGGTCTATCCAATAATTAATATGACCTGACCAAGGAACCTATGCCCATGATTTTCCACATAGCTGATTTATTGGCACTCCTCACCACATTCCTTCAGCAAATAATCAGCCGTGCTGTTCAATCCTTAAATTTTACCATTTTCATATCAACTAATGTACTTAGCAGGAACAAGTTTTACAATAACTTGGCTTGGTAGCTGGAAGTCGAATTTCAATTTTCCACCTATCTCATCAGATGACCAGTCTATTTCATTAATGGAACAATGTTACAGCTGGTTTTGAGTCATCCAGTCCGAATAAGTGTCGATAAACAAACAATTACATTTAATTTTTGATGTTGGTTGAGCAGTTCACAGTTGGGTGTGAGATATCTATTACCAACGACAAACTATATGGCTTCTCACAAATTACTTATAAATCTTTCCTCGATCAATATTGACCTCACCACATTGGAATTTATGGACCCTTTCATTTAGATGCTCCTTATCTTTTCATGCAACACTGCAGATTTGAACAATTTATTGTTATTGCTGCCTTCAGTGTATATTCTGCAAATTCTTTCAAAATGTTTTCTCTTGGAATAAAAACCTATTTCTATGCAGTTCCCAATAGTTTTATTGTTTTAATTGGAAAATATGCGGAGGAACAAACATGAAATCAAGATCTGGTGTACAAAATATTGAAGAGCACAGGCGGGAGAGATAGTACAAAGTTTTCCCTCACATGAAAGGTATTTACAACCAGACGGCAGAGGTTCAAAGGAAGGGGAAGGACACTTAGAAGAGATCTGAGGAAGAATACCTTCAGCAAGAGGACGACTGGAATCTGGAACACACTGAGGTGATGACGGAGACAGAGACGCTCGCAGCATTTAAGCAGTATCTTGAAGGGTGTATCAATCCCAAAAAATAGAAGGCTAAGAATGAAATTTGGAAAATGGGATTAGTACAGATATTGTGTAGTTGCATCAGAAAGTGTGGCGACACTTGCGCGCTGTCCCCAGCACATCCTTAGGTTGTGTAGGTTGTTAACACAAACTGTATGTTTCGATGTATATGTAATAAATAATTTAATATGAATCTAAATCTGAGTACTTCATGGTTGTCATGCTTCTGCTGGACCAAAGGGCCTGATACTTAGCTTTTGAACTAGAACTGTATGATTTTTCTCATATTTAGTATGTTACACCTTTTATCTTGAAACAATTTTTTAAACTGTAGGGCATAGTTCTCCATATCTGTGGTACATTTATCAGGAGAAAAGTTAAGATTTAATACAATGTATTCAAGGGACTTGGTAAAATTGACTGCACAGATGTTGTCTATTGCTGTAATAAAACAAGTTCCTTTGGAGACATTGGTTGTTAATATTAACAGTACAACGATCTGTGTAAAAGGAAAAGTGAGCTGATGGTCTTTGCAATAAAGGTTTCAACACAATGTAATAACAGCATTTGATGCTTAAATACAAATTGGTTCTGTTATTTTGCACTTGCTGATTAAAAGCTACTACAGAGCTAATAAAAAAGCTACAATCACAGCGGTTCGTGACACTACACAGCCAATGACCACATTGTCTCCATGCTTTCATATACTCTTCTGTTTAACTGATAATAACTGATCTTCTCAAGGTAATCCATATATTATTTTGCTCTATCAGTTAATTCTGTAACAGAGTACACTGAATCAATTAAGTATGAGGAACCAAACGGTACATCATTGTAATATGATATATAGAATACCAAGATCACCAGCTTTTGCTGTCCATTGTTCTAGTTAAAAGCAAGGGTCTATATGAATAAATTCATGGGGGTGCCAAACTAAATTACAATTGGATGAGGGTATATAATTAACCTGTTTAATACACCAAACTTGTGCTGCCATCTCTCTATTATGAAAAAAGGCAACTGGTCAATGGTAACTGCTACTCATTACTTGCCATATAATAATGTGGTCCAAATTTATAAATAACTGTCTCCAGCTCCTCTTCACTAGTAGTAATTGAAACAGTCTGCATCTCTTAAAAGTGGGGTGCCATGCATTAGAACAGGAAGTGTCAGTCATTCTGGAAATCAATGGGCTTCTAGAAGAAATGGGACACAAGGATATTAGGCATAGTTCTGCAGGTTTTGATAGTGAACATCCACAGAGGCTAAACAATCCTTGAGGTAACTATTAAGGAAGTAGTGGAGACAACTACTGAGTTCACTGCAAGGAGTTATGCAATGCACCCCTCAGACATTGTTCAACAAGACATATTGTTACCAACTGTCAACCATCAGTATCACTTTGATCTAATATTCAAATCCACCATCATGACTTCACACACAATACCAGCTATACATCCAATGCAAGTTAAACGCTTTGTGAGGTTTTCATTGTTGAGTGTACCTCTCTCTTGCAGCATCGTGTAGGCAGAAATGGTCCCAGCAACAGTAACCGACCAAGGTCAAACATGGCAAAGGACAGTATGAGGGGCTATGATAGGGGTGGCTGGTGGTGGATGGAACCAGATGGGGAAGGAATGATGGACAGAATGAACTTGATGGGAGAGGAGCGGGACAGAGGCTGGTAGGTGTTGAGGGATAGGCTTCCCAATCAGAATATGAGAACCTGTTTCTAATAACCAGTGGTATGAATATTAAATGTTCCAACTTCAGGTAAGCCACGGCTATCTTTTCTCTCATGCACTCCATCTATCTAGTATTTTTCTTTTTCTCCTTTCTTCTAGTTTTGTTTATCACTTCCAATACCTCCCCATCTGGTTTAACCTGTTATGCACCAGTCTTTGTCCCACTCGGTTTCATGCTATGTTTAATGGCAGTCTTTCCTGATTTATGGCTTTGACATTCAGCATTGCTTACATATTGTGCCTCTACACATGTTCCTTGAGCTGCCAGATTCTTCCAGCCTTCTGTTCTTCACCTCGGAGGGTAAGCTCGCATTCAAAGTCCACTGCTATTGGCTCAGGTGAGAACTTTGAAGGAGCAATCTATAGAGTAAAGCTGATAAATTTACACATTGTCCAGCACATTCATAGGCCAACAGCAAGCAGACGTCCATCATCAAGAAGCATGGGGCAGATCAGTCCTTATCTTGTGCAAGGTTTCCTTTGGAACTTGAGCCCATTTCTTTTCCAGCCATGTGGTCGCCAGCTCTCTTTCAACACTTGAGAATCCAGCCATATGCAGTGTCTTGGCTACCATTACTGCAAATACAGGAGCGACACACAAGGTGTGAGTTCTGTAATAAAAGGTCAGAGATCCACAGTGCTCTCATACAAAGTCAGCCTGCAGTCATGCATGCTCAGAGGAATGCCACAATGATTCCAAGTTGCATTGTTGCAGATCTTGATGCTACTGCAGATCTTCAGAAATCATCACTCAACAGATTACAAGGATTGTTTGGGCACTTGGGCACTGCAATGGGGGAGAGCAATGGCTCTATGGAGCCTCCAACTGGATGACAGGTTTTGTAATTATGCTAATACCAGTGCTCTGTCAACCAATTCAGCCCTGAATGTTGCCTTTCGATAAAGAGAGTACATTCTGAAGCTGGGCCAATCTATACATTGCAGCCTCCACTCTTCCAGTTCATTTGCATTCCCCCATTATGCCATGGCCACCGGGAGCATGGCACAGGACAAACATAGGTATACCATGACAGAACAACAAATGTACAAATGAGCAATCTGCTGGAATAACACAACGGGTCAAAGGACACCTGTTGAAGGTTCATGTCATTGCTGAATGCATCAATATAGCTTGCATTTGATACTCACTTTTATTCTGTGATTATAATCAAATTACGATCAGGCAACAGAAGCAAAGTAATATGGAAAGTGCACTATAATGGGGATTTGTGATGTTGTCACTGAAAGCTTAACTAAATAATTGATTGGAGACAGCCAGCCAGAAGGATAGCACTGGCATTATTTTCTCACTTCCTCTTCCCTCTTCCTTCTATGCTACATTTGATTGCAGAAGGACTAGGAATGTTTGCCATTTTGTGAAGCATGTATGACATGACTATACATTTTGAGACTCCCTCTGCTACAGAGTGGTTGAGCTCGTGGAAGCGTTGCTTGACTATAGCAATGAGATTACAGGGGACGGTGTGGCCCATATTATTGAATGTGTTTTGGTCCCGGGTGTATTTCACACTCTTGTGAAGAACTGGGAGATAATGGGGAACATGCAACCATGTGGGACTGGTAGTATTTTGTGTTTTGCTTTAGGTACTGTGACATCTTGAAACTTGTTTGGAACAAAAGGGATCTCAAAGGACATCAGCCTGAAATACTAACTCCATTACTCTCATCACAGCAATTGCTTGACTGCAACATTTCAATCATCTCCTGGTTTTTACTTCAATATTACAAAAATCAAGGTAACAACTTTGAACTTTAACAGATAAGGACAATATTATTTCAGATGTTCAGAATAATTTCACAATTGCTTTGGGATCTATTCAAATCCACCTTAAATTTGAGGGACTCAAGTAAATTCCTATGTAGCACTATTATTAACAAAACAACAAAAAGGGAATCTCCATTTCTAACACTAAGGTATCTTTGGTTTGTCAGTGATCCAGATGGACAGATTATGAAATGTCATCCATCTTATTGGGCCCCAGAAATGTAAAAGGCCTCTTCACCATCTTTCACAGTAGCTGAAACATGCAAAACCATTAACTATAAACATTAGGAAAGATTTTAGACAATCTCTCCTTCATCAAATAGTAATGATGCACAATTTTAAATTGAATCAGTGAATGACTAGCACAAATCTAAGAAGAGTTAACCAACTTCAGAATCCGCATCCAGTCCTCCGTCATAAAAGTCAAATTAAGTTCCTTTTCCCAATCTTGTTTAATCTTAAATAAAGGACACTTATCCCATTGTAATAATAAATTATAAATACTTCCAATGGAACCCTTCATCAAAGGGTTCATACTCGTAATAGTATCTAACAGGTCGGCATCCAATATGTAAGGAAAATTACTTAAATATTTTTGTAAGAAATGTTTAACTTGAAGGTATTGTAAAAAGTGTGAGTATGAAAGAGAATATTTATCAACTAATTGTTCAAAAAACATCAGTCTATCTTCTTTAAATAGACCTAAAAAGAATTAATACCTTTATTTTTCCAAAATTGGATCACTCAAAGAAGGATTAAAAATAATTTTGATAAATTAAACTACAAACATTAAGATTAAAAAAATTATGGAACTGGAGCCAAATTTGTAAAGAATACTTAATCATAGTTATTGTGATAGATGTAAAACTGAGACAGCTACACTGACACATGCGTTTTGGTCTTGTTCTATACTGGAACAGTTTTGGAAGTCCGTTTTTTTTACAATTTCTAAAGCACTTAAAATTAATTTACAATCTAACAAATTAACTGTGCTCTTTGGAATAATTCCTCAAAATATCCACGGTATTTCTTTGTCTGACCAACATATTATTGCATTTGTTACATTGATAGCTAGGAGGGCCATTCTGTTGAAGTGGAAGGATACGTCGGCTCCCACTCTGTCATAATGGTTCTCCCAAGTGATGTTATGTCTTAGTTTGGAGAAAATTAGAAGTCGAACCTTCGAACCTAT
The DNA here is from genome assembly GCF_048418815.1 of Hemitrygon akajei. Lineage (NCBI taxonomy): Eukaryota > Metazoa > Chordata > Chondrichthyes > Myliobatiformes > Dasyatidae > Hemitrygon > Hemitrygon akajei. Next base: position 50,713,111 of record NC_133140.1, read on the forward strand.
GTTTGATTTTGAGAAAAGATGGGGTTCATTTGCTTGTTACTACCATTTGAGTTAATTGATAGATTTCCTCCATGATCTAATTGTAAATTTTGGTATAATTTTTTTTTTGCTGGCAATTTGATGTTTACCTTAGAAGCTTTTTGTATGACGCATGACTCCGAGGTTGAACACCTGATGGGTTCTTATTTTTCTCACTTTTCTTTGCTTTGGTAGGGTTTTTTTTTTTCTTTTTTTTGTGTCACCATATTTTTCAATCTTTAGAACCTTGTTTTTTTTTCCTTTGAGACATTGTAAGTGTTACCTACTTCGATGCACTCTTGTTATTTTGGATGATAATAATAAAGAAGATTTGAAAAGAATGAAAGAAACATGCAAAACCACTACACTGAAACCTTGCCCTGTACTGTAGGCTGTATGGAGTATAAAAGTAGGGAAGTTATGATAAAGCTTTACTGGACACTGATGAGTCTTGGGGTGGTACATAATGTTTTGGCCTCCCTACTTCAGGAAGGATTAGTTTGTGTTGGAGAAGGTGTGGAGAAGTTTCACTTTATCAATCAGAGTGAAGGAATTGATGAATGAACATGTTAATCAGGATGAGTCTCTACATAATGGAGGTTAGAAGAATGAAAGGTGATTTTATGAAATAACAAACATTCTAAAGAGTGCTGAGAGGATAATTTCCCCACTCAGGATATCTAAAAAAATGGGCATAGATTCAAAATAAAGGGTCATCCATTTGAATTGGAGATAAAGATAATTTTTTTTTTAGTTTTATCTCTTTGAAATGTTCCACTCTGGAGTGCTGAAGAGGTAAAGCCATCGTACATGTTGGCAGATATATGAACTTCAAGAGGAATGGGGGATCAGCGAAGATTGGATCAACCTTCATTTTGTAGAATGATGGAACAGGTGAGTGGAACCAAAATGCCAACCTCTGCTTCTATTTTCCATCTTTTTAAAAAAATTATTAGCTGTAGAAGCTTATAAAGTCAAACATGAGCTCAGTTTGTGCTGTAATTGCAACTGTCAGCAAGAGAGCAAAGGTCTGCTAGTCTGGGCCACGTGCAAAGCAAAGATCCCTCAATGTTAGAAATGGAGATTATTTTGTCCTGTTAAAGACAGAGTTCTGTGATACTTACGAATTTAGATGAGACCTTCCAAATTAAAGTGTAATTGGGTACATTCTAAAGGAAGATTCAAATCGCTCTGACCAAATGGATCTTTACAGAATTCATTTGTTATAATTCAAAGTCATTACCTTGATTTTTTGTAGTATGATACATTGAATTAAAAAGCTTCTTTTAAAGATTTCTATTCTAGTAGAAATTGGAACAGAGACTGAACCAGGCTTTGGTGATGAACATCCAGTGCTATTTTTCACATTTTTGCAGTGACCTCCGGAATCTGCAGTATGCCACTTGTATATGAAGATGAGAGAACTGAAAAATGTTTCACAAAACTGAGCAAGTTGAGCAGGGAACATGGGCTTTAAAGAACTGGTTGTCAATTCAAAATGAAAAAAAGACTAACCTTCCTGCAGTTACAGAGGAAAGAAGATTTCCCTGGACCTAAAGCATCACTACTCATAATTGCAGTCAGCATTCCTCCTAGACTCCATGGTCACAGTACTTAATGGACACTCCAGTCATTGAAGCAAGAGGCATTTTGTTGCAAAATGCTAGCTTCTTGTGGAAATAAGGCAGCTTGAAATGGTTTATCTATGTTATGCAAGTGCATCCCCAGGCCTGATCTCAAGCCTGTCTTGGGCATCTTAATTCAGATGGAAACTGACAACTTTGCAGTTCCTGGACTTTGGAGAAAAATATAAATTATTTTCATGGAGATGCAAGTACTGGACAAAAATTAATGGAAAACCAGCACAAGCAGCTGAGATACAGGAAGCCTCCATGCAGAGTTTTTTTTTGTTTTAATCACACTGTTTGCACTGGTGTACAAAACATTGATGCATATGTTGCAAGGAAGATGAATTATTTCACTGCCCTTTCTTAATCACACTCAGCCTTATATACAAATAGTTCAATACCTCTATGCTATTGAGATACCTGAATTAGAGGTCCTGAGTTATAGAGAGAGGTTGAAAACTCAGGAGGGGTATGGATACAGTGGATGGCCTGTCTTTTATCCAGGGTTGGGGAGTCCAGACATAAAGGGCACAGATACAAGATAAGAGGGAAGATATTTAAAAGGGACCTGAGAGGTAACTTCTTAATTATAGAGGGGAGTGAGTACACAGAATGAGCTACAGAGGAAGTGGTAGAGGCTTTGGTTAGGTATATGGAGGGGAAGGGCTTAGAGATTTATGGAATTAGCAGGAAGAATGTTTTGATTGACATGGACAAGTTGGGCTGAAGGGTCTGTTTCTGTGTTCTATAACAATAGTATTACTCTGTGACAATAACCACATACAGTTGGATGTTAACACAACTTCATCCTCTTAAAACAGCATCTCACAACTAGACCTTTGTGACAGAGCTCCAAAAAACGTATTGACTACCTACTCCCCCAAAACCTTAACTGCAGTTCAACATTCTGACGTGCCCTTTCAGATGTATTTCAACTAATCCCTTCTGCTAAATATTTCCCAGTCCTAAATTATAGGAATTCACAAAACAGTAATCAAACCTGTTTAATAATCCTCTATTGCAAGGTAAAGCAGTTCAGATGTACGAAAAGAGAATGGAAGCAAACTGAAGTACAAGCATCCATGAATTGATTTGCATTTGATTCTGCCGTGTGATGCATGATGTACAGCTCTACCATGCCATTCTTGTTCATTTATCCTGCTAATAATTTGCAATTGAATACACATCTCATAACATTTAAATTAAATAGCAAAGTACACTAACTTAACCAAATGTAATTCTCATGTCCATTTACTTAAAAATTTTCTTTGTTTTTATTCCTCTGTCTTGCTTGTTATTGCCCTTTACTGGCCTGAAAAAGGCTGTAAATCTGGTCTGTGATGAGAGCAAATATCAGACCCATTGCCAGACAGTAAAGTGTATTAATGTCCCTGTGCGATGCTGCACAATACAATCTTTATCACATGATCTTTTAAAAATCTGCAGGATTTTCACTAATCAAAGAAAAGGGCATCCTTTGAAGGAGGACAGTTTAGATGTGTTGCATCTTGGATGAAACCTTGGATCATCAATGAGAGTACAGTCGCAAGAGTCTGAAAAATCACTCAGAATTATGTTACAATCATGCTGCCACAGCTGATGAATGACAAGTATTTCTCATACAAAATTAAAGAAAAAGTGGGTTATTTACAGGCACATTCAACCTTTTCCTGCTTATAAAATTTTCATGAGTATGGCTGTTTACAAAATCGTAAGAGTAGCTTCGACATTCTAGAGCTATTTTAAATTAGAAGAAGAGAACAGGAGCAGGTTGGAGCCAAATACACACCTGGGCAAATAATATACAGGTCAAAGAACTGATAAAAATGACATCATGGTTGAGTTTACATGCTTTGACTACTCTCTTTGAATATATTTCTCATATCAAGTTTTTAATTTGGCTTAGCAATTAGTATTTAGCAATAAAAAATTCTTTAAATCAGAGTGTTCAGGATTGAATTGCGACCAATGAAGTCAGATAAGGAATAGGACTATGAGGTCTTCCTTTGGCACCTACAAGTTATGACTCAAATAGAAGCAGAATATTGCAAGTGCTGGAAATCTGGGATATTAAAAAAGCACAATAAACAGGAAGTTCACTCCACCAGCTGCATCTGTGGAGAGAAATTGAATTGACATTTCAGGTTGATGATCCTTTGTCAGAACTGAAGAAAAAGAATAATTGTTATTAAGTGAGCAAACAGTTATTGGAAGGAAGAAGAACAAAGGGGAAGGCAGGTGATGGGGTATAAAGCAGAGGGGCAAGATGACACTAGGACTAAGGCAGAAGAGAGTGGTAAAGCCACAGGTGAAGAAACAAACTATTGAACCGGGGAAGGTGTAAACGAAAGTAGCAAAATCAACATGACCAGCTGCAATTTGTAGAACAATGGCAGCAATAGTAAAGATTGAAACTTTTGAACTCTATGTCAAGTCTAAATTGCTTTTGATTGCATAATAGAAAAATGACATTTTTCCTCTCAGGCTTGCTTTCAGCCAGAAAATTTGAAGAGACATAGAATAGATGGTAACACGGAGGGAGAAATTAAATTGCAGGCAAGAAAACTTCAAGGTCAAGATCCCAACTGAATGGAAGTCCTTCACAAGGTGATCACCTAACCTTCATTTGGCCTCTCCAGTGTAGAGAAAACTCACTGAACATTAAATTAAAAAGTATTTTTTTCTGTGACGGGATCTGTACGTTTTACTGAATAAAAGAAGTTCAGTTCCTCACTTTACTTGAACTGTTTCTTCCCAAAAGTGAAATATTCCTCAGAACAGTGGATGTAGCATTGATAACTTACAAATTGGTTTTGAAAATGTGAGTGATAATTTGAACTTCTTTTACTTTAATATCATTGCAATTGACATTCAATAAAGGTCAAGAAGTTTTGTTTAGGGTAAATGACATCCTTATTCCTCTCTACCTCAAAAGTTTGAATATCTTTCAATTTCCATGACACAGACAGACAACAGATAACAAAGTTGAAATAATTCTTAGTGACAATCATTGAAGAATATTGGTAAACTGCCTGCTATGTGAGATTAACAAAGAGTTGTGCTTGCTCTTGTTTTTACCTCTCAAAGTACATAGGACTCTGGGGCCAGTCTACCACTATTACACAGCACAGGCCATAGGTGAAACAGAGAAGTCCTTTAACTTCTGCTACTATGTTACTAGCTAAATAATGTCATGAATCCCGTGACAAGTTGAAAAGGACCAGCAGAAATAGAACACACCTGGAGTCTGGTTTACTATAAATTAAGACTATATTTATTATTTATTACTACTACGAATTAATATCATTAAAACTGGATAATATGATACAGGTTATAAACTATTATATATATATATATATATATATATATATATATATATATATATATATATCAGTCTTACAGTGTCAGGTAAGTTTAAGCAGTTCAGTTCACTTTGTGTTTCATCGAGTTGAATTGATAGAGAGAGGGAGAGTTAATTGAGTTGATATTTACATTGACAGCTTTAGTTATTCTTGCTTCCGTAGTCTTTAGAGTCACTTCGTGTAAACCCCACACAGACACAGATGGACAGAGCCCTTTCTAGGGAACGGTCTACTAACCCACGGCATGGGTTCACCACCAGCAGATCCACACAGGCAAGCTCTTACCCACACTGGTAATCACGAGTCGAAATTAATCGGTCCGTGGCCTCCACCCTCGTGGTGGTCTTAAACTCCACCACTGGTTTCTCGGGTAGCTTCCGCAATTCTCCCATGTCATGTCTCCTCTGCCATTATCAGACCAACAGCCTCAACTTTTTATAATCCATTCGAAACTCCAGCCATCCGTTAGCTCAACCACTCTGAGCTGTTACCATGGTGACTTCCCAGCTCGTGTCTCAGCTGACACCATACTCCCTCTCTCAAGGTCACAATTAAAAGTGTTGACAAAACCAAGTCAGAGTCCTCTCTCTCTTTTAATTGCTTCCTTGTTCATTAGACTGCTGAATTATCTAGCAGTTTCTCACCTGCATGACACCTTCCCACTTTGGGGAAAATTTTGATCTTTGAGCAAAATTTTGCTCACTCACAGATTCTACACACCAAGCACTACACTCTACAAAGTGTACATTTAGCATTTACACAGTTCATCAGCATTTTTTAACAGCGGGATAGGCAATCCACAATGACATTGTCCGTCCCCCTTAAGTGTCTTATCTCGATATGAAACTGCTGTAAACACAGGCTCCAGTTTAATAAACGCCAATTTCGATCTTTAATCTTATCTAAAAACACCAAAGGGTTGTGGTCAGTGTACACCACTAACAGCTTTTGTGCGGCACTGATGTAATCCTTGAAATGTTGTAATGCAAAAATGAGGCACAGCAATTATTTTTTCTATTGTTGAGAAATTTTTCTGGTGCACATTAAACTTTTTGGAAAAGTATGCCACCGGATGTTCAATACCATCATCTCCCCTCTGTAATAGCACTGCCCTTGCAGCTTCATCGCTAGCGTCTGTTGCTAGGGAGAACGGCTTATTGAAGTCCGGTGCCTTTAGCACTGGATGGTGACACAAGATACCCTTTAACCGTTCGAACGCCTTTTGGCAATGCTCATCCCACACAAATTGTTCACTCTTTCTCAACAGTTTTGTCAGTGGAAGGGCAATATCTGCAAAGTTCTTGCAAAATTTTCAATAATACCCCAGCATACCTAAAAACTTTCTCAAGGCTCTCTTACCCATTGGAATGGTTACATCAGTGATAGCCTGAATTTTCCCTTTCACAGGAGCCAGTTGACCCTGGCCCACCACGTAACCAAGATATGTGACCCTGGCGTGACCAAACTCACTCTTGGCAAGGTTCACTGTCAGATTAGCTTTAGAGAGCTGTTCAAATAATTTCTCTACTGTTACAATATGTTCCTCCCACGTGTCATTCCATACTACTAAATCGTCAATATATATGCCAGTATTCTTCAAGCCTTGAATCACAGAGTTTATCATACATTGGAATGTCGCAGGGGCATTTTTCATCACGAAAGGCATCACATTATACTCATACAACCCCAAGGGGGTGATGAATGCCAATATCATTCGAGTCCTATTGGTTAAGAGAACGCACCAGTACCCTTTTAGTAGGTCAATTTTTGTTAGGTACTTAGCCTTTCCCACCCTATCGATGCAGACATCTATTCTGGGAATAGTGTCAGCATCTGTTTTGGTTATTGCATTGTCCTTTCTATAATCTGTGCAAAATCTTATTGTCCCATCGGGCTTGGGAACTATCACACATGGGGAAGCCCACACAGAGGTGGATGGCCTGATAATACCATTGGCCAACATAGATTCGGTTTCCTGTTGCACTACTTTTCTACATTCTAAATTCATCCTGTAGGGGTGCTGTTTCACTGGATCAGCCTGCCCCACAATGACATCATGTGCAGCTATACTACACTGCCTTGGTGTATCTGGGAATAGATCGGAATGTTTGCCAATTAGCTCCTTTATCTATTGTTGTTGCTTCGGTTCCAGGTGGTTAATTTTTCTGTCTATGTTCTCCAAAACACTAGCATTCTTGAGTCCAGCTGAAACCAGACACTGCTCATTACACTCCCCCGTTATCTCTGGGCTAATCTTTGCAGCTGGGTCTTGTTTGGTCGTGACCCCAACTGATACGGATTTAGAGTCAAAATAAGGTATGATTAGGCTCACATGCACTAATTGAGTGGCCTTCCTTCGACCAGGGTCCTGATAACGTAGTTCAGCTCATCAATTTTCCTCATTACTTCGTAAGGTCCACTAAATTGAGCCTGGAGAGGGTTATTCTCCAAGGGAAACAAAACCAAAACCTTACCTCCAACCTCATAGCTTCACTCCCTCGCCTGTCTGTCAGACCAGTGCTTCATATCAGCCTGGGAGTCGTGGAGATTTTGTTTCGCAAGGTCACAAGGCCTGCTCAGCTTGTCTCGAAATTCTAATACGTGATCTAATATCCCAATCCGCACTTCCTTGTGAGACCATTGCTCTCTCAGTAAGGTCAAGGGTCCTCGAGGCCTATGATTGAACACGAGCTCAAACAGACTGAATCCCAATGGTCCCTGGATCGAAGTCCTTATTGCAAATAGGAGTAAAGGTATACTCTCATCCCAATGTTTTTTGTTTTCCATACAGCACATTTTAATCATGGTTTTGAGGGTAGAGTGAAACCTCTCTATCGCTCCCTGGGATTGGGGATGGTATGCCATGGACAAAATTTGTTTTGCTCCCAGTTCTGCAACTGTCTGCTGAAATACACCCGATGTAAATTTACTGCCCTGATCTGATTGTATCTCCTTGGGCAGACCCACTAACAAGAAGAACTTAATAAGTGCCTTCACCACTGTTTTAGCCTTTAGGTTCTTGAGGGGTACTGCTTCTGGGAAGCTAGGAGGCAGTGCACATAATGGTTAACAAGTATTGGTGGCCACCTGAAGTCTTTGGCAGTGGACCAACACAATTCACAATGACCCTGGAGAAAGGTTCGCCAAAAGCTGATATGGGGTGAAGTGGTGCCTTTGGGATAATCTGATTCGGTTTCCCTACCACTTGACATGTGTGACAGGTTTTCAAAAAACCGCCACATCCTTTCTCATACCCGGCCAATGAAATTCTTTCATAACCTTGTGCCCTGTCTTTCTAGCTCCAAGATGTCCCCCTAAAGGCATTGTATGAGCCATCTTTAAAATTTGTGTACGGTAACCCTTCGGAACCACCACTTGGTGCACGATGGCCCAGTCCTCATCGGCAGGTACTGTCGATGGTCTCCACTTCCTCATTAATACCCTGTCCTTCAGATAGTAACCCATTGACTCCCTCTGAATTTCATCCTCAGAAAGAGCTGTCTCTTTTAAAACTGCAATCTCATGATCCCTATCCTGCTCTTCCATAAGCTTCCGACTGGACAATGACAAACCCCTCTTATCCGCCTCGCTACCTGAGTCCTGGCCGAACACGGGCGGTAGAAAAGTTTCAGATAAGTCAGTAGGATCCGTACCCCTGTCTTTGCTATCGTGGGCACCTGACCCCTCCCGTCCAGATCGCTTCACTCCTGCAGCCTACATTGTCAAGCTTCTTGTGACTGCGCATGCGGGATAAAGTTCACTGTCTGCGCTTGTCTCACTAACAGCAGGCCGGTTTGTTAGCTGTAACCCTGGGTATACATCCTTTCCTGCCAGGTCATTTCCCAACAAGATGTCCACGTTAGCTATCAGTAATTTAGGTTGTATCCCTATCTCAACTGGTTCAGACACTAAGTCACATTTCTAAATTATTTTGTGCAAAGGCACGACATCTGTTCCCTTGCCAATACCTTCCAGAATATTCACTTGGTCCGTTTTGTCTCATCACCAAATCCTAAGACATCACTTAGTATCAGTGACTGAAAGGCTCCAATATCGTACCAGATTCTCACTGGAACGAGGGGTGACCCCTCCTTCACAGACACAAAACCCTTGATAACCCTTGTCGGTACACTTCTGGCACCATTTCATAGAACTTAAGCACAGCCTCCTTCCCAGCATCATAATTAGTCGACTCAGTCACAGACAAGGCAGAATACACTTCCTGCGCCTTCCCTTTTAACACACTTTGCAGTAATACTGCCCGGTTCTTCCTCAGCCACTTCCTGTTCTGAGCCACTTTCTCAAAATGTAGGCAGTGCCTATCAATGTCTCCTTCAGCAAACAGAGGTACCAACTTAATTTCCTGACTGACATTAATTGATACACCCCTCTCGCCACCACGGCCGGACACTTGACCCTCTTTACGCCGCATCTCCCTCTCAAACTCCCTCTGTTTCTCTGCTTCTGCAGCCTTGAATTTAAGTCTCTCCATTCTTAATTGTTCTAGTCATAACAGGGTCTCCTCATCACCTATCGGAAACTCCTGTAGCAATTCCTCCTCAAATAACTCTTTCCCAACACAATATTCAGTTATTTTCCTCCAAATTCCTGCCATTGTCATACTCCTCTGTATTCCGGAAAGTTTTCATTTTTTAGCAATGTCACATAGAACCTCCTTTCTGGCTCTCCTCAAAAACAGAGGAGTAGGGCTCTCTATAAATTCAATAGCCTCCATTTCTGCTGTTTTCCACACACAGATTAATTACAAGGGATTTCCCCAATCAAGACAAGCCCCCACAATTTCGAAAATTGGCTCCAACCAAATTTGTTCAGGGCCCAGACGCAGGCCCCAATTTTGTCACAAATCCCGTGACAAGTTGAAAAGGACCAGCAGAAATGGAACACACCTGGAGTCTGGTTTACTATAAATTAAGACTATATTAATTACGATTTAATATCATTAAAACCGGATAATACGATACAGGTTATAAACTATTATATATATCTCCGTAAATGTGTGTGTGTAGATACAAAGATAATAGTCCTGGAGGTAGATATCAGTCTTACGGTGTCAGGTAAGTTTAAGCAGTTCAGTTCACTTTGTGTTGCGTCGAGTTGAATTGATGGAGAGAGAGAGAGTTAATTGAGTTGATATTTATGTTGGCAGCTTTAGTTATTCTTGCTTCCAAAGTCTTTAGAGTCACTTCATGTGAACCCCACACAGACACAGACGGACAGAACCCCTTCTAGGGAATGGTCTACTAACCCACGGTTCGGGTTCACCACCAGCAGACCCCCACAGGCAAGCTCTTATCCGCACTGGTAATGATGGGTCGAAATTAATCGGTCCGTGGCCTCCACCCTCGTAGTGGTCTTGAACTCCACCAATGATTTCTCGGGTAGCTTCCGCAATTCTCCCATGTCATGTCTCCTCTGCCGTTATCAGACCAAAAGCCTCAACTTTTTATAATCCATTCGAAATTCCAGCCGTCCATTAGCTCACCGCTCTGAGCTGTTACCGTGGTGACTTCCCAGCTCGTGTCTCAGCTGGCGCCATCTCTCAAGATCACAATTAAAAGTGTTGACAAAACCAAGTCAGAGTCCTCTCTCTCTCTTAATTGCTTCCTTGTTCATTAGACTGCTGAATTTTCAAGCAGTTTCTCACCTGCGTTACAATAATGTCAGAACAACATAAAATGTAGATTTCCATTGTGGTATCATCATTGTTTCAGTCTCAGATTTCACTTTTGCACATGTCCATTCCAGATAAGGATATTTATTTACACTGACATAAACATTATTTATCTTCGAAAATAGTCTCCCGAGAACCATACTTGAAATCACAACCGAAGAGTGACAAACAGTTGATGATAGGTGATAAGCTCTTTTGCAATAAAAAAGTTTCTTTAATGCTTCTAGCTTAAATTAGTTATGAAATACTTTACAGTACAATAACAATTAATATACTACATGCTTGGAATTAATGATTGACAAGTAAATGAGATAGATGAACTGTTAAGCAATGAATGAAATCAAGAATACAAATTAATTGTGTTCTTGCCATTTTCAAATGATTTTTAATGCAGTGTTGATGATGCATATAAACTTTTCTTTCAACTTCACTAGTGACATTGAGTAATCTTTAAATGCCCTGATGTGCTTTAGGACCTGCACATTTCTATGTGAAAACAATACTCATCAGGTCCCATCCTTACCATCCCTGCATAATTATTTTCAACTCCAAGTATAGATAAGGTATTTAGGAATGGCTCCCACCATGTTTGAAGGGTAAAATTGCATGGGAACCACAAGTAGGGGATGGAAAAGACAATTAACAGGAATCATGAGTAGATATATGAGGAGCATGTGATGACTCTGACCATGTACTCGCTGGAGCTTAGGGGGATGAGGGGGGATCTCATTGAGTCTTACCAAATAATGAAAGGTTGAGTTAGAGTGGACCAGGAGATGTTTGCAATAGTTGTTGAGTCTAGGACCAGAGGACACAGCCTCAGAATAGAAGGGCATCCCTTTAGAACAGAGACAAAGAGGAATTTCCTTGACTGAGTGGCGATTCTGTGGAATTCCTTGCAGCAGGTGGCTGTGGAGGCCAAGACACTGGGTGTACTTAAAGCAGAGGATGCAAGTTCTTTATCAACAAAGGCAGCAAATGTTACAGAAAAAAAGAGAGAAGAACAAGAAAATAGGAGAGGGAAAATAAATCAGCAACGACCAAATGGTGGAGCAGGCTTGATGGGCCAAATGGCCTTTTTCTGGTCCTATGTCTTATGGTCCAGACTGGTGAGCTTCAGAAGAGCTTTAAATCTCTAGTTACTAGTAACCTTTGCCAAGGATGAAAGATCTGGGGATTAAGGAAGCACAAGCAGATGCAGTATTCTGCAAACATTCCGCTGTTCCATTTACGTACCAGCAGAAGTTATTCCTGCTGGCAAACCTTCCTCTACCCATAAAAGGAACTGATGCCTAAATAAATCAAGTGTCACAAAGAAGTGTAACATCCAGAAAGCAAGTTACAATGGAGAAATATAAGAACACAAGCCATGAGCTAAAAAGTCTTCTGCGTTACTTGTAGAAATTAAAAGGCCTTTGAAGGTTCTATCACCCAATACTTCATTCAAAGCCTCATGCACACCATGTTTCCATGGTTCTGTTGGATGTCTTGGCATTGACTGCTGTAAGGCTGAGTGGATCAAAAACTTCCATACATCCTCATACAGGTGGATTAAACTTCCCAACTGTTGAAAGTTCAAAGTAAGTTGATTATGAAGGTACATATATGTCTACCCTGAGATTTATTTTTATATGGGCATTCACAGTAGAATCACTGGGAAACTACACATAAACAAAAATGGATAAACAGCCAATGTGCAAAAGACAACAAATTGTGCAAATACAAAAAGAAAAACAAAATGATAGTAATAAATAAATATATACTAGAGAGAATGTGAGTTATAGTATCCTTGAAAGTGAGTCCATATGTTATGGAATCAGTTCAGTGTTGGGGTGAGTGGAATTATCCACTCTGGTTTAGGACCCTGATGTTTTAGGGGTATTAACTGTTCCTGAACTTGTTGGTGTGGGACCTAAGCTCCTTTCCTTCCTTCCTAATGACAGAAGGGAGAAGAGAGCATAGCCTGTATGATGAGGCTACTTGATGATGGATGCCGCTTTCCTGTGACAGTGCTCCTTGTGCTCAATGGTGGGGAGGGCTTCTTCTGTGATAGACTGGGCTGTATCTATTACTTTTTTTTAGGCTTTTCTAGTCAAAAGCATTGGTGTTTCCATACCAGGTCTTGATGCAACCAGTCTGTATATTCTGCACCACACTTCTATAGAAGTTTATCAAAGTTATAGATGACAAGCCCATCTTCGCAAACTTCTAAGTAGAAGCATTGTCATGCCTTCTTTGTAATGGTGCTTATGTGTTGGTCCGAGGCCAGATTCTATGAAATGATAACACCGAGAAATTTAAAGTTACTGATCATCTCCAGGTCTGATCCCCCAGTGTGACTGGCTCATGGACCTCTTGTAGTCAATAGTCAGCTTTTTGAACTTGCTAATGTTGAGCGAGAGCTTGATGTTGTAGTCAGCCAGGTTTTCAAACCCCCTCCTGCTGATTCGTCATCACCTTTCAATTTCTTTAAGCAGCTATAATGGGATGAGAGACCAATCTAGTGGTTTTCAGAAGTAATCTTTTTCACCGGATTTCAGAGCCTCATATGGCCTGAGAACCTTAATAATCAAAGCTCCATTTAGACAATAGCTGATGGTTGTGCACATCTAAGGAAATCCCATCTGGTGTGTGGCAGAGCAGAGTACATTGCCACGTGTGAGTGAGGCAAGGAACAGAAGGATTATACAGATTAATACGTGGCTGAGAGGATGGTGCAGGAGGGAGGGCTTCAGGTTTTTAGATAATTGGGCTTTGTTCCAGGGAAGGTGAGATCTGTTCTGACGGGACGGTTACACCTGAACTGGAGCAGTACTAACATTCTTGCATGAAAGTTTGATAGTGCTGCTCGGGGGGGGGGGTTTAAACTAAATTTGCAGGGGGCAGGGATCTAGAATATGAGAGAGGATAGCGAGTTAAAGAATAAAGGACAGGTGGGGACTACATGGTTCCGGAATATTAAGTGTGTAGTAGAGAAAGGTGAGGCGGAACAAGTGATAAGGAGGACATATGTACAGAGGGATGGTCTGACGGAACATGGAGTTAAATGTGCAGAAAGAATAAGTAAATTTAGGAAGGACAACAAAATTCAAGGGGCGTATAGCCCGATGGGAGTTCGGGGAGCTGGGTTAAGCACAATAGGCAGCGATTTAAACAGAGAGAGGAGAAATGGGTTAAAAATTCTGTATCTGAATGCACGAAGTGTCAGAAATAAGGCAGATGAGCTTGAAGCTCAGGTGCGAATGGGTAACTATGATGTTGTTGGGATAACGGAGACATGGCTGCAGGGAGATCAGACCTGGGAAATGAATGTACAAGGGTATACGTGCTATCGTAGGGACAGAAATGTGGGCAGAGGGGGTGGGGTGGCCCTGTTGGTGAGGAATGAGATTCAGTCCTTTGCAAGGGGGGACATAGGATCAGGAGAAGTAGAGTCTGTGTGGATAGAACTGAGGAACAGTAAGAGCAAAAATACCCTAATGGGTGTTGTCTACAGGCCACCAAACAGTAGCATGGATATTGGGTGCAAGTTGAATAGGGAGTTAACATTAGCATGTGGCAAAGGTAATGTTGCAGTAATTATGGGGGATTTCAACATGCAGGTGAACTGGGAGAATCAGGTTGGTGCTGGACCCCAAGATAGGGAGTTTGTAGAGTGCCTACGGGATGCATTCTTGGAACAGCTTGTATGAAAGCCGACCAGGGACAAGGCTATTCTGGATTTAGTGTTCTGTAATGAACAGGATCTGATAAGTGATCTTGAAGTAAAGGAGCCATTAGGAGGTAGTGACCATAAAATGATCATTTTTTATCTGCAATTTGAGAAGGATAAGGGCAGATCGGAGGTGTCAGTGTTGCAGTTGAACAAAGGAGACTATGGAGCAATGAGGGAGGAGCTGGCCAAAGTTAAATGGACGGATATCCTAGCAGAAAAGACAGTGGAACAGCAATGGCAGGTATTCTTGGGAATAATGCACAAGGTGCAAAATCAGTTCATCCCCCGGAGAAGGAAGGATTCAAAGGGGGGAAAGGGGCCACAGTGGTTGACAAAGGAAGTCAGAGATTGCATAGCATTAAAAAAAAAGAAGTATGACAGAGCTAAGGTGAGTGGGAAGACAGATGATTGGGAAATTTTTAAGGAACAACAGAACTTAACTAAAAAGGCAATACGGGGAGAAAAAATTAGGTACGAATGCAAGCTAGCCAGGAATATAAAGGAGGATAGCAAAAGCTTTTTTAGGTATGTGAAGAGAAAGAAGATAGTTAAGAACAATGTTGGGCCCTTGAAGAATGAATTGGGTGAAATTGTTATGGGAAACAGAGAAATGGCAGAAGAATTTAATAAGTACTTTCGATCTGTCTTCACTAGGGAAGACACAAGCAATCTCCCAGATGTATGGATGGGCCAAGGACATGGGTAACAGAGGAAATGAAACAGATTGACATTAGGAAGGAAACAGTGATGAGTAGACTGATGGGACTGAAGGCTAACAAATCCCCAGGTCCAGATGGTCTGCATCCTAGGATATTAGAGGAGGTGGATCTGGAATTTGCGGATGCATTGGTAATCATTTTCCAATGTTCCTTAGATTCAGGATCAGTTCCTGAGGATTGGAGAATGGCTAATGTTATCCTACTTTTTAAGAAAGGAGGGAGGGAGAAAACAGAGAACTATCGTCTTGTCAGCCTAACATCAGTAGTGGGAAAGATGCTAGAGTCCATTATTAAAGATGTAATAGTGGCATATCTAGATAGCAGTGATAGGATTGGGCCGAGCCAGCATGGATTTACCAAGGGAAAATCATGCTTGACTAATCTATTGGAGTTTTTCGAGGATGTAACCAGGAAGTTAGACAAGGGAGATCCAGTGGATGTAGTGTACCTCGATTTTCAGAAGGCATTTGATAAGGTCCCACATAGGAGATTGATGGGTAAAATCAGAGCTCATGGCATTGGAGGGAAGATATTGACATGGATAGAAAGCAAAGGGTAGCGGTGAATGGGTGTTTCTCGGAATGGCAGGTGGTGACTAGTGGGGTGCCACAGGGCTCGGTATTGGGACCACAGCTGTTTACAATTTACATCAATGATTTAGATGAAGGCAAAAAATAACATCAGCAAGTTTGCTGATGATACTAAGTTGGGTGGCAGTGTGACATGTGATGAGGATTTTAGGAGAATTCAGGGTGACTTGGATAGGCTGGGTGAGTGGGCAGATACTTGGCAGATGACATTTAATGTGAATAAGTGTGACATTATCCACTTTGGGAGTAAGAACAGGAAGGCAGATTATTATCTGAATGGTGTAAAGTTAGGTAAGGGAGAAATACAAAGAGATCTAGGAGTCCTTGTTCATCAGTCACTGAAGGTGAATGAGCAAGTGCAGCAGGCAGTGAAGAAGGCTAATGGAATGTTGGCCTTTATTACAAAGGGAATTGAGTACAAGAGCAAGGAAATCCTTTTGCAATTGTACAGGGCCCTGGTGAGACCACACCTGGAGTATTGTGTACAGTTTTGGTCTCCAGGGTTAAGGAAGGACATCCTGACTGTAGAGGAAGTACAGTGTAGATTCACAAGGTTAACTCCTGGGATGTCCGGACTGTCTTACGCAGAGAGATTAGAGAGACTGGGCTTGTACATGCTGGAATTAAGGAGATTGAGAGGGTATCTGATTGCAGCATATAAGATTATTAAAGGATTGAACAAGATAGAGGCAGGAAATATGTTCCAGATGCTGGGAGAGTCCAGTACCAGAGGGCATGGTTTAAGAATAAGGGGTAGGTCATTTAGGACAGAGTTAAGGAAAAACTTCTTCCCCCAGAGAGTTGTGGGGGTGTGGAACGCACTGCCTCAGAAGGCAGTGGAGGCCAATCCTCTGGATGCTTTCAAGAAGGAGCTAGATAGGTATCTTATGGATAGAGGAATCACGGGATATGGGGACAAGGCAGGAACCGGGTATTGATAGTAGATGATCAGCCATGATGTCAGAATGGCGGTGCAGGCTCGAAGGGCCGAATGGTCTACTTCTGCACCTATTGTCTATTGTCTACATTTCAGTTGAACATTCAACTTTAAAAAGCCCTATAGATTTAAAAAGTTTTCATTTAATGAAAAACATTTTAAAAAATTAATGCAAATTGAGAACTAAACTGAAGCTGTTTATGGTCAATTTAATTCTGAGGCTGCAGAGTTTTGAATGTATGCTGCCAAAGACTTGCTTTAAAGTATACTTATTGATATAATGAAAATGAATAATTATGAAGTAAATCAAAAGGTAAATGTTGCATTTTAAATTTAATTCTCATGGCTTACAAACTTCTGTTTTTATTTTCCATTATAAGAAGGATCTTTAAATCTTGCAGCAACTTTGATTTCCCATGGTTCAATATAAATGGGCCACAGAATACTTGAATCATGAGCTGCTGTGAATAGGCACGAGGACCATGCCCATCCAGGTTTATCTATTTACCATATGTCACATTATCATGGCATGAGCAATTTATGATCTGTATAGTATGCTAGGACACAGTACTAAAATATCTATCAGTACAAATCTCAAATTAAGTAAGTAATTTATTATGACCTTTAACAGAATTACTTGTTTTATACTCCTGCAAAAATGGGCTTGTTTTAAACCAATCAATTAGTTAGTTACTAAATCTGCTTTTCAATCATCATATTTGGTGTAACTCTAGGGCACTATCTTGATCCCCGCTTTGATTTTCTGTAATTGTATCACTCTAATCAATTCTTTTTAGCATGTTATTAAAATCCCTTTGCACTAACCTATACCCTACCTCTTCACCTCTGCATTCTGGCATAAAAAATGCTGTTCTGTTCATTTAAACCTTGTTAAACTTGTTTGATTGCAGAAGTATGCTGGCTTTCCTATAGATTAAATCATTTATTATATTTTGACTGGTTCTCATTTCTGAATGTCGTTTTATTTCTGCAATGTATAATACGTATGTATTAAGTATTACATAAGTAAATAGATAGATAAGTAGATAAATAGATGCTTTATTGATCCCAACGGAAATCACAGTGTCACAGTAGCATTACAAGTTCACAGATATATAAATATTAGAAGAGAAGTAAGAAGAATAAATAAAAAATAAGGTACCTCAAATAGTCTAACAGGAGGAGGTCATCATTTCCTCGGCGATAGGTTGACTCATTATACAGCCTTTTGACTGAGGGTAAGAATGACCCCATATTGTGCTCTTTAGAACAGTGCAGTTACCTTCATCTATTACTGAAAAAGCTCCTCTGTTCAGCCAAGGTGGCATTATTATGTAAGGAACCATTTACAGAAATTGACCCAAAATAGTTAATTGAAATTGTAGTCCAGGTTTTAGCTGAGGTCTCGTTTTCAGTGGATAGTTTAATTCTTAGATCTGATTTAAAGCCTACTGGTTAGCTACCCACCTGTTTCAATAGATTATTCTGCAGCCAAGGATCTGCCTGGCAATAAAACATTGTCCTGTGATGATTCTACGAACAGCCATGGGGAAAGAACAAGCTGATTGTCTGGATATAATTGCTATCCTGTCCACGGAGTTGAAACAGTTTCCCCTCTCACAGCTGTAGGGAATTAAGTAGCCTGGGTTATGGTAAAATAACAAATCACATCCTCACCCCCTTCCCCACGCTCTCTATGCATTCCTATTGAATTTGATTTGATGCTTCCTGTGGGACGTTACATACATAATGAGCGTGTTCTAGCTGTAAGAGAATTGCACGCAAAGGCCCATTGAACCTTGAAGGCCTATTATTTTGACTGAAGATTGATCTTGTAAAGATATTGGCTATAAACTTAAATGATGAATTCACTGCATAATTGTTGTGGCAAAGGGTCAGAACAATAACATAGTAAAGCCAAAAAGTTAACATAACAAATCAAAAGGTTAAATGAAAGTCTTATTTTTGTAACCAAGTAACAACTCTGCAGAAACTTGATGGAGCTCTGATAGATTATACTCAATATTTTGTCACATGTTCAGTAATTGCAAAACTGCCATGTTACAAATTAGGAATTCTTTAACCTTCTATTGAAGTAGGCACTTTTCTCCGGACTCGAGGGGTAGACATGGGCACCAGATATGCCTACAATGGCTGCATAGAAAAGCCCATGTTCCAAGCCTTCCCCAGTAATACTCCCCAACTCTTCCCCCACTACATTGATGACTGCATTGGTACTGCTTCATGCACCCATGCTGAGCTCGTCAATTTCATCAACTTTGCCTCTAACTTCCATCCTGCCCTTAAATTCACTTGGTCCATTTCTGATACCTCCCTCCACTTCCTTGATCTCTCCGTCTCCACTTCTGGAGTCAAACTGTCAACTGAGATCTTTAATAAACCTACCGATTCCCAAGATCATCTTGACTATAACTCTTTTCACCCAATCTCCCGTAAAAATGCTATTCCCTTTTCTCAGTTCCTTCCCCTCTGCCACATCTGTTCCCAGAATGTGGGGCTTTCCTTTTTTTCAGGATATCAGAGATGTCTTCCTTTGTCAAAGAATGGGGTTTCATTCAGCAACACCTTTTATTCTCTGGGTAGCCTCCAACTAATGGCATGAACATTAATTTCTTCTTTCTGTAAAAGAAAATTCCCTCCCTCCTCCACTCTTCTATTCCCCATTCTGGCCTTTTATCTCTTCCCACCTGCCTCTCAACCTCCCTCTGGTGCTGATTCTCCTTCCCTTTCTCTAATGGTCTACTCTCATCTCCTATCAGATTCCTTCATCTCCAGCCCTTTATCTTTCCAAACCACCTGGTTTCATCTATCACCTTCAAGCTGTCCTCCTTCTCCTCCCCCCCCCCAACTTTTTTATTCTGGTGTCTTCCGCCTTCCTTTCCTGTCCTGAAGAAATGTATCAGCCCAAAACTTCGACTATTTATTCAAATCCATGGATGCTGCCTGACCTGCTGAGTTCCTCCAGCATTTTGGTGTTGCTTTCTTGTGTTCGTGTTTTTATTTTGCCTTGTTCAGATGTAATTCAGCAAACTATGATTCCTCTAGGGTAGACGAAAACTACTCATATGTGCAGTATGTTATATACACTTAAATGCAAACCATCTTCAGTGAATGAGTGTCCTTCCAAGTCAGTAGCTGCTTTTAAATGGGAGCCGGCAATGCTCAATAAGAGAAGAAATTGATTTTCTCCTTGTCCACTGTCAGCACAAAAGGTGGCAATTTCAACTGAGTTCTACTGATTGGCTACCATAAATGTTACATCCATTGGTCAGCAAAATCTGGAGAAAATTCCCACTATAGCTGTTGGCTTCAGATAAAACAGGCTTAGTATGAATAAAATTTCCAAGACTGTGCTTTGGCCATGGTATCAGGGGACCATGCACTGCCACAGCAATGCGATGTGTTTCCATCCCCCACTCTGGCCATTTGATGCTTTCTCAAAGAGGAATGCGGTTGCTAATTAATAAGAAATTGGGGAGGGTTTTACATTCTGTATCTTTGTCAATGAGCAGGATAGCCAAGTTAATTTTCAGAGCTCTCTCACATCTACAGCCATTCCCCTTTTCAGTCTGGTCTCAAATTGAAAGTGAAGTGAGGGAATTGGGTCTCACACAGGGTGCAATTCATCCTATTTTTAATCAGTTTATGGTTTAGATGTGTTGATTTGCATACTCAATTAAAATAATTAGCAAAGCCAATTTAAGGAAATGAAGGCTACATTAGACCTGTTTTTTATTCATATCTTTCTGAGGATGCAAAAGAAATGCAGCTCTCAGTAAATTCCATTACATACTGTCCAATCTGATAATCTTCAAGAGGGAATGAAGCATTGAACCAAATCATAACAGTTTTTCAGCTTTTACCATTTTTCCCATTTAAGTCTGGAATTCCAGTCAATTGCATTAGATTTTATGATGGAAGTTACCAATTTTCACATTATCAGCAGAAAAGATTTAAGTGCAAATTATACTCATCATATCGACTGTTTCCATCATTCATTGCTCACTTTAAAGTCATTGTCTTGTGTCTCACACACAAATTTGTTCATTTCTTTCACTGTGGCATTGACTACATGTCAAAGGAGAGAACATAATTTATTTTATCAGGATGTCTCAAGACTATGAATGGACAAAATAAATACATGACTTACATTTTAATAGGTATTTCTGCAGATTATCCTCCTTTATGCCTCCTTTGAGGCACTGCAAGTTAACTGCATCTTTCAGGCATGCTTTGAAGAGTCTTGATTTTCAACCTGCTTAGCCATTGACTACTGTACCTGTTGAGAAGCAAGACATTGCTCTCATAAGAACATTCTCAAATCAAACAGAAAGGAATTAATTTGATTCGTCTTTTTTCCTCAGGGTTTCCTCCTTCTTCTAAGCTCCAGTGAGTACCAGGCCCACAACCATCACATGATGCTCATACATTAACCCTTTCATTCCTGGAATCATTCTCGTGAACCTCCGCTGAAATCTCTCCAATGCCAACTATCTTTTCTTAGATAGGTGGCCCAAAACTACTCACAACATTCCAAGTGTGGCCTGACCAATGCTTCAAAAAGCTGTAGCATTACATTATTGCACTTAGATTCTAGTCCTCTCAAAATGAATGCTAAATTTGCATTTGCCTTCCTTACCACTGCCTCAACCTGCAAGTTAACCTTTATGAAATCCTGCACAAGGGCTCCAAAGTGCCTTTGCACTTTAGGATTCTGAATTTTCTCCCTACTTGCATTTGGTAACAAATTCCACAAATTCACCAGTCTCTTGTCTAAAGAAATTTCTCCGCATCTGTTTTAAATGGACTCCCCTCCATCCTGAGGCTGTGCCCTCTTGTCCTAGACACCCCCACCACGGGAAACGTCCTTTCTACATCTACTTTGTCTGGGCCTTTCAACATTCAAAAAGTTTCAATGAAATCCCCCCTCATCCTTCTGAATTCCAGCAAGTACAGACCCAGAGCCATCGGATGTTCCTCACATGATAGCCCTTTCATTCCTGGAAGCATCCTTGTGAACCCTCTCCAATGCCAACATATCTTTTCTGAGATAAGCAGCCCAAAACTGTTCACAATACACCCGTGCCTTATAAATCCTCAGCATCACATCCCTGCTCTTATATTCTTGACCTCTTGAAATGAATGCTAACATGGCATTTGCCTTCCTCACAGCTTACTCAACCTGCAAGTTAACCTTTAGAGTGTTCTGCACAAGGACCTGCAAGTCCCTTTGCATCTCAGATTTTTGGATTTTCTCCCCATTTACAGAATAGTCTGCACATTTATTTCTTCTACCAATGTGCATGATGATGCATTTTTCAACATTGTATTTCATTTGTCACTTTCTTGCCATACTCCTAATCTGTATAAGACCTACTGCAGCCTTCCTGTTTCCTCAACACTACCTGACCCTCCACCAGTCTTCACATCACCTGCAAACTTGGCAACAAAGCCATCTATTCTATTGTCTATATCGTTGATAAACAGTATAAAAAGAAGAGGTCCCAACACCACCTCCTGCGGAACACCATCAGTCACTGACAGCAAACCGGAAAAGGATCCTTTTGTTCCCATTGCTGCCTCCTACAATCAACCAATGCTGTAACCAAACTAGTAACTTTTCTGTAATACCATGGGCTCTTAACTTGGTAAGCATCCTTATGAGTGACACCGTGTTAAAGGCCTTCTGAAAATCCAAATATACAACATTTACTGCATCCCCTTTATCTATCCTACTTGTAATCTCCTCAAAGTATTCCAACAGGCTCGTCAGGCAATTTCTTCCCTTAAGGAAACCATGCTGACTTTGTACTATCTTGTCCTATGTCACCAAGTACTCCATAACCTCATACTTAATAATTGACTCCAACACCTTCCCAACCCCTGAGGTTGGGCTAATTGGTCTATAATTTTCTCTCTGCTGCCTCCCTCCTTTCTTAAAGAGTGGAGTGACATTTGCAATTTTCCAGTCCCCAGAACCATGCTAAAGTCCAATGGTTTTTTGAAAGATTGTTACAAATGCCTCAACAATCTCTAACACTACCTCTTTCAAAGCCCTAGAGTTCAGTTCATCTGGTCCTGGTAACTTATGTACTTTCAGGTCTTTCAGCTTTATGAGCACCCTCTCCCTTGTAATAGAAACTGCATTCACTTCTTTTCCCTCACTCCCTTCAACATTTGGTACACTGCTAGTGTCTGCCACAGTGAAGACTGATGCAAAATTTTCATTTAGTTCATCTGCCATCTCCTTGTCCCCGTTGTTATTTCTCCTGCCTCATTTTCTAACAGTCATCTTTCATCTCTCTTTTATTTTACATATAATTGAAAAAGCTTTTTCTATCCACCTTGATATTGTTTGCTAGCTTGCTTTAAAATTTCACCTTTTCCTTCCTAATGACTCTTCAAGTTACTTTATGTAGGTTCTTAAATGTTCCCAATCCTCTATCTTCCTGCTAATTTGTGCTTTGTAGTATACCTTCTCTTTTGCTTTTACATTGGCTTTGACTTCCCTTGTCAGCCACAGTTGTACTATTTTGTCATTTGAGTATTTCTTTGTTTATGGAAAACATCTAACCTGCACTTCCCTCATCTTTCCCAGAAACTCACACCTCTGCTGCTCTGCTGTCATCCCTGCCAGCATCTCCTTCCAACTTACTTTGGCCAACTCCTCTCTCATACCACTGTAATTTCATTTACTCCACTGAATTACTGCTACGTCAGACTTCACTTTCTCCCTATCAAATTTCAAGGTGAACTCAATCATATTGTGATCATTGACTCCTAACAGTTCCTTTACCTTAAGCTCCATAATTGCCAATCCAGAATAGATGATACCCTAGTGGGCTCAACAACAAACTGCTCTAAGAAGCAATCTTGAAGACATTCAACAAATTCACTCTCTTGGGATCCATTACCAACCTGATTTTCCCAATCTACCTACATGTTAAAATCTCCCATGACTATCATAACATTGCCTTTTTGACACGCCTTTTCTATTTCCCGTTGTAATCTGTAGTCACCTCCCAGCTGATGTTGAGAGACCTCTGTATAACTGCCATCAGGGCCCTTTTACCCTTGGAGTTTGTTAACTCAGTCCACAAGGATTCACCATCTTTCAATCGTATGTCATATGTTTCTAAGGATTTGATGCCATTCTTTACCAGCAGAGCCATACCACACCATCCCCTCTGCCTACCTTGCTATCCCTTCAATACAATGTGTAAACTTGGACATACAGCTCCCAACTACAACCATCTTTCAGCCATATGATTCAGTAATGGCCACAACATCATACTCGACAATCTGTAAAAGTGCACCAAGGTCATCCATTTATTTCTTATACTCCATGCATTGAGTACTTTGAGTACTGTATTTGCTGCCCTTCTTGATTCTGCATCTCTAATGCACTGATACTTAACCTGCTGGTTGCAATTTTGTCTTATCTTCTGCCTCCCCTTCCTGACAGTCTGACAGAATGCTATCTTTGCTTTTTTACTATCTGTCCTATCCTGAGTTACTTCACTCCAGTTCCCATACCTCTGCCAAATTAGTTTAAACCCTTCCCGACAGCTCTAACAAATCTGCCCTCCAGAATATTGATGCCGCTAGGGTTCAGATGCAACCCGTGCATTTTGTAAAGGTCACACCTCCCCCGGAAGAAGCACTTCACTCTTATGGTAGCTTTTATACTTTATTTTGAATTGTTATTGTCTAGTTAAATGCACTATGTAATGATTTGATCGGTATGAACATTGTGCGAGATCAGCCTTTCACTGTATCCTGGTACATGTGACAATAATAAACCAATACCAATACATTACATTTCATGGACATTTGGAGATACAGCACCTCAACCTTTAGCTGTCACTTTTTGACCAATCCAGTCACTTTCACTGCATGATCTTAACATGTCTTGCAGATCCCTGCCTCTAAGTGGAACGTGGTGGCCTCATTCCTTTTATTCATTTGAGGCCTTGGTTACCATAACAATAGAAGCAGAAGCGGGTTCTGCCCTAATTCAGATCTGGCGTTACCATAGAAACAACCTTGTGGGTAACTCTAGGGTTATCCCAGTATCTCAGAATACTTTCCCGAAATCCTGCGTACTCTCCTGTGAACATAAATTTTCTCTAAGAGGACGTTCCAGTGGCTTTAGTGTTTCTGAGTTTGCTTGCCCCTCTGCTCAAACCCATATGTCTTCTTTGATGTGTACAGGTCTACTATTTGCCCTGCAACATTTTATAATATAACATGATATTCAAGTTTATCCTACAGAATGGATCCAACAACTTCAGTTCCTTAAGTAAATTCCAATCTAATAAGAAATAACTTCGTTACTTCAGTTATTTTCAGTAACTTAAAGTGGAATTGATTAACACTCTGATTAAAAATAAATCCCACATGGGAGGTTGGTCCAGAAGGTTCAGTTGCTTAGCATTCAGGATGAAGTAGTAAATTGGATTCAACATTACCTTAGCGGGAGCAGCCAGAGAATGGTAGCAGATTTCTGTGCTGTCGTTCTCCATGGCTCTAAGATTCTATTTTGTTATAAATCTGCTTTCATCTGTAGTAAACAAGTTTTACTAAGCTTTCACTCATAATTCATAAGGTAAGATTATTTACAATTTAAAAATTACATTTGAGAACATTTCCCAACTGTGCTGATTTACAAAGCAAATTCATGGAGTTGTGGGCTTGTGCACCCTGATTTACTGTATCCTAGGTTATTCATGAGATAATTTAATTTACCAAAATTTCCTAGATTTAGGAAAGGTCCATTAAGCTGAAAAATAACAAATGTAACTTGCTTATTCAGAAAGGGCTGACATAGAAATTGGGGAAATGTGGAACAGTAAGCTTAATATTTGTCACTGGGAAAATATTAGAAGCTATTACCAAGGACACTTAGAAAAATTCATAATAATCAGGCAAAATAAAGATTGGTTTATGAAAGGGACATTGTAATTGACCAATTTTTCAAAGCACTTTGAGGATGTAGCTCATCTTTGATAAAGGAGAATGAGGTGTATTGTATTGAGTCTTTCAGAAAGCATTTGATAAGGTGCAATCTCAAAAGTTATTGCAGAAAGTAAAAGATAATGGCATGTGTAGAAGAATGGGTGGCTAAATAGAAACATAGAAAAGGCATAAATAGGACCTCTTGTAGCTGGTAAGATGTAAGAGCTGCATGCCACAGGGTTTGCTGCTGTGCCTTCATTCTATTTTAGAATTTATGTAAATTACTTCAATGAAGGCAACAGATGTACTGTATGAAAGCAAATGAAAGTAAAAAACATATGAAGAAGGTGGGAATCTAAAAATGTTAGAAGCCTTTAACAGGTCAGTGGCAAGATCTGTGGAAAGACAAATAGACTTAATGTTTCAAGTGGTTCCATTTATTACCAGAGAATGTATACCGTATACAACCTGAAAAACTTCGTCTCCGCAGACATCCACAAAAAACAGAAAAACCCCAAAAGAATGAACGACAGAAAAATGTTACAACTCCAAAGCCCCCTCCCACCCCATCCCACACAAGCAGCAGCAAAGCATCAACCCTGCCCCACCCCCTCTCCACCAAGCACCCACCAAGCAAGAGCAAAGCACCCAAATAGAGACCGTGATCTGCAGTCAATAAAAACTGTTGTTTACCTGGCAGGCAAAGGCTCTTCATCCGGAATAAGAGTTGTGAAGCTACTTAAGGAAGTTACTTGTAGATGGTGAGATATTAAGTGGCTGAGCAAAGATGTGGTAAATTAAACATAATATGGGAAATTATGTATTCTTCCATTTGAAAGGAAAATAATAAGAGGAACATATTGCCTGAATGGTGAGAGCTGTAGAGCTCTGTGGTGCAGAAGGATCTGGTTGTACTGATTCACAATGAGGTGGCAACTAATTATAGAAGTTAACAGAATGTTATCATTTATTGTGAAGGGAATCATAAACAAAAATAAGGAGTACCTGTCCTGATGAAGGGGCTTGGCCAGTAATGTTGACTGTAACCATTTTCCTCCACAGATGTTGAGGTCTTTCAGCATTACGTGTGTTGCTCCAGATTTACAGCATTTGCAGACTCTTTTGTATCTCCTAAGGAAGTTATGTTTTAGCATATGTAAAAGTTTTGCTGAGCCCACATTTGGTGTATACAGTATTGGTCTCCTTATTTAAAAAAATTAAGGCTTTGGAAGAAGTTCAGAAATGTTGATGGAAGAAAATATCAGAAGAAAATTGTCTGATTAAGTTGAAGAGTTAAGTTCAAGTTCAAGTTTATTGGCTGTGTGTGTATGTATATATATGTGTGTGTGTGTGTGTGTGTGTGCACATGTGCATGTATGTATATACAATATTACAATATACATGTATCACACACAGCACATAATATTAAATGAACTTGCGTAACATTTGCAGTAGACAAAAAACAGCTCATGTGTATAAAAGTTGCAAGATATTTTTAGTTGCATGTAGACAAGAACCAAAGTCAGCTACTGAAATTACTGCGCCCTTGTAAGTACAGCTAAGCAATAATGAAGATAACAGACAAGATTTTTACCAATATTTATAATAAATTCCATTATCACATATACATACATGATTGAAACATCTCGTACTTCAAAACTACTCATTACCTTGATATAGACATTTAGTATTGATAGCTTCCTAATTTTATAAAAGTGATGATCCATAAATTAAGTATTGCGGCTGCTGATGTGATATACGTCATGGTATAAGGTATCACAGGAGAAATTTGACTGCAATTTAAATATCCTTTCAGAGAAATTTATGATGACCTCTGGCGTCATGTTGGGAACTATTCACACCATGTGTAAAGCTTAATAACAAAAAACAAATGGCCAAACAGCCCTGCAAGGCTGACCAAGGTAGTAATGGAGATATTGAAATTTTGAAATCACTACCAAAGGTCTTGTCCAAATCATAAAACGTGAAAAAGAAAATTTATATGAAAGCCTTGTTGGAAGTTATTAAATAGAATTAAAAGGTTGCATTGGCACAGAGGAGAAACTTGTAAAAATATCAACATGCTTAGAGCTTATTATTTAAAAATACACGAATTGAAGCACAAAGATGGCATGGATAAGCACAAATACCACATTGAAGAACCTAAATATTTTTGACCCTAAAATATTGGTCTAGTTTATGCTGGTAAGTGGTGACGTTCTTAAATGGAACCACCTGAGTGTACTTGTGTAAACAGGAGCAAATGCAAGAGCTCTTCATAGTGCTGAATTGCTTACACCCTGAGAGAAAAGAATACAGTTTGCTGTGCCACTCTCTGAAGTCCAAAAGGACAGATGAATTTTAATGAGATTCCCCAGGATTTACAGTAGCATTAGTTCAGAGATTCTGATGAGTATATACACTAATTGGCCCAAGGATAAACCCAAGGATTTGATTGGAAATTCTTGAATGGTGGGGTAAAAGGAAACGGAAAGATAATTTCCTTTTCTAAAAACTCTGTTATGTAGTTAAATGTTTGTTTATCCAATCAATTCTTTTAATTCTTTCTGAACAAGATTAATTATTTTATTTTTTAATAGTTCTGAAGTGTATTTGAATATCAAATACATCTGGAAACATTTAAACTGTTGTTTTTACTGCAGGCAAAGCAGATGTCATCTCTGCAGAGCAACACACACAAAATGCTGAAGAAACTCAGCAGGTCAGGCAGCATCTATGGAAATTAATAAATGGTTGACATTTTGGGCCAAGGCACTTCATTAGAACATTGAACATAGAAATCTATAGGACATTACAGGCTTTTCGGCCCATAATGTTGTGCCGACCGTGTAATGTACGCTAGAAACTGCCTAGAGTTTCCCTAGCACATAGCCCTCTATTTTCCTAAGCTCCAATTAGGACTGTGTCCTTGCAGACCGTCAAAGTGAATGAGTGTGCTGATGGAGGCCACAGCTCTTAATGTCAGGTAACTCTGGGCCAACATTGTTGGACTTCTGCAACCAGGACAGGCATGTCCAGGAACAGGATGTTTGCAGGTAATAACTGTGGACAGTGAGCATTATTTGAATGTTCATTGGAACCAATATATCACATTAATGATATACTATAATGATATAAATACAGAGTATTGTCTTGTAGATTTTGGAGTTCCTCAGGCTGCTCTTTGCTTTGAAGCCTCCTCTGAAATGTTATGTAAAGTATTTCTGGTGTTTTCAGTTTTATGTATTTTAGAATGGAATACTGTAAACTCCATTACCAGAAATGGACTATAACATGAGGATGGGTGTCAAGAGAGAGTGATGACATCAGATATAACATAGGCTGTAGTTGTAAATTCACTGCTACACTGATCCTGCCAGTACGTGCTGAATTTTACACCAAAATCCGGATCCTCTTGTGACAGAGAAATGGCACTTTGATGGAGAATTGATCAGAAAATATTGCATTGGGCATAGTGGTGAGTCAGAAGTGCTGTGATTATTGATCAATTTTGAGCCAGCATGCTGGGAGATTGTGATGCCAATTGGAAATGAAGAAAAGAAAATGTTTGGAAATATTAAAGAATCATTTCTCTTGAATTTATATACTGTTAAAAGAAACTAGTGGATTAGAAATGTTGATCAGTTGAAGAAGAATGAAATACCAAGAGTATGTTCATATATTATTTAACTGTAATGACTGCTGAACACTTGCAGCTGATAAGTGGCATTCAGATACCATAAAGCCACTTGCTTAATGAGGCTTAGATTTTAAAAGTAAAATGCTTAACTGTTTGAGTATAAGATAGGGCTGGTTGTTTGTAACTGCTGGCATTCTTACAGAGTACAGCTCATTTTTAATACTCCATATAACTATTAACACTTTTGTTAACACATTGAGACCTGAAAGAGTGAATGCAAGGATGGAGCTCATGCAGTCCAGTGAGCCACCTAGAGTGAACCAGGAGTGGAGTTGGACAGAGTGTAGGGGCAACCAACCTGGAAATATGTTAGAATAATCCTTCACAGGATGAAGATTAAAGAGCAGGGTGATAGGAAGTGGTCTGTGAAATGCAAAGAGTTAATGGACCTGACTGGATGAAGCAGGAATGACTGCGATAAATAGGATCAGTGTAAATAGCACAAAGATGGCATGGATATGGAAACTGACAAGAGGATATTCAAGTGATTGTTGATTGTTCACAGAAGTTTTTTGTTCCAATGGCTCTGCAGAAGGCAGGAATTACAGGTTTCATCTCAGGCCCATGTCAAAATCACCTTCAAAGGCCAGTCCTCCTGCCTGGACTCCTGGAAAAGGTAATCTAATGTAACCAAGTGAATCCTGTATTGCTTCACAGTGTGATTGGGTGCAAAACTTACAATCTGTTATTAATAATATCCTCATCTCAGTGCATAAAAGGTGAAGCCAAAGGGAATTCCCATCCTCGTGCCAAATTTTAAATCATGACTTTTTTCTAAAGGATTCCATATTGCATTAATTAAATGTAAGTAGTGATGAGTTTTGTAATCAACAACCCTAGATTTATTTAAAACCTAATAACAGAAGAGCTGGATTATATCCTTAGAGGGAGTAAGGAGAGCAGTCCTTGGTAAAATAATCTAAAAAATGCATTTGGAAATTGAGGTTAGCTC
This sequence comes from Hemitrygon akajei, assembly GCF_048418815.1. NCBI lineage: Eukaryota > Metazoa > Chordata > Chondrichthyes > Myliobatiformes > Dasyatidae > Hemitrygon > Hemitrygon akajei. Next base: position 50,743,403 of record NC_133140.1, read on the forward strand.
CTTTCACTTTTTAAGTTTGTGCAACTTTTAACATTTTTTTAGAACAGTGTTTAGGAGAGAGCATCACACCATACCATTGAGTGTTGTGGCAGGAAAGCAGCATCCATTATCAAAGATCCCACCTTCCAAACCATGCTGTCTTCTTGCTGCTGCCATCAGGAAGGAAGAACAGGAGCCTCAGGACCCACACCAGCCATTTCAGGAACATTTATTACCCCTCAACCATCAGGCTGTTGAACCATAGGGGATAACTTCATACAATTTCACTTGCCACATTATTGAACTGTTTCTCACATTCAAGGACTCTACTTCTTATGTTCTCAATTGAGATAATAAAGTTTACTTATTGGTAAGTAGATTCTCTCTGTGCCTTCCTATTCCTTATTACTAAGAAATAGACCCTTATAAAAATTGTATCTTTCCTTATTCCTTCCAGATAGTGTAATCCCTGTGGCTTCAGACATAGTGGACACTGGTTGCTCCAATCCCTTTTCTGGTTGGGAGAATGATTGTGCTCTAACTGCAGTTGTGCAGGAACTAATTTAGCCCTGGAGGAATGCCAAACACTGAGTTTTCAAGGGATAATGGTGCAAACAGTAACCATTGAAAGAGTCCTGGGGGAAAACCCAACCTTCAAGCCACACTTTACTGCTAAAAGTCTACTAGAGCTCACCCTGGTACCAACCAGTGCAGTCCTGTAAATCATTGCTAAATAAATATCAGCACACCCGAAGTAGCAAATTAATGTCAACTCAAGAAAGACTTTGATTGCCATGATTAATACAGTTCTCCATCCATACAAGAAGATATTGTCACAATGCTCTGTAGCATCAAATCACTCATATTTAATGCGGACTCTTTCATTATGAATCTGGAATATTTGTCAATGCATTGCAGTTTATTCAGTTTTCTCTTCAATAATCCTCTTTGGGGGCGTCTGGAATAAAGTACCTTTCTCCTGCCGAGTAGGCTTGGAAAGGACAGCAGCTTCCATCACAGCTCCCTGCCCTGGTCACCAGTCTCTGCATGTGTTCACTTGTAACTGTTGGAAACACAACCAGCTGTGATTTGGTTGCAATGGAGTACAAGAATGAGATTAATGCAGGGACAGCACGGCCTTGTGTCATTGCATCCTGAGAAAAAAATCAGACGGCAAAGTGACTGCATTCTTGCTTTGATCATGAAAGCCCTGGCAAAGGGAACACATGAAGCTGCTTGGGTAAGGAAAATTTTGGAACATGGTTTTGAATGTCACATTGTAAATACTGTTGATATCAAAACAGCATGCTTAAATTGTATGACACATTAGTTGTTAGTATTTAATTGTGAAATTAGATAATATTCATCACCTCACCTCTAACGGTGGTAATGTCGTGATATTAATACAGGCAGGGCTCAGGTTTGGGAACAAGGAACAACCTGAGATGTGGACAATTTAAGCGCCAGGCCAGATTGAAAAGGTAAGGGATGGGCTGATTCAGATTGCTGCTCCGCGAGATTTATTCATCTCTGCGCTGAACTGAGACTGTGGGGTCCGCAACTAACGGGCTCCTGAATTGGCTGCAGTAATGACTGTCTTCATGGCTGTGGACTCACATTTGTGATCCTCAGATTTGAATGTTATTTTATTGCTTGCACGACTTGTTTTTTTTCCTGCACATTGGGTGTCCGATGCTCTCATTTTAATGGGTTCTGTTGGGTTTCTTTGTTTTTTAGCTGCCTGTAAGGAGAGGAATCCCAAGGTTGTATATGGTATACATATTTTGATAATCAATTCTGTAGCCTGGGGAAAAATAGATGCACAGGGCAACAAATACTTTATCGGGTCTTAAATTCCTTTATCTGTTTTAGGTGTTTTATTGCAGAAAGAGGATATCAAAATAAAAACAACAAAATAAATTTAAAAGAAACAGTTCCCACTATTACAATCTCAGTTTAACTTTGGACCACACCCTTGTTATGTATGCAGTATGAAAATAACTAAAACAAAATATACAAAATCAATACGGTAGTGACAAGTCTAAAAAAAACAATACAACAATGTTAGAATCCCACTAACACTGTACCTTATACACAACATCAAAATATGAATAAATACATCTCATCCTATCTAAGAGATATACTCACTTTGGCATACATGTACTTAACTTCTAAACACATATAGGCTAGACCTTGAAGTGAGTTCCTCTCAGTTGTGCTAGTAGGCCAATTAAGGAACTTCGCAATCAGGTTATCCAGTGCTGATCAATTTACTGGCAAAGATCTTTCCTCACCAAACCTGGGAAAAGCTTTCGAACGTCGTCCTTTCTAGAACATGGCAAATGGCCACTCTTCATTCTACTCTACCCATGCAAAATGGCATCACCGTTTTCTCTTAAAGGCACAGGCAGCTATTTTAGCATTACCAAGGTGAATACACAAGTGCATGTTAACAATAGAAAAATTCCTGGTTCCATTAATGTATAGAAATAGAGAAGCAGTACAGATATTCCTAATTACAGGAGGTAATTCTTTACAATCAAGATAGATCTTTTCAGAATAGTTGGATGGTGTGGTTAAATGTAATATTTTGTACTTCTGAATGGCTCTCTCAAACAGTCAATCTAGATTTTGATCACACAATATTTTAATGCCAATATTGATTTGATAAGATTACTAGTTACTGAAAAAATATGTGTGAACATCTATACCATTGATGAATTTTTTTGTGAGGTAGCTGACCAACCCTGCTTTACCATCTATATGCCATGTCATGCCAATATATTATGGCAGAGGGAACAGTTTCATTGCTGGCTGATAACACTACAGACATTTTCCTCTAACCCCTCCCCACCCCCCAATATAAATAGGGATTCTTGTTAGATCACCAAGAGAATTGGCCTGGAAAATTTGTTGCGCCGGTGCTTTAAAAGTTAGTACCTTCCTCATATCTATTCCTCCTGCAAAAAGCAACTGTTTCAACTACATGTGTTGTATAAAATACTTGTACTAATCCTGAAAAAGCAATGCACTGTTTTAACTTCCATCACCATTTTAAAACTTAGATAATGAGACTCACTATGTTAAATCACCAAAGAAAAGCACTCATTAAAGGAACTGCTAACCAACGGTGTCACCCTGTATTACATATTCCTGAACAATAATGAGACAAGGTCTCTCTCAATGAACCATGGAATGATTTCTGGCTGTACCTTTGTAATGAAGGCAAATAGAAAGTTATGCTTTGCATGCGTGTGCAAATAATTGAGCAATAATAGACTCACATAATCATGGAATCATGCAGCACAGTAACAAGCTTTTCAGCTGACCATCAAGTACCTACTCACACTAATTCCATTTGCCTCATCTAGTCTGCATCCCTTGGTGATTTAAATGATTGCCTTGGCACTTCTAAGAGTACATGCCTCCATAACCCCCTCATGCAATGCATTCCAATCATTCTTTCCCTGAGATCCACTCTAAATCTTCAACCCCTTCCCCTAAGCCAGTGTCCTCTAATAGTAGGTATTTCTCTTATGAGAAAGGTTTCCTGCTACCTTCCTTCGTTTTTCACTATTTACCCTCACCGTCATTTTGGTAAATGTGGTGCATCTCATGTGAACACAAGAGATTCTGTAGATGCTGGGAAATCTTGAGCAACACACAGAATTCTGGAGGAACTCAACAAGTCTGTGGAGGGGAGTAAACAAACAGCATCTCAGCCCAATACACTGGATGGTTATTTCCCTCCTTAGGTACTGCCTGAGCTGCTGCTTTCCTCCAGCATTTTGTGTGTGTTGATCAACGTGTTCTTCAAGTTGTTTTTGATATTTTCATGCATTGCACCTTGTGGAAGGAGCGTAATGTTTGCAAGACCTGTCTACTCTATATGTTACTTTGGTACCTTGGGGAGTATGAGTATTACTGTCAAGCCATTATGTACATATATAAAAAAAAGTGTATGTCCATTTCAATGGGCCATTCCAGCTCCCACGGAAATTCTGATGCTGATTATTCACATCCATCCTCACTATAATTTATGAATCACCATTCTGGTTCTTACACGTATTGGCACATTTAAATATATGCTGCAACACAGAGATAAATCTTTTTTGTGTAAAATTTGTTTTTATTCTGTTGGTATTTTGTGGTTTTTAACAGAATTGCTCATCTTTTTTGAAAAAAGTGTGTGGCTTCTGCACAAAGTAAAACCTCGCTCATTTTGCTGTGAAGATCATTATAGCCCAAAGTTCAGTATTCTGTCATGGCTAAATTTTTATTACTTTACATATGTTGCACCTCTTCAGAAAATAATTCTGGTTTACATTGTAATCATATTGAATTTAGCCTTTTATTGTCATACCTTTAAGGTTCACAAGGACAGACAGTAGTCAATTATTTGTTTTATCAGTACATTTGACATTGGATGAAAAACAACAGGAAAAGGTTGATTGCTCTAGTTCATATCGAAGTCTCACAAAAGCTTACATTCTTCAGTCAATCTAGCTCAGTACTTTGAGCTACAAATCAACCATTAAATCACCATTTAATCTATTTAGAAATGGGCAAGCTGATTATTCCAACAATTTTATTAAACAGGCTCCAAGCAAATGCCTTTCATTCTCCAAATACTGAATGTAATACATTGCAATGTTCCTTATGATCACAATAAACCCATTCAACTAAATGTACAAAACAGAGAGAGAGCAGTGTGCATTAAAATAAACCACCCTCTTCCAATTTATGTAGATACTTACTGACTACAGCTTTGAAAATTCCAAGAAAGCGGCGGGAATCTGCCCATGAGTTACACAAACATGCAGAGAATCTACCAGGATTTCTGACAGATTTAAATCTGCTTTTACATTGAGTTCTTCATCTTCACAAAAAATTGTAGCAACCAAGCATAAAATCAATTAAAACAAACCCACTGTTTTATACAAAATGTTGCCACTGGATTGCTTATCTTCTGCGCACATAAGGCCCAAGGATTGTATTGTAATGGTATAGCTGCCACAGAGATTGAAAGCTGCCAAACATGCTTCAGATATAGTCGCTCACTAATAGTGCGTGAGGCAAAATGATTACTGTTTGATATCAGTTCTGGGTACATAACTTAATTAAAAAGTATCTTGTTTTCAGGTTGGTGTATTAATTATCAAATTATAATTTCCAAAATAACAAATATTCATGTCACTGTTGATAAATTATTAAACCTAAAGAGCTTCAGTATAGGAAAATATAAAGACTTGTTAAAATCGGCTTACAACAATGTTTTTGATGGGACAGTGAAGAATGAAGCTACTTTAAAAAAAATCTGGCAATGATGTGGTTTAATTTTGATTATAGGTTTATCAGCATTCTCAGCAGAAACTGCAGCAAGAGCGTAACTGCTTTCAAAAGAAATCATTGCACCAATATTAATATGAAAGCAGCTGGTAATCTTACAACACAGAAAATGACGGAGACAACCATTCTAATAAAAGTTGCAATTTTATTTAACAGAACTAATAGAGTTATACAGCACTACAAAACAGAAGCAGGCCCAACAGGCCATCTAGTCCATGCCAAAATATCAACCTGCCTAATCCCATCGACCTGCACCCGGACCATAGCCCTTCGTACCTATCCAAATTTCTCTTAAATGTTGAATTTAAATCCATGTCCACCATTTCCACCAACAGCTCGCTCCACACTCTCACCACCCTCTGAGTGAAGAAGCTCCCCCTTATGTTCTTGTTAAACATATCACCTATCACCTATCACCCATGATGTCTATTTCTATTCTCACCCAAAATTAGAGGAAAAAGCCTGCTTGCATTTGCCCTATCTATACCCCTCATGACTTTGTATATTTCTATTAAATCTCCGCTCATTCTCCTATGCTCTAGAGAATAAAGTCCCAACCTATTCAACCTTTCCCTATAACTCAAGATCCCAGGTCCTGGAAACACCCTTGTAAAGTTTCTCTGACATCTTAGTGACATGTTTCCTGTAGGCAGGTGACCAAAACTGTGCAGAATACTCCAATTTAAGCCTCACTTACATTTTAGACAACTTCAACCTAACATCCCAGCTCCTGTACTCAGTACTTTGATTTATGAAGATCAATGTGCCAAAAGCTTTCTTTATGACCCTATCAACTTGGAAAGAATTTTGGATCTGTATTCTCAGATCCCTCTGTTCTACTGCACTCCTCAGTGCCCTACTACTCACTGTGTAAGTCCTACCCTGGTTTGTCCTCCCAAAGTGCAACACCTCAGATTTGTCTGCATTAAATTCCATTTCCTACTTTCCACCCCGTTTTTCTAGTTGATCCTGATCCAACTGCACTACACCTGCAGTCTTAGTATCATCTTCAATTTGCTGATCTGGTATACCACATTATCTTTGATATAGGTAACAAACAACAACGGACCAGCACCAATCCCTGTGGTCTCCAGTCAGAGAGGCAACCATCTACTACCACTCTCTGGCTTCTCCCACAAAGGCAATATCTAATACAATTTAATACCTCATCTTGAATACCAAGCGACTAAATCTTCCTGACCAACCTCTCATGCAATACTTTGTCAAAGACCTTGCTAAAGTCCATGTAGGCACCATCCATTGCCTTGTCTTCATCAACCTTCCTGGTAACTTCCTCAAAAATCTCCATGAAATTGGTTAGACATAACCTAGCACACACAAAACCACATTGACTATCCCTAATCAGTCCCTGTCTATCCAAATACTCATATATCCAGTCTCTTAGAATACCTTCCAATAAGTTACCCACTGCTGTTGACAGGCTTCCTGGCCTATAATTTCCTGACTTATTCTTAGAGCGTCTCTTAAACAACCAAACAACAGTAGCTATCCTCCTATCACCTAGTACCTCACCTTTGGCTAAGGAAATTTTAAATACCTCTATGAGGGTCCCTGAAAATTCTGCACTAGCCTCTTGCAGGGTCAAGAGAACTTCCTTAGAGTTTGCAAAGATTCAGCATGGCATCTAAAACTTTGACAAACTTCTATAGATTTGTAGTGAAGAGTATATTGACTGGCTGCATCACAACCTGGTATGGAAACACCAATACCCTTGTACAGAAAATTTTACAAAAAGTAATGGATACAGCTCAGTCCATTATGGGTAAAACCCTCCCCACCAATGAGCACGTCTGCTTGTAATGGTGTTGCAGGAAAGCAACATCCATCATCGAGAACCCCCACTACCAAGGAAGTGCTTTCTTCTCACTGTTGCCATCAGTAAGAAGATACAGGAGCCTCAGGGTTAACACCACCAGTTATTACTCCTCAACCATCAGGCTCTTGATCCAAATTGGATAACTTCACTCAACTTCGCTTGCTCCTTCGCTGAAATGTTCCCACAGTCTATAGACTCAGTTTCAAGAACTTTTCATCTCATGATCTCAATACTTATTGCTTATTAATTTATTATTATTAATTTAATAACTGTGCATTTGCACAGTTTGTAGTCTTTTACACTCTGGATGAACATCCAAGCTGGTGTAGTCTTTCATTGATTCTATTATGGTTATTACCTTATTATGAATTTACTGAGTATGCTCACGAGAGAATGAATCTTAGGGTTGTATAGATGATATAAATGAACTTTGATACTACATTTACTTTGAATTTTTACAAGCCCTGGAGATTTAGCCACACTAATTTACCTCAGGAGAGCAAACACCTCCTCCATTGTAATTGGTATACAACCAATGACCTCAATGCTGCTTTGCCACACTTCTACAGACTCTGAGTCCATCTTCCAAGAAGATACAGATGCAAAAAATCCAGTTAAGATTTCCCCCATTTCTTTTGGCACCACACACACACCACTCTGATCTTACAGATGACAAATTTTGTCCTTTTGTTAACTTTTTGCTCTTAATATATCTGTAGAAGCCCTTGGGATTCTCTTTCACTCTATCTGCTTGAGCAACAATGAAGGCATTTAACCCTCCTGATTTTCTTCTTAAGTGTTCTCTTACCATGTCTTATACTCCTCAGAAATATCATTTGCTCCTTCCTGCCTGTACCTGCTATGCACCTGTTTCTTTTTCTTAACCAGGCCCTCAATATCACTCAAAAACCAAGGTTCCCTTAACTTGTTATCCTTGCCTTTTATTCTGACAGAAACATGCAAATTCTGTAGTCTGAAAATTTCATTTGTGAAGTCCTCCCACTTAGCAAATACTCTTTTGGCAGAAAACAACTTGTTCCAATCCACACTTGCCAGATCCTTTCTGATTTGATCAAAATAGATCTTCCTCCTCTGGACCAGACCTCGTTTTCTCCAACATTATCTTGGAACTAATGGTATTCTATCATAACTTTGGCTTAAACTCATGCTGAAAATGAGTGAGTATGCTATCTTGCATTAACTAATGCTTTATATAACATCGTTATTTGATAGCTCTTGTAGGCTACACCTATTAGAAAACCTCAATTCATGCAGGTTTTCTTACACATATAAAATAAAAACGTAAAATATTCAGCAGGTCAGGCAGCAGCGGTGAAGAATGAAACAGATGTGATTTTTGTGATCAGTGATCTTTCTATCAAAGATGGGAATTTTTAGGGAAGAAGCATTCTCTCAGACGAGGGAGATGATGCTATATTCCTACAGCTCCCTGCAGCTTGTAATACTAACTGCTAGCAGTTAAAAAGGGTAGCCAGAGACATATTACTACTTCCTGTCATTAATGTGTCAATTGCATTTGTCTAGTTGACTTTCACCTGACTAACAGAATGGTTCTCAAATCTGCATTTCTAATAGACCGCATTTATGAAAGTGAACTGATTTGCTCTGTCAGGGACATTAAAAATATATTTGAAGGGATAAACAAAAAGTTAGCAGCAATTATTTCTGAGTAAACAATAATCAAGTACTGATCTTTATTAATTCATTACCATTATTAACACTGAGACATATTGGTGCAGGTCTGGATATTGAATTAAAACTCAGAACTGGTAATTATATCTTTTGTTGTTAGAATACACCTAACCAGAGGCTAGTTTTACTGTTAGTGTAATTTGTGTTGATTTAGCCTTCCCAGCTGTCAATGCATCAGCAATTAGACTTGGGTATAAAGGTTTATATTATGGACAATGAAAGCTTGGTGCCTTAGGCTATCAGCCTTTTACTTCAGCACATTCTAAAGGAAGAGCAATGTGCAGCCAGTAAAACTCCAGCTGTTGAGCAGCTGAAATTGTTTCTTCACTAAGGACACCATGGACCTTTAGGCATTAGAAGACCTTGACATGTGTTTGAAGTAGTATATAATCAAACAACACTAAATTATCACAATCTGATTAACTACAAAGATTACCAGAAAGTGTCATGAATTTCAACTGCTCTGATTTAACATAATGATTAGAAATCACATGACTATTTTTAATGCGTGCTTGGTATCTACAGAAGCTGACTCCATCCAAATAGAAAGCATAGGCTGTCCTATTCCTTTGAAGCAAATTCAAGGAAAAAGCCCCTTCATTTACAGCTTTACCCTTGCATTGAAATGTTTCAATAAATTTAAAGAATATGTAATGCTAGTTTATTTTGGCTCAAATTAGACCAGAAAGGGATTAAATATTTTTTCCTACCTGGTTATATTTCACTTATTAAGAAGAAAACAAACTCACATCAAAATGACAAATCTATTTATTTAACCACATAGACCTATATTCAAATAACCTATAATTTTGCCACTGAGCAGAATCCTGGATGCCTCCATTGGATCAGAACAATAAGGTTCCCATCTCTTATAGTTCAGCCATTTTCCTGTGTCAAGATACATCAGCGGAGCTGCTGTTTATAACTCTCCCGGCCCCTCAAACATCCTCCTCCTTGTCACGGCACGGACCAGTAATTCCCTGCCTAGTGTCCCCTATGAATTCTGCCCTTTTGCCATTGAAAGACCTCTGTCACAGGCTCCAGAAACACTTTGAAGAGGGAAGATTGATTAACTTTCTGGTTCTGGAAAATGGTTCCCATGGGAGCACAATACATATCTCAGCTTCTACCCTTTTTTTTGCCCCACAGTCACCCCTGGCTGATTGGACTTGAAAGAGCAGATTAGGTTGGGTACAAAATTTACTGCAAATGAAACTATCCACACATTCACACAGAGTTGTTTCATTTAGTCAACATTATTATTACAACTTACTCTATTTCTTTCTCTCAACAATATAAAGCTATTGTATTTCTGAAGCATATATTTGAGAACCAACGAGCAAATATAATCTGCTTCTAAAAACCAGCAGTTTTTACTAACTGCAGAAAAAATCTTAGTCTTAACATGATAAATTTAACTCCTTTAATAATAAAAATATGTTCTTCAAATATTGTCAGCATTGATTGACAGTTCATCAATAAACAAAATTTGGAGAGGGGAGATTGAAAATATAGGAAATTGCTCTATTGACCTTGCGTGAAAACTGGCGCAAATTTCCTGCAAAGTGTCATTTGCACGTTTTAAAACACAGAATTCCTAGGCCTTTTTGACTCTCCATGTATGCTATCCAACGTATTGAGTACGTTCAGCATTCCAAGCTTTTATTAAAGGTAAAAGCTTGCTTGTAATAGATAACAAGGTTCAAGATTCATTTATTGTCAAAGAATGTATAAATTATACCTTAAGATTTGCTTGCTCACAGGTAGTCACAAAGCAAGAACCTAATTAAAATAAATAAAAATTAAGAAATTAAAAAGACCAACACTCGATGTGCAAAAGAAAGAAAATAAAAACATTTCATGCAAACAATTAAAGTGAAAAACAGCATTCCGAACCAAAATTGAGCCCACAGATCTGAACCACAGTCCAGTCCAGTGTAGGCCCAAAGCCCTTGCTTATCAGTTCATCATATTCGTTGGCACAGAGCAACAGCTGGAATAGTCTTCAGAGCCTCATTGCCATGGAGATGACCATTGCTGAGAATGAGAAAAATCGGCTCTTATCCCCACCGACACCCTGTCTTATCAGTCTATTTGGACCTGTGTTTAAATTGACCCAACAAAGAACAGTGAGAAACTTCAGCACCCAGGAGAGAGGAATGAAGATCACAGAACCCCAGTGAAATCAGCTCTTGCCTCTGACCTGGGCCGACATTTACATTGTCTAAGTGGGTCTAGACCACGTTGCCCAGTGCCACACCCCAGCCCAGAATCCATTGCCCAGCCAGAAGCCACTCTCAAGCCCTTCAGATTAGCTCAGCACCCAAAGCAATCCAACCTTGCACTCTAGCCGGTTGAACGAGCATCAGAACTTCTCTGCCTGGGCCTCGAATTCAGTGCTCAGAGTGGTCTATCCTTGCTCTCAGGCTGGCTGTATGGGCATCCGATCTCTAACTGCAATGATTCTGCAACAGACCATCTCGGCTCATCCTCCAACTTTACTTAATGGTTGCTCACCCCTTCACAGTTTGCAGCAATAACTTAACTCAACTTACCTCAGATAAGATTTTTTTTTGTGAGGCTTTTAGTCGGATTTCTTATCTTTTTGACTATCAGAAGCTATTGCACATGTTTGGTTGGTAGGCCATCTTAACTGGAAGTAAATTTCCTGACCATAACTGAGAATTATGTTGCATGATTTCCTTTCAATGCATAGTCTGTGCACATATAAAAAAAAACACAAGAGATACTGCAGATGGTGGAAATCCAAAGCAACACACACAAAATGCTGGAGGAAATCAGCAGGTCAGGCAGCATCCATGGAAAAGAATAAACAGTCAATGCTTCAGGCTGAGTCTCTACATCAAGACTGCAAAGGAAGGGGGAAGACACCAGAATAAAAAGGTGGGGGGAGACGAAGGAGGATATGAAGAAGATGACCTTGTAGTCAGGGATCCTCTTGGAAAGAGTGATCATAGTATGATTGAATTTCGCATACAGATGGAGGATGAAATAGTTAGATCTAAAACTAGTCTATTATGCTTGAACAAGGGAGACTACAATGGGATGACGGAAGAGTTGGCTAATGTAGATTGGGAGCACAGGCTATTTGGTAGGACAGTTGAGCAACAGTGGAATACTTTCAAAGAGATTTTTCACAATGCTCAACAAAACTATATTCCAGTCAAAAGTAAGGACAGTAAGTGTGGGGAGAGCCAGCCTTGAATAACTGAGGAAATAAAAGATAGTATCAAATTAAAAGCTCATGTGTACAAAGTCGCAAAGAGTAGTGGGAGACTGGAGGATTTGGAAATCTTTAAAAAGCAACAAAGAACAACTAAACAAGAAATAAGGAAAGGGAAGATACAGTATGAAAGTAAATTAGTACAAAATATAAAAACAGATAGCAAAAGTTTTTATAAATATATAAAGCGGAAGAGGTTGGCTAAAGTCAACATACGCCCCTTGGAAGACGAGAAGGGGAAATTGATATTGGTGATAAGGAAATGGTTGAGGCATTGAACGACTATTTTGTGTTAGTCTTCACGGTGGAGGACACGTCTAATATGCCAAAGAATGATGTTATGGATGAAATGGGAGGTGAGGACCTCGATAAAATCACTGTCACTAAAGAGATAGTGATGAGTAAACTAGAAGGCCTGAAGGTAGATAAGTCCCCTAGTCCTGATGGGATGTATCCCAGGGTGCTGAGGGAACTGGCGGAGGTTATAGTAGACACATTGGTAATCATTTACCAAAACTCTCTAGACTCTAGACAAGCCCCGGTGGATTAGAAGACAGCAAATGTCACATCACTCTTTAAAAAAGAATGTAGGCAAAAACCAAGCAACTATAGGCCAGTTAGCTGAACATCTGTAGTCGGGAAGATGCTTAAAGCTGTCATTAAGGAAAAAATAGCAAAACATTTAGAAAGGAGTGGTTCCATTAGACAGACACAGCATTGATTCAGAAAGGGCAGGTCCTGTTTGACAAGCTTACTAGAGTTCTTTGAGAACATAATAAGTGCAGTGGATAGAGGGGAACAGGTGGATGTTGTATACTTGGATTTCCAGAAGGCGTTCGATAAGGTGCCGCAAGAGAGACTTATAAATCAGATACGGATGCATGGAGTCAGAGGAAGTGTATTGGCATAGATAGTGGATTGGTTAACCAATAGAAGGCAGAGAGTTGGTATAAATGGGTGTTTCTCTGGTTGGCAGTCAGTGGTGAGTGGGGTGCCGTGGGGGTCGGTGCTGGGTCTGCAGCTTTGACCATTTACATTGATGATTTGGAAGACGGGACTGAGTGTAGCGTAGCAAAATTTGCTGATGACACTTGTTACGTACCCCGTAACTGGGTCGCTTACCAGCAAAGATAGAGAGATCCGTTGAAGTCTGATGGTATTATTTTTAACAGTATTTATTGATAAAAATACACAAAAATAATATCAATGCAACCATACAGATAATATACGTCGTCAATACTAAATCTAAAAGCGCGGGTATAATAATAATCAATAAGAAATAGCTCTATCGTTGTCTAGGGGATAATGTATTGTCCGATGGAAATATAAAAGTCACTCAAGTTCATTCAAGCTGCAGCTTTTGGTTGGAGAGAGAGACGGATTAAAACTTGCCCATTCCTTTTATGATGTCAATCCTTCGAGAGTCGTTGGGGCTGATTTCTCCTTTGTTGTTAGCTAAAGCCGTTCTTCTGTGGCAAGGCCCACCAATTCCGAGGCAAATGGAAAAGGACGCACGTGGCTTTCCACCGGCTTTCGCTATTACGCTGTTACAGGATTTCTAGCGTTTCTTCTGGTGCGTCTGAGGGGTTGTTCCCACAGACCCTCTCTTATCCCCACTCACGAGGTCTCAGATGTCAATCAGGGTGGAATGATGCCATCCCCCAACCAGCCCCCATTGCCTGATGGCCTCCATGAAGCACAGTACTCAATACACAATTCCGTCTCCAAGAGACAATGGCTGTTTCCCGTAGCTTTGTATCGCCGAGGGGCCAAGACATTCCAAACATCTCTCTCTCATTTCCTGGGTCTCCTGACCTGAATTAATAGCAATCTTGCGATTCTCAAAAAGGAGGGGGCTACTCTGCACCCCTCGGCCCCTCAGAGTTGGGCACAGGTGTAACACACTAAACTAAGTGTAAAAGCAAATTGTACAGAGGATTTGGAGAGTCTGCAGAGGGATATAAATAGGTTAAGAGAGTGGGCCATGGTCTGGCAGATGGAATACAACATTGGTAAATGCAAGATCATCCACTTTGAAAGGAATAATAGAAGAGCAGATTATTATTTAAATGGTGAAAGATTGCAGCATGCTGTTGTGCAGAGGGACTTGGGAGTGTTTGTGCATGAATCGCAAAAAGTTGGCTTGCAGGTACAACAGGTTATTAAGAAGGCAAACGGAATTTTGGCCTTCATTGCTAGAGGGATTGAATTCAAGAGCAGGGAGGTCATGCTGCAACTATACAGGGTACTGGTGAGGTCGCACCTGGAGTACTGTGTGCAGTTCTGGTCTCCAAACTTGAGGAAGGATATACTGGCTTTGGAGGCAATGCAGAGGAGGTTCACCAGGTTGATTCCAGAGATGAAGGGGTTAACCTATGAGGAGAGATTGAGTCACCTGGGACTATACGCTCTAGAATTCAGAAGAATGAGAGGGGATCTTATAGAAACATACAAAATTTTGAAAGGGATAGATAAGATACAAATAGGAAAGTCGTTTCCATTGGTAGGTGAGACTAGAACTAAGGGACTTTGCCTCAAGTTTCAGGGTAGAAGATTTAGGATGGAGATGAAGAGAAACTGTTTCTCCCAGAGAGTGGTGAATCTATGGAATTCTCTGCCCAGAGAAGCAGTTGAGGCTTCTTCACTAAATATATTTAAGATGCAGTTAGACAGATTTTTACATAGTAGGGGAATTAAGGGTTATGGGGAAAAGGCAGGTAGATGGAGCTGAATTTACGGACAAATCAGCTATGATCTTATTGAATGTCGGGGCAGGCTCGATGGGCCAGATGGCCTACTCCTGCTCCTATTTCTTATGTTCTTATAAGGCAGAAGGTGATAGGTGGAGCCAAGTGGGTGGGAAAGGTAAAGGACTGGAGAAGAAGGAATCTGATAGGGAAGAAGAGTGGTCCATGGGAGAAACAGAGGAGGAGGGGCATCGGGGGAGACAATAGGCAGGTGAGGAGAATTGAAAGATGTTAGAGTGGGGAACAGAAGAGGGGGAAGGGTGAGTGGAAAATTAAAAAGAGAGAAAAAAAAGAAACAAGAAGGACAAATCAATATTCATGCCATCAGGTTGGAAGCTACCTAGACAGAATATGAGGTGTTATTTCGCTGCCCTAAAAATACACTTGAAGATTTTATTATTAAGTTATTAAGTGTAGGAGTAGGGGCATTATGTTGCAGTTATATAAGGCATTGATAAGGCCATACTTGGAGTATTATGTGCAGTTTTACTAACATTGTTATAGAAAAGACATTGTCAACTGTGTAGAGAAGAGATTAATGAGGATGCTGCCTGGACTAGGCCTGAATTATAGGGACATCTGGCCATGCTAGCTCTTTATCTCCGGGGTGCTTTAAAGCTTTATATCCTGGAGAGAATGAAGGGAGACCTCATAGAAGTTTACAAAATCAGGAGAGGTATGGATAAGGTGAATTCTCAGCCTTTTCCCCAGGGTTGAGGACATCCCAGATACAAGGTAAGGGCAGAGAAATTTAAAACAGACCTGCGGGGTAACTTCCTCACACCAATGGTAGTAAATAGCCGCAATAAGCTGAAAGAGTAAATAGTGGAGACGGGTACAATTGCAACATTTAAGCAGTATTTGGATAGGTATGTGGAAGGGTCTTACAAGCAACTTGCAGCAGCATGGTAAATGCTGTAATAGGCATAAAGTAGTTGGCTTGAAGGTCCGTTTTCATGCTCTATTATTCCGTGACTCTGATGTTTGACAGATTACAGAGAACTGGGCAAAAGTGGAAATTTGACAGACCAATATTCCAAATTAAGGATCCTGGGTCAACATACTAACCTTATGTTGTCCGTTTCTTTATCACGGGCAAATTTATAAAGGATTTTTCTATGCGACAGTAGAATGTGTATTGGTGGATTTGCACCAGTTGTTCACAGGCTCTTGAATTGCACATTGACTCAGTCTGTCAATGGAATATTTGAAAGATAAGTATGAATGTAAACATCTCATTATATGATCTTGCTGGGCAATCCAACAGTTGCAACTTTGGCCTGCATTAGGAAAGAATCTAGGTTAGAAGTTCTTGAGCTCTTAAAGAATATCCTTGGTTCCCTTGGCAACATCTATATATTTTTAGGCAAAAAAAAGCAATTATGGGTGCATATTAAAACTAGACTGGAAGTAAGGCAGGAATTTAGTTTGACTCCTTTCAACTATTAATTGCATTAAGCAGTGCCCATACATGTAATGAATACAAATATATTCCTCATTAACTAAAATGTAGTGAAAAATCATTGCATAACAAAAGGTGCTTTTCCTCACAATTACCATAAGGGTAATGATTTTTAAGTAAATTTTGTCCAGTATGTGTTAGCTGATGAGAGAAGCTGCTGGGCCACCAGCTGTGAAAATAACAAGAAATTTGTGACAGGACATGCAAATTAGGCATGGATATGCCAAAATCTGCTGGATTAGAAGTACTGGTATGAGTACACTCGCACCCTGCATAAATCTACACCACATAGTGCTGATTCGTTAGAGTGGGGTGATTCAATTGTTTATTGAAATTTTTTAAGATGACAAAAATTCATTCTAAACAACACTTAAAACTTCTCAAGAGGAACTGCCATCACAGTAAACATTCAATCAGCCAATGAGAGCGCTTTACATAAACTCTGTGCCACTCACAGCCAATCATTTATTAGTTCACGCTCTGCCTCCCCCGTGTATGTAAATGTTCTTGCTTCCTCGCCAACTTATTCTATTTACTTCACCCATAATGTTTAGACAATGGTCTACAACTTCCAGTGGGAGTGATACATCTACAGTGCCTAGGAAAAGTATTAGCACTGATGTGAAAATTTCAGGTGGAACCAGTTATCCAAAGCATTGTTGAACTGGTCAGTGAAGCAGGATTAGAGGACGTTAATGATGACAATCTTGAAGAGTTACTGCACTCCGATGGCGAGAGCCTTAATAACAGAGCGATTTGAGAATTGGCAGAGCAACGCATCCTGGGTGAATCTGAGGACACGGATGGAGGAGCGGAAACACCAGCAAGAAATCTCACCACAACATTCCTCAGCATCACCACAATCACACAAATCATGGACTAGTTCACCGATAATGACCCTGAATGGGAACGAAGCAACAGGGCAAAGAGAGGTGTTCTCGATATGATTTCCTGCTACCGAGAACTACTTTAGGAGAGGAAACTTAAGAAAAGGCAGCCAAATCTCGATGCCTACTTGAAGAAGAAGCCAAAGTTAGAGGAGAACCCACAGCCTGGTAACCTCCTCTAAGATGTAACCACCAACTGCTTCCCTCCACCGCTGAAATGTGTCGCTTCTCTACTGAGGTACAAATTAGGCCTATTTACGTGTTTGTTACGCCACAGGTTACTGTGTATGCATAAAATTATCTATCATATATCTCGGGTTTGAATTTTTTTTATATGAGGACACACATGCCCGTTTACATAATGTTATAATGACCCCGCATAGTGCTCCACCTCCAAGGAATGCATCCTCAGCGTTAAGCGGGGTCTGAGGGTACGGTGTATAAAGCTGACCAGTCTGAGTGTATTGTAGCACCCAACATGCTCAGTACTTTACCAAAAGTCAGTTGAGTTCTTCTAATGTATCAATTTCCTTCCAAAGACTATATAAGAGGACAAACATCAGTAGAATATTCCTCCAAAGGAATGCTCCCTATTAACCTGTATTACAATATTCAGTCAAGGTTACTACCCAAATTTTATTTTGAGCCTTTGGGCTTCAGAGATGTAAGAAATTCAAATTTCCAAATGAAAGTCTTTTGATATTGGAAGCGGGTGTGAGAGTTTTCTTCAATCACATCATTGTAAGGAGTGTAATTGCTGATAATTCTTGTTTAATATCCTAGCTGAGATAGCTCTGTCCAGACTCCATCCCATTAAATTTCAAGTTACCTGATGTGCAAATAATCATAACCTATTGACCACCCGGATTAGAGGTCAGAGCTATTTTTTATCAGTAGTGAGTCATAGTTACTGAGCATAGAAACAAACCCTTTGGTCCAACCCATCTGTGCCAACCAAGATGTCTTCCTGAGCTAGTCATAATTGCCTGCATTTGGCCCATATTCTTCTAAGTCCTTCCTATCTATAAACATGTCCAAATGTCTTTTAAACATTGTAGCTGTACCTATCTTCTACCACATTTCATATACTCACCACCCTCTGTCGGAAAACCTTCACTTTCAGACACCTCTCAAATCTTTTCCCTCTCAACATAAAACACATACAATCAATTTTTAGACTACCCCACCTTGGGAAAAAGATTCTGACCATTCGCCAGTGTCTGTAGCCCTCATGATTTTATAAATCTCTATAAGAATCACTTCTCAGTGTCCTTTGCTTCAGGATAAATAGCCTCAGTCTATCCAGTCTCTCCTCATAACTCAAGTCCTCAGTCCTGGAAAACTCCTTGTGAATATTTGCTGCGCTCTATCTAGCTTAATCACATCCTTGCTATATTATGGTGACCAGAATTACATGCAATACTCCAGGTGCCATTTCAGCAACATCTCAACTCTTGCACTCAGTGTGACGGGAGACCTAGGCGAGGATGTTTCAGACCCAAGTGTAGGCGTATCCGAGACTAGAATCAAGACACGATATGAAACTGAACCGAAGACAGGGTTCTAAACTAGATGAGAACGCAAAGTAGAGCCCCAAGCTTCAGTTCAGGTGTTCTTTAAATATTAAAATCCTGGTGCCAAAAAAAATGCCACCAATTAGCGGGATGGGCCTGAATTTTTATAGGAGCTGCACAGCTATCCATATCCCGGAGAGTTAGAGCGTCTAAACCCCCGAAGCTGGCGCTGTTGAGGGCTTATCCTGACACTCAGTGTTCCAATTGATGCAAGCAACAGTGCCATGTGCCTTTTTCACAACTTTATCCACCCGTATCATCATAGTAAGGTATGAAATGATCTACTGTATCACAAATAACAGGAGCACCTTCACCATTCACACGTAAGTGATGGACATACAGTATAAAAAGAGACAAAAAATTTTCATATAGCAACTATCGTCTTATGTGATGCTGTTGCAAAAAAGCTTTTGGTTGCATGTTACATGTAACGATTAACTTGACTTTGACTTCTCTTCCAAAGTTAGAGGTATTAAACAGTCTTGAATTACTCCCTTCCAGTGCACACATTTTGGGACTACACGTCAAATTCTTACTTTACTTTTTGAGCAGAAATATTGACCCACTTTTTTTTTCATGGAGACAATTGCAGCAGGATGCAGAGAGGAATTTCTAATGCATTTGTAAATTAGTGTTTCACCTCCCATAGCACTCAATTTAATGCTTTGGCTTTAACTAAAGATTCACATTTCAAGTTTCAAAGTTCGAAGTTGAAAGTGCATTTATAATCAATGTATATATACTTTATACAAATTGGGACTTATTTTGTGAAAGACACAAAGCCAGGCATCACTGCAGCTGGATCAGGCCACGGCCTCAGTTCAGCGCGGAGCTGAGTAAACATTGCGGAGCAGCGAGCAGAACCAGCCCCTGCCTCACCGCCTGTCCTGACACCCTGACATTTTCAATCTGACATTTTGAGTCATCCAAACATCAGGTCATTCCTTGCTCTTGGACCGCCCCGGAGCCCGAACTCTGCTGCCACGATTCGGCCCATGCCCGACCTTTCCGATTCAGCCCAATGCTTAAATCAATCAGACTCGGGACTTCCCTCACTCTTGCATACACCACGACACTGCCTTGACTCTGCTTTGACCCTGCCTCCATCCTCAATCGCCTCGACCATGCTTTCCCTACGCCTCCACCTCCGCCACCACATGCCTTCACTTTTCTAGACCATTTTTTGCCTGCGCCTCCGCCTCTCCCACCACCATCAAATACCTCGCCATTGTTAGTCTTAATCATTATTAATAAAGTGTTTTTAATGAGGTATTTAGAAGCTTTCTTTGTTTAGGTTTTTGCTGCCAATAAGAAGACACAGGGCATCACCAGTGCCATCTTAAACCGTAAGTTTTATTTCCCCCAAACCCGAAGTAGAATTTAGAAAATTATGAAATAAATGCAAAAAATGCTTTACTTTTTAAAAAAATTATAAAGTGAACTATTTTAACGTATCCTCCCTTCTTCACAAGTGATTGTTCTTTTGCTCGTATCTTCCTATAGATTTTAAAATCACAAATAAATTCAATTAAAATCCTGAATTTCAAAGGTTCCTTTATAATCAAAACATTTATCCATATACAACTCTAAGATTTGCTTTCTCCAGATAGCCACGAAGCTAAAAAAGAACATGAGAGTCATTCAGAGAGAAACATCAAATGCACCCCCCCACACAAAAAAGAACGGCACCCCAATCATCAACCCCGTAATACCCCTTCCACTGCATAAAAACGGAGCAAGAACATCAACCGACAGAAAAACAAAATCTCTCCCACACAAAAAAACTGACAGAACATCAACCCCAGCAGCCTCCCCTCACACAACAGAACAGAAAAGGAACAGGTAATAAAAAACACAGAATATAAAAAACCATAATTCTGATTAAGTCTCCAGTCCATCAACACAGTAGCCCAATCCAAAATTAGAGAACCACATAATTAGTGATTAATGGACACTTTAACTGGTGAAATGGAGTTGAACATTGGTTCGCATCCTGTCTCGTAGTTTTGATGCATCAAGGCCGTCCAAGTATGTGCTCGTTTCCTGAAATCTTCTCAAAAACAGCAAAGCGCTGGATCACTGAAGCGATCTCCAAACTGTAAATCGCAGGCTCTAACAGTCCCAGAAACACAGTTAAGGTGAAAAACAGATGTAAGAGAAGTAAAAAGGACACTTTCATGAAGATGTCGAGCAAGGGAGCATTGTACACTGATGCCATCCAATAATGAAATGAATAAATGAACTAGTACATTAAAGAAAACAATTGGATAATATAGCCTCTGTTATTTCAAGTTTACAGGAGTTTTCTGTCTCCTCTGCGAGGATGAAGAATTTGGTTCTCACCTAAGTTTTATTTCATCTAGTCTCTGCTGATTCACTACATCTTATCACTGAACTGAAGACTCAGTTAATGGCTTTGAGTGGAGAACGATTCCTTTTAGGTCCTGGAAATCTACTGCCTAGATGCTATGGGTCATCAATCCTCTGTCTAATACACTTCTCAAAAGATACTTCAAAATCAATATGACAGGCAGGAAATCATGTGTGTTCGCTGTATCTGTATTTCCCAGAAGCTTAAATTTAATTTCACAATGAACTGCTTGAAACACAGGGCACTCTTTCTTGACCTGTTCAGTTTAAACCAAAGGGCTGTGAGCCTAACAAACACACGGCAAAATCTATGCACCACTCTGAATTATAACAGTAAGTAGTCAACTGAACATTCGTTTGCTTTGTTCGGGTTTTGTTTTCTTAATTTTTATTTAATTCCCATAAATATTGATGGCTTAAACATCAATTAATTCATTTCATTACTGGTGTAACATTAATTCAAAATATGCATTAAAAACATAACGACTAATTGCATTAACGATCAAAAGAAATTGTTGAACTTTACCATTGATATGAAGTCGATTTAAATCATAGGCTCCAAAGAAATTTCCAATGCACTTGGCCCACTAGGTCCATGCCAGGTGAATAAGAACTCTGCAGCCTGCGTCTATTTCCAGTACCACATCCATAGCTATGCAGGTCTCAGCATTTCAAGTACAAAATACGGGTTTCAGCCTTAATCTCTCTTTCAGGCAGTGAGTTCCAGGAAACAACCATGATTTATGTCAACAAACAGTTCCTCATCTCTTCCTTAGTCATTCTACCAATTAAGTTAAATCTCTGCCAGTCGGCTTTAGAAACCTTTGCTAAAGAATACAGTGCCTATAAAAGATATTCTCCCCCCCCTTGGAAATTTTCATATTTTATTGTTTTACAACATTGAATCATAATGGATTTAATTTGGCTTTTTTGAGACTGATAAACAGAAAAGACTCTTCAGTGTCAAAGTGCAAACAAATTTCTACAAATTGGTCTAAATTGATTACAATGATTAAACTAAATAATTGATTGCATAATTATTCACCCCCTTCAAGTCAGTATTTAGTAGATGCAGCATTGACAACAATTACATCCTTGAGTCTGTGTGGATAGGTCTCTATCAGCTTTGCACATCTGGACACTACGATTTTTCCCCATTCTGCTCAAGCTCTGTCAGATTGCATGGGGATCCTGAGTGATCAGCCCTTTTCCAGCCCAGCCACAAATTCTCAATTGCATTGAGAACTGGACTTGGCCACTCCAGGACATTGACTTTATTGTTTTTAAGCCATTCCTGTGTAGCTTTGGTTTTATGCTTGGGGTCATTGTCTTGCTGGAAAACAAATCTTCTCCCAAGTTGCAGTTCTCTTGCAGACTGCATCAGATTTTCTCCAAGATTTCCCTGTATTTTGCTGCGTTAATTTTACCCTCTATTTTTACAAGCCTTCCAGGGCCTGCTGCAGTGAATATTCCCACAGAATGATGCAGCCACCACCATGCTTCACGATAGGGATGGTGTGTTTTTGATGATGTTCAGTGTTTGGCTTACGCCAAGCATAGCATTTAGTCTGAATTTTGGTTTCATCAGACCATAGAACATTCTTCCAGCTGACTTCAGAGTCTCCCACTTGCCTTCTGGCAAACTCTAGCTGAGATTTCATGCCATTTTTTTTCAACAGTGGCTTTCTCTTTGCCGCTCTCCCATTAAGCTGCAACTGGTGAGGCACCCGGGCAACAGTTGTGTACACAGCCTCTCCCTCATCTACCAATGAAGCTTTAACTTCTCCAGGTTTGGCATAGGTCTCTTGTCCTCCCTCACTCGTCCCCTTCTTGCACAGTCCCTCAGTTTTTAAAGACAGCCTGCTTTAGGCAGATTTACAGCTGTGCCATATTCTTTCCATTTCTTGATCGTTGACTCACCTGTACTTCAAAGGCTATTCAGTGACTTGGAAATTTTCTTGCATCCGTCTCCTGACTTCAGCTTTTTAATAACCTTTTCTCACAGAGTTATTTGGAGTGCTCTTTTGTCTTGGTGGTGTAGTTTTTGCCAGGATACTGACTCACCAGCAGTTGGATCTTCCAGATACAGGTGTATTTTTACTACAATCAATTGAAACACCTCAACTGCACAAAATGAACTCCATTTAACTAATTATGTGACTTCTAAAACTAGTTAGCTGCACAGTGATGATTTGGTGTTTCATATTAAAGGGGGTGATTACTTATACAATCAATTATTTTGTGTTTTATATTTGTAATTAATTTAGGTCAGTTTGTAGAGATCTATTTCACTTTGACACAAAAGAGTCTTTCTCTGTTGATCAATGTAAAAAATAGCCACATTAAATCCACTGTCCACTGTAAAAGCCACATTAAATCCACTGTCATTCAATGTTGTAAAACAATAAAACATGAAAACTTCCAAGGGGTACGAATACATTTTATAGGCACTCTTAAGTCCTCTTCATTTACATTATCTAGCTTCATCACAATCATATACACATCAGTTAAGCCTTCCCTTAGCCTCCATTGTTCCAAAGAAGATAACTTAAGCCTTTCAAATCTTTCCTCATGGCTAAAATTTTCCACTTTACCTGCATCTTCATACATTTCCTCTGTTAACTCTGTTCGGTTTATCTCATTGTTGTCATAACTCGGGAGCAAAATCAAACATACAACATAATCTATAGCCTTACAGGTATTGTATAGATTCAAGCATAACTTCCCTGCCCTAATACTCTATACATTGGCAAATAAAGTAAAACAAATGTATCAAGTATAAGGGAAGGGAAGCTACCTTATCAACCTGCTCAGCTCTCTAAGTGGATCTGTGGACATAAATCCCAAAATCTTCTTGTTCCAACCAACTCCCCAAATCATTCCATTTATTGTGTACCTCCTTTCCCTGTTGTATTTCCCTAAACATATAACCTTACACACCTGAATTAAATACTACTTGCCACTTTTCTCCCCACATGATCATATCTATAACAGTGGTTCCCAAACATTTTTGGGTTACCACCCGCTTGGCTGCCAGACCACATCTCCTGCACCCCCCTCTCCTTTTCTGGCCATTATATAAAAAATATAAAGAATTTTGATTTGCAATGTACAGTGAAAGAAGATTGGAACTACAACTTCAAGTTAGTGGCAAATACCGTAGATTCCGGACTACAGAGCGCACCTGATTAAAAGCCGCAGGCTCTAATTTTAGAAATAAAATCAATTTTTTAATTGTAAAGGCCGCACCGCTACTTTTAAATATACATACGTATCGGTAACACAAATTACGTTGCATATACTTTTTTACTGAACAGCACGAACAACATTCCAATATCTCCTAGCGACTGGTAAAAATATATATACTGCAGCCTACCAGGAAAAGTTATTGATCGACTTTAACTTAAAAGCAGCGTTTTCGCTCGGGTCTGACGCGCTTGCGTAACGCGATCGGGTCTAATCGGGTCTGACGCGCTTGCGTAACGCGATCGGGTCTAATCGGGTCTGACGCGCTCGGGTCTTGCTTTTCTTCGAGTATTTTCCATGTTGATGAGGGTGAGTACAAATGACTGATTTACAATAATTTAATTGTGAAAGTGCGCTTGATTTATCGTACAATTTCATTGGACCTCTGTGAACTACTCATCAATTTTATTGGTCTACTGTTACGAGGCAAAATGTTTACGAGGCGGCATGAAAAAAAACCATGTATTAGCCGCTCTGGATTATAGGCCGCAGAGTTCAAAGCTGTTCAAAATGTGGGAAAAAAGTAGCGGCTTATAATCCGGAATCTACGGTAATTGCAAAAATTTTTCAAACCTATTTAAAGCTGCAAATAACATTATTTCTTTTATTTCTTTTGTCCTCATTGTCCATGGGAATGGCACCGGAGGATTGAAGGGAGGCGAATGTTGTCCCCTTGTTTCAAAAAGGTAGTAGGGATAGTCACTAACTCAGCGTGCTTTATTTCATGCAAGCAACTCACGTTAATCGACAGACATCCTGATGCTATTTGTGCCTTGAAGCCATGGAAGACTCCAACTGCTATCAGCAAACATTAGACATTAACAGTTTTATTTATATTTAACCGTGTTTAACTTGTGCAGACACCTTACTTGCCGTGAGCTCAAAAAGAGTTAAAGTGTCACTTGGAGCTGTTCAGACTTTCATCCAATATTTCACAAAAATTCAATACACCACACCACATGGGTATATTTTATCAGCATTTGCTAATGAAAACTGCAAAACCCATTAACAGTTTATCATTTATGATGTTTATCCCATTCAATATTTCACACCCTTCCTTTCTGTTTTAGTTACAATATCATTCCTTTCTTTGTGAACTCAGCTACAAAGTACTTATTAAGATCCTTACTCACATTATCTGTATGACAAATGGATAACCTTTTGGATCTTAACAGACCCTAATCTGCGTCAGTATTGACGAAGGGTCTCGGCTTGAAATGTCAACTGTACTTCTAACCCACTGACTCCCATAACTACCTTGATTATACCTCTTCCCACCCTGCCAAATGCAAAAATTCTATTCCCTATTCCCAGTACCTCCGTCTCCGCCGCATCTTCTCTAAGGATGAGGCTTTCCGTTCCAGGACATCCCAAATGTCCTCTTTTTTTAAGAATCGTGGTTTCCTTTCTGCCGTCATCAATGATGCCCTCACCCGCATCTCCTCCATTTCCCGCACTTCAGCCCTCACCCCATCCTCCCGTCACCACAACAGGGACCGTGTCCCCCTTGTCCTCACCTACCACCCCACCAGCCTCCGGATCCAGCATATTATCCTCCGCAACTTCCGCCACCTTCAACAGGACCCTACCACTAAGGACATCTTTCCCTCTCTACCCCTCTCTGCTTTTCGTAGGGATCGTTACCTCCGCGATTGCCTGGTTCACACGTCCCTCCCCACAGATCTCCCACCTGGCACTTATCCCTGCAAGCGTAAGTGCTACACCTGTCCCTACACCTCATCTCTTACCACCATTCAGGGCCCCAAACAATCCTTCCAGGTGGGGCAACACTTCACTTGTGAGTCTGTTGGGGTCATCTATTGCATCCGGTGCTCCCGGTGTGGCCTCCTCTACATCAGCGGGACCCGATGCAGATTGGGGGACCGCTTCGTCGAGCACCTCCGCTCCGTCCACCACAACAGACAGGATCTCCCGGTTGCCACCCACTTCAACTCTGCTTCACATTCCCATTCAGATATGTTCATACATGGCCTCCTCTACTGCCATGATGAGGCCAAACTTCGGTTGGAGGAACAACATCTCATATACCGTCTGGGTAGTCTCCAGCCCCTTGGTATAAACATCGAATTCTCCAACTTCCGGTAATTCCCTCCCTCTCCCTTCCCCATCCCACCTCTACTCTGTCTCCTCTTCTAGCTGTCTATCACCTCTCATGACTCTGCCTTCTTCTACTACCCATAGTGCTTTTCCCTTAGATTCCTTCTTCACCTCTCCTGCCTATCCCCTCCCTGCTTCCCCTCCCCCACCCCTTGATCTTTCCTCTGATTGGTTTTCCACCCTCTCCCCACCTTCTTTATAGGGCCCCTGCCCCCTCCTTCTTCAGTCCTGATGAAGGGTCTCGGCCCAAAACATTGACTGCTCATTTCAACGGATGCTGCCCAAACTGCTGAGTTCATCCAGCTTTTTTGTATGTCTTGATTTGACCACAGCACCTGCAGTGCACTTTGTGTTTCCTATAGATGCTGCCTGGCCTGCTGCGTTCCACCAGCATTGTGTGTGTGCGTTGCTAATCTTTCCTTACTTATATTCTTGCACTTCATGTTTCTAAAAAATGCCTTTGGATAAACTCTAGATCCCAACTTTTTTATGCCATGGAGCTTTACCATTAACTGAGAGGTCCATGGACCCCTGCAACTAGATGGCGATTTTAATATGCTTATCAGCAACAAAATGCAACCAAGACTTTTCCATTTCCAAACAGCCGCATACAACTCCCACCTCCATGCACCATAAGCTCTAATCCGGGGAGTTCTGTTGTAAATGAGCAGGAAGATGGGTAGTAGCTATACTTGCAGACAAAAATCGCCAATGTGAATGTTCTCCCCCATGCTAATTGGGTTTGTAAAATACACAGGTTTGTAAAATACACAGAAAAAAATGGCAGGTAACAATCAAATGCATTGACTACAAACTTCCAAGTGTTTTGAGGCTTTGAAATCAAACACATTTCAGCTTGTTCTTGATCAAAGAAAGAAATTTCTGACAGATGTATTGTCTATTTCAAGTCATTTTGTTCAAGTTTTGTTGTCATTCAACCATGTACATGTATACTACCAAACAAAACAGCACTGGTCTGGACCAAGGTGCACAACATAGTACATACGTATAACTCACACAACACACAGCACATAAAGTAATATTACCACAAATAAATATTAAAATATATTCCAGAAGATTGACACTTAGCGTGTGGTGCATTTACGATACAAGTTAAAAAGTAAACAACATAACATACGAGATGAGACCTGGTTGATGGCAGGGAGTTCAGTAGTCTCATGGCCTGGGGAAGAAGCTGTTTCCAATCCTTACAGACCTTGTCCTAATGCTACCTCAGCCCCCTACCTGTTGGTAGTGGGTCAAAGAGATCATGGGACAGATGGGAGAGAACCCTAAGAATGCTAAGGGCCCTTAAGGCAGAGTGTGTACTAGAAAAAAATATCTTTCTGCATTGATGTGATAATGATCAAGGACATTTGATTGTCACTTGTCATTTCCTTGTTTGGCAAATTTATTAATTTGTGCTAATTGACATGAGGTATATTTGTCCGACAAATACAGAGAACTTCGGATCTAGCAATCTTTAAAACAGAGCACCCTACAATGAGATTACTTTGCTTGTGTGTACAGGGGAAAGTGGACTGCAACTTCTGGTATTCTCATGGGCTCCGTTAACTAAGAAAATGCTAAAGATGTTTTGTTCCTACATATAGAACATAGTTGTAATCTTTGCCACTAGACTTTTAATATGTGTTGATTAGGGTATTTTCGTTCATTTTGATGGTGAAAAAGACAGGGATAGTAAAAGAAGTGAGTCACAATATATTTATCTAATGTTAATTCTGCAATCTGATTGATTAAGAGGCCTTTTATTTGCCATGTCCAGCAATTCCTGAAATCTCCCATAGAGAGTGTAAGTCTGGATCAGAAGGGAAATGACCACTAGCTTTCATATTAAAGTGAATTAAATCTCAGTGAGATAGATGATGGATGAGCTCCTTTTAATGTCGATTACAAAGTTCAGACTATTACATACTCAGGAGCATTCATTTGAATTTATTTGCATAAAATTAATAGGAACAACATTGTTTAAATTCTACTGTTCTAATAATTCTGTGCAAATAAAATCTATGCAAATTTGATAAATTCTATGTAAATAGAAATAGAATTAATAATTCCATTATTATATAACTCAGCTTCTACAGAGAATTTGCACAAAACTACATTATTTATTGAAAGAAATCCACTGGGATTGACTTTTTTGAATACTATCTGTTTTGCAGTTAATTAGCATCTGCTGCTATTCTGTGTTAAAAGTACCACTGTGACACCATAATTGCAGATATTCAGATTATATTAACTCTTTTCACTTATGCCAATAGCTAATTCCCTTAGTTAGTACAAAAGTCTTTGCTGTTTTACACAACTAGGCTTTACAACTGAAAATACTGGAAATATATTGTTTCTCTCTTCACAGGTACGGTCTGATCCACTGAGGAATTTCAATTCTATTTTTACATTCGGCAAAACCCATTGTTCACCTTTCATATCATCTGCTATAGCTATGGTTAGAGATCCAGAACTCTTCAGGATTACCTCTTTTTCTTATGCAGCCTATGTTATTAAAAATAAAGGTTCTTGGCCTGAAACTGTACTCTTTTCCATATATGTGCCTGACCTGCTGAGTTCCTCTAGCGTGTGTGTGTGTGTGTGTGTGTGTGTGTGTGTGTGTGTGTGTGTGTGTGTGTGTGTGTGTGTGTGTGTGTGTGTGTGTGTGTGTGTGTGTGTGTGTGTGTGTGTGTGTGTGTGTGTGAGAGAGACTATTGAAGGACTCCATATTTCACCTCGTGTGTTAATTACTTTTTTGCCCATATTTATTCTCTGCCTAATTCCTTTTAACTCAATTTTTCTTTTAGTCATGTATTGGCTATTGTTCTCTCTGTGTACATCTTGGCAACTCTAGTAACAGTTCTGTACAGATGTCTAATTCTTACTTTTTAAACTAATTAACCACCTTGCCATTTAACAATCGTAAAGCCATAAAATATCCAGGGAAAACAAATCACAGCTTATCAGACTTATTGCATCATTCAGCGTCTTCAACCATTTGACTCAAAAGCCCTTGAAAATGGATTTATTGTTGTGTTTGTTACAATTCTTAAATTTTAAACAGTAGTAACACATCAATAACTTTCTTTTATCTGAAAGCATGTCACCACGTATGTAGGTAAAAACATTCTACTTTACCTGGAGTCTAAAGATTTTGCTTGGCTGACCTTACCTGGGCATTGGGAATAAATTAATGATAACTTTGTGACTTTATAACTGAGGTCCTGATAAATGGGGCCAATTAAAGAAAATTCAAAGGGATGATGGCAGATTGTATATCGATTGCTCCCAGTCTATATACAGAAGGCCACACAGGGAGCATTGGATACAGTAGATGATCCAAAAAGACACATAGATGAAGTGTAGACTCACTTGGAAGGCCATTCAAGGGCCATTTTGGGTCTGCCAGTAAAAGTGGGATCTCCTGGTGGCCACCAATTTCAATTTCACTTCCCATTCCCACTCTGACATGTCATTCCATGGCTTCTCTAATCCTACAATGAGACCACACTCAGGCTGGAGAAACAGCACCTTATAGTATATTCCATCTGGGTAGCCTCCAACCTGACAGCATGAACATCGATTTCTCAAACTTCCAGTAATTGCCCCACCTTCACCATTCCCATTGCCATTTCCTTCTCTCACCCTGTCTCCTTACCTGCCCATCTCCTCCCCCTTCCCTTTGTTCCTTGGTCTTCTGACCTCTCCTATCATATTCCCCCTTCTCCGACCTTTATCTCTTTCACCTGTCAGCTTCCCAGCTCTTTACTTCACTCCTCCCCCATGATGGATGGTTTCATCTATCACCTGACACCTTGTACTTCTTCCTCCCCTCCCTCCACCTTCTTGCTCTAACTTCTCGTCTTATTTTTCAGGCCCGAGACATTTACTGTTTATTCTTTCCCATACCTACTGCCAGACCTGCTGATTTCCTCCAGCATTTTGTGTGTGTTGCTCTGGATTTCCAGCATCTTCAGATTTTCACATCCACCAGTAGCTTATCACTGAGGCGGACTTGGCCTCACCTTCTCAGACATATTTCCTTATCACTTCTACTGCTACACTTCCTGCAGTATAAAGTTAATTTGTTTTCTGTTTCAGCTCTGATGAAGACTCTTTGACCTGAGATATATGTATTATTAGTTTCTCCTTCCACGGATACTGCCTGACCTGTCGAATATTGCCAGTATTTTTATGTTGAGAGTAAACTATCTGTAGTTGTTTTAGAAGTGTTTAGGTCCAGCAATGGACAAAGTGCATGATAGTCTTTTGTGAATGAAAAGAATGAGCAAATCAGCATGAAATAAAACAAAACATAGAATACTGGAAATTGAAATATTGAAAAAAAAAGTGACAGTAAAACTGAACCAGTCAAGCAGCTTTCTGTGGAGGCGTTTTTGATCAATGTTTTTGATCATTGGCTCTCCATTAGAACTGAAAAAAAGTGTTAAAAAAACATATAGAGGTATATTTTAAGTTGCAAGAAGGGAGAAAGTGTGTAGAGGAGGAAATGTCTGTGATTAAATGGAGACCAAGATCATCCAGCTCACAGAATACTATCAGGGATTAGTAAGAGTAATGAGAAAAAAACATAAAAGAATATGCTCGAATTGTAAGAAGAACACAATATTTGCTGAAAGTAAGGAACAAAAGACAATACTGGAAATTACAAGTAATTAAATAGATATTACCAGTAGTAAGTATTATCGGTAATGTCTATTAGAGATACCCTGTCGATTAGGGAGCTTGTGTGGAGAGACAAAACCTGAGTTAAGGTCTTCCATCAGAACTGGAAATCTGTAATTTAACTGAAATTGTTGAAATCAATGAGTCCCAAGAGTTGCAACATACCTAGATAGAAGATAAACTGCTGCTTCTCCAAGTACATTGGTAAAGTGTGGTGTAGGCAAATCTTTCATATGGTAATGGCATTTACATACGTATTATTGAGAGAATGGAAACATCCTGCAAGATATGGTTTTGTAACCGCATCAGCTGGTTGCTGTTTCTACATTGTAATATTAAAATGAACGATTCAAGCCCAATAAGTGCTTGAGAAGTGCACAACAACACATCAGAAATATCGCAAGTAGGTAAATGGATAATGGATAACTATTTTTAACACTCTTGTTCTTGCACTGGGGTTCTTCTGAGATTTGGTAGCATTTGCCTGAACAGCACTAAGACACATCAACCATGTCCTCCTAAAGATATTTCCTTTCAGGTGAGTGCTTGCCAGGATAAAATGAAGAGGAACTGATTATTCCCATCTGTCAACATTATGTACCATTGCAACAGTAAAAAGCAACAAACACACTTCACTTCCATAATCAGCGGTACTTACACTTTGTCGAACCCTGACAGTCTCTGCTAGATATTACCAGGTAACCCTATACAGTCTGCTGACGTGCTGAGTATAGGCCAAGCCCATGATATTTGAATTCAGCTATGACTGTGTGCATCTACACCAAATGTGATCTGTCTGGGGTTTGACTAGAAACTCGTAGGAGCATGGCAGTGCTTTTGAGAAACAGCTGGGGCATATGCCAGAACAGTCCCGGAGCTTCGCACATACACCATTTGACATTGGGCCTTAGTGTTGACAACAAGGTACTTGATATGAGTACTGTATAGTTTATCTGCCCCAGACATTATTGGCCAGAATCGGACAAAAACCTTTATCCAAATTGACCAAAATCACATCTACACCGAGAACTGTCACAGGAAAGCAGTATCCATCGTTAAGGAACCCTTCATACAGGCCATGATCTCTTCATGTTCCTGCCATCAGAAAGAAAGTACAGGGGCCTCAGGTCCCACATTACCAGGATGAGGAACAGTTATTACCCCTCAACTAACAGAGGGGATAATTCAACTAAACTCAACATCATTCACTCCTTCACTGAACTGTTCCCACAATACATGGACTCACGTTCAAGGATTCCTCATCTCATATTCTCAATATTTATTGCTTATTATTGCTTATTATTATTATTATTATTATTATTATTGCTATATTCTTTTTTCTCAGCACAAGCTGGTAAAAACTGAGGCACAGGTATAGCCAAGCACACTCATTTCTCAATTGGTAGGAATATTCGGACTAATCCAGTGGTGTTTAGTATTCTAGCTTTCTGGAGATTCACATAATTATTGCTGCATAGGCCTCATTGTTTATTGCTATTATATAGTAACATGGGGATGACAGCATTTATTGATACTCCGTTTATGATCAATAGTCTTTCAATTTCTTCTTTTAATTCAGCATAATTTTTCACTTATTGATTTCTGTATGTTATGTGTATTTGGGATATATCTATCTATTAAGTAAGTTGTTTCTTTCTTGTTTATCCTAAAATATTATATCCAGGCAGTTATTATGGATTGCCCTATCTGTAACCACGGAGCAGTCATCATGTGATTTTTAGGACTCTGACTCTAAAACTGGATCAGGCTTGTATGGTATGGTGTCTTTTAAGAGTTTGTATTTTAAAGCAAGATTTCAGTGAATGATGATTGCCATTTGAGTGTGCCTGTGTAAATAATCAAATTGAGTTTAACTGCTGCAGGATCCTGAAATGTGTTGGATTGCTTCTGGTTTCTTTTGACATTTTCTGCATTTATGGCTTGAATCTGTGAGTCTTTTATTACGTCTTTCGATTTTTTTATGTTGACCACCTGGTCCTGTATTGCCACAAGGAACACCTCTTTTTCCAGGAAGAGTTCTCCGACTCTGAGCCAAGTGTTCGGTGCTTCCTTGTCGACATCTCGTCTGCTCAGATTGTGGGGATGTCTTCCATGGAGGGTCAGGCTCCATGGGTTA
The DNA here is from genome assembly GCF_048418815.1 of Hemitrygon akajei. NCBI lineage: Eukaryota > Metazoa > Chordata > Chondrichthyes > Myliobatiformes > Dasyatidae > Hemitrygon > Hemitrygon akajei. Next base: position 50,776,761 of record NC_133140.1, read on the forward strand.
ACATTTCTCCTATAGTGATAATTCCTTATTTGTCTGGATCATGCTTTCATTTAAGCTTAGTGGTGTGTAATTCTTATCAGTATTGCATATGCTGGCATGGAGTAATGAATCCTGTTTTTGTTGATGGAAGTATATCCTTAGAAGTTTTATCTAACTATTGTGTAAATTTTTTATCCCTGTTATCCTTCCTCCTCCTTCTGTCCTAGGTAGTGGTAATTTAAGTGCATTTGAATGTACACAGAGCTTTCTAAAATTTGTCATTTCAGTTCTTATATTTCTTAGTAAATTTTCCAGATCTGTTTTGGACCAGGGTATTATGCCAAAATAATACATTAATATGGATATAGTAAAAGGGTTTATTGCCTTTCTTATATTTTTACTGTTCAGCACTGTGTGGCAGATGTTCTTAAACCTGGAAGTAAATTTTGTCAAAAGCTCTTCCTTTATTGTGCTATGATGTATTTTCTTTGCTTGTTAAGATCCCAAATACTTATATGTTTCATATTCATTCATTGGTGGTATTGTATTCTGCTGCTCTGTTTTATATTCTACTAGCCCTATTGCACCTTTCTTTATATTTAATATTCTGCACTTATCTCGTCCAAAGTTCATGTTTATATCTTTCAAAAGTAGTCCTACTGCTCGAATTAATTGTTTCAGCTTTACTGATGAAGGAGCTTATAATTTCAAATTATCCATGTATAGAAAGTGGGTCAAGGTATAATTTGTTTGTTTGTTTCTGGATTGATACCCTATTTTCAATCTGATTCAGTAAACTGGTAGTGGGTTTAAAACTAGACAAAACCATATTACACTGAGATGGTCACCCGGAAAAATGCCTCAGGTTATTTTGATCACGGTGGTCATTCCTTTTTAATTGTTAATAGATAGGGTGACATTAGTCTGCTAGTACTTCATCAGATGCTGCAGGAATTTCACAAGTATTATGTTTAGAACATTAGAAAGTTTACAACAAGAACAGACCATTCAGCATAACAAAGCTATTCACATAGTGTGTTGAAATAACTATTGAGTTTAGATTTGAACGTCACTAAGGTACTATTCTCAACCACACAAATAAATAGTTTATTGGATGTATTCACAATTCAGTTTGTAAAGGAATGCTTCTGAATCTTAGTCTGAAATTTCCCTTTAACTAGTCTCCACCTATGGCCCTGTGTCCTTGCTGATGGATTAATTTTGAAGTAGCAGCTGGCATCCATCTTACTTATACCCTTAATGATTTTGAACACTTCTATCATGCCTCCTCTCATTCTACATCTACTTGGGCTAAGAAGATTTAATTCTTTCAATCTTTGTTCATAGCTCATACCCTGCAGGCCTGGAATGAGTCTCATTCCCTTTCTCTGAACTCGGTCCAATGCCTTCACATCCCTCAGAAATAAACATGGAGACTGGAATTGTACACAGTACTCAAGCTGTGACTTCACAAATGCATTATACAGCTTAGGGAGAACACCTCTAGACCTAAATTAAACTCAACATTCTATTAGCCTTCCTAATCACTTCTGTGCATTGTCTAGATGTTGATAGCAATGAGTCTACCAGGATGTCCAAATCCTTCTCATACAGTGCACTTACTAACTCAAGACCTCACATTGTATAATTATATCTAATATTTCTACTTTTTATATGTATTATTTTCCATTTACATTAAATTTCATCTGCCATTTATCTGCCCACATCTAGATTTTGATTAGATCTATCTGTACTGATTATGCCTTCTGAATGTTATCAGCCCATCCCTCTAATTTTGTGTCATCTGCAAACTTTATTAGTTTATTTATTATGCGCATATCCAAATCATTAATGTAAATTATAAACAGCTGCGGCCCCAAAACTGATCCCTGTGGAATTGCACTTTTAACATTTTCTAGAAGTAAAAAAGATCCTGTCACCCATAATTTGTTGTTTTCTGTTTCCATTTGCACACCTTACACTGAATCCTTAAATCCTGTAATTTGTTTATTATCCTCTTGTGTGATACAATGTCAAAAGCCTTCTGGAAGTCCAAGTAAATGGCATCAACCACTCAATTATTATTATAAATTTTAGTTGCCTCTTCATAGAACTCCTGCATATTAGTAAAACATGATTTCTCCTTTCTGAATTCATGCTGGCTTTCTGCTAACATGCCAGTTCTTATCATCTACTTTTCCATCTCATTCTTCATTAATGTTTCCATTATTTTATGTACAATATACATTAAGCTTACTGGTCTATAGTGTATAGAACTTTTATTAACCATGAGTGTGGGAAGGAATGAAATGCTTTTTAGTAGTCAATATAACAATATGAAAGATTTATTCTTTTATTTTAAGATTTATTATTATTATTTGCATTTTCACAATATTATTTCTGTTATTTTTAATTCTTCTTTTCTTTTTGCATTTGCAGTTTGTTGCTATTTGCACATCAGTTGTTTGCCCATCCCGTTGGAGCGGATTTTCATTGATTCTATTGTGTTTCTTGTTTTTACTGTGATTGCCCGCAAGAAAATGAATCTCAGGGTTGTATATGTTGATGTATATGTACTTTGATAATAAATTTATTTTGAACTTTGAAATTTGAATATCCTCCTCAGAGGCAACTGAGTATTTGTCTCTTTGGCAACCCATTTATACAGATTAATGCTTCTATTCCTATAAGTGGTGATGCAATCAAAAATCTATGATACCTCATCAATTGTACCATTGGAAGCGCTTTCAAAATCACCTAATTCCTGAATTCATTGCATGAAAAGATTGTCAAAATAATTCCAATATCAACTAAGAACATTCCAACAAGGATTACCAAAAAAAAAACTGTACTTAACTTGCTCCACCCAATCCCTGAATTCCAGACAAAGGGCACTGAAGTTAACCAATGAAATGTTAAACTTCACAATTAATATTGGGTAAGGAGTAAAACCCATTACACTACAGCCAAAGATCAATTCTATACCAGCACTTCAATTTCAGCTGGATTGATAACCTTGATGTAGATTAAGTATTCTGGTAACTATATCTGGGTAAAACCTCTCCCTGAAACATCTCCACACTAATTCCCACACTACGCAAAATATAAATGACAGGTACCGGTTAAACAGCGCATACTTAATGCGGAGGTTGTGACTTTTCCATCAACAATCTTCCTCACTTTTTAAGAAGTTTCTGTTTAAACCTCTCTCCAGTCCCAAAAGCAACATCTCAACACAGAAGTCTGCAATGATTGACATGTTACCATTTCAAGACAATAGTCTAGTGATGGATTGTTTGTGCAGAGGCTCATCGCAACATCTGACAGACAAGTCGTTCTAAATTCTGTAAAGATAAAATATTTGCTCGGTTCAGGAAAATTACTGTTGCAAAAATGAATTTATTTCCTTATACAAATTTATACAGATCTATTCAGCTGTGTTCATAACTGCTAAATTTGTATTTTAAGCCACAAAACAACAAATTTCATGACATATCAGTAATAATAAAACTGATCTCATTCTGATTATGTCTTAATATATTTTACATTGTTATATAAAGAACATAAACTATACATTCTGAATAAATTGCATTTACCTGAGAGATACTTTGTGGTTATGGATGACATTTTGTTTGTTGTTTGTTTTTTCTACTTCTTTGTATGTTCTGCAATTCAGCATCTTTTGCTCTTCCTTATATAAAGAACATTGTTTCTTTTACAGTTTCTGAAATGTTGCTTCCTTTTTCAATCAGCTTTGTATATTGATGCTTAAAGATCATTTACACTGGTTTAAATATACAAATACTTTTCTACCTCTTGTTGCCTGAACTGCTATTAAGCAGTATAGAATCCTGACACTACAGAACTGTGTTATATTGCTTGAAGAGCTAAATAATTCTTATCATTAGTTTATTGGAGTTTTAGTTTGAAAAGAGATGATGTTTTAGGTTTTCACAAATAAAATGGTGCGAGGCGTTTTATATTTAAGAAAATCTCTAACTCACTTATTGTATTCCAAACACTGAGCTCAAAGCACAGTAAAAGCCTTCCTGTAATTATATCATCGCATCAGACCAGCCTCTTAAAGTGAACCTCAGCTCAATGTCAGTGGCTGTGAATTGCATACGTTCCCACCAATTACAGTACCCTACAATTTTAAACACTGACTTGCTTCATTATTATTTCCAAGGCCTTATTAATTTTTTTATGTTACAATTATTAGAGCAAATATTTCAGAGTACACTTTCCATGCCCTTGCCTCTGGCAATCCACCTAGTCTACTACACTGGAGAATGGAAAATTGTGCACTTTGTTATGTATCAACTGATCTGTTTGTATCTGAAGTTTTTCTTATCCGGCAAAGATCTGGCAAATGTACCTTAACTCTGCTAAAGATATCGAGTGTGAGTTAGAGGAAAATGAATTGCTGCACCAAGATTCTGAAAACAGTAGAAGTTGTTCTCACCTCTGCCAAGCTCAATCATTTGGTAAAAAATACAACTCTTCAATTAAATTATTATGTTCTAATACTAAGATATTTTGGCTAATAGTCCTAATTAACGTAGGGACAGAAGAGATTACAGATGCTGGAATCTGGAACAGAAAGGAAAAACAAACGGCTAAAGCAATCAGCAGGTTGATGGTTATCTGGGGTGGGAGGAGGAAGTCCTGATGCAGAACCCTGACTCAAAACATTGACCATCTCTTTCACTCCCACCACCTCCCCACACCCACAGACCCCATGAATGTGGCTCGAACTGCTGAGTTCACCCACGGTTTTATTTTTGTTTCCAATTATCATAATCGTCAAACACAAAGCATACTGCTTGTAGGTGTGTGTCATCGTTTTCAATGTTTTCACAGTGGTTTATGAGATTAAAATGGATTGTCAGCATCAAAAGTTACACTATTTTCATGGAGAAGGATACCACATATTTTATTTATTACATGGAATGGCAGTATTAAATGAATTGGAGAACTGTCACATTGAATTTAAATGCATATATATTACTTCAGGCAAGTTAGATGGTATTCAATGTGACAAAATTGCTTTGCTAGTAATTTTATATTTCATTTTTTTCACCAATTTTTTCAACGATGAATGACTGCTAGAATAAGAATAAATGAGTCTCAGGGCACTACACAGTACATAAACTTGGCTCAGTCTTGCAAAAACACATGTTCAATCAACTAGATAGTAATAATCTTTCCTGAACATAAGCATTCATTATGAATGGGAGTTAGCACATCTGAAGACCCAAAGTAGGTGTTGCATGGAAATGACAATGAATTAGTCATGAGGTTCACTTATAACTTTGCTATTCAGAACAACCTTTAGATTGGCTTGAAAACAAGATACGTAGTCTAATTGCATTTGTTTCTCAGGATGATGTTGACTTACAATAAGAAAAAATACTAAAACTTCCATTGATCGCCATAAAGATTATCCTCTTGATTCCATCACAGTCGAAAGAGGGCAGGGTGGTAGATGTGGACTTTATCAGGGCCCTTGATGAGATCCTGCATGGTAGGCTGGTTAGGAAGGTTAAATATCAAGGATCCGGGGTGAATAGACAACTGGCCACACAACTGGCTTGATGATAGAAGTCGAACGGTGGTAATGGAGGGTTGCTTTTCAGATTGAAGGCCTCTGTCCAGTGACGTGCTGCAGGGATTGCTGTTGTTCATCAGTTGTTTTAATGATTTGGATGAGAATGTAATTGTCATGGTTATTAAGATTGTAAATGGCGCCGACATTGGTGGTATCTAAGAGTACAACAGGATCTAGATAAAATGGATTGGTGGACCAAGGACTCAGAGAAGTGTGAAGTATTGCATTTTGTTAAGTTAGGCACAGTAAATAGTAGAGCCCGATAGAGTTCTGTAGAACAGAGAGTACAAGGACAATGTTTCCTGAAAGTAGCAATACAGGTAGTTGTGATGGTGAAGGAGTTTGATAGCTTGTCTTCACTGGTCAGGGCACTAAGAACAAAAGTTCAGACATCTTGTTACAACTCTACCAGATATTGGTGAGACTACACTTGGAGTATTGTGCTCAGATCTGGTTGACTCAGTGTAGGAAGGATGTCACTGAGCTGAAAAGGGTGCAGAAAACAATTTATAATGATGCCAACAGGACCAGAGAGCTTATATTATAAGGAGAGACTGGATAAACTGTTTTTTCCCCATGGTGCCTAGAGGTGAACATAAAGAGGTATATAAAATCATGAGGGGCATAAACAGTTACAGTTTCTCTTTGCAGGTTCGGGTAACTGGAGGAAATAAAATTAATGTGAGAAGACAAAGATTTGAAGGGGACCTGAGGGTCAGCCTTCTCACACAGTGGGTGGTGAGTATGTGAAACAAGTTGCCAATGCATGTAGTAAAGATGGGTACAATTGCAATGCTTGAAAGAATTTTGGGAAGGTACATAGATAGGAAACAAAAAATGGGACTACCTTAGGTAGACAATTTGGCCAGGATGTATACGTTGTGACAAATGGCCTGTCTCCATACTGTATAACTCTATGACTATAATGATATCTATGGTAAGCTTTGGTTTTCTTTACTTCATGGCCTGAAAATGAATGATGTAATCACTATTTCATTTAATTTATGAAAGGACATTGACCAGCTTTCCAATATTCAACCCAGAAAAAATTACCAGTGGTTTAGGGATGGAGGAGAAGATCAACCCTATCTATTTAACTCTGCAATCTCCCTGTTTCTTCTAGATGAAGGGATCTGAACTTCCCTCTATGAAGTCAGTGCAGAAAGCTTATTATGGCAGAGCAAGTGAATCAATTTATGGGTCCTGATTTTAACTTGTTTTCAAGTTTTGGATGATGGCGGAAAATCATCTACTGATTTGGAAAACAAGCCCACCTAGTACATCACACAAGGCACATTATTTAAGAAAATATAAGTTTCCTAGAAACAAAACTGACCATTTAGGAAATTCTGCCAGTTAATTTCTGGGGCAGGGGTGGAGTGGCATGAAATTAGGGGTGGAGTGAAAGATTCTCACCACCCAGGCAAAGCTTTTTTTCTTGCTGTTGCCATCAGGTAGAAAGTACAGGAGCCTCAGGACTCGCACCATCAGGTTCTAGAACAGTTAATACCCCTCAACCATTAGGCTCTTGAACAAAGGGGGATAGCCTCACTTATTTAAGGACTTTCTTACATTGCTATTTCATGCTCATTATTTATTGTTATTTTTATATCTGCATTTGCACAGTTTGTTTATAGTTAACATTTCCTGGTGTTTACAGTTTATAGTTACTATTCTATAGATCTGCTAAGAATGCCCGCATAAAAAGAATCTCAGGGTTGTATGTGGTGGCATGTATGTACTCTGATAATAAATGTTTACTTTACTTTGCTTTACTTTAATGGCAACCAGAGATATTGGAGTCATGGAGGAAATTCTTGATATACAAGTTTCAGGTAAATCTTCCAGATCACTAGTCTTCCTGAAGAAAAGGCTAGAAGAATAACATATATGTTCTCTTTCCAGTAACAGAGAGAATTACCCCCGACAACACCCGCCCAGGACAGAATGGAAAGCCTATCCACAGATTCATGGAACTGCAGAGATGAGGACAGCTGTCCTTTTCAGTGCAACAGGTCTTAATCCTTTCCTTCACATTCTAATTTATTTCTACCCACCCCCCACTACATATCTTCCAGCACTCAATAGAGAATCGTCTTTTGTCTCTTTTTCCAAAATATACCCACCTCATTCATCCTTCTGCTGAAACCAGTCATTGTATTTTCACTTCACAGAATCACCTTTGGGCAAATGGGTGCTGCCAGAAAGCAGGTTTGCCTAGTACATCGCCCGTGGCTCATTATTTGAACATATGAAGATTTCCTAGAAGGTAACTTTACCTATGATGAATCGTAGGTAGTTCCATTTCTGAAGCAGCATTAGCTCTTATGCCATGTCCTCTGCTCCTCACATTCCACATTTGTGCTTTCTGCTCGGACATCTTCATCCTGAATCAATGTTTTTCTCTCCCCCTCACTGAGTGCAGAAATCCCACAGATGTGCAGTTCCCCCTGTATCAGCTACTCACCCAGCTCTCATGCTGATTCAGTCATCAGGACAAGAAACTGTACAACACAAATGCATGATGACAAAATAAGACAAAAGAGTTCCTGCTGATGCCATGAATTTCTCCCACCTAGGCCCTAAACCAAATGGAGACTGTATGCATCCGGATTGTAACCATTATGCATTTGGCTCAGAAATCATGTACTGTAAAGAACAAAGAACAATACAACACGGTACAGGCCATTCGGCCCACAATGTTGCGCCGACCCTTAAACCCTGCCTCCCATAAAACCCTCCACCTTACATTCCTCCATATACCTGTCCAGTAGTCTCTTAAATCTCACTAATGTATCTGCCTCAGGCAGTGCATTCCACACACCAACCACTCTCTGAGTAAAAAACCTTCCTCTAACATCTCCCTTGAACTTTCCTCCCCTTACCTTAAAGCCATGTCCTCTTGTATTGAGCAGTGGTGTCCTGGGGAAGAGGCACTGGCTGTCCACTATCTATTCCTCTTAATATTTTGTATACCTCTATCATGTCTCCTTTGTTCTTTGTTCTTTAATATAGTAAGTATGCCACTTCTTGCAGCTACCATTAGGCAGGAGGTATAGAAGCTGGAGGTCCCACATCACCAGGTCCAAGAACAGTTACCTCCCTTCAACTACTGAAGCATATGACAATAAACTGGACCGACCTTGATATGCGCTGAGTTAATATTCTTTATGCATCCATCCAGAGCAATGGTTTATTTTCAAGCTAATCAAGGTTGCAGTGCTAAGGTATAAACCACTGGGATACAATTTATTATCCAATAGAATTTTATAAATGTCATGGAGGGCTTGACATAGATAGTTTAAATGACACGGCTGACCCAAGCATTTGTATGACCCACACCACTCCTCCTTCTCGTGTTCCCATATTCTCACATTACATAATAATTAATGCTTCATTAGCTGTATTTAGAGAACTTGCACAAGCGAAAGGAACATTATCCGCAGTGTATTTAAATATTTATTAATACTTGCCAAATAAAAATAGATTCCGCGCCATGCTATCCGAACCCAAACTGCAACCTACATCTCACAAAGTGCCTTGTCGATATGATCTAATTTGGAAACAGAATAGCAAATTTGTAACAGAAAAGAAGTTCATAACCCTATGCAAACACTTCATACATATTTATATATTGTTTGTTTTTATATTAGTTTTGTTGAAGTATCAGTGAAGAAGTGAACAATCTGGACCCATAAAGAGCTTTTGCAACACATTAGCGAAGGATCACAGTTCGCAAATGATTTGTCATAAATTGCAACATCAGCTCATCAGTACTGATGGTATTTTATGAATGTCCTGAATGTCAGATAAACATTTATTTAAATAGCAGTACTGAAATGTGGACCTTGATAACTGAAATATTAGAAATTTACTTAAATCATTCACAGGGGTTCCTAACCTTTTTATGCCATGGACCCATACCATTAAGCAAGGAGTCCATTGACCCCAGGCTGTGAATCCCTAAGGTGATTTTCATTCATGCTTTTGGGATCTTTTGATGTTCCTGGATTTACCGTAGTGAAGAAGAACATTTTGGGCTAGGAAGCTCCTAGCCATTAATGACCTGGGAAAAGTTTTGTATTGTTTGAATCAATAGACAGAACATTAGGCAAGACTCCCCCATTTGATTTTTCTGCATTCATTGAAAATATTCAGTCAAATAGCCTGCAAGCATAAAATGAAAATGTGCCTTGTAAAGTTACGTACTCAGAATATCTCTGCATTGTATGCACCACTGACTGCAGACTATACACTCTGCTGTCACTAACACTAAGATAAAATAATTTTATCAAAACATGCAAGAAGCTTTGTTCCCTGAGAGTAACAGTTATGAAAATGTTTTAAATTAAATTTGATATAATGTACTTGAGGAATCTATTACGTTTTTCAATAGAGCAATTAAAAGTGAATTGGAATGCATTGTATATGGATCAATTTATATAGGCATTTATCATGCACTCAGATAGCTGAGAACACCTTAAAAAGTTCTGTAAGCAAAGTATTTAAAAGGAGAAAAAAAATCTCTTTATTTAGGGTAATTAATTAATTAATTAATTAAATGCATACGTTGAAAGCATAAACCTTGGCTTATTTAACATCAGGTACAAATATCTCTCCACAGATTTGCCATTAATTGTTTGGACCTTACAGAGCCTTATGATCAAGGCAGCAAGACTTTTAGCCCATTATTGACATTTGTATTATAAGCTGTGATCTCAAATTTAGATTAATGCTAAAGCAAATTATATTGTGAAAGAAAAATATCGTCTTTTATACTTCACATATTATTTGCCTGTTTATTTCTACTCCACAGTAAGAGCACAAATATAAACATGTGAAATTACAGAACGAACTTATATTGAAGGATATTCTAAAATGATCCTAACCTAAAGTTCAGAGAAATTAATTTCCTGCTTATTACCCCATTATATTTTCAGAAATGTTTCCATAGATTTCAAATATTTAGTTGTTTGAGTGTAAAAACAAATTCTAAGGGGTTAATCATCACACAATAAAAATGTCATTATTCTGAGAATTAAAGATAATACAACATCAAATAATTATAGATTATAAACTCTTGAAGACCCTTTGAAATAACATATAATCCCAACAATGCTTCTGTAAAACTTGGTGAAAGAAGAGTCTAACAAAGGAGACAATATGTTATTTTGTATTCCTGTTATCCTTTTTGTTGCAGCCCTGAGGGCATTACTGTTTTATCTACATTCATTTTTGCCAATTATTCTCACCTACAAATCTTCACTATCAACTGGTATTCCAGCCTGTCTGAAATGAATGCTTTTGTATCAATGTTCATCAGCACAACCTCAGAGGATTACAGATCCTTTTTGAACAATGCATCAAATCCTTTTGGTATGGCATTTCAAAAGGTAAATTTGATTGAAAGTGGAATAAATTTGGTCCATCAAAATCCAAATATCTCAACATAAACTAGAGTATCAGCTGCAACAGCTCTTGGAGGTCTAATTGAATCTCTTACTGAATAATGCGCAGTGATCTGTCTGTCTTTATTCTCACAAATGTGAGAAATGTGCCCAGCAGCAGAGTACATGACTCAATGATTGGCAGCTACAGCACATTGACTTGAACCCTGACTGAAGCATTGAGGGCATCTTTTAACAATAATGCCTCAGAAAGGCGGCACCCATCATTGAGGACCAAGGATGTGCTGTCTTCTTTTTACTACCAACAGAGAGGAGGTACAGGAACCTGAAGACACAAACTCAATATTTTAGGAATACCTTCCTTCCCTCCACCATCAGGTTTCTGAATGGACAATGAACCAACCCATGAATTTGATCTCTTTTTGAACTAATTGCTAAATTTATTTCTGTATATATTTTTAATTGTAATTTATTGTATTTTTAATTACTGTAATGCACTGCTGCAGCAAAACAAAAAAATTCATGACATATGTCAGTGATATTGAACCTGATTCTGAAAAAAATAATTAGCATTTATGTAGCTTCCTTCATAATTACAGAATTTCCCAAGCTACTTCATTTTCATGGAGGGTGTTATGTCAGACCATGGAAATGTGTATCCCAATGTAAAGTTTATGGATCATGGCCTTTGAGAACTGTAATAAAGGTTCAGTTGAAAGCTACAAAGGAACGTCAACTTTGTTATTTCAACATGTGAGAAACACGGAATGCTCTCTTCCAGTGTGACATGATTTCTCATTTGCTACCCCCCAATGTTTGCTACTTCAAACTTATATTCAATTACTTAGAAGAGAATCCGAAGAATGCTTTAATAGATTTGTAAATTGCAATCTCCATTCAACACTGTATCACAAGGTTCAGAAGGCAGTTGCTCCTTTATAGCTGCTGGACATTTAATTTGCATCAGGCCAGAAAATACTGTTGTTCAACTTCAGTACTGAATGCTTGTTTGCAGTTTCCCTTGGAGTCATCATTTGAAGTGGGTTAATTAAAGAATTAAACTAGACTGAGCAGAGAAAATATAGCAGCTACCATAAGCAAAGCTGATTTTGTGGCTTTTTGAAAAACACTTAATCAACTACAATTTTTTATAAGACTGGGAAAGGTGAACAACCAGTCAAATAAATTCAAAGTGTGAGCACTGTTATTGTGTAGGATAAAATAATAATAATAATAAGTGCCCTGTAGCAATTTTGTTCATAACTGAGGTGTGTATGTGACCGGTGTTGTAGATGTGAGGATAAACTCAAGATATTTCAGTGCTGTCAATGGGCAGGGAAAATAGCTGAGAATAAATACCAACAAGAAGAATATGGGCTCAATGGCCTGCACAATGCAGGTGCTGACTTATGGGATTCTTCTGCAATTGTTCATCGCTGGGTCTATGCTGGCCCTCGGACCATTCCCATCAATCCCTTTTCTCGTTTCCTTGTAAACTCTTCTCTTAACACGTCCATCTTTGTATGTGTGATTTCAGCCTCTACCACCTATCCCCAAAAAGGCAATGCACCGTCAGTTTCTGAAGTGGAATGATGGGTTGTTGAGAGTAAAGCCGTATCACTATCGGCATTTCCATCCTCCTTTCCTGCAGCCATTGCTCCTGTCCTCCTACCATTCGTGCTCCTTCTTTCCCACTTGCTGTGCATTCCTCCTGTTCCTCAACTCTCTCTTACCCTGCTGCTGCTTCTTCTCCCTTGACTCTGCTTCTCCTGCACCTCTTACTCCTTATGTTCCCATCTTCATTCCCTGCCTGCAATGGCCCTCCCACTGCACTGCTTCTGTTCTCCCATTTCCTCAGCTTCCTATTTCTCCTGTTTCCCAGTTCCCTTTGCTTCATCTGCTCCCCTTGTTCCCCTCTCCCGCAATTTCCAACCCTCCCCAAATTCTCCTTTTCCTCCTGCTCAGCACCAAGGGAGCATTTACTGACCCCTATGGAGGCAATAATATCACAACAAAGAAACTCGGGCTGTTTTCTTTGGAATAGTCAAGGCAAAGGGGCAACCTACAAATGTCCATAAAATATTGAAATCAACAGAGGGTTCAAAGTGGATCTAAGATCAAAGTACATATATGTCACCATATACTGCCCTGAGATAAGCCTGATATATTACGCTGAAATATAAAATAGAAGAGGACCTAGATTTAAGGTGAAAGGGGAAATGTTTAAAGGATATTTGCCAGGCAAGTTTTTGTTTCATACAAGGAGTGTAATGTATCTGGAATGTGTTACCAAAGGAAGTGTAGAATTAGTTTCAATAGCAATGTTTAAGAGGCACATAAGTAAGTAGGGAATAGAGGGATCCAAATCATGTACAGGCAGATGGGATGAGTTAAGACCAAAAAACCATAAGGCATAGAAGCAGAATTAGGCCATTCGGCCCATCGAGTCCTCTCGGCCATTTCATCATGGTTGATCTATTTCCCTCTGAATTCTGTTATCCTGCCCTGTCCATGTAAACCTTTTGCACCTTGACTGATCAACCTCCGTCTAAAGTACACTCAGTTACCCGGCATGAAATGTGCCTCCACATATCCCAAAACCATATCCCTAACAATCAATTCCAGCCACTGAGGACAGGCTAATTGGCCTATAATTTCCTTCTTTGGCCTCAGGAACAATGCCAGAATCCACTGATTCTTGAAAGCTCATTACTAATCTCTTCAGCTACCTCTTTCAAAACACTGGGGTGTAGACCATCTGTCCATGTGACTTATCTACCTTTGGACCTTTCAGTTTCCCAGGTACCTTCTCCCTGGTAATGGCAACTTCCACTTTCTCCCCCCCCCCCCCAACACTCTCAAACTTCCAGCGTACTGCCAGTGTCTTCTTTAGTGAAGACTGATGCAAAATACTTACTCAGTTCATTCACCATTTCCTTGTACCCCACTACTACCTCTCCAGCATCATTTTCCAACAGTCTGATATCTACTCTCACCTCTCCTTTAGACTTTATATATCTGAACAAACTTTAGGTATCCTTCTTAATATTATTGGCTAGCTTAACTTCGTATTCCATCTTTTTCTTCTTTATAACTTCTGTTGGTTTTTAAAAGCTTTTCATACCTCCAATTTGCCACTAATTTGTGCTCTATTGTGTGTCCTTTCTTTGGCTTTTCTGTTGGCTTTCATTTCTCTTGTCAGCCACAGTTGCATCATCCTGTCTTTGGAATACTTCTTTTTCCTTGGGATGAGCCTTCCAAATTGCTCCCAGAAACTCCAACCACTGCTGTTGTGTAGTTATCCCTTTTAGTGCTTCCTTCCAATCAATTTTGGCCAGATCCTCTCTCATGCCTCTGTAATTCCCTTTACTCCACTGTAATAATGATACATCTGACTTTAGCTTTACCTTCTCAAATTGCAGGGTGAATTCTATCATATTATGATCACTCTCCCTAAAGGTTCCTTCATCTTAAACTCTCTAAGTAATTTCAGTTCATTTCACAACACCCAGTCCTGAATAGCTGATCCAGTGGTGAGCTATACTACTAGCTGCTCTAAAGAGCCAACTTGTAGGCATTCTACAAATTACCCCACTTGAGATCCAGCTCCAAACTAATTTTCACAGTCTACCTGCATCTTGGAATTCTCTATGACTATTGTAACATTGCCCTTTCGCCATTTTTTCTACATCTTGCCAACTGTTCGGACATCTGTATGTAACTCACATCAGTGACTTTTTACCCTTGCAGTTTCTAACTCTACCTACAATGATTCTACACATTCTGATTATGTGTCACTCATTTCTAAGAATTTAATTTCATTTTTTTACCAATGGAGCCACCCCACCCCTCTGCCTACTGTCCTTTCAATACAATGTGTATTCTTGGATGCTAAGCTCCCATCTATAATCTTCTTCCAACCACGATTTAGTGATGCCCACAATGTCATACGCCAATCTGTAACTGTGCTACAAGTTCATCTAGTTTATTCCATTTACTGTGTGGATAAAAATATAATACCTTCAGTGCTGTATTCATCACCCCTTCTGATTTTGTCCCCCTTTTACATTGCAACTCATCCCACTGACTGCAATTCTACCCTATGGTAAGCCTCTGCTTGCTAGCAGACTTCCTGTTTCTAAACCAACTACCCCTTCCTCTGCCCCATCACTCTCACTCCCATCCCCCTGCCAGATTGGTTTAAACCCACCCAAACAGCTCTAACAAACCTGCCCGCAAGGATATTCGTTCCATTGGGTTCAGGTGTAATCTGTCCATTTTGTATAGATCGTATCTTCCCCAGAAGAGATCCCAATGATCCAGAAATCTGAGCCCCTGCTCCCTGCATGACTGTAAAAGCTTTAATAGATATGTGAAAAGGAAAAGATTGGTCAAGACAAATGTAGGTCCCTTACAGTCAGAAACACGTGAATTGATCATAGGGAGCAAAGACATGGCAGACCAATTGAATAACTACTTTGGTTCTGTCTTCACTAAGGAGGACATAAATAACCTTCCGGAAATAGTAAGGGACCGAGGGTCTAGTGAGATGGAGGAACTGAGGGAAATACATGTTAGTAGGGAAGTGGTGGTAGGTAAATTGAAGGGATTAAAGGCAGATAAATCCCCAGAGCCAGATGGTCTGCATCCCAGAGTGCTTAAGGAAGTAGCCCAAGAAATAATGGATGCGTTAGTGATAATTTTTCAAAACTCCTTAGATTCTGGATTAGTTCCTGAGTATTGGAGGGTGGCTAATGTAACCCCACTTTTTAAAAAAGGAGGGAGAGAAAAACCGGGGAATTATAGACTGGTGAGTCTGACATCAGTGGTGGGGAAAATGCTAGAGTCGGTTATCAAAGATGTGATAACAGCACATTTGGAAAGAGGTGAAATCATCCGACAAAGTCAGCATGGATTTGTGAAAGGAAAATCATGTCTGATGAATCTTATAGAATTTTTTGAAGATGTAACTAGTAGAGTGGATAGGGGAGAGCCAGTGGATGTGGTATATTTAGATTTTCAAAAGGCTTTTGACAAGGTCCCACACAGGAGATTAGTGTGTAAACTTAAAGCACATGGTATTGGGGGGATGGTATTGATGTGGATAGAGAATTGGTTGGCAGACAGGAAGCAGAGAGTGGGAGTAAACGGGACCTTTTCAGAATGGCAGGCAGTGACTAGTGGGGTTCTGCAAGGCTCAGTGCTGGGACCCCAGTTGTTTACAATATATATTCATGATTTAGACGAGGGAATTAAATGCAGCATCTCCAAGTTTGCGGATGACACGAAGCTGGATGGCGGTGTTAGCTGTGAGGAGGATGCTAAGAGGATGCAGGGTGACTTGGATAGGTTAGATGAGTGGGAAAATTCAAGGCAGATGCAATTTAATGTGGATAAATGTGAGGTTATCCACTTTGGTTGCAAGAACAGGAAAACAGATTATTATCTGAACGGTGGCCGATTAGGAAAAGGGGAGGTGCAACAAGACCTGGGTGTCATTGTAAACCAGTCATTGAAGGTGGGCATGCAGGTACAGCAGGTGGTGAAAAAGGCAAATGGTATGTTGGCATTCATAGCAAAAGGATTTGAGTACAGGAGCAGGGAGGTTCTACTGCAGTTGTACAAGGCCTTGGTGAGATCGCACCTAGAGTATTGTGTGCAGTTTTGGTCCCTTAATCTGAGGAAAGACATTCTTGCCATAGATGGAGTACAAAGAACATTCACCAGATTGATTTCTGGGATGGCAGGACTTTCATATGAAGAAAGACTGGATCGACTAGGCTTATACACACTAGAATTTAGAAGATTGAGGGGGGATCTTATTGAAACGTATAAAATTCTTAAGGGATTGGACAGGCTAGATGCAGGAAGATTGTTTCCGATGTTGGAGAAGTTCAGAACAAGGGGTCACAGTTTAAGGATAAAGGGGAAGCCTTTTACGACCGAGATGAGGAAAAACTTCTTCACACAGAGAGTGGTGAATCTGTGGAATTCTCTGCCACAGGATACAGTTGAGGCCGGTTTATTGGCTATAAAGAGGAAGTTAGATATGTCCCTTGTGGCTAAAGGGATCAGGGGGTATGGAGAGAAAGCAGGTTCTGAGTTGGATGATCAGCCATGATCATACTGAATGGCGGTGCAGGCTCAAAGGGCCGAATGGCCTACTCCTGCACCTATTTTCTGTGTTTCTATGAGCTCCTCAGCCACATTTTCACCTGCCAAATCATCCTATTCTTACACTCTCCATTGCGTGACATAACAGCAATCCAGAGATTACAACCCTGGAGGTCCTATTATTCAGCTTTCAACCTAACTCCCTAAAATCTCCCTTCAGAACACCCTCACCTTCTCTACCTGTGCCATTGGGGTCAACATATACCAAGACTTCTGTTTGCTCACCTTTCCCACTTAGAGTGCCGTGGACCAAATCTGAGACATCAGTAACCTGGCACCTGGGAAGAACATACCATCCGAGTGTCTATTACATCTGTTCTTTTAGCTATGGTATTTCTAATTATTGCTGCAGTCCTCTTTATCTTGCTTCCCATCTGATGCACAGAGCCAGGGACCCAGTCACTGCAGCTCTGCCCTGGTAGGGTGTCCCCCTCAACAGTATCCAAACTGATATATTATTCAGGGGAATGGCCACAGGGGTACTCTGCACCTGTTGTCCATTCCTTTCCTCCTCCTAGCAGTCGCCCAGTTCCACATGTCCTGCAACGCAGATGTGACCACCTCCCTGTAGCTCCTATCTATCACTTCCTCAGTCTTCCATATGAACTGAAGGTCATCAAGCTGAAGCTCCAGTTCCTTAACCCATTCTCTGAGGAGCTGCAGCTCAGTGCAGCCGGTGCAGATGTGGTTATCCGGGAGGCTGGAGGTCTCCCAGAATTCCCTCATCTCACACACAGAACAAAACACAGCCCCAAGAGCCTTTCTCACTGCACTAACTGTGCCCTTACAGACCAGGAATAAAGAATAATAAACAAACTTATGAGATACCTTGCCCAACAAAGCCACTCCAACACTGGCCTACTCACCCACTGGCTGCTCTACTTGCCCCTGCCTTATTTTTATTTATTCTTTCTAATGAATGCTGTTCACTTATTGGGTTCCATCCAACTTCCCCAGAAGAGATCCCAATGGTCCATAATTCTGAATCCCTGCCCTCTGCACCAGTTCCTCAGCCACAGATTCATCTGGCAAATCATTTTATTCTTACCCTCACTGGTGTGTGGCAGAGGCAGCAATCTAGAAATTGTTACCCCCAAAGTCCTGCTTTTCAGCTTTTGACTTTTCCTTGTTATATGCCCTCTCTTTTGCTTTAATGTTGGTTTTGACTTCCCTTGTCAGCCACAGTTGCATCATCCTGCCTCTAGAGTACTGCCTCTTCTTTGGAATGTATGGGTCCTGCACCTTTCGAATTGCTCCCAGAAACTCCAGCTATTGCTTCACGGCAGTCATCCCTGCTAGTGTCCCTTTCCAGTTATGGCCAGCTCCTCTCTCATGTCTCTGTAATTCCCTTTACTCCATTTTAATACTGATTCATTTTACTTTAACCTCTCCCTCTCAAATTTCAGGATGAATTCTATCATATTATGACCACCGTTACCTAAGGGTTCCATTACCTTAAGCTCCCAAATCATATCTGGTTCATTACACAGTACTCAATCCAGAACTGCTGGCTCATTGGCTCACTACAAGCTGCCTCAAAAATCCATCTCTTTGGCATTCCAAAAATTCTCTCTCTTGGGACCTAACATCAACTTGATTTTCCCAATATTGAAATCTCCCCATGACTAATGTAACACTGCCTTTTTAAAATGTTTTTTCTAGTTCCCATTCAAATTTGTAGGCCTGGCTAATTTTTGGAAAACGGTAAATAATTCCCATCAGGGCCGTCGTACCCTTGCAGTTTCTTAACTTTACCCACAAGAATCCTACCACTTTCAATCCTATCTCATCTTTTTCTAAAGACATGATTTCATTTTTTACCAGCAGAGTCACTCCTTCTCCTCTGCCTACCTATCTGCCCTTTCAAAAGATTGTGTATCCCTGGATGTTAAGTGCCCAACCAGAATTGTCCCTCAGCTCCTTGATACCCACAATGTCATACCTGTAAATCTCTAACTGCGCTACAAGATCATCTACCTTACTTTGTATACTGCATGCATTCAAATATAGCACCTCAGTCCTTTGATTGTCATCCTTTCCAATTTTGTCCCCATTACACTGCAACCCTTCCTACTGACTGCAATTTTGCCCCATCATCTGATTGTCCTTCCTGACAGTCTCACTATACACTACCTCTTCTTGTAAACCAACATCCCTATCCTCAGCCCTCTCACTCTGGCTCCCACCCCCTTGCCAAATTAGCTTAAAGTCTCCCCAACAGCTCTAGTAAACCTGTCCACAAGGATATTGGACCCCCCAAGTTCAAGTGCAGCCCGTCCCTTTAGTATGGGTCATAACTTCTGCAGAAGAAATCCCAATGATCCATAAGTCTGAATCCCTGCCCTATGCACCAGTTCCTCAGCCATGCATTCATCTGGAAAATTAGCTTATTCTTACCCTCACTGGTGTGTTGCAGAGGCAGCAATCCAGAGATTGTTACCCTGGAGGTCCTGCTTTTCAGCTTTCTATCTAGTTCTCTAAATTCTCCCTTTAGGACCTCCTCTCTTTTCCTTCCTATGTCATTAGTCCCAACATGTACCAAGAATTCCAGCTGCTCACCCTCCCCTTTCAGAATATTGTGGACATAATCCGAGACACCCCTAACCTTGGCACCTGGAAGGCCAACATACTATCTGGGTCTCTCTGTTGTGTCCACAGACTCTCCTATCTACTCCTCTGATTATGGAATCTCCTATCATCACTGCATTCCTTCTCTGGCCCCTTCCCTTCTGGACAACAGTACCAAATTCAGTACCAGAGACCTGGTCTCTCTGGCTTCCGCTCCTCCACCCCTCCTGCTGGGTAGGTCATCTCCCTCAACATCCCCCTAAATATACCTGTTATTGAGGGGAATGGCCACAGGGGGACTCTGCACCAGCTGGCTAATCCCCTTCCTCTCCTGATAGGCACCCATTCACCTGCCTCCTTCAACCTAGGGGTGACTACCTCTCTGTAGCTCCTGTCTATATAACCATATAACATATAACAATCACAGCACGGAAACAGGCCATTCCGGCCCTCCTAGTCCGTGCCGAACTCTTAATCTCACCTAGTCCCACCTACCCACACTCAGCCCATAACCCTCCACTCCTTTCCTGTCCATATACCTATCCAATTTTACCTTAAATGACACAACTGAACTGGCCTCTACTACTTCTACAGGAAGCTCATTCCACACAGCTATCACTCTCTGAGTAAAGAAATACCCCCTTGTGTTTCCCTTAAACTTTTGCCCCCTAACTCTCAAATCATGTCCTCTCGTTTGAATCTCCCCTACTCTCAATGGAAACAGCCTATTCACGTCAACTCTATCTATCCCTCTCAACATTTTAAATACCTCGATCAAATCCCCCCTCAACCTTCTACGCTCCAATGAATAGAGACCTAACTTGTTCAACCTATCTTCAAGTCTATCTTCTCCTCTGTTTCCCTTGTAACGAGTTGCATCTCCAGTTCCTTAACACATTCTCTGAGGAGCTACAGCTTGGTACACCTGGTTATCTGGGAGGCTGGAGGTCTCCCAGAATTCCCACATCTCACACAAAGAACAAAACACTGCTTCTGGAGCCATTCGTACTGCCCTAACTATACACTAACAGGTGAAGAATGAGCAACAAAAAGCTTACCAGATACTTAATGTCACCTCCGAGTGGCTCCTGATCAAGCTTCGCAAAAAAAAAAGGCTACAGAGCACTGATTTATAAAGCTCTCGCCTGGACCTGGGCGAAGACACTTTTAGTTGTCGCCTCTGTGGGAGATGTTTCTCTATTTTCTGTCCGTTGGAGCCATGTATCTATTTTCTGTCCGTATTGTATTTATTATGGTAATCTATCACGTAGGCTGGGGAATAGTAGAAGCAAATGAGCATAGTTACGTGTTCACGCTTGTGGTTAGTTAGTTGTTTATCTAGTGGAGTGTGGTTGAACCATAGGGAATGATATCTTTTTGTTGACTGTTCATTGGCACATTATTGGAACTCTCACTAGATCACTAATTTTGCTTAAATATGTATTGAACACTAATTCTGATATTGCTTAAATACAGCAACTTCGCTAAGTGGAACACTAATTTAGTTCGACCACTAATTATACCTAGTATTGCTTAGTTGCATCATTAATTAGAATGCTTAGTTATGCTAATTTGAATGCTGAGATCACTACATCACTAATTTAGTTAAGGTTCTTATTGATACAAGACTGTTCGTCTTTGCTGGCTTCTTAATATGAATCAAACATTCTTTTTCAACTTGGAAATTCATTATTTGAAAGCGTGTCATACAATGTCGCTTAACCTGGCTTAGTCTCTCAGCGGTTTTGGTTTGCTGTCAAGTAACCATTACAGCCCCTGAACTCTGACTGACTGCCGTTCACGATCTGGAGTTAGACTGGTATCATGGTCAGTGCAAACATATTGTGACATTGGGCCTGCTTCAGGTCTGTACTCTGCTCTAAATAATATCTGGACCCAGAGTTCAGCATAGCCGATAATGAGAAATTCTGCTGTGAATTTAATCAAAGGGGATATGGTCATCAGAATGAAATATTATTGGAGATTTTTAACAGATTTAACAAGTGGATTTTTTAAAATACTGTCTACTTTTGAGGAGGTTAACCTCTGTGGCCCCCTCTATCCATAAGTTGTAGGATGGCTTCCTCTAGCCTAGGGAGACATTGAACTCCTGAGGGCCCCATACAAGAGACCTCCCTCCACTCTTGGTGCTTACTGTCTATACCTGTCTAAGGACTTGGACATTGGTTGAAATATTAATTATCTTACCTTTGGAAAGGAGTGTGTGTGTGAGAGAGAGAGAGAGATGAGGTGTTTTGGGAGAATAAATCTGTTTCTGCCTCATGCATACCAACCCATGGTCTTTCACCCAACCGACAAATACATATGTGAAAGAATTGGCCATTAAATCAAAGCTGTTAATCCATGTAGTTAAAGAATGACGGCATGCTGCTGTACAGCCATGATGCACATAGAGGTCTCTAGCTCTGAAAAGAAGGAATTGGATGTTGTAAATACTTTGGTATAAAAGTTCCAATAAGTTTAAAAGAACAATATATCTCCAAGGAAGCTATTCTAAAATTCATTTTAACTGCTATTGTATTTAGCTATTTAAAATTGTATATCTAATATAATGGCTCTTGGCTATACTGTTTTATGAAATTCATTCAAAAATCAATTCCATTGAAGTTAATAAATAAGACAGAGTGTTACTCTCGAGAATAATAATAAGTGGCTTAATGACTGAGAGCACAGTCACAGTTCACCCAACAAAGGGGTGGAGATAGCAGCTTTTAGGAAACTGTTTTTCTCAGTTAGGAGCTCGTTCTTTGCCGTTTGCAGCAGCCAGAGAGACAAAGGGGAGGAGATGGCAGTTTTAAAAATGCTGTTTCTGATTGACTGAGTTAGCACAAACTTTACCAATGAAAAGGAGGCTGTGCCAAACAAAGTGGCCATTGTGAGAGAGGACTGATGCAAGAATAGGGAGCTGAGACTTTGGTTAGGAAGGTTTAGGCGAGGAGCTGGGGAAAATCGCGTAAAACTTATTTTCATGTTATTCTGTGACTTTTGACACTGTAGGTAAAATGGTAGTCAGGGCAGTGGAATGCTCCCCCTGCAAGACGTGGAACCTCACTGTTCCCTGATGATTACATCTGTGGGAGGAGAACTCAAATGTAACTCCTAACAGACTAGGTGAAGTAACTGGAGCTGGATTTGGATGGGCTCAGGATCATTCAGAATCTGAGGACATCATAGGTGATCGTTTTAGTGAGCTGGCCCACCTCAGGTGCAGGCGACAGATACTTGGATGACCCACTAAGAGAAGCAAGGGGTGCAGACAGACACAGTAGGGCTCTGCAGTGATCCTTCCCCTTGATAATATTTAAACCCCTTTAGGAGCAGGTTGACTTTCAGAGGCCAGCAGTCGTAGCCAGGTCAGTGGCACTGTGTCCAGTTCTGAGTCAATGAACGGAAGAGTGTAGGCAAGCAGAGCAATGGTAACAAGCGACTCGATGGTGAGGGAGACAGATGAACATCTCTGTGCCTGCAATCAAGACTCAGAGTGGTTTGTTGCCTCCCTGGTACCAGAAGTCAAGTATATCCTGCATTGGGTAGGATATTCTGAGAGGGAAGGATGAGGAGCCAGAGGTCACGGTGCATATAGATACCAACGTCATGGGCAGAAGCAGGAATGAGGTACTGATGGATAGAAACAGGACTTTCATGGTTGTAACCTTAGGATTACTACCAATACTCTGTGCTAGTGAGGTGAGAAATAGATGCATAGTGCAGTTCAATACATGGTTAAGAAGCTGCTGCAGGAAGGAGGTTTTCAGTATCATGAATCATTAGGTTCTCTTTGAGGGCAGGTGAGACCTATTCAAACAAGACGGCTTGCATCCGAACTGGAGGAGAACCAATATCTTCCCAGGAGGTTTGCTTGTGCACGTGGAAGGTTTAAACTTGAGTTGCAGACCATCTGAACCACAACAGCAGGGCAACAGGTGAGGCAAGAAAGATGGTATCAGAAGTAGCATTGAAAGGAAAGGCAGAAAGGAACAGGCTAATAAAGGTAGTGGATCTGATGGACTAAAATGTATTTATTTCAATACAGGAGCATTACGGATAAGGAGGATGAACATACCTGGAGTTGCAATGTTTTGGCATTTCAGAGACCTGGGAGCATGAGGGCCATTCTATATTTGTATTAAGAAAAAGAGAATAACTAAGCAGAGAGTAAGTCCACTTGATGATAAAGGATAGTGTTTGTAGTCAGCATAAGTGGTTGAGGTACTAAATATGTACTTTGCATCAGTATTTACCAAGGAAAATAAATTAGAATATGGAGAAAACAGAGAAGAGTATGTTGAGATTAAGGAGAAGATAATGCTGGATCTTCAGCAAAGCATTAAAGTGAATAAACCCCCAGGACTTGGTGGTATATATCTCAGAGTACTGAAAGAAGCATGTGAGGAGATCATTGAGGCTTTGCCAAAGGTCTTTTTTCCCTCACTGGCAACTGGTCAGGTCCTGGAAAACTGGTGACGAGTAAATGTTGTACTTTATTTAAAGAAGGGAAGCAGCAACAAATCAGATAACGATAGGCCGGTGAGTCTCATATCAGTGGTAGGGAATCTACAAGAGAGGAAACTGAGGAATAAGATGTTTGCACATTTGGAAAGGCATGACCTGCGTAGGGACAGTCAGCAAGGCTTTGTGTGGGGCAGGTCACTTCTTTCAAACCTGAGTGAGTTTTTTGAGAAGACAACAAAGATGCTCAATGAGGATAAGGCCATGGACTTCGTCAACAGTCTCATGGTAAGTAAATTCTGAACATAAAGATGCATTAGATCCAAGGTAAGCTGCATGTTCTGATTCGGAACAAGGTTGACCATAGAAGACAGAGCTGTTATTCTGGCTGGAGGTCTGTTACCGTAATGTCCTGCAAGGTTTGATGCTGAGACTTCTGTTTGTGATATATAGCATATACAGCTGTATCGCTGCTGCTTTGGATGAAAGCATAAATGGATGGATTAGCAAATTTTTAGAAGACATAAAGATTGCAGGAGTTGTGTACAGTATAAAAATCTATCAAAGAATGCAGTGGGATATGAATCAGCTACAGATACGAGTGAGAGAAGTGGCAGGTGGAATTTAATCTAGGCAAGTGTGAGGTGTTACACTTTCGGGGTTCAAATGAAAGGAAAATGTATCCATTGAGGCTTCAAAGGATCTCTGCGGTTCTATTCCATAGTTCATTGAAAGTGGCTGTGTAAGTGGATATGGTGGTAAAGAAGGGACAGTATATGGAATGCTTGTCTTCTTTGGGTAGGAGTTTTGAGTATGACTAAAGAAGTTATGCTGCAGCTTTATAAAATTTTAGTCAGACCACACTTAGAGTATTGTATACAGTTCTTCTCTCCCTCTTATAGGAAGGATCTGGAGATTGTGGAAAAAGTACAGAGGAAGTTTATCAGGGGGCTGCCTGGATATGAGGGTATCAGCTTTAAGGAAAGGCTGGACAAACTTGGGTTGTTCTCCTTTGAGTATTGGAGGTTGGGGGAGGTTTTAAAATTCTGAGAGACTTAAATAGGATATATGCAGTGTCAGAATCTCTTCATCAATGCACATCCTTTTAAGTTTAGAGAGGGAGAAGTTTAAAGAAAACATGAGGGCATTTTTTTTTGTAGAGTGGGAGATGCCTGGACTGGGCTACCATCGGTAATAATGAAATCAGGCAGTTTCGGAGGCTTTTAGTTAGACACATGAGTATGAAGGAAATGGAGGGATATGAATAATACATGGGATGAGAATATTTAGTATAAATTGGCTTTGAGCAGCACAACGTTTGGCTCATGATGTGCAGTTCCATGTTTTTTAAGTAGTGTTTAGTTTAATTTGTTGTCTGTGGTAGTAGTACAGTGCAAAACATTAAAAACTATGGGTTACAAAAGCAAACAAACAAATACATAGATATTGCAAAAAGTGAGAAAAATAGTGAGGTAATGTTCATAGGTTCATGGACTGTACAGAAATCTGATGGCAGAGGGAAGGAAGCTGTTACTAAAACATTAACTGTGAGTCCTCAGGCTCCTATACCTCCTCCCTGATGATATAAATGAGAAGAGGGTATATCCAGGATGGTGTGGGGTACCGCCTTTTGAAGATACAGTATCCTCAAAAGGATGTGGTGGCTAGTGCCCTTGATGGAGGGAGCTGGCTGATACTACAACCCTCTGCAGCTTTTATCGATCCTGTACATCGTAACCTCCGTACCAGGCAGTGACGCAACCAGTCAGTCACTTTCATTTGTTCCCAAGCCTCCTCCCCACCCCATTTTGCCGAACAAGGTTTAATATTAAAGGATATTTAGGCACCAGTTGCATTTTCCTCGTAACCAAGACAGTGCATTGTCCACTGACTTACTGTTGCAACATACAACACCTGAATGAGGTCTACAACATACCCAATTGACCCAATTCACTTGGTTCACGGAAGTGATCTGTAGCCTGATCCTAGTAATTAGAGAATACTAGAGAAGTCTTATTCACTAATTTACATACAAACGTGCTTTACTGTTTTCCCTTTCTGAAAAGGTGTTACACATTTATAGAGCAAGCTCCAAGCTCAATTTATTACAAAATCAGAAAAAGCCAGAAGTACTATCAGAAACAGGCCTTTTATCCCATCGAGCCATCACCCACTAACACTAATAATATTCCATTCTTACAGAAATTTTTTCCAATCTGCCTGCACACCAGGGCAATTTACAGTGGTCCATTCATCTATATAGCCTGACTGTGGAAGGAAACCCACAAGATTGCAGGGAGAACATGCAATTTCACATCAAGAGAACCAGCAATCAGTGCTGAATGCAGACTGCTTGAGGTGTTCCAACAGCTTCTCACAGCACCTCATGATTGTTCAAGGAAATTTGTCATGAATTGCGGATTATCTGGCACCAAGCTTTTGCGAATATCATGGGTTGAAATAATTAATCTCATCTCCTCAACTGCACATTCTTCTGCTGTTCATGATCACACAAGTCTAACTTCAATACATTTGGAACGAGCAACAATAACAATCAGAAAGTTGACATTTTCTTTCAGACAATGGTCAATGAAGGCTCTGAAATGATCTTGTCAGAAAAACCTACATAAGTAGGGGTGTCTCTTACACTCTTAGTTTGCAGCTTTCATAGACTGCATATGTCAATGAAAAATCTGCTAGCTCTTTGAAAATACCTGGCCAATAAATGAAGCTTCTGGAAACAGGCTTCTTAGTTACAGTAATGTTTAGGAATGTTTTAAATTAACCTTCCCCAGACATTGAGGATGACCATTCTACATCCTGTCATTAGATTTAGTTGACCAGTGAACAAATGCTCGATGCATTTGGACTGTGCTTACAAACTAAATTTCAGCAGTGTTATCTTGTGTTATTACCTCAGTGACAATTGCAACTGTGGCTGGAAATTTAGACCACATAAAGATTATGTTCCTGTCACGAGCTTCAAAATCTTTGTGCTGTAGCCTGGATAAAACATTTATGTTAGGATTTTGCTTGTATAACACCTGCTCAGTTTTGTAGTTGTGCTGCGATAACAGTATACCTGATAATCTACAAACTGGAATAGATTTTCCAAATAGAAACTGGCAAAATTCTTCATTCTATGATGGCAGCTAGTGCTTTCTGCAGTAGTGAGAAGGGATCCCGTAGTTAGCGGCACAGATAGGACATTCTGTGAACATGATAAAGACACCCAGATGGTATTTTGCCTCCCAGGTGCCAGGGTCAATGATGTCTCGTATCGGGTCCATAACTTTCTAAAGTGGGAGGATGAACAGCCAGAAGTCATGGTACATATCCGTATCAACAACATAGGTAGGAAATAAGAGGGAGTTAGGTAGAAAACCAAAGAGCAGGACCTCCAGGGTAATAATCTCTGGATTGCTGACTGGGCAACACACCAGTGAGAGTTAGAATAGGGTGATTTAGCAGATGAATGTGTGGCTGAAGAATTGGTGCAGGTGGAGGTGAAGGGTTACATGGGGGCAAAATCAAAAAAGGTGATAAATACAGAACTGAAGGTGTTATATTTCAATGGACACAGTATATGGAATGTTAGATGATCTTGTAGTGCAATTAGAGATTGGCAAATATAATGCTGTGGGCATCACTGAATTATGGCTGAAAGAAGGTCACAGTTGGGACCTTAACATCCATTATTACACATTATATCGAAAGGGCGGGCTGGTAGGCAGAGGCGGTGGAGTGGCTCTGTTGTAAAAAATGTACTCAAATCCATAGAAAGAAGTGACATGGAATCAGAAAATATAGAATCCTTGTGGTTAGAGTTAAGAAACTGCAGGGTAAAAAGACACTCTTTTGCAGTATGTACAGATCTCAAAATAGTAGCCAGGATGTGGAATACAATTTACAATGGGAGATAGAAAAAGCATGTAAAAAGGGCAATGTTATGATAGTCATGGGAGAATTTCAATATGTAGGCAGATTGGGAAAATCAGGTTGGTGCTGGATCTCCAAGAGAGAAAATTTGTAGAATGCCTACAAGGTGGCTTTTTAGAGCAGCTTGCGGTTGAGTTCACAAGAGGAATGACAATTCTATGTTGGGTGTGATGTAATAACCCAGATTTGATTAGGGAGCTTAAGGGTTCCTAGCCTTAGGTTCATAATATAATAGAATTCACCCTGGAGGTTAAGAGGAAGATAAAGTCAGATGTATTAGGATTGCAACGGTGTGAACAGAGGCATGAGAGAGGGGCTGGCCAAAGTGAATTGGAAGGAAACACTATCAGTGATGATGGCAGAAAAACAATGGCTGGAGTTTCTGGTGACAATTTGGAAGGCACAAATTAGATGCATCCCAAAGATAAAGACATTTTCAAAAGGTTGGATGAGGCAACTATGGCTGACAGCGGAAGTCAAAGACAGCTTCAAAGCAAAGGAGAGGGCACACAATACAACAAATTTAGTGGGAAGTTAGAGAATTTGGAAGCTATTAAAAACCAACAGAAGGCAACTAATGTTGTGTTCTTTATACGTACCGTGGGTTACTAAGAACAAGCCATATTCTGGAAGAATTAAAACTAGAACTTTTATTTAGAACAGCAACAACTACATGTGTGTCTTACAGTGCCATGCTTCTCGATGTTTCTACATCATTCTATCATTTCTGCGCATGCTCATAGCTCTGTCTAATCACGTTCTGACACGTGACATGTGATATCACCACATCTTCCTTTCTTTAAAAAGAAAAACAATAAACAACATTAATCAAAACAAATGCATAATTTAACATGTCTCTATCAGTCTCTCTGGGGGTTTACGAACACGAGCAGACCTTCTAAGTGGTTCACGCAATTCTTATATTTCGTTGTTATTTTTATGTTTCGTCTGGTCTGCATCAGTTAACTGAAACTCTGAAGTTGGCTCTTTCTTGAGGTCTTTGAGAAGAAATTGCAATTCATTCATTAACTGTGTAATCTCTTTTTTATACTGAGACTTCATCATTTCAATAAAACCTCAATTCCTTCACTTGTGCTTTCACTTCTTCAGTTGGATCCTGACTCTTGTCACTCTTTGGCTTCAGATCAGTATTGTACTGTACCAGCAAGTTTGGTTTTGGTGGCAATGCTTTGTCAGATCCTGGTAACAGAAGGATGGGTCTGGGATTTTTCTTAATGACTTCTTTTACTTTTTCCGCATTGGTATCAAATTCTGTTCCCTCTCGCTCTTTCATCAAATCACTGTATTCTGAATCTGTGTCACTATCCAGGACTAAGCTCTTTTCACCAAATTCAGTTCCTCACAGGCAGATAGACCCAGTATTAACTGTACATTCTTTGGCATTACCACAAATGAAAGCGTGTGCTCAATTTTTTAATGTAATACTTTTGCCACACATGTTCCTTTATCTGGAATGTCTGCACCTGAAGACCTGATCACTTTTATACTTATCTAAAGTAACTTTGGTCTTGGCTTTAGTGCATTAAACTCAGATTCTGCAAGAACATTTACTTGTGCTCCAGTATCCAGTTTAAACAAAATATTGTTTTGGTTCACTTGCAATGGAATAGTCCAGTCATTCTTACTTTGCTTGTTTTCACAAAGCACATCAATATAAAACTCCTCACATTCATTTACGTGTTTTATTTCCTTTCTACTTCTGCACCAGTGTGAAAAATGATTATTCTTACCACAGTGATTGCACATTTTGCCATACACTGGGCACTTTTTAGGTCTGTGCTCCCACCTACAGCGATCACGAAGTTTTTTTCATGCAGATGATGTCTTGGCTCTCTGTCGGTTTCATTGCTGTTTTATTAATTTTTCTAACATGTTCGCACTTTTCCATAGCGTCTATGTAGCTCTCGATAAAAAGCTCTTTAGCTTGTGACATCACGGTCTTCAAAGCTTTGCAGAGAATCAAAGGTTTTTCCAAATTTACGACTCTTAAGAGTCTTTCTTTCAGAGCATTATCCAGAATGCCGCAAACAATTCTGTCTTTAATGAGAGAGTCCGTCAGCTCTGCAAACTTGCATGTTTTACTGCGGTTTCTCAATTCCATAACAAATTGATCAATCGTTTGACCAGCTCTCTGCCAACAAGTAAGAATTTGTACCGTTCATACATCACATTGCGATTCAGTATACAAAATGTGTCAAATTTGTCCATTATCACTTTTAGCTTCAAACTATCTCCATTTTCAAAAGTAAAATGGTTATATACCTCAATTGCGTTGTCCCCAATCACGTGAAATAGAATGGCAGCTCTCGTTTTTTCCGATTTATTTTTTGTTCAGATTGCCGATAAATAAATTTCAAAATGCTATTTAAATTTTTCCCAAATTTCAGCTATGCTTCCAGTCAGCTGAAGTGTTTTCGGAGGTTGCAACCCTTCCATTCATAAAGCTGTTAGCAAACACTAAAAAAGTTTGCGCTCTTTTTTTTTCAATTATCTTCACTTCTCCCGTGTTTAGCGAACTTATTATTCTTCCAGACCGACTTCTGACACCATGTTGTGTTCTTTATATGTACAATGGGTTACTAAGGACAAAATATATTCTGGAAGAATTAAAACTAGAACTTTTATTTACAACAGCAACAACTACACGCGTGTCTTACAGCACCATGCTTCTCGATGTTTCTAGATCATTCTATCATTTCTGCGCATGCTCATAACTCTGTCCAATCATGTTCTGACACGAGACACGTCATGTCACCACAACTAAAAAGCCATAGGAGAGAAAAGATAAAATATGAAGGAAGTTAGCCAGTAATATAAAAAAGAATATCAAAACCTTTTCATAAAAAGTAACAAAGTGACAAGAATGGATATTGAGCCATTGGAAAATGACACTGAAGAGGTAGTAATGGGGGATAACGTGTCATGTTGGGTATTGGCTTATAATGGCAGTGGAACTTAATAAGAATTTTGGTCAGTCTTCACTATGGAAGACACTAGCAGTATGCCAGAAATTCCAGAGTGTCAGGGGGCAGGGGTGAGTGGTGTTGCTATTACTAATGAGAAGGTGTTGGGAAGATGAAGGGTAGTTAAATCATCTGGACTAGATGGACTACACCACAGGGTTCTAAAGGAGATGTCTAAAGAGGCTGTAGAAGTATTAATTATGATCTTTCAAGAATCACTTGATTCCAGAGGACTGGAAAATTACAAATGTCATGCCATGCTTTAAGAAGGGAGGGAGGCAGAAGAAAGGAAATTATTGGCCATTAGGCCTGACTTCAATGGTAGGGAAGATGTTGGATTCCATTAGTAAGGATGAGGTTTTGGGGCATTTGGAGACACTTAATAAAATAGGCCAAAGTCAGCTTAGTTTCCTTAAGGTGAAATCCTGCCTGAAAAATCTATTGGAATTATTTGAGGCAATTACAGGCAAGACAGACAAAAGAGAGATAGTGGATGTTGTTTACTGGTATTTTCAGAAGGCCTTTGAAAAGGTGCCACAGATGAGCCTAATTAAGAAGATAAGAGCCTTTACTGTAAGACCATAAGATATAGGAGCAGCATTTAGCCATTTGGTCCATCAAGTCTGCTCCGCCATTTCATCATAGCTGATTCATTATAAAACATTATTACAGGGAAGATACTGGCATGGATAGCAGATTGGAAGATTGACAGGAGGCAAAGTGTGGGAATAAAGGAGACTTCTCTGGTTGATTGCCAATGACTAGTGATGATCTGAAGGGGTCAGTGTTAGGACCGCTTCTTTTCATGTTATATGTGAATGATTTGGATGTTGAAGCCGAGTTTATGGACAATACAAAGATAGTAGAGGGGCAAGTAGATTTGAGGAAGCAGGGAGTTTGCAGAAGGACAGATTGGGAGAAGTGGCAGATATGGTAGGGAAGTGTAGGGTATAGACAATAGACAATAGGTGCAGAAGTAGACCATTCGGCCCTTCGAGCCTGCACCGCCATTTTGAGATCATGGCTGATCAATTACTATCAATATCCGGTTCCTGCCTTGTCCCCATATCCCTTGATTCCCCTATCCATAAGATACCTATCTAGCTCCTTCTTGAAAGCATCCAGAGAATTGGCCTCCACTACCTTCCGAGGCAGTGCATTCCAGACCCCCACAACTCTCTGGGAGAAGAAGTTTTTCCTTAACTCTGTCCTAAATGACCTACCCCTTATTCTCAAACCATGCCCTCTGGTACTGGACTCTCCCAGCATCTGGAACATATTTCCTGCCTCTATCTTGTCCAATCCCTTAATAATCTTATATATTTCAATCAGATCCCCTCTCAATCTCCTTAATTCCAGCGTGTACAAGCCCAGTCTCTCTAACCTCTCTGCGTAAGACAGTCCAGACATCCCAGGAATTAACCTCGTGAATCTACGCTGCACTTCCTCTACAGCCAGGATGTCCTTCCTTAACCCTGGAGACCAAAACTGTACACAATACTCCAGGTGTGGTCTCACCAGGGCTCTGTACAAATGCAAGAGGATTTCCTTGCTCTTGTACTCAATTCCCTTTGTAATAAAGACCAACATTCCATTAGCCTTCTTCACTGCCTGCTGCACTTGCTTATTCACCTTCAGTGACTGATGAACAAGGACTCCGAGATCTCTTTGTATTTCTCCCTTACCCAACTCTACACCGTTCAGATAATAATCTGCCTTCCTGTTCTTACTCCCAAAGTGGATAACATCACACTTATTCACATTAAACGCCATCTGCCAAGTATCTGCCCACTCACCCAGCCTATCCAAGTCACCCTGAATTCTCCTAACATCCTCATCACATGTCACACTGCCACCCAGCTTAGTATCATCAGCAAATTTGCTGATGTTATTTTCTATGTCTTCATCCAAATCGTTAACGTAAATGGTAAACAGCTGTGGTCCCAATACCAAGCCCTGTGGCACCCCACTAGTCACCACCTGCCATTCCGAGAAACACCCATTCACCGCTACCCTTTGCTTTCTATCTGCCAACCAGTTTTCTATCCATGTCAATGCCTTCCCCCCGATGCCCTGAGCTTTGATTTTACCCACCAATCTCCTATGTGGGACCTTATCAAATGCCTTCTGAAAATCGAGGTACACTACATCCACTGGATCTCCCCCGTCTAACTTCCTGGTTACATCCTCAAAAAACTCCAACAGATTAGTCAAGCACGATTTACCCTTGGTAAATCCATGCTGGCTCGGCCCAATCCTATCACTGCTATCTAGATATGCCACTATTTCATCCTTAATAATGGACTCTAGCATCTTTCCCACCACCGATGTCAGGCTGACAGGTCGATAGTTCTCTGTTTTCTCCCTCCCTCCTTTCTTGAAAAGTGGGATAACATTAGCCATTCTCCAATCCTCAGGGACTGATCCTGAATCTAAGGAACATTGGAAAATGATTACCAATGCATCCGCAATTTCCAGGGCCACCTCCTTTAGTACCCTAGGGTGCAAACCATCTGGACCTGGGGATTTGTTAGCCTTCAGTCCCATCAGTCTTCCCATCACCGTTTCCTTCCAAATGTCAATCTGTTTCATTTCCTCTGTTACCCTATGTCCTTGGCCCATCCATACATCTGGGAGATTGCTTGTGTCTTCCTTAGTGAAAACAGATCTAAAGTACTCATTAAATTCTTCTGCCATTTCTCTGTTTCCCATAACAATTTCACCCAATTCATCCTTCAAGGGCCCAACATTGTTCTTAACTATCTTCTTTCTCTTCACATACCTAAAAAAGCTTTTGCTATCCTCCTTTATATTCCTGGCTAGCTTGCATTCGTACCTCATTTTTTCTCCCCGTATTGTCTTTTTAGTTAAGTTCTGTTGTTCCTTAAAAACTTCCCAATCATCTGTCCTCCCACTCACCTTAGCTCTGTCATATTTCCTTTTTTTTAATGCTATGCAATCTCTGACTTCCTTTGTCAACCACTGTGGCCCCTTTCCCCCCTTTGAATCCTTCCTTCTCCGGGGGATGAACTGATTTTGCACCTTGTGCATTATTCCCAAGAATACCTGCCATTGCTGTTCCACTGTCTTTTCTGCTAGGCTATCCGTCCAGTCAACTTTGGCCAGCTCCTCCCTCATGGCTCCATAGTTTCCCCTGTTCATCTGCAACACTGACACCTCCGATCTGCCCTTATCCTTCTCAAATTGCAGATAAAAGCTTATCATATTATGATCACTACCTCCTAATGGCTCCTTTACTGCAAGATCGCTTATCAAATCCTGTTCATTACATTACACTAAATCCAGAATAGCCTTGTCCCTGGTCGGCTCTCGTACAAGCTGTTCCAAGAATGCATCCTGTAGGCACTCTACAAACTCCCTATCTTGTGGTCCAGCACCAACCTGATTCTCCCAGTTCACCTGCATGTTGAAATCCCCCATAACTACTGCGACATTACCTTTGCCACATGCCAATGTTAACTCCCTATTCAACTTGCACCCAATATCCATGCTACTGTTTGGTGGCCTGTAGACAACACCCATTTGGGTGCTTTTGCCCTTACTGTTCCTCAGTTCTATCCACACAGACTCTACTTCTCCTGACCCTATGTCCCCCTTTGCAAAGGACTGAATCTCATTCCTCACCAACAGGGCCACCCAACCCCCTCTACCCACATTTCTGTCCCTACGATAGCACGTATACCCTTGTACATTCATTTCCCAGGTCTGATCTCCCTGCAGCCATGTCTCCGTTATCCCAACAACATCATACTTACCCATTCACACCTGAGCTTCAAGCTCATCTGCCTTATTTCTGACACTTCGTGCATTCAGATATAGAATTTTTAACCCATTTCTCCTCTCTCTGTTTGAATCGCTGCCTATTGTGCTTAACCCAGCTCCCCGAACTCCCATCGGGCTATACACCCCTAGAATTTTGTTGTCCTTCCTAAATTTACTTATTCTTTCTGCACATTTAACTCCATGTTCTGTCAGACCATCCCTCTGTACACGAGTCCTCCTTATCACTTGTTCTGCCCCACCTTCCTCAACTACACACTTAATATTCCGGAACCGTGTAGTCCCCACCTGTCCTTTATTCTTCCTCTCGCTATCCTCTCTCACATTCTGGATCCCCGCCCCCTGCAAATTTAGTTTAAACCCCCCCAAGAAGCACTAGCAAACTTCCCTGCAAGAATGTTAGTACCGCTCCAGTTCAGGTGTAAACCGTCCTTTCGGAACAGATCCCACCTTCCCTGGAACAAAGCCCAATTATATACAAACCAGAAGCCCTCCCTCCTGCACCATCCTCTCAGCCACGTATTAATCTTTATAATCCTTCTGTTCCTTGCCTCACTCGCACGTGGCACAAGTAGCAATCCTGAGATTGTTACCCTGGAGGTCCTGCTCTTCAGCTTCGCACCTAACTCCCTGAACTCCCTATGCAGGACCCTCTCACTCATCCTACCCACGTCATTGGTCCCTACATGGACCACAACATCTGGATTCTTGCCCTCCCTCTCGAGAATAACCCACACCCGATCTGAGATGTCTCGGACCCCAGCACCAGGGAAGCAACATACCATCCGAGACTCCCGATCTTCCCCACAAAATCTCCAATCCGCTCCCCTGACAAGAGAATCCCCTATCAATACCACTCTCTTCTCTTCCCTCCTCCCCTTCCTAGTCAAGGGTCCAACCTCAGTGCCAGAGACAGGACCACTGCAGCTTGTTCCTGGTAGGTCATCCCCACCAACAGTATCCAAAACGGTATACTTATTTTTGATGGGAACGGCCACAGGGGTGCTCTTCTCTCTCTGTCTGCTCCCCCTGCCTCTCTTGACTGTCACCCATTTGCCTACCTCCTGTCTTTTCGGTGTGACTGCCTCCCGATAACTCTTATCTATCTCTGCCTCTGCCTCCTGAATGATCCGTAGTCCATCCAGCTCCTGCTCCAATTCCCTAACTCGGTCTGATAGGAGCTGCAGCTGGATGCACCTATTGCAGGTGTGGTCATCAGGGACAACTGTGTTGACCCTAACCTCCCACATACTGCATACAGAGCACACCACTGCTCTAACTGTCTCCCCCATTACCTGATCCCAGATTAGTCAGAATAAATGAAAAACAGGCTTCCTGTCGAAGTCCTCTTGCGCCGAAGCCCGCTGAGCCAAAGCCCAGCACTCTGCTCCTGCGCACTCCGCTGCCCGCACCAACGCTGCCCGCTCCTGAAAGTGGGTCGCTTTTTAAAGCCCGCGCTCATCGCTGACGTCACCCGCGCTTGCGCAGCTTTACCTTCCTCCTCAGGTACTCTCCAGGTAGGTCCGAGGGTCCCGGCCTACCTACAACGGCTGATCCTCCGGAATAAAGGTGTAGACTATTTTTTAAACACAGAGAAAATTCAGAAATCAGAGGTGCAAAAGGCTAACTTGCAGGTTGAGTCAGTGGTAAGGAAGGCAAATGATTCTGGAGTTGTACAAACTGAAGTTTAGAAGCATGAAGGAGATCTTATTGAAGCCTATCAAACATTGAAAGGACTGGATAGGATGGATGTAGAGAAGATGCTTCCTATAGTGGGTCAGCCTAGGACCAGAGGGCACAGCCTCAGACTAGAGGGACATCCAATTAGAACAGAGGTGAGGATGGATTTCTTTAGCCAGAGGGTAGTGAACCTGTGAAATTCCTTGTCACTGGTGGCTCTGGAAGCCAAGTCACTGAGTATATTTAAAGTAAAAATTGATGGGTTCTTCATTAGTCAAGGCATCAAAGTTATGGACAGAAGGCACAAAAATGAAGGGATAATAAATCAGCCATGATGGAATGGCAGAGAAGATTTGATGGGCCAAATGGCCTAATTCTGTTCCTATGTCTTATGATCCCCTCTATCTACCCATACAACCATGTGTTTCTCCTGGCCATCATTCATTATGTAACTGATAAAGGCACCCAGTCCAAAAATTGAAATATCACATCTGGACTTCAATGTACTTGTCATTTAAGTAGTATTACTAAAAGTCTGGAAAAAGAATCTACTTCTATTGGGCAGGAGGTACAGGAGTCTTAGGTTTCATCACACTGAGTTCAGGAATATTTATTATCCTACAACCATCATGCTCCTGAACCCACGTGGATAACTTCACTTACCTCAATGCTGTACATCTCTATAGACTCACTCACCAGGCCTCTGCATCTGATGTTCTCAGTATTATTTGTTTACTTATTTATTATTAATTTCACAATTTGTATTCTTTTGCACATTTTCTGCTTGTCACTTTATTGTATATAGTTTTTCATAAATTCTACTTTATTTTCCTGTAAATGCCTGCAAGAAAATTAATCTCAAGGTAGAATATGATGACATATATGCCGTTTGATAATACATTTATTTGAACTTGGAACTTTTGACAAATAGTCTTTTCTTATACTTATAATGACAAAAAAGAAAGTTATTCAGCCTAAGAATGAGTACACATCGGAACCCCTAGAATAATTTTGCCTCTTATTTCCATGTACCCCTGCAATTTGTTCTCGTACACATCCTCATCAACTCCCCTTCAATTCTACCGATGTCAATGCTATGGATAATTTATAGTAGCCAGTTTATCTTTGGATTGTAAGAAGAAACTAGAGCACATGGAGAAAACATAGGCAATTATAGAAAAAAAACATGCAAACTTTGCACAGACAACATCCAGAATTAGGATTAAATCTATGTCCCTGCAGTTTATACAGCTTCACTGTATGTCTGTTCTTCTTTCAACTAAAATACTTCCTTTGTATCTGCAGCAATAATTTCTGTATTTTGTGCTGACTTGATGAATTGGATTCAATGTATCATATAAACACACATAACTATCCTACAGTGCCAATCTTAAGAAGTCACCAAAGTTGAAATGTCTGGATAAACCTTTCAAGTACAGGATTGTTCCTCCTGCTCTTTATATTTTTATGTCAAACTTCTAACTCTGTTACTTCAAAATGCTGCAGATTGAAATAATTTTCCAAATGCAGTACTGCTTTGGTGGATGGAACACCTTTGGCTTTTTTTGAAGTTAGTGTATTAAGAAATCTAATAAAGACCACAGAAACAACTTTTGTCAATAGGTTTCTTATTTGCTTTTATAGCACCATTCTATACCTAGCCTGCGCATTCTCAACATAATTCTCTACTCCAAAAATGTTGATAACCAAAACCACCTGTGATGGTTTTTCATGTTCAGTTACACACTGAGTATATTTGAGCCCTAGAGATATGTTCCTCCCTCCTCATTCAAGTTGACAGAGTTTTTGACCACATCACATCCTTTTCCTGCACCTTTGTTTCTGACTCTTTTCCTCCAGGACAGAGCAAAAATAAAGTTTCCATGGTTCTCCCTATTCATCCCATGGGTCTTCATATTTATTAGATCATCCTTCTCAATTTCTGCCATCATTAATGCAATTCCATCACCATTCATATCTTCCTTCCCCTTTACTTTCAGCATTTCAGAAAGACCATCTCCATTCCTGCTCCTGAATCTGCCCTTCCATCTCTACCAGTCATCTTGGCCCTTGAACTCTTTCCTCTTTCCCATGAAAATTTTTCTTCCTTTTCCATTCTCTCTACCCAAGGACAGAATAATTCATTCCAAGTGAAGCAGTGATTTACTTGAACTTTTTAACTAATGCACTGCATTTGGTGTTCACAGTTTGGTCTTTCCTGTTTTGAAGAAACCAAACACAGACTGGGTGATTACGTTTTAGATCACCTGCGTTCAGTCCACAGGAACACCTTTGAGCTCCCAGTTGTTGGCCACTTTAATTTTCCATCCTATTCTCACACTAACCTCTCTGTCTGTGACCATAAAACATAGGATCAGAAATAGGCCATTTGCCCCATCGAGTCTGCTCTGCTATTCAATTACGACCAGTTTAGTATGCCCCTGAACCCCATTCTCATGCCCTCTCCCTGATCTGACCTCCTGCCCTGATATAAAGAGATCCAATATAAGCTTGAAGAACAGCACCTCATCTTTTATATGTTCACATTATTTTCTTCAGGGCTCAACTTGAGTTTGCTTTACCTGTTTATATCAAGACCAGAAAGTTCTGCTGCAGGTCATCTATCAGTAATACCAATTCTCTCTCTCCTTCCAGTGAGTATTCAATTGGCTTTTGCTTGTCATTTTTTGTGTTCTCTTTTTCAAATTGCTCTAGTTGATCTATCAGTCAGATGGTTTCATATACAGCTTGTCACCATGGCAAAGTGAGCCTCATTCTATCAGAGATTTTCCTTTTATCCTATCCCTCCCTTTCTCATCTCCTCTGCAACTTACCCTAACTTACTTTCTCACTTTTCCATTACAACAATGTGAAATATTAATTCTGTTTCTCTTTCCATGGATGTTATCACACATACAGAGTGTTTCCAGAAATTTCTGTTTTTATTTTACCCTTTCAGCTGCTGTCTTATCTTATTTCCTGCCTAAAGAGCCACATTGCTCCACTTCAGTTTTCTTAACCATCTGCTCTCATCTCTTTTATGTTCAGTTCACCTGGCACAAGTTTTTCTCTTAAAGCTGAAGACAACTGCTGTATTTCTTGATCTGGTTTAAAATCACTATTGTCTACCTAGCTTTATTGACTCACTCTCCCTCCAAGAAAACTTGAACATCTGAGCCAGTTTCTCCTCTCTGTGATTCTGTAGTCAATGTTGTTGGGATTGGTAAAGTCAACATATTGAAGACTATTTCTCAAAGCACTGTATTTCTTCCAGAGCTAGTACAGGTTGTACTAGCATGTCCTGAAGAAGGGTCTTGGTCCAAAACATCATCTGTTTGTTCATTTCCCTGGATGCTGTTTGATCTGCTGAGTTCCTCCAGTATTTTGTGTGTGTTGCCCAAGTACATGTCATATTATTATGTTTATTTATTCATTTTTTGAGACGGAACATCACTGGTAAAGCTAGCATTTACCCCTCACCACCACTCCACCCTATCTTTGAGTACCTTACTGGCCTTCTGGTGAAGTGGAGGCCAATGGGTATCATCACAGTCCGGCTGGAATTTTCTGGTAAATTATGCCCAAAGACATTCTACCTGTTTATGTCTTCATTTCAGTTGTGTTTTCTGAAATTTCTAGAATGACAAGGGCATTGAAGAAAATGATTTCCATTTGATGTTTTTGCTAGGAATAGTTTGAAGAATTATTTCAAGTTGCTGACTCATTACCGCTGGCTGGCAAGGTCACAATTACACTGCAATTTAGTTCAATTTTTCTGACTGCCAAATTTCTTTCAATTTTGAGAACTACTCACATTCTCCTCTGCTACCATCTTGAAAAAGATATTTTACACAGCAGAAAATCAAGTGGAAGGCTATTGAAAAACAGCAAAAAGATCAGCTTTAAGTAGGTATCCACAGCACTAACACGGGCATATCCACTTTGGTAACATCACCGCACTCTTCCCTTCCTCAGCCCATCTGATGTTAAAATCTTTTTCCACATCTCTTTTATTGCCAAACTTGATTATAGCAACTCACTTCTAGCTGTCTTCCTATAATCAAATACTCTGTAACTTTGTGGGTTTTAAAAACAGAGCTACCTATGTTATACCTCAAACCCAACTCCCCATTGTCA
This sequence comes from Hemitrygon akajei, assembly GCF_048418815.1. Classification (NCBI taxonomy): domain Eukaryota; kingdom Metazoa; phylum Chordata; class Chondrichthyes; order Myliobatiformes; family Dasyatidae; genus Hemitrygon; species Hemitrygon akajei. Next base: position 50,817,512 of record NC_133140.1, read on the forward strand.
AATCTACAGGATTTTATTTTAGAGGAAGCTTAAGAACCACTTGGATATTGTTTGTGACCAATACATTAGTTTGACAAATGACTGACTCCTACACAATCTCACCCCTATGCTCACTGAACTACATTGTTCCTGGTAAGAACACCTCAACTTTAAATGTCTGTGCTTTCACATTCCTCTATGGGAAATCCCTCCCTACTCTAACCTCCTCCAGAACAGGAAATCACCAAATATGTCTGTCCTCCACGATGTGATTGATAATGTTTCAGTTGCCTCGGATATTCTATTGTGCTCAATCCAGCACATGAATACATCATTGTTGCTACTGGCTTTGAAATTGACTTTGCTTGATTATACTACTTTAACCAACCTGCAGATGTTTTCATGTGAAGGTATAGTTCAAATCTAAGTCACAGTAAAGGGATACGTGTTCAAAGACAATGGCTCACCAGTTCAGCCAGCTATTGCATGTTGATTAGCAGTTTTGTCAGTGACTAGTTTAGGTATGACTTACCTTCAATGTGTTAGGTACTTCTTCGTTTCATTCAGTAACGATAAAAGTCATATTGGATGCTTCATTAGGCAAGCTTGCCTCCATCAGCCAGGATGTTGAGTGTAACAGTCAGAAAGTCACATTGCAATTATGTAAAACTTCGGTTAGATCATCTTTGGAGTACTGTGTGCACCTCTGGTCGCTGCATTACACGGAGCTTGTGGAAGCTTATCTAGGGTGTATAAGTTCACCAACATGTTTCCCACATTTCCTCTAAGGAAATATTGGACAAACTTGGATTATGTTTTGTATTTAATACTTCAATAATATTTGAGAAATAGTATAAATATATTGTTTGATTAAGCATTCTTTGTTGTCTAAATAATTCATTAGGGTTATATGTAAAAGTACATGAATGGCATAAGACATCACACCACCAGTTAAAGTAAAAAAGGGGTTTGATATGTTATTTCTGGCTCCATGTTATTATCTCATTTAGTTTTATGCTTTGGAGTTACAAAACATAACAGTGATGACAAGGAAGTTTTAAATGAACCCGAAACAACTACCAAAATGTAGGTGCACAGTGGAATGATAGAGTTTTCAAAAAATTACAGTATGTATCCTTTGGAAGGGAAGACACAGTCAAGTTTTTTTTTAAGGCAGAAAATGGACATAAACAGAGTTTATAAACAGTGAGCACTGGGTGATAATAATCATAAATTTTTAAAAAAGAAAAGAAATGGCAGGCTACGTCAGACAGATAGACACATTTAATTGCACAAGGGATAACTGGAATATATACACAGAGAAAACTGAGCAGTATTTTGAAGTAAATGAAATAGCCAATGAGAAATAAGTACTAATTTTGCTGAGTGCATTGGGTTTAAATGTATACAGTTTGCTTAGAAATTCAACTGCTCCAATCAAACCAGCCAAAATGAGCTTTACTGATATTGTGAAAGTAATGCAAGAATATTTAGAATTGAAACCATTGCTGATAACAGAATGCCTTGGGTTTCATAAGTGGAATAAAAAGGAACGGGAGTCCATTTCATCATATGTGGCTGAATTGAAGAAAATGTCTGAGCATTGTCACTTCAGTGATGATTCACTGAGAGGTCATTTTGTTTGTGGAATCTTACAAAAAGACATTCAAAAATGGCTCCTAGCTGAAACACATTTAAAAGAGCGGCTGAAATTGCTGTATCAATGGAAACAGCAGTCAGATGCAATTGAGATGCAGTCAGAAATTAAAGTGAGCATGAATGAAATTGCAACATCTAAGCAGAAACCTGTCTGGGCAAACAAACTGTACCACCATTGTGGCAGGGGCTCACATATATAAGACCAATATAGATTTAAAAGCAAAACTTGCAGAAAATGTAGGACACATACAAAAAGCACTTCAGGCAGGCAAAAATAAATGGACTCTACAGGGAACAGAAAAAGATAAAAAGTCAACTTGCAGTTTCAAACAGAGCACTAATCTACGTGTTGTTGAGGGAAAAATCTGTTAATCATGACAGGGACACAGGACTGGGTAGCCTTGAGATTTAAATTGTGAAAATTAACAGGAGATAAGCAATATGGCTTACACCAGAAGTGAACAGCGAATTAATTAAAATGGAATTGGCCACTGGCTCAGCTGTTTCAGTCATTCCACAAAATAAATTTGAACAACATTTCGAAGATACTGAACTGAAGACTGCAGATATCCAATTAAGAACTTATATTGGAGAAAAGATAAATCCTGTGGGAATGAAATACACCAACTGACAAGCCTCATTGGGCTTTATGAGGTAAAAACAGGAGGGCCAGCATTGTGTGGTTGTGGTTGGCTGAGATAACTACAACTTGACCAGAGATACATCCACCAGTTTCTCTGCAAGAGACTCAACTGAAAGTGAGTTAAGAGAGGTACTGGATGATGTCACAGAAGTTTTCAAAGATGGCATTAAAACTCAAACATATCAAGGGTAAAATAGTGTTAAATCAAAATGTCACACCCACATTTTACAAGACCCCTCCAGTTCCATATACCATCCGTGATAAAGTAGCCAGCGAGCTAGATCATTTGGAGGCTGAAAGAATTCTTTCCAAGTTTGAGTTGAGCAAATGTGCAACACCAGTGGTCTCAGTAGCTGAGAATAATTACTACAGATTGGGAAGAAATGGCAATGGAGAAAGCAGTGTGAGGTGGCTTTCCAAAAGGTAAGGGAAATGGTGACGTCAGACACTGTACTCACACATTATGATCCACATCGTTCAGTGAAGCTTGTTGTGCACTGCTCAGGATACCAACATTTCCAGAAGGTAAGTGTCCAGATCTACCAAAACCTCTTCCTGCAGTCCCAGAGGCAACTACTGTAACCACCTAAGATTTCATAGCCGTAAGTGAGTGTATATATGAAAGAGAGAGAGAAAAAATATCTGCCTGGGTGTGTGAGAGAGTGGGGTACAAGTTTGTGTGTATGAAAGAGAGAGAGAGAAGGACACTGCACATATGGTAAATTGGATCAGCAAATTTGCTGATGATACAAAGATTGGAGGTGTAGTGGACAGTGAGGAAGGTTTTCAAAGCTTGCAATGAAATTTGGACCAGCTGGAAAAATGGACTGGAAAATGGCAGATGGAGTTTAATGCAGACAAGTGTGAGGTATTGCACTTTGGAAGGTCAAACCAAGGTAGAACATACAAGGTAAATGGTAGGACACTGAGGAGTGCAGTAGAACAGAGGGATCTGGGAATACAGATACATAATTCCCTAAATGTGGCATCACAGGTAGATAGGGTGGTAAAGAGAGCATTGGCCATTATAAATCAAAGTATTGAATATAAGAGTTGGAATGTTATGGTGAGGTTATATAAGACATTGGTGAGACCAAATTTGGAGCATTGTGTGCTGTTTTGGTCACCTAATTACAGGATGGATATTAATAAGGTTGAAAGAGTGCAGAGAAGGTTTACAACATGTTGCTGGGACCTGAGAAACTGAGTCACAGGGAAAGGTTGAATAGGTTAGGACTTTATTCCTTGGAGTGTCAAAGAATGAGGTGAGATTTGATAGAGGTATATAAAATTATGATGGGTATAGATAGAGTGAATGCAAGCAGGCTTTTTCCACTGAGGCTAGGGGATGAAAAAAACAGAGGACATGGGTTAATTTTAAAGGGAAAATTAGAGGGGGTATTCTTCATACAGAGAGTGGTGGGAGTGTGGAATGAACTGCCAGATGAAGTTGTAAATGCGGGCTCACTTTTAACATTTAAGAAAAACTTGGACAGGTACATGGATGAGGGGTGTATGGAAGGATATGGTCCAGGCGCAGGTCAGTGGGACTAGGCAGAAAAATGGTTCAGCACAGCCAAGAAGGGCCGAAGGGCCTCTTTCTGTGCTGCGGTGTCCTATGGTTCTATGTTTCTAAGTCTCTCCTGCTAAGCAGTGATCCCCCTTGCCAGGAAAGACATTATCCCACAAGAGTAAGAAATCCTCCACAGTGATTAAATCTGTAGGCCTGAATGGGACAACTTAAAATCTACTATGCTGTGGATGGCTATATATAGCAGTTGTATTATATAGCATTCTGTATATATAGTTGAAATGTATTCTAAATTAGGTTAGAGTTTATAGCTAAGCCAGGCGCAGTGTTGTGTATTTAATATTTCACTAATATTGTAAATATAATATTACTAAGCATTCTTGGTTGTTTAAATGATTCATTATGATCATATGCAGAAGTATGTAAATGGCAGACGTCATCATGTCACCACGTTATATGTGAACACCTCGCTTAAACTCAAAATGAAGTTAGATACATGATACCCCACTCTGTTTTTATTTCAATTAGTTTTATGTTTCAGAGTTACAAAACATCACTGATTGCTTTCTCTATATTGATTTTAATTGATTCTATTTACAACAGGAAAATGTATTAACAATGTTGAATAGTAATGTTGAATACTTAAAACCACAAGCCAAAGCAATATGAATAAAAATATAGCCTAAGACTAATAGCCATTGGATCATCAGACATGTCTATAAAATACAGGTGTTAATAAAATATAAAACTTCTAACCTGCACAATCCACCTTTTGTACTATTTACAACAACAGCAAAGCAGGAGACCAGCAGCTGAGTTTCAGCATCTGAAAATTCCTTCTTTAGAATGAAAATGTCCCTCCATTTTTCTACTACTCCAGTAGAGTGTGTACTCTAAATCAGTCAGCAGTGTGACAGACAGACAGACAGACAGACATACTTTATTGATCCCGAGGGAAATTGGGTTTCATTACAGTCGCACCAGTGTGTAAGGGGAAGTTGGGGGAGGTGACTCAGTACGGAGAGGCTGAGGTCACAGCCCAAGTTAAGTGAGTCCATTGAAAGCTCAGAAAACACACCTCCCGCTCCTCATCAGCCAATCATCCTCCCCTCTGTGGAATACAGCACTCATCAATTATCAACAGCCTCCCCATCTCACGTCAAACACTGAGAATGGACTCAACCAAATAAACATGGTCCTGCTGCGCACGGCCATGCTGGGATGAGAGACCTCTAACGAAATTGCCAAGGGGGCTGTTTGGTTACTGGCCACCACTGCGAGCACAAACATCACACATCGTGCGAAGTTCAAAAAACAATGTTTTTTTTTAATCACAATCTCCCGTGGAACCCCGGTTGAGAAACCCTGCCCTAGAAGTGTCAGCAACTGATAAAATTTTAAGGAGTATTGATAGGGTAGATAGTCATAATCTTTTTCCCAGGCTATACCAGAGGTCATAGCTTTAAGGTGAGGGGGTTAGTTTAAAGGAGGTTAAGATGGAAAGCTATTTTACAGAGTGGCAGGTGCCTGAACCACACTGGCAGTGAAAGTGATGCAAGTAGATACAATGGGAACATTTGAAAGGTATTTAGACTCTCGTGAACAGGCAGGAAATTGAAGAGATGGACCATGAGCAGGCAGATATGCAGCTTAATTTGGCATCATAGAAGCAGAAAAAACCTACAGCACAATACAGGCCCTTCAGCCCACAATGCTGTGCCGAACATGTACTTACTTTAGAAATTACCTAGGGTTACCCATAGCCCATAGCATCATGGTCAACCCAGAGAATGCAGGCTTGAGAGCCTGGTCTTGTGCAATCCTGTTCTATGCTTTATGTTCTAAGTAGATAGTTCCAGCTGACTGGCCATCAAAAGAACTTAGAGATGCTCTCCTTTTCTGGCTAGTTCACAATATGCTCCAAGGTGTATGCTTCTAACTGATATTTCCAGGTTTCAACTGAAGAGCAAATCCTTCAGCTGATTCTCTCTACGTCATCTGTGGTCAAGCACGTGGAATGTGTGGGTTTTCCCTGGGTGCTCCAGTTTCCTCCCACAGTCCAAAGACATACCGGGTAGGTTAGTTGTTCGTTGTAAGTTGTGGTGATTAAATTCGGTTAGGTTTAATCAGGTTTATGTGAGGTTGCTGGGATGGTATGGTTCAAAAGGCCGGAAGGCTATATCACTAAAATAAATTAAAAATCATAAGAAAAAATTGAAATAGAATTCAAAACCATGAAAGGAATATTTAGCTGATCGAATATATTAGAACAAACTAAGTATTGTTTACTAAAAAACGCAATGAGGAAATACACTCAATATTTCCCTGTTCTGATAACTTCATTATTTAGTTTGTCTATATCTTTTCACCCATATAAACCTACACACACTGATGGCACCATGCTCCTCTTCCTTTCCCAGAACTTAATTCTACATTCCAAGCTGCACACAAATCACTACTGGGTGGTTTCATCTTTTCTGCCTAAACTTTTGATTTAACAAGATATGTTGTGCTGAACAATCCATTTCCCTGCGCAAGTAATTACAACTGAATAAGTTATATTCCACCAATTCAATTAAAAGATGACAGTCTCATTAAAAAAAACATTTAATGACCAGCCTAAACACACAGAACGTGATTATCCTCAAACATTAGTCATCAAGTACATGTACAGTATTTTTGAATCAAAACTTTCCTCCTAGCTACAGCCACACTAAAGAACAATTAATGGTAACTTTTCTTCTGAGAAGCAGTTTGCAGGACCAAATTAATTCTAAATAAATGAAGAATTATTTTCAAATACACTCAGTATAGCCACACATCTGAAGACAAAGGAATAGAATTAGAATTAATTCAAGTTTAGTGTATCTTCTTCTCCTTAAGCCCATCATCTTTACTGGGACATAGGCAGCCAACAGCAGCTCACCAGAACTCTCTGCTCTAAGCCAGACATTCAAGCAGTCTCCAGATGTAGACCTTCATTGAAGATCCTTCCTCTCCCAGTGATGGGGTCTTTGGAGCTACTGTTGGTGTTTCGGTAGTGCTGGCTTTTAATGGAATGGGATTGCTGGATCCAGGCCCATCATTCCTCTTTCTGCAGCCGGGCTTGGGGCCATCCATGGCAGACTTAAAATTTAGTGTACACCTTCACCGAAAAGTCTGCTGCTTATATCCAAACATTAAGTGGCATATTGTCATACAGATGTGACTACTTAAGGCTATGTGTCAACCCACTAACCAATGCTTAAAATGAATTATACCTTTTTTTATGAGTTTCATTAAAATTAAATTCCACCAATGACAGCTAGCAAACAAATATTTAATTACATTGTGTCATCCCAAGAATGATTACCTGTCCGGTTAATCCAAGGAATACCATACGATCAACCAACTCAATATTCCCTCTAAAGATAAGAGAAATTGACTTACAGTCAATGGATAAGAATTGATAGCTAAATGACAGCAAGAGAGATATTCAAATGGGAATCTAAACTATTATTTTGATGAGAGGAGAATATTAAAGCCATTAAAATTTAATGAGAAATTATAGGTAAGTTAATCACAATATCCTAGGTCACCAACATGATCAATAGAAGATATTTGTGTCATCCTCCTCAGCTCCAGTCCACAGGTGAAATTAAAATGGTGGAATGATCTGCCCCATAAATTTACATATATATTTCCAAAGAACAACACTAAATACGAGTTTTACTTCAATGTCAATTTCCTCAGATATTGTGCAAGCATCTTTTACTTCACTTATAGTGATCAGTTTACTTAGAGTTTTTAGCTGGCATCCATTATAGTTTATATTGATTAATAACGCTAGCACACATTGCTTTAAATCTCATCAAGAATACCTGTAATGCTTGTTCCTCCTGGTGCTGTAATTGATACTAGCAATGCCAAAGTTGTCACACCATGTAAAAAATAAGAGCTGCTATTTTCTAATGGCAGTGTTCCAGCATTTGATTGGCTAGTGCCCAGGAGACACCACAAATTCCTCACACCATCCCAGAATTGTGATTTTTTTCCCTCTACTGCCATTTTTCTTAGTAAATTATGATGGTCCAATTACAAAAAAAAACAAGATATAAACAAAAAATAATTTGCTCTTGATTTTTTCCCCCACATAGCTATGATTCTGTGAATTGAGTTTAGTTCATGCCCCTAATATCACTGGATGAATTGTTACAGTTTGCTTTCATCTCCGCCAGTTTTTGTCAAATCAGATTGAAAACTGGGAGTACAGATTTCAAAAGGCAATTTCAAAACTGAAATGGAAGCTTGTGCATGTTGATGTATGAATAAGAAGCAATGATAGGAAAGGGAAAATGGTAATCAGGCAGAAATATTAACCATTTAAATTTTATTGGGTGATGATGCTGAACCAAAGGCCTGTGTAGTTGACCGGTTCTATTACTCGTGTTCTGATGTAAATCGCTTGTTGGAACTCAAGCGATTTCCAATGGAAATGGAGGGCCTCCATTGACAGTAGAGACAGCAAGGGAATACAGCAATACTGATATCCACTATATTGGTATTTGTCCCCCTCTTTACCTTCGTCACATCGACAACTGCATTGGCGCTGCCTCCTGCACGCATGCTGAGCTCGTTGACTTCATTAACTTTGCCTCCAACTTTCACCCTGCCCTCAAAGTTACCTGGTCCATTTCTAACACCTCCCTCCTCTTTCTTGATCTTGCTGTCTCCATCTGTGGAGACAGCTTATCTACTGATATCTACTAAAAGCCTATAGCTTCCAGGACTATTCCTCTTCCCACCCTGTCTCTTGCAAAAATGCTATCCCCTTCTCACAATTCCTCCATCTCCGCCGCATCTGCTCTCAGGATGAAACTTTTCATTCCAGGACGAAGGAGATGTCTTCCTTTTTTAAACAACACCATCAACTCTGCTCTCAAATGCATTTCTCCCATTTCCCGCACATCTGCCCTCACCCCATCCGCCCGCCACCCCACTTAGGATAGGGTTCCCCTTGTCCTCACCTACCACCCCATCAGCCTCTAGGTCCGACGTATAATTCTCCGTAACTTCCGCCACCTCCAACAGGATCCCACTACCAAGCATATCTTTCCCTTCCCCCCCTTTCTGCTTTCCACAGGGATCTCTCCCTATGTGACTTCCTTGTCCATTCGCTCCCCCCATCCCTTCCCACCGATCTCCCTCCTGGCACTTATCCTTGTAAGTGGAACAACTGCTACACCTGCCCTTACACTTCCTCCCTCACCACCATTCAGGGCCCCAAACAGTCCTTCCAGGTGAGGCGACACTTCACCTGTGAGTCGGCTGGTGTGGTATACTGCGTCCGGTGCTCCCAGTGTGGCCTTTTATATATTGGTGATACCCGACGCAGACTGGGAGACTGTTTCGCTGAACACCTACGCTCTGTCCACCAGAGAAAGCAAGATCTCCCAGTGGCCACACATTTTAATTCCATGTCCCATTCCCATTCTGATATGTCTATCCATGGCCTCCTCTACTGCCAAGATGAAGCCACACTCAGGTTGGAAGAACAACACCTTATATACCGGCTAGGTAGCCTCCAATCTGATGGCATGAACATTGACTTCTCTAACTTCTGTTAATGCCCCTCCTCCCCTCCTTACCCCATCCCTGATATATTTGGTTTTCTCCCCCCTCCTTTTTTTTCTCTCTCTCTGCCCATCACTCTGCCTGTTCTCCATCTCCCTCTGGTGCTCCCCTCCCCCTTTCTTTCTCCCTAGACCTCCCGTCCCATGATCCTTTCCCTTCTCCAGCTCTGTATCACTTTTGCCAATCACCTTTCCAGCTCTTAGCTTCATCCTACCCCCTCCGGTCTTCTATCATTTCGCATTTCCCCTCCCCCTCCTACTTTCAAATCTCTTACTATCTTTCCTTTCAGTTAGTTCTGACGAAGGGTCTCAGCCTGAAACATCGACAGTGCTTCTCCCTATATGCTGCCTGGCCTGCTGCGTTCCACCAGCATTTTGTGTGTGTTGCTTGAATTTCTGGCATCTGCAGATTTCCTTGTGTTTACAGCAATAGTGTTGCTAGCACTTCACGATGTCAGGCCTGTTCTCGTTAATGATTCCCAGCCTTCACATGCAGGTACTTCCCAGTCTCCACCCTGCCAATAGGATTCACATGACACTCCTTCCAGACTCATCACCTGCAGCCTATTTAATCCTAGTTCTCAGCCACAGTCCTTGCTCACTCATCAAACCAGCCAGCCCCAACCGTTGCTCCAAGCCTTCACTCTCCCTGCCTAAGGTTTACCTTGTTACCTGCTGTGTTTAGTTTATACTCTCTCTTGTTTTGAGACCCCTCATTGCTTGTTATTTTCCAGTCTATTATTAAAGTTATTGTTTACTGCTAAATTGTCTCATTGCACTGCTTTTGGGGTGAGCCTCCTCTACATTTCCAGACACACCAAATGTCAGAGTGGAATCCTTGAATTTTATCCATTCACTTTGGCAGACCTGGAATTTTCTGAGGAAATTTAGAGCTATTTAATCCGGCAGAAGGTTTCCATCCACAGATGGAAACAGATGCTGTTGCTACATATCTGGTCATGAATTCAGAGAAACCATTGACAAGCATTACAAACAGGACACCAAGGAACAAATTGAAGCCACAGGGAAAACGGAATCTTTTTTTTCATCAGCTTGGTTCACAGTGGTTTCTGTACCTACCTTGCAACTTAGGAGAGAGTGGCCAAATCCCTTGAACCTGCCTGAAGCAAAGGTTATTGCTATTTTCATAACATAGCTTTATCAAACTTACGAGAGTAACTTGTCATCCAAGTGCTTGAGATTAAGTCTGTTTTCTGGCACCCCTAAACTGCTGTGACCAAATACCTGCTTCTGTGCCAAGTATCAAGTGAGGTGCCACATGCACTGACATTTTCAAAACATGTTTGGAAGTCTGGTCTGTTTCCTTTCCCTGCCTACCAATCTGTTGTGTATTTTGTGGGAAATGCACTTCTACCACTGGCAAAATAGTGATCTCCCTTTGGATCTATCCAGGCCCTGACTCTCTTCAACATTTATAAAAATAATGCACCATGGAACAGCTGGTAGTACTGCAGTCTCCCAGGTCCTGAGGCCTCAGTTCTCCCTGTGATCAAGGGTTCCTCTGGGTGCTCCATTTCACTTCCTTACTGTGTTATTATGTGTGTATATAATAAAGAACTTCATTTCCCAGTGGGCAATGTGGGCGGTTCACCCGGAACCAGAAGCTTCAATGGTGAGCAGGTTGCACCTGCCCAGTGTTGAACAAAAGTCTAGTGTCAGAGTACACAATATCTGAAGTCAGTGTGAGGTCTAAACTCGGACAGTAAATGAATGCTGTGAGTTTCAATGGTAAGTTGGTCACAAGCTCATCTTTATTAAGAACAAACATAACATGGTGTCAGAAGGCAGCCTGAGGTCTAAACTGGGAGTGTAAATGAAGACCATGAGCACCTAAGAAAGACCATAAGACATTGGAACAGAAGTGGGCCATTTGGCCCATCGACTCTGCTCCACCATTCAATCATATCTGATCCAATTCTTCCAGTCATCCACACTCACCTGCCTTCTCCCTATACCCTTCGGTGCCCTGGCTAATCAAGAACCTATCTATCTCTGCCTTAAATACACCTAATGACTTGGCCTCCACAGTTGCTTGTGGCAACAAATTCCACAGATTTACCAGCCTCTGACTAAAGTAATTTCTCCCCATCTCTGTTCTAAATGGACGTCCTTCAATCCTGAAGTTGTGCCTCTTGTCCGAGACTCTCCTACCATGGGAAATAACTTTGCCATATCTAATCTGTTCAGGTCTTTTAATATTCCGAATGCTTTTAAGAGATCCCCCCCCCCCCCCCCATTCCTCTGAACTCCAGGGAATACAGACCAAGAGCTGCTGACATTCTGCATATGGTAACTCTTTCATTCCTGGAATCATTCTCATGTATCTGCTCTGAACCCTCTCCAATGTCAGTATATTCTTTCTAAAATAAGGAACCCAAAATTGCACACAATACTCCAAGTGTGGTCTCATGAGTGCCTTATAGAGCTCAATATCACATCCCTTCTCTTATATTCTATACTTCTAGAAATGATTGCCAACATTGCATTTGCCTTCTTCACCACCGACTCAACCTGGAGGTTAACCTTTAGGGTATCCTGCAAAAGGACTACCAAGGCACTTCGCACCTCTGCATTTTAAATTCTCTCCCCATCTAAGTAATAGTCTGCCCGTTTATTTCTTCCCCCAAAGTGCATGACCAAACACTTTCCAACATTGTATTTCATTTGTCACTTCTTTGTCCATTCCCCTGAACTATTTAAGTCTCTCTGCAGGCTCTCTGTTTCCTCAACACTATCTGCTCCTCCACCTATCTTTGCATATCGGCAAATTTAGCCATAAATCCATTAATCCCATAGTCCAAATCATTGACATAGATCGTAAAAAGCAGTGGTCCCAATACCGACCCCTGTGTAACTCCATTGGTAACCAGAATAGCATCTTCAATTTGAAAACCATTACAGATGTCCAAGAGATGTTAGTGATGAAGAGAAGCAGGCCAGTGAGACAACAGCATGTTGTGTCCCAAAGCTTAAGAATTCACCAAAGAATTCAGGTGAGAGGCCAAGAGTTCCCATCATGGATAACCTAAGTCTTCCACACCTCTGCAGTTTACCGACAATATAGCAGATAACTGGAAACGCTTCAAGCAGTGATTCGATATACACTTAGCGGAGTGGGAGGGGCTGATGAAAAATTTTAAGTGTCTATTTTTCTGCATGTAATTGGCAAAGATGCTTTGGACATCTACAATGGCTTTCAAATTGAAGAGTCAACTTTTACATTGGACATTCTGATAACAAAATTTGAGGAGTATTTTGTCCCAAGTAAAAATATCACATTTGAGAGCTATAAGCTTTTTTTCATGGGACCAGAAACAAGGTGTTAGCTTGGACCAATACTTAGCCGGTGTATTAGTCCGGTGAATTTGGTGTATTGAGAGACTCACTAGTTGGAGACAGTATAGTTTGTGGATCTCAGATAATGGGCTCAGAGAAAGATTTTTGTGTGAAAAAGATGTGACGCTGGAAAAGGCTGCGGATATATGTAGGGCAGCAGTGCACAAGCTAAGGAGCTGCACAGGGAAGACATGCTGTGAAAACAGAGGAGCAGTACACAAGCATTTCCAAAGCAACAGCAAAGTAAAGAGGAAGACTCAAAAGCAAACACAGCAAATGTGCAGGTAGGCACAATCAGAAGATGTGTCCTGCTGGTGAGACATCTTGCAATAATTGTGGGAAGAAGAATCTTTTTACAAAGTGCTGCAAAGCTGGAGCTACCGAGAGAAAGGTGCACATGGTTGCTGAGGACATGAAGGAAGCCTTTGTGGATTCATTGCAGACTGCTGGAGCTGGTGAGATAGAATGGATTGTTCCAGTGACTGTGAATGAGACAGTAATTCCATTCAAACTTGACACCCAAGCTCAGGTGGATCTGCTATCCATGGATGATTACGAGATTCTCAAAATAAAGACTAAGATTTACCCAGTGAAGTTAAAAGTCCTAGGCTATACTGGAAAGAATGTTCTAGTAGTGACCTTCAAACACAGGAGACAGCTAAGGGCACAGCTGCTGATTGGAGAAAAGAGAGTACAGCCAACATTAGGTCTGAGAGCATGTGAAAAGTTCAATCCGGTGAAAAAAGTTTTCGTAGTGGTTTCGCAGACCAAAGGTGACCACCCAATACTCATGGAAGAGTACTCAGTTGTCTTTGAGGGGCTTGGAATGCACACCTGGTGTACACAAAATTAATATAGATGGCAGAGTGGCTCCTGTTGTCCATGCTTGCAGGAAAGTTCCATTTGGGCTTAGAGACAAACTGAAACAAGAACTAGCTTGCATGGAACAGATATACATCATACAGAAAATTGAGATTATCTCCCTATTTGCAGGTGCCAAGTGGCTTAGCAAGCTCGATGCATCCTCTGGGTTTTGGCAGATAAAGCTTGACGAGGCAAGTTTACGACTGTGTACATATAACTTCCCTATACTTTTAACACACAGGAAAGATATTGCACTCTTCAGAAATTCTGTCCGGACCAGACATCTACCATAAAGCCATTCACATGATCTTTCAGGGCACATGGTGTCTAGACCATGATGGGTGGTATCATCGTGTGGGAGTCCACCAAGGATGAACATGATGCATGATTGAAACAAGTGCTTGATGCGACACAGAATGTCAATCTGAAATTAAATAAAGAGAAATGGCAGATGGAATACAGTGTTGGGAAGTGTATGGGAAGTGCGTGGTCATGCACTTTGGTAGAAGAAATGAAAGGCTTGACTATTTTCAAAATGGAGAGAAAATACAAAAAAAAACTGAGGTGCAAAGGGACTTGTGAGTCCTTGTGTAGGATTCCGTAAAGTTTAATTTGCAGGTTGAGTCAGTGGTGAGGAAGGCAAATGCGATGTTAGCATTTATTTCAAAAGAACTAGAATATAAAAGCAAGGATGAAACTTTGAAAAGCACTAGTGAGGCCTCACTTGAAGTACTGTGAGCAGGTTTGGGCCCCTTATCTTGGAAAGGATGCACTGAAACTGGAGAGGGTTCAAAGGAAGTTCACGGAATATATTCCAGGATTGATTGGCTTGTCATATGAAGAGCGTTTGATGGCTCTGGTCCTTTGTTCACGAGAATTCAGAAGAATGAGGGGTGACCTCCTTGAATCCTATCAAATGGTGAAAGGCCTTGATAGAGTGGAAGTGGAGAGTATGTTTTCTATGGTGGGAGAATCTAAGACCAGAGGACGCAGCCTCAGAATAGATGGATGCCCCTCTAGAATCGAGATGAGCAGACATTTCCTTAGCCAGAGAGTGGTGAATGTGTGGAATACTTTGCCACAGACAGTTGTGGAGGCCAAGTCTTTATGTATATTTAAGGCAGAGGTTGATAGATTCTTGATTGGCAGGGCATGAAGGGATATGGGGAGAAGGCAGGAGATTAAGGTTGAGAGAAAAATTGGGTCAACCCTGAAGAAATGGCAGAGCAGACTCGATGGGTCAAATGGCCCAATTCTACTCCCATACCATATGGTCTTGTGGTCTTATGTGAGTTTGGCGATAAGATACTGATCTTCATGAGATGTCATATCAAAGAGGGAATGAAGCCTGACCCAAGAGAGATGTCAGCCATTGAAATCACTGAGAGACCTCAAAACAAAGAGGAGGTAAGACGTTTCTTGTGGATGGTGACTTATCTGACTTCATCCCTCACTGTCTACTGTGTCAGCACCACTTAGGTCACTCCTCGAGCAGCAAAATGAGTCGGTTTGGTCTCACGAGCAAGAAGAGTGTTTCCAAATGCTGAAATTAGTCCTAACTGAAGAGCTGTTCTGAAGTTTTATGATCTGGAAAAGTGATCTCAGCTGATGTGTCCCAGTATGGACTACTGCAGCAGCATGATGAGACATGGCAACTTGTGGTCTACGCATCAAGAACTATAACAAGTGTGGAAGTCAACTATGCTCAAATAGAGAGAGAGCTTCTCACCAGCACATATGCATGTGAAAAGTTCCATCGGTACATCTATGGACAAGCTTTTGAAGCAGAGACAGACTATAAACCATTAGTCTCAATTATGTCCAAACCACTGAATAACTGTCCCATGAGGATACAGTGCATTTTCAGAAGGCTTCAGAAATATGATGTGAAGATTATCTACATACTGGGAAAATACTGAGGTGTTGTCTTGCGCAATCAGCAAGAAAGAAAAGACTGACCAAGAGATGAATGCTGATATACAGGCCCATGTTGACATGATGGACACCTCCATTCCAGTATCTCCTGATAGAACAGATAAGTTTAGGACAGCAACAGGGTCAGATGAAACAATGAAAGTACTTAAAGAGACAATACTGAAAGGATGGCCAGCATATAAAAATGACTGTCCAATGTGTATTCAGGATTATTGGGTATACAGAGCTCAACTGTCAGTAGTGGAAGATATGGTCTTCAAAGGGAACAGGTTTGTGATTTCAATGTCGCTACACTAGGAAATGCTCCAAAAGATACATGAAGGGCATCTTGGTGAGGAATAGTGTAACCGTAAATGAAGTGATGTTCTGGCCAATAATGAACCATGACATCAGCCAGAATATAGCTTCATGTGAAATATGTTTTATCCACAGACCAAAGTAGCAAGCAGACCCACTTGCACCGCACCCTGTATCAGGCAGACCGCATTTCAAAGTTGGAGTGGATTTGTTTGTTGCAATAGGAAGAGTCATACTGTTGTAACAGACTACTTTTCCCATTACCCAGAGGTTACAACACTGCAATCAACATCCAGTAAAGCAGTCATCACAATCCTGAAAGCTGTGTTTGTGAGGTATGGAGTTCCATATGAGGTGGTACCAAACAATGGTCCACAATTGTTGAGCTGTGAAATGGAGCCCTTTGCCAATGATTTTGACATAATGTACAACTTCAAGCCCACATCACCCAAATTCTAAAGGCCTAGCAGAGAGTTTGGTCAAAGTAGTGAAGGGCCTCAAGAAGAAAGCACAAGATAGATGAGAGGACATCTACAAAGGTCTAATGATTTACAGGCACGCACCACTGCAGAATGGACTTTCTCTAGTCCAAATGCTGATAGGTTGATGCATACAGACAAACCTTCCAGTGTGTGAAAACCTGCTGACACCTAAAGGAGCATACAATTTGGCCAAGTGAAAGGGAAAGAGAAACAGACAAGGAAACAGTATCAAAACTGCAAAAAGCCTACTAGTCCTGAAGCCTGGAGATCAAATGAGAATCCAAGATCATGATTCTGACATAGGGTCCATGCAAGGATATGTTCAAGAGGGAGTAGCTCCACATTCCTACCAGATCCAGACAGAATGAGGGATACCTCTCAGAAGGAACCATGAGTATCTATGACCACAAGCTCCAACCCATAGCTGTGACATATCACCTGTCAGTGCACCAACGGGGACAGCAGATGTAAAAAATGAACATGGTGGTCAGAGCTGCCAGAAAGACTCTAATATTAAAGCAGCAAATGATAGCAATATATCTGTCGAAACAAATAGCAGAACTGAAAGGATCAATAAGCCACCTCAGAGACTGAATGAAAGTTGATAAGTGGATAAAGGACTGTATTTGCTCATTACAATTGATATCTTTGTTGGAAACGATTATTGTTTCTTGCAGGTTTATGAGGACATGGTAGTGTGTTTGTTTTTCTTTAAAGAGAGAAGATGAGTTATTATGTGTGCACATAATAAAGAGCTTCAGTTACCGATGGGCAATGTGGACATTGTGGCAGGAACCAGAAGCTTTAATGGTGAGCTGGTCACACGCACTCAGAATTGAACTGTTAAGTAATAAACTGATTTAGTGTTTACTCACACCAAGTTTGTCTTTATTAAGAACAAGCATAACACTTACCACAAAGACACTTAAGTTGGGAAATTAATTGGCCAGTGCAACAGTTGAAAAGAAACTTCATGTGGGGTGGAGGGTAGGTATCTGATGTTAGGAGAATAAAAGGGGTTAAGTGCAGATCAGGGTCCAAAATTGTTTAATATCATTTCCAGTGCACAAGTGTAAAAGAGGATGAAATAATTGTTACTCCAGATCTGATATAGCACAAGAAATACACGATAAGGTAAAGAACACAATAATTTAAAAAATTAGAAATATAAATACATAAGAAAACTTATATACATAGATTGATTGTATGTGCATAAAGTGACACTAGGTACAGGAGTGTCAGTACATAAGGTGACTGACAGAAAATTATAAAGTAGTGATGGTTGGGGTGTAGAGAAGTGGGTTAATGGGTGGAGGTGTTGATCAGCTTAACTGATTGAGAGAAGTAACTGCCTTTGAGTCTTGTGGATGCTACATAGCCTCTTCCCTGATGGGAGTGAGACAGACAATCCATGAGCAGGGTGGGTAGGAACTTTTACAATGTTACCAACCCTTTTCCAGCACCTTTCTGGATATATATATCCGTAATAGCAGGACTGATGCTGGTGATGCATTGGGCAGTTTTAACTACCCGTTGTAGAGCCTTCATGTGTGTTAAAATGCTCTCTACTGCATATCTGTAAATGGTCAGTGAAGATTCGATACACCAATGTGTACAACTCTATGACTCTGATATGCACACTACCACTGAGGAAATGCACTTATGCTGATGACCTGGCTCTAACCACGTGTGCCAGAGACTTCACAGAGAAATAAGGTGCATGGACATTGTATCTGTCAATGATAGAAAGTATTTCTACAATCAAAGCTGCAAATAAATCCAGTTTCATTATTTCACGGTTTCACCTCACTAATCACAATATACTGTATATCCTTATTTCAATAACAGTTTTTGTAGAAAAAAAGATAAAATATAATTCAATCCCAACCAATCCTAAGGTGCACCTTAAGATTTGAGAAACATTGCCAATTAATGTGCAGTACAAAGTGCCAGTGAAGAAGGCACGCCTCCCCCCCAGGGGAGCAGACACTCGTCTGGCTGAAGCAGAGGTGAGGAAGACACTGGCCAGAGCCAACACATGCAAAGCTGCGGAGCCCGATAATATACCAAGTCAGGTTCTGAAAGACTGCGCAGCCCAGCTGATGGGGGTGTTGACGGATATGTTTAATATCTCTCTGGAACAGTCCATTATCCCCTTGGTTTTCAAGGCAGCAACCAACATGTCAGTGCCAGAGAAGGTGACAGTAACCTGCCTAAATGACTATTGTCCGGTGGCACTAACACCAACCATTATGAAATGCTTTGAGTGGCTGGTCATGGAGCACATTAAAGCCTTTCTCCTGGCTTCACTGGGCCCTTTCCAGTTTGCTTATTGCTCAGATCGATCCTCTGATGATGCAATAACTGCTGCCCTCCATTCTATTGTGTCTCACCAGGAAATGGGGTCTCATATACCAGACGCTGTTTATGGACTTCAGTTTGGCGTTTAACACCATCATACCTCAAAAACCGGTGGGGAAACTGTCCTCGCTAGGTCTCAAAACCTCCCTCTGTAACTGAATCCTGGACTTCTTAACAGAAAGCCACAGTCAGTCCATGTGGGCAGCAACATCTCTTGTCCCATTACGCTGAACACTGGCATTCTCCAGGGCCGTGTGCTTATCCCACTGCTGTTGACACGGCTGATGCATGCTGGTGTCATAGGATCCAGCTCAAACCGTGTCATCAAGTTTGTGTTGACACAACAGTGGTTGGCCTTATTAAGTGTGATGATGAGACAGAGTATAGAGATGAAGTGAAATGGCTGGTGGATTGGTGTGAGAAGAACACCGGAACATGGGGAAGACAAAGGAAATCATTGTGGACTTCAGGAAGGTGCAGACAAGCCATCCCCCTCTGCAAATACATAGCTCCTCTGTAGAGAGAATTAAGTGAACCAAGTTCCGGTGAGTTCACATCATAGATGACCTCACCTGGTGGCTTAATATCACAGCAGCACCTCGACTTCCTAAGAAGAGGCTCCCATCCCCCATCTTAATTGTGTTTTACAAGAGCACCATTGAGAGCATCCTGGCAAGTTGCATCTTCATCTGGTAAGGGAGCAGTCACGCGTTACGCCAGAAGTCCCTACAACGGACCGTAAGAACAGCTGAGAGGATCATAGGGATCTCCCTACCATCCATCAGGGACATTAATCAGGACTGCTGCATACATAGGGCCCTTAGTATTATTAAGGATTCCACCCATCCATCCAGCATCCTCTTTGACTTTCTACCATCCGGCAGGAGATTACAGTGCATAAAAACAAGAGTGGTCAGGATGGGAAACAGTTTCTTCCCCCAAGCCAGCAGGCTTCTGAGTTCCCTGCCTCATTATATTTGAAGTGTCACTGGTTAATCTGTTCTGTACCTTACATTATTTAATATTAATGCACCTTAGATTGCTATTTATGTGTTACTCATTTGTAGATTTTATCCTTACCTTCATAAGTTATTGTGTGTAATGTGCATTTTGTGCTTTACACCCTGGTTCAAAGAATTGTCTCATTTCTATATATATTATATATTAATATAAGTTATATACATGTATATAGTTAAATGACAATAAATTTCATTTGTCACTTGACACTTAACAAATGCAGAGGTCAAAAATGGGGCAAACATAATATATAAACTAGCCAGTAAGAGCTAAGGTCCCTCCACAAAAGTGCAGTTTGCTATTCTGACATGACACCAGGCTTCTCAATTTGAAGTTGTGCACCGACACTCATTGAAAGCATCACTGTCCAGTTAAATTCTACACTGCTGCTTTTACTGGAGCCTTGTCACCTACTCCAATTCAATGGATACTGGCTCTGACTCCTCCACACTTTCTTTGTAACAAATCTATGTACAAGATAACAACCCAGTCTTCCTCATGCGTTAACATTTATCGAACAGCCCTGCTCATATCTTGGTCTTACAAAAACTTTTGTGAAAAAAAAATGCAAGCCCTTTCTCAAGGGCTCAAAGTGCAGCAGCTTTTTGGAGAGTAAGAAATGAAATTACTAACTGAAAAAATTCCTGGCCCAAGTACAAAACTTCATGGTTTTGTCCAAGATATGGATCTGAACCAAAAGTGGTTATTTTGTTCACTTAATATCAAAATTACATTTATGCAGTTTTGCAGCATGTAACTCTGGCAACACAGATCAAACTAAGAGTCACATGACAACACTGCCTACTTGAATATTTTAATGGTTACAATAAAGGATACATTCACTTACCCTAAAGTGCATTAAACTGACCCTAAATTGGACTAAAATTATTGTTTCAGGTCAGTCACATGCAGGAAGGCTTATGTTCATATATTGTTTACATTATAATTACATACATATTCCAGTCTGTGTTGTTTAGGAAAACCAAGACAGATTGAAGTCAAAGATGATGTGAAGGAAACAATTATTTTTAATAAAAGTTGTATTTTGGGGCAATTCAGTGTCTCAACTGTGATGCTGTTTATTGCTTGCTGGTATGTAAGAGAGGCATGGGACAGAGAAAGAGAAACAGTAGAAGAAAGAGAAGATATTAGTAGGATGGTGAGAGAAAAAAAAGCAATAAAGAAGAAAGTCAGCTTGTTCTACTCTGATTAATCTCAATGGATCTGCATTGGTTCTACTGAGCCCTTACAAAGTTGTCATTCTGATCTCTACTTCCATCAGATGTATGTTAGAAGGATTTTGTGATGACATGGAACAGTTAGCTATACAAGTATGCACACATATAGAACTCATACAAGTGCATCAAATAGCCATAAATAAATAAATGGATAGATAGATAGGTAGATAGATAAATAGTCATATGGTATCCATCATGAATGAAAATCACACATGATTTCTTCATTTCACTCCCTCCATGTTGTTTATGAAGGAAGTATATCAACAGGGATGGTATCTGACCTGTTAAGCACTTCCTACATTCTCTGTTTTAAACCTTCTGCTAAGTGTAAAATCTGGTCCTTTCAGTGTTCGCATTTATCCTGATGAAAGTTTGTTGGAATGTTTTAAAAAGTAACTCTATCCTAATTGTCCTTTCTTTTCCACGATTAGTTGCGGAGCAAATGTGACAGCAAACAAACCTTATATTTTTTTCATTATACGAACAGCAGTTTAGGACATGGGAAACACATAAAGGCCCAATCATTTGCTCTACTGTAGACAAAGCAGAGAGACCAGGCTGAAAAGATTCTAGGTTGCAATTACAGCTAAACGTGCAGACTAGTCAGTGTTGTACAGGAGAGTAAGAATAGAATGCAGTCTCTTTCCATTTTATATTGGGCTTGATAGTCAGAATCACAATAATCAAATAGCATAGCAACTGAAATATAGTCATTCCAGGATTGATGTTACGATATGTTATTGGAGCTTGGCAATAAGTAAATGGAAGACCAAATCTGTTACTGTAATAAGGTATGTTTAATAAGTGTGAACCTTGAGCAGAGTTGTTATTATAGGGCTCAGAACTCTGGCTGGTTACAATGGCAGCCACTTCGAAATCTACTAATAAAACAAATTGTTAAATCGCTTAGTAGTAAAGAGAGATTAGATGTTATTTTCATTTGTTAATTATTGTGTTTTATAAACACCATAACAAAACTGGAACCTTAGCTATCAGTTGTAATGCTTGAGTTACCATAGCACAGGAGGCTGAATTGACACTTAAGTGGAACATTACATTAAAATAAAAATAACATCTTTTGATAGCTGGGAGGCAAAGCGGAGCAAGCAGAAATGGTAGTAACATTATTAGTCTGATTGTGCATATATTCATTTCAAATGGTCAGTGTGAGAGAAACAGTCATTGTCGTCATTGTCCTTGGCAAACCTGGGCAGAGTGTCACAACCAAAGCAGCAGAGCACCCTTATTATTCTAACTTGCTGTATCACAGCCAAGCGAGCACACTTCACACTCCTTTAGATAGATACATTATAGAGAGAATAAGCCTAGGCTAGAGTCAGAGATGAACACATTGATAAAAGAATAGCATGGCAGAAATGTTTAGTTTATAATAACAAGATGTGGTTTCACATTATGCATTACAGAATGAAACCTGATTTAACATAAAATCTCTTCCTAGAGAAGCACTGAGCTTCTTCTCACATGTGTAGCAATGGCTTTATGCACACAACTAAAGCTATTCATGTCACTGCAATGAAGCACACTTGAGACGTTGCATTTTACAATAAATGTTGGTAAACAATTTATCTAATAAGAGAGGTTAGAGCAGTACAGAAGTGGAAGAGAGCTTTAGCTCTTTTCTGGAAGAAAATTGTCAGAAGCAGATGTAAAATCCCAGAGGAGAGATAATGCTCTTTTACACATCCACTCAACACTACTGTATCTGTGGACAGCTGAGACAACCATACAATTAAAAGGAAATTTCACTTAAATCAATATTGCATCCAGGATCTGAAGGCATTTTAAACCCCATAAATTCGACAGCTTAGAGACAAAATAGAATTGCATTTGGATGTGGATAAGAGTGATCTCCAGACAGTCCAATATTCTGAGGCTAGAATCCACCTACATCTGAAAGAACCCAAAAGGAGGCAACCTTCAGAATCTGCTGTCTAATCATCTAGAAACCAAGAGTGCAGTGCTATGTAAGTTTGCATACTTCGCTGGATGACTTAAGATCAGTTGTTGATATGGTACAGTCTCTTTGGCACAAGATTTCCTCATACCTTACATTGAATTCCTGGCATTCAGCTTGCACAAATTTCATCAACCATAGTGCAAAGCTGAAACTTTGCCTCCAGGAAGATTTTCAATCATCTTGGTCCCAGTGACCAAGTATTGTTCAGTCCAAAGGAACTAGCTTTTTATAACACATAAGGCTCAATCAGCACACACTTAAAGCCCCGGCATATTTTGCCTACTTCCACAGACAGAGTGCTGTACAACTACCTGGAACACATCTCTGGCACACTGCCACAAGCTGCAGGCTTAGTGGTTTCACCAAACTTCCCCTCCAAATTTAATAGCCAGAACAATACAATGAAAAGAGAAGTGGTCCATATCCATAAGATAATAAATGAGTTAAAAAACTGAGAAAACTTGTGAGAAAAGAGGAGGCCCCGGAAATCTTCATCACTCGAGTTTCATTGGGAGTGACCTGCTAATCCTCGCAGTTTTCACTTCACAACTGTGACCTCAGAAAATTATAAATACAAGCTTACACTAGTGGGAACACAAGCAATGCCTCCAAGTAAAACATCCTCTATCTTCTTCAGAAATTCTCTACGGACCTCCCCCATGTCTCCCTTATATTTTACCCAGTTCTTAGAGATACTTCTGCTCTCTGATCCAGGTCTTTTGCTCACATTGGACTTCACTTTACCTTTGCAGCCATGCTCTGACTCTAACCGAGAGCAAAAAGCTGTAATCGTTGGAAATTTGAAATAAATAGAGAAAATGCTGCAAATATACAGCAGGCAGCATCAATGCAGAATGAAACAGCATTAACATTTCACATCAAAGATTATGCATCAGAACAAATTCAGAAATCAAACATGTTTTGAATGACATGGTTTCCAGATGAATAACTGTGATGAAGACTTGCTCATCACAGTTAATCTCTCTATAGGAGATGTGAACAGGAGATTTGTGAACTGTGACATACAAATGCTGCTGATGCTAGAGATCTGATCTGAATCATCAAAATGTTCAGCAGGTCATATATTACCCATAGAGAGAGAAAAGCAGAGTTAACACAAGGTGTCGGCCAGTTCTGACAAACTGAAAAGGTTGGTCATCAAAGATCATTGATTTCAGTCTTAAGTCCTGAAACTGTGGAATTTGAAGACGAGAAGCAGTAATTGAGCTTATGTTGACATTGTATGTATAAGAAGTATTGGTTGTATTGGATACTATATAAGGAACTAAAAATAGACAGTTAAAGTGAGATTGGGATGAAGAGTTAGTGGTAGACAAGTAAAAACTCAGGATCACATTATGCAACTGAATGGAAAAGTTGTTTAAAGCAATCACTCAGTCTGCACTGTGCTTCTCCTAAGTATAAACCCAAGCTCTGGAATTTCCTTTGTACACCATTGCCTCTCTATGTCTATCTTCACTCTTCCCTTAGGATACATCTTGTAACATACCTTTTGAACTAAGTTTTGCTATCTGCCTTATCTACCTTCCTTTTGAGCTCAGCATCAATGTTTTATGTAAAATTGCTCCAGTTAAGTGCTACTAAGATGTTTGTACTGCATGAAAGATCATAAGATATAGCAACAGAATTAGACCATTTGGCCCATCAAGTCTGCTCCACCATACATCATGGCTGATCCAATTTTCCTCTCAGCCTGAATCTCCTGTCTTCTCCCCATACCCTTTCATGCCCTGACTAATCATGAATCAATCAAACTCTGCCTTAAATATACCTAAAGATTTGGCCTCTACAGCTGCCTGTGGCAATGAATCCCACAGACTCACCACTCTCTAGGTAAAGAAATTCCTCCTCATCCCCGTTCTAAAGGATGCTTCTGTATTCTGAGGCAGTGTCCCCTGGTATTTGTCTCCTCCACCATAGGAAATATTCTCTCCACATCCACTTTATCGAGGTCTTTCAACTTCACTAGGTTCCAATTGGGTCACCCTCATTCTTCTGAATTCCAGTGAGTACAGGCCCAGAGCCATCAAACACTTCATATGACAAGCCATTCAATCCCAGAATCATTTTCATGAACCTCCTTTGAACCCTCTCCAATGTCAGCATAAGATTCTTAGATAAGGGGCCCAAAACTGCTCACAGTACTCCAAGTGAGGCCTCACCAGTGCTTTATAAAGCCTCAACACTACATCCTTGCATTTATATTCTAGTCCTCTTAAACTGAATACTTCCTCACCACAGATTCGACCTACAAATTAACCTTTAGAGAATCCTACATAAGGAGTCCCATCTCCCCTTGGCACCTCAGATTTTTGAATTTTCTCTCCATTTAGAAATAATCTACACTTTTATTACAAACAAGAAAAAAATCTACAGATGCTGGAATTCAAAGTAATATACACAAAACACTAGAGTTATATAAATGGAATATTACTGTTCTTATTAAAAGCAACCCATGCTATTTACTTCAATTCCTCTGACTGATGGCAAATTTCATACCTTTCTTATATATTGGACATATTAGTGACTACCTAATACTAACTACCATTCTGGCCTCAACTTCAGCATGGAAATATATTCTCCTTATCTCCAATATCCAAATTACTATTAATTTTGAAGATCTCAGCCTTTATTTTCAGTTACAGTGAAAGGACTCCAGTTTGTGTCAATATTATATCCTTGTCTTTTTTGCAATACCATCACATGAGGTTTCAATATGGAGATCAGAACAGATTAATTAATTTGATTAGCTTTTATCATAAAATTATTTATCACAACTTCCTTGCATTTACCCTCATGAGAACACAAGAAAAATAATTCAGCCACTTAGATCTGCTCAGTCTTTTGCCTCCACTTTCCTGTATTAATTCTATTCTCTTTATTTTCTAAATATACAAGAAATCCATTCATCTTGTTCTGGACTGTATCTGCAACTGAGCCTTTACAGTTCTCTTGTGGACAAAGCTTTATTAGGTGAAGAAATCACTTCTTCCCTTAATGAAGCTCTATATAACAAGATGCTGCCTGGATTAGAGGCTATTACTTAGGTGGAGGTTGTACAAACTTAGACTGTTTTCTCTGAAGCATCAGGGGCTGAGGGAAGACCTGATTAAGCTTTATCAAATTATTGGAGGCTAGACGGTCAGAATATTTTTCCCAGGATGGAGATGTCAAATCCTAAAGAACATAGTCTTCAGGTGAGGGCGGCCAAGTTGGCAGAGGAGGCGAACCGATCCACGTGCACCCAAGATTGCATGCAGATTGCAGTATTGTCCCTTCATTCTTTAAATGCCCCCATAATAATAATATTTACTGCCAAATGAAGCACTGAAACCTTTTTTACAACCGGAGATCAGTGAGATGTTTTCACAGGAAACATCTCACATGGGCTTGGTGACAGTTAAGACAGTTGAAAGAACTCATGACATTGGATGATAGATTTTGAAATCCTCAAGACCTGGTGTATGTACGAGTATTTGTATAAGAGATAGTTGGGCCATTTGGCATTGGCTTAGATTTTTCCTTCTGTCATCTGTGAGAGAACACTGGATATTTCAGTGATAATAACCACAAATACTGTATTTAGTTTAGCACCTCTGTGAATATTTTCATTTTTGCAATAAATATATTTGATTTATATTCATAATACTATGTCATTTAAATTTACCACTGAGATATTCCTTAAATTAGTTTACCCTTTTCAGCTTGCTCAGAATGTCAGATATACCAGCAAAGAAACAAAAAGTGTTCAAACGATGGGAGAAGTAGTGGAGATTTTCAAGAGTGATGGAGTGCATGACTAAAAATGGTGATAAAGCTTTATGTATCTTATTTTCTGAATCAACGATGTGCAGAACTTCCTCAGTAAAGCAGCATTATGAAACGGTTCAAAAAATGCTTTGTGATAAAAGAACAAGAATGTGTTTCTCCAGAAATCAGCAACAAATTAAGTGCAGTCAAATATATTGATGACATTTATTTCAGATAGTTCCAACTTAGTTGCTGCAAGTTTTGAAGCTTCAAAGATTATTGCTCAACATGAAAAATCATTCTGCATTAAGGAATATGTTAAAGAATCAAAGCTAGATTGTGTTCATTTGATTCTCCATGGTTTTTCAGGAAAAAAATCAGCACATTAAGGATTTGCCAGTGAGTAGAAGCACAATAAAAGAAAGAATATTAATTATGGCAACAAACACAGCAGAACAACTAACAAAAAATACTAGTTCATTTAAATTTCTTTCTATTTGTTTTCAATGAGAACATTGATTTTACATTATCAGCTAGGCTAGCCATTATTGCTCAATTTTGAAAATGTAAAAGTATCTGGTTAACTTGTTAATGTTACTAGAACACAGCGTGGGTTTGTAAGGCAGTGGTAAAAGAATTGTCTGGTTGACAACTTAATCTTTCAGAAATGTTTCTGTGACAACTGATTGTACACACAGAATGATTGGTCAGAGAGTCATAGAGTTGTAGAACACTACAGCAATGGAACAGGCCCTTTAGCCCATCTAATTCAAACCATTAATCTGCATAGTCCCATCGACCTGCAACTGGACCATAACGCTATCCATCAACCTATCTAATTTTCTCTTAGAATATTGAAATCAACCCCACCCCCTATCCCGCACTTGTACTGACACTTGTTGCACACTACCACCACCCTCTGAGAGAACGAGTTCCCCATCATGTTCCCATCAAACAGTTCTCCTTTCATCGTCAACTCAAGACCTCTAGTTCCAGGCTCACCCAAATTCAGTGGAAAAGGCTTGTTTGTATTTATCCTATCTAAACCATTCAATTCTGTATACCTTTATCAAATCTCTCCTCAGTCTTCTACGTCCTTTCCTTATAACTCAGATCCTCAAGTCCCAGCAACATTCTTATAAATTTTCTTTGAACTCTTTCAATCTGATATATATCCTTCCTGCAGGCTGGTGACCAAAACTCGACACAATACTCCAAATTAGGCTTCACCAACATATTGTATAATTTCAAAATAACATCCCAACTCCTGTACACAATACATTGATTTATGAAGTCCAATGTGCTATAAGCTTTTGTAACAACTCTATCAGTATTCCCACATCCTTCTGTTCTACCGCATTCCTCAGTGCCCTACCACTCATTGTGTATGACCTACCCTTTTTGGTACCCCCAAAATGCAACATCTCACACTAGTCTGCATTCAATTCCACCTGCCATTTTTCCAGATGGTCCAGATCCACCACAAGCATTGACGTTCCTCCTTGATGTCCACTGCACTCCCAGTCTTGTTGACATCCACAAATTTGCTGATCCAGTTTGCCACATGATATAGTTGACAAACAACAGTGAACCCAGCACAGATTCCTGCAGCACCGCACTAGTTACAGGCCTCCAATTAGAGAGCCAGCCATCTACTACCACTGTCTGGCTTCTCCAGCAAATCCCATGGTTACTTCAATTTATGATCTCATCTTCAATGTCAGCGACTGAACCTTTGTAATCAACCTTCCATGCGGGACCTTGTCAAAGGCCTTGCTATAGTCCATGTAGACAATATCACTGCCTTGCCTTCATCAAATTTCCTGATAACTTCCTTAAAGAACTTTGTAAGTTTGATTAAACACAACTTAACACACACAACACCATGTTGACTATCACTATTTAGTCCCTCTCTGTACAACTACTTATATATCTGGTCCCTTTGAATACCTCCCAATAACTTTTCCACTACTAATGTCAGGCTCAACATCCTATAATTTATCAATTTATTCTTACAGCCTTTCTTAAACAACGGTAAAACATTTAACAATCCTCCAATCCTCCAGTATCTCACAAGTGGCTAAGGATGTTTTAAATATCTCTGCTAGGGCCCCCGCAATTTCTACATTATCTTCCCACAGGGTCCAAGGGAACACATCATCAGGCCCTGAAGATTTATCCACCTTAATTTGCCTTGAGACAGCAAACACCTCCTCTATAATCTGTATACAGTTCATGATCTTGCTGCTGCATTGCCTCACATCTATCAACTCCATGTTCATTTCCTGAGTAAATATAAATGCAAATAATCCTTTTCAGATTTCCCTCATCTCTTTTGGCCCAATGCATTTCTTGTGCTTCACTGGTACCTCATACGTTCCTGCCTGCTTATACCTACTATGCACCTCTTTTTTCTTGCTTCAGATGTTCAATATCGCTCTGAAACCAAGGTCCCTAAACGCTTCACTCTTAAATTTTCACTCCTACCTACCAAGTACACCTTTGTCTTTGTTTAAATTCTTTTCCTCTAGTTTTATTTCAATGGCTTCATTTACCAGGCAGTCCCAAAAGCCATTGATGTGGCAAAGCAGTTTTGTGCCATCAGAATCAATCCTATTGCCATTGTGAATGCAATGTTCTGCTACCACCACTTTCTCCGGGTAACTCAAATGGGTACACCCCCTGTGCTCTTTGCTGCGGGTTTCCACCGTGTGTCCCCTCTGGTTGATATATGCTACTCCACATTCACAGGGAATCCTGTAAATGCCAGCCATCCTGAGTAGCAGGTCAACTTTGACCCATCTAAGCTGTGTTTTGAACTTCCTTAAAGGTTTATGGATGGTATTAATCCAGTACTTCTTTAGCATCCTGATAATACTTCCAGAAACCATAGAAATATAAGGAAGACAGGCAGCAGCAATGAGCTTCTCCTTATTATTAGGTTTCCTAGTTTTTCCCTCGGCCCTTTTAAGGTCCCAACTGATTCTCATCACCTTGTAACCATTCCATAAGAATGTCGTGCGTAATTGTCTTATTTCCACGAGGAGACTCTTTGGGCCACATGGACCATAGCCCTCCATATCACTGTTATCCATGTACCTATCCAAGCTTCTCTGAAGCATTGAAATCAAGCTCGCATGGACAACTTGTGCTGACAGCTAATTACACACTCTCACGACCCTCTAAGTGAAGAAATTTCTCCTCGTCCTCCCTTAAATAGCTTTCGCACAGTTAATTGAAATAGAAAGAACTGCTCTATGTTTGGAGGAATGATGGCGGCTGTTATTGTTGAGGTATAAGTCTGTGTGAGTGGGTTTCTGATAGATGCCTTGTTCAAAGCTACAGCCCAGTTTCTGTCACATTAGAATGTTCAGGAATAGGAGGCAACCATTCTTCTCCATCGTAAATTAAGTCATAGAGTTACAGAGAAGTACAGCACAGGATGAGGTCCTTTGGCCCATCTAGTCCATGCTGAAACCATTTAAACTATTTACTGCCAATGACATGCACTGGGAACACAGCCCTCTATGTCACTGTTATCCATGCACCTACTCAAAGCTTCTTGTAAACATTGAAATCGAGCTCGCATGGACCACTTGTGCTGACAGCTAATTACACACTCTCACGACCCTCTAAGTGAGGAACTTTCTCCTCATCTTCCCTTAAACTTCTCACCTTTCACACTTAAGCTATGACCTCCGGTTGTAGTCCCCTCCCAATCTCAGTGGAAAAAGCCTGCTTGCATTTACGCTTTATACCCCTCATAATTGTATATACCTCTATCACATCTCCTCTCATTCTTCTACGTTCTAAAGAATACAGTCCTAACCTAGTCAATCCTTCCTTCAACTCAGGTCCTCTAGACCCGATAACTTCCTTGTAAATTATCTCTGCACTCTTTCAAACTTGTTTACATCTTTCCTGTAGGAAATTGACCAAGACTGCACACAATACTCCAAATTAGGCCTCACCACCATCTTATACAACTTCAACATAACATTCCATCTCCTGTATCACAACTTTGATTTATGAAGGTCAATGTGGCAGAAGCTTTCTTCATGGACCTATGTACCTATGACACCACTTTCAACTAATGATGTACCTGTATTCCCTGATGCCTTTGTTCTACCACACTCCTCAGTGTCCCGCCGGTCATGCTGTAAGACCTACCCTGGTTGGTCCTATCGAAGTGCAAAACTTGTCTGCATTAAAATCCACCTTCCATTTCTCAGCCCAATTTTCCAGATCCCTCTGCAAGCCATGATAGCCTTCCTTGCTATCTACTATACCGCCAATCTTGGTGGCATCCACAAATTTGCTGATCCAGTTAACCACAGTATCATCCAGATCATTGATATGGATGACAAACAACGCAATAAAAGAAAGAATATTAATTATGGGAACACCAGTAGTCACAGGCCTTCAGACAGGGAGATAACCCTCTGCTATCACTCTTTGGTTTCTCCCACAAAGCCAATGTCTAATCCAATTTACTACCTCATCCTGAATGCCGAGCAACTCAAGTCAAGTCAAAGTCACTTTTTATTGTCATTTCGACCATAACTGCTGGTACAGTACATGGTAAAAATGAGACAACGTTTTTCAGGACCATGGTGTTACATGGCACAGTACAAAAACTAGACCGAACTATGTAAAAAAACAACACAGAGAAAGCTACACTATACTACAGACCTAC
Organism: Hemitrygon akajei; assembly: GCF_048418815.1. Taxonomy (NCBI): domain Eukaryota; kingdom Metazoa; phylum Chordata; class Chondrichthyes; order Myliobatiformes; family Dasyatidae; genus Hemitrygon; species Hemitrygon akajei. The sequence goes on from NC_133140.1 coordinate 50,848,932, forward strand.
ACAGGACTGTGTAAAGTGCACTGAAACAGTGCAGGCATTACAATAAATAATAAACAGGACAATAGGGCAAGGTGTCAGTCCAGGTTCTGATAGCTTGGGGAAAGAAACTGTTACATAGTCTGGTCGTAAGAGCCCAAATGCTTCGGAGCCTTTTCCCAGATGGCAGGAGGGAGAACAGATTGTATGAGGGGTGCATGGGGTCCGTCATAATGCTGTTTCCTTTGTGGATGCAGCGTGTAGTGTAAATGTCCATGATTGCAGGAAGAGAGACCCCAATGATCTTCTCAGCTGACCTCACTATCTGCTGCAGGGTCTTGTGATCCGAGATGGTGCAATTTCCGAACCAGGCAGTGATGCAGCTGCTCAGGATGCTCTCAATACAACCCCTGTAGAATGTGATGAGGATGGCGGGTGGGAGATGGACTTTCCTCAGCCATTGCAGAAAGTAGAGACGCTGCTGGGCTTTCTTTGCTATAGAGCTGGTGTTGAGGGACCAGGTGAGATTCTCCACAAGGTGAACATCAAGAAAGTTGGTGCTCTTAATGATCTCTACCGAGGAGCCGTCGATGTTCAGCGGGGAGTGGTTGCTCAATGCCCTCCTGAAGTCAACAACCTTCTCTTTTGTTTTGTTCACATTAAAAGACAGATTTTTGGCTCTGCACCAGTCCGTTAGCCGCTGCACCTCCTCTCTGTAAGCTGACTCGTCGTTCTTGCTGATGAGACCCACCACGGTCGTGTCATCGGCGAACTTGATGATGTGGTTCGAGCTGTGTGTTGCAGCACAGTCGTGGGTCAGCAGAGTGAACAGCAGTGGACTGAGCACGCAACCCTGGGGGGGTCCCCGTGCTCAGTGTGGTGGTGTTGGAGATGTTGCTCCCAATCCGGACTGACTGAGGTCTCCCAGTCAGGAAGTCTAGGATCCAGTTGCATAGGGAGGTGTTCAGGCCCAGTAGGCTCAGCTTTCCAATCAGTTTCTGAGGGATGATTGTGTTGAATGCTGAACTGAAGTCTATGAACAGCATCCGAATGTATGTGTCTTTTTTGTCCAGGTGGGTTAGGGCCAGGTGAAGGGTGGTGGCAATGGCGTCATCTGTTGAGCGGTTGGAACGGTACGCAAACTGCAGGGAGTCCAGTGAGGGGGGCAGCAGGGTCTTGATATGCCTCATGACGAGCTTCTCGAAACACTTCATGATGATGGATGTAAGTGTAACAGGATGGTAGTCATTTAGGCAGGACACTGAAGACTTCTTCGGCATGGGGACGATGGTGGCAGCCTTGAAGCACGTTGGAACAGTGGCGCTGCTCAGGGAGATGTTGAAGATGTCGGTGAGAACATCTGCTAGCTGGTCTGCACATCCTCTGAGCACTCTACCAGGGATGTTGTCTGGTCCAGCAGCCTTCCGTGGGTTGACCCTACACAGGGTTCTTCTCACATCAGCTACGGAGAGACACAGCAGCTGGTCATTTGTAGGATGGGTGGACTTCCTCGCTGCCATGTCTTTTTCCGCCTCAAACTGGGCGTAGAAGTTATCCAGCGCATCTGGGAGGGAGGCATCACCTGCACAGTCAGATGATGTTGTCCTGTAATTGGTGATGTCCTGGATGCCCTCCCACACGCACCGCGTGTCGCCGCTGTCCTGGAAGTGACTGTGGATTCACTGGGCATGTGCACGCTTTTCCCCTCTGATGACTCAGGACAGTTTGGCCCTCGCTGTTGTTAGAGCTGCCTTGTCGCCTGCTCTGAAGACGGAGTCGCGGGACCTCAGCAGTGCACGTACCTCTGCGGTCATCCATGGCTTCTGGTTAGCATGTGTAGTGATGGTCTTGGACAGAGTAACATCATCAATGCACTTGCTGATGTAGCTGGCCACTGATGCTGTGTACTCCTCTAAGTTGGTAGAGCCGCCATCGGTTGCAGCCTCCCTGAACATGTGCCAGTCAGTGTGCTCAAAGCAGTCTTGCAGAGCAGAGATGGCTCCTGCTGGCCAGGTTTTCACCTGCTTCTGAACTGGTCTGGAGCACCTGACGAGCGGTCTGTATGCTGGCATTAGCATAACAGAGATGTGGTCTGAGTAACCGAGGTGGGGGCGGGGCTCTGCCCGGTGCATGTCGGGGATGTTTGTATAAGCAAGGTCCACTGCGTTCTCCCCTCTCATTGCAAAGTTGCAACCGAACCTTCTGACCGGCAGGGCCTTGTCAAAACTTTACTAAAGTCCATATAGACAGCATCCACTGCTTTGTCTTCATTCACTTTTCTAGTAACTTCTTCGAAAAACTCTATAAGATTGGTTAGACACGACCTACCATGCATGAAACCATGCCGACTATCCTTAAGCAGTTCATGTCTATGCAAATACTTATATATCCAGTCCTTTGGAATACCCTCTAATCACTTTCCCACAACTGATATCCGACTCACTGGCCTGTAATTTCCTAGTTTATGTTTAGAGTCTTCTTTAAATAGTGGAACAACATTGGCTGTCCTCCAATCCTCTGGTACCTCTTCTGTCACTGAGAATGTTTTAAATATCTCTGCTAGGGCCCCAGCAATTTCTGCACTTGCCTCCTGTAGGGTCCGAGGGAACACCTTGTCAGACCCTGAGGTTTTATCCACCCTAATTTGCCTCAGGGTAGTAAACACCTCCAAATAATTTTTATGTACGATTGATTGATTTGCAAAGTTTACTTTAAGAGATGAACTAGAAAATAGTGTAAGAGATTGGTTAAGGACTAGATCAAAGCATTAAATTCCAGACAATGAGGTTCTGAAACACTGGCATTCTGAACTGTCCGAAAAATCTTGCAATTCCAATGTTAACAGCATTTTCATCAATATATTCATGAGAGTCATTGTTTTAAATGATGAACTTGGTCTAATCTAATTATAGGTGTATGCTTACTCATGAAACTAGTGCCACAGGCATAGCTCTCAAAACAACTAGATATATGCTGGATATAAAGTATTTGCACTGAGAGTAAAGTGCGCTTATTTTCCTTTCCTCAATCTTTTAAATACTCACCAAAACTTAGTTTCACATTTGTATTTTTTATGTTACAGTATATATAAAGTAAAATAACAAATTATATTAAATTTTGTAAAACATTGAATGTCCGAACAGTTCAAAATGACAATTTAACACTCTCTGAACCCTTAGCAAGTGGGGTCTGCAGGTCTGTTAATGTTTGTAGAATGCTTGCTGATAACAGCTGGATCCTTTTTGTCTCAGGCACCATTAATATTAATGACTACATGTCTGTCATGATGACTTGATGGATTCTTTTTTGGACTCGGGCTTATCACTTATATGCAAAATTAATATTCTTTTGTAAGTCCAAAAGAAAGCTGTGTCCAAAACATTGGTGGACTAATGGATGAGGAGTGACTATCACAATGTCGAAATTGATTTATGAGGCTATGCTGGTCACTCTGTTAAGAGACACAGGATGTGTTTGAAAAAAGACAGGTGGTGCTGAGACAAGACACAGTCTGTCTGTCTCTGCCTTGTGAACTTGTATTTAATGGGGTGCTTTTCTTGGCTTCATTGGACTTCAACTGAGGGTCAGAAATTGCAATTGGTGCCTAGGACCCAGGGATGGTTTCACAACTGAGTCAGAATTCAGAGTTCCCCTGACAACAGCAACAATCAAGAGGTGACTAAGAATCGAGAGCCCAGAAATACATAGTACTTTGTAAGGTTTATTTTTTCTTTCTTTTCTAAGATAATAAATTAGGTTTAACCCTTACATACTGTCTAGGTCAAATTTGATCCGTTTTGACATTTGACAGTGGTAAAAACACCCTAAATGCCATTTTTTTTGCCAAAATTTGACCCAATTTCTAAAATGCGCAAAAATGAAAATATTTAAAAAATTTATACTTCTGTACAGGTGCTACAAACATTGAAGCTGTTTCGGGTCAAATTTGACCCGTATCTATTGAAATGGATTTTAGATCTCTGAAACACTAATTAAGGATTAATCACCCATTTATTAATGTCAGATAGGCTATTTATACATTCTAAATAGATCTGTGGTCCAAAATTTGATATAGACACTTGTTATGAGGGGATTCTTGGGCCGGGTCAAAATTGGCCCAGACCATACTGTGAAGGTATAGAATATGAACAGTATGTAAGGGGTAAATTACTTTGTAGTGCTGCACACTTACTATTAACTCTCCTGAACACTCAAAATATTGGGTCTGATTAATCTAGCCCTTTACAAACACTATTTCGAAGTTCAAAGTACATTTATTATCAAAGTATGTCTATAATATACAACCATGGGATTCCATCTCCTTACAGGTAGCTACAAAGCAAAGAAACCCAATAGAACCCATTAAAAAAGACTGTCAAACACACAAAATGTAGAAAAAAACAATCATGCAAAGAACAAAAATAAGCAAGTAACACTCAGAACTGAAGCTCACCCAAGTGGGTCCACAGCCACTAAGCCACTCATCACTACAGCTGATCCAAGAGCCTGTTAGTTGCACGCCACAGCCTTAGTACAGTGTGGAGATGAGTAAACCTTGCCGAGCAGTGAGCAGAACATTGGCCCATCCCTCACCTCTGACCCCTACACCCTGACCTTTCCCGTCTGACTCGGACAAACTTCGGGTCATTCCTCATCACAGATCCAGGCCCAAGCCCCACCCCCTCAACTCTGCCTCACCTCTGTTCTGTCACGTTGAATCACCCCCAAGTCCGTTCCAGCAATATCCAGGCATTATCTCATTCCCTGCTCTCAGGCCCAGGCCTCGATTCAGTCCAAACTAGCTGCACCTACCCTGAACCTTTGAGACTTCAGTTCAAACCGCAAATTTGCTAGCTCATACAAGCAGTTCAAAGCTCAACTCCAAAGGCAAGTTACAAGGTATTGATTTCAGTACCCAAGAAAAGTTGTGAGTAATACAGTTTTGTTTGTTTTGTCAGCTACCAGAAAGTTGTCACTCTGCTTCATCAGTGCTATCTTAAACTGTTTATAAATTATGTTATTTTTCAAACATCTTTCTAGAAGATTATTATTTTTGAACAGATTTTCTAAAATGCTTTATTTATTTCAATCTGTCTCTGTTATAACAGTGAAATACTAAATATACATAAATAGGTAACAGAACTCATCCTTTTTCCTTTTCAAAAGACCGTTATTATAGTTAGTTATTTACGACGTTTACGGTTACTGATCCTGCAATCCACGTGGGTCGTAGGGCTGCCGTACAGATGAGTGCTGCACCAGTTCCCTCCATCTCTCACGGTCATGGGCTAGAGCCTGGGTTGCAGCAAAACTCCCTCCAGTCCACTCTGCAATGTTGTCTGTCCATTTCTTCCTCTGTCTGCCCCTTTTTCTTTTCCCCTAAACCATTCCCTGAAGAATGGTCTTTGAGAGTCCACTTGATCTTGTTATGTGGCCGTCTCAGTTTCCTCTTCTTTACTATGGACGGTAAATCTTTCTAGTGACTCATGTGCTGGGTGATGGTTCTTCATACTTCTTCATTTGAGATGTGATCTGTATAGGAAATGCCGAGGAGCCTTCTAAAGCATCTCATTTCTACTGCCTGGATCTTCCTTTGCAGTTCCGCTGTCAATGTCCTTGATTTGCAAGCGTAAAAGAAGATGGAGAGCACACGTGCATGCAAGAGTTTCAGTTTAGATCTGAGAGTGACGTTGTTGTCTCTCCAGATTGGTTTTAGTTTAGCCAGCATTGCTGTTGCTTGGGCTCTCCTTGCAAGGACTTCAGGATTTGATCCGTCTTGGTTGATGATGGTGCCAAGATACCTGAACCATTTGACAGTCTCTAGTTCTTGTCCACTGACTGTGATTTTTTGTCGCGATTGTTTCTCATCAACTTGGTTTCCTCTGCACTGATTCTGCTGGATGTATTGTCCAGACAGTCCACCAGACAGGCTAATTCATCCTTACTTCCTGCCAGCCGATCAATGTCATCAGCCAACCTAAGGCTGGCTACGATCTGTCCTCTAATGCTGGCTGTGCCAATATGTTCTTCCAGGGCACCTGTCAGTATTTGTTCCAGGAAACTGTTGAACAGCGTGAGTGAAAGGAGGCAGCCTTGTCAGACTCCAGCTGATGTGTGGAACCACTCTCCAACTGTGCCTTAAGCAAGTACTGCCCTACTAGCTTTGGTGTAGAGCTACCCGATGGTTTGGCCCATGTTATATCTCTTCATTGTGGCCCAGAGTGCATCATGCCACACCCTACTGAATGCCTTCTTGAAGACTGTGAATACATGGAAGATGTCCTGTTGATGTTGGTTGTATTTCTCGCACAGTACTCAGAGACTGAATATCTGTCCTGTTGTATTTCTTCCACTTCTGAATCCAGCTTCCTCTTCAGCGATTATTTCTTCTACTTGTGGTTTCAGTCTCTTCAAGGTGACTTTCAATATCGCTCTGCTTGCATGGCTGATCAGACTTACGGTTCTATGATTCTGGCACTGCTGTAAGTTGCCTTTCTTGGTGAGAGAGGTGACGAGTCATTTTGTCCAGGGTATTGGCCATTCCCCGGTCTGCCAGATTTTGTTACAGATATTGGTGATGATGTCTATCACTGTCTCTCCCCAATATTTTATCAGCTCAGCCGGGATGTTGTCTATTTCTGCAGCTTTCCCATTCTTCAGTGATCTTGCGGCTGCTTCTGCCTCTTCCTACAGAACAAGAAAGCTGTTATCGTTTGACAAGTCCTAGCTTGCAAGTACGCTTGAATCTCCATTGGTCTGAACATTACTCAGTCCATCTGTGATGAATGTCTTCACCTTCTGTGAGGCAGTTTCTTTCTTTGTTTTGGATGGTGCCAACTTATGAATGTCTCTGCTTAGCAAGGTCCCTCACAATTTGAAATGCTCACCTGTTCTTGATCTTGTTCAGGCTATCTTCTACCTCTGTACACTGTCTCTCAGAACATTTGATAGTCTTGGGCTTCTTGACTTTCTTCAGCCTGATTCTAAAGTTCAGTATCACCAGGTTATGGTCATTTCCAATATCAGCACCTGGGAACGTCCTTGTTGTGACTCACTTGATCCCAGACCAAAACTGGTTCTGCACCAGTATGTAATCAATCTGGCTACGATGTATTCCATTGGGTGCATGCCAGATCCAGCATTATGGTGCTTTGTGCTCTCCAAGAGTGTTCGCAAGCACCACGTTGCTGAGACTGGTGATTTTAAAGAGGCATAATCCTCACTCGTTGGTTAATGTATTACAGCAGGGGCTGCAAAGTTCCTTCCAGTCTTTCAGTGCTTCTGCACCCACCTTGGTATTCCAGTCCCCCTGGACGATTATAATGCCCTTTTTGTCCACCTTGTCAATAGTGCCCTGGAGCTGTGTGTAGAATTCCTCCACTTGGCCATCTTCATAGTCAGCTGTTGGGGCAAAGGTCTATATCTATATAAAGGTCTATATGTCGAAAGGTGCCGCTCTAAGGCAGATGGAAATAAGCGTGCTGAATATTGGCAGCAGCCCAGTATTGAGTTCTTGATGCTCTTCTTGACAAAAAATCCTACACCATTAGCATGTTTGTCTAATTCTCCACTGCATATTATTCCATATAATTCTCCATATGGCCTTCCTCAGTAAGATGTTCACCAAGGTTTTTCCACCTGATTTCACAGAGACCCATGGCATGGCAGGTTTACCTCTCTAGCTCATATGCAAGCTCCTGTGGTTTCCCTGCTCTGGCAAATGTTCTCAGATTTCATGTGGCTAGTGAGATGCAATCTCTCCCATAGATCTTCTGTGGTGAGATTATAACCAGTAGCAAACTTAACACCTCGGCCCTGGTATGCAACGGATGGCACAGTCATTGGTTACCTGGGCGGAGACCTGTTGCTATGTCCATCATGTCTCATTTCTTGGGCTGATGAGGCTTGGCAGCACCCCCCACCCCACTCCAGGCCAAACCACAGCCGACGTCCTCCAACTCGATGGCTCAGTGGCCAGCATAGTTGTTTGGCAAACGCAGCCTCCCTGGCGGTGATTTTGTTGACGAGGTCCTTCGCCCAGTAGTGCTGTGTTAATGTTATTTAGCTTGCCAGCTGAAGCACTGTTCTGGAATGAAAGGCAGACGTGACAGATTTAGGAGCTGGGTGAGGATCTGCGATGCCTGTACACCTTACTAGTTAGAGTACAGCTGCCAGTCTTAAAAGGTATGACCTCTATCCAGCTAGTAAGGTACTACACTGATTCACTAATCAGTGTTAATCTCTGTTCAAAATTACCATGGCACGCAAAAGAAAGTTTTAGAATATTATCACCAATTTGGGCATCTGTTCTCAAAAAGGTTCACCAAGGGTCACCACTCCTGAAAAGGAAATATGTGGCATATGTTTTTTTTAATATGTGCCTGGACCACATAGCTAGAGTAAGTGGTGGAAACTAATTCTGTTAGTGACATTTAAAAGGCATCTAGACAGGCAAATGAGGATGTGGGGAATGGAGGGTGTGGATCTTGTGGAGGCAGAGGGAATGATTTTAATTTAGCATCAGGGTCAGCCCAGCGACTCTGCTTTGAAGGACCTGTTCCTGTGCTGTACTGTTCTATGGTTATGGCACCTTATCTTGGTCTTGGACATCCCTGTCAGGAATAACTTCTTTTTTTTTTCTACCCTTTCAATCACTGTAAGGGCATTATGATTCAGAGAGATCGGCCCAGTCTGCTAGGCTCCTTTTATATAACAAATCTGGGAATCAACCTGGTGAACGTTCACTGCATTCATTTCATTGCATGTAAGTCATTGCTAAAGTCAGGAAACCAGACCTGCACACAATATTCCAGTTGCAGTCTCACCTTACATAACTGTGAAATGTTAACCCACAGGTGTGAAATTGGAGTTGGACGGCCCTGGAGCTGACAGAGGCAATAAGAGTGAATCCAGGAAGAGAAGTCCATGCTGGCAATGTTCTTGCAGAGAATAGGTAGATGAAAGTAGATCAGTTGTGTTCAGTCATATCTTGTTGGCTGACAGTGGAGAGATATTGCCAAACAGGAACTTACTAAACTCTTGACAAGATGGCATCTGGACAAACTACCAGTAAGGTTAAGGGGAGAGATTTGTAAATTGCAAATTAAAGTACAAGAGCTGTTCAGTTAGTGAATGTCTTTACTTATTATCAATTGTTCCTTTCTCAAGCAAATTTCACTAACCGCACATATTTTTCTTTGAAGACTCAAATGAACTACATACGCCACCCCGATAAAGTACTTCAGAACCAACAATAACTTGGTCTCCAATGTCAACATCCCCTCCATTACTCAGTTACCATAAACAGAGTAGGATAATCAAATAGTTTTATCCTTGAACTGGAGGAAGCTTAAGTGAATTTTAGATAATTCATTAACGTGTCCCCAGTTAATGAAAAAAAAATCAAAAATATGCTTACTTAGTGTAAGTTTTTTGCATTGCAGATATAAAATGTTCAAAATATTCTTTTTCTGAACTTTTGAAGCATTTGCAATTAGAATATTTTGCCAATATTTCTCTGTGTGAATTATTTATAAAGCCCCTGCATTTTGTGAATCCATATGTTGCTTTCTAATGGATATTATTCTTTGCTGTTATGTGACCTCTATTAGAAAAGTATTGGCAATATGATGATTTAGCTCAAGGTCTTAAAATAAAAAAATACACCATCTATTAATAAAGAATATAATTTTTATAGATATTGCACAGTGCAGAAATTACTTGGAGAAAAGTATTGCCCATTGAATGCAGAAAAAAATCATCCTGTTTAATAGCAGATATAATTAGATATTCCTATTTGAACCAAAAAAGAAGGTAAATACTGCTAATGTTGAAAATGTGAAATAAAAGCCAACCTGCCAAACCCTTCACGTTTCAAATATCTGTATGGAGAGAGGAAAGCTGATGACCTAAAATTTCAATTTCAAAAAAAATCTGTGATTGAGAACAAAATGGCCAACTTTAACTGCAACTGTTGGGAGTCTGGATCCTGTGCCATCATGCTTGAATGTAGCAGTCTTAAATTTCCACACAGACCATTGTCGTTGTCATTCCGACCATGTTCCAACATTGAATATTTTCCCAGCTGCTGCACTGGGACATCTGTCAGCTGAATCAGTGCCAGTTTAAACCTGCTGCACTTGAAGCTCCATCCATGTTGATGAAGAGGTAAACATTGTGGGAGAGAAGTAAGCTGCAAATAATATTTTATTTAAATGAGTTAATTTAAATATAGCCAAGTTTTCTCTTTCCTGTTTTCAATATTTTAAAGTGATTTAATATTTATTTAGTTTGTTTCATTTTTAATGTGGGTGAATATTTTTGAATAGTTGTGAATGACATTCACAAACTTTCAGACTCCTTGTCAGCTTTGGCCATGGCTTCAGGCTGGAGGTGTAGCTTTACCATCTGTCAGAGTACTTCTCTGGGTTTTGTCATAGGTGGTGCTCTGCACTCCCTCAGGACCTACCTTCTTTGGATCATTTCAAAGGTAAGTTCAGGTTTAATGGGTAGATTATCAACGAACAACATTGTAGAAGGATTTGAAAATGAGATTGGGAATTATAAAGTTGCTCCCTTAGCCAGAAGTTGATTCCAGTTGGCAAGCAGAAGCATGCCTGAACAAGTGAGTTCAGACATGGACAGTAAACAAGTTTAGTTTATAGTTTTTTTTAGAATCCAAGAAGCAGAATATTCAGGACTGGAGATCATAAAGTTGTGTTTGAAGTTTCAGCAGTAAGTCAGGTTGAGGTGGTGTGGAACTGGGAGACTATGTGAATAGAAATAGTATCACTAAATACATAATCATATAGTTCAGTGTGAGAACACCAAAACACGTCAATAAGCATAACAAAAGCTTTAAATTGAATGTTGCTAATTAATTAAGGCTATTAGAAAATGTGCTCATGAGTGAAATATGTTTTATTAAGAACCAACTAAGGCCTACTATATATATCTCTCATAATATATATTGGACAAAGTTAATTCTCAATTCATATTAAAAATACTTCTAAGTGATTTAGAAGATCTCGTTCGGTAAAAAAGATCAAAATTGCAATCCAATGAAAATAGTTAATTGTCAGACAGATTGGAGAGAGAAAACAATATAATAGACTACATCAATTTTTCTTGCCACAAGAAATTTGTGGCAAATAAAAACAAAATAAAATGGTATTCTCACAACTACTTTTAGCATTCTGCATATGGACTATAATGTGATATAATCAGTAAAAAGTTATCAGGAGTTGCTTTTAGTACAACAGTTAACAAAAACTATTCCAGAAACACTTAATTAATGCTGTGGAGGTGTGAGAATGACCTTATGCCAATTTATTCAGTTATTATAAAATGGTGTATTTAATTTATGGTATACACCAGTTAAGAAAGACTTTGTACAAATCCCTGCAAAGCTGACAGAGTTGCTTTGGGCCTTTACATCAAATGACAACACTTTAACTGACTATTCAGTATATAACAAAGTATCTCAACAAATGGTATGGGATTTTGAATTTCACATTTGACATTACATTTTATACCTGCAACATATTGCAATTTTACTTTGGTGGATTTATAGGTTTAGTAATTCAAGTGGGCAGATGTTTACAATGAACACTGATCTGTTTTTTTTCTGAACGGTCAGTCAACTTTAGAGCTACAAGATCAATAAATTCTTGAAAGATGTTTTCTTCAATATCCTTTCTATAAAAATCTCAACCCTCCTAAAAAAAATCTAAAATTCTGCTTTGCATCACAAGAAACATTTGTGTCTTTGGATAACTTCTGATCCTTAAAAATGTACTTAGTGTCAAAGACAAGTTTATTATTAAAATATAACAGTAGTTTCATCCAGTTGTTCAATTACGTACAATGCAAATAAATGAAATGTGATCATTCCCAATTTTGCTGAATCGATGAGAGACACAATCCCAAATTGGTATTCATTCTTTTGCAATGTTACCTTTAAATGAATGCATCATTTTAACAAAATAGTTTGGTTTAAAATATTTCCATAGCTATTTTTGGGTGATGCCTTAATCCAATGTCAATGCAGCCTAACCTTGTTTACAGAAGTGGCTTGGCCATTTTTGATGAATTTAATTTTACCAGACCTAAAGTATAACATTCTTTAAATGTTCAACTCTGATCATTTATTAATTATTTTATTAAACTTTCTGCTCTGTAAGTTTTATTCTAATATCAACTACTTTGCCAGTCTTGGAGATTAATTATTTATGTCAGGAGAGAACATAGATAAACAAGCAGCTACTTGTATAATGGTGATTATTTTACTTATAAATTAAATTGCTAGCTATTGGGATAAGGAAATAAATTTGAGTTTCTGAGAATTTTATAGCAAGGAATATACAAAAATGCTTATGAAAAGGGAAGCAGGAGCAAGCTGCTTAGTACATCGTGCCCGCTCTGCCATTCAGTATGATCGTGCCTGACCTAACCAAATCCTCTTCTGCGTCAATTCTCTGATCTTTCGAGATTGCTCTACCTCCTTATTAAATCACTTCAATAATTTTACCTTCACAGTAAAACTCCAGAATTTCCCTACATTCTGCAAGAAGAGGCTCCTCTAACACAAGTTTTGAAGGAACACTTCCTAATCTTGTAACTATGTCACCTCATTCAACCAGTTTCCCACTAGTGGGACATCTCAACGTCTGTCTTGGCCCTTGGGATCTTACATATTTTAATAGGATCACCTCTCGTTCTCCTATGCGCCAAAGAATATAGATCTAATTTCTTCTGCCACCTGTGATAGAAGAGCTCTGTTGGCCTGAATAGATTTAAAATCTGCAAAACAGTTAACTGGAACAATTCAAGGAATGTGGGGGTAGGCAGAACGAATGTCATGCAGTGGCACATGGTGGACAAAATGGAGACAGTCATTTCATGAGACTGTTCTTATGATCACTGTTTCGAGAAAAGTTTTCAGAACTATTGTTCTCTTGCTGGATTAAAGCAATTGAAAGGAGACATAACAAGCCCTACTGATAATCTGCTAAATCAGAGATCACGTCCACTCAGAAGTTATTTGTGGCATGCTCTTTGGTAAGGTAGAAGAACTAATGCCGGTCTACAAGAAGAATGGTCCGTGAACTGAAATTACCCAATCCCAGTGTCTGACATGATGTGACTGCAGCTGGTTTGAAAATGGCCTGATTCAGGGAAATTCAAGAGAATGACATCAGAGTCATATCCTTATTTGGGAGAAGAGCAATGAGGTAATGTAGCCTTGGGGAACAGCCAATGATAGATCGACAGAGCTAACTTAGTAAATCAGAACCAATGGAAATGAAGTATAATGGTAAAGAACTAAAAAGGAAAAAGCAGTAAAAATTAAGGATTTCAGCTACAGTATCCTCTGAGTTCTTACTGCCCTAACTATTGCAAGGAAGACCCTGTACCTGAGGCAGGGATAGGAAAGATAATCATCTGGCCAACAGGAGAACCTCTGTTCCAGTGTTGAAAGTGGGAGAAGTTGTTTGGTTGATTACTGATACAAATGGAACAATAGCATCCAGAAATTGTTGATCCTGGATTAACATAATTTATGTGGATATTTGCATTGATAATGAAGTTGATAAAATAAGGTAGTGAATTTTGATTAGGATTTATGTGGATATTCATCTAGCCTAAGTCTGACCAGGTTAATGATAACCACCCTCTCCTATGACCATAAGAATTAGGAGCAGAATTAGGCCATCCAGCCCATTGAGTCTGCTCCGCCATTCCATCATGGCTGATTTATTAACCCCTCTCAATTCCTTTCTCCTCCCTTCTCCCCATAACCTTTGATGGCCTGACTAATTAAAAACCTATTAACCTCCACTTTAAATATACACAATGACTTAGCCTCTACAGCCATCTGTAGCAATGAATGCTACAAATTCACCACCCTCTGACAAAAGAAATTCCTCCTCATCTCTGTTCTAAAGGCATGCCCTTCCATTCTGAGGCTGTGTCATCTGGTCCTAGACTTGTCCACATGCACTCTGTCATCCAGGGAATTATAACCATATAACAATTACAGCACAGGCCATCTCGGCCCTTCTAGTCTGTGCCATGCCGAATTAACCTTGTGAAATTCGTATGTACAGTTTCCAACACCAGTACGTCTCTTACTACAGAAGCCAACCAAATGTGTGCAGAATACTCCAGGTTTGGCACAACCAGTGACCTCCAACTGTAATTTTTCTCCCCTTTTCCTAAATGCCCAGTCTGTTGTAATGAAAGCCAATATGTCATTCATGTCACTTGTGCATCTAAAAGAAGAAGAACAGAGCCCTTAACTCCGAGTGGAGTCATGACGCCATCATGACGATGTTTTTTTATCTTTCTTGTTTTTATGAGGCCGAGTTGCTAGCTCGACACTTAACCCAGCACGGATGGAAAGCGTGCAAGGTGAAGCTGGCTGGATTCGAACTCGAGAGCCTTCGCTCTGAAGTCCAGCACTGATGCCACTATGCCACCAGCTGTCTACTACTTTATTGTACAATTCATATACAAGAAAACCTAGATCTCTCTGTACATTGCTTCTCTGCAGTTTTTCTTCAATTAGATAGGAGTGTGCCCCTAGGTTTCGCTTAGCAAAGTGCATACCCTCGCACTCTTGCTCAATAACTTGGCCAAGATTTTGTCAACTGACCTCTATAAATATCCTGTAGCAGAATCTGAATATCTCCATCACAGTATGCATACCCACCACCGTTGAATTCCTTACACACTGCTTCCTCCTTTTAATTGTAAACAATTGAAAGCCAAGAATTGATCCATAGGTACTCCACTAGTTAAGTTCTTCCAGCCTGAAAATTGCCCATTTATTCCTGCACTCTGCCTTATGAGATAACCAATCTTTAATCAATGCTAACACACTTCCCTAAATAGAACGAGTTCTTATCTTGTGCACCAGTCTTTTACATGGCACCTTATCAATTACCTTCCAGTAATTTGAATACATCACTTTTACAGTTCTCTCTATTGATTCTGCTTGTTTCATCTCTGATGTACACCAACAAATTTGTCAAGTATGATTTTATAAAACCATGTTGATTTGGTTTGGTGGCATTAGTTTCTTTAAATTGCCAGCTATTTCTTCCTTAATTATAAATCACAACATCTTGCCAACCACAGATGCTATGTTAACAGGTCTTTTTGTCTTCCTCTCTTCTTGAAAAATAGAGTTACTGTACATTCACAGTTTCACATTCTGATGTATATTCTCAGAACTCAGGAAGGTTTAAGAAACTCACCAGTTGCTCCATAATCTCTGCAGCTGCTTCCTTTAAAATCCTTGGGCTCAGACCATCAGGACCTGGCATCTTGGCGGCTTGTACTCCCATTAGATTCTCTGATACCTTACCTCTCATGATGATGACTTATGTTCCTCCGTACTTTTTGACATTATCAGATATATATGGAATTGTTGCAGTGTCCTTGATCATGAAGACTGATTCAAAGTATTGATTCTACTTATTTGCCATTTCCTTGCTATTATTAATATCATGTTATCACTTTAAGGGTCCCACACTTACCCTGGCTGCCCTATTTCTATGTTTATTCATAGTTGTCTTTCATGCTCATTTTGATATTTGAAAGGTTCCTTTTTATAATCACTTTTCTACCTCTTAACTTCTCACTGCTGTTTCTTCTGTCACCCAAATCAAAGTTGGTGACAACTCAGCATATAGGAGGGAGATTGAAAATCTGCCTGGGTAGTCTCAGAACAACCACTGACTCAATATCAGCAAGATCAAAGAGCTGATTATTGACTTCAGGAGGAGGAAACCAGATGTGCATGAGCCAGTCCTTATCAGAGGATCAGAAGTGGAGAGTGTCAATGACATTGAATTCCTTAGTGTTATTCACTTTGGTGGACCTGTCTTTGGCCCAGCATGAAAGTGCAATTACGAAGAAAGCACAGCTGCACCTCTACTTCCTTAGGAGTTTGCGAAGATTCGGTATGATGTCTATAACTTTGACAAACTTCTATAGATCTGCAGTAGAGAGTATTTTGAATGGCTGCATCACACTCTGGTACAGAAACCACAAATGCCCTTGAATGGAAAATCCTACAAAAAGTAGTACGACTCAGTCCATCACAGATAAAGCCTTCCCTACCACTGAACACATCTACATAAAACATTGTTGCAGGAAAGCAGCATCCATCATCAGGGACCCCTCCATCCAGGACGTGCTCTCTTCTCACACAGGACCCTTAGAACTTACACCACCAGGTCCAGGAACAGTTATTACCCCTCAATTATCAGGCTCTTGAACCAACAGCGATAACTTCACTGGCCCTATCATTGAAATCCACAACTTATGGACTCACTTTCTAGAACTCTTCATCTGATGTTTTCAATATTTATTGCTTAATTCATTATTATTATTTCTTTATTTTGTACTTGCACAGTTAGTTGTCTTTGGCACATGGGTTGAACACCCAAGTTGGCGCAATCTTTCATTGATACTGTTATGATTATTATTCTATTATGGATTTATTGAGTATGCCTGCAAGAAATAAATTTCAGGGTTGTATATGGTGATATATATGTACTTTGATAATAAACATACTTTGAACTTCATAAAAATCACAGTTTTTTTGCATACCACTTGCTCTATGTATGTTTTAGTCTTCAATTTACACTTTGTAGTTATGCATAAACAGATGTTGGTTTAGTTACGCACTCTAACTTGTTCTCTGCACATATTTCATTTCACTGCTAGTCACTTGCTTGGTCTGGATTATGGAGAATCTCACTAGAGTTTGGTGGACTGATAAGAAACTGTTGTTCTGGAGTCTAGTTCTGGGGTCAGCAACCTTTTTGGCACTACAGACCGGTTTAATATTGACAATATTCTTGCGGACCGGCCGACGGGAGGGGGGGGGGGTGTTAATCACGACCAGCATATAGGTGATAAGTCAACTATAAGTCACTTATAAGGGGCTAATACACTCAATTTCATTTCTAAAAGGGTTTATCTAACAAATTTAATATTAAACACACAGCGCATATTTTCCTCGTATGAATGTCTAAAATCATAGCAACACACCAATATCGTTGAATCAGTGGGAGCCCTGGGCTTGTTTCCCTGCAACAAGATGGTCCCAAGGTGGTTCCTTTAAGTCTAGTCTATTCCACAATTTAGTTTTCGTGGCTCTCAGCACTTGCTTCTGTCCCGCTTGCTCACGTTTTTTTGCTCAAAAAACTCAACGGGTTTGTCTTTAAGTTCAGGGTGCTTGGACTCAAGGTGCCGAAGCAGTTTTGGGGGTTTCATTGCCTCATTAGACAGCCTCCGGGCCTGAACTCCAGCCTCCCGCTCACCCACTGCCTTGACCACATGCGGCTGGTCATGGATGGGGTGAGACGACAAGGTAAGGGCTGGAGGTCCCTGTGCTGGGGCCGCGGCAGTCGCAGTCCGGAGAGAGCGAGGAGGTAGTGTGACAGGGTGCGTGCCCGCCCCCTTGTAGGTAGGTAGGATCTATTGGCTGACAAAAGTTTGGCTCGAAGGATGACTTTCAGTACATCACAGCGAGGTAGCTGCTCTGCTACTTATGAAGCCCTGAGCCCGAATTATATCGTCTGCAATAGTTAGCACTGAGTTCCTCAAGAACATTCAGTGTGCTAAACAGGTTGAGTGGCAGTGCCCATCTGTCCGCGCTCCAGGCCAGTAGCAACGACACTTCTCGCCGGCCGTGAGAGGCGGCCGGTTACCCGAAGCCAACCAGTAATCACTGGCATGAGGGATCTCTGATCTTAGGCGACTGATGACCTCGTGTGCATTAAAGTTCAACAGTAGGCATGACAGGGAATGAGGAAAGGTGCAGCTGACTTATATCGTTTCATATCGCCAAATCATATTGTTTCCTCGCAGCCAGGTAGCACATGTTTTGCGGCCCGGTAGTTGGGGACCACTGGTCTAGTTGATCTCTTGCTAATGAACTTGTGCTGCACTGATAATTATCATTTCACTAGGCATCTACTAGAGAATAATATGAGAGAGAAGTACCAAAGAGGAACCGGTGGACTCAAGCTGTTTGATTTGAATATTTCAAAGTTGTAGGAATGAAAATCTAATGTTTCCATCTTAACAATAAGGAAAACAATAATTAATATTTGTCATTTTGTGCAGTGATGTGTGATGTGCCAGTGAAACAGGATTTATTCACTCACAATCATTACTTAAGTTTACAAATCTGCATAGCTCCTACCTCCAAATAAGGAGGAATGTATATGCCACAGTATCACGCACATATAATTTGTAAAGCATTTCAGAACATTCCTAGTTCACAGCAAAACAACAGTTATTAAGTCCTATTAGAGTCCAGGTGGATTCGCAAGAACTGTAAAGTGGTTTGTGTAGTCTCATTATTAATAAAAAGGGATCAGATTGGGAAAATCAAGTCTGCAGATGAATTGTACATCTTTAGGGTTCTAGGTTCTGGCTTACTAATGCAGTTTACTCACGGCTAGTTACTTACTTGTTTCAAAACAACTCAGGAAACAACATTTCAATAGCTTTAAATGAAAACCCTGGAAATTAAACATGTTCTTTTACAGTAAGATGAGGGTGCAACTGTAGTGTAGCAGTTAGCTATGGTAACCATGATCACCCATCGGTACCACAATGGGGGAACCAGCAGTTGGCCCAGCGGAGTTCACTCACTTAAAGGAAGTCATCAGCCAACACGAGTAAATGATTCGGAAGCAGCAGGATACCATTAACCATCAATTTGCCATTCTCAACCAACTCTCTGTCTCATTACAGCCACCCTGTGCCCAGTCAAATTCCTCCGGTTTGAGCCCCAGATTCCTTTGATAGATAACCAACTCAATGCCACAATTTCCTGTCCCAGTACATCTTGTACCTGAAGCTGTAGCCACGTATGTATTTTATGGACAGAGCCAAGATTGCCTTCATCATTTCTCTATTGACTGGCCTCTGATCTGGGCCGTTGCTATCTGGGACAACAAAACCATCATTTTCAATAAATATGAGAAATTCACCACTGAGATGTGCCAGGTTTTCAACCAAATGGGAAGTGGGGAGGAGGGAGTGGCCGGCAGACCAGATAGGTTAGGTTTTGTAGCTCCAAAACAAAATAAAATTGAAAGGAAAACAAGAGCCGGGAATATAAGTCTAGCTGCATTTTTCCTTTAAGCAAGGTACACACGTAACATGTAGTGGCGTAATGACATATGACATTTATGTACTTTTACATATAACCCACATTACTTTATGTAAAGAAAGAATGTTAAATCAATTACGTAT
Source organism: Hemitrygon akajei (assembly GCF_048418815.1). Lineage (NCBI taxonomy): Eukaryota > Metazoa > Chordata > Chondrichthyes > Myliobatiformes > Dasyatidae > Hemitrygon > Hemitrygon akajei. Next base: position 50,868,192 of record NC_133140.1, read on the forward strand.
TTACAATATTACTGAAATATTAAATACACAACACTCCTTTCAGCTTAGCTATAAACTCAATATAGAATGCATCTCAACTCAAATATGTAACAAATTGCTCTCTAGCCAGAGTGTATATTGTGTACCACATAGACATCCACAACATAGTAGATTTTAAATAGTCCCATTTAGGCCTAAATATTTATTCGCTGTGAAGGATTTCTTACTCTTGTGGGATAATGTCTTTCCTGACAAGGGAAAGCCCCGGCAGCTGAGACTTGTGGCTGTGAAACCAACTTTATATCCTGGGGCTGCCTCCCTGGTGGTTGTAAGAGTTGAATTGAATTGAATTGAATTGACTTTATTACTTACATCCTTCATACACATGAGGAGTAAAAATCTTTATGTTACGTCTCTGTCTAAATGTGCAATGTGCAATTATAGTAATTTATAATAAATATTATTTACAACAGGATAGTCAATATAACATAGAAATACAGTTATGTCAGCATGAATTAAGAAGTCTGATGGCCTGGTGGAAGAAGCTGTCCCAGAGCCTGTTGGCCCTGATTTTATGCTGCAGTGCCATTTCCTGGATGGTAAGAGCTGGAACAGTTTGTGGTTAGAGTGACTCGTGCCTCCTATGAACTCTCGGGCCCTTTTTACACACCTGTCTTTGTAAATGTCCTGAATAGTGGGAAGTTCACATCTACAGATGTGCTGGGCTGTCCATAGCACTCTCTGCAGAGTCCTGTGATTCAGGGAAGTACAGTTCCCATACCAGGCAGTGATGCAGCCAGTCAGGATGCTCTCAATCATGTCCCTATAGAAAGTTCTTAGAATTTAGGGGGCATATCAAGCTTCCTCGACCGTCTGAAGTGAAAGAGTCGTTGTTGTGTCTTTTTCACTACATAGCCTCTATTTACAGACCACGTGAGGTCCTCGTTGATGTTTATGACAAGGAACTTAAAGCTGTTCACCCTCTCAACCCCAGATCCATTGATGTCAATAGGGTTTAGCCTGTCTCCATTCCTCCTGTAGTCCACAACCAGCTCCTTTGTTTTTGTGACATTGAGAGAGAGATTGTTTTCTTGACACCACTGTGTCAGGGTGATGACTTCCTCTCTGTAAGATGCCTCATTATTATTTGAGATTAGGCCAATCAGTGTAATGTTGTTAGCCGATTTAATTAGCAGATTGTTGCCATGGGTGGCAACACAGTCATGGATATACAGAGAGTAAAGGAGGGGGCTTAGTACAAAGCCCTGAGGGGCACCTGTGTTGAGGGTCAGAGGGGCAGAGTGAGGAAGCCCACTCTTACCACCTGCCAATGATCTGACAGGAAGTCCAGGATCTAGCTGTACAAGGTAGTGTGAAGGCCAAGGTCTCTGAGCTTCTTGTCAAACCTGATGAGAATTATGGTGTTGAATGCTGAACCGTAGTCCAAGAACAGCATTCTCACATAAGCATCCCTCTTCTCCGGATGTCTAAGGACAGTGTGTAGAGCTATGGCTATTGCATCGTCTGTTGATCAGTTGTGTCAGTAGGTGAATTTAGGAGATCCAGTGTGGGTGGTAGCATGCTGCAGATGTAGTCCTTGACCAGCCTGTCAAAGCATTTGCTTATTATTGAGCTGAGTATGACAGGACGCCAGTTGTTCAGACATGTTACCTTGCTCTTTTTAGGTACAGGGACTATGGTGGATGTTTTGAAGCAGGAGGGCACTCTACACTGGGAGAGGGAGAAATTAAAAATTTCTGTAAACACACCTGCTGGTTGTGCCATGCACATCCTGAGTACAGTTGATTCTGAGATTATAGGAAGTGGTTTTAACAGCAGTAGTCATCTTTCTTTTTCCTTTATCTTTTTCTAGTGTGTGCATCTTGAGCTTGGGATGGTCCATTTAGTTCACTGGAGTATTCTCTTATTAATCCTTCTACTGCACCTTTTACGGACTGATCTTTTGTTTACTTCCTCCAAAAACTCATCATGAATCCTCTATTTTGTACCTCGATTGATTCCTTTATGGACTTCCATTCATTCAGCTGGGCTTTGGTCTTTGCATCTACTTTTACAGGCAGCTTTTTGTCTGCCATTTGAAGTTCATGCACTAACATTAATGCAGGCAGGGGAAATTCTCATTTTTCATTCTCAAAAGTCAAATGCTTGCAACCTTCCCAAAGCTCCTTGAACTCTTCCAGCTGAAAACCATGCCAGCTTTCAGAAGTAACTGCCTGATTAACATTTCAGAGCTTTTCTCAGATATGGTGATTACAAAAACTGTTGTAGTCGGACCACTGCTTTCAAAGCTTTCACAATTCCTCTGAGCAATATGGTCCTTCCTTAGTCCAATATGCTTTCTAACCAGAGGCACAGAGGTTGGCACCAACATCTGTTTATCCTCTGTTGGGCAATGGTTGATAGTGTACATCATGGAGACAGTTGTGGCATTACCCAGTACGTTTCTTGATTTGCTTTTGGTTGACTATTACATGGGTCCCCAGTCATGTTGCTGTTGTCTCAGCCATTCAGATTCAGATTCCCTCAATGTTGTCCTTCCTATTTTTACCAGATACAAGCCCATTCGGGCTTGTTGGTTGTAGCATTTCACTGTTATGAATGTTATTCCCACAGGAATGATCTTTTCTCTAGTATAAGTCCTTAGTTGGATATCTGCAGGCTTCAGTTCAGTATCCTTGAAAGGATATTCAAACTTATTTTGTGAAATGACTGAAAAAGCTGAGCCAGTGTCTAATACCATTTTAATTAAATTGCTGTTCACTTCTGTTGCAAACCATGTTGCTTGACTATCGTTACTTTTTACATTGTGAATCTCAGGGCTACCTAGTCCTGTATCACTCTCATCATTATCAGATTTTTCATCTGCAGCATATAAATTAATACTCTTTTTGAAAGAGCAATTTGAATTTATCTTTTTATCTTTTTCTCTTCCCTGTACAGCCCATTTATTTGTATTTGTTCGACATACTCTTTGTATGTGTGCAACTTTGTTGTATGTTCTGCAACTTTCGCCTTTGAATCTGCATTGGTCCGGTGTATGTGAGCCCCTGCTACAATGGTACCAAAATTTTATCAACCAGGTTTGATTACACCACAGAATTCAAGGCCCTAACAAAGGATTGCAGCTGATTTGTTGAAGCATTATTGGCCCAGGCAGTGTTGTGGAGATTAGGAGAATGAGCAAGAGAGTGGCAAATGAAATACAATGTTGGAAAATGCATGGTCATGCACTTTGGTAGTGGAAATAAATGTACAGACTGTTTTCTAAATGGGGAGAAAATCCAAAAATCTGAGATGCAAAGGGGCTTGGGAGTCCTTGTGCAGAACACCCTAAACGTTAACTTCCAGGTAGGGTCAGTGGTGAGGAAGGCAAATGCAATATTAGAATTAATTTCAAGAGGTCTAGAATACAAGAGCAGGGATGTGATACTGAGGCTTTATAAGGCACTGGTGAGGTCTCATCTTGAGTATTGTGAATAGTTTTGAGCTCCTCATCTAAGAAAAGATGTGCTGGCTTTGGATAGGGTTCAGAGGAGGTTCACAAGAATGATTCCCAAATTGAAAGGGTTACCATACAAGGAATTCTGAAGGCTCTGGGTCTGTGCTCAGTGGAATTTCGAAGGATGAGGGGAGATCTCATTGAAACCATTCAAATGTTGGTAGACCTAGACAAAGCAGATGTGGGAAGGATGTTTCCCATGTTGAGAGAGTCTAGGACAAGAGGGCACTGCCTCAGTATAGAGGGACATCCATTTACAACAGAGATGCGGAGAAATTTCATTAGCCAGATGGTAGTGAATTTGTGGAATTTATCATCACAGGCAGCTCTGGAGGTGAGGTCGTTAAGGCAGAGTTTGATAGGTTCGTGATTGGACATGGCATCAAAGACTACGGGGAGAAGGCCAGGGAGTGGGGCTGGAGAGGGTAAGAGAAAGATGGGCCATAAATGAATGGTGGAGCAGACTCTTTGGCCAAATGGTCTAATTCTGTTCCTATGTCTTATGGTCTTATCAACATAAGCCTCTCAGAGCGCTTGAAAGACAGGCTGTCAATCCAGAAGATGCCCACCATGCTTGACAGCCTCATCACTCTGGCCCTCCAAATTGACTAGCATCTTGTAGAACGATCCTCCAGATCATCAGCCACAAGCCCAGAACCATTTCAGGCTGCTGGACCCTCATCACCAACACCTCCAGAACACAAGTAGTTTGGGAGAGCTCCCTTAACTCCTCAAGGGCATGAGTGCTGGTGGAGAACCAACTTCTGTGTTTACTGCGGAGCCACAGGTCACTCACGCATCAAACGGTACCACTGTTGAGACAAGGAGCCTTCTGTCTGATAAGATCTCCCCAGCCCCTTGTTCTAGCACCATAGCTCAATCTCTCTGTCCATCTCTACTCTCTATGCACACAGGGGGCTCAGACTTATTTGGGTGCAGCAGGCAAATTTCTGGTCTGGACTCTATGTGAAGCTTGGACTCCCTGTAAGGTCTATCTCTCATCTCTTTTGCATGACAGCCATTGATATATATTCCCTGGGGCCTGGGATGGTCAGTGCACACATAGTCTGAGTACATTAGCATCAGAGAGCACCACCATTTAATTACTCCTGATTAACTCACCCAAAACTCCTCTCATATTGGGTTACCCCTGGCTCTCCACTCATGACCCTCACTTCACCTGGTCATCTGGTTCATTGCTGAGTTGGGAACCTGCCTGACTGCGACCCCTGTTGATTTCACCCCATAAATCTGTGGAGACAGAGGAAACTCTTTCCCTCACCAGCTCCCACAGGAGTACCATGACTTAGCCATCACTTTCAGTGAAACACAAAGTACACTACAGATGCTGGGGTCAAAGCAACACATACAAATCGCTGGAGGAACTCAGCCGGTTGGGCAGCATCCGTGGAAACAAGCAGTCAATGTTTCGGGCCGAGACCCTTTGTCAGGACTGAAGAGGGAGGGGGCAGGGGCCCTATAAAGAAGGTGGCGGGAGGGTGGAAGGTGCCAGGTGAAAAACCAATCAGAGGAAAGATCAAGGGGTGGGGGAGGGGAAGCAGGGAGGGGATAGGCAGGAAAGCTGAAGAATGGGTAGTAGAAGAAGGCAGAATCATGAGAGAGGTAATAGGCAGCTGAAGGAGGAGGCAGAGTGAAATTGGGATGGGGGAAGGGAGAGGGAGGAAATTACCGGGGGAATTAGGGAGGAAATAATTCAAATTCAATGCAAGACAAGGTCAGTCAAATACTTCAACATTAGTGATTAGTACATATATGTTAGTTTTATTCATGATAAATGTGATTAATTGTTCTGAGCAGCAAAAGGCAAAATAGAAAAGATAAAAATGATAGTGAAGGCAACAGTGAGGCTTTTTAATATGAGAGAACTATCAGAGGAGAAAGTGCAGGTAGAACTGAGTTGGAATGATCCAAGGTTTATTTACAACTTTCGGTCCTCTCCTCTTTCCTCTTCACCAGCCCTGTAGCTCTCTCACCAATCAACTTTTCATCTCTTTACTTCACTCCTCCCCCATCCTAGTTTCACATTTTGTATGTGCTACTAATCCTTTTAATTCTTCAGTGGTATGTGAGAAGTTTAATAGCTAATGGACAGGAATTTAAGAGTTATGTGAGAAATTTTCCTGAGAAACTAGATGTAATATGTGTGCAAGGAACATGGCTTTTAACGCAACACTAGATTGTATAATTAATGGTAATGATAGTGTAAGAAACGATAGCGATGGACTGGCTGTGCGGCCTGTAGTCGCTAAAAGATATAGTGAACATTCCTGGACTGTTTTGATGACTTTTGTCATTTGATGTTTTATATTTTGTGTTTTTCACTCTTCTTTTTGACAGTTGTACAATTTGTTCTTCTGTCCCACGTTGGGGTGGGGGGGAGGGCTCAATGATTTTTCCTTGAATAGGTTCCATGGTTTCTTTCTTTCATGGCTGTCTGTGGGAAGACGTATCTCCGGATTGTATACTACACACATCTTTTAATAATAAATGTACTTTGAATCTAGAATCTTAATAAAAGAGCAATTGGGTGTACAACTTTTGTTAAAAGGAGCACAAGGTAACCAAAGTATGGACAAATGAAGGTACAGTTGAAATCATTAATATCTATAATCCTTGTAAAAAATAGAAATAGGCTTACTGGAGCAAATTGGTGGCTCAAGAGACGGGAGCCATGGAGTCATGTGTAACTAGCCATCTGGACACAAGCTGGGGTCTGATCAGCCCCGGCTGGGTCACCTGGAGGAGGGGGTATGATGTTGAAAGACCCGAAACACCTGATGATTCCAGGAACATCACTGATGATGTGTCCAGAGGCATCAGTAGATGTATGCACACAACAACAGTACACGGAAATGCAGTATGGTGTGGGGATTTTAATGCACACAGCACATAGTTGAGGGAAGCATGATGATATTATGGAGCAGTGATCGAACATATGGAAAAGGAAATCCTGGTACGTCGTAATGATAGATGTGGGACAATAGTAAATTTTAATGCGAGATCTGAATCAGCAATTGATTTAACATTAGTTCCAGCACCTTTAGCAGGGAAGTGTTGATGGTGGGTTTTGAAGGAAACAATCATTATCCTGTATCATGTCGAATAGGAACAGAAACGGTGATAGATCAGGAAAGTACGTTGGACCGCCGGCTAGTTGAAAAGGTCAATTGGGGAAAATGTAAAGAAATAAGTGATCAGGAATTACAGAATATTGAAATCAATCAGGATGTGGATCTGTTATGTGAGAAGGGATAATGACAGCAGCAACAATATATATACCAAGGAAATGGATTAGAGGTAAAAAATAAATGGTACCAATGTAGATAAAGGAATGTGGGGAAGTACTAAGACATTGCAGTAGAGCATTAAGATTGCTAAAGGGGACACCCAGTTTTCAAAAATTAATTGAATGGAAAAAAATGCAAGTAATTGTAAGAAAAACAATTTGAAAGGCGAAACAGGAATATCGGAGTAAGTTCTGCAACTCTGTAGGAATACAAACACCTTTTGAAAGAGTTTGGAAAATGATAGAAAGAATGAATGGTGTCATCAGAAAAATTGGATATCCAGTGTTATGCGATGGGGAGAGTGCTGTAGTATTGAACGTAGAGAAGGCAGAAATATGAGTGCATTCTTTGCTTCTGACTATATGAATAATAAAGGAAAAAGGAGAAAAGAGGAAACATTATTAGAGAACTTGGAAGCAGCAAGAAATTAAGCATTAGACACGGATGGAATTGTTGAGGATACATTAAATTTAATGTTCATCATGACAGAATTGAATATTGTTCTTTGAAATACAAAGAAAACATCCCCAGGGAAGGATCAGCTAAGTTATGTTGCTTTATTTAATTCAAGTGAGAAAGGGAAAGAAGTTATTTTAAAGTTATTTAATCATGTACAGGAAAAAGGAAAACTTCCTAAAGCATGAACAGAAGCAATCATAGTTCCAATACATAGACCAGGCAAAACCCCAAACAATCCAGCAAGTTATAGACCGATAGTTTTAACCTCACATTTATGTAAAACCATGAATATAAAGCAGGATACTCATTTTTTTTAGTTATATAAAGAGTAAAAGGGAGGTGAGAGTTGATAATGGACCACTGGAAAATGATGTTGGTGAGGTAGTAATGGGGGTGAAGAAATGGCAGATGAACTTAATGGGTACTTTGCATCAGTCTACACTGTGGAAGGCACCAGCAGTGTTCCAGAGGTCTGTGACTGTGAGGGAGCAGGAGTGAGTGCCATTGCTATTACAAAGGAAAAAGTGCTAGGCAAGTTCAAAGATCTTAAGGTGGATAAGTCAACTGGACCAGATGGACTACATCCCAGAATTCTGAGAGGTTGCTGAAGAGAAGAATGCATTGGTCATGATCTTTCAAGAGTCACTTGATTCTGGCTTGGTGCAGAAGGATTGAAAGATTACAAATGTCACTTCACTCATTAAGAAGGGAGGAAGGCAAAAGAAAGGAAATTATAGGCCAGTTAGCCTGACCTCAGTGGTTGGGAAAGTGTTGGAGTCAATTATTATGAGTGAGGTTTCAGGGTACTTGGAGACTAATGATAAAATAACTCAAAGTCAGCATGGTTTTTGTGAAGGGAAATCTTGCGTGATAGATCTTTTAGAGTTTTTTGAGGAAGTAACAAACAGGAGGGACAAAGAAGAGCCAGTGGATGTCATTTACTTGCATTTTTAGAAGCAATTTGACAAGGTGCCACACATGAGGCTGCTTATCAAGATAAAATCCTAAAGCATTACAGGAAAAATACCAGCATGGATAGAGGAATAGCTGCAAGGTAGGAGGCAGCAAGTGAGAATAAAGGGGGCCTTTTCTGGTTGGCTGCCGTTGACTAGTGGTCAGTGTTGAGACTGCTGCTTTTCACATGTTTGCAAGGATTTAGATAATGGAATTGATGGCTCTGTGGCATAGTTTGCAGATAATATGAAGATAGATGGAGGAGTAGGTAGTGCTGAGGAAGCAATGCGATTAAGGCAGGACTTAGACAAACTGGAAGAATGGGCAAAAAAAAGGTAGGTGCATTCAATGCTGGAAAATGTATGATAATGCATTTTAGTGAAAGGAACAAAAGTGCATATTATTATCTAAATGGGGAGAAAGTTTGAATATTAGAGGTACAGAAGGACTTAGGAGTTGTCGTGCAAGACTTCCAGAAGGTTAATTTCCAGTCTGAGTCTGTGTCAAAGAACACAAATGCAATGTTGGCATTTATTTCAAGGGGAGTAGAATATAAAAGCAAGGATATTATTCTGAGCCCTTATTAAACACTAGTCAGGCCACACTTAGAGTACTGTCAACAGTTTTTGGCCCCATATATCAAAAAGGATGTGTTGTCATTGGAGACAGTCCAGAGGATGTTCTGGGAATGAAGGGGTTGACATATAAGGAGCTTTTGTCAGCTTTGGACCTGTACTCACTGGGATTTTGAAGACTGTAGGAGGATCTTTTTGAAACCTATCAAATGTTGAAGGGACTAGATAGGGTGGTGTCATGGTTCCAGTTGGCTGTTCCCCTTTAACGCTCCTTTCTCTCTGATTATGCCCTAATTTCAGTCAATAGATTTCCAATTGCTGCAAGTTTACTTAATTACAGCATGCCTGGTTTTCATCAGAGACTGTGAAATAAGTATGATGGCGTCACTATCACGGGTTGCCAGTTTGTTGGTCTATTCTCGTGTGATACTTCATTCCCTTGTCCAATTAGAACCATTAGTCCTAAGTTCTGCTCCAGTTTCAAGATAGTCCCTGTAAATCCCATCTCCTTGTCAAGATTCCTCCGGTCTGCTGTTCTATGTTTACGTCTACGCCAGCATCCCCAACTCAGTCGATGTGCCAGTGTCCTGCACTTGGGTTCTTCTCAGTTGCCCCATGCAACAGGTGGATATGGAAATGATGTTTCCTATGGTGGAGGTATCCAAAATTACAGCGCACAGCCTCCCAATTGAGGGGCGATCCTTGAGAACAGAGATAAGGAGGATATTTTTTAGCCAGAAAGTAGTGAATCTGTGGAATGCACTGCCACAGGCTGCAGTAGAGCCCAAGTGCATAGGTATATTTAAGACAGAAGTTGATAGTTTCCTGATCGGTCAGGGCATCAAAGGATATGACGAGAAGGCAGCTGTATGGGGTTGAGTGAGATCCAGGATCAGCCATGATGGAAAAGTGGAGCAGACTCAATGGGCAGAAAGGCCTAATTCTGATCCTATGTCTTATTATGGATATTTACAAACATACACAGATGCTTCAAAAACAGTAATAGTAGATTCGGGGCAGGATTGGTAGTGCCTGATTTTAACACTAAAAAGGAAGTGAGGATAAATGATGGTTTCTCAGTGTATATGGGTAAATGACAGCTGGACTATTCACTTTGCAGTGGGTGGAGGAAGTGAAGCTGATGAGAGTTGTAATATTGTCTGATTCCAGCACAACAATCAGGAGTCTGAAAGATTTCCATTCAGAGGCCAGAGCAGATATTATGCGTGAGATAATACAAACCTTATTTAGACTGAAAATGATGGGACTCTGTACATGTTTTATGTGGATCCCAGCACATGTTGGTATTGGAGGGAATGAGCAAGTGGATAAATTAACAAAGGGGAAAACTAGATGAGCAGATGTGGACATTCGAATAAATTACAGTAAAGGAGAAATGAAAAACGTTATTGAAAGTGAAATCAAAAAAAGTGGACAAAACAATGGGACATACAGAAAACAAGAAAACATCTCTATAATACCTAGAAAGAAATGGAATAGCTAAGGAATTCAGGAAAGAGAGGGAAGGAGGAGGTAATAATAGCAAGATTGGGGTTCAGGCACACAGGATTAAATAGTACATTGTTTATTTTTTAAATGAAGAAATATTATAATGGGAGGAGTGAGCATTGTAATTAACAAAAAAATGGTTAGGCATATACCACTGAGTATCCAAGATATTATCAAAAGAGGGGATAATTGATTGTAAAGTTATCACAAATAAAATACATTTTAACATTAGCAATATTTTTCAAAAAGGATCACATGATTATTGTTTTAATTATATAGTGCAGTTCCTTAAGAATTCATGTTTTTAATAGAATTTGATACAAATATACTGTAGATATAAAATTTAGGTATCCTACCCACACTCCAATTCAGAAGGTGGTGGCAATGCACTTTAAAGCTGTTTGCCAACCACCATAAAACATCAGAAAAAGAAGAGCACAGGAAAATTGCATTCTTAGAAATCTCAAGTTTTGCTTCTGGCAAAGGACTTAAATTGGCTCACAATTAATGGCAAAAGGAAATCATATTTTTCCATTAAATTTCTCTGCCAATCTGATTAGATTGTTTGACAGTTTTGCTAAATTAAAAAAAACAATTCACATGGATTAAATTACTGCATAAATTTGTCATTATTAGCCAGATATATTTTCAAAATAATTAACAGCTTCTTGACAGGTTTCTGGATTCAGAACTCTGAATAAGAGTTGCCGCTATTATTTCTACACAAAATGGAAACTTCTTAGAAATAAATGTAGCCAATATACACACATTGGTTCAAGTCAGAGGCATTGGAGTTCAAGGATTATTTAGTGCCTTGACTGTTCACATTGTATCTGGATGGAGAATCCATTTACCAATTATGAAAATTATTTCAATCATCCTGTGTAATTGATATCAGAGAAGTGTTTTTTTTTTGTTTTTGAGGGTCAGGTATGAAAGTACACTCGGTGGCCACATTATTAGATACATCTGTACACCTGCTTGTGAATGCATATATCTAACCAGCCAATCATGTGACAGCAACTCAATGCATAAAATCATGCAGACAAGTCAAGGGTTTCAGTTATATTTCTAAAAGGAACATTACACCCACAATTGATTTTGTTATATGGTAAATATCCTAAACAAGAGCCAGTAGTAAAATTTCTAGTTATGTGGATGGACACAACATGGAAGGTGCATGTGAATAAAATTCTAGACGTGTAGAAAAGCCCCTAATGTGCTCAGGTGCTTAGGTGTTCATAATTGAGGTGCCAGTAGGAGGTCACTTAAACAAATGTATACTGTTTTAATCAGATCTGTCTTGGAATATTAATGTGTTAATGTGTTGCTCATGGGTCAGCCTCACCAGTGACTTTGAAGCCCCAAGAAAAAGTTCAAGCTTAAGCATTGAGATTATGTTGTGATGCTATTAAATAATCCCCAATGCAGTCATTACTGGTAGAACTGGGTGAAGTACCTTTACATCTATTCAGGTGACAGTAAGCAATGGTCCATTGGGTTAATCTAAGAGAGCATAAAGTTGTTCATCCAATATTGGCAATATTAGTCGAGTGTCGTGAACTCTGTATTTGTAAGGTCTTCAGTTTTGGGTAGATAGGAAATGCATGGGCACAAAATCTTGGGTTGCTTTATGTGGATTATAGTCCCAGTGTACCCCATTTTGTCACTCCCCCCATAGATTTTCCCTTTGCCTGAGGCTGATTTGCGCCTTTAGGAAAAGATCAAGATGAGAAGTGTTTGTTTAGCAGTGGCTCAGCAATGCATGCAAGGCAGATATTATGGATTCCTGCATATCTACACAGATAGTTCAAAAGATCCAGTGACAGGCCATGTAAGTGTTTCTGTTCCAACGTTTCAGGAAACTATTAAGAAAAGATTACCAGACAAAGTATCAGTAGTCACATTTGAGATGGTTGCTATCATTTTAGCCTTGGAATTGTCTATGATTCTTTCTCGGTCTTGACATCTATTACAACAGTTTCCTCAAATTGCAAGCCAGACATTTTTCTTGTGATTGGACAACATCCTTTGAGGCTGCAAGGTTAGTCCTGTGTATGCATTTCATATGGGCTCCTGCCAGTGTTGGAGTTGAAGGAAACAAGGTGGCAGACATTCTTGCCAAGCATATAGCAGTGCCTTTGCATAGAGGGAGGTGAAAGCCACAATTCAGAAGTCTATTCAATCACTGTGACAACGAAGTTGGAATAAGGAAAAAGGAGGCAATTTATATAAAATTCAGCGGATGGTGGGAACTCAACTGGGAGGTGGGTATAAAAGGAGAGAAGAAAAGGTCTAGCTCCTTGCTAGGTTTGAAACTTAGTCTTTCAATGGCATTGCAAAAGCTTGACTTCCAGGACAAGTGACTGTCGGACTGGTTGTTGAACACTTTAAGTCCTGCTGTTACTGGGTCTCAACGAGTCAGGTACCAAGCCAAATCTAATGCTCCTGCAGCTCCTGAATGAGGGCATTCTGGAAGCTGTTTTTACTAAATGTGCGTCCTGGGGTGGATGGAAGATCAAACTATCCGTGTCTGTGTGGATCGGGTTGGTATTGGTAGCAACTCTTGCTTGAGGTTTTTGTTCTGATGAAACTGCAGAAGGGGATGTTGTGAGTCTTTGCTGCTGCAGACCTTGACTGTCCATACCTGGACTATATGTAAGGTAAGCTGGTTGCATAGTGCGGACAGATTCTCCTGGTAGAGATGAAGTATGGTCTTGTTCATGCCCAAACTGGGTTTCAATGTATTTTTTACTAAGTAGCATTAGCAGTTGTGATGGCAAAGCATAATCTATTCTGGTTGTAGACTCGCTACTGGCTAAGTCAGCTGCTGCTTCTTACACCTTTGCCTCTGCTGATGCAACCTCAACTTCACGCTCTTCCATAAGCACACTTAATGTTCTCCCGAGTTTTCTCCATGTCCATACGGGCTCCATCCATGTCTGCATGAACTTTCTCCATGTCTGTGTGAGGTTTCTCTGTTTGTTTCTCAACTTCGTGTTTAGCATAAGCCGCTCTCATTCTTGCTGCTTCAACTCTGGCGAGAGCTCCTGCTGCAGCTATGTTAATCGTGGATTCATTTCAGTGTCGCAAAGATGTGACAAACGTGTCACATTCAGAGCTGACTTCCAGGTCTTGGCAAACGATGTTGCTCTGGCTGGAAGCTGACATTGTCATGTACAACATTCAGATGCATCTGCAGTCCATGGGCGATGCCTTTGAACACGAGTTATCATTTCACTCTACAGCCCTCGTATGTGATTATAAAAAGCTATGCAGTGAGTTAAACACCTTCTCAAAAATCACACCAGTTGGAAGCTTCCTTCAGGGCTTTTAATGAGATCTTACTTCTGAAACTGCAAAAAGTTAAGTAAAATATGTATTAAATTCAATGCAGAATCACCACATGCCTGGATATACTAATACTGTTGATTATTCTTGCAATGGGTGTTAACAAACACACACCTGTAACACTCCACAACTATGCCATTTAAACAAGAGTAAGCTCGTGGCGCAACAATACCTTAATAACGATAATCAATAAACATACTGTAAGACTTCTTTCCAAATGTATCCACTAAATATTTACTAATATCAACAAAACAATATTCACAGATATTGCTGTTTCAAGGTCAAATAAAGAGTGGGTGGAGATAAATGTCTTTCCACCATTGTGCTTCAAGTTGAAATCCCAATTAACCTGCACAGGAAAAGATGAAAAAAAAAAGTTTTCATACAGGAAGTGATGTTCACACAAAAGGAACTTTGCCTCCAGAAGCCAGAACATACAATATATAAAATTGCAAAATATGCTTGATGCAGGGCAATTTTCTACCCTTTCATATGAATATACCTAAATAACATGAAGTATGTAATTAGGCTTTGTAAGGTGTGATTTTAATATTTCATACAGTATGTAATTATCAACCTAATCTATATTGAATGGAACCATGTTAGATGTATCCTGCACCATATAATTTAGTTTAATCACCAACATAAAATAATCATAAATTAGATGATGCAATAAATAGCACGCTTGTAGTTAAAAATTTTAATCAGTCATGTCATAAAATGTGTCAACCTGGAAAACGCTTGTTACTTTCAAAGGCCTGTTAAACTGCTGTTGAGCAGCAAGCCAATGAACAATTTGTTTATGGGCAGTCGGTGATAAAAGGCATTAGATCAAGGACTGGCTGCTAGAGGTCAGTGGGGACACAGGAGCAGGACATCTAGGTTGGCAGTTTAGTTAGGAGGTCCGATCAATAATCTGGAAGGGAAGTCAACGGGGAAAGATACAATCAGCATTTGAGTTTAGGATTAATCCATGTGGATGCTGTGATTGGAAATCTGGAAATAAAGGTGGCAGCAGGAATCAGTAGCTGGTGGATATCAAAACAAGAAAACAGCAAAATAATGTGTGTGGGCCAGTAGTAAAGGACTATGAATTTAGGGTAGGGTTCACAAACTTATTGGAGGTCGGGTGGACTCCAAGTAGAAGACCATAAGACATAAGAGCAGAATTCAGACATATGGTCCATTGAGTCTGTTCCACCATTTAATCATGGCTGATCTTCTTTCTCCCCCTCCTCAGCCCCACTCCCCAGCCTTCTCCCCATTACCTTTGATGCTGTGTCCTATCAAAAACCTATAAATCTCTGCTTTAAATACACCCAATGATCTGGTCTCCACAGCTGCCTGTGATAATAAATTCACCTCCCTCTGGCTACAGAAATTTCTCCGCATCTCTGTTTTAAATGAATGCTCCCCTAACTTGAGGCTGTGCCCTCTTGTCCTAGGCTCCCCCACCATGGGAAACATCTTTCCACATTTACACTGTCTAGGCCTTTCAACATTCAAAAGGTTACAATGAGATCCTCCACCCCCCCCCCCCCCGTCCCTTCTAAATTCCAGAGAGTATAGACCCAAAGATATCAAATGTTTCATGTAAGATAACCCTTTCATTCTCAGAATTATCATTGTAAACCTCCTCTGAACTCTCTCCTATGCCAGCACATCTTATCTTAGATAAGGAGACTAGAATTATTCACAATACTCAAGGTGAGGCCTCATCAGTGCCTTATAAAGTCTCAGCATCACACCCCTGCTGTTATATTCTAGACATCTTGAAATGAATGCTAATATTGCATTTGCCTTCCTCACCACTGACTCTACCTGCAAGGTTACCTTCAGAGTGTTCTGCACAAGAACTCTAAGCCCCTTGGCATCTCAGATTTTTGGATTTTCTCCCCATTTAGAAAATAGACCGCACATTTATTTCTTCTACCACAGTGCATGACCATGCATTTTCAAATATTGTATTTCATTTGCCACTTCCTTCCCCATTCTCCTAATCTGCTTTAAGTCCTTACGCAGCCTTTCTGTTTCCTCAACAATAATTGCCCCTCCACCAATCTTCATATCATCTGCAAACTTGACAAAAAAGCCATCTATTTCATCATCTAAATCATTGATATACAGCATAAAAAGTAGTCCCAATACCAACCCCTGCGGAACATCACTAGTCACTGGCAGCCAACCAAACAGGTCCTTTGATTCCCACTCACTGCCTCCTACCAATCAGCCAATGCTCTAACTATGTTAGTAACTTTCCTGTAATACCACGGGCTCTTAACTTGGTAAGTAGCCTCCTGTGTGGCACCTTGTTAAAGGCCTTCTGAAAGTCCAAATATACAAAATTAACTGCACCGCCTTTATCTGTCCCATTTGTAATCTTCTCAAAGAATTCTAACAAGTTCATTACGTAAGATTTTCCCTTAAGGAAACCATACAGAGTTTGTCCTATCTTGTCCTGTGTCGCCAAATACTCCATAGCCTCACTCTTAACAATTGACTCCATCTTCCCAGTCACTGAGGTCAGACTAACTGGTCTATAATTTCCTTTCTGCTGCCTTCCTCCTTTCTTAAAGAGTGGAGTGACTTTTTCAATTTTCCAGTCCTCTGGCACCAGGCCAGAGTCCAATGATTTTAGAAACATTATTACTAATGCCACCACAATCTCTACTGCAGCCTCTTTCAGAACCCTGGGGCACAGTTCATCTGGTCCGGGTGACTTATGTACGTTTAGGTTTTTCAGCTTTTTGAGCACCTTCTCTCTTGTAATAGTAACTGCACTCACTTCTCTTTCCTCGCACCCTTCAATTTCTGGCACACTGCTAGTGTCTGCCACAGTGAAGACTGATGCAAAATACACATTTAGTTCACCTGCCATCTCCTTGTCCCCTGTTATTATTTCTCCAGCCTTATTTTCTAGCACTCTTATATCCACTCTCATCTCTCTTTTATTTTTTACATACTTGAAAAAGCTTTTACTATCTACTTTGATATTGTTTGTTGCTTGCTTTCATATTTCATCTTCTCCCTTCTAATGATTCTTCTAGTCACTCTCTGTAGGTTTTTAAAAGTTTCCCAATCCTGTCTTCCTACTAATTTTTGCTCTGATGCATGTCCTCTCTTTTCTTTTACATTACCTTTGACTTCCCTTGTCAACCACAGTTGTACTATTTTTCCATTGGAGTATTTCTTTGTTTTTGGAATACATCTATCCTGCACCTTCCTCAACTTTCCCCAAAGCTCATACTATTGTGGCTCTGCTGTCATCCCTGCCAGCATTTCCTTCCCATTTACTTTGGAAACTCCTCTGTCATACCACTGTAATTTTTTTTTTTGCTTCACTAAAATACTGCTACATCAGACTTTACATTATCTCTATCAAATTTCAAGTTGAACTCAATCACATTGTGATCACTGGTTCCTAAGAGTTATTTTACCTTAAGCTCCCTTAATCACCTCCTGTTCATTACATAACACCCAATCCAGTATAGCTGATCCCCCTAGCAGGCTCAATGACAAACTGCTCTAAAAAGCCATCTCTTAGGCATTCAACAAACTCACTCTCTTGAGAACCATTACTGACCTAATTTTCCCAATTGACCTGTACATTGAAACTTCCAATGACAATCATAACATTGCTATTTTGATACACCTTTTCTATTTTCTGTTGTAATCTGTGGTCCACATTCCAGCTACTATTGGGAGGCCTGTATATGACTGCCATCAGAGTCCTTTTACACTTGCAGTTTCTTAACTCAACCCACAAGGATACAACACCTTCTGATCCTATGTCACATCTTTTTACTAATTTGATGTCATTCTTTACTAGCAGAGCAACACTGCCCCCTCTGCCTAACTTCCTATCTCCCTGATAGAACGTGTAACCTTGGACAGAACCACGTAAATAAATTATTTCAAGGGGGCTGTGTGGGTTGGGTTCCCAGTGGCCACCTGAAACTAATGAGGAAGGTTACCTTAAGTCCAGGAGTAGTGGACCTTTCAGGAAGAATGAAGCACACAAATGCCTTGGACAATTCAAATTCACTAAAGTGATGTTTAGAAATGTACTGCACCCTTTTAGATGCCAGTATAATCCACCCAAGATTGCCTTAGTTTAGTTCATTATATGCAGTGAGGGCATGACTAAAATTTGAAAATCAGTGCTTTGCCAGTTATGTTTTATTTTGCACCATTGCCATGAATCAGACTGCAGCTCAGTATCCCAGATGTATTCAAAATCGCAAACATAGTCAAGATCTGGCGGCTTCAATATACAAATCATACCCACCAGAAAAAGACACCATGAGGAACTCATACAATGATGCAACAAGTAACATCATTTAGCTAGCAATCAGAACAGTTGAACTGTGTTTCTGGCTCTATGAACATGGAGACAGCTATCAGTTGGCATCTCCCAAGGTCTCGGAAGTGTCTTTAGCTTGGTGATGTACTATACTTTGTACTGAGAGGACTGGAGATTGTCTCAGTTCATAGAACATCCTTCATACAGCTTAGAAGGCCAACTGACATTCAAAATCTTTCAGAAACGTAGGTGGTATCAACAAATAATTTCTTTGTAACTGTGCAAAATACTCATCTGTATGTTATTTTGAAACTACCTCTATGTAATCTTCCTCTTAGGAATCCAACCTGATGCAATTCTTGTAGCTTCAACAGAAGTTGGGAATTTACACAGATCTTTACGGGTGATGACTAATGTGCTCCTGATTGACAATCTGGGCTATCAGGTCTAGAAGGGCCCATCTTTAGTACACTCCATTTGCACCTGTGCAGTAGCAAACAGTGGCATAAGGCAGCTGTTCAGGCGACGGTTCCTTTGACCAGAACTCACCCATCAATGGTCCCTGTCACCAATACTTTTGCAAAGTCCCTCCTGTACTTCTGCACTCCCAACATGCTACTCAGCATTTAGCAAAGTGTACATTATACATCCTTGAAACTCATCTCCTTACAGGCAGCCACAAAAACAAAGAAACCCAGAAGAACCCGCAAAAAAGACAGACCTTCAAACACCTAATGTGCAGCGAGAAAAGAAAACAAATCGTGCCAACAATAAAAATAAGCAACTAGCATTCAGGATGAAAGTAATTCCACAGAAATGGAGCCCGGGGCAGCCAAGCAGGCCACAGCCTCTCCCTCAGTTCAGCGCAGAGCCAATTAAACATCGTGGAGCAGCGAGCAAAACCAGCTCAACGCACACCTCCGGACCCGATACCGTCTTATCAATCCATAGACCAGCGTTCAAAGCATCCAAACCTTCAGACGTTCCTCTCTCTAGGACCTGGACTCTGTTGCTTCAATCCACTCTGGGCCTGGACCCTACCACCATGTTTTGGGCCAAATCAGATCTTTCTAAATTGCCCTGCTGCTTAGATTGACCAAACCTTGGTTTAGGCAGATGGGCATCGATACTGCTTTGCCTTCCTTCACCCTGACTTTGCTTTGCCTCGCCTCGCCTCACCTCACCCTGAATATTCCTCAAACTTGCCTCACACCTGCTCCCTTTTTATCCCTCAACTAAGCCTCTCCTCCACTCATTTTGACCTTTGACTCTACCTCGCCTTCGATTGCCTCTCCATTCTTAGTGGTGATTATTTACCATAAATTTACCAGGAAAAGTGTTACTAATATAGTATTTAGCTGTATCCTTGGCTTCATTTGACATCAACAAGTAGTCACTAGGCTTGATCAGTGCTATCTTAAACCAGGAGTTGCCAGTCAGCGTTGAACTCAATGTAGGACTACCTTAGGGACTTCAGCACCGGATTTTTCCTCAGGATTTACTCCCAAAGCCTTCCCCATGAGTGGGTATAGTCATAAAGTGGTGGAGGTTTGAGATCAGAGTTTTCCTTCTCCTAGATGAGCTGCCAACCATGGCTGATGAGCCCATCTGCCCAAAGCAACTGGTTTTACGGCACCAGTAACCTGCTTTTGCCCCTTTTCCTGTCAGTCAAAACGTACACCATTGGGAACATTTAAAAGATCATGGGAGCTTCTCCTCACTCCCAATCCCCAGCAATAACAACCTTAAGGAACATGATGATGAATAACACCTGTGCTTTTTCCCAGGTGCACTAAAATGAGAGCACTAGAGCTTCATACACTATTAATGAATTCAGTGATAAGCGTGAACTATCAGAAGATGAAGATCGCAATATTTTCTTGAATTTCTTACACAATGAATGAGGTGTAAGAGAATGAAGATATGATTTAGAATTGTCTATTGAAAATTTAAATGCATTTTTGTGTTTTAACAAAATGACCATTTGTCATTCACTGCTGAGTTCAGTGTAGTGTGTTCTGCTTATGTCTGATAACAGTTCTTCAGCAAAGTATCAATGAGACCTCATTACTGATAGTCATGCTTACTTAGGGGGTCAAGATTACTTAGGAGTTATCTCTTTTCCAGTTACAATATAACAGGAGAACCACCTTCAGTTCACTGCCTTACTGTGCACTCTAACTTTGCACTTGTGGAAAAAGCAGAACCATTAACGAGAGGTGATGTATCCAACCGGGCAGTTTAAAACAGTTAAAGTGAGAGTAATGTGGAAAAGAGATAAAGGATCAGCCATGAACATACTGAATGCTGGAACAGACTCAATGGACCAAATGGCCTGCTCCTGCTCCTCTTTTGTTCAATGTTTCTATTGATGCAGAAAATTTATTGATAGAGACTATCAGAGTTGAGGTTGGATATCAGTGTTGGCGAAAGAGGATATAAGGAATTCTACAGACAGAGAAGAGCCAGGGGCGCCTGTAATGTGAGGGGCAAAACGGTGAAGTAAAGAGGGTAGGATACATAAGTACGAGTAAAATGCACATCAGGATGGAGGTGAATATGCCTCTGTGCTTGATTTTCCTTATATGGATGAGGCTATTAAACCAAGCCAGATGACACTAGCAGTACAGGTGCTGTCAGGGCAGCCATCACCAGGGGTGGACTCTGTGTCGATACTTGATTGCAGGACACAAACCCATGGTCACCTCCATCACGCATGCTGATTAAAGTAGCTTTATGTTTTGTAACTACCAAACTTAAAAACTAATTGAAATGAAAACAAGGGAGCTGGGAATGTAAGTCCAACTTGGTTTTTACTTTAAGTGAGGCATGTATGTATGACATGGTGGCGTAGTGATGTAGGTCATTGACGTACTTTTACATACAACCCACAATGCATCATGTAAACAACAAAGAATGATTAATCAAACAATATACTTACAATATTACTGAAATATTAAATACACACCATTCCTCTCTGCTTAGCTATAAACTCCATCTCAATATAGGAAGCATCTCAACTTATACACACAGTATACTATATAATACAACATAGTAAGTTTTAAATTGCCTGATCAGGCCTAAGGATTCAATTGCTATGGAGGCTTTCTTACTCTTGTGGGATAATGCCTTTTCTGACAAGGGGGATCACTCTGCTCAGCAGATGAGACTTGTGGCTGTGAAACCATCTCAGGTTCCGGATCACCCTCCGTGGTGGTCGTATGAGTTGGCGCTGGGACTTCTGGATGTGGTTCTAACAGTTCTGGCCACCTTTCTTCACTAACTGCTCTCCTCAAATGATAGCTGTGTCATCTCCAGATGAGATCAGACGCAATCTCCACTGTGTAGGAGAGTGGTCCGGTTCCGTTCTTAATCTTTCCAAGTACCCACTTTTGATCACCTCAGCAGTCCCTCACAAGGACTGCTTATCCAGCTGTGAAACATCGGACCTCCTTCAACTCGTCTCAGCTGTTTGCCCTGCATACTCCTTCTGAGATTGGGTTTGAGGTTATCCAAGCACAAACGCAAAGGATGACTCAAGAACTGCATACTGGCGAATTATTGGTTGTAGAGTGTGCTGCATTGCAATATGTAAGGACAAAATTGGCGAGCTTCTGATTCAGTGTCAGTGCAGTGTGTTCTGCTGACCCTGCCCAAGGAGTTTTCTTTACATCTGGACAAACCTTTCTGCCAAGCCATTTGTAGTTGGGTAGTACAGTGCGGATGTAATATGTCTTTTTCCAGCATTTTCCAGAATTGCTGAAACTGTTCCGCAATGAACTGTGATCCATTGTCACTGACCAAGTGTTCTGAAACACCAATCCTTGAAAGGAAGTTTCTCAACATATCCACAGTGTGTGAGGCTGCAGTGGAGGCTATTGGGAACACTTCTGGCCACTTTTTAGCTGAATTCACTACAATCAAGAACTTTGTGCTGATGAATGGTCTGACAAAATCCACATGAATCCTCTGCCAGGACAATGCAGACCATTCCCAGGGATGGAGAGGTGCCACACTTGTATCTTCTGGACACACTGGCATCCTGAAGAGTGCATGGCAAACTGCTTGAACTGC
The DNA here is from genome assembly GCF_048418815.1 of Hemitrygon akajei. Taxonomy (NCBI): domain Eukaryota; kingdom Metazoa; phylum Chordata; class Chondrichthyes; order Myliobatiformes; family Dasyatidae; genus Hemitrygon; species Hemitrygon akajei. The sequence continues at coordinate 50,890,224 of NC_133140.1, forward strand.
TAATCCATCCCAGGCCCCGGACAACACTCTCATTTTGACCAGGCCTAGATGATCAGCATGTAGCTCCCCAGACTCAGCTTAGATGGTACAATAACTCTCAATCCCCACACAATGCAACTTCCAAGGGCAAGTTCATCCTGGCACTGGTAATAATGGGAAACTGGAGTTTCTGCTGCACATTCCAGCCATGTTGGGTGGTCGTATAGACCTGAGACAGTGTGCCATAATCTCCGCCATAATAGGTAGACTTTAGATTTGCATTAGGGAGAATACATTGAGAGGAGTGCCCTCTTTTGTAAATTTTTCAGGTATTTCCTTTTCCAAGGATAAATGGGATAATCCATCAGCATTTCCATGATCAGTCATCCTCTTGAATTTGATCTTGTAATTGTGTCCTCCAAGAAACAGAGCCCATCTCTGCCATCGTGCTGCTGCTGTCATTGAAACATACTTCTGTGGATTGAAAATTGACACTAATGGTTGATGATCAGTAATGGGGGAAAGCTTTCTCCTATACAATACTGGTTGAACCATTTTGCAACCCAAACCAGACTCAAAGCTTCTCTGTCAATCCGAGTGTAATTTTTCTCTGCAGTGATAAGGCAACATGATGCAATGTCTACGGGCATTCACATACATCATTCCTAACATGTGACATGACTGTACCTATACTGCAAGGTCTAACAGGCATGTTTCACTGGACAATGTGGATCATAACGTGTGAGTACGGTGTCTGACGTCACCATTTCCTTTAACTTCTTAAAAGCAACCTCAAACTGCTTTGTCCATTGCCATTTCTTCTCAATCTGTAGTAATGGGTTCAAGGGATGTTGTACAGTAGCCAGGTTTGGCAGGAACCTGTTATAGTAATTGACAGATCTGTAAAGGAACCCGTCCTTTGACCTTGGGGCATCCAGCACTGCTTGAGTTTTCTCAGCACACTTGTGTAATCCTTGTGTTTCAATAGAGTGACCACAGTAAGTGATAGTGATGCTTGGTTTAAAGAATTCACACTTGTTGTGTCATGCTCAGAGCCCATAATCTTCTAATCTTTTTAACACTCTGTTGAAATTTTGGAGATATTCCTTGTCATCCTTACTGGTAACGATGATGTCATCCAGATAACACTGGGTGCCTGGGCAGCCTTGCAACACCCCTTCTATAGCTTTCTGCCAGAGTGCAGGTGCAGACGCTACTCCAAAAATAAGCCTATTATAGCAATAAAACCCTTTGACTGTGTATGGTGAGAAACATTTTGGACTTTTCTATCATCTACATCTACAAATAGGCCCCAGCTAAGACCCATTCGTCCTGACTCCACTCAACCTTGGAAAGAGTTCCTTCAGTCTCAGTGTGGTCTAGCTCACTGGCTACTTTATCACAGATGGTATAAGGAACCAGATGGGCTTTGTAAAACTTAGGTGTGGCATTTTCACTATTTTACCCCCGATATAATTGAGTTTTCCAAAGCTATCCCTGAAGACTGGCATCATCCAAAACTTTTCTTAATTCACTTTCAGTTGACTCTTTTTCAGGGGATGTGACATGAAAATGTTGCATGGATCTTGAATCAAGTTGTGGTTTTTTCAGCCAATCACAACCCTTGTGTTGGTCCTTCTGCTTCTACCACATACAAGCCTAATGTTCTATTTCACTGTAACAAACACCATTCCCACAGGAGTTACCTCTACTCCAGTATAAGTTCTTAGTTGGATTGCTACAGGCTTCAGTTCAATACAGTATCTGGGAAATGCCATTCAAACTCATTTTGTGGAATAACTGCAACAGCTGAGCTAGTGTCCAATTACATTTTAATTAGTTTGCAAATGGTGGAAGGATCTGCAATCAAGTTGTAGATATCTCCCCAATAACAACCCCAAAATGCTGACCCTCCTGTTTTTATCACACACAAGCCCAATGTGACTTGTTAGCTGTTATATTTCAGTGTTGTGGAATGACTGAAACAGCCAAGTCAATGTCCAATTCCATTTTAATTAATTTGCCATTCACTTCTGGTTTAAGCTATATTACTTGTCTATTGTTAGTTTTCACAATAGAAATCTCAAGGCTACCCAGTCCTGTGTCATCCTCATCACTATCAGATTTTTTCATCAATAGCATACAGATTAGTGCTCTTTCTAAAACAGCTAATTGACTTTTTATCTTTTTCTCTTTCTCTATTGTTGTCTGCCCAACATGCTCTTTGTATGTGAACAACAACACACACAAAATGCTGGTAGAACACAGCAGGCTAGGCAGCATCTATAGGGAGAAGCGCTATAGGGACGTCCTGACAAAGGGTCTCGGCCCGAAACGTCGACATCACTTCGCCCTATAGATGCTGCCTAGCCTGCTGTGTTCTACCAGCATTTTGTGTGTGTTGTTGTTTGAATTTCCAGCATCTGCAGATTTCTTCGTGTTTGCTCTTTGTATGTGACCTATTTTGTTGCCTTTTCTGCAAGTTTCACCTTTAGATTTACATTGATCTATTGTATATGAGCCCCTGCCACAACGGTAACATAATTTATTCAGCCAGGCAGGCTTCTGTTTAGATGATGCAATTTTGTTCATGCTCACTTTCCATTTCTGAATGCAACACGTTTGTGCCTCTGTCTGCTGTTCACATTGATTTTGAAATTTCAACTGCTGTTTTAAATGTAAGTTGTGCTTTAGTTTGGAGCATTTTTGAATACTTCCTTATAAGATTCCACAAACTAAACAATTTCTCAGTGCATCATTAAGCTCATACTGAACAGAGAATACTGAGGTGATCTTTTCAATTCAGCCATGTATGCTGAAATGGATTCCCCTTCCTATTGATTCTGCTTATGAAACCGAAAGTGCACTGCAATCAACAACGGTTTTGGTTCTAAATGTTCCTGCATTGTGTTCACTCTATCAGCGAAGCTCATTTTGGCTGGTTTGGTTGAAGCAGTCAAATTTCTAAGCAAACTGTATGCCTTTAAATTCAATACACTCAACAAAATTGGCACTCACTTTTCATTGGCTATTTCATTTGCTTTAAAATGCTGCTCAATATGCTCAGAATACTATATCCAGTTATCTATTGTACAATTGAATACATCTACCTTTCTAATGTAGCCAGCCATTTCTGCTTTTCTTTTTATTTATGGTTATTATCACCTGGTACTTACTGTTTATGAACTAGTGAATCTGTCAGTTCGCTGTTTTTTTTATAATTTGATCATCTTGCTGTTTCCAAAGACGAACGTGCTGTGATTCTTTTTTTTAACTCAAAAATCTTTTTTTTTACTATTCAACAGGTCTGTGGTTCATTTAAAAAATACTTTGTCGACTTTGTTATGTTTTGTAACTTCAAAGCAGAAAAAAACTAATTGAAAGAAAAACAAAGGAGCTGGGAATGAGAGTCTAACTTCATTTTTACTTTAAGTGAGGTGCATACGCATGACATAGTGCTGTAATGATGTAGGCTATTTACATACTACTACATATGCATTATATAAACAACAAAAACTACTTAATGAAACAATATATTTACACTATTACTCAAATATTACAGAAATATCAAATAAACAACAGTGTCAAGCGAGATTAAAATAGTTGAGGATAACTACGGTATTCAATGCCATCTGCCTTCATTTGGCCCATCTCCCTGTCTCCTTGCTACTTCCATTGAGTGGAAGGTGTAGAAGTCTAGGGTCTCACGCTCCAGGTTTGGGAGCAGTTGTTGCCCTGCACTCATCAGGCACCTGGACAGGCTTCACTCACCTTAGCACAGTGAACTCCCTTTTGGGTACTCTACGGTTCATGTCCCATGGGTTTTTGTTCTCATTTCACTAATTGCGATTCAGCACTGAACTGACTCTGTGGCTGTGGCCCGCTACAGTCGGCACTCACCACCATCCTGAACTCACTCCGTGGCTGTGGCCCGCTACAATCGGGACTCACCACCATCCCGAACTCATTCTGTGGCCATGGCCCACTACAATAGGGACTCTCCACCGTCCTGAACTCACTCTGTGGCCGTGGCCCGCTACAATCAGCACTCACCACCGACCTGAACTCACTCCGTGGCTGTGGCCCGCTACAATCGCCACTCACCACCGTCCTGAACTCGCTCCGTGGCTGTGGCCCGCTACAGTCGGCACTCACCACCATCCTGAACTCACTCCGTGGCTGTGGCCCGCTACAATCGGGACTCTCCACCGTCCTGAACTCACTCTGTGGCCGTGGCCCGCTACAATCAGCACTCACCACCGACCTGAACTCACTCCGTGGCTGTGGCCCGCTACAATCGCCACTCACCACCGTCCTGAACTCGCTCCGTGGCTGTGGCCCGCTACAGTCGGCACTCACCACCATCCTGAACTCACTCCGTGGCTGTGGCCCGCTACAATCGGGACTCACCACCATCCCGAACTCATTCTGTGGCCATGGCCCACTACAATAGGGACTCACCACCGTCCTGAACTCACTCTGTGGCCGTGGCCCGCTACAATCAGCACTCACCACCGACCTGAACTCACTCCGTGGCTGTGGCCCGCTACAATCGCCACTCACCACCGTCCTGAACTCGCTCCGTGGCTGTGGCCCGCTACAATCGCCACTCACCACCGTCCTGAACTCACTCCGTGGCCGTGGCCATCTACAGTCCGCACTCACCACCATCCTGAACTCGCTCCGTGGCTGTGGCCCACTACAATCGGCACTCACCACCGTCCTGAACTCACTCCGTGGCCGTGGCCCGCTACAATTGGCACTCACCACCATCCTGAACTCGCTCCGTGGCTGTGGCCCACTACAATCGGCACTCACCACCGTCCTGAACTCACTCCGTGGCCGTGGCCCGCTACAATCGGCACTCACCACCGTCCTGAACTCGCTCCATGGCTGTGGCCCACTACAATCGGCACTCACCACCGTCCTGAACTCACTCCGTGGCCGTGGCCCGCTACAATCGGCACTCACCACCGTCCTGAACTCACTCCGTGGCTGTGGCCCGCTACAATCGGCACTCACCACTGTCCTGAACTCACTCCACGCCTGTGGCCCGCTACAATCGGCACTCACCACCGTCCTGAACTCGCTCTGTGGCCGTGGCCCGCTACAATCACCACTCACCACTCCCCTGAACTCACTCCGTGGCTGTGGCCCACTACAATCGGCACTCACCACCATCCTGAACTCGCTCCGTGGCTGTGGCCCTCTACAATCAGCACTCACCACCGTCCTGAACACACTCTGTGGCTGTGGCCCGCTACAATCGGCACTCACCACTGTCCTGAACTCACTCCGTGGCCGTGGCCCATTACAATCGGCACTCACCACCGTCCTGAACTCACTCCGTGGCCGTGGCCCGCTACAATCGGCACTCACCACCGTCCTGAACTCACTCCGTGGCTGTGGCCCGCTACAATCGGCACTCACCACTCCCCTGAACTCACTCCGTGGCCGTGGCCCGCTACAATGGGCACTCACCACCGTCCTGAACTCACTCCGTGGCTGTGGCCCGCTACAATCGGCACTCACCACTCCCCTGAAATTGCTCCGTGGCTGGGGCCCGCTACAATCGGCACTCACCACTCCCCTGAACTCACTCTGTGGCTGTGGCCCGCTACAATCGGCACTCACCACTCCCCTGAACTCGCTCCGTGGCTGTGGCCCGCTACAATCGGCACTCACCACCGTCCTGAACTCGCTCCGTGGCCGTGGCCCGCTACAATCAGCACTCACCACCGTCCTGAACTCGCTCTGTGGCTGTGGCCCGCTACAATCGGCACTCACCACCGTCCTGAACTCGCTCCGTGGCCGTGGCCCGCTACAATCGGCACTCACCACCGTCCTGAACTCACTCCGTGGCCGTGGCCCGCTACAATCGGCACTCACCACCGTCCTGAACTCACTCCGTGGCTGTGGCCCGCTACAATCGGCACTCACCACTGTCCTGAACTCACTCCACGCCTGTGGCCCGCTACAATCGGCACTCACCACCGTCCTGAACTCGCTCTGTGGCCGTGGCCCGCTACAATCACCACTCACCACTCCCCTGAACTCACTCCGTGGCTGTGGCCCACTACAATCGGCACTCACCACCGTCCTGAACTCGCTCCGTGGCTGTGGCCCTCTACAATCAGCACTCACCACCGTCCTGAACACACTCTGTGGCTGTGGCCCGCTACAATCGGCACTCACCACTGTCCTGAACTCACTCCGTGGCCGTGGCCCATTACAATCGGCACTCACCACCGTCCTGAACTCACTCCGTGGCCGTGGCCCGCTACAATCGGCACTCACCACCGTCCTGAACTCACTCCGTGGCCGTGGCCCGCTACAATCGGCACTCACCACTCCCCTGAACTCACTCCGTGGCCGTGGCCCGCTACAATCGCCACTCACCACCATCCTGAACTCGCTCCGTGGCTGTAGCCCGCTACAATCAGCACTCACCACCGTCCTGAACTCACTCCGTGGCTGTAGCCCGCTACAATCGGCACTCACCACCGTCCTGAACTCACTCCGTGGCTGTGGCCCGCTACAATCAGCACTCACCACCGTCCTGAACTCACTCCGTGGCTGTGACCCGCTACAATCGGCACTCACCACCGTCCTGAACTCACTCCGTGGCTGTGGCCCGCTACAATCGGCACTCACCACTCCCCTGAACTCACTCCGTGGCCGTGGCCCGCTACAATGGGCACTCACCACCGTCCTGAACTCACTCCGTGGCTGTGGCCCGCTACAATCGGCACTCACCACTCCCCTGAAATTGCTCCGTGGCTGGGGCCCGCTACAATCGGCACTCACCACTCCCCTGAACTCACTCTGTGGCTGTGGCCCGCTACAATCGGCACTCACCACTCCCCTGAACTCGCTCCGTGGCTGTGGCCCGCTACAATCGGCACTCACCACCGTCCTGAACTCGCTCCGTGGCCGTGGCCCGCTACAATCAGCACTCACCACCGTCCTGAACTCGCTCTGTGGCTGTGGCCCGCTACAATCGGCACTCACCACCGTCCTGAACTCGCTCCGTGGCCGTGGCCCGCTACAATCAGCACTCACCACTCCCCTGAACTCACTCCGTGGCCGTGGCCCGCTACAATCGGCACTCACCACTGTCCTGAACTCACTCCGTGGCTGTGGCCCACTACAATCAGCACTCACCACTCCCCTGAACTCACTCCGTGGCCGTGGCCCGCTACAATCGGCACTCACCACTCCCCTGAACTCGCTCCGTGGCTGTGACTTGCAGCTGTCAGGCCAGCTTCACTTACCTCAGCACTGAACTGCTCCGTGGTTGTGAACTCATTTTCAGGGACTCTGCAGTTCATACTCTGTGCATCATTTGTTTACTTTTTTGTGTCTTGCTTTTAAGATTTGTTCTGTGGTGTATGACAGTCTTTGCTGTGTGGGTTTGATAGTGCTCCTTGCCTTGTGGCCACCTGCATAAAGGTGAATGTCAAAGTTGCATACGGTTTATACACTACTTCAGTGATAAATGTACTTTGAACTTTGAATTTGTGCCATTGAATCCATGAGTGCAAGATTACACTCCCGCTGCACCAGTCCATGACTGTCTCCAGCCTTGCCCTCGAGGTCATTTGCTGGCTTCTGCCTCACTTCAGTAGGGAAAATAATTGCCTTACAGTTCCTTACCGTCTACAGCATGACATCAAGCAATCCATCACTGAATCTTGACAGTAGTGACTTGTCCAGACTCCATTTTCTTCTCCTTTCCTGGTCTGCAGCCAACTCCAAACTCCATCAAGTATTTTTGCTTGTGGTGTGACTTTAAATAGTGCAGCTGAAATTGATTCGCACACGGTGACATAGCGTTCGCTCACTCAAACTAATTGGGCTGGAAGCCTAAAGTGCTCAGCAGCTGAGGTAAAGTGGCTCTGACAAACCAGCTGTAGAAAATTTCAGATGTGCCATCCATTGGCAGCTTCCCCACTGTCAATACGTTAGGAAGTAAGCCTGTGTGTGCAGTATGGAAAGTCTTTCCCTGGACTTGCTTTACCTTTGCTGGCTTCATTAAGAGTACAAATCTGTTTCTAGGAAATGAGTGAACAACCAACATGTTGGTAATATTTATGATAGTAACTGAAAAGCAGAAGAGTTTTGAAATGAAAGAGAACAACAAAAACCAAACAAGAAACTTGAATTTAAGCAAATAGCTGCAGATGTAGTGAGGAATCAATTTCAATTACAAAATCAGGTGGCATCCAAGTGGTTAATTGAAATCAGATTCACCAATGAATGCAGGAAAACATGAAATTTAATGATTTTTTTAAATGAATGACTTTATGTTCAGTAATATTCGTCTGACGTATCATTAATATGTAAAACTATGCAAAACAAATTGCTATCAACCATGAGATCTAAACTCTTTCATCATTGTAGAATACAGATTTGGTGACACTCATGAAATTAATATATAATAATAGCACATCTGTTTACAAATAACTGCATTGCATGCATAAAATTTGCAAATGCCTGCAATTAATTTTGTATTCATTGTTATTTTCAGCAAATCTAGTTAAATTTGCCAAAGGTTTAATGAATTTGCAAAGCAAGAACTGCTGATGAATGCCATAGTTTTTCACCTACATTCCAAGTACCCTGAATATTATGGTCGATAAAATTCCTCCTTTCACATTATCTTGCACTGAATTTACCTCAGACTTTACAATGAAAGGCATATATTACTAATTATGGTGTTCTTGGGGTTCCTTTTTGTTTAATTTTGATTTACTTCCTAGTGAAGGCAGTTTTCATATTTTTTTCTGGCATCTCCCCAAACACATTCACTGATAATGCCTTACTAATCTGATAATACAATACTAATGTAAAATGAAATGCTGAATTTCATGTTGTGACCTCAAATTTAATTTTATTCAATGACCCAAATCTAACTCATCTGTTCCTGTATGAATTCAACATTCTGAACATATTTGAGTAATTATCTATGGAAATATTTCAGTATGGAGTCTGTCAGACCAAAGCTGGGAGATTTGATAACCTATGATTTTTCATTCTCCTTAACTGATGTGCTGTGTGAGATTAGACAGAATTGGTCCATAATAATTAAAAGCTACAGATTTCTAAATAAGTGCACATTTACCATTATAGTTCCAATAGTGAATCTAATTGAGATTTTATTACAAGGGAAAAAGCATCCCATTCCATTTTGAATTTCTAGATTTGAGTAATTTCTGAGAAGAAACTCAGCAGCAACCCCACCCCATCTAATATGCTGTATTCCAATAGGTGCAGGCAATTACATAATGCAGTGTGTAATTACATTACTACTGTGCAAAATGATATTAAATTTTATTTTGCCAATCTGTTCACAGCTGTATGCTGTTCAAGAATTGAGATTTCCCAGTATATTTCCAGACCCTACCATATAAATCAGGGCTCCTTAAGATCAGAAGGGTTTAGCATGTAATTGACAGAAGTCCATGGGCATTTTAGCTTTTCTATGTTATTGTCAAGAAGGAGGAGGAATATCAAACTATAGACTGGAGACTCGTCGCTATTTACAGTGGAAAATACTACACCACATACACTATTAAAGTAAACAATTTTGTGACACGTAATACAACTTGAAAATACAATTTAAATGTCCTTTGCTTTATTTTCAAATAAAGAGATATCCTAACAGGGCTTGTTAAATGAATGAGATCTCAGGAATGAAAAGCTTAACATATGAAGAGCATTTAAAGAGCTCTGGTCCTGTAATTGAAGTACAGAAGGATAAGGAAGTTTCTCATTGAAACCTATCAAATATGGAAAGGACTGGATAGAGTGGGCATACACGGGATGTAGTCTAGGATCCAGGAGCATAAACTCCAAATAAAGAGATGTCCCTTTTAAAACTGAAATAAGAAGAAACTTCTTCAGCCATGCATGGAAAATCTGCAGAATTCTTGCCACAGGGGGCTGTGGAGGCCAAGTGATTGGGTGTGCTTAAGGTAGAGACTATTGTGTTCTGATCGCTAAATGGTATTAAGAGTTACTAGGAAAAGGCTGAGAATGGAGTTGAAAGGAAAAAGCATTGTTGAATGGAGGAGCAGACTCAATGGTATGAATGGCCAAATTCTGCTTCTTTACAGTATATTAAGATTACAAGACCATAAGACACAGGAGCAGAATGAGGCCATTCAGCCCATTGAGACTGCTCTGCTATTCCATCATGGCTGATCCCGGATCCCACTCAACCCCATACACCTGCCTTCTCACCATATCTTTTGATGTCCTGACCGATCAGGAAACAACCAACTTCCACCTTAAATATACCCACAGACTTGACCTCCACTGCAGTCTGTGGCCGAGCAATCCACAGACTTACTACTCTCTGGTTAAAAACAAAAACTCCTCCTTACCTCTGTTCTAAAAGGTTGCCCCTCAGTTCTGAGGTTTTACCCTCTAGCTCTCAATACTTCCACCAGAGGAAACATCTTCTCCACATCTACTCTATATCGTCCTTTCAACATTTGGTAGGTTTCAATGAGATCCCCCTGCACTCTTCTAAATTCATGTGAGTACAGGACCAAAGCTGCCAAACGCTCCCCATATATTAACCCCTTCATTCCCAGAATCATCCATGTGAACCTCCTCCAGATTCTCTGCAGTGACAACACATCCTTTCTGAGATATGGCGCCTAAAACAGTTGACAATATGCAAAGTGAGGCCTGACTAGTGTCTTATAAAGGCTCAGCATTATCTCCTTACTTTTATATTCTATTTCCCTTGAAGTAAGTGCTAACATTAGATTTGCCTTCTTTACCACAGACTCAACCACAGACTTTTATCATCATAAATCAGCAAGTTATTTATTATGTCTCCCCTCTCGCTGTGAAACAGAAACACCTTTTTTTTCCCTTGTTAGGAAGAGAGAGCACCTGTGGTTTGTTGAATTACCAGGTGAACGAGTAGTCTTTGGGGTACTGCAAGTTTGTGTCTTTATTGATGCTTTGCTACACGCTCGAGTGCTCGATGAGGGGTGTCGATGATTCTTTTTGCTGGTGGGGGAGGGGTAATTATTGCTTTGCGGCTGCTTATGTGTGGGAGGGGGAGCTGGGAGGCTTTGGGGTTCTAATATTTAACTGTCATTCATTCTTTGGGGCATTCCTCTGTTTTTGTGGATGGTTGTGAAGAAAAAGAATTTCAGAATGTATATTGTATACATTTCTCTGACATTAAGTGTACCTTTGAAACCTTTGATACCTGTAACTTAACCTTTTAGGAGTCTTGCATGAGGACTCCTAAGTCCCTCTGCACCTCTGATGTTGGAGCATTTCCCTATTTAATAATAGTCTGCACTATTGTTCCTTTTACCAAATTGCATTGTCATACATTTCCCAGCACTGTATTCCATCTGCCACTTTTTTGCCCATTCTTCCAATTTGTCCAAGTCCTGCTGCAATCACATTGCTTCCTCAGCACTGCCTACCCCTCCACCTATCTTCATATCATTCACTAACTTTGCCAGAAAGCCATCAATTACATTATTCAAATCACTGACAAACAATGTGAAAAGCAGCAGTCCCAGTACTGATCCCTGAGGAACACTACTAGTCACTGGCAGCCAACCAGAAAAAGCCCTTTTTGTTCCCACATGCTACCTCCTGCCTGTCAGCCATTCCTCTATCCATGCCAGTATCTTTCCTGTACTGCCATAGGATTTTATCTTGTCAAATAGCCTCATGTGTGGTACCTTATCAAACACTTTCTGAAAATCCAAGTAACTGTCTCTCCTTTGTCCACTCTGCTTGTTATTTCCTCGAAGAACTCTAACAGATTTGTCAGGCAAGATCTCCCTTTACAGAAACCATGCTGACTTTGACTTATTTTATCATTAGTCTCCAAGTACCTCAAAACCTCATCCTTAGTAATTGACTCCAACACTTTCCCAACCACTGAGGTTAGGCTTACTGGCCTATAATTTCCTTTCTTTTGCCTTCCTCCCTTCTTAAAGAGTGGAGTGACATTTGCAATCTTCCAGTCTTCAATGACCATGCCAGAATCAAGTGATTCTTGAAAGATCATGACCAATGCATCCGTTATCTCTTCAGCAACCTCTCTCAGAACTGCGGGGTATAGTCCATCCAGCCCAGGTGACATATCCACCTTAAGATCTTTGAGTTTGCCTTTGTAATAGCAATGGTACTCAGTCCTGCTCCCTGACACTAATGGACCTCTGGCACACTGCTAGTGTCTTCCACAGCAAAGACTGATGCAAAAGTACCCATTAAGTTTGTCTACCATTTCTTTGTCTCCCATTACTACCTCACCAGCATCATTTTCCAGTGGTCCAATATCAACTCTCACCTCCTTTTTACTCTTTATGTAACCGAAAAAACTTCCAGTTTCCTGTTTTATATTATTGGCGATTGTGTCTTCATATTTATTCTTTTCACTTCTTATAGATTATCCAATATTATGGTCTTATCCAGTAAAGCAACCCTCATTCCTTTTACAAGGTCATACTAACCTTCATCAACAGCATTACATAAATATAGTTCTTTCATTAAAACTTGAGAGTATGGTTATCATCAAAAATAAAGAATACATTCTTTTAGTAGAGAAGGATGAAAGTGCACACAAATAATTTACTTATTCTGATCACCTCACTTCTTCTGAATGCTTATATCAAATCTCATTCTTTATCTTTTCTTTTACATGTGACCTAAGGGCCAGTAAATTGGCAGCTGAATGCTGTTCCTGAAATACAGAAGGCTCTTGTTTAAGTTGTTTCTCACCTCACATTAGATCTTTTTTCTGATCAATTTGGTACCTTATTCTATGTTCCAGTCCTTTCTACCTGGAGGGCAGTGGGGACAGGGAAAGAGATGATGGAGAGTGGACTTCTGTCTGAAGTGTTTAAAACTTTGGGTGTCTTTGGCCGAGCTGGGCTAGGATCCTTTCCAACTCCCCAAATGGACACCATCAGAGGAAAAGAAAGATGGTGCCTAGTTCAGGAGGAGTTGAGAGCAGCAGTGGAGGAGACGAGAACCTGCAAGGTGGTGGGATTGAAGCAACAGGGAGCTTGGACAAGATGGGAGAATGCAGTGGAGAGGAAAGTGACCTGGGATGAGCTTTGGAAAGCCAAGCCACACCACATCCAATTTCTCATCCAGGCAGTGTATGATGTGCTTCCAGTCCCATCAAACCTGCACACATGGGGCAAGGCAGAGTCATCTGCGTGCCCACTGTGCTCCAAGCGAGGAACCCTGGAGCACATCCTCAGCAGCTGCACAAGGTCACGGTGAGGGACGGTACCGATGGAGGCATGATCAGGTCCTGAAGACCATCGCCGAAGCCAGCAGCGCAGGAGTGGAGTGGGCGAAGCAGTCCCGACCCTCCAAGCAGACCATTGCCTTTGTCAGAGCTCGGGAGCAGCCAATACCCGGCAAAAGAACATCGGCAGGTGTCCTGACCTCTGCAAGGGACTGGCAGCTGCTGGTGGACCTTGAACGGCAGTTGAGGTTCCCTGACCATATCGCAGCCACCACCCTGCGACCAGACATTGTCCTTGTGTCTGAGTCTACGAAGCAGGTGGTGATGCTGGAGCTGACAGTCCCATGGGAAGATCACTTGGAAGAGGCCTTTGAAAGGAAGCTCTTCAAGTACACAGGACTGGTCAGCAACTGTCAGCAGACTCGATGGAGAATGAGATGCCTCCCAATGGAGGTTGGTTGTAGGGGATTCACAGCCCATTTCTTAGCCAGAGCCCTCAGCAATTTGGGCATCGAGGGAGAGAGGAAGAGGAGAGCCATCCGCAGTAGCACCAGTGCGACAGAGAGGGCCTCAAGATGGCTGTGGCTCAAAAGAGGGGAGCCATGGAGTCATAAGTAGCTAGCGATCTGGACACAAGCTGGGGTCTGATCAGCCCCGGCTGGGTCACCTAGAGGAGGGTGTATGATGTTGAAAGACCCAAAACTTCCAGGAACATCACTGAAGATGTGTCCAGAGACATCAGTAGATGTATGTACACACAGAACAGGTCCCCATTTACCCCTTCACCATCATTGGCACTTTCCTTCTCTAGTTATCGACTCCTTTAGAATTATTTTTGTATGGGTTTATAACTGTGTACAGAACCATGCAAAATACATTATTCCAGGGATACTATGAGAAGCAATTGTTCTCATTACTACCTGTATTGCCTCTTTATTCTTCTGGAACTGAAGCAGAATACTTCCTCATTGGCCTCACGAGTATCCAGTGACTTTTGCTTTTCTTCTGATGACAAACAAGCACCTACTTAATTTGACACTACATTGTCACAATTATTTCAAAAGGTGTAATCTGTACCTCATCAAAAAATAAAAGCAGATAGCTGATGTTGTTTTCCAGGTGGGCATCGCTTCTGACACATTTTCACAGGCTATGTTACTCCACACTCACTGGCTTTCACAAAAATTGCAAATATCTGATGGATTGATTTTAACTTTATTCAATTAGTTTTCTTTCTTTTTCCAATATTTTTATTAAATTTCATATACACAAATACAGAATTCTTAAGGATACTTATTATAACTCAAAATAAGATAGCACAAAATGCACTATATATAAATCACACTGATACAATCATGGTATCCCACATTGATGATCAATCAAATAAAATAAATTGAATGATGAAATACAATAGTATGGTTAATTATATTATATAAAAAAAAATCTACAACCCCTACCAGGACAAAGCTGGTTGGTAAAAAAAAACAAGAGAAAAAAAAGAGTACTTTACTATATAGTGTTTTATAACGATAGCCCAGATCTATATTTTAATAACAATTCAAAGGTTTTTATAATAGTTCAGAAAGGGTCCCCATAACATTTGAAAATCTTGGTTAGAATCAGAAATCAAACAACGAATCTTCTCTAGATTTAAACATGACATAACAATTTTGGACCAGGATCTTTCACCAGGACTCAAGTAATAGACTCATGTCCAGAAAAAGAGTTAAACAGGTTTTGCTTTTGTATAGCGACAGACAAGAGCCAGATGATTAAAACCAATGAGTTACTTTTTGAATGTAGTCACTGATAAAATATTGCAAAATTACAGCCAATTTGAACATTGCAACCTTCCACAAATCAAGAATAACCAGGTAATTTTTAGTAATGGTAACCAGGTGGACTTCTGTCTGAAATGGGCTTCCTTTCCTTGGGCCCCACTTCATTTCCACTAGACACTGCTTCATTGTCCCAGTTTCCAAATACCAGTTCCATACGTATTCTGATCGTACTCAGACCTGCCCATTAACTCCCTCTAATGATAACTTCATGATTAATGGATGAATCAGGCAGCATGTCCAACTTACCATGCCACAACTTCCTCCAGAAACATAAATATTGAACCTATTGTCTCTGTCAGTCTCCAGCCCCTACCGACTATCAGTTCTATCCCATTCATTGGCAACTGTTCACTTCTGACCCCAAAGGCACATCTTCCACCTATGTTACTTAATCTGTTTTATCTTCACTATATTGGATAATCCCAATACTCTTTATAATTTATCTCCAATCCTTTACCCTTCATAAGTTTGATGCTATGCTGACTGTATCTCAACTTGTCCCATGTAGTGTTTATTTGTCATCTTGGGGCTCACTAATTAGACAATAGACAATAGGTGCAGAAGTAGTCCATTCAGCCCTTCGAGCCTGCACCGCCATTCTGAGATCATGGCTGATCATCTACTATCAATACCTAGTTCCTGCCTTGTCCCCATATCCCTTGATTCCCCTATCCATAAGATACCTATCTAGCTCCTTCTTGAAAGCATCCAGAGAATTGGCCTCCACTGCCTTCCGAGGCAGTGCATTCCAGACCTCCACAACTCTCTGGGAGAAGAAGCTTTCTTTTGTAGCCAATTGTAGTTCATTGACTCCTGCAGCCAACTCCCCCAATGCAAATTTCAGACTTGTATTCGCAAAGGAAGCCAGAGGTCCATGAGCCGGTCCTCATCGGGGGATCAGAGGTGGAGAGGGTCAGCAACTTTAAATTCCTCATTATTTCAGAGGTTCTGTCCTGGGTCCAGCACTTAAGTGCAATAACCAAGAAAGCATGGAGAAGCCTCTTCTTCTTTGGAGGTTTGTGGAGATTCAGCATGACATCTAAAAGTTTGACAAACTTCTGTAGATATATGTTGGAGAATATATCCACTGGCTTCATCAGAGTCTCGTATGGAAACGCCAATGCCCTTGAAAGGAAAATTCTACAAAAAGTAGTGGATACAGCCCAGTCCATCACAGGTAAACCCTTCCCAACCATTGAGCATACCGACATGAAATGCTGTCACAGGAAAGCAGAATCTATTATCACAGACCACCACTACCCAGGACATGCTCTTTTCTTACTGCAGCCATCAGGAAGAAGGTAGCAGAGTCTTAGGACTTGCTAGACCTGGTTTAGGAACAGTTAGTATGCCTCAATCATCAGACTCTTGAACAAAGTGGATAACTTCACTCAACTTCACTTGCCCTATCATTGAAATGTTCCACAACCAATGGACTTACTATCAAGGACTCTTCATCTCATGCTCTCAATATTTATTGCTTATTTATTTTTATTACCGTTTCTTCTTTTTGTATTTGCACAGTTTGTTGTCTTCTGCGCTGTGGTTAAAACCTTAGTTTAGTGGTCATTTATTGACTCTGTTAAAGTTACTATTCTATAGATTCTATAGTCCTGACGAAGGGTCGTGGCCCAAAACGTCGACAGTGCTTCTCCTTATAGATGCTGCCTGGCCTGCTGTGTTCCACCAGCATTTTGTGTGTGTTGTTTGAATTTCCAGCATCTGCAGATTTCCTTGTGTTTGTATTCTATAGATTTGTTGAGTATGCCCACAAGAAAAAGAATCTCAGGGTTGTATTTGGTGACCTATATGTACTTTAATAATAAACTTTACTTTGAACTTTGTACTTTCATGAAGCTGTGCACCTTCTCTGTCCTGTGCAACCACCAAAATTTTCATCACTTTGTTATAGTAGAGTCTTCAATTGCTCCAGTGCTAAAATCTGGAATTCCCTGCTCAAACTCTTCCATCACTCTGCATTTTTCTCATCTCTTACCATTATGCTTAAACCAACCTGTTTATTAAAGCTTTTAATTTCCCCTCTTATCTCCTTCATTGGGTTGGTGTGAACCTTCAGCAGATTATGCTATCACCAAGTACTTTGGTAGTTTTTACATTAATGACATTTGTGATGTAGAACGCTTGGTAAACTCTTCAAATCATGTGTCTGCCATCCATAAAGCAGCAGAAGGAAATACTGCTGTAGACTATCTGTCTGTGCTGGCAAGCATTGTTGCCACAGGAGAGAAGCGTAGTAACATGATAGAGAGCACTTGGTAAGTGCACTCCTTACACAAGTACATTTACACACGCAAACATTGCCCTGTCATTCTGCTGTTGTTGTGCTGAGTGTACACACTTCAATGTCTTCCCTGATATATCCTCATCAGGGCTGATGTGCTTGGGCTGGCTTTAGAGTGACTCTCCCGCCATACATGCCATATTCCATTTCTTTAGTATACATTGTTGTATACTGTATTTAATGTAGATACTTCTGTTTATTTTGTAATATGTTTGGAACTACACTGTGGTATGCATCATATTTTAATTCATGTATAGACTTAAGTTAACTTTTGGGTAATTAAAGATGGTATGTCCTGGTGCCTAGTTAGCAGGGCTCATTGCATTGAGCAGGAGAGAGAATGGGACTGTGAAGAGTTAAACACTAGGCAAAGCACGGAGCTCTTATTGTGCTTTCTGATAGGTATCTTTTGATAAGCATTGGCAGTTTTATTTCTAGATTTTTGACACACTTAATAAACACCCTTGCACTAAAATGCTCCACAACTTCAGCTATTTTTCCTTTGGTCATAACCCACAATCTAACTATGTTGAATGAGCACTTTGGTTGAAATGCAGCAATGGGTAAAGATCGAACAAACAAGTGAGACTGCTCAAAGTTCAAAGTAAATTAGTTATCATAGTACATATACGTCACCATGTACAATCCTGAGATTCACTTTCTTTCAAGCATTCACAATAAATACACGAAACACACCCAACAGGATGGATAAATAACCAACATGCTAAAGACAACAAACTGTGCAAATACAAAAAGAAAGAAAAAAACAAAATAATAATATTAATAATAAATACATAAGCAATAAATATCAAGAACATGAGATGAAGAGTCTTTGAAAGTGAGTCTATAGGTTATCGGAATATTTTAGTGAATGGGCGAGTGATATTGAGTAAAGTTTAAATTATCCCCTCTAGTTCAAGAGCTTAATGGTTGAGGGGTAATAATTATTCCTGAACTTGGTGGTGTGGGTCCTATGGGTCCTGTACCTTCTTTCTGATAGCAGCAGTGAGAAGAGAGCAAGGTCTGGATAATGGGGGTCCTTGCTGATAGATGCTGATTCCCCTGACAGTGCTCCATGTAGTGTGTCATGGTGTGTCGGGCAGTTTCTAATGCTTTTTGTAGGTGCTTCCATTCGAGAGCATGGGTATTTCCATACTGATGCAACCTGCCAGTATACTCTCCACTCACATCTATAAAGGTATGTCAGAGTTTTAGTTGACATACCAAATCTTCACAAACTTCTGTGAAAATAGAGCCACTGCCATGCTTTCTCCGTGATGGCACATACAACAGATCGACTGAAATGATAACACCGAGACATTGTGGGATGGAAACACTGAAGATAATCTATTGTAGGCTTGATGGTTGAAATGAGCCCTTTGGTGTTATGATAGCCTGTTTGGAGAATCCACTTTTTAATATAATTTATAAACAGTTTTTATTCCATCATTCTCTGTAAGATCTTTATTCTTTTTGTTTTCTTCAAACCCTTATCATACAGTTTATGCAGTATATTTCATGGTGAGTTCAATATGACTCAAAATTCACAGGGTCTTAATTCCCAGCTACTTCCCTGGCAATGTCTAACTCCAAACAAAGTGAATCATGAGACAACATAGCCGGAGATTATTCAAAAAGAGCTAAATTTAGAAGTATTGTACTTATCCTGCAGAATATTGCCATCTTGCCACAACCTAAGGACTCGCTTTCAGGAATTCTTTATCTCCTGTTCTTGATATTTATTGTTTTTTTTTTTTGTTAGTGCTTCTTTCTTTTTGTAATTGCGCAGTGCACATTAGTTTGATGCCCAAGATGGTGCGGTCTTCCATTGATTCTATTATGGTATTGTTCTATTATGAATTTATTGAGTATGCCTACAAGAACATGAATCTCAGGGTTGGATATGGTGAGATATATATATACTTTGATAATAAATTTACTTTGAACTTTGAGATTATTCATACTTTAAAGATTATTTTAATAGTTGTCTTTGTTTGTCACATGTACATTGAAACATCAAAACACACCAGTGAAATGTGTTGCTTGCATCAAATCAAATCAGTGAAGATTGCGCTGGGCAGCCCACGAGTATTGCCCCACTTCAGGTGCCAGCCCACTAACCCTAAACACACATAATCAGAATGGGGGCAGGAAACTGGAGTACGTGGAAGAAACCCATGTGGTCACTGGGAGAACGTACAAACTCCTTACAGGCAGCAGTGGGAATTGAACCCCGATCAGTGAAAGCTGGCCTGCTGCTCTAGAAACACAGGTATTAGGAACATGGTTCTCCTGTTGCAAACATTGTTCCCAATTTTAAAATAATTGGTAACTCTTTGTAAGTTTTTAAGCACCGCAGAATCTTGGAAAGACTGCTATGCATATCCTGGATTTTCAATGTCTGCACCAGTTCTACAGAAAGATCTTTCATGTAAAAACTTTGTTAATCTATTCACAGATACTGCTGGAATATCTGAACATTTTGCAGCACTTCAGTTTCTCTTTCCAATTTCCAGCGTTCTCAGTGTTGTGATTCTGTAAATTTTTACAGTGACAGCACCTCTGTGCTGCTGGTGCTATTAAAATCCATGGCAGTACTCCAGCTGATGGGGATTATGTATTAGCTTTAAAAAAAAGACTCTAATGTTTGGAGAAAATGTAAAAACACAATCAAACAGCCATCATGTGAATTCCCTGAGGAGATATTAAATCCAGTATTGTTATAAAGGAAACAATTCCACAGATGAAATCGTTTTTTTACCACAGGTATTCTTTCCTTGTGTGGCGATGGATTGCAGAATAAAGAATCCTCTTTAGTATTCTATGAAAGTCGAGGTTTGCAATAGAGTAACCAGGTTGTCTTTCCAGAATGAAAAACACAAAAGACTGTTAAAGATGCACCCGAGTTTCTTCCAACTGCATGAAACTGTTTGCTAATTCCCTTTCATTTTTCACCTAAAGGTAACAGAAAGGTTAAGGCAAGGTCAATTCATGTACAACACTCGTAAATATTTAAACAAAACACAACATGCAAGTCTAAATTTACTATTATACAAACATTGTCAAGAACGTAGGGATTTTGAGTGAAAACTTACAAATTAAGTAAAGGTACCACACACAAAATGCTAGAGAAACTCTGTAGGTCAGGCAGCAGCTATGGAGAGGAATGAACAGTCAATGTTTAGGGCTGAAACCCTTCATTGTAAATGGAAAGGAAGGGGGAAAAAGCCAGAACAAGTAGGTGTGAAGGGGGGAGGAAAACGAGTTGGCAAGTGATTTGTGAAGCCAGACGAGGGGGATGAAATAAGAATCTGGGAGGTGGAAAAAGTAAAGGGCTGAAGATGAAGGAATCTGATAGGAAAGGAGAGTTGACTGTTCATTTAAGTAAAGGGTATATATAACATTGTTAGCATTGATATTAGTTAAGATGGGCTACATGATAAAAGTTGAAAGATATAGCATGTAAACAGGCCCTTTGACCCAATGAGTCTGTGCCTACCATCAAACATCAGTTTGACACATTAATCCTACGTTAATCCCTATTTTAACCCACACATTTTTGGGATATGGGAAGAAACCGAACCACGCAGGGAAAACCAACTGAGTAACAAGGAGAGCATGCAGACTCCGCACGGAAAGAGGACGGTTTGAAACTAGGTATCTGGCACTATAGCTCTGCCAGATATGCCACTGAGTATGAATGGGGATGGAGCAGAGATGACCGTATGAGAGGGGCACCCCACAATCCTGGACAGAGAATTATGATCTGGGTAGAGGAATATCTTGTTCCTGACTCTGAGAATGTTTGTGTCAGGGTGGTTGTTGGGTATTAGATGGGATAAGAGATTGGATTGTGTGGCGAGGGGGAGTGCTTCTGCTTGTCCTGAGTCACAAGAAGGGTTGTAAAGAATGGCTTTTCTTTGTAGCTCCTTCCTCCTTCCTTCAGTTGCAAGGTTTTCGAAGATCTGAGAAACTCTGCAATTCATTGGTAAACAAGCATGATAGGTTCTTGTTGCATTCAGCATGAAGATGATAAGGGTACTGTCCTCCTGTGCAATTAAATTCTACACTTACAGTTCTGTGCAAAAGTCTTAGGCACACAAATGTATATATATTTGTGCATAAAAGCCTAAGACTTAACCTGCAGTAATTTTATGTATTGCATTGTACTGCTGTCGCAAAAAGAAAACAAATTTAATGACATAGATGAGTGATGTCGCACCAGACAGTCAGCCATTCTTGTCTGGTGCGTGGTGTCAGGATTGGTCTCCTTTCGGATTAACCGGGTCACGATATGAACGTTCCTGACTCAACCCTTGTTTTTTTTACGAGGCTGAGGGGCTGGCTCAAGACTCAATCTGGCAAGGGTGGAAAGCGTGCTGGGGGTGGCCCCACTTGGATTCGAACTCAGGAACCTTCACTCCGAAGTCCAGCACTGATGCCAATGCGCCACCAGCCGACCACGATAAACTTGATTCCGATGTGGGTCTCTATTGTGGACTGAGAGTAGGAAGAGGGCAGGGAGAGTGGAATCATGGTTGGGAAAAGAGGAAAGGAGAGTGGAGGAAGCGGGAAGTACTAGAGAGACGTTCTGTAATGATCAATAAACAAGTTATTTGGAATCAAATGACCTTGCCTGGTGTCTCAGGGCTGGGTGAGTCTGCACCCGTACCACCCCCTACCTCTGGCACTCTTTTTCTGTCACCTGTGCTACACCCCTCCCACAGTGCTCCATCCTTGCCAGTACCAACAGCCTTTGCTCCACCAGATTTACAAACTCGCTCTCCGCTCCACGTTGACAAGTAAGTGTTAAGCACCTTTGCCTAGTACTGTATATGCTGAAAGATGCGGTAATACATTTAAATTCACAACCAGTCTCCTCACCGCCGCATGGCTGGCCTCACCTGGCAGAGGACAAGTCGGAGCCGATTCGGTTTAGATATCAAACACTTAAAATTTTAATTTTCAAGTAAGACTCCAACCTACCTGTCTTAGAATCTGGATATTTAACTAGGAGTGCAAGGAGATGTAGGCTATTGAGCCTTTTTATTCTGCTCTACCATCATTACATGGTAAATGATGTGCAGTTCAACTCCTTTTATTGTTAATTTCATATCTCTCACATAAAAATGATTTTTAAAAACTCCAAAACTGGATCTCAAATATTATACTTTGCCATCTATTGCTGCAGTCAGGGAAGATGTTTTAGTTAATTTGGACCCTTTTCCCTTGGCTAAGATCAAACCTAAAATATTGTACTGGCATCACTCAAGTTTAGTATTCTCATTAAAAAGCTATTACATTTTTGCTGCAGCAACACTAATGTAAATGCTGTGGATTAATTTGAAAACAAGTCCAGATCAGTGCCAGCTGAACAAAATTAAACGGGAGTTTTTATTTCTGAAACAACCAGGGAAACTCAGGTCTCCCTAGTCAGCAGTTAAAATCATGGGAGTGTAGCGGTGTGCTACACGCAGCACTGAAATAACAACACGTAGTCGGTGAGCTGCAGTTGCAAAGAGGTTTATTCAAACTTCGCGGCCTCACTTTAAAGCCTTCCTGATCCCGCCCTCCCCGGGCGGGAATGCTGTAGGGGGCGCGTATTCACAGTCCCGTCCCGCGTGCGGGCTTTCCCCCTTGCTGGTGAAGCAGGCTTGGCGTCCTCTTTGGGACTGGCCTCAATGCTGGCGTGCACCACTTTGTGAGCCGGTTCGAGTACGCTGGGAAGTGGGTCACCACAATATGCCCTTTTCCCATTCCATGTTCATTGTAATACTGTTGTTTTAGGCAGCTGATGAGATTCATGTCCAATTATAAATAGAGACCTGTTAATAAATCAGATTTGTTGTTGATGTATTCTTTAATTATTCTTAACGTGCACCCTCACCGCCACCATATCAGACTGTCAGAAATCAAGCGGAATGTCAAATTATAATATAAAGAAAACCCTCAGTGGAAAATAGAAAAGTGCCAACTCTTTGGAACTTACAGAGACTCCTGACCTCTCAGCCCTCCTTCTATACCAGCCATGGACCACATAACACTTTTCCTTCAGAGCACCTTTTCCGTTTCCACTGACTAGACTCTGGTCTATTCAATCATCAACCTTAACCTGCAACAAACAATTAAACAGCTAATTGGTTACTATACAGTATTGTAGCAAGAATATATAGGGTTCTATATTGCTAAATACATAATTATGAACTCAAGTGATTCTGCAAATGCTAGAAATCCAGAGGATGCTGGTAGACATCTGCAGGTCAGACATCACCTACAGAGAGGAATGAACAGTTGATATGTCAAGCCAAGACCCATCATCAAGACTGGAAAGGAGGACAGAAGATCCAGAATAAGGAGGTGACGGGTGGGAGGAGGGGTAGGCTTTCATGTGTGGCTAGGCATAGCTCAAATGTCATCTACAAATTTGCTGACGATACAACCATTGTTGGTAGAATCTCAGGTGGTGATGAGAGGGCGTACAGGAGTGAGATATGCCAACCAGTGGAATGGTGCTGCAGCAACAACCTGGCACTCAACGTCAGTAAGACGAAAGAGCTGATTGTGGACTTCAGGAAGGGTAAGACGAAAGGGCGCATACCAATCCTCATAGAGGGATCAGAAGTGGAGAGAGTGAGCAGCTTCAAGTTCCTGGGTGTCAAGATCTCTGAGGATATAACCTGGTCCCAACATATCGATGTAGTTATAAAGAAGGCAAGAAAACGGCTATACTTTATTAGGAGTTTGAAGTGATTTGGCGTGTCAACAAATACACTCAAAAACTCCTATAGTTGTACCATGGAGAACATTCTGATAGTCTGCATCACTGTCTGGTATGGAGACGTTACTGCACAGGACTGAAAGAAACTGTAGAAGGTTGTAAATCTAGTCATTTCCATATTGGGCACTAGCCAACAAAGTACCCAGGACATCTTTAGGGAGCAGTGTCTCAGAAAGGCAGCGTCTATTATTAAAAACCTCCAGCACCCAGGGCATGCCCTTTTCTCACTGTTACCATCAGGTAGGAGATACAGAAGCCTGAAGGCACACACACAGCGATTCAGGAACAGTGTCTTCCCCTCTGCCATCCGATTCCTAAATGGACTTTGAAGCTTTGAACACTACCTCACTTTTTAATATACAATATTTCTGTTTCTGCAGATTTGTTTAATAATCTATTCAATATGCATAATTGATTTACTTGTTTATTTATTATTATATTTTATTTTATTTATTATATTTTCTCTCTCTGCTAGATTATGTATTGCATTGTACTGCTACTGCAAAGTTAACAAATTTCACGTCACATGTCTGTGATAATAAACCCGATTCTGATTCTGATTCTGGTACCCACCCATTTCAACTCTACTTCCCATTCCCATTCGAACAGGTTGGGCCATGCTTCCCTCTACTGCCACCATGAGGCCACCTTCAGGTTTGCAGAACACCTCATATTCTGTCCGGATAGCATCCAATCTGACGGCATGAACATTGATTTCTCACCACTCCCTCCTCTCTTTTTCCATTCCCCGTTCAGGCTCCCTTCTTACCCTTTCTCTTCACCTCAGTAGCCCATCACCTCCTTCTGGTGCCCCTCCTCCTTCCCCTTCTCCCATGGTCCACTCTCCTGTTCTATCCTTCCTTTTCAGCCCTTTATCTCTTTCACCTATAAACCTCCCTGTTACTTTTTTTTCTGCCCTTCCCTACATACCTATCTTCCTCTTTCCCTGGTTTCACCTATAACTTGCCAGCTTGTACTCTCCCCTCCCCCACACCTTATTGTGGCTTCTTCCCCCTTCCTTTCCAGTCCAACAAAGAGTCTCAGCCCAAGTCATTGCTGTTAATAGACATAATTATATCATTTTTACTTCATTTACTATGTCAGTCACTAATGGACTCTATTTAAAAAATGTCTCAGCAATACAGAGTCTACAGTATGAAAATAAACGTAATGCAAGCCATAGATAGATCTGAGTCCTCAAGTGTAATTATGAATAGAGCGCTGACAATCAGATACAACGCTAGTGGCGATCATCAGAATTGAAGTGAGTGATAAAATTCTGCCAGGCCTCTGACTGAGCCTGCCATCTGCTTCCACTAAGATGGAAAATGGACCCAAATGTTTTGTAACACAAGAACTAATGCAAAAATGTCTCTGGAGGATTCGGTTAGTAATCTCTGGCTCAGCAGTGCTGTCACAGTTAAGTTCTTGCAAGTGCTCTCTGCAACCATCGTTGATATCCTTCCAATCTTTCAGCAAGTTCTTCTGCCCTATGAACGCAGGGAATTTAATCTGCAGTAACTTGGACCATAAACTGTTTTGGTGACACTGAAGAAGCCTCTCATGTCATCAAAGTCAACCAGTCTCTGGATTTCCAGTGCTTTCTCAGTCCACCAAGAATTCTTTAGCTCTGCACTGAACATTTGCCTTGGCTCTGGAGTAAGCTTCTCTTTTGGCCTTGCTGTCAATATCAATCTGCCAAGCACAAAAGGCTTTCCTTTTCTTGGAGATAAGTTGCTCTTTCTCTATATCGTTATTCAAGGATGTTTTTGCTGGGATTAGATTTAATGCTTAATAGGTGGTGGATTTAAGCTTTGATATACTCCGGATATTCCCACTGAAGGCCTGAAGGTGCTGTTTGGTGGCAGTGTCAAGCAGGCTCTCGAGTTTTAGTCTTGGCCTGGTCTGATTCTTATGAATCTTTCTCTTTCTCATGAGTCTGATGGACGTGGTGAAGCGGATCAGGAGATAATCTATCCGGCAGTCATCTGTGCCAATCATGGCCCTTGTGATATTCTTAAAGTGGTGGTCCCTAGCTTGAATAATGACATAGTCAATGAGATACAACTATTGAGAATGCAAAATGAATAAACAGTGAAAACTTGTACTGTGTTTTACCCTTCAAAGGGAAAACATTCCAGCATATTAAACATCCCATTTTGACTTGTGGCTCTTGGTAGATTAAATAATCCTCATTTTGTAGGTATGTAAAGTTACCCAACTGCCTATCAGCACTCAAGAGTTAAATAAAACCTGATACTAATGTCAAGTCATCTCTGGGAGCCACAAGTAAAAAACATAATCAATTTCTTCTTCTTTTCCTAGGGCTTTAATAGATGATGCATTACTTTGTAAAGTCTAGCCAGCTGATTATTAGAATTTCAAGTGCCAGAGGCCTTCACAAGGAAAGCACTCAACATTTCTGACACTCTTGATAAACTATACTAGAAATAACTAAACTGCTGGAAGCCAATGGCATTGAACATCATTCATATAATGCTTTTGTATTTAAGCTTTTCCTTTCCCCAAGCTTCTTTTTAAAAAAACTTATTGCTGTTGGTGTAATGACCAACTACATAGCTACGGTTCAGCAAAGACAAGATTAATGCCAGTGCACTTGCATTGTAAACAAAAAAAAAGATATAATATACGTGTAAAGTTAAAACGCACACACACACACACACACACAGTGCTTGAGGAAACAAAGGTTTTTAAATGCTTGTTGTAGTCACATCTGAAAGCAGTTATGTTTTTGAGTAGCCATTGCCATGTCAGGGTGACACAAGATGTCCATATTACAGTGTGGATATAAATGGTGAAAATTGCAAGAAGCCAGGGCATTATGCTAAATACATTCAGTTATGTAATTGTATTTCTCATGGTGAAGGAATATACTGCAGATAATAATAATCACTGTTCCATTTTATAGGGCTACTTTATTCATCAAAAGTCAGGGCGTCTCTGCTACTAAGAATCAGGCAGTAGAATTCCACCCTCAATCACTGTTGCTGCTCATATGCTGAGCTACAGACACCGGAAATTTGAAATAGAAACAGAAAGTGCTGCAAATAATCAGTAAGTCAGGCTGCATCGGAGAAGTGATAAAGTTAACAATTCAGTCATTAATCTTTCCAATTGAAACAATAGGTATTTGAGAAATGGATGAACAACTGCAGCCTTAACACTGTTTTTGGTGCATGCAGCTATGGATTTTATACCCCATTACTCATCCAATCATTACTTGGAGATTTTCTTGCAAATCATAGTTCCCTTCAAGATAACTTTTTTCTGGAGTGTGGTAAATTGGTTACTTAAATTGACAAATTGGTTTATTATTGTCACATGTACACATGCTGAGTGAAAAGCTTACCTTGCCCATTGCTCATAGAGCTCAATTATTAGAACATTGCATTGAGATAGCACAAAACAAACCAATAACAGAGTGAAGAGTAGAATCGTTTTACAGTTCAGAAGAAGTGCAGTGCTGGTATAGTAAGGTGCAAGGTCATAAGGAGGTAGATCTTGAGGCTGAGTCCATACTATTGTACTAAAGAAACACTTAATTGTCTCAGCACCACACACAAGACACTGGGGGAACTCAGTAGGCCAGGCAGCATTCATGGAAAAAAGTACACAGTCGTAGTTTTGGGCCAAGATCCTTCATCAGGACTGAAGAAAAAAGATGAGGAGTCAGAGTAAGAAGGTGGAGGGAAGGGAGGAAGAAGTACAAGGTGATGGGTGAAACCAGGAGTGGAGGAGGGGTGAAGTAAAGAGCTGGGAAAGAGACAAAGGTCTGGAGAGGTGGGAATCTGATAGTAGAGGACAGAAGGCCATGGAAGAAAGGGGACGGGGAGGAGCAGAAGAGGGAGATGATGGGCAGGTAAGGAGATAAGGTGAAAGAGGGAAAAGGGAATGGGGGATGGCGAAGGGGTGGGTATTACCAGAAGTTTGAGAAATTGATATGCACGCCATCAGATTGGCGGCTACCTAGACGGAATATAAGGTGTTGCTCCTCCAACCTGAGTGCGGCCTCATCGCGGCACTAGAGGAGGCCATGGAATGACATGTCAGAATGGGAATGGGAAGTAGAATTGAAATAGGTGGGCACTGGGAGATCCCACTTTTGCAAATGAAGCATAGGTGCTCAGCAAAGTCTCCCAGTCTAAGTCAGTCTCACCGATATACAGGAGGCCACACCAGGAGCACCGGACACAATATATGACCCCCAACAAACTCACAGGTGAAGAGTCGCCTCACCTAGAAGGATTGTATGGGGCCCTGAGTGGTGGTGAGGGAGGAGGTGTAAGGGTAGGTGTGGCACTTGTTCCATTTGCAAGAGTAAGTGTCAGGAGGGAGATCAGTGGAGAGAGACAAATGGACAAGGGAGTCGCGTAGGGAGCAATCCCTGTGGAAAGCAGGAAGTGGGGTGGAGGGGAAGATGTGCTTGGCAGTGGGATCTCATTGGAGATGGCGGAAGTTATGGAGAATTACGTGCTGGATGTGGAGGCTGATGGGGTAGTGTGTGAGGACAAGAGGAACCCTATCCCTGGTGGGTTGGAAGTAAAGCCCCTTTCTTTATAGAAGCAGGCTATCTCCTTAGATCCGGAATGAAAAGCCTCATTCTTTTCCTCCGTGGCTTTCTCTGCAGCTGTGACAAGGCAACACTCAGGTTGGAGGAGAAATGTCTTACATTCCATTTGGGTAGTCTCCAATCTGATTGCATGAACATTAATTTCTCAGACTTATGGTAAGCACCCACCCTTTATCATTTCCCATTCCTGTTTCCCTCTCTCACCTTATCTCCTCAGCTGCCCATGAGGCGTTTCATACCAGAACGAAAGAGATGTCTTCCTTCTTCAAAGAAAGGGGTTTAGCTTCCTCCACCATCAATGCTGCCCTCGACCACATCTCTTCCACTTCTCGCACGTCTTTCCTCACCCCATCCTCCCACCACCCTACCAGGAGTAGGGTTTCTCGTGTCCTCACCTATTACCCCACCAGACTCCGTGCTCAGGACATAATTCTTCGTAACTTCCATGATCTCCAATGGAATTCCACCACCAAGCACATTGTTCCCTCCACCCCACTTTCTGCTTTCCACGGAGAACGCTCCTTCCACGACTCCCTTGTCCATTCATCTTTCCACACTGATCTCCCCCCTGGCACTTACCTTTGCGAGTGGAAAAAGTGATACATCTGTCCCTGCACTACCTCCCTCACTACCATTTGGGGCCCCAAACCATGAGGCAACAATTCACCTGTGAGTTTGTTGGCGTCATATACTGTGTCTGGTCTCCCGATGTGGCCTCCTGTATATTGGTGAGACCTGATTTAGATTGGGAGACTGCTTCACTGAGCACCTGCACTTCATTTGGCAGCAAAAGTGGGATTCCCAGTGCCCACCCATTTCAATTCTACTTCCCATTCCCATTCTGACATGTCATTCCATGGCCTCCTCTAGTGCTGCAATAAGGCCACACTCAGGTTGGAGGAGCAACAACTTATATTCCATCTAGGTCGCCTCCAACCTGATGGTGTGAATATCAATTTCTCAAACTTCTGTTAATACCCCACTTCACCATCCCCCATTCCCTTTTCCCTCTCTCATCTTATCTCCTTACCTGCCCATCAT
This sequence comes from Hemitrygon akajei, assembly GCF_048418815.1. NCBI lineage: Eukaryota > Metazoa > Chordata > Chondrichthyes > Myliobatiformes > Dasyatidae > Hemitrygon > Hemitrygon akajei. Next base: position 50,920,002 of record NC_133140.1, read on the forward strand.
CTCCCTCTTCTGCTCCACCCCCTCCCCTTTCTTCCATGGCCTTCTGTCCACTTCTATCAGATTCCCACTTCCCCAGCTCTTTGACTCTTTCCCAATTGACTTTCCCAGCTCTTTAGTTCACCCTTCCCCACTCCTGGTTTCACCCATCACCTACTACCTTGTACCTCTTCCTCCCCTCCCCCCTTCTTCTTAGTCTGACTTCTCATCTTTTTTCTCCACTCCTGATAAAGATCTCAGCCCAAAACATCGACTGCTTACTTTTTCCAAAGATGCTGCCTGGTCTGCTAAGTTCCTGTAGCATTTTGTGTGTGTCACTTGGATTTACAGCATCTGCAGGTTTTTGTTTGTTTTTAATTGTCTTATGATAGCAGAATAGAAGCTGCCCTTGAGCCCGGTGGCACATGTTTTCAGCGTTTTGTATCTTCCGGCCAATGGGAAAGGGGAGAAAAGAGAATGTCTGGGGTGGTTTATAACTTTGATTGTATTGGCAGCTTTACTGAGGATGAATATTGAAAGGGCCAGATAGTGTGGATATGGAAAGGATGTTTCCTATATGGGGGAGTCCAGAACCAGAAGGCACAGCCTCCATATACAAGAAGGTCTCTTTAGAACAGAGTTAAAGAGGAATTTCTTTAACCAAAGAGTGGTGAAATTGTGAAATTCATTGCCACAGATGGCTATGGATGCCAAGTCATTAGGTATATTTAAAACAGTGGTTGATAGGTTCTGATTAGTAAGGGCATCAAAGGTTATGGGGAGAAGGAAAGAGAATGGGGCTCAGAGAGAAAATAAAACAGCTATGATTGAATTGTAGAGCAGATTTGACGGGCTGAATGACCTAATTCTTCTCCTATGTCTTATGGTCTAAGGAAGAAGTGTAGACAGAGTCCATGGAGGGGAAGCTGGTTTCTGTGTCCACAACTCTCTGCATTTCCTGCAGTCATGGACAGAGTGGATGAAATACCAAGCGATGATGCGTCCAGATAGGATGCATTCTATGGTACATCTATAACATTAGTGAAGGTCAAAGGGAACATCCAATTTTCTTTTGCCTCTCGAGGAAGTACAGGTGCTGGTGAGCTTTATTGGCTGGGCTGTGGTATCTACGTCGTTGAACCATGACAGGCTATTAGTAATGTTCATTCCTTGGAATTTGAAATTCTTGACCCTCTTGACCTCAGCACCATTGATGTAAACATGAGCATATGCACTGCCTGCCCCTTCCTGAAGTCAATGTCCAGCTCTTTTAGGTTTTCTGACAATGAGGGAAAGGCTATTATTATAACATCATGTCACTCGGTTCTCTACCTCCTTTCTGTACTCTGACTCATCTTTATTTGAGATTGGGCCCCCTACATCTGCAAACTCGTAGATGGAGTTAGAGCCAAATCTGGCCGCACATTTCTGATTCTACATGGACTTAGGATGCAAGGGCTCAGGAAGCATCCATGTGGAGCAACAGTGTTGACAATTATCATGAAGAGGCATTGCTGCTTACCCTTATTGGATGGCAGGCTGTTGATCAGGGAGCCCAGGATCCAGTTTCAATGGGAGGTGCGGAGTCCCAGGTTTAGGATTTTGGTGACCTACTTGTTTTGAATTATAGCATTCTAGGAAGAGTCAATAAACAATTGTCCAACATATGTGTCTTTACTGTTCAGTTGCTCCACAGATGAGTGTAGTCTGATGTAGGGAGACGAAGTCTGCTGTAGACCTGTTTTGGGGTAGGTGAAATGCAGTGGGTCAAGGTTGTCTGGGAGGTTGGAGTTACCATGACCAGCCTCTCAAAGCACTTCATTATGATGACTGTCAGACCAAACAGATGAGTTATTAGGGTTTTCCTTAGGTACTGGGGTGAGAGTTCTATGCTGTCTTTACGTGTGAAGATCAAGTACACAATTCAGCAATAAGCCAAAGTCCACTCAGTTGAACACAGGAGTCAGGATGTACTGTCCAAGCTTTGAATGGCAGCACTCACATGCAATTGAATAAGAATAAAACTGAGAGAGAAACAGGAAAGGACTGTAAGTAATTATTGCAACAAACATGACAATTAAGTCACACATCCATAAGAAATTAGGAATATATGAAGGTAGACTTGCATGTAAAATATCCAAAAATTATACACACGAGTAAATAAAGTACATGCAAAAATTAACATTACGTAAGCTTTCCTTAAATTAGCAAGGCTGGTCCAAGACAATATTACACAGGAATAAGCTTAAATAATATTAGCAAAAAATATTTCTCAGATAGTATTCTCCTTTATGAATTAAAAGAACAATTACAGATGGTGATTTTGTTGGAAATGAAAGCAAGATGACACCGGATTGTATACATGTGCTTCAGTCTGACTGAAAAACTCTACTAAAGACAAAAATGGCTGCCTTCCTGATGTGGTCCAATTGAATTTCAAGATAAACATCAGCAGGGCTACTAGCTAACAAATAAAAGTCTGAACATTACCCTGGCATCTGCAAAGATAGCACAACAGTTAATGCAACATGTTAAATAGTACAATCCTACTTTTCAGAAGGAGAACAATCTCAGACACGGGCCTGAAGAACTCCTTGCTTGATCCTTGCTTTGTCACCTTGTGCTCTACTTAGTGAACACTTCCATTTTCACTTGGAAAAGTGTGTGTTACTAATTGTCATGGGCCAGTCATTTTGGGCTTTCTGCAGTCCTTCACTATCATGACATAACCTTCTTCAATGTTAGTACATAATGCCATTTGAGGTGAACTTGCAGTGTCTGCAAATACTCTTGTTTCCATCACCTGCAGAATTGATCAGCTGAATTCTGAACTTGACACCATTGCTGTTTAGAAAGGTTCTTTTCTGTAAAGTTTCCATTTGGGAATAATCCACATTTTCAGTGTAAGAAGCTTTGCAGGAGTGAAAATCAAAGTTGAGTTTGGAACTGATGGCCTCAAGTTGATAATTGCCATTACTTCTGCCACGAGAGTGCACAGAACCTCATGACTCAAGCTTGAAGATTCTGTCTGTATCAGCATAGAGTCCAAGGTTCTCTGAACACTGATCACGCACTGTCATGAGCCGCCCATATGTGAAGAGTGTGGCAGATTAAAGTCCCAAGTGCCACCTTGGCTGTTGATATACCTCTGCACCTTAAAGTCCTTGATCACTGTCTGGAACTCGTACATGACAAACACTAACAAAATTCATACCACAGTTAGAGCATAGTCTGTTACAGGACCGTGGGTAGCAAAGAACCATCGCAGTGCATTTGTTCAGTTAGATATACCCATAGACTCAATCACTACTACAGGCTTGAGAGCTCAGGCAAGTAAAGAACACCACCAATCACTTGCTGTGAGCAAGACCCCCTCTTGTATGTCTAATAAACACAGTTCAAGTTCAACAATTCCCAGACCAGTGTATGTGAAAGGTGGAGAGGTACTTAGGCGCTCCTCTAGCAAGTCTGGCATCATTTGCCTTCACATTTATTCTGCAGCTTGCAGTGACATATTCGTGTAAAGTGCTACTTCTGTATCTCTTACACCAATCAGCCATACACCAGGAGCTCTAATGGCTCCTTCTGTGAATGAGTATCCTTGATGTTCATGTTAGTGGCTTACGAGCAACATCGAGACGTGGTGCTTGCCAGGCAGTGCAATGGGGTTTCTCTCTGAGCTACTCAAATTCGTGTGCTTTGATCTTCCTCCATCTCGGAGCAGATCGTCCTGCCTATGGGTCAATTTGGAGAATAATACAGGGAATAATCAAACTAAGAGCTCACTTGCTCAGGACTCGAATCCAGGACTTACTGATGAGCGCTGATCCAGCATAACCTTAAACAGAACATAAAGCACAGGAAACCTGTGAAGGTCAAAATCCAAAACTGATCTTTTAAGAACGAGAACCGTTAAAAAACCGTGTTCACGTAATGAGTGACGTGGAAAACAGTGACAGCTTAATGATAAAAGTAGTTATTGAACCACTCCGGTAAACTCAAATGAATGAATGACGTTTATGTGCATCGAGACCTGCCGCTACCCGACGCCCCTCGCTGCTCTGAAAGGTTCATGACATGAGCGGGTTGAAGAGGCTATTTATTGTTGACAAAACTCTGTGGTGTGGGAATAACTTGATACTGATAGACACCTTGAAAGTAAATGTGGCATTTGTAGCTTCTCAACTTAAGCCGAGGCTACACTGAGCGGGAATAGCTTCTCCACCCGGGTCAAAGTCTTTGATGTCTTTTATATGGCGTTCTCATGGGAATTCTCTCAAACCATCAGTGTTGTTCTACGTGATCTTGTGAAGCTTCAGGTTAGACTCAGAAATAAAAAGCTTGTGTTCTTTTCAGCAGGCTACTTGCTTCTACCTTAAACGGCAGAGAAATGAGCCCATCATCTACACCATCACGTTCAGCAAAGTGTCTGCTATCTGGCCCATATTGTTTTTCCCATTTCATTGCAGCCCTTCTGAGATATTAGGTAGTCACTGCAGGTGAAGGACTGCTGCTAAATACATGAACATTTATCCTGTAGTCAACCATATCCTCTTCGAGGTCATTGTCTCCATACCAAAAAAAAACATAAGAAATCATGATGATCTTTCCTCACAGTGACACAATGACACATCTGCTGAATATCAGCAGTAACTGCCACGTGCATTTTCCTACAACACATCAGAACCTCTAAAAGGCAATTATTCAAGTGTGGTCCAGTGAACAGGATTTTATTCAGACAGATGCCATCATATTCTGGACAAACCAGAAGACTGAGTTCAGGATTAATGGTCAGTTATTTAAGAGTGTGGGTGAACAAAGGGACCTTGGGGTTCAAATCCATACATCCCTCAAGGTCGCTGCACAGGTTGATAGGGTGGTTAAGAAGGCCTATGGGATACTAGGCTTCATTAACAGAGGGATTGAGTTCAAGAGTACAGAGGTCATGTTGCAACTCTACTAATCTCTGGTGAGACTGCACTTAGATTATTGTGTTCAGTTCTGATCACCTCATTATAGGAAGGATGTGGAAGCTACAGAGAGGGTGCAGAGGAGATTTACCAGGATGTTGCCTGGATTGGAAAACAAGTCTTATGAAGCAAGGTTAGCAGAGCTGGGACTTTTCTCTTTGGAGCGTAGAAGGATGAGAGGGGACTTGATAGAGGTCTACAAGATTATGAGAGGCATAGATAGGGTGGATAGTCAGAACCTGTTTCCCAGAGCACCAATAGCAAACACCAGAGGGCATATGTACAAAATTAAGGGAGGGAAGTTTAGGGGAGACATTGGGGTAAGTTTTTTACACAGAGGGTTGTGACTGCCTGGAATGACTTGCCAGCGATGGTGGTGGAGGCTAAAACATTAGGGGTATTTAAGAGCCTCTTGGACAGGCACATGGATGAAAGAAAAATGGAGGGTTATGGGGTAATGTGGGTTTAGTATTTTTTTAAGGATTATACGGGTCGGCACAACATGGAGGGCTGAAGGGCCTGTACTGTGCTGTAGTGTTCTATGGTTCTATGGTTCTATATTGAATTCTATACAGTTGAAAGCCACCTGTTACAAGGGGGCATTGGGAGCAGACCCAAGTGCAGGACACAGACACCGAGGTAGTATAAACAGAACAGTGTTTATTGATAGTTACTAGGAAGGCCAGGGAGCGAGGACAAAAATGTCAACATGGACGTAAATGTTTGACAACAAATCGGTAAAACCTGGACTAGGACTTGGACTCGGAACTTGGATCTTGATTCGGACTCGGAACTTAACTGGGACTGAACCTGAACTCGAAACCTGACTCAGAGCCTAGAATTGGAACAGGAAGCCTGGAACTGGAACACAGAGCCTGGAACTGGAACACGGCTTGGAGCCTGGAACTGGAATATGGCTTGGAGCCTGGACTTGGACATGGATCACAAACCTGGACTTGGACATGAACCACAAGCCTGGACTTGAAGGACTTGGACAACAAAGAGACAGACTACCCAACTCAGAGTAGCGGCAAACAGCCGGACCTACTCAGCTGGAAGGACTAGGACTAGGACTAGGCTCTCGACTCGACCCAGGAACATCAGACGACAGGCTCTCAACTTGACCCAGAAATTGCGAATGGCAGGCTCTCAACTCAACCCAGTCTCAGCCGGCCATGAAAAAGACAGAACTCGTATCTTACTTAGAATAGCGGCAAAACAGCCAGCAACTGAGCTGGACATGAAAACGACTGAATTCACTTAAGCGGCCACGGCACTGAAGCAACTAGAGTCCATGATTCTCAGCGACTCCAAGACAAGCATAGCCACCTTGCTGAGATGACTGGCTTCCGGTGACTGGTTACTGGTGGTGAACTTCTGATGACGGTCCAGCCCTGAGTAGCTGTAACCCGGAGCCTTTTATGCTGCCAGTTCGAAATGAAGATCAGATGCCTTAATCAAGAGACCAAATGGAACACAGGGAAAAGGAAATAATATGATACAGTTGGGATCACAGAGACATGGGTCCAGGGTGACCAAGGATGGGAGCTCAACATCCAGGGATATTCAATATTCAGGAGGGATAGACAGGAAAGAAAAGGAGGTTGCTGGTTAGAGAGGAGATTAACGCAATAGAAAGGAAAGACATTAGCCTGGAGGATGTGGAATCGATATGGGTAGAGCTGCATAACGCTAAGGGGCAGAAAACACTGGTGGGAGTTGTGTACAGGCCACCTAACAGTAGTAGTGAGGTTGCGGATGGCAATAAACAGGAAATTAGAAATGTGTGCAATAAAGGAACAGTAGTTATAATGGGTGACTTCAATCTACATATAGATTGGGTGAACCAAATTGGTAAGGGTGCTGAGGAAGAGGATTTCTTGGAATGTATGTGGGATGGTTTTCTGAACCAACATGTCGAGGAACCAACTAGAGAGCAGGCCATTCTAGATTGGGTATTGAGCAATGAGGAAGGGTTAGTTAGCAATCTTGTCGTGCGAGGCCCCTTGGTAAGAGTGACCATAATATGGTGGAAATCTTCATTAAGATGGAGAGTGACATAGTTAATTCAGAAACAAAGGTTCTGAACTTAAAGAAGGGTAACTTTGAAAGTATGAGACATGAATTAGCTAAGATAGACTGGCAAATGATACTTAAAGGGTTGACGGTGGATATGCAATGGCAAGCATTTAAAGATCGCATGGATGAACTACAACAATTGTTCATTCCAGTTTGGCAAAAGAATAAACCAGGGAAGGTAGTGCACCCGTGGCTGACAAGGGAAATTAGGGATAGTATCAAGTCCAAAGAAGAAACATATAAATTAGCAAAAAAAAGCGGCACACCTGAGGACTGGGAGAAATTCAGAGACCAGCAAAGGAGGACAAAGGGCTTAATTAGGAAAGAGAAAAAAGATTATGAGAGAAAGCTGGTAGGGAGCATAAAAACTGACTGTAAAAGCTTTTATAGATATGTGAAAAGAAAAAGATTGGTCAAGACAAATGTAGGTCCCTTACAGTCAGAAACAGGTGATTTGATCATAGGGAACAAAGACATGGCAGACCAATTGAATAACTACTTTGGTTCTGTCTTCACTAAGGCGGACATAAATAATCTTCTGGAAATAGTAAGGGACCGAGGGTCTAGTGAGATGGAGGAACTGAGGGAAATACATGTTAGTAGGAAAGTGGTGTTAGGTAAATTGAAGGGATTAAAGGCAGATAAATCCCCAGGGCCAGATGGTCTGCATCCCAGAGTGCTTAAGTGCTTAAGTGCCCAAGAAATAGTGGATGCATTAGTGATAATTTTTCAAAACTCCTTAGATTCTGGATTAGTTCCTGAGGATTGGAGGGTGGCTAATGTAACCCCACTTTTTAAAAAAGGAGGGAGAGAAAAACCGGGGAATTATGATACCGGGGAATTCTGGCATCGGTGGTGGGAGAAATGCTAGAGTCGGTTATCAAAGATGTGATAACAGCACATTTGGAAAGAGGTGAAATCATCGGACAAAGTCAGCATGGATTTGTGAAAGGAAAATCATGTCTGACGAACCTTATAGAATTTTTTGAAGATGTAACTAGTAGAGTGGATAGGGGAGAGCCAGTGGATGTGATATATTTAGATTTTCAAAAGACTTTTGACAAGGTCCCACACAGGAGATTAGTTTGCAAACTTAAAGCACACAGTATTGGGGGTATGGTATTGATGTGGATAGAGAATTGGTTGGCAGACAGGAAGCAAAGAGTGGGAGTAAACGGGACCTTTTCAGAATGGCAGGCAGTGACTAGTGGGGTACCGCAAGGCTCTGTGCTGGGACCCCAGTTGTTTACAATATATATTAATGATTTAGATGAGGGAATTAAATGCAGCATCTCCAAGTTTGCGAATGACACGAAGCTGGGCGGCATTGTTAGCTGTGAGGAGGATGCTAGGAGGATGCAGGGTGACTTGGATAGGTTAGGTGAGTGGGCAAATTCATGGCAGATGCAATTTAATGTGGATAAATGTGAGGTTATCCACTTTGGTTGCAAGAACAGGAAAACAGATTATTATCTGAACGGTGGCCGATTAGGAAAAGGGGAGGTGCAACGAGACCTGGGTGTCATTGTACACCAGTCATTGAAGGTGGGCATGCAGGTACAGCAGACGGTGAAAAAGGCAAATGGTATGTTGGCATTCATAGCAAAAGGATTTGAGTACATAGCAGGGAGGTTCTACTGCAGTTATACAAGGCCTTGGTGAGACCGCACCTAGAGTATTGTGTGCAGTTTTGGTCCCCTAATCTGAGGAAAGACATTCTTGCCACAGAGGGAGTACAAAGAAGGTTCACCAGATTGATTCCTGAGATGGCAGGACTTTCATATGAAGAAAGACTGGATCAACTAGGCTTATACTCACTAGAATTTAGAAGATTGAGGGGGGATCTTATTGAAACGTATAAAATTCTAAAGGGATTGGACAGGCTAGATGCAGGAAGTTTGTTTCCGATGTTGGGGAAGTCCAGAACGATGGGTCATAGTTTAAGGATAAAGGGGAAGCCTTTTAGGACCGAGATGAGGAAAAACTTCTTCACACAGAGAGTGGTGAATCTGAGGAATTCTCTGCCACAGGAAACAATTGAGGCTGGTTCATTGGCTATACTTAAGTTAGATATGGCCCTTGTGGCTAAAGGGATCAGGGGGTATGGAGAGAAAGCAGGTACAGGGTTCTGAGTTGGATGATCAGCCATGATCATACTGAATGGCGGTGCAGGCTCGAAGGGCGGAATGGCCTACTCCTGCACCTATTTTCTATGTTTCTATGTTTCTATAACTGGAATGAGGAGTCCACAGACCACACCGTGACACCGCCCTGATTTGGTCTATCTTTCTGGGGAGTTAGACTCCAAATGTGTTCCAAATACCAACTTTCTTTTCCCTTAATCAGTGGAGGGACTTTCACTGCATGGCCATTGTCAAAGACCTTCTACATGAAAGCAACAAACTGCTCTTTGATCTTCAGCTTTTGATCAAGCATGCATCATAGAGAAGAGAAGAGAGTCAAGATTTGTTGTCTATTATTGAGCAGAAATGGTCTGGAAGACTTAAAGGGTAGAGTTGCCATCCAGCTGTTGGACTCATTTTGGAAGACCTCTTTGTCCATAATCTTCAGAAAGCGTTCATCTCTGAAAGAGAGTGCAAGCTATGTTCTTGCAACACACACAAAATGCCGGTGGAACGCAGCAGGCCAGGCAGCATCTATAGGGAGAAGCGCTGTCGACGTTTTGGGCTGAAACCCTTCGTCTTCCTCAGTTCTTTTGAAGACTGTGAGCCCAAGGCAGTCTTTATCAGTTCTGCTGATAGTGACGCTTTGTGAGAGATCATGTTGTGGCTGTGAACTGGAGTTTACTTTTATTTAATGTTAACTTAGTTTGTGGTCTGACACTGGGCTCCCAATGTTCGTGCACTTTAAAGGAATTTTCTCACTCCAAGATGAGCTGCAGCTGGGAAGACTCAAGCTGGGATCATTTCTTGTTAGCCTCTCGCCAAACTTTGTCTGTTTTAATGGCAATCTCCCTCTCTGCAAATGTAGCATGTGCTCATGCAGCCTCTGCCTTCACTCTGGCCTGTGCTGCCATAACAGCAACCGATGATCCGAACCACGGTGAGCACTGTTACCAGCCGCTTGTTCTTGTGAGCTTTGTATTTCCTGTGGTGCTGTGCGTTTTGAGTGTCTCTCATCCATAATGCTTGTTATTCACTGCCGTTGACTGTTCGCAAGCTGTTTGGCCAGCTGCATTACCATCTTCTTACTGTACTGCTCATCTTGTATGTGAATAGGGAAGTACACAATTCAGCAGTAAGCGAAACTCCACTCAATTGAGCTTGGGAGTGAAGATGTAGCGTCCAACCTTCAGGTGCTTCTTTGCACAGCACTCACTTATACTGCGCAACTGAATAAGAGCAAAACTGAGAGAGACACAGGAAAACACCATTAGTACTTAATGCAGCAAACGTATGAATGTTAAACCACACATTCATAAGAAATTAGAAATAAATGCATTACATGAGTAAATTAAGTTTTAAAGCATGCAAGAAGGTTCATACTGTGTAAGCATTCCTTAAATTACCAAGGCTAGTCAGACAGGATACTGATAATCAGGATTAAACTTTTACATAATATTAACACAAAATATTGCTCAGATAGCGTTCTCCTTTATGAACTAAAACAACACTTACAGAGCAAACATGAGGAAATCTGCAGATGCTGGAAATTCAAACAACAACACACACAAAATGCTGGTAGAACACAGCAGGCCAGGCAGTATCTATAGGGAGAAGCGCTGTCGATGTTTCGGGCCAAGACCGGATGATTTTGATGGAAATGAAAGAAAGATGGCACGGGATTGTGTATATGCGCTTCAGTCTGACTGAAAAACTCTACTAAAAACAAAAATATGGCCTTTCCTATTGGGTCCAAATAAAAATCAGCAGGGCTATTAGTTAACAAACAAAAGATTGAACAATGGCTGGGGGAAACCTTCGACTGAAGCAGAGAGAGGTTAAAATGTTAATAAATTCCCTAGTCAGCTGATCTATGCAGGATCTAAGGACACTGTCTGAAACACCATCTGGGCCAACTGTTTACCAGAAGACTGATCTTATGTCCACAATGGTAACTGTGGGTTCATTTAGTATGGGTGGTGACAGTTCAATCACCTTCTGTTCAAAATGTGCATGTAATGCGTTAACCTAATCAGGAAGGGAAACACTGTTGTTGGTGTTGGTGCCTGAATTGGTCTTGTAGCTCATTACAGCATATACTCAAAATATTACACTCAAAATATCCCAACACTGGATAAACAGGGAGCTCTAGGGGGAGAGAAGCTAACTACGATTCAAATCACCAAGGAAATGGTACTTGATAAATTAATGGGACTGAAGGTGGATAAATCCCCTGGACCGGATGGCTTGCATCCTAGGGTCTTAAGGGAAGTGGCGGTCGGGATTGTGGATGCATTAGTGATAATTTTTCAAAACTCGCTGGACTCGGCAATGGTCCCGGCAGATTGGAAAAATGCTAATGTAACTCCTTTATTTAAAAAGGGCAATAGACAGAAGGCTGGGAATTATAGGCCAGTTAGCCTAACATCTGTGGTTGGCAAAATGTTGGAATCGATAATTAAGGAAACAGTAACAGGGCATTTGGATAAACATAGCTTAATAGGACAAAGTCAGCATGGCTTTACAAAAGGGAAGTCATGTTTGACAAATTTGTTGGAGTTCTTTGAGGACATAACATATAGGGTAGATAAAGGGGAACCAGTGGATGTGGTGTATTTGGACTTCCAAAAGGCATTTGACGAGGTGCCACACCAAAGATTATTACTTAAAGTAAAAATCATGGGATTGGGGATAATATTCTGGCATGGGTGGAGGATTGGCTTTCTAACAGAAAACAGAGAGTTGGAATAAATGGTTTATTCTCAGACTGGCAGTTGGTGACTAGTGGTGTTCCGCAGGGGTCGGTGTTGGGACCCCAACTCTTTAAAATCTATATTAATGATTTGGAGAAAGGGACTAAGTGCAATGTATCGAAGTTTGCTGATGACACAAAGATGGGAGGGAGTGTAATGAGTGCGGAGGACATTGAAACCCTGCAGGGGGACATAGATAGGCTGAGTGATTGGGCAGACATTTGGCAGATGAAATATAATACTGACAAGTGTGAGGTCTTGCACTTTGGCAGGAAAAATAATAGAGCAAGTTATTATCTAAATGGAGAGAAACTGGAAAGTGCTTCTGTGCAAAGGGATCTGGGGGTCCTGGTGCAGGAAACACAAAAAGTTAGTATGCAAGTGCAGCAGGTGGTCAAGAAGGCCAATGGAATGCTGGCTTTTATTGCTAGGGGGATGGAGTATAAGAACAGGGAGGTCTTACTGCAGTTGTACCGGGTATTGGTGAGACCACACCTGGAGTACTGTGTGCAGTTCTGGTGTCCATATTTAAGAAAGGACATACTGGCTCTCGTGGCAGAGCAGAGAAGGTTCACTAGGTTAATTCCGGGGATGGGTGGGTTGATGTATGATGAGAGGTTGAGTAGATTGGGACTCTACTCATTGGAGTTCCGAAGAATGAGAGGCGATCTTATTGAAACATATAAGATTGTGAAGGGGCTTGATCGGGTGGATGCGGGGAGAATGTTCCCAATGATGGGTGAAACTAGGACTAGGGGGCATAATCTTAAAATAAGGGGATGCCGTTCCAGGACTGAGATGCGGAGAAATTTCTTCATTCAGAGGGTAGTGGGGCTGTGGAATTTACTGTCCCAGAGAGCTGTGGAAGCTACTACACTCAATAAATTCAAAACGGAGATAGACATTTTCCTGGATAAAAATGGCATTAGGGGATATGGTGAGCGAGCAGGTAAGTGGACATGAGGCTAGGTTTAGATCAGCCATGTGATCTCCTGGACCAGTTTTCGATAGCCTGGATGGGTCGGAGAGGAATTTTCCAGATTTTTTCTCCTCAATTGGCAACTCGGTTTTTTTTCCCCGGGTGATCACATGGGTTTGGGCGGGATGAATAATAAAATAAAATGGGCGGCATGGTGCCCTGTTGGTTGGCACTGTTGCCTTGTGGGATTCGGTGAAAACTAGAGTTAAGATTGGATCAGCCATGATCTTGTTGAATGGTGGAGCAGGCTTGAGGGGCCGATTGGCCTACTCCTGCTCCTATCTCTTATGTTCTTATGTTCTTATGTATAGGCTCTGCCAGCGCTGATAGCTGGTCTGGGACTGGTATTGTCTCATAGCATCCTTGATAGCTTTACAGAAGTCATATCGTGATTTCTTGTAAAGGTCATATTTGCCTTAGTTGAATGCCACAGTCCTAGACCTCAGTGGGGAGTGGATCACCCATTTTATCCATGCTTTCCAGTTTGGGTACAACCAGATTATCCCTCAGGTGCACAGTCTACAATGCTCTTTCTGATAAAAGGCCATGATGGTGTGACATACTCATTTAGGCTGAGAACTAAGACTTTGTGTATGGCTCAGTCTCCTGACTCAAAGCAGTTGTGCAGACGCTCATCCGTTACATCAGGTGAGCACTGTACAACTTTCCGTACTGGATCCTCATGTTTTAAGTTGTTTGTAAGCAGGGAGAAGGAGCACAGCTTGATGGTCTGATTTACCAAAGTATGGGCAGGAGGATGGTTCGGAAGGCATCTTCGATTGTTGTTTACCAATGGCCAAGGGTGCTTGTGTCCCTGATGGGACATGAGATGAGCCAGTAATATTTTGTAACACAGTCTTGAGGTCAGCCTTGTTGAAGTCACTGGCAAGGATGAAGGGTGTCTCATGGTACCTCATTTCATGGCTGTTGACCAAGGATTATAGTTAATTAAGTGCAGGCTTCATACCTGCCTGGGGTGGGATGTAGACTGCTGTCAGGAACTCCCATGGCAGGTAGCGTGGGCGACACTCCCCCTTTAGATATTCCTGGCTGGATTAGTGGAAACTCGCCAGCATTGTCACACCTGAGCACCTCAATGTGGTGATTAGGAAGCAGACCCTTCCACAACTAACTTTGCTCAATGATGCCGTAGGGTCCAAACACTGAATGATATGCCACTGGTTGAATGGCAGTCAGATCAAGCCGATGTAAGCCAGAGTTCCGTGATAGGTAGCACACGGCAGACCCTTGGTTCCATTTCGTAGCTCAGTCTCACTCTCAGTCATCAGCTTTGTTTCCAGTGGCCTGGACAGTGCACTGGGGAGGCAGTCTTGAACATGTACGGTTTCTGTCCCACCTGCATTCCAGCCCTCTTATCATGCCTCTGAGGTAAATGGCTGCAAATGGTCGGTCCTTGAACAAGTTTTCAGAACTTGTTAAATATTAAGAAATAAGAAATTTGATTTGCTGCCACAAAAAAAAATTGTCTGCAAAAATCACCCTGTGAGGAATCTGCTTTTTGCTCCCGCTGTCTCCTATCATGAGGCCACACAGCTCCGCAAATATGGGACTGTAGAGTATGATCAAAGGAACACTATGGTCTCCTTCAAACATCAATTATGCTCCAAAGAGAATTGACTACGGAATTTGCAGTCCTTTTGGAAAAGAGCACGGAATTGGGACCAAGTTCATTCAGATACCCAGCACAAGCATGATTGTCAAATGGCCTCCTATTATACTTAAGCAAAAGGAAGAAATTATAGGCCAGTTAGTTTGACTTTAGAATCTGGTAAGAGTTTAGAGTTCATTATTAAGGATAAGGATTCATGGTCCTTGGAAGCATGCGATAAAATAGGCTGAAATCGGCATGGTTTCCTTGAAAGGAGATCTTGTCTGACAAATTTGTTGGAAAAATTTGCAGAAGTAGCAAGTAGGATAGACAAAGGAGAATCAAACAAAGAACGTTGTATACCTGAATTTTCAAAAGGCTTTTGACAAGGTGCTGCACATAAAGTTGCTGAACAAAATAAAACCCCGTGATATTACAGGAAAGATTCTAGCATGGATAGAAGATTGACTGACAGGCAGAAGACAAAGAGTGGGAATAAAGTGTGCCTTTTCTGATTAACTTATGAGGTTCCTCAGGGTCAGCTATTTTTCACATGACAAGATTATGATCTAGATGACAGAATTGATGCCTTTGTGGCCAAGTTTGCTGATAACACAAAGATAGGTGGAAGGGCAGGTAGTATGAGGAAGCAGGGAGTCTGCAGAGGACTTGGACCAACAAGAAGAATGGGCAAAGAAGTCACAGGTTGTATACACCATAGGAAAGAATATGTCTATGCACTTTGGTAGAAGAAATAAAGACATGAGCTATTTTCTAAATGGGAAGAGAATTCTAACTGGAGAGGGAACTCCTCGGAAATCAGAGGTGCAAAATGTCTTCAGGATTTCCTGAAAGCTAACTGAAGGTTGAGTCAGTAGTAAGGTAGGCAAATGGGATGTTACTATTCAAGAGAACTGGAATATTAAAGCCAAGAATGTAATGCTGAGGCTGTTTTGGTCAGAGCACATTTGGAGTGCTGTGAGCAGTTTTGGGGCCCATTTCTAAGGAAGGATGTGCTAACATTGGAGAGTGTCCAAAGGAGGTTTACAAGAATTATTCCGTCTATGGAAGTGTAAACACAGAGGGATGGTAGAGACCTCCGAGCCTTTACTTGCTGGTGTTTAGAAAGATGAGAGGGAACCTCTTTGAAATCTACTGAATATTGAGAGGCCAGCATAGAGAGGATGAAGAGAGAATGCTTTCAGTATTGGGAGAGTCTAGGACTAACAAATAGAAGGACATCCCTTTAGAACAGAGAAGAGGAGAAATTACTTTAGCCAGATGATGGTGAATCTGTGGAATTCAACTCCACAGATGGGCATGCAGGTCAAGTCATTAGGTATATTTTAAGTGGAGCTTGATAGGTACGTGATTGGTAAGGGTACAAAGATTACGTGGAGAAGGCAGAGGAATGGCATTGAGAGGGAAAAGTAAATCAGCCATGATCAAATAGTGGAGAATACTTGATGGGCAGAATAGCCTGATTTTTCTCCTATGATTGTCTTATGATTCTTTGTTGCTGTAGAATTAGTGTGTATTTGGGAAATACAGTAGCATGAAGGAAAAGCCTTTGTTGCAGTAGTAATTGCAAAACTTCATTAGGACAATGAATTTTGATTATTTTATGTGGAATATTATATCACTGAGTGGTTCCCTTGCCAATGCTAGGTGCACGACAGATAATAAAAATGAAGTGAGGTTGAAAGGAGGCATCACTCTACAGTCTTTATGGAACTCAATGATCTTACTTGTATTTCTTGGCCTACATTGTCTTTACAGGCTTTACATTCCTCAGAATGGATGGAGGTGGGTCACCTTTTGAAGCCAGAAGCGCAGCAGTTTTGGTAGTAGTGACTATGACCAGAAGACCAGAAGGTATAGGAGCAAATTAGGCCATTTGGCCCATCAAGTCTGCTCTGCCATTTCTTCATGGCCGATCTATTTCCGTCTCAGCCCCAATCTCCTGCCTTCTTCCCGTAACCCTTCACGGCCTGTCTAATCAAGAGCCTATACCCATTGACTTGGTCTCCACAGCCACCTGTGGCAATGAATTCCACAGATTCACCACTCGTTGGCTAAAGAATTCCTCCTCATCTCGGTTCTAAATGGACATCCCTCTATTCTGAGGGTATGCCCTCTGGTGCTAGACTCCCACACCATAGAAAACATCTCTTCAAATCCACTCTAACAAGCCCTTTTGACATCCAATAGGTTTCAATGAGATCACCCCCCCCCCCCTTTTCTTCTGAACGCCAGAGAATACAGGTCCAGAGCCATTAATAAGTCTTCATAAGGTAGCCCATCATTCCCAGAATCATTCTTGTGAGCCTCCTCGGAATCCTCTCCAATGTCAGCACATCCTTTCTTTCATAAGGGGTGCTCTCAAAATGAATGCTAACATTGCATTTGCCTCCTTCACCACTGACTCAAACAGCAATTTAACCTTTATGGAATCCAACACGAGGACTCCCAACTTACTTTGCACTTTGGATTTTTGAATTTTCTTTCTATTTAGAAAATAGTCCATGCTTTTATTCCTCCTACCATCATGCGTGGCCATATAATTCCCGAGACTGTATTCTACCTGTCATTTTGCCCGTTCTCCTAATCTGACTAGATCCTTCCACAGCCTCCCTGCTTTCTCAAATGAACATGGTCACTGCTTTGCTTTTTTTAAAAATCAGATCTTCCAGCTTTAAGTTCCTTTTTTATCACATTTAGATGAAAGTTTAATATTGTATAGAAAGGCCACTGTTCTATTCGGGCAGGCTTTTCAGTATTTTGCAAAATACTCTGAAAAGAGGTATTGAATGTATCACTTAATCCTGATGAGTAATCTCATTGTTTATTCACGTTCATCTAGTTCAGGAAACCTATCATCTCAACATAATCAGTAACCTGGATTCTCTCATCAAGCCTTTTACATTGTACTGGTTCACTGCACAAGCTGGCAAACTGAAAACAGAGATGAAGATGGTTTATTGGTATTCAAGAATATACAGTATACTATAGTCAAAGCGATAATCTCCACATTTGGAGAGCTGACCTTATAAATGTTTCATTATGATAGTTTTGAATGTTTATCAGAAGAATAGGCTACTTTAAAGTTTCAGTCTGGAAATGTTGACAAATCTAATGAATCCAAAAAGAGCATACAATCATTGTTGTGGCTTGGTATTTGGCATTCCATTAATTAAAACAAATCCCGAAGCTGATGGTGCAGAGTTGGATTGAGTTCGTTAGTAACCCCAACTTCCCTGGACTGGAATTGACAACACAGTCAGGAAAAGAATTAGTGTAAGAAACTGATCACCCCAAGAATCTCATCATACAGAAAAAGAGATCAGTAATGTTCAGAGCAGAATTGGATTTGTATAGAAACAAATAAAACTAAAGGCTGAGTATCCAACACAGTGGATCTAATTGGAAAGTTCTTCCAAAGACCCAGCAAAGAGACATGGCAATCTATTTGTTCATTTGTTTGTTTGTTTATTGATTGATTGATCGGGATACAGCATGAAGTAGGTTCACGCTGTCCAGCAATAGCCCAATTTAATCCTAGCCTAATCATAGGATAATTTACAATGACCAATTAACCTACCAGCTGGAACATTTTGGATTGTGGGAGGAAACCAGAGCACCTGGAGTATCACATGGTCATGGGAAGAACGTAGACAATCCTTACAGACAGCAGCAGGATACCATGTGTATATGTGCATGCACACATTGAAAACTGGCATTGCGCTAATGAGACAAGCCTCTTTAATTTTACTCCCAGCTTACAATGTTAAAGCTAATTGCAAATGACCATGATTTAGATGTGTCAGTGAATTCTTAACTGGAAACCTCCATATGTAGCTTACATGATGAAGAATTTTTTTGAAGTGGTACACGTAGTCTCCATTCACACAGTTCCCATTAAAGTGTGCAGTACACTGGCCAAAGGTTAACAGTGCAGAGGTGAAGCAGCCCTGTAGGGCCATGACTGCAGTCCCATCATGGCCTCAGTGTGTCAAAAGCTGACCACAAAGTCACTGAAATGCCCACTGTGAAATCACAGCATCCATTCATCCATCTCAGTTGCTGACTATCTGACCAGCAGACTATCAGATTCGGCGAGAGGCGTACTACATAGTCATCAAACTGAAGAGTGGCCGACCTATAAAAGAAAAGAGCTCTCTGGCATTAGACATTGCAGCACTGTTGTCCACCATCTGCACTTCAGTGACTGGGGGTGATCAAGAAGACCATTTGAACACATTCTCAGAAGACACAATTAAAATCAACAGTTTTAATTTTATGAATCCTCACCAACAACTTCATAAATTCTGTTCAGCAGGTCATTAATCTGAATGCCAGCCATGAAAATGCAGAAGATCTCTTTAATGAGTGCTAAGAGCCACTTTAATTGGTCCTTGGAGATTTAAACTTCTTTGGGATATTCTTAACAACCAATTCAGCTCCTTTCCCAGAACATCACCTTACACTGAAAGTATTGTAGTTCACAACCCATTCTTGTAACTCCTGTACTTAGTAATTAAAGTGTCCAGTGAAAATAGCCCACATAATCACTCATTTTATCAACAGAAGGGACTTGCAGTGACTCAGCTTCTATTGATGTAGAAAAATGATTGCTGCAATCTTTATTTTACTATGAACCTAAAAGTTATCAACAAAGCTGACATCTGGTGTCCTAATGTGCAGGTTTCAGAACATAGAAATTAGGAGCAGGAAAATGCCATTCCACATTTCTAATCCAATCACTCTGTTAACTAACATCAGTTGTACTTATGATGGAGTGCAGGGAAGATTCATTGCACTAGTCCCAGGGAAGGTAAATTCACCAAATGAAACTTCTTCCTCAAGAGTTTAGAACAAGAGAAAATCTCCTTTAAATAAACCAACTTCTTAAAAAGTTTGAAAGGCTAAAAGTAGAGAATTAACCTAAATGAGGAACCTAGCACAGTTTCAGGCAAGGGATCAGTAGGATAGGCTGTTTGGAGCTGAATAAGCTTCCCTTAATTCAGAGGATGGTGAACCTTTGGAATTCATTAACCAAAAGACTGTGGAGGTTCAGCCTTTTATACACATTTCAAACACTCATCAGTAGATATTCTGGACATTAAGGGAATAAAGGAAAATGGCACTGAAGCAGAAGATCATCCATCATCTTAACAGATGGATGCCATGCAAATTTATAGGTATGGTATGTTGGCCATTGTTAGTCGGGGCAGAGTTCAAGACCTGCAAAGTAATGTTGTAGTTCTACAAAATTCTGGTTAGACCAACTTGGAGTATTGTATTCAGTTCTGTTTGTCTCATTGTAGGAAGAACGTGGAAGCTTTAGAGTGAGTGCAGAGATTTACTGGGATTTGACTGGATTAGAGTACATGTCTTAATGAGGAAAGATTGAGCAAGCTAAGGCTTTTCTCTTTGGAGAGAAGGAAGATCAGAAAAGACTTGATAGAGGTGTATAAAATAGGAAAGCATAGATAGAGTGGACAGCAAGTGCCGTTTTCCTGAGATGGCAATGGCTAATACAAGCGGACGTACTCTTAGAGGAAAGTATAGGGGAATGTCAAAGGTAGTTTTTTATTACATAGCGAGTGGTAAGTGCATGGAACAGATTGCAAGGGGTGGTTGTAGAGACAGACATCTTAGGGACATTGAAGACTCTTAAATAGGCACACAGATGAAAAACGTGGAAGCCAATGTGGGAGGAAAGGATTAGGTTGATCTTGGAGTAGGTTAAAAGGTCAGCACGACATTGTGGACAAAGGGCTTGAACTGTGCAGTACTGTTCTACGTTCTAATTAGTCAACACTTGTCTAATTTAAATTCCTTTTTGCCTTGGCTCTGCCCATATTTTCCAAATGTTCTAAGAATACTGAATATAACAGGACATTCTGTATCTACCTCCAACTACCACTATCTACAACTCACTATCTACAAGGGTATCATGTACAGGGATCCTAGGCTGCCTGGATGTTATTACTCCCTTCTCATCTTCCCAGTTTTGTCCAAAAGGATAGTACTGTGCAGAAGTCTTAGGTATGTATAAAGAAAATCTGTAACTTTTTTACAATGGGACAAAATTGACCTTCTAGAAAGTCAGAATGATAATCCATGTGTGAAGCCAAAAGAGATGGGGAGAAAACTATTTTTGCACCTATACTTACTCAGGAGATAGACACAAAGTCTATAGAAGTGAGGCCAAGCGACATCAACTTCGTGGACACTATACAGATTACAGAGGAGGAGATGTTAGCAGTCTTGAGGCAAATTAAGGTTGATAAATCCCCAGGAGCAGACAAAGTGTTCCCTTGCACTTTGTGGGAAGCAAGTACAGAAATTTCTGGGGCCCTAATGGGGATATTTAAATCATCCTTAGCGACAGGTGAGGTATCAGAAGGATGGAACCAGTTTTTCAGCTGTTCAAGAAAGGCTCTAAAAATAAATCAGAAAATTATAGGCCATTGAGTCTGACATCAGTAGTGGGAAAGTTATTGGAAGTTATTCTGTGGGACCGGATATATAGGTATATGGATACACATACTGTGGATGTGAGTAGTCAGCATGGCTTTGTGCACAGTGAATCATGTCTAACAAATCTTAAGAATTTTTATGGAATACTTTCAAAGAGATTTTTCACAGTGCTCAACAAAAGTATATTCCAGTCAAAAGTAAGGACAGTAAGTGTGGGGAGAGCCAGCCTTGGATAACTAAGGAAATAAAAGATAGTATCAAATTAAAAGCCCATGTGTACAAAGTTGCAAAGAGAAGTGGGACACTGGAGGATTGGGAAATCTTTAAAACACAACAAAGAACAACTAAACAAGAAATAAGGAAAGGGAAGATAGAGTATGAAAGTAAATTAGCACAAAATATAAAACAGATAGCAAAAGTTTTTATAAATAATATATGGTTATATGGTTAAATATATAAAGTGGAAGAGGGTGGCTAAAGTCAACGTAGGTCCCTTGGAAGATGAGAAGGGGAAATTGATATTGGGTGATAAGGAAATGACTGAGGCATTGAACGACTATTTTGTGTTGGCCTTCACAGTGGAAGGCACATCTAATATGCCAAAGAATGATATTATGGACGAAATGGGAGGTGAGGACCTCGATAAAATCACTGTCACTAAAGAGATAGTGATGAGCAAACTAGAGGGCCTGAAGGTAGATAAGTCCCCTGGTCCTGATGGGATGTATCCCAGGGTGCTGAGGGATTTGGCGGAGGTTATAGTAGACGCGTTGGTAATCATTTACCAAAACTCTCTAGACTCTGGGCAGGTCCCAGAGGATTGGAAGACAGCAAATGTCACGCCACTTTTTAAAGAAGGATGTAAGCAAAAGACGTGCAACTATAGGCCAGTTAGCTTAACATCTGTAGTCAGGAAAATTCTTGAAGCTGTCATTAAGGAAGAAATAACGAAACATTTAGAAAGGATTGGTTCTATTAGTCAGACGCAGCATGGATTCAGAAAGGGAAGGTGCTGTTTGACAAACTTACTGGAGTTCTCTGAGGACATAATAAGTGCAGTGGAAAGAGGGGAACAGGTGGATGTTGTATACTTGGATTTCCAGAAGGTGTTCGATAAGGTGCCGCACAAGAGACTTATAAATAAGATACGGATACATGGAGTCAAAGGAAGTGTATTAGCATGGATAGTGGATTGGTTAGCCAATAGAAGACAGAGAGTTGGTATAAATGGGTGTTTCTCTGGTTGGCAGTCAGTGGTAAGTGGGGTGCCTCAGGGGTTGGTGCTGGGCCCACAGCTGTTTACCATTTACATTGATGATTTCAAGGAGGGGATTGGAGAGTCTGCAGAGGGATATGGATAGGTTAAGTGAATGGGCCAAAGTTGTGCAGAGGGACTTGGGAGTGCTTGTTCATGAATCACAAAAAGTTGGCTTCCAGGTATAACAGGTTATTAAGAAGGCAAATGGAATGTTGGCCTTCATTGCTAGAGGGATTGAATTCAAGAGCAGGGAGGTCATGCTGCAACTATGCAGGGTACTGGTGAGACCGCACCTAGAGTACTGTGTGCAGTTCTGGTCTCCATGATTTGGAGGCAGTGCACAGGAGGTTCACCAGGTTGATTCTAGAGATGAACGGGTTAATCTATGAGAAGGGATTTGGATCTTATAGAAACAAACAAAATTTTGAAAGGGTTATGTAAGATAGTAGTAGTAAAGTTGTTTCCATTGGTAGGCGAGACTAGAACTAGGGGACATTGCCTGAAGATTCAGGGGAAGATTTAGGATGGAGATGAGGAGAAACTGTTTTTCCCAGAGAGTGGTGAATATCTGGTATTCTCTGCCCAGGGAAGCAGTTGAGGCTTCTTCACTAAACATATTTAAGATATGGTTAGATAGATTTTTACATAGTAGGGGAATTTATAGGGAAAAGGCAGGTAGATGGAGCTGAGTTTACGGACAGATCAGCCATGATCTTATTGAATGATGGGGCAGGCTCGATGGGCGGGATGGCCTACTCCTGCTCCTATTTCTTATGTTCTTATTTTGAGGAAATTACTAGGGTAGTTGATGAAGGCAAGGCAGTGGATGCTGTCTACGTGGTCTTTAACAAGGGATTTGACAAAGTCGCACATGGGAGATCTGTCAAGAAAGTTCAGACATTCAGCATTCAAGATGAGGTGGTGAATTGGACTGGACATTGATTTTATGGGAGAAGCCAAAGAGTGGTAGCAGTTAGTTGTCACTCTGACTGGTGGCCCGTGACTAGTGGAGTGCCACTGGAATCGGTGTTTTGTCATCTATATCAATGATCTGGATGACAATGTGGTTAACTGAATCAGGAAATTTGCAGATTACACCGAGATTGGGGGTGTAGTGGACAGCAAGGAAGGCTATCATGGCTTGCAGGATCTGGACCAGATGGAAAAATGGGCTGAAAAATGGCAAAAGGAATTTAATGCAAGCAAGTGCAAGGTATTGCACTTCTCTAAGTCCAATCAGGGTAGGACATATCCAGTGAACAGTAGGGCACAAAGGAGTGTGGTAGAACAAGGGAATCTGGGAATACAGATCTATAATACATTGAAGGTGGCATCACAGGTAGATAAGGTCATAAAGAAGGCTTTTGACACATTAGCCAAAATCATAGTATTGAATACAGGAGGTGAGATATTATGCTGAGGTCATATAAGACATTGTTGAGGCTTACTTTGGAGTATTGTGTGCAGTTTCCCTACAGGAAACATGTAAACAAGATTGACAGAGGACAAGGAAAATTTACAAAGATGTTGCCAGGTCTGGACAACCTGAGTTATAAGGAAAGATTGAATAAGTTAGGAATTTATTCCTTGGAATGTAGAAGATTGAGAGGAAATTTGATAGAGATATACAAAATTATGAGGGGTATAGATAGGGTAAATGCAAGCAGGCTTTTTCCACTGTTGGGTGAGTCTACAACCATAGGTCATGGGTTAAGGGTGAAAGGTGAAAAGTTTAAGGGGAACATGAGGGGAAACATCTTTACTCAGAGGGTCATGACAGTGTGCATGGAATGAGCTGCCAACACAAGTGGTACATGCAAGCTCAATTTCGACATTGAAGAGATGTTTCAATAGTTATATGGATGGTGGGTATGGAGACCTATTGTCAATGCAAGTAGGCACTTCAAATTGTTTCAGCATGGATTGGATGGGCCAGAAGGCTGGTTTCTGTGCTGTATTTTCTATGACTGTAAGCGAAGATACTTTCAAAAATAAAGAAATGAAAAGTTTCTAAATATCAAAAACTACTGCAAAGAGCAGTAAACAATAAAAAATGAAACCAAATCATTATCTGCTATGATCACCCTTTGCTTTTAAAACTGCATCAATTCTCTTAGGTACACTGTCATGCAGTTTTAGAAGAAAATCAGCTGGTAGCTTGTTCTTGGAGAACAGATCTTCGACAGACTGTGGCTGTCTCATTTAGTTCTGACTCTCCAGGTAATTGCAGACAATCCTGACGATGTTAAAGTCAGAGTTCTGGAGAGAAAGCAGGTACAGGGTTCTGAGTTGGATGATCAGCCATGATCATACTGAATGGCGGTGCAGGCTCGAAGGGCCAAATAGCCTACTCTTGCACCTATTTTCTATGTTTCTATGTTTCTGTGTCATCGTTTAAAATAGAGTGAAAATGTTCTTTGTTTCTCCCCATCCCAGAGTAGCATGGGTGTTTGCAACCCTCCTCCTCAAAAACAGATGGAAACAGAATCTTTCTGAATAACTTTAAGGAAAAGGTAGAAAGGTTCTTAACTAGTAAGTGGGGGGCGGGGTGGTGGGACTGGAAGCGCGGAGTTACCATGAGTAGATGGAAATGCCGACAGAGAGAACTTGCAGATGCTGGAAACCCAAACAAGACACACAAAATGCTGGAGAAACTCAGCAGGCCAGGCAGAATCTATGGAAAAGAGCACAGTCGAAATTTCAGAATATAGATTATCTTAATTGGCATCAATAATGCTTACTGATGTGCTTAGACTCACATAAAGAGAACTCAGGACAAAGAAAAGCTGCATTTATCAAAATTCATCACCCCAGATGGGACTCGAACCCACAATCCCTGGCTTAGGAGGCCAGTGCCTTATCCATTAGGCCACTGGGGCCAAACATGTCATAATTTACACCATTAAGTGCTTTTTCTTTTTGCTTTTTCCCCTTTTTAACATAGAATAGTATTTTAAGTTATGGAATATCAATGTTCATGTAAATCCTCCCATAATTTTGAAATAATTTATTTAAAATGGAAAAGTTTGCTACAGAAAAGCAAAGATCTTAAAAAGTTGTGAATTAGGGGTAGCAGCTAATTAATTCAAGACAAACCACACACACACAACATGCTGGTGGAACTCAGCAGGCCAGATAGAATCTATGGGAAAGTGTAAACAGTCATCGTTTTGGGCCTGCTAAGTTCCTCCAGCATTTTGTGTGCGTAGCTTGGAAATGCAGAGTTCAGTTTGCAATTATCTAATTAAATGCCAGAACAGAGTTGAGAAACTATGTGGTCCATTCCTGATCCTAATTTATGTTATTTTTGAAAGCAGATATTCCCGGTTTTCAAAGACTTTCTCCAGTGAATCTCTTAGTTGTAAAAGAGCTTCTTTAAATGGTATGTGAACCCCTGTCTTGTGGTAAACTATGTATACCTGTCTGGACACGCCCCCCCCCACCCCGGCTGACTGCTCCTGTGGCTCCTCCCACAGACCCTTGTATAAAGGCGATTGGGGGTACTGCTCCTCCCTCAGTCTCGACATGGTCGTGGTCCCTTTTTCTCTGTTAATAAAAGCCTATCGTTCACTTCCAGTCTCCTAGAGTTATTGATGGTGAATCATGTCTGCCATTAGACAAATAGAGATGACCATCTTTACAGCTCAATCATGTCAGAAGTCAATGATGTAACACACAATTATTGTATTTGAGACAAAGTATAACTGAGTCAGGCTCCAATGGATTGGAACTTTGACTGCAAAGTTAGCTTTATCTATGCATCTTGATCTGTGGAATCTTAGTTGAATAGAAGTAGAACAACAAGACTTACCCAACCAAAAAGTAAATTAAGATGTTTGGAGGCCTGAATAGACAATACTGACTACTAAACAAACGCCACTCTTCAAATCTATAGCTCAGTGGAAGTTAACAAAGACATGGTATCTATCTTTTTGCTGTAACTGTCATCTGCTAGAACAAGGCTACAGAAGCAAGCTGGTAAAAAAAGTTTGAGCCGATCTAGAAAAAGTCAGCATTAAACGTGGTTCTTATTTGAAAACAGCCAGAACTAAAATCAATAATCAAAACTGAAGGAAAGGCAATACTTTTTCTCACAAATGTTGGAGCACATCAGAAATGAATAAAATGAATTGGATTGGCACTTCAGCCTGAAAGACTCGTGTATTTTTGTAAGATCCCAAGTGAAAGCTTTTTTCCCCAAAAGACGGTGTTTAACAAAGTCCACAACTGCTGAATAGATATATAATGCATTTATACTTGCTTTCTTTGATGCCACTGGATAAAACAATACTTTTCAGTTGACTGATCGAATATTCTTGAATGATGGTTTGATTAAACGGAGAACACTGCAACTTCACTAAATATAGTCAGCTAATTCAAAATCAGTCTGTTTTTAGCTGTTTTTGTTCTATTGATCTCAACAGCAATTCAGAAAGGTTAATTTGGGTTATAAACCAATATTTGCAGAAGATAGATCTCAGAATATCAACAGCTGAAGCCAAATTTGTTCTCTTGAAGGAAACTTCAATATAAACACTAATGATATTGATTCAGATTCTTTGAAACCCCTTGTCTGAGAAGTATGGATTTGTTGTCTTTGTTATCCTTTCAACCAGACAGACAACAATAATTTAAATTGAAATCAATAGGCAAGGTAAAGATATAGACTGTTGTAACACACTCTCAAAACTTTAAGATCACTTGCAGAGGTTTTCAATCTTTCATTTGTTCTTTGAACATTGTGATTTAAGAGAGAAATAGCAGCCCAGCTCTTTAATAGTTTTCAAAATGTTGCTTAAACAGGAGCACTCTTTTAACCATAACACAAAATGAATCTGATTTGTTAGCGAACATCATCTTGGTTATTTATCCACCAGAAATTACCAGGGATCCACCCAGTATGGGAGTTTTACTCTGCTCTAATATAAAATAAAAAATGCTGAAAATACTCCACAGGTCAAGCAGCTTCTGTATACACAGAAAGAAAATTAAGTGTTTTAGATCAAGTACCTATATGGGAAAAGTTGCAGGTACATCATTTTGAGTTCCAGAGAAATGGGGAATGAGCAGTGAAAATAAAGAAAATGGCCTGTGAAAGAAAGAAACAGGAGAGGTTTGAGTGACAGATGGTGATGGTTCTAATCAGGGAGAAAAACAGTGATTCAGTCACCTTTTAATTTTTACTCAGTTATGCTCAGCCAGAGTCGAGAGTATCAAGGAGTTAATTGTGGGCTTTCAGAAGGGGAAGACAACAGAGAACACATACCAGTCCTCACTGAGGGGTCAGCAGTTGAAAGGGTGAGCAGCTTCAAGTTCCTGAGTGACAACATCTCATAGGATCTTTCCTGCAACCAACACATTGACATAATCATGAATAACACCGATCATCTCTGGGAGGGAAGTCACATGCTTCTCCATAAGCTATCATGAGGGGACCAGGATGGCAATGCTTGGTTGTTGGTAGGTAGGGTTAATACCTAACTTTCAAAAGCACTTGTGAGTTATGTTACGGCTGGATTTAGTCCTTAAGCTGCTGGAAAACAGTGCAGAAAGAACAGGTGCTGTTTTCTCCCGGTAGAGATTAGTTTTTAGTTCCAAGTACTCCTGTCATGTTTTGTCACCCTGTAACCTTATCCTTCAATCTCTCTGAATTATGGAGGACAGCATGTGTATAAATGTCTCTCTCCAGCAGACTTCATCATGATCATCATGACTCCAGTATTTCTAGTATTTTTAAATGTTTCTTAATTGTACATATGACTTTTTTATGTTCTATCGCTGAGCAGCAGTGAACCATCTGATTGGCCTATCAGAGTTCTCTTTAGGAACTAGTTGACTTGATCAGCATTTCTGATCTGGCTATTGTTCACTATTGCACTTAATATAAATAAATAAGGTATGGCAGAGGCTCTTTTTCACTAGGCGTTTGAAGAGGTTGTTATGTGTCACCAAAGACTCTTGCAAATATGGACCTTCCAATAAACAGGATCGCAAGAGGACGCAGAGGCTGTAGCCTCAGTTTGTTTCATCATGGGCACAATTCCCACTACCATCGAGGACATCTTCAAGAGCAGGTGCCTCAAAAGGTCGACATAATCATTAAAGACCCTTACCATCCGGGACATTCCCTCTTTGTATTATTTCCTTCAGGGAGTAAGTACAGGAACCTGAAGACCCATTGCTTCTTCCCCCTTCATCAGATTTCTGAAGGGACTATGAACAATACCTTGTTATTCATCTTTTGCTCTATTGATTTATTTTTGTAGCTTACAGTAATTTTTAACTGCACTGCTACCACAAAACAGCACATTTCATTATATACATCAGTGATAATGAATTGGAATCTGATTCTGAATTCTGCTCTCCATTGGAAAGTCTCTGAAAGTGCCATGCCCATTAAGTGTTAGGGAATTAAATCAAAGTTGGATCTGTAATCTCACCAAGAATTTCCTTAATATTTTAAATACAACAAAAACTATGGATGCCCATTATCTTTGCTCACAATATACAAGTGATAACTCACTCTCTCCTCAAGTGGCAAAACTGCCTGTACAGAGAATTTTCTTTGCATTCCCACTATCACAAATATATCCCTTTCTAGGTATTGTATTCCACAAGGAAATAAGCGCACATATTACACTGATGCTACCTTACTGTTTTGACATTTCCCTTTAAAACTGGTTTAATTAAAAAGATGAGTGAAATATTTGGAGAAAACAAGATGGATAGATCAGTTTGTGAAATAGTTTATTCTTACAACATACACAGTGGCATAGCTGACTATTTTCCAGTATGGAAACCTGCTTTTATTTTTGTTTATATTTTATTAGTTTCACTTTGACATTGTTGATAATGTATCAGAGGTTACTAGGTATCTCAAGAATTTTTTACATATAGGAAGTAAACAATTGCATCAAGGTTGCTTGCTGATTTAGAATAATTGAATAAGTCCAACTACTTTTTTAGCAATTGGTATTAAAAAAAAAGAATGAGATCCGGAATAGGAGTAGACCAATTGACTCTTTGAGCTGGCTGCACCTGTCATTAAGATCATCAAAAGTTCAAAATAAAGTTATTATCAAAGTACATAAATGTCACCAAACACTACCCTGAGATTCATTTGCTTGTAGGCATTCATAGTAAGTTCAAAGAAACACAATGGAATCATTAAAAAACTGTATACAACAAAGATGGACAAACAGCCAATGTGCAAAAGACAACAGATTGTGCAAATACAAAAAAAGAAAAAAATAGATAATAAACAAGCTCCAAAACCTGGGCTTCTACATCTCCTTCTCTAACTGGATCCTTGACTTCCTCATTGAGAGAATACATACGGTGAGGATCAGAAGTAACATCTCCACCTCACTAACAATCAGCATAGGGACACCTCAAGGATGTGTGCTTAGCCCACTGCTTTACTCTCTCTACACCAACATTTTGTGTGGTTACGCATAGCTCAAACACCATTTATAAATTTGCCGATGAGACAACTATCGTTGGCAGAATTTCAGATGGTGATGAGCAGGCATGCAGAAGCGAGATAAATCAGCTGGTTGAGTGGTGTCACAACAACTTTACAGTCAATGTCAGTAAGACCATGGAATTGATTGTGGACTTCAGGAAAGTGAAGTTAAGGAAACACACATCAGTCTTCATTGAGAGATCGGCAGTGGAAAGGGTGAGCAGTTTCTAGTTCCTGGGTGATAATATCCCTGAAGATCTATCCTGGACCCAACATATTGATGCAATTACAAAGAAGACATGTCAATGGCTATATTTCATTGGGAGTTTGAGGAGACTTGGTATATCACCAAAGACTCTCACAAATTTCGACAGATGTAATGTAGAGAACATTCTAACTTGTTGCATCACCGTCTGATATGGAGAGACCACTGCATAGGATCAGAAAAAGCTGCAGAAAGTTGTAAATTCACCAGCTCTATTATAGACACTCCTCCCCAGCATCAAAGACACTTTCAAAAGGCGACATTTATCATTAAGGAGCACCCAAGCACCCAGGACATGCTCTCTTCTCATTGCTACCATCGGGGAGATGGTACCAGCGGTACACACACTCAGTGTTTCAGAAACAGGTTCTTCCCCTCTGCCATCAGATTTCTGAATTATCAATAAACCCATGTACAGAACCTCACTAATATTTTTTCCTTTTTTTGCTCTCTTTTTGCACTGCTTGATTAATTTAATTTATATACAGTACATTTCTTATTGTCATTTATATTTAATATATCATTACCAAATGCATTGCAATAAGCTGCCGCTGCAAAACAACAGACTTCACAACATGCGCCAGCAATATCAAACCTGATTCTGAAGTAAGTATTGAGAACACAAGTTGTTGAGTCTTTGAAAGTGAGAATTGGTTGTGGAATCAGTCCAGTGTTGAAGTGAGTGAAACTATTCCCTCTGAATAAACTCTTCTCGGGCTTCCAGCCAGGTACAGGTACTGATTATAACCAACGCTTTGATGACAAGCTCTGCCATCTTCTTCAGGGATGATGCTTGGGTCTCTCTAGGCTGATGGTATTTATACCCCCGTAGTCTGTAACCCCGATTGGTTAGTCCTCATCTAATCAGGTTTCCACTTTCCCACCTTGTTTCCAATCGAATTCATTCTTATTTAGAGTGAGACCTTCATCTTTGTTAAACTTCTTTTCCTCTAGTTTTATTTCAATGGCTTCCTTTACCAGGCGGTTGCAAAAGCTATTGGCATAGTCCTATGGCCATTGCAAATGCAGTGTTCTGCTTCCACCGATTTCTCTGGGTAACACAAACGATACATCTCCTGTGCTTCTTGATGCAGAACACTGCATCCGCAATGGCCGTAGGATTGACTTTGACTAAAACTAGAGTAAAAGAATTTTAACAATGATGAAGGTCTCACTGTAAGAATTTGATTGAGCAGATGGGTACTTCAATCTGCCAAAATGAGAAGTTAAAAATATCAATGAATCAATCAGCCAGTTGATTAGCACAGGGCTTCAGTACTTGGCCTGGTGCGTTCTGTGGGTTCACCCTCCTGAAGGATGCTCTCACCTTGGCCTCAGAGAATAAAATTACTGAGTCCTCAGGGGTTGTGGAAAAGATGTGTGTGCTTTGCCAAAGCAAGCATAAAACAATCACTGAGCTCCTCTGTGAGTGAAACCTTGTTGTCATATATGTCAATTGGTCATCGCACATTTTCTACTTCAGTGCTATTTTTCTGTATTACCTCCATGTCTTCCTTCTCGCAAACTCCAGAAATCCATTGACTGTTTTCAATGAATTGAATGATGGAGCTTCCAGACCCATACACCACTCTTCCTTTTCCCTGCCCTCTGGGAAGAATTCCAAAGAACCTCAATTGTTTGTGTAAAGGAATTTCTCTTTCAGCTCAGTTCTAAATGACCTACTCCTTATTCTGAGACTAGAATAGTTGTGTCTTTTGTGGAGACTACCAAGATCTCTCCTCACTCTTCTAAACTCAACAGAACAGACACTGTATACTCTTTGTTTCCTCACATGGTAACATTGTCTGGTCTTAGTACAGACAAGTCCTCATTGCACTCTCTCTGTGGCAAATATATCCAGCTTTAAGCAAGGGTACATAAATTGTAAATAGTCTGGATTGATTTACCTACCTCCATTCCTCTACTCAATCCACATAATCCAACATATCAATTATTTTCTTGGACTTATTAGACCCCTTTGAACTTGAATGTTTTCTATATCTCACTGCTTCAAAGATTATTCTGCTTTTCTATTTGTGTACTAAAGAGGATAACGTCATTTTTTTCTACTTTATATTAACTCTAAGACTCATTTGAGAACACATGACCATCGAGCTTGCTCTGCTTTTTAATAAAATCATGGCTGATCTGGCTGTGGACTCTGCTCCCCCAAGTTGTCTTTTCCCCATTAACCTTAATTCCCCTGCTATGCAAAAAATAATCTAACTATATCTTAAATATATGTAATTAAGTAGTCTCTACCATTGCCCTGGGTAGAGAATTTCAGAGATACACTAATTTCTGGGAAAAGAAGTTTCTTCTCATCTTCAGTCTATCCTTCCAAACCTTGAGGCTAAGTCCCCTGGTTCTAGTTGAAACAACTTTCCTGCCTCTATCATATCTAGCCAGATGTTGTGGTCCATGTAGGGACCAATGACATGGGTAGGAAGAATGAGGAGGTCCTGAAAGGTGAGTTTAGGGAGCCATGTGCCAAGTTAAAGGACAGGACCTCCAGGATAGCAATCTCAGGATTGCTATCTGTGCCATATGCAGGTGGGTTTAGAAATAGTAAGATAGTGCAGATCAACATGTGGCTGAAGACATGGTTCAGGAGGGAGGGCTTCATATTTATAGATAATTGGACAGTTTTCCAGGGAAGGTGGGACCTGTTCCGGCGGGACAATTTACATCTGAACTAGAGGGGGACAAATATTCTTGTAGGTAGGTTTGCTAGAGAGGCTCCAGTGGATTTAAACTAGATACGAGGGGGGAGGGGAACCAAAGTGTAGGAACAGATGTATGGGAGAAGGAAGAAAAAGAAAACAGTAAAGTTGTTTGTACTGTTAGAGATAAACAGAGAGGAAGAGGTGGAGAATTTCTTAAATGCATTTATTTTAATGCTAGGAGCATTGTAAGAAAGCTGGCTGAGCTTAGAGTATGGATTGATACCTGAAAATATGTTGTTGTAGCTATTAGTGAAACATGGTTGCAGCAGGGGTGTGATTGGCAACTAAATATTCCTGGATTTCATTGCTTCAGGTGTGATAGAATCAGAGAGACAAAAGGGGGAGGTGTTGCATTGCTTGTCAGAGAAAATATTACAGCGGTGCTCTGGCAGGATAGATTAAAGGGCTCATCTAGGGAGACTATTTGGGTGAAATTGAGGAATGGGAAAGGAGTAGAAACACTTATAGGGGTGTATTATAGACCACCTAATGGGGAGCAAGAATTGGAGGAGCAAATTTGCAAGGAGATAGCAGGTATTTGTAGTAAGCACAGGGTTGTGATTGTGGGAGATTTTAATTTTCTACACATAGACTGGGAAGCCCATACTGTAAAAGGGATGGACAGTTTGGAGTTTGTAAAATGTGTGCAGGATAGTTTTTTGCAGCAATACATAGAGGTACTGACTAGAGAAGGGGCAGTGTTGGATCTTCTGTTAGGGAATGAAATAGGTCAGGTGATGAAGGTATGTGTTGGGGAGCACTTAGGGTCCAGTGATCACAATGCCATTAGTTTCAATATAATTATGGAGAAGGATAGGACTGGACCCAGGGTTGAAATTTTTGATTGGAGAAAGGCTAACTTAGAGGAGATGCAAAAGGATTTGGAAGGAGTGGATTGGGACAATTTGTTTTATGGGAAGGATGTAATAGAGAAATGGAGGACATTTAAAGGTGAAATTTTGAGGGTACAGAATCTTTATGTTCCTGTTAGGTTGAAAGGAAAGGTTAAAAGTTTGAGAGAGCCATGGTTTTCAAGGGATATTGGAAACTTAGTTAGGAAAAAGAGAGATATCTACAATAAGTATAGGCAGCATGGAGTAAATGAGGTGCTCGAGGAATATAAAGAATGTAAGAAGAATCTTAAGAAAGAAATTAGAAAAGCTAAAAGAAGATATGAGGTTGCTTTGGCAAGTAAGGTGAAAATAAATACAAAGGGTTTCTACAGTTATATTAATAGCAAAAAGATAGTGAGGGATAAAATTGGTCCCTTAGAGAATCAGAGTGGACTGCTATGTGTGGAGCCGAAAGAGATGGGGGAGATTTTGAACAATTTCTTTTCTTCAGTATTCACTAAGGAGAAGGATATTGAATTGTGTAAGGTAAGGGAAACCAGTAGGGAAATTATGGAAGCTATGACGATTAAAGAGGAGGAAGTACTGGCGCTTTTAAGGAATAGAAAAGTGGATAAATCTCCAGGTCCTGACAGGATATTCCCTAGGACCTTGAGGGAAGTTAGTGTGGAAATAGCAGGGGCTCTGACAGAAATATTTCAAATGTCATTAGAAAAGGGGATGGAGCCGGAGGATTGGTGAATTGCTCATGTGGTTCCATTGTTTGAAAAGGGTTCTAAGTGTAAACCTAGCAATTATAGGCCTGTCAGTGGTGGGTAAATTAATGAAAACTATTCTTAGAGATAGTATATATAATTATCTGTATAGACAGGGTCTGATTAGGAACAGTCAACATGGATTTGTGCGTGGAAGGTCATGTTTGATAAATCTTATTGAATTTTTTGAAGAGGTTACGAGGAAAGTTGACGAGGGTAAAGCAGTGATGTTGTCTATATGGACTTCAGTAAGGCCTTTGGCAAGGTTCCGCATGGAAGGTTAGTTAGGAAGGTTCAGTCGTTAGGTGTTAATGTTGAAGTAGTAAAATGGATTAATGGTGGCTGGATGGGAGATGCCAGGGAGTAGTGGTGGATAACTGTTTGTCAGGTTGGAGGCCGGTGACTAGTGGTGTGCCTCAGGGATCTGTACTGGGTCCAATGTTGATTGTCATATACATTAATGATCTGGATGATGGGGTGGTAAATTGGATTAGTAAGTATGCAGATAGGTAGGTGGCGTTGTGGATAATAAAGTAGGTTTTCAAAGCTTGCAGAGAGATTTAGGCCAGTTAGAAGAGTAGGCTGAACGATGGCAGATGGAGTTTAAAGCTGATAAGTGTGAGATGCTACATTTTGGTAGGAATAATCCAAATAGGCCATACATGGTAAATGGTAGGGCATTGAAGAATGCAGTAGAACAGAGTGATCTAGGAATAATGGTGCATGGTTCCCTGAAGGTGGAATCTCATGTGGATAGGGTGGTGAAGAAAGCTTTTGGTATGTTGGCCTTTATAAATCAGAGCATTGAGTATAGGAGTTGGGATGTAATGTTAAAATTGTACAAGGCATTGGTAAAGCCAAATTTGGAGTATTGTGTACAGTTCTGGTCACCGAATTATAGGAAAGATAAGAGTACAAAATAATGAGAGTACAGAGAAGATTTACTAGAATGTTACCTGGGTTTCAGCACCTAAGTTTTTGACATCCAATAGGTTTCAATGAGATCACCCCCCCCCCCTTTTCTTCTGAACGCCAGAGAATACAGGTCCAGAGCCATTAATAAGTCTTCATAAGGTAGCCCATCATTCCCAGAATCATTCTTGTGAGCCTCCTCGGAATCCTCTCCAATGTCAGCACATCCTTTCTTTCATAAGGGGTGCTCTCAAAATGAATGCTAACATTGCATTTGCCTCCTTCACCACTGACTCAAACAGCAATTTAACCTTTATGGAATCCAACACGAGGACTCCCAACTTACTTTGCACTTTGGATTTTTGAATTTTCTTTCTATTTAGAAAATAGTCCATGCTTTTATTCCTCCTACCATCATGCGTGGCCATATAATTCCCGAGACTGTATTCTACCTGTCATTTTGCCCGTTCTCCTAATCTGACTAGATCCTTCCACAGCCTCCCTGCTTTCTCAAATGAACATGGTCACTGCTTTGCTTTTTTTAAAAATCAGATCTTCCAGCTTTAAGTTCCTTTTTTATCACATTTAGATGAAAGTTTAATATTGTATAGAAAGGCCACTGTTCTATTCGGGCAGGCTTTTCAGTATTTTGCAAAATACTCTGAAAAGAGGTATTGAATGTATCACTTAATCCTGATGAGTAATCTCATTGTTTATTCACGTTCATCTAGTTCAG
Source organism: Hemitrygon akajei (assembly GCF_048418815.1). Classification (NCBI taxonomy): domain Eukaryota; kingdom Metazoa; phylum Chordata; class Chondrichthyes; order Myliobatiformes; family Dasyatidae; genus Hemitrygon; species Hemitrygon akajei. Next base: position 50,955,945 of record NC_133140.1, read on the forward strand.
GAAACCTATCATCTCAACATAATCAGTAACCTGGATTCTCTCATCAAGCCTTTTACATTGTACTGGTTCACTGCACAAGCTGGCAAACTGAAAACAGAGATGAAGATGGTTTATTGGTATTCAAGAATATACAGTATACTATAGTCAAAGCGATAATCTCCACATTTGGAGAGCTGACCTTATAAATGTTTCATTATGATAGTTTTGAATGTTTATCAGAAGAATAGGCTACTTTAAAGTTTCAGTCTGGAAATGTTGACAAATCTAATGAATCCAAAAAGAGCATACAATCATTGTTGTGGCTTGGTATTTGGCATTCCATTAATTAAAACAAATCCCGAAGCTGATGGTGCAGAGTTGGATTGAGTTCGTTAGTAACCCCAACTTCCCTGGACTGGAATTGACAACACAGTCAGGAAAAGAATTAGTGTAAGAAACTGATCACCCCAAGAATCTCATCATACAGAAAAAGAGATCAGTAATGTTCAGAGCAGAATTGGATTTGTATAGAAACAAATAAAACTAAAGGCTGAGTATCCAACACAGTGGATCTAATTGGAAAGTTCTTCCAAAGACCCAGCAAAGAGACATGGCAATCTATTTGTTCATTTGTTTGTTTGTTTATTGATTGATTGATCGGGATACAGCATGAAGTAGGTTCACGCTGTCCAGCAATAGCCCAATTTAATCCTAGCCTAATCATAGGATAATTTACAATGACCAATTAACCTACCAGCTGGAACATTTTGGATTGTGGGAGGAAACCAGAGCACCTGGAGTATCACATGGTCATGGGAAGAACGTAGACAATCCTTACAGACAGCAGCAGGATACCATGTGTATATGTGCATGCACACATTGAAAACTGGCATTGCGCTAATGAGACAAGCCTCTTTAATTTTACTCCCAGCTTACAATGTTAAAGCTAATTGCAAATGACCATGATTTAGATGTGTCAGTGAATTCTTAACTGGAAACCTCCATATGTAGCTTACATGATGAAGAATTTTTTTGAAGTGGTACACGTAGTCTCCATTCACACAGTTCCCATTAAAGTGTGCAGTACACTGGCCAAAGGTTAACAGTGCAGAGGTGAAGCAGCCCTGTAGGGCCATGACTGCAGTCCCATCATGGCCTCAGTGTGTCAAAAGCTGACCACAAAGTCACTGAAATGCCCACTGTGAAATCACAGCATCCATTCATCCATCTCAGTTGCTGACTATCTGACCAGCAGACTATCAGATTCGGCGAGAGGCGTACTACATAGTCATCAAACTGAAGAGTGGCCGACCTATAAAAGAAAAGAGCTCTCTGGCATTAGACATTGCAGCACTGTTGTCCACCATCTGCACTTCAGTGACTGGGGGTGATCAAGAAGACCATTTGAACACATTCTCAGAAGACACAATTAAAATCAACAGTTTTAATTTTATGAATCCTCACCAACAACTTCATAAATTCTGTTCAGCAGGTCATTAATCTGAATGCCAGCCATGAAAATGCAGAAGATCTCTTTAATGAGTGCTAAGAGCCACTTTAATTGGTCCTTGGAGATTTAAACTTCTTTGGGATATTCTTAACAACCAATTCAGCTCCTTTCCCAGAACATCACCTTACACTGAAAGTATTGTAGTTCACAACCCATTCTTGTAACTCCTGTACTTAGTAATTAAAGTGTCCAGTGAAAATAGCCCACATAATCACTCATTTTATCAACAGAAGGGACTTGCAGTGACTCAGCTTCTATTGATGTAGAAAAATGATTGCTGCAATCTTTATTTTACTATGAACCTAAAAGTTATCAACAAAGCTGACATCTGGTGTCCTAATGTGCAGGTTTCAGAACATAGAAATTAGGAGCAGGAAAATGCCATTCCACATTTCTAATCCAATCACTCTGTTAACTAACATCAGTTGTACTTATGATGGAGTGCAGGGAAGATTCATTGCACTAGTCCCAGGGAAGGTAAATTCACCAAATGAAACTTCTTCCTCAAGAGTTTAGAACAAGAGAAAATCTCCTTTAAATAAACCAACTTCTTAAAAAGTTTGAAAGGCTAAAAGTAGAGAATTAACCTAAATGAGGAACCTAGCACAGTTTCAGGCAAGGGATCAGTAGGATAGGCTGTTTGGAGCTGAATAAGCTTCCCTTAATTCAGAGGATGGTGAACCTTTGGAATTCATTAACCAAAAGACTGTGGAGGTTCAGCCTTTTATACACATTTCAAACACTCATCAGTAGATATTCTGGACATTAAGGGAATAAAGGAAAATGGCACTGAAGCAGAAGATCATCCATCATCTTAACAGATGGATGCCATGCAAATTTATAGGTATGGTATGTTGGCCATTGTTAGTCGGGGCAGAGTTCAAGACCTGCAAAGTAATGTTGTAGTTCTACAAAATTCTGGTTAGACCAACTTGGAGTATTGTATTCAGTTCTGTTTGTCTCATTGTAGGAAGAACGTGGAAGCTTTAGAGTGAGTGCAGAGATTTACTGGGATTTGACTGGATTAGAGTACATGTCTTAATGAGGAAAGATTGAGCAAGCTAAGGCTTTTCTCTTTGGAGAGAAGGAAGATCAGAAAAGACTTGATAGAGGTGTATAAAATAGGAAAGCATAGATAGAGTGGACAGCAAGTGCCGTTTTCCTGAGATGGCAATGGCTAATACAAGCGGACGTACTCTTAGAGGAAAGTATAGGGGAATGTCAAAGGTAGTTTTTTATTACATAGCGAGTGGTAAGTGCATGGAACAGATTGCAAGGGGTGGTTGTAGAGACAGACATCTTAGGGACATTGAAGACTCTTAAATAGGCACACAGATGAAAAACGTGGAAGCCAATGTGGGAGGAAAGGATTAGGTTGATCTTGGAGTAGGTTAAAAGGTCAGCACGACATTGTGGACAAAGGGCTTGAACTGTGCAGTACTGTTCTACGTTCTAATTAGTCAACACTTGTCTAATTTAAATTCCTTTTTGCCTTGGCTCTGCCCATATTTTCCAAATGTTCTAAGAATACTGAATATAACAGGACATTCTGTATCTACCTCCAACTACCACTATCTACAACTCACTATCTACAAGGGTATCATGTACAGGGATCCTAGGCTGCCTGGATGTTATTACTCCCTTCTCATCTTCCCAGTTTTGTCCAAAAGGATAGTACTGTGCAGAAGTCTTAGGTATGTATAAAGAAAATCTGTAACTTTTTTACAATGGGACAAAATTGACCTTCTAGAAAGTCAGAATGATAATCCATGTGTGAAGCCAAAAGAGATGGGGAGAAAACTATTTTTGCACCTATACTTACTCAGGAGATAGACACAAAGTCTATAGAAGTGAGGCCAAGCGACATCAACTTCGTGGACACTATACAGATTACAGAGGAGGAGATGTTAGCAGTCTTGAGGCAAATTAAGGTTGATAAATCCCCAGGAGCAGACAAAGTGTTCCCTTGCACTTTGTGGGAAGCAAGTACAGAAATTTCTGGGGCCCTAATGGGGATATTTAAATCATCCTTAGCGACAGGTGAGGTATCAGAAGGATGGAACCAGTTTTTCAGCTGTTCAAGAAAGGCTCTAAAAATAAATCAGAAAATTATAGGCCATTGAGTCTGACATCAGTAGTGGGAAAGTTATTGGAAGTTATTCTGTGGGACCGGATATATAGGTATATGGATACACATACTGTGGATGTGAGTAGTCAGCATGGCTTTGTGCACAGTGAATCATGTCTAACAAATCTTAAGAATTTTTATGGAATACTTTCAAAGAGATTTTTCACAGTGCTCAACAAAAGTATATTCCAGTCAAAAGTAAGGACAGTAAGTGTGGGGAGAGCCAGCCTTGGATAACTAAGGAAATAAAAGATAGTATCAAATTAAAAGCCCATGTGTACAAAGTTGCAAAGAGAAGTGGGACACTGGAGGATTGGGAAATCTTTAAAACACAACAAAGAACAACTAAACAAGAAATAAGGAAAGGGAAGATAGAGTATGAAAGTAAATTAGCACAAAATATAAAACAGATAGCAAAAGTTTTTATAAATAATATATGGTTATATGGTTAAATATATAAAGTGGAAGAGGGTGGCTAAAGTCAACGTAGGTCCCTTGGAAGATGAGAAGGGGAAATTGATATTGGGTGATAAGGAAATGACTGAGGCATTGAACGACTATTTTGTGTTGGCCTTCACAGTGGAAGGCACATCTAATATGCCAAAGAATGATATTATGGACGAAATGGGAGGTGAGGACCTCGATAAAATCACTGTCACTAAAGAGATAGTGATGAGCAAACTAGAGGGCCTGAAGGTAGATAAGTCCCCTGGTCCTGATGGGATGTATCCCAGGGTGCTGAGGGATTTGGCGGAGGTTATAGTAGACGCGTTGGTAATCATTTACCAAAACTCTCTAGACTCTGGGCAGGTCCCAGAGGATTGGAAGACAGCAAATGTCACGCCACTTTTTAAAGAAGGATGTAAGCAAAAGACGTGCAACTATAGGCCAGTTAGCTTAACATCTGTAGTCAGGAAAATTCTTGAAGCTGTCATTAAGGAAGAAATAACGAAACATTTAGAAAGGATTGGTTCTATTAGTCAGACGCAGCATGGATTCAGAAAGGGAAGGTGCTGTTTGACAAACTTACTGGAGTTCTCTGAGGACATAATAAGTGCAGTGGAAAGAGGGGAACAGGTGGATGTTGTATACTTGGATTTCCAGAAGGTGTTCGATAAGGTGCCGCACAAGAGACTTATAAATAAGATACGGATACATGGAGTCAAAGGAAGTGTATTAGCATGGATAGTGGATTGGTTAGCCAATAGAAGACAGAGAGTTGGTATAAATGGGTGTTTCTCTGGTTGGCAGTCAGTGGTAAGTGGGGTGCCTCAGGGGTTGGTGCTGGGCCCACAGCTGTTTACCATTTACATTGATGATTTCAAGGAGGGGATTGGAGAGTCTGCAGAGGGATATGGATAGGTTAAGTGAATGGGCCAAAGTTGTGCAGAGGGACTTGGGAGTGCTTGTTCATGAATCACAAAAAGTTGGCTTCCAGGTATAACAGGTTATTAAGAAGGCAAATGGAATGTTGGCCTTCATTGCTAGAGGGATTGAATTCAAGAGCAGGGAGGTCATGCTGCAACTATGCAGGGTACTGGTGAGACCGCACCTAGAGTACTGTGTGCAGTTCTGGTCTCCATGATTTGGAGGCAGTGCACAGGAGGTTCACCAGGTTGATTCTAGAGATGAACGGGTTAATCTATGAGAAGGGATTTGGATCTTATAGAAACAAACAAAATTTTGAAAGGGTTATGTAAGATAGTAGTAGTAAAGTTGTTTCCATTGGTAGGCGAGACTAGAACTAGGGGACATTGCCTGAAGATTCAGGGGAAGATTTAGGATGGAGATGAGGAGAAACTGTTTTTCCCAGAGAGTGGTGAATATCTGGTATTCTCTGCCCAGGGAAGCAGTTGAGGCTTCTTCACTAAACATATTTAAGATATGGTTAGATAGATTTTTACATAGTAGGGGAATTTATAGGGAAAAGGCAGGTAGATGGAGCTGAGTTTACGGACAGATCAGCCATGATCTTATTGAATGATGGGGCAGGCTCGATGGGCGGGATGGCCTACTCCTGCTCCTATTTCTTATGTTCTTATTTTGAGGAAATTACTAGGGTAGTTGATGAAGGCAAGGCAGTGGATGCTGTCTACGTGGTCTTTAACAAGGGATTTGACAAAGTCGCACATGGGAGATCTGTCAAGAAAGTTCAGACATTCAGCATTCAAGATGAGGTGGTGAATTGGACTGGACATTGATTTTATGGGAGAAGCCAAAGAGTGGTAGCAGTTAGTTGTCACTCTGACTGGTGGCCCGTGACTAGTGGAGTGCCACTGGAATCGGTGTTTTGTCATCTATATCAATGATCTGGATGACAATGTGGTTAACTGAATCAGGAAATTTGCAGATTACACCGAGATTGGGGGTGTAGTGGACAGCAAGGAAGGCTATCATGGCTTGCAGGATCTGGACCAGATGGAAAAATGGGCTGAAAAATGGCAAAAGGAATTTAATGCAAGCAAGTGCAAGGTATTGCACTTCTCTAAGTCCAATCAGGGTAGGACATATCCAGTGAACAGTAGGGCACAAAGGAGTGTGGTAGAACAAGGGAATCTGGGAATACAGATCTATAATACATTGAAGGTGGCATCACAGGTAGATAAGGTCATAAAGAAGGCTTTTGACACATTAGCCAAAATCATAGTATTGAATACAGGAGGTGAGATATTATGCTGAGGTCATATAAGACATTGTTGAGGCTTACTTTGGAGTATTGTGTGCAGTTTCCCTACAGGAAACATGTAAACAAGATTGACAGAGGACAAGGAAAATTTACAAAGATGTTGCCAGGTCTGGACAACCTGAGTTATAAGGAAAGATTGAATAAGTTAGGAATTTATTCCTTGGAATGTAGAAGATTGAGAGGAAATTTGATAGAGATATACAAAATTATGAGGGGTATAGATAGGGTAAATGCAAGCAGGCTTTTTCCACTGTTGGGTGAGTCTACAACCATAGGTCATGGGTTAAGGGTGAAAGGTGAAAAGTTTAAGGGGAACATGAGGGGAAACATCTTTACTCAGAGGGTCATGACAGTGTGCATGGAATGAGCTGCCAACACAAGTGGTACATGCAAGCTCAATTTCGACATTGAAGAGATGTTTCAATAGTTATATGGATGGTGGGTATGGAGACCTATTGTCAATGCAAGTAGGCACTTCAAATTGTTTCAGCATGGATTGGATGGGCCAGAAGGCTGGTTTCTGTGCTGTATTTTCTATGACTGTAAGCGAAGATACTTTCAAAAATAAAGAAATGAAAAGTTTCTAAATATCAAAAACTACTGCAAAGAGCAGTAAACAATAAAAAATGAAACCAAATCATTATCTGCTATGATCACCCTTTGCTTTTAAAACTGCATCAATTCTCTTAGGTACACTGTCATGCAGTTTTAGAAGAAAATCAGCTGGTAGCTTGTTCTTGGAGAACAGATCTTCGACAGACTGTGGCTGTCTCATTTAGTTCTGACTCTCCAGGTAATTGCAGACAATCCTGACGATGTTAAAGTCAGAGTTCTGGAGAGAAAGCAGGTACAGGGTTCTGAGTTGGATGATCAGCCATGATCATACTGAATGGCGGTGCAGGCTCGAAGGGCCAAATAGCCTACTCTTGCACCTATTTTCTATGTTTCTATGTTTCTGTGTCATCGTTTAAAATAGAGTGAAAATGTTCTTTGTTTCTCCCCATCCCAGAGTAGCATGGGTGTTTGCAACCCTCCTCCTCAAAAACAGATGGAAACAGAATCTTTCTGAATAACTTTAAGGAAAAGGTAGAAAGGTTCTTAACTAGTAAGTGGGGGGCGGGGTGGTGGGACTGGAAGCGCGGAGTTACCATGAGTAGATGGAAATGCCGACAGAGAGAACTTGCAGATGCTGGAAACCCAAACAAGACACACAAAATGCTGGAGAAACTCAGCAGGCCAGGCAGAATCTATGGAAAAGAGCACAGTCGAAATTTCAGAATATAGATTATCTTAATTGGCATCAATAATGCTTACTGATGTGCTTAGACTCACATAAAGAGAACTCAGGACAAAGAAAAGCTGCATTTATCAAAATTCATCACCCCAGATGGGACTCGAACCCACAATCCCTGGCTTAGGAGGCCAGTGCCTTATCCATTAGGCCACTGGGGCCAAACATGTCATAATTTACACCATTAAGTGCTTTTTCTTTTTGCTTTTTCCCCTTTTTAACATAGAATAGTATTTTAAGTTATGGAATATCAATGTTCATGTAAATCCTCCCATAATTTTGAAATAATTTATTTAAAATGGAAAAGTTTGCTACAGAAAAGCAAAGATCTTAAAAAGTTGTGAATTAGGGGTAGCAGCTAATTAATTCAAGACAAACCACACACACACAACATGCTGGTGGAACTCAGCAGGCCAGATAGAATCTATGGGAAAGTGTAAACAGTCATCGTTTTGGGCCTGCTAAGTTCCTCCAGCATTTTGTGTGCGTAGCTTGGAAATGCAGAGTTCAGTTTGCAATTATCTAATTAAATGCCAGAACAGAGTTGAGAAACTATGTGGTCCATTCCTGATCCTAATTTATGTTATTTTTGAAAGCAGATATTCCCGGTTTTCAAAGACTTTCTCCAGTGAATCTCTTAGTTGTAAAAGAGCTTCTTTAAATGGTATGTGAACCCCTGTCTTGTGGTAAACTATGTATACCTGTCTGGACACGCCCCCCCCCACCCCGGCTGACTGCTCCTGTGGCTCCTCCCACAGACCCTTGTATAAAGGCGATTGGGGGTACTGCTCCTCCCTCAGTCTCGACATGGTCGTGGTCCCTTTTTCTCTGTTAATAAAAGCCTATCGTTCACTTCCAGTCTCCTAGAGTTATTGATGGTGAATCATGTCTGCCATTAGACAAATAGAGATGACCATCTTTACAGCTCAATCATGTCAGAAGTCAATGATGTAACACACAATTATTGTATTTGAGACAAAGTATAACTGAGTCAGGCTCCAATGGATTGGAACTTTGACTGCAAAGTTAGCTTTATCTATGCATCTTGATCTGTGGAATCTTAGTTGAATAGAAGTAGAACAACAAGACTTACCCAACCAAAAAGTAAATTAAGATGTTTGGAGGCCTGAATAGACAATACTGACTACTAAACAAACGCCACTCTTCAAATCTATAGCTCAGTGGAAGTTAACAAAGACATGGTATCTATCTTTTTGCTGTAACTGTCATCTGCTAGAACAAGGCTACAGAAGCAAGCTGGTAAAAAAAGTTTGAGCCGATCTAGAAAAAGTCAGCATTAAACGTGGTTCTTATTTGAAAACAGCCAGAACTAAAATCAATAATCAAAACTGAAGGAAAGGCAATACTTTTTCTCACAAATGTTGGAGCACATCAGAAATGAATAAAATGAATTGGATTGGCACTTCAGCCTGAAAGACTCGTGTATTTTTGTAAGATCCCAAGTGAAAGCTTTTTTCCCCAAAAGACGGTGTTTAACAAAGTCCACAACTGCTGAATAGATATATAATGCATTTATACTTGCTTTCTTTGATGCCACTGGATAAAACAATACTTTTCAGTTGACTGATCGAATATTCTTGAATGATGGTTTGATTAAACGGAGAACACTGCAACTTCACTAAATATAGTCAGCTAATTCAAAATCAGTCTGTTTTTAGCTGTTTTTGTTCTATTGATCTCAACAGCAATTCAGAAAGGTTAATTTGGGTTATAAACCAATATTTGCAGAAGATAGATCTCAGAATATCAACAGCTGAAGCCAAATTTGTTCTCTTGAAGGAAACTTCAATATAAACACTAATGATATTGATTCAGATTCTTTGAAACCCCTTGTCTGAGAAGTATGGATTTGTTGTCTTTGTTATCCTTTCAACCAGACAGACAACAATAATTTAAATTGAAATCAATAGGCAAGGTAAAGATATAGACTGTTGTAACACACTCTCAAAACTTTAAGATCACTTGCAGAGGTTTTCAATCTTTCATTTGTTCTTTGAACATTGTGATTTAAGAGAGAAATAGCAGCCCAGCTCTTTAATAGTTTTCAAAATGTTGCTTAAACAGGAGCACTCTTTTAACCATAACACAAAATGAATCTGATTTGTTAGCGAACATCATCTTGGTTATTTATCCACCAGAAATTACCAGGGATCCACCCAGTATGGGAGTTTTACTCTGCTCTAATATAAAATAAAAAATGCTGAAAATACTCCACAGGTCAAGCAGCTTCTGTATACACAGAAAGAAAATTAAGTGTTTTAGATCAAGTACCTATATGGGAAAAGTTGCAGGTACATCATTTTGAGTTCCAGAGAAATGGGGAATGAGCAGTGAAAATAAAGAAAATGGCCTGTGAAAGAAAGAAACAGGAGAGGTTTGAGTGACAGATGGTGATGGTTCTAATCAGGGAGAAAAACAGTGATTCAGTCACCTTTTAATTTTTACTCAGTTATGCTCAGCCAGAGTCGAGAGTATCAAGGAGTTAATTGTGGGCTTTCAGAAGGGGAAGACAACAGAGAACACATACCAGTCCTCACTGAGGGGTCAGCAGTTGAAAGGGTGAGCAGCTTCAAGTTCCTGAGTGACAACATCTCATAGGATCTTTCCTGCAACCAACACATTGACATAATCATGAATAACACCGATCATCTCTGGGAGGGAAGTCACATGCTTCTCCATAAGCTATCATGAGGGGACCAGGATGGCAATGCTTGGTTGTTGGTAGGTAGGGTTAATACCTAACTTTCAAAAGCACTTGTGAGTTATGTTACGGCTGGATTTAGTCCTTAAGCTGCTGGAAAACAGTGCAGAAAGAACAGGTGCTGTTTTCTCCCGGTAGAGATTAGTTTTTAGTTCCAAGTACTCCTGTCATGTTTTGTCACCCTGTAACCTTATCCTTCAATCTCTCTGAATTATGGAGGACAGCATGTGTATAAATGTCTCTCTCCAGCAGACTTCATCATGATCATCATGACTCCAGTATTTCTAGTATTTTTAAATGTTTCTTAATTGTACATATGACTTTTTTATGTTCTATCGCTGAGCAGCAGTGAACCATCTGATTGGCCTATCAGAGTTCTCTTTAGGAACTAGTTGACTTGATCAGCATTTCTGATCTGGCTATTGTTCACTATTGCACTTAATATAAATAAATAAGGTATGGCAGAGGCTCTTTTTCACTAGGCGTTTGAAGAGGTTGTTATGTGTCACCAAAGACTCTTGCAAATATGGACCTTCCAATAAACAGGATCGCAAGAGGACGCAGAGGCTGTAGCCTCAGTTTGTTTCATCATGGGCACAATTCCCACTACCATCGAGGACATCTTCAAGAGCAGGTGCCTCAAAAGGTCGACATAATCATTAAAGACCCTTACCATCCGGGACATTCCCTCTTTGTATTATTTCCTTCAGGGAGTAAGTACAGGAACCTGAAGACCCATTGCTTCTTCCCCCTTCATCAGATTTCTGAAGGGACTATGAACAATACCTTGTTATTCATCTTTTGCTCTATTGATTTATTTTTGTAGCTTACAGTAATTTTTAACTGCACTGCTACCACAAAACAGCACATTTCATTATATACATCAGTGATAATGAATTGGAATCTGATTCTGAATTCTGCTCTCCATTGGAAAGTCTCTGAAAGTGCCATGCCCATTAAGTGTTAGGGAATTAAATCAAAGTTGGATCTGTAATCTCACCAAGAATTTCCTTAATATTTTAAATACAACAAAAACTATGGATGCCCATTATCTTTGCTCACAATATACAAGTGATAACTCACTCTCTCCTCAAGTGGCAAAACTGCCTGTACAGAGAATTTTCTTTGCATTCCCACTATCACAAATATATCCCTTTCTAGGTATTGTATTCCACAAGGAAATAAGCGCACATATTACACTGATGCTACCTTACTGTTTTGACATTTCCCTTTAAAACTGGTTTAATTAAAAAGATGAGTGAAATATTTGGAGAAAACAAGATGGATAGATCAGTTTGTGAAATAGTTTATTCTTACAACATACACAGTGGCATAGCTGACTATTTTCCAGTATGGAAACCTGCTTTTATTTTTGTTTATATTTTATTAGTTTCACTTTGACATTGTTGATAATGTATCAGAGGTTACTAGGTATCTCAAGAATTTTTTACATATAGGAAGTAAACAATTGCATCAAGGTTGCTTGCTGATTTAGAATAATTGAATAAGTCCAACTACTTTTTTAGCAATTGGTATTAAAAAAAAAGAATGAGATCCGGAATAGGAGTAGACCAATTGACTCTTTGAGCTGGCTGCACCTGTCATTAAGATCATCAAAAGTTCAAAATAAAGTTATTATCAAAGTACATAAATGTCACCAAACACTACCCTGAGATTCATTTGCTTGTAGGCATTCATAGTAAGTTCAAAGAAACACAATGGAATCATTAAAAAACTGTATACAACAAAGATGGACAAACAGCCAATGTGCAAAAGACAACAGATTGTGCAAATACAAAAAAAGAAAAAAATAGATAATAAACAAGCTCCAAAACCTGGGCTTCTACATCTCCTTCTCTAACTGGATCCTTGACTTCCTCATTGAGAGAATACATACGGTGAGGATCAGAAGTAACATCTCCACCTCACTAACAATCAGCATAGGGACACCTCAAGGATGTGTGCTTAGCCCACTGCTTTACTCTCTCTACACCAACATTTTGTGTGGTTACGCATAGCTCAAACACCATTTATAAATTTGCCGATGAGACAACTATCGTTGGCAGAATTTCAGATGGTGATGAGCAGGCATGCAGAAGCGAGATAAATCAGCTGGTTGAGTGGTGTCACAACAACTTTACAGTCAATGTCAGTAAGACCATGGAATTGATTGTGGACTTCAGGAAAGTGAAGTTAAGGAAACACACATCAGTCTTCATTGAGAGATCGGCAGTGGAAAGGGTGAGCAGTTTCTAGTTCCTGGGTGATAATATCCCTGAAGATCTATCCTGGACCCAACATATTGATGCAATTACAAAGAAGACATGTCAATGGCTATATTTCATTGGGAGTTTGAGGAGACTTGGTATATCACCAAAGACTCTCACAAATTTCGACAGATGTAATGTAGAGAACATTCTAACTTGTTGCATCACCGTCTGATATGGAGAGACCACTGCATAGGATCAGAAAAAGCTGCAGAAAGTTGTAAATTCACCAGCTCTATTATAGACACTCCTCCCCAGCATCAAAGACACTTTCAAAAGGCGACATTTATCATTAAGGAGCACCCAAGCACCCAGGACATGCTCTCTTCTCATTGCTACCATCGGGGAGATGGTACCAGCGGTACACACACTCAGTGTTTCAGAAACAGGTTCTTCCCCTCTGCCATCAGATTTCTGAATTATCAATAAACCCATGTACAGAACCTCACTAATATTTTTTCCTTTTTTTGCTCTCTTTTTGCACTGCTTGATTAATTTAATTTATATACAGTACATTTCTTATTGTCATTTATATTTAATATATCATTACCAAATGCATTGCAATAAGCTGCCGCTGCAAAACAACAGACTTCACAACATGCGCCAGCAATATCAAACCTGATTCTGAAGTAAGTATTGAGAACACAAGTTGTTGAGTCTTTGAAAGTGAGAATTGGTTGTGGAATCAGTCCAGTGTTGAAGTGAGTGAAACTATTCCCTCTGAATAAACTCTTCTCGGGCTTCCAGCCAGGTACAGGTACTGATTATAACCAACGCTTTGATGACAAGCTCTGCCATCTTCTTCAGGGATGATGCTTGGGTCTCTCTAGGCTGATGGTATTTATACCCCCGTAGTCTGTAACCCCGATTGGTTAGTCCTCATCTAATCAGGTTTCCACTTTCCCACCTTGTTTCCAATCGAATTCATTCTTATTTAGAGTGAGACCTTCATCTTTGTTAAACTTCTTTTCCTCTAGTTTTATTTCAATGGCTTCCTTTACCAGGCGGTTGCAAAAGCTATTGGCATAGTCCTATGGCCATTGCAAATGCAGTGTTCTGCTTCCACCGATTTCTCTGGGTAACACAAACGATACATCTCCTGTGCTTCTTGATGCAGAACACTGCATCCGCAATGGCCGTAGGATTGACTTTGACTAAAACTAGAGTAAAAGAATTTTAACAATGATGAAGGTCTCACTGTAAGAATTTGATTGAGCAGATGGGTACTTCAATCTGCCAAAATGAGAAGTTAAAAATATCAATGAATCAATCAGCCAGTTGATTAGCACAGGGCTTCAGTACTTGGCCTGGTGCGTTCTGTGGGTTCACCCTCCTGAAGGATGCTCTCACCTTGGCCTCAGAGAATAAAATTACTGAGTCCTCAGGGGTTGTGGAAAAGATGTGTGTGCTTTGCCAAAGCAAGCATAAAACAATCACTGAGCTCCTCTGTGAGTGAAACCTTGTTGTCATATATGTCAATTGGTCATCGCACATTTTCTACTTCAGTGCTATTTTTCTGTATTACCTCCATGTCTTCCTTCTCGCAAACTCCAGAAATCCATTGACTGTTTTCAATGAATTGAATGATGGAGCTTCCAGACCCATACACCACTCTTCCTTTTCCCTGCCCTCTGGGAAGAATTCCAAAGAACCTCAATTGTTTGTGTAAAGGAATTTCTCTTTCAGCTCAGTTCTAAATGACCTACTCCTTATTCTGAGACTAGAATAGTTGTGTCTTTTGTGGAGACTACCAAGATCTCTCCTCACTCTTCTAAACTCAACAGAACAGACACTGTATACTCTTTGTTTCCTCACATGGTAACATTGTCTGGTCTTAGTACAGACAAGTCCTCATTGCACTCTCTCTGTGGCAAATATATCCAGCTTTAAGCAAGGGTACATAAATTGTAAATAGTCTGGATTGATTTACCTACCTCCATTCCTCTACTCAATCCACATAATCCAACATATCAATTATTTTCTTGGACTTATTAGACCCCTTTGAACTTGAATGTTTTCTATATCTCACTGCTTCAAAGATTATTCTGCTTTTCTATTTGTGTACTAAAGAGGATAACGTCATTTTTTTCTACTTTATATTAACTCTAAGACTCATTTGAGAACACATGACCATCGAGCTTGCTCTGCTTTTTAATAAAATCATGGCTGATCTGGCTGTGGACTCTGCTCCCCCAAGTTGTCTTTTCCCCATTAACCTTAATTCCCCTGCTATGCAAAAAATAATCTAACTATATCTTAAATATATGTAATTAAGTAGTCTCTACCATTGCCCTGGGTAGAGAATTTCAGAGATACACTAATTTCTGGGAAAAGAAGTTTCTTCTCATCTTCAGTCTATCCTTCCAAACCTTGAGGCTAAGTCCCCTGGTTCTAGTTGAAACAACTTTCCTGCCTCTATCATATCTAGCCAGATGTTGTGGTCCATGTAGGGACCAATGACATGGGTAGGAAGAATGAGGAGGTCCTGAAAGGTGAGTTTAGGGAGCCATGTGCCAAGTTAAAGGACAGGACCTCCAGGATAGCAATCTCAGGATTGCTATCTGTGCCATATGCAGGTGGGTTTAGAAATAGTAAGATAGTGCAGATCAACATGTGGCTGAAGACATGGTTCAGGAGGGAGGGCTTCATATTTATAGATAATTGGACAGTTTTCCAGGGAAGGTGGGACCTGTTCCGGCGGGACAATTTACATCTGAACTAGAGGGGGACAAATATTCTTGTAGGTAGGTTTGCTAGAGAGGCTCCAGTGGATTTAAACTAGATACGAGGGGGGAGGGGAACCAAAGTGTAGGAACAGATGTATGGGAGAAGGAAGAAAAAGAAAACAGTAAAGTTGTTTGTACTGTTAGAGATAAACAGAGAGGAAGAGGTGGAGAATTTCTTAAATGCATTTATTTTAATGCTAGGAGCATTGTAAGAAAGCTGGCTGAGCTTAGAGTATGGATTGATACCTGAAAATATGTTGTTGTAGCTATTAGTGAAACATGGTTGCAGCAGGGGTGTGATTGGCAACTAAATATTCCTGGATTTCATTGCTTCAGGTGTGATAGAATCAGAGAGACAAAAGGGGGAGGTGTTGCATTGCTTGTCAGAGAAAATATTACAGCGGTGCTCTGGCAGGATAGATTAAAGGGCTCATCTAGGGAGACTATTTGGGTGAAATTGAGGAATGGGAAAGGAGTAGAAACACTTATAGGGGTGTATTATAGACCACCTAATGGGGAGCAAGAATTGGAGGAGCAAATTTGCAAGGAGATAGCAGGTATTTGTAGTAAGCACAGGGTTGTGATTGTGGGAGATTTTAATTTTCTACACATAGACTGGGAAGCCCATACTGTAAAAGGGATGGACAGTTTGGAGTTTGTAAAATGTGTGCAGGATAGTTTTTTGCAGCAATACATAGAGGTACTGACTAGAGAAGGGGCAGTGTTGGATCTTCTGTTAGGGAATGAAATAGGTCAGGTGATGAAGGTATGTGTTGGGGAGCACTTAGGGTCCAGTGATCACAATGCCATTAGTTTCAATATAATTATGGAGAAGGATAGGACTGGACCCAGGGTTGAAATTTTTGATTGGAGAAAGGCTAACTTAGAGGAGATGCAAAAGGATTTGGAAGGAGTGGATTGGGACAATTTGTTTTATGGGAAGGATGTAATAGAGAAATGGAGGACATTTAAAGGTGAAATTTTGAGGGTACAGAATCTTTATGTTCCTGTTAGGTTGAAAGGAAAGGTTAAAAGTTTGAGAGAGCCATGGTTTTCAAGGGATATTGGAAACTTAGTTAGGAAAAAGAGAGATATCTACAATAAGTATAGGCAGCATGGAGTAAATGAGGTGCTCGAGGAATATAAAGAATGTAAGAAGAATCTTAAGAAAGAAATTAGAAAAGCTAAAAGAAGATATGAGGTTGCTTTGGCAAGTAAGGTGAAAATAAATACAAAGGGTTTCTACAGTTATATTAATAGCAAAAAGATAGTGAGGGATAAAATTGGTCCCTTAGAGAATCAGAGTGGACTGCTATGTGTGGAGCCGAAAGAGATGGGGGAGATTTTGAACAATTTCTTTTCTTCAGTATTCACTAAGGAGAAGGATATTGAATTGTGTAAGGTAAGGGAAACCAGTAGGGAAATTATGGAAGCTATGACGATTAAAGAGGAGGAAGTACTGGCGCTTTTAAGGAATAGAAAAGTGGATAAATCTCCAGGTCCTGACAGGATATTCCCTAGGACCTTGAGGGAAGTTAGTGTGGAAATAGCAGGGGCTCTGACAGAAATATTTCAAATGTCATTAGAAAAGGGGATGGAGCCGGAGGATTGGTGAATTGCTCATGTGGTTCCATTGTTTGAAAAGGGTTCTAAGTGTAAACCTAGCAATTATAGGCCTGTCAGTGGTGGGTAAATTAATGAAAACTATTCTTAGAGATAGTATATATAATTATCTGTATAGACAGGGTCTGATTAGGAACAGTCAACATGGATTTGTGCGTGGAAGGTCATGTTTGATAAATCTTATTGAATTTTTTGAAGAGGTTACGAGGAAAGTTGACGAGGGTAAAGCAGTGATGTTGTCTATATGGACTTCAGTAAGGCCTTTGGCAAGGTTCCGCATGGAAGGTTAGTTAGGAAGGTTCAGTCGTTAGGTGTTAATGTTGAAGTAGTAAAATGGATTAATGGTGGCTGGATGGGAGATGCCAGGGAGTAGTGGTGGATAACTGTTTGTCAGGTTGGAGGCCGGTGACTAGTGGTGTGCCTCAGGGATCTGTACTGGGTCCAATGTTGATTGTCATATACATTAATGATCTGGATGATGGGGTGGTAAATTGGATTAGTAAGTATGCAGATAGGTAGGTGGCGTTGTGGATAATAAAGTAGGTTTTCAAAGCTTGCAGAGAGATTTAGGCCAGTTAGAAGAGTAGGCTGAACGATGGCAGATGGAGTTTAAAGCTGATAAGTGTGAGATGCTACATTTTGGTAGGAATAATCCAAATAGGCCATACATGGTAAATGGTAGGGCATTGAAGAATGCAGTAGAACAGAGTGATCTAGGAATAATGGTGCATGGTTCCCTGAAGGTGGAATCTCATGTGGATAGGGTGGTGAAGAAAGCTTTTGGTATGTTGGCCTTTATAAATCAGAGCATTGAGTATAGGAGTTGGGATGTAATGTTAAAATTGTACAAGGCATTGGTAAAGCCAAATTTGGAGTATTGTGTACAGTTCTGGTCACCGAATTATAGGAAAGATAAGAGTACAAAATAATGAGAGTACAGAGAAGATTTACTAGAATGTTACCTGGGTTTCAGCACCTAAGTTACAGGGAAAGATTGAACAAGTTAGGTCTTTATTCTTTGGAGCATAGAAGGTTGAGGGGGGACTTGATAGAGGTATTTAAAATTATGAGGGCGATAGATAGAGTTGACGTGGATAGGCTTTTTCCATTGAGAGTAGGGGAGATTCAAACAAGAGGACATGAGTTGAGAGTTAGGGGGCTAAAGTTTAAGGGTAACATGAGGGGGAATTTCTTTACTCAGAGAGTGGTAGCTGTGTGGAACAAGCTTCCAGTTGAAGTTGTAGAGGCAGGTTCGGTATTGACATTTAAAGTAAAATTGGATAGGTATATGGACAGGAAAGGAATGGAGGGTTATGGGCTGAGTGCGGGTCAGTGAGACTAGGTGAGAGTAAGTGATCGGTACGGACTAGAAGGGCTGAGATGGCCTGTTTCCGTGCTGTAATTGTTATATGGTTATAGCCCTTCCACAATTTTATGTTTCAATAAGATCCCCTCTCATTCTTCTGAATTCTAGCAAGTATAATCCAGGCAACTCAATCTCACCTCAGAGGCTAGCCCCTCATGTCCAAAATCAGCCAGGGAGATCCCCCTTTCATTACGATGAAGGGTCTCAGCCCAAACATCAACTCTTTCTTCCTGACTTGCTGAATTCCTCCAGCATTTTGTGTGTGTTACTCTACATATCCTACGTAGCTGATTTTACGCGCTCTCCAACATGCAATTATTAAAATTTTGTGTATCTCCTTCACAAAAATACTACTCCCAATGGAAATGAAGAAACATTTGCCCAGTAGCAGAAATGGAATCACAGCTGGATATGCATATAAATTCTGCTTTGAACTGTTTTTTTCCCATGAATTACAACTTTTTGGGGGAGCTGCAAAACTTAAGTTTGTTCACTAACAGTTCTATTATCATGTTTATTGTACTGAAGTGCTTTACTTCACTGGTGGGAAGAAGATCATTGCAAATAAAGCAATATAATAAAGAGATATTTGTTTCTGTGCTCATTTATTAGCTTTTACTGATAAAATGATTTAAAGCGTTAATTCTTCTACTGCCCATCTTGTTGATTGCTGTTCCAGAATTTTAGAACATGTTCTGGCATGAGTGTTAATCACTGTTTAAATAGTTTATTGCTTTTACTAAAAATTGTAATTAAATCTTTGGTGCAACATATTATTGTAATCTTTATTGTTGAAGTCAATATGTTATACAACAGAGAATCATATCCAATTAAACAATTTCTATCTAAAGAAAATGGAAAACTAGTTTCCTGTTGCAATTGCAACAGCACTATCTGTATTTAAAATTTTTACCATTTTATTTTCTGCAAAATGTAGACAAAATGATCAAACAAATATCCTCTTCCAATATTTCTACCAACTATATGCTTTAGTATTCTAATTTTGTCAATGACAGCTAAATGGCTGCATTTATAAAAACTGCCCAAATATCAAAAGGGGAAGAAAAGGTCACCAACCCAAAACGTTATTTAAATTCTTTTTCTCCACAGGTGTGACCTGACCTGCCGAATACCTTCAGCCTTTTATGTTTAGTTCAGATTACCAGCCTCTGAAGTTTTCTTTCATTATTTTTCAAAGAAAAATGTACTAACTTTTTCTGTTATCTAACCTGGAATGCAAAATTAAAAGAGAATGTCAAATGGGAAGAGTTAATGATACTAATTACATTTGCCTACTGTAAACTTTGTGCATCAACAAGTGGATTACAATGCTGCTGAGATTTTGATACAATCATATATTCATTTTGATAAATTCATTGCCTTGGTACAGAATATTGTAAACATCAATCTGTGAACTGGTCCATTGGGGTCTAGAAATACTGAATTAGAGTCTATGTACCAACTTAAAAAATATGTTACCCTACTAGTATGAAAACCTACAACACTTATGGGCTTTCTATCTGGTTTTGTGTTTTGCATTGAATGTCTTGGAAATGTAGATTATTTCATATTTAAATCTCTTTTCATGTTATTATAGTCAAATCCATTAAATATCAATACTGAAATTATTAAAAGCAATTTCTGTTATGGAAGAATGTAATTTTCTTCCCAATGATACCTGTAATAAGACATAGCAAAATGCCATTTAAGCAATAATCATTTTCATACTCAACTATTTCCAGATTTGACATCCATATGATTTTGCATTGGTTACTAAGTCTGTTTGAATTGATGGCTTGAATTTAGTTTTGTCACAGGTATGAACCAATTCTAAATTCAACCCGTAGCTCACTCCTATTGTTCTTTTCAAACAGAATAATGATCAAGAATGTTAAATATTTTTTGGTGAATTTGCTTTCCAGCCCTCTTTTCTCCCCACCTACACATTAATATCAACGATGGGATAGTTAACAAATATCCAGGCAACAAATCTAACATGTTATTTAAAAGAATGGTGTGTTTAGGGAAGTACTGGAGCAATGATTTAAAACAAAATTCTTCCTTCAAAATGATTGTAAAGAGATTGAATACAGAACCCAACTGACAAGTGGACATAATCACAAACCTGCCGAAAAATTGTCACTTATTAAAGACCATTAAGCTTTTATGGAAGAAGTGAATCAATGTAACAGATGCCATAGGAAGACTATGGTAGGATTAAATCAGATATTGCACTGGCATAGAAATCACTTTTACACAACTTCTAGACTATGTACTGTAGCCACTGTAAAAAGTTGATCAAGGTCTTTTTTTTCAATAAACTATTTTGTAAATTCAATTCATGCAAATAGGTGTTAAATTCAATGGTACCTTGATTGATAATTATTATATTCTTGAACCTTTTGAAAAAATTCATAAAATTGCAAATACTGGACTTGATTAAACAAAACATAAAATTGCAACTACTTTGGAACTGCAAAAGAGTATTTAACCTGAAATACTCACCCTCTCTGACCCCTTCCAGAGATGTTGCCTGCCCTGTTGAGCTTTTAATTTGTTTAATTTGAACTGGAGATATTTAAGCACCTAATATTCAACTTGATATATTCATTCGTTAAATTTGTAAGTGATGTCACTAATGCAAACTTTACTTTGCACTTTGCTATTACATGTAAAATTAAAAGGAAAAAAATAAGCTATACAGAGGAAATATTCTGATTCCTGTATCTCATACATTTCACGAATACTTTGGTAAAGGACAAGAAACTCGAATTTTAAGTCATTAAAGGTAACCTTTACCACATTCATGCAGCTCACTTTACTCTTTCTGGGTCCTCTATAACTTGAGAGGGAATTTTGAATCTGATGTAATTACCCTCTTGCTTTATCGAAAAAGCCTTGACAAAAATTAGTCATTGTAACTGTGTTGTTAGTGTCAATGGGTACACATTAATTTGCAACCTTAATCAGAGACCCAGAAGTGTGTTAATTTGGGGAAAATTATCTGTATATTGGATATTCTGCTGAATGTAATTAGTAGGTAAAAGTGCTTGACTGATTTGGGAGAATTTAATACTAAGAACATCCAGAATAGACAAGGTGCAATGCTGTAGCTGTACTCAGTTGTAGAAAGATCTAAGAATTAAGTCATAAGTCAAACATCGAAAATCAGATGTACACATGCAGCCAACAAGCCCCATGATCAGGGGACTGCATTGGTTATGATAAACTAAACCTCAAACATACAAAAACAGTTCCACTGTTGCCAGGTTCAATCTGTTTAGCTCATTCAGTGACAAGAAACTTTGGGCTGAAGAAATCTCCTCCCACTTGGATGCACATCCAAATCAGAAACAGGTTTATTACCATTGAATCAAATATCATGAACATCAGAATCAAAGAAGTGCCAAAGGGCAACCTCTCCCAGTGAAATTCCTCTTCTAATGCCTCCATTTTGCATTTCCAGATGGTTGGGGTCTGTCGGAATCTGTGATCTACAGTGGCACTCAAACTGCAGTTCTTCACAGTGGCATGTTCCCGTTCTGGGAGCTCGTCAATTGACTGCATTTTCAATATGTCCAGGTGCGGCCTGAAGTTAGGCATCTTCAGGGTGCTGCCTTGTGTGGCCCCGTAGACACAAATTCTCACCAGTATGATGAACTGAAGCATCGTGGGGAAGCTGTACACCAAGAGAGCAAACGAGGCTGTCAGACACCTCTGCACATGGATGATCACTTTCTCTCTCTTGTGATGCTGAGTGAGAGTTTGCTGCCAATTCTCGAGTTGAGGAACTCAAAATAAAAAGTGACCCTCCAGACTGTGACTGTAACATTCAAACAGTGACTGTTTGTCTCCCCTCTCACTGTGGTAGGAATGATATTTGCCTCTCCCTGAGCCTGAGGGACTTCGAATAGTAGGAAAGAACAATTAGTTTTTTGATGTACTGTAGACCATGGCCTCTTCTTGTTATTACCATTGGGCAAGTAATACAAGTGCCTTAAGACTCACACTTCCCCTCTGCTATCGGTTTTCTAAAAGACATATGATAGCTACTTTGTTAAGTGTGAGTCTTAAGGCACTTGTATTACTTGCCCAATGGTAATAACAAGAAGAGGACATGTCCAGGAAGGTAGGGGTCCTTAGCGATGGCTCTGCCTTCGTAAAGCACTGTCTCTTGAAGATGACCTTGATAGTGGGGAGGAGCATGCTCACGATGGAGCGGGCTGAGTCTACAACTCTCAGCAGCCTCTGTTGGAGGCTTCACACCAGGATGTGCTGCAACCAATCCGAACTGTCTCCACCAAATATCTATAAAAATTTCCAGGAGTCTTTGATGACATACCAAACCTCCTTAAACTGCTAATGTAGAAGAGCCACTGGATTGCCTTTGTCGTGGATGCATCAGAGATTCAGGTCGAGGATCAACTCCCCGAGATGTTGATGCAGGAGAAATTGAAGCTGCTCACCCTTTCCACTGCTGACTTCTGCAGTAACGGTGAGGTAAAAAGATAACGTAATACCCTACGTTCCTGTCTCCTTTCAGTTCCTGCTTTTATCTCATTCCTGCTCCCTATTTTTGAGCTGAAAACACCGGCATTAACGAAAAATATTGAAGTCTAAGGGCAATAATGAAATGAAATATGGCAATGGATAGAAGACAGAAGTTAATTTTATACAGTAACTAATTTGAACTTAACTTATTAAACTGATCTACAATTCAATGGAGGTCAGTGACCATTGGTGTGCCTCAGGGATCTGTTCTGGGACCTTTGCTCTTCGTGATTTTTACAAATGACCTGGATGAGGAAGTGGAGGGATGGGTTAGTAAATTTGCTGATGACACAAAGGTTGGAGGTGTTGTGGAGAGTGTGGAGGGCTGTCAGATGTTACAGGCATTGACAGGATGCAAAACTGGGCTGAGAAGTGGCAGATGGAGTTCAACCCAGATAATGTGAGGTGGTTCATTTTGGTAGGTCAAATATGATGTCAGAATATAGCATTAATGGTAAAACTCTTGGCAGTATGGAGGATCAGAGAGATCTTGGGGTCTGAGTCCATAGAACATTCAAAGCAGCTGCACAGATTGACACTGTGGTTAAGGCGGCACATGGTGCATTGGCCTTCATCAACCGTGCGATTGAGTTTAAGAGCCGAGAGGCAATGTTGCAGCTATATAGGACACTGGTTAGACCCCACTTGGAGTACTGTGCTCAATTCTGGTTGCCTCACTACAGGAAGGACGTTGAAATCATAGAAAGGGTGCAGAGGAGATTTACAAGGATGCCTCGATTGGGGAGTATGCCTTATGAGAATAAGTTGAGTGAACTCGACCTTTTCTCCTTCAAATGACGGAGGATGAGGGGTGATCTGAAAGAGGTGGACAAGATGATGAGAGGTATTGATCACGTGGATCGTCAGAGGCTTTTTCCCAGGATTGAAATGGCTTGCATGAGAGGGCATGGTTTTAAGGTGCTTGGAAGCAGATACAGAGGAGATGTCAGTGGTAAGTGTGTTTTTTTTTTTTTTTTACACAGAGAGTGGCGAGTGCGTGGAATGGGCTGCCGACAGCAGTGGTGGACGTGGATACAATAAGGTCTATAGGAGACTCCTGGATAGGTACATGGATCTTAGAAAAATAGAGGGCTATGGGTAAGTCTGGGTAATTCTATGGTAAAGACATGTTCAGCACAGCTTTGTGGGCTGAAGGGCCTGTATGGTGCTGTAGGTTTTCTATGTTTACCATACAAATTATTGGCTCAACCACCAGATGGCACTCTTGCAGTTGAGAGGATGAAATTACCAATGAAAATCAAATATTGCAGAAGTTTAAAACAAAAACAATAAAAATCATACTCAGTCAGGGTGCATCAGTGTGTAGAGAAATGCACAGGTCAAAGGCACTAGCTTAGGAATCTTATGAGATCAAAATGCAGATACAGGAAGTGGAAAATAGAATTGAGTCCTTGCAGGGTGGGACAAATTGTAATTGAGACAGCAATGGGTGTTGATAGGCTTGTCATGGATGCTGGTAATTGGCTACCTCCAACTTTGACCCATTGGTTTGTGGCCTCTTTTATTGTTATAATGATACCCAATGCAAGCTTGAGGAACAAAGACCCTTGATCCAAACTGGGAAGGAGAGAAAAGCTAACTCTACAAGGATGGTTGTGGTTGGGGGTGGGGAATGTCTCTGATAGGGTTACTTAGGGGTTAAGACAGCCAATAATTGATTGAGCAGTTATAGAGTAAGAACAGGCGTAGATAAAATGCCATTGACAAAAGATTGCAGGAGTTATGAAATACGGAAAATGAAATCTTGCCAGCAAATGGAGCTGAACATGTTCACCAATTCCAGAGCCAATAGAGGGGAAAGAAGAAGCTAAGCCAAGATTTTAGAGGTATGATTAATGCAGACAATGAAATCAAGTTAGCTTAAGTTGTAGGACTCAAAATTTAGTTCAGAAGTTTGCAATGTGCCCAGACTCAAAATGAGTTAATCATCAAGCTTGCACTGGGTATCATTACAACAGTGCAAGAGGCCACAAACCAATGGGTCAAAGTTGGAGATAAAACAATTACTAACATCCATGACAAGCCTATCGACTCCCATTGCTATCTCAACTACTTTGTCCCACCCTGCAAGGACTCAATTGTATTCTCCACTCCCTGTGTATGCTAAGTTTGCTCTCATAAGATTCCTAAACTGGTGCCTCTGAAATACATTTTTCTTCTTCCTAAACCATGGTGTCCCTTCTATCATTGTTAACAGAATCCCCTGAAATAATCCCAGTTATCTCCTGCACCTCTGCTCTCACCTCCAGGACAGGACAAGGATAGAGTCCCCTGGTCCTCATTATTCAGCTCAATATCCACTACATTCAACAGATCATTCTCCATAACTTCTGCAAACGTCAGTGACTGTACCACCTGGACTCCATAGTCTTCTCTTCTATTGCCACCAATTCCTACTCCTTACAGCACTTTCCTTTATTATCACAAATAATTGAAACTAACCCCTTATTCTCTTCCTTTCCCAAAATTCAGGAACCCAAACAGTCTTTCTAAGTGAAGCAGTTATTCATATGCACTGAGTGTTCACAATGTGCTTGCTTCTGCAATAAAGAAACCAAATTGATTGGGAAACTGTTCAGTTGGGCACCTGCATTCAGTCTTTAAGATAAACCGTGTTACTCCATCCCTCCCCAACCTACCAGTTTGTTACAATGAGGTTAAATGCAAACTTGAGCAGCACCACTTCTTCCATATGATACTCGGGATCTGGCCTCAAAATTGAATTCTACATTTTCAGATTACTTGATTTCAATGTTTGTATCAGTTGTTCATTTGTAACATTAGTTCAGCTTATTTCCATCCTACTTGTCTTGCTGGAAGTAGAGGACCAACTTCTACCTTCTTCTGTCTACATTCACTCATTTGCAGATATCTGCCATCCCTACAGCTTACACTTCTTTTCTTTCCTTTTCAGAGTTTTTGACCTGAAATATTAACTGTTTTTCCTCCCGC
This sequence comes from Hemitrygon akajei, assembly GCF_048418815.1. Classification (NCBI taxonomy): domain Eukaryota; kingdom Metazoa; phylum Chordata; class Chondrichthyes; order Myliobatiformes; family Dasyatidae; genus Hemitrygon; species Hemitrygon akajei. The sequence goes on from NC_133140.1 coordinate 50,981,767, forward strand.
AGAAGCAAGCTCACCTAAGCATTCCAGCATTTTCTGCTTTTTTTTTAAATTACCCATGATCCTGCTGCACAACAGTTCCAACAGAACCTTAATAATGGCCATGATTCATCAAAATACCCAACAGTACAATGTAGTTTGTACATATATATGTTACAGTGCTTATAAAAATTATTCACCCCCTTGGAAGTTTTAAAGTTTTATTGTTTTACAACATTGAAGCACAGTGAATTTAATTTGACTTTTTTTTGACACCGATCAAGAGAAAAAGACTCTATGGTGTCAAAGTGAAAAGAAATCTCTACAACTTGATCTGAATTAATTACAAATATAAAACACAAAATAATTGATTGCATAAGTATTCACCCCTGCAAGTCAATATTTAGTAGATGCACCTTTGGCAGCAATTACAGCCTCCAATCTGTGTGGATAGACCTCTATTAGCTTTGCACATCTGGACTCTGGAATTTTTCCCCATCATTCTTTACAATACTGCTCAAGCTCTATCTGATCACATGGGGATCATCATGCGTGAACAGCCCTTTTCATGTCCAGACACAAATTCTCAATTGGATTGGGTCTGAACTGGGCCACTCCAGGACATTAACTGTTGTTTTCAATCCATTCCTGTGTAGCTTTAGCTTTATGCTTCTGGTCATTCCCTTGCTGGAAAACAAATCTTCTCCCAAGTCAGTTCTCTTGCAGACTGCATCACATTTTCCTCCAGACTTCCCTGTATTTTTCTCTTTACCCTCTACCTTCACAAGCCTTCCAGGGCCTGCTGCATGATTCAGCTTCCACCATGCCTCACAGTAGGGATGGTGTGTATTTGATCATGTGCAGTGTTAGGTTCACACCAAACATAGCATTTCGTCTGATGGCCAAAAAGCTCAATTTTTGTTTCATCAAACCATAGAAACTTCATCTTGCTGATTTCAGTCTCCCACATGCCTTCTTGCAAACCCTAGCTGAGATTTCATGCGAATTCAGCAGTGGTTTCTCTTTACCACTCTCCCATATACCTGAAACTGGTGAAGCACCTGCCAACAGCTGTATGCGCAGTCTCTCCCATCTCAGCCACTGCAGCTTGTAACTCCCCGAGTTGTCTTAGCTCTCTTGGTGGACTCCCTCACCAGTCCCCTTCTTGCATGGCCATTCAGTTTTTGAGGACGGCCTGGCAGATTTACAGCTGTGCCATGTTCTTTCTATTTCTTGATGATTGACTCACCTGTACTTGAAGGACTATTCAGTGACTTGGAAATCTCCTGACTTGAGCTTTTCAATAACCTTTTCGCAGAGTTGTTTGGAGTGCTGTCTTCATGGTGTAGTTTTTGCCAGGATAGTGACTCACCAGCAGTTGGACTTTCCAGATACAAGTGTATTTTTAATACAATCAATTGTAATACCTTGACTGCATACAGGTCTCTAAAAACAGATCTCCATTTAATTAATTATGTGACTTCTAAGTCTAAATGGGTGCACCAGTGATGAATTGGTTTTTCATATTGGGGGGGTGAACAATTACACAACCAATTTTGTTTAATCATTGTAATAAATTTAATCAATTTGTGGATTTTTTTTACTTTTGACATGAAAGAAATATGAAAGATCAGTACCAAAGAAGCCAAATTAAATCTACTGTGATTCAATGCTGTAAACAATAAAACATGAGCACTTCAAGGGGGGGGGGGGGATTGCTTTTTATAGCCTCTGTATATTCTTTATAACTAAGCTACTGTCAGATTCATTTTAAAATATATTCCTCGCCTTGCGTTCTGCATACAAGTCAAGAGATCTAATTACCTTGGCCAGCATCAACAGTATATTAAATTTAATAAAACTGCAAGGGCAGAAAAAGATTATTTTTACCAAATGTATAAATGCAATTATATTGTTCAAAATCTCTATTAAATTTAATACTATAACAAGAGTACAAGTCGTTTGTCAAATAGGCACCATGCTAGCAGAGCGGCTAGCTTGACGCTATTACAGCTCGGCACTGTTTGTAAGGAGTCTTATGTTTTCCTTGTGTGCTCTGGCATCCTCCCACAGTTCAAAGATGTACCAGGTAGGTTAATTGGTCATTGTAAATTATCCTGTGATGAGGTTAGGGTTAATTGTGGTTTAGGGGCTCCTGGGGCGGCATGGTTCGAAGGACCAGGAGGGCCTACTCCATGCCGTATTGCTAAATAATATTTATTTAAATTAGATTAAAATAATGAAGTCACCATCCAATAAAAGCTATATAGGAATACTTTACTGTCCTTTACTGGGTGGAGACTGAGAGACATGATGGTGGTGCCTGCCAAGAAAGGCTGAAGGTGTATTGATCACAGATGATGCAGCTGGAAATACAAGTGACAAATGAAGATAAAAAATAAGATGACACAAGTTTTACCACCTTCAGTAGGATGCTATATCTTCCTTTCTCTTCTCAGCAGAGTCCATTTCCAATACATTGCTCTGCTTCACTCTTGTACTTCTGAACAGCTTTTCTTGCAACTACAGGAGATGGAATGTGTATTTTTACCTCCTTCCTTCCCGCCATCGCTGGACTGAAACTCCTAAATGAAGCAGCTATTTGGTTGCAACATTTTTAATTTAGAGCTTCCAGAAATGAAACAGAGTGGTGGCATTTTACAGAACACTTCCAGGCAATTCACAACAATTTTCAAGTTCCCCATCATTTTAAATTCACGTTCCCACTTAGCTCTTTGCCTTTGCCCTCTTATATCCGTTCATGCATCCTAAGTTTACACCTCCTCTGGACAGATCAGCAGTAATCAACAATCCTTTGCCATCTTTTCTCAGCTAACATTTTTTTGATTCCCTTTTTATCACAGGCATTCCCTTTGATCCAACTTTCCTTCCCCCCATACAGGTTCCAGTATGTGAAGATTTTTTTTGATTTTCAAGTGATATCACATAAATTTGACATTTATGTACTTGGATTTCTTGAGAAACTGCTTGTTTAAACTCTACAGAACAGATTTTGGCTACTTCTTAGGATAAACTGTACAGGGATACAGCCATTCTGGATACAATACTTTTTAAAACCACACAGCAGATAAATAAGACACTTATTATTTGTATTTAAGCTCCATATTTTGTTTGACTTTAAAAGTACAGTGAAATACAGTACGTCAGATATTATAATTAGTCCTCATCTACATTCTCATTTAGAAGTCATCAATACCAGTTGTCTGCAAGGTGCAACTTTAAGAAGCTGTAAACACATCCCATAAGGATAGGTTAGTTTACAGTATTGTAAGGTTTATTTTGTTTAGGCTGGAAATAGGAATATTACATGGGTGTAGAATTAACTACAGGGTGAAAGTTCATGAATCCAATAAGTTTGGTGTGACCTAATCCTACGATTTTCCTAGTTCAGACAGTAAATCAAAATCAAAGATACATTTCTCAAGAATAGAACCACAATTGTTGGCCAAGGTAAAATGGTTATTTATTGAAGACAAGCATGGCTTACACCATACTACCCCCATTCCGAAAGTAAATCACAAGAATTACCATAACAGGTTGGTGCTATGAATGTTCAATTTGCCATAGTATCGATAACACAGCAGTAAAACAGGAAGGTCCTCAATTTAAAGTTATCAAATTTAACCTACAATGATAACTTCTTCGTTAAGGAATTCATATGGAGGAACTTCCAGATTAAAAGGCGCAGGGCCTTTCCTGATTCTCCCTGATGCATCATAGTGAGATCCATGGCAGGGGCAGTAGTAGCCACCATATTCACCCGCATTGGCTATTGGTACACAGCCCAGGTGAGTGCAGACACCAATGACAATCATCCACTGCGGATCTTTTACTCTATCAGAATCTAACTGTGGGTCACGTAACTCAGATAGGCTCACTGCCTGCTCAGTCTCAATTTCCTTGGATGAACGGTGGCGGATGAAAAGAGGTTTGCCTCTCCATTTGAAGGTCACGTTCTTGCCTTCTGGAATATCACCCAACTTAACTTCGATCTTAGATAATGCCAGCACATCAGCAGAGGCACTCATGCTTGTGACGAACTGGGTGACAACATTCTTTGCAGCATAGGCACCCAAAACAGCTGTAGTCCCAGTTAGCAAGTAGGAGAACCCTTTCCTGGTATCACTGCTGCTCTGTGAAGATTTTTTGGAATCTTGAACATCCTGCCGTCGGTAGTCAGAGAAATCTGGAATGCTGACATCACTGTGTGCATATCGAATTGTAGACAAAACTGCAAAAATAAAATGACAAAAAAATTTCAAACTGGTATACTTAGACAGCTGATCTAGATTACTTCCAGCTTGAACAGTTTTAAGATTAAGGTATTTTTCCTCCCCTGGCTAGTACTACCAAAGAAAAACAAGTTTTGCTTCATTTCACTGTTGGCATCATCTGGATAATAGTGGCCATTTGGAAAAAGTTTTTTTTTTCATTGTCACCAATGCACAAACACATATTGAAATATTACTATAAATTATATTCTTATAAATAATATAAATGAAATTTGCTTATACAACAGGGTCTTTTAAGTGACTCCTGGATAGGTACATGGAGCTTAGAAAAATAGAGGGTTATGGGAACCTCAGGTAATTTCTAAGTATGTACATGTTCGGCAAAGCATTGTGGGCTGAAGGGCCTGTATGGTGCTGTAGGTTTTCTATGTTTATCCTTGCTCTAACCCATGCCTTATATTTCCATATCTAACTACACACTGACCACTCACCCTCATTCCACTCTGAAATCTGCATCATCACACCTACTCTCATCGTCCACATTAGCTCCAAAGTTGTTCCAGGGAATGACTTTAAATTTTTCAATTTTTCTAAATTTTGTATTATATTGCTCCACTTAACAATCAATTGCAGCATTATCTGAAGCCAAGATATACACTCTCCTCTCATGTCGCCTTTTGGCTTTCCCAATTGCAATCGCTGTTCAAGGCGATTCTAGCTCAGCTGCTAGAATTTGACCTTAACTCTTGCTGATTGTTTACCCCCTCTTCCCTACATAAATTTACCTCCAATCAATGTTTAGTCATCTATACTTCGCAGTTTCTTCAACCATGAAGCCCTTCTTGGCTAATAACGTTAATGAAACAGAAATAAGTCATGGCATTATAAAGTATAAATCATTTGCATAAACAGATAAATGAAGGTTTGCAACTCAGTTCATGGAAAACATTAATACACTTACTTCTCCCATACAGACACAAAAGATTCCATGGCAATTTTTAAGAGGTGGTAGTATCCAATATTTACTTTTAATTAATCATTCAAACAGATTTTAGACATTATTCTGTACGAAAACTTGTTGCATATAGTATAACTGCCATGCTTTAGTCATTGGAGACTACACTTCAAGAAGACTTTCTTGAATGTAAAGTGCTCTGAAAGGAAAATATGTGCCAGTATCTCTCTCTCTTTCCCAACTTCAGGATGTTCAGCAAGATGGGCTTTATACATTTCAAAAACTAAAACTAAAGTTAATTGCTAAGTTAGCAGATAATGGGCATTAATCGAACATATCATTGCACCTTACCAGAAGCCAAGCACAGTATTACAACCATTAACATGTTTTGGCCTTGCTACGTCATAATTTGAAAGTTAACTACTTCATCTTGCAGTTTCCTGGTAAAATTCAGTTTTGCTTCTATGTTCTATCTTGGTAATATTATGAATAATGGGCCTTGGTCACATTTCCGGTTCTAAACTTGAAATGATACCTGATGAAGTATTGCTAGCAGTTTGGTCTTACTACAATGTTATTGTCATGAAAAATGATAAAAGTGAAGGTTTTATACTAAGCTTCCATATAAGGTACTGACATTATAAAATATTCAGCACTGGAAATCATATGCTCAAATTAATTTAGATATGACACATTTTGCAGTAACAGGACAAAGTTAGAGATAGGTCACTGAATTTCCAAAAATACAATCCAAATATTTGCAACAATTCCTGCTTCATGAGTGAATTAACTCAAATCCAAATTTATTTTGTTAAAAGGTATTAAGAGCAGTAAATGAGGCAGTTACTACAAATGGATGAAACATTGAGTGACGGAGTTTGAAAGGTGACCTGATAGAGGTGTACAAGATAATGAGAGGCACTGATCGTGTAGATAGTTAGGAGGCTTTTCCCCAGGGCTGAAATAGCTAGCATGAGAGGGCATAGTTTTAAGGTGCTTGGAAGTAGGTACAGTGATGTCAGAAGTAATTTTTTTTTTAAATGCAGAGAATGGTGAGTGCGTGGAATTGGCGGCGGCGGAGGCAGAAACGATAGGGTCTTTTAAGAAACTCCTGGATGGATACATGGAGCTTAGAAAAATAGAGGGTATCGGTAAGCCTAGGTAGTTCTAAGGCAAGGACATGTTTGGCACAGCTTTGTGAGCCGAAGGGCTTTATTGTGCTGTAGGTTTTCTATGTTTCTATCTAGCACCTCATATGTTTTTTGGTGCCGTGGTGTGATTAAGTATACTTCTATAATGCAGATTACCTTCCAAATTTGAAATGAGGACCTGTGATTTCCTTTTTTATAGCAATTTATGTTGAATATAAAGCAATATTATTAATATTAATGCATATTAATAATATGGAGTTGCAAAATAAGAAATTTTATTCCATTTTCTGTAAAGGTATTTATTATTCCAGTTAGAACTGAAAAATAATTTTAAGCACATTTTACATTGATCTGTAGCCATTTGGAGCCTTGAGGGAACCAGATATCAAGTGTCTCACCTACTTTTGTTCAGAAGAAACAAAATCCTTTAAGATAAAAAGCAGAAAGGGACATATACTTTATCAAATAGAAACAGATCCAAGCAAAACTTGACAAGCAATTATGAATGTTTAAGCAGAATATGTGATAACACTGGATTTGCAAAGGTCATTCTGCCCTTTTCATCTACTCTGCCATATGCTTAGGTAGGTCTGATTGTACATTTCATAATTAACTGTCATGGCTTTATTGCTGATTAATACAATAGGCTAAACATTTCAAAAAAATCCGCAAATTTAAAGTGATTTATTTGAGAGGATGACACACCAATCCCTGTGTGGGATGGTGCTTCTTAACTTTTCTCCCAAATGGCCTAGATCAGATTTTAGTCATTGTGGCAAAAATAACTGTTTCAAAGTTGTAAATACAATCTAAATCATTATTCATTTTATTTATTCCAGGAAGTTCAGAACTATTTTATGCTATATCTCTCAGCAGGATATCGGGCAACATTCCTGGTGAATCTATATGGTATTTCTTACAAAATCAAAACATTGTATGCAATGCTCAGAACAACAGAAAGAACTTTAGACAAAAGAAATAAAACGTCACCTCACATGCTACCTTCCTTTTATATTCTATATATGGCTCTGGTTGTTTTGTTGATGTGTACATAAGCAATTAAATTGCTTTGGACTTGCATGGTGCCTGGTTCTTTCCATTTTCAATTTTTCATATGTTTTCATACATAAATATCTTTAGCTGTAAGCATGTTAAAATTGAACTGCAGAACAACACACACAAAAACTCAGCAGGTCAGGCAGCATTTATGAAAAAGAATAAAGTCGATGTTTTGCGCTGAGACCCAAGCTCTGCTCAGTTCCTCCAGCTTTTTGTGTGTTGCTTTCGTGTTCCAGCAACTGCAGATTTTTTTTGTGTTGAACTGCAGAAATTGTGTTTACTAATATACCTTTAAGGAGTTTATGTGCAACACTGTCTTACTGTCCCTAGATTTATAAATGTCAGTCTAAAATGTATAACACCTATTTTTTGACAAAGATCTTACTCAATTAAAAGAAAAGCCACTAAATGGTTCCAATAGTCAAGCTTTAATGAAAGAAAAACTTGCAGTAGACTGATTTATGGGGTACCAGCACGAATAGTTAGGGAATATTAGGCTGGTAAAGCAGTTATTCACTGGAACATGGTAGAATGAGAGAAGATCGAATAAAAAAAACTATAATATTCAAATAAGGCATCCCAAATCCAGTGAGGATAGCTTGAGGGTCCACAATCTGGGGTCACATCCTCAAGATAAATATATCATTTAGAAATAAGATCAGGTCAAATTTCTTCATCCAGAGGGCAGTGAAGTTTTGTAATTTTCTATCAAAGAAAACAGTGGAAGCCAGATAGCTAAATGTATTCAAGATATTTCTTAACACCAAAGAAATTAAGTGATGTGTAGAGAAAGTGGGTAAATGGTATCAAAGCAAACTAATCAGATAATTAGTCCAGATCACATAAAATAGTGGAACAGGCTCAAAGGACATCTGTAATGTTCCTGTTTTCAATCTGTCTACGACACCTTGAAATGACCATCCCAATATACTTTGCAGCAGTATTTTAGAAGTGTAATCGTTGTTATAAGAGAGAAATCAAAGAAAGTGATAAGGGTTACACTATTAGCGACCACAAACAGGGTTCAATTCTGCCACTGTCCATAAAGAATTTGAACATTCTCCCTGTGATCATGTGGGTTTCCTCCGGGTGTTCCATTTCTTCCACATAACAGAAAAAAAATGCACAAGTTAGCACATTAATCAGTCACATGGATGTAATTGGGCAGAACAGGCTCAATGGGCCACAGGGCCTGTTGCCATGTTGCAAGGAGATGGTGGTGGACTTTAGGAGATCTAGGCCTCATATGGAGCCAGTGATCATTAATGGAGAATGTGTGGAGCAGGTTAAGACCTACAAGTATCTGGGAGTACAGTTGGACGAGAAGCTAGACTGGACTGCCAACACAGATGCCTTGTGCAGGAAGGCACAGAGTCGACTGTACTTCCTTAGAAGGTTGGCGTCATTCAATGTCTGCAGTGAGATGCTGATGATGTTCTATAGGTCAGTTGTTGAGAGCGCCCTCTTCTTTGTGGTGGCGTGTTGGGGAGGAAGCATTAAGAAGAAGGACGCCTCACGTCTTAATAAGCTGATAAGGAAGGCGGGCTCTGTCGTGGGCAAAGTACTGGAGAGTTTAACATCGGTAGCTGAGCGAAGGGCGCTGAGTAGGCTACGGTCAATTATGGAAAACCCTGAACATCCTCTACATAGCACCATCCAGAGACAGAGAAGCAGTTTCAGCGACAGGTTACTGTCGATGCAATGCTCCTCAGACAGGATGAAGAGGTCAATACTCCCCAATGCCATTAGGCTTTACAATTCAACTGCCAGGACTTAAGAACTTTTTTTTTTTTTAAAGCTATTATTAATGCTTTTTGAGTTAGTGATTTAGATGCATATCATATTATTACTGAGTTAAGTATTGTATGTAAGGAGTTTTTGCTACAACAAGTGTATGGGACATTGGAAAAAATGTTGAATTTCCCCATGGGGATGAATAAAGTATCTATCTATCTATCTATCTATCATCTCTAAATGAAACAAATTAATTAAGACTAATCTTAAAATTGTATTCCATATTATTCAGTTGCATATATGCAGTCTGAGAAAGCTGCCGTGAAACCATGCAAATGAACAATTTTCCAATTAGTTAAATAAGGCAGCACAAATAATATAGCCAAAACAATAGTGTCTGGAAACAATATCAGTGGTGCTGTATGGGGGAGAGACAGGAAAGAAGTAAAATGTGTAAATTAATTCCGGATTTTGCATCCAGCCATAATCAGCATGAATAATTCAGGATCTAATAATTCATCTGGCGTACACAGTATTGAGGTATACTTTGAGAAGTGAAAAGTTCTTATGAATTACTTTCTTAGTGATCTTATACATTCTGTAGATAGTTTAAGGTGCAACATGTTGAAAAGAAGCTTTGCATGAAAGCACCTTAAAGCAAACTATTTATTCTATATAAAGTGTAGAGGAGTGCAATCTTTAAGATTGTACATAAGAGAATTTAATGAAAGCTCATGTGTTTAAAAAAATTGTAAAATGGAATTTTGAGGAGCGTCCTTTAATACTTCAAAATTTAATTTGTTAAACCACAGATAGAGAAATGGCTTACTTTACACGAAGTGAATTGTTACACCTCTAAGTCCTATTAACAAGATAGTATGAAACTAATAATCTTCTCAAACACTAACCACTGATACAACTTCAAACAAATGGCTTAATTAATAACACAAATTCTGACGATGCTGGAAATTCAAAAGCAACACACAAAATGCTGATGGAACTCAGCAGGTCAGGCAGCATCCATGGAAATGAATAAACAGTCGACGTTTTGGGCTGAGACCCTTCTTTAGGACTGTTCCATTTCCATGGTTGCTGCCTGACCTGCTGAGTTCCTCCAGCATTTTGTATGTGTAGCTTAATTAAATCTGGGTGCTCATCCATGATAGACCTATATTCACTTGCTGCTCAAAGCCCGTCCCACTTTACAGGTAATGACAAGCCACACCAACCATTCATTGTACCTAAGCAACAAATAAAACATCCGTAACAAGAGACAGCTTTGAGGCTGTTGCAATTGTGATAGGAAGTCCCATGTACCTCGTGAACCTAAATGAGGCTAAAGCATCTTTCATGATACCCAAGGCATATCAGCAAACTGGAATCAAAACCGGCATGGTGATGGGAGGCAGAGTATTGATGGATGGTACATTTCTGACCGGAAGTCTGTAACAAGTGGTGTACTGCACAAATTAGTTCTGGGACATGGCTGGGTGAAATAAACAGTATATAAATAACTTGAATGGGAATGTACTACACTAATGGAGCCATAGAGAGTGAAGAACATTGTCCAATGATAGAGAAGGACATAGATCAGACTTAGTAGGTGGAACTTAATCCAGGCAAGTATGAGGTAATCACTTGCAAAATATAGGGCTGGGATCTTAGGAGCAATGATACATGGACCATGGGGTACAAATGCATAGCTGAGTGAAAGTGGAATCTGAAGTGGATAGTGTAGTGAGATGGCATTTAGTATGTTTGCCTTCATCAGTTGAGCCACTGAATGGAAGAGTTGGGATGTCATGTCATCAATGTACAAAATACTTGGTAGACCATATATGAAAATTTATGACCTATTCTGGTACCATGTTATATGGCAGATGTTGCAGCTATTGAGAACACATAGAAGAGATTCACCAGGATGTTATATGGAATGGAGGAATGCTATTATAAGAAGAGATTGCATAGGTTGGATTTATTCTATCTGATACATAGGAAGTGAGGGGGTTAGGAAATAGAGGGGTAAAGATAGGATATATAAGAGTCTTTTTCTGGAAGGGGAGTCTAGTACCTATGGCTGAGAAAGCACGCAGATGTCTCCACTTCATCAGAAGTTTACCTGTTCCTAAAGACCCTCACAAATTTTTACTGATTCACCAAATGATCCTACTTGGATGTATTACACCTTGTAGCAACTACTCTTCCCAGTACCACAAGAAATTATAGATAGTTGTGAACACAGTCCAGTCCATCACAAAAAAAAGCCTCCCTTCCATCTTCATTTCCCGCTGCCTCATAAAAGCAGCCAACATAATCAAAGACCCCACTCAGCTCAATCATACTTTCTTTATCTGCCTCCCCACCCCACCCCTAAACAGCACTGGAAAACATGCGGCACCAGGTTGAAGGAAAGATTCTACTGTTATAAGACTCTTGAATGAACCTCTTGTACAATAAAGATAACTCTTGATCTTTCAACCTATCCCTTTGTGGTCTTTGCACCTTATTTTCTATCTACACTTTTGCTATAACATTGGTTTTCTTTTAGTATTATCTTGATGTTCTCATGTTTGGAATGATCTGGATGACATGGAAAACAAAAGTTTTTCCACTCTATCTTGGTACATTGTGGCAACAAAATCCAATTAAAGGGTACAAGTTTAAGATAAGAAGGGTGAAATTTAGAGAAGGTCTGAGTATTTTTCCACAGACTGATTATCTGGAACAAGTTATCAGAAGAGGAGATGGAGGTAAGTACGATTATAACATTTAAAAATTCAAAGTTCAATGTAAATTTATTATAAAATTACGTATGTTATCATGTAGTACCTTGAGATCCACTTCTTACAGGCATTTCCAAGTAATATGAAGTACAACAGAATTTTACAAAAATCTATACATAAACAAGACTGACAAACAACTAATGTGCAAAAGACGACAAAATATGCAATTAAAAACAATACTGATAACAAGTTGCAAAGAGTCCTAAAAAGGAATCTGTAAGCAGAGCAGTGGTGAACGAAGTTATCCACAGCAGATCAGCAGGTCATTTGGACAGATCTTAGATGGGAAAGGCAAAGAGTGATATGGGCCTAATTCAGGCTACACAGTCAGTATGGACAGGTTGTCGGGGGGGGGGGGGGAAGGGGGCATGGGGGCATTTCTGCGCTGTACAAAAATGTGATTCTGTAAAGTGCAAATCAAAAATTACAATATTAGTAATTCAATTTAAAATCAAAATGAAATAATGTTCAAGAAATTTACTAATAATTATTAATCTACAGTATGTAAAAGAATTCAACTTCATATTTGCTAGTTACCATTCAGTGTTAAGAGTGCACATAGTGATTAAAACCTCCAGGATGCAAACCCTGATGTCTTCCTGGTGCACTTGTTATACTTATGTGACAAATTCAACCGTGCATAGTCACTGTAGTTGAGGCCTTTGTACATAATTTGTCTACCTGTACTACACTTCCTCTGTAACTGCAACACAGCATTCTGCATTGCTGTTGCTTTTCCCTTGTACTAACTTGATGTACTGATGTGCCAGAATTACCTGTACCTCAGTACCTGTGTGAATAGTAAATGAATTTACCCAAACTAAAATCAAAACATATGGTGAAGCATCTAGAGAAGCAGGATTTTTGAAAAGCAGTTTCCAAATTTGCCAATTTAAATCTGCATCTACCATCATAGAAAGTAACTTTTCCAAGTTTCTGATCGGTGGTGAACCCAGATTCCCATGGTGTGAGATTTGACAATGATAATGTTATCAGCAATAATCACATTCTCCTACTGTAGATGCATTTATCTGCCACTTGCATGACACAGATGTTACTTACTATTTATACCAAAGGCTGGATGTTACTGAACTGGTTCTAGTTTCCTTAAATTAAGGAATTCTGAATAAAATTTAGCACAAACCAGTCACAAACATTCAATTTCCACTTCTCACTTTATAATGAAGGCAATTTCATACAGCTGAAGATGTTGTCCTAAGAAGCACCAACAACAATCTTCCTGTTGCTGTTTTGAGGCTGACCATCCACGGGTTCAGGATCAATGTAATCTTCTAGGAAGGGTACTAAAGCCTTTGTGGTTTAGTTTGTACTCAAATGACCTTGGAATAGAATTAGGAAGCTTAAGTTTACCCTGTTGAAACAATGACCATCTCCAACAATTTACCTACACTTGGTATTTCACGGTACATCTTCACTAGGACTGCAATGGTTCAAAGCAACAGCTCATTTACCATCTTAAGGCCATTTAGGGATGAGGAATAAACATTAGCCTGTCAACCAATACACAGATTATAAAAGTAAATTTCAGAAACAAATATGGTGAGGCAAAATTGACCAGATCAATTGCTTTCTTCCTTGAACCATAAAGAAAATCTTACTGGTGAAAAAATGATCAAATATAAAAGGAGGTAAATTAGCATTGCTCATCAATTAATGTTCAAGAGTGTTCTAAAAGATGAAAATCAAAGGTGACCATGTACGTGGGCAGTTCAGGGCTGGATCTGTGATTGAAAACTGATCAGATCATGTATTATTTACCATTGACACATTTTGGTGATAAACATGGATCCTACACTAAGTGACCTTTCACTTGACTTGCCAAATGCGTTGCCGGGTGCAAGTCAGGAATGTGGCAGAATACTCTCACCTTTCCTATATGTATGTAGCTCCAAGAACATTCAAGAAAATAATCAAATACAAAGCAGTTTGCTCAAATGGCAACAGAAGAGGGATACACACATTAGAATGCTGTTCCTGGACTACAGTTCAGCCTTCAACATCATAATTCCCTTCAGACTTGACAGGAAGCTCAGAGACTTCAGTCTACACCCCGCCTTGTACAGCTGGATCCTATCGGATTGGCAACAGGTGGTAAGGATGGTCTCCCTCACCTCTGCCCCTCAACACAGGTGCCCCCAGGGTTGTGTCCTAAGTCCTATCCTCTACTCCCTTTACACCCACGACTGTGTTGCCACATGCAGCTCCAATTTGCTGAATGGATTTGCAGATGACACGACATTGATTGGCCTTATTTCTAGTGGTGATGAGACAGCCTACAGGAGGAACAGGGACAGGCTCGTCCCAATCATTATCAATGGGACTGTAGTTGAGAGGGTATTGAATGTCAAGTTCCTCAGTATACACATCACTGAAGATCTCACCTGGACAGTGTGGCAAAAAAATACACAACAGCACCTCTTCCACTTCAGGCCACTTCCACTTCTAGTTCAGCATGAGCCCCCAAATCCTCAAGACCTTCTACGGGGGCACTTCAAGAGCATCCTGACTGGCTTTATCACGCCGGGTACAGGAACTGCACCATTGATTGGCAAAAGGGATAAAAGGTTGGAGAAGGGGGAGTATCATAGGACGGAAGGCCTTGGAAGAAAGAAAGGGGGAGGGGAGCACCAGAGGAAGATGGAGAACAGGCAAGGAGTTATTATGAGAGGGAAAGAGAGAAAGGAAAAAAAAATTAATGATCGCTAGGCACTGCAGAGAGTGGTACAGGCAGCCCAGTGCATCCGTGGATGTGAACTCTCTTCCACTGAGGACATTTACAGCAGTAGACCAATAAAGGCCTGGAAGATCATCGAGGACACCAGTCACCCCAACCATAAACTGTTTCAGCTGCTTGTCTGGCAAATTGTATACCACAGCATGAAAGCCAGGATCAACAGGCTACGGGACAGCTTCTTTCCACAAGCCATTGATTAGACTTTTAAATTCACATGTCTGTACATTGCAACAGAGTCATAACGCGAAGATTTTTTACTCCCTCACGTTATGGGACAGATGCAAGATTTAAATAAATTCAGATTCTTTCCCTAATGTAATGTTTCCCTAATTTAGTTACAACATTTAACAATTTATAGGTCTCTTCAATAGCAAATTCACCATCACAATTCCCACTTAGGGTCAATGTGGGAGTACCTTCAACAGTACTGCTACCCTTCAAGACGTCACCAATTGCCCACTAAACTGAACTTTAAATCCGGCCTCCGGCAGCATCACAGCCACATCCTGAATTTAAAAATTCTTAACAACAACAATCAAGGTGCGCACAAGCACTGAGCAGAGCTTAACTAGAAATTAATAAAATAATTAAACCAAGACAAGTCTTGATAGCCTGTTTTAAATAAGCCATGTTTTTCGTCCAAACTGCTTAAGTTGTAAGTTGGATGGATAGCGACTTAAGGCTTCAACTAGGGCCCTGGTCGAAGTAGCCAGGCATATCAATAAGAATAATTGCATACGATAACTTGAATCAGCTACGTAAATTGTTATTTTAGGCCCCGTGATTTAACATTGCATGTTACTGGGTGACTGATATTTTTTTAAAGACGTCTCGCGGAATTAGTTATCACAAGGTCACCTGAAACCTCAGTTCAAACTTAGGCCAGTTGCAACTTCCTAAAACCAAACCACGCAACCGGATGCATTGTGAGGGCACTCCGAGGACTTCCACCAGGGTCCAGACCCTCACAGCCAGGCCCGAGCCTCCAGACTCACCGTTGAGGCCGGCGGTGGCGGCAGCACCGCTCCGGGGCGCCTGGCCCATCAACGACTCCCTGCACAGAAACGGCCGCTTCGGGTCCAGCAACACCGCGTCAGCCTTGGAAACCAAGCCGGGTACCAGGGGCTTCAGCTGCGACGCCACCGTGTTTGAGGTGGCGGACAGGTACGGGGCAAATGCCCCGGAGCGGAGGGTAAACGACAGCATCGGGAAAGCGCCGGCCGGCAGGACTCGGGTAGGCCTCAGCAACGACCTCCTACCGCCCAAAGGACGAGTGGCGTCAGAGAGCACGCAAGCGCAGAGGGGCCAACGTAGCCGAGGCCGATTACTTGCGAATGCGCACGCGCAAGGAGGCCGGCTGGTTGCGAATGCGCAAGCGCAGATCTGGGCTCTCTCAGGTAGGCGTCTTTGCAGCACCGTTTGTTTGTTTGCAGGTGTACGACTTATACGTCAAATGAACTGGAAACAAAGATTAGAGAACTTAATCTAGAACAAAACAAACGAATCGCATTATTTGCACCAATGGTATCCATGGGTAGATACAGCCACGCACACAAAATGTTGGAGGAACTGTGCAGTTCAGGCAGCAGGGAAATAGTTCACGTTTCAGGTAGACACTCTTCATCAGGACTGATACAATCTGACTTTGCCTTGGGTTATGCGAAGCCTTGAGGGTGCACAGACAGTAAGACTATGTGCTTGCTTAAACCCAGGGGCTGACCTTTGGCCAAATTACTGAGTGTGAAATTGAAGAGATGACCTTTCAAGTAATTGAATAGGAATGGTAACCTTTCACCTTTCTATATGTGAAAAGAGACACGACGTTGTTTTGTAATTCCTTTCAATCAAGACTGCATTTTACCGGCAATAAGTGCAGCCACAGATCTACTGCAGGAAAAACAGCCAGTTTGCACACACCATCCTTCTGCAACATGTAATATGGCAAAGGCCAAGTTAATTGGTTTAAACTATAAATTTCAGCTTTGGATATTGTAACTTGTGTATTTAATATTTGAGTCATCTTGTAAATATATTGTTTGATTAAGCATTCTTTGTTTATATAATTCATTATGGTTATATGTAAAAATGTGAATTGCATATACCATCATGTGTGTGCCTCACTGAAAGTAGATTAAAAAATTCAGACTTCTGTGTCTTCCTTTCAATGAGTTTAATGTGTTGAAGTTACAAAACTTAACATTGGCGACAAGGTATTTTTCAACGCAAACACGAGAAAATCCGCAGATGCTGGAAATTCAAGCAACACGCACAAAATGCTGGTGGAACGCAGCAGGCCAGGCAGCATCTATAGGAAGAAGTACAGTCGACGTTTCGGGTCGAGACCCTTCATCAGGACTAACGGAAAAAAGAGATAGACATTTAAAAGGGGGTGGGGGAGGGGGAGACCCGAAATGATAGGAGAAGACAGGAGGGGGAGGGATGAAGCTAAGAGCTGGAAAGTTGATTGGCAAAAGGAATAAAAGGTTGGAGAAGGGGGAGTATCATAGGACGGAAGGCCTTGGAAGAAAGAAAGTGGGAGGGGAGCACCAGAGGAAGATGGAGAACAGGCAAGGAGTTATTATGAGAGGGAAAGAGAGAAAAGAAAAAAAAATATTTAAAAATTAGGGATGGGTTAAGAAGGGAATGAGGGGCATTAATGGAAGTTAGAGAAATCAATGTTCATGCCATCAGGTTGGAGGCTACCCAGACGGAATATAAGGTGTTGTTCCTCCAATCTGAGTGTGGCTTCAACTCGACAGTAGAGAAGGCTATGGATTGAGATATGGGAATGGAACGTGGAATTAAAATGTGTGGCCACTGGGAGATCCTGCTTTCTCTGGCGGCAGAGCATAGGTGTTCGTTCATGCCATCAGGTTGGAGGCTACGCTCTGTCCGCCAGAGGAAGCAGGCTCTCCCAGTGGCCACACATTTTAATTCCACGTCCCATTCCCATTCTGACATGTCAATCCATGGCCTCCTCTACTGTTGAGATGAAGCCACACTAAGGTTGGAGGAACAACACCTGATATTCTGTCTGGGTAGCTCCAACCTGATGGCATGAACATTGATTTCTCTAACTTCCGTTAATGCCCCTCCTCCCCTTCTTACCCCATCCTAATTTTTAATTAAAATTTTATTTTTCCTTTTCTCTCTCTCCCTCTCATAATAGCTCCTTGCCTGTTCTCCATCTTCCTCTGGTGTTCCCCTCCCCCTTTCTTCCAAGGCCGTCCATTCTATGATACTCCCCCTTCTCCTGCCTTGTATCCCTTTTGCCAATCAACTTCCCAGCTCTTAGCTTCACCCCTGCCCCTCCTGTCTTCTCCTATCATTTCGGGTCTCCCCACCCCCCTCCCACTTTTAAATGTCTTACTATCTCTTTTTTCCATTCGTCCTGACGAAGGGTCTTGACCTGAAATGTCGACTGTACTTCTTCCGAGAGATGCTGCCTGGCCTGTTGTGTTCCACCAGCATTTTGTGTGTGTTGCTTGAAGGTATTTTTCAAGACAGCTATCGACCTGTTGAGGTGCAGTGAGGAACATTCAGTCGAAAAACAGCACACCATGTGCAGAAACTGTTGAGTTTTTAAAAAGGCAGAAAGCAAAAGAATTCAGGGTTCAGTACCATGTGATAATAATCATTTTAAAAAGAGCAGAAATAGCTGGTGACTGCAGAATGATAGACTGATATGATTACATAACAGATAACTGGATTTTATATACTGAGCAAATTGAACAGTAATTTGAAGCAAATGAAATAGCCAATGAGAAACGTGCCAATTTTGCTGAGTACATTGGATTTAAAGGCATACAGTTTACTTCAAAGTTTAACTGCCCCAACCAAACCATCCGAAATTAGCTTTGCTGATATTGTCAAAGTGATGCAGGATCACCTGGGACCATGATCATTGTTGATTGCACAACACTTTAGGTTTTAGAAGTAGAATCAAAAAGAAGGGGAGTCATTTTCAGCATATGTGGCTGAAATCAAGAGATTGTCCAGACATTATAAGTTCAATGATGGGATTAATGATGTATTGAGAGATCAGTTAGTTTGTGGAATCTTACAAAAAAAAATCAAAAATGGTTCCTAACTGAAGCACAACTTACATTTAAAAGAGCAGTTGAAATCACTGTTTCAATGAAAACCGCAGACAGACACAATTGAATTGCAGTCGGTAATGAAAGTGAGTGTGAACAAAATTGCAGTGTCTAAACAGAAACCAGCCTGGGCAAACAAATTGTGTTACCGTTGTGGCAGAGTCTCACAGACACCAAGAAAATGCAGATTTAAAGGCAAAACTTCTGAAAATGCGACAAAGTAGGATACGTACAAAGAGCGTGTCAGGCAAAATAAAATAAATGGATAGCACAGGGAAGAGAAAATCTAAAAAGTCAAGTTTCAAAAAGAGCATTAATCTGCATGCTGTTGATGAAAATTCCTATAATGTTGAGAGTGACACTATGTAGCATGAAATGCACAATGTGAAAACTAACAACAGACAAGCAATAAGGCTTATGCTTTATATATTTATATTTATATATTTAAATATTATATATTTAATAATGGCAAATTAATTAAAATGGAATTGGGCACCTGTTCAGATGTTTTAGTCTTTCCATAAAATGACTTTGAATGGGATTTCAAAGATACCAAACTGAAGCCTGCAGATATCCAACTGAGAATTGATACTGGAGAAAAGATAACTTTGGTGGGAATGACATAGGTAATAGTGAAATACAACAACCAATAAGCCACATTAAGCTTGCATGTGGTAAAAATAGGAGGGCCAGCATTCTGGGGGCATGGATTGACTGAGGCAACTACAACTTGTTGGAGATCCATCCACTACAATAGTATGCCACGTCCCCTACAATAAAGTCTGCTGAAAGTAAATTAAGAAAGGTACTGGATGATGCCACAACTGTCTTTATGCTGAACACCATGAACCATTGCCCAGCAGAGGACAAATAGGTGCTGGTGCCAGCCTCTGTGCCTCTGGTTGGAAAACATATTGGACCAAGGAAGGACCACGCTGCTTAGAGAAGCTGTGAAAGTGTCAAAAGCAGTGGTCTGACTTCAGCAGGTTTTGTAGGTGACAGACCTGAGTAAGATTCTGATATTCAGGCAGTTACATGCGAAATGTGGCTTGCTTTTAAGCTGGAAGAGAGTTCAAGGAGCTTTAGGAAAGTTGCAAACATTTGGCTTTTGTGAGTATAAAGAACCAGAATCTACTCTGCGTGCATTAAGGTTATTACAGGAACTTCAAGCAGGAGACAAACATCTGCTTGTAAGTCAATGCAAAGACCAAGGCCGAGCTGGATGAATGGAAGGCCAGAAAGAAAGGAGTCAATGCAGATACGAAAAGAAGATTCATCAGATGATGTTGTGGATGAGGAAACTAACAGGAGAGATCAAGTCATAAAGGGAGCAATAGAAATATTAAAAGAGACTGTTGGATGAGACCTCTGTAAGGAGATGCCAACATATCTACACCCATTTCAAAAGTCAGATTTGGATATTCAATAGCTATATTTTTTACAGGTTACAAAAGTATTTTCACTATAAAATTGAATACAGAAACAATCAGAAAACAATGTCACATAATACAAACTCGGACTACCAGCTTCTATGTGGGTGACAAGAAGTTGGTATTGTGCCTAAACTTTGGTAGATAAATCACACTACACCAACAGATTTTTGCTTTTGTGGGGAAAAAAAAGAAATCAAGCTACAAATCAATTTTGACACAAAACAGAATGAGAGACTGGGACAGTTCTCTCTGGAGCAATAAAGGCTGAGGAATGATTTTATAGAGGTTTATAAAATGGGATGTCTGTCCGCTTTCCCAGGGTAAGGACATCTCAATTTAAGAGTATAGGTTTAGGGTGAGAACAGAATAATTTAGAGGTAATTCAAGAGGCAAGTTTTTCACGTGCAAGATGGTGGGTACATGGAGTGAGCTGCCAGAAAAGGCAGGTACAATTACAATGTTTAAAAGACATTTGGACAAACAAATGGATTGGAAACTGTTGACCATAAATTATACACATCTTTACAAGAAAGAAGCCAATTAGAATAAAAAATACCCAACTCCATTTTAGTGCAAAGTATTCAAAGTGGCTATAATGTGGCAGAGCTCTGGTGATTAGTGTTATGCTGGCTTGTGCTAGAACAGAATGGTTGAAGGGAAGGAACTATACTTGAACCTGGTGGTGTGGGACTTCAGGCTTCTGTATCTCCTGCCCGATGGTGTGAGAAGGTTGAATGTTGTCCTCTTGAGGTAACTCCTTTAGATACTAACAACAGTGGGAAGTGATGTGAACGTGATGTATTGGGCTTACACGACTATTCACTGCAACTATTTAGAGTCTTGTGTATATGAGTTGCCATATCAGCCCAAGTTCCAACCAGTGAGGATTCTTTCAACAGTAGATCTGAGAACATTTGCTAGAGATTTTGTGACAAGCCAAATCTCCTCAACCTCCTAAAAGAGTAAAGAAGCAGGCACACCCTCTGATGCACCATCAATAACTCTCGGAGACAGTAAGTGAACGATAGGCTTTTATTAGCAGCAAAAAGGGAGCACGACATCTCGGAGACTGAGGGAGGAGCCATGCCCCAATCACCTTTATACAGGGGTCTGTGGGAGGAGCCACAGGAGCAGTCAGCAGAGGGGCGTGTCCAGACAGGTATATATAGTTTACCACATTCACCCCCCACCCCACTTTGTTTTAAAAGAGAGTCCCCACGGGGCGAAGTTTCTTACAAGTATATTTGCAGGTCAAGTCTATCAGGTGGTTGAGTCTGTCGCTGCGATCTATGTAACACCGGTGGTGATTGCACCGGAGACGGTGGTTATGCTGGCTCCGGCCTGACTTGAGGTGCCAGCCCGTTAGGCGTCAGTAATCCCTCATGCATGTGCGTGGCGCCCGGTATGGGAGTGTCGTGAGGAGTCTGTGTAGGGCTTGGCATGCGCAGTGTCTCGTGAGTATATACATCAGTGGGTACGGGGTTCATAGTCACCGTGGAGTGTTCAGGGTAGGGGTCTGGTGCTCCTGCGGGTGCCAGGTCGCAGACGGAGACCGTGTCCTCCCGCCCATCAGGTAAGACCACGTAGGCATACTGGGGGTTCGCATGTAGAAGGTGAACCCTCTCGACCATCGGGGAGTATTTATTGCTCCTCACATGTTTCCGGAGCAGCACTGGCCTTGGGGACGTCAGCCAAGCCGGTAGGGTGGTCCCAGTGGCAGACTTCCTGGGGAAAGAAAAGAGTCACTCATGAGGTGTGGCATTCGTGGACGTTCATAACAGGGAGCAGATGGAGTGGAGTGCCTCGGGGAGGAACTCCTGCCAGCGAGAGACTGGCAATCCCTTTGACCTAAGGGCTAAGAGTGTGGCCTTCCACACCGTGGCATTCTCCCTCTCCACCTGTCCATTTCCCCAGGGATTATAACTCGTGGTCCTACTAGTAGCAATATCCCTAGCCAGCAGGTATTGGAGCAGCTTATCACTCATAAATGAGGACCCTCTATCACTGTGGATATAACCATATAACCATATATAACCATATAACAATCACAGCACGGAAACAGGCCATTCCGGCCCTCCTAGTCCGTGCCGAACTCTTAATCTCACCTAGTCCCACCTACCCGCACTCAGCCCATAACCCTCCACTCCTTTCCTATCCATATACCTATCCAATTTTACCTTAAATGACACAACTGAACTGGCCTCTACTACTTCTACAGGAAGCTCATTCCACACAGCTATCACTCTCTGAGTAAAGAAATACCCCCTCGTGTTTCCCTTAAACTTTTGCCCCCTAACTCTCAAATCATGTCCTCTCGTTTGAATCTCCCCTACTCTCAATGGAAACAGCCTATTCACGTCAACTCTATCTATCCCTCTCAACATTTTAAATACCTCGATCAAATCCCCCCTCAACCTTCTACGCTCCAATGAATAGAGACCTAACTTGTTCAACCTTTCTCTGTAACTTAAGTGCTGAAACCCAGGTAACATCCTAGTAAATCGTCTCTGCACTCTCTCTAATTTATTGATATCTTTCCTATAATTCGGTGACCAGAACTGTACACAATATTCCAAATTTGCCCTTACCAATGCCTTGTACAATTTTAACATTACATCCCAGCTTCTGTACTCAATGCTCTGATTTATAAAGGCCAGCGTTCCAAAAGCCTTCTTCACCACCCTATCTACATGAGACTCCACCTTCAGGGAACTATGCACTGTTATTCCTAGATCTCTCTGTTCCACTGCATTCCTCAATGCCCTACCATTTACCCTGTATGTTCTATTTGGATTATTCCTGCCAAAATGTAGAACCTCACACTTCTCAGCATTAAACTCCATCTGCCAACGTTCAGCCCATTCTTCTAACCGGCATAAATCTCCCTGCAAGCTTTGAAAACCCACCTCATCATCCACAACACCTCCCACCTTAGTATCATCAGCATACTTACTAATCCAATTTACCACCCCATCATCCAGATCATTTATGTATATTACAAACAACATTGGGCCCAAAACAGATCCCTGAGGCACCCCGCTAGTCACCGGCCTCCATCCCGATAAACAATTATCCACCACTACTCTCTGGCATCTCCCATCTAGCCACTGTTGAATCCATTTTATTACTCCAGCATTAATACCTAACGACTGAACCTTCTTAACTAACCTTCCATGTGGAACTTTGTCAAAGGCCTTGCTGAAGTCCATATAGACTACATCCACTGCCTTACCCTCGTCAACATTCCTCGTAACTACTTCAAAAAATTCAATAAGGTTTGTTAAACATGACCTTCCACGCACAAATCCATGCTGGCTACTCCTAATCAGATCCTGTCTATCCAGATAATTATAAATACTATCTCTAAGAATACTTTCCATTAATTTACCCACCACTGATGTCAAACTGACAGGTCTATAATTGCCAGGCTTACTCTAGAACCCTTTTTAAACAATGGAACCACATGAGCAATACGCCAATCCTCCGGCACAATCCCCGTTTCTAATGACATCTGAAAGATCTCCGTCAGAGCTCCTGCTATCTCTACACAAACTTCCCTCAAGGTCCTGGGGAATATCCGGTCAGGACCCGGAGATTTATCCACTTTTAAATTTCTTAAAAGCGCCAGTACTTCCACCTCTTTAATTGTCATAGGTTCCATAACTTCCTTACTTGTTTCCCACACCTTACACCATTCAATATCCTTCTCCTTAGTGAATACCGAAGAGAAGAAATCATTCAAAATCTCTCCCATCTCCCTCGGCTCCACACATAGCTGACCACCCTGATTCTCTAAGGGACCAATTTTATCCCTCACTATCCTCTTGCTTTTAATATAACTGTAGAAGCCTTTCGGATTTACTTCCACCTTATTTGCCAAACCAAACTCGTAACTTCTTTTAGCTTTTCTAATCTCTTTCTTAAGTTTCCTTTTACATTCGTTATATTCCTCGAGCAATTCCTTTACTCCATGCTGCCTATATCTATTGTAGACATCCCTCTTTTTTCGAACCAAGTTTCTAATATCCCTTGAAAACCATGGCGCTTTCAAACCTTTAACCTTTCCTTTCAACCGAACAGGAACATAAAGATTCTGTACCCTCATAATTTCACCCTTAAATGACCTCCATTTCTCTATTACATCCTTCCCATAAAACAACTTGACCCATTCCACTCTCTCTAAATCCCTGCGCATCTCCTCAAAGTTAGCCTTTCTCCAATCAAAAATCTCAACTCTAGGTCCAGTCCTGTCCTTCTCCATAATTATATTGAAGCTAATGCTATTGTGATCACTGGACCCGAAGTGCTCCCCAACACATACATCTGTCAGCTGACCTATCGCATTCCCTAACAGGAGATCCAACACTGCCCCATCTCTAGTCGGTACTTCTATGTATTGTTGCAAAAAGCTATCCTGTACACATTTCACAAACTCTAAACCATCCAGCCCTTTTACAGAATGAGCTTCCCAATCTATGTGTGGAAAATTAAAATCTCCCACAATCACCACCTTGTGCTTACTACAAATATCTGCTATCTCCTTACACATTTGCTCTTCCAACTCACGCTCCCCATTAGGTGGCCTATAATACACTCCTATCAGTGTTACTACACCTTTCCCATTCCTCAATTCCACCCAAATAGCCTCCCTAGAGGAGCTCTGTAATCTATCCTTCCAAAGCACCGCCATAAGATTTTCTCGGACAAGCAATGCAACACCTCCTCCTCTGGCCCCTCCTACTCTATCACACCTGAAGCAACTAAATCCAGGAATATTTAGTTGCCAATCACACCCTTCCTGCAACCATGTTTCACTAATAGCTACAACATCATAATTCCAGGTATCAATCCACACTTTAAGCTCATCCACCTTTCTTACAATGCTCCTAGCATTAAAATAGATACATTTAAGATACTCTCCACCTCCTCCTCTCTTTTCATCCCTAGCAATGCATTCAAATTTATTATCCTTTTCTTTCTTCTCCCCTACAACTTCGGGCTGAGCGCATCCCTCCTCCATCACCTGCCTGTCCTCCCTCACAGCATTGATATAGCAGGGATATCTGAACAGAGTGAAGAGCTGGCGCAGGGCTTTTATGACGGACGTGGCAGTGGTATCGGGGCAGGGGATGGCAAAGGGGAACCGCGAGTACTCGTCGATTATGTTAAGAAAGTACACATTGCGGTCAGTGGAGGGAAGGGGGCCCTTAAAGTCGACACTCAGTTGCTCAAAGGGGTGGGTGGCCTTGATAAGTTGTGCCTTTTCAGGACGGTAGAGGTGCGGTTTGCACTCAGCGCAGACTTGGCAGTCCCTGGTCATTGTCCTGATTTCCTCAAGAGAGTAAGGCAGGTTCCAGGCTTTCACGAAATGGTAAAACCAGGTGACCCCCGGGTGGCAAAGATCTGCATGGAGGGCGTATAGCCGGTCGAGCTGCACGCTGTCACATGTTCCCCGGGATAAGGCATCAGGGGGCTCATTGAGCCTTCCAGGCCGGTACAGGATGTCATAGCTGTAGGTGGAGAGTTCTATTCTCCATCTCAAAATTTTATCATTTTTGATTTTGCCCCGCTGTTGGTTGCTAAACATAAACGCAACTGAGCGCTGGTCGGTCAGCAGGTAGAATCTTTTGCCGGCGAGGTAGTGCCTCCAGTGCCTAATAGCTTCCACTATGGCCTGGGCTTCTTTCTCCATCGCGGAGTGCCAAATTTCAGGGCCTTGAAGGGTATGAGAGAAGAATGCTACCGGCCTTCCTACCTGATTGAGGGTCGAGATCTAATCTGTCGGGTGGTAAAATGCTCTCCATGTTTTAAAATTGCAGTTAATAAAATTGATGCACCATCAATAACTCTCGGAGACGGGAGGCAAATGATAGGCTTTTATTAGCAGCAAGAGACCACCACACAACATCCTGGAGACTGAGGAAGGAGCAGTGCCTCCAATCGCCTTTATACCGGGGTCTGTGGGAGGAGCCACAGGAGCAGTCAGCAGAGGGGCGCGTCCAGACAGGTATACATAGTTTACCACACCCTCCTTACGATTGCACTAGGAGAGACATCTGAAATGTTAACACAGAAACTTAAAGCTGCTGACTCTCCCTACTGCCAGTCCCCCAGTGTAGACTTGCTCATGTTCACCTTTCTTCCCTTTCCTGAAGTCAGCAATAAGCTCTTTAGTTTACTGATATTGGGTGAGAGGTTGTTGTCACGGCAACCAGGTGTCCTACCTTCACCGTATGCTAATTTATCACCATCTCTAACTTATCCAACAACAGTGGTGTCATTGGTGAATTTGTAATGGCATTAGAGTTAAACTTAGCCACACAGTCATGAAGTTCATAGACAGAGAAGGAACTGTTGATAAAAGTGTTTTTAAAATTTATTTCATAATTAATTAGCATTTTTCTGGAGAAAGTATTACTTCTTTGGCACAGGTTTTATGTGTCACCAGTGCAGTAACTTGAAACAGTAAGGACAAGTTAAAGATGAAAAAAAAAAGTTAATTAGTTGACATGATATGTTTCATCTGATTTGCAACCACATGTTAAAAGAAATCTTGCACATTCATCTTTCACTCTTCACTGTATAAGAAGCAAGTCATCTTCAAAGCCGAGAAAGTGCGAGAGGTGACATTTGATCAGGATACCTTCTATTCAACACAATAAACACAACAAAAATTAAATATCCAATTTGAATGACTCATTCATCAGAACTGGTGTTACTGTGAATTCATATATCACTCATTCTTGAAAGCACAATTTTAATGGAAAATATGCTGAAAAGGTCAATACTTTATTAAAAAAAATCATCAAATGATTAAAAACTTGAGCATCTGAATGAAAAGACTCCTGACATGGAAGTTACTAGGGAAATGAATATCTCAAATATTCATAGTCCTGAAAAAAAACATTTTATAAAAAGCTCTGTAATAAAGAGTTTCTTAAACATGCTACAGAAAATGTATCTAATATACACTCAATGGCCACTTTATTAGTTAAACCTGTACACCTGCTTGTTAATGCAAATACCTAATCATCTGGCAGCAACTCAATGCATAAAAGCATGTAGACATGGCCAAGTGGTTCAGTTCTTGTTCAGACCAAACATCAGAATAGAAAGAGATGTGATATAAATTGGTTTGACTTTGGAATGATAGTTGCTACCAGACAGGATGGTTTAAGTGTCTCAGAAACTGCTGATCTCCTAGGGTTTTCATGCACACCAGTCTCTATAGTATATAGAGAATGATGGGAAAAACATCCTACGAGCATCAGTTCTGTTGGTGAAATTGCCTTGTTAATGAGATATGACAGAGGAGAATGGCAGACTGGTTCAAGCTGACAGGAAGGCAATATTAAGTCAATAACCTTGCATTACAACAGTGTTGTACAGAAGGGCATCTCTCAATGCACAGCATGTTGAACCTTGAAGTGGATGGGCTACAGCAGCAGCAAACCATGAACATACACTCAGTGGACACTTTATTAGATACAGGAGGAACATAAGAAAGTGGCCACTAAGTGTAATTTTAGGTTCTATATAGCTAAAGGGTCCGCAGCAGGTCCTGTAAACTTGTCTTTCCCCAAAGCTCTTTGTATTTATTGCAGCATTGACTGGCCACAGGCACTAAGAATAATCAGAATTTGGGAACAATAAAACATTTCAGAAATCCAAGGAAGACCTGTAGAAATGAGATTGTAGCAATTGTTACGTACCCCGTAACTGGGTGTCTAACCAGCAGAGAAAGAAGAATTCGTTGGAGTCTGGTGGTACTATATCAAAGGTGTTTATTAATAAAAAATAAGCAAAACCATATCAATAATGCAAATATACAGATAAAACAAGTTAGCAGTAATAAACTTAAAAGTGTAGGAATAATAATAATCAATAATAAATAAGCTCTATCGATGTCTAGGGGTAAATAAATTGTCATAGAAAAGTATAAAGTTCAGTTCATGAGTGCTGATGTAGTTATAGTTGTTGTATTGTAATCGTTGGGGAGAGAGAGAGAGAGAGAGAGCGAGCAAGATGTAACAACTACAGTCGGGCAAACCTTCCTTTGCTTTCTTAATCCGTCGTATCGGGGTGGTCATTCAGTTATGACCTCTCCATCCTTCTGCTAGACTGTTCTTCTGTGGTGGACTCGTCACTCTGGCATGAGTGGACACACACACAAGTCCCCACCGGCCCTGCGTTAACACTGATTGCCTTAATGACCGACCTCCTGGTTCGGTCTTCAAAGCCCTCACCTTTCTTGAGGGTTCCAACACTCAATCAGTGTCCACTGGCGTGTCTGGAGGGTGTCTTTCCAGACCTGTCTTTTATCCCTACTCATGGGGACTCAGCTATCCATCACTCCTGAATGACTGTGTCCATCAAATAAGGCCACTCCTTCAGTCCACTGAGGAATGTTTATGAGCAAACTATTGTCCTTGCAGTGAAATAGTAAATAATTCAAAAAGGAGTCACAATACGGTTTATCAGCAATTTCCCCCTCTCTCTTAACTGTCGCCGATGTTCTTACTTGTTTTTCTGTCTCTCTTTCTCATGGTCAGCATAGCAACAATAATAGTTTGTGTTTCTCAGGAGGGGAATAGTTAACTCTGTACCCCATTGTCCATCAGGTCTATTCATTACTCATAACACAATAAATAAGATCAAATAGATTGTAATGAAGGAGACACAACAGACTGATAAAGCTGGAATCTAGAATAACAAAATAAACTATTGGAAGAACTCAGTGGGTCAAGCAGTATCAGTGGAGGTAAAAGGACGATCAAGGTGTGGTGAACTACATATACCTATCTGGACTGCTCCTGTGGCTCCTCCCACAGACCCCTGCTGACTGCTCCTGTGGCTCCTCCCACAGACCCCTGTATAAAGGCGATTGAGGCCTGAGCCCGGCCTCATTTTCCAGGATGTAGTGTTGTTCATTCTTCCAGTCAATAAAAGCCGATATCTCGCTTCTTACGTCTCAGAGTGAGTTATTGATGGTGCATCACAAGGTTTTGGGCTGAGACCCTTCATCGGGTTGTAAAGAATATTGTGAACAATGGTCAGTGAAGTAGATTAATGACATGGACCAAAAAGAGAAGCTGGAAAGTAAGAATTACACATGCAAAATAAGTATGCTCAGCCTTTGGTTAAAAGGAAATTTTAGGAAGTTAATGAAGGTTTGTCAATAGAATATAAGCTGAAACGCTAATGATGAGTGATTGGATGCAATAGATGGCTGAATGTGGGAGAAGCTACACTAGATGATGTGAAAAAAATTGAAGGCACTGAGTTACAATACACGAAGGAGCACAGGAATA
This sequence comes from Hemitrygon akajei, assembly GCF_048418815.1. Lineage (NCBI taxonomy): Eukaryota > Metazoa > Chordata > Chondrichthyes > Myliobatiformes > Dasyatidae > Hemitrygon > Hemitrygon akajei. The sequence goes on from NC_133140.1 coordinate 51,011,274, forward strand.
TTCTAACCTAGCCAAATAGTTCAACTCAGCATTGTAAGAATTGCTCAGAACAAAGGCCCTGGATATGTGCAATTATAGCTGTGGCCAAGTTAGAGCATCAAAAATCCTAAACACTAAATTCACACTTTGTTAAGCTTGGTCAAAAGGAGTAGAAGACTGGGTAGGCGCTCCAGTCCTGCCAATACTGAGTTGTATGAAGTTATAACAAATACATGATCTTATGACAGCTGAACAGCAACAATATGCATTTACATGTGGGCAAAGTCCCAGTGCACTTCTCTTGATCATAAAAATGACTAAACATGACAACAACCCAGATATATTAAGAAGACCTGACAAAGTGATGCATACTAAGGAAGCTGTCAATAGATGTGGAAAAGGTTTAGAGAAAAAAAATTCAAAAAGAGGGACCAACACAACTGAAGACAGTGACAATGTTTAAGGACAAGCAGTTTGGTGCCCCATGTTTCCTAAAGCCAAAGTTGGAAGAACCCAGGATTCCTTGAGAGGTGTATTGCTGAAGGATAATCAGCAATCAGGACACATTACGGGGCCATGATGTAGAATGGTTTAGGTGCACCTATAAAGTTACAAAAGGAAAAAAAAAAGCATAGCTGAGGAAAATACTGAGATGCAAACCTGGAAATATCCATATGATCCATTTATTTGGCTAATTGTCATCTTGCATTTATCTGTTTCTTAAGCTTCCAAAATGTCAATTTCAGGTCATACTAACAGGACAAAATATAAACGCTACACAAAAATCTTGAAATACTAAAATAATATAACTATCAAATGAATGTCCTTTTCTGTTGCAAGAAAGATAATCGTAAGATGGTTATAGTAGGTGATTTCAACTTTCCACATATTGGTAGGGACTTCCATACGTTAAAGGATTAAACAGGATAGAGTTTGTCAAATGTGTTCAGAAAGGTTTCCTTAATCAGTAAGTAGAAGTCCCAGTGAGAGAGAGTGTGATACTTGTTCTGCTATTAGGGAACGAGACAGGGCAGATGAAAGAAGTTTGTGCAGGGGAACACTTTGCATCTAGTGATCAAAGTGTCATTAGTTTCAAAGTAAATATTGAAAAAGATAGGCCTGGTCCATGGGCTGAGATTCTAAATTGGAGAAAGGCTAGCTTTGATGGTATCAGAAATTATCTGGTTAGTGTAGGTTGAGACAGGCTGCTTTCTGGCAAAGGTATACTTGGTAAGTTGGAAGCCTTCAGAAGTGAAATTTAGGAGTGCAAAGCTTGTATGTGCCTGTCAGAATACCGAAAATAACTTGTGTAGCAAAACTTGGTTTTCAAGAGAATTTGAGGCCCTGGTTAGGAAAAAGAAAGGAGGCGCATAGCAGGTAAAGGCAGGTAGGAACAAATGAGATATTTATGGAGTATAAGAAATGCAAGAGAATACTTAAGAAAGAAATCAGGAGAGCTAAAAGAAGGCATTAAGTTGCCCTAGCAGATAAGGTGAAGGAAAATCCTAAGGGATTCTATAGGTATGTTAAGAGTAAAAGGACTACAAGGGACAAAATTGGTCCTCAGTAAAATCAGAATGGTAATCCGTGTGTGGAGCCAAAAGAGATGGGTAAGACCTTAAATAATTTTTTTGCCTCTGTATTTACACAGGAGATGGACACAGTGTCTATTGAAATGAGGCAAAGTAGTATCAACTTTGTGGATACTATAGAGATTTTAGAGGAAGAGGTGTTTGCTGTCCTAACACAGATCAGGGTGGATAAATTCCAAGGCCTGACAAGGTATTCCCTTGGACCTTACAGGAGGCAAATGAAGAAACTGCTGGTGCCCGATCAGATATTTAAATTATCCTTAGCAACAGGAGAGGTACCAGGTAATTGGAGGATAGCTAGTGTTGTTTTGCTGTTTAAGAAAGGCTCTAAACATAGAAGAGGAAATTATAGGCTGGTGAGTCTGACATCAGTTGTGGGCAAGTTATTGGAAAGTATTCTAAGGGTCCAGGTATATAAATATTTGGATAGACACGGATTGATTCAGAAAGGTCAGCAGGACTTCATGCATGATAAGTCACCTTTAACCAATCTTATAGAGTGAATGAAGGCAATAGATGTTGTCTACATGGACTTTAGCAAGGCATTTGACAAGGTCCTACATGGAAGACTGGTCAAGAAGGTTCAGCTACTTGTCATTCAAGATGAAATAGTAAATTGGATTAGACATTGGCTTTGTGGGAGAAGCCAAAAAGTGGTAGTAGATGGTTGCCTGATTGGAGGCCTGTGACTAGTGGAGTGCTGCAGGGATCAGTGCTGGGTGCATAGTTGTTAGTCATTTATATCAATGATCTGGACGATGATGTAGTTAACTGGATCAGCAAGTTTGCAGATGATACCAAGGTTTGGGGTGTAGTGGACAGTGAGGAAGGCTATCATGGCTTTTAGAGGGATTTGGATCAGCTGGAAAATTAGGCTGAAAATAGCAGATGGAATTTAATGCAAATAAGTGTGAAGTGTTGCACTTAGGTAGCCCCAGCCAGGATGGGTCTTACACAGTGAACGGTAGGGTACTGAGAAGTGTGGTAGAGCAAAGCAATCCAGATATACAGGCCCATAATTTGTTGAAAGTGGCATCACAAGTAGATAGAGTTGTAAAGAAGGCTTTTAGCACATTGGCCTTCATAAATCAAATTATTGAGTACAGGAGATGGGATGTTATGTTGAAGTTAGATAAGACATTACTGAGGCCTAATTTGGAGTTTTATGTGCAGTTTTGGTCACCTACTTACAGGAAAGATGTAAATAGAGTTGACAGACTACAGAGAAAATTTGCAAGGATGTTGCCAGGTTTGGAGGACCTGAGTTATAAGAAAAGATTGAATTGGTTAGGACTTCATTCCTTAGAATGTAAAAGACTGAAAGGAGTTTTGATAAAGGGATACAGAATTACGAGGGGTATAGATAAGGTAAATGCAAACAGGCTTCTTCCACTGAGGTTGGGTGGGACTACAACTAAATGTCATGGGTTAAGGGTGAAAGGTGAAAAATTTAAGGGGAACATGAGGGGAAACTTCTTCACTCAGCGTGTCGTGAGAGTGTGGAACAAGCTGCCAATACAAGTGGTTCATGCAAGCCCAATTTCAATGATTAAGTGAAGTTTGGGTAGGTCCATGGATGGCAGAGGTAAAGAGGGCTAAAGTCCCATGCAGATTGATGGGAGGAGGCATTTTGAATGGTTTGGCATAGACTAGATAGGCTGAATGCCCTGTTTCTGTGGTGTACTTTACTATTGTATGTTTTTGGAAGTAAAATGAAGTGAGGCATTTTATGTTTAATAAAACCCGGAAGACATTTTGTTGGACCCCAAAAGCTAAACACAAAAGCGTATTAAAAACCCTTACGCAACAATGTCATCAGATCAGACCAGCCTCTTAAATGTTGGTGTTTATGAATTACTGTAGGTACGTTTCTCCCAATTAGGTTACCCTACACAGGCTCCCTCCCCCACCCCAGAATTCACTAAAACTGGTATTGTGAGCCTGTCTGACGCTCGGACAAGCTGCCCGGCTCAGATCCTTTCCTCCATAGGTGGAGGAACTGCAGTTGCCTCTGGCTCATCCAGAGGTGTGTTGACACGCTCATGATCCTGTTGAGATGCCAGGGGCATGGGCAGCGGAATATTCCAGATCTTGGAGTGCCGGTTTAAGGTGATCTACTGCAATACATTTAGGTTTAACCCTCTTATCTATGATAAATGTCTTTTATCCCCATTCCAAAATGTGTAATGGGTCATAGTAGGAAGGCCTAAGGGCCTGTTGGTGTGTGTCATGACAGGCGAAAGCAGATTCTAGGTCAACAGGAACACATGCATACAGTACAAACATGATGGGAGGTAGTAATAGGGGAAAAGGAATTGAATTTACTGAGGAGGGTGGAACACTGTTGAGGGACGGCCCAGCCAGTCATGGCGTCAGGAATGAAATCACCTGGAACTTGTAACAGCTGCGCATGTACCAACTCAGCCATGGATGACTGCTGGTCCTCTTTTGGAGAAGCTCTGAGCTCCAGCAGGACTCATGGGAGATTATCGTGCCAACACTCATCCATCGGGAAAGCCCTCACAGCACCCTTTAAGGAGCAGTGAAACCACTCACAGAGGCCGTTGGACTGTGGGTAATATGCTGTTGTGTGATGGATCCTAATGCTGAGGTTCTGGGCCAATGCATCCCAGATCTGAAATGAATTGAGGACTATGGTCAGAGGAACTATCAGATGGGGTGGCAAACCGAGAAACCCAGGTGTTGATGAATGCCCAAACCACATCTGTGGCCGATGTCAATGCTGGAGGGATGACCTCTGGTCATCTGGTAGCATGGTCCACCATGTTAAGGTGCGAGAAAGCATGGAAGGAGGTAAGAGGTCCACATTGATATGGTCAAATTGTCACTCAGTGTTCTCAAAAAGTGCCAATGGCTTCTGAACATGACGGTTAATTTTTGCCCACTGGCACTCCAGACAAGCTACAGTCCAATCTTGGATTAGGCCGTGCCAAACAAACTTGAGTGCAACCAGTTTCTGCGAGGCCTTTCAGCCTGGATGTGAGAAGCCATGTATGGAGTTGAAAGACATCCATCTCCAGCTTGCGGGCATGATGGAGCAAGGGCAACAGGTTGAGACATTGCACAGGAGAGAAAGCCCAGCTTCTTTGAACTTAACATCAGCCAAGTGCAGGCCTGTGACTGCTGTTTGGTATGCCTACATCTCTGGGTTAGTTAACTGGTGGGCTGCCATGCCGGCATAGTCAACCACTATATGTATGGCCTCAATGGTTGGCCATGAGAGTCAATCGGGCATGGCATTATTTTTCCCCTTGATGTATTGTATACTTGTTGTGAACTCTGATGTGTAGGCCAGGTGGCAGTGCTGCTGTGCAGATCAAGGGTCTGATATTTTGACCATTGCATGCAGGAGGGGCTTATTATCAATGAATGCTGTGAAATGGTGACCCTTTAGAAGAAAATAAAAATTTCAGACAGCCGGATAGAAAACTAGAAGCTTACAGTTAGACATGCTATACTTCCTTTCGGGGGAAGTGGGGGGGATGCGGATGGAGCGAGTGAAGAAGGCGAGTAGCTACCATACGCCCCTGACCAGCTGTTCATGCATAGCACTCACAGCATAGTCCGAGGCATCAGTAGTAACCGCTATAAGTGCATTGGGGAGCGTTTGCACTAGTAGGGTCTCATTAGAAAGAACTCACTTGGTATCATCTAATACCATGGTCATGGTCAAGCACTCGATTAGGGATATTGCCTTTAAGTGCTCTATACAGGGGGAGCATAAGTTTAGCAGCTCAATGAGTGAAGTGGTGACAGAAGTTCTGCTTGCCTAAAAACTCCTGTAATTTTTTAGTAGTTGGGGGCAGTGGGAAATACATAATAGCAGCTACTTTTGATGGGAGAAGTTGCGCACCTTCTGCAGAGTTGGGATGACCGAGAAAGGCAATGGTTGACAACCCAAACTGGCATTGAGCTGGGTTAATAATCAACCCGTGTTGGCTTAAATACTGAAAGAGTGTGTAGAGATGAGATATGTGTTCAGATTTGAATGCACTGGCAACAATCTGCGGAGCAGACTCGATGGGCTGAATGGCCTACTTCTGCTCCTTTGTCTTGTCTTGTGAATTATGTCACCCAAGTAAATAGAAAGAAAATATACGACTTTTACATAGTGTCTATCAGCCATTGGAAAGTGTGTGCTGCATTTTTCAGTCCAAACGGCATGCACAGAAACTCAAAAAGATGAAATAGGGTTACCGTAGCTGTTTTGGGAACGTCCCCCGAGCATACAGGAGGATGGTAGCACCTAACTTGCTCAACTTTGGAAAAGATTAACTTTCCAGCGAAATGTGCTGGAAAGACTTGGATGTGTGGTATCGAGTAACGAACGGGGATAGTGGCCTTGCTAAGGAGTTGGTGGTTAACACATGGGCAGCAACCACAATGGGACTTGGGGACCATATGGAGGGGTGAAGTCAGGGGGCTTTTTGACTGGGGTACAATGTCTTTCCATGTTGGCACAGTCAGCCTTCCCGGTTGCCAGCTTTTCTGGGTCCAGTCTATATGTGCAGGCATGGAATGGCAGGCCATTTGTGGGATGTGCTGTTCAACCCCACACTTTGTGACTCCAGTGAAGAATGTGGGCTTTAGTGAGGTTTGGAAATTTGCGCAGCAGTCTGATAAACTCACAAGTGGCGGTTCATGCGCTTAACAGAGTCATTGTGGGGAACTGACTGGGGAAGCTGTCTAACAACTCAGAGCCCTTGACATCCACAAACTGGCAGTTCTTAAGAGTGACCAACAGCCCTTGGGTACACAGGAAATCTGCACTGAGCAGAGGTCCAGCTACTTTAGCTGGGACTATGTGTAATGTCGCCCACTGAAGCAGACCGTCACCTGTTGTGTCCCATAATTTTGGATCTTGCTGCTGTTGACTGCCTCCAGTGAGATTTTGTTGCTCTTTGCCTTCTCATCAATAGGTGATGCTGGCAGCACACTCACTTGAGTACCCATGTCACACAGGATCGTCACCCTGAAGGGGTGTCCGTAATGATTAGTAAACGTCCCTGGCAGTTGGAATCCATCATGTTCACAGACCTCTGATATCCTGCTGTGCTGGCATTGTCGAAGCTGTAAGGCGGTCAGCATTTCTTAGCCTTCGCACCAAAATGTGTGTGGTAAAACACATCTGTTTCACAGCTGCGGGCATCCTTGTGTTGAGGGCCTTGCTAAATGGGCTTATTGAGGCAGAGAAAGGAAGAGGAATGATGCACCACTGCCTAGCTTAGGGTAGACTATCAGCCATTTTAGCAAGCTCCATATACTTGTTCACAGTGTATTAGAGAGGGCTATGTGAACTTGATCAGGCACTTGCTGCATGAAGAGTTCTTTAAAAATAAACCAAGGAAGGTGATTTTCCAGGAGAGACAGCATGTGGTCCATTAGCTCTGAAGGCCTAGCATTGCTGAGATAGGGTAAGGACAGCAATTGTTTAATATGCTCAGACCGATAGTCCAAAAGTCTGTAAAAGGTGAGCTTTCAGTGATTGGAATTCACCATGTTCAAGCATACTCTTGCAGCTGTGGAACTGCTGAGTGACACTACCACGTAGTAGAATTGGGTGTCATCAACAGTGATTTCTTGCAGTGTGAACTGCCCCTTGGCTTGTACAAACCATGCATCTGCATTTTGCTTCTAAAACTCTGGTAATTTCAAAGCGGCTGCACTGGCCGACATGATCAATAACACTTGGAGTACTGTGCTCAGTTCTGGTCACCTCACCACAGGAAGGACGTGGAAACCATAGAAAGGGTGCAGAAGATATTTACAAGGATGTTGCCTGGATTGGGGAGCATGCCTTATGAGAACAGGTTGAGTGAACTTGGCATTTTCTCCTTGGTGTGATGGAGGATGAGAGGTGACCTGATAGAGGTGTATAAGATGATGAGAGGGATTAATCATGTGGATAGTCAGAGGCTTTCTCCCAGGGCTGAAATGGCTAATGTGAGAGGACACAGTTTTAAGGTGCTTGGAAGTAGGTACAGAGGAGATGTCAGGGGTAAGTATTTTACACAGCGAATGATGAGTGTATGGAATGGGCTGACGATGGCAGCAGTGGAGGTGGAAACGATAGGGTCTTTTAAGAGACTCCTGGATGACTACATGGAGCTTAGGAAAATAGAGGGCTATGGGTAAAGCCTAGGTAGTTCTAAGGTAGGGACATGTTCAGTGCAGCTTTGTGGGCCGAAGGGCCTGTGTTGTGCTGTAGGTTTTCTATGTTTCTATGAATTGTCCTAGAGCATTGGGGTCACCAATGTAGGTTTTTGCAAAAAAACGAAGTGAGGCATTTCATGTTTAATGAAACCCGTAACACATTTTATTGAACTCCAAAACTTTAACACAAAAATGTGCTAAAATCTTTTATGAAATAACATCATCACATCAGACCAGCTTCTTAAAGGGAAACCCCAACTTTCTGTTGATGGCTGTGAATAATATTCATTCCTGCCAATTACATTTCCCTGCACTATGGCTCTGTGTCTCTGTTACTTATAGCAGTTGTATTAATTGCTTGATTGCAGGACAAAATGCTCAAGTAGATCCTGCTCCTATTATCTGCTCCATATGGATGCCGGCAAATCTCAGTACAAAGCAAATAAACTCCCAAATTTCAGGAATAAGTAAGATGTGAGAAGTTTGAATAAAAGGATAAATTGCAGGGAATTAATTCTAGGTCAATCAGCCTTTATACAAAGAAGAGGCAAATAATAATTTCTAGTGTAAAATCCACCATCATTATAAAATAAAAAATAATCATCATCAATTCTACAGTATTAAAATCTTCAAAAATAAGTAGACCACAGGCTCTTTAGCCATAGAATGAAATCAAATGGGTAGGATGAACTGCAAAGTACCAAATAGAGACTTGAAAATGATGTGAAGTGTTTATATAAAAGAAGCTACAAATAGCGAACATGGTAAAAAATAATATTAAATGTATGTGGATATAATTAAGAAATAGAAATGGAAAAGCCAATGATATAATTTGAAGTGTGGATTACAAGACAATCAGCAACAATTCAATACAAAGTTTTTTTTCCATACTATTCTGAGAAATGTGTAGAAATGTCACTGTATTTATTTATTTACATAATTAAGACAAAAGAAGAAAGATAATGCAAATTCCCAAATTAGAAGACACATTGAGAATGAGTCTTTTCTCATTTTAACACATTTCTAGTCAAAGAGACTATATATACTTGACTAAGTTCTGAGAAATTAAACAGAGCAAATAATTGGGTTAGAACTGGGGCAAACAGTTAGAAAATGTTGATCACAGTGTAGGTTCACTGAAAGGAAAGAAAAGGATAGCAAAACAAAAACATAAGAGTTTTAATGTGGAAGTAAAATTCCAAATTTCACAACTAGAGGGATCTAGCTCTAAGTAGACTGGACAAACTACGAAATGCATTAGCAGGTGAAAATATTCTGTTTTAGATGGTACACAAAGTAAACATATTCTATAAAGGTGAAAAATAACAGTTGTATGTATAAAAAGAGAAATTAAAGCTAAATCCAAATATAAACCAGAACCAATCAAAGCAAAATGAATCTATGAGTCCTCTATTCTTGATGTTCTCTACTGTTCCAACAAGGCTCAACGTAAACTCACTAAACAAAGCCAGGTCCCCTGCCTACAAACAATACTACTTTGCAACATGGAATTCAGCAATTCAAGAAAATCATATTTTCAATATTCACTTTACTCTGTTCTGATAATTTCAGTTAACTCTCTTTCCATTTGGGTTGATAACTTTATTACAGCAAAGTCTTACAATACCTTTAGAAATACCACAATTGAAGAAGATCTTAGCATAGACTTGCAAAGGATATGACTGACCGGATAAAATGAGCTCAGTAAATGCAGTTTTTAGAAGGTATTTCATCAGAGACATGCTGAAGCACACATTTAAGTTGTACTGTATTAAGAGAGCTAGATCTATCACAGCAGCCAAGAATTTAAATTCAATAATTATATGAATATGAACTTCAAAAAGTATCAAGAAATGGTGGCCAGAAAGCTTACAGAAAGCAGCAAAAACCAATCCTATTCATTTGAGTCCTTCAGGGAAAGAAATATCCCATCTTTACACAGAGTGCTCTACATTTGACTCCAGACCTGCCATTGTGGCCCACTAAACTACTCAGTCAAAAGGACACTAAAGGTTGGAATTCAATGCCTGCAGCACATAGGTTTCTTGAATCATTAAGATGAAAAAATGGAGAATGTACTTGTGTAAATAGAAATGTGATTTGCTGTTAGGGTAGCTTACTAGTGATTAGAGTGGATACTCGCAAGCAGTATGAAGTTTAGAAACTATATTGAAATTTAGCCAAAATGATCACATGATATAAAGAAGTAATTATGATACAGGCAAGCTATATTTTATATGATTTTGTCATTTGGATAAGCAAGGCAGCACTATGAGGATCATGGTTTTTCATTTTTCTAGTGCCTTCAACACCATGCAGCCCTCATTGCTGGGGGAAAAGCTCTGTTCAATGCATGTTGGCACTCCATTGTATCCTGGGTAATAGACTATCAAGCACTCTACCATCATCCCAGTCCCCAAGAAACCCACCATCACAGGACTGAACAACTACAGACCTGTCGCACTGACATCTGTAGTCATGAAATCCTTTGAACGCTTGGTGTTGAACCACCTGAAGACCCTCACCAGCAGCCTGCTGGATCCCCTGCAGTTTGCCTACCGGACAAATAGGTCAGTAGACGATGCAGTCAACCTGGGACTGCACTATATCCTGCAACATCTGGATCGTCCTGGGACCTATGCTCGGATGCTGTTTGTGGATTTCAGTTCAGCGTTTAACACCATCATCCCTCATACCCTCTGCTCCAAATTGTCTCATCTTACTGTGCCACCTGACCTCTGCGATTGGATTTACAGCTTCCTGACTAACAGAAGTCAGCAGGTAAGGATGGGACAGGTCACCTCAGATATTCGAATCACCAACACCGGCGCCCCCCAGGGGTGTGTCCTCTCTCCACTGCTGTTCTCCCTCTACACCAATGACTGCACCTCCTCCAACCCCTATGTGAAGCTTTTGAAGTTTGCAGACGACACTACCGTCATCGGACTCATCCAGAATAGTGATGAGTCTGCATATCGACAGCAGGTGGACCAACTGGCGCTCTGGTGCAGTCAGAACAATCTGGAGCTGAACACGCTCAAGACAAAGGAGATGATAGTGGATTTCAGGAGACATCCCCCCGCTATGTCTCCCCTCACAGTCCTCAGCAGCCCTGTGTCCACCATGGAGAACTTCAGGTTCCTGGGAACCACCATCTCTCAGGATCTGAAGTGGGAGCAGAACATCTGCTCCATCCTGAAGAAGGCCCAGCAGCGGATGTATTTCCTGTGGCTCTTGAGGAAATACGGTCTGCCTCAGGAATGTCTGCTGCAGTTCTACACTGCAGTCATTGAGTCTGTCCTGTGCACCTCCATCATTATGTGGTTTGGAGCCGCCACCAAGCAGGATAGAACCAGACTACAGCGCACAGTGAGGACTGCCGAGTGCATCATTGGAGCCTCCCTGCCCTCTATTGTGGACCTGTACTCTTCCAGGTTGAAGAAGAGGGCAGGGAACATCATAAAGGACTCCTCCCATCCTGCGCACGGACTGTTTGATCTGCTTCCGTCTGGTAGGCGCTTCAGATCCCTCCAGACTAAGACTAATAGGCACTGGAGAAGTTTTTTCCCTACTGCGGTCACTTTGCTGAACAGTTAACTGCCGGTTAACTGTCGGCTAACTATTACTTGGATTGCACTACCTGTATGTATAATCTATATTTTCATTTATATTTATCATTATTATTGTTATGAGCAGAGAGACAACATCTGCCGAAAGTAAATTCCTTGTATGTGCACAGGTACTTGGCGATTAAAGTCTGATTCTGATTCTGATTCTGATTCTGATATGACCGGCAGACCACAGCTTGTGTGGCTTCACAGCTGTGTGTCAGACATGGCTATAAGAGTCACTGGGGCCCCATAGGGGACCGTATTGGCTCCCTTCCTGTCTACCTTGTAAACCTCAGACTGGCAATACAACACTGAAGAAATTCTCTGATGATTCAGCAATAGTTGGGTGTATAAAGAGAGGATGGAGGATGAATACTGGGCCCTGGTGGAGGACTTTGTCAAATGGTGCAAGCTGAATCATCTGTAGCTCAACATCAGTAAGACAACGGAGATCGTGATGGACTTTAGGAAGATTATGCCTACATTGCTCCCTATCACTATTGGTGGTGAGGATGTGGATGTGATGAGGACCTACAAGTACTTGGGGGTACACCTGGATGGCAGACTTGAGTGAAGCACTAACATAGAGGCTGTGTACAAGAAGAGCCATAGTCGCCTCTGCTTCCTGAGGAGACTGAGGTCCTTTGGATTATGCAGGCCTCTCCTTCACATGTTCTACCAGTCTGTGGTCACTAGTACAATCTTCTATGTGGTGGTGTGCTGTGGCAATGGCATCAACAGAGGTGATGCTGCCAGGCTCAATAAACTGATTAGAAAGGCTGGCTCTGTTATAGGAGTCAAACTGGACACACTAGAGGCTGTGGTAGAACAAAGGACCCTACGTAAAATCCTGGCAATTCTGGACAATGTTTGTCACCCTCTGCATGCCACCTTGGCTGAACAGAGGAGCACTTCTAGTAATCGATTTAGACAACTGTGCTGCTCCAAAGAGTGCTACATGGGGTCAATCTTACCCTCGGCCATTAGGCTCAGTAATGAGTCAACCTATAGCCGGGGAAGTGATGACCCCCCGCCCCCCACCTCCAGTTAGACTGTTTGTGGTAACTTATTTTTTATTCTTTCTTACTTCTCTTCTAATATTTGTGTATTTGTATATCTGTGCACTTGTAATGCAACTGAGTCACTGTAATTTCCTTTGGGATCAATAAAGTATCTATCTGATGCAAATCAACAGGGCATTTTACATCTGACTCCAATGGATATATAAATCAAGATTGCAAAAAGGACTGCTGATTTACTATAAACCATTTTAACATAAAATCATGGAGAAAAAGCAAAACTGTGTTCCAAATGTTCATTTGCTAACTGAGAAATAATGAGGCTTGATGATTCATTACAAACCTTGTTTTTTTCTGGAGAATAAGAACCCATGAATCGAAAATTAGAGAGGCGCACAAGAATAAACTGCTACTTACTGTGAACATTAAAGATACGACTTTGTTGCTTAGCCTATTTTCAACAAACCATATCTTCTATGGTATGCATCTTCTCCAAAATGCAAAGGATTCAGAATCCATTTACTGAAATGACATGAACTACCAAACCCAATAGGCTATGTATGCAAAATGCAAATTTGCAGCACTGGCATTAGAAGGATTAATGCAATATGAAGTCAAGTCAAGTCAAATCACTTTTATTGTCATTTCGACCATAACTGCTGGTACAGTGCATAGTAACAAACTGAGACGTTTTTCGGGAACATGGTGTTACGTGACACAGTACAGAAACTAGACTGAACTACGTAAAAAAAACACAGAGAAAGCTACACTAGACTACAGACATACACAGGACTGTGTAAAGTGCACGAAAACAGTGCAGGCATTACAATAAATAATAAACAGGACAATAGGGCAAGGTGTCAGTCCAGACTCTGGGTATTGAGGAGTCTGATAGCTTGGGGGAAGAAACTGTTACATAGTCTGGTCGTGAGAGCCCGAATGCTTCGGAGCCTTTTCCCAGATGGCAGGAGGGAGAAGAGATTGCATGAGGGGTGCATGGGGTCCTTCATAATGCTGTTTCCTTTGCGGATGCAGCATGTAGTGTAAATGTCCGTGATGGTGGGAAGTGACTCTCTGGATCCATGATTGATTACCTTAGGGAGTTGAAAAAGAATTTCACAATATTTTCCCAAACTAGGGACTTCTCTTCGAATTTGTGTCATTTTAGAAATTGTTTCACAAGGTTTTGGGCTGCTCTGTGCCCAGAAGGCATGTCACTATTTGTTCTTTTTTCCTTTATATTTACAAACACCTATGTTATGTCACCAAATTGTGTTTGGGAAGAATATATGGTTCAAACTCTTTAAGCTTGTTGTCCTGCTTTAAAATAATCAGCGTTATATTTATTTATAATACTTCTCAGCAGGGTGCTTGAGCTTAAGGGATGTGGAGGAAATTGGTGGGGTCTGCCTAACAGGTAGAAAGGCTAACACAAATTTTACAGCATGTTCTTTTCAGTACATTACAATCGATGGGGAAACATCTGGAGCATACAGATGTAAATTCATACTGAAACAGGCCAGCTGTGCCTGGCAACAGTCTAAACCCATAACAATATAGCTTCCAGATTCTTCGGGTTATCAGTAAGTAACTAATTGGATTTAATTTATTCTCATTCATTCACATTGAGAAAATTTTGCAGTAGAACATATACTACTGAAAAGAATGAATTCAATTATGAAGGCAAAAGCTTAAAGAGCACTGCTTGGAACAGAATTGCAGTGATTTTTGGGGTTAGCATGTTTATATTTAGCAAATTACTTCAGCCACCAGTCTTTGGGACTTTGCATATATTGTAGATTTAATTTGGAGTGCAGCTCTGAACAATGGGTTCCTAAAAACTATGAATCCCAGACCAGACAATGCTGAGTAAAATTCATTTGGATGTCTGTGACGTTGGTGCAAATGGGGAGGTGAGAAGTTGGTGTGTGGTTTCAAAGAAAGCTTTGTAGATACATTGTAAATATGGAATTGTCCTTTGATGTTTAGCACATAAAATATCGAGCCCTACATTAGGCCAGCCCAACCTTTCAACCAAAAGTGTCTCCATATGGTGCCTGCTGTATCTTGTTTTGTCAAATAAAGACACTGCTTCATACCTGCCAGTACTTTTCTCCAGTGACTTCATTCACGCTACAACAATAACAATGAAAATAAACCTTCCTGTTTGTGAGGGCAGCAGCTTAAGATCAGCATTTCATTGTTCAAAATAAAATTTTAAAGCAGTGAATGTTTCTAACAGATCATTGACCATTAGGAGGGCTGCACAAAACCAGCCTTGAACTTTATATATATGGGAGAAAATACTTTGAGAGAATAGTAGGTGAGATATTCATTGGCTATTATGTAGTCACAGCCAGCCTTGTATCTGCTTTGTTAATTTTAATTTAATTACTGATAGCTGACCCAGTTCATCTCCCATACAGTGATTATCCCTTTGTTTTCTAATTGAAGTCACAGTTAATTATACATTTCTTCATTTTGCCTTTGAATTCCAAATATCATTTTGGAGAATTTGTATCCCCAAGGCAAATGTATCATCCCTGAGATAGGGTGGCCATAACTGACTGATAGGTTTGAGATGGCATATCCCTGAACTTTTGTACAATTGAAGCTCCATGCTTTCACTATTGTATTTCAACAGTCTTCAAAGTAAGGAATACAGGCCAATATTCAGTTGGTTCCTAACTGACCATAACCTTCATCTTGATGTAAATATAAGATCTGAATGCCAGGAAAGAGAGAGTAGATGCTCTTGAAATCAAAATAACAAAAAGCTGGCAACATTACCTTAGTCAGAGTGCATCAGTCTAAAATGCTCCAGTTATTAATGCCAGGGAGGATATTTATGCTTAATGGAGACCAATTCTCAAAGGAAAATGTCCTTGTACAAATTTTCTTCAGCTGTTTTGTTACAGATAGACCTTTGAGCAAAGATAAACATGTCATTCCCCTTTCTATTTCCTTTCTGTACCTGTTCGAATAACATGCCCATAATAATATTTTCTGGAATTTTCCAAAATCTGCTGGCAATCTAACTAATTTGCAACTTCTTGTTTATCCCTGCTCTGGCTGAGGGAGGAGAGAGAGGTGAAGACAGGTTAATTGCAGTTGATCTGTCATGCGGAGGTGTAGGTAAAGGGAAATGAATAAAGACAGTATATAAAAACAATGCTGTTAAAAAACAGGAATTGCTAGAAAAACTCAGTGAGTCAGGTCGTATCCATGGAAAAATCAGCAGCAGATGTTTTGGATCTGTTTACTTTCAGAACTGAAAAAGAAAGATACAAATTAGCTTTCAGTAGGAGAAATGTTTTGGAGAAAGGGAAAGCCTGCAATTAAAAACAAGAGATTCTACAGATGCTAGAAAAGTTGAGTAGTACATTCATTTGTGATAAAATGAGTTTACATGGCTTAATGATAATTGTTACCAGCACATTAAGCTTTGTGGTCTTTGTAATGAGTCGTTAATGGTAAGATGGTGGGACCTGTCTGGCAGACTAGATTTATATGGTAGGATAAAGAAAACTTGATGTAACAGCGATAAAAAGAAGCAGGCCAGCAACATCCAGAGAAAGGGAAACATTTAGTATTGGAGATGCCTGAAGAGAAAGAGAAATACGTTTAACAAAGTGATGGTGTAACCAAGAACATTTCTTTGATGAGATTATTTTACTTCTTTCTGATTCAAGGCCAATCGATGCACAATTGAGATGAATCCAATGATATTGATTGAGTCAAACACAAGTGTGTTTCTCTCCTTTATCTCAGATGAGAAGCTATTATGTATTTCATTGATCCGTAGTGTAGTTCGGAGCTGATTATTAAGATTACCCTGATGAGTTATTGCGTATTCAACTTTTGAGACATATAGATCCCAGACTGAAAACATCAAAATGATTGTAAACCAGCAGGCTTAGTTATTTATGAAAACTTAAAATTAAACTGAATAATTCATCAACAGCAACTTCTAGACTACCATTTTTGCTTTCTCCGGCAAAGTTGATTGCAATAATACATATATAGAGAAGTGCTTAAAATGCAATTCAGACACTTTCAGCGTTCCTTTACTTTGACTTTCAAAAGTCATTTTCAAATTCTAATCCTGTGTTACAAACAGAATGCTGATAGACAATTTTGTGTATGTGCTGTGGAATTAGAATTCTCAAAGTGCCCTGTTTACTTCAGATAAATAGGTGGGCATTCATGGCAACCTTAATCTTCATGCTAGACAGTCAGTATGACTTAATATTCAGGCTCATAAATCCTTGTGAAGTTCAGCATTAAAAACCTACCATATTTTTTTCGACACCATGTCACATCCTCGTCCCTCGCTATCACTGCCATGATTAGATTATAACATCCACCTCAGCTGAATATTTCAGGTGCTGTAACAAAACTGTATACTCCTTGTTATTCCAAAAGACAGATGACCAGAAATTGGATCAAATGCACAGAAATCAGTTTAATTTGTTGTGCATTGCATTAGCTTTCTCTCTGGATGAAATTGCACCTGGGTACCTGTCTGAAGGACATCAGCTGTACATTGCTGAGTTTGTCCAGTAACCAAAACCATAAAGATGACAACCATAAGATAAAGCAGCTGAAGTAGGCCATTCGGTCCATTGAGTCTGCTCCACCATTCTACCATGGCTCATTTACTATCTCTCTCAACCCCATGCTTCTGCCTTTGTCACGTGACCTTTGATACCCTGACTAATTAAGAAACTATCAAACTCTGCTATCAAACACTAAGTATACTCAGTGACTTGGCCTCTGTTAGGCAGGTGGGTTATAACCAAAGGAAAAAATGGCTGGAGTTGCTTTGCGCTTTAGTGCAAGAGTGAGTGACATTTGCAATGTTCCAGTCTTCCAGAACATTCTCGAATCTAGTGATTTCCGAAAGATCATAATTAATACTTCCAGAATCTCTTCAGTCACCCCTTTCAGAACCCTGGGGTGTAGTCTATCTGGTCCAGGTGACTTATCTGCCTTCAGGCTTTTCAGCTTCCCAAGCACCTTCTCCTTAGTAATAACTTCTGTCCACTGAAACTCTCGGATTTCTGGCACACTGCTAAGTTAACAAATTTCACATCACATGCCGGTGATAATAAACCCGATTCTGACTCTGATTCTTTCCCAGTGGAGACTGATGCAAAATACTATTAAGTTCATCTGCCAGTTCTTTGTTCCCCCATTAATACCCCTCTCGTCTCATTCTCCAGCAATCTGATGTCCAGTCTCACCTCTCTTTTACACTTTATATATCTGAAAACAACTTTTGGCATCCTCTTTTATATAATTGGTTAGCTTACCTTCAGATTTTATCTTTTCTCTACTTATGGCTTTTTTTGAGTTGCCTTCTTTTGGTTTTCACTATCCTCAAACTTCCCACTACTTTTTGCCATATTATATGCCCTCTCTTTTGCTTTAATGCTGTCTTTAACTTCCCTTGTTGGCCACAGTTGCATTTTCCTTCTTTTAGAATACTTCTTCATCTTTGCGATGTCTCTATCCAGTGCCTTTCATGTTACCCCCAGAAAATGCAGCCATTGCTGTTTAGGCGTACGTTGTTAGTATTGTACCTTTTCAGATACCTAAGAACTGCAGTCTTCGCATGATTTGCAAGTGGCTGCAAATAATTTTAACTCCAGCCTGGAAAGCATATATCTTCATTGAAGACACATGATAAAATTGGCCATAGTCGGTAAGGGAAAGTCTTGCCTGTTGGAATTCTCTGAGGAAATAACAAGCAGTATAGACAAAGGAGAATCAATTGATGTTGTGTATTTGGATTTCCAGAAGGCTTTTGACAAGGTGCCACACATGCAGCTGTTTAACGAGCTACAAGCCCATAGAATTACATGGAAGATTCTAGCATGGATAAAGCAGTGGCTGATTGGCAGGAGGCAAAGAGTGGGAATAAAGGGAGCCTTTTCTGACTGGCTGCTGGTGACTAGTGGTGTTTCACCGGGGCTGTGTTGGGACCGATTCTTTTTATGTTATACATTAATAATTTAGATAATGGCATTGTTGGTTTGTTGCAAAGTTTGTAGATGATATGAAGATAAGTGGAGGGGCAGGTAGATTTGAGGAATTAGAGAGGATACAGAAGGACTTAGGAAGTGGCAGATGGAACACAGAGTTGGGAAATATATGGTCATGTACTTTGGTAGAAGAAATTAAGGGGTTGACTATTTTTTAAATGAAGAGAAAATACAAAAAACTGAGGTGCAAAGGGAGTCCTAATGAAGAGTCTCAGCCCGAAATGTTTACTGGACTTTTCTCCATAGATGCTGCCTGACCTGCTGAGTTCCTCCAGCATTTTGTGTGTGTTGCTTGAGATTCCTTGTGAAGGATTCCCTAAAGGCTAATTTGCTGGTTGTGTCAGTGGTGAGGAAGGCAAATATGATGTTAGCATTCATTTCAAGAGGTCTAGAATGTAAAAGCAAGGATGTAATGGTAAGACTTTATAAAGCACTGGCTTGGCCTCACTTGGAGTATTGTGAGCAGTTTTGGACCCCTTATCTCAGAAAGGATGTGCTGAAACTGGAGAGGGTTCAAAGGAGGTTCACAAAAATTATTCCAGGTTTGAACGGCTTGTCTTATTGTGGTGAACTACATATACCTGTCTGGACATGCCCCCCCACTGACTGCTCCTGTGGCTCCTCCCACAGACCATGGCTCCTCCCACAGACCCCGGTATAAAGGCAATTGGAGGCACAGACCCTTCCTCAGTCTCCAGGATGTTGTGTGATGGTCACTTGCTGCTTGTGCTTTCTTCTAGCCAATAAAAGCCTACCTTAACCCACATCTCAGAGTTATTAATGGTGCATCAATTTTATTGGCCGGATCACAACACCAACCTCCAACGATTTTTCCAAGTGGCCAAAGCCCTGAACCTTACTTACAACAGGGACAAGTGTGTGTTCGGAACCACCTGACTCGCTATCCTTGGGTATGTCGTGGAGAACGGGGTCATTGGCCCTGATCCCGATCGTATGATCCCGACCGTATCCCGACCATATCCCGACTGTTAGAACTCCCTCTTCCCACCACCCTCAGAGCCCTCAGATGGTGCCTGGGCTTCTTTTCCTATTACGCCCAATGGGTCCCTCATTACACAGACAAGGCCCGCCCCCCTGGTCCAGTCTACCACATTTCTCCTCTCTGCCGAGGCCCGCGCGGCCTTCAGCTGCATTAAAGGGGACGTTGCCAAAGCAATGATGCATGCAGTGGACGAGACCATTCCCTTCCAAGTAGAGAGTGACGCCTCCGATTTTGCGCTGGCTGCTACCCTCAATCAGGCAGGCAGGCCAGTAGCATTCTTCTCTCGTACCCTTCAAGGCCCTGAAATTCGGCACTCCGCGGTGGAGAAAGAAGCCCAGGCCATAGTGGAAGCTATTAGGCACTGGAGGCACTATCTCGCCGGCAAAAGGTTCACCTTGCTGACTGACCAGCGCTCAGTTGCGTTCATGTTCAGCAACCAACAGCGGGGCAAAATCAAAAATGATAAAATTTTGCGGTGGAGAATAGAACTCTCCACCTACAACTATGACATCCTGTACCGGCCTGGAAGGCTCAATGAGCCCCCTGATGCCCTATCCCGGGGAGCGTGTGCCAGCGCACAGCTCGACCAGCTATATGCCCTCCATGCACATCTTTGCCACCCGGGGGTCACCCGATTTTACCATTTCGTGAAAGCCCGGAACCTGCCTTACTCCCTTGAGGACATCAGGATGATGACCAGGGACTGCCAAGTGCTGAGTGCAAACTGCATTTCTACCGTCCTGAAAAGGCACAACTTATCAAGGCCACCCGCCCCTTTGAGCGACTGAGTGTTGACTTTAAGGGCCCCCTTCCCTCCACCGACCGCAATGTCTACTTTCTCAACATTATCGACGAGTACTCGCGGTTCCCCTTTGCCATCCCCTGCCCCGACACCACTGCCACGTCCGTCATAAAAGCCCTGCGCCAGCTCTTCACTCTGTTCGGATACCCCTGGAATATCCACAGTGATAGAGGGTCCTCCTTTATGAGTGACGAGCTGCGCCAGTACCTGCTGGCTAGGGGCATTGCTACTAGTAAGACCACGAGCTATAATCCCCGGGGAATTGGACAGGTGGAGAGGGAGAATGCCACAGTGTGGAAGGCCACACTTTTAGCCCTTAAGTCAAAGGGGTTGCCGGTGTCTCGATGGCAGGAGGTCCTCCCCGAGGCACTCCACTCCATCCGCTTCCTGTTATGTACGTCTACCAATGCCACCCCTCATGAGCGACTCTTTTCTTTTCCCAGGAAGTCTGCCACTGGGACCACCCTACCAGCTTGGCTGACGTCCCCAGGGCCAGTGCTGCTCCGGAAACATGTGAGGAGCAATAAATACTCCCTGCTGGTCAAGAGGGTTCACCTTCTACATGCGAACCCCCAGTATGCCTACATGGTCTTACCTGATGGGCGGGAGGACACGGTCTCCGTCCGCGACCTGGCGCCCGCAGGAGCAGCAGACCACTACCCCGAACACTCCACGGTAACTATGAACCCTGTACCCGAGGTGACACCGCGCACACCAAGCCCTACACAGACTCCTCACGTCACTCCTATACCGGGCGTCTCGCACGCGCATATACCAGGCGCCTCGCACACGCATGAGGGATCACTGATGCCTAGTGGGCTGACACCTCCAGTCAGGCCGGAACCAGCACAACCACCGTCTCCGGTGCAATCACCACCGGTACCTGTGCAATCACAGCCAGTGCTACGTAGATCGCAGCGACAGATTCGACCACCTGATAGACTTAACCTGTAAATATACTTGTAAGAAACTTCGCCCCATGGGGACTCTCTTTTAAAACAAAGGGGGGGGTGAATGTGGTGAACTACATATACCTGTCTGGACACGCCTCCTGCTGACTGCTCCTGTGGCTCCTCCCACAGACCGTGGCTCCTCCCACAGACCCCAGTATAAAGGCGATTGGAGGCACAGACCCTTCCTCAGTCTCCAGGATGTTGTGTGATGGTCACTTGCTGCTTGTGCTTTCTTCCAGCCAATAAAAGCCTACCTTAACCCACGTCTCAGAGTTATTGATGGTGCATCACTTATATAGAGTGTTTGATGGCTCTGGGTCTGTATTCATTGGAATTCAGAAGAATGAGGGGTGATCTCATTGAAAGCTATTGAATGGTGAAAGGCATTGATAGAGTGGATGTGGAGTGGATGTTTCCTATAGTGGGAGCATTTCTTTGATCAGACTTCAGGGCAGTGTGGTGTCAGAGGCCATGCTGTTCTGCTTCTGCACGTGGAAATAAAGTATGATTGAGGAACAAGTGCATTCTTCTGAACTACAGTGAGTACAGACTCAGAGCTACTAAATGCTCCTCATACATTAACTTGTGTGATTCCTGGGATCATTCTTGTAAAGCTCCCCTGTCCGCCCTCCTGTGCCAGCATGTTCTCATAAATGGCTGATGTTGCTGATCATTTCTGCAAAAATTATATTTAGAACTGTTGGGTCCATTCTGGTGCTGCACTTTCTATTGGTTGTCAAAGGCAACACTCTGACCATTTTCTGTGTGAGATCAGGTTCGCGGGTTTGGAGAGTGGGGACAGAAGACACTCGTTACCTGTGAATGAGCTAACTATCTACTTACAGCAAAAGACAGACACTAAACATTCAGTAAACCCTTCACGCTAAACTCAGATACAAAAACTTATCAAAACAGTGCCCAAAGTGGCAGGACAAAATAGAAATTAAACATACACACAGTGGCAAATACTTCCCAGTGCCTGGGACCTCTTTACTGTAACACACCTCCACTGTTTACCGTTTCCGTGGCTCCCTTGACTACCTAGTCCATGAGGACCCAGAGTGCGAAACAGTCCATGTGATTACTGTGTGCTAGATTTAAACACTACCAGTGTTATGGCATTATCAGCTACTGGTAGTTAGTGGGAAGGGGCCTCAAAGCTCCTCACATGGACCAATCCCTATCTCCGATGAGCAAGTGGCTTTCGATGAACGGATAAGTTAGACACTTCTTGCAACATCCCACTCCTTGAAAGACACAACAGTGTGACACTCGGCCCACAGGCTAGTATAACACCTGTGGACTCTGCAATATATTACACATAAAACAAAACACAATACAGAATTATCAACCCACCAGTTATTACCTTTTGTATTACAGTGATCCACCAGATTCCTGATGCCCCAAAAGACCACCAACTTGCCCCCGTGCTGTAGTAGTTATAAACTGGCCCCTATTTTTCTGATCATATTTACTGACTGCTGGATATGATCAGCCAGGTGTGTAATTTTCCCAGATTTGGAAATGTAGGTGCAGCACTCCTGACCAATCACAGCATAGGTGGCACCTTTTTCCACCAGCAGCTACACTAATTCCACTTTTAGCAGTCTTTATCTATAATTAGTTTGTGTTACTTCCTGTGCCTCGTTCTCACATAGCTTTTTTTTCCAAGTTCTCTTTTTTTTTAAATTCAGTAAAACTCATTTTCATCTGTCCACAGGTGGAGGTTTCTAATGTTACATATTTGAGTTTAATTAAGCTGGGTTACATCTCTCACACAGATAATTCCGAAGATTCAGTACTCTCGAGGAAATTTCTTCTAATCCCTGAATGTTGACGTTTTATTTTTATACAGTGAACCCCTGGGTTTAACACCCTATACAGTTGTGCATTTACAGTCAAGCTTAATAAAAAATTACACAACTTAATATGATCATATTTTTTAAATTCCAGAAAGCAAAGTCTGCTTATTCTTTCCTCAAAACAAAATTGCCATGCCAAGAATGAATCTGATAAACCTTCACTCCAGTCCATCTAATGCAGGCATATTCTTCCTTCGGTAGGGAGGACAGGTGCAGTCTCACCATGCTTAGAGCTAAATGTCTCCACCCTTAGACTCACACCTCCAAGTTCAAAGTTAACTTATTATTAAAATATGTATCTGTTACCAATTACTGCCTTGAGAATGATATTCTTGCAGTCACTTACAGGGAAAAATAAATACAATGGAATATAATGGGAAGCTCTACATAAACAGACAAAGACTGACAAACAAACAATGCGAAAAAGACAACCAGTGAAATTAAAAATAATACTTCCCTTGAAAGTGAGTTTCTGAGTCATAGGATCAGTCCAGAGTTGTGGTGAATGAAGTCATCCATGCCGGTTCAGGAGCCTGATGCCTGCAGAGTGATAACTGTTCAGAACCTGGTGGTGTGGGACAGAAATGTAGTCTCTGCCTTCTGAACTGCTTGCTGAAGTTGCACGCAGACCTTCAGTGAGTTGTGTAAAAAGGTACTGATAGACCTTTTTTTCCTGTTTCAATGGATGACATTAAGTTCTTCCAGATTATATTCTATCTACTATTTTCCTTGCCCATTTAATTTTATCCATTGCCCTTGACTTTTATCTATTTATAACCACTTGTAGCTTCTCTGCATTCACTTCACAGTCCACACTGTTATCTAATTTATTTGTAACTTTCTAACCATCAATAAACTTTGAATTCCCTTTTTACTCACAATGATTAGTAAAGCATAGTCTTGTAGTTGGACTATTGTATCATTACCATTCGATGTAAATTAGTTACATGCTTCAGTAAACCCTTTCACAAAACATATTTTTATATTAGTCATCTCTATGGATGGAAAGGTACCTTAATTGCTCATGGAATGGTATATAAAATCAGGAAGTTTTGCTATAATTGTATAGGGCATTACCATCATCAAGTTTCTGGTGTAAAAACTCCAGAGTAATTGAGTGTGTCAAAGGTTTAAATTGCCCACTGTACAGATAATTCTCCAGAAAATTT
Organism: Hemitrygon akajei; assembly: GCF_048418815.1. Lineage (NCBI taxonomy): Eukaryota > Metazoa > Chordata > Chondrichthyes > Myliobatiformes > Dasyatidae > Hemitrygon > Hemitrygon akajei. The sequence goes on from NC_133140.1 coordinate 51,035,485, forward strand.
ATGAAGTGCTGTCGAACTTAATTAAAATACTTAGAAGTAAATGGCTCAAGAAGATTCCTCAAGAAAGATGATGAATTGTATTACATTCAGTGAATGCTGAAACATGTTAAATTTAAAATAACCGAATTAAAGACAATATTCAACTATCACAAAGGGTGACATTTTAAGGTTGATTATGGATTGCAGTATGATTAAAACTCAATGAACAAGACAGTCACAGTAATCAGATCAGGAATAAGCTTTCCCACAAAAGCACCAGTAGAGATTAAAAGCATTTATCCACTTATTGGTATGTGGATAGGATTAAGTGTATTCTGCAAATCTGATAAAATCACTTCTTTCAGTTTGTTCCAATTAAAAAGGACTTAGAATTTCAGGTTTATCAAATGCTCAGTTATACTTTCAGATTTCCACCACTAAGGTATTAACAGTGCCTCAGGATTTAGACAGCCATTCAAAATCAGTTTATGTGCACGAAGTTGCAGAATGCACATTTAATGTATGTTCTGTGCATTTGAAATCAACTATAACAGACTATCATATTTATTTCATTGCAAGATTGTTTTTAGTTCCCCAACCAACTCAGAACAGGAGGTGGTAGTTTTTAATTTAAAGGCTATTTGACCAAAATAACTCAGTGTTATTTGCAGGTGACAAAATTTAGGGGAATTGTGCAGAACATTTCTAAAAAATCTATAAAAGAGGTAAGTGACCTGAATTTATTTCATGGTCAACAATAGGAAATAACAACATCAACAATAGGAAAAATAAACTAAAAGCATTCTAATAACAGTACAAAATGATCTACTGTGGGGAGGGACAGAAGAACATAAGAAATCACCTTCACCAGGACTGATGATGATGATCAGGACAGGGTTTTAGCCTGAAATATCGACCGTTCACTCTTTCCCATAGATGCTGCCTGCCCTGCTGAGTTCTTCCAGCATTTTGCGTGCGTTGCTTGGATTTCCAGCATCTGCAGATTTTCTCTTGTTTGTGATTACTATCAGAATCAGCTTATATGGCCAAGTGATAGGCCACATTCCATTATAAATTATCATCGATGCAATGGTGTGCTAATTAAGTGATTTGTGAATTCCTACATTGATCTAATTTGCTTCTATATATTCTGATAAGTTCCCATGTAGCTACTTGTCTTTGAAGAAAGTTGCCCTTTGACACAAGCCACCGTGAACACATACCAGCTTCAAAGCACCATTGGAGTGTTAAACAACCTCAAGGGCAAAGGTCTTAGAAATGGAGCAGAAATATGCAATATGCTATGGGAAGTTTCAGAACGAGTAATGATATGGAAGAATAGGAAATAATAACTGGCAACATATGAGATCAGTTTAACATTATAGATCATTGCTTTCTGAAAGAACAAACTAAATTCAGAAGCCTAAAACATTATTATTTTGAATATTAAAAAACCTTATTTTTCCAGTGCACATAATATAATTTCTTGACTAGCCGGCATAACATCTGCCAAATACAAATCCCTATTAGTCAATGGTGAACCATTCTATCTCCATTTCCTTGATCACAATGATATTCATGTCTATGATAGCCAAGTTTTAAAATTCAGAAGTTCCAGTTTTGTGCATTATAGGCAGCAAGATAGCAGTTTGGAGAAGGGTTGGTGGGCTTGGAAAGTTGTGTTATAAGATAAATCCCTGGGCCAGATAGGAGACAGATGGAAAGATTAGTAGGAACGTGCATTGATACAGGCCAGTGGACTAGAGGTACAATGATAAGAGACAGATGATGGATGGAGAAGTTTGTGGGTAAGAAGATAGGAGAATGAGGAGGAAACCAGGAACAGAAGATGAGGAGAGGTTTGGAAATGGGATGGAAATAAAGACTGCCGGTTCGAAAAGGAGATCTGCAATATGGGGGCAGGAATAGCAAGGAGCAGTCAGGAAATTATAGATAGGGTATGCAGAGAGAGGAGTGTATCAACCGTAATGCCAATCCAAATTAACCCCTTCTGCTAGCACATTCAATATTAATCTATCCCCTGCCTGTACATGTCGGTCTAAGTCCTTCCTAAGCGTTTCCATCACATCTGCTTCCACCATCAGGCAGGAGATTGGGACTGAGAGGGAAAATGGATCAGCCATGATGAAAAGGCAGAGCAGGCTCAATGGACCAAATGGCCTCATTCTGTTCCTATATCTTATGGTCTTATTTCCTTTTACAGTACATTACAGACACCAACTACTCTCGGTGTAAAACACTTACCTTGTAAATCTCATTTAAACTTTTCCCTTCTCACCTTAAACACATTCTCCCTAGTACTTAACTATTCCACTCTTGGAAAAAGACTCTGACTAATAATCCTTTCAACACCTCTCATTATTGTATGTATGTCTATCAGGATGTCCCTCTGCCTCCAGTCCTCTAGAGAAAACAGAATCAGTGCCTATGCAACCTCCTTATATCTAATCCAAATAACATCCCATTGGCACCCCTTTCTGTGTCTCCATTTCCAACTGGTGAACGATTTCACAACCTTCCTTACCGTCTATAACTCAGCCAAATTTTCTGCCTATTGAGTCCGCCTACATTTTTGTCCAAATCATTTATACATCACAAACAACAAAGGTCTCATCCTTGCCCCTTGTGGAACACTACTGGCCATGGAACTCCAGTCAAAACACATCTCCACTACTACCTCTGCTTTCCATGACCAAGCCAATTTTGGATTCAATCCACCATGTCACAATTATTTGGGTATTTACCACTGACATAACTGCAGTACCCTTATGGCGTATCTGGATACAATGAATAATTCTGCAGAACATATCGAGTATTATAGCCTGAATGTTATAGCTTTTTGTGTATGCATGACATCTTGTGACATCCTTTAAAATGGCTAAGAGCTGTCACCTGTGAAGATGGAATCATAGCAAGAGATCAAGTTAAGTTATTCATTCAGTACTCCAGCCTTGCAATTTGCTTTCATGTGTAAGGCCTCTCTTTTCCTCAGGAAGTTCTGATCTCCTCCCTTGAGATAGTCAGATGTCCGCTAATATTCAAGCCTTGATGCAGAGCAGAGCCCTGTTCCATTTTGAATAGTCTGTCTTCAAATTCTTCCTTTAACCAGAAAGTATAGAAGACAATTTGTTTTTCCACTTAATTAGTAGTTACATGGTATAATTGTGCGAATATCCAGTTTTGAAATATGCAATATCTGACTTTCATAGCAAGTAATTAATTAGAGAAAAATAACTATTCATTTGTAGAGAAATGTTGTCCCTAGGTGTTTCTGTTATGTGGCATTCATGGTTCTTAAAAGCCATACAGCTAATTAATTAATTCTTACGATCATTCTCTCCAAGTTCCAATAGATCCCACTTGATTAATCATTGATATTAAATTGCTCCACTTTAAAGTTTTACATGTGCAAGTAAAAATTAATTAAGTTTATTGAAACTGGTTGAGTGTGCCCAAGGGTTATATTCTCAAGTATAGACTTTAATCCAGTCATCTTGATATGCTACATAATACTAATAAATAAGGTAACATTAGCCCGACAAGATCCAATTAAAGTACATTTTATTGAACTCAAATTCTCTGGAACATTTGAGTGAAACTCACACATTCCAGAATAACATAGTCTGTAACGATAACATATGATTTAGAGAGCAGATATCACAGCATCTAAATCTTAAAGAAAATGCATTTAATTGGGTTGAAAAAGTGTGGAAAGATATAAAACAATATGATCGTTAAACCTATTCTTTGCATGTGTTTGGTGTAAAGCTTTGGAAGAAGCAGAATGTCTCACATAGTAAGACAATCAAAAACAAGAGAAAATTTGAGAATGCTGGAAATCCAAGCAATACATGCACAATGCTAGAGGAACTCAGCAGGCCAGACAGCATCCATGGAAAAAACTACAGTCGACGTTTTGGGCCGAAACCCTTCATCAGGACTGATCAGGGTCCTGGCCTGAAATGTTGACTACTCTCCTTTCCATAGATGCTGTCTGGCCTGTTGAGATCCCCCAGCATTTTATGTGTGTTGCATGTCTCACATAGTGTTGGTGTAGTGGAGACATCAGGAAAAGTGCTGTTTGTTCACTGTAGTTAGTGTCAAATCGTAACGTGGCTTAATCCACAATGCTCCCGATAGAGTAATTTAGAATCTTTGACAGCCCATAAACCTTAAGTCAATCTTCACCTGATAGATTACCTAAATGTGTAAGAATATGCATGCAACATGAGGCAGTTATAAACTACTTATGTGGATTTCTCTTCAGTTTAGTTAGTTGTAGCAAAGCATAAATTTACTTAATAACATGTGTATGTAATTGACTGGCTATGCTTGACAGTTGTTCACTTCCAAGACAGCAGAGATTATATTGTTTTTGGAAGATTTATCTTGTGTCACTGTTTTGATCTTTGGCAGACACCTTTTTATTTGGTCACTGTTGGGGCTGCATTTGCAGACATGTGCATTCAGCAGGTTTGAAATTTTAAAAAAATAATTAAACTACCTAAAAGAGAATGTCAGCCTTCACCTTATTTGTATGTTAAGATATAAAGTAAGTTTGTAAATTGTGATGTACTTACACACACAAACCCATTGTTCACTAAACAAAAGCTGTCCTTAGCCACACATTTCATAGACTTAATTAATATATTTCCATTTCAAATCAATTTTAAATGAATACATTGAAATATACCTCAGCATTTAATAAATTTACAAAAAGACCTGAGATACACACTATTTTCCATGTGCTCCATTGTCATGCACCCCACTTAGAAAAATGAATTTAAGTAAAGCATAGAGTTGGAATTGTTCTTGAAGCAGAGAAGATTTTCAGAGTATCTGATAAAAGCATTCTAAATCAAGAACAGTATAGACTCAGCAGATGGATGGATTGAGAACTAGGGGACATCAAGTGATGGTAATTGAAAACAGAACCAAAAGTAACATGAGAAGAACATTGGTGAGGGTTTGAAATGCACATCTGTGATAGTAATCAAGGAAGATTTAATGGTAGCATTCAAAAGAGAGCTGGGTAAATGTCTGAAAAGAGAGACCTGTAGGAATATGGGGAGAAGGTAAGGAAATTGGACAAGTTGCATTGTTTAATCAAGCACTGTGATAGAGTTGACAAGCAAGGAAGTCTCCTCCTGTACTCTAAATATTTTGTGTTTCTGTTGATATTACTAACTGTAACTTGTGGAAACCATCATGATATGCTGGCTGTTATTTACAGCAACAAGTTAAACATTTATTTCAGAATTTTGATTCTGGTATGTCAATCACCTGCCTCAAATATTAATATTATTCTCCTTGAGGAGCAAAACAGGCCTGATGATGTGTTCCGGTAGGACTGCTTCTCCATAGTCAGCATTTCTCCAGACTGTTAAGATATCCTTTCCAAATGTTTTCTTCACATTTGATATATAAATTAATGTTTTCTTGTACTTGTCCAGAAAAAAAATTAACTGCCTTTCTCCACCTGGTTGTTTTGTTCGGATCAGATGTGGTAAGATTAATAATAACTACTGTAAATTCCCCTTCCAAACCCAGCTTGAATGATTCCCAATTACTTTCCACTTTGTTCTATAGCTTAGGTCATATGTGATTGACACACATACTGATGGAGGAAGTCAGCAAGTCAAGCAGCATCTATGAAGATGAATAAAAGAGTTGATATTTTGGACCAAAGCCCTTCATTAGGACTGGAAAGAAAGGGGGAAGACACCAGAATAGAAAGGGGGGGGGGGGTGGGAGGAGACTGAGGTGAAGCCAGATGAGTGGGAAAGGTAAAAGACTGGAGAAGAAGGAATGAGATAGGAGAGGAGAGTGGACCACGGGAGAAAGAGAAGAAGAAGGGGCACTAGGGGGAGGTGATAGGCAGGTGAGGAGAAGAGGTAAGGAGTGGAAGAAGAGGGAAGGGGAAAAGAAAAAAAAATGCCAGAAGGAGGAATCAATAAAGAATCAATAAATACCTAGCAATAAAGAAATACCATACTACTGTTGGTACAGCCGCAGAAAGAATTTGTGTGTGTAATACTTTACGAATTTGAGTTCCTTAAATGATTCATATATTCTTTCACTTTAGCCCATGATTCCATGACATTTCCTTTGCAAATTGAGGCTTTATTCTTTTAATTTATTAGCATGCAAAAAAAGCTCAATACAAACATCCTAAAAATAGTCTACGTGAGATCAGTATGCAGGGAGTGAATTAAAAAGCCCACAATATTTACATTGCATTGTAATTAAATTTTCAGTTTGATACATTGTATTGACCGGTCATCTAAATCACTGGTGCTAACATCAATTGGGATTAAATTAATCAGCTGTTGTTAGTACAAACATTTAATTGATTTATTGTACATTCTGATAGAATGACAAGATACTATCAATAAAACCATCAGGTATCCCAATACGCCCAAATAAGTGTAAGGACCAGAAACGTTCAAAAGTGAACTTTCATTACAATGGCAATTAATTAACACAGGCTCATCAGTGTCTTCAGGTTTGTTTCAGATCATTTATTTCCCTCTTGTCCTGTATGCTGAGTCTCACCGAGCAAGAAACCATCAATGTTCCTGTCCATGCTACTTACAGAATTAATTATTAATGCACTGCTCTAAGATGATCTCTTTATTATAATCCCATAAAATTAAAATCTCCAAGAAGAAATTAGCCAATGTTCTGATTTTATTTTTAGTATATTAGGAACCAAACAGAATTCTCAACAAATATTTATTTCCATGTTTGGCCTACTGACAAGAATTATTATATGAATTCTAAGCTCAGACTGATATAATTTCAATGCCTCGGTTTATTTGATATCATTATTAGATACACTAAGATCTAAGTTGTTAATATTGAATATTTATTAACTTTGTAAAATTATGTTAGCTATTTGAATATAAAAACAAAAGCTATTAGTGTTAAAGCTTTGAAACAACAAATTATTTATTCAACTTCTGAACAGAGAGGTTAATGCATTAAGTGAGAGACTTCCTTCAGGTAGTGCTTTCTAGATACTACATTGAGTGGCTTTATTGTCATGAAAACAAAAACAAAATGCAAGTTGTGTCCGAGTATTACTGATATTAAAATGATGCATTATAATAAACATGCAGAATGGATTCTGTACCTTGCAGTGCTTCCAGTTCAGTGACTGGCTTTAAAGTTCCTTTCCAGATTATCACAGCAGAGACAATACCAGTGGGGAGCAAGTTTCTTGATTCTGCCAAAAAAAACCCATTTTCTGCATAATATGTTGCAAGTGCATTAATTAATTCAGAATGCATTCATTCAGTAATGGAAATATTTGAACCTAAAACTGGCTGGCATATGAATGTGAAGAGAACAAATAGCAGGAGTTGACCATTATCCTCCTCAAGCTTGCTGCGTCATTCAGTAAGATTAGATCTAAATCTTTGTTTCTCATTCACTTTTCCCATCTGATCCCAAGTCCACTAACACCACCTGATCTCAACCAATCAAAATGTGTGCAATGGCAAAGCAACCACAGTTCACGAAACCAGCCAATTCCAAAGACTTACAATGCATTGCTGAAGAAGCATCTCTTCGTCACATTTCTAAATAATGACCCAGTATCGTGAGACAATACCTTCTGTCTCAGCTAGATCCTACCCATCCTGGAAAGTTCTTTGCCACATTGAAATCACTTCTCATTCTGCTAAAGTCTAAGAGTATGGCTGTTTTCCTCACCTTAACTTTACAGAACATCATCCAGAACTCAATATTATGAATTAATGCTGTCCTCACTCTAAAATAAATATATCCTGATTCAGGTAAGGAGATCAAACTAAACAGGGATTTCCAAAGCCCTGCACAATCTCAGCAATCTGCTTACCTTTTCACTTCAATATATAATTTGCCTTCCGGATTGTTTGATGTTCCTCTATGTTTACCATTTCCTCATCATGTTAGACAGTCCTCAGAGATGAGGATGACTTGCTTCTAGTTCATTTCTATGGGCTCTGAAATGGCTGATGAGGCTAATTGAGATTTGCAGACTCCAGCACAGTGGAAAGAGGAACTATAGATGAAGATTGAAGTAGTTTATTTTGCTGTTGGAGTTTTCTTTCACCTATTTATATTGGATTTTCTGTGTGCTCCTCTGAGAAGACTCAAGGTTGCCAATGCCATCCCCAAAGGCTCCTCCATTTTGAATTTTGAGCCAGGGATCCCTGTAAGTCTGTGGAGTTGTTACACTTTTTTAAGGAAGCCTTGAGAACATCCTTGAATTGTTTTATTTTTCTGTCCACATGGCAATTTCCTTCCTTGACAGAGCTCAGCACAGAATAACTGTTGCGTGACGTCAGTGTTGTGAATACAAATGACATGGTCTTCCTAGTGAATGTGACTGGATACAATCAGGATCTCAGAAATGGTCTAGGAGAAGGCACTGATGCTGGTTTAGTTATTTACCAGCAAATTTGGGGGATTATTCCAGGGGTGGCATTGTGGAATCCCTTTAGTTCCCTGAGGAGCCTGCTGTAGGCAGTCTACATCTATGAACCATACGGAAGTGCAGCGATCACCATTACCTAGGTCTTTGAATATTGATTTCCTTGACAGCAAAAACTTTTTCTGGAGCATTGAAAGTGACGGTGCTCATTTAAAGGTAGTGAGTGACATGGGAAAATGGTCCACATTTACCCATGAGTGTTGGTTGCAGGGGAGAGTGGTGAGAGAATCCTGTTGTGGTTGCTGTGATCTGTGAAAAATGCAGCAGGCTTCATGTGTGCACCCACATTAACAGGAATCTCAATGCTGAAAAAGATTTGCAAAAATTAAAGTCAAAGGAACGAAATAAAATAAATCTACATTTCGTTAACATCGTCCTATTTGATTTTCATGATTTTGGCCTGTATTCCTTGTAACGTAGAAGATTTAGAGGAGATTTGACAGAGGTATACCAAATCATGACAGTAAACTCAAGCAGGCTTTTTCTACCAAGGTTGGACAAGACTACAGCTAGAGGTCGTGGGTTAAGGGTGAAAGGTGAAAAGTTTAAGGGAGACATGAGGGGAAACATCTTCACTCAGAGGGTTGTGTGAGTGTGAAACGAGCTGCCAGTGTAAGTGGTGCATGCAAGCTCGATTTCAATGTTTAAGGGAAGTTTGGATAGGTACATGGATCATAGGGACATGGAGGGCTACAGTCCTGGAGCAGATTGATAGGAGTAGAGAGTTTAAATGGACTAGATGGGCCAAAGGGTCTGTTTCTGTGCTATACTATTCTTTGACTCTATGGTGTTTTGATGAGTATTTTATTTATGTCTGCAATTTTGCAACATGCATGATTTTTCACTTCATCTGCACTCTAGATACAACATCCTATTTCCTTTTATCTTAATCATTAAGATAAATTATGAACAGCTGAGGACCTGGTTATTCCATTTGTATTCTCTGGTTTCTCTCTTCTAACCAATTCTTTATCCATCTCAATGTTATCCCCCAAGCTTGCTATAACATATAAAAATAATTTTGCATTAAAATTTAGCATATTTGGTTATGTTAAAAGTATCTTGTTATCATGCTCTCCAGTGAAATCATCTCTGGTAATCCAAACACATGGAAGTACACCATAGAAAAATGGTGGATTCTAACACACATTGATGTAAAGTCAACAATATCACTCAGAATGATTGGGGAGGAAAATGCCAAATTCATGCTGGTGCAAAGAGAATGAGATGCACTTCTTATAGTTAGGATATGCCAGGATAAAATAAGGCAGAAAGTTAATGGTAAAGTAAGCTACTTCACAATTTGTACACACTTAAACTGCTGTAATCATTCACTCAACTTAAAAAACATGCCCTGGTTTTGTAGAGTAGAGAATTAGAGAGGATTAAGGCTTTCTGAAGAACTGAAATATTTTTAAGTATTGTATCTGTGAGCTTTGACTGTCATGTTAATTACAACTTTTTAGACACTCTGTCAGCCTAACAGCCTGCAAGTCACAGTTCACGTATTAACCACAGCATAAATGGTTGATGTTGGCACTCAGTGCTATTTGTGCCTGACCTAATATGTGAATTACATTTCATGAAAATGTTCAAATTATATTCACTGTGTGCCTAAAATCCATAGATTATACTTTTTGTTAAATTAAGTAGAGACTACAATTAAAGAAGTATGTTATTTTTTCTAAATCACAGTGATTCTGAGGCTGTGAATACTGCTATTTAAATTTACATCTTAAATATTTTTGCATTTTTTTTAGGGTTTTGTGTACGTGTTTAGGATTTGTCATTGTGATTCAATCTGGCTACATCCAAGCAATCCTCCAAGAGGACCGCAAACTTGCCATAGGGTTTGGAGGCTTGCGTGCTGGAGTCAGGGCTTTATGCTTTGGCTCTTGGTGGGGTCACCAATTCCAAACAGGTCAAAGGGTAGAGGCCAGACTAAGAGTGGTCCATTGGTCTACCAAGTTCATGGGTACAGCTCAGGGCTAACAACCCTTACTGGCAAAACAAAACTATTACGGAATCAGCAATGAAGAATCCTTCTACAACTGAGTGTGACTGTGTTCCTGAGTCTCCATCTGTGACTTTTGTGACTGACAGTAGTGAAGACCCAGAGGTACCTACTGACATAATGAAGGAATCGCTGGACACCAACAGAGATGGAGGACCTTCATTGCTGCCCCAAACGCTAATGGCACAATGGGCAAGAAGATGCTTTCCAAGCAATATCTTTATTACTTTGGACAACATTTTTACATATCACAGAATTTATTAATTGCAGAGAATTAGATTGCTTAATAAATTTCTGGATTTCTAGTTAAAATGAAACTCCCCTCCTACCCAAGGGCCATCAGTGAAATTATCTAGTTGCTAGGATAAAACATTAGCTATCTGAATTAATACTGCTGTATATTGAGCTGGCAGATGAGTCTTCTAATTGCACAGATGAAAAGTGTTCTTTCAATCAAACTAATAGAAAATTAGCAGATAAGATTTGCTTTTTAAAGTATTAATACATTTGAATGTTTATATGAACCAAATATCCTTCTTTAAGTTTGTACTTAAGTGGTTTAGATTTTAATAGAAGATGATTGTGTGCAGGAGACTTGACATTTGGTCCTAATGTTCTGTTTAACATTCAGGCTGCCAAAACCGATTAGTGAATCAATTCTTTGCAGGCATGTTGCTAACATAAATTCCAGGGACATAATTCTACAAAGCTGCTTATTTGTTTAAAGCATTATTGAACAATTAAGGAGTCATCCACTCTGAATCCATTTTATGAAGATCAAAGTTAAAGAGATATATGTTGTTATTCTGAATGAATTTACAAATATTATATTCAACTGCTATTAAATATATATGCTATCGAGTTGTTTTCACTTAAACTTGTTCCTGTAACTAAAGTAAGTGATTACAGGACATATCATTTGATTTCCACAATTCCTTCTGGTCAGTGATGAAATGTGACATGAACTGAAAGGAACTGAGCATGAATTAGATCTTTTCAATTTAATTCAACTATACTTGAATGGCCATTATTTGGGCAATTTAGATTGTTCACTTTAATGACATCAAATTGCAAAGTGAAGTAAACATGGTCTTGAGAATCATGCCATTTCATGCCAGTTACTCCACCAAATTGAACCAAGCTTCAAAGAAATTTAAATAAGTTTGATCAAGAATAATATTCATATGCTCAATGTTTGTTCTAGAAAGGAGGGGGACAAAAATCAGGGAAGTATGGGAAAGTTAGCTCAACAGATGGAGCTCAATCCAGAAGAATGTGAAGTAATATATGTACATTTGAAAGTCAAACTTGAAGGCGGAATATAAGGTTAATGGCAGGAATCTTGGCAATTTGGAGCAACAGAGGGAATTCAGGGTTCAGATCCATACGTCCAGGCAAGTTAATAGGGTGGTTTGTTAGTTTTCAGTAGCTGGGGGGCTGCTTTCAAGAGACACAAGTTAATGTTGCAGCTCTATAAAACTGTGGTTAGATTACACCTGCGTTATTGTGTTCAGTTCTGGTCGCCTCATTATAGGAAGGATGTAGAAGCTTTAGAGAGGGTCAAGAGGAGATTTACCAGGACTCTGCCTGGATTAGAGAGCATGTTTTATGAAAGAAAAGCTGAGCAAACTAGGGCTTTTCTCTTTGGAGTGGAGGAGGATGAGAGGTGACTTGATAGAGGTGTATAAAATGACACGAGGCATAGATAGAGTGGACAGTCAGAGACTTTTTCCCAGGGTGGAAAAGGCTAGTATGAAGGGGCATCATTTTAAGGTGATTGAAGGGAAGTACAGCGGGGATATCAGAAGAAGTTATTTTGCACAGAGAGTGGTGGGTGCATGGAATGCACTGCCAGGAGTGGTGGTAAAGCAGATATATCAGGAACATTTAATAGGAACTTACAGATAGTCAGATAGATGAAAGGAAAATGGAGAGCTATGTGGGAGGGAAGGGTTAGGTGGATCTTGGAGTAGGTTAAAAGGTTGGCACAACATCTTGGCCTGAAGGTCTGTACTGTGCTATACTGTTCTCTGTTCCAACATACCTAACACTTGTTATTGGCAAGTTGTTCATTACGATAATCACCTGTTTTTACTTATTTTATTTAGTGATACAGCATGGAACAGTCCTTCCAGCCCAACAAGCAGTGCTGCCTGGCAACCCACCTAATTAACACTAGCCTAATCGCAGGACAATTTACAATGACCAATTAACCTACTAATCGATCCATCTTTGAACTGTGGGAGGAAACTGGAGCACCTGGAGGAAACCCACGTGGTCACAAGGGGAGCGTAAAATTCCTTACAGCCGGATCTCCAACATTCCAAGCTGTAATAGCGTCGAGCTAGCATTTACTCTACCAAGTGGCCCCAAAGAGATACTTTAAAGCTTTAGAGAGATTTAATGCAATAAAGTTAAGACAAAACATATTTTACAATTTTTTTTCAGGCTCTACAAGAATTTACCAAGCAGAGAAGATGGAGGGAACTGATAAATGTAGTATATTCAAATTTTTAGAAGGCATTTGATAAGGTACCACTTAGAAGACTGTTAAACAAGATGAGCTGGGTATTGAGGGAAATGTGTTGACATGGAGTGAAGTTCTAGCATCACATAGAAGATAACGTGTTTGAGTTAGTGAGTCTTTTTCTGACCAGAAGGATATAGTTGGTGGAATGCCCAATGGATTAGTTATTGGTACTCAATTATTTACTATCTGTATTACTGGGTAGGAGGAGGGGACAATATAGAGTATCAAAGTATGCTGCTGACACAAACTTACTGTAATGGGAATATTTGGATTCTGCAATCACGAAAATTTGGCAAATGCAGTTTAACACAAAAGATTCTGGAAATCCAGAGCAACACACACAAAACGCTGTAGAAACTTAGCAGCTCAGGCAGCATCAACGGAAATGAATAAAGAGTCGACATCTCGGTCTGAGACCACTCATCAGGACTGGAAAGGATAGGGAAAGGTCCCAGAATAAGAAAGTGGGGGACGTGAAAGGTGATAGGTGAAGGCAGATGGATGGGAGGGGTTATGTAAGAACCTGGGAGGTGATAGGTGGTGAAGGTAAAGGGCTGCAGAAGAGGGAATCTGATGGGAGAGGAGAGTGGACTATTGGAGAGAAGGAAGGAGGAAAGGCAGCGGGGGAAGTGATAGGCATGTGCAGAGAAGAAGTAAGAGGACAGAGAGGGAATTTGAAGAAGAGGGAAGGGAGGGGAGAATAATTACGGGAAGCTGGAAAAATAAATGTTCATGCCATAAGGTTGGAAGCTACCTCCATGGAATATGAGGTGTTGCATTGCCAGCCTGACACTGGCCTCATTGAGGCAGAAGAGGATTCATGGACCGACATGTCAGAATGCAAATGAGGATTTTAATGAAAATGGTTGGCCACCGGAAATCTTGCATTTTCGTGGATGGTGTAGAAGAGCTCAACAAAGTAATCCTTCAATCTACATCGGGTCTCACCGCTGTAGAAGAGGTCACATCAGGAGCACTGGATACTGTAGACAACCTACTGGTAAGAACAAGAGGAACTCGTTTCCTGTCAAAGCGGCAGGAAGATGAGGCAAGCTCAGATTTCTGGGAAACAGAGGAAATGCAGGTGCTGGCATTATCAATTGTGAAGGAAGGGAAACCCTGTTCTTTGAAGAACGACATCTGCAAAGAAATGAGGCAGAGACAAAGGAACTGAAAAAATCCAAATGTCCTTTAATACAACTTAAAGAACCCCAAAACCTCCTGCCCACTCCCACACACAAGAAACAGCAAAGCAGCATCAACCCTCCCCACTGCTCCTCTCCTCACTTATTCTCACAAAAAAGAATCCGCTTCCCACCACCCACCATGCAAGCAACAGCAAAGCTCCAAAGGGATACCATGGTCTACAATCCATCAAAAACTACTGTTCATCTCTACAGTTCGACATCCCTTGGGGGCACTCTCACTAACAAGAAAGATATCACGCTTTCCACGTTGATAGGAGAGAGAAACAGCTGATGTTTCGATGTTACAGTCTGCCTGTGGTGCTGTTTTTTTTTTGGTTTCCCCCGACTCAAGAATTGGGAGAGAGAGAAAGAGGGAGAGAGGGAGAGGGGGAGGGAGAGGGAGAGGGGGGGAGAGAAAGAGAGAGAGAGAGAGAGAGAGAGAGAGAGAGAGAGAGAGAGAGAGAGAGAGAGAGAGAGAGAGAGAGAGAGAGAGAGAGAGAGAGAGAGAGAGAGAGAGAGAGAGAGAGAGAGAGAGAGAGAGAGAGAGATATCACCCCAGTGCAGAGACCTCCAACAGCCACACTCTTTGTCTCAGAGTTCCAGCTCCACATGATACTTCTGTTACGACATCAGTGAGAAATTGGCTCCACAGGACCGCAATAGACGACACCCTGTAGGCACCATCTTCCAGGACACTACTGGAGATATCGAAAACACAGCGGATTGGCAAGCTCCAGGAACAGGAACATGCCACCATGAAGAACTGCAGTTTGAGTGCAGCTATAGATCACGGACTCCGACAGGACTCCAGCTGCCTTGAAAAGTTAAAAAGAAGAATTTAAGTGTTTTTTTAAAATTGGAATGAATAAAATTTTCTTCTTACAGTGAGTGGCAAATTTCTAAAATTCTCTATCATGGAGAGTTGTGGAGGTTAGATCACTGCAGGTACTTATAGATGATAGCTAAAGTTTTGAACGATTGGTGAACTGAGAGCTAGGTGTATAGAAAAACTGAGGCCTGCAGCAGTTTAATCATAGCCTTTTTAAACAGCAGAGCCTGCTCCTGTTCCCTTTTTTGCATATTCTTGTGTTAATGAGCAAATGGTCCTAGTTTCTCTTTAAAACGAACCTCTTTTTGTGTGTGTGACAAATAAAAAATAGAAAGGCCTTGGGGAGTTAGGAGGTGAGTCACTTGGCAATGGTACCCAGTTCCTCACTCTAACTTGCTCTTGTAATCACAGTATTTATGTCAGCGGTCCAGCTGAATTTCTAATCAATGGTGACCACCAAAGATGGCCTGGCTTCAGCCATAGGAATACCTTTGAAAATTACGGTAGGTTGATAGACATTCCCTTGATGGAGATGGCCATCGTTTAGTGCTTTGGTGGCACAAAGTATACTGCCACTTATCAACCCATACCTGTATATTGTCTAAGTCCTGCGGCATCAGTAGAAAGATTAAATAAAATTAGTGAATTCCATATTGCAACAACTATAAAATAACTGAATATATTGATAATATGGCTGACTTAAACTTCATTTTGGGTTCTAACTGAAAGAGTGCAGAGAAAATTTACAAGGATGTTTCTGGGACTCGAAGACCTGAGGTACAGGAAAAGACTGAATAGATTAGGCCTTTATTTTCTACAGCATAGGAGAATGAGGGTAAATTTGATAGAGGTATATAAAACTATGACAGGCATATATATGATAAATGCTAACAGGCTTTTGCCACAGTTGGATGAGACTAAAACTAGAAGTCATGGGTTAAGGGTGAAAGGTGAAGTGTTTAAGAGGAACATGAGGGGGATCTTATTCCCTCAGAGGATTGTGAGAATGTGAAATGAGCTGCCAGCGGAAGTGGTGGATTTGGGTTCAATTTCAACATTTAGGTGAAATTTGGATCGGCAATGGAGGCGTATGGACAGTTATGGTCTGAATGTGGGTTGACAGGAATAGGCAGACTAATAGTTCAGCTTGGACTACCTTGGCAAAGGGCCTACTTCTATGCTAACATGAGAAAATCTGGAAATGAGAGATTCTGGAAATCCGAAGTAACACACTCAAAATGCTGTAGGAACTCAGCAGGCCAGGCAGCATCTATGGAAAAGAGTAAACAGTTGATGTCTTGGGCTGAGACCTTTCATCAGGACTGGAAAGGAAGAGGAGAAGTCAGAGTAAGAAGGTGGAAAGAGGGGAGGAATAAATACAAGGTGGTAGGTGATAGGTGAAACCAGAAGAGGGAGAGGGGGCCAAGTAAAGAGCTGGGTAGTTAATTGGTGAAAGAGATAAAGGGCTAGAAAAATGGGAATCTGATAGGAGAGGGTAGAAGGCCTTGAAAGAAAGGGAAGGGGAAGGAGCACCAGAGCGAGGTGATGGGTAGGTAAGAAGATAAGATGAGAGAGGGGAACAGGAATGGGAATGGTGAAGGAGAGGTGGGGCGGGGGGGGGGGCGCAATTTCTAGAAGTTTAAAAAATCGATGTTCATGCCATCATGTTGGAGGTCACCCTGATGAAGAGTAAGGTGTTGCCCTTCCAACCTGAGTGTGGCCTCATCACGGCCGTGGAGAAGGCCATGGACTGACATGTCGGAATCGGAATGGGAAGTGGAATTAAAATGGGTGGCCTCTGGGAGATCCTGCTTTTTGTGGCAGACGAAGCAAAGCTGCGCAAACAAAGTGGTCCCCCAATCTACGACAGCTCTCAATGATATACACGGGGTGCTCCGGATACATTAGATGACTCAGAGGTGAAACGTTGCCTGTCCTGGAAGGACTGCTTGGGGCTCTGAACGGTTCTATGCTTCTACAGCTCTGGCTGTACAGGTAGATGTGTCTGAGGGGATTTGCTGGAAATGTATTTAGTCATTGAGTGAGATACAGTGTGGAGTAGGCCCTTTAGCCCTGTGAGCCACGTTGCCCAGAAACCCCCAATTTAATCCCAGCCAAATCACGGGACAATTTACAGTGGCCAATTAACCGACCAACCAGTACATCTTTAGACTGTGGGAGGAAACTGGAGCACCCAGAGGAAACCCACGTGGTCATGGGGAGACCGTACAAATACCTTACAGGCAGTGATGGGAATTGAACCCGGGTCACCAGTACTGTTAAAGTGTAAAACTCCTAACCACAATGCTACTGTGTCACCCCTACCATGTGGCAGTTTCTAGTAGAGTGTGTATCAGGAGTTCTGTCTTATATGGAGTTGTCATTCATTTGTAGCAGAGGTAAGTGTGACCCTGTGCAGTATAATAGCAAAGTTGTTTCATAAGATTTTTGGAGCTTCTCCATGAGCTGGATTGCAACCAGTGCACGGTGACCTGGATACCTTCTCATGTTTCATCATACTGGAACTCACTGACGGCTAAAGACTGAGTGGTTAAGAGTATACACTCAGCCCTGCTAACTGTTGGTTGCTGACAAGTATTGCAATGTATTGTATGTAGCCCTGAACTTTATTTATTAATGGAGAATTAAATAAATCTAAGTTTTGTTCTTTGTGGTGAATTAGACTAGATTTGTAGCTGTGGGTAAAAAGGTAATTAGATCTATAGTTCAGAGTTAAACAAACTTAATTGAGTTACTAATTTCTTTGCTCTTTTAATTAAGATTTAAATAAAGTTACTCAATCAACTCATCTGTATCTTTCTTTGCCACCTCAGTTGCTCGAGTGGAATCAAAAGGGACATGGTTGAGGCATGGGCTGTTTTAAGGAATACAACTGAACTTGGGTGGCAGGTGGAGACACGGCTCTACTGAGGAGGAGTAAGGTGCCCCTTCCCTCATCTAGCCTGCGGATCATCCTTGGGCAAAGGGTAGCACCTGCTTAGCCCCCAGTCAGGGTCACAGGAAGCCATGGGAGCTTCATATGGGAATGGTCATATGAGCATAGGTGCACATCACAAGTCCTGGTTATGCAATCGCCGACGCTAAGCAATCAATTTCTGAAGGGTATTGATGATGGCCGGGGTCACCCATCTTATACAGAGACTGTCCAGAAGAAGGCAATGGCAAAACACTTCTGTAGAAAAATTTGCCAGGACGAAGTATGTTCAACACCAGAATCGCCCACGCCATACGACACGGCACATAATGAATGAAACAATAGAACTCAACATTGTGCAGTCAGAACTGAGCATCGCTTCTGCTGACAGGTTGATGGATGAAGGTCATTGATGCTGCAGCTGAAGATGTTTGGGCCTAGGGCCCTATTCTGATGACCTCCTGCAGCCTCTGCCTGGGAGGATTAATCTCCAGCAATCACTAATACTTTACTTTGGTGAGGTATAACGTCAGTCGTTGGAATATTTTCCTCCTGAAGCCCATTGATGCAAGGGCTCCTTAATTCCGTGATTTGCTACATGTTGGTTTGAGATCCAGTCCATCACACTTGCCTCTCCGCTGGAATGCAGTTTGTTGACCCTTTTTGCCTCAAGGTTGTGATGAGGATGGGAGCCAAGTGATCCCCCTGAATCCCAAGGGAGCAGTTAATTGCTAAGTAGAGTTTGATGGCACTGCTGACGATATCTACCACTGGACTGTGATTGAGGATAGATTCATCAGGTCGCATTTTGCCAGGTTGGATTTGGCCTACTTTTTGTCAACTCAATATACCCGGGCAATTTTGCATATTTTCAGGTAGAAGTCATTGTCATAATTATATTGGAACATCCCATCTGCTGTCTGCAGTATGAATCTCCAGTTCATCTGCACTTCAGTGACTGTGAGCCTGGACACTGGTTGCCTTACAGATTGCTGAATCTGAACTTATCTTTGTTTGGCATTCATTCAGTTCACCTCCAGAACACAGCTGACCATTACATAGTGACCAGGAGCCTAGAAACCAATTCAACTCTTTGTTACTTTCACCCAACTGCAATCCAAATGAAAACAGCTAATTCAGCCCTGATACGGGATCACACCATAGCTGTCTGCCTGGGTAAGTTTGCTTCAGGCAACTTTCTACAACTAAAGCATAAATATTATTAAGGAACTATAAATGTTCTTTAATAATGCAGATTGGAAATAACATATCGATCTCGCTGCCAATGAACACTGGTGCACCTCTGGGATGTGTGCTTAGCCCACTGCTCTGCTCTCTCTACACTCGTGGCTATGCAGTTAGGCACAGCTCAAGTGCCATCTATAAATTTGCTGATGATACAGTCATTGTTAGCAGAATCTCAGATGGTGACTAGAGGGTATACAGAAACGACAGAAATGAGATACACCAGTTAGTTGAGTGCTGTCATAGCAACAACGTTTTCACTCACCGTCAATAAGACTGAAGAACTTGTGGACTTCAGAAAGGGTAGGACAAAGGAGGGATCAGAAGTGGAAAGAATGAGCAATTTCAAGTTCCTGGACGTCAATATCTCTGAGGAATTAAACCGGACCCAACATATTGATGAGGCTATATTTCATTAGGAGTTTGAAGAAATTTCACGTCACCTAAAATACTCACATATTTCCACAGATGTACCATTGAGAGCATTCTAACTGGTTGCATCACCCTCTGGTATGGCGGGCTGGGGGCGGGGGGGCAACTACTTCACAGGATCGAGGTAAACTGCAGTGAGTTGTAAACTTAGTCAGCTCCATCATGGGCACTAGCATCACCAGCATCCAGGACATCTTCAAGGAGTGATGCCTCAGAAAGCCAATGTTATCATCAATAACAGCCCTCATCACCCAGGCCATGCCCTCTTTCCATTGCTACCATCAGGAAGGAGATATAAAAGCCCAAAGGCACAAACTCAACAAATTAGCAACAGCTTCTTCCCCTCTACCATCCAATTTCAGAATGGACCTTGAACCCATAAAAACTACCTCACTATTTTTTATTTCTATTTTTTTGCACTAATTCAATTTAACTATTTAATATACAGTATATATACTTACTGTAATTCACAGCCTTTTTTCTCTGTTATTATATATTGCATTGTACTGCTGCTGCAAAATTAACATATTTCATGACATACTGCACGCTGGTGATATTAAACTTGATTCTGATGTTTGGTAAAAGTTAAATTATTCTCCATTGAAAGTACAATTCTCTTGTTTATTGCTGTAAAATAACCATGGCTGCCTTGAGGTGAATACTGCCCCCTGGCTTTCCTTTGCTTGTCCTGGCTTAACACATTCGCTAGAAAAGATGCAGGCCACAAATAAAGAGGAAAGCTCACAAGAAGACAGCTGTTGTGCACAGTAGATACTGCCTGCACTATCCTATACTTTACTATTAGTGATAATGTTTTGCCAACCAAGGCAAAGTAGGCTATAAAGACATCTTTGGAGAAAATATTCCACAATTTAGTGCACCACCTATGATTTGTCCACATTTTGCATCCATGGAGATTTGTAAAAACAACTATCTTCTAGCCCCTCAGGTTTTTGGCAATATTACTACAGCACTATATCCAGCCACTAAATTGTTCGTTTTCTGTATGTGAGGTATCACCTCCTTCTCAAACTTTGTGCCACCAGATGACAAATTTCAAGATCAGTAAAGTCCTCAATCACATTCAACTCCGTTTTGCCACTAGGGATCAGTGGTCCAACTTATAACCACCCAGAGGCTGCTTCATACATTAATGCAGTCTTCTTCAGTCTAATAAAATGATCATAGCTGGAAGCTGAAACGGAAATTCTATTTATCATCCATTGCAAGTTTCCTTTGGAATGTACCACAAGTGCACATTTGTCAGTATACCAAAAGTTTCAGGTGAGTTTATTTGATTGTTACGTAAGACCTCAGCATATCAACACAATTCCCACAGTGCAGATTCATACCCTAATCCCTACTCAAAATATTCTTTTACATCTCTAATATAGCGACATAAACCTGCATCAACCTTCAGTTTACACCTTCACTTCACATTACAATGAGGAACTAACTTGGATAACTTATCTTTAGGACAAGCAGTGACAACATGGAGATGGTTAAAAGCCAATCGAAACTTCTCTGAATAATTTGATTTTCTTCAAGGTCTGGAAGGCATTACTGTCTCAGGCTTTGATGATGTGAGCAAATGTTGCAGGTCAATGACCTTTCATCAGAGGGATCTCGCTGCATTTCTGAATTTAGTACATAAGCAAGACCCATCTTGATTTTTACAGATGTTTCAAGTCTGGCTGCCTCTACCACTTGTTATGTAACCCCAGGGTTCCTTTTTTCTGTGGACTGTCACTTCAAAATGCCAGGAGAATGAGACTGACTTTTGGACACTATTTGAGCTGCTCCAGAGAGAGAGAGATATGGAGTTATTTGATGGACAATTGATGTTATGGTTTCTCCGCAGCTTGTTTTGAATATACGAGGACACACAGACACACACAGCTCAGAGTCAAGATGGATTCATTCAATGGAAGACACCAGTGAGTCGGTCGCTGGTTTAAACTTTCAGTAGCCCAAAAGGGGTGAGTTGAGATCGATTCAGATTATTGATAAATGACTCTCACAAGTTTTCTGCAACTAGAACAAGTTTGAAGGAAGAGAAGAGAGGAGAGGAAGGTTTGAAACAGAAGAAACCTAGTGACAAAGAGTTCACTGCTGCAACTCTCACTTCAAAGTAGCCCGTGAGGGTGAATTTGTTGCCATTTGACTACGAAGTGTGATTGTCACTTAGTTAATCCACAGGAGTGGGTTCTCTGGTGAGGGGAAAACCTTTGTGAATACCAGGAGTGTGTTTGCCCTTTGTCTGGGTGTGGTAGTTCACTGAAGAAAGGCACCCCTGTGGCAAATCACTTTTGGAGTTACTTTGTATACAGTGGAACTGGATAAGTGGCTATCACGTTGTGTGTGATTGGGGTAACCTTGTGGAATCTACCAGTGTGTCGACCCTTGCCTGGGTGGTGGTTCCCTTGAAGATGGACCCCTTTATGGTAAGCTACTGTTGGTGATAATCCATACATGGATTCTGTTTGAGTATCCTTTGGCCACCACTTTGAGATGTCCCGTAGGTGAATTCAGGTGTGGTGCAACTTGTATTGAAAGGATATTCATTGAAGATCACTGTTGGTGGTAATTTGTGTGTGGAGTGGAACAACTTCAGAGATAAAACCTACTGCTGTTGTTATTTTGTATTGCTGTCATGGAATCTGTGGAATATCGGCATAATTGCCTTCGCACAACATTCGCCTTTGGATTACAAACATCTCTCATTAATTAACCTGTGCACTTGAACTGAACTTTTCTTACATACCATCGTAAGACTGTAACTCTTGCCACCTGAGTTTGAATAAGTTTGGGAACTTTATTATTTTTTCACCTATATATGCATAACACTGTTAACTCTTGATTTACCTAGTTTAAGTTACTATATGACGTAGTTACTAATAAAGTAGTGTTTTGTTAACAGCAAAACCAGACTCCAGGTGTGTTCTATTGCTGCTGAGACTTTTACAGGGTTGTGTGTACATAACACACCAAACAAAGATTTCACTTTAGAAACTTCCAAGACCATAGATTGCTATGTCTTCGAACATCCAATGTGCAGTTCTCTTTTGGAAGGACATGTTGAGGTTAAGGCTGAGTCTGGACGCTTGCAACTGAACTGAGATTGCTGAAGGAAATGGCATTTATTCTTCACTTTCACATCCATTTTCCCAATAGCTACTGTTTCTTCTAACTTAAAAACCAATAACCATTTACCACCATTTTTCTTTCTTTTCTCTGCTTTCCCCACAAACTCTCCTTTTTTCTTTTTATTCAGTCGGCAAAGTTCTGCAACTTGGCCAGGCAGCAGAGGGAGACCAGCAAAACAGGGATGGAGATACAACTCAGAGCAACACTGCAGACATTTTAGAGGAGAGCTCTTGAACAAGATGTGCATATAGTAAAATCAAAAAAGTGAAGATTATGCATGTTTTACTAGATGAAAGAGGTTACATGTTGGATATGTGGCAAAGATGATGGGCCAGACTTCGGCAGACAGTTGGTGCATGTACACTGGAAAATGTTTGTTTGTTTGTTTAGCTTGCTTATTGCTTGATCTTTTTATTATTGCAAAATGAAACACATCTGTATCAATATATATGCTTATAATGGGTTAAAAAGCAGACACTAACTTTTGCCATCTTGCTAAATGTCCATAATGATAAACCCAGAATGTGTTTACACACCGATTCAGCTTCAATCCATTCTTTACATATTAAATATAAATTAACAGGGAATTTGCAAATTTACTTGGGATTTGCTTAACTGATACATGCATAATTGTGCATAATTGAATTTGATGAAAAAAATTCTACAAGGAATTGTCAGCACTGAAGGGATAAAAAGAACTCAACATTTCTAACAGAACTAATCAGAAAACATGGCAGTATGCTGTAGTCCTCCACTTGTCTTTGATAAAATCTCTCAAAGAACCTGAACAGCAGAAGAACCTGAGTTATAGGGTAAATGCAAACTTACCATCTTTTGTTCCACACATGACTGAACAGATTTTCAGATGCAAAACAATCTGTTGAAATAGGTAGGCGTGCAAACTGACTGGTTAGTTCATACTGAGAAATAACACTGTACTCAACACACAATGAATTAGTTGTGATCAGTTCTACGTTTATCTGTATCATTGGAATGTTCCAATGCCAGATGATACCATCATCCAATAGGCACTTCACTGTTAAATATTAGAAAAAAAAGACTATTGTTCCACATAAATTAAGGTTAAGAGGAGCATCCTGCAGTACCAGGATGGATTAGATTAACAGTTCCAAGGATACAGTCCTCTAACTATTGTACCTGTGTCAGCATTGTGAATTTCACTCTTGATTACCAAGAGAAGTTTCACAGGCATCATTTTTTGACTTTATCCAGCAAACTGCAAAATATTCTCTACTCTATGTTGATATCTCTTCTTGCCGAGCCACTTATGAGAGGAATACTGATGGAATTATGCATTTCATGTCTTGTCGCCTGGGGTAGAGCATTTACTACTGTCAAATGTAGCTAGGTGACCATTGAACTTAAATCCCTTTGTGAAAGGTCTAAAGCATCACTCATTTATATGGCAGAAATACCATTCAGTAGCCACTTACACCTGCTCGTTAATGCAAGTATATAATCAGCCAATCATGTGGCAGCAACTCAATGCAGAAAAACATGCATAGATGGTCGAGAGTTTCAGGAGTTGTTCAGAGCAAACATCAGAATGGAGAAGAAATGTGATTTAAGTGGCTTTAACTGTGGAAAAATTGTTGGTGCCAGATGACTGGTTTGACTATCTCAGAAACTGCTGATCTGCTATTTTCATGCGCAATGGTCTCTAGAGTTTACAGAGAATCGTGTGAGAAACATAAATCATCAAGTTAGCAGCAGCTCTATGGGCAAAAATGCCTTTTTAATGAATGAGGTCAGAGGAAAATGGCCAAACTGCTTCAAGCAGATGTGAAGTTGACAGTAACTCAAATAACCACGTAGTGATCAGAAGAGCATTCCTGAATGTACATCACATTGAACTTCGAAGTGGATGGTCTACTGCAGCAGAAGATTATGAATGAGCACTCAGTGACAACTTTATTAGGTACAGGAGTAACCTAATAAAGTGGACATTGAGTGTATTTCCAAGTCAGATGATGTGTAACTTGTGTACAATGTGTACAATGACCTGACTTTGAGAACCTTGGGTAAAGTTCCAAAAATATACTTTAAGGTGAGTTCTCAATTTTAAAATAATTGATTTAATATTTCCAAGAGTTAATTAAAGTGCTGTCAGGGATTTTTGTTTATGTTTTCAGATGCATCTAAATGCTACCAAAAGATTTGAGTGTTTTAGTATTTTGACAGTCTTCTCTTCACCATATTTTGACATTCTTTTTCTGTCAAAATTTCTCTTGCTTTAGCACCCAATTTGGCCCTATTATGGCTTTCATGGCTAAGGTCTTCACCACCAATGATTCCTCTCAGTATTTTGACCAATGTGTTCATAGGAGAATCACAAAAGGTATGACAAATTTTCTGGAAAGTCAGTGATAAATCACTGAATTAGAAATCTGAGCTCATATTCCTGATATGGCAAACTATTTTGGTGGGTCTCTATTTTGTTAACAGCACAATATTTGTATTTATTTAGTAGATTTATCAAGCAAGCCCTTGGAAAACTATGAATAGGGGTAGTGATTCAGCATTAGAATTATTAATGGCACAGGTTTAAACGGCACTAATCATTGTTTTTTTCTCTTGTGAAATCTTAACGTGGCACAGAAATGGATAAAGTGGAACTTAGTAAAGTGATTTTAATGAACACATTCCAAGTCCTCTCAAAGTTTCTCCATGTCATCTGTGTTATGTATGACCTGAAGCATGCACTGCAGAATTTTACCATTTTCCTTGATAATACCCCACCACTAGGTAGTAACGGCTTTGGAGTTCCCACATAATTCAGACTTCGATACGGATTGCAACTACTTCATCACCCGAGGAAAACTACCACCGTCCAGCACAATAAACAGAACAAACAGCAGTAGGTCATTAAAACATACCCTTACAGTTAAGGTCAGGCACTGCAGTCAGTGAAAGCACCTGCTGAACCCATGATGCTTCACAATTCAAGATCCAGCATTGTTTCATGTCATTTCCAACACACAAGTGTAAAGGAGGAAGAAATAATTGTTACTCTGCATCTGAAGCAGCACAAGAAAAAGAAACACAGTAACATGGTAACATAAAAAAACACAATACATAAATATATAAGGATACATACTGCCAAGAATGACAAAGGCAATAGGCTGATATCATCAAAGGCAGATATACCTCTAAGAAACACACTCCTAATCATTTAATTATTCACTGAGCCAATGTCCAGGAACTCTCCACCCAAAGAACAGTGGAGTGCTTTTGCAAAAGGGTTGTGGTGTTTAAAGGTGGTTCACCACTGTTGAGTTCCACCAGTGTTTTGCGTGTGTTGCTCAAGGATAGTGAAATGATGGATTTGGCCTATTTTATGTGAAATTAAAGGATATTGCGGGCATCTGGGATTTTGTTTGGCAGAGACAGTTTGTCACCATGGAAGTGATCAGGGAGTGGAAGTAAAGAAATTTTATAGATAGAGTGGCATTATTAGCACATCTTTTTTCCAATTTTAGGCCATGTCATGGATAATAGCTTTGATAGGTTGTCTGTAGATAAGGCAGAGGAAGTAGAGTTGATCTCCAGGGGATATTGGAGCTGACAATGTTAAGAATGAAGTTGACATTGAGTATAGTTGCACAGGCTATGGAGGAGGATAAGATAGCTACCTTATCAAGTGCAGTTGAAAATTCAGAGAGGACAGGCACATGAAATGCATAGTGATAGCAGTGACAAATGAAGTAATTCATGGACTTTGGCTATGGCTGTTTCCTGCTGGAACAGGTAGCTGAACGGACCCAATACACTCCAGACCCTGAGAACAGAAAGAATGTAAGTGGTGGTTACTGAGAAAAAGGAAAGATTGCATATAGGATGTTTCAGCTGAGTGGGAATAATCTTAAAGATTAGAAAGATGGTGACAGAGGAAGGAAGTCTTAATAATGTCATCTTCCATGGGAACCAGTAGGAATAACTAATTACTGAATTGGACTAGAGCCATAGATGTAATATTTAACTTCAATAGAGGATTAAGAGCACGATTATAGATTACCCTGTTAACAATGTCACCAGATGAATTTCCTGTCATTACCCTAGTTTAAGGTCATGAATTTGAAAGAGGAAAACATTATTCTCCATTTCAATGTAACAAAGTTAAGACTTTATCGAAAATTAGTTGTGCAATGTCAAATTGAAACTTTTCTATTTCTCTAACAGGTGAACAGATCATTTGCCTTTGCAACATAATTTTCAACAAGTTGAATGATCAGAATATTGTAATAACTTACATCAGAAACTGAGTTTGCACCCACATACATGTTTATTTGAGATGTCTCAGCTTACAGTGCAGTTGAGTTTTGCCTTCAGTTTTCCATTATTTTGATAAATGTTATGTCTGCAATTTTTGGTGTTTTAAGAATGTAAAATTCTACGATTGTTCTAAAGCAAGTAATTATATTTTTGCAACACATACATCTGCAGATTTTCTCTTGTTTGTAATTATATATTGTTCTAGATGTGGATTTCACAAGATGGTGATATATCTAGAGATGTTTAGCTATTTGAGAACAATTCCTGAGGAGGAATTGGTCAAAAATTCATACCGGAAAGGGCAGTGGGGAAACACAATCAGTATGTCCAAATTATAATGACCGGACACATCAAGGAGTAAAACACAACTCTTCCTTGAACTCCAATCCCAATCAGACAGAATATCCATACAGCAGTCTATGTCAAACCTTCATAATTCTTGCGTTCCCCAGTCCTCAAGCCTTAATTTTTTCTTGAAATTATAATCGGATTTGAATCTAAATCCTCCACTCCAAGTTTAATCCACAAACAGCTGAGCAATTTATCTCTAAAATCAAAACAGTTTACTAAGATGCTTCATCTGTGAGGAAGGCAGATTTGTGAAAGGATAACTGATGAAGCAGGGTTGCCCATTGCGGACTTGGATTGTTCTGGCTGTGAACGTGGAAATGTCAGTCGTCCAGAATATATCCACGGCTAGTTCATTGTAATCACACTTTCTGTTTTTAGGTAAGCAACACTGAGTAGATGGAATTTGTAAATTCCATAAGAGCTTCAGAAATGTAGGAATATCGAGACGGCTTTATGTCCAGTTTTGCACCGGGATTGAATAGCTTCACTTTATGAAAGTATGTCTTGGTACATTCATGGGAAAGCTTCCTTTTCAGTTAATGTGCAGAGCAGCTGCAGAGCACAAAAATACTCGATACTAGCCTACCCCTTCCCTTGTTCCAGTCATCTCTGCCTGCAGCTTTAGAATATGGCGGCTGACAAGAACGTGGCAAAAAGAATGAACACATCTCTTGAATGTTGAATCAGTGATGTTGTGGGGGTGGAACTGACGGTTCTCTGACGGTGGTGTCTGAAAAGAGGATGCTATCCAAGTTGCATGCCATCTTGGACAATGTCGCCCATCCACTCCATAATGTACTGGTTAGGCACAGGAGTACATTCAGCCAGAGACTCATTCCACCGAGATGCAACACTGAGCATCATAGGAAGTCATTCCTGCCTGTGGCCATCAAACTTTACAACTCCTCCCTTGGAGTGTCAGACACTCTGAACCAATAGGCTGGTCCTGGACTTATTTCCACTTGGCATAATTTACTTATTATCATTTAATTATTTTTGGTTTTATTTTGTTATATTTCTACTCTATTCTTGGTTAGTGCAACTGTAACGAAACCCAATTTCCCTCGGGATCAATAAAGTATGCCTGTCTGTCTGTCTGAATTCAGTTACCTCTAATCCAATGAGAAATCTACAAATACCACTAATTCACTATTGGTATCCAGCTTTCTGTGTCTCTGCCATTGCCTCACAAGCATCAGCACTGCCTGGTTTTGAAAAGTCACACAGTAAACCACTTACTATAAATTGTTTCCAACTCAGGATAACATCGATAAATTATGAAATATTCTGTATACAAAATCAGAGCTTATTGATGTTAGGCAAATAGCACCATATATCCTTTTCTACCTTCACCCCCAAAAATAACCAGCAGTTCACATGTAGTCACTTTTGGGATCTTTTTTTAACAAATGGTGTCAACTCAATGCATAAATTAGCACACATTTACTTCCTTTGGTGTTAAATCAACTGCTTCTTTAAATCTATGCCTTATCCCAGATCTATTATCTGCATTAATCAACCATTCTAGACATTAGATGTCAGTGAACAGGAGCCCATATATTACTCAAAGCAGTTGATATAATTGCATTCTTAATAAGCTGGTAAGGAAGGCGGGCTCTGTCGTGGGCAAAGTACTGGAGAGTTTAACATTGGTAGCTGAGCGAAGGGCGCTGAGTAGGCTACGGTCAATTATGGATAACTCTGAACATCCTCTACATAGCACCATCCAGAGACAGAGAAGCAGTTTCAGCGACAGGTTACTATCGATACAATGCTCCTCAGACAGGATGAAGAGGTCAATACTCCCCAATGCCATTAGGCTTTACAATTCTACCGCCAGGACTTAAGAACTTTTTAAAAGCTATTATTAATGCTTTTTGAGATAGTGATTTAGATGCATATCATATGTTTTTTACTGAGTTAAGTATTGTATGTAATTAGTTTTGCTACAACAAGTGTATGGGACATTGGAAAAAAAGTTGAATTTCCCCATGGGGATGAATAAAGTATCTATCTATCTATCTATCTATCTATCTATTGCATCAATTTACTGGGGGTGAAATTTTTCCAAATAGCAAAGCAGTCTAAGCCAGTATGCATAAGCATTACTTCCACACTCTCATTTTCAGAAGCCTTTCAGATGATGTCTAATGCCTTTTAAATCTGTAAATAGGGGTCAATGTAATGGTTAATACTTCCCTTTCACTAACTAGGTGCTTCGTGAACAGGGTAGATCTTGGAACAGCCTTGCTTAAGCTTATTTAGTGTCACAAATTGCAGTCTGCCCAGGGGAAGTTTTTGATTTCCATTTCAAACACATATTTCCCTGGAGCTAGCAGCAATGCAAGACTGCAGTACAAAAGCGAAATGGTTTATTTATTTACTTATTTTTTTTTAATTAAGTAAGTTGAACTTACTTCAACCACAATTAGAATACTGTGTCCAGTTAACCTCTTGTAATTTAGAAAAAAAAGTAAAGTTTCTCAGGAGCTTGCATAAGTTATAGAATGAGGAACTTTAGCTGTCATGAGGAAATCTGCAGATGCTGGAAATTCAAGCAACAAAATGCTGGTGGAACGCAGCAGGCCAGGCAGCATCTATAGGAAGAAGTACAGTCGACGTTTCGGGCTGAGACCCTTCGTCAAGACAGCTGTTATGTTACACTGGAGAAGTTAGGGGGTTATTCTTCTAGGATCTAAATGAAGAGAAGCTATCTTCAATAATCGACAACTCAAAGACTATTGATCCAGGATGTGTTACCTGTAAGAGTGGTAGAGATAGAATCAGCTTAAGAACAGACATTTAGTAATGTTGTATAATGTTGTTTTGTACATGCTTTTTGGCCCAACACATCTGTGTCAACTGTGGAGACTACCTATGTTAATCCCATTTGCCCACATTAGGCCCATATCCCTCTATCTTTCCGATTCAAATATCTTTTAAACGCTAATTTAATTGTATTTCCCTCTACCATTTCCTTGGTCAGCTCATTCTAGATAACTTTCACACTTGTGTGTGAAAAAACTATCCCCTCCACATCTCCTTTACATTTCTCCCCATTTAACTTACATCTATGTCCTCTGGCTTTAGATTTCTTGACTCTTGGAAAAGATTCTGACTTTCTATCCTATCTACGGCCCTTATAATTTTAAAAACCTCTCTATGTTCAACTCTCAACCCTCATTCTATACTCAAGTGAGAATAAACCCAAGCTATTCAATCTCTCCTTATAGGTAAACCTTTCCATTTCAGCAAATATTCTGCTGTGATTATTTGCACAATGCATAATACTCCAAGGAAAAATAGCTCTCAAAGCTATATGAACAAAATGAGAGAATGAGACCACTGGTTTGGTCCACAAACTCAAAGTTTGAGTACGCTCCTTCAATTCTATAAAGTTTTCTCACAATTCTATACAGACTTTGTTTAACTCTGTTGGAGTGGTGTACAGATCTTAATTCTGGACTGCAGCTGGTGTAGTGGGTATCCAGAACTTACATTTCCCACGGGGCAGGTTGCTGTGAAGACATGGCCAACACCTCCTGCATTTAAAGCCAGAACATTTATTTCTATTGACTTCAAGTGCTATTCCATTTTCAGTTTAGCTCCAGATTTCTGCAAGCAAGCTCAGACTCAAGCAGCAATTTTATATCAATGTTATATCGCATCCAAAATCTTGCCAAAATGTTCACTCTGCATAAACTTTCCTGTTTAAAAGAAAAGTAATTTACATCCTTTCCCTACTTCATTGTTGGTTATATCTGACTGTAAATGGCATCATCTTCTAGAAAGGTTTTTGATCTTCTCTTTAGTTTGCTGTTTGATCATACATCATATGGAATGCACCCAATTGATTTCATTTAACTTTAGTTTAGCCATTAACATTTTGTGAGTCATTAACTCTGGAAATTGGTCCTGGATGCAGTGATTTTCATGGATGATAATTTTAGATTCTGGATCTTCCTTGCATAAAGGACAAAGAACATCTGAGGATCCAATCATCTCCAATCATGCAGTGGTGTGTCATTTATGGTATTATTTTCCAGAGGTTGTACGTTTGCCAGCAAAATAGTTGGTAGTGGAAGCCAGAACCTTCTTCTCTTTAAACAGATTTTTAAAAGTGAAATAACATCTCCACCTCACTGATAATTGACACTAGTGCATCTCAAGGATATGTGCATAGCCCACTACTCTACTCTCTTTACACCCATGACTGCATGGTAAGGCACAGTTCAACTGCCATCTATACATTTGCCAATGACACAACTATAATTGCAAAATTTCAGATGGTGACAAGAAGGCATACAGGAGCGAGATAAATCAACTGGTTGAGTGGTCGCAGCAACAACCTTGCATTCAATGTCAATAAGACCAAGGAATTTATTGTGGACCTGGGTAAAGGGTAAGACCAGCCCTCATCAAGAGATCAGAGGTGGAAAGTGTGAGCTATTTCAAGTTTCTGCGTATCAGCATCCCTAAGGATCTATCCTGGGCCCAACATATTGATGCAGTTACAAAAAGAGGCATGACAATGGCTATATTTCAATAGAAGTTTGTGGAGATTTGATATGTCACCAAAGACACTCGCAAATTTCTATAGACGTATCGTGCATCACCGATGGTATGGAAGGGGGCATTGCACAGGATTGAAATAAGCTGCAGAAAGTTGTGAACTTAATCAGCTCCATCATAGACACTAGCCTTGCCAGCATCCAGGACATCTTCAACGAGTGACAGTAACCATCATGAAGGACTCCTGTCACCCAGGGCATGCCCTCGTCTCATTGTCACCATCAGGGAGGATATGCAGGAGCCCAAAGCACACACTCAATGATTCAGGAATAGCTTCTTCCCCTCTGTCATCAGAACACTACCTCACTACTTTTTTCCCCTCTTTCTGTACTACATATTTAATTTAATTTTTAAAATATGTACATATATATCTATATACATATATATTTCTTACTGTAATTTACGTTTTTATGATAATGTATTGCAATGCACTGCTGCCTCATAACAACTAGTTTCATGACATATGCATTTGATATTAAACCTGATTCTGATTTTTCCTTGCTTAAGTACCTTAAGGGAGCCTCCTATTTGTCCAGTCATTGGCTCTTGATGCCAACTTATTTCAATTCAATTTGTCCTATGGATTTTGAGCAACTTTGAGTTTGGTTCTATGCTGTTAGAGAAAGTCATAATAATGAAATTTTTACAAAAAAATCTCATAGTTGGAACAAAATCTAATTTTAGTTGCACAATATAGCAATCCTGATGGAAAGAAAAAACAACCTTAGTAATCAAAATATCTGTTTGAAGAAAAGAAGTGTGTTGGGATTTCCATTTAGGGAACCTTAGTTTG
Source organism: Hemitrygon akajei (assembly GCF_048418815.1). Classification (NCBI taxonomy): domain Eukaryota; kingdom Metazoa; phylum Chordata; class Chondrichthyes; order Myliobatiformes; family Dasyatidae; genus Hemitrygon; species Hemitrygon akajei. The sequence goes on from NC_133140.1 coordinate 51,068,292, forward strand.
AAGAAAACCTAACACAAATGAGCGATATATATTTATGCAAGATGGTGCTGGGTTTCAAAAACCTGTTACCTCCTGACAATTTGTTGATGAACTTGTTGACAGCAGCCTATAAATGTAACAGAGAAAAGGCAATATAATTTTAACCCAGGCAACCTGTTCATATTCTACACCTTCACAGTATGGTCCGGGTCAATATTGACCCGGCCAAGAATCCCCTCATAACAAGTGTCTATATCAAATTTTGAATCACAGACTATTTAGAATGCATAAATAGCCTATCTGACATTAAGAAATGGGTGATTAATCCTTAATGTTTCAGAGATCTAAAATCCATTTCAATAGATACCGGTCAAATTTGACCCGGAATAGCCTCAATGTAGCACCTGTACAGAAGTAGAAAATTTTAAAATATTTTCATTTTTGCACATTTTGGGTCACTTTCGGAAAAGTAATCAAATTCTGGCTAAAAAAGTTGGCATTTAGGGTGTTTTTACCGCTGTCAAATGTCAAAACGGGTCAAATTTGACCCGAACGGTATGTAAGGGTTAAACAAAAAAACTAATGCATAAATATATATTTTTTCTCACAGTCTATTTTTCATTTATTACTTAACATTTAATTTTTCCATAAAGCATTGATTTTCCATTAAGAAATAAAACAATTTAGCAATTTCTCAGTCACTCCCTGATTTGTCATTCTAGAAATATATCGCTGTAGAGACTTTTGCTTAACACCAATTTGGTAGAGACTGCCCCATACAGTCATTAAGTATCCATCTATGAGAGGGGACTTAGTTAATACAAGAAATTTTAAAAAGTAACACACACAGAATGTTGCAGGAGCTCAGCAGGTCAGGCAACATCAATGGAGAGGAATAAAGAGATGACGTTTTGGGTCAAGACCCTTGATTAGATCTTAGTTATCATGAATTCAAAGGCAGCTGTGTTCATATTCAACCCACCAACCAGTGTAAATCTTCCTCATGATTCCAGAATAGATGGGTGGACATATTTATGAAGTGTTCACATGAATTTCTGGTGCTACATGACCCATCTAACTAATAAGTTTTCTGCTGAGTTCCTCCAGCATTTCGGGAGTGTTACTCTGGATTTCCAACATATGCAGAATCCCTTGCATTTATAGAAAGAATCGCAGAGATTTAGCACTGACCAACTATGACACTTGTCTTTGAGACTTGTTTGTTTTTCTCTTTTCTCACAGTTTTTCTTTCTCTTTTCGTGTCCCAGGCTTGACACATGATTTCTCATCATGCATTCCCTGCCTTTCCTCTGCTTGTGTCCTCTGCTTGTAGCGTTTGTTCCTTTTTATGCCCTGTGGTGCATCGGATGGCACTTCTGCCATTTCTGTAGCCTTTGACTGTTTTTGTTTTAATGAGGCCGAATTGCTAGCTCGATACTCAACGCAGCACAGATGGAAAGTGTGCAAGGACTCGGCCGGATTCAAACTTGGGGCCATTTTCTTCGAAGTCCAGTGCCAATGCCACTACACCAGTGGCCAGCTATGTTCTCAGCATTGCTCCTGACAATACCTTCTATTACTTGTATGCAGCGAGTGGAAGTTTCACCCTAAACCATGTAAGAGCACAGATACAATGTGACTGGCTTATATAATCAAATTTAACAAATCCTCAGTGGAAATTCAGGATCAACATGTAGATGTAACCAGACTATTTATCTGGACTGCAAATCAAAAATCTGAAGTCTGAGCTAACAAGCCTGAAGTAAGGAAAGTAATGAATATTTTCCCAGAACTGTGCAACAGTCCAAATAACATCTAGGGAAGTAATAGAGAACAGTATAATATGAGATGAGATTCTGCACAGCATACAATACAGGAAAAGTGCCAAGGGAAGTGATCTGATTTGTAGAAGTCAGCCAGCCAGGGTGAATGAACAGTAAATGTGCAAAGAATGGAATTTTTGTTTGCTTTCTATTGGACATCATTTGGGCAATGCAATGCATGTAACATCAGCATTAAGATCAGAGTTGATTGCATTTGGTCTGAATAAACAGTGAGCTTATGGGTAGAATACATTTACTTGCTTCACATCTTCTTAAAATGAATCCACAGGACACAAAGAACTAAACATTAGTTTGCAAGTTGTTGCATCATAATAGGAATATATGACTGGTAATTTAAAAGAAAAAAACTAGAATCATTAATTAAAGTAATACATATATTTGATACTTCTTCATTTCAAAATCTTTCCTAAATTTTCAATAGTGAAAAACTCATGATTACGATTGTGTAAGTTAAATCAAAAGCATCTTAATGAAATCAAGCTCGATAAGGTAGAATTAACATTTGTACATAACAATCAATTTTTTTTATACTTCACTGATTACTCTGCTTATCCTAGAATGGAAATCAACATTTATGAAATTCACTTTACCAGATTGAGACCAAACGAGAGAAAATCTGCAGATACTGGAAATCCAAGCAGCACACATACAATGCAGAAGGAGCTCAGCAGGCTAGGCAGCATCTATGGAAAAAAAGTACTGTTGACATTTTGAGCCGACAATCTTTTGCTGGTCTGGGCCCAAAACATCAACTGTACTTTTTTCCATAGAAGCTGCCTGGCCTGCTGAGTTCGTCCAATATTGTGTGTGTGTTGGCCAGATTGAGAAATCAGTAACAATCAATTGTTTCGTAATGAAAGTCTTGAAAAAAAAGTGTGTTCTTCAAAACTTGCCATATATACCTGCTTTCATAAGAAAGTATTAAAATTATGAGGAAACATTCACATGCCTCAGCAGTCTTCTTGTCACCTGCATATGCAGGAATGACTCACTGTATCATTGTGCTTCAATTGAAACAGGTTAAAATTAAAAAGCTACAACCTGATATAGTGCTGTCAAGCGGTGAATGAAATAATATTGAAAACTTTCCATTACAAACTAAAATCTATTTTTTCCATTATTTCAGTTTTGCAAAGTTATATTTTGTTAGGCTTGGACACTTTTGTAATCATTGCATTATCTCAGCTATGAAGCTTTCTTTAACCTGAAGTATCTCATAAATCATGATTGTTCAATGCCCAATCAATACAGGCCTCTGCTTGTTGCTATCTCGATGTATCTGTCATTACAAACCATAATACAAAGCTGAGACAAATCATGTTAGTACACTTGAAATTAAAATAATTATAGGACAATTTTCAAGTTTTTCACAAAAGTTAGATTCTCCAAACATCTTATGAATCTCTATTCATTTTAAGTTTGTAACATAATGGGTCTAAATCTCAGAGAATATTCCAGTATACACATTTCTTCATTTGCAATTTCATTTCAACTGAAGTCATAAATTCAACAAAAGAAATGACGTTAAATTTTGATTTTTGGTTATGTTGTCTAATATAGTCAATTTTATTAGTTATTTTATGATTACATTACAACTGATGAAAACTCTACAGAAAATATTCCAGATTGCTGCAGCCATTGGTGTTAGAAAACTTACATTGCCATTGGTCATTCTAAAAATGTGAAATAGCTTTAGGATTTATAAGATATTTTCTATCCAGAGAATATCTTTAAAAATAAGTGTGCATTGAACATTGTTCTGTAGAAATAGAAATTTGAAACAACTAGCATATACCATTTTGGATAAGTTATATGTAACAGCCTCTCTGATCACATCCATCTACATCTTTCAATGTTCTCTCTTACAAGGTATATGTACATATACATATGTTGTCTTTCTTTCCCTTCTGTTTGTACCTTGTTATAAGAAATTCCCTCTTCTCCTCTCCGTATCTCTTTAAACAGTTTGATTCAGCCTCGCAAATCCTATGTGTAGGTTAAATCAACAGAGCAAGCTAGTGTATCAACGGGAAGGTGATGAGTGAAAAAATAAACAGATTCTCTAGAAAAATAATTAAAATATAAAAGAAATGACTGAGATTATTGTTATAGAATAACTGATTAATTGCTTTGATTACTGGCAGTGTTGGTATATAATGTAATTATGCGCTGGCAGGTGCAGAACTAAATTTACTTTGGTATTTGCCTAACAACAGTTTTGTTTCTCAAGCACCTGAATGGAAAATTTGGAGTCATCTCAATCATCAGCATTTTACCAATTTTAATTCTTCTTTCTATGATTTTTTTTTACACACAGTTGGGGGTAGGTGCAACATTTTGACTAGAAATACAGTTTACATTCCTTCACAATATTTCTGGAAGGTTAATAATAGCTACTTAGAAATTTAGATGTACATATTCTTAATTTAGTGATCAAATTTACTGAAGACCAAGGTAAGACTTTAAATGTACTTTAAATATATTTTGTTTCACTGAGTATTTGTGCAACAATTTCAGACAAGAAGATCCCATTTCAGGATATCAGAGAAAAAAACTTTCCAATTATAATGCTCCATCAGGATACTCCAAAGCACTCCACAGCTAAATGAGTGTATATTACTTTTAGAATATAGAAAACACAGTAGACAACTTGGGTGCAGAAACTTTCCATAGAATGTTATGAGACAACCATTTTTACCTATTTTTAATAATTCTGAGGGATTAAATACATTAGCCAGGAGAATGAAGTGAACATTCCAGTTCTTTCCCAAATAGTCCCATAGGATACTTTACCTTCTTGGGAAAATGTATCAAGCATTGGTGGGGCAACATCTAATTAGAAGAATGTAAAGAGTGGGAATAAAAGGGGCCTTTTCTGATTGGCTCTAGAAGATCAATAGAGTTCTGCAGTGGTTAATGCTTGTTCTGCTCTTTTCACACTACATATATATTAGTGATCTGGATAACAGGATTGATGGCTTTGTGGACAAGTTGCAGATTATACAAAGATAGGTGGAAGGGCAGGGTGTATTGATGAAGCAGGGAGTCCACAAAAGGTCTTGGATAGGTTGAGAAAGTGGGCAAAGTGGCCAATGGAATGCAGCATAGGGAAGTATATGGTCATGAATTTTGGTAGCAGGAACAAAGGTGTAGACTATATTCAAAATAGAGGGAGAATTCATAAATCAGAGGCGCAAAGAGTCATGCAGGATTTAAGGTAAACTTGTTCGCTGAGTCAGTCATAAGAATGGCAAATGAGATATTAGCATTCATTTCCAGAGGTAGGATACAAAATCAAGGATATAATGCTGAGGCTTTTATAAGGCATTAGTCAGACCAAATTAGAAGTATTGTGAGCAGTTTTGGGCCCCATATCTAAGGAATAATGTACTAACATTGGAAATGATTGACAGGAGTTTAACAAGAATAATCCCAGGATGAAAGGATTAGCAAATAAAGAGCATCTGACGGCTCTGGGACTGTGCTCAATGGAGTTTAGATGAATGAGGGGGAATCTCAATGAAACCCACTGAATGTTGGGAAGGCAGGATAGAGTGGATGTGGAAAGCTTCAAAATAAAACAATGTCCCTTTAGAGCAGAGATGAGGAAGAATTTAATTAGGTGGTGAATATGTGCAATTCATTGCCTCAATACATTCTTGTGCAATTGAATACTCCATTTCCTCACTTGCAGACCCCAGTCAGTTCAGACTGGCAACAACATCTCCTTCACAATCTCCATCCGCTCATGTGCACCACAAAGCTGAATGCTTAACCTCCTATCTCTACTTGCTTTACGTTTTTGACCACATGGCTAAACATAGCTCCAAAACATTATTCAAGTTTGCTGACAACACCACTGGCGTAGATCGGATCAAATGTGGTGATGAATCAGCATACAGGAGGAAGTTTGAACCTCTTACTCAATATCAGCAAGACCAAGGAGCTGATTATTGACTTCAGGAGAAGGACTCCAAAGCTCCATGAACCTGTGCTGATTGGAGGATCAGAGTGGAGACGGTCAGGAACTTTAAATTCTTTGATGATACTGTTTTAGATAACTTGTCCTGAGTTCAGCATTTAAGTACAATTACAAAGAAAGCATGGCAGCACCTCTACTTCATTAAGAGTTTGTGAAGATTCGACATGATGTCCATAGATGTGTTGTGGAGGTATACTGACTGGCTGCCTCACAGCCTGGTATGGAAACACCAATGCCCTTGAACAGATAATCCTACAAAAAGTAGTGGATGCAGCCCAGTCCATCGCGGGTAAAGCCGTCCCCACGTCTACACAAAGCATTGTCACAGGGAAGTGGCATTCATCATCAGGGACCACCTCCACCCAGGACCTGCTCTCTTCTTGCTGAATCAGGAAGTTACAAGAGTCTCAGGACTCAGACTAACAGGTTCAAGAAGTTACTACTCCACATCCGTCAGGCTCTTGAAACAAAACTGTCTTTTTGACAGTTTCGTTTCTTTATTTTAAAAGGGATTTACATTCTTTAGAAACTGGTTCTCCAGTTGATTTTTGGAATATAAAAGTTGCCTTATCAGGAAAGATTGAACAGATTTGGGTGATTTTCATAGAAGTTTAGAAGAATAAAAAGCGATCTTATTTAAAAATAAACAGTTTTGGGAAGGCTGTCAAGGTAGACAATGAATGCCTGCTTCACCATGGGAGAATCCAGAACTAAGGGGCTAAGTTTCAGAAAAGATGATTGGTAAACTGGTTTCTTATTATCATATACAACAAGGTACAGTGAACAGCTTTGTTTTGAACACCATCCATACATATTATTTCATCAGACAGTGCACTGAGGTAGAACAAGGGAAAACATAAATGGAATTCAGAATGAAGTAGTGGGGAAAGTGCAATGCAGGCAGACAAGAAGGTGCCAGGCCATAATGAGATAGATTGTGAATTTTATTTCTCTCAGGGAGCATTGTATAAGAGTATTATGAAGGTTAATTAATTGTTGAAACAGACAGATGGTTGGATTGCTGGGAAGCCTAGGTTTATGGAATCAGATAGAAAAATAGTTGAAGGTAAAATCAGGAAAGTTACAATATTGCAATATTGATTGCTGGAAAAGGCTCAATGATCCATTGCATCTCTATTTTTTCCTTCTTATGAACTTACACTCTTTTCTGGAAAATGGGTTTTTGCTTTTGGATCTGTTTACCTCCCGCTTACCTTGGTTATGGTTCAGTTTTCCAGAATATTCCACTTTTTTTTTCTATTCTTTATGTTTCACTTCGACTTACAAAATGGAACTGCTTTAATCACTCCAGTGCAATGCAATGCTTACAAATATTACATGGTAACTTGTCAAATCACTAGCTTTTGTTTTGAATAAGGACCCCTGAAAAATTGCTTCGATGAAGGTCTGAAGGTTGACAAAACAATGAAGGGAGAAGAGAAATTCTCAAAAGCTAGATCCTTGAGGTGAGTAGCAGTCTGTTACTTTCACACTGATGCTTTGCCTGGAAGAGTGTAAGGTAAGAAAGCTGTGAATACTTTTTTTTTGGTAAATGTTGATGGATATAAAAGGAACAAGGAGCATAACGTTGCTTTGTGCATCAGATGTTTTTGACATAAGGAAGCACAAGTTTAGGTAATGAACTTACTTGGACTTCAAAAGTTCAAATAGGTGACTTGCCACTACCTTCACGTAGGGATGGAGCATAATTCTGGCCTTACCACTGATGACTACATAAGTACATTATTAGAAAAGGTAATCTGAAACGAAATATATGGATTCAGCTATCAATTTCCACAGACCAAAAGCTGCTAGAGAAAAAAATAACTTACCTGGATGAGAGGACAGGAGGCAGAGATTTCACTCCTAAATCTACATACAAGAAGTGCCCATTGACAATTCACTCACCGCTCTTGTGCGATCTTTTTGTGCATCCTGAACGAGAGTCTCAGCCCGAAATGTCAACTGTTTGTTCACTTCCAAGGATTCTGTCTGACCTGCTAAGTTCCTCAAGCATTTTGTGTGTTTTGCTTTGGATTTCCAGCATCTGCAGAACATCCTGTGTTTTTGTGTTTTCTTTTCAGTTTCAGTATCAATGCAGTAACATACAGCTGGAATTAGATTTGTGCCAAAAGTTACATGTATCAATTATGACAAAATCTACAGATGCTGGAAATCCAAAGCAACATCCATAAAGTGCTGGAGAAACTCAGCAGGTCAGGCAGCGTCTATGGAAGAGTGAAGAGTCGACGTTTCGGGTTGAGACCCTTCATCAGTCCTGAAGAAAGGTCTCTGCCCAGCACATCGACTGTTTACTCTTCCATAGATGCTGCCTGACCTGCTGAGTTCCTCCAGCACTTTGTGTGTGATACATGTACCAATTGTTTGGCCAATGTGACATATAAGAAATTGAAACAAAGCATAGAGTGCAGAAAAATCTGAGCAAATCATGCAGTTTACATAGATAGCAAAACAGACAACATTTTGGGTGTGCAAACCCTCCTTAGAATAATCTTCAGTTCCCAAGTAAAACTGATTGTAGTAACTACAGAACTAAGTTGTTGAGGCCTCCTTTGGTCAGAGTTGACCGTGGATATTGTGTCCTAGCTGCCCTAATATGCAAGCCTGGGCAGTACGATATGGAGAGCAAGCTGCTGCCGATGTAGCAAGCTCCCCCTCTCCACACACCTAATGAGCCCAAAGGAACAGTAGTGTCCGGTACAGTTTGGTACCAGCAGCATCACAGGAGTTGCCAGTCAGCATTAAACTCAATGTAGGACTGCCTTAGGGAATCCAGCTCTGGAGTTTTCCCTCAAGGTTTACTTCCAAAGCCTTCCCCATGAGTGGGTACAGCCTCAAGGCAGCAGAGGTTTGAGATCAGAGAGTTTACTTTCTCCTAGATGAGCTGCCAACCACGGCTGATGAGCCCCATCTGCCTGAAGCGACTGGTTTTAAGGCACCAGTAACCTAACTTTGCATCTTCTTCTGTCAGTAGAAACAGTTCTGCCGGGCTTAGCAGCTAAGCCACATGCGAAGGCCAGGAGCTGGACTTGGTTGTCAGAGGCCATTTGTGGCACACTCCTTTGGGAGCATTTAATAGGTAGTGGGAGCTTGTCTCCATTACCACCCCAGCTAGAACAACCTTAACAAAACAAAGAGTAATGGAACTACAGAGTAACATTGGTTTTATCTACCACAGAGAACCCCATTGTCCAGATCCTTCTCAACCATCTCCTTCCAGTCAGCAAAGTGCTGCTCCTTGCGATACAGTGTGAATTCTGTCCATCTAGAGGAACAGCAAACATGATCTTTACCACATGACAACACGTGAAGAGATGCATCAACCACTAGGCATGACCTTTATTATTTTACATAAGAGGTACATCCTTCTCATCTTTGGCAGAATACAATCATTTAACTTTGCCTTATATCTACAACATAGTAATTGGTTTATTATTGTCACATCTACCAAGATACAGTGAAAAACTTATTTTTCCTGCATGCAGTCCAGATCATTCCATGCATTAGTGTATTGACGTAGTACAAAATCAAATAAAATCCAGAATGTATTGTTATCATCACAGAGAAAGTGCAGTGCAGGTAGACAAATAAAGTGCAGGGGCTGTGGAGAGGTAGGATGTGAAATCAAGAAGTCATCTTTATCATGTAAAAATTCCTTTCAAGAGATTATGATGACATAGCAGTTGTAGACTCACCAACGTATCTACAATGAGACTCAATGTCCTGTGTGCTTTTCAAACTTCCTCGCTGTAGTATTGCATCTCACCTTACACATGCTTTCTGCTGCATTGGGACTAATAGGAAACAGTACATCCCACATCACCTCCAAAACCAAGGTCCCTACAAACTCCACCATCAAATTTCAGTGTTGAGGTGATGCTTGTATCTCAATGCATTTGGAAGCTTATCTACACACTAGTATCAATTTGGTTACTGATGCAAAGAGAAAATAAGCTGAGCTTCAAAAAAGATGCTCCACTCAGCTCCCCCAGTGTTCAGCACTGCTCTCTGACAGTAAAAGTACACACCAAGACCTGGGAAATATGGCCACATCCCACATCTCAGTGAAGGCTTATACAGGGTGCCTCCTGTACCTAACTGAATGGTCACTGAGTACATGTCCATGGTCTTCTGCATCAACTTTTGGCATGTCATGCCTTTAGAGTTGATCTTCTGTTTACCACTGTAATGCATGGTTATTTGAGTTGCTATTGCCTTCCTGTCAGCTTGAGCCAGTCTGGCCATTTTCCTTTGACCTCTCTCATTAATAATGCATTTTCACCCACAGAACTGTTGCTTTTTTTTGTATTTTGCTCCATTCTCTGTAAACCCCAAAGACTGTTGAATGTGAAAATCCCTGGAGGGCAGCAGTTTCTGAGATACTTAAACCACCCCATCTGACAGCAACAATCATTCCACAGTCAAAGTCACTTATATTACCTCTGTTCCCCATTCTGATATTTGGTCTGAACAATAGCTGAGCCTCTTGTTCTTCTTCTTGTAAAGTTTAATGGTGATTGGCAGACCAACATAAGGTTCATTACTGCCAATTACTGAGTAGAAGTGTGGAGCAAAGAAACAGGAAGTATACCCACAAAATTCCCTCCCACCAAAAAAAAATTCAAATAATATCAAAAAGTTTAACTGAATCTCTTGACCAAGGTTGCATGATATTATCCATTCAGTTCCTGCCGCATGATTGACTGATCAAATATTTGCATTAATAAGCAGATATACAGGTGTACCTAACAAATTGGCGACTGGAGCTTAGAAGAATGAGAGCTGACTTAATTGAAACATACAAGATTCTGGGAGGCTGTACATGTGGAGATAATGTTTCTTCTTTTGAGGTAGTCTATAACTATGTACAATAAGTGGTCACTCATTTGATAGAAATAAGACAAAGCATTTTCCCTCAGAGAATCCTAAACCTTTGGAACTCTCTTCCGCAAAGGCTGGTAAAAAAAGTCTTCAAATATTTATAAGGCAACGATAGATAGAATCTTGCTGAGCAATGTTGTAATAGATTATTGGGAATCAGAAGCAGTGGATGTAGATCAGCTATGAACTTATTGAATAGTTCAGTGGGTTTGAGGACTATGTGGCATATTCTTGCTCTTAATTCATGTATTACATTCACCAAGCTCTTCAGACTTCCAACTGGACACCAAGTCTATGGGTTAATTGTAATTAGTGCCCAGTGGATGCATCTGAGCACAAACTATCTACAGCAGGCATTTCAAAATATTGGAGAGATATCACCAGCACTGACACCACAGAATTCTCATTCTTAGTGCGTTCTCCCACACCAATGTCTCCAGCATTGAGGCCCTAATTATGCTGTTATTTATGATGGATGTGTCACACTGTCCACATGCCTAACATTAGACTTGCAAAATGTGCACTCTGTTTCAAGCTCCATACCTTTAAAGATTATCCTGTGAGTAGAAGAAACAATACAGCGATGTTCTCAAAGCCTCCTTGAAAATGTGAAACATCCCCATGAACCCTTGGAAATCACTGGCTCAAAGTGGAGGAACGATTCAGATGGAAACACAAGATAATGTGCCACAATGATGAAGCTGGTGATGGCATGTATTAACTCCAGCCTTTCAGACTGTCTTGAGTCACTGACAAAACAGGTATACGACAAACACCATCTTCCTGGCCCTACACTCATTTCTGTAGCAGATGGACAGTAAAGACACTAATGGTAAACTATTACAAACAAGAGAAAATCTGCGGATGCTGGAAATCTGAGCAACACACACAAAATTCTGGAGGAACTCAGCAGGCCAGGCAACATCTATGGAAAAAAGCACAGTTGATGTTTCAGGCACTATCATTCTGCCTTCAATACTGTAACTCTAAGCAAACCCATCACCAAACTCTGGACTCTGGGAGTCAAAGTCTTACTCTGCAACTGAATTTTCAACCTCCTGACCATCAATTTGCAATTAGTATGGATGGGCAGCAACATCTCTACTGTAATTAATCTAAACACTGATGTTCCATCAGCATTGAGGAAAGATATACTGGTTTTGGCAGTGGTGCAGAGAAGGTTCACCAGGGTGATTCTAGAGATGAGGGGGTTAGACTATGAGGAGATTGAGTCACCTGGGACTGTACTCACTGGAATTCAGAAGGATGAGAAGAGATCTTATAGAAAAATATAAAATTATGGAAGGGACAGATAAGGTAGAGGCAGGAAAGTTGTTTTCACTGGTAGGTGAGTCTAGAACTAGAGGACATAGCCTCAAGATTCAGGGAGTAAATTTAGGATGGAGATGAGGAGGAACTGCTTTTACCAAAGAGTGGTGAATCTGTGGAATTCTCTGCCAAATGAATCAGTGGAGATTGCCTCAGTAAATATATTAAGTCAGGGTTGGATAGATTTTTGCATAGTAGGGGAATTAAGGGTTCTAGGGAAAATGCAGGTAGGTGGAGATGAGTCCATGGTCAGATCAGCCATGATCTTATTGGATGGCGGAGCAGGCTCAACTGGCCAGATGGCCAACTCCTGCACCTATTTCTGATGTTCTTATGTTATGTTCTTATGTAGGTTGTGTTCTCAGACCCCTACTCTACTCCCTGTACACTCATGACTGTGTGGCCAGTTCTACTCTAACTCCATCTAGAAGTTTTCAGATGATATCACTGTGTTGGGCCATATGACAAATAACATTGAGTCAGAGTACAGGGAAGAAATGTAGAGCCTCTGACATGGTTTCATGACCACAACCTTTCCCTCAATATCAGCAAAACAAAAGAGCTGGTCCTTGACTTCAGGAAGGAGGTTTGGTGCACATATTCCAGTTTTCACAAGTCATGCTGAGGATGAGAGGGTCAAGAGCTTATAAGTCCTAGGAGTGAATATCACCAGCAGCCTATCCTGGTCCAGCAGCACCATCCAGACCCATAACCACTGCCATCTAGAAGGATGAGAACAGCAGATACATGGGAACACCACCACTTGGAAATCCTCCTCCAAGTCACTCACCATTCTGACTTGGAAATATATTGCTGTTCCTTCATTGTTGCTGGATCAAAATCATGGAATTCCTTCCCTAACAGCACTGTAGGGGTACCTTCACCTCAGGGACTGCAGTGGTTCAAGAAGGCAGCTCATCACCACTTTCTCAAGGGAAAATAGGGATGGGCATTAAATGCTGGCTTAGCTGGCAAAGCCCTCATCCCATAAATGAATTTTTAAAAAGCCATATAGTCACCACAGGCAAGAAAGATCACAAACACCTCTATTTCTTCAGGAGGCTAAAGATGTTTGGCATGTCCCTGTCAACCATTACTAATTTTTATTGATGCACCATAGCAAGCATCTCATCCCGTTGCATAATGGCTTGTTATGGCAACGACCCTGCATGCAACCACAAGACAGTGCAAGAGTTGTGGGAACAGCTGAGCTCATCAGAGAAACTAGCCTCCACTCTATAGACTGTCTACATTTCTTGCAGTCTCGGTAGAGCAGCCAGCTTATCAAAGATATTCTCTCTTCTCCCTTCTTCCATCAGACAGAAAATACAAAAGCCTGAAAGCTCAAGGACAGCTCATATGCCACTGTTACAAGAGAATTGAGCAGTTCCCCAGTATGATAAGATGGACTTTTGACCTCACAACCTACCTTGTTATTATCTTACACCTTATTGGTTATCTGCACTGTACTTTCTCTGTTGCTGTTACACTTTATGCTGTATTTTATTATTGTTTCACCTAGTTCTATCTACCTCATTACATAATGTATTTGATTCGTATGAACACAATGCAAGACAAGCTTTCAATTAATTCCCAGAGCATGTGACAATAAACCAATTCCATTGAGGACCATGACCATTTGTTGTGAGCACACAGATTCTAAATGTGAACACTGGACAGAGTGCGCCACCTCCCAATCTGCCCAATCTGCCCACACATCAGTGATCTGTAACCACAGCTGCACATCCCACATTGGCCTTACCAATCAGCTCAGAACCTTCAGAACTGAAATAGAAGCAAATCGGCCTTCAAGCCCAAGGGTCCGATTGAAGGCAGCACAATTATAACAAGTATGGAATCATGCCACTGTGGGAATTAGTTTTGAGATGGAACCTACTGCAATCACCTGGAAGTGTACAGCTGGAATCCAATTAGTTCAGTCTTCCTGAGTTTAGTTTGAATGTGGAGAAATCTGCCTCTGAACATAGCAGAGATGTGTCTGACCCTTCAGATGCTGATCAGTTTGTTTTTTCAGTACCAGTCGCAATGTTTCTTTCCTGTGTGTAAAGAGGAACAGTCGTGACTCAAATTGGTTGAAAATCTCAGTGAAAATAAATTATGAATATCCATTGAAATCAGTTTGCCATGTTATCAGTCAAAAAAAGACAGAGGTTGTAATCTCTTGTACTGAAATGTTCATTTCCTATTAGCAATAGGCTTTAACTTATTCTGAAACATCTACAAAATTTGTTAACACTATGTTAGTGTGATTTTTGTTTGACAGCTTCATTCTTTCGGTAGTGTGCAAATGAATTTTTAGGCCACTATTTCCATAAAACATAAAGGATTCTTCAAATATGCCATGGTCAAATTTCCATAAATTGTAATATAATTCAGGCTACCAATTTGTTTTATTCCAGATGTGTGTGCATTATCTTTTGTAGATACATTTATGCATGGGCATCATTCCAAAGATAACTCTTGCCATCTATTTTTCATGAACTATCACAGTTACTGCAGACACATGCAAACACCAGCCTTATTTCTTTCATTTGGCAGAGAAAATATACGATCAAAAGCTTTGTAATTTTTTACAGCTAGCCATAGAGCAACCAGCAATCACTCAGTCACCAATGTGTCGGTACAAACTGTGCTGAAGTAGGAGAAAGAAGCCATTCAGAAGATTATGCAACAAATGCAACACTGTGTTTAATGTTCAGACTCCGAACTTCTATGTGCCTGAAACAGAAAACAGTCAAAAAGTGGAATAGGAAATAGAATATAGAAAACCTACAGCACAATACAGGCCCTTCGGCCCACAATGCTGTGCCAAACATGTACTTACCTTAGAAATTACCTAAGGTTACCCATAGCCCTCTATTTTTCTAAGCTCCAGGTACCTATCCAGGAGTCTCTTAAAAGACCCTATTGTATCCATCTCCACCACCGTCACCAGCAGCCCATTCCATGCACTCACCACTCTGCGTAAAAAACTTATCCCTGACATCTCCTCTGTACCTACTTCCAAGCACCTTAAAACTGTGTCCTCTCACGTTAGCCATTTCAGCCCTGGGAGAAAGCCTCTGACTATCCACACGATTAATCCCTCTCATCATCTTATACACCTCTATCAGGTCACCTCTCATCCTCCATCACACCAAGGAGAAAATGCCAAGTTCACTCAACCTGTTCTCATAAGGCATGCTCCCCAATCCAGGCAGCGTCCTTGTAAATCTCTTCTACACCCTTTCTATAGTTTCCACATCCTTCCTGTAGTGAGGTGACCAGAACTGAGCACAGTACTCCAAGTGGGGTCTGACCAGGGTCCTATATAGCTGGTCTTCTGGGCCTTTCTTTTACATGTGAAGAAATAGTTTCACACTGTGAAAAAGTCATGATAAAATGTAATCAGGTTAAGAACCTTCTAACAGGGCTTTACAACTTCTCGCGTAAAAAGCAGTAGCAGAGTAGTTCTTTTTTATCTCAATTACCTGAAGGGGGGGCAACTGAGGCTGTAATGGGTTTTCCCATGTGTGATTTGAACATCTCTGAAGTTATGTCACTTCGAGCCAACTGAAGAAAGCACAGTAACTTACAACTGCACTCTTAATACACAACTTCAGCTAAGCCTTAAAAGTTTGATAGTAGCAACAGAATATAGGTCCTGCAGCCCAACCAGTCCATGTCTACCATGGTGCACACACAGCTAGGCCTAATTTCCTGTCCTCCAAAACTTACCCCTCCACGTGCCTCTCCAAGTGCTTCTTGTACTATGCTATTCGACTTGCCTCAACCACTTCCACTGGAAGTTCATTCCACATATTCACAACCTTCTGTGTGGAAAAAGTTGCCCCTCAGATCTTTCTTAATTCTCTCTTCTCTCACCCTAAACCTATCTCTACCTGGGACAAATACTGTTACTATCCATCTTATCTATGTCTCTCATAATTTTAACCATTTCTATAAGATCACACTTCATTCTTCTAAAGAATAAAAACCTAGCCTGGCCAACCTGTCTCTATAGGATTGATAAACCTTATAAACCTGTCTCTATAAGACTGATAAATCCCCAGGGCTGGATATAATACACCCCAGGTTGTTGTGGGAATTGAGAGAAGAGATCGCAGGAGCATTAGCTATGATCTTTGAATCCTCTTTGGCTGCAGGGGAAGTGCCGGAAGACTGGAGAATGGCAAATGTAGTTCCCTTGTTTAGAAAAGGTAATAGGGAGAAACCTGGGAACTATAGACCGGGTGAGTCTTACGTCGGTGGTCTGCAAACTACTGGAAAGGATTCTTAAGGATAGGATCTACGAGCATTTGGAGAAGTACAGTCTACTCATGGATAGTCAACATGGTTTTGTGAAGGGAAGATCGTGCCTCACGAGCCTGATTGAGTTTTTTGAAGAGGTAACAAAAGAAATTGATGAGGGTAGGGCAGTGGATGTGGTCTACATGGACTTTAGCAAAGCATTTGACAAAGTCCCTCATGAGAGACTCATCCAGAAAGTCATGAGGCATGGGATAAGTGGAACCTTGGCTGTTTGGATTTAAAAAAATGGCTTAAAGGAAGAAAGCAGAGGGTAGTTATGGAAGGAAAGTATTCTGCCTGGAGGTTGGTGATTAGTGGAGTACCGCAGGGATCTGTCCTGGGACCCCTGCTATTTGTGATTTTTATAAATGACCTGGATGTAGAGGTGGAAGGATGGGTGAGTAAGTTTGTGGATGACACAAAGATTGGATGAGTTGTGGATGGAGCTGTAGGTGGTTGAAGGTTACAAGAGGATATAGACAGGCTGCAGAGTTGGGCAATAAAATGGCAGATGGAGTTCAATCCAGACAAGTGTGAGGTGATGCATTTTGAAAGGACAAACCAGAAGACTGAGTACAGGATTAATGGTCAGTCAATTAAGAGTGTGGATGAACAAAGGGACCTTGGGGTTCAAATCCATACATTCCGCAAGGTCACTGCACAGGTTGATAGGGTGGTTAAGAAGGCCTATGGGATGCAAGGCTTCATTAACAGTGGGATTGAGTTCAAGAGTAGAGAGGTCATGTTGCAACTCTACAAATCTCTGGTGAGACCGCACTTAGAGTATTGTGTTCAATTCTGGTCACCTCATTATAGGAAGGATGTGGAAGCTATGGAGAGGGTGCAGAGGAGATTTACCAGGATGTTGCCTGGATGGGAGAACAAGTCATATGAAGCAAGGTTAGCAGAGCTGGGACTTTTCTCTTTGGAGTGTAGAAGGATGAGAGGGGACTTGATAGAGGTCTACAAGATTATGAGAGGCATAGATAGGGTGGATAGTCAGTACCTGTTTCCCAGGGCACCAATAGCAAACACTAGAGGGCATAGGTACAAAATTAAGGGAAGGAAGTTTAGGGGAGACATCGGGGTAAGTTTTTTACACAGAGGGTTGTGAGTGCATGGAATGACTTGCCAGCGATGGTGGTGGAGGCTAAAACATTAGGGGTATTTAAGAGCCTCTTGGACAGGCACATGGATGAAAGGAAAATGGAGGGTTATGGGGTAGTGTGGATTTTGTACTTTTTTAAGGATTATACGGGTCAGCACAATATGGAGGGCTGAAGGGCCTGTACTGTGCTGTAGTGTTCTATGGTTCTATGGCTCTATAACTCAGGCTCTCATATCCTGACAATATCATTGATCATACTTTCTGTGCTCTGTCCAGTTTACTCTCATATTTCCTATAAGAGGGAGACCAATGCTTACACAGTACTCCAATGAGTTATATAGTTGCAACATTTTGACCCAACTCCCATATTCAGTGCCCTGACTGGTGAAGATCAGCATGCTAAATACTCTTTCTCACTATTCTCTCTGCTTATGATGCTGCTATCAACCTGGCAAGCTAGTCTGGATGATTCAATTGTATGGAATCAGGAAGAGCTAATTACATGAATTTAAAAAATCAGAGGGTGTTGGTTGAAGGCTCAGAGACATCCTCGACTCAGGCATCTGGGAGGCTTCAAGAAGAAAGTTACTTACTGTAGGACATCCAAAGTTCAAAGTTAATTTATTATTACAGTATGTATATGTCACCATATATTACCTTGAGATTTGTTTTCTTGAAATTTACAGAAAAATAAAGAAAAGCAATAGAATTTATGAGAAACTATAAATAACGAAGATTTTAAACAACCAAAATGCAAAAGACAAATAATAAAAAGGGTAAGTAAATAATAGCGAGTTGTGAAAATGAGTCCATTGGTCAGCATTGAGGTGAGTGAAGTTATCCATGCTGGCTCAGGAGCCTGATGATTGTAGGGTAATAGTAGACTCTAATGTGCTCTTGTAGTTATGCTGCTTATGTGGCTGGTCCAAATGTGTCTCTGTTCAATGATGATCCCCAGGAGAAGGTGACACTGATTGATAAATTACAACATTTGCTCACCCAAAATTAAATACTTCAATGTATAACTCAAACTCACAAATTTTCATTCCTTTGCTTACTACTTCATGTCATAGATGATGATCAACTTGCTAAGAGAACTACACCTTGGACCTGTGGTGTGTGGCTGATAGGTCTGGTATTGGCGTGGCTTCGACTGAGCAATGAACAGTTACCATTGTACTGCAGATTCCTGTTTATTGGGGCAGACACTTATTTGGGACAATTCATAAAGAACAAAAACTAATAAAGAAAATAGCTGGGATTCCTTTTATTTATATGGGGCATTATGCCACTTAATTGGGGCAGGATAATGTTGCCAAACAGTTTCTAACTCGTGTCAGACACATGTACTTGTACAGCTGTTACACACTACACCATGCTAGAGTGAACAGTTTTAAAACAGCAAACACAAGAAAATTTGCAGATGCCAGAAATAAAAAGCACCATACAAGAAGTGCTGGAGGAACTCTGCAGGTCAGGCAGCATCTATGGAAAAGAGTAAACAGTTGACGTTTTGGGCAGAGACCTTTCTTCAGGACAATGAAAGGAATCCTGGCTATTTCTGCCTGACCTACTGAGTTCCTCCAGGATTTTGTGTGGGTGGATTTAAAATAGCATTAGTTGTGTGTGCTTGTGTTCAAAATAGTGATTTTTGTCACTGATAGTTGGCAAGAAATAAGCAGTAAGATAATTTAAAACTGTTTTGCTCACTGCGGTTTCAAGCATTTGGGCTTGGAGATGCCAGAAACAGCTGGGAGTAAAAAGGAAACAATTTCACTACTCCAACAAGTAAGTAACTAAGAAGAATTTGAAGGTATTGATGATCATGTTAAATGTTACAATGTATATGAAAATTTGCAGGATGAAATCATCGATAGCATTACAGTATATGTATATGAAGGCAGTCCATTATCTGCACTGGATATCTGTGTTAATTTTGTTCATTTCTAGTCTATCGAAGAACATATACACTGGATGAATTCCTCCATCAATAACTATTAGGAACTAATGTACAATTTTATAGTACTGTAGTAGTATTAATGGTGTTCTAATTTGTTCTTTATTTAATTTAAATCAGAACCAAATCTGTTACTCACTTAAATGATAGTTTACCTTTTTTATACTCTTTTAACTATTTCCATGAAACTCCAGCTAATAGGAGCAGCTGCTTAATTGGACCGAAATGTACTGGCCCCAGTGAGTCCCAATTAACCAGAATCAACTCTACTTGTCAGAGTCAAATGTGTTTTTTCTTTCTTTCAGCAGTTGATCTGTAGAAGTGGTCACTCTGATCATGGAAGTTGAATTCACAAGAAGGAAACATTAAAATTTCCACAGATGTTGGAAATACAGAGTAACACACACAATGCTGGAGGAACTTAGCAGGTCAGGCAGTATCAATAGAGAGGGAAAAAAGAAAGAAGTGACATTTTGGGCCGAGACTCTTCAAAGGGAGGTCGTACGAGGAGTGTTGCTTTGGTATCACCTCCAACTCCTGTTCTCACTGTTCCCTCAGGAAAGGAGAACATATCTGCTGTCATACTTTGGTGCTCAGTTCTCTTCATAAGCAAGATTTCCCAATGGGAATTATGCCAAAGAGTTTCAGGGTAATTGGTACTCCAGAGGGGTTAGTGTTGAACTCACTATGAACATTAACATTTACTAATAGACTAGAGAACAAGAAAACCAACTCGTTTGTTTAAATACTATAGACATGTGCTCCTCACATTATTTTATATTTTAAAATACTCTCACTAAGTGAATATTCAGGACACCTGTGCACTAATGCTGAAATAGATATAATAGTGGTTAAACAAATAGGACTTCAAACATTTTGCAAACTTAATCTGCAAGAAATAATTTGGGGCATAAGTGTGATGCGAGATGATTCCTACAAGTAGTTTAGTTTTACTTAGCTAATAGACTTCAGTAATTAGTACCCAAGTCCAGCATTCCTGGTGCATATCAGGATATTTTTAATAAGGCAGTTGGTGAGGTACGGGGCTTAAATTCATACAATTATACAGCATGAAAACAGGACCTTTGACCCAACATCCATTATGACCCAGCATTGCCTTGCATCATATTATAACTAAAGAATAATAATATCAGGCCTTTGTGCAAACCATTTCTGATTTCTGCTGGCTGTGCTATTATCTACAAAGAAGCTCTGAAAATCTATATCCTGAGATGGTTCTTGGCTCTTCTCACATCAGTTGAACTATCTTATTTATATAGCAGCTAGACCATCAAAGTGAGGAATGCCATCTTCAGCAGTACTGGAAGATAGGAAGATAAATGGTGCATTGATTGTACCTTGCAGTAGATAGAGTCTGATGTGTGCTACATCATAAAAACTCAACGTGAGCAATTACTGTATTAACTCACTCTTGAACGCTCAAACTTAAAACCTAAGTTTCTGAAAATGTATTTCCCCTTTCTTCTACAAGTTTTTTTTCCCTCTTTTGCTGTGTTAAAGTTTGTTTGACTGATTAGGGTTCTGTTATAAGTTCATAACTGGCATTTTTAAGTATTTGTAGAAATAATGACTTTTTAACAATTCTTCAACTGAGTATTTCTCAAGGACTAGAATATAAGAGCAACGATGTAACACTGAGGCTTTATACTGCATTGGTTAGACCACATTTGGAGTCCTGCCGAAGGGTTTTGGCCCAAAACGTCAACTGCACTCTTTTACATAGATGCTGCCTGGACTGCTGAGTTCCTCCAGCATTTTGTGTGTGTTGCTCGGATTTGCAGCATCTGCAGATTTTCTCTTGTTTGTGATTGGAATCTTGTGAGCAGTTATCTAGGAAACGATGTGCACATATCGGAGACTGTACAAAGATGTTTACAAGAATGATCGTGGGAATGAAAGAGTTAACATATGAGGAGTGTGTGCTGGCTTCAGACCTATATTCATTGGAGTTTAGAAGAATGAGTGGGGATATCATCGAAACCTATCGAATCCTATATCAGGATGCTGTTCATCAACTATAGCTCAGTATTCAACACCATCATTCCCATAATCCTGATTGAGAAGTTACAGAACCTGGGCCTCTGTATCTCCCTCTGCAATTGGACCCTCGACTTCCTAACCGGAAGACCACAATCTGTGCGGATTGGTGGTAATATCTCTTCCTCGCTGACGATCAACACTGATGTACCTCAGGAGTGTGTGCTTAGCCCACTTTTCTACTCTCTCTATACCCATGACTGTGTGGCTAGGCGTAGCTCAAATACTATCTATAAATTTGCTGATAATACAGCTATTGTTGGTAGAATCTCAGATGGAGATGAGAGGGCATACAGGAGCGAGATGTACCAAGAGGAGTGGTGTCGCGGCAACATCCTTGCGCCCAGTAAGACCGAAGAGCTGATTGTGGACTTCAGGAAGGGTAAGACAAAGAAATACATACTAATCCTTATAGAGGGATCAGAAATGGAGAGAGTGAGCAGTTTCAAGTTCCTGGGTGTCAAAATCTCTAAGTATCTAACCTGGCTCCAACATATTGATGCAGTTTTAAAGAAGGCAAGACAGCAACTATACTTCATTAAGAGTTTGAAGAGATTTAGCATGTCAAAAAACACACTCAAAGACTTCTATAGATGTACCATGGAGAACATTGTGACAAGCCGCAACACTGTCTGGTATGAGGGTGGGGGAGCTACTGCACAGGACCGAAAGAAGCTGCAGAGGATTGTAAAATTAGTCAGCTCCATCTTGGGTACCAGCCTACAAAGTATCCAAGACATCTTCAAGGAGTGGTGAAGGAATAGAAGCCTGAAGGAACACAGTCAGCAATTCAGGAACAGCTTCTTCCCCTCTGCCATCCGTTTACTAAATGACATTGAACCTGCGAACACTACCTCACATTTTTAATATGTATTATTTTGGGGGGTTTTAATCTATTCAATATATGTATACTGTAATTGATTTATTTATTATTATTATTTTATATTTTTCCTCATCTTCTAAATAACGTATTGCATTGAACTGTTGCTGCTAAGTTAACAAATTTCACGACACATGCCGGTGATAATAAACCTGATTTTGATTCTGATAATGAAAGGTCTATAGAGAGTGAATGTGAAGAGGATGTTTCCTATAGTGGTGGAGTCTAGGACCAGAGGACACAGCTTCAGAATATTAGGATGTCCCTTTAGAACAGGGGTGTCAAACTCATTTTAGGTCACGGGCCGGATTGAGCAAAATGCAGCTTCATGCGGGCCGGATCAGTCGGACGCGTGCGAACGCAGCTTTCGTTGCCTCCGTTTTTTCAGCCTGCTCTCATGTGTCTCAGTCTCTGCTATAACTACAAAGTGTTTCACTTAACAAATTCCATTTCTTATGAAGAAGACTGCCGAGCAAGACTGCCGAATAAACACTAAAAACCCTGAAAACCTGGTACCTGAATAAACTCAGCATCAGCCATATCATACGCCATAGGCACTTCGATTACTGGGGCCAGCTTTAATAGTAATTAGATATTATCTCGCGGGCCAAAGATAATTCCACCGCGGGCCTTGAGTTTGACATATATGCTTTAGAACATAGATAGAGAGAGGAATTTCTCTAGCCAGAGAATGGTGAATCTGTGAAATTCATTGCCACAGATGACTAGAGAGCAAGTAAGTAGGCATATTTAAAGTGGAGTCTGATATGCTCCCAGTTAGTAAGGTATTAGAGGTTTTGGGGAGAAGGCAGGAGAATTGCATTGAAAAGGATAATAAATCAGCCATGATTGAATGGTGGAGAAGACTTGATGGGCTAAATGGCCTAATTTTGTTCCTATGTCTTATGGTCTTATAAGAAATGGAATAAAAATTCAATTTATTTTTCTAATAGATTCAATTTTATACCTCTGTAATTTGGTATGGACACAAATTACACAGACTGAATTGTAAACTTTCCTGTTGCTGGTTCAGCTAGTACCACTGCCAATTTAGAGACGGCTGCATTCAAGTGCAAAGAGCCCCAATTTACTGTATATTCAATGAACTATAGAGGCTGTTCAGTTACTAAAGGCAGCCTCAGATATATTGATTCTGTTCTATCCTACTGTCAAATTACACTTTCTGTGCTTGCTTGGATGAATGCAATTTTGACGACTGTCAAGAAGCTGTACACCGTGAAGACCACCAACTAACTCCAACCCACCCCACCATCAAAGTTTCACCTTCTTCACCCACAGCACACTATAGTTGCAGTGTGTGCCATTTACAAAATGTACTGAAGCAACTTACTTTGATTTCTTCAGCAGCACCCTCCCAAACGAGCATCCTCCACTACCTGTGAGGAGAAGGGTTGAGAAGCAGGTGAGTGTTCTTTTCCATGTCAGACACCTTCTGAATTTGAAAGTAACCCTATTCCCACATTATTGCTGAGCCAAAATCCTGGATCAGTGTGTTGAAAGGCACTGTGTATGTAGGTTCACCACATGATCTGCAGACATTTAAGAAACTGGATCGCCACCAACTAAAGGGATTTTTTAAATTAAATTTTCGGATGTGGTAATTTTGGCAAGGGCAATATTTATTGATAATTTCTTTATTGCTCTTGAAAATTATTAGTGAACTATCTTCATAAAATTGCTGTTGTCCTTCAATTAATAGGGCACTCATGTGGGTGTTTGGAGGGTTGCAGGATTTAAATCAGCAATAAAGCAACAGTGATATATTTCCAAGTAATGATTGCTTTCAGTGACAGCCAACTTCCAATGGTATCATCCTCATTCCCCCGGAGGCAGAATCTGTGTGCTGGAAAAGCAGAAGATAAGATCGCCTATAATTATCACATGTACATCAAAGCATACGGTGAAATGTGTCATTTGAGTTAGCTGCCAGCATAGTCAAAGGATGTGCTGGGGACAGCCCACAAGTGTTGCCATGCTTTCAGCATGCCCACAACTTACCAGCCCTGACCCTAACCGTCAGTGTCTGAAACATGGGAGGAACACAGAGCACCAGGGGGAAACCCATGCAGTCACAGGGAAAATGTACAGTCTCCTTATGGACGGCAGTAGAACTGAACCTGGGTCGCTGATGCTGTAATAGCGGTATGCTAACCTGGGTCACTGGTGCTGTAATGGCGGTATGCTAACCTTGGTCGCTGGTGCTGTAATAGCAGTATGCTAACCTGGGTCACTGGTGCTGTAATAGCGGTATGCTAACCTGGATCGCTGGTGCTGTAATAGCAGTATGCTAACCTTGGTCGCTGGTGCTGTAATAGCAGTATGCTAACCTGGGTCACTGGTGCTGTAATAGCAGTATGCTAACCTGGGTCACTGGTGCTGTAATAGCGGTATGCTAACCTGGATCGCTGGTGCTGTAATAGCAGTATGCTAACCTTGGTCGCTGGTGCTGTAATAGCAGTATGCTAACCTGGGTCGCTGGTGCTGTAATGGCGGTATGCTAACCTTGGTCGCTGGTGCTGTAATAGCAGTATGCTAACCTGGGTCACTGGTGCTGTAATAGCGGTATGCTAACCTGGATCGCTGGTGCTGTAATAGCAGTATGCTAACCTTGGTCGCTGGTGCTGTAATAGCAGTATGCTAACCTGGATCGCTGGTGCTGTAATAGCGGTATGCTAACCTGGATCACTGGTGCTGTAATAGTGGCACACTATTGGGGTTTGAAGAATCCTTGGCATTCTACAGATGGTCTGCATGAGGTGAGCGAGTAGAGGGATTGCCAATTGAGCAGGCTGTTTTTTTTCCTCCTGTCTACTATCGTTTCTTAATTGTTAGCCTCACCAGCAAAGTTTAGTAGCATTTACCATTAATAGGTTTTCTATTGGGCTTGCACTAAATTTAAAGATGCCCTATTAAATGAAAACTGCTCGGTTAGTTATACAAAAACGAGATATAATCTACATAGGCGAACAATTCCTGGTTTGTTCCTCAAATGAGTCAGGTCCCTACTGGTACAGCTGTCAAAATGACGTTGATACCTTAAAAGTTTAGAACAACTTAAAAGAATTAGTACTGCACATAAAATGTAGACATGTAGAGGAGATTGGCACATAGTTTTCATTCTTTTGTAAATATGTTAGTTCTGCCTTGTGTTTTTCCTGTTTCTTTCTAAAACAATGCAGTATTTCTGTCCTATATTCCATCTGCTGGTTTCTCTTTTAGTGTTTTGGCTTTCACAAGTTTTCTCCCTCCTTTTGACTTCAAATGCAATGGTTATTTTATGCCTGTCCCATCTATCCATTGGTTATCTGATTCTGCCCCCCCCCCCCCCCCCGCCCTTGCTTCTTGTGTTAGCTGACAAGTGTTTTCAATCATGCTGATCAATGAAACTCATTACCTAATTGTCTCTCTTTTGCAATTAATTAACAGCTTTTAAACAATTCTTAAAGCCCATATTTTCAATGAACTGATTAATAGCTTCCAAAAACATATTTCATGGCACTACATTCATTCCTTTTATTTCTCTGCATCTTTGAATATTTCTATGTTGGAGATGCTAAATAAACAGAAGTCAGTTTTGATCTGATCTTTATCTGATTTGAGCTTGATTATATCAAGAAGCATGTGTCGACAAGTATTGTGATCACAGTCAAGGGTATTGTCTGCTGAAGGGTATAGAGCCAGAAATTCTTACAGGCAGTACCAGCAGATAGGAATCTGGTTCTCTAGCTCATCACAATAAGAGCCAGACAGAAGCTTGCACGACTATGCAAAATATTTCAAGAAAACGAGAAATCACAAATAAATAAACTCTGTCATGGAAAACAAACAGACCATAGCAAAAGCCCTTTCGGATTTGTTCACAAGGCATGAAATCTCCTGCTACTCCGAATATCATGCCGTACCCTTAATATTGAACTGATAGCTCCGGTAGACATCAAAATATGCATTTGCAAGAGTGTGCACAATTTAGTGGCCACAAAGTATCACTGTTCTATTCATCATTGTTAAGGTAAAGCCAAGTCAAGCGCACCTTCGCTGTTCCATACCAGAACTACTTTATGTTGGAAAAGGGACAGCAGATTGAAAACAAAATAAGAAGTAGGTGGATAAATTGATTTCTACTTAAGCCTATTAGATTG
Source organism: Hemitrygon akajei (assembly GCF_048418815.1). NCBI lineage: Eukaryota > Metazoa > Chordata > Chondrichthyes > Myliobatiformes > Dasyatidae > Hemitrygon > Hemitrygon akajei. The sequence goes on from NC_133140.1 coordinate 51,094,802, forward strand.
CAGATCAGTAATCGGAGGCAATTTATCCGTCTGAGGACAAATATACTGTAGGTCAATATTTATAAAGAAGAATCCAGTATTTCATAAAAATCCTTTCAGTCTACTGGGAACACTCAACAAATAATACAGGTCTCCACAGCTACTGATTCATTGCTTTTAGAAGGAATGTAATTGAAGAAATCTAATTCAGTAAGTGTTCAGAAAATAGTTTTAGGAGAAAAATCTAATGATTATTGAAAAGACACGCATACAAAACAAAGCCCACACCTGCCTGAACAAGCGACAGACCATCATTTCCCCTGATCAAAATTGTATTCACCTACTCACTTGAATATTCAGAGCCATTATCTCCTTGTTGAGCCTATGATTCCAGTGATAATAGCTGATGAATTTCAGAGATGAAAGTAGCAAAACAAGGTCTTATTAGTGAGCGGTATTTCAGTACCATGCCCAGGAAAGAGGGGCCTAGTGATAAAAATGACCAAAAACAGCCAATGTCTGAAGAAAGAATCAAGGATCAAGCAAAACCAAGGTTGATGTGTTGGTCGCAAAGTATGTTTTACATAGATAAAATGTTGGTTAAGTAACTTCTTTCTAACTGCTGCCTGTTATGTCTCATCAAACATTTGTCCTTCCTACACATTACATAATTTGCTATTGGTGATCACAACCAGAACAAAAATGTCCAGGTCCACAGCAGTTCATTATACAAGTGGTGTGTGTTTGCTACACATCCTTTGCTCTGATTGTTCATGTACGGTGTGCAAATTTCCACTCTTGACTGTAACTTCCAGATGAGTTTCCAGAAGAAAGAGCACCTCCAAAAATGATAGAAACATGAGACCATTCAGTCTAACTCAGGGAAATCAGTTTCAGTTATTACAGGACTTAGAACTATTTAGTAAACTTATTAGGCAACACTCTATTACAATGGTTGTGGCTAAATTACAGCTTATCTTTGTGCTTTGCAGAATAAAAATAAAAGATATAACAACAGTAATGTAGCCACTTCTGAGGAATCAATTGCAACATGGATATTGGGCAAGTAGTTCATGCATAAATTTGTTGCATGGAATCACATTGGCAGCTTCAAGTTCTTCATGTGTGTGATGAACAGCATTCTTTCTGTGAGAAGATCTAAAATTGGATGTATCCAGCATTATGGAAGTGCAACCAGCTGAGAACCCTGTGTTCTAAGAACTTGTTGCCTCGCTACTGCTCATTTTCAGATTGAGTGTTTGAATGTGAAAGGAAGCCCTTGAAAAGTTTGAAGATGTTCTGTAATATACATGCAACATTGGTTATATTGGTTCATAACCAGTATAAGGTCCACAGCCCAAGAGGAAAAGGGAGCAGTGAGTCGCTAGAGCAAAATAGGGCATTGACCAATGACCAATCCGCATTTGGGATTGACTAGTAACAGCAAATTAAAGGAAAGCAGTGGCAAGCACCATGTCCATCATCACAGGTGTTATCATCTGCATGGACAGAGTGGTGATCTTGAGGCTTTAGCTCTTCGAGGCTTCAGTCAGAGAAAGCAAAGAAAAGAAAAGCTCGAGGCTACATTTCTTTTTTCCTTCTCTTCTTTAGCTAAGCTCGGACAGCAGAGTTGCCAGGCAGGACAGCGGAACTTTCCTCTTGCGGGATGAGGGAAGGCAGGGAGACCTCCAGTGTCCCTGAAAGACTACAACTGCAAGAAGTGCATCCAGCTGAAACTTCTAACTATCCTCATTAAAGAGTCAGAGCTGGAACTGGATGGACTCCAGATCATCCAGGAGGCTAAAGGGTGACAGATAGGGCATATAGAGAGGTAGTTACACCCAAGGTGCAGGGCACAGAAAACTGGATGACAGTCAGGAAGAGGAAAGGGGTTAACAAGCCAGTGCAGATGATTCCTGTGGCCATCCCCCGCAACAACAGGCATTTCAGTTTGGATACTTTGGTGGGTTAACCTAACGGAGGGAAGTCGCCGTAAGTCAGGTTTCTGGCACTGAGTCTGGCTCTGTAACTCAGAAGGAGAGAAGAGGCACGCTGTGGTGATAGGAAATTCACTAGTTAGGGGAACAGACAGGAAGAGAATGAGATTCCCAGATGGTATGTTGCCTCCTGGGTGCCCGAGTCTTCAGCATTCTTAAGCGAAATGGTGAACAGCCAGAAGTCATGGTCCACGTAGATACCAATGACACAGGTAGGTCAGGTAACGAGGTTCTGATGGGGGGGTGGTGGTCAGGGAGTTAGGTGCTAAGTTAAAAGTAGGACCTTCAGAGCTGTGATCTCAGGATTGCTACCTGTGCTACATGCTGGTGAGGCCAGAAATAGGAAGATCATACAGATTAATATGTGGTTAAGGAGTTGGTGTAAGAGGGGGGGAATAGGATTTTTGGATCATTGGGCTCTCATCCAGGGAAGGAGGGACCTGCAAAGAAGGAACGATTTGCATCTAAGCTGGAGGGGAGTAATATCATAGAGCGAAGGTTTGTTAACGCTGCACAGTGGGGATTAAACTGGAGGTGCAGGGGGATGGGAACCAGAGTGCCAGAACAGTTAGTGGAGACGTTGTGGAGGCAGATGTTGGTAAGACCTCAAACAAAGTCAGGAATCAAAAGGTTGAGCATGGTGCAACTAATCTCTTGAGCTGTGTATGTTTCAATGCAAGAAGTATTGTAGGAAAGGTGGATGATAGTGCTGAAAATGAGGTAGCCCTTGTTTACAAACAGACAATGTGTAGTGAGGAGAGGCTGTAACAGGGCAAAATTACAGAAAAGAGGATGAGTTGCAATGAAAAAGGCAGACAAAATCGAGAATGATGAATACAGGACTGAAGGTGTTATATTTGAATGCTCGCAGTACACGGAATAAGGTCGATTAACTTGTAGCACAGTTACAGATTGGCATGTGCGATGTTGTAGGCGTCACTGAATCATGGCTGAAAGAAGCTCATAGCTGAAAGCTTAATGTCCAAGGATACACATTGCATCGAAAGGACAGGCAGGAAGGCAGAGGGGCAGCATTGCTCTGTTGGTAAAATATTAAATCAAATCATTAAAAAAAGGTGACACAGAGTCGGAAGGTGTTGAATCATTGTGGATAGAGATAAGGAACTACAAGGGTAAAAATACCCTGATGGGAGTTGTATACAGACACTCCCAAACAGTAAGTAAGAATGTGGTCTACAAATTACAATGGAAGATATAAAATGCATACCCAAAGTCAATGTTACAATAGTCATGGGAGATTTCAATACGCAGGTAAATTGAAAAAATTAAGTCAGCGCTGGAGTCCAGGAGGGAGATTTTCTAGGGTATCTACTGTATGAGATGGCTTTTTGGAGCTCACTAAGGGATCAGCTATTCTGGATTGAGTATTGTGCAATGAAGCAGAACTGATTAGAGAGATTAAGGTAAAAGAACCCTTTGGGAAAGTGATCATCCTATGATTGAATTCACCCTGAAATTTGAGAAGGAGAAGCTAAAGTCAGATGTGGAAGTATTACAGTGGAGTAAAGGAAATTACAGAGGTATGCAAGAGGAGTTGGCCAGAAATGATTGGAAAAGAACACCGGCAGGGATGACAGCAGAGAATCAAGGCTGGAACTTCTGGAAGCAATTTGGAAGGCACCGTATACATACATCGCAAAGAGGATGAAGTATCCTAAAGGCAAGATGTCACAACTGTGGCTAACAAGAGAAGTCAAAGCCAACATAAAAGCCAAAGAGGGGGCATATAATAGAGCAAAAATTAGTGGGAAGTTAGAGGATTGGGAAGCTTTTAAAAACCAACAGAAGGCAACTAAAAAAGTCCCTAAGAAGGTAAAGATGGAATATGAATGTAAGCTAGCCAATAATATTAAAGAAGATACATAAAGTGTGAAAGTGAGGCATGAGTGGATATTGGACCACTGGAAAACAATGCTGGGGAGGTAGTAATGGGATGCAAGAAAATGGCAGATAAACCGAGTAAGTATTTTGCATCGGTCTTCAGTGTGTAAGACATCTAGCAGTATGATGATATTCCTGGTGTTAGAGGTCATGAAATGTGTGAAGTTACCATAACTAGAGAGAAGGTTTTTGGGAATCTGAACGGTCTGGAGGTAGATAAATCATTTGAACCAGATGGTGTACACTCCAGGGTTCGGAAAGAGGTGGCTGAAGAGATTGTGAAGGCATTAATAATGATCTTTCAAGGATCACTAGATTCTGGAATGATTCTGGAAAACTGAAAAATTGCAGAAGTCACCCCACTGTACAAGAAGGGAGAGAGGCAGAAGTAAGGAAGCTATAGGCCATTTAGTCAGACCTCAGTGAATAGGAAGATGTTGCAGTCAATTATTAATGATGAAATCTCAGGGTAGATGGAGGCACATGATTATTTAGGGCATAGTCAACATAGTTTCCTCAAGGGAAAATCTTGCTAGACAAATCTGTTGTAATTTGTTAAGGAAATAACAAACAGGATAGACAAAGGAGAATCATTTGATGTTGTGTACTTGGATTTTCAGAAGGCCTTTGACAAGGTGCCATCGGTAAGGCTGCTTAACAAGCTATAAACCCATGGTATTAGAGGAAAATTTCTAGCAGAGATGAAGTAATGGCTAATTGGTAAGAGACAAAGAGTCGTAATAAAGAGAGCCTTTTCTGATTGGAGGCTGGTGACTAGTGGTGTTGCACAGGGGTCTGTGTTGGGACAGATTTGTTTTACATTATACATTAATGATTTGGATGATGGAATCGCTGAATTTGTTGCAAAGTTTGCCGACAATTTGAAGGTAGGTAGTGGAGCAGGTAGTTTTGAAGAAGTAGAGGGATTATTGAAGGACTTAGATAGATTAGAAGAATGAGCAAAGAAATGACATAAAATACAGTGTCAGGAAATGTATGGTCATGTACTTTGGTAGAAGAAATGAAAGGATTGACTATTTTCTAAATGGAGAGAAAATACAAAAATGCTGAGGCACAAGGAGATTTGTAAAGCCCTAAAGGTTAATTTGCAGGTTGAGTCTGTGGTAAAGAAAGCAAATGCAATGTTAGCATTCATTTCAAGAGGACTAGAATATAAAAGCAAGGATGTAATGTTGAGACTTTATAAAGCACTGGTGAGGCCTCACTTGAAGTATTGTGAGCAGTTTTGTGCCCCTTATCCTAAAAAAAGGATATGCTGAAACTGGAGAGGGTTCAAGGGAGGTTCATGAAAATGATTCCTGGATTAACTGGCTTGTCATATAAAAAGCATTTGATGGCTCTGGGCCTGTATTCACTAGAATTCAGAAGAATGAAGGGTAACTTCATTGAAACCTATTGAATGGTGAAAGGCCTTGATAGAGTTGAGGTGGAGAGGATGTTTCCTATAGTGGGAGATTCTGAGATCAGAGGACGCAGCCTCAGAATAGAAGGGCGTCCTTTTAGAACAGAAATAAGGAGGAAATTCTTTTGCCAGAGAGTGATGACTACGTGGAATTCTTTGCCATAGGCAGCTGTGGAGACCAATACTGTATGTATATTTAAGGTAGAGATTGATAGATTCTTGATTGGTCAGGGCGTGAAGGGATACGGGGAGAAGGCAGGAGATTGGGGCTGAGAAGAAACTTGGATCAGCCATGATGAAACCTTTGAGCAGACTCAATGAGCTAAATGGCCTAATTTTGCACCTATATCTTATGGTCTTCTAACATTTTAGGAAGAGCTTCTTCCCCTCAGTCATCAGATTTATGAATAGACCACGAACCCAAGACTATTACTTCACTTTTTGTTCTCTTTTTTCACTACTTATTTACTTCTTTATATTTCTTATAACTTTTTATGTGTTGCACTTTACTGCTGCTTATTTTTTTGCAGGAGAGGATTGGAGGGGCCCCACTGAAGGTTTGGGCTGGTCAGATGCAGTATGGGCAACAGGTGTAAATCAGATAACTACAGGTGGCAAATTTGTGTCAGTTGTAGACCAAATTTGACGCATTAAATTTCATGACATAAGGCAGTGATAATAAACCTGATTTCGATTCTAATTCTGAACAATAATTGTCGCTTTAAGCATGTGATTTCTTTAAGGATTATATTGTAGCGATGTGCTACACGCAGCACTGAAATAACGACACGCAGTCGGTAAGTCATTTCGAGACTAGTTTGTTCAAACTTCGCGGCGCTGGCATTTAAATCTCTAGCACCCGCCCTCTGCGGGCGGAAATTACGTCAGAGGTGCATTAGCAAAGTCTCCCCCCGCGCGCTGGCTATTTGTGAGCCGGTTCGCCTGTGCAGAAAGTGGGTCACCACATAACCCCCCCCCCCCCCCAGAACCGGCGATACACCCCCCAATGTCCACAGTCTGGATCAGCCTCTGTTTGGGAGGTCTGCCTCTGCGCCGCAGTGCTTGAACCTCGACCGGCTACGCTAAATCCACATGGGCTGGTTTGAGTCGGTCCACCGTGAAAACCTCCTCTTTCCCCCCAATGTCCAGAACGTACGTGGACCCGTTGTTGTTGATCACCTTGAACGGCCCCTCGTACGGCCGCTGTAGCGGTGCCCGGTGTCTGCCCCTTCGTACAAACACAAACTTACAGTTCTGCAGGTCTTTGGGTACATGGGTCGGGGTCCGTCCGTGCTGTGAAGTCGGTACGGGGGCCAGGTTGCCGAGCCTTTCGCGCAGCCTGTCCAGGACTGCTGCGGGTTCTTCCACTTGCCCCCTTGAGGCTGGTATGAACTCTCCCGGGATGGCCAGGGGCACGCCGTACACCAACTCGGCCGACAAGGCGTGCAGATCCTCTTTGGGCGCTGTACAAATTCCAAGCAGGACCCAGGGAAGCTCGCTCACCCAGTTAGGTCCTCTCAGGCGTGCCATGAGAGCCGACTTAAAGTGACGGTGGAAGCGTTCCACCAGTCCGTTTGACTGTGGGTGGTAGGCAGTTGTGTGGTGTAGCTGCGTTCCCAACAGGCTGGCCACAGCCGACCACAGGCTGGAGGTGAACTGGGAGCCTCTGTCGGAGGTAATGTGGGCCGGTACCCCGAAGCATGCTACCCAGGTTGCAATCAGTGCTCGGGCACAGGAATCGGTAGATGTGTCGGTGAGCGGGACCGCCTCTGGCCACCTCGTGAACCGGTCTACCATAGTTAGGAGGTACCGTGCTCCTCGGGACACTGGTAGGAGGCCCACGATATCCACATGAATGTGGTCGAACCTCCGGTGGGTGGGTTCGAACTGCTGCTGCGGGGCTTTAGTGTGCCACTGCACCTTGGCTGTTTGGCACTGCGCGCACATTCTGGCCCATTCACTGACCTGCTTGCAAAGTCCGTGCCATGCGAACTTGCTGGAGACCAGCCGGACGGTTGTCCTGATAGATGGGTGTGCCAAACCGTGTATGGAGTCGAAAACCTGCCGCCTCCAGGCTGCCTGGACGATGGGGCGAGGTTGGCCGGTAGCCACGTCGCACAGGAGGGTCCTCTCACCTGGGCCTACGAGAAAGTCCTGCAGCTGCAAACCCGAGACTGCGGTCCTGTAGCTGGGCATCTCGTTGTCTGCCTGCTGCGCCTCCGCCAGTGCTACATAGTCCACCCCCAGGGACAGGGCCTGGTCAGCTGGTCTGAAGAGTGCGTCCACCACGACGTTGTCCTTTCCCGAGACATGCTGGATGTCCGTCGTGTACTCGGATATGTAGGACAGATGTCGCTGCTGGTGAGCCGACCAGGGATCGGACACCTTCGTGAACGTGAAGGTCAACGGTTCGTGGTCCGTGAACGCGGTGAATGGCCTGCCTTCTAAGAAGTACCTGAAATGCCGGATTGCCAGATACAGTGCCAACAGCTCCCAGTCGAAAGCACTGTACTTGAGTTCGGGTGGTCGTAGGTGCTTGCTGAAGAATGCCAAGGATTGCCAGTGCCCCTCGATGAGCTGCTCCAGCACCCCACCGACTGCTGTGTCAGATGCGTCCACCGTGAGTGCGGTCGGAATGTCCGTTCTGGGGTGCACCAGCATCGCGGCATCTGCCAAGGCTTCCTTGGCTTTAATGAAAGTGGCCGCAGCCTCCTCGTCCCAAGTAATGTCCTTACCTTTACCCAACATCAGGGTGTACAAAGGGCGCATGATACGGGCTGCTGAGGGGAGGAAACGGTGGTAGAAGTTCACTATACCAATGAACTCCTGCAGGCCTTTGACCGTGTTGGGCCGGGCAAAGTGGCGGATCGCGTCTACCTTGGCTGGCAGAGGTGTTGCCCCGTCTTTGGTAATCCTGTGGCCCAGGAAGTCGATGGTATCGAGACCGAACTGGCATTTGGCTGGATTGATCGTGAGGCTGAAATCACTCAGGCAGGACTAGAGCTGGCAGAGGTGGGACAGATGCTCCTGACGACAACTGCTGGCTATAAGGATGTTGTCCAAATAGATGAACGCAAAGTCCAGGTCACGTCCCACCGCGTCCATTAGCCGCTGGAACGTCTGTGCGGCATTCTTCAGGCCGAACGGCATTCGGAGGAACTCGAACAGGCCGAACGGGGTGATGAGTGCTGTTTTGGGGATGTCTTCAGGATGCACCGGGATTTGATGGTATCCCCGGATGAGGTCTACTTTGGAAAAGATTCTTGCCCCATGCAGGTTTGCTGCAAAGTCCTGTATGTGCGGCACAGGGTAGCGGTCTGGTGTGGTAGCCTCATTCAATCTGCGGTAGTCGCCGCATGGTCTCCAGCCCCCGGCTGCTTTGGGCACCATGTGCAGGGAGGAGGCCCATGGGCTGTCGGACCTCCGTACGATCCCCAATTCCTCCATCCTCTTGAACTCCTCCTTCGCCAGGCGGAGCTTTTCCGGGGGGAGCCTTCGTGCGCGGGCGTGGAGGGGTGGTCCCTGGGTCGGAACGTGGTGCTGTACCCCATGTCTGGGCATGGCTGCCGTGAACTGCGGTGCCAGAATCGATGTAAAGTCCGCCAGGATTCTGGTGAATTCGTTGTCCGACAGTGTGATGGAGTCCAGGTGTGGGGCCGGCAACTTGGCTTCACCCAGGGAGAACGTCTGGAAAGTCTCGGCATGTACCAGTCTTTTCCCTTGCAAGTCGACCAGCAGGCTGTGAGCTCGCAAGAAGTCCGCCCCCAGGAGTGGTTGGGCCACCGCAGCCGGTGTGAAGTCCCACATGAACCGGCTGGCGCCGAACTGCAGCTGCACTGTGCAGGTGCCGTAGGTCCGTATCGTGCTGCCGTTTGCGGCCCTCAGGGTGGGTCCTGGCTTCCTGTTGCGGGTGTCGTACCCCATTGGGGGCAAGACGCTGATCTCCGCTCCGGTGTCGACCAAGAAGCGGCGCCCCAACTGTTTGTCCCAGACGTACAAGAGGCTGTCCTGCTGGCCAGCCGCCATAGCCATTAGCGGCAGCTGGCCCTTGCAGGGCGGGTGACAACAGCGGGCTTTTGTGCCCCACCGCTGGTGATAGAAACACCACTGTTCACTGCCCTCCTCACTCCTGCCTCTGTGTTGTGTGCGCCCCCCTGCCGGGCCTGGTCTGGTAATCTGATGGACGGACGCCACGCTCTCCCTCTTGGCTTACCACAGCACGTCTGCCCGGGCCGCCACCTTGCGGGGGTCGCTGAAATCTGCATCGGCCAGCAGCAGATGTATGTCCTCGGGCAGTTGCTCTAGGAACGCTTGCTCGAAAATGAGGCAGGGCTTGTGTCCGTCAGCCAGGGACAGCATCTTGTTCATCAATGCTGACGGCAGTCTGTCTCCCAAACCGTCCAGGTGAAGCAGGCGGGCACCTCGCTCATGCCGTGAGAGGCCAAAGGTCCCAATGAGCAGCGCTTTGAATGCTTCATATTTGCCTTCTTCTGGGGGTGACTGTATGAAATCCGCAACCTGGGTGGTCGTCTCCTGGTCAAGGGCGCTCACCACATGGTAGTAACGTGTGGAATCAGAGGATATCTGCCAAATCTGGAACTGGGCTTCTGCTTGGCTAAACCACACGCGTGGTCACAGCGTCCAGAAAGTCGGCAGTTTTAGTGAAACTGCGTGAACAGATGAAGAGTCGGTCATCTTTGGTCCAAATCCCGTTTGGACCGTCAGGGTCACCAATGTAGTGATGTGCTACACACAGCGCTGAAATAACGACACGCAGTCGGTAAGCCGTTTCGAGACTAGTTTATTCAAACTTCGCGGCGTTGGCATTTAAATCCCTGGCGCCCGCCCTCTCCAGGCGGAAATGGCATCAGAGGTGCATTACCGAAGTCTCCCCCCGTGTGCTGGCTATTTGTGATCCGGTTCGCCTGCGCAGAAAGTGGGTCGCCACATAATCCTGTGACTAACCTGTTGCTTGATCACTAGCAAATTTTATGGAAAGTTCCAGGTAAGGCAGTTTGTGAGAAAGCCTTGACTTAAGATGGCATATATATGTTTTGAACTCCTTGTGTCTGGTGTTTTTGTCTGAACACTGCAAATAAACCTTGCAGTGTGTTAGAAACCCATAGAGAATGCATGGTGATGATTGAGAGTGGATGGTAAAGTATCATAGACATCAAGAGTGACAGCTGGTCTGTGTTGCTCAGTGTTGGTGGGATGGATCTGGGAACTTCACTGCCAATCAAAGCAAGTTAAGGTGCGGAACTGAACGTGATGATAAAAGATGGAGCAAACGAAGTGGCAGTGAATGAAAGACCAGATTCATTGAGCAAAAGTTTGTGCAAGGTAGGTATGTGGGCCACTTCTGAAGGAACAGGCGCAGAATCCTATTATTTATTGAAAGAACAAAGGTGCTTTTCCAGGTGAATAATATTATTGAAATAGAGAATGTGAGCAAAGGTGCAAAAGCAGAACGGTGATAATATTATTGGACAAGTAGCATGATGCTACTTCCAGCTGACTGGACTAGCAAAGTCCCAGTTAACAAGCTAAACTCATACACATCAGAAATCAGGGAGAATTATAAGTTCAGGTACCACAGTCATGGGTCAAGGGAGACAATTACTCTTGTCAAGAGAACCATTCAAACTGACACAAAATGAGCAAATTAGGCCTCTCTTGGTGGTCATCAAGATAAACAAAACTGATAAATATCCTAGTGGGAAGGTTTGCTAGTTCTACATGGAGTGTTTAAACTAGAGTTGCAGAGATCGGAACCAGAGTGCCAGAACAGATAGTGCAGTGGATGTGGAGACAGATGTTAAGACCTTAGTCAAAGTCAGGAATCAAAGGCTGAGCTCAGAGGGACTAATGTTCTGAGTTGTGCATATTTCAATGTAAGCAATATTGTAGGAAAGGCAGATGAGCTCAGGGCATGGATCAACACATGGAATTATGATATTGTAGCCATTAGTGAGACTTGGTTGCTGGAGGGGTAGAGCTAGCAGCTCAATATTCTGGTGTTCCGTTGCTTTAGATGTGATAGAGTGGGAGGGATTAAAGGGGGAGGGGTGGTGTTATTAGTCAGGGAAAATGTCACAGCAGTGCTCAGTCACAACCAAACAGAGAACTGATCTAGAGAAGTTTTATGGGTGAAACTGATGAATAAGAAAGGTATGATAGACAATAGGCAATAGACAATAGGTGCAGAAGTAGACCATTCGGCCCTTCAAGCCTGCACCACCATTCTGAGATCATGGCTGATCATCTACTATCAATACCTGGTTCCTGCCTTGTCCCCATATCCCTTGATTCCCCTATCCATAAGATACCTATCTAGCTCCTTCTTGAAAGCATTAATGGGGCTACATTATACAGAACTTGTAGAGAGATTGCATACTGTTGCAAGAAACATAAAGTTATTGTAGCAGGTGAGTTTAACTTTTCACGTGTTGACTGGGCCTCCCAAACTGTAAAAGGACTGGGAAAGAGTTTGTCAAATGTGTTCAGGTAAATTTCCTTAATCAGTACACAGAAGTCCCAACTAGACAGAGTGTGATACTTGACCTCCTGTTAGGAAGTGAGACAGCGTAGGTGACAGAAGTTTGTGTAGGGTAACACTTTGCATCTAGTGATCATAATGTCATTCATTTCAAGATAATTATGGAAGAAGATAGGTCTGGTCCTCACGTTGTGATTCTAAATTGGAGAAAGGCTGATTTTGATGGTATCAGAAAGGATCTGACAGTATGGATTGGGTTAGGCTGTTTTCTGACAAAGGTGTACTTGGTAGACCTTCAAAAGTGAAATTTTGAGAGTACTCTGTTTGTATGTGCTTGTCAGAATAAAAAGCAAGGATAATAGGTTTAGGGAACTTACGTTTTCAAGAGAGATTGAGGCCATGCTAAAAAAAATGAGTTGCATAGCAAGTAGGAACAAGTGAGGTACTTAAGGAGTATAAGAAATGTAAGAGAATGCTTAAGAGAGATATCAGGAGGGCTGAAAGGAGGCATAAAGTTACTCTAGCAGACAAAGTGAAGAAGATTCATAGGGGCTTCTACAGATATGTTAAGAGCAAAAGGATTGCAAGGGACAAAATCGGTCCTCTGGAAGACCAGAATGGTAATCTATGTGTAGAGCCAAAGAGATGGGTGAGATCTTAAATGGATTTTTTGCATTTGCATTTACTCAGGAGCTGGATACAGAGTCTATAGAAGTGAGACAAAGCAGCAGAGAGGTCATGGACCCTATACAGATTACAGAGGAGGAGGTGTTTGCTGTCTTGAGATAAATTAGGGAGGAAAAATCCTCAGGGACTGACAAGGTGTTCCCTTGGACCCTATGGAAGACAAATGTAGAAACTGCAGGGGCCCTAGCAAAGATATTTAAATCATCCTTAGTGTCAGGCGAGATGCCGGAAGATTAATCAATTGTTTAAGAAAAGCTCTAAAAATAAACTTGAAAATTATGAATCTGACATCAATAAGTGTTTGGAAGGTATTCTAAGAGCCTGGATATATGTGTATTTGCATAGACAGGGACTGATTAGCGATAGTTAGCATAGCTTTCGGCATGGCAGGTCATGTCTAACCAATCTTACAGAGTTTTTTGAGGAAGTTACCAGGAAAGTTGATGAAAGCAAGACAGTAAATGTTGTCTACATGGACTTCAGCAAAGGGTCTGGGGAAGTTGGTCAAGAAGGTTCAGATTCTTGGCATTCAAGGTGAGGTGGTAAATTGCCTTTATGGGAGAAGCCAGAGAATGGTAGTACATAGTTGCCTCTTTGACTGGAGGCCTGTACCTAGTTGAGCACTGCAGAGATCCGAGCAGGGTCCACTATTGTTTGTCATCTATATCAAAGATCTGGATGATAAGATGGTTAACTGGATCAGCAAATTAAACCAAGATTGGGGATGTCATGGACAGCAAGGAAGATGATCAAAGCTTGCAGCAGGATCTGGGCCATTTAGAAAAATTGGCTGAAGAATGGCAGATGGAATTTAATGCAGACAAGTGTGAGGTCCTTTGGGAGGACCAACCAAGGTAGGTCTTACACAGTGAGCAGTAGGGCACTGAAGAGTGTGGTTGAACAAAGGGATCTGAGGACACAGATCCATAAGAGTGGCATCACAGATAGACAGTGTCACAAAGAAAGCTTTTGGCACATTGGCCTTCATAGGTTAAAGTACTGAGTACAGGAAGTTGTATAAGGCATTGGTGAGACCTAATTTGGAGTACTGTGTGCAGTTTTGCTCACCTACCCATAGGAAAGATGTAAGTTCAGAGAAAATTTACAATGACGTTGCTGGGACTTCAGGACCTGAGTTATATGGAAAGATTTAATTGGTTAGAACTTTATTCCCTAGAACATAGAAGATTGAGGGGGGTTTTGTTGGAGGTATCCAAATTTTGAGGGGTATAGATAGGGTAAATGCAAACAGGCTTTTTCCACTGAGGGTACGTGAGACCAGAACTAAAGATCATGAGTTAAGGGTGAAAAGTCAAATACTTAAGGGGAACATATAGGGAAACTTCTTCACACAGAAGATGGTGAGAGCATGAAATGAGCTGCTAGATTTCGATTCCAATGATTAAGAGATGTTTGGATAGGTAATGGCTGGGAGGTATATGGAGGTCTATGGTTCGGGTGCTGGTCAATGGACCTAGGCATTTTAATTGGTTCAGCACAGACTAGATGGGACTAAGGATGGGCCTGTTTCTCAGTTGTAGTTCTCTATGACTGTATGTTCAGCTATCTGAAGATTACAAAAGGATCGTGAATAGAGCATTAGAGGATGAGAGGCAGCCTCTACTGGGACAAAGTGCCTTTACAAAGTTGGATTTCTCTTGTGCCATTTCTCAGGTTAATGTAGATAAATAATGCCAACATTTATTGAAAATGAATGCGCACAAGAAGCTGTATTCATACAATAATGCAGTAACAAATTTGTTCCAGGCAATGATATGCGTATTGTACACAGCAGGGGGTATTTAACTGCAACAGCCATAAGAGTGAAATTCCTTCATATGCTCGAGGAAATGTATAGCAGGTTGCATTGACATAATACCAAACTTACACAAAGCAAATGTGCCTTCACCCAGAGGTGGTAATTATATTTATTTCTGAATATTGATGTAAATAGGAAAGTAAAAAGAATGCTGGAACTAGGACACATAAAATACCATAGATGCTGGAAATCAGAAATATAACAAGGAATCCTGGACATGTTCAGCACATCAGAAAGAAAAAGTTTACAGTTCCAACACATTCTTGAAAAGGTGATAATTTGCTTTTGTTGACTTCAATGTCCAGCCTTAAGGGCTGTAACATATTGTTTCAGAGGATAAGATGCTGTTATTTGATTTATTGTTTGACTTCATTGGACAGAGATCCATAGAGAGGTCAAAATGGGAGTAGGAAGAAATTGGCAGGCAGTTAAAACTAAGGTTCACCTGGCACTCCATAATATGGTCACTCTATCAATCAGTTTGTGTTCTGTTTCTCCATTTTAGATTAGATCATTCTTACAAACCAGTGGCAGAAATAGAAGTGAATTGTTGCTTCATCTGGAAGGAACATTGGGTACATGAATATTGGGAAGGGATGATTTAAAAGGGTAGCCAAAGCATTTCCTTTGCTTGCATGGGTAGGTGCTGTGAAAAGGGGTGTCAGTGTTGTTGAATCCAAAAGAATGAGACAGCGATCCCTTCAGACTGTTGAAAGCAGAGAAATACTGAAAATGTGCCTGGTGACGGTAACACACTAGAAATGGTGAAAACTGCAATGGTTGATTTGCTAATGTGAAAGTTATTAGAGTGGAGTGTCAGGAGAAGGGGAATCCTTTCCTTGTTCTGGAGCAAAGGAAAGCGGGTGAGAACAGAAGTGTGGGACATGGGACTAATGTGTTTGAGAGCCCTGTTGACTGTGAATGAAGTGAAATCGTATTTAAGGAAAATGGAAGACATTTCAGAAGCACTGATATGAAAGATGTAGTCACTGGAACAGATATGATAGAGCTGTAACAACATGGAGAATGTCTATGGTCTGTGCAAGAACACTTTCAACAGTAGATTAGTCTTAGAACACTGATACTAGGGAGAACATGTACACATGTTATTGACCATAATCCTCTGCAGGAAGATGCAGCACAGTGTAACATGTTAGGGTAAATGTTGTGTGGCGGACATTATCACTTACCAGAGGTCAATAGATATTGTCATCTCTCATTTAGTTCAAGAATGGATATGTGCTTTACTTTTTGTTAACGTAGGTGCTGCTTTGTTATAAACCATTGCGACTCAATACAGGTAATACCAGCAATGTACACGTTAAACAAAACATCACGTCAAATATAACCTGGAACAATAACCTAGCTAAATTAACAATAATCCATCCTTTAAGCTTTAAAAATAGGACAATAAATCTTTTTTACATTGGAACTTTATATTTTTGTAGCTTGAAATGTTTTCTAGTGGGTCGTTTGAGATTATCATGCTGTGTATGTCTCAGAGCCTCAAAGGGTTTGTCTGTTCACTTTTGTTTTTAATTGAATCAGATAGAAATAACAGCATAATTCCCAAGAGATTCATTGGCTGAGTGATCTTTTTTAAAAATCCATACAAAAGTCCGGGCAGACTTTTACCATATTTGAACATTTCACATCAATACTCTTGGTTATTTTCCGGATAGCATGACATTGATTGGACATTTTTTTTGTCATGGATTTAGCATTCAAGGTCACTGTTCCATGGGATGGGTACATTCATACAGAACTGAGCCTGGCTTTAAACAAGACTTCTGGAGTAACATGGAACTAACGGTGCAAAGAGAAAACTGCTGCCTTCAGAGACATCATCGTGTTATTTCTGTTGAATATTAATTTATGTTATTGAATGTGCTGCTTACCATAATAGGTTGTGTGTACCGATGTGAGTCACATTACATGGTCACATGGGATTACCTAGAACTATGCAGTCATTTGAGGTTTTCTTAATGTTTTGTTTTATTTCATTGTTGAGGGATTCCATCTCGGGAAAGACTCTATTTTAGTGAATTTCAGCAATGCAACTTGGTAAGTTGATAATACTGAATTCCAGAAGGCTGTAAAACTAATTTTCTATGCAGCTAATGATAATCATACTACACTTACGATGTGCATTACCAAAGCAAAATAGCAGCTTATACTGCAATATTAAATGTCATTGTCTGCAAAGTGAAGCCACATAAGCTACAGGCAAATTTAAAATTAGAGCAGGATATAGGAGTGAAAGTAATTAGTTGTGACAAGCTATAGTTGAAACATGGGCAATTGAAAGAAAATGAACGTTATATAAAAGTAAAACAGATAGCTCATCCCCACAGTATATAGACAAAGCACCAAACTCCTCGTGTGAACTCATCTATCTGTATGTATTCATTATAATTAGCCTCTTGAGACAGTTGATGACTTGTTCTAAATCACAATTTAAAGGTAATTTAAGATTGCTAATAAAATGTACAATATTCTAAACTTTACATTAATAATCATTTTATTGGATTCAAGTATTTGACAAAGTATTAGCCAGTGATATTATCCTCATATTTCAACTTGGAGCAGCATTTCACCATATATAAAAGTATTGTATAATGCTTATAAACCTAAAGGATGATATCTGTACATCAATATCACACACTTCAATGCACAACTATTTTGTCATTTTAGGTCAAATGTTCTGGACAAAGAACATAACTTGTATGTTATCCTGAGGTAAATTTGGATGTCTCTGTCACTTCTTGGCTTCAGGATTTTACATGATTTGGAAATTAAACACAACTAATGATGTTTCTGTCTGTTTCTTTTTGACAGGGACTTGGTTGTTGATGGACATCCATATACCAGTGGGAAATGAAACCATTAATTGAAGCTGCAGTGACTAATCCATTACCCTGCCCTGCTTCATGGATTCTGACATAATAGTTGTCCCTCCAATCAGAAAATCACTCATGCACATTTTGATGAAACTCCCATCAAAATCAAATAATTGATTATGTTCTTTGGCCTATTGGTATGCATATCACCCTGAATCAGAGTAAAGCAAATGATGTTGAACTGAACTACCTAATTGGCTTTGTAGTGCAGGCAAATGAATGCTTTTTACTAAAAGAAAGGAACTATGTATTCTCAAGAGGATACTAAAACTGGAACCTTGATTTATCACTTCGGGGAAAGTTATAAATAACAATGAAAAAAGTTCTAAAACACAATATTGCATGTGCTGGATATCTGAAATAAAACAGAACATGTTAGAAACACTTAGCAGTTCAGAGAGCATCAGTGGAGAGAGAATTAGAGTTAATATTTCATGTCAACAGCCTATTTCCAAAACTAGGACTGAAGGAAAATATGAGTCTCTCTTTCCAGCCTGCTGGGTGTTTGCAGCTTTTTTTTTTCAATTTTAGGTCACTTAAGCAAGTTCTAAGACATTCACTCACCTCCCAGGGGGCCTTGTTGTGTGTGTTTGGCACCCTGCCTTGCACTAATAACTATATTCAGAAATACTGCATTCATTTTCGACACATTGGGTTTGATAAATCAGCAATAGAAATGCAAATATATTTATTTCTCTCAAAATCAAGGCCAATTTACCGTTTGGTGACACATTACCTAGCAAGGTGCATTGGAAATATAGTATTTGAAATCAGCTGCTCGAAACGCTTCCCAAAGTTACTCCATTAATTGTTGGCATTTACAACTCTTTCTTCTCAGAAGTTCAAATGAAAGGTCATCAGACCGAAATGTTAACCCTGGTTCTTTCTGCAGAAATGCTGCCTAACCTGTTGTACACTTCTAGCATTTTCTGTTAATATTTTCTTTTAGAAGATTATTACATCTAAGTAAGCCAACTTGCTGAGTCACGGACTCTGGTCCTTTGATCATTGATTCTGCTGTGATGCCAAGCTCTTGATAGACTACAGAACACCAGCACCACATTGTCCCCTCTATGTTATTAGAGATCTTTAGTCTACATATTGGCAACCTAATTTGGACTGGAGATACAGTGGACACAGTGCTTACACATATAAGTACGCTTTTAAACGCTGAGTGGACAATGTGGTATGACTTTGATACATTGTTGCATCAAATTCTTGCTTAGCTGAAAGTTCCTGCTTTCAATAAACAATATTCTGTTGAGATTTCTACATCTGCTTTTGCTTATACAGGCAATAACTCAGAGGAGCCCATAGACAGCAGTACATTCACATTGACTGGGACGTTACTGCTTGGGGAAAGGTAGGACTGTGACCAAGAACAGAAAAGGTAGAGAGCAAGTTCTCAAAGTGATGATGGCAGGCCGCAGAAACGTATGATCACTTTAATCAGAGACTGGCAAACACTTGCTGGGAAAGATTACAGAAGAACATCAAACGAGGACCATAGATGGAGGTTAAGATAGTGCTCAGTCATGATCTCAGTGAATGAAGGAATGGGTTTAAGGACTGAATGTTCAAATTATTTTTTAGAACGTAACATTGTACTACACCAGAGCAACAATAATTCTGTACTGAATAGTAATCTATGGTGGATAAATGCATGTTTCATCTAAAAGCTATTCCAGTAAAATTCAGTTGCTCTATATATCATGCATATTTATCACATTCAAAGGGCCTTTATTGATCGTAGGTTAAAGCTGAGGTGGGGAAGTCTGGATGGGGATAAAAGCTGATGGGAATAAGGCCTCAGAACCTCAAGGATGAGCTTGGAACCTGGGGCAGGGTCATGACTGACTGCTGGATTAGGCTAGGACCATATCACGTGGTAGGGGAAGGAAGGTGGGTGTTGGCTTTGGAATGTAGCTCTGATGAGTGTGGACAGGGTACCTATTGGAGTCAGGGTGGGGTGAAGGGGATTTGAGATGGAACCCACCGAGACAATTGAAGATAACACGGGACAGCAAATCTTCGAATATGTTGCTTCCTCAGAAGTATACTGTGGTTATGATAGACCACTTGAAACTGAACACAAATATAATTTCACACTACTAGTATCACATAGGAATTGCGAGAAACTAGAAATTACATTTTATTGAATATTATGCATTTAGCTGCATAATGGTGCTGATGCTTTGCAATAGTTCAACTAAGCTAAAAATGTTTTGTTGATGATTTTCATTTGTATTCAGTGCCTGAGGCTGTTCACAGAAGTTTCCAACAATAATCAGCCAGCAGTGATGGATTTCAGTTGCCCTGATACTGTTACTCCATGACCGCAATACCCTGGTGAAACCTTGTACCAGGCTTGTCACTGACAGCCACAATTTGCAGGGAAGAAGTCTAAATGGGAATGAAGAAAATGAATTTTAGTGACATGTTGCACAGCATGGTTTTGTATACTTAAAGCACGTAGTTACTAGCTGCACATAGTTTGGGGCTCTGTAGTTGCCAAGAACATCCTCAACAACATCTTTGAACACCTTCCACATGATTTTCTCCAGTCCCACAAGAAGTTCTTCGAGTTGCCTGTCATTCATGACCTGTCTTATTTGTGGACGAACAAAAAAATGCCTTTCTTAATCTTGGTATCAGTTATTCTGGGAAATATCTGTCTCAAGTATCGAAATCTTTCACCTTCCTTGTTCATCGGTTTCACAAAATTTTCATAAGCCCCAGTTTTATATGGAGAGGGAGCAAAAATAATTTTGTTGGGTCTACCAGTGGCTTATGTGCCACATCTTTCTGCGTGGGAACCAACTGCATATGGAGTGGCCAATCCTTTTTTATTGTGTTGAGATTCTTTAGCACTGCTGGCCCATTCACAAATGAAACAACAGTACTTGATGTATCTGAGCTGCGTCCCGAGTAGCAGCACTGCTACTTTCTGATCACTACAGATGGTCCAGTTCTAGTTGCTGTACTGTACGTGTTTCAACAGGACTTCACAACTTTGGTAGTTTTCTTTCATGTGTACTGCACGACTGATTGGTATTGAGGGGTGGGTGCTCCCATTGTGTAGCAGCTCAGCTTTTAGGCTTAGCACTGAAGAATCAATAAAATGACGCCATTGTGGTTCATGCAAGCAACCCAAAGCAGTCAAAAGCCCATTAATATCAACGCAGAAACACTTGATTATCAACCTGACCAAAGAATTGTGTCAAATCTTCTTGGCATCTGCAAAAGACTGAAATGTTTGTGCCTGGTGATAGCATGCTGGCAGTTTTAAACCCCAGTCTCTGACCAGGTCATTTAACTCAGATTGAGTTATCAGATGAGGCTCACTTGATTTTAAGGGTGCAAAATCTGTATCAATACGGTGTTGATTTCCATTCCTAGCTTGTGCATCATGACATCTTTGACAAGTACTCCATGTCTTGGTACTGGAAGATTATCTTCATGCGGCATGGGTTGCATGGCTGAGGGGAGATTGGAGTAGTCAATGGATTTTTTGTTTTTAGCAGAGAAATCAGACACAATGGTCAGACAGAAGTACCATTCTGTCACATGATCCTTCTGCTCTCACCATATCATTGGTGCAGTGAACGTCATTGACTTCCGAGTATCTCTGAGCCAAGCTCTAAGATTGACAGCACATGTTACGCAGCAAATGTGAGGAGCCCAGGCTTCGTCTTGGCTGCCAATTTTACACCAAAAGTAGAGTTCATAGGCTTTGTTAATAAAAGAAGTCATGCTCTGTCTTTGAGATTTAAGCGTATACTCGCCACAAATATCACAGAAAGTATCACGGCTGTTGCAACATTGGTGAGACGTTTTGCTGTCACAAATAATCCTGAAAATACAATTACTTTATTATGAGTACACACAATATGCCATGTGCGTCGAGCATGCACATCAATGTGATCCCAAACCGATATACATGTAAATGCAATGCATAGAATGATGTATCCATGATGCCTTTATAGCCCTTTTTAAAACCTGCCCTGCCATGCAGCATCCGCCCTGCCTAAGCATGCACAAGCTTATCTGGACAAAATAGAAAACTTCTCAGCCTACATTCTAGGCAACATTTTAATTTTCTTGGATTATGAATTGAAATAACAAATATAGGTGATGGTAAAGGATCTAATGCTTTCCTGGTGTATATGACGAATAAAGTCTTCTCAGACTTCCAGCTGGGTAAAAGTATTGATTTTAACCAATGTTTCAATGACAGCCTCTGTATTCTTCATCAGTGATAATGCCTGGGCATATCTGGTCTGGTGTTATTTATACCCCTGTCGTCTGGCCCTCCTGATTGGTTAGTCCTCGTCCAATTGAGTTTCTACTGTCCCACCTTGTTTACAATCAAATTCCAGTTGTTACTTAGAGTAAGACATTTGACTTTGTTAAAATTCTTTTCCTCTAGTCTTATTTCAATGGCCTCTTTCACCAGGCAGTCCCAAAAACCATTGGCGTGGCACAGTAGTCATCCACGCACCCATAAGGAAGCTGAAATCTCAGCTTAGGCGTGTCAAAGATGGTCTGGGTCTCAGGTCGGCTGCCGTTCACAGGATTCCCTGAGAATACGGAGCAGCGTATATCATCCAGATGGGACGTGTGGTGGAATCCGCACAGATGTATCTGTTCGGGTTGCCCGGAGATATCAGTGGTAGCAGAACATTGCATTTGCAACTGTCATAGGATTAACTTCGATGGAACAAAACTACTATGATGGACACAATATGTTTTTGGCTTCCTGGCAAAATTCTTCAACAAAGCACAGACTAAAGAACAGCATCAGAGGGAGGCGATCGTCAGGCAAGGAGATAAGGTGAGAGAGGGAAAAGGGGATGGGGAATGGTGAAGGGAGGTGCCATTATTGGAAGTTCGAGAAATCGATGTTCATGCCATCAGGTTGGAAGCTACCCAGATGGAATTTAAGGTCCTTTTCCTCCAACTGTGTGTGACCTGACCACAACAGTAGAGGAGGCCATGGACTGAGATATCAAAATGGGAATGAGCAGTGGAATTAAAATGGGTGGCCACTGGGAGATCCCGTATCTGCTGGCGAACAGAGTGCAGGTCCTCGTCAAAGCAGTCTCACAGTTTATGTCGGGTCTCACCAATATACAGGAGGCCACACCGGGAGAACTGGACCCAAGTGACTCACAGGTGAAGTGTTGTCTCACCTGGAAGGAATGCCTGGAGCCCTGAATGGTAGTGAGGGAGGAGGAGTGGCAGGAGTGCACTTGTTCTGCCCGCCAGCAAAGCAGGATCTCCCAGTGGCCACCCATTTTAATTCCACTTCCCATCCCTAATCCAACATGTCAATCCATGGCCTCCTTTACTGTCGCAATGACAGCACATCCAGGTTGGAGAAACAACACCTTATATTCCATCTGAGTAGCCTCCAACCTGATGGCATGAAAGTCTCACCTTATCTCCTTGCCTGCCCATTGCCTCCCTCTGGTGCTCCTCCCCCTTTTCTTTCTTACATGGCCTTCTGTCCTCTCCTATTAGATTCCTCCTTCTCCAGCACTGTATCTCTTTCACCATTCAACTTCCCAGCTCTTTACTTCATTCCTCCTCCTTCCCAATTTCACCTATCACCTTGTGTCCCTCTCTCCCCTTCCCTCATCTTTTAAATCTACTCATCCTTTTTTCTCCAGTCCTGCCGGAGGGTCTTAGGCCAAAACGTCGACTGTACATTTTTCCATTGATGCTGCCTGACCTGCTGATTTCCTCCAGTATTTTGTGTGTTGCTTTGATTTCCAGCATCTGCAGATTTTCTCTTGTTTGTGACAGACTAAAGAACTTTTGAAGCATCAGATTTTCAGTCATCTGCCAACTGTCCCATGAGATAGTATATTAATTCTCCCTGTGGTTAACTCTCTACATACAAAAAGTTTTTTTATGGCGATATTCTTGTTCTTCTAATATATAACATTAGAAGTATTGTCTCCATTCAGAATCAAAAATTAGGTTAAAGGCAAATCAATTAACTGTTTGAGAAGAAGAATATTAAATTGGAAAGAGAAAGTAAAAAAAGGAAATATACTTACCAGCAATACCAACAAAAGCACCTACACATAAATAATTAATAAATGGCCTATTTCTATCTTATTATGCTCTAGGATCCTTTTTTCTTTGTGAAAACTGCAACTTACCGACATTTTACTTTTCCACAAGAAGGTTTATGTAATATCTGGCGGAAGATATACTGTAAATGACTTGTTTTTTTGTTACACAAAGTCACAAGAAAGAAAAAGCAAGAAATGTTGTGTAAAATAAAAATTCTGTATCCTCCCTAGTCTGTTCCTAAGTATCAGATGCACTTCTTTCAAAATATTTATATCTGAAAAATACCATCAAAATATAATTCAATATAAATACATTAGATTGTAAGTAGTTATATTCTTTTCAAACAGTTCATTCTTAAATGACTTTCTTTTGAGCTTTTAAACTCTGTCACCATGAAATATACAGAACACAATTGCTTTTTTGAAGTTAAGGAAAAGAGAATTAAATTAAATAGAAATGAATCATAAAACAAACTTCTTACCTTTCAACAATGGCAAAGTTTATTGTTAAGAGGATAACTTGATAACAAAATGATAACTTTTACTCCTTTATACACTGGGCTAGAACTTCCATTATTATGTCAGGTCAATATGGTGACCTATGTCACATACCTTCCAAATTGTATTCTTTTGAAAGGAACAATGGTGTATATTCATCAAACATCTCCATCTAATCCATCTCCAGATAAAGAACACATGAGAATGGTACAAATGATTCGAACTGTATAGATCAAGCTCAATTTCATTTGGGATTAAATTATTAATTATTGCTAATAAGAATTTATATTTTCTATGTTCACAAATCTTTTTCATATATCATTGTCCAGTAGGTGGTTCATGTACATATTAAATACAAAATGTGTTTAATGAAATGTATCACATTATTGTATACTGTCACTGGACCCCCTGCAGTTTGCGTACCATCCCAACTGCTCAACAGACGACGCCATTGCCATCACCCTCCACCTGGCCCTAACCCACCTGGACAAAAAAGACACGTATGTTTGAATGCTGAGACCCCAGTCAGTCTGGATTGGAGGCAGCATCTCCAACACCATCACACAGAGCACAGGGGCCCCCAGGGCTGTGTGCTCAGTCCACTGTTGTTCACTCTGCTGACCCATGACTGTGCTGCAACACACAGCTCGAACCACATCATCAAGTTCGCCGATGACACGACCGTGGTGGGACTCATCAGCAAGAACGATGAGTCAGTTTACAGAGAGGAGGTGCAGCGGCTAACGGACTGGTGCAGAGCCAACAACCTGTCTCGGAATGTGGACAAAACAAAGGAGATGGTTGTTGACTTCAGGAGGGCACAGAGCAACCACTCCCCGCTGAACATCGATGGCTCCTCGGTAGAGATCGTTAAGAGCACCAAATTTCTTGGTGTTCACCTGGTGGAGAATCTCACCTGGTCCCTCAACACCAGCTCCATAGCAAAGAAAGTCCAGCAGCATCTCTACTTTCTGCAAAGGCTGAGGAAAGTCCATCTCCCACCCACCCCATCCTCATCACATTCTACAGGGGTTGTATTGAGAGCATCCTGAGCAGCTGCATCACTGCCTGGTTCAGAAATTGCACCATCTCAGATTGCAAGACCCTGCAGCAGATAGTGAGGTCAGCTGAGAAGATCATTGGGGTCTCTCTTCCCACCATTACGGACATTTACACTATACGCTGCATCCGCAAAGCAAACAGCATTATGAAGGACCCACGCACCCCTTGTACAAACTCTTCTCCCTCCTGCCATCTGGGAAAAGGCACCAAAGCATTCGGGCTCTCATGACCAGACTATGTAACAGTTTCTTCCCCCAAGCCATCAGACTCCTCAATACCCTGCCTGGACTGACACCTAACTGCCCTACTGTCTTGTTTATTATTTATTATATGTCTGCACTGTTTTGTGCACTTTATGCAGTCCTGGGTAGGTCTGTAGTCTAGTGTAGTTTTTTAATGTGTTGTTTTTTACGTAGTTCAGTCTAGTTTTTGTACTGTGTCATGTAACACCATGGTCCTGAAAAACGTTGTCTCGTTTTTACTACGTATTGTACCAGCAGTTATGGTCAAAATGACAGTAAAAAGTGACTTGACTTGACTTGATTTGATTCAGTTCCTCTAATTTTTAATGTGATTTGAAGTAAACAATAAGTTTACATCTGCTCAGGAAGCCATCTCATTTCCTGCTGCAAATCATGATTTATAATACAGAATTGATACCACCTGCCATTCTTTGTTCTCTTGCATCGCTTTGCATGATGAGCTTTGTATTCTTTGAGTGAAATAATCTTTTCTACTAGTTTCTCTCTTCCATTTTGTCAGCTCTTGTCAGGTTAACTGAATTATTGTAAATTTACTGCAATACTTCTTCATTTCTAAAATATTGGAATTGAAATGTAACAAATAAAAATGGAAATCTATAAATGCATTTTATAAATTTGATCTTGAGGAATCAATCCATTTCTGGCCCATTCACATGAATGACCAAGGCATATTGTTTTAGCTCATTTTGATAAGATGATTACAAGGATTGGGATTTACTCATCAACTATAAAGAAAAAGATGTCCCAATAACACAACATCTGACCAAAATCAACAGAAAATAAAACGATTTGGTCATTTGTCTTCAGAGTGACAGATCTACTATATAAGACTTAATTTTGTTTTATGTATAAGGAAGTGGCTGCAAGACATGCTGTTTGCAAAATATAAATTATTTTATATATAAGCCATTTTTGTGTGTTTTACTTGACAGCTATCCTTCAGGATCTCAGTTCCAATGAGACCATTTCCATTTTAAGTGGGCTCAACAAAAGTGTACTCAGGAGATGTTCTGATCTCCTACAAATCGGGTGAAAGATATGCCTGTCAGACATAACTGAGTCCAGGAGAAAATAACTCAGATCCAAAAAGCAAGTAAGTAAAACTTCATGCACTAAAAGCACTTTGCACGTCCCCACCACATCCTTCACCACCAGTTCAAATTGACTCCTAGATTGTTTTGTTGCTGCAAGTGCTTGTATACTATAATCTCCAAGAGAAGCATGATTTATGTGTTTCATTTATTCCATTGACATTTTAATTTAAAATATATATTCACCAATTTACTATTAAAAAGTTTTAGTTTAATATAAAGTGAAAATGTATGATAGGCATACTTACTACTGTAATTGTTTTTACATTAAAGAAAAGGAAATATGAAATAACTAAATGATGCTTTCACGATGGATATGTATTTTTCTATTTGTCTGGAATCATATATCATTTCATTTTTACAAAGTTATGATTATGTAAATGACAAGTAACCTGCATGAAGAAAATAAAAGCTAATCTCCAGGGCACTAGACTGATTAGATAGACTAAGAAGCAATTTTTAATTTTCATGGATTGTAAACAAATGACTCAAGGTATTTCTTCTTGTCTGGCTGCAGCTGGTGCTGATTTAACTCTAATGTATCATTTTTATTTTTAAAAAAACACAAACATTTGAAGAGTAATTGCCCCAGCTGATGTTTTGAGAAGTGTGCTACATATGCAAACTTCTCCCTACAAATTCCTTTGACCACTGGTATCCAGGACTGCCAATATACCAAGAGCAAATCCATCAACTTTTCATTGGAGGCTCCATCCAAGTATTAGTCTGCAGCTGCTTCAGCATTGCCTGTGTGATCTTGCTGTTTGAGGTTCTGGCATCTGTGCTAAACTCTCTCCCAGCCTGGACTCAAGCCATGCTTACCTGCTGCATATCCTGTTTGTAAGTTGAACTCCACAGAATGATAATATAATTATTGGTGAATGCCAGAGTGAGTCTGAGTTCAGTGATTTTACATTTTCTTCCTCAACCAGCTACAGGACTTGGCCATTGTAAAGGATATAGCTCAAGCAGATATAAGTGCAGGGTTGAAAATGAGAGGTCAAGGTTCTGATTTAAATTGTAAATCAGAAGAGATTGTGGGGTGAGGGCTATAAGAAGGAATGTTACCACTGAGTATAAAATTACCTTCAATGGTTACATCCACACTGTAGGTCACTGATTCACTCCTGCTGAATCACATTCTTTCCTTCATGAGAGCTGGTTGAGACAGTAACCTGTCGTCCGTTGGTGTTGGATCAGAGCCTTCTTTCCTGCAGAGAAATGCAAGGTCTACTGCCACAGTAGCACAATGGTAGGATGCTATTACTAGGCATCGGAGTTGAGAGTTCAATCCCAGTGTCCTCTGTAGGGAGTTTTGGAATCTGTGGGTCTTCTCTGGGTGCCATGGTTTCCTCCCACAGTCCAAAGGCATGCAAGTTAGTAGGTTAATTGATCATTGTAAATTATCCCATCGGGATGGGGAGGGGTTTGCCGGGCAGTGTGGGCTGGAAGGGCCTTTTCCACACTGTATCTCTAAATAAAACAACAGAAAAATTAAAAATAAATATCAGGCAGTGTGTCATTGCTGACTAACTGGGAGAGTGTGCAGGTTGTGATGTGGATGTTGGTACATGTGTGAAAGTGCTTTGGGACATATGTGGGTTGGGCCCCAAGCCCAATTAATAAATATTGGTGCTGGATGTGGTGTATTATATATTGTATTGAGCTAGTATTTTATTCACTGGGATTGACACACAGAGTTGCATTCAAAGACATGACCATGGAAATGAAGGCATCAAACTTCTTGTGCCATTATTTCCAGTTTTTATTGGGAATCCCTGCATTGAATTAATCTGCTCCATTATCTCCTCCCATTGCCTTGCCAATCTCTATCTGGAAGGTTTCTTGTTTGATGAAGACGAAGGACCTCTCTTCTCTCCACTCCTATTTGGCTATGAAGCCTCCAGGTTTCTACTCAAGTCCTTCTTGCCTCTGCCACAGTAACATGAGGATGACCCTGAACATATGAAGTAATAGTCAACAGAAAAAGATCATAAAACATAGAACATAGACAACTGCAGCACATTCCAGGCCCTTTGGCCCACAATGTTGTGCCAACCATGTAATCTACTCTAGAAACTGCCTAGAATTTCCCTACAGTATAGCCCTGTATTTTTCTAAGCTCCATGTATCTAGGAGTCTCTTAAAAGACCTTATTGTATCTGCCTTTGTATGTCAGTTTTGTGAATGCCCTTAATATGGCTATCACTTGGTGTCCAAAAACCAGGGCTATTGACAGACCAAATCATCACAGTGCTTATGAAGCGAGCTATGGCATAACTTGAAGGGGAACAGACTGAGTCAATCCCATTGTGGGCTGGAAACTTGCTTCAGTAAGATCCAATGCCTATCTTTCAGATGACTCCCATCTGCCAATCATAGTGATACTAAACTTAAGGCTAACTCCATCACAAGCCACACTGTTTCTCTCTGACCTCTCTATTAATCATTTGTCCATAACGTATATCTATCTCCTGTGTCAAACCAGTGTTCTGCTGATCATTCATGACCAGTAGCAGCTGATGGACTAAGATAGCCCTCAGGACCTTGATTTTCTTTAAGTGACTCCTACCCATCACTCCTACCTCTCCTCGCCCATGAATGCTTACTCAGTTCTGTTTCGTAGCCTAACCTGCGACTTGCTTGTAGAAAAGAGCAGAGAACAGTGCAAATCAGCCCACCATGACTCTGCCAACCATGATGCCAATCTAAACAAATCCCATCTGCTTGTTAAGTTGGAGCTACTAAATTTGTGGAACTGAATCTACAGAGAAAAAATATATAACTTTTACACTCAGTGGCCATTTATGAGCTACTTCTTGTACCTAATAAAGTGTCCACTGGGTAAATGTTCATAGTCTTCTGCTGCTGTAACCCATCCACTTCAAGGTTCAACATGTTGTGCACTCTTCTGCACACCACTGTTGTAACGTGTGGTTATTTGAGTTACTGTCTTCTTCCTGTCAGCTTGAACCAGTCTGGCCATTCTCCTCTGACATCCCTCATTAACAAGGCATTTTTGTCCACAGAAATGCTGCTCACAGGATTTTTTTTTGTTCTTTTTTGAACCATTCTCTGTAAACACTAGAGGCTGTTGTGCATGAAAATCTCAGGAGGTCAATAGTTTCTGAGTTACTCAACCCAACAACAATTTTTCCACAGTCAAAGTAACTTAGATCACACTTCTTCCCTTTTCTAGCCTGAACAACAAATGAATCTCTTAACTATGTCTGCATAGTTTTATGCATTGTGTTGGCTGATTAGGTATCTGTGTTAATGTGTAGGTGGACTGAGTGTAGATTCTTTACCCTACTGTTATAATAAATTTATTAAGAGATTACAGGAATCAGTTTATACAGAAATCAATGGTAAAATGGACTCAAAATGATCAAATTCAAAGTGTGAATTTCCTGCCAATAATGCACCTTTGTTGCATGTACCACAATGACAGATTTGAAGCCTGGACGTATAATTGATTTTCACTAACAGACCAAGACATTTTAATAGAAAGATATTTATGACAATGGAAGACTTTGGGGAGTAGAGTCCAGTTCATTTCATTCTGCTATATTTTTAAGTATTTGATTTAGTATGAATTATCTGTTTCCAGTGTGATTCAACATAATGCAAAGTTTACATCCCCATTGGTGTGGCTTTATTATATCAATACTGATGATGCTTTCATTTTCTCAGACGGGGAGGCCACTCTCATCCATTTGATGATATTAACTGAGGTGTTCACAGTGGGCTAGGACAAGAGGGAAGCCACATGTAGGTAGTCATCAGACAAGGGCAGAACTCAAGGGCTGCACGCCACTTGAAAACTCTGACCACCTAATTCACAAATGAAAGTTGAGGGACAATCTTAGGTGTGATCGTGACCATGAATTGTTGGCCACCAGGCACATTATTCAACTTAACCACGAAGACCCAATATGGCAGGTATCTCGCTTCCCAGCTCCGAATCACAGGAGTTGTTGCGATGACCATTGAAGTATAAATCTATACAGGCAAGCAGCGATTTGCTCAAATGTAAAATGGTAGTCATGAATGGCTCTGCAAGGTGTAATAGGAGGGATTTTGTATAATATCATTGTTCTGCTTATTTCACAGTTAGATACTATTTACTCACAGAAAAATAATTAGTAATCAAAGACCCTGGCTGCATCAAGCTGTATATAAATAAATACCTGGTGTGTCAAAACTGCAATATTGGTACGAGATTATATGGAGTTGAATTTCTAGTCCCTCCTTCGAAATTTTCAGTCTTCTCCTTTTTGCTGCAATTGTAAGGGGCCTATTTAAGAACAGGGCTTACTGCCAATTAGAATATAGACAAAAGCAATAATCCATGAAATATGTCTGATCAACAATATGAAAGTGTGCACGTAAAACGTAACATGTTGGAAATACTCAGTTAGCATCCCCAGAGAAAAAGTTAATCTTTCAGGTTGATGAACTTCTGTCTGAGATTATTTGAATGAAAGGCCATCATTAACTTTGTTCCCCTCTCCAGAGGTGCTGCCTTACCTTCTTTCTGTTTTTTCTCTTTTCAGATTTCTTGCATTTGCAGTGTTTTGCTTTTGGCTGCTTAGTACTCAATTAATTTTAAAATCCTTTGTAAGATCTGTACATGGACTGTGAGTGTGTGTGCCTTTATACATTCAAAGCTCAAAGTAAATTTATTATCAAAGTATATAATATGTCACCATATACTGCCCTGCGATTAATTTTCTTGAGGGCATTCACAGTAACTACAAAGAAATAATAGAATCAATGAACAACTGCACATGGCCATGGGTAACCATTGGTGGTAAGATACTCAGGTAGATAAGGACAGGTTTGTTCCTTCACTTCTGAAAACCACCTGTGCTTCATCTAGAAAAAATAAAAACTTATTAGTTACTCATTTTATTGTGGGCGGTGCAGCCAAACAGAACGTCCACTGTAAGAACGTCCATCTTGGTTATAAACTGACAACAGTATAATGGAGAGGCTGGGCCACTGGGATCAGATATATTTTTCTAAATAGCTAGACATGACAATGTGCTTAGGGTATGTGTTTACATATCTATAAGAGCACCTGCAGCATCAGAAACAGTCGTCACCACAATCTATAAGACCATAAGACATAGGTGCTGAATTAGGCCATTCAGCCCATCGAGTCTGCTCTGTCATTTCACCAAGGCTGATCCCGGATCCCAATCAACCCCATACACCTGCCCTCCCACCATATCCCTTGATGCCCTCGCCAATCAGGAATTTATCAGCTTCTGCTTTGAATACACCCATGGACTTGGCTTCCACCGCAGTCTGTGGCAGATTCACCATTCTCTGGCTAAAAAAATTCCTCCTCACTTCTGGTCTAAAGGTCACCCTTCAATTTTGAGGCAGTGTCCTCTAATTCTGGATACCCCCACCAGAGGAAACGTCCTCTCCACATCCACCCTATCTAGTCCTTTCAACAGTTGGTAGGGTTCAATGAGATCCCCATATATTTTTCTAAATTCCAGTGATCACAGGCCCAAAGCTGCCAAGCACTCCTCATATGTTAACTCTTTCATTCCCAGAATCATCCTCGTGAATCTCCTCTGGACTTTCTCCAATGACAATACATTCTTTATGAGATAAAGGGCCCAGAACTCCAAGTACAGCCTGACTAGTGTCTAATAAAGCTGCAGCATTATCCCCTTGCTTTTATATTCTATTCCCCTTGAAATAGATGCCAACATTGCATTTGTCTTCTTTGCCACAGACTCAGCCTATGAATTACCCTTCTGGGAGTCTTGCACGAGGACTCCTAAATCTATCTGAACCTTGGACATTTGAATTTCCTCCCAATTTAGGTAGTAGTCTGCACTATTGTTTCTTTTACCAAAATGCATTAGCATACATTTCACAACACCGTATTCCATCTGCCACTTTTTTTGTCCACTCTTCAATTTGTCTAAGTCCTGCTGCAATCACATTGCTTCCTCAGCACTGCCTACCCCTCCATCCATCTTCATATCATTCACAAACTTCGCCACAAAGCCATCAATTTTACTATCTAAATCATTGACAATGTGGAAAGTAGCGGTCCCAATACTGACCGTTGAGGAACACCACTAGTCACTGGCAACCAACCAGTAAAAGCCCCCTTTCTCCCTACTCACTGTCTCCTGCCTGTCAGCCATCCCTCTATCCATTCCAGTGTATTTCTTATAACACCATCGGATTGTATGTTGAGGCACCATATAATCTCATAATCTCATGGTTTGGCATATCTCTCCTTCTGCCCATGTTAACTCAGGGAACCAAGCTTAGTTCAGTGGAGAGTGGTCATGCTGAGAGCTGCAAAAGAGTGGGGTACCATGCCCACGAAGCTGCAACACAGATTACCTACGTACTAAATAACAAAGGTAGCAGCTATCAATCAATCTGCTATCATTAGATCAGATGAAGTCTCATCCAATATATGGGACTGTACAATCAGATAGCCTAAAGGACCCAAGAACATTTCTACTTTTATCCATGGCTGAAGTGCTTGTAACCAGAATAATGCTGTTGCCCTGCATTATGTATGTTGGCTTCCTCCTTAAATCCTCACTGTCACAGACAGTCGTCAGCCAATTCTATTGTGGTTACAAGGAATAAAGAATAATCCAAAAGCAATGGATGCAGTAAAGGCTGTTGCACCAGACAACACCAGAACTGTAGAGTTGAAGAGATGCACTCCAGGAGTAACTGCACGTTCCAACCTGTTCACTCGGGTACAGGAAGAACATTTGTACCTGCATACAGGGAAAATTGTTCAATAATGCAGGAAAAATTTAATCCAACAGATTACAACCCAGTCTACTCTCCACCAACAACAAAGTGATTGATGATACCATCAAAAGACTTATCAAATAGCACCTACTTATGAAAACCTACTCACAGAATCTCAGTTTAAACTTCAAAAGAGAAACTGGGCTTCAGATCTTGTCACACAATAAACTGAGCTTCAAAGGTGAGAGAGAGAGAGAGAGAGAGAGAGAGAGAGAGAGAGAGAGAGAGAGAGAGAGAGAGAGAGAGAGAGAGAGAGAGAGAGAGAGAGAGAGAGAGAGAGAGAGAGAGAGAGAGAGAGAGAGAGAGAGAGAGAGACTACTGCTGACATCAAAGTAATAAATGACTATGACATCACAGGTCCATTAAAATCAAAGGGAAAACACACCATCAATATGAAATTATGCTTCACATAAAAAGAAAGTCTTTGGAGGTCTATCTAAAGTTTTTTGGACATCTGTCTCTTAACCCCCGGATATTACAGCAGATATTCTTCAGGACAATGAGTTGGGCTCCGACATCTTCAACATGCTTCATTGATGACTTTTCTTCTACCATGATGTCACAGGCGACAGAGGAGGTGCCCAATCATTGTGCAATGTTTAATTTCATTTTCATCTTCTCTAAAAATAAATGAGCTAATGTCTTCTCACAACAAGAGCTATACGACATTGAGGCATAGTCTGATAAATGCCAAGTTTCTGATCCCTCAGGGACAAAGATCAAAGTAAATTTATTATCAAAATACATGTACACCATATACAACCCTGCGATACATTTTCTTGTGGGCATACTCAATAAATCTACAGAATGGTAGCCATAACAGAATCAATGAAAAGCTGCCAAACATGGATGTTCAACCAGGGGGCAAAAGACAACTGTGCAATTACAAAAAGAAAGAAAGAAATAAGTAATAAATATCATGAACATAAGATGAAGAGCCTTTGATAGTGATTCCATTGCATGTAGGAACATTTCAATGATGGGGCAGATGAAATTGAGTGAAGTTATCCCCTTTGGTTCAAGACCCTCATCATTGAAGGTTAGCCTCTGCTCATGAACCTACTGATGTGAGTCCTTAGGCTCCTGTAACTTCTTCCTGATGGCTGCAGTCAGAAGACAGCATATCCTGGGTAATGGGGTTCCTAGTGATGAATGTTGCTTTCCTGCGACAACGTTTCAGTGTAGATGTGCTGAGTGGTGGAGAGGGCTGTACCCACGATGGACAGGGTTTTCCATTCAAGGGCACTGGTGTTTCCACACCAGGCTGTAATGCAGCCAGTCAATATACTCTCCACAACACATCTATAAAACTTCATCAAAATTTTAGATGGCATGCCAAATCTCTGCATGCTCCAAAGGAAGTAGAGGTGCTGCCGTGCTTTCTTAATAATTGCACTTACGTGCTGAGCCCAGGACAGGTCCACCAAAATAATAACACTGAGGGATTTACTGTTACTGACCCTCTCCACCTCTGATCCTCTGATGAGGACTGGCTCATGGACCTCAGGTTTCCTCCTCCCGAAGTCAATAATCAGCTGCTTCGTCTTGCTAACATTGAGTTGGCACCACTCAACCAGATTTTCATTCTCCATCTCATATACAGATTCATCACCACCTCTGAGCATGCTTCTTTATAACACCTGAAAACCCTGAAATAAAGGGTAAATGGAAATAGAACTGCCAACAAGTTCCAAACTGTATGTTCTCCCTAAATCAAAATTCCTTCATCTGCCTACCTAACGGCACAAAGAGTACTTTCACCATTGGCTCCACAGTGATTCAGAAAGGCAGCTTACCATCATTTTCTTAATAGAATATAGGAGCTTGAGAAAAGTGCAAGAACAAAGTTCAATCATGGTAGAGGTTTCAGGTATGCCTTGAGGTGAAATGAAACACAGTTGACTGAGTTAAACATAAAAGTTTAAATCTTATCTTTAAAAAATTTTTTTTAAAAAGCTTAAATTCAAATGTACAGTTCAATCTGTGAGACTGAGTTTAAGAAGAGTGCAGGAGACAGAGGCTCCCTGAGTTACTGTATGTGTTGTTATATGTGCTGAGAAAAGTGGCTTCCTAGTGAGACACTCCTGCTCCCTGGTGAATCCAGCTCCATTAGTGGGTGAATGGATGGCAGGACACACCATCCTGCCCATGGTGTAGTGAACGGCTGCAGTCTGCCCGTTAAGAAGAACTCAGTGGTTGACCAAAGATACCCCCATAGCTTGGGGGAAACCAGGCCCAGGTCTGGCTGAGCCAATAGCTTCAGCTGCTGTTAAGTCAAGTCCAGTTCAAGTTTAATGCCATTCAATTATACAAACGTTTGTACATGAACACTCATGAATACAGCCCCAGCATTCCTCTGGGCCCAAGGTGCAAAACACAGTACCCACTGTAATATCCAGCGCAATGCACATATAGCACATATATATGTCACTGCTGGCACCAGTGTGGGAGGGGTACCTTCACCAAATGGGTAGTGATCCTAGTAGCAGAGTGAAGTATGTAGCCTCAGTGTAGAATAGAACAAGCTGCAAGCACCTGAGGAGCCATGGTACAAGAGGGGGAAAGCAGAGGAATTGAGAAGGGAAGTCAGACGGGGGGGCTATGAGGGACTCCAGATGGAACGGCTGTGGGTCCAGGAGATGTGAAGGGAGATTAAGGGAGGCAGTTAGGGAAGGAGATTGAGGCAAGGAGATTGAAAGAGGAGGAACTAATGAGGGGAGGGATGAGGATGAGGAGAAGGTGAAGAAGAGGCCATCAGAAAAAGCACAGAAAAAAATACGTGTTTGTATATGTAACCGTGTATGTGGAATGTGAAAATATCCCTGTGTCCATGTGTTTTTATGTGCTGCATTTATACAGCAGCATTAGTTCTTCAATCATATTGGGCTTCCTTGCTAGTAAAGCAGTGTTTTGTGGTAGATGGTGTGGAATGTCTGCCTAATATTGACAATAACATAAAATGGCTCCTTCCCAGATTCAGAAAACTGGATTCGATCTTGACCTCGAATGCTGCCAATATCATGTTTACATGTACTCCCTATGAGAACACTGTGTTCCTGGGTACTCCTATCTTCTCCTGTGCCCAGGAATGTACAGGCTGCTCATTGTGCATTGCCTCACTGTGGGAGAATCTGATTGGAACTGATGGGAGAGGAATGAAAAGGTATTGGTGTAGTTGGGAGTTTTGATAGTTGGGATAGGCTTGGTAGGTCAAAGGGCCTGCTTCCCTACTATATGACTCTAATTCACAAACAGCATCTCCATCTCCTCACAACAGGATTGGAAGTGAAGCACTATCTCTCAAAGCATACCCAAGAAGAAGAAAGGAAACAGAACTGAGGAATAATCAACAACAATCTCCACGTAGTATTGTAAATAAATAAATAATTTTGATCTTCACTGAGTGCAATAAAAGATGTTTAAAATTCTATACTCCAAGAATTCCACATTTGTTTATTAAAAATTGTTTTCCATTGGCGTATTTTAATATTTCCTGTAAATGAAATTTTAAACAGACTATAAGATTGCATAACATTTCTTCCTCCCAACAAACAGATTACCTGCTTTGTTGTGTGTATATAGCACTGCAGACTTTCTTCACAGACGCTGCGTGCATGCTGTGATGGCTTTCTTTTCAATCTTAGCTCTTGTATTCTAACACGGTGGTTGAGTACCAGAGGTCAAAATGTGATGTGGTGGTTTATTATTTCTACTTTTCAATCACAATTCTGTCCCCTTTTGGGACCTAAAGTGAAGCAACATGAAAAAACATGCACACGATATAAGGAAAATTGACATGGAAATGAATCCGCTACCTTAGTGCCCATATAAATTCTAAGCAAATATTGTCACACAGATTTTCAGCAAGCAATTCTTTTATATTAAAATACATATTGAGTAAAACGTAATCATTTTATGAGTGCTGCAAATTTTCATACAGATATAAAGACTAGCTTAAATATAAATTTTTAAACAGTATTAATGTTTTGCCTCAGGTATTAAATATATGTAGTGATGAGGAAGAAAAATTGATAACAGTAAGCATTTTGGTGAGAAGTTGATTGAAATATGCATATATTAAAATACAATAAGTCATGCTAGAATATTCACGTACTTAAGAAATTTAAATGTAATTAAGTGTATAATTCATGTATTTTGTACCAGGGGACATAATATGCATTAATTAGATTTGAAACCTGCAGCAATTATGCTTTTTGAAGACTAATTGCATTTTTTCACAGAAGTATTCTGCAAATACAACCCTCCATTTTAAGCGTGTTTAAGCGTTTTCTTTCTGTAAAATAAATAATTTTCCAACTTTCTACCCAGGAAATATCCATTTGATGTAGTTTTGCAGGAGTGCTGGAGATTTTTTCTAGGAGAAACATGAAATTATGACCGTATCTTCTTTCCCAGCTGGAAATAAAATGCACATTGTTTCAAAGATGAGAAGGGAATTTATCCCTGAAGCTCTTAGTAATATTTATCACTCAATAAACAACATATCTGGTCTTTACTTCATTAATATTGGTGGGACCTTGTTGTGCATAAATTGGTCGGTATTTGTTTTCTGCCTTACGGTCATGAATATGCTTCCAAAGTGTGTTATTACTGTAAAATAGTTTGAAATATCCTGAGATCATTAACAGACAACATAACTGCAAGTTCCTTCTTAGATTTTTCTTTCAAGAAAATTATTAAGAATGAAAATTATCCCTTTTCAGTATATCTATAATACAATTTCAGTATTCATCCCTGGCAAATTATATTTTTTTCCTTTTATTAATCCTCAGTTTAGCAAATGAATCTTGAGGAAAACTTGATGTAAACAGTTCAGTGTTCAGTTCTGATTTTAACACATATATTTGTAGGTACAAAAGTGAACAATTAAAAATTGGATCAATAATCAATTCATGAATTGGCATCCAAAAGTCTTGCATACGTTTTCATATTAAACTGTTACATCAGCACCTTGCATTCTCAATAAAATACCGTTCAATGAACATTACTGAAATAGGTAAAACATACAGTATTTTCACTGTTGATTGAATACGGGTTGAGCACATCTTATCTGAAATTCGCAAATCCTGAAAACTCCAAAATCCAAACATTTTTTGAGTGCTGACTTGACATCACACATGGAAAAATCCACAAGGCACTGGAAAAGTTCCAAGGCAATGCACAGGTCTCGGTGCTCCACAGATCTCACATCTGTAATGAACAGAAGTTAATGAAAAGTAGAAAAACTACATAAAGCAAAAAATGAAGATCTCAGTCATGTATAGAAAGAGTGGATTGGTCAGCATTGAAGTGAACATATGTATGCTGATCATGAAACAGCAAAGGTCTATCACGACAAACTGAAAATTGAAGTTAAGTGTGAATATTCAGCAGGATGGTTGTGACAATTTAAGAAAAGGGATAGCTTTAAATTTTGATTTGTGATGATAAAGTGTCTGCTGAACATTATCAGCAGAGAAATTCATTGATGAATTTGCCAAGATCGTTGCTGATGAAAATATAATGCATCAGTACATATGTGTTGTAATGAACAAGTGTATGACAAAAAGCAAACACGAGGAAATCTGCAGATGCTGGAAATTACAGCAACACACACAAAATGCTGGTGGAACACAGCAGGCCAGGCAGCATCTATAGGGAGAAGCATTGTTGACAAAGACAACTTACTAGTAGTACATAAATTGCACCTTTTTGTTACCAACTCTCTTGGCACAGAGTTCAAAAAAAGTGATGTAACAGACTTCTAACATTGTAAATCAGCTAGTTTCTTGTTATGTCTCCCTCTCGCTGTGAAACAGGGATACCTCTTTTTCCCTTATTAGGAAGAGAGAGAAAGAGAGAGAGAGTCTGTGGTGTGTCAAATTACCAGGTGAATGAGTAGTCTTTGGGGTACTGCAAGTCTATGTCTTTATTGATGCTTGCTGCATGCTTGAGAGCTCAGTGGAGGGTGCTGATGCTTTTTCCTGGTGGGGGTTGGGGGGGGGGGTCGTTGCCTTGCTGCTGTTTGTGTGTGGGAGGGGGGAGCTGAGGGGGGCTTTGGGGTTCTAGCGCTTTAATTGTCATTCATTCTTTGGGGCACTTCTCTTTTCGTGGAGGTTTGTGAAGAAAAAGAAATTCAGGATGTATATTATATATATATCTCTCTGACATGAAATGCAGCTATTGAAAAGTCAGGAATTATGGCAATGCCAAATGGCCACTGACTGTCCAGCTGGGCTGCCATGGTGGGGATAACTTACCTTCCTGATGGTTCAAATTAAATAATATTGTTTCATGCACAAAATCTGTTTCTTACTACCTCCAGGGTATATGTATAACCTGGATATATAATATAAGTGGATATTGTGTCTAAACTTGGGCCCCATCCCAAGTATCTCATTATATATATATATATATATATAATAGATAGATGCAACTATTCCAAGTTCTGAAAAAAAATCTGAAATCCAAAAATTCTGGCCCTGGGCATTTTGGACAGGGGTGTTCAGCCAGTGCAACTGATTCTCCAGTGAAAGGAGGGGCATTTTGTCCATGGTCATTAAAGATTTGAGTACTGAAGAATTGAACATCTGCTTTCAGTAATATTCAGCAGATGCACACACTCTCCCCTTACCCGAAAGTCCACAAACACCAACCTGCTAATTAGCTCTTTACTGATTTTGTTCCCACTGCCTTTGTTGGAAAGTGAATGCAATCTTTGACTGATAACAATCCATTTTTAGCACCATGGGCCAAAGCTCTTCCCAAAAATAGTCACTGTGCATGTTTGCTGTGATGAAAATTTGCTGATATTGCATTGGTGCATCAACATATTAAAATGTATATGCTGAGAATGATTAAGGAAGTCATATAGTCATTTGTGGGTGCATTATTGAAACACAGCTTCACCAAGACTCAAGATAGGGTGGTGAGGGTGGGGGGGATGGTATATAATAGTAATGTTGTTTACCAGTATGAGCAATTCACTTTCAGCTAACACTTCATATAGTGGTTTATCAAGCATGAGGAAATTTTTCAGTTGAAATCAAGAATTCATTCACAATAGTGGAATACAAACTGTGATTGATCCAAACTATGTGGATGAGTCCTTGTGGGATTAGACTCTCACACTACACAAAATGGTTTTTGTTGGTTGGGAGTGGTAATGCTGACAGCTAAGTTCTGCAATGCATTTGTTCTGGTTGAATAGATTTATTTATCTCATTTTAAAGCCCCTTGGCATTTATCTTTCCAGTAGCTGAAAATAATATAAGAAAAAATGTTAACATTTGCTAACTTTGTTTAAAATTGAGAAAAAGTTGTTCAGATTATTAAGAGCTTAAATTTTTGATCATGTTTTGTTTAATGTCTGCATATTACCGGACATTCTTCTGTTTATACAAAATCAGATGTATAGAATATTTGCATTATGTTTAATATAAAACCAATATGTAAAGTAGAAACAATCAATAATCATAAAAGTCAACAAATTAATGATCATAAAGAAATTGAAATGACAATTTCACTAGCAAGCTGAATATCCTATAAAGTTTGTGGTGACAAATGTTTCCTCTCTGCACACTTCATCTGGCATCTATCGACAATGAATTGATAAAATTTGCTGACGTGAGGTTACAGATGCAGGAATCTGGGGCCATAAAAAAAAGCTGCTGGAGAAATCAGTAGGCCCAAAGGATGGGTGATGTTCCAGGTTGAGAATCTGCATCAGAATTGAAAGTGCAGAGGAACTTAACCAGTATATAGAGGGAAGCGGAGGGGATGAGACAGAAGCTGGTAAATGATGTGGAACCAGATGAGGGATGGTGGTTATGGTGGACAAATAGAGATAACCTGGGGGAGGGGGTGATGGAGGGGTGCTGGATATGGTGGGAAGGGAGGTTCGGTAAGAGAAGAAGTGAGGATTGAGGGAGAAGGCCGGTAGGTAGTAAGTGGAAGGAGAGATGGATGGGACAAAGTGGGAGTGAGGAGTTGGGAAAGACTGAAAGTTAAATCAAGGGAGAAAAAATCCAAGTATGTGGGCAGCAGACAGATGGAAACGGGTGGGATAGGGTGACAAGCCTTAGAAACAAGGGAAGGGGAGAAATGGAAAAATGAACAAAGGGAGAGAATGAAGGTGGACTGGCGGCAGTGGGGAAGCAATAAAAGGTTGTGGGTGTGTGGGTTACCTGAAATTGGAGAATTCAATATTCATACCATTGGCTATAGGCTACACAAATGGAATGTAAGGTGTTGCTTTTCTAATTTACGATTGACCTCAGCCTTCAAGTGGGATAAACAGCTCATTGTGGGAATGGGAAGGGGGTTGGAATTACTTGCAACATGAATCTCAGGATGGCCATTGTGAACAGGATCCAAAAGCATCACCTAGTTTATGTCTGAAGTAAAAGAGGCAGAGAGAGAGAGAGAGAGAGCTGTCTGCTCTCAGAACCCGTCTCCACAGACATCACAGAGATAATGTTTGCTATCCTCTTTTCATCCCTCTAGTCTCTGCATCGAATGTATCACCCTCCTTCATTTCCAACAGCTCCCAAGGGATTCTACCATGTTTCTCTATCAGCAGATTTTCCTTGCAAATTGATTACAATGACTAATTAAATCATGGACATATAAGCACACATGTATCACCATCAAAGTGTGGGGTTTATGACCATTGTCACGATGTAATGTTTGTATTATAAGAATAGGCATTTGAGGGAAAATTTATAATTATGTGGGAAATAAATTCTAAAGGAATTCAGCACCAGATTTTGTTTTTCTCACTGTTTTAGCAGTTCCATCTTTTCTTTCCCTTTTTTTTCTTCCTCCATCTGTTTAAAAGTTTGTAATTAATAACACTTTTGATCTGAATTAATACAAGGAATCAAGATAGGAATTCCATTGTTGACATGTGCAGTTCCAGTTAATGTCATGAATTATGTAAGAATTCCCAGCTCAATGTATCTGATTCCCAACAATGCATTAAAATTATTAGTTTAAATTTTAGATTAATATTTTGTAAAATGATTTAAATTAGTTATTACTTTTAAATTGCACATGAGTTTCTTGTTCAAAAGGACAAAATGTTTGTGAGTTACTTAAAAAAATTAAAGTATTAATGGATTAAAAACAAAAGCATTTCTATTCTGTCATGGCTCTGATATTAACAATGGTACATATGGCTGGGGAAAAATGAATTAAATTTAAAATTAAACATATCAGATGTTCTATTTTAATTAAAGGATTTTCCAGTATGTCCAAATAAAAAATTAAGAATTTAATTTGCAGACTGAAGAGCCACTTCCTTCCTGTACTTTTCTATGAAAAGACCCATATTCTAAAGGTCAGTTCTAACCTCAACAAATTAATAGTTCTGGAATAGTGACTTGCCAGCGTGCGACTAAGATATTTTTTTCAAAAGCATGTTTGGCTTTTATTCGGTTACAGTCAAAACTGTTTTTGCCTCATGAAA
Source organism: Hemitrygon akajei (assembly GCF_048418815.1). Taxonomy (NCBI): domain Eukaryota; kingdom Metazoa; phylum Chordata; class Chondrichthyes; order Myliobatiformes; family Dasyatidae; genus Hemitrygon; species Hemitrygon akajei. The sequence continues at coordinate 51,137,284 of NC_133140.1, forward strand.
CACAAATTAACATCAGCCTCTGATCCTGACTGTGATCAGAATAGCATAACATTAGCTCTTTGAGGCTTGAGTGAGAGAGGGTGAAAAAGCTGGAGTTACATTTTTCCCATTTATTTATTGCTTCTTTCTTTATATTTTGCACAGTTAGAATAGTAGGGATGCCAGGCAGGATAGTTGAGTGCTCATCTTGCGGGCTGTGGGAAGGCAGGGAAACCTCCGGTGTCCCTGGCAACTTCACCTGCAAGAAGTGCATCCAGCTGCAGCTCCTAACACTCCATATTGAGCTGGAACAGGATGAACTCTGGATCATTCGTGAGGCTGAGGGGTGATAGACAGGACATATAGAGAAATAGTTACAGCTGAGGTGCAAGGCACAAGAGACTGGATAACAGTCAGGATGGAGAAAAGGGTTCATTAGCCAGTGGAGAGTACCCCAGTGTCCATCCCCCTCCACGACAACAGGTATACCACCTTGGATACTAATGTGGGGAGGGTGGGAGTGACTAAGTGGAGGAAAGTCACAGCTGTCAGGTCTCTGGCACTGAGCCCAGCTCTGTGACTCAGAGGGAAGGGGGGCAGAGAAGAGATGAGCTGTGGTGATTGGGGATTTAGCTGTTAGAGGAACAGAAGGAGGTTCTGAGGACAAAAACGTGATTCCAGGATGATATGTTGCCTCTCAGGCACCAGGATCCAATATTCTGAACATTCTTACATGGGAGGATGAGCAGCTGGAAGTCCCGATGCATGTTGGTACCAATAACTTGGGTAAGAAGAGGGACGAGATTCCGCAAAGTTTCAGGGAGGTAGGTGCTAAGTTAAAGGACAAGACCTTCAGATTTGTGATCTCAGGATTGCTACTCATGTCTCATGCTAGTGAGACCAGAAATAGGAAGAAAATACAGTTTAACTCGTGGCCAAGGAGTTGGTGTAGGAGGGAGAGGGATCAGATTTCTCAATCATTCTGCTCTCTTCCAGGCAATGTAGAACTTACACAGAAGGATGGTTTGCACCTGAACTGGAGGGGGACTAATATCCCAGCGAAAAGATTTGTGAGTACTGCATGGGTGGGTTTAAACTAGAATTTCAGGGGGATGAGAACCAGAGTTCCAGAACAGTTAGTGAAGAGGTTGTGGAGACAGATGTTGGTAAGACCTCAGACAAAGACAAGACAGGAATCAAAAGATTGAGCATGGTGCGACTAATGTCATAAGCTGCATATATTTCAATGCAAGAAGTATTGTAGGAAAAGCAGATGAGCTCGGGGCATGGATCAACACATGGACTTATGATATTGTAGCAATCGAGACTTGCTTGCACAAGGAGCAGGACTGGCAGCTCAATATTCTGGAGTTCCATTGTTTTAGACACAACAGAGTGGGAGGGATGAAAGGAGAAGAGGTGGTGTTACTAGTCAGGGAAAATATCAAGACAGAATGGAGAATTTGTCTGGTGAAGCTGTATTGGTGGAACTAAGGGATAAGAAAGCTATTGTTAGGTTTGTTCTTGATAAAATACAACTTTAGCATGGGCAAAACTAACACAAATTTATTTCCAGAATGACTACTGCTGGACACGAGTGCATTCAATCCTGCTCACCAGCGTCACTTCCAGTTCAGGATTAACCTCCTGCATTGCACAGTGTGAACTGAAGTTCTTTACTATGTACTCATATTAACACATCTTCCCCCTTTAAATTAAAAAAACAAACACAATACTATGTCCTCATAAACCTGCAAGAAACAATAATGTTTTGCAACTAAGATATTTACTCTATGTTAACTTCAATTGTAATGAGCAAATACTGTCCCTTATTCACTTGAAATCTCTCAATCAGTCTCTGAGGTGGTTTGATTAACCTTTCTGCTCTGCTGTTTGTTTCCAGAGATGTACTGCTATCACTTGCTATGTTAATATTAGTGTCCTTCTGAGAACTCTGAACAACAAGTTTATTTTTCACATCTGCAGGTCCCTTTAGTCTATTGACTGGTGATGTGCCATAGCAATGGTTTGGAAGTTGTGGTCGTAGCTCCACATGGTTCCTTCTCAGAGGTGTTCCTCATTTCATCTGGATCTGGTAACTTCTTCGTACACATATTCTTGCATGGACCACGTGCCAGAATCATGATCTCGGATTCACACTTCATCTCCAGACTTCAGGACCAGTAGGCTTTTCGGAGTTTTGCTGGGATATTATTTCTGTTTTCCCCTTTCTCTTTAGCCAGTTTGAGCTTGTGTGCTCCCTTAGGTGTCAACAGTTTTCTGTACATTGGAAGGTAAGTGCACATGCATCAACCCATCAGTATTTGAGCTGGTGGAAGTTCATTCTGCAGTGACACACTTCTGTAATGATCCGACTTTTCTGGATGTCCTTTTGTCCATCTTGTGCCTTATTCATGAGGCCCTTCACTACCTGGACTGAACTCTCTGCTAGGCCTTTAGATTTTTGGTGAGGTACACTTCAAGTTATACATTGAAGCCCCCAATCTTTGGCAAAAGACTCAAATTCACAACTCGAAAATTGTGGACCATTGTCTGATATCACATGGAACTCCATGCCTCACAAACACAGCTTTCAAGAAGGAGATGACTGCTTTGATGGATGTTATTTGCAGTGCTGAATCTATGAGTAAATGGAAAAATAGTCTGTTACAACAGTATGACTTTTCCCATTACAACAAACAAAACGACTCTAACTTTGAAGTGCAACCTGTCTGATACACAATGTGGAGTAAGTAGTTCTGCTTGCTAGTTTGGTCGGTATTTAAGACATATTTCCCATGAAGCTGTCTTTGTTCATTCTCTGTTCTGTGGGGAGATACTGAAATGGAGGTGACAATAATGTCTACATAGGCCTACAGATAGCATTAATCTCTTGGTCACTTTTTTCCTCTCTTGTTGACTGCGCGAGACAGTGCATCAGCAGCAAACACATATTTCCGGTGTGTAGATCATTTTCACATCATACTTCTGCAGTCTTATCAACACGTGCTGCATCCTCATGGACAGTCATTCAGTGGTTTGGACAGAATTGAGACCAATGGCTTATGGTTTGTCTCTACTTCAAAATGTACTGATGGAACCTTTCACATGCATATTCGCTGGCGAGAAGCATAGTTGGATAGTTGGATTTTCACACTTGTTAAATCTCTTGATGCATTGGCCTCAGGTTGCCATGTGTCATACTGCTGCAGTAGTACTGCTACAAGACCATAAAGGGATGCATCAGCTGAGATCCTAATACATCTTTCCTGATCATAAAATTTCAGCATGGGCTCTTCAGTTAGGATTCCTTTCAGTCTCAGGAAGCACTCTTCTTGCTCATGATACCAAATCCACTCATTTTGCTGCTCAAGGAGTGACCTAAGTGGTGTTGACACAGTAGGTGCACAAGGGATGAACATAGCCAAGAAAGTCACCATCCCCAGGAAATGTCTCATCTCCTCTTTGTTATAGGACACCTCCCATAAAAGTCAGTGCCTTAACATCAAACTCACATTTCTCTTTATTCAATTTCCAATTGACATTTTATGTCACGTCTAGCACCTGTCTCAGTCATACATCATGTTATTCCTTGATTAACACCCAAATGATGATGTCATCCATCATGGCCTCGACACGATGTCTGGTCACAAAGATCATGGTAGAATTCTGGTGTGGACAGAATCCCATATGATAACAGAAGAAAGTGATATCTTCATCAAGCTGCTTCAGCGTTGAGTTTGCTAAACCACTTGGCACCTGCAAACCGGGACATGATCTCCTCCTGTGTTAGCAATTTAAAATGCTCTCTCTTTGAGGCTTTATTGAGATCTCATGGGTCTTGTCATATCCACAATGCTCCATTTTTCTTTTGCACAATGAACAGAGCACTTGCCCAGTTTGTTGGTTCTTCAATTTTCTACATGACATTTAACCATTTTGTGTGTGCTAGTTCTTTTTTAAGTTTGTCTCAAAGTGAAAACGGAGCTTTCCTGCATGCATGGACAACAGGAGCTACATGAATTTTGTGTATACAAGGTCAACATCCAAGCCCCTCAAAGACATCTGCATACTCTTCCATAAGTGAAATGTGGTCATCTTTCGTCTGTGAATCCATTATGAAAACTCTTTTCACCAGTTGAACTTTACACTTGCACTCTGATCTAATATTGGCTGTATTCTGTTTTCAATTATCAGTACTTTAGGTGCTGTCTGTTGTGCTTGAAAGTCAATACCCATCCCCTTTTACTGGAATTTTCTGTCTAGTAGAGTCTGTCACTTTTAACTTGCTCTTTATTTTGAGAGTCTTGTAATCATCCATATACTACAGATTCACCTAGGCTCTGGCGTCAAGCTTGAATGGAATTACTGTCTCATTCACAGTCACTGGAACGATCCATTCTGGTTTACGAGTAGAGAATCTACAAGCACCTTGTAGATCCACAGATCCACTTTCTCAGCAATAGTGTGTACCTTTCTCTTAGTTCTGCGTTCCGATTCTTTGCAAAATTAGTCTTCTTCCCACAGTTACTACAGGACTTTCCATAAACAGGACACGTCTTAGCAATGTGCGCACCTTCACATTCGCATTTGCTCCATTTGCTGTTTGAACCTTCCTTTCTGTTTGCTGTTGCTTTGGGAAACCACTTGCGCTCTGCCGCTCCATTTTCACAGCATACACTGTTGTTTCTGCCCTATGCAGCTCCGTAGCCTGTGATCATGTGGTCTCTGCTGCCCGGCACATGTCCACAGCCTTACCAGCATTAAATCTTGTTCATGGTGCAGGCTTTCCCTAAGTTCATTATCTGTAATTCCACAAACTATATTGTCTCTAACTAGCGAGCCTCTCAAATCTCCGAACTCACAGGACTTACTCAGTGTGTGTGTAGCTTAGTACTGGTCAAAGCTAACACTTTGTTTCTGGACACAGGAAAAGAACTTAGATCTTTCAAATGTGATGTTTTTACTTGGGACAAAATACTCCTCAAATTTTGTCACCAGAGTGTCCAACATAAAGTCTGTCTCATCAATTTGAAAGCTGTTGTAAATGTCCAAAACATCTTCGTCAATTACATGTAGGAAGATAGACGCTTTCAATATTCCATTTTTCTTCATTGGCCACTAAATATATGTATTAAATATATATCTAATCATTTTTGAATGACTAAATATACATTCTCCTCGTATGAGAGAATGAGGAGGTGATAGGCAGGAGCTACAGGGGGGTAGTCACCCCTAGGTTATAGGAGACAGGTAACAGGGGTGACTGCCAGAAGAAGGAGGGGAAATGCACAGCTAGTACAGAGTACACCTGTAGCTGATCCCCTCAATAATATGTAGATAATACTGAGAGGGGTGACCTACCAGGGCGGGCACAGTGACCAGGTCTCTGGTACTGAGTCTGGTGCTGTGGTTCAGAACAGTAGAGAGGTGAAGAGAACTGCAGTGTTGATCGGAGATTCCTTACTCAGAGGAATGGAGCCGAGGTTCTGTGGGCGCGAAAGAGACATCAGGATTGTATATTGTCTCTCTGGTGCCAGGATCAGGTCTCAGATTGGGTCCATGACATTCTCAAGGGCAAGAGTGAGCAGCACATGTCTATTGGCACCATTGACATAGGTAAACAATGTGAGGTCCTGAAGAAAGATTTTAGGGAGCTAGGTAGAAAGCTGAGAAACAGGACCTCCAGCGTACTAATCTCTGGATTGTTGCCTGTGCCACATGCCAGTAAGGGTAAGAATAGGATGAGTGGCAGGTGGATACATGGCTGAGGAACTGGAGTAGGAGGAAGGAGTTCAGATTTATGGATCATTGGGATCTTTTCTGGGGAAGGTATGACCTCTACAAAAGGGACAGGTTACATCTGAATCTGAGGAGGTCCAATATCCTTGTGGGCAGGTTGGTTGGAGTAATTTGGGAGGTTTTAAACTAATTTGGCAGGGGGATGGGAACCAGAGTAGTAGTGATAAAGGTCTGTTAGATGGTTGACAAACAGAGGCAATGTGTAGTGAGACTCCTAGCAAGGAGACACTGATGATAGGGCAAAATTGCAGTCAACAGGATGAGTTGCAATGTAAAAGGTGGACAAAACCAAAAGGATGAATACAGGACTAAGTGTATTATATTTGAAGGCATGCGATATATGGAATAAGGTCAATGAACTTGTAGCACAGTTACAGATTGGCACATATGATGTTCTAGGCATCACTGACTCATGGCTGAAAGAAGATTATAGCTGCGAGCTTAATGTCCAAGGATACACGTTGTATCAAAAGGAAATGGAGGATTGGAGTATACTTAATGTTATTCAGCTGTTTAAGAAAGGCTGTAAAAACAGACCAGGAAATTATAGGCTGGAGAGCCTGATATCAGTAGTAGGAAAGGTAATGGAAGATAATCTAAGGGACTGGATATATAAGTATTTGGATAGACAGGGAACTGGAAGTAACAACATGAAGACAGATGTTATTGTCGGCATTGTGTATTTAGTAATGAAGTACTAGAAATAAGTGTGATTAAAAGCAAACTAAATCCACAAACAATAAGAAAGTTTTAGTTAGAAATTACAGTAAGGAAAGTACCAAATTGAAAACAATAAATTCTTCAAAGTGTCCTGCACAGGTACCCAGATTTTAAAACATAATCTATAATCTTAAAATATATAACTGATATAAAATGACCTTATAAGGAAAATGCAATGTTAGCATTCATTTTAATAATACCAGAATATAAAAGCAAGGATGTAATGTTGAGGTTTTATAAGGCATTGGTGAGTCCTCATTTGGAGTATTGTGAGCAGTTCTGGGCTCCTTATCTGAGAAAGAATGTGTTGACACTAGAGAGGATTCAAAGGAAGTTTGTGAAAATGAATCCAGGATTGAAAGGCATCATATGAAGAATCCTGAGCTTGTACTCATTGAAGTTCACAGTGCTGTGGGGATATGTCAATGAGGCCTATCAAATGTTGAAAGGCCCGAATAGAGTGGATGTGGAGAGGATGTTTCCCATGATGTTTAGGACCAAACAGCACAGTCTCAGAATAGAAGGACGTCAATTTAAAACAAAGATGAGCAGAAATTTCTTTAGTCAGTGTGGTGAATCTGTGGAATTCATTGCTACAGGAGGCTGTGGAGGCCAAGTCATTGATTTAAGGCAGGGGTTGACAAGTTCTTGTTTAGTCAGGGCATGAGGGGTTATGGCAAGAAAACAGGAGATTGGGACTGAGAGGCAAATGGATCAGCGATGACGAAATGATGGAGCAGACTTGATGAACCAAATGGTTTAATCCTGCTCCTGTATCTTATGGTCTTATGGTCTAAAATGGTTTGCTATCAACCTCAGTTAATCAGATGTAATATCAAAATGTACTTTGTCAGACAAGTCTAGTTACATAAGGTTAGCCATGGGGAAAAAGGCCAAACAAGTTCAAAAGAAGTAGCCAGAAGCTTATAGACATAATTTGTCAACAACTAGTTATAGATTACTGGGAAACCACTTGTGATTCATGGAAAATTAAAGATTAGAAAGTAATTTGAAATTTAAAGTGGTAGTATGCTTCACCCAGTATTTTGGCCATAACTTAAAGCTCATAGGAACAATGAGAAGAAGATGTTTGATTAATTATATAATGACAATTGTATTGAATAGGTTTAGAAACAATGAGTATTAAATTGAAGAAAGCATACCAACAAATCACATTTATCTTATAACAAAACACAAAGAGAATGCCTGGAAATACTCAGCAGTTCAGGCCACCTCTCCAGGAAGAGAAATAAACATTTCAGGCAGAAAACTCTTCATCAAAAATATTAACTCTGTTCATCCTCCCACAGATGTGGTCTGACTTGTTGAGTATTCCTAGCATTTCCTGTTTCAGTTTCTGATTTCCATTATCTGCAGCTTTTCAGATATTCAGTAGCTGAACACAGCAGCAGCCCAATTCCATAATTCTAGAGTTAATGAAATACACCGATCTTTTTTAGATGTAGGTGTGAAAATGGCTCAACTCAAAATGGAAGGTCAAAGAGCCAGCTCCATTAAATGAATCAGATAATAGCAATATCTGTATAATCCTCTGAACATAGTTTATAAAGTCTCTGCATGTGGAGCAGACAGGTGACTTCCCATAGACCTAATGGGTTATCAGCAAGAAAGGGAGGCAGTAATTCGTGTCTATTAACACCATGACCATGAGGATTCTCTGGAAGCAAAAAATTGTATAATTGAGTTTACAGCAGGAAAAGATGGAAATGTTAAATCTGTTCATGATGGATGTAGGCGGAATTGTAATGAATGATGTAACTACAGATGAAAAAATCTGTAGAAATAATCTGACATGCTTATTAATACAGTCGGTGTTCAAATTGAGACACAGGAATGGCACTGAAGAATTAGACCACAGTTCAGAGTTCAAAGTAAATGTATTATCAAAGTACGTATACGTTACCATATACTACCTCAAGATTCATTTTCTTGCAGGCATTCACAGGAAAACGAAACAATGCAATGGAATTTTACAACAAATACATAAACAGATAAAGACCTACGAACAAGCAATGTGCAAACACCATGATCTTGGTGATTGATAGAGGAGGCATGAAGGACCAAATGGACAGCATGTGTTGCTAATTCTTACATCCCTATGTTCACCCAATTATGTGAATTTAATTAAGAGTAAAGTAAAGTTGAGAGACACTTGTGACACAATACAGTGTCATGGATGCAACAATTATGGGGAACTGCAGTTAGTATAAACCTTCCAATAAGAATCACATCCGTGTTGATTGGGACTCAGATTATTTATGTGTTCTGTTTATCTGGTAGTGAGAAGGAAATGATAATGGAAGAAGAGGAAGAGGAAGTTAATGTACGAGGCTAGCTCAACAAGAGCAGGAAAAGGTGGCTTAGAAGTAGTGAGTTATTGAAGACTCAAGATGCAGTAATGTGGTATGAGATCCTATAGCCAACATATTTAACCTCTGGTAAAGCAATATCAAAGTAGGCAATTGGCTGTACTATAAAGACAGGTGTAATTTTTACACATAAAACTGACCAAATGTCTCATCCCACCATGCCAATGAACAATGGAACTACTTAAAGAAGCTGATAAAGCTTAACTGATAAACTGAAGAATGTACAAAACATGTATTTCATACTGAGACATAAATAAATTAACCCAAAGTCACAATTTACACAAATGCCCAGGTAATAAGAAACACATAATTCTTTCTTGACAAAACAAGGTTACTGTGAAAATTGATGGCAAGAACTAATTACACTGAGCAATTCATAGTCCTACATGGGCTTATTTGGACATGGTGTTTATGTCATTGTCACAAAAAGATTTTTGTATTCTTACAGTGGCTATCTGGGGAGAAACATTTTGGAGGAAAACTGCAGATGGGGTGATTGCATGAGAACAAAATTCCTTGAGTGGTCACTGGAATTAACTAGCGAGAACCACGTGTGAATAGAAGTTGCAGTTGTGTTTAAGAATTGAAAATGTATAAGCCTAAGTTAAAATCAAAAGGCAGGTTCATACACAGTATTATATAAATGGTCTTGTAATGTTTTATGTCACACTACTTGTAGTGTGTGTATATGTTACTAACCTTGTTGATTTGTTTAAGTAAACATCTAAACAAGCCTGGCCTCTTCTCTGGTTTTACACCATGTTGATGGGTTCAGGCTGAACTCAGAAAGTAAGTGTGCTGGCAACTTGTCAATGGCCTTGCCAGTTCTCTCCGCTCACAACAGTAGAGCTGATGGAAGGCTGCTGACTCATAGCAGGGGGCCTCGGTAAACAACCTTCACCAGATTTGGCCTAAGAAGGTCATCTTAAGCCCCCTCAGCACCAAATCAGTTTTGACCAGCTAATTGACAACATGAAGAACATTTGTAACGTTGCGGCAGCAGGAGAATAAGTGGATTGAGAGAGGGTGCCAGGTGTCGGCTCTACAGAGGAAGAAATCTCTGTAATATTAGTAAGCCACGTTCACACATTGTGGCACCACTGTGACACCTTGAGTCCCTTTGATCAGAGCTATACAGTCACACATCTTTCTGAGCAGGAGAGCAGTCTGAGCTTGTACAGAAGGAAATGAGTTTACATGAAAGAGGTTTAAGTTTCCACTGAGACTTTGAATGTGCTACTACATATGCTGCAATAAGAGCTGGGACATCATTTAACAGATGTTGTGTCGCAGATGAATCTGCAAATGAAAGTGCTGGAAAATGTTGGTTCCAAGCTCTATATAAGTTTATGAACAAAGTCAGTCAAGCATTTCATGGCACGACTCCTTCAGTAGTGACCTGTCCCTCTCCTGTCCTACCACTCTACAGCAAGATGCCACCTACTCCTTGGCCTGGACTGCAGACCACTTACATGTGTCCTCATCACTTTCTTTTCTGGTTCCATGTCATATATTCCACACTCACATCCCCCACCTGCTCTACCTGCCCCCTTTTTGGCTCCCTCCTTATCACCACCAACTGCCATCTCCAAATTCCATCCATGCCCATCCTTCACCTCGCTCTATCTTCCCGGTGTCCTCTAGTTCCATCCGTAACCTGATAGACCCTACCTCATCTCTCCCTTTCACCTTTAAATACTTGCTTCTTACACTCTTGCTCTTGATGCAGGGACAGCCATCCCTGTGCCTCCATAGATGCTGCCTGATCTCATAGGTTCCTCCAGCAGATTTATTTTTCCCAGCATTTGATCTGCTGACTGAAACTGTTCTAGCAGGTCCTCATCTTTGTTCCTTTCTCACTCTCATACCTCAGCCTTGTCAGGTGCCATTTCTTGGCATCTGAAAATGAAAAGGCACTAGGATAAAGTTGCAGTGAATGAGGGAAGTTGAAGGACAGGATGCATGTCTACTCAATCACAATATTTCCCACAAAAGAGATGAGATTAGTAGGAAGTAAGATATGTGAAGAAGGATTAGATATTAGGTCTAAATATTTGATCTACCTAGATGTCAGCTCCAACACCTTACATTGCTTTGTTTTGCAAGGAACAAAGGAGTGCTATTGATTGCCATGCAGTCTGCTTGACAGACGTGGCTGTCATGAATAAATCATATGCACACCCTGTACACTGTGTTAGTGAACTGAGTAGAAGTCCAAAGACTGCAATAAGGTTATAAATGTAATGTCTGTGTAGTAACTGGTAGAGGAGGTTGATATTGGAATGAGGGCTCTAGCATTTCAGTCCACTGTATTACATCTGCTTGTTAATGCAAATGTCAGATCAGCCAATCATGTGGCAGCAACTCAATGCATTAAAGCATGCAGACATGGTCAAGAGCTTCTGTCCAAACATCAGAATGGGAAAGAAATGTGATCTAAATGAGAATGACTGTTGGGGCCAGACAAGGTGGTTTGAGTATCTCAGAACTGCTGATCTCCTGGGATTTTTACACACAGCAGTCTCTAGAGTTTACAGAGAATGGTGCAATAACCAAAAAATATCCAGTGAGCGGCAGTTCTGAGGGCAAAAACACCTTGTTAAATGAGAGAGGACAAAAGAGACTGGCCAGACTGATTCAAGCTGACAGGAAGATGACAGCAACTCTAATAACCAGGAGTTACAATAGTGGTGAGGAAAAGAACTTCTCCAAACCCACAGACATTGAGCCTTGATGTGGATAGTCTACAGAAGCAGAGGACCATGAACATACACTCAGTGGCCACTTTAAGGTACAGGAGCTACCTAATAAAGTGGCCTCTGAGTGTATGTTCCTTGGCTCTGACTATGTGAGGTCATAATTGAGCTTTTAGCAGCTTTGTTTGCAGGTTCTTGGAGCTGAATCCCTTGCATCACCATCATGCTAGCCCTCTCCCAATGTATATGTTGGTCTTCCTGATCCTCCTCCTAAGGATATTTCTCTTCCTTTCTGTCTCCTTTATCAAGGCTTCTAGTAGCTGATTGAAAATCATTGTATTCACCCCATGTTGAACTATTTGTCAATGCCTCCCACCCCAAAGTAAGATCCTGAATGATGCTCAGCATCTGAACCAATCACAACACAGCTCAACTTTGAAAGGAACAGCCTGACCTTAAGTACTGATGATGTAGAAGCAGCCTATCACCACGGTGGATCTCAGTAAGCTGTGCGGCTGTTCAGTGGAGCAGTTAGCATTAGCCGAAGTGCGCACCGATTATAGACAGTGTAAAATCAGCATGCTCTGCCTCTGTCAGAGTATTAAAAATAACAGGTGCAGTGGTTTTGCATACCATGATCAATGTGCCTGCTTTATTGGGGCTATTGATTTTAGAGCTCCCTTAGCCCCGTGACGGATGCAAATTTCATACATTTTGTTGTGTAATTTCTATTCATCATGTTTGATTAGTCAGAGCTTAAGGGAAGAGGTTTGGAAATTATCGGGACTCCATTCATGACATCTAGTCTTTCAGAAGATTTTCTTTCATTTTCTTGATAATGGTGATACAGTATTAGATTTCAACAATGTATGGTATTTAAGCCACTCAAAGGTTAACCCTTTCTCAGTTGCAACTAGATTTTATATACCAGTTAATTCATAGCAAAATCCATAGGATTCCTTGAAAAATTTACAGTGTCCCATTATTCTATTATCCAAACATTTATGGAAATTCTGATTCCTGAAAAGAAATCAGAACACCTGATTTCCAAACGCTATCAGAAGGTCCAAAATTGTAAATGCTGTTATATGTCAAATATTGTAAAAATATGGCAGCACCAATAAAGCAAACTAAAAATAATCGGAAAAACTTAGTGCAACAGGGAACGAATCAGGGTCAGCTCCTTGGAAGATGTGAGATGATTGTGGACCAGCAATTCAAAAGAAATGGTGGAGAGAGATTGGGGTAGGTAGTTCTGAGGGAGAGTGGACGGATTGGGACCAGATGTTTCAAAAGGATGTAGGTGAGGTCAGGAGTGAGCCCTGGTTTGAGGAGTTGAGGCAATCGTGAGGGCAGGGGCAGGATGGAGATCAAGAGTCCCTAAAGAGGTCAGTGCAACTTGGCAGTAGAAGGAGGTGGAGCAGGAAGAATGAAGGTAGGCAATTAATTTGCCGGGTATGCATTCCTATCCACGTCTGTGCTGGGAAGACCCTATTGTTTCGGGTGTGTCCAACAATAGTTGCTCTTGGAACAATGATATTCAAAAGGTGAAATCCATGAGGAATGATGGTACCCTGAGTGCGCTGGAACTCACTTTAGGCTTAAAGTCTTCAGAAATTCTGGAGTGACTTGAAACACCGCAGAAATGGTTATTGTGGTTCTTTCAGAAAATCTCACATTTTAGTTGTATAATACTGGAAAAAAGTGCTGTCAAAATGGTTGTTGTGATGTTTCCAGTGTGGTAGTGTAGTGGGTAGTGCTCGTCGCTCTCACTTTCAGCTTCCACCGCTGGCTAGCAGTCTCGTGAAAAGGAGAGTTGAATGTGTAAGTCTCTCCTTGCCAGTACTTAGTCTCTCCAACAGCAAGCCTCCTCACTGGCGACTCACAGAAACTGAAATCTTTTTGGACTCAGGCTGAAATACAGAGGACAGGGGGAAGGTCTAGCCCCTGCACACATTGTACACAGGCCCACCAGCATGTGGACACACCCTGGTGCTCGTGAACCAGATCACCAGCTATGAGTAAACAGTCCCACTGCCTTGTGGACAGCCTCGGGAGAGACGAAGGCTACAGGAGTAAACCCAGACAGAAAATCTGGAGTGGAGCCTCCAAGGCGGCTGGATGTCATTGAACATCCTTCCAGCAGCTCCTGCTGCTAAGCTTGTGTCAAACATATCGCTTCATAACATAGAAACATAGAAAATAGGTGCAGGAGTAGGCCATTCGGCCCTTCGAGCCTGCACCGCCATTCAGTATAATCATGGCAGATCATCCAACTCAGAACGCTGTACCTGCTTTCTCTCCATACCCCCGATCCCTTTAGCCACAAGGGCCATATCTAACTTCCTCTTAAATATAGCCAATGAACTGGCCTCAACTGTTTACTGTGGCAGAGAATTCCACAGATTCACCACTCTCTGTGTGAAGTTTTTCCTCATCTCGGTCCTAAAAGGCTTCCCCCTTATCCTTAAACTGTGACCCCTCGTTCTGGACCTCTCCAACATCGGAAACAATCTTCCCGCATCTAGCCTGTCCAATCCCTTTAGAATTTTATACATTTCAATAAGATCCCCCCTCAATCTTCTAAATTCCAGCGAGTATAAGCCTAGTCAATCCAGTCTTTCTTCATATGAAAGTCCTGCCATCTCAGGAATCAATCTGGTGAACCTTCTTTGTACTCCCTCTATGGCAAGAATGTCTTTCTTCAGATTAGGGGACCAAAACTGCACACAATACTCTAGGTGCAGTCTCACCAAGGCCTTGTACAACTGCAGTAGAACCCCCCTGCTCCTGTACTCGAATCCTTTTGCTATGAATGCCAACGTACCATTTGCCTTTTTCACTGCCTGCTGTACCTGCATGCCCACCTTCAATGACTGGTGTACAATGACACCCAGGTCTCGTTGCACCTCCCCTTTTCCTAATCAGCCACCATTCAGATAATAATCTGTTTTCCTGTTCTTGCAACCAAAGTGGATAACCTCATATTTATCCACATTAAATTGCATCTGCCATGAAGTTGCCCACTCACCTAACCTATCCAAGTCACCCTGCATCCTTTTAGCATCCTCCTCACAGCTAACACCGCCGCCCAGCTTCATGTCATCCGCAAACTTGGAGATGCTGCATTTAATTCCCTTGTCTAAATCATTAATATATATTGTAAACAACTGGGGTCCCAGCACTGAGCCTTGCGGTACCCCACTAGTCACTGCCTGCCATTCTGAAAAGGTCCCATTTACTCCCAGTCTTTTCTTCCTGTCTGCCAACTAATTCTCTATCCACATTAATACCATACCCCCAATATTGTGTGCTTTAAGTTTGCACACTAATCTCCTGTGTGGGACCTTGTCAAAAGCCTTTTGAAAATCAAAATATACCACATCCACTGGCTCGCCCCTATCCACTCTACTAGTTACATCTTCAAAAAATTCTATAAGATTCGTCAGACATGATTTTCCTCTCACAAATCCACGCTGACTTTGTCCGATGATTTCACCACTTTCCAAATGTGCTGTTATCACATCTTTGATAACCGACTCCAGCATTTTCCCCACCACCGATGTCAGACTAACCGGTCTATAATTCCCCGGTTTCTCTCTCCCTCCTTTTTTAAAAAGTGGGTTACATTAGCCACCCTCCAATCCTCAGGAACTCATCCAGAATCTAAGGAGTTTTGAAAAATTATCACTAATGCATCCACTATTTCTTGGGCTACTTCCTTAAGCTCTCTGGGATGCAGACCATCTGGCCCTGGGGATTTATCTGCCTTTAATCCCTTCAATTTACCTAACACCACTTCCCTACTAACATGTATTTCCCTCAGTTCCTCCATCTCACTAAATCCTCGGTCCCCTACTATTTCCGGAAGATTATTTATGTCCTCCTTAGTGAAGACAGAACCAAAGTAGTTATTCAATTGGTCTGCCATGTCCTTGTTCCCCATGATCAATTCACTGTTTCTGACTGTAAGGGACCTACATTTGTCTTAACCAATCTTTTTCTTTTCCCATATCTATAAAAGCTTTTACAGTCAGTTTTTATGTTCCCTGCCAGCTTTCTCTCATAATCTTTTTTCCCTTTCCTAATTAAGCCCTTTGTCCTCCTCTGCTGGTCTCTGAATTTCTTCCAGTCCTCAGGTGTGCCGCTTTTTTCTGGCTAATTTGTATGTTTCTTCTTTGGACTTGATACTATCCCTAATTTCCCTTGTCAGCCACGGGTGCACGACCTTCCCTGGTTTATTCTTTTGCCAAACTAAGATGAACAATTGTTGTACTTCATCCATGCGATCTTTAAATGCTTGCCATTGCATATCCACCATCAACCCTTTAAGTATCATTTGCCAGTCTATCTTAGCTAATTCACGTCTCATACCTTCAAAGTTACCTTTCTTTTTCAGAACCTTTGCTTCTGAATTAACTATGTCACTCTCCATCTTAATGAAGAATTCCTTTGGACTACACTGGTGAGGCCGAGAGGGGGATCTTGACATCTGGGCATCTCTAATCTCCATATCTTCTGATGAATATCGTCACCCATTGTCCTTCGAAACAGATGGATGCTAGCCACAATTTGCATTTGAATTCATAAGCACCATTGTCTGTTTTGCAATTATCAACTTAGAATTTCTTACAATAAATGAGTTTTCCAACATTAAACACTATTATTTGCAGGATCAGTAATATCTGCCAGCCAGTTTGTTACAAGTTCTTCAAAACTGGCAAATCATTCAGCTAATTAACACGCGTTGATTTGACCACAGCATCTGCAGTGTACTTTGTGTTTATCATTCAGCTAATTGATTCAAATCTCACATGTTACCAGTTACTGCTGCTAACGCTTTGCTCCAGGTAGATCGCCTGACTCAGCATCACAGTGAGGTTTTACAGTCCTTGTCTTGCATTTTTTTTAAAGTTTAAAGAATAAAATCATTATCATTGGTAATCTTCCTATTTAATTGCATGTTTAAATAATCAGGTAAATTATATCCTTTAAAATTGAGTCCTAAAGATGTATAGCAAAAGATACATATTTAATTATAGATAAATGAAACCAGACACAATCTAACGCTGACTTGGAAAACAAGCACAACATTTGATATCAAAACTGTTGCTACAAATACAAAGCTGTAAATGACTGATCCTGTGAACATGGTGTATTGACAGTGTGCTAAGGTACTGGAACAAACGACTGAGAATTGAATGAAGCACCAGGAGAACTTTTGACTTCCCCTGGAAAATATGATGAAGTTATTCATTCTTAACAAGGAGACGGTGAATTTGTGGATATTTGTTTCTTGTGTGTTTTTGTATAATCTGATATGAATTCCAGAAGTCAACAAACTCTAATGAATGAAGTGAGGAATATGTTTACATCTGTGGAAATGGCTCTATGTACCAGTTCCCTGGAACTGAGACCAAAACAGGAATAACACAAAGATCTAGTTTTTACTTTGATGCAATTAATGTAAGAAATATTAAGGTAAGAAATATGTTTAAATTGGCCACTGGAAAGGGTAATGAATTCAGTGTATGCAATAACTGGCTCAGTGCAGGGTCAGTGATCATGTGTATTTTCTCTGGTTTATTATGTCTTTTCCCTCCCACAACTGTGATGGGTAAAATTACATAGGCAAAATTCAATCACTACTTCTCAGCTGGACCTCTCACACCCACACAGTTAACATGTGATAACTGTATCCAGCTGGTACGTTGGGGGTTTCACGCTGAACAACTCAACTCTGATAGCATCCCAAAGCATTGCTATCATGGTGAAGTGATTGAATTACTGGACCCCTGTGATGATTTAGAATAACATATTCAAAGATATATGGGGCAGCAAGTAAAAGGTGGCCCTGCCAATGACAGCCACAGCTTGAATACAGAACATGACACTGAAAATGTTGGAAATATGAAGCAAAAATGATATTTGTCAGATGGCACTTGCAAATTAGGTTACTGAACTACAAACAATTTTATATTGTTGATAATACTTCAAGAAGGCAACATCTATAATCAACGATCCCCTCCACCCAGGACACACCATCTTCTCAGAGCTGCCACTGGACAGGAGGTACAGAGGCCTGAAGTCCCACACCACCAGCTTCAAGGAAAGCTACATCCCTTCGATTACTTGGTTCTTGAATAAACCTACTCAACTGTAATTATGATTTTAGTATAGTTCAAAGTTGAACGTTCAAAGTAACTTTATCATCGAAGTACATATATGTCAATGTAATCAACTCTGAGATTTGTTTTCTTGCAGGCATTCACAGTATAGCAATATTACCACCACTTTGACCACTTTGCATGACATTATGATACAAATACCAAGTTTATTTATTTTATAAGATTTTAAAATGTTTATTTTCACATGCCATTATTTTAAATTACAATTTTCTCAGTTTAAAGAATTAGCATACATAGAAATTGCCTTCCAGTATGTTAATTTTATATGTATTTAATTATGTTTGCATAAGATCAAAAACAACAGTGGCTCCTTTGTGTCTGTATACCAAAGAAAAGGATCTAAAATTTGCTTGGATGGTTTTTCAAATATTCCTCTTTTGGACAGAATCTTCAAAGTGTGTATATGAAATACAGGTTTTATATTTAAATTTCTTTATGGAATAAAGAAGTCATCATTTGTTGACCACCCTTATGTGAGGTGATGAGCTGCCTTCTTGAATCAATATAGTCCCTGAATATTGTTTCCATCATACTTAGGTAGGGTATTCAAGTTTTCATTCCAGCACTTTTGAAAAAATAGTACCGTAATATATTTTCTTCCTGGAGTTGTAGGTTATTTTGAGGTGCTTGTAAATGGTGTGGTTCCTGTGCCTCTACTGATCTTGCCCTTGTTAAAAGTAGAATTCCTAATTTTGTTGGGTGTTGTTACAGAAGCCTTGTGTGTTTTGAAGATGATACAGTGTACAGCCATGATCAAGGGAGTCTAAATGTTTAAAGTGGTGGATGGTGTGCCATTCAAGAATCCACTTACTATTTTCAAATGTTGATGGAACTGCATCATCCATTATACTCCTAACTTGTGCCTTATAGAAGATGCAGAGTGACTTGCTACCGAAATCACAGCCTCTTATCCACTCACACAGTTACATTATGTGGCTGGTCCAAAAACTCTGCTTAATATCTCCCAGATATTGTCAAGAGTTGGCTCTCAGACTCTCTCTTGTTGGAGATGGTCATTGATAAGGACTTGGCCAGCATAAATGTTACTTGCCACTATGTTGGCTCATGTTTTGGTGGTGTTCTGTTGATGCAGCATGCAGACATGTACTGCTGACCTGGTGCATTGTGAATGTAATCAAATCCTGTGCAAACATCAGTGGACATCCTCATTTCTGGCACAATGAAGTAGATGAAAATTGTTGAGTCATGGCCATTCTTCTAGGAAACTCCTGTGGTGATGTCCTGAGGTTAAAATAGGAGGCAGATAGCAAATACACCTATTTCCCTTTGCACCACATATGAGTCAATCTGTAGTGGGTTGTCACCTTAATCATTTAACTTTAATTTTACAAAACTCATTGCAGCCACACTTGGTCAGATGTTGCATTGATTTCAAGGGCAGTCACACTGATACACCTCTGGAGTTCATTTCTTCAGTCTGCGTTTGAGTCAAGGCTATAATGAGGTCTGGGGCTGAGTTGTCCTGATGGAACCTGACTGTACATGATTAAGCAGGTAATTGGTCAGTAAGTGTCACTTGATTGAATTATGAATAATCCCTTGCTGACTACTAAGAACAGACGGATAGAGCAATGCTAATTTTGCAGCTGTACTGGGAGAATTTGGCTAAAGGTGAGGATAGTTTTAGAAAACAAATCTTCAGTACGACAGCTCGAATGTCATCAAGGCCCTTGCTGCATGAAGAGCAATCAGCTGGCTATTGACAACTCATGGCATTAAACACATTAATTGTAACGTGGCTTCTATGATACGATGGACCTCAGCAGGAGGCAGAGATAAATCATTCACTTGGCACTTCTCACTGAATGTGGTTTGCAAATATTCCAGTCTTGTCTTGTGCATTTTTATACTGGGCTTCACAATCCTGAACCATAAAATATATTGTAAATGTAAGCAGCAATATATTATTGACAGGAACAGTGAATGCTGGAAACACTCAGGAGGTTAAGCAGTATTTCTACAGAAAGAAACAGAGTAAATACTTCTGGTCATTGTTCTTTTGCCACAGGTGGTAGCTGATCCACTGGCTTTCCACTATTTTCTAATTTAAATATATTTTAAATAAAATTGAATATAACAGTTTAAAAAATGATCTAGTGCTTTCCTGGCATGTATGATGAATAAGCTCTTCATGGGCTTCCAGCTGGGTACAGGTAATGACTTTAACTGATGTTTTGATGTTAAACACTGCCACCTTCATCAGGGATAAGGCCTGGGCATGTCAGCTCCAGTGGTATTTCTACCCCCATCGTCCATCCCTCATGATTGGTTAGCCCTCATCCAATCAGGTTTCCACTGCCCCACCTTGCTTACAATTTAACTCCAGTTCTTACTTAGAGCAAGACCTTTGTCTTTGTTAGAATTCTTTTCATCTAGTCTTATTTTAATGGCTTCCTTCACCAGGCGGTCCCAAAAGCCACTGGCACAGCACAGTAATTTGGTGCCATCAAAATCAATCTCATAGCCATTGCAAAGGCAATGTTCTGCTTCTGCTGATTTCTCCCGATAACCCAAATAGGTACACCTCCTGTGCTCCTTGATGCAGGTTTCCACCGTGCATCCCAACTGGCCAATGTACGCTGCTCCTCATTCACAGGGAATGCTGTAAACACCAACTGTCTGACCCGCATAAACTGTGATTTGAGCTTCCTTATGGATTTGTGGATGGTATTAATCCGGTATTTCTTCAGGATCCTGGTGATCCTTCCAGAAACCAGACAAATACAGGGAAGACAGGCGATAGCGACAGGTTCCTCCTTGTTGTTAGGTTTCTTGGGCCTTTAAAGGGCCCAGTTGATTTTCTTCAGCTTGTAACCATTCTGTAGGAACAGTTTGCGTAATTGTCTAATTTCCTCATGGAGAGTCACCATGTCTGAAATAGTTTTTGCACTGTTAATCAAAGTAGAAAGAATCAGTGGCTTTTGGGATCACTTGGTGAGGGAAACCATTGAAATAAAACTAGAGGAAAAGAATTTTAACAAAGATGAAGGTCTCTCTCAAAGTAAGAACTGTATTTCGATTGTAAATGAGCATTGACAGCGGAAAGCTGATTGGATGAGGTGTACCCAATCAGGAGGGACAGATGACGGGGGTATAAATACCACCTGACCAGACATGCCTAGGGATCATCACTGATGGAGATGTCAGTAATTGTCTTCGAAATATCAGTTAAAATCAATACCTGTTCCCAGCTGGAAGCCCAAGAAGAGTTTAATTGTAATAACAGTTTTCATTTGACTGGAATCCTTCTGTCAACAATGAAGTAAAAGATCTGACATGCAAAACAAATGATCAAGTTATTTACAAATAAAAGGTGAAGATGAGAAAATCCATACAATGTCCTGCAACATATAAATCCTTCCAAATACCTCCCAATGGTTCCTTGATATAAAATAAATTTTAATAATTTAGATTCAAGCAAACGTAACTAAATATGAGTGAAATCCTTCAACCAATGTTTAATTAAGAAATCTCAAGGTTCAACGTTCAAAGTAAAATGTATTATCAGAGTACGTACATGTCACCATGTACAACCCTGAGATTCTTTCTCCTCTGGGCTTACTAAGCTTATCTATAGAATAGTCACTGTAAACAGGATCAATGAAAGAGCAAGAACATAGAAGACAACCAACACAAGGGGTGTGTTCTGAATCTTCAGGGAGGTAGGAAGTGTTGGTGGATAAGGCAGAGTTCAGAATTTGGGAAGGATGGAATATGTTCAGTGATTTCCATGAACAAGCAAATCAGATACTCAGAGTACCTCAGATCATGCAAATTGCTTGAAACCCCAATTTTCAATTACATTTCAAAATTCTTTACACTTAATTGCATGAAATGCAAAAAGATGGTGCTTAATAAATAAGTTTTGGCAATAATGATCTTAACTGGTTATGTATGCTATAAAACTTTCCATATTATTATATAGCATCCAAATCTCATGTACAAACATTGGCCCTTGATAATCCCTGAATTTAATAACTTGAGTTCCCAACTAATTCTGATTCTGTGAAAGAGAGCATTATTCCTATTGCCTGAGAAGTGAAATGAAGAAAAGGGCAAAACATTAATGTCAATATTAAATGGCATTTAATACTTAACATCTAAGATTCAAAACAAAGCCAAACAGTAAAGACTGAAACCTGATTATCTAGATTTACTATCGAGCCCCATTCCCAAATGAATAAAGAAATGGTGTGACACATTGGCTCCAGTTGCTCCGTCTTCCAACATAGGCTCAAAGCAGAGGCATTAGGCTTGACTTCCACTTCTGGTGCGGTGAGACTGTAAGACCTAACACATTTCAATAGTATGACCTTGTTTAAATCTCATTGACAAGCCTTCTATTTATTTTACATTGCGAACAGACTGATCCTCTATAAGGAGAGCAGAATTCGCAGCAGACCTGTTTTTACTTGAAACATGATTGGTCTTGTTAAAGCAAGTTCTTCTGGGAGGATTTTGTAGTTGCTGCTGCGAGCACTCAGCAAGAGCTGACATTCTTTCGCAGTTTCATCAGTGAAGGCCTTGCCTCTTATCTGTCTGCTTTCCATGTGTTCAGGGTGCCATTTTAATGATTGAATTATGTTCTCCACACACTCTTAGTTGTGAGAAAAGAACAACGGTTATCTGTTGCTAAGGCACAAGTGATCACAGGCTACATGTTATCCATGTTATCAAAGTGATAGTGATAGTACCTGTGGGGAAGATTTGGATCATCCCGGGTAATATCTGTGCTCCATTTTTCCACCCACTTTATGTTCATAGTTGACAAATAAATGCTGCTCCTGCCCAATGAGGAAATTTCAGGAACAGGTACAAGCATAATGGGGATGTTGAACAAATAGTTAATATCACTCACTCATTGGCTGTAAGGGAGATGGGGTGGATAATGTCAGAGCTACAAATGTTGGCACCTTTGGGCTTAGGGGGAGTGACATGCCCACAGCTCTACACTACACAAGACTGTGTCTACGTTTCTACCATGCACGCTTTGGCACGAACACCAAGAAGCGCCAATCCTCACGCAGCTTTGACAGTACCAGTGCATCAGGACATCTAAGGTCTACGAACACCATGGGTTCCAGCTGCCAGGGTTATCTACTGTTTATTATGGACACCTTCCGGGGTGACGCTTCCTCCATGACACGGACGCTCAGATGAGTCTGCCAGCATCGCCCGTTGATTATGAGTCAGAGAGCAATGGGTCCTCGCAGGAGGCCACCAACAGCAGCAGGATCTGGATTACGGGACATGGCGCATGATGCTCCGCTTCAGTTTACGATGTTACACGTGGAGCTTTGCCTTGGCTAAAGTTGCTAGACCTCTGATAGGTGCAGATTTCCTACGCTCCAAAGGACTTTTGTAGATCTTAAGAAATGCTGGCTTGTGGATGCAAAGGACTTTGGGTTGTTACCCTTCACCCCCAAAAAGTTCCCCATGGTGACTCCGTCTAGCGCATGCCCCACCACATGTGAATTTACTTGCCCGCTGAGCAAATTCCCAAACCTCACCAAGCTAAAATTTTTCACTACAGTCACATTTCCACAACTGGCTTTCCAGTCCGTGCCCCTGCACCAACACTAGACGCAGAAAAGTTGGTCAGCACGAAACCTGAGTTTGCTAGCATGTAATGTCTCGGCATTGTACATAGGTCAAATAGCCCGTGGTCTTCACCCCTACACTTACACACTTTTCAAGCACTTTAGCCAACATGGTGTAACACCTGTGTAGCACCAGTCTTATCGCATGTGACTAGTCGCCGCACTCTTCTGAGAAAATCAAATTACCCTAGGTGCTACTAGGCCATCAGAAGATTCTGGTATCGGAAGGAGGCAGTGAATAGAAACCACACACTCCTGAAGATAAGGCTTGTTTATAAGGAAAAAAAACAATATGTACAAAATATTTACATAAGAACAACTCAAAATTCTGACATTCTCTTTAGCTTCCAAATCTTAGATATCAAACCACAACAAATTCCCTTTTAATTAGATTTACAGTGAGATTCTTTTAATACTCTAATCTCTCTAACTAATTAGATCTAGTGTTGTTCCCTATTTAAAAGTTTTACAGACTGAACTTTCCTTTTTACTTATCCCTGGTTAGTTACAAAAACAAAAATATAATTCTTATTCTCAAGTATGATAGTTAACTTCAGTTTCAGTTCCAGGCAATATATCTACAAATTTAAATTCAAATTCATAAATTATATATCTACACAGTTTAACTCCTTCCACGACAATTCTCCAACATCACAACTCTTAAACAAAGTAAATCTCATTCAGTAACTTATCAAAGTCCTAGCAAAAATAACCAGTTCCTGCAGAAAATCAAATTTGGATTCTTCATATGAAAATAAACTTGTAATTGAACCATATTAAATCCTTTGTGTCAATACACATTTTCGTTCCGGCACTGGTTCGTTGACTCTTGGGAGGCTCGCCATCTTGTTGCTTGTTTGGTTGGATGAAATAGTTGCTCATCCATGGAAAGTCAATTCACAAACTTGGACAAAATCTTGACCAAATTCCTTGGTATGATTTTACAGAACTAATTCCCGACTACACGGCAGGGATTTTGGACACTGGTCTCTGCCGATGTTGTCTCATTAAAGCTGCTGCTTGTTATAGCTGTAGCTTCAATAAATCTTTTATCGCTGTTGTCTCTCCTCTAGGGGTTTCAAGTTAGCAGGGTAAAGATACTCACTGCTAATTCCACTCTTAGCAGTTCACGCCTTCAGCTTCCAATCGTTGCAGCGTCTCTCTCCTTGTCCATGGCTGCATCAGCCCGCCCGCCCTCGCACAGCCCTTTTTTTTTCAAATTCTCTTTAAATCGGTAAACCTCGTTTTCATCTCTCCGCAGGAGGAATATTCTAACATTACATCTTTTAGTTTAATTAATCTGGGTTACAACGGGCTGATTATTAAACTCACGAAATGCTAGTTCGGGTTGCCTACTATTGACTTTCTTGTCCACTGCATGCATTTCTGCAAAAGGTGTGACACCCATGCTGTCAAAATTCACCACTATTATGGATTTTCCAGTGTCCTACACTACCAAAGCACTGCAAGAGTTTTTAGCTGTGGTGAGTTTCTATCACCATTTCAGTCATCAGCTGCTGAACATACGCTCCTCTTGTACAGTGCTTTTTAAGGCAGTGCCCCTAATCGCATGGGGTTGAGTTGTCAGCAGATGTGACTAAAGCATTTGATGACACCAAACCAGCTCTTTCGAACGCGACCATACTGGTGCACCCACTCCCCGGTGCACCTACAGACATCACTACAGACTGGTTGGTACTGGTTGCACGTACAGTTAGTTGGAGGCGTGTGGCCACTGCTCATCTGCTTCAGTGGGCAGCTGTGCCCCCCCCCACCCCACCAAGAGAAAGCACACCACATTTAACCGTGAGTTTCTTGTACTCTCTCTGGATGTCCGCCATTTTTATTTTCTACTAGAGGGTTGGCATTTCACAGCACTTGTTGACCACAAGCTCCTCCTGCACACAATGACCCTTAGTCTGCTCGGCAGCAACGCCACCTGGCCTACATTTCTGAATTCATGACTGACATACAGCACATCAAAAGAAAAAAAATGTCGTGGCCGATTGCCTCTGACAGCCCGCCATCAATGCCATACGCATTTGGTTTGCCTGTGCCAGCAGAGCAGCTAACCAAGCTACTAACCTGGCTTGCAGGCTTGCAGGACAGAAGTCACGGGCCTGCGATTGGCTGACATCAAGTTCGGAGATGCAAGAGGTTTTCTCTCCTGTGCAATGTCTCAACTGGTCACCCTCGCTCCACAGTGCCTGCAACCTGGAGAGGTACTGTTTATAACTTCATTCACAGCCTCTTGCGTCTGGGTGGGAAGGCGTCACAGAAACTGGTTGCTTTAAAGTTTGTGTGGAATGGCCTTTAGAAGGGCACACCAGACTGGAGAGCAGTTTGTGTTGTTCACCAATGGGCAAAAATTAACCATCGCGTTCAGGCACCATCAGCACCTTTCAAGGACCCCGAATGATGGTTTGACCACAGCAATGTGGACATGTGGACCTGGATGGTCCTCCCCAACCCCACCACTGTGGTGTCATGCATCTCGTTACCATGGTGGATCGTACCACCAGGTGGCTACAGGTTGTCCTTCCAGTGTTGACCTCAGATGCTCATCAACACTTGGGTCGCTCGGTTTGGCACCCTATCTCATATTTCTTCTGACTGCAATCCCCAATTCACATCTAACTTCTGGGCTGCTATAGCCCAGAACCTTGCATGAAATTGCATCACATGACAGCATATCACCTACAGTCCAATTACCTTTGCAAGTGGCCTCACCGTTCCTTAAAGGCTGCTCTGAGGGCCTCTCTGATGGATGAGCGTTGGTACAATCATCCTCCATAGGTCCTGCTAGGGCTCAGAATGGCTCCAAAAGAGGACCTGCAGCCCTCTGCAGCTGAGTAGGGACAGAGGGAGTCATTATGGGTCCCAGCAGCATTCCACCCTCTTCAGTGAGCTCAATTCTTTTACACTTATTTCTACCCCCCATCACGGAGCACTGCACTGTTGGGTTCCAGGTCATCTATGTTCTACCTCATTCATTTTTGTCCACAGTGATGCACATCAACATCCTCTTAAGCCCCATTACAATGGCCCGTTCTGCATTTTTGAACAGGGCGAACAGACTTTTATTGTAGATAGGAAGGGTAAACCTGAACATAATTCTGTAGATCGCCTTAAATCGGCCCACCAAAACCTGCATGGTTCCACTACCATATCCCCTGCAACACAACATGACCATATATGTGTCAGCACACCCCTGGTTGAACCAGGGGCACCTGCTGTTACTGCAACCAAGGCACATAGGACCCAAGCTGAGCAGTTCGTACGTGTGCTAGACAGACTTACAATGCTGGGGGCCCTGTCTAGGGTAATGTGATAGGTGACAGATGGCACATATTGTTCATAACAGAAACTGTCCTACATAATTCACAGACACTGTCATTGAGTTGTTGTGTTCACTTTACGAGACGGTGTCTGACGTAATGACGTCAGTGTAAGGCTGCTGCTTTTGATTTGTTTTTAATGGAAGTAAAAGTGTCTGGCTTTTGATAAGCACATAAAACAACTCTAGCACGTGTTTTATTCGTAAAATCCTACAGTTCTTCTTACCCAGAGGAGAGTGAATCTTTTCAGGATTGACAAGTCACAGTCATTGAGGACATTCAAAAGTAAAGATGAGCAGACTTTTAGATGTTAAAGTAATCATATGATATGGATCAATGCAGAAAATTGATACTGAAGTTAAAAGATTGGACCACAATCTCATTGAATGGCAGGATGAGGTGGTAAATGGTAGGGCATTGAAGAATGCAGTAGAACAGAGTGATCTAGGAATAATGGTGCATAGTTCCCTGAAGGTGGAATCTCATGTGGATAGGGTGGTGAAGAAAGCTTTTGGTATGTTGACCTTTATAAATCAGAGCATTGAGTATAGGAGTTGGGATGTAATGTTAAAATTGTACAAGGCATTGGTAAGGCCGAATTTGGAGTATTGTGTACAGTTCTGGTTACCGAATTATAGGAAAGATATCAACAAAATAGAGAGAGTACAGAGAAGATTTACTAGAATGTTACCTGGGTTTCAGCACCTAAGATGCAGGGAAAAGTTGAACAAGTTAGGTCTTTATTCTTTGGAGCATAGAAAGTTGATGGGGGATTTGATAGAGGTATTTAAAATTATGAGGGGGATAAATAGAGTTGACGTGGATAGGCTTTTTCCATTGAGGGTAGGAGAGATTCAAACAAGAGGACATGAGTTGAGAGTTAGGGGGAAAAAGTTTAAGGGTAACACAAGGGGGAATTTCTTTACTCAGAGAGTGGTAGCTGTGTGGAACGAGCCAGTAGAAGTGGTAGAGGCAAGTTCGGTATTGTCATTTAAAGTAAAATTGGATAGGTATATGGACAGGAAAGGAATGGAGGGTTATGGGCTGAGTGCGGGCCAGAGGGACTAGGTGAGAGTAAGCTTTCGGCATGGACTAGAAGGGCCGAGATGGCCTGTTTCCATGCTGTAATTGATATATGGTTATATGGAGGAGTTTGTGGCTGGTTGGGAGCAAGTTAGCTACTCCTACATATTCCATATGCTCTTGTAAACATAGTCTAGAAAACACACAAGCAAAGCATTTTGTACTTTGCTCTTCAATTTCAATATCTGAAGAGTCGTCATTTTTCATGCTTTGGTTAATGATTTCAAACATGATAATAGCTGAATTAAAGGTGAAAGAATTCAGGTTAGATAGATTAGATGTGAATTTCCCAGCACTATAATAATTAAAAACTCTTTAATGTCTTTCAAATTCTCTGCAATCAAACTGTTGGAGGTGCTGAATTTGACAGTTTATCTCTGAATACTATTTCTATTCTGCTATAATGATATTCTACATTTGGAGACTGAGAAAATACTTTGGATGGAAAGTTGATAGAAAAGAATATAAAGCTGTAAGGAATATAAAGTGTTTTAGCTATTTACTAAGAATTTAAATATTGATTCTTCAGTGGCACGTGTGTGTGTGTTAAAGAATTAAACAAGAGAAAGATTGCAAATTATTGTGGCAACTTTTAGTTAAATCCAGATCCATTCAGACTGGTGGATGCAGACGTTATGGTTTTGTTGTGAAGATTGAATTTGTGACCCTCCTTTGGCTGATGCCATGCTCTGGTAGATCAGATTTCCACAACTTGTCACCTCTGCTTCTGTCACATACAAATTACTTCAGTGTGCTGGGAAAGTTAAAACAATCCGCTTCCACAGATCTCTTCTATTTGATTCATTCAGCATTACTAACCCAAGTGTTCAATGTCATCCACCAGCTCTGCGTACATTGCAACTTCCCCTGAAAAGCCAATCTATAGCCCTTCCTTCCAGTGCAGAGTAAATTCTTAAAAATAATCATCTCCACATTTAATAAAAAAAAGCCAGCTCTTTCTATTGCTCACCAGAAACATTTTTGGAGAGTCAGTTATTATTATATTTGGTCTCATTTCAATGGAAGAGTAAACTGCAATTATTTCATTTAGTACAATATACACCTAAAATTTGTGCTCACTTTGGAAGTGCACAATAAGTACAGGTGCAAGAACATTGCATCTAGGTTTGTGATAATGTTACTTTATAGGTACTAGAGGATACCACAGAAGATTTTTTTTTAAATAATTCAGTTAATGCCAGCCTTACAGTCTAAAACAATACTACATAACCATGGAATGCAATTTCAGGAGTAACCAGTATCATCTGAAGCTAACCTCTGCCAGCATCCACTGATGTTGACCTCCTTAATATTGTTGGGACTGCACTCATTAAACTAAATGGAGAATATTGCATCAAACTTCCAATTTATGGCTCATATAAGGTGAAAGACCAAGGGAAACATAGGGAGTAAGTCATTGAGATTCTGGTTTGTCTGCCGTGTTTCTGATCTCAATATTTATGTGGTTCTTAAGTATCTGGACACCACTGACTTTCAGGGTGTTGATATTAGGACACATTGAAAATGACGGGTGATTGGTTAGACAATTTTTGGAGTTGAACATAGCTGTTGATTGCACAGTGCAGATGTTACTTGATAATTATCATAACACTTCCAAATATTTTTCCATATCTTGCAGCTTTTGTACATAGGTTACTTCCATTGAAAGAGGTTGTGAAAGGAATCAGTAAATATCTCCACTTCTGACAACATTACCTAGGGGAAATCATTGATAGTCCGAAAGATAGTGATAATTCTATCATTATCACATTACCTCCTGTACCTAATAAAGTGGCCACTGAATGACTATTCATGGGACTCTGCTGCAGTAGCTCATCCACTTCAAGGATTGACATGTTGTGCATTCAGAGATGTTCTTCTGTACACCACTGTATGTAATTCATAGTTACTTTAGTTATTATTGCCTTCCTGCTAGCTTGAACCAGTCTGACTAACCTCCTCTGATCTCTCTCATTGACAAGGTATTTTCATCCACAGAAATGCTGCTCACTGGCTATTGTCTTTTATATTTTGCACTATTCTCTGCAATCTCTAGGTACTGCTGTGTGCAAAAATCCCAGAAGAACAGCAGTTTCTGAGATACTCAAACCACCCCCTCTGGCACCGACAATCATTACACGTTGGACTGCAAAGTGCAATCGCTTAGATCACATTTCCTCACAATTCTGATGCTTGGTCTGAACAACAGCTGAACCTTATGACCATGCTTTCATGCATTGAATTGCTGCTACATATTGGCTGATTGGATCAAGTTCAAGTTTAATTGTCATTCAACCATACATGAATACCCATGACTATCCGAACGAAACAGCGTTGCTCTGGGGCCAAAGTGCAAAACACAATACCAACAGTCACACACAGCACAAAGCACATATAAAATAGCAAGCGCATACAAGATATCAGTAATCTGCGGTCACAAAAAATATCGTCCTATATAATATAATCTTACTGGAAGATTGGATATTTGCATTATCGCACAAGTGTACAGATGTACCTAATAAAGTGGCCACTGAATGCATATTGATATTCATTTCTTCTCCTTGACACTGGTATACACTAGCATTGTTTTCGGACCTTGCAGAGGATGTTTCTGAATCAGAGATTAAGTAACAATGTACAATATGGTCATTAAGAATTTCTCTTCAGGTATTCTGCATAATTTGCTTGGCAGAAGATGTTCACATTGACAACCACTTAGCCAATCTATTTAAAACTGCATCCATAATCAGCTGGGTTGTAATTGCTTCTAGTCATGTATTGATTTCTAATCATTAGGTTTCATGTTCCTTAAACGAATAGGGTCATACATTTAAGAACCAAGATAATCATTTGCATTTTTCACAGCATGGTGTTGATTGTTGAATTCACAATTTTCACACAAAACATGAGATTAGTTGGGATTAAAGAGAATGCTGGCAATTGCTCTACTTTCAAAAAGTTGATGCTTGGGAAACAACATCAATCCATAATGAAATAATAATAATAATAATAATAAAACATGTAATTAAATCAGACAAATTGCATTAAGGCTTTTAATGAAATTAATTATTTGAACAGTTCAATGGATCATTTCTTCTTTTGATTTTTTAAAATTTCAATTAGCTTTTAATGTTGTTTGCGAAAATAAATGCAAGCTCTTTTGCATTTGGTCAATAATTAATTTCTCAGTTAAAGGGAATAAAGTTAATCAAACATATTGAAATATATATGACATATTGCACATTAATATATCATTTACATTTATTGTTTTGCCACTTCATTCCAAACTTGTTCTGAATTTGAATTAGTTCTATTGACTAATTTATAAATGAATGATTCCATTCCCAT
The DNA here is from genome assembly GCF_048418815.1 of Hemitrygon akajei. Taxonomy (NCBI): domain Eukaryota; kingdom Metazoa; phylum Chordata; class Chondrichthyes; order Myliobatiformes; family Dasyatidae; genus Hemitrygon; species Hemitrygon akajei. The sequence continues at coordinate 51,168,449 of NC_133140.1, forward strand.
GGTGAATATATTAAGAATTCTTTTAACTGATTGAATTCACAACTCAGTGTTTCTTCAGTAGCTGGTTAGCCGGTTCTAAAAATCATAATTATGAGCGAATTTCACACTGCAGAAAGGGAATGGTAAGCTTATTACAAACCGACTGCATTCAGAACAGACTAAGTTCATAAAGAAACTAAATGATGAGGAATTAAATTGTGTAAATTAGCTCATATATTCCATCAATGAAAGCCTTGTTCATCCTTTGTTATCAGCTCCTCTGCTCTCTTTGGGTGCATTATTTTTCTCTCCACAGCCCTCTATCTAATGGTGTTTCAATGCCTTTGTCTGACATCTGCAAACCATTGTATCAATCATGCAACCTCTGAGAATGGTTCAATGGGTCCAATTTCTTTAATGATTTACTGCCTGACAAACTCTCTGATTTGGTAGTTGGATTATGAGACCTGTTGCAGTTTCGTTGAGTAGCGTATTTCAAAAGCCTCCATTATGTTCTCCAACCTTTTTTAAGTGACCCTGTCTCACAACTTTAATACATCATAAGGATAAGCAAAGCTCACACAAGACGTAACTTTATCTTCAGTCCAATATTTTTCCTTCTTCAGATTTTCACCAGCTTTGCCAAATGCAGGTGGCAATATCCCCTTTGGCATTGGCTGGATTTTCAGATGAGAATTCTTTTGTGAAGGTGGCTCCCTGACATTTAAAACTCATTATTCTTCCTCGCTTGTTACACTTGATCTTCAAACGAACTTTGCTTTTGGTAAACGTGGAGGCTGTCACAACATTCTTGGTGTATATTTCCATTCCGTAGTTCATCTCTAAGACTATGCAATGGAAATGAGCTTCTGTCAATTTGAAAAATTGCTTCTGTGGATAAATTAATGACAGTGCCAGCTTTCAGCTTTCCTCCAGTGGGCAAGATTTGGAGTAGTACTGCTTTTGCAAGGAAAAAGAAAACTGCAAAACCAAGGAAATATGGATGCTCATTGAATACAGTGGGGTGGTTTTAACATTGGTGGAAACCAAGCCTTTGTACATTTAAAATAGTATAATTTACTTACCCAGTCAGAAACATCTAGTAGAGTTATAGAACACTGCAGCACAGAAACAGGCCCTTTGGCCCATCTAGTCCATGCCAAACTATTATTCTACCTAGTCCCATCAACCTGCACCCGGATCATAGTCCTCCATACGCCCCATCTAAGTAAATATATTTGAACTTCACACACAAAATGCTGGTGGAACACAGCAGGCCAGGCAGCATCTATAAGGAGAAACACTGTCGACAGTGGCCTGGCCTGCTGTGTTCCACCAGCATTTTGTGTGTGTTGTTTGAATTTCCAGCATCTGCAGATTTCCTCGTTTTTGATACTTGAACTTCCTCTGTTACAATCTCAACCCCTCAACTTTAACATAAATCCTGGTTATTAAAATCAGGCATATCTTACTCTGTTGGAGAGGACAGTAAATTACCAGCAGAACTTCCCAATAAGCTGCTTGCATTTAAGATCCAGATTTATATTTAAGAGTGTAGGAATGTTGATCCTAGTGTGTAGAATAAAACACAGCATATGCTGGCTGTCAGTATTCAAAGAAGAAATTCTTTGATCTAGAATTCATTCCAGGAAGATGATGGTAAGTCATATAACAAGATGAAGAAATACTCTTGCTTCTCCTGTAAGATATTTAAACCTCTTTCTGTGTTGAACCCAGGTCCAGGAGTTCCAGCTATATGCATTGACCCCTTCGATTTTCCGTCTGGAACAGTAGCTGATGTGGAAGAGTGCCTTTTCACTTTAACCTCTCTTCCACCAGTAGGGTGTCCAGTGAGGCTTTACAGAATTGAAAGGCAGGCTGGCTATTATTTTCGGCAGCCACTGTAATTCCCAGTAGTTCTGTAAGAAGTGTTCAAAATTAAGATAGAAATTACACACCATAACCTAAACGCTGTATAAAGGACAGTCCAGACATTTGATCTCACTGAAGTTCTAAAATATCTCAAGCCTCACATCAACATGAAGGTACTGATCCAGACCACAGCCCAGCCTTCTTATAATTATCAGGTCTTCTCTGATTTGCATGTCTGTCAATCACAGTCATTAAATAATTGACTGTCGTACATTTAAATGAGTAAGTCACGAAGTCTGTGTGTATCTGAAAGGAGTTTTGCTGCTTTCTCAAACTTCACACACAAATAACATTGAGCTGTGCTTGGGAGCAATAATTTGATTTCATTTAGTACTATTTTATTAAAATACTAATCTTGGCTAATAGCTGAATTTAATGCAGAAAGAAGATCTGCGTCTACCCACAGTACAAAGTTCACCCCGAAATCTTGTTAAATGAAGCACATTCTATCCTCCGATGGGTCTTTGGAGCGGACGGTAAGGCAGAGCCAACATTCAGGAGCTTGATGGTCCATCATTTCATCTCAGAATCACTGACTTTGCTTTTTAATTCAGTTACGTTTTTCTATGCATTTCATTTTCTCTAAAAGGCCTTTGGAAACAATTATTATGCATTTGAAGTGTTTTTACTTTTGAAAAAATATCAACATTTACTGTCATTTATCTTGAATTAACTGCATCCAATAAAACTGTCTGCTCGCATTAAAACTGTTTTTTTTGCATAAAAACATGTTGTGTTCCTTTTAGCTATGCTTCCAACGTCACTTCAAGTCAGGTTGACATATGACTTAAGTTAACAGGAAACAGAGAATTACCTTGTTTCTGGAAAATCAGGATGAATATATGGTAGCAAACAGGTTGACAGGTTCTGCTCTCCAATACTCACCAATGTAAAATTCTTCTGGACATCTGAGACTGAAACTGTGTAGTAAGCCAGATCTTGTGCACTTAATGTACTGAAAGTCCTTTCTCTGACACATTTCATAAATGTAGGTGTGAGTAAAGGAGAACAACAATCTCAATTATGAACCATCATTCACAGGTGGGACATTATAAGGATAGAGGGGTGCAGTTTGGAGAGAATGTGGGTGGCATGAGAGCAGGATTGGACAAGCCGTTATGGAAATTGGCCAGGTCATCAGTCTGCAGTGGATGTGATAGATGGGGATCACAAGGAAGGGAATAGTTGGGGACTGAAAGCAAGTAGTAGTAACAGGTAGATTTTCTTCTTAAAGATATTACTGAGATAGGTTTCCAATCCCTGACTTCATAGCTTGGATTTGCTCAGACAGTTCTTCTTTACATAACCAAGAAGTAGGCCTCACAGTACTCGCTCCTGCCCTATCATTAATCATGATTATGTGTATGGAAATTGAGTTCAAAGGTGAAATTGTATTGCATTGGCCACCTCCATGCATTGCTGCCTGCCACGCATGTGAGACTGAAGACAAAAGATCATTGATTTATTGATCCTAGCAGTATTTTTCCATTGCAGTTCAATCCATAGTGCTCATAAATGATGCACTACACAGTAGAATTTCTAGGCCAACATATCTTAAAAAGGAATTGTAGGCATTTTGGAGCATAAAATGGGTAATGATCTGAGACTGTTTCTACTGGAGATAGATCATGGGATTATCCCAAGAGTACTGACAGCTCATATACATTATATGTGCTTGGAAAGCAGGCACTAAATCTTGGAAACATTTGCTCATGATTCATTTGCAAACTTAGTGACCTAAAAAGCTAGAGATTGATGCAAGAATACTTAGTTGAGAAAGTTATTGGAAGCCCACAATTATGTTAAAGAATGTATTACATTCTTGTACGTCCTTTTTTCACCAAGACAATTAATACACTTCTTTGGCCAAAATACTCATAATTCTATTCCACATCTACAGAAATGGTTCAATAACAATGTTTCTCAGTCACATAGCTAAATCACACTCTCTCATATGTGAATATGTAAAACCTTATACATGGGTAACACATTTACTTTCAACATGCCAAAAGACTGCCCTGTATTTGCAAATCCATTATTAAATCTACATTATTAAGAGCAGCTGAAAGACAAATTATGTTGATCTTAAATCTGTACTGACAGCACATAAATAAAAACTTGCTTCAAAAATATCAAAATACAGTGAAAATAGATTTGGAGTGTATACACAAAAGTACACAGAGCACGGTAATCAAGTCTGGTGAGCTGCAGGCACAAGTTGTCACATGAGACTATGATGAAGTAGCAATAATAGAGGCCTCGTCTGATGAAAGAGAGGGAGGAAGACTATATTCCTTACTGGGTGCCACTAAACGGGGGAAGGTTGTGGAAAAGCAACTTTGCAGACAGCATACAGAGAGCTGCAAAAACTACAGCTTAATGACAAAGGGCAAGCAATAGTCTAAACTTGAAAATGCTTACCTGAAGTACACTTTAGAGAAAAGGGGTCTGGCCCATGTAGATTGCAATGAAACATCTGAAAGGGAGCAGTGACTTACAAGGTCTTCAAAGGAGAGATATTACTGATGCAGAATACACATACTACTATAAGGGGGAAGGAAGGAGATGTAAAACTGAAGCTCTGTCTATGAATAGATATGGTTAAAAGTATGACAAAAAAAAGAAAGGTTGCAATATTTGCAAGGCCTTTGGTAATTAAGAAGTTCAGAGGTTATTCAAAAACACAACAGTTGTGATCAGGGGCTGTGTGGTTCCTGCAGAGAGCACAAGAAAATCTGCAAAATATAAAGTAACCCAGAAGCATTTTATGAGCAAATAGTTAGTGAAAGGGTAGTTAAAGGAAGGCTGGAGAAACTAAACGAATAATCCTGTGCAGACAGAGCGTAACTGAGATGTTAAGCGTGTCTTTACATCTGCCTTTATAAACAAAGGGAGGACACTGCCAATGCAGCAGAAAAGGGTAGGTCAGCATTGATACTGAATGAAGTAAAGGGGAGGCTGGTGATCCGAAAGTAAATGGCTCACTGTGCAAGGTTAACAAGAAAAGCAAAGGTGGATGTTATGTATTCTGGCTTCAACCTTGCAAAACCTGTAAAACCCGTGAAGGCTAGTTCAAATTTTATCCCTAACCTTATTTAAAGAAAAGGTGAGTTAAAAACTCTAATGAGTGGAGCAACATATATTCTAGAGCTATTGGCTTCCATGTCATGTTACAAAGGCTGTGCACTGTGTGTAAGTTCTGTACAATGTTGTTCCTTGAACTATCTGTAGGCAGTCTGCCAATGTATGTAGCATTTAATTGTGCATACTCATCAGCCCTCTCTGTAAGCTGACTAGCAAAGTTCTGCTTATTTATCGGAAGCAGGCTCTTGAAACATCAACAGTTCCTTTTTACCCATAGATGTTGTTTGACCCATTGAGTTCCTCCGACAGATTGTCTGTTGTTCCAGTGAAATACTTCGAAGTCTAGATAATATGGAACATAGAAAGGAATATGCAAATGGTGGTTCTCCCCTACACATGAAGCTCTTGCTGTTCTTACTGACTATTGGTCATGAATTTGTAGATGTTGTATATTTGCAGCCTTAGTGCAATGGTGGTGAAGGAAATTGTCATGTATATAGTGGGGAATGGTATATCAATCAGGGAAGCTTCTTTGTCCTGGATTATACCAAGCTTCTTGAGAATTTTTGGAATCAAGCAAATGGAGACTATTCAATCACAATGCTGACTCTTAGGAGGGGCTGTGGGTAATATGGAGGTTAATTGCTAAACCCAGGATATCTGCTCTTGTAGCCAGAGTATTTATGAGATACATCCAGTCAAGTGACTCCCAATATATCAATGATGGGTGTCATTATTATGTTAATTGAATATATAGGACCATGGTCATAGTCTTTCTTGGTGGAGCAGTTTATTGTCTGTCACTCTTGTAGTGAAAATTTTATCTGCCACTTCTCTGTCCAAACTTTAAGTGTTGTCTAGGTCCTGCAGCATGCAGGTTTGGACTGCCTGAACTGCATTCACTAAAGAGTGTGAATGTAACTAGACATTGTGCAATCATCAGCAGGCATCCCCATTTCTGACCTTATGATAGAAGGAAAGTCATTGATGAACCAGCTTGAGATGATTAAGAAAAGAATGCAACAACTAGGTTTAACTAGTTTGATACGAGTTCAGCATGCTCTCTGCTCTTGTATTACATGCCTCTGCTAAAAGAGATAAGTGTCCTATATTCCCTTCTTAACATGCTTAACAAACTGTCCTGCTATCACGTCCTTTATGGACATGAGTTCCAAGATTGCTCTGCTCCTGTACATTTATCCACCAGTGAACTGTCCTACCTCACCTTTTCCTGCAGTGGATTCCACTTACCCAAACCAAACCAATGATATCTTCCTGTAGTCCATTAGTTCCCTTCTCACAATCAACCTTGCATTTTTTTTTACATTCTTATGTTTCCGTTTAATCAAACTCAGAAAGACTTGTTCATGATCACAAGAAACAACTGAAAATGTGATTTATCAGAACCAGAATCGGGTTTAATATCATTTGAATCTGTTGTGAAAGTTGTTTTGCCAGCAGTAAATCACTTACGTACATTCAGTGCAAACAATTAATATGTGACAAAGACAGAATCCCATTTGGTTCATGGACGCGACCTCCCTTGTACTGCCTTTTTCTTTTTTGCTGTGCAATGCTGTTTCTTGGCTATCTTGTGCCAAATCACACTTTCGCCATTTCTTTCTCTCTCTCACTCGCTTGCACACTCACATATTCCACCACCATGACCCATCAATGCTTTTAGCATGTCTTTCTTTTTTATTTCATATTAGCTAACAGTATCCTGACTATCTTACCTCTTTTTATTTCTTATTCTTAACAATACATCTTATGTTTTATTCATTATCAACCCCATTTCTTCTTTCACAGAGTGAACTCCTCCTTATCTGATGCTTCACATAACCAATAACCAATCTTGTATTCTGTGATAGATTTTGCTTGCTTCAGTAATAAGGTCATATAGATGTTTCAACCTCTGCTGTTCTCCATCTCCTAATCAATATTCTGCCTCTAATCTACTTGTTTTCAGAACCATACCTCATTAGTACACTCTAAGTACACTCTTTTAAAATTTAATTAATGTTCTATTCTCAGTAATCTGTCTACTCCAACCATTGAAGTATGTTCACAAATTCCTTACTTACATTCTTACACTGATTTACAAAGTCTGCAATTTCTAAACTTTTCTTGCTTCAATGTATTCTTTGCAGTTAGCATGTTCTTACTGAAATTCTTATTGAAGTCTTTGTTGTCCTCCAAGGGCTATAACAAGTATGTACAAAAGAAAAATTGCTCTTCCTTGGCCATACTGTTCATGTCCTTCATAGAAAAGTGTAGCAGGCCAAAGACCTGATGGGTCAGAATGATCTGACATGGAGAGTTAGTGTGACAAATGACTTGAGGCTGGTTAGAATTTGTTGTGTATTTAATATTTCAGTAATATTTGAGTAATATTGTAAATATATTGCTTGATTAAGCATTCTTTATTTGTTTACATAATCCATTCAGGGTTTTATGTAAGAAGTACATCAATGTCATGTAGAACATTATGTCACCACGCCTTAAGTGTGCTCCAAACTAAAGTAAAACAGATTACACATGCATCCCCAGCCACCACGCTTTTCTTTTGATTAATTTCTGGAGTTACAGAACATAACAGTGATGACGAATAAGTTTTTTAATGAACCCAAGACGACTACCTACCTGTTAAAGCACAGCACTTTTTTTTTTCTCTTTGAGAGGGGAAGGAGAGACGTTTGAGTTTTCAAACGTGCACATGGGAAGAAAGATGGCTGTTAAAAAAAATCACATTTTAAGGTCACCATCACTCAGTACTAGAAGTAGATCAATATCCTCTTCCCAGGACAGAAGATACCTTTCTGGAGGGAAACACTTCAGCAGACTTTGTGGAGACCCACCTACAGACTGAAATGAAAAAAGAGTCCAAAGTGTTCTTCACCATAAGCACTCACAAAAGGCCTTTATCGCTACAATAGGCTTATTTCTGGAGTAGCATCTGCACCTGCACTCTAGCAGAGAGCTATGGACCAGGTGCTGCAAGGCTGCTCACACACTCAGTGTTACCTGCAGTTAACAGTGAGGATGACAAGGAACATCTACAAAATATCAAGACAGTGTTAAAAGGATTAGAAGATTATGGACTCAAAGCACGTCACGACAAGTGGGAATTCTTTAAACCAAGCATCACTTGGTGCTAGAGAGCAGCTTCTTTGAGTTCATTTGTGGAAACAGCTTAATTTCTACATTTAATGTCTCTTATTTTTCCTTTTCAAGGTGGAGGGGGGTCTGTTGAAGTCCCTGACCTACAGCTGCACCGGAACTTCGGTTCTTATGGTGATGGTTCCCGCTCCTGAGACTCACTGACCAGCTATTTATCAATATCCCAAGGACGCAGCCGCAAAGTCAAGCACGCCCTGGGGGTGCTGAGGCTCTGTGGCCCTGGGATGAACTGATTTTGTGCCAGTGTCACTGAGTGAAGCATGCGGGAGGAAACGGAATATCGTGAGCAGTGGGTCAGCTGTCAGAGGCCTCTGCACTCAGATCATTCCCTCTCTTTCTCTTGACGGTGGGGGAGAGTTTGTTGCCGATTCTCGACTTGGAGAACTCAAGGGAAAAGAAGTGATCTGGCAGAACTTAACATCGTAATTAGCAAAGGTTATTTTGTCTTCTTGGTTAGTTTCCTCTTGATGCACAATCAATAACTCTCAGAGACGGGAGGCGAACGATAGGCTTTTATTAGCTGCAAAAGTGACCACAACATCTTGGAGACTGAGGGGGGAGCAGTGCCTCCAATCGCCTTTATACAGGGGTCTGTGGGAGGAGCCACAGGAGCAGTCAGCAGAGGGGCGTGTCCTGACAGGTATACACATAGTTTACCACACTCCTCTTGCTTTGTGGCACCTCTCTGCCCCTTTATTAGAGAGAGAGCAAGAGAGAGAGAGAGCTTGTGGTATGTTGAATTGTCGGGTGAACGATTAGTTTTTGTTGTACTGCAGATCATGGTCTTTTGGGGGCTTTGCAATTGCTTGCATTGTGGGTGGAGGGTGCTGATGCTTTTTGCTGAAGTAAGTAGGGAATGGAGAGGGTCGATACTTCGCTGCTGCTTAGAGAGGAAAGTAAAGGGTGGATTTGGGAATTAACACTTTTATTGTCGCTCGTTCTGCATCTTTGTGAATGTCTGAGAAGAACAAGATTTTTAGGTTGTATATTGTATAAATTGATAGAACCATAGAACATTAAGCACAGAAACAGGCCTTTTGGCCCTTCTTGGTTGTGCCATACCATTTTTCTGCCTAGTCCCACTGACCTGCACCTGGACCATATCCCTCCATACACCTCTCATCCATGTACCTGTCCAAGTTTTCCTTAAATGTTAAAAGTGAGCCCACATTTAACACTTCATCTGGCAGCTCATTCCACACTCCCACCACTCTCTGTGTGAAGAAGCTCCCCCTAAAGTTCTCTTTAAATTTTTCCCCCTTCATCCTTAACCCATGTCCTCTGGTTTTTTTCTCCCCTAGCCTCAATGGAAAAAGCCTGCTTGCATTCACTCTATCTATACCCATCATAATTTTATATACCTCTATCAAATCTCCCCTCATTCTTCTACGCTCCAGGGAATAAAGTCCTAACCTATTCAACCTTTCTCTGTAACTCAGCTTCTCAAGTCCCAGAAACATCCTTCTCTGCACTTTTTCAACCTAATATCCTTCTTGTAATTCAGTGACCAAAACTGCACACAATACTCCAAATTCGGCCTCATCAATGCCTTATACAACCTCACCATAACATTCCAACTGTTATACTCAATATTTTGATTTATAAAGGCCAATGTGCCAAAAGCTCTCTTTCCTACCTTATCTACCTGTGACGCCACTTTTAGGGAATTATGTATCTGTATTCCCAGATCCATCTGTTCTACTGCACTCCTCAGTGTCCTACCATTTACCTTGTATGTCCTACCTTGGTTTGACCTTCCAAAGTAGGAATACCTGAAAAATTTTAAAAAGAGGACACTCCTCTTGATGTACTTCCCATAATGCAAATCAAAAGTCTCCCTAACACAGCACAGATGATCCAAAGAGAAATCAGAAAAGATCCCCCGCTGTCTCAAGTCTACATGGCAACTCAAAATGGCTGGAACGTTCAGCAGAAATTCTGGTTTCCCCATTTTTACCAGTGACTGGATGAACTTGCCCTTGACAGGGATTGCCTTACGTGGGGATTGAGAGATGCTATACCAATCAAGCTGAGAACTGAAGCTTTGGAGGAGTAACATGCTGGTCTAAAAGGAAGTGTTGGTTCAAATGTTTATCTAGTGGCCTGGCTCATGCTTGGGCCTCCTCAAACCAAATCTCAGAAGAGCATGCAGGACAAGCAGCTGACACAAATTGAGGGCTCCTCTAGCAATGAGGTTCAATGTTTCACTCCTGGACAAGCTGTCCTGACAAGGAACTACAAAGCTATCAAGTGGGTATTTGGAAGGATTAAAGACAGAACTGGACCACTCTCCTACACAGTGGAGATTGTGTCTGATGTCATCTGGAGAAGACACATTGAACAATTGAGGAGAGCAGAGACAACTGTTAGAGAAGAAAGATGCCCAGAGCTGTCAGAACCACTTCCTGCAGTCCCAAAATCAACTTCTACAACCACCATGAAGGAGGCCCAGATCCTGAGATTGTTTCCTAGCTACATGTCTCACCTGCCAAGCAGAGTGACTCCCCTTGTCAGGAAAGATCATATCCCACAAGAGACTGAAATTCTCTACAGAGATTAAATCTTTAAGCCCGAATGAGACAATTTTAAATTTACTATGCTTTGCATGTTCATGTATTAGTTCTATTATACAGTATACTGTGTACTATATATATTTATATATGATAACTAGAGAACAATTTGTTTCATATTTGAGTTGAGATGCATTGAGTCACAGGGAGGAGTGAATTGTATTTAATATTTCAGTAATATTTGAGTAATATTGTAAAAATATTGGTTGATTAAACATTCTTTGTTTACATAATCCATTACAAGTTATATGTATGAAGTACGTGAATGATATACGTCATTACACTGCCACATCATAAGTGCGTGCCTTACTAAAGTAAAACAAAATACACAGTCATCCCCTGCTCCCCTGTTTTTCGTTTGATTAATTTCTGGAATTACAAAAACATAACAGAAATAAGCCAGTCCACATTTGGTTTTGCCAAGGTTGGGAGGACAGTGCATTAAGCTGAAGGAAGTGCAAGTGAATTACCTTTTTGTCTGGATTGTGTGGGAAGGAAAGAACTAAAGGGGCAGATGATGCATCTCCTGTAGTTGCAGTTATGCTGTGACTGGTGAAGGGAGATAAACGAATGAACAAAGGATTGAGAGGGAATGATTCCTCCAGTGTGTTGAATGGAGAGAGACAAATGTGCCTGCTGATAATATTCTACTAAAGGTGGCAGAAATTAAGGAGGAAAATTCATGGATTTTAACGACAGATGGGGTGCATTCTCACTTTGGGTGAAAAGTGAATGAGTGAGTGTGTGTGAAATAGAGCAGACCTTGTTGATGTCCCCATGAAATGTGAATGGAAAGCTACAAACATGAAAGAAGGAAAATATCTGAGCCTGTTACTTTAATTCTCCATCCCACTTCCACCCTATTTTTTTTTCTCTTCAACTTCTATTTTTTCTGAAAAGATTAATGTTAGCTCAAACAATCACAGCTCATTTTCTGCCAAGCCTTTAGGATTCAACATTAAGTTCAACAACCTCAGAAAACTGGCCTTTCCAGTCTGACCCTTTGCTTTCTGCCACTGAGTCAGTTTTTAATGCAATTTATTACATTCCTTTGGACACTGTGTCCTTCTCTTCCTCAAAGAATCTGCCATGTGGGACTCCATAAAACATCAAGTTAAACTCCATATATACTCCATCAATATTCATCAACTTTCTTTTTCACCTCTTTCAAAGTTCAATTAAATTAATCAGACATAACCTTCTTTTCAAATTCATGCTGAGTGACTAAGATTAACGTATGGCTCACAAAATGCTGACTTGTGTCATCCTTCTGAATCTTTTCCAACATTCTGTCCACTATGAATGTCAATCTGACAGCCATTAATTAATCAGTCCATCCTTTTTAAACCATGCGATCACATTAGAGACTTCCCAGTCCTCCTTCAACAGGAGCCAGGAGGCAATGAAAAATTATAGTTACAGGCTGTACTAGTTCCTCCTTTCTTTCTCTTAAGAGTTTGGATGCTTTTTATCCAAGTTTGACATTATATTATACTTATATATTTATATATACATATAGATATATATATATAATAGTGTTGGACTCCTTAATATGATTTATACTTGACTCTGCTGTTGCTACACACTCATCCAAATATGTCCTGTACTGAAACAAAGGACCAAGGAACATAAATAACATGCAGGAGATACTCAGCAGGCCAGTTAGCAACTATGGAGAATGAAGAAAATTAGCATTTCACATTGATTATTTTCATGAGGATTGAAAAGAGTGTAAAACAAAACTGATATGTTTAAGCTTTCTCTAGTTCTGATCATTGATCAAAAATGATGATCCTGCCTCTTTCTTCACAAATGAGATGACTGCTGAGTATGACCAGCAATTTGTCTCTTGATTTGAGATCTGAGATCTTGATTTCAGATCTCCAGCACTTGCAATCACATAGGCTTTTCAAGAGCTACGTAAAGCATGATTAACTTCAGCTCGATGTGACAGGCAGCTTGAATTTGTTGTCCCTCTTGCATTAGGTCCAATAGACACAGTTACCACCTAGCACCACATATTTAGTCTTTAATCTAACATGGAGTACCTATATCACCTATTGATGAATGGCAGATTGCATAGACTCAGGTACCAATCTTCACAATTTATACTACTAATCATGTTTGAGCCAAAAGGAAGTAGATCAGGAAAAGGAAAGTCTCTTTTCTTCCCTTAATAGTTGTTGTTAGGAAGTTGTTAATGCTGTTAGGAAGTCATCCCTTCAGCTTTTTTCTGTCTCCTATTTGGACCATGTCTATTGAAACAAAGATTCAATGTACATTTATTATCAACGTATGTATGCAGAATACAACTCTGAAATCATCCTCCCACAGGCAGCCACGAAACAAAGAAAAACCAGGGAACCCAGTCAAGAAAACATCAAACACCCAATGAGTGAAAAAAGAACAAATTGCACAAATGGCACAATGTGAGCTAACAACACACAAAGAATGTCAAACTTCAAGCCAAGAGTGCAGTGCTGTTCAGTTTGGTTCAGATCAGCACTGCGTTGCTAGACCACTGCAGGCCCCAGAGGTATTCTTCATCGAAGTGCCCCAGCCCGCATCAATCGCCGCAATCAAACTGATCAAAAACAACAAATAAAAAGTAACCAGAACCCAGGAACATATGTAACATAAACTTCAAGGTCCTCCAAAACAAGTCCACAGCCTCCCTAATCAATCCTTGCAACGTGGATCCCAAGAATCCTGTACTTTCTTCCACAGCAGCTAGTGAGAGCAAGAGGAACACCAGATAAATGCAGGCAGACGGCACCAAACACCCGCCTCTCCTCTGATCTTGTCCTCATTGACTTCACCTTGCTTGACACCTCAGTCGTAGAGAAGTAATGGAGTCAATTATGGCTTCACATTCCCAACAGCTCATCACAGAAAAACGGAGTTGATCACAACTTACACCCGTCTCCAGGCCGCACACTCCATTCCAAACCTCACCAATACCCCACGGAGACAGCAAACTGCCAGATCGCCTAATCGAGCCAAAAACACACCATCAAAATGTAAATCACAGGTTCCAATTGCAATCCAAAATTAAAACACAAAGGAGCTATTTGGTTCATCATGCCTGAACCTACTGCTTAAACAAGCAGCTGTGAATAGTCACACATTTCAGCATGAGCTTTTAACCCTGAGAGTTTTCTCACCTGCATAGAAACATAGAAAACCTACAGCACAACACAGGCCCTTCGGCCCACAAAGCTGTGCCGAACATGTCCTTACCATAGAACTACCTAGGCTTACCCATAGCCCTCTATTTTCCTAAGCTCCATGTATCTATCCAGGAGTCTCTTAAAATACCCTATCGTTTCTGCCTCCACCACTGCAGCTGGCAGCCCATTCCATGCACTCACCACTCTCTGCGTAAAAAACTTACCACTGACATCTCCTCTGTACCTACTTCCAAGCACCTTAAAACTATGCCCTCTTGTAATAGCCATTTCAGCCCTGGGAAAATCTTCTGACTATCCACACGATCAATACCTCTCATTATTTTGTACAATCAGGTTGTCTCTCATTCTCCGTCGCTCCAAGGAAAAAAGGCCAAGTTCACTCAGCCTATTCTCATAAGGCATGCTCTCCAATCCAGGCAAAATCCTTCTAAATCTCCTCTGCACCCTTTCTATGGTTTCCATGTCCTTCCTGTAGTGAAGTGACCAGAATTGAGCACAGTACTCCAAGTGGGGTCTGACCAAGGCCCTATATATGGCTGTAACATTACCTCTTGGCTCCCAAACTCAGTCCCAAGGTTGATGAAGGCCAAAGCAGCGTATGCCTTCACCACAGAGTCAACCTGCACAGCAGCTTTGAGTGTCCAATGGATTCAGACCCCAAGATCCCTCTGATCCTCCACACTGCCAAGAGTCTTACAATTAATGCTGTATTCTGCCATCATATCTGACCTACCAAAATGAACCACCTCACACTTATCTGGGTTGAACTCCACCTGTCACTTCTCAGCCAGTTTTGCATCCTATCAATGTCCCGCTGTAACCTCTGACAGCCCTCCACACTATCCACAACACCCCCAACCTTTGTGTCATCAGCAAATTTACTAACCTATCCCTCCACTTCCTCATCCAGGTCATTTATAAAAATAATGAAGAGTAGGGCTCCCAGAACAGATCGCTGAGGCACACCACTGGTCACCAACCTCTGTGCAGAATATGACCCATCTAAAACCATTCTTTGCCTTCTGTGGGCAAGTCAGTTCTGGATCCATAAAGTAATGTCACCTCGGATCCCATGCCTCCTTACTTTCTCAATAAGCCTTGCATGGGGTAACTTGATAAATGCTTTGCTGAAATCCATCTACATCTACTGCACCATCTTCATCAATGTGCTTAGTCACATTCTCAAAAAATACAGTCAGGCTGGTAAGGCATGACCTGCCTTTGACAAAGCCATGCTGACTATTCCTAATCATATTATACCTCTCCAAATGTTCATAAGTCCTGCCTCTCAGGATCTTCTTCATCAACTTACCAACCACTGAAGTAAGACTCACTGGCCTATAAGTTTCTGGGCTACCTCTACTCCCTTTCTTGAATAAGCGAGCAACATTTGCAACCTTCCAATCCTCCAGAACATCCCCCTTCATAATTGATGATGCAAAAATCATTGCCAGAGGCTCGGCAATCTCTTCCCTCGCTTCACACAGTAGCCTGGGGTGCACCTTGTCCAATCCCATTGACTTATCCAACTTGATGCTTTCCAAAAGCTCCAGCACATCCTCTTCCTTAATATCTACATGCTCAAGCTTTTCAGTCTGCTGTAAGTCAACCCTATAATCGCCAAGATCCTTTTCCGTAGTGAATACTGAAGCAAAGTATTCATTAAGTACCTCTGCTATCTCCTCCAGTTCCATACACACTTTTCCACTGTCACACTTGATTGGTCCTACTCTCTCATGTCTTATCCTCTTGCTCTTCACATACTTGTAGAGTGCCTTGGGGTTTTCCTTAATCCTGTCCGCCAAGGCCTTCTCATGGCTCCTTCTGGCTCTCCTAATTTCTTTCTTAAGCTCCTTCCTGCTAGCCTTATAATCTTCTAGATCTCTATCATTACTGAGTTTTTTGAACCTATCATAAGCTGTTCTTTTCTTCTTGATGAGATTTACAACAGCCTTTGTACACCATGGTTCATGTACCCTACCATCCTTTCCCTGTCTTGTTGGAATGTACCTATGCAGAAGCCCATGCAAATATCCCCTGAACATTTGCCACATTTCTTCAGTACTTTTCCCTGAGAACATCTGTTTCCATTTTAAGCCTCCAAGTTCCTACCTGATAGCCTCATATTTCCCCTTACTCCAATTAAACACTTTCTTAACTTGTCTGTTCTTATCCCTCTCCAATACTATGGTAAAGGAAATAAAATTGTGATCACTATCTCCAAAATGCTGTCCCACTGAGAGACCTGACACCTGCCCAGGTTCATTTCCCAATATCAGATCAAGTACAGCCTCTCCTCTTGGAAGATTATCTACATATTGTGTCAAGAAACCTCCCTGAACACACCTAACAAACTCCACCCCATCTAAACCCCTCACTCTAGGGAGATGCCAATCAATATTTGGGAAATTAAAATCTCCCTCCACAACAACCCTGTTACTATTACACATTTCCAGAATCTGTCTCCCTATCTGCTCCTCATGTCCCTGTTACTATTGGGTGGTCTATAAAAAACACCCAGTAGAGTTATTGACCCCTTCCTATTCCTAACTTCCACCCATAGAGACTCCGTAGACAACCCCTCTATAATTTCCTCCTTTTCTGCAGCTGTGACACTATTCCTGATCAACAGTGCCACACCCTCACCTCTTTTGCCTCCCTCCCTGTCCTTTCTGAAACATCTAAAGCCTGGCACTTGAAGTAGCCATTCCTGCCCCTGCACCATCCAAGACTCTATAATGGCCACAATATCATAGCTCCAAGTGCTGATCCATGCTCTAAGCTCATCCGCTTTGTTCACAATGCTCCTTGCAAAGAAATAGACACATCTCGGCCTCAGCGTGTCCCTTCTCTATCGCCTGCCTTCCTCCTGTAGCTCCCTGGGTCGCCTCAGGCTCGCTCAGCTCATTCTCGTCTAGGGGGAGCAGCCTTCGGCCCCGCCAAACTGGGTAATCAGCTTGTGTGGATGCTGTGTGATATCCCTGCCTCGCCCAAAAACAGACAGTACACCATATGCGATTAAATGAGTACAATTTATAAAGGTTACTATAACTAAGTGATTAATAACGATACAGTATATATGAAGGAAAAAAAATAAAGAAAAGGTGCCAAACTTGTCAAAGTCCAAACCACTTCGTGCACAACCATTGGAGCTCAATTACTGAAGTCTTCTGGCCACCATTCGATCCCCTCCGAACTCCTTGACTCGCAGCTTAGGACCATCTGAAGTGGTCAACCAAGCACATCTAGCTTCATCTCCTCTCCTCGGGGTACCTCCTGGCCTTGGACCCCTCCTTGGGGTCCGTTCCTCGCCCAGTTTACAGCATCGCGTCCTCTCTCTCTCAACCCCTCGCGCCGATCTCCCCAAAATGCCCGCCAACAATAGCTTACAGACTCAGAAGAAAGAACAACATTAATCCCAATTGGTTTACAAAGGAATACAATTCTCGTTATCAGTAAATTTTAACCCAAACAAGCTTCCAGCACTCTCTCGCAACAAAGCAGCTGTGGTGAACTACATATACCTGTCTGGACACGCCCCCTGCTGACTGCTCCTGTGGCTCCTCCCACAGACCCCGGTATAAAGGCGATTGAGGTCTGAGCCCGGCCTCTCTGTCTCCAGGATGTAGTATGGTGGTCAATCACTGCTTGTTCCTTCTTCCAGTCAATAAAAGCCAATATCTCGCCTTTACGTCTCAGAGTGAGTTATTGATGGTGCATCAGCAGTATTCCTACTTTTAACAAAACAAAGAAGCCATTTTGATTACATACACAGTAACAAAGAAAAAGAAGAAATCCCCTTTACACTCCTTTTGGCACTGTCTCCAAGGTTTCTCCATTTGTGAGCCAACCTCCATTTCCTCTGTCACATCAGTTCAGTTCCCGTCCCCCAGCAATTCTAGTTTCAATTCTCTCCAATAGCCTTAGCAAATCTTCCCGCCGGGATATTGGTCCCTCTGGGATTCAAGTGCAAACCGTCCTTTTTGTTCAGGTCACACCAGTCTCAAAAGATGATCCAGAAACCTGAATCCCTGGCCCCTGCTCCAATCCCTCAGCCACACATTTATCCTCCACCTCACTCTATTCCTATACTCACTGTCACATGGCACAGGCAGTAATCCCGAGATGACTACCTTTGAGGTCTTGCTTCTCCACTTCCTTCCTAACTCCCTATAGTCTGTTTTCAGGACCTCCTCCCTTTTCCTACCTATGTAGTTGATACCAATATGTATCACAACCTCTGGCTGTTCTCCATCCCACTTCAAGATATCATGGACGTGATCAGAAACATCCTGGACCCTGGCACCTGGGAGGCAAACTACTATCCATGTTTCTTTTCTGCATCACTGCTATATCACTGCTGCCATCCTCTTCCTTTCCCTACCCTTCTGAGCCACAGGGCCAGACTCTGTGCCAGAGGCACAACCACTGTTGCTTCCCCCAGGTAGGCTGTACCCCCCAACAGTTCTCAAGCAGGAATACTTATTGTTAAGGGGGACAGCCACAGGGTTACTCTCTAGCATCTGCCACTTGCCCTTCCCTCTCCTGACTGTTACCCACTTATCTGTCTCCCCAAGTCCCAGAGTGACTACCTGCCTATAGCTCCTCTCTATCACCTTCTCACTCTCCCTGACCAGATGAAGGTCATCGAGCTATAACTCCAGTTCCCTAAGGAGCTGCAGCTCGATGTACCTATGCAGATGTGGCCGTCTGGGAAGCTGGGAATCTCCAGGACCTTCCACAACTGATACCGAGCACAGAAAACCAGCCTCATACACATAATTTCAAGTAGCTACCCATCATTAGGTAAAATCAGGTAAAATATTCCAAGTCTTGACAACTCTCTGAGTAAAGACGTTTCTTCTTGCCTCGTCCTTCAGATTTAGCCACACTGCTGAGAACATCCTTGGACATACTCAGCAGAGAAAATGATTTCTCTTCACCTACTTTATCAAAGCTTCTCATATTGAAATTCTAAATTAATTAAATATGTACATCATGCAAAATTACCTTCCAGTTACACAAACTTGTAAATGTTTGAAGCTTTCTCTAAAATGCTTAAAAGTAAGAGATAAACTTCACTGAATCCTCTTTCTTCATTTGCATTGCTATTCTGCCTTCCAAGTTGTTCCAATAATTGTTCCTGGGTGATACTTGAGCATGACTTTCCTGGGCCTTGTACATTCACACATGGTGTCAACCACATGTTCACTGGAAATTTCAACTTGTCAGCTCCTTAGCTGCATTTGTGAAAGAAAATCGGCTTATTAAAGTCTAGTAAAATTTTTTCCCTGTCTTAACTTATATGTTAGAGAATGCTCATATTTCTCATCTAGTCTAACAATTCTACATGGCCTAATTTCATCCCTCTAGTGGTTTGCTGCAGAAGTCAGAAATTTGATCCTTTGCCATAGGCACAGCCCGACTGGAGAGAGTTTGCAATCCCAGATCAGCAACTGCTGTGAGGGAATGAAGAACCTGATTACTTCCATCAATATGGCCAGGTAATAGCATTATGTCCACTACATTAACATAATGAAATAAAGTTCCTGCAACTGTGTAAGATTTGCATGTCCCCTGGAAATTGGTATCTTGAGTGGATCTCGATAAACTTGCAGCACACCTGATCTCTGCTTCAGCTCCAGTCACTTCAGTGCTAATAAAGCCCTTTTATAGGTATAATTGACTCACAAAGTACCTTAATGAATCAAAAATAATGAAGTTTTGTATGAATTATGGTCAAAAATAATGTATGTCAATGAATTATGGTCATAGATAACTTAAATGTGAATGCTTTATGGTCTAAGCATGCTGCGTTTCTCAATATATCCTGTTTATACCATTAATCATGGAACAAATTAAAATGATATAAGGTGGATGCCAATATTATTTTTAAATATGAATTATATTCATACTGAATTGGTGACAGGTTCCAGTAATTCCAGAGTGAATTATAAACCCAGCAATTCTCCATTGTGACTTCATTTGCATAAAATTTAATAAGGGTTTGATGAAGATATTAGCACCACACAAGAGAGAAATGTATAAGTTCAACACTGGAGACTTAAGACAACAGATTGTTTTACAATTTACACTTTTTTTCTTTGTGCTTAATTGTTCTCAGCTTGGTTTCCTGAGTTGTTTGCATTGGCTCGATGACCCTGAAGTAATTTTACTATATAATCGTGTACCAGACATGCAGAGCAAAAGAATCAAAGAAAACAATACTGTATTTCATTCAAGGTTGTTATTATCCAGGAATTAAAGACTGGTGGGAAAAAAATTCAATAATAACCTTTGAAGGGGAATTGAAAAATATTTGAATGGGAATGGTTGAAAGGCTTATGAGTAAAGGCAACAGAGCTATAATTGAATGGCTGCTTTAAAGCATAGGTACAACCAAATGATTTATTTGCTATTGTACTATGGTGCGATTCATTATCTAACAATGTTTTAAAATGTCATTCTGTGGAGGAACTCAGAAGCTCACATGCAAGATCTTTGAGGGGAAAGCAACTGTCGACATTTCAGGTCGACAGTTAAAAAGACCTATTATAGCATACTCCCCCAAAATATAAACAGTAATTTCAAAAAATAACATCATTGGTGGAACAAAGTTTTGCAAATTATAACAGGTCAAACAAGAGTTAGTGCATTACAGCACAGGACTATTGAGATTTTGTTTAAGACTAGTAATGATACCAGAAATTGAAAATGGAGTATTGATTTCTTTCCACGCTTGGTTATACTTACATGGTCAAACGTTTGGTGGAAAGTGTCAATGACTGAACCAATCGCCAGCTTATTTTTAATTCCAGGAAAATAACATGGGCTTACATTGTAAAGGGTAACTCAGTGTAACACATTGGGTTCCACAAATGAGTATTACTTCAGATTATTTTCCTTCAGATCAATATAAAAGGATTATTTTGACAATCTATATCTTTCTATATTGTACTTTGACTGCAGACAAAGTTCCACAATTTGAATGCATCATATAAGTTCAGCAGATTAGAAGGCATGTTATATGGATTGTGTTTACATGCATTAGACATGTGCTGTACATCACTACCTTTCTCCAACTAATTCTTCTTAAAGAGTCTGGCAGAAAGACAACAGAATAGCTTTGTGATTATGTCACTGCAGCACAATCATTTCTCTCTGTGAACGTTTATTTATTTATTCTTTAGATGTTAACACAAGAATAAAAGTAAATTGAAAACTGTATTGCAAAATCTCACGTTAGGAATAGATGTAGCATTGTGCAGAGAAAAGGGAAGCATTAAAATGAATATTAATATGAGGAGCCCATGGCTTTGGGTACAGGTGATGGGTCAAAGGAGAAATCTCTTAGGAAGTCAGCTCCATCCCAACAACCTCATTGCTGTAGGGCATGAGGGTGCATGCATGAAAGCTGTTGAGGAGGGGAAGGTCATTAATTAACATAGAGTATGTTAATTACTCTATCAGAAAGATATTTCCACAGAGCTCCTTGAAATTTGTCAGTAAAAGTGAGATGAAAAGTCACAACAACTGAGGAGCCTGAATCAATCTCAGGATAAGATGTTCATTACTCACAGTCACTTTCTCCTGTCTTGCAAAAAGAGTTGCTGAGGTTTAACTTTCTTCACTTCAGCAGATGCTTCGACGCTTTGGGGATTATTCTGCATATCTTACCAGGACGGCTGCTGATTGCACACTTCAAATGAGTTGCAGCTTCACCAGCAGCAGCAATAAATTGGTAGAGGACAACCTCAGGGAGGGGATCAACAGTGCAGGCAGCTACAGCGTGTGATATAGAGTGTGACATAGGCCGAGGGATAACTTGCCTCAACATGTCTGAGTAGCTCACCTCATCCCATCAGGCAGTGCTGGACTTTAATTCTTAGCATTGAAGATACCAAGCTTCATGAACACAAGAAGCAGGTTTGCTTGCTTCTGGACCCAATGCCACCTGCTACCCTTCAGCTCAATCTTCAACCATTAGATCCTGCCAGAGCTAACAGGATCTCAGCCCGAAATGTCAGAACAACAATTGTTTATTCCTCTGCATAGATGCTGTCTGAACTGCTGTTCCTCTAGCAGTGTGTGTGTGTGTGTGTGTGTGTGTGTGTGTGTGTGTGTGTGTGTGTGTGTGTGTGTGTGTGTGTGTGTGTGTGTGTGTGTGTGTGTGTGTGTGTGTGTGTGTGTGTGTGCGCGCGCGCGCACGCGCGCTTTACTCTGGATTTCCTGCAGAATCTCCTGTGCCAATGAGATCCTGTCAGAACTTTGCCAACAACACATCCAGGGTTGAAGCTGTATAGGACTAGTGATGGAGGCTAGTGTCAGGACCTCAAATTATGTGAACTTTACCTGTTTTGGTCTCAGCGACCTGGCAATTCAGATTTAATGTTCTGGCTGGCTTTCCACTATTTGTGACATAGACCGCACACTGTAAAATTAATGAGTTTTCTCAACCACAACAATTTCTCCACCATCAATCTACAGCTGATGCACAATCATGAAAGATCTTTCTACAGCAAGTGAATTCACAGATTCGGAGTTGCAGTCATTACACACCAGTGTGGTCACTGCGTGTTGCACTCTGTATGAATGAACGCAGCAGGGAGGATTGGACCGGATTGAGGAAAATGCAAGCAGACCAAATCTTTCCTTGGACAATTACAGAGTGATAAGGACAGTGGACTTTGAGCTGTCATGCTACATAGAAAGATGCAGGTACATAGAAAATAACTGTTTAATTTGGGTCACTGCTGTGGCCCAAGACACCAGGAAAATAAGGACCTGTTAGGCGGGATCTCAGGAAAAACTGTTTTCACCTAGAGGGCACTTGAAACCTGAAAAATACCTGCTGAGGAGATGATGCTTTCACAACGTTAGTGAAGCATTTAGATGAGCATTTAAAGCACCCAGGGGCAGAAGGCTGCAGATAGAATGCTGGGAAATGGTATTAGAGTGAATTGGAACTTGGAAGCTGATATGGACAGGGAGGCAACAGGCCTCTATCTCTGATGAAAGACTTCATGGCTATGATTCTATGATCTTGGCTCCTCTTTCTTGGGAAAAGTCCATTTAAGCAGAACAAAGCAGAATCTTTTTGCTTTTTCCAAGAAATCAGATGGTGATAAGGAGGCGTACAGGAGTGAGATAGATCAGCTGGTCGACTGTTGTCACAACAACAACCTTATACTCAACATCAGTAAGACCAAAGAATTGATTGTGGGTTCAGAAAGGGGACGTCAGGGAACCACACCAGTGATTAGAGTGGAAAGGGTGAGCAGTTTCAAGATCTCTGAAGATCTACCCTTGGCCAAACATATTGATGCAATTACAAAATAGGCATGACAGCAGCAATACTGCAATAGGAGTTTGAGTAGACTTGGTACGTCACCAAACACTCTATCAAATTTATACAGATGTGCCATGAAGAGCATTTTAACTGGCTACATCACTGTCAGGTATGGAACGGCCGGGGCACAGGATCTGAAAAAACTGTAGATAGTTGTCTACTCAGCCAACTCCACCATGGCACTAGCTTCCCCAGCACTGTGGACGCCTTCCAAAGGTGATGGTCACAAAGACAGCATCCATTATTAAGGACCCCCATCGCCCAGGACATGTCCTCTTTTCATTGCTACCATCAAGAAGTACAGGAGCCTGAAGCCACACACTCAATGTTTCAAGAACAGCTTTTTCCCCTCCACCATCAGATTTCTGAATGGACAATGAACTCATGAATGCTAGCTCACAATTTTTTGTTTTCTTTTTCAGATTCAGATTCAGTTTATTGTCATTTAGAAACCATAAATGCAATGCAGTTAAAAAATGAGGCAATGTTCCTCCAGAATGATATCACAAAAGCACATGACAAGACAGACTACACCAGAAAATCCACATAATATTTGGCAATCCCCAATCCAGAGTCCAGAGAGGCTGCTGCGTATTAATATCGCGCTACCAAGGAGATGGTGGTGGACTTTAGGAGATCTAGGCCTCATATGGAGCCAGTGATCATTAATGGAGAATGTGTGGAGCAGGTTAAGACCTACAAGTATCTGGGAGTACAGTTGGACGAGAAGCTAGACTGGACTGCCAACACAGATGCCTTGTGCAGGAAGGCACAGAGTCGACTGTACTTCCTTAGAAGGTTGGCGTCATTCAATGTCTGCAGTGAGATGCTGAAGATGTTCTATAGGTCAGTTGTTGAGAGCGCCCTCTTCTTTGTGGTGGCGTGTTGGGGAGGAAGCATTAAGAAGAAGGACGCCTCACGTCTTAATAAGCTGATAAGGAAGGCGGGCTCTGTCGTGGGCAAAGTACTGGAGAGTTTAACATCGGTAGCTGAGCGAAGGGCGCTGAGTAGGCTACGGTCAATTATGGAAAACCCTGAACATCCTCTACATAGCACCATCCAGAGACAGAGAAGCAGTTTCAGCGACAGGTTACTGTCGATGCAATGCTCCTCAGACAGGATGAAGAGGTCAATACTCCCCAATGCCATTAGGCTTTACAATTCAACTGCCAGGACTTAAGAACTTTTTTTTAAAGCTATTATTAATGCTTTTTGAGTTAGTGATTTAGATGCATATCATATTATTACTGAGTTAAGTATTGTATGTAATGAGTTTTTGCTACAACAAGTGTATGGGACATTGGAAAAAATGTTGAATTTCCCCATGGGGATGAATAAAGTATCTATCTATCTATCTATCTATCTACCATCTTAGCGCGTTTCCCGGAAAGGAGCTCCAAATCCACCAGACAAAACAAGATCAAAAACTAAAGCTGCAAGACCTGCACAAAACCACATAGTTACAACATATAGTTACAATTGTGAAAACAATAACATAATAGATAAAAACAGACCATGGGCACAGTAAAAATAGTCCAAAGATGTTAAAAGACTATAAATTCAAAAGAAACCACTACACAGTTTCCACAAGTCCCCGGGGTCCCGACAGACTTGTCATCCCACGCCGGCGGCAGAAGGGAATACTCCCGCTGTGGACTTCCACAGCACCGCCTGACTCAGCCTTTCAGACGCAGCACACAAGGAAAGCTCCGTCGAACCCAGCCTCGCAGACACAGCACACAGTGAAAGCATTCGGACCGCAGCAGACTCCGAGTCCGTCGAACCTCCGAGCCTCCGACCATCCCCTCCAGCACAGCTACTCCGAGCACCATCCTCTGCCGAGTGTATTAAGATGCTCCCGCCAATGGCCATCGGTAACGCGACCCCGAACACTGGGGGCCTGTTCTTCTCAGCAGAGACCCGGACCTCACAGCAGCAGCAGCAACGAAGAAGGTCTTCCTGGAGATTTCCAGAGGTTCCTCCGTGCTCCCACATCCATTTTCCATCCGATTATGATTGTGCACTGCACCCCGCTTCACAAATAACAGATAATCAGCTCCGGAGTGACCGTTGCAAGCTGTGTCGCGCCGCCATCTTGGATCTATCTTACTTATCTAATTACTTATCTAATGTGTATATATATATATATATTTCTTATTGTGCTGAAATTTATCATTATGTATGTAATATACTACTGCCACAAAGCATCGTTTCATGACATATGCCAGTGATATTAAACTTGATTTTGATTCTGATTTTGAAATCATGTGACACAAGAAGTTCAGTCAAACAGTTAGAAGATGCCGGTCCTATCGTGCCTTCCGGCAATGTATGGGGTTGAGCCAATTGGCACAGGTAGGTATGCTATTATTGCACAAGTCTTTCCTGACCTGCTTGGTCCAATGCTTCCCTTTTTCTGAATCCAAGAGTGAGAGGTCATAACTTCTTGCTCCAGATATATTGAACAAAGAGTGTAGCCCAGCAGTGGAACAGGCCATTTGGCCCACTGTACTGTATCTGTGCCAGCCGTAATGCCAAATTAAAGTAATCCCATCCTATTATTGGCATCAAGATCAGCACAACCTCATTCTATGTTCTGCTTTCAAAGCTGGCACATGGTAGATTTCTCTCCATACCCTGCTATGAAGCACAGAATTCATTTCACCTTCATTTGAGCCTTACCGCTCACTCTGAACAGCCATGGATTCAAACACAGTGGGATAAGCCAAGCATCTTGGAAAGATGTACCAGGTCAAATTAGGATGAAATTGGATGAACGTTTGTCATATACAGAAATGATTTCCCTTTCATGCAGGTTCTTTAATAATGCAGCCTCCCAATTAAAAATACAGTAAGTTCCACCACATGGATAATTCAAGTATCTTTGGCAGCCTGAGACCAATCAGTATCAGTCTTGTGTTAAAGTACTACAGAATCCATTCTGAAAATATTACTCTGCTCATTGCTAATTAATTTTATTCAAAAATGATTGGTGAATGAGAGATGACAAGTAAGTTTGCTATCATTTGGCAAAAATAATGATACTTTTGCATAGACAAGCTTCAGTCAAATTCAAATGTGATCATCATGTTTTATTTCTGTTGTTTTAAACCTACTTCTGCCAAACATCTTTCACTCAAGGGAGGACCAACAACTAAATCATCTTTGTCCTCTGTAAATCAGCAAAGCTTGAGCCATCTCTCCTTCCAACTGAAAGCATGCAATATTTCTCTTCCATATCTGCCTTACAAATTACAGGTGAAATAAAACTTAATATCATTTTCACTTCATTTCACACCATTTCATTGAATTTCTTCAAATAGCTGTTTAGTTATTTAGCACCAATTTACTATAATGCTCAGAGCAGGCTAAATTGGACAAGATCCTGAGACGAGAAAGTTGAAATGTCCATCTGCATAAAGCAGGTGGAAAAGATTTACATATCTTGAGTGTCTTCACAAGCTCAGGATAACCTGAAGTAATTTTTTGCACCGTGAATACTTAGTAGTTAATTTGTACACAAGCAATTCACATCCTCTCAGTGTCCACTTTATTACATACACCTATGTACTTGCTAGTTAATGCAAATATCAAATCAGCCAGTCATGTGGCAGCAACTCAATGAATAAAGGCATGCAGACATGTTCGAGAGGTTCATTTGTTGTTTAGATCAGAATGAGGAAGAAATGTGATCTAAGTGACTTTGACCGTGTTGGTGCTGTACACGGTGATTTGAGTATCTCTGAAAGGGTGGATGTCCTGGGATATTCACACACAACAGTCTCTAGAGTTCAAGGGGAATAATGCGAAAAACAAAAATCATCCAACGAGTGGGTAAAAACATCTTGGAAATGAGAGAAGTCAGACGAAAATGGCTAGACTGATTTCAGCTGACAGGAAGATGGCAGTAACTAAAATAGCCACGCATTACAACAGTGGTGTACAGAAGAGCATCTCTGAATGTAAACACGTCAAACTGGGAGTGGATGAGCTACAGCAGCAGACCGCCATAAACACACGCTCAGTCGCTACTTTATAAGGTAAAGGAGGTAGCTAATAAAGTAGCCACCAAGTGTATATTAATGTGATAATGTGAAAGTTATCTAGTTTTCAGCAATAATTGAGTAATGAATACTGACCAGAATACCAAGGATACCTCAACTCTACTTCCATCTACACAAAAGAAAGCAATGCAGCCCGAGTTCAATGTCACATTGAACTGAATGCCTTCTGACCCACAGCTTGAGCCACCTCTGACATGCTTGATGTTAAATTCTTTTCTGGTGGAGTTCTTTTTTTAAAATTTCTGATGAACAAATCAAAACTGTTAACACTCTTTCTCTCTCCTCAGATTTTGCCTGATCTTCAAGTGTGTCATTTTCTGTGTTTCATCTAATGCAAATCAAGGTTGATTTACAGAGGGACCTTAGGGTGCAGCTCCAATGCCTTCTTAAAGTGGCAACACAAGTAAATAAGGTGGTACATAAGGTATACAGCATGCTTGCCCTCATTGGCCAGGACATCGGCCGCACAAGTCGTGATGTCATGTTGTAGCGGCATAAACTCTCGGTTTATTGCCACATTACAAGAAGGGCGTGACAACTTTGAGGAAAGTGCAGAAGAGGTATGTTAGGATGCTGCCTGAGCTATAAGGAGTGATCGGACAAACGTACTGTTTCCTCTGGAACATCGAAGATTGAGGGGTGACCTGACAGCAATATAAAAAAATTATGAGAGGCATGAATAGTGTAGATTGTCAGACTTCTTTTCCCCTAGAGTAGAACTGTCAAGTACTAGAGCTCATGGGTTAAAGGTGAAAGGCGGCAAGTTTAAAGAAAATTTATAAGGCAAGTTTTTACACAGATAGTGGTAGATATCAGGTAAACCCTGTCAGGAGAGCCATGAAAGCAGATACAACAGAACTGATAAGAGTCATTTAGACCAGCTCATGAACAGATGGGGGCTGGCACAGACATTGTGGGCTGAACAGCCTCTTATACTTTACTGTTCTGTGTTCTATGTTCTAAGTTCCTTTGAACTTCTGTAACGTTAACCTACACATTCATGCATTTCATTCAATATTACTCCATGGCCCACAAATGAGCTCCAGAGCTCTGTCAATATTGTTTCAGAATTATGTACCGAGTCCGGATTTGACTGAATAGATAAATATCGCAATGACCTCAAGTCCAGAATCTGGCTTTCAAGTTTCCAGTAATGTACAGGAATCTTACCTTTTTTTGGTAGCTATTCTTACAAGTGAATGAAAAGTTAATCAGAAATAGCAAATGAAGGGACTTTAACGATATATTATGTACATAGGGAGACGTAAGCATTGAAACTACAGTGCACTGATGTGGAAACAGAAAGACTGGTATAAAATAAGCAATAGAAAAGAAGATTGGGTAAGAGTAAATGGATTTGTTGTAGCAGCAAAGAAAAACAATTTCATTTCTGAATTTATGTGAAGGAAGAGTGTTACACTTGGTACACAACAAAGGAGTGGACTGAGAATGTCTCTTCGTATTTTATTTAATTTGAATAGACTGAGTGAAATTGATTCATTTTCCAGTCTTTAAGCTGAATTATATGCTTTGATATTCGGTATCTCATTTTAATCTGATGGTAGGTACATAATTAAACAATATCAAGACCAACACATTTCCTCTAAAAAAGTATTTTCAAGTGGCATCCGACAGCAGCGAGCGAGAGTGAGAGGAAGAAGGCGCTGAACCCCCGCTCGCATACCACGACTGTCTTCATTGATTTCAATCTTCCTCGACACTTTAATCGGTGAGAAATTGAGTCCATCATGGGCTCCTGGTTTCTTGGCCTTGAAGGCGCACACTTCATTCAAAACCTCATCGAGTACCATCGGCAATGGCAATGCATCAGATTACTAAATCAGCCCTAAAACACACCATTAAAATGTAGATCACAAGCTCCAATCGTAGCAGAATCACATTCAGAAGAAGAAGAAGAACTTTCACGAACTATCTGAACTATGTTACCCTTGGTCACGTTATTTGCTGGCACCCATCTTCTTCACATCAATGTGCCAACTTTTCGTTCAGTCAGAAAACTGCAGACTGCCTGGCATCGCTAAACCCTTGTACTTTCCCTCCTTCCTTACTTCACTGAATCTCACCCAAGCCAGCCACTTCTTTCCTCGGAGCTGGTCCCCTCTGCCCTCACCTCCAGTGTCTCACTACCACAACTCCTTTCCTTCTGAATTTTTGTTTCCTTCAAAGAGCTCTGTTCATTTTCAAATTGGGACATACTTGTATTGCTATCAAAAAGAAATAAGGTTGCAGTGAGGGAACATCACCTGTCTATCCATATTATCACTCTCAACTGCACAGTTTGCCTGTTGACATGTACATGCATCTCGGTGAGAGTAAGACATATAGTAGAAAGGGGCAAGTACTTCAATATTCGACTTTTAGTGAAGATTAAAATTTTAAACTAGGATGAAGAAAGCTTCTCAGTTTAACAAGTTCTGAAATTGAGAGAGCCAGATATAAGGTGTTATACTTACAGTGGACAGAGAATGCTGGAAGTAATGGTGCACAGCCAATATTTTTAATTCGTCTGTAAAGATAAGATAAAATCAGAACACATGGCCAGCTTATAGGTCAACTGGAAATAAGATGATTTTATATATATAATGAGTACTGATCTGGAACACATTGTCTAAAAGTTCAGTGGAAACAGTGAAAAGTGACACTTTCATGAAGAGAATCAGACAAACGATGAGGGGAGATCATTGCAGAGATCTGGGAAAAGAAGAAGGATGAATGTAGAATTAAAGAAATTGAAGATTGATGGTCCAGTACAGATGTGATGGGGTGAAGAGACTGTTCCTGTGCTATATATTCATAAGAGTCATTGAATGCCAAGCAGAATCTATGACATTAGTACAATGTCATTTTTCTCTCAGTACCATTCAGCCCTATGCTAATTATAACTTTTACTTCATTGAAACTTATAGATTAATTCAATCTGTTTTTGCCTAACATCATAGAACTGTGTAAGCAAGAAGTACGGTAATTCCAAGCCCACACTTCTGGAAAAGGCTGAAATGTTTAATCTGGAATGAAGACTTAAATGACAGTTCAATGTGTAAATCTGACATTGTTAAATACATATTTCAACTTTCCCAAATCTATTTTATTGAATGAACACAATTAGAGAATGGATACATTTTAGGAAGTTTTCACAAACATAAAAAAAGCATTGCCTCGCGTACCTCCCTATGAGCCTCCACATCCAACACATCATTCTTCACAACTTCCACCATCTCTAAAGGGATCCTACCACCAAACATATCATTGCATCCCCTCCCCTCTCTTCTCTTTCTGCAGGGATCACTCCCTCTGTGATCCCCTTCCCCATTCGTCCCTCCACACTAAGCTCCCATCCAGCACTTATCTCATTTCCATCACAACACCCTGTAACCAGCCAAAGTGCTGCACCTGTCTATTCACCTCTTGCCTCACCTCCATTCAGGGCCCAAAACGGTCCCTTCGGGTGAGGCATCACTACACCTGCAAATCTGCTGGGGTCATCCACCGTGTCTGGCGCTCCTGGTGTGGCTTCCTCTGCACTGGTGAAACCCATCATAAGTTGGGGGACCACTTTATCGAGCACCTGTGCTCCATCCAACTCAGGTGGAAACTTCCCGGTAGCCAGATATTTTAATTCCTGTTCCCATTCCCATTCCGACATGCCAGTCTATAGCCTTCTCTTGTGCCAATGATGAGGCAACCCTCAGGGTGGAGGAACAATATTTTATACTCTGTCTGGGTAGCCTCCAACCTGAAGGCATGAATATTGATTTCTCGAACTTGCAGTAAAATAAAATTCCCTCCCCCTCCCCACTTTTTCTATCACCCACTCTGGCCTCTTACCTCTTCTGACCTGTGTATCCCTTCCTCCTTCCATTCCTCCTATGATCCTCTCCTATCAGATTCCTTTCTCTCTAGCCCTTACCTTTCCCACCCACCTGGCTTCACCTGTCACCTTCAACCTAGCCTCCTTCCCCATCGCCAACTTTTTTATTCTGGCATCCTCACCCTTCCTTTCCAATCCTGCAGAGGGGGCTAGGCCTGAAACATCAGCTGTTTATTCATTTCCACAGATACTGCCAGACTTGCTGATTTCCTTGTGCATTTTGTGTGTGCTGTGTTGAATTTCCAGCATCTGCAGAGTTTCTTGTGTTTATAATAGAACATAACCAAGTGGTCAGAGCTGCACGAACCCTGTCAGACACTGAACTACATTAGGTTGTTCTATTTTTTAAAATGTATATGAGTATTGATGATGATTAATATATGACAATAGAAAGAATTTTAAATAGAAAATGCATATAAGATGCTTAATGAAATATGTATTAATTAACATTTAACCTTTTGACATTTTATTAGAATGATTAGGAAAATGTTGGAAAATGTGTGTGAACATTTTTTGAGATGAACTCTAGATCTGTTTCCAAGTTTTGGGTTTGAGGGAAATGTACCTGACCCTTACCAACCAATTCCTTACCCTCAATAATGTGAACTTTTCTAAACTACCATGTAGGCAATGAAGGAATCATTTTTCTCATTCATTTCACTGGCAAAGGTATAAAAATATACTTTGTGGATTAATGACGTTGCCACATTTAACAAGTAGGACAATTCTGCCCCCACATCACTAAGAAATATTAGTGCACACTCACTTTTATGTCAAGGTCAATGCACAGATGGTAATATTTCTCAATTAGCATGATGACATTTGACAGGTAGAACAGATGCAGGGCTGGCCAGAGAGATTTAAACAAAATGTACCAACCAAACTGCTGCATATGACAAAAATTATTTACTCATTTATTTCCGTTAGAAAAAATACTTCTAAAAATATGCTTCATTAGACATTAACCAGAAAAGCATTAGCAAATAGCAGTTCAAGAGGACAGAACTGGTCAGAAATATTCTGTAAATTATGCACTTTACATCCAAATGAAAATTTAAACTCAGTGGATTGCATCTACAAGTATTGCGGAAAACAACATTATTTGGCTGCTCACAGACAAAGACAAAAATGCACTTATAATGCTTATAACTGCACCAGGAATTATATGTGCTTGAAAGCACGAAAAGCACAGGTCTCATCATTTCACATGCTGCGGTGACTGTCCTTGTTCAGCCATTGATATTTCCTTCAGACTCTGGGGAGCTGGCAGATGACGAGAGAGAGGAGGTGACAAGATAAAGGTCAGATTAAATTGAACATTTAGGTAATGGTAAACAATAATCCAAATGGGAAACTGTGGAATCTGAGTAATAATTGTTACCAACAGGTTCTACTCTTATTTGTGAGATGTAATAATAACAAAGATAAGGCAATGTCTCTCAGACTGTTCACTTACAAAATCTTCAAAATATATCAGCATTAGTAAAAACAATGGAGAAATTAATGAGATAATAAATCACCAGGATCTGTTGATCCGTATTCCAAGATTTTGATAGAGGTGTTTATGAAGTTACCATATGCAATTGGCTGTCATCCTCCCAAATAAGCTGCATGCAAATTGGAATAATGCTAATAATATCAGAGAGATAATCAAAGATTGGTGTGGGAGAAGTAGTTTAAATTCATGGGAAATTGTCACCAGTACTGAATATGTTATATTTGAAAGGACAATATGTATATGAAATAAGGTAGATGATCTTGTAGCACAGTTAGAAATTGGCAGATTTGACATTGTGGGCATCATTGTTTGGTGGCTGAAAAAAATTATCACAGTTGGGAGCTCAACATCCAAGGATACACCTTGTATCAAAAGTGCAGGCAGGTGGACAGAGAGGGTAAGATATCTCTGTTGCTATAAGATGAAATCAAATCCTTAGAAAGAAATGACATAGGATCTGATGATATAGAATCATTGTGTGTGGAGTTAAGAAACTACTGGGGTCAAAAGACCCTGATGGGAGTTATATGCAGGACTAGAAACATAGCTAGGAGGTGAGAACAAATTACAATGGGACTCAGAAAAGGCATGTAGAAAGGCTAATATCATGATAGTCATAGGGGATTTCCCGGAAGATTGGGAAAATTAGGTTAGTGATGGAGTCCAAGAGAAGGAATTTGTAGAATGCCTTTGGGACATTTTTTCAGAGCAGCTTATGTTTGGGCCCACTAGGAGAAAGGAATTTTGGGAATGGGTATTGTATAATGAACCACATTTGATTAGGGAACTTGAGGTAAAGGAACCCTTAGGAACTAGTGGTTATAAAGGTATAGAATTCACCCATCAGTTTGAGAGAGGAAAGATAAAATCAAAAGTATCAGCATTACAGTTGAGTAAAGGGAAATGCAAGGGCATGGGAGAGAATATGGCCAAAGCTGATTGGAAAGGGATACTAGCCTGGATGATCATAGAGCAGCAATGGTGGTAGTTCCTCAGAAGAATTTTGAAGACACTATTTATTCATCCCAAAGAAAAAGAAGAAGCATTTTAAAGGAAGAATGAAGCAACCACAAAGTCGGCATAAAAGTAAAAAAGAAAAGGCATATAATATAGCAAAAAATAGTGGGAAGTTAGAGAATTGGGAAACTTTTAAAAACCAGTAGAAGGCAACCATTAAAGCAAAAAGGTGAGAAAAGATGAAATATGAAGATAAGCTAACAATAATATTAAAAAACAAATATTTTTTCATATATATATAAAAAAAAGAGGCAAGAGTGGATATTGGACCACTGCAACTGATGCTAGAGAGGTAGAAATGAGGAAAAAATATCTTTGAAGATATACTGAGCAAGTATTCATTACGCTTTACTGTGGATGACACCAGCAACATGTCAGATATTCAAGAATGTCAGGAGGCAAAAGTGAATACCGTCACCATTACTAAGGAGAAGGTGCTTATGAGCTGCAAGGTCTGAAGGTAGATAAGTCACCTGGACCAGATGGACTACACCCACATGTAGCTGAAGATACTGTGGAGGCATTAGTCATGATTTTTTAAGGTTATAGAATGTATCCAGAGATCTGGAGTGTCACAAATATCAGTCCACACATTAAAGAAGGAGGGAGGGAGGAAAAATACATGAAATTATAGGCCATTTAACCACAACTTCTGTGGTTGACAAGATGTTAGAGTCTATTATTAAGGATAAGGTTTCAAGGCACACAATAAAATAGGGGAAAGTCAGCATGGTTTTCACAAGGGACAAATCATTTGGGATTCTTTGCAGAGGAAAGTAATTGGATGTTGTTTACTTGTATTTTCAGAAGGCCTTTGACAAGGTGCCACACATGAGGCTGCTAAACAAGATAAGAGTCCATGGTATTACAGGAAAGATACTAGCATGGACAAAAGATTGTCTAATTGGCATAAGGCGAGGAATGGGAATAAAGGGGGCCTTTTCTGGTTGGCTGCTGGTGACTAGTGGTGTTGTGCAGGATACAGTGTTGAGTCCATAACTTTTCACCTCATATGTTCATGATCAGGATAATGGAACTTGTGACTTTCTGCCCAAGTTTGTGGATGATGCAAAGATACGTGGAGGGGTAGATCATGGTAAGGAAGCAGGTAGTCTTCTACAGAAGTACTTAGGCAGGTTAGGAGAATGGACAAGGAAGTGACAGATGAAATACAGTAGATTGAAGTGTATGGCCATGCAATCTGGTAGAAGGAATAAAGACAGACTATTTTCTAAGCAGGGAGTAAATTCAGAAATTAGAGTAACATTCATTATGAGAGGATTAAAATATTAAAAAAAACAGATGCCAGGGTCCAGGATGTTTCAGATCATGTCCAAGATATCCTGCAGTGGGAGGGAGAACAGCCAGAGGACATGGTACATATTGGTACCAATGACATAGGTAGGAAAAGGGAAGAGGTCCTGAAAAAAGACTACAGGGAGTTAGGAAGGAAGTTGAGAACCAGGACTGCAAAGGTAGTAATCTCGGGATTATAGGAGAATAGGAATAGAATGAGGTGGAAGATAAATGTGCGGCTGAGGGATTGGAGCAGGGGTCGGGATTCAGACTTCTGGATCATTGGGACCTCTTTGGGGGCAGGAGTGACCTGTACAAAAAGGATGGGTTGCACTTGAATCCCAGAGAGACCAATATCCTGGCGGGGAGGTTTGCTAAGGCTACTGGGGAGAGTTTGAACTAAAATTCTTGGGGGTTGGGAACCGAACTGAAGAGACTGGGGAAGAGGAGGTTGGCTCACAAATAGAGAAAGCTTGTAGACAGTGTGTGAGGAAGGATAGGCAGGTGATAGAGAAGGGATGCACTCAGACCGAAGGTTTGAGATGTGTCTATTTTAATGCATGGAGTGTTGTGAACAATGCAAATAAGCTTAGAGCATGGATCAATACTTGGAGCTATGATGTGGTGGCCATTACAGAGACTTGGTTGGTTCAGGGACAGGAATGGTTACTTCAAGTGCCGGGTTTTAGTTGTTTCAGAAAGGACAGGGAGGGAGGCAAAAGAGCTGGGGGGCATGGCACTGTTGATCAGAGATAGTGTCATGGCTGCAGAAAAGGTGAACACCATGGAGGGATTGTCTACGGAGTCTCTGTGGGTGGAGATTAGGAACAGGAAGGGGTCAATAATTTTACAGGGTATTTTTTATAGGCTGCCCAATAGTAACAAGGATATCAAGGAGCAGATAGGGAAACAGATCCTGGAAAGGTGTAATAATAACAGAGTTGTCGTGATAGGAGATTTTAATTTCCCAAACATCGATTGGCATCTCCCTAGAGCAAAGGGTTTAGATAGGGTGGAGATTGTTTGGTGTGTTCAGGAAGTTTTCTTGACACAATATGTAGATAAGCCTACAAGAGGAGAGACTGTACTTGATTTGGTATTGGGAAATGAACCTACTCAGGTGTCAGTTTTCTCAGTGGAAGAGCATTTTTGAGATAGTGATCAGAATTCTATCTCCTTTACAATAGCATTGGAGAGAGATAGGAACAGACAAGTGTTTAATTGGAGTAACGGGAATTATGAGGCTATTGGGCAGGAAATTGGAAGCTTAAATTGGAAACAGATGTTCTCAGGGAAAATTACGGAAGAAATGTGGCAAATGTTCAGGGGATATTTGTGTGGAGTTCTGCATAGGTACATTCCAATGAGACAGGGAAGTTTTGGTAGGGTACAGGAACTGTGGTGTACAAAGGCTGTAATAAATCTAGTCAAGAAGAAAATAAAAGCTTACAAAAGTTTCAGAGAGCTAGGTAATGTTAGAGATCTAGAAAATTATAAGGCTAATAGGAAGGAGCTTAAGAAGGAAATCAGGAGAGCCAGAAGGGGCCATGAGAAGACCTTGGCATTCAGGATTAAGGAAAACCCCAAGGCACTCTACAAGTATGTGAAGAGCAAGAGGATAAGACGTGAAAGAATAGGACCTATCAAGTGTGACAGTGGGAAAGTGTGTATGGAACCGGAGGAAATAGCAGAGGTACTTAATGAATACTCTACTTCAGTATTCACTATGGAAAAGGATCTTGATGATTGTAATGATGACTTGCAGCAGACTGAAAAGCTTGAGCATGTAGATATTAAGAAATAGAATGTGCTGGAGCTTTTGGAAAGCATCAAGTTGGATAAGTCGCCAGGACCGGATGAGATGTACCCTAGGCTACTGTGGGAGGCAAGGGAAGAGATTGCTGAGTCTCTGACGATAATCTTTGCATTATTAATGGGGACAGGAGAGGTTCCCGAGGATTGGAGGTTTGCAAATGTTGTTCCTTTATTCAAGAAAGGGAGTAGAGATAGCCCAGGAAATTATAGACCAGTGAGTCTTACCTCAGTGGTTGGTAAGTTGATGGAGAAGATCCTGAGAGGCAGGATTTTGAACATTTGGAGAGGTATAATATGATTAGGAACAGTCAGCATGGCTTTGTCAAGGGCAGGTCGTGCCTTACGAGCCTGTTTAAATTTTTGAGGATGTGACTAAACACATTATTGAAGGAAAAGCAGAAGATGTAGTTTATATGGACTTCAGCAAGCATTTGATAAGGTACACCATGCAAGGCTTACTGAGAAAGTAATGAGGCATGGGATCCAAGAGGACATTGCTTTGTGGATCCAGAACTGGCTTGCCCACAGAAGGCAAAAGTGATTGTAGACAGGTCATATTCTGCACGGAGGTCGGTCACCAGTACTCTGTGGTTAAGAAGGCGTAGTGTATTGGCCTTCATCAATCATGGAATTGAATTTAGGAGCCGAAAGGTAATGTTACAGCTATATAGGACCCTGGTCAAACCCCACTTAGAGTATTGTGCTCATTTCTGGTCGCCTCACTACAGGAAGGATGTGGAAGCCATAGAAAGGGTGCACAGGAGATTTACAAGGATGTTGCCTGGATTGGGGAGCATGCCTTATGAGAATAGGTTGAGTGAACTCGGCCTTTTCTCCTTGGAGCAACAGAGGATGAGAGGTGACCTGATAAAGGTGTATAAGATGATGAGATGCATTGATCGTGTGGATAGTCAGGGGCTTTTTCCCAGGGCTGAAATGGTTGCCACAAGAGGACACAGGTTTAAGGTGCTGGGGGGTAGGTACAAAGGAGATGTCAGGGGCAGGTTTTTTACTCATAGAGTGGTGAGTGCGTGGAATGGACTGCCAGCAATGGTGGTGGAGGCAGATACGATAGGGTCTTTTAAGAGACTTTTGGATAGGTACATGGAGCTTAGAAAAATAGAGGGCTATAGGTAAGTCAAGTAATTTCTTTTTTTTTGTAATTTATTTTTTTATTGAAGTTCATCGTCAAACAAATATTTCCATAAGATGTATTTCAGACAATGTACATATATATCATATAATCATATATGTCACAAATCTCCACATAGTATTTATCTGAGGTATACACTTATAGAAAAGAGTGGAAAGAAGAAACAAGCCAAAGGAAAATACTATGTACAAGTAGGGAGTGATCTTTTCTTCTAAGGTAGGAATATGTTTGGCACAAATTTCTGGGCTGAAGGACCTGTATTGTGCCGTAGGTTTTCTATGTTTCTATGTTTCTTTATAATGCTGAGATTTTATAAGGCATTTGTCAGATCACACTTGGAGGATTGTGAGCGGTTTTAATCCCCATGTTCCAGCATTGTAGAGGATCCATAGAAAGTTTATAAGAAAGATCCTGGGAATGAAAGGGCTAGCATATGAGGAGTGCTAGGTGACTCTCAGTCTGTCATCACTCAAGCTTAGAAGAATAAGGAGTGATCTGATTGAAACCTATTGAATATTGAAAGGCCTAGATAAAGTAGACATGGAGATGATTTTTCTAATAGTAGGTGAGCCTAGGATCAGATGGCACAGCCTCAGAATTGAATGATGTCCTGTCAGAACAGAGATTAGCCAGAAGGTAATGAATCTGTGAAATTCATTGCCATAGTTCATTGTGGAGGCCAAGGCACTGGATATGTTTAATACCCAATTAGTTACTTGAATAGTAAGGGTGTCAAAGGTTATGGAAAGGAGGCAAAAGAATGGGGTTGAGAGAGGAAATAAATCATCCATGTTCAAAGGGTGGAACAGACTTGATGAGATGAATGGCCAAATTCTGTTTCTATGTCTTATATTGGAATCACCTTAAAATTCACATATTCTGGATTGGGTCATACAGATTGAAAGGAAGCAAATATCGCTCACAATTTCAGAAAGAAATCAGAGAAACATATCTGATTTGAAGTCTTTATGCTAAAACATTAAATGATTTTTTTTTTTGCTTCCTGTTTTACTTTCCTTAGAAGTTGTCTGACCTGTTGCCTGTTTCTAGTATTTTCTGTTTATCTTTTTAGGAGGGAGAAATTAGGACCTGTTAGTCTGATGTCACAGTAGTGAAAATAGAATCAGCTGTTAAGAAGATGATAACGAGATACTAAGAAAATATAATAGGATTGGGCAGAGTTAACATGAATTTCTGAAATAGAAATAAAGTTTGATGAATCTGTTAGAATTTTGAGGTTGTAATTAGCAGAATAGATAAGGAAGATTTTCAGATGCATTTGAAAGAGTATCATATACAACAAGTATCATTACTAAACAAAGTTGAAGTATGTAATATTGTGGGTAATATGAATATTAACATGCAGGTACAGTAAACAGTTAAGAAGACAAACAGTATATTGCCAGTTATAAGAAAACTTGAACAAAGGTGTAAACATACCTTGCACAATTAAGTTGGGCCCTGGTGAGACCACTCCTGGAATATTGTGCATAGCTCTGGTTGACCTACCTAAAGAAAGACATGATAGAGGGAATATAATAATAATTTATCAGATTGAATCCCTTAATGTGGGAAATATACTGTGAGCAGAGGTTAAGCAGACTGGGCTTTATTCTCATGTGATTTCATTGCAACCTATTATGATAATGTTTTCCCTGGCTAGAACCAACTAAGGGACATATGCTCAGATATTAAAGGGATTGCTGTACATGGGATTTGTACAGAAGAGTGGCATTGGAGTAAAAGAGACCTAATATCCTATTTCTGCTTCTGGTTCTTATATTCTGATTCAGCCATTCTCAGAATTCACCACTATTTTGAAATTTGCCATTTTTTTATTGACTCTTTCTGCTTTTCCCTTATCACTTCATTAATTAATTTATTTTTTAATTATTTATCCACTTTCTTTCCTAAATCAATTCAGCATTCAGATTTCTTTCCCCAGCGGTCTTTTCACAACCTTCAGCTTAAAACCTTTTGGTCTCTCCTTTCAGTGTAGAAGCGGATGATCTTAAATTTATACCCCAGGTTACTGATGCACACACGAGTGAAAACAATCCCCATTCAACTTATTAAAGTCAATCATTTTGAGCATTTTAATCAAATCTCCCGTGAACCTTTTGTGAAATGGCAAAAATTGATTTCTGTTTATCCTTCTTGACCATTAAAGTGGTTCACCTCTACTGGGCTCAACAGGAGTGTGACCAGAATGAAGGGAACAGCAGTATCCATCAATAAAAAAGCTCAGCATGATCCGGGGCACAGCATCCTACTTGTCAGGCAAACCTGCTACCAAATTCAACATTCTCCGCTCCCCTCACTTGGTGTACCATACACAGGACGTCCTGCAGGAATTCACAAAGACTAGTTTGGAATGAACTCCCAGCCCAAAGGCTCAGTGCGAGGGAAATTAAGGGGAACCAATGCTAAGGCATGCCCTGTACTTGATGACCTGTGTTCCATGTTTCTGAAAGAGAGAGCTAGAGAGAAGCTGAACGCGAGAGATTCTGCAGATGCTGGAAATCCAGAGTGACACGCACAAAATGCTGGATAAATTCTGCTGGTCGGACAGAAACTATGAAAAGGAATAAAGATGCAAAGTTTGACTGACATTCTTCATCCTAACCAATGAAGGGTCTCCACTTGAAACATTAACTCTATATTCTGTGATAGTATTGGATTTGCTGACCGTGAAGTTCATACCATAAATGAAGACCGTAAGCTATATCAGATATAAATAGCCGCGAGTAATCTCACCAAAGGGGGATTATACTATAAGTACACAATCTTCAAAAGCTAGGGCACTTTCCTGTTTATTCTCCAAAGCAGGTTTTGCTGCCAATACTCACTATTCAAGCAGTGGATCACCTCTCCCTCTGAAGGAGAATATAATTCCAGCAAACCAAGCAGTTTAAAACATTGTTCATTTATTTAGTGATCCATGTTTAAACCCGCACATTCTTAAAACTCATTTAAAACTCAAAGAATTTCTATCTAATCACATGCCATTTCTAAACACAGACCATCTCCAAAGCACAAAGCATTTATTAAACACAAAACAGAAAATATAGGGCACAATGCATTCCTTAAGCATAAAGCAATTACGGATTTCTTAAACTCAAAGGATAAAAGATTTCCAAAACACATCTACAATGCCTATAAACTAAATAGACATACCTACAAATTGCAGAACAAATTGTCCATCACAGAAAACAAAGCTGGAGAAATGGATTCTAGTTCTTCCATGTTTCTTCTTGATGTTCTTTAACCCATTCCGAATAAACCTAAACTGCTCTCTAACTTATACCCTTTTTCTTCCACTTAGGTGACTTCACACACATATGATATTTCCTAATATATCCTTTCAACACAGCAGTCTAATTGTATTCTTTAGAGACATGGACCTCAGCTAACCTCCATTAATGTGAAGCTGGCTTTTTTGAGTACGTGAACCTTCAACTATAAACATATTAGTTATTGATATGCTAAATAATATTATCCATCTGTTCTGGAAGCTTCCTTAAACTAAGCAACTTAAGACTCAGCGTGTCTGTTTGAAACAAGACTAATTAAATAACCTTTTGTCTTATCCTACCTCTTCAGCAGTAATAAAGCATGTGTAATGAGAGTGTCTGCAAAAACAGAGCGTGTTTGCAAAGCTGTGTTTTTAATTTCAAACTGATTATTGCTTGCTTTGACCTAGAGAGGGAAATGTGGGGAGTCTTACGGCAATTAGAAGGTTGAGAGATGATCTGACAAGGCTAGACAGGGCAGCTGAGCAGCTGATACCTCAGGCTGGAGAATACAGTGCTCAGGTGGAACAGCAACCAAAAGTGAAGAAGTGCAAGAGTTGGAAATCTGAAATAAAAACAGAAAATGGTGGAAATACTAAGCAAGTTATATAGCCTCACTGGAGAATAAAACAGAGTTCACGCTTCAGGAAAATCATTAGAACAGATACTACATAAGAATCTTTTTTTATATTAGTATAAGATCATCTTGGAATTAAGAGGTCTGAAGGCACAGATCAAAAGACACTTCTTTACTCAGTTTATGCACCTTCTACAAATTCTCTAGCTTAGGGAGCTCTGAATGTCCAGTTGCTGAATATATTTAAAGCAGGGTTCAATAGATGTTGGTATGGTAAGAGAATCAGGGGATCTGAGGGATAGTGAACCTAAGGCATATTCATATTGAATGGAGGAGCAGGCTCAAGGAGTTGAAGGGCCTAATTCTGACTCCACTTAAATTTTCATGGACCATCAAAAGGACAAGAGAAATAATTTTATGATGAAACCATTCTTTGCAATTCTTGCTCTTTGCACCTCAAAGTCAGAGATTACCATGCTAATGTTTATTTTACCCTGCTTATCAATGCAGCCAACTTCTCATAACAGATCCTCTGCTTTTAATATAATGAGATATTAAAGTAATGTAGATTAAAGTACAAAGAGCAATGTGTGGTTAAGTGCCTTGCTCAAGGACACAACACGCCTTGGCTGGGGCTCGAACTCATGACCTTCAGGTCGCTAGTCCAACGCCTTAACCACTTGACCATGTGCCACACCCAGCTGAAAGTGGGTACCAGCAAAACGCTGGGGGTTAACCTCGCAATAGACTGGCGTCCTATCCAGGAGGGGGAGTCTCGTACTCTGAGTTGCTTCATGCGACAGAAACCGGCATAAGCACTGGCCTGATGAGCCTATAAGGCTCGGGACAGACTTTAACTTTAACTCCAAATAATTTGAGCCATGTTAAATTCATAGTTTAACACTTTCTTTTTACACTCTAAAAACTGGACCTTTCACCCCCTTCTTACGTGTATTTTCAGATGTGTGTCAGAGTGCAAAGAAGATCCATTTTTCTGTAACTACTAATCTAATAGCCAAGAGTTCAGGCAGTTCAGACAGCTAGCTGATCCATTTCAATTCGGTTCTCAAGCCTCAATTCTCAGATCTCAAGTCAATTCCAGAATCTGCCTCTGTAGACAAGGCTGTGTTCTTTAGAAGGTAGAAATGGAAACAGCTTGTGAGTAAAGCCATCTATTTGAAGTTGTGCTGCAGAGAAAAAACATGTAAGAGAGATAGAAACCTTTGCATTAATCACATGCTTCAAAATGTTGGAGGTGTATTTTCATGGAAAGAATTTAGTAATAATATTTGAAACATAGTCATTTGAAGCAAAGTGAATTTGCATGGACTTAAAACATAGACTGCAGGAAATGTGCATTTTTTTACCCTGAAGCATTCACAAAGGTTCATTTTAAATCTGATACTGAATTACTAATCTCTAACATAAATGAGCAAAGTATCTTCAAAATGAAAATTAAACTAAATGGAAGGATCATGCTCAAATAATCATTGCTATAATTCAAATCCCTCAAGTGCAATTTTCAGATCATTATTGAAGTAGTTTTTTATCAGATTTTAAATGCTTTGTGTTGATAGGAGTGAAATTAACTATTATTATGCTATATTCTATTATTACCATTCATAATCCTCAGCCTTCTTTATTTCAATGAAAACAGGCTCAGTTTCTCATTGCAAACCTATGGCTTATACGCATTTTTGAAAGGCTAACTTCTTTGAACAGCTGAATATCTGTCTCTGTTCCAATGTTCCTAAAAATGTTTGCATGCCAGGAAAAACATAAATTTAGGTTTAGGCATTGATACAGAAGCCACAGGGAGTGAGAAAGATATGGAAGGAAATAAGTTTTAAAAGCAAGCACTAAAAGTAGCTTAAGAGCATAAAAAGCTGGAGGATGCTAGTATTTACGGGCAAAAACTGTAAAGTTCAGCACATGATTTTTTATTACTGACAGGAGAAATATTTACTTATTATCCAATATCGGTATAAATATCTAAGTTGCAAAAGGTTCTTGTACTGCTTCGATTTAGAAAGAAAGAATAGTTTTAATGCTCTGGAGACTAAACCGGGAAAACAGTCATTTATTTCTGTTAAAGACAATGAGTGAGGTTCTCACAACTTAGAGCGGATATTCATCATTATTGGAAGATGTTTACATTACAGGAGATGGTGGTGGACTTTAGGAGATCTAGGCCTCATATGGAGCCAGTGATCATTAATGGAGAATGTGTGGAGCAGGTTAAGACCTACAAGTATCTGGGAGTACAGTTGGACGAGAAGCTAGACTGGACTGCCAACACAGATGCCTTGTGCAGGAAGGCACAGAGTCGACTGTACTTCCTTAGAAGGTTGGCGTCATTCAATGTCTGCAGTGAGATGCTGATGATGTTCTATAGGTCAGTTGTTGAGAGCGCCCTCTTCTTTGTGGTGGCGTGTTGGGGAGGAAGCATTAAGAAGAAGGACGCCTCACGTCTTAATAAGCTGATAAGGAAGGCGGGCTCTGTCGTGGGCAAAGTA
Organism: Hemitrygon akajei; assembly: GCF_048418815.1. NCBI lineage: Eukaryota > Metazoa > Chordata > Chondrichthyes > Myliobatiformes > Dasyatidae > Hemitrygon > Hemitrygon akajei. The sequence goes on from NC_133140.1 coordinate 51,212,852, forward strand.
CTGGAGAGTTTAACATCGGTAGCTGAGCGAAGGGCGCTGAGTAGGCTATGGTCAATTATGGAAAACCCTGAACATCCTCTACATAGCACCATCCAGAGACAGAGAAGCAGTTTCAGCGACAGGTTACTGTCGATGCAATGCTCCTCAGACAGGATGAAGAGGTCAATACTCCCCAATGCCATTAGGCTTTACAATTCAACTGCCAGGACTTAAGAACTTTTTTTTAAAGCTATTATTAATGCTTTTTGAGTTAGTGATTTAGATGCATATCATATTATTACTGAGTTAAGTATTGTATGTAAGGAGTTTTTGCTACAACAAGTGTATGGGACATTGGAAAAAATGTTGAATTTCCCCATGGGGATGAATAAAGTATCTATCTATCTATCTATCTATCTATCTATTTTTTCAATAAACAAATTCAACAAATTTCAGTACATAGTAGAAACTGAATTTTCACAGTTAACCAACTGTTAAAATTGTAATGCGGTTGCATTTTCCATTGATATAGGAATGTTAAAATGTTGATGTTTATCCACCAGACAACACTATTACTTATTGCAACATTAAACTTCAATGTAAATTTCACTGTCAAATGAAAACAAGATATCTGAGGATTCCGAATGTGAAACTGTAAGCTGTGTCATTTGAAGGCTATTTATCACTTCATTCCATATTGCTGGGCGATTTTATTTCCCTCTGCAAAATGTTCCGATGCAATCTGAAAAAAATGTCATCCATAGTTTTTCCCAGTGACAAATTAGGTATTAAAATAAGAGATGAATTCTATCTACATATAAATGAGGATCAGGTGGAAAATGGTGGGACATCAGTCATCATCTTATTGAACGGAACAAGAGGCTCGAGAGGCTGCATGGCCTACTCCAATTCTTATTTCCTATGCTCTAAAATAATCCAGTGATTTCTCAGCTCTACCTGTTCGTGCCAGCAGTGACATCTTATTTCCGAAGTAGAGCTGCTTCTCATTCCTGGGCCCAGATTTAACACTATTGCTCAAAGTTGGGTTCTCTTAATTGGAAATAAGAGAGCACAGTCTGAACACACCTGTGTAGCCAGTTTTGCGGGAAGCATCATTTAGATATTTCGCTCATTGACAGATGCGTCATCAGTATTCACTGGCACCCTGACCCGCTTGTGAGAAGCTAAAGATGAGCCTGCCTTTCTGATGAAAGTGCTTTCACAATGGAGAAGCAGGTTGACCTACAAGGCAATATATTTACAAAGCTGAATGTTTACAAATTTTGGTGAAATGACATCTTACATTATTGAACTCATTTTTTCCCTTGAGGCAGGGGTTTACAACCTTTTTCATGCTATTGAGTCTTACCATTAACCAAGGGGTCTGTGGACCCCTGGTTGGGAACCACTGCTTTAAGGACTTCCCTCATTGTTAGTGGCTTGCAGTGGAACTCCTCTTCCCTGCCTCTCGAATCTCCCTTGATAGTAGAAGTCACAGGTTTGTTCCATTCTGTCAGATTATGCTACCAACTACTGCAAAGCAGACTGTAGATAGTACGCATTGTTACCACAGTGTATTATTGAGGCAGGGAATGATTTTTAGAGTGGAAGATTGGTGCTTTCATTTGGAATAAGTAGCATCTTGGGATATTGATGCATCAAGTGGAAGTCTCATGGTCTCACTATTTCTGTTACATTTTCAAAGGCAGTAACATTGCACACTCCCAACTGTAACACCCTGAGAATCAGCATTAGAAACAACTCAATACAGGCAGTTGAGTCTTGTGGCTGCCAAAGCATGTCACAAGCATGCAGTACTGTAAGTGGTTCAGCTTCTTACCTGGCTAAGCTATTCCTCCCTTTGCAAGACTCAAGTCAAGCTTGTGCAAGTTTTATACAGACCTGGACTCACACAAGATTCCCATGTTGGTGTAGTGATGAATAAAGGATCTGAAGAAAGCAGTACGTCATCCAATAAAAAGCAGCCCAATGTTCTGCTGCATCATTAACTAACAAACTCACTGCCATTAACAAACTGTGCCTTGTTCCATGTAGTTCATGTAAAATTTCTCCCTTCAAAAACAGAAGCTTCAAACCAGCCATCTAAAAGTTAAAGGTCTCACCACAATGCAACCCAGTCTCCACAATTGTTTGCAGCAGTAGTTGAACTAGGTGTTCACCCTGTCTCTTGAAAGGAGCAGGCTTGATGCAAATTAGCAAAGATTATTTTCAGCTAGCCCTTAGCATTCCTGTTTGATGTGCACCATCAGGGAGACATCAGAACTGATGGCTCCTAAAGTCATAGGCATATCTGAGAAAATTGCACTAAAAAGGAATTAGCTTGTGTCTGCTTTGCAGCATACATGCAATTGAATTTTTAGGTTATAGTGTCTAATCTGTACAAATCATGCGTTTGTGTCACAATTCAAGATTGTTTAATGTAATTTCTGGTACACAAGTGTAAAGGAGGATGTAATAATTGTTACTTTGGATCTCATGCAGTGCAAAAAAGAACAATAAAGAACACAATAATAAAAGATGCACCATAAATATAAATATATAAGATAGCTTATATATATATATACAATAGTTGTATGCACATAACAGGAGTGTCTCGGTACAGGGTACATAAGGTGACTCTGACAAGAAGTGATAAAGTAGTGGTGGTGGCTTGGCAGGTGAAGGTGTTCATCAGCCTTACTGCTTGGCAAAGTAACTCTTTTCAGTCTGGTCGTCCTGGCATTGAGGCTTTGTAGCCTTCTCCATGAGCAGACAGTCCATAAGCAAGGTGGGTGCGATCCACCCTGATATTGCTGGAATTTTCTGGCACCTTTCTGTATATATGTCCTTGCAGGAGGGTAGGCTGGTGCTGGTGATGCGTTGGGCAGTTTGGACTGCCCATTGTAGAGCCTTGCTGTCCACTGCAGCACAGTGTCCGTTTCATGCAGTGAAGCAGCAAGTTGGGATGCTCTCTACTTTGCATTTTGATGCACCATCAATAACTCACTCTGAGACGTAAAAACGAGATATCGGCTTTTATTGACTGGAAGAAGGAACAAGCAGTGAGTGACCACCATACTACATCCTGGAGACTGAGAGGCCGGGCTCAGACCTCCATCACCTTTATACCAGGGTCTGTGGGAGGAGCCACAGGAGCAGTCAGCAGGGGGCGTGTCCAGACAGGTATATGTAGTTCACCACATTCACCCCCCCTTTGTTTTAAAAAGAGTCCCCATATGGCGAAGTTCCTGACAAGTATATTTACATGTTAAGTCTATCAGGTGGTCGAATCTGTCGCTGCGATCTATGTAGCACTGGCTGTGATTGCACAGGTGCCGGTGGTGATTGCACAGGTGCTGGTGGTGGTGATTGCACAGGTGCCGGTGGTGATTGCACAGGTGCCGGTGGTGATTGCACAGGTGCTGGTGGTGATTGCACAGATGCCGGTGGTGGTGATTGCACAGGTGCTGGTGGTGATTGCACAGGTGCCGGTGGTGGTGATTGCACAGGTGCCGGTGGTGGTGATTGCACAGGTGTCGGTGGTGATTGCACAGGTGCCGGTGGTGGTGATTGCACAGGTGCTGGTGGTGGTGATTGCACAGGTGCCGGTGGTGATTGCACCAGAGACAGAGGTTGTGCTGGTTCCGGCCTAACTGGAGGTGTCACCCCACTAGGTGTCAGTGATCCCTCACGCGTGTGCGAGGCGCCTGGAATATATGCGTACGAGACTCCCGGTATCGGCTTTTATTGACTGGAAGAAGGAACAAGCAGTGAGTGACCACCATACTACATCCTGGAGACTGAGAGGCTGGGCTCAGACCTCCATCACCTTTATACAGGGGTCTGTGGGAGGAGCCACAGGAGCAGTCATCAGGGGGCGTGTCCAGACAGGTATATGTAGTTCACCACACATTTGTAGAAGGTAGTGAGTATCGATGCAAAATGTCCAGCTCTCTTCGGCCTCCTCAGAGACTAGAGGTGTTGGTGAGCTACCTGCATTGTGTAGGATGTTTTCTGGGACCATGAGATGTTGTGTGAAACGTGCACTACCAGGAGTCGGAAACTACTCTCAGTTTCCATTGCCGTGCCACTGAGGTAAAGAAGGGTGTGAGTGATGAGAGTTCTCCTACAGTCAATAACCATCCCTTGGTCTTGTTAACATTGAGGAATGAGTTATTTGCCTGACACTAGGCCTCACATTCTTTCACCTCCTCTTTGTTGGCCATCTCATTGTTGTTGGTGATGACACTGTCACGTCGTGAGTCAATTTGCAACGTGATTACTTGGGTGTTTGGCCGTGCACTGGTGGGTGAGGAGAGTGTACAGCAGTGGGCTCAGAACACAGCCCCGTGGGGCTCCCATGTTGAGGATGATCAGGAGGGAGGAGCTGTTGTGTATCCTGACTATCTGAGAGCTGCTTATTAGGTAGTCCAAAACCTGTTTGCACAGTGATGTATTTAGACCAAGGAGTAGGAGTTTGTTCACCAAGGTCTTTGGGACAACAGTGTTGAATGCTGAAATGAAATCCCGAAAGAGTATACTGACATAAGTCTCCTTGTTTTCTAGGTGAGTCAGGGCCTGGTGAATGATAGATGTTCTGTTGATAAGATTTAGGTGAACATCCAGTGTGGCAGGGATGGAGTTTTTGATGTGTGCCATTATCAGCCATTCAAAGCACTTCATGATGATTGGCATCAATGCCACTGAGTGGTAGTCATTTAGTTCTGAAGGTGTAGGGTGTTTTGGTACAGCGATGATGGTGCTTGACCTGAAGCATGTGGGACAGCAGCCTAGATGAGTGAAGTGCTGAAGAGGTCAGTGAAGATGTCGGTGAGCTGCTGTGCACATTCCCTGAGTGCTTGGCCTGGGATGTTGTCTGGCCCAGCAGCCTTATGGGGTTGACTCTCTGCAGAGTCCTCTTCACATCTGCTGCTGTCGTCTGGGAGAGGGGTAGCTTTCATGGCTGACATTGTGTTGCATGTCTTGAGGCCTGCATAAAAGTCGTTTAGAGTATCAAGGAGGGAGGCATTGCTGGTACAGTAAAAGCTGCTTATTCAGTAATGTCCTTGATACTCAGTCGCATCTGCTAGGGATTATTGTCAGACAGGTGTTCCTGAAATTTTTGTGAGTAGATGGTCTTTGCCCTCTTGATGCCTAACATGAGGTTACTCCTGGTCGCTCTGAGAGCTGATGTGTCTCCAGACTTTAAGGAAACATCCCAGACTTCTAGTAGGAAGAGACCTCTACGTTCAGACAGGGCTTTTGGTTGGGCTATGATATGACTGTTCTTGAGGTACCATCTTTGTTTATACACTTGCAGATTTAGCCAGTGACAGATGAGGCATGCTCCTTAATGTCTGTGTCTTCTCCGTTTGTAACAGCCTCCTTGAACATCTCCCAGTTAGTCTGTTCAAAACAGTCCTGAAGCATAGAGGTTATCTCATTAGGCCATACAGTGATAGCCCTCTTGACCGATTCCTCCATTTTCAGCAGCAGTCAGTATGCTGGCATTAACATTATTGAGATGTGGTCAGAGAGGCCAAGATGCAGTGTGAGATGGCTTTGTAAGTACCATGTCTGTTTGTATAAACATGGTCCAGTCTGTTTGTTTTCTTAGTGGCTATTGTGACGCGTTGGTGAAATTTTGGTAAAATGCCCTGCCCGTTAGGTTGTAGGACTGAAGTCTCCTGCAATTATGAAGATACTATCCCGATGCTTGTTTTGTAGAGAGCCAATGATACTGTAAAGCTTTCCGAGTGCTTTCTGGGTATTCACACTCAAGAAGATGTAATCAGTACTAATGAACACAACAGTAAACTCCTTGAGCAAGTAACAGGCTGCTGTGTAAGCCAAAGTCATTAAGGTTAATAGATTCTTGATTAGTCAGGAAATGAAGGGATATGTGGAGAAAGCTGGAGATTAGGGCTGAGAGGGAAAATGGATCGGCCATGATGATCAGACTCAATGGGCCAAATGGCCTAATTCTGCTCCTTTATCTTATGGTCTTACGGTTTTCTGGCTGGCATTTAATTATAAGATGTTCAATTGCCACAGAACAGGAGCTGCTAACTACAGATGAGTTTATGCACCAAACCTTGTTGATGTGCATACACAGTCCACCTCCTTCAGATTTCCCTGACAAGGAGTTCCAATCCATGCAGAACAGAGTCATCCTGCCAAATTGAAACGCTAAGTTAGATATGTTGCTGTTTAACCACATTTCAGTGAATGCTGCAGTTTCTTATCTCTTTCTGTGCGTTCATTTTTCATCCATTATCAGTAAAAGAAAATGCTCTATATCAAGGCTAAAAGACAGCACATGGTGGCAATTCTCTATACTTAAAAGGCTTTATAACAGAGAAAATTTGATTAAATTCGAGGGAACAATTAAAAATTATTGATAATGTTAAGATAATATAGAAACCTCTTACTAAAAGTTGACTATTTGAGAGCCCAAGTTAAAGATTATCACTTGAAGATTTAAGAGGAAATGTCTCTTTTTGCATTCATAATGATGGCAGAAATTTCTAGAACTGCTTTAAAAATAAAACAAAAAAAAGTAGTAGAATGTGTTTAAACAGAGTATGTATTCACAGTGCTATTGTAAGTCTTTGTTTTCATTGTAAAATGTGATGAATCTGACCAACCAAAGCTTCTACTTTTCTCTTTATGATCCTGCCAAGCATCCATAGCTTTGACCTCCATAATATAAAACACTTTGTATTGACTTCCTACAAATAAGATCTCGAGAAATGCCACTGTTAATATTTCAACATACACTACATCCTTAATATACTGAAAGCTTGTTTTAATAAAAACATATTTATTAAAGGTTTTATGTTGTTAAAAGGTAATTGAAACACCTTATAACAAAAATAAATCATTCCAACCTCTCCACACAGTGATTAGATAGGCTGCTTTCGCCATCATGAGTTGCTATGGTGATTGCTATTAGATTTTAAAGTCATTGCTATAAATCTTATACAATATTATTATTAGCCATTGATCTATTTTATTGTGGAAAAACTTTGCATATCATGTTTACCAAAGGGGATTAGAGTAACTTGGTTTAATGCACTCTGTAGTACATTCTGCACTGCCTGCATGCTTTACAGGTCTGCTGTAAGTGATCTGGCTGACTGAGAGGCATGCAAAAGAAGATCCATGCTCAACTTAAGATAAAATTGTGCGTGTGAAGAATGAGTACACATCTAACACTCACTGCTTCCCGTGATAAATTGTAGTTATCAAAATTGCATCCTTTTCTGCAGGTATAGCTTGAAATTTTTCAATAGAAAGGTGTTTTTCATTGTTAATTACCTATATGGGGTAAATTTGTTGGACTTAAAAGCAAGAAGCATGCATGTGTCAAACTAATCAACACAATATTTGCTCGTTTATTCCCAGTTGTTACTTACTGAAGTGTAACAAACACATGGTACAAAACAGATGCATGTTTTTTTTTCCTTTTGTGTGTATGTTCACATATTATTCACAGAGCGGAGGAACAGGACAATTAGCCCAAAATGTCTGTGCTAACAATGATGTCTAATTAAATCAATCGCATCTATCTGGACATAGAACATAGAAAACCTACAGCACAATATGGGCCCTTCAGCCCACAATGCTGTGCTGAACATGTACTTACTTCAGAAATTACCTAGGGTTACCCATAGCCCTCGATTTCTCTAAGCTCCATATACCTGTCCAAGAGTCTCTTAAAAGACCCTTAAAAGACATCTTTCCAATTCCTGCCAAGCATCTCTATCTTTTCTACTTCCAATGCCCCAACAGTGCATCCCAAGCACTTTACCTCTGTATCAGGGCTTACCTCACACATCACATTGTAAAGATGTTAGAAAATTAATTGTCTATGCAATTGGTTTTAATGGTGCATTTCACCTTGTATGAAAACAACTTCTAAAGATAAAAAATAAATGTTCCTTTCTGGAGTAAAGTTAAATAGCAAATTATGTAAAGTAAATAAATGGAATTTTTCATCATTGAACTCTGAGTTAAATTTATTAAGTCACAATCTACTATATTACCAGGTTGGAAAGTGCCCTTGAAAGATATTTTGATTAAAATATGTTTTTCAACCATTAATCTTTCAGACATCTTTAATATTTTTCAGCAATACATCAAAATACATAGAGGAATGCCATTGTGTCGTTAGTACATGGCTGCATATATGTTCCAAAGCTGTGACATTTTTGCATTACACATTCATCACAGTGAAAGGCTTCACAGAACCCAACGTGATATCTATCAAATAAACATTACATTGCCTGATTTAATTCAGTGTAGAAAAGGTCATAAATTTAGGTCTTTTTTAAAGGGCAGGTCAATCTTATTTTTTGAAATGGTAAATTGAAGTAGTTTATTTACAACCATCTGCTAAGTGTTCTCAACAATCTGTTGCAGCTTGAGCAGGAACTCTGTTGAAGCTGAACAATTCTCCTCCTTCCACCTAATATTCTCCAATTCTAGCCAATTAACTCTGGCTAGAGTACACCTGGTTCCTTTATTGAAGTCCTGAAAGTCAATAAGCAAATGGTTGAAGCCTCAACCCTCATCCTCTGACTTATTTATCTGGGCTCCCTGCTCACAGTTAGTTAGCCAGTCAGTCTACTATCATGTTAATGTACAGTATAATTCCAAGGAAATGAGCTTTTGTTCAGTAGCCTTCATTGTGGCAGTAAAACAAAGGCTTCTGTAAATCTAAGCATTATTACTGAATTATTTCTCTTTTATCCATTCTGATAATTATCTCCTCAAAGAATATTGATAAACTTAACAACACACAATTTCTTTTTCATTGCACAATGATTTTCTAAATATTCTACTACTACTTCATTAATAATGGACTCCAAGACATTTGTTTTCAAAATGGCCTACACCGTACTGTTTTCTCTCTATCTCCTACCCTGACTAGGGGCATTGAATTAGCATTTTACCCTATCTGCTGATACTGTTCCAGCAACGATAGAAATTTGTGGATAGCAGGGTGGAAATACATCTCTACTAAAGAAGGTGTAAGGCGGTCCTTCCCTCCATTAGACTGCAGGTCACCATTGGGCAAGGTGTAGCACCTGCTTAACTGCTCCAATCAGGATCACATGAAGCCATGAGAGCAAGTGGTTGATGGTCGTATGAGCAGCTGGTGCATATCGCAAGTCTAGGTTATACAAACACCGATGCCAAGCAGACAGTCTCTGAAGAGTATTAATAATGGCTGGGGTCATCTGTCTTGTAAACACACTGCCCAGAAGCAATAGTAAACCATTTCCATAGAAAAAAATTGCCAAGAACAATCGTGGTCATGGATAGACCATGATCGCCTATGTCATACGACATGGCACATAATGAGGACTTCGGAAGATAACAGCCAATTACTTGTGCAGTTACTTATGCAAGTTATCATATCTAAAAGTAAACTCAGGTCTTTAGACCCTGTTTACTTAGCACTTTTATTCTCCAGAAGGAGAAACTTAAACCAGTAATGGTAAGTTTAAATTTCTCCAGCTGTTTCTCCATGTTTCTTTCAGCATTACTGGGGCAATTTTAGTGTTTTCCTCTGTTTAAAGTAACTGCTAACTACATTTTTTGTAAAATTAGTTTCCTACTCTTATTCTTTAAGAGATGGACATTTATCTTACCAAGTCTGTCCCTATTTATATACTTGTAGAAGCTTTTATTGTCTGTTTTTACATTTCATATTAATTAAAATTCTTGTTTGGAAGTGATGGCTCTAACATTTCACATTAATTAGGTTATGAATGAGTGTGCGGGCTGCTGAGAGATAAAGGTGAACTAGTGTTCTCTCAGTTCTTCCGGAAAGATGGCAGCCGCTCAGATGCAGTGGCCTCTTGGGGCCAAGCAAAGGTGTTTTGTTTCTTTCTAAAATGTCTTTTTTACGATTGCAAGACTCCAGTGCTGCACTCCAAGAACTTCGGGTACTGCAGGTCTACTGCATCAGTGAGCTGCTCATCGGTGGAGGAGCTGGATTTGGTGCAGACCGTGTGGCTGCCTACAGCAGGAAGGTATCGAAGGCATTGAGGTTGGATCGCGAAGGTGGCATGTAGTGTAACTGCAGGTGATTATCTTGGACTTCTTCTTGTGATCACAAGACCCTGCTGAACATTGGAAAAAATAAGATGCCGCAGTCCTATTTCCCTTGTTTGGGATCACAACAGAAGGCAGGGGAGCTGCGTGGCCTCAGTTGTAGCGAGAACTAGGCATCAAGCCACGGGCTTGCCTACAGCTGCAGTCCAGGAGAGGACACAGGAGAAGCAGTGTAACTTGGCATCCATGCTTGGTTGGGGCTGGCCTCTCCCATTGGTGCTGCCCTCTGGTGTTCAATTGGTGGATTGACAATCTGCTTGTGCTTGTCTGCTGACTGCTGGGAACTGCACCATCAATTTGTGGGATAGGTCACTCAAGGACCTAGGCTATCTATTTTTTTGTGTGTGTGACCGTATGTGTGCTCCCTATCTTGAATGTGTTGCATTATGCTGTGCATGTTTTGCACTTTGACCCCTGAGGAATGTCATTTCATTCGACTGTATTCATTCGTGCCTGAATGAAAGTTTAAAGAAATGAAAGATCCTTCAAAGTCCAAAATTCAAAATAGTAAAGTTATTATCAAAGTACATGAGTTTCAGAGTCCTTGAAAGTGTGTCCACAGGTTCAGGAATCAGTTCTTAGAAATTTTTGAGGAACAGCATCTAATGGTTTAGAAGGTTATGGGCAAAATACTGGTAGACAGAACCAGCTTCATTTGGGTATCTTGGTCATGATGGATCATTTGGACCAAAGAGCCTTCTTCTGTGTTGTATGAGTCTGACACTATAATGCATCTTCAAAACGGAAGTCTTTGTTCCAGTGTGTTCATTGAAGTGGGATGTCTCAGCTAGTTTTAGTCCTTTGTGATGACATGACCCTATGACACTGAGTGGATGGATGGTAAGTGAAACTTGCATTGATGCTGAAATGGAATTTTTAAGGGAAATATTGGAATTAGAGGATGTTGAACTTCAGCTTTAATGGTTAAAGCATCCAGAGCAATGTATATTTTGATCTTTCCAGACCTAAATTAGCGCTACTCTTTGCTGATCAGAAATATAGATTACTTTGGTTTCTTTAGCCATGAAAACCCATTTTTTCAATCCATGAAAACCCATGCTCCTCAGATAAAATATCATTCATTTCAATTGCTTCTTATTTCAAAGCCAGTGTGAATTTCACTCACCATTCACTTGCTTAATGCTGAGGGTGCTGAAATCTCAAGGGACTGACTCGCAAAAGGGAATCTCATTTCAGTGGGTAAATTAAATATTTCATTTCTTTTACCCCTGCTTTGTGAAGGTGAATAAAAGAGTCCATTTGTAGACATTTCCCACTGATTTCTTAAGATCCTTCATCTCTTTAACCTTTTGTGACATGGAGGTCAGTTGCAGGGCTGAGGTAATGGCAGTGTTGCAAACAGCTCAGTATTTTCTGCAGCTCATTTCACTAATCAATGCTGCACCAGATTAGTTTTTGAATTTACTCAATGCAGAGATTAGACATTTAATTGGATTATGCTGTTGCCTATCATGTTCTTTGTTAGCATCTGTGAAGGAGGAGGCTTCCAGAGTTGATTATTTAATACAGCTGATTAGAATTCTAACTGATCCTTTTTCACAACTTAATTCTCTGAGTCAACGTTTCTGGCTTTCAAAGTAAGTACCACAGTAGCATAGTGGTTAAAGCAATGTTGTTACAGCTGGGAGCATCCCAGACTTTGGAGTTCAATTCTGTAAGGACCTCCCTGTGGAATGTGTGGGTTTACCCTGAGTACTCCAGTTTCCTCACACAGTCCAAAGACAGACCAGGGAGGTTGACTGATCACTGTAAGTTGTCCTGTGCTTAGATTAGGGTTACAAGGTGTGGCGGTGAGGCTCGATGGGACAGAGGGGCCTACTCCATACTGAACACTGAATTAAAAAAATAATTAAATAAAGTGGCCAATACAAGTGTTGTGAGCCAGCAACAATGTAGCCTTGTGCTAACTTTGATAGAAACCTCTGCAGCAGAGGTAGTTGCAGCATGCTGTATTTTCCCCGATCGCTTCTGTCTTTCAGGATGTTTGCTTTGTATTGGGGTAAAATAATGCCTGGTTAATCATTGTAAATTCCACCCTGGTCGTGGGCAGTTTCAAAATCACTTGTTGTTTTGCAATGGTGCATGATTTATTTTTGCTCTGTATTTGAGGCCCATTGGGGTTCTGGGAAGTGGCAGGCACTAGACAATAACTTCTTTCTGCAGCACAAAGTAGATTGTAAGAAAAAGGAATGGATCCATCCAATCTTTGACTCTCCTTGCAGTTCTTTAGATTATTTTTAATATTGTTTCATGGTTCTACTTTCTTGTTTTATTTGCATATTTCTAGATTCCCTTCATATCCAGCAATCTAACCAGCTTTTGTTGAAAGAATTTAAGGACTAATTCTCTACAGCCCTTTGAGGTAGATAATTTCACACTTCACTACCCCTAAATGAATGAATTTTTAAAATCTCAATAGACAATAGGTACAGAAGTAGACCATTCGGCCCTTTGAGCCTGCACCGCCATTTTGTGATCATGGCTGATCAATTACTATCAATACCCAGTTCCTGCCTTGTCCCCGTATCCCTTGATTCCCCTATCTATAGGATACCTATCTAGCTCCTTCTTGAAAGCATCCAGTGAATTGGCCTCCACTACCTTCCGAGGCAGTGCATTCCATACCCCCACAACTCTCTGGGAGAAATAGTTTTTCCTTAACTCTATCCTAAATGACCTACCCCTTATTCTCAAACCATGCCCTCTGGTACTGGACTCTCCCAGCATCTGGAACATATTTCCTGCCGCTATCTTCTTCAATCCCTTAATAATCTTATATGTTTCAATCAGATCCCCTCTCAATCTCCTTAATTCCAGCGTGTACAAGCCCAGTCTCTCTAACCTCTCTGCGTAAGACAGTCCAGACATCCCAGGAATTAACCTCGTGAATCTACGCTGCACTTCCTCTACAGCCAGGATGTCCTTCCTTAACCCTGGAGACCAAAACTGTACACAATACTCCAGGTGTGGTCTCACCAGGGCTCTGTACAAATGCAAGAGGATTTCCTTGCTCTTGTACTCAATTCCCTTTGTAATAAAGGCCAACATTCCATTAGCCTTCTTCACTCCCTGCTGCACTTGCTCATTCACCTTCAGTGACTGATGAACAAGGACTCCGAGATCTCTTTGTATTTCTCCCTTACCCAACTCTACACCGTTCAGATAATAATCTGCCTTCCTGTTCTTACTCCCAAAGTGGATAACCTCACACTTATTTACATTAAACGCCATCTGCCAAGTATCTGCCCACTCACCCAGCCTATCCAAGTCACCCTGAATTCTCCTAACATCCTCATCACATGTCACACTGCCACCCAGCTTAGTATCATCAGCAAATTTGCTGATGTTATTTTCTATGCCTTCATCCAAATTGTTAACGTAAATGGTAAACAGCTGTGGTCCCAATACCGAGCCCTGTGGCACCCCACTAGTCACCACCTGCCATTCCGAGAAACACCCATTCACCGCTACCCTTTGCTTTCTATCTGCCAACCAGTTTTCTATCCATGTCAATGCATTCCCCCCCGATGCCCTGAGCTTTGATTTTACCCACCAATCTTCTATGTGGGACCTTATCAAATGCCTTCTGAAAATCGAGGTACACTACATCCACTGGATCTCCCCCGTCTAACTTCCTGGTTACATCCTCCAAAAACTCCAACAGATTAGTCAAGCACGATTTACCCTTGGTAAATCCATGCTGGCTCGGCCCAATCCTATCACTGCTATCTAGATATGCCACTATTTCATCCTTAATAATGGACTCTAGCATCTTTCCCACCACCGATGTCAGGCTGACAGGTCGATAGTTCTCTGTTTTCTCCCTCCCTCCTTTCTTGAAAAGTGGGATAACATTAGCCATTCTCCAATCCTCAGGGACTGATCCTGAATCTAAGGAACATTGAAAAATGATTACCAATGCATCCGCAATTTCCAGGGCCACCTCCTTTAGTACCCTAGGGTGCAGACCATCTGGACCTGGGGATTTGTCAGCCTTCAGTCCCATCAGTCTTCTCATCACCGTTTCCTTCCGAATGTCAATCTGTTTCATTTCCTCTGTTACCCTATGTCCTTGGCCCATCCATACATCTGGGAGATTGCTTGTCTCTTCCTTAGTGAAAACAGATCTAAAGTACTCATTAAATTATTCTGCCATTTCTCTGTTTCCCATAACAATTTCACCCAATTCATTCTTCAAGGGCCCAACGTTGTTCTTAACTATCTTCTTTCTCTTCACATACCTAAAAAGCTTTTGCTATCTTCCTTTATATTCCTGGCTAGCTTACGTTCGTAACTCATTTTTTCTCCCCGTATTGTCTTTTTAGTTAAGTTCTGTTGTTCCTTAAACACTTCCCAATCATCTGTCCTCCCACTCACCTTAGCTCTGTCATATTTCCTTTTTTTTAATACTATGCAATCTCTGACTTCCTTTGTCAACCACTGTGGCCCCTTTCCCCCCTTTGAATCCTTCCTTCTCTGGGGGATGAACTGATTTTCCCAAGAATACCTGCCATTGCTGTTCCACTGTCTTTTCTGCTAGGCTATCTGTCCTGTCAACTTTGGCCAGCTCCTCCCTCATGGCTCCATAGTTTCCCCTGTTCATCTGCAACACTGACACCTCCGAGCTGCCCTTATCCTTCTCAAATTGCAGATAAAAGCTTATCATATTGTGATCACTACCTCCTAATGGCTCCTTTACTGCGAGATCGCTTATCAAATCCTGTTCATTACATAACACTAAATCCAGAATAGCCTTGTCCCTGGTCGGCTCTCGTACAAGCTGTTCCAAGAATGCATCCCGTAGGCACTCTACAAACTCCCTATCCTGTGGTCCAACACCAACCTGATTCTCCCAGTTCACCTGCATGTTGAAATCCCCCATAATTACTGCGACATTACCTTTGCCACATGCCAATGTTAACTCCCTATTCAACTTGCACCCAATATCCATGCTACTGCTTGGTGGCCTGTAGACAACACTCATTTGGGTCCTTTTGCCCTTACTGTTCCTCAGTTCTATCCACACAGACTCTACTTCTCCTGACCCTATGTTCCCCCTTGCAAAGGACTGAATCTCATTCCTCACCAACAGGGCCACCCCACCCCCTCTGCCCACATTTCTGTCCCTACGATAGCACGTATACCCTTGTACATTCATTTCCCAGGTCTGATCTCCCTGCAGCCATGTCTCCGTTATCCCAACAACATCATAGTTACCCATTCGCACCTGGGCTTCAAGCTCATCCGCCTTATTTCTGACACTTCGTGCATTCAGATATAGAATTTTTAGCCCATTTCTCCTCTCTCTGTTTGAACCGCTCCATCTCCATCATAAGTTATCTACCCTTTGTTCTAATGCTGCAATGCTTGGTTCTAGACTCCTCAACCAAGGGAAACACCTTAGACCATAAGAAATAGGAGCAGAATTAGGCCATTCAGCCCATCAAGTCTGCTCCACCATTCAATCATGGCTGCTCCTTTTTTGCCTTCCTCAACCCCACTCCCTGCCTTCTCCCTGTAACCATGGATGCTGTGGCCAATCAAGAACCTGTCAAGGTCTGCCTTAAATACACCCATTTGCCTGGCCTCCACAGCTGCCTGTGGTAACAAATTCCACAAATTCACCACCCTCTAGCTAAAGAAATTGTTCCGCATCCCTATTGTAAATGGACGCCCTTCTATCCTGAGTCTGTACCCTCTTGTCCTAGACTCCCACACCATGAGAAACATCCTTTCCACATCTACTCTGTCAAGGCCTTTCAAAATTCAAAAGGTTTCAATGAGATCCCCCTTCATCCTTAAATTCCAACAAGTACAGACCCAGAACCATCAAATGTCCCTTGTATGATGATGTTTTCATTCCCGGAATCATCCTTGTGAACTTCCTCTGAACCCTCTCCAATGCCAGCACATCTTTTCGTAGATGAGGTGCCCAAAACTGTTCACAATACTCAAGGTGAAGCCTCTCCAGTGCCTTATAAACCCTCAGCAATGCATCCCTGCTCTTGTATTCTGGACCTCTTGAAATGAATGCTAACATTGCATTTGCCTTCCTCACCACTGACTCAACCTGCAAGTTCCAGACTTTCATCTTCCCTGTATCTAGCTTGTCAATCCCAGTAAGAATTTTCTCAGATTACATGTGATCATTTCTTAACATTCCAGACTCTAGAGAAAATAGGCCTAAACTAATCAATCTGTCATGCGGAAAATCTAAGTTGGACCTAAATTAATCAAACATAAGCTTCATTTCAGAATTCTGTGCTAGCTCTCATTTATCACTTTATTCTGTTATTATAGCCTGCATTATTTTCCCTATTCCCAAAAAGGGCAATGGGGAGAAAATATGAGTGAAAAGCTGGAGCTGTGAGTGTCGAACACAACAGCTGACAGAAATATGAAATAACAGAAAATGCAGGAAATACTCAGTTCAGTGAGGGATGAAGTGATTTAAGTCCAACATAGGGTCATGGAGCAGCACGTCCTCCACCTGGGTATGTAACATTCTCTGAACACAAACTGAATTGAACAATTTCAGACAGCCAGTGTTGTTGTAAGACCATCCACCTATAACAGGGGTCTACAGGGATCATGGTTTGATCCTGGCCTCAGTAGCTATCATTGTAAATATTTCATCCCACATTCCTAAGGAGTTTTGGTTGGTTAATGTAAGGTACCCCTCATGCAGGTGTGTGGCAGATGAATTCAGGTGGAATTAAAGGGCATGTGTCAAGGAAAAGAGCAGGATAATCAGATTGATGGCTATCGTCTCAGAGCTGGCAAACATTCAATAAGTAAAAGGCTCTTTCTCTCTGATCTGCTGAATTTCCAGCAGTTTTTAATTTTGTTTCCAAATGTATGTTCTCAAGACTCCTCTTCCCTTTTGCTGTTTAAGTTGTTGGTACTATTTGTAAAGGTCGATTCTTACCCCTTCTCGATCAGGAAAAGTGACACCTTAACTGTAGTACCAGGGAGGAAACACACCTTTCATTAATCACATCCACGGAAATGCCTGCCTGATGCCCCAACCACTGAAGTGCCTGTCATTATTGTCGACTCATTCGTCGTCTATCCCTCGCACACAGCTGAGCTACTCATGGAGCCACACTCCATAAGATACAGGAGCAGAAGTAGGCCATTTGGCCCAGTGAGTCTGCTCTGCCATTCAATCTTGCGCTGATCCAATTCTTCCAGTCATCCCCACTCCCCTGCCTTCTTCCCATACTCTTTGATGCCCTAGCTAATCAAGAACCTATCTATCTCTGCCTTAAATACACCCAATGACTTGGCCTCCACAGCCACTCGTGGCAACAAATTCCACAGATTTACCACCCTCTGACTAAAGTAATTTCTCCACATCTCAGTTCTAAAAGAACGTCCTTCAATCCTGGAGTCGTGCCCTCTTGTCCTAGAATCCCCTACCATGGGATATAACTTTGTCATATCTAATCTGTTCAGGTCTTTTAACACTTGGAATGATTCTATGAGATCCCCCCTCATTCTCCTGAGCTTCAGGGAATACAGCCCAAGAGCTGCCAGATATTCCTCATACGGTAACCCTTTCATTTCTGGAATCATTCTCGTGAATCTTCTCTGAACCCTCTCCAATGTCAGTATATCCTTTCTAGAATAAGGAGTTCAAAACTGCACACAATTTTCTAAGTGTGGTCTCACGAGTGCCTTATAGAGCCTCAACATCACATCCCTGTTCTTATATTCTATACCTCTAGAAATGAATGCCAACATTGCATTTGCCTTCTTCACAACCAAGTCAACCCGGAGGTTAAACTTTAGGGTATCTTGCACAAGGACTCCCAATTCCCTTTGCACCTCTGCATTTTGAATTCTCTCCACATCTAAATAAAAGTCTGCCTGTTTATTTCCTCCACCAAAGTGCATGTCCATGCACTTTCCAACATTGTATTTCATTTGCCACTTCTTTGCCCATTCCCCTCACCTATCTAACTCTCTCTGTAGGCTCGCAGTTTCCACAACACTACCCTCCCATCGGTAAGTTTAGCCACAAATCCATTAATACTGTTGTCCAAATCATTGACATACATTGTAAAAAGCAGCGGTCCCAACACCAAACCCTGTGGAACTACACTGGTAATTGGCAACCAGCCAGAATAGGATCCTTTTACTCCCACTCTCTGTTTTCTGCCGACCAGCCAATGCTCCATCCAGGCTAGTAACTTCCCTGTAATTCCATGGGCTCTTATCTTGCTAAGCAGCCTCGTATGCCAAATTGACAAAGGCCCTCTGAAAATCCAAGTACGCCACATCCACTGCATCTCCTCTGTCTACCATGCTTGTAATTCCCTCAAAGAACTGAGTAGGTTTGTCAGGCAGGATTTTTCTTTCAGGAAACCATGCTGGCTTTGGCCTATCTTGTCATGTGCCTCCAGGTAGTCTGTAATCTCATCCCTAACAATTGATTCTAACAACTTCCCAACCACTGATGTCAGGCTAACAGGTCTATAGTTTACTTTCTGCTACCTCCCACCCTTCTTAAATAGCAGAGTAATATTTGCAATTTTCCAGTCATTCGGTACAACACCAGAATCTACCGATTCTTGAAAGATCATCGTTAATGCCTCTGCATTCTCTCCAGCAACTTCCTTCAGAACCCAAGGGTGCATTCCATCAGGTCCAGGAGATTTATCCACCCTCAGACCATTAAGCTTCCTGAGCACCTTCTCAGTCATAATTTTCACTGCACAAACTTCACTTCCTTGACACTCTTGAATGTCTGGTATACTGCAGACATCTTCCACTGTGAAGACTGATGCAAAATATACATTCAGTTCCTCTGCCATCTCTGCATCTCTCATTACAATATCTCCAGGATCATTTTATATCAGTCCTATATCTACCCTCGACGCTCTGTAACCTTCATATACTCAAAAAAAGCTTTCAGTATCTTCTTTGATATTAGTCGCCCACTTCTTGTCATAATTCATCTTTTCCTTCTGAATGACCTCATTTTCCTTCTGCAAGTTTTTAAAAGCTTTCTAATCCTCTATCTTCCCACTAGCTCTGGCTTCCTTGTATGCCTTCTCTTTTGCTTTGACTTTGGATCTGACTTCACTTGTCAGTTACGGTAGTGTCCTTCTTCCCTTTGAAAATTTTTTCCAATATATCTGTCTTGCACGTCCCTCTTTTTTTTTTGCAGAAACTCCAGCCATTGCTGCTCTGCTGTCTTTCCTGCAAGTGTCCCTTTCCAGTCAACTTTGGCCAGTTCCCCTCTCATGCCGTTGTAATTCTCTCTATTCCACTGAAATAACGACACATTGGATTTTTTTTCCCTCTCAAATTTCAAAGTGAACTCGATCATATTGTGATCACTGTTCCCTAAGTGTTCCTTAACCTTAAGATCTCTTATCACCTCTGGATCATTGCACAACACCCAATCCAGCACAGCCGATCCCCTAGTGGGCTCAACAACAAGCTGTTCTAAAACGACATCCTTAGACATTCTACAAATTCTCTCTCTTGAGGCCCAGTACTGACCTGGTTTTCCCAATCCACTTTCATGTTAAAATCCCCAACGATTACCATGACATTGCCCTTCTGACACACCTTTTCTATCTCCTGCTGCAATTTGTAATCCACATCCCGGCAGCTGTTTGGAGGCCTGTATACAACTGCCATTAGAGTCCTTTTACCCTTGCCATTTCTTAACTCAACCCATAGAGACTCTACACCTTCCAATCCTATGTCATCTCTTTCTAATGATTTAATATTATTTCTTATACACAGAGCCACACCACCCCCTCTGCCTACTAACCTATCTTTCCGATACACTGTATATCCTTGGATGTTCAGCTCCCAATGGCAGCCGTCCTTTAGACAAGTTTCAGAGATGGCCACAACGTCATGTTTGCCAATCTGTAGCTGAATGTCAAGATTGTCCATTTTATTCCATATGCTGCGTGCATTCAAATACAGCACTCTCAGTCCAGTATTTGGTGCTTTCTGTTTCAACTGCACCACGCCTCTATTGCCCTGTAACTCATGCCACTGGCTTTGATTAAGCCTTATCTCCTGCCTGTTCTTTCTATAATCTCCATTGCACGCTATATTTGATTTATTTCTGTTTTCCCTTTCTTCAGCCCTATCACTCCAGTTCCCATCCTCCTGCCAAATTAGTTTAAACTGTCCCTAATAGCTCTATTAAATGTGCCCACTAGGATATTGGACTCCTCTGGGTTCAGGTGTAACCCGTCCTTTCTGTACCGGTCGCTCTAGTTGCAATCTCGTCCTGAACCTTGTCATCATAGGGAAGGTTTACCAGTAAGCGAGACTCAGAGCTCCTGCATTAGATGCCCTTTCCTCCTAGTCTGCCTGAAGATCATCTGTTCCCTCTCGCACTGCAGTGGGAACCCTTCCCTGCACTTGTCATCCATGAAAGTCTCAGTTCCAGTGCACACCAGCTTGCCGCTCCCATTTCATAACCTGGAGCCAAAGCTGCAGCAGATGTGGTTTTCCAGGTTGACCAAAGCATCCTCTACTTCTAACCAGGCACATCTTCTATTCACTGAGAATCCACAAGGCTAATTTCCCCAGCAGCCTGCCTTGTCTGTGCAGGTCTTGCACAGACAGCACCTGATGTCTGACATCACTAATCTGCAGCCTTGACATGCATAGAGATCATGTGACTTACTCATCGGAAAGGTTTCTGTCAGCAGAGCTGCTTGCTTTTGTTTTGTCCGTCATGAAAAGCATTGCCAAGTGTTGGCTGTTCGGGTAACACCAGGTGTTGGTTGTTGCCCCCTTGGGAAATATTGCCACAGCTTCCACAAGGAGTTTAATGTCAGGGCACAAACGGGAAATACTACGAACAGCTGATGACAACTTCAGGGCTTTGTGCACGTGTAGAAGCACTGAAGCTGTTTCCAGTTAGAGAAATGTTGAGAGGGACAGTTCAGAGTTTGCTGATATTTCACCAAAAAACCCAAGCCAAAAATGATTCAAAGGATCAATTTGACATTGCGGAACTGGGCCATGATCTCTTTTATCCCACATGGGGCCTTCCTTCTCCCCTTCAAGTGCCTAAAATATTTCATTTTAAAATTATCAATACACTGCAATACTACTGGTTACAGAGATCAAGATGACTATTAGTTCTAAGCTGTTGTCTTTCTTTGTACTATTTGATTATCTGAGGATGGTATTGGTTCAGTTAGATAAGCCTTTCTAAAACCTAGGGATGCCACAGTTGGGAGATGCCAAGGTGACGACTTGATGATGTATAATAGGTGGTAACAGGCTGAAGTCTCTTTTGTGTGTCTCTCCTGGTATTTGTTTCCAGATAATTGGTGAAATAATTACGTGAAGCTGGCAAAATTATCATAGAGAACAGGAAAGTGATCACGGGAATGGTGTGGGAATGGTCAGGGTGGTGGTTAGGGAGATGACCAGGGAGAGATGAGGAAGAAACGTAGGGAAGAAACAAGATGGCCGGGGGGTGATGACTAGTAGGGGTTGAATTGAGCGAGTGACTAAGGGGAAAAACACAGCACCTCGAATAAAAAGGATCAAAATCAAAAGGGCCTTTGACCTTCCCAGGATTGCATTATGTTTCTCCATTTATGGGCTGATAGCTGTTGGTTGAAGTGAAGGATATATTGTGATTACCTCACTAATCACAACATAACATGCATAAAAGTTCTGCTGATAAAGCAGAAACCCTCAGTACCAAAATTCTTGAAAGTTCACCTGCCACAAAATTTCTGTTGACATCCTCTGAAAAACAACAGAATATTAATTAGATTTCAAATATTTGCATGGAACGAGCAATAAAATCACTCATGGATGTTATACTCTGTTTCCAAAATTTGGTTCCATTGACTTCGGTATTCATAGTGCACGTTTAACACAGGATAAATTTCTACCCCAATGGCTTTGAGATGAATAATTGTAGTGCGAAAAAATGTCAGTTCAGCAAACATAAAGGCTACGAAAATGATATGTTGTGAAAAATTATTTATTTCTTAAAATCAAGTCACTAAACAATCTAATCCAGCACATATTGTTCGTGCCTTCCTTCATTATTCATTCATTATAATATAATTATAATGAATAATGAAGGGAGGCATAAACAATATAATTATAATAATCATTCATTATTTTCAGTGACTCAGAGCAACATAGAAATTGGACCTGGAACCTTCACTAAGTTGGCACCCAACTTAGCTATTCAACAGTGATAACTATTGTACCTTTGGCATGCTTGTCATCTAGAATTGTACAGAAAGCCAACAGGCATTAATCCTAATACAATAAGAATTAGATTGACATTAAGTCCATTAAGAAACTACCTCATGTGAGAATGTGTAGCTGTTTACATTATTTACCATTTTAGTCAGTTTTAATTTAGTGTTGCACAAATTTGCTCCTCCCATCATGAAGTCGTACAAAATGGAGGTAGGCCCTTCAGCCAACAAAACCCTCCGTCACATACCTATTTACACTCATCCTGCTTTACTCTCTCGACACTCCCATGAACTCCACCCAGATTCCAACAATCATTTATACCAATGTTTCCCAACCTCTTTCAGCCCAACATCCCCTTAAAGCACCTTCATATTTGCCAATGTCCTTCTTAGGCACAATGTACTTTCCGGGACCCCCATAGTGTAAAAACATGTCTATCACATGCTAACATGAGAGAAATGATTCTGCTTTAAATTTTTGTTTCTTTTTAAACCTAGCTTGCACAGTACCTGTGTGCTGTGCAGCAGCTTTGATATCAATGTGGTCCTTGAGCTTGAAGGTTTTTAGGAAGAGTTGAAATATCTGGTTCAAGTTGTGACAGCAAAAGCCTTAAGTCCCCACGTGTAACAAAGTCCAAGTGGTTTCTCTTTCTTGTGAGTATATCATTCACTGCACTGAAACCTCTTTCAACAAGGTAGGATGATGGAAATGCAATGAAGAGAAATTTGGCTCTTCTCCAAGGACCAGCAAACATTGTATGACATGATAGACACCAACTACAAAAGCTGACATTTTTGAAAAGCATTTTTTCTTCTTCATTAATCTGA
Organism: Hemitrygon akajei; assembly: GCF_048418815.1. Lineage (NCBI taxonomy): Eukaryota > Metazoa > Chordata > Chondrichthyes > Myliobatiformes > Dasyatidae > Hemitrygon > Hemitrygon akajei. Next base: position 51,236,023 of record NC_133140.1, read on the forward strand.
ATTTCGATAAATTCTTCTTGCAACCTCTCTTCCTGTTCTTCCACCTTGCAAAGAAATGGGTTAATTACTCAATCCGGAATTTCCAGGTCGCTCAAATCCTTGAACCGATTCTGAAGATCCTTCTTCAGTAACTGCAGGTGTAAGCAGTACTCTTGCAAATCACTGTCTGTGAAAGAGAGTGCCATACTTTCCATGCAGGTAAACTGTGAGAACATTCTTCTCCCAATGTTTTGCTTACATATTTCCAATTTTCCAATAAAAGTGAACACTGCACTTTTTGCCTGGATTAAATTGAAATTCTCACCCTGAGGTTTCGTATTTAGTATCTTCATTTTGTTGTACAGTTTGTCACATCTCGCTGCAGAAGTTTAATCTTGTTTCCCAAGCTCTTGTCAACTTGGAGCAAAAATTCAACCACAGTGTCAAAAAGATCAAAGAAATGTTTTAAGCAGCAGCCTTTTGACAGCCAACACACTTCAGTGTGAAGAAGCAAGTGTTCAAAGACTTCTCGTTATCTGGGCATAATTGGCAAAATATTCTGCAATTTAATGGATGAGCTATAATTTTGTTGATAGCAGACTTTCAAGAGTCATTCTTGAAAAAAGTCACTGGCTGAGGTTTTTGGCTCTGAGATGTTGATGATGAATTACACAATGGAACACAATCAGAATTGGAATTTTTTTTCTTAATGCCACTAAACCGGCATGGTGACCCATTATATATGGTGCTCCATCTGTTGGACAAGAAATCATGTTCCAAATCAGAATATTTTTATCCTCAATATATATTTTGAGCTCATCAAAGATGGATTCTCCGTTGATGTTTGTTTTTTGCTTTCTACAAAAGAGAATTTCTTCATAAACTTTTCCATTTTTGATAAGCTCTACATATGTCATTAACAATGCCTCATGGCTTTGCACAGTAAACTCATCCAGTTGTATCCCAAATTCTGTTCTTTGTAGGTCTGTGCATAGTTGATAGTCAATGTCTTCACTCATTTTGTCAGTACGTTGAGCTATGGAGTTACTACCCAGAGGAATTGGTTTTAAAATGCTGGTATCCATTTGCAAGCAGTGGTGAAGACCTGATACAGCAGGCATTATTAATCTTTCACCAATTGTATGAGATTTTCCACAATTTGCTATCATTTTGTATATGTTATAAGAATCAATGAGACCACTATCAAGGTCATTTTTAACTTTCTTGGAAAATGACTCAAGCGTGCAACACTCTTCAAATGCTTATTTCATCTTCTGGAACTGAGTAATATCATAAGCAGTCTTTTCAGGAAGAGTTCCTGCAATCTTGATGATTTCATGGCTTTATTTGACAGTACAGTATTCAAAATATTACACTTGGAGCATCACTGAACTGATGGGAATGGAGTAAAACAGTACTCCAAGTACGTAACGTTGTACTGATGTACTTTCTGTAGTTTCTGCTTCTTAGCAGGATTAGAATTCAAGGCTTCACCACCTTCAGGCTCACAGAGATCATACCATACATATTTATCCATCATTAATGGGACTAAATTAAAATTTAAAAATTAATACAAACTGGGAATGCCTATCAGATGTTGGTGACAACAGCAAGCGGCTTGCAAAGGAATGGCAAGGCAAAGGTGAAGATGATCACATCAGCAAAAATTATGCTGACAAAAATTCAGATTGATATCTGAATGTTAGTCAGGATAGAGCTGGTGTTCGGCAAGCTACCTTTATACTTTTCCAGTTAGCATGATTAACCAATCATGTAAGGTCTCATAATCCCCAAAGCTGGTTCTTGACTGCACGTATGAAACCGATCACAAACAAGAGAAAATCTCCAGATGCTGGAAATCCAAGCAACACTCACAAAATGCTGGAGGAACTCAGCAGGCCAGGCAGCATCTATGGAAAAAAGAACATAAGATCATAAGAAATGGGAGCAGGAGGAGGCCACCTGGCCCTTCGAGCCTGCCCCGCCATTCAATAAGATCATGGCTGATCTAGCCATGGACTCATTTTCACCTACCTGCCTTTTCCCCACAATCCTTAATTCCCCTACTATGCAAAAATCTATCAAACTTTCTCTTAAATATAATTACTGAGGCAGAGAATTTCACAGATTCACCACTCTCTGGAAAAAGCAGTTCCTCCTCATCTCTGTCCTAAATCTATTCCCTTGAATCTTGAAGCTATGTCCCCTAGTTCTAGTCTCACCTATCAGATGAAACAACTGCCTGCCTCTATCTTATCTATCCCTTTCATAAATTTATATGTTTCTATAAGTTCTCCTATCATTCTTATGAATTGCAGTGAGTTCAGTCCCAGGCACCTCAATCTCTCTTCATAGTCTAACCTCCTCATCCCTAGAATCAACCTGGTGAACCTCTTCTGCATCACCTCCAAAGCCAGAATATTCTTCCTCGAGACCAGAAATGCACGTGGTACTCCAGGTGCAGCCTCATCAGAACCCTGTCTAGTACCAGCATAAATTTATTGATCTTAAATTTAATCCCTCTAGCAATGAAGACCAACATCCCATTTGCTTCTTGATAGCCTGCTGCACCTGCAAACCACCATTTTGTGATTCATGCATAAGCACCTCAAAGTCATTTTGCACAGCAGAATGCTGCAATTTTTTATCATTTAAATAATAATCTAATCTTCCATTTTTCCTTCCAAAGTGGATGATGTCACATTTACCAACATTGTACCCCATCTGCCAGACCCTTGCCCACTCACTTCACCTATCTATATCTCTCTGCAGACTCTCCATATCACCTGCACAATTTGCTTTTCCACTCAATTTACTATCATCAGCAAATTTAGAAGCACTATACTCGGCCCCCTCTTCCAGGTCATTAATGTATATCGTGAACAGTTGTGGGTCCAGTACCGACCCCTGCGACACACCGCTCACCACTGATTGCCAACCAGAGTAACATCCATGTATCCCAAATCACTACTTTCTATTAGTTAGTCAATCCTCTATCCATGCCTAACATGTCCTAACTCTACGCATCCTTATGCATACGTCTTTTATGTGGCACCTTATTGAGTGCCTTCTGGAAATCCAAGTAAATAACGTCCATCTGTTCCGCTCTATCCACGGCGCTCACAATATCTTTAAAGAACTCCAGTAAGTTTCTCAAACAGGGCCTGCCATGCTGCGTCTGTCTGATGGATCCATTTCTCTCCAAATGCCTCGCTATTTCTTCTTTAATGAGAGCTTCAAGCTTTTTTCCCCAACTACAGATGTTAAACTAACTGGCCTCTGGTTACCTGCCTTTTGCTTACCTCCTTTTTTGAACAGTGGTGTGACATTTGTTGTCTTCCAATCCGCTGGGACCTGCCCAGAGTCCAGAGAATTTTAGTAAATCATCACCGAAGTCTCTGTTATAACTTCTGCCATTACTTTCAGTACTCTAGGATGCATTCTATCAGGACCAGGGGACTTGTCTAATTTCAGGTCCACAAGTTTGCTCAGCACCAACTCTTTCTACAGTCTACCTCTACAGGTAATGTTTCTGGCTGAGACCTTACGGCAGGAATAATGATAGAGCATTGGAAGACGTCCAGAGTAGGTTGATGTCTCCAGCATAGATCGAGAGGCCAAAGTCCTATATTCTCAGTCGGGCGTGCTGGAGATGGGTGATGGGATGCTAATCTGGCGGTGGCCGTTTTCTGATGACATCTCCTGCAGCTGGCAGTCTCCCAGGGGCTCTGTGCCACAGTGCTGCATTTGGTGCATGGGCTGGTGAGGGACAGCCACTTTACGGTTGCAAAGATGTTGGGCAAACTGCGTGAATGCATCTATTGGCCTGGGTGCAGACAGGATGTGGAGCTGTTCGTGCACTGCTTCGACGCCTTCATGTCCTTGAAAGGGCCGGGCTGCTTGTCTAGGACATCAATGGAGCAGTACCTGGTGGGGGCCCCAATTGAGCGTGTAGGGGTGGACATCCTGGGCCCCTTCGCTCACACTGATGGGGGAAACACTACATTGTCATAGCTATAGATTACTTCTCGAAGTGGCCAGAGGCTTCCGTGGTCCTGAACCAGAGGGCCACCAGCACCTGAAAGACTTGCGGAGGAGTTCTTCTTTTGTTTCAGTGCCGCTGAGGAACTCCACAATGACCAAGGGTGAAACTTTGAGGTGCAGTTGTTTAACAAGGTCAGCAAGCGGCTGGGAATCACCAAAATGCAGACCAAACCCTTCGCCCACAAAGTGATGGCCAGGTGGAGTGTTTTAACCATACCCTGGCTACACAAACTTACCAACCTCATCAGCCAGTACCAGTGTGATTTGGATCGCCACCTACCCCTAGTATTGTGGGCATACTGGGCAGCAGTCCAGGAGAGCACCAGGTCTATGCTTGGGAAGGAGCTGCACGTGCCAGTGGATCTGGTGTTTGGCCCTCCTCCCGAGTGAGAGATTCCTGGGGAGGCTAGGTTAGAGTACCTGCACCACCTCGGGATGCCTGCAGGCTGTTCACGATGCAGCTCGGCACAACCAAAGCGCAGCCAGCAGTCAGCAAAAGCCGGCTGATGCTGCCCACAGCTAGAGACGGGTCTTTACTGTGGGGAACTAAGTATGGGTCTACTAAGTAAAGGGACTATCCCCCCAAGCTTGAAGAGGTGCTTGACTACATCCCCGATGTGATACACTGAATGTAGCTGTCTGAACAGCGGAAGGTGGCAGTGCTGGGCCGGGACTGGCTGGCACCGTATCAGCTCTTGGCCACCACCGAGCCTGCAAGGCTGAGGGAATGAGGTGACCGTCTGGTATCCTGCCTCTTGCCTCCCCTGTGCCCCAGGCAACAGCCTCGACCACCACCAGGACTTTGTTTTGGACCCTGGGGTTGCTGAGGACAGCTGACCCCTCTGGTGGGGGCAGTGTGGTGCTCCGGGGGTGTGGCCAACAGCTCGCCCCAGTATTCCTGGTGGCCAGTTCTACTAGTTCTTGTCTAAAAATCTGTTCTTTGTATGTATTCAATAGAACTATGGTGAGATGTTCAAGTTCATTTATTTCAGCTCGGGTTATACAGTTCCTCACTTGTCTGCCTGTGGGTCATCCTGACTGTAACTGGGCTGTGTAATAATCACCTCGCCGTCTCATTGAGTTATTGCACTCCGTCTGTTATTGTGTTTGTTGCAATAAAAACAGCAGTTGAGATAAACGAGCTTTTCTCATCTGTCATGGACTGAATGCTCACCGTAATACTTTGATAACAAAAATACTTTAAATCTTTGAATCAAAAGGACACAGCAGATGAATTCCTCCATCAATAAGTATTAGGAATTATATACACAGTTTTATACCATTGTAGTGGTATTGGTAGTGTTCTAATTTCACCTGTACTTGAATTAACTGCATAAATTGTTACTTAGTGAAATGGTAGTTTGTCTTTTTTATACCTTTTCCATGAAAACACCTAATTGCGACAGCCTCTTAATTGGGTGAAAGTGTACTGGTCCCAATTAATGGGAATCCACTGTACATGACAGGCTAATCATTCATCCACTTTGCAGAGCTATACTCTATACTTTTACAGTCACCCTCCTCTCCTACCTTCTCCATTTTCTGCTATTCAATGCCTCTTCCTCAAACTCAGTAACTCCACAATCTGCAGTACTACCGTGAATATAGAACATAGAAATCTACAGCACATTACAGGCCCTTTGGCCCACAATGTTGTGCCGACCATGTAACCTACTCTAGAGACTGCCTAGAATTTCCCTACCGCATAACCCTCTATTTTCTAAGCTCCATATACCTATTTGTAATGCTCTTAAAAGACCCTATTATATCCACTTCCACCACCGCCACCGACAGTGCACTGCACACACCCACCACACTTGGTGTGAAAAACTTACCCCTGATATCCCCTTGGTACCTATTTCAAAGCACCTTAAAACTATGCACCCCCCCCCCCCCCGTGTTAGCCATTTCCGCCCTGGGAAAAAGCCTCTGGCTATTCACACGATCAACGCCCATCATCATCTTATACACCTCTATCAGGTCACCTCTCATCCTTCGTTGCTCCAGGGAGAAAAGGCCAAGTTCACTCAACCTATCCTCATGAGGTATGTCCTCCAATCCAGGCAATATCCTTGTAAATCTCCTCTGCACTCTCTCTATAGTAACCACACCCTTCCTGTAGTGAGCTAACCAGAACTAAACACAATACTCTAAGTGGGGTCTGACCAAGGCCTTGTATAGCTGTAACATTACCTCACAGCTCTTGAACTCAGTCCCATAGTTGATGAATGCCAACACACCATATGCCTTCTTAACGACACCATCAACCTATGCAGCAGCTTTGAGTGTCCTATCAACATGGGCTCCAAGATCTCTCAGATCCTCCACACTGCCAAGAGTCTTACCATTTATATTATATTCTGTCTTCAAATTGGACCTACCAAAATGAACCACTTCACACTTATCTGGGTTGTACTCCATCTGCCACTTCACTGCCCAGTTCTGAATCCAATTGATATCATGCTGTAACCTCTGACAACCCTCCAGAACTTCTGCAACATCCCCAACCTTTGTGTCATTAGCAAATTTACTGACCCACCCTTCTACTTCTTCATCTAGGTCATTCATAAAAATCACTAAGAGGAGGCAGATCCCTGTGGAACACCACTGGTCACCAACCTCCATGTAGAATATGAACCACCTACAACTTCCCTTTGCCTTCTGTGGGCAAGCCAACTCTGGATCCACAAAGCAAGGTCTCCTTGGATCTGATGCCTCCTTACTTGCTGAAGGAGCCTTGCATGGGGAACCTTATCAAATGCCTTCTTGAAATCCATATATACTACATCCACTACTCTACCTTCATCAATGTGTTACATCCTCAAAGAATTCAATCAGGCTCGTAAGACATGACCTGCTCTTGACAAAGCTATGCTGACTATCCCTAATCAGAATAGGTCTCTCCAAATGCTCATAAATCCTGCCTCTCAGCAACTTCTCCAACAATTTGCCCACCACTGAAGTCAGACTCACTGGTCTATAATTTCCTAGGTTATCTCTACTCCCTTTCTTCATCAAAGGAACAACATTTGCAACTCTCCAATCCTCTGGTAATTCTCCCATACCTATTGGTAACACAAAGATCATTGCAAGAGTCTCAGCAATCTCCTCCCTCGCTTCCCTCAGTAGCCTGGGGTATAACTCATCTGGTCCCAGTGACTTATCTAAATTAATGCTTTTCAAAATCTCCAGCACATCCTCTGCCTTAACGTCTATATGTTCAAGTGTTTCAGTTCGCTGCAAGTCATCCCCACAACTACCAAGGTCTTTATTAAGGAAATTATAGACCAGTGAGTTTTACCTCAGTGGTTGGTAAGTTGATGGAGAAGATCCTGAGAAGCAGGATTTATGAACATTTGGAGAGGTATAATATGATTAACAGTAGTCGGCATAGCTTTGTCAAGGGCAGGTCGTGCCTTAAGAGCCTGACTGAATTTTTTTGAGGATGTGACTAAACACATTGATGAAGATAGAGCAGTAGATGTAGTGTATATGTATGTCAACAAGGCATTTGATAAGGCACCCCATGCAAGGCTTATTGAGAAAGTAAGGAGGCATGGGATCCAAGGGGACATTGCTTTGTGGATCCAGAACTGGCTTGCTCACAGAAGGCCAAGAGTGGTTGTAGATGGGTCATATTCTGTATGGAAGTCGGTCACCAGTGGAGTGCCTCGAGGATCTGTTCTGGGACCATTACTCTTTGTGATTTTTATAAATGACATGGATGAGGAAGTGGAGAGATAGGTTAGTAAGTTTGCTGATGACACAAAGGTTGGAGGTGTTGTGGATAGTGTGGAGGGCTGTCAGAGGCTACAGCGGGACATTGATAGGATGCAAAACTGAGCTGAGAAGTGACAGATGGAGGTCAACCCAGATAAGTGTGAAGTGGTTCATTTTGGTAGGTCAAATATGATGGCAGAATATAGTATTAATGGTAAGACTCTTGGCAGTGTGGAGGATCAGAGGGATCTTGGGGTCCGAGTCCACAGGATACTCAAAGCTGCTGCACAAGTTGACTCTGTGGTTAAGAAGGTGTACGGTGTATTGGCCTTCATCAATCTGGAATTAAACTTAGGAGCCGAGAGGTAATGTTGCAGTTATATAGGACCCTTGTCAGACCCCACTTGAAGTATTGTGCTCGGTTCTGGTCGCCTCACTATGGAAAGGATGTGGAAGCCATAGAAAGGGTGCAGAGAAGATTTACAAGGATATTGCCTGGACTGGGGTGCATGCTTTATGATAATAGGTTGAGTGAGCTTGGCCTTTTCACCTTGGAGCGAAGAAGGATGAGAGGTGACCTGATACAGGTGTACAAGATGATGAGAGGCATTGATCGTGTGGATACTCAAAGGCTTTTCCCCAGGGCTGAAATGGTTGGCACAAAAGGACACAGGTTTAAGGTGCTGGGGAGTAGGTACAGAGTTTATGTCGGGGTAAGTTTTTTACTCAGAGTGATGAGTGCGTGGAATGGGCTGTCGGCAACGGTGGGAGGCGGATACGATAGGGTCTTTCAAGAGGCTTTTAGATAAGTACATGGAGCTTAGTAAAATAGAGGGCTATAGGTAAGCCTAGTAATTTCTGAAGTAGGAATATGTTTGGCACAACTTTGTGGGCTGAAGGGCCTGTATTGTGCTGTAAGTTTTCTATGTTTATCCCTGGTGAATACTGAACCGAAGTATTTATTACGTACCTCCACCAACTCCTCTGACTCCATGCACACCTTTCCACTCTTACTCCTATTCTTACACACGGGTCATCCTCTTGCTCTTCACATACTTGTAGAATGCCTTGGGGCTTTCCTTAATCCTGCTCACCAAAGCCTTCTCATGGCCCCTTCTGTCTCTCCTATTTCCAGTCTTAAGCTCCTTCCTAGCAAACCTTATAATTTTCTAGAGATTTAACAGTACCTAGTTTCTTGAACCTTTTGTAAGATTTTTTCCATTTAAACTAGATTTTCTACATACTTTGTACACCATGGTTCTACCATCCTTTCCATGCCTCAATGGAACATACTTATGCAGAACTCCATGCAAATATTTCCTGAACATTTGACACATTTCTGCCATGCATTTTCCTGTGAACATCTGCTCCCAATTTATGCTCCCAAGCTCCTGCCTAATAACATCATATTTCCCCCTACCCCAATTAAATGGTTTCCCAAATTGTCTGCTCCTATCCCTCTCCAGCGCCATGGTGAAGGAGATAGAGTTGAGGTTACTACCTCCAAAATGCTCTCCCACCAAGAGATCTTAGGAACCAGGATAGGGAACAGGAGATGCAGCTCAATGACCTTCGTCTGATCAAGGAAAGTGAGGAGGTGATAGAGAGGAGCTATAGGCTAGTAGTCACACCGGGGCCTCGGGAGACAGATAAGTGGGTAACAGTCAGGAGAGGGAAGGGCAAGAGTCAGACATTAAAGAGTAACCCTGTGGCTGCCCCCTTAACAAAAAGTAATCCTGCTGTACTGTTGGAGGGAGGGGGGGAGCAGCCTACCTGGGGGAAGCAACAATGGCCACGCCTCTGGCACAGATTCCGGCCCTGTGGCTTAGAAGGGTAGGGAAAGGAAGAGGAGAGCAGCAGTGATAGGGGACTCTATAGTTAGAAGGTCAGACAAGCGATTCTGTGGATGCAGGAAAGAAACACAGATGGTAGTTTGCCTCCCAGGTGCCAGAGTCTGGAATGTTTCTGATCGTGTCCACAATATCCTGAACTGGGAAGGTGAAAGCCAGAGGTGGTGGTACATATTGGTACCAATGATATAGGTAGGAAAAGGGAGGAGATCCTGAAAACAGACTACAAGGAGTTAGGAAGGAAGCAGGACTTCAAAGGTAGCAATCTCAGAATAACTCCCTGTGCCACGTGACAGTGACTATAGGAATAGAGTGAGGAGGAGGATAAATGTGTGGCTGAGGGATTGGAGCAGGGGACAGGGATTCAGATTTCTGGATCATTGGGACCTCTTTTGGGGCAGGTCTGACTTGAATAAAAAGGACGGGTTGCACTTGAATCCAAGGGGGACCAGTATCCTAGCAGGGCAGTTTGCTAAGTCTATTGGGGAGAGTTTAAACTAGAATTGCTGGGGGGTGGGAATCAAACTGAAGAGACGGAGGAAGGGGAGGTTGGCTTACAAATAGAGAAAGTTTGTAGACACTGTGGGAGGGAGTATCTGGTTGCCTCACTGTAGGAAGGATGTGGAAGCTATAGAAAAAGTGCAGAGGAGATTTACAAGGATGTTGACTGGATTGGGGAGCATGTCTTATGAGAATAGGTTGAGTGAACTCGGCCTTTTCTCCTTGGAGCAACGGAGGATGAGAGGTGACCTGATAGAGGTGTATCAGATGATTAGAGGCATTGATCGTGTGGATAGTCAGAGGCTTTTACCCAGGGCTGAAATGGCTAACACAAGAGGCTGCAGTTTTAGGGTGCTTGGAAGTACATACAGAGGAGATGTCAGGGGTAAGTTTTTTTATGGAGAGAGTGGTGAGTGCGTGGAATGGGCTGCCAGTGACGGTGGTGGAGGCGGATACGATAGGTACTCCTGGATGGGTACATGGAGCTTAGAAAAATTGAGGGCTATGGGTAACCCTAGGTAATTTCTAAAGTAAGTACGTGTTTGGCACAGCATTGTGGGCCTAAGGGTCTGTGTTGTGCTGTAGGTTTTCAATGTTACTTTGTTTCTATGGCACCTGACCAGGTTCATTTCCCAATACCAGATCAAGTACAGCCTCTTCTCCAGTTGGCTTATCTACATATAGTGTCAGGATACCTTCCTGAATACACCTAACAAACTTGACCTCATCTAAACCCCTTGTGCTAAGGAGATGCCAATCAATATTATGAACATTAAAATCTCCCATCACAACAACCCTATTACTATTGCACCATTCCAGAATCTGCCTCCCTATCTGATTCTCCATATCCCTCCATATCCATAACCTCCCTACTGGGGGGGGTTATAAAACACCCAGTAGAGTTATTGCCCCTTTCCTGTTTTTGACTTCCACCGGCACTGACTCAGTAGACAATCCCTCCATGACTTCCTCCTTTTCTGCAGCTGTGACATTTTCCATAATTAGCAGTGCCTCGCCCCCACCTCTTTTGCCTCCTCTCTGTCCTTTTTGAAACATCTAAAGCCTGGACACTCAGCAGCCTCTCTGCTCCTGAGACATCCAAGACTCTGTAATGTCCATGATGTCACAGTTCCACGTATTAATCCATGCTCTAAGTTCATCAGCCTTGTTTATGATACTCCTTGCATTAAAGTAGACTTGTCTCAAACCATCAGGCTGAGTGCATCATTGCTCTAACATCTGCCTAGCCTTCCTCACAAACTCCCCACAAGCTGCCTCTATTTGTTCTCCAGCCTTCCCATCCTCTACCTCTTCACTTCGGTTCCCACCCTCCTGCAAGTCCAGTTTAAACCTCCACAAGTTAGTGCTGGATAAAAGCAAAAGCTGGAAATCTGAAAAGTCAAGAGAAAGCGCAGGAAACACTCAACAGGCCAGGCAACATCTGTGGACAGAAAAAAGTAGACTTCAGACTCTATACCCTGCATAGATATCAAACTGCCAGATAGTTTTTTACAAAGCCAGAACTCATAACAATACAATGACATTTACATTTATAAGAAACATTCATAAGAAACATGATCATTACTAAATTAATGATTATTCAATGCAAGCTTCCATACAAGCTTCCATACAAATAATAATGTATTACTAACTTAGTGGATAGGTTGATCCAATCAATACTTACAATCTTGACCTTGATCATTCTGGAACAAGTTGATAGTAGGACAAGTTAAAAAAATTGAGTATTTCCTCCTAAAAATAAAAATTAAATAACCTTTAATGGTCGATAGATATACTCAAAAAGCCTTTTAGTCTTTTACTTGAAAGTTATGTGCAGCAGTACCAAATCAACCAGATTGAGATGACACTCCAAGCCTCCTGCAGTCTCTCTCCTTATTGACGTCTTGTATTTTTGCTTATCCTGAAGACCAGTAGCTACTATTTTCAGAATATTCTTTGGCTGGAAAAGTGTGGGAATCAAAGGAATTTAAAGTTCAATGCAGAGATTATTTTAAAAGCTCAAAATTGAAGGTTCCAAGTTTCAAAGTAAAATTTATTATCAGAGAACAGACGTATCGCCACCTTGAGATTCTTTTTCTGCAGGCATACTTAACAAATCTATAGAACAGTAACTGTAAACACCGGGAACTGTTAACTATAAACAAACTGTGCAAATGCAGATATAAATAAACAGCAATAAATAACAAGCACGAAATAACAATATAACAGAGTCCTTAAATGAGTGCAGCTATCTCCTTTTGTTCAAGACGCTGATGGCAAAGGGGTAGTAACTGTTCTTGAACCTGGTTGTCTGAGACTAGGGGCTCTTGTACCTTCTAGCTGATGAGAGCAGCAAGGAAAGAGCATGGCATGGGTGGTGAGGATCTTTGATGATGATTGCTGCTTTTCTACGGCAACATTTCATGTAGATGTGCTCAATGCTTGTAAGGGTTTTACCTGTGATTACTGAGCCAAATCCACTACCTTTTGCAGGATCTTCCACTCAAAGGCATTGATATCCCCATACCAGGCCATAATGCAAGTCCTCTAAGATAGTGACACCCAGGAATTTAAAGTTACTGACCCTCTCCACCTCTGATCCTCCAATAACTACCAACTCGTGGATCTCTGGTTTCCTTCTCCTGAAGTCCACAATCAGTTCCTTGGTCTTTGAGTGAGAGGTTGTTGTTAATACACCACTCAACCAAATTTTCAATCTTTCTCCTGTATGCTGATTCATCACCTCCTTTGATACACCCCACAACAGTGCTGTTGTCAGCAAACTTGTATATAGAGCTGTACTTAGCCACACAGACATATGTGTAAAGCGAATAGAGCAGAGGGCTAAGTACACATCCCTGCTGTGCTCATGTGCTGATGGAGATTGTGGAGATGTTTTTGCCAGTCGGAACTGACTGGGATCTACAAATGAGGAAATCCAGAATCTAATTGCACAAGGAGTATTGCCAAGGTCTTGGAGTTTACTCATTAGTTTTGAGGGGATGATAATGTTAAATGCCAAGCTGTCATCAATAAAGAGCATCCAGATGTATGTATCTTTGCTGTCCAGATGCTCCATGGTTGTGTGAAGAGGCAACGAGATAGCATCTGTTGTAAATAAAAACACAAAATGCTGGCAGAACTCAGCAGGCCAGACAGCATCTATGGGAGGAGGTAGTGACGACATTGGGCCTGCTGAGTTCTGCCACCATTTTGTGTTTTTACTTATTTCCAGCAACTGCAGATTCACTCGTGTAGCATCTGTCGTAAGCTGTTATGTTTGTAACTCCAAAACATAAAAACTAATTAAAAGGAAAACAGAGCCAGGAGATAACTTGTGTATGTATAGTGTTGAACTTGTATATGTATAGTGGTGTTTTAAAGCGAGATATGCACATGTGATGTGGTGGCGTGATGATGTATGCCATTTACTTACCTTTACGTGTAACCCATAATGAATTATTTAAACAAACAATGAATGTTTAATCAAACAATATATTTAGAAAAGTACTCAAATATTACTGAAGTATTAAATACACAAACTCATCCCTGCTTAGTTATAAGCTCCAACTTAATATAAAATGCATCTCAACTAATATGTAAGTTGTCCCATTTAGACCTAAAGATCTAATCACTGTGGAGGCTTTCTTATTCTTGTGGGATAACATCTTTCCTGGCAAAGGGGATCACTCTGCTTGGCAGGTGAGACTTGTGGCTATGAAACAGTCTCAGATTCTGGGACCTCCTTCATGGTGGTTGTAGGATTTGACACTAGGACTGGAGGAAGTGGTTCTGATAGCTATGGAATTGATTGTAAACACCTTTTTCCTGGTCTTATTGGCATCCCGAACAGTGCATGGCAAGATTCACTGGATGATGTGGATCATAAGGTGTTGGTACAATGTCTGATGTCACCATTTCCTTTACTATCTGAAAAGCCAACTCACACTGCTTTGTCCATTACCATTTCTTCCCAATCTGTAGTATTGAGTTCAAAGGGTGGAGCACAGTAGTCTAGTTTGGCATGAACCTGTTATAGTAGTTGAGAAATCCTAAGAAGGATCACAAGTGAGATATATCCTTTGGCCTTGGAGCATCCACCACTCCTTGAATTTTTTCAGCATTCTTGTGCATCTATGATGTAAAGACAGTAAGTGATACTTGGTTTAAAGAATTCATACACTGTGTTGTGCTCTGAGCCCATAATCTTCTAATCCTTTTAACACTTGATTAAGAATTTGGAGATATTCCTTGTCATCTTTACTGGTAACAATTATTTTATCCTGGTAGCACTGAGTGCCTGAGCAGCCGTGCAGAACCTGGTCCACAGCTTCCTACCAGAGTGCAGATGCAGATGACTCCAAAAATAAGCCTTTTATAGTGATAAGCCCTTTGTGAGTAGTTATGGTGAGAAACATTTTGGAATCTTCTTCTATCTCTATGTGTAGGTAGGCTTCAGCTAAGTCCACTTTGCTGAAGTGTTTCCCCCCCAGAAATGTTTGCAATTATATCCTCTATCTTGGGAAGTGGGTACTGATCTACTTTCAGTACTGGGTTGATGATAACTTTAAAATCACCACAGATCCATTTTTATTTGCTACCAGAACCACTGGCATTGTCCATGGGCTACACTCAACCTTGGAAAGAATTCCTTCAGCCTCCATGTGATCTCGCTCACTGGCTACTTTATCATGGATGGTATAAGGAACCAAACGGACTTTTAAAACTTGGGCATGGCATTTTCATTTAACACTATTTTACCCTTGATATGTTTGATTTTTCCAATGCCATCCTTGAACACTGCTGTGGCTTCATCCAGTACTTAATTCACTTTCAGTTGACTCTGGTGTGGGGGATGTGTCAGGAAAATGGTGGATGGATCTACAATCAAGTTGTAATTGTCTCAACAAATCTTGGTCCCACAATTCTGGCCCTCCTGTTTATACCTCATATAGGCTCAATGTAGCTTGTTGGTTGTTGTGTTTCACAGTTAGGAATGTCATTCCCAAAGGAGTTAAGATTCCTCCAATATAATTTCTTAGTTGGATATCACCAGTCTTCAGTTCAATATCTTTAAAATGCTGTTCAGACTCATTCTGTAGAATGACTGAAACAGCCGAGCCAGTCTCCAATTCCATTTTAATTAATTTGCCATTCATTTCTGATGTAAACCATATTGCTTGTCTCTTGTTGGTTCTCATGTTATAAATCATAAGACTACTGTCTCGTATCACTCTCATCATTATTAAATTTTTCATCAACAGCATGCAGATTAGTGCTCTTTTTGAAACTGCAACTTGACTTTTTATCTTTCTCTAACCTGAACAACATGCTTTCTTGTTTTCCCAATGTGCTGTTTGTACCTGTCCTACTTTGCGGCATTGCTTGCAAGTCTGAAGTGTGTGAGCCCCTGCCACAATGGTAACACAATTTGTTCAGGCAGGTCTCTGTTTAGATGTTGCAATTCTGTTCACACTCACGTGCAATTGACTGCAACTCCATTGTGCCTCTGGCTGCTGTTCCCAATGATGCAACAATTTCAACTGCTCTTGCATTTAAGTTGTACTTCAGTTAGGAGCCATTTTTTAAACACTTTCTTGTAAAATTCCACTACCTCTCAGTCCATCATTAATCCCATCACTGAACTGACAATGCTCAAACAATCCACGTATGTTGAAATGGATTCCCCTTTTTTGTTATTCCACTTATGAAACCTAGTGTTCTGCAATCAACAATGCCTTCGGTTCTAAATGTTCCTGCATTACCTTCGTAATATTGGCAAAGCTCATTTCAGCTGGATTGGTTGGAGGAGTCAAGCTTCTAAGAAAACTGTATGCTTTTAAACCCAATGCACTCAGTAAAATTGGCACTCGCTTCTCATTGGCCATTTCATTTGCTTCAAAATAAAGTACAGTTCAATTCCCTCAGTATACATATTGCAGTTGGCTCTTGTGTAATCAAATGCATCTATCTTTTCAGTGTAGCCAGCCATTTCTGTTTTTTTAAATTTATTATTATCATCATATGATACTCACTGTGAGTATGAACCTGTGAATTTGTCCATCTTTGTCCTTTTTAACTTGAACATCTTTTCTGAAGACGTGCATGCTGCACTGTTGTTTTTTACTTGGCCATTTCTGGCTGCACTTTTCTAACTTGACTGCCTTGCTTTGCTTCTACAGGTAGATAGTCAGCTCGGGTTTGTCTAAATCTTCCTTATTGCCACTGCTATGTTTTGCTCTCCAAGATATAAAAAAAGATTAAAAGAAAAACACTGAGCTAGGAGATAGCTCATGTAGGTTTAGTTTCATTTTTTACTTTAGTCGAGACATGCATGCATGCATGATGTGGTGGCGTGCTGACGTATGCCATTTATATACTTTTACATCTAACCCATATTGAATTATTAGAACAAAGAATGCTTTATCAAACAATACATTTACAATATTACTCAAATAATACTGAAATATTAAACAAACAACAATAGCTAATATACAAGGAGAAGCAAAATAAATGATTTTTAAAAATGGTCACTAAGTATATGTTCATGGTCTTCTGTTGTTGTACCCCATTCACTTCAAGGTTCGACATTTCTCATTAACTGGGCATTTTCACCCACAGAAATGCCGATCAATGGATTTTTTAAAATGTTTTTTTGCACCATTCTCTGTAAACTCCAGAGACTGGTGTGTGTGAAAAGCCCAGATCAGCAGTTTCTGACATACTCAAACAACCCCTTCTCTGCCAACAATCATACCACAGTCTATGTCACTTAGATCTCATTTCTTCCCATTCTGATGCTGGGGCTGAAGAATAACTGAATATCTTAACCATGTCTACATGCATTTATGCATTGAGTTGCTGCCACATAATTGGCTGATTAGATATTTGCATTAACAGGTAGGTGTACCTAATGGACTGGCCACTGAGTATATGGTTTAAGGTAATTTGTAGTTTGGATGTTTACTTTGTATCTTCACCTGATCACAGCTTCACCTGCTACTTAATAGATGGGGACAGCAGATCATCAGCTAATATTTCACATTAATAGCTATTGTTATGTAAATGTTATCATAATTCTTGTGAAAGTCAGTCAACAATAAAAATTGCTCACCCCTAAGTTAATGATGTTAAGGTTGCCAATTAAGTTAGATGTGCTATGTGCCTCAGGGGTATAACATACTTCAAAATAAATCACAAGGGGGAGAAAAAGAATATTAATTTTGAAGAAGTGTTGAACTCATGGTACTTGTAATATTGCAGATAAATATCAAGGCCACTACATTCACTGTCAAGGGAAAAAGTAAGTGTTATAATTAGACGTACTTCATTTCACGTAAAAGCTACTTCACTAACATTTATCTTGGCTGCTCCATTAAAATTTTGATGCTTGAATACATCAACATTTCCAAGATATCAGTGGATAGAATATGAATGTTTAATGATTTTCTGCATTGTTTTTCATGAAAAGAAATTACCTATACAATCAACATATGCAGAAAATATCAGCCAAGTTCATTGACTTGTTCACTGGCTCTGAAACCTGAGGAACAAGAGGTTCAGTGTTCATACTCAGTAAAGCATTCACCTGCCTCAGAAACTCCTGGTCATGTTATTGGCCAATTCTTCTGAAGAGCTGAGTCTATGCTACAGACCACCAGCAACCTTTTGATCAGAACAAACAGTTTGGAGGGTATATTTTAACTTTTTCCTTGTTTTTGTAAGTGTTTTAGCTAAGTTATGAAAGCCTCAGAAGGTGAGAAGGTGAGAATTGGATCCTGCCTGCAAATCCATGTAGTGAATCTTACACCCAGTTTGGGAACTTCTAGACCAGTCACAGGTTGTTATAGCCAGGAGTGGTAATGGGGACAACCTCCCACTACCTATTAAATGCTTCCAATGGCATGCACCCTAAATTGCCTCTGACAACTAAGTCCAGCTCCTGGCTTTCACATGTGACTTAGCTACTAAGCCTGGCTGAACTCGTTCTACTGATAGGAGAAGGGGCAAAGGCAGGTTACCCGTGCCTTAAAAGCAGTCGCTTTGGGCAGATGGGGCTCGTCAGCCATGGTTGGCAGCTCATCTAGAAGAAGGAAAACTCTGATCTCAAACCTCTGCTGCCTTGCGGCTATACCCAGCTGGAGCTGGAGTCCCTAAGGCCATCATAATTCAAGGTCAATGCTGACTGGCAGCTTCTGCGATGCAACTGATACCAAACTGTATTGGTCTCTGCCATTCCTTTGGGTTCATCAGTTGTGTAGAGGAGGAGAGCTGGCTGCATGGGTAACAGCTGCTCTCCATATCGTACTGCCCGGGCTTGTGTATCTAGGCAGCTAGGATCCATGATCAATTTTGACTGACAGAGGCCTCAGGCAGACAGGCAGAGGCTAGTCAAATGAGAAACAATGCAGACTTGCTCTTTTTGATATTTAGCTTGAGGTCATTTATTTAGACATTTATTTTTGGGGCAAATAAAAGGCATCCAATGGAATGGACGCTGATAAAATATTCAAATCTGCTCTGAATTTCTGATGCAGCCTCATCCAAAGTTGTTTACAGTACAAAGCAAATAAAATGGCCAAAGCATTAGTTATTCAGCTGAGCCACATTGACTGACAGACTTAATAAGTAACCCTCATAGTCTTCTGAGCTTCAGCACCTTATCAGGCCTCTGTGTATGCTTGGCCAGCTGCAGAAGTCCCAGGTGATCTAAGATCAGCTCCTGGTGCATCTAACCCCTGCCTACTGACATGCTCAGGAGAAGTTTGCACCCTTTCTGTGGTGCCATGGATAGCTGGCAAAAGTAGCACAACCCCATCAATATGAATTGGTTTGCCAACCCCATGAGAAAAGTTAAACCCTTCAAATGTTAAAAAAAAAGTTGAACTCCTGACACTTTATTTAAATATTTTAACTTATTTCATTCATTTTTAATCAGTTTTAAAGTGCTATTTACTTTAGAAATGTTTAAAGGGCCATCTGGTATTTAAGGGGAACCACCTGAAAATTATTTGTCACTTGGAGACTGCTTCAAGCACCTCCAGGACGGATAAGCTCCTCAAGTAGCAAATCCACACAGGACGCTGGACTTCTGTAAACCTTCTCCAGCTTCACTCCTCAATGTTCTCCCAACATTCTTCCATTCCTATTGTAATTTGGCAAGACTGGTGAAGCAAAATTAATATGGCAATTGAAAAGTAAGAAAATGTCTTGTAATATATTTTTATTGATGTGTGATGGTAAGTATGTATCATGGCCTGGTACAGAAGCACCAATGCACTTGAAAAGAAAAGCCTACAAAGAGTAACGGATAGAGCACAGTCCATCACAGGTAAAGCTCTCCCCACCATGGAGCACATCTACAAGGAGCGCTGTCACAGGAAAGCAGCATCCATCATCAAAGACCCCCACCATCCAGGTCATGCTCTCTTCTTGTTGCTGCTGTCAGGAAAGAGCTACAGGTACAGGTCCCACATCACCAAGTTCTGGATCAGTAACTACACCTCAAGTCTCAGGCCCTTGAACCAGAGGTGATAACTGCACTCAAATGCACTCGCCCCAACACTGAACTGGTTCCGCAACCTAGACTCACTTTCAAGGACTCCACATGCCCCGTTCTCGATATTTATTGCTTATTCATTTTTTTATTACGTTTGCTTTCCTCATTTTTATTTGCAGAGTTTATTGTCTTTTGCCATCTTGTTTGGTTTGTTGTTTGGCTGTCGGTTTTTTGTCTGTCTTTGTTGTGTGTGGTTTTTCATTGATTCTATTGTGTTTCTTCATAGTTACTGCGAATACCCACAAAAAATGAAACTCAGGGTAGTATATGACGACATACATGCACATTGATAATAAATTTACTTTGAAATGTTGAAGCTTTTGAAACTTTAATTAGTACTGTGGATTGAGAGAGCGGCTAAAACAGGGCTAACAAAAGAAATCTCTTTTAGGCTTATGTTGGGGTGGTGAATTTGGGACAGGAGGAGGATCTCTGATAGAGGGCTATGAAACTGTGGTTGAAGTCAGTCAGGCAGGTTGTGCCTATGCTGCAGGGAACAATCCCTCACTCAGATAGTGATTTCCGAGGAAAGGATACCCTCAGCAATGCTACACCAACCACGTCCCCACTGAGGGAGGATCTACAAGTCACTGAGGCGATTGGGTGAAGAGGTTTTGTTTTATAACCATATAAATAACTATGAAGGTAGATGGTTTGAAGAAACAGAATGGATGAATAAACAGTCACCTGAATATTTGATATCAAAGCAAATAATGCAGTCCACTTAGAGACAGGCAAAATAATTAATATTTTACAATATAATCATCACAATTTGGAAAGAAAGAACAAACAGAATTTATATCAATAGTGTTTGCATGAGTGGTAAAAGTTAATTTTGCACATAATTGATAAGATGAAATACTGAATTAGGTATGATAATAAGCATCATACCCAAGGTATTGGAAACACTTATCTGATGTCACTCATAAGATTGTTTCAAAAATATGCTCAATTGCAATTATAATTAAACTCCTGTCACATTAATACTGTAACAAGATCATTATAAACATTAGATATTTGACTTCATGTCTCAGAATAACTGTGCAAAATGTGTGAATGATTTTCGCCACTTATTCTCTGTGCTTTAATAGATGTTTCCAATTCGGAGGGGAGGTCTACTTTTCTAAATCAAGATCTGCCCAGGAGTTTCATTGGATGGACTCCCATGAGTCAGACCTCCATGGTTTTTATAGCCATATCTGTAAACAGCAGACAGCAAGAAGAAAATTGCCTGTTAGGTTTTCCCTTGAACAACTGACAGCACAATAAAAAGAAATAAATATAAAGAAACAAGTTCAGCTGTCAAAATAGTGATAATAATAGTTTAAAATGTAGGAGATAGCATAGGCAGAGACGAGGGATAGGGAGGAGAAACAAAAATTAACAGACTTGATGCCTATAGGAGTGGCAGGAAATCAGAACCATTACAAAGCCGGCAATCATCAATCAGGCTTCAGTTCCTACCACCGCCTGTACGGCATTTGTACATTCTCCCTGTGGGTGTTTCTGCATGCTTCGGTTTCCTCCCACCCACTGAAGATGTATGCTCAGGATTAGTGAGTTGTGGACATGCTATGTTGGCGCTGGAAATGGGACAACACTTGCGGGCTGCCCAGCATTACCCTCGCTGATTTGTTTTGATGCAGTTCAATGGTGCATTTCAATGTTTATGTGACAAGTAAAGCTAAAGCAAAATGTGACTGATCCTTTTGTTCCACTCTCCCACACCATCTCCTAATATGTCGTTTCCTGCCAGCAGCCCACACTTTCTTGCAAAAAATACTTAATTATGTACAGTTACAGTGCAGTAACAGGCTCTTCCAGCCCATGCTGCCCGCTTGCATGCATGTAACCAAATAACCTGCTAGCTTGTGATGTGGAAGGAAGCCTATGAGGAGTGTCGGGCAGCTTTGGGCCTGTACTCACTGGAATTTAAAAGAATGCGTGGGATCTTATTGAATCTGCTTCTAGGTCTTATGGTCTAAACCTGGGCAGCTGGAGGCAGGGAGAGGAAGTACAAACTGCTTACAGACGGTGTTGAAGTTGAACCCGGGTCATTGGTGCTGTAATAGCTTTATGCTACACCGCTGCCATGTCAAAGGTAACTCACAGTGGATAATTTCCTAGTACTTGCATTTAGAATGTGTAAGAGTGACCACAAGCATTTATACCATACTGCCAGTATTGTTAAACTTCCTCAAGTTTAACTGGAGGAGCATCATTGGATAAAATCTGGCTCAGGTCATGAGAAAAGATAATAGGGGAGACGACAAACAATTGGTTAGCGATTGAAAGAAGACCCAATCTAAACTGAAAGATGAACCTCAGAAAATCACAGCTGAGATGCAGACAAGATAGGCAAAACTATGGAAAATTAAGAGTTAATTTTTATTAATTATGGTAACTTGTGAAAGGCAGTAAGCATATCCGTTTCTAAGATTATGTAAGTCACTTTATATGGAATCAGTTGATATTGTGTGGTCTCAGGGCTGCGTGTGTCTACCCATGTGCCACCTTTCACCCCCGGCACTCCTTCTCTGCCAACTGTCCCACACCCCTCCACTTTTCCATTCCCAATATCCTTTGCTCACAGCAGATTTACAAACTTTCTCTCCACCCCATATTGACAAATACAGTACTGTGTAAAAGTCTTAGGCACCATACCTTAGGCACTGTATGTGCCTAAAACTTTTCCATAGTACTGTACATTCACCCTATATAATCCCTGATAATTGTGTAAATAAAATTCTCCTATGCTCCAGTGAATAAAATCCTAATCTATTCAACCTATCCCTGTAACTCATGGCCTGAAGTCCCAGCAACATCCATGTAAATTTTCTCTGCACTCTTTCAAGCTTCTTGATATCTTTCCTGTAGGTAGGTGGCTGGAATTTAAGACAATACTCTAAATTTGGCATCACCAATTTCTTATGCAACTTCAAAATTGCATCCAAACTCCTGCACTAGGTGCCCTGATTTTTGAAAGCCAATGTGCTGTGAACTCTCCTTTATGGCTCTACCTAACTGTGATGCCATTTTAAAGGAATTATGAATCTGGATTGTCAGGTCTCTTTGTTCTACCACACCCCTCAGTGCCCTCCCATTCAATGTATAAGTCTTACCCAGGTTTTTTCTCCCAAAGTACAACAACACATACCATTCTAAATTAAATTCCATCTGCCATTTCTCTGCACATTGACCCAACTGGTGAAGTTCACTTTGCAAGCTTTGAAAGTCTTCCTCACTGTCCACTACACCCCCAATCTTGGTGTCATCCACAGCATCTGCTGATCCAGTTTTCCACATTGTTGTCCAAATCAATGTAGGTGACAAACAATAGTGGGCCCAGCACCTATCACTGCAGCACACCACTAGTCAGAGAGACAACCATCTACTGTCACTCTTTGGCTTCACTCACTAAGCCAACATTGCACCCAATTGACTACTTCATCCTGAATGCAAAGAGGCTTAACATTCTGGGCCAACCTCCCATGTGGTACTTGGTCAAAAGCCTTGCTAAAGTCCATGTAGACAATGTACACCATCCTTAATTAACCTTCCTGATAACCTGCTCAAAAAACTTTATAAGATTGATTAGGCATGGTCTGCCACGCACAAACCATGTTGATTACCTTTATTCACGCACTGTCAATCCAAAGATTTATACATCCTGTCGTGAGCCTGTGGGTCTATTCACCTGTGTTTGTTTATTGTTGTCTTATCTAGGGTCATTAAGCCCTTCTGCTTTCTTGCCAAGTTTATTTTGAGTGGCATGATTTTTCCATGCACTGTGTCTCTACGTGGGAGTTGGTTATTCCTCTATACCTGGGTTTACTCATCTGTCAGCGCACACCGTGACAGTAAGACCCTGTATAAATGGACTCAGTAGAGGTTCCACAGAGGTGTGGACATCGGTTGGCTGGAAGTGAAGATGCCTTCTATTCTCAGTGCTTGTCTCGAGTGCTTGTTTCTGAGTTTCCTGAGGCTACCTCCCCAGTTTCTCAAGTCCATATTCCGAGCTTCTCTAGTCTACATTCAAGGTTGTCAAGGTTTCCAGAGTCTCCCATAGCCCTCCAGGTTTTAAAGGGCTATTCCAGGTTTCCATGGACTGTTCCCAGTTTCCGAGGACTATTCCTTGTTTCCAAGTTCCTGAGTTTGATTCTGTGTTCCGAAGTTAAATGCAATGTTTTTGAGTTATATGCAATGTTACCGAGTTTACTAGCCCTGTCTCCAGATCATCAGGTCTATCTGGAGTTCCCCAGGGCTCCCTGGGCTGTCAGATGTTGTCCTTTGGGAGGAAGGTATTGCCATGAGCCCTGGGGGCCTGTTTGCCTGAATTTGTTAATTGTTGCCTTATCAAGAGTTGTGAAGCCCTTGTGCTTTCTGTTTAATCTTGTCAGGTTATTTTGACTGGCATGGGTTTTCAGCATTCTGAGATTATTTAGATTCCCAACTCGCACTTACCACAGGGCCCTTTTTTCTCGAGAATGATTTGTCTCACTGTGTTCACTCAGTCAACCCACTGATGTCCTGTTTGTGAATAAACTCTTGTCTCTCTCAGTCTGTCATGCACCTGGGTTCAGTCATCAGCCAGCACATACTGTGACGTATCCTGACTTATAATACCTTCTAATAGTTTACCCATGACCGATGTCAGGTCCACCAGCCTATAATTTTCTGGCTTATTCTTAGAACCTTTCTTAAACAATGGAACAACATTAGCTATCCTCCACTCCTTTGGCACATCACCCGTGGCTAAGGACGTTTTAATTATATCCCTGCCAGGGCCTCTGCAATTTCTGCACTAGCCTCCTACAAGGTCCAAGTGGACACCTCATTGGACATTGAGGATTTATCCACCCTAATTTTCCACAAGACATCAAGCACCTCCTCTTCCATAATCTGGATACAATACATTACCTCACTACTTTTTTCTCAATTCTATAAAATCTGTGTCTATCTCCTGGGTAAATGCAGATGCTAAACATATCAGTTTAATATCTCTCTCATCTGATTCAACTCCATGCACAGAAGACTATGCTAATCTTCAACTGGACCAATTTTGTCCCTTGCTATCATTTTGATCTTAATACAGCTGGAGAAGCTCTTGAGATTCTCTTTCTCACATCCTCTTTTAGCCATCCTAATTTCTCTCTCAGGTGTTGTCTTGCATTTCTTATAGTCCTCAAGTGGCTCATTTGATCCTACACCTGATTGGCACCTCCTGCTTTCTCTTTACCAGGATCTCGATATCCCTTCATAACCGAGGTTCCCTAAATCTGTTAGCCTTGCCTTTCATTCATACAGATTCCATCTTTTCAATACTTACATTTTGAAAGTTTATCACTTAGCAAGCATTCTTTTGCTGGAAAGCAACCTATCCCACTTTATGCCTGCCATATCCCTTCTGATGCCATTCTAACCCCCTCACTAGGCTCATATGCAAGTTTGGCTCATTTGCCGACTCTGGTAACAGCCGTGAGATTCTGTGGTGAGAAACCCTCCTTTCATAAACAATGTACACCTAGGGCCAATATGATTTGGGATTCAACCAAAGAGGAACATCCTGATGTTCCGATTAAAGAAACCTCAATTTGAGCGAATACTGTGTAAATATTGCCCATATGCAATTGTCAGTCGGCAGGAAATAACAGATCGTACTCCGCATAAAATTATAAAGACAGTATATTTACAAATTTCAGCTTTATCAAACAGTTAGTAGGAAAAAGAAAACAAAAGGACCAATTACAGTTAACCCAGTCCAAACATGCATATAAAGTTAGAGCTGTTCTTGAAGTTGTCGTTTTACTCACTGTGCTGAACCCACAGTCTGCGTGAAAGCACACACCACAATCCAAACGTTGTTCAAAATCCTTCTCGAATAAACAGACACTCTCTCAGGAGTAATTGGCTCTTCCTCTGTCACAGGAAGAAGAGGGGCAATTGACACCCCATGTCTAAGGGTAACATTTATCCCTGAGGTGTTCTTCCTAATCACTGTCACGGCCAAAGGTTTCTGCAGTCTCATCAGCACCCCTGCAGGTAAGCATGACTCTTCTTCCTGACCATCGAGAGCATTCACCTGTGTGGCCGGGGCATTGGGAATTCCAGCCAATTTGGAGGTTCTCATCACTCTAGCTACTCCTCCAGGATGTAGCATGACAGGTTTAGACTCGGTGTTCCACGCAGTTGCTGGGTTCTGCTCATCATCCTGATTAGGAGGAACATGCACCTTGTCAAAAGCAGCTCTGAACACCAGGAGAAAGGACACGGTTTTCAAAAAGTTCTGTCCGTTGCTCTCCTTGCATACTCCCATGAGCCTTCTCCCAATGGAAGTATTTGTTGCCAGTAGAATGGAAGATCCACCCTTTTCAACCAGACCCGGGCAGACCAACACTGGTGTGTCAACAGTCTTGACATCTGCTTCTGCCAACTCCAATTTCAACAAAAAGTAACCATCGTACGGGTATTCATGAGTACTAAGTGATGCACCATCAATAACTCTCTCTGAGACGTAAAGGTGAGATATCAGCTTTTATTGACTGGAAGAAGGAACAAGCAGTGGTTGACCACCATACTATATCCTGGAGACTGAGAGGCCGGGCTCAGGCCTCAATCGCCTTTATACCGGGGTCTGTGGGAGGAGCCACAGGAGCAGTCAGCAGGGGGCGTGTCCAGACAGGTGTATGTAGTTCACCACACTAAGGCCCCAAATTTCAAGGCCATTGGGTGACATCAATAGTAAATGCATTAAATATCAGTTGTAAAAGGATCTGTAGATAAAGTAACTTGAGAACCTTTGTCAATTAGGACTCTAGCATAAATCCATATGGATAGATCAGAGCTTGGTCCACTAAACCTTCAGAAATAGTGTTCTGCACTTTAGCATTTCCCTTGATACATTGATTTGAGCGCATCCTCCCCGAGATGCCAACCCATTCCCTTACTGGGTTCCTCCGCATTTGTGCCTCCTCTTGTCTGTTTGATTAACCGCTGATGTAGTCTTTGAAGATTTTCCTGCTCCTCACAGTCTCGCTTGAAATGTCCATCTTCTCCACAGTTGTAACAGAAAATACTGGTTGCCTCTCTAGTCAAGCAGCCCTTTCCAGCAGCAGTACGCCTCATCGTAAGTTCTACAGGTGGGCTGGATTTCCCAACAGACATATCACACTTAGCTGAAACATTAGCAGACATCCATTGAATCAGCTCAGCTCAAAAATTTTCCACCTCATTCCTCAAAAGCTCTATCTATCTCCTTGGCATCAGCAGCCACTTTAACAACAGAGACTACCACTCGGCTTTTAGAAAAGTCTTGCTTCTCACTCATGCTTTCCTCTTCCTAAATTCTCTGAGTAACTCTAAAAGATGGAGGGTAATTTGAATACGGAGGCCCCATGTGCCACCTAGGCACTTAGGGTTCAGATGACATCATTTGAATGCACAGAGCAATCATGTCCCGTGACACCTTCACAACTTGCTCCATACCCTAAGCAACTTCTCTCAGACAGTTGAATGCCTCCTTTGTGGCACAAATGATGCAGCGTTTTCTCCAACTTGAAAATGTAGGCAGGCAACCTTACTACTTTCTCCTGGAATGTGTGCCTAAACTTCATCATCAGATCAGCTGCACTTTCAGAATTGCCCAGTGCATCTTCCAGAGCTTGCAAGTAATTAGCTAATGGATCTTCTACTTTTAGGAACCTCATTATATCAGCTGCCGGACCCTTTAGGCTCTCTACCTGTCTCTGTTTTTTCATATTATCTGAACACTACCATTCATTCACTTAGCTGAGATGTCCACTCAGCCCAAGCCGCATATTTATCTTCCCACTGGGTATGGGCTTGAACCACAGAGCACAGCCCCAGCCTGCAATAACTTTGGCTCTCCACATGTACACTTCAGCATTTATCAACCAGTAATGTAATAGCCAAAACCAGCTGTGCATTTAAATCAACTGTAGAAGGACTCATCAGACCCCTCCTGTCAGACAACTCTTTTCCTTCACTTCGCAGAATGAGAACTTGTCTTTAAGTTCTTCACCCTCAGCTACAAGCCCCCGCTTCTCTAAAAACATGCACTGCCCATGGCCCTGCCTCTCCCAGGTCTCCCAATCTATCGGACAGTACAACTTCAGTCACTGCTAGTCTGGACTGATACAACATCCTTACCAGCCAATAGGTCAGACCACCATTCATTCAGCGTAACTCTCCCCAAAAACTTTTCAGAACATAGCACACTAAATAACAGGTCATTGGGAATGCAGACATCCGCTCCGCTCAAACCACAAGCATTATTTGTGGATTATCTCTTTCATTCTCACCAAACCTTAATCCCTGGGTCGTCCATAATAAATTACTTTTCCCAACACTAGTTTAAAGACTGGCTTAAGCACACAAACTGTTTAATCAACTCTTAACAGCAATTATACAGCAGTCAGTGAATCTTGGACACTCCCTCACAACGCAGCCCCCTCAACAGGCTTTGTATGGAAACCTGGCTCATCGCTGGGCCACTGGACTTAGCGGTGGGAAGCCACCTTTCATAAACCATAGGCATCTGGGGTTGGTATGACTTGGGGTTCAACCAAACTGGAATGTCATGATGTTCGGATTAAAGTAACCTCAATTTGAGTGAATGCTACATAAGTACTGCCCATACACAATCGTCCTTCAGCAAGAAATAACAAATTGTGCACCTCATAAAATTATTAAGAAAATATATTTGCTCATTTCAGCTTTATCAAGCAGTTAGTAGGAAAAAGAAAAGGGTGGGGGAATGGCTCATTACAGATAACGCAGAGTTGGAGCTCATACTGGAGATGTCTTTAACTCAAACGTTGGACACACAGTCTGCATGAAAGCACATACCACACTGCGAACTTCACTCAAAATCCATCTCAAACCAGGGAGTATTGGCCCTTCCTCCTTAGAGCGATTCATCTGTATAAAGCACCTTGTACAAGGGGGACACTCCTTCCCACTGTATCCTCAGCCATCTTCCCTCCTGTCCTATCTGCAGCTCCCAACAAAAAGATCCATGAGCCACACTGTCCATCACAAATCTCACTCCGCCCAGTTCTATCTAGAACCTTCTCCCAATTCCACCATCCTGACTGGCTGACACAACATTCCTAAGTTGAACATCATAACCTCTTACCTTTTAGCCGAAACCTAAACAATCTACCTGCAGAACACATTGCTTTTACAGAACTAATAAAATAAAATATCTACAGCATAACAGCAGAAATCTTTACCAGGGCATTATACCATCAAAACTGCCTTTTCTTCTGTTTAGTGTAAGGAGTTAGTATGTTCTCCCCATGACTATGTGGGCTTCCTCCTGGTGCTCCAGTTGCTCCCACATTCCAAAAATGTACAATTTAGAGTTACTAAATTGTGGGCTTGCTACATTGGCACTGGAAGCATGGTGACACTTGCTAGCTGCCCCCAGTACATCCTCGGAATATGTTGGTCTTTGACTCAAATGATATATTTCACTGTATGTTACGAGGTTTCGATACACATGTGAATATACAAATAGCATGTGATGTACATATAAAACTAATCTTAATCTTAAGGAGCAATGGAAATAAAGGCTGGAGATACTAGGAATGGTGGGAGACCTCAGAAAAGGCAGAAATGAAGGCTGAAGATCCCAAGAGAAGCTGATGTTTGGAGGTACACAGCTGAAAGTGGCAGGACTGCAGATTAAATTGTAGAATCTGCAAATGCTGCAGTTTTAAGCATACCTTTCAGCAACAGAGGAGGAAAGACTGAGCAGGGGTGAGACAGGTGAGCAGGTTATTTTGAGTTAGAGGTCCCAGAGTTAGAGCCCATAAAGTAGAAGGAAGTTTGCCAGTGCAGGTTAGTGAGGAGTGAACAGGACTAACTACTTCCACAATCACTGCTTCAGCAGCAGTCAAACCAAGCAAACCCTAATTAAGGCTCAAACACCAGGAAAAAATACTCATTCTAAATGTATCTTAGAGTAACACAATAAAGCATCATAGCAACATAGAAAATCTACAGCACAATACAGGCCCTTCAGCCCACAAAGTTGGCCGAACATGTCCCTACCTTAGAAATTACTAGGCTTACACATAGCCCTCTATTTTTCTAAGCTCCATGTACCTATCCAAAAGTCTCTTAAAAGACCCTTCAATTTACCAAAACAGACTAAATCATAATTAGACCATGATCTGAGGGAAGGAAAGGAGCTGTCGAGATTTTGGGTCAGAACTCTGCATCATGGTACATTCAGAGATATACTTAGCGAACAGGAAAAAAAAATCACTGTGCCATATTTTGTGAGCCTAATGAAACCATTAATATTTGCATGAATTAGTGCAACAATCTCAGGGCTTCTGTGCTGTTGTGCAGAAAGCAAAAGGTCTGTAATGTGCTGGAGGCTGTGAACTGGTGATTTACAACTGTTCTGATACTGGGCTCTCACAGAGTTCAGTTGCAAAGCCCAAAGGAGCAGAATTTCATCACACGACACCACTGGGAATCCACACAAACAGTCTGAGGTGATTTAGATCCAGCATAGGCACATCTCTGAACTTCAGCAGATGGGAATGGCTACATGGGATTAAGGCAGAAGAATGTTTTACTTGATGAAAAATGTGTCTCAAAATACAGCACACTTTTTTCCTGCACTATCCATGACAAATGGGATTAAGGGAGTAGAGTTGCATCTAGCCCAATGTTTTCATTTCTATTTATATGTATATGAATTTAAGTGTCATAGCCAATCATGATCCAAAATCCACTGAGCATAACGGGGCTCCCTGAAGAGGAGAACACACACAATCCACACAAAAGGTCCTGCAATTTTTGTTTCACAGATTCATTGCTTTATTTTTACAGTTATAGAAATAGATAGCAAGCTCTGACAACTTTCATCATTGTCCAAAAACACACAATTTATGTCTGAAAAAAAATGCAAGATGAAAGTGCTTCTGAAAGAATATGGACAAGTCACTGATGTCAGAGATACCAATGTCTATTTTGGATGTCAGAATCAGAATTGGAATCAGGTTTATTACTGCTGACATATTGCATGTCATGAAACGTGTTGTTTTGCTGCAGCAGTACGGTACAATACATAAAACTTTGCTCTTGGTTATAATAAGTAATACAAAAATAAATAATGAAAAAAAGAGCAAATTAGTGAGGCAGTGTTCATTGGTTTATGGGCCATTTGGAACTCTACCGGTGGAGGGAAAAAGCTGTTCCTGAAATGTTGAGTATGCATCTTCAGGCTACTGTAAATCCTAGCTGATGGTTGTAATGAGAAGAAGGAATGTCCTGGGGTTGTGAAGGACCTCAGTGGCAGATGCCACCTTCTTTTGAAGATGTCCTCAATGGTGGGGAGGCTAGTGGTCATGATGAACCTGGATGAGTCTACAACCATCTGCCCCTTTTATTGATCCTGTGCATTGGAGCGCCATACCAAGCAGTGATGCAACTAGTCAGAACGTGCTCCATGGTGCCTCTGTAGAAACTTGCTTGAGTTTTTTTTGGTGACATAACAAATCACCTCAAGCAGAAAGTATAAAGTACAGTATGTGTTCCACTACCAAGTAAAACCATATTTGAAGCATAGATTTTCATAAATCTTGAACAATATAATGCAAAATGATGAAGTCTTAATGAAAACAATATATTTTATAAATAATCAAATACATTCACAGTTGCAAAATTACAAAACAGTTGATAAAGGGCATTTAACAAATTAATTAAGGATAGCAGTAGATTCAACCGGAGCAACTCAGAAATTGCTGGAGAACCTAACAGCTCAGGCAGCACTGGCAGAAGGAAAAGGGAAGTCACTGTTTTGGGTCAATGATATAAAAGAGGATAGCAAAAGTTGATTTCAGGTGTACAGTATAACGAGTAAAAGAGGGGCAAGAGTGGACATTTGGGGTGTTGGAAAATGACATTGGAGAGGTAGTAATGTAGATGAACAGAGTAAGTATTTAGCAGCTTCCTTCACTGTGGAAAACACCAGCAGCATGCTAGAAAATCGAGAGTGTCAGTAGGAATTAAGTCATTGTTTTGTAGGAGCAGGTGCTAGGGAAGCTGAAAGGTCTGAGGGTAGGATAACAGAAATCCCATTTGCTAATAAAATTAACTTCATGCCATATTACTATGTTAGAATAGAGTGTTTTCTAACATTACCCTTGGTTACGCTGACTCTTGGCTACGCAGCATGACTCTGCGCTGTGTGCTTTCACGTGACTGCCGACTGGTGACATTACGGCCTCGCATGGGAACACCAGTGCCTTTGAGCGGAAAATCCTACAAAAGGTACAGCTGCCTCAGGAATCACACCACCAGGTTCAAGAACAGTTACTACCCCTCAACCATCATGCTCTTGAACAAAAGGGGATAGCTACACTCGTTTAAGGACTCTGTTGTATTGCTACTTCATGCTTGTTATTTATTGCTATTTATTTATATCTGCATTTGCACAGTTTGTTCACATTTTGCAGGTCCTGATGTTTAGAGTTTGTCATTACTGTTCTATAGATTTGCTAAGTGTGCCTGCAGAAGCACAATCTCAGGGTTGTATGTAGTGACATGTATGTACTCTGATAATAAATTTTACTTTGAACCTTGAACATTAGAATTCTAATATCCTCTTGTTTTCAGATCTCCCTTGTCACTTTAACTCTCCCTTTGCATGTAATAACTTTCAGCCTTACAAACCTCTGAGAGATCTGAGCACCTCCAGTTCTGATTCCATTTTTCTCTAGCTTATTACTGCATTATCAGAGCTCATTCCTCAAGCTGCCAAGAATCTAGAGTGCTCCCTTCCTAAACGGCTTTGCTGCTTTCTCTTCCTTTAAGTGTCTTACTCAAAAGGTAGGAAATTATAGGCCAGTTAGCCTGACTTCAGCAGTTGGTAAGATGTGAGAGACAATTATTAAGGATGAGGTTTTAGAGTACATGTGGACACACAATAAAATAGGCCGAAGTCAGCTTGGCTTCCTTAGTGGGGCATCTTACCTGACAAATCTGTTGCAGTTGTTTGAGGAACTATAGGCAGGACAGACAAAAGAGAGTCAATAGATGCTATTTATTTGAATTTTCAGAAGGCCTTTGACAAGGGACACCTATGAGGGTGCTAAACAAGATAAGAGTGCATGGTTCTATAACAACAATACTAACATGGACAGTAGATTGGTTGACTGGCAGAAGGCAAAGAGTGGGAACAAAGGAGGCCTTTTTTACTTGACTGCTGGTGACTACTGGTGTTGGGGCCACTGCTTTTCATGTTATATGTTAATGATCTGAGTGATATAATGGACTTCATGGCTAAAACTGCAGATGATACAACGAAAGGTAAAGGGGCAGGTAATGTTGAAGAAGCAGGGAGTCTTCAGATGAATAGGCAAAGAAGAGGCAGATGGAATACTGTGTAGGGAAGGGTATTGTCATGCACAGTGACAGAAGGAATAACGATTTAGGCATCTCCAATGTCTGAGTGAATTCAGACATTGGAAATGCAAATGGACTTGGGAATCCTAGTGCAGGATTACCTAAATGTTAACTTGCAGATTGAGTCGATAGCAACAAAGACAATGCAGAGTCAGCATTTATCTCAATTGGACTAGAATACGATCAGACCCGCTTAACGCTGAGGATGTGTTTCTTGGAGGTGGAGTGCCATGCGGGGTCATTATAACATGACGTAAATTGACATATGAGCCTGATAAAAAAAACCAAACCCGAGATATATATTATTTTATGTATACACAGTAATTTGTTGAGTAACAAACACATAAATAGGCCTAACCCGTACATCAGTGGAGCAGCAACACATTTCAACGGTGGAGGGAAGCAGGTGGTGGTTACATCTTAGAGAAGGGACCAGGCTGTGGGTTCTCCTCTAACTTTGGCTTCTTCTTCGAGTAGGCATTGAGATTTGATGGCCTCTTCTTAAGTTTCCTCTCCTGAAGTAGTTCTCGGTAGCAGGAAATCATGTTGAGAACACCTCTCTTTGCCTTATTACTTCATTCCCAGTCAGGGTCGATGAACTGGTCCATGATGTGTGTGACTGTGGTGATGCTGAGGAATTTTGTGGTGAGATTTCTTGCTGGTGTTTCCTCTCCTCCATCCGTGTCCTTCGTTTCACCCAGGATGCGTTGCTCTGCCAATCCTCAAAGCTCTTCGTTATTAAGGCTCTCGCCATGAGAGTGCAGTAACTCTTCAATATCACCATCACTAACTTCCACTCATCCCGCTTCACTGGCCAGTTCAACGATATTTTGGGTGACTGGTTCTGCCTGAAATCCTCAGATGTCATTGTATGCTTCTGGCCATAATTTCTTCCACACTCCATTCATGCAGTTTGAAGTTAATTCATCCCAGGCTGCTCTGATATTGTCTACAGCTTTCATAATGTTGTAGTTTTTCCAAAATTGCCTGATGGATTGTCTGTCTCGACCTTTTGTTTCCTCTACAAGTTGCTTGAGTGTGTGATGAAGGTAGTAGTCTTTAAAATTCGATTTTACACCTCGATGCATTGGTTGGAGTGGTGTTGGGTGGATGGTAAACCACTTCTACAGGAATGCAGGTCCACAACATGTCAAGATTCTCAGGGTGACTTGAGGCATTATCAAGCACCAACAACGCTTTAGGTTCAAGGTAATACTCCTCACAATACCGCTTCACTGCTGGACAAAAATGTGATACAAACCTATTTTGGAAAACACCAGTCGTCACCCAGGCTTTCTTGTTGGAATTCCAAATCACTGGTAAACTTGACTTTATAATTCCTTTCATTGCTCGTGATGTTTCTGGATGACACACAAACACAGGTTTTAACTTAAAGTCATCTTTAGCATTGCCTGTTAGCAAGAGACTCAACCGGTCCTTTACAGCCTTGGACCCAGATGCATGTTACTCTTCTCAGGAGATGAAAGTATGAGAAGGCATTCTTTTCCAAAATAGGCAATTTCATCCACATTGAAGACAGGCTCAGGAGGATAATCATCCTTTTGAATTAGGCCTTCAGTGTTGCAGGAAAATCCCGGCTGCCTTGCTTTCTGCACTAGCTGCTTCACCAGAGATATGTACGCTATGGAGGTTACTGCACTGTTTAAATCTATCAAACTGACCTGTGTTGGCTGTGAATGTTACCAACATATCTTCTTCTTCTTCTTGAATATGATTGAAGATGTTTCTTGCCTTTTCCATTATTATCAGCTGGCTTAGGGGCATGTTTTGTTCTGTTCGGTCATCCACCCATATATTTTCCATTTTTTCAAGCAAGTAGCTCCTTGAACAAGTCACCGTCATTAATAACTCTGAGGTCATTGTTGCAGAAGCTTTTATCTTGTCTGTATCTTTTTTATTTGTTCTCATCGTCGATGTAGCCAATTTCAAACAGGGGCCTACATCAACCTGACGCTCACCAGCTTCCAAACGCTGTATCACTTGCAATTTTACATCCATGCTAATGCTTTTCCTAGACATCGCAGACGTACTCCCCTCACTGGAAGTAGACGGCTGTTTTCCAGACATTATGGGTGAAAAAAATGGAATAAATTGGCAATGGAGCAAGAACGCTTACACATGAGGGGGAGGCAGAGTGTGAACTATTATGTGACTGGCTGTGAGTGGCTCGGAGCGTATAAAAAGCACTCTCATTGACTGACTGAATGTTTACTGCAATGCCAGCTGCTCTTGAGAAGCTTAGGAGTTGTTTATAATGAATTTTTTTTATTTCTAAAAATTTCAATAAAGAATTGAATAACCGCATTGTAACGAATCAGTCCTCTGCGGGTAGCTTTTTGCAGGGTGTGAGTGTATAAAAGCAAGGATGTAATGCTGAGATCTTATGAGGTATTCTTCAGATCACAACTGGAGTATTGTGAGGTGTTTTGGGCCCTATATCTAAGGAAGGATGTGCTGACATTGGAGAGAGTCCAGCAGAGGTTTACAAGAATAATACCAGGAATGAAATGGTTAATGTATGAGGAACATTTGTTGGCTTTGGGCCTGTGCTCGCTGGAGTTTAGAATAATGAGGGATGATCCCTTTGAAACCTATTGAATATTGAACGGCTTCGATGGGGTGGACATTACAGAGCATTAAAAAAATGCAGATACTGGAAATCTGAAGCAAAAGCAGCAAATGATGGAATCATTCAGCAGGTCAGCTAAAATCAGTGAGGAGACAAGCAGGCATCTCACGTCAAAGATAGCAGTGGGGAAGTGAGAAGGTGCGTGTAACTTAGATTTCAGAGTGGAAAGAATGGAGTGGACAGAGGTAATGCTTGTGATAAGAGTGTGCTCAAAGTTTGTCAAGTACCAGCCACTGGAGGTGGAAAAGAAATATGAAATAAATTTAAATAGAAAGGTGCAGCCATTTCAATGGAGACATAACAGAGGTGGCTGTCAGAATTGAAGGCTCAGTGGAGAATGAGATGCTGTTTTCAAATTTTTTAGATTCATTGTTGGAGAAATAACAGAGAGATTAGAGTGGGTGAGAGAGAGAATTAAAGTGAGGAAAAGCTGGCCTCCCGGGCACATTGCACTTTCAACAGATCATCTACCATAACTTTAGCCACCTCTAAAGGGATTTCACCACCGGTCACATCTCCCCCTCCCTTCTACTTTCAGCATTGGAACTGGATTATGTTGTTCGTGATTCCCTGCTCCACTTTTTCATATCACCATCACTACCCTTCTCATGGCAATTTATCAGACATCTTCAAGTGTTGCATTACCTTCTTTCTGTTTATCCAACACCACGCAAGCCTTCCAAGTTAGTGTTTTGCCTTCAGACAATCACGGTATGATGAGATTTTCATTGGAGATTGCAGGTTAGATGATTGTTTTGCAGAACACCAACAGTAAGCTTACAATCTCCTGAAGCTTTAATTCTCCATCCCACTGGCATGCTGAGCTGACTGCCATTGGTCCATCAATGTTAAAATAGGCTTAAAGGATAGCATCTACACCCATCTGGGCAGGTTGCAGCCTTTGTGGCTTCATGTTGAATTTAATCATTGTGGAGAACCCACCATTTGCTCTTTCCACAGATGAAACAATATTTCTGTTTCAAGCTGCAATTCTCAGTCATTAAGGTTATTATTTTGACAGGTTTGGGGTTTGCCCCCTATCACAGACATTCCCTCTTCTTTCCAGCCCTACCACATTCTGCAACTTCTGTTTTCTCATCTTTCCAGTTCTGCTGAAGGGTCCTTAACCTGAAGCACAGACTGTTTCTCTCCCCACCGATACCACTTGATCTGCTGTGCACCTCCAGCATTCTCTGTTCTCGTTTCATGTCACTGAAATCCATCTACATTGTTGATACTAACAATGAGTTTGGGAACATTTTACAGAGCGACAGGAATAATTTCAGAAGATTGCATCATGCTCGATTTGGCCTGCCATCCACAGTCAACCAGCCATGTCTTTCCAGCAGCTAATTTTGTGACCCTGGAGGGAGGAAGGATCTGGAGGCTTAGCTCACAGTGCCATCTGTCTTCTGGGAGATGAATGGGCCATGAGCAGCAACTCACCCTCAGGTGGTGGATCCTGAGGCCCTGTTCCTGGAACATCCTAATACCATTAACAGTGATTTTTTGGCTACTGAAAATTAGTTGATTAAAGAAATAATAATAAAGCACAAATGAGAGAAAATCTGCAGATGCTGGAAATATGAGCAACACACACACAGACAAAATGCTGGAGGAACTCAGCAGGCCAGGCAGCATCTATGGAAAAGAGTACAGTTGACGTTTCAGGCCAAGGCCCTGTGGCAGAGCATCTGTCTTACCATTGGGCAGTATTTTTAGGAGCCTGAATTCTCATACCACTGGCTTCAAGCACAGCAGCTTCCCTTCAACATACAGCCTGAACCGACCTGCACAAACATAATCACGGGCCCACCACATTGATGCAAGAAACTTCAGAGAGTTGTGAACACAGTTCAGCACATCGTAGTCTTCCCTGCAAGAGTCCATCTCTACTTCTCACGTCCTCAGTAAAGCACCAAGCATAATCAAAGATTCCACTTACCCTGGCTATTCTCTCCTCTCCCCTCTCACTGAGCAGGAGATATAATATTCTGAAAGCGCCAGACTCACTGACAACATCCATTATAAGGTCCTTGTGACCTTGCACCTTATTGTCCACCTTTTCCTGAGCTGTAATACTTTATTCTACACTCTGTTATTGCCTGCTCTTGCACTACCTCAATGCACTGCTGTAATCAATTGATCTGTATAGATGGTATGCAAGTTTTTCACTGCACCTCGTTACCTATGACAACAACAAGAAACCACTAAGCACAGGCACCTTTTTGAAAATCCACTTGTTAACAGTTGCATTTTTGATTAACAATTTTTTTTAAAATGAGTTTTTAGTACTACCTCTACAGTTGTGGCTTCAAAGCCATCTTTGCACAGTGCTTCCATATGCATTTGAGTCTGTATTTTCAACTGCAGTAAAGTGGTAATTCAGAAATCAAATTCAGAAAGAGTTGTCCCAGTTGTTCTTGGTGCTCCTTTTCATTATGTGTTGCTAAATAGTTATCTGCTCAAATGCTATTTGAATGGAATTGTCTTTATGGGCCTGCACAATAGAAAATGTTGCAATATTATATTGCGGAAATGTCAGTACTGTACGGTCAAATATTAGCAAATATTATCAACCACTTTCAGACTGTTGCAATTGTCAGTCAAAAGCCAAGAAACTGTTCTAAGATGTGCTGGGTGCAATAAATTTGTGCCAAATTATAGTGAGGGAGAAAAGCACTAAGAATTGAGTTTGAATCCACTTTAATTAAATATACACATGAAGGATATTTGCCAGTAACATATTTAAGGAATTGTCTCCTAAACAGATTTAAACATTTAGATCCACATTACCATGACCACCAGTGGTTAGTCAATGATTCTTTTCCGCTTGGCTGTTCTAACAATAATTCAGAAACATATGTTCTTACTAAAATGCTATTTTACCTTTTTCAATTATCTACCTGGGATCTTGTATTCAACTTTGCAAATACTGTCATCAAGTTAAAATCAGATTTACAATTGATTGATAATGAATGTACATTTTTTATAGTAACATTGAGAGGAAAAGTGTTGACCACGTTATTTGCTTCTGCGTTGTAAGGTAGATGTTGAATAAGAAGATTTAATTTCCGTGATACCAGCAGTCTGTCTTCCCCCAGCAGTTAAAGCTATTCCAGCTTCCACATTTGCAGTCTTCATTTTTTTAGATCTCCGCAATATCTGTCCATATCCTGTGAATAATCATGTTGCTTGCCAGATTTTTGGCAATTTGATGGAACTAATGGAAACAGGATTTGTTTGATGTTTGCTCCTTGTGCTACCATGCAAACTAATGAAAATCACCTACAAGCAGAAAAACGGATGAATGCGTGTTATAAACAACAGTAGCAGCGATTGATTTATCATGAAAACAGGCTGAAAATTCATGCAAGAACATAAAATAAGAATTATGTGGTAACTTGACATAATGTAATGCTATGTGATATATTCTGTAGCTAGATGATAAGATGACAGTAACATTTTCTATGCTGCCTGAAAGTATTTTAAGTGAATTGAGAAATCTTCAAATAAAAACTGGAATAAAACCCAGTAATGAACAACAGGATTGTGCGAGGAGCCTTAATGGAGTGAAATAATTAGAAAAAACTCTAACCAGAGACAGCTTCAGTAGCAAAGCTGTTTATAACTATCTTGCTCAGGAGGGGCAGGGTCCCATCAAAGGGAACAGGGATTAAGAGCCTGTGTTATTTGCACCCATTCAATGATCCAGGCAGAACTCCATTTAGATGATGGCAGCTCATTATCAGGGATTGAGATCTGGTGCTGTTACAGCAAGTGTCCATTTTACCTGTTGATTGAGAGGCACTCTCCCATACTAGCTATGCACATTGTCCCATTTGAGGAGCATTGCAGCCCTCTCATTGGCTACTATTTGGAACCTGCACCAGCTAATCAGAATCAGTCAAGTTTATTATCACCGGCATGTGTCGTGGAATTTGTTAACTTAGCAGCAGCCGTTCAATGCAGTACATAATGTAGAAGAAAAAGATAATAAATAAATTATGGTATTTGTGTATTGAATAGATTAAAAATTGTGCACAGAAATAATATGTTAAAAAAGTGAGGTAGTGTTCATGGGATCAATGTCCATTTAGGAATCAGATGGCTGATGGGAAGAAGCTGTTCCTGAATCGCTGAGTGTGTGCCTTCAAGCATCTGTACCTCCTCCCTGATGGTAACAGTGAGAAAAGGACAGGCCCAGGGTGCTGGGGGTCCTTAATAATGTGCGCTCCATTCTGCGACACTGCTTTTTGAAGATGTCCTGGCCTGGGTACTCTGTAGGCGAGTACCCAAGATGGAGCTGAATAAATTTATGACCCTCTGCAGCTTCTTTTGGTCCTGTGCAGTAGCGCCCCTCGGCCTTATCAAACAGCCTGTCAGAATGCTCTCCACAGTACATTTATAGAAGATTTTGAGTGTTTTTGTTGACATACCAAATACCTTCAAACTCCAAATGAAGTATAGTCACTGTCCTTATAACTACATCGATATGCTGGGACCAGGTTAGGACCTCACAGAGATCTTGACACCCAGGGACTTGAAGCTGCTCACTCTCTCCCTCTATGAGGATTGGTATATGTTGCTTTGTCTTACCCTTCCTGAAGTCCATAATTAGCTCTTTCGTCTTATTGACGTTGAGTGCCAGGTTGTTGCTGCAGCACCACTCCACTAGTTAAGATATCTCACTCCTGTACACCCTCTCATCTCCATCTGAGATTCTACCAACAATAGTTGTATCATCAGCATATTTATAGATGGTATTTGAGCTATGCCTAGCCACACAGTCATGGGTATAGAGAGAGTAGATATCACCAATCCGCACAGATTGTGATCTTACTGTTAGGAAGTCAAGGATCGAATTGCAGAGGGGGGTTACAGAGGCCCAGGTTCTGCAGCTTCTCAATCAGGATTGTGGGAATGGTGGTGTTAAATGCTGAGCTATAGTCGATGAACAGCATCCTGACGTAGGTGTTTGTATTGTCCAGGTGGTCTACGGTCATGTGAAGAGCCTTCTGACTGTGTCTGCTGTTGACCTATTGTGGCGATAGGCAAATTGCAATGGGTCCAGGTCCTTGCTGAGGCAGGAGTTCAGTCTAGTCATGACCAACCTCTCAAAGAATTTCATCACTGTAGGTGTGAGTGCTACTGGGCGATAGTCATTGAGGCTGTTCACATTGTCCTTTTGAGGCACTGGTATAATTGCTGCTTTGTTGAAGCAAGTGGGAACTTCCACCCATCGCAGTGAGAGGTTGAAAATGTCCTTGAATACTCCCCACCAGTTGGTTGGCACAAGTTTTCAGAGCTTTACCAGGTTCTCCGTCATGATGCAAGTATAGTATAATCCAGGGCACTGAAAGCACCTGGTCTTTTTTTGGCTCTCTGGGTCAGGTCAAGGATGGTGCCTCAAATGGTGTAAGCCTGCTGTAGTAAAAGCAGGCCCAGGTGCATAATCCAGGTAAGTATTTGTAACTGAATGTAAACTGAATGGTTTACTGAATCGTTAGTATTTGCCTCGACCTGTAATTAAACGGGTAACTTAGCAGTGATCAGTGTCTTCTGACCCATTCACCAAACCCATGAAGCTGATTTCACACAGCAACTGGCACTGCGAGTAGGGTTCGATGATTGGACAGAAGATTAATATGTGTAAATGAAAAGTAAGAGAGAGAAACTCCCACGTGAGGAGTGCCAAGACCCAGGATGGACCAACAACTCCGTGGGATTTGGGCTTCTCACCAACCTACTGGACGGCCACAGGATGCCAGTAAATGGGTCTGACAAGCTGTATTCCCACAGGGTGAATATGGATACCACTGACATGTAGTTAATGAGGTAGGGTACCGTGAGAGGAAGGGGAACCAGAGGGTGCTTTCT
Source organism: Hemitrygon akajei (assembly GCF_048418815.1). Classification (NCBI taxonomy): domain Eukaryota; kingdom Metazoa; phylum Chordata; class Chondrichthyes; order Myliobatiformes; family Dasyatidae; genus Hemitrygon; species Hemitrygon akajei. The sequence goes on from NC_133140.1 coordinate 51,277,652, forward strand.
TGCTGCAAGAAGCTATAGTGAAGCTGGCCAATCTGGACCTTTTCAATGATTTCAAGTTCCCTGGCCCTCATCATCTTATTTTTACTATGGATGTCTAGTCTCTATACACCTCCATCCCCCACCAGGAAGGCTTCAAAGCTTTCAGTTTCTTTCTGGACATCAGACCCAACCAGTTCCACTACACCATCACTCTCCTCCATCTAGTAGAACTTGTCCTCACTCTAAATTATTTCTCCTTTGTCTCCTCCCACTTCCTTCAAACAAAAGCCATAGCTATGAGCCCTTACATGGGTCCCAACTACGTCTGCCTTTTTGTCAGCTCTGTGGAACACTGGTGTCCGTCCCCCACTTCTCCTATGCTACATCAGTCATTGCATTGGTGCTGCTTCCTCCAGCCATACCAAGCTCGTTGACTTCATCAACTTTGCCTCCAACTTCCACCCTGTCCTCAAATTCATCTGGTCCATTTCCAACACATCCCTTTCCTTTCTCAATCTCACTGCCTCTATCTCCAGAGACAGCTTATCCACTGATGTCTATCATAAAGCCACAGACTCTCACAGCTACCTGGACTCTACCTCTTCCCACCCTGTTACTTGTAAAAACGCCATCCTCTTCTCCCAATTCCTCTGTCTCCATGGCATCTGACCTCAGGATTAGTCTTTTCATTCTGGAACGATGGAGATGTCCTCCTTTTTCAAAGAAAGCAGCTTGAAAACATCTTGTATTGTCCCGGTACCGAAGAAACCACAACCAAAGGAGTTGAATGACTTCAGACCTGTTGCCTTGACGTCGCACGTGATGAAGACCATGGAGCGGCTGATTATACAGAATCTGAGGCCACAAACCAGGCACGCCCGGGATCCGCTTCAGTTTGCGTATAAGGAGAAGGTGGGAGTGGAGGATGCTATCACGTATTTGCTGCACAAATCACTCTCTCACCTAGATGGGGTCAGTTGTGCTGTGAGGATTACATTCCTTGACTTCTCTAGTGCCTTTAACACCATCCAGCCCAAGATCTTAAAGCACAAACTAACGGAGATGGGAGTAGACTCTCACATGGTGGATTGGATAGTGGACTACTTGACAGATAGACCTCAGTATGTGCGGTTGGGAGACTGTAGGTCTGACACAGTGGTCAGCAGCACAGGAGCACCACAGGGAACCGTACTCTCTCCGGTCCTGTTCACCCTGTACACATCTGACTTCCAATATAACTCGGAGTCCTGCCATGTGCAGAAGTTCGCTGATGACACGGCCATAGTGGGGTGTGTCAGGAATGGACAGGAGGAGGAGTATAGGAAACTGATACAGGACTTTGTGATATGGTGCAACTCAAACTACCTGCGTCTCAATGTCACCAAGACCAAGGAGATGGTGGTGGACTTTAGGAGATCTAGGCCTCATATGGAGCCAGTGATCATTAATGGAGAATGTGTGGAGCAGGTTAAGACCTACAAGTATCTGGGAGTACAGTTGGACGAGAAGCTAGACTGGACTGCCAACACAGATGCCTTGTGCAGGAAGGCACAGAGTCGACTGTACTTCCTTAGAAGGTTGGCGTCATTCAATGTCTGCAGTGAAATGCTGAAGATGTTCTATAGGTCAGTTGTTGAGAGCGCCCTCTTCTTTGTGGTGGCGTGTTGGGGAGGAAGCATTAAGAAGAAGGACGCCTCACGTCTTAATAAGCTGATAAGGAAGGCGGGCTCTGTCGTGGGCAAAGTACTGGAGAGTTTAACATCGGTAGCTGAGCGAAGGGCGCTGAGTAGGCTACGGTCAATTATGGAAAACCCTGAACATCCTCTACATAGCACCATCCAGAGACAGAGAAGCAGTTTCAGCGACAGGTTACTGTCGATGCAATGCTCCTCAGACAGGATGAAGAGGTCAATACTCCCCAATGCCATTAGGCTTTACAATTCAACTGCCAGGACTTAAGAACTTTTTTAAAAGCTATTATTAATGCTTTTTGAGTTAGTTATTTAGATGCATATCATATTATTACTGAGTTAAGTATTGTATGTAATGAGTTTTTGCTACAACAAGTGTATGGGACATTGGAAAAAATGTTGAATTTCCCCATGGGGATGAATAAAGTATCTATCTATCTATCTATCTATCTTCCTCCACCATCAATGCTGCCTTCAACCACATATCTTTCATTTCATGCACGTCTGCTCTTACCCCATCCACCTGCCACACGACCAGGGATAGGGTTCCTCGTGTCCTCACCTACCACCCCACCAGCTTTCACATCCAGCACATAATCCTCCAGAACTTCTGCCATCTCCAACAGGATCCGACCATCAAGCACATCTTTTCCTCCCCCCACATTCATCCCTCCCCACTGCTCTCTCTCCTGGCACTTATCCTTGCAAGCAGAACAAGTGCTACACCTACCCCTACACCTCCTCCCTCACCACCATTCAAGGCCCCAAATAGTCCTTCCAGGTGAGGCGACACTTTACCTGTGAGTCAAGTCAAGTCATTTTTATTGTCATTTCGACCATAACTGCTGGTGCAGTACATAGAAAAAATGAGACTATGTTTTTCAGGACCATGGTGTTACATGACACAGTACAAAAACTAGACTGAACTACATAAAAAGAAACAACACAGAGAAAAAAAAAACACACAACAGCTACACTAGACTACAGACCTACCCAGGACTGTATAAAGTGCACAAAACAGTGCAGGCATTACAATAAATAATAAACAGGACAGTAGGGCAAGGTGTCAGGCCAGGCTTTGGGTATTGAGGAGTCTGATAGCTTAAGGGAAGAAACTGTTACATAGTCTGGTCGTGAGAACCTGAATGCTTTGGTGCCTTTTCCCAGACGGCAGGAGGGAGAAGAGATTGTATGAGGGGTGTATGGGGTCCTTCATAATGCTGTTTGCTTTACGGATGCAGCGTGTAGTGTAAATATCCGTGATGGTGGGAAGAGAGACCCCGATGATCTTCTCAGCTGACCTCACTATCTGCAGCAGGTTCTTGCGATCCGAGACGTTGCAATTTCTGAACCAGGCAGTGATGCAGCTGCTTAGGATGCTCTCAATACAACCCCTGTAGGATGTGATGAGGATGGGGGTGGGAGATGGACTTTCCTCAGCCTTCGCAGAAAGTAGAGACGCTGTTGGGCTTTCTTTGCTATGGAGCTGGTGTTGAGGGACCAGGTGAGATTCTCCGCCAGGTGAACACCAAGAAATTTGGTGCTCTTAACAATCTCTACCAAAGAGCCGTCGATGTTCAGCGGGGAGTGGTCGCTCGGTGCCCTCCTGAAGTCAACAACCATCTCTTTTGTTTTGTTCACATTCTGAGACAGGTTGTTGGTTCTGCACCAGTCCGTTAGCCGCTGCACCTCCTCTCTGTAAGCTGACTCGTGTCATCGGCGAACTTGATGATGTGGTTCGAGCTGTGTGTTGCAGCACAGTCGTGGGTCAGCAGAGTGAACAGCAGTGGACTGAGCACACAGCCCTGGGGAGCCCCCGTGCTCAGTGTGATGGTGTTGGAGATGCTGCTCTCGATCCAGACTGACTGAGGTCTCCCAGTCAGGAAGTCTAGGATCCAGTTGCAGAGGGAGGTGTTCAGGCCCAGTAGGCTTGTTGGGGTCATATACTCACAGTGTAGCCTTCTGTATATCAGTGAGACATGACATAGGTTGGGAGGTCATTTCAACGAGCTCTTATGCTCCATCCACCAGAAAAAGCGGGATCTCCCAGTGGCCACCCATTATAATTCTATTTCCCATTCTTGTTCTGATATACCAATCCATTGCCTCCTCTGCTGTCGTGACGAGGCTACACACAGGTTGGAGGAACAACACCTTATATTCCATTTGGGTAGCCACCAATCTGACAGCATGAAGATCGACTTCTCAAACTTCTGGTAATACCGCCTCCCCTTCCCCTTTTCCCTCTCTCACCTTATCTTCCCTGAGTATTGCCACCCTCTGGTGCTCCTCCCCTTTTAATTTCTTCTTTCTTCCATGGCCTTCTGTTCTCTCCTATCGGACTTCCCCTTCTACAGCTCTGTATCTCTTTCACCAATCAACTTCCCTGCTCTGTACTTCATCCCTCCAGCCCCCAGCTTCACCTCTCACCTTGTGTTTCTCTCCCCCCCCCCCCCCCCCACCTTTTAAACCTACTCCTCACCTTTTTCCTCCAGTCCTGCTAAAGGGTCTCGGTCTGAAACAGCGACTGGACTTTTTCCCATAGATGCTGCCTGGCCTGCTGAGTTCAACCAGCATTTTGTGTGTAGCACTAGACAATCGCCTAGAAGGAGAAAGAGATAGGTAGCTTGAGAAACAAAGTATAGTGCTAAACTAGTGATGTGTTACCATGGGGGAGGCTGCCCAGTCAACACAGAGTTAGAGGACAGGGGTACAGAGATGGCCTATTGGTTAGTAAAGGTGCAGCGGTTAGAGTCTGCTTGCAGACGTAACTTCATTAAGTCCCAAACGCTATATTGCTTGGAGACACGCGAATGAGAGATGGGGACATTTGGTTTGATGGTGATGATGAGGAAGAGAGTTTAGAGAGAGCCTGAGGGCTTTTCCCTTTAAGTGAGTGTCCTTCCCCCTGTGTAGTCGTGCCAGTACAGGCCAAACCAGTGGAGTACCAGGAGAGTACCTGTGGAGAATAGCGCGGCAGGCCTCACCAAACGATACCATCAGGGAGTTCTCCTCTAAGTAACTGGTGAAGCCGGGAGACGGGTATAGGCAGAAGCCGGGGAGCCTCTGCCCACGTGGTTGCTGAGGATCTGAGATTCGGGAGTGCAGGGGTGAGTTTATACTCAGGGAGATGGGTGTCCTGGCGGTGGGGTGTGGTGTTTGCTGTCATCTCATCACATGATTAACAACGCCCTGAGGGTCCCACACGCTTCCCAAGGGGGTGAAGAATCACTCTCATGCAGAGTGTTCGCATTAGGTATCCCTCACACTTCCAGAGGGATCTGCAGCCCTGGGAGAAGTGGAGCACGATGGAGGAAGGGATGCTTTACTAGTGAGCTCTAATCACAGGGATCTACTATGACAGCGACAACCCACCAGGGGATCATAGGTTAACCTCAACCACATGGTGGGGCATTTAGTTAAAGAGGCAGCTCTCCATGTAAAGGAAGTGGTGCTGCCCTTATTTGGACCATAGACACTGTATTCAGATTACTGACAGGATTAGAGTACGTAGGGGAGGATCCCTGTAGTTGGATGCAAGAATGACACAAGCAGCCTGGTATGGAGGTTCCCGCGTGACCCACAAGGAAATGCTTTTGGGGTTGCTCAGAGCCAGGATCCCAAGGGTGTAGGTAAATGTGGTTCCCACTCCAACCCATGTGGAGGGAGCACTGCCAGGGGTAGAGAGGCAAGGAGGTCATTAAGAGAGAATGGTCATTCTTCAAGCCCTCCCCCCAATAAAGGCTCCTTCTGTCCTTTGCCAGATTCCTTGTATTCCGCATGGTTCCCTATATCCCTCACTGGAGGCTCTGCAAAAGGCATTGGCCAGACCTTCAGAGGTACAGGGTCAGGCAGTGGGTTGCACCTTACCTCACCACCCTCATAGGGAGGAGGGTCATTCACCCGGCACCCCCACCCCATAATAAAGTGTAAATGGTTTGAGTTTGAAAAATTCAGCATTTTGTGCATTGCTTGAGTTAGAAAAATGTTGTATGAGGTGTTACCACATGTGAGATCACTTGAGAGAACGAGAGGGAGAGTGCAAAATCTGCCATGTGTTTGTTAAATCGTGTATCAGAAGAGTATTTGAGTTAATTCACAGGAAGATCGTGTTACTTGATGTAAAACGAACTTACACAACGTCTTATCTTGAGAGGCAGCCCCTTTAAAAAGATGTGTGAATGTAAGTGCATGGGACCCCCTCCAGCATTTCTATTTCCCTGTTCTTTGCAATGTGTTTATTGTGTATTAGGTGTTTGTTCAAAGTATTTTTCAGTTTACTGATATTTTTGAAGCTTCAGAAGAAAGCATCAATTTTTGTTTTGTCTTATTTGTGTTTTATGTTTGTATTTATTTATTTCTTTATTCTGAAATGGGTAATGGAGTGAAACCTGGATTCCACAATGGCCATGTGGAATCCAAGTTAAGGTGATGGAAATGTGAGAAATACGTTAATACGTGAATATGGATTTATGCATATTCAAATTGGGAATTTGAAATTTGTTTTTGGAGAGAGATTGGAACACTTTGGGAGTAAAATGAAACATTTTTAACAAGAATGTTCCATAAGGTTAAAGTATATATATATATTGAATATTGTTGTCAAAGTACTGATTGCGTTTTAGTTTTAGTTGCGTTTTAGAGGAGGGTATTTTAGGTTGTATTCTCAAGTTAATGTGAATACAGCAGATATTAATTCAAGCAACAACCAGTCTTCAGTCCTTAATGTGGATTGTAAATTACAACCAATATATTGAATTTAAAAGCACACCTTTGCAAAGTGACGGCCATTAGACTTTTGTATATGCATCAGCCGGACATTAGGACAATGGGTCACTGGGAGGTTGGTGGACTGCTATACTACACTGGGTAGCAACTGGTAGGGTGATAACTCTGGGTCTTGTAGCGTTACATTTTGTCTGTAGCATACTCGGGCACCTAATGGAACTATACTACCCTGTAGACTGGGTGTCACAGTGTTGTGTCTTTCAGGGGGGTTGTATGTTGCAGTAAGTGTCCATCTACCTGTTCATTGGAAGCTGCTTCCCTGTGCTTTCTAGAGATTGGCCCATTTAAGGAGCATTGCAGCCTCCCCACTGGCTGCCATTTGGTCCCTGCACCGGGTGATGACATCAAGGCACAGGCAGATTATAAATCACTGAGTGCACCTGGTCTCTTCCTTTTGTGCTCTGGGTCACCGTGGACCAGGTCACAGATGGAGCCACATAACTATGATGCAGTAAGAGAGGGCCTAAGCACACATTTTAGGTAAGATCTGTAATTGGGTGTAATTTGAATGGTTTACTGAATGTTTATTGTTTGTCTTGTCCTGTAAGTAAATGGGTAACTTACTTACCAGTATTGGGTGTCTTCTCTCTCTAATCACCAAACCTGCCAACCTGGTTCCACACATCAGGAGCTCACCATATTGTTGCTTAATTTTTTGCAGCAATAATGACCCAATATCATGAATGGCTTCCAACAATTCAGTTCACTTGCACTGCTTTATGTCGACCTGCATGTTTTAAAGGGGAACAGTACTGTGGCTGCAGCAGGATCTGAAAATTGTGGCACGGCAGAATTCATAGGTTCCAACTATTGCCCTCAAGGCCTTGGTGCAAAAGTGAAGAAGTACGTTAAAAATAAGAGCAGTGGGAGGGGTTAATTACTGAGTTAATAAGCAGAGTCAAGCCCCAATGTCCTGGATGTTGCCCTGAGTGAAGAACGATGATCTCATTCAACCGGTCAAGATCAGAGCATACATACACCATCAAAATTGTAGGTTACATGGTCGGCACAACGTTGTGGGCCGAAGGGCCTGTAATCTGCTGTAGATTTCTATGTTTCTATGTTTCTAAATCCTAGTGCAGATCCCATCTGAAAAGTTATATTTTGCAACTCCAAAACATTAACTGATTTCAAGAAAAAGAATGGAGTCCAAGTGAGTGGGTCTTTGGTTTAAGTGAGGTGTGCACTTATCACATGGTATTGTCGTGATGAATGCAATTCACGTATTTTTACATATAACCCGTAATGAATTATTTAAAAGCACAAGAAAGCTTAAACAATATATTCACAATATTACTCAAATACTACTGAAATATTAAATACACAACACTCTTCCCTACTTAGCTATAAACTCCAACTCAATATGGAATGCATCACAACTATATAGACAGTGTACTCTATAACTACTGTACCGAAATCCACAGCATTGTAAATCTTAAACATTCAGGCCTGAAGGTTTAGTCACTGTGGAGGTTACTCCTAGTCGCTTACTCTCGTTTCCTGACAATAAAGGTCACTCTGCCTGACAGGTGAGACTTGTGGCTGTGAAACAATCTCAGGTTCTAGGGTGGTGGTGGCTCTGTGGTGGTTCTAGGAGTCAACTCTGAGATTGCAGTAAGTGGTTCTGACAGCTCTGGATACCTTTCTTCTCCTTTTCTCAGCTTTTCTCTCAATCCTTGCTTCTTTCCCGGTCGCAGCTTCTCTCGCTCTCATTCCTGCTCTTTTTTTTCTTTCTACGATGTGTATCTTGATCTTGGGAAGGTACATTTAGTTCACTGGAATATTCTCTTATTAACCTTTCTATTGCTCCCTTTGCAATCTGATCTCTTCAGCAGGTTTCCTCATCCGCAACATCATTTGACAAATCCTCTGTTTTCATACCTCCAATGATTCCTTTCTTTTTGGTCTTCCATTCATCCAGCTGGGCTTTGGTATTTGCATCTACCCCTACAACCAGCTTATTATCTCCGACTTGAAGTTAATGCAATAAACTTAATGCACACAAAGTAGATTCTGGTTCTTTATACTCACAAAAGCCAAATGCTTGCAACTTTCCTGAAGCTCTTTAAAATCTCTTCCAGCTTAAAGCCAAGCTATGTTTTGCAAGTAACTGCCTGATTAACATATCAGAAGCTTTCTCAGGTATGTTGCCTACAAAAACTGTTGTAGTCAGACCACTGCTTCGTCACTTTCACGATGGCTCTGAGCAGCATGGTCCTTCCTTGGCCCAATATGCTTTCCAATTAGAGGCACAGAGTTTGGCACTAACATCTGTCGGACAACTGTTCACTGTGTACAGCATCAGTACCTTTCCGAATTCCCTTTCAGTGAACTCTCTTGCAGTAGATGTGGCATGCAGCTGGCGGATGGGTCTCCAATCAAGCTTAACTGCCTCAGCCAATCAGGTCCCCAGAATGCTGGCCCTCCTGTCTTTACCACGTACAAGCCCAATGTGAGTTGCTGGATGTTACCTTTCACTGTTGTGGGAATGTCATTCCCACAGGAGTTATCTTTTCTCCGGTATAAGTTCTTAGTTGGATATCTGTAGGCTTCAGTTCAGTATATTAGAAATGCCATTCAAACTCATTTTGTGGAATGACTGAAACAGCCAAGCTCGTATCCAATTCCATTTTAATTAATTTGCCATTCACTTCAGGTGTAAGGCATATCGCTTTTCATTGTTGGTATTCACATTATAAGTCCCAGTCCTGAGTCACACTCATCATTATCAGTTTTTTCAACTGTATTCAAATTAGTGCTCTTTTTAAAGCTGCAACTTTTATCTTTCTCCTTTGATTAGACATTAAGACAATAAAACCATGAGACACGGGAGCAGAATTAGGCCATTCAACCCATCGTGTCTGACCTATTTCATTATGACTGATCTACTTCCCTCTCAATCCCATTCTCCTTCATTTTCCCTGTAACCTTTCATGCCCTGACTTATCAAGAATCTATCAATCTCTACCTTAAATACACCCACAGGTTTCTGTGGCAGTGAATTCCACAGATTCACCACCCTCTGGCTAAAGAAATTCCTCCTCATCTCCATTCTAATGTGGCATTCCTCCATTCTGAGGCTGTGCCCTCTGGTCCTAGTTTCCTTCCACCACCGGAAACATCCTCTCCACATCCACTCTATCTAGGCCATTCAAATTCAATAGGTTTCAATGAGATTCCCCCCTCATTCTTCTAAGTTCCAGCAAGTAAAGGCCCAGAGCCATCAATCACTCCTCATACAATGTCTTTCATTACCAGAATCATTCTCTTGAACCTCCCTGAACCCTGTCCAATGTCAGCACATCCTTTCTTAAACAAGGGGCCCAAAACTGCAACAATGCTCCAAGAAAGACCTCACCAGTGCCTTATAAAGCCTCAGCATTACATCGTTGCTTTTATGTTTTAGTCTTCTCAAAGTGACTGCTAAAATTGCATTTGCCTTCCTCTCCACTGACTCAGCCTGCAAATTGATCTTTATCAAGTCCTGCATGAGGGCTTCCAAGTCATCCTGCATTTCAGATTTTTGAACTTTCTCCCCATTTAGAAAATGGTCTATGCTTTTATTGCTTCTGCTAAAGTGCATGACCATACATTTTGCAACACTGTATTCCATTTGTCAATTCTCCTAATCCATCCAAGTCCTTCTGTAGCTTCCCAGCTTCATCAACACTACCTGCCCCCTCCACCTATCTTCATATTGTCTGCAAACTTGGCCACAAAGCCATGAATTACATCATCCAAATCATTGACATACAACATAAAAAGAAGTGGTTCCAACACCAACCCCTGAGGAACACCATTAGTCACCAGCAGTCAACCAGAAACAGTTCCCTTTAACTCCCACTCTTTGCCTGCTGCCAACCAGCCAATGATTTATCCATGCTAGTATCTTTCTTGTAACACCATGGGCTCTTATTTTATTAAGCAGCTTCCTGTGCAGCACCTTGTCAAAGGCTTTCTTAAAATACAAGTACATAACATTCACCAATTCTCCTTTGCCTATCCTGCTTGCTATTTCCTCAAAGAATTCTAACAGATTTGTCAGGCAAGACTTTCCCTTGAGAAATCCATGCTGACTTTGGCCTCTTTTGTCACATGCCTCCAAGTACCCTGAAACCACATCCTTAACAATCGACTCCAACATCTTCCCAACCACTGCAGTCAGACTAACTGGCCTATAATTTATTTTCTTCTGTTTTCCTCCCTTCTTGAAGAGTGGAGTTTCATTTGCAATTTTCCATTCCTCTGGAACCATTCCAGAATCAAGTGATTCTTGAAAGATCATTACTAATGCCTCCACAATCTCTTCACCTATCTTTTTTAAGAACCCTGCAGTGTAGTCCATCTAGTCCAGCTTACTTATTTACCTTCAGACCTATCAGCTTCCCTGTGCAGTCTATTTATTTTTGTCTGTCCGACATGCTCCTTGTATGTGTCTACCATGTTACATTTTCTGCAAATTTCACCTTTAAATCTGATGTATATGAGCCCCTACCACAATCCTAATACAATTTGTTCAGCCAGGCCGGTTTCTGTTTGATCATTGCAATTTTATTCATGCTTACCTTCATTTCTGACTGCAGCTCAATTGTATCTCTGCCTGCTGTTTCCATTGATACAGCTATTTTAACTGTTCTTTAAAATGTAAGTTGTGCTTCAGTTAGGGGCTGTTTTTGAATACTTCCTGGTAAGATTCCACTAAGGGGCGGAGTGAAGTTGTGATGGCACTAAACAACAACTCCTTTGCTTGTCTATTCGGAAACAGCTCTATTTCTATCTTTGACACCTCTTTTTTTTCCTTTTTCAAGTTCTTTTAAAGGAGTTACACTCTGATTTCAGTTCTTTGTGGGAATGGGACCCGTTCTCAGGCCTCAAGACCGGCCGCTTTTTGATATCCCAAGGACGCGGCCTGGAAGACTTCAGGCTTCCGGATTTTCATGGCTCTGGAAATGGGCTGATTCTAAGCTGGTGCCCCTGACTGAAGCATCACAGGAGAGCAAAGGACATCATGACCAGCGGGTTAGCTGCTGTGAGCTGTGTGTGCAGAAAGCTGCACCTTTCTGGGGCCGACTCTCTAGGTGCAGAGCTCGGAAAGAGTGTCGCAACAGACTTCTAACATCATAAATCAGTGAGTCGTCTGTTATGTCTTCGGGTACTGCAAGTCTGTGTCTTTATGGATGTTTGCTGCACGCTTGAGTGCTCGGTGGAGGGCGCAGATGATTTTTTTGCTGGTGGGGGTGGTGGGTCGTTGCCTTGTTGCAGCTGGTGTGTGGGGGGGGAACTGGGGGTGAGTGGTTTGGGGTTCTAACATTCATGCTTTGGGGCACTCCTCTGTTTTCATGGATGTTTGCAAAGAAAAAGAATGTCAGGATGTGTATTGTACACATTTCTATGACATTAAATGCACTTATTGAAACTAATTGAAACTTCTGATGTCTCAGTGAATCATTAAGCCCATTACTGAAGTGACAATGTTCAGACAATCTCTTCAATTCAGCCACAAGCACTGAAATTATACATGGCCTATCAGCAGCATTGACAGAGCTTTGCCAAGAGAGATTTCTCATAGGGTCGGCGGCGGTTACTTAAAAAGGGAGCTTCAAGAGCATTTGATCATTGTGTGTGGCCTATCAGCAGCATCAGCAGAGCTCTACAAACTAAATAAAAGTACAGAAGGGATAAGTGGAGCAGCCATTGTTGGGAGTAGGCCAGTAGCAAGAGTAGAAGTGACGGGCTTTGGCTCAAATGAGGCTTCAGCTCGGAGGAGGCATCAGTTCTGTGTAAAGCGTCTGGTAAGGTTTCCTTTTTGTTTTTCCCCCTCTCTTACTGTACCATTCAAATGGCTGTGGTGAGCTCTTCGTCCTGGATGTTGGAGAACTGGCAGACCCAGAGTCTCCCGGGGAACTATATCTGCGTGAAGTGCATCCGGCTGCAACTCCTTGAAGACCGTGTTAGGGATCTGGAGCAGCAACTGGATGACCTTCGGCTTGTACGGGAGAGTGAGGTTATAATTGATCAAAGTTACAGGGAAGTAGTCACCCCAAAGTTGTGGGGGGCGTATAGCTGGGTGACCGTCAGGAGAATTAGAAATAGGCAGTTAGAGCAGAGCACCCCTGTGGCCATTCCCCTCAAAGTAAGTATACTGCTTTGGATACTTTTGTGTGGGATGACTTCCCGGGAAAATGCCACAGCAACCAGGTTACAGGCACTGAGCACGGGTCCGTGGTGCAGAACGGAAAGAGAAAGAAGGGAGCGGTCGTGATAGGGACTCGATAGTAAGGAGAACAGACAGGAGATTCTGTGGACATGAACGGGACACAGAATGTGTCCTCCCAGGTGCCAGGGTCAGGGATGTCTCAGATCGCGTTCACAACATTTTGGAGAGGGAGGGGGAGCAGACACGTCTTCATACATATTGGTACCAATGACAACGGGAAGGGAAAGCAATGAGGTCCTGAAAAGAAAATTTAGACAGCCATGTAGAAAGCTGAGAAGCAGGACCTCCCGGGTAGTAATTTCTGGATTGCTACCTGTGCCACGCACCAGTGAGGGTAGAAACAGGATGATTTTGTAGATAAATGTGTGGCTGAGAAGCTGGTGCAGGGGCAGGGTTTCAGGATTTTGGATAATTGGGATCTCTTCTGGGGGAGGTATGACCTGTTCAAAAGTGCCGGGTTGCACCTGAACCCGAGGGGGACCAATATTCTTGCGGGCAAGTTTATTAGAGCTGTTGGGGAGGGTTTAAGCTAACTTGGCAGGGGCATGGGAACTGGAGTGAAGGGACTCAGGAAAGGACAGATGGTAAAAAAGTAAAGATAGCGTGCATTCAGATTGTCAGGAAGGGCAGGCAGGTGATGGGACTTAGTTGCAACCAATAGGTTAAGTATTCAAATCATTAGGGATGCAGAGTCAGAAAGGACAGCAAATACGGTACTCAAGGTGTTGTATCTAAATGTGCCTAGTAGAAATAAGGTGAATGATCTCGTTGCAATATTACAGATGGCCAGGTATGATGTTGTGGCCATCACTGAATCGTGGCTGAAGGATGGTTGTAGTTGGGAGATGAATGTCCAAGGTACACGTTATATTGGAGGGATAGGAAGGTAGGCAGAGGGGGAGGTGTGGCTCTACTGGTAAAGAATCGCATCAAATCAGTAGAAAGATGTGACATAGGATCAGAAGATGGTGAGTCCTTGGGGGTTGAGTTAAGAAACTGCAAGGGCAAAAGGATGTTGATGACAGTTATATACAGGTCTCCCAACAGTGGTTGGGAGGTGGACCACAGATTATAACAGGAAATAGAAAAGGTGAGTCAAAAGTGCAATGTTATGGTAGTCATGGGAGATTTTAACATGCATGTCGATTGGGAAAATGAGGTTGGAAATGGATCTCAAGAGAGTGAGTTTGTTGAATTCGTTAAGAGATAGCTTTTTTAAGTAGTTTGTCATTGAGCCTAGGGAATCAGCTATACTGAACTGGGTGTTATGTAATGAATCAGAGATAATTAGAGAGCTTGATGACACAGGACAAGATAGTACAAAGTCAGCATGGTTTCCTTCAGGGAAAATCCTGCCTGACAAACCTGTTGGAATTCTTTGAGGAGATTACAAGTAGGATAGATAAAGAGGATGCAATAGATGTATATTTGTACTTTCAGAAGGCCTTTGACAAGATACCACACATGAGGCTGCTTACCAAGTTAAGAGCCCACGTTATGACAGGAAAGTTACTGACATGGTTAGAGCATTGGCTGATTGGTAGGAGGCAGTGAATGGGAATAAAAGGATCCTTTTCTGGTTGCCTGCCAGTGACTAGTGGTGTTCCACAGAGGTCGGTGTTGGGACTGCTTCTTTTTACGCTGTATATAAATGATTTACATGATGAAATAAATGGCTTTGTTGCCAAGTTTGCAGATGATATGAAGATTGGTGTAGGGGCAGGTAGTGTTGAGGAAACAGGTAGGATGCAGAAGGACTTAGACAGATTAGGAGAATGGACAAGAAAGTGGCAAATGAAATACAATGTTGGAAGGTACATGGTCATGCACTTTGGTATTAGAAATAAATGTGCAGACTATTTTCTAAATGGGGAGAAAATCCAGGAATCTGAGATGCAGAGGGACTTGGGAGTCCTTGTGCAGAACATCCTGAAGGTTAACTTGCAGGTTGAGTCGGTGGTGAGGAAGGCAAATGCCGCATTAGCATTCATTTCAAGAGATCTAGAATACAAGAGCAAGGATGTGATGCTGAGACTTTATAAGGCACTGATGAGGCCTCACCCTGAGTTTTGTGAACAGTTTTAGGCCCTTCATCTTAGAAAAGATGTGCTGGCATTGGAGAGGGTCCAGAGGAGGTACACAAGGATGATTCCAGGAATGAAAGAGTTATTATACAGGGAATGTTTGATAACTCTGGGTTTGTACTCACAGGAATTCAAAAGGATAAGGGGGCATCTCAATGAAACCTTTTGAGTGTTGAAAGGCCTAGACAGAGTAGATGTGGAAAGGATGTTTCCCATGGTGGGAGAATCTAGGACAAGTGGGCACATCAGGATAGAGGGGTGCCCTTTCAAAACAGAGATGCAGAGAAATTTCTTTAGCCAAAGGATGGTGAATTTGTGGAATTTGTTGCCACATACAGCTGTGGAGGCCAGGTCATTGGGTATAGTTAAGGTAGAGATTGATCGGTTCTCAACCGGACATGGCATGGTTATGGGGAGAAGGCCGGGAACTGGGGTTGAGGAGGAGACAAAAAAAGGATCAGCCATGATTGAATGGTGGAGCAGATTCGATGGGTCAGATGGCCTAATTCTGCTTCTATGTCTTATGGTCTTCAATGGACTCCCCTTACTTTTGATTCCACTTATGAAATCTAAACCATTCTGGAATCAACAGTGGCTTTGGTTCTAACTGTTTCTGTATTACTTTTACAGTATCAACAAAGCTTATTTCAGCTGGTTTCATTGGAGCAGTTAAACTTCGAAGCAACTGTATGCCTTTAAATCCAATGAACTCAGCAAAATTAGTATTTCTCATTGTCTATTTGATTTGATCTAAAATATTTTATCTGCTCAATTCACTCTGTATATAATATCCAGTTATCTGTTGTGTAATCAAACACATCAATCTTTCCAATGTAGCCAGACATTACTGTCTACTTTTTATGATTATTATTACGTGGTACTCACTGCTTATGAACCTGTGAATTCTACCATTTTGTGTCTATTCTTGAAGAAACCACATGCTGCACTGTTTCTATACTTGACTATTTCTTGCTGCAGTTCTACAGTTAGGCAGTAATTTCAGGTTTGTATAAAACTTCCTCGTTGCCACTGTTATATTTGGTAACTCCAAAACATTAAACAAATTGTAAGAAAAAATATGGAAGTCCAACGGAACCGGTCTTCATTTTTTTTACTTGAAGCAAGGCTTACACTTATTATGTGGTAGCATCATGATTAATGCATGTACGTATTTTTACATATAATCCACAATGAATTATTTAAATAAACAAGAATGCTTCATCAAGCAATATATTTACCATATTCCTCAAATATTATTGAAATATGAAATGCACAACACGAAACCCAATGTTACTCACTGTGCCATACTCCTGATATTCAACCAGCAACTACCTTCATGAACCATAGGCCCCATCTGGACGGACAGACAGGGATGGAGCAGATCCCTGGCATGCTTTGCCTGGACCTCTGTGGGGAAGGCTACAATATTAGGATTTACAGTGATTTGCTGTGTATTGCATCTAATGTTTTCGCTGTCTCCTCCAACAGTGGTCCCAATTCATTCATGGTCAGACTGTTGGCGAACAACTAATTTACAACAGTAGTACACCTATTCACCAACAGTCCTGGATCAGTATTTGAGTTGTTATTGACCACCACAATAACATGAATGCTGACTGGAAAAGTGAATAAGAGAGAGAGAGAGAATGGGGCAAGATAGAGAAGGAAGGAGGGGGGAGAAAGGGGGAGGGAGAGAGAGAGTGGGAAAGAGAATGGAGAGGGAAAGGGTGGGAGAAAGTTTCAGAGAGGGAGAAGGAGAGGGGGGAGCGGAGAGAGAGAGAGGAAGAGAAGAGGAGAGAGAGGAAGGGAAGAGGACAGAGAGAGAGAGAGAGAGAGAGAGAGAGAGACATGTAAACAGGGCAGGAGACCACACACTGATGGCTCACAGTGGGAATAACAAGAAAAATTAAAGTGGCGAGGAACTGGTGACTCAGGTTTGCCATTATTCACTGAACACAGGTGCTCCATTAAACTGGCATCTAATTCCTTCTGCTCACTGAGACTGCACTGATCAGCAACCACTCTTTTACACTAAGACTAGATTAATCATACATTCCCATCAGCTTCCCCCAGATTCTACACCCACTTGCACATTAGAGGAAATTCATGGTGGCCCTGTTAACCTGCAAGTCATTGTATTGCAGGATGAGCACCAAGGAAGTCCAAGCTGTGGCAGGGAGAATGTGTAAGTGCCACACAGACAGCACCTAAGGTTAGGGCTGAACCCACTGCTACGAGGCAGTGGTTATACTCGATGATCTCTGTACTGACCATTGTGTCTTAAACTTATGCAATGGCCATTATCTCCATGGCCCTCCTGGGTAGACAATCCCCAGATTTCACCACCTTCTGGGTGAAGAAACCTCTTCTCTGTCCCAAATGACTGACCCTAATTCTGAAACATGAGCACAAGTTCTGGACATCCCAGTCAGGGGAAACATCTTTGCTGTTTCAACCCTATCAGGCTCCGTAATAAAAATGTGTATTCAAGTGGGATCACCACTTTTTTCCTGAATTTGGAAGATTATAAAACTAATCTGCTCAACCTCTCTTCAATGGACAAAATAGAACAAACAAGCCCCTCACCTCCCTCCCTGCTGCCCCCCGCCAGATCTCAGGAATAAACCTGGTGAACATTCAGTGAACTCTATCCAGGTTAGCTTTAGCACTAACAGTGCTAAGCCCCATCTTGCTCACACAGTGCTTTGCTCTGTTGACACTGTACATAGTAACCAGCAGGTAACACAAATATGACAAGCTGCCTACATCAAAAGCAACAGGTGCAAGGTCTTGGTGGGATAGACCACGGTATAGAGTTCTTCCACTACTGGAGAGGAAAGGACCAAGTTGTGTGAGAAAGCCCTCAACTATTGTAGTAGTATGCCACCCAAGGGGGCAACATAATTGACAGCAGTGTTGTTGGTGTGTAGCGATAGAACAGTAATAAAAACATTGACTATCAATGTAAGAATGAAAAGGCATTACACAGTTAATTCTTGTAAATATTTTTATAATGAATTAAGTTTTTTATGTGTATATATATGTGTGTGTGTGTATGTATATATAGAAAGAAAAAAAAATATATATATATAAAAAAAGAGGGGGAGAGAGAGAAAGAGATAACTAAATAGATAGATATAGTGCCACAATCTTATATCCAATTTGAGGGCACTCGCTTCCCTCTGTTAATATTTGACAATCTATTCATTATTACTAATAATTATATTAGCATTAGTATATTAATACAGCAACTAAATATTCCTGGATTTTGTTGCTTCAGGTGTGATAGAATCTGAGAGACAAGAGGGGGAAGTGTTGCATTGCTTGTCAGAGAAAATATTGCAGCGGTGCTCTGGCAGGATAGATTAGAGGGCTCATCTAGGGAGCCCATTTGGGTGGAATTGAGGAATGGGAAAGGTGTAGTAACACTTATAGGGGTGTATTATAGACCACCTAATGAGGAGTGAGGATTGGAGGAGCAAATTTGTAAGGAGATAGCAGATATTTGTAGTAAGCACAGGGATGTGATTGTGGGAGATTTTAATTTTCCACACATAGACTGGGAAGCCCACTCTGTAAAAGGGCTGGATAGGTTGGGGTTTGTAAAATGTGTGCAGGATAGTTTTTTGCAGCAACACATAGAGGTACCAACTAGAGAAGGGGCAGTGTTGAATCTCCTGTTAGGGAATGAGATAGGTCAGGTGACAGAGGTATGTGTTGGGGAGCACTTTGGGTCCAGTGATCACAATGCCATTAGTTTCAATATAATTATGGAGAAGGATAGGACTAGACCTAGGGTTGAGATTTTTGATTGGAGAAAGGCTAACTTTGAGGAGATGCGAAAGGATTTAGAAGGAATGGATTGGGATAATTTGTTTTATGGGAAGAATGTAATAGAGAAATGGAGGTCATTTAAAGGTGAAATTTTGAGGGTACAGAATCTTTATGTTTCTGTTAGGTTGAAAGGAAAGGTTAAAAGTTTGAGAGAGCCATGGTTTTCAAGGGATATTGGAAACTTGGTTTGGAAAAAGAGAGAGATCTACAATAAGTATAGGCAGCATGGAGTAAATGAGGTGCTCAAGGAATATAAAGAATGTAAGAAGAATCTTAACAAAGAAATTAGAAAAGCTAAAAGAAGATATGAGGTTGCTTTGGCAAGTAAGGTGAAAATAAATCCAAAGGATTTCTATAGTTATATTAATAGCAAAAGGATAGTGAGGGATAAAATTGGTCCCTTAGAGAATCAGTGTGGACTGCTATGTGTAGAGCTAAAATAGATGGGGGAGATTTTGAACAATTTCTTTTCTTTGGTATTCACTAAGGAGAAGGATATTGAATTGTGTAAGGTAAGGGAAATGAGTAGGGAAGTTATGGAAACTATGACGATTAAAGAGGAGGAAGTGCTGGTGCTTTTAAGGAATATAAAAGTGGATAAATTTCCGGATCCTGACAGGATATTCCCTAGTACCTTGAGGGAAGTTAGTGTAGAAATAGCAGGGGCTCTGACAGAAATATTCCAAATATCATTAGAAACGGGGATGGAGCCGGAGGATTGGCGTATTGCTCATGTTGTTCCATTGTTTAAAAAGGGTTATAAGAGTAAACCTAGCAATTATAGGCCTGTAAGTTTGACGTCAGTGGTGGGTAAATTAATGGAAAGTATTCTTAGAGATAGTATATATAATTATCTGGATAGACAGGGTCTGATTAGGAACAGTCAACATGGAATAGTGCGTGGAAGGTCATATTTGACAAATCTTATTGAATTTTTTGAAGAGATTACTAGGAAAGTTGACGAGGGTAAAGCAGTGATGTTGTCTATATGGACTTCAGTAAGGCCTTTGACAAGGTTCCGCATGGAAGGTTAGTTAGGAAGGTTCAATTTTTAGGTGTTAATATTGAAGTAGTAAAATGAATTCAACAGTGGCTAGATGGCAGATGCCAGAGAGTAGTGGTGGATAACTCTTTGTCAGTTTGGTGACTAATGGTATGCCTCAGGGATCTGTATTGGGTCCAATGTTGTTTGTCATATACATTAATAATCTGGATGATGGGGTGGTAAATTGGATTAGTAAGTTTGCAGATGATACTAAGATAGGTGGCATTGTGGATAATGAAGTAGGTTTTCAAAGCTTTCAGAGAGATTTAGGCCAGTTAGAAGAGTGGGCTGAACGATGGCAGATAGAGTTTAATGCTGATAAGTGTGAGGTGCTACATTTTGGTAGGAATAATCCAAATAGGACATACATGGTAAATGGTAGGGCATTGAGGAATGCAGTAAAACAGAGTGATCTAGGAATAATGGTGCATAGTTCCCTGAAGGTGGAATCTCATGTGGATAGGGTGGTGAAGAAAGCTTTTGGTATGCTGGCCTTTATAAATCAGAGCATTGAGTATAGGTGCTGGGATGTAATGTTAAAATTGTACAAGGTATTGGTAAGGACAAATTTGGAGTATTGTGTACAGTACTGGTCACTGAATTATAGGAAAGATGTCAACAAAATAGAGAGAGTACAGAGAAGATTTACTAGAATGTTACCTGGGTTTCAGCATCTAAGTTACAGAGAAAGGTTGAATAAGTTAGGTCTTTATTCTTTGGAGTGTAGAAGGTTGAAGGGGGACTTGATAGAGGTATTTAAAATTATGAGGGGGATAGATAGAGTTGACGTGAATAGGCTTTTTCCATTGAGAGTAGGGGAGATTCAAACAAGAGGACATGAGTTGAGAGTTAGGGGGCAAAAGTTTAGGGGTAACATGAGGGGGAATTTCTTTACTCAGAGAGTGGAACGAGCGTCCAGTAGAAGTGGTAGGGGCAGGTTCAATATTGTCATTTAAAGTAAATTTGGATAGGTATATGGACAGGAAAGGAATAGATGGTTATGGGCTGAGTGCAGGTCATAGAAACATAGAAAATAGGTGCAGGAGTAGGCCAGTTGGCCCTTCGAGCCTACACCGCCATTCAGTATGATCATGGCTGATCATCCAATTCAGAACCCTGTACCTGCTTTCTCTCCATACCCCCGATCCCTTTAGCCACAAGGGCCATATCTAACTTCCTCTTAAATATAGCCAATGAACTGGCCTCAACTGTTTCCTGTGGCAGAGAATTCCACAGATTCATCGCTCTGTGTGTGAAGTTTTCCCTCATCTCGGTCCTAAAAGGCTTCCCCTTTATCCTTAAATTGTGACCCCTCGTTCTGGACTTCCCCAACATCGGAATCAATCTTCCTGCATCTAGCCTGTCCAATCCCTTTAGAAATTTATACGTTTCAATAAGATCCCCCTCAATCTTCTAAATTCCAGTGAGTATAAGCCTAGTCGATCCAGTCATTCTTCATATGAAAGTCCTGCCATCCCAGGAATCAATCTGGTGAACCTTCTCTGTACTCCCTCTATGGCAAGAATGTCTTTCCTCAGATTAGGGGACCAAAACTGCACACAATATTCTAGGTGCGGTCTCACCAAGGCCTTGTACAACTGCAGTAGAACCTCCTTGCTCCTGTACTCAAATCCTTTTGCTATGAATACCAACATACCATTTGCCTTTTTCACCGCCTGCTGTACCTGCATGCCCACCTTCAATGACTGGTGTACAATGACACCCAGGTCTCATTGCACCTCCCCTTTTTGTAATCGGCCACCGTTCAGATAATAATCTTTTTTCCTGTTCTTGGAACCAAAGTGGATAACCTCACATTTATCCACATTAAATTGCATCTGCCATGTATTTGCCCACTCACCTAACCTATCCAAGTCACCCTGCATCCTCTTAGCATCCTCCTCACAGCTAACACTGCCACCCAGCTTCGTGTCATCTGCAAACTTGGAGATGCTGCATTTAATTCCCTCGTCTAAATCATTAATATATATTGTAAACAACTGGGGTCCCAGCACTGAGCCTTGCGGTACCCCACTAGTCACTGCCTGCCATTCTGAAGCTGGGCGGCGGTGTTAGCTGTGAGGAAGATGCTAAGAGGATGCATGATTTTCCTTTCACAAATCCATGCTGACTTTGTCCGATGATTTCACCTCTTTCCAAATGTGCTGTTATCACATCTTTGATAACTGACTCTAGCATTTTCCCCACCACCAATGTCAGACTAACTGGTCTATAATTCCCCGGTTTCTCTCTCCCTCCTTTTTAAAAAAGTGGGGTTACATTAGCCACCCTCCAATCCTCAGGAACTAATCCAGAATCTAAGGAGTTTTGAAAAATTATCACTAATGCATCCACTACTTCTTGGGCTACTTCCTTAAGCACTCTGGGATGCAGACCATCTGGCCCTGGGGATTTATCTGCCTTTAATCCCTTCAATTTACCTAACACCACTTCCCTACTAACATGTATTTCCCTCAATTCCTCCATTTCACTAGACCCTCAGTCCCTTACTATTTCCGGAAGATTATTTATGTCCTCCTTAGTGAAGACAGAACCAAAGTAGTTATTCAATTGCTCTGCCATGTCTTTGTTCCCTACGATCAATTCACCTGTTTCTGACTGTAAAGGACCTACATTTGTCTTGACCAATCTTTTTCTTTCCACGTATCTATAAAAGCTTTTACAGTCAGTTTTTATGTTCCCTGCCAGCTTTCTCTCATAATCTTTTTTCCCTTTCCTAATTAAGCTCTTTGTCCTCCTCTGCTGGTCTCTGAATTTCTCCCAGTCCTCAGGTGTGCCGCTTTCTTTTTGCTAATTTATATGTTTCTTCTTTGGACTTGATACTATCCCTAATTTCCCTTGTCAGCCACGTGTGCACTACCTTCCCTGGTTTATTCTTTTGCCAAACTGGGATGAACAATTGTAGTTCATCCATGCGATCTTTAAATGCTTGCCATTGCATATCCACCATCAACCCTTTATGTATCATTTGCCAGTCTATCTTAGCTAATTCATGTCTCAAACCTTCAAAGTTGCCCTTCCTTAAGTTCAGAACCTTTGTTTCTGAATTAACTATGTCACTCTCCATCTTAATGAAGAATTCCACCATAGTATGGTCACTCCTACCCAAGGGGCCTCACACGACAAGATTGCTAACTAACCCTTCCTCATTGCTCAATACCCAATCTAGAATGACCTGCTCTCTAGTTGGTTCCTCGACATGTTGGTTCAGAAAACCATCCCACATACATTCCAAGAAATCCTCTTCCTCAGCACCCTTACCAATTTGGTTCACCCAATCTATATGTAGATTGAAGTCATCCATTATAACTACTGTTCCTTTATTGCACACATTTCTAATTTCCTATTTAATGCCATCCCCAACCTCACTACTAATGTTAGGTGGCCTGTACACTACTCCCACCAGCGTTTTCTGCCCCTTAGTGTTATGCAGCTCTACCCATATCGATTCCACATCCTCCAGGCTAATGTCCTTCCTTTCTATTGCGTTAATCTCCTCTCTAACCAGCAATGCTACCCCACCTCCTTTCCTTTCCTGTCTATCCCTCCTGAATATTGAATATCCCTGGATGTTGAGCTCCCATCCTTGGTCACCCTGGAGCCATGTCTCTGTGATCCCAACTATATCATATTCATTAATAACTATCTGCAC
Source organism: Hemitrygon akajei (assembly GCF_048418815.1). Classification (NCBI taxonomy): domain Eukaryota; kingdom Metazoa; phylum Chordata; class Chondrichthyes; order Myliobatiformes; family Dasyatidae; genus Hemitrygon; species Hemitrygon akajei. The sequence continues at coordinate 51,300,963 of NC_133140.1, forward strand.
ATTCAATTCATCCACCTTGTTACGAATGCTACTCGCATTGACACACAAAGCCTTCAGGCTTGTTTTTACAACACTCTGAGCCCTTATACAATTATGTTGAAAAGTGGCTCTTTTAGCTTTTTGCCCTGGATTTGCCTGCCTGCCACTTTTACTTAGGTCGGTGGGACTAGGTGAGAGTAAGCGTTCGGCACGGACTAGAAGGACCGAGATGGTCTGTTTTCGTGCTGTAATTGTTATTTGGTTATATGGTTATGTAAATAACATCCAATAACATTGGAAAGGGTTCAAATGAGGTTCACAAAAATGATTCGGGATTGAAAAGCTTGTCATATGAGGAGTGTTTGATGGCTCTGGGCCTCTACTCACAGGAATTCAGAAGAATGAGGGATGACTTCTTTGAAACCTATCAAATGGTGAAAGGCCTCGATAAAGTGGATGTGGAGAGAATGTTTCCTACGATGGGAGAGTCTAAGACCGGAGGACACGGTCTCAGAATAGAGGGTCGTCCTTTTAGAACAGATATGAGGAGGAATTTCCTTAGCCAGAGAGTGGTGAATCTGTGGAATTCATTGCCAAAGGCAGTTGTGGAGGCCAAATCTCTATGTATATGTAAGGCAGAGGTTGATCGGTTCTTGATTAGTCAGGCCATGAAGGGAAAAGGGCAGAAGACTAGAGATTGGGGCTGAGAGTGAAACTGGATCAGCCATGATGAAATGGCGGATCATACTCAGTGGTCAGATGGCCTAACTTAGCTTCTATATCTTATGATCTTACGTGCAGGGCAAAGCGCAGAACAAACAAAAATGTAAGAGGCAGCTAAAACCTTTCAATGGCCCGTATGAGTCAGCAGCCTGGAACTTTCATTCAATGTGATTGTAAAAGCAGAATTCCGCAGCATGGTGTATAAAGAGAAAACCAGAATCACAGCACATTTACATCTTGTATTTACTGCCACTGATACAATGACTGGTAAGCGTGGGTTAAAAATCCCGAAATGGACACGACTCATAAAGCACAGTGTTTGCACTGCTGTTAGCGGCATCTGATGAAACAACCAGTATTATTGGAAATTGATTGAGCATTCATAAATCCTCACATTTCCTTATGGTTTTCTGATGGGAATTTTATTCATAAGAACAGGATGAGTACTTTAATTTGGAGAAACATGTATCATAATTCAGCCCGTGATGACAGTGATATATCCACCGATGAGGAGCCACTCTTTGAAGCAAACTCCAATGAAGAAAACAACATAAATGTGAGTAAATGTTTTAACAGGCATTCAAAACCAGGATTTGGAAATATTTCTATGGAGCGTGAAACACCTTTAATAGCTTATATAATAGAACAAAAATTCAAAGTTGCATTCTTGGAGTGTGACATATCAAAATCATTGTGCATGACATTGCAGTGGATGTTTATGAAATAAAGCCAGGAATTGGTGTCAGTTTTGCCTGAATGTATGCAAGGAAATATAGATGGGTTTTCACAGTCGATGACCTATGTCAGTCAATCTTCCAGAAGAAAATCTCTGATCTGAATCCTCCCTAATTGATGGAGAAGCTGCTTAAGAACAAATGCAGACTCCATGTGAGAGGTGCATGACCTATCTGAATTTGAGCAGGGAATGAAGCTAACTTGCTCTGATCCATCTGTTTGCTTTCTGAGATTCTGACTTCGGTTTCAACTGGTACGAGTTTCTGATGCACAAAAAAACTCGGATTTCTGTGTTAAAATTTTGTGCAGCTTGGAAATGAAACCTAGAAATTCAATTACCTGCTCGGCTCTGAATGGCTGCTATGCATGTATGGATGAATTGGTCAAACTGTGCACAGATGATGAAAGCAGGATTAGCAGTGTGGCTCAGAGGGAAAGCTGATTTTGATTTGTTCAGCTTCTAATAACAAAGCGACCAAAAGAAAGTGTATGCACTTCCCACTTACGCAGGTGACATGTATACTGTGCTTGTATATTCACACACACTCAGTGTTCACATGATTATGTACGCCTATACACCTGCTCATTAATGCAAATATCTAATCAGCCAATCATGTGGCAGCAACTCAATGCATAAAAGCATGCAGACATGACCAAGAGGTTCAGTTGTTCAGGCCAAAGATTAGAATGGGGAATAAATATGATCTAAGTGACATTGATTATGGAATGATTGTGGGTGCCAGATGGGGTGGTCAGAAACTGCTGATCTCCTGGGATGTTCACACACAATAGTCTCTGCTGTTTCCAGTGAATGGTGTGATAAACAAAAAAAACATCAAGCAAGTGGCAGTTCTGTGGGTGAAAATGCCCTGTTAATAAAACAGGTCAGAGAGAAATGGCTAGACGGGTTCAAGCTGACAGGAAGGCAGCAGAATCTCAAATAACCAGGCATAACAACAGTGGTGTGCAGAAGAGCATCTCAGAATGCACAACATGTTGAACCACGAAGTGGATGGGCTACAGCAGCAGAAGACCATACTGGGTTCCACTCCTTTACCTAATTAAGTGGCCATTGATTGTATATGCAGTGCAAGGTATCTACACTATATAGAACCATATGTCCTGTTACTATCTGCATTTCATTTTTGCAATCATTATTCCAGAACTATGAAATAAATATTTGTTCTTTTACAGAATAATATGAGTGGTTGCTTTGACTTTTGATAATGTTACAGACCAGCAATATTAAAGGTTAGGATGATTTATCTGAAAGAACTGCTGAGTTTCCTGTATGAGGTGGTCTGCAGTATTGCTCCTTATGAATTGAAGTGGCTTGGAAATTTGAATATGCACTCCTGTTGTTTTCAACACTACCTACAGTACATGAACATCATCAATGGAATGAGATTTTGATGCTCTCTTGGCTGAATATGACAACCTGCAAATCTGACCGGGCACCAGCTGTGAATTGCCCTTGTGATGATAAGCAATTTATTTGTGAGATAGACTGCAGGTATTGTCAGGACCCATGCGAGGATCTGTTAGACTGTCACTTGGGAAATCAGATCACATTGTTCTGAATAGTGTCAGTTGTTGATCGCTCTCAGAACAGTTAAGCTTCAATAGTCCTACTCCTGAGCAGGCCAAGCTGAACTTGGGAACTACATTCAGCCCCATCTCCTCCCCTCCTTTTGCATGGTACCAACCACTGCCTTATCCAGAAATCACCTACAATGACTCATTCATCGCTGCTCAGTGCTTCACTCTTCCTTCCCTGATAGTCCCTGACTTGGAGTCCATTGCTTTGATCAGATCACAGCTAAAGGCCCGACTTAACCCCTGGCTTGCAGCTGAAGCACTGATTTGAATCTTGATCCTTCAACTTGCTGTTGAGCCTTGTTGTTCACACCTTCACAATCCCCAGATCCAGTCCCAGTCCCAGACAAACCTTAGAGTTCCACAATGCTGTGGCACATAACATGGGGCCCTGGGCCCAGGACACTGATGAATTTCTTGCTCGGTGTGAGGAGGTGGCAAGGATAATGATCAAAATACATTAAGCACAATTCTTTACTGTGCAGCCCCAGAGCCAATGGTTTTGCTTCAGGACCAAATCATCATTGGACACCAATATACAGGTGGAAGTTAAGAAATCATGATCAGGTTTATTATCACTGACTTATATGTCATGAACCTTGTTGGTTGCAGCGGCAACATTCGCCAATGATGTGAAAATTGGCAGCGTGATTGTAGGATACAGTTTAAATGAACAGAGTGATGTTTTAAGTGTATGGGTTCATTTTAAAGTGCTTTTGCCATTTCAGGACATAGAAAATAGAACACTACAGCACAGAATCTACTTCACTAATTTGTCCACCATTGACTCAGTGGTCTATAAATCCCAAGGTTATCCCTCCTCCCTTTATTGAACATTTGCCACCCTCCAATCATCTGGCAGTACTCCTGTGGTCCATGATGACACAAACAACATCCCCAAAGGTGCTGCAATCTCTTCCCTAGCTTCCCATAACAACTTCAGATATATCCTGTCCAGCCCTGGAGTCTTACCTATCCTAATGTTTTACAAAAGTTCCAGCATGTCCTCTTTCTTCATGTTGACATGTTCTAGCTTATCACAGTCCTCACAAATGTCGAGGTCCCTCTCTCTAGTGAGTACTGAAGCAAAATATTCATTAAGGACTCTCCCTAACTACTCCGACTCTGTGCACATGTTTCTTCTTCTATCCCTGTTCCCAACTTCACCTTAGTCAGCCTCCTGTTCTTCATATTTGTATAGAATGTCTTGGGCTTTTCCTTAATCCTGTTCGTCAAGGCCTTCTCATGCCCCTTTCCAGCTGGCCTAAGTCCGTTCTTGCATAGTTAGATTTTTTATCAAAGATGGCATTGCCTGGCACAGGAGGTGATGCACCATCAATAACTCTCGGAGACGAGAGGCAAGATATAGGCTTTTATTGGCTGGAAGAAAGAACAAGCAGCAAGTGACCACCACACCACATCCTGGAGACTGAGGCCAGGGCTCAGGCCTCAATCGCCTTTATACCGGGGTCCGTGGGAGGAGCCACAGGAGCAGTCAGCGGGGGGGCGTGTCCAGACAGGTATATGTAGTTCACCACAGGAGGATATGATGATTGTTTTGCATTTATCATCCCGTGTTTGAATGTTGCCTTATAACCACACTATTTATGTGTCTGGTGCCTACAGTATGCAGCTGAGGACTGCTACATTTCCTGAGTAAATGCAAATAGATTGAGCATTGTGCAGTCATCAGGGAACACCATTTTGCGTATGATTGAAGGAACCTCATTGATGGGCGCCACAGTAGCTTAGCATTTAGTGCGATGCTATTACAACTCAGGGAGTTCCAGAGGTTGGAGTTCAATTCTGGCGCCATTTTGTACAGAGTCTCACTACATCCTCTCTGTGGAATGCATGGGTTTCCCCCAGGTCCTCCGGTTTCCTTCCATATTCCAAAAGCGTAACAAATAGGTTTAACACCCTGGGAAAGATTTCACTGCTAACACAATAGTCTTTCTGTGGAAACAGTGTTTGGATAATGGTTAGAGATGACAGGTGCATTGGAATGTGAGCCGTCCAATCAGGGGAGTGGGTTTTGTGTTGTGTGCCTGACACCAGTGTAAGCTGGGTCCTTTGTTCGGTGAGAGATGAAGAAGATGACGCTAGACAGAACCAGTGATAGGATTCAACCCAAGGTGCCGCAGTCGACTGAAGATTGGTGAATATGTCTCACTTTTGAAAGAGTTGAGCTCCAACTTGTGCATATTTTACTGTTTAATTATAATTACCCCTTTTCGGTTTTTTCTTTCTTTTCTTTACTAACACTAAGATTCATAAATAAAATTCCTTCAGTTGTATGCAGTGTACTGTCTGTTATTTCTTGCCACTGAGTTGTAACAGGATAGCAAACTACAGCATCCACACAAACCGGGGTTTGGGGTGGGAGAGCTATCTCAATCTCACAGGTTTGGCAGGACTGGAGTGTCGATTCCCTAGACTTGTGCCACCAAGGAAACTGGGTGGGTTTCATTGTGGGGTATCGTCCCAGATCGACTTTGTTGGCCGCTGTGTGATTGGCCTGAGCATTGATCCAGTGGGATGTGTATTTAAGTCTGTGTTAAACTATCATCCGATAAAGTGATTACGATACATGATTATGGATGCTGCAGGGTTGAGCGGTGGTGCGAATCCACGGGGTTACCAGTAACGAATGCTTGTGTATTGAGTGAGTTTGACATTCGTAGCCTCAATGCATTGTTAAATAGTACTTTAGGAACCGTTAAAGCCTTAGGAACAGTTACGATCATGGAGTGGAGGTTTGACAAAAAGGCAAGAGCAGAATCAAGTGGTGGATCATCTGGGAGCTTCTGATGGTGCCATTCCACAAGCTTACTGCAACCTGACTCCTCTGTAGACAAAGCAGTTACTGGAATTAAGTCCTGGTGAGGTGGCAGCTGCTCAGCATAGCATAGGTAGCATTTGGTCAGTGGTTGCGAAAGGGGATGTGGCCCAAGTGGACAAAGAGTTGAGGAACCAGATTCTGTACTGGGTCACATCACCTCCAGACAAACAGTGGCATTCCCAACTGGTTCTGCCTGAAAAGTATCAGATCATCACTTCATGATGGTTTTGGTCATCAGGTGGTTGAGAAAACCTATGGATTGCTCAGAGATGGGTCCTACTGGCCCCGAATGAAGCTGGAGGTCGAAGAGTATTGCAAGTCGTGCATTCTATGTATACAGGGAGCACGTTGCCTAAAAGGGCTGCTCCGTTATCCCATTTGCAGAGCGCAGGGCCTCTGGATCTGAAGTGTATGGATTTCCTGTTAATAGAGCCTGATGCCAGCAACATGGTGAATGTCTTGACTATTACAGATCACTACACCAGATATGCGCAAGCCTTCACTACCAAGGATCAGTGGACACCCATTGTGGCCAAAGTGCTATGGGAGAAGTATTTCATTTATTATGGCCTCCTCAGGTAGATACAAAGTGATCAGGGACAGGATTTCGAGAGTAGGCGCGTACATGAGTTACTGAGTATGCTTGGAGTCGAGAAGTCGAGGACTATGCCTTATCACCCAAAGGGTGATCCCCAGCCCGAGAGGTTCAATCAGACCTTGCTAGATATACTAGGAACCTTGGAGATCAATAAAAAGAACAAGTGCAGTCAACATATTGGACATCTGGTCCACTGGTACAACTGTACACGAAATGAAGCTACTGGGTACTCGTTGTATTATCTGATGTTTGGGCACGAAGCGAGGTTGCCCATTCACCTCTGTTTTGGGACTGGCGAGGGAGATCTACAACAGAAGATTTATCTGAAGTATGTGTATGATATGAGAAGAGAGCTGAAAATGGCTTATGAACTAGCTGATGTCTCGGCTACCAAACAGAATCAAGGAAATAAGAGGAGGTATGATCAAAAGGTTAGGTTCTCCCAACTAATGCCTAAAGATCGAGTCCTCATAATGAAATTGGGGCTACCTGGGAAGCATAAGCTGGCTGAGCACTGGGTGACTATGCAATATGTAGTGGAGAGTCAGATGCCAAAAGTACCAGTTTTCTGGGTGAAACCAGAGGATGGGAATGGCCTGTCAAGATTCTCCATCGGAACCACTGGGACAAGAGGTACATGTTGACCCACATCCTGACCTGGACCCTACACCTAGTAAGAGGACTCTGCGGTGACATGGGGGAACCGAAGGACAAGCAGCAGGCAGGATTGGAGCAGACCCCACCCCTGAATGTGATACGGGATCGGAGAGTGTGGTATATGCTGCCCTTTGCAAACTCACCAATAATTGATGAAGAGATTCCCAACCCTTCTCATGCTGAGGCAGGTAAAATGGGGGGAGCTAGCAGTGGACAGACAGGTTTGCGGTTAGAAAATAACGGGAGGTTTGACTCTAAAATAGCTGGGTAGGAAGGTGAGCACAGACAAGTGCTGAGGGGCCCTGAGGTGTCAGGAGGCACGAGTAATGGACAGGGAGGGGCCTCCCCAGGTAGACAGGAAAGAGCCCAGGCAGAGTCTGAAGCTGAAGAAGTAGATTATGGGGTTAGGAGGTCCCAAAGAGTCAGGAAACCCCCAGACAGACTGGCCCATGTCACACCCGGGGAACAGAGTGTGGCACCAATCCCCTTGGTAAGCTATGTCACTGCCACTTACACCTGGGCTGGGCATTATGCTTTGTATGAAGGGGTGACAAATTACCTCAACATCATGAGGACATGACTAATTTTGGTGAGGGGGGTAGAGTGTAACATCTTGAGAAAGGCTTCACTCCTAATGTAATGTCCTTTCTGTAGAAGCAGTGCTTGGGTTATGGTTAGAGATAACAGGTGCTTTGGAATGTGAGCCGTCCAATCAGGGGAGTGGGTTTTTTGATGCGTGCCGGACACCAGTGTAAGCTGTGTCCTTTGCTCGGTGGGAGATGAAGAGTCAAGTTGCTGAAGAGAACCACTCATAGGATTCAACCTGGTGGGGGACCGTGATTTGATGGAGCAAGATGCCACAGTTGACTGAAGATCAGTGAATATTTATGACTTTTGGAAGAGTTGAGCTCCAACATGTGTACATTTGACTGTTTAATAATAATGGGCTCTTTTTGTTTTTTTTCTTTCTTTTCTTTACTAACCCTTAAGTTAAGATTCATCAATATAATTCCTTTCACAGTGTGCTGTCTGTTATTTCTTGCCACTGAGTTGTAACAGGGTAACAGATTACACAGCCTCCACACAAACCGGGGTTTGGGGTGGAAGAGTTGTTTCAATCTCACGGGCTTGGCGGGACAGGAGTGTGTCTTCCCTAGACTTACACAGCCAAGGAAACTAGGTGGGTTAATTGGTCATTGTAAATCATTCCATGATTAGTTTAGAGTTAGTCAGAGTTGTGGGGTTGCTGGGGTGGTATGGCTTGAAGGGACGGAATGGCCTACCTCGCGCTGTATCAAAGAAAGAAAGAAGCAGTTGACTCGATTTAGGGTATGGCCCTAAGTATTTCCAGATTTCTGATATTGAAATGGTTGAGCTCTATCAAAGGCAAACATCTTCCTTTATGTGGAGTATGTTTTCTCCTTGATACTTGACTTCAGTTTCACTATAACTGCCTGGTGCTGCACCTGATCAAATTCTGCCAGGGGCAGTCACTCTCCCCTCACTTCTGGAATTTGGCACTTTGGTCCGAGTTTGGAATTAACTTTGGAATGGCACTTGAAAACACTAAAACACAGTATTGGTGAGTAAGCATTATTTGGACAGTCGTTAGTTTGAATGAGTTATCCTACTTTGTGTGGGCAAAACAAATCTGGATAAGTTTACACATGTTTTTATCAATGCCAATATTGTGGCTACATAAAAATGGGTTGCCACAAGAAATGATGAGTTCTAAAGTACAAATTTGTAATACCACAGCACAGGTCATGCTATTGTTTAATTAGACATTAGCCTTGACTGTAAAGAATGAGAGGTCTGAGAGTAAGTGGTAATGCTGAATCCAAGAGAATATCGGCTTTAGGACTGTCAGGATAAAATAATTAATTGCTATCAGGGATGTGGTTCTGACTAAACCATTATCAAATCCTCTCAGGCAATGAAAACAAATAGAATTTATCAGAAGTAACCAATTGCTTGGCTTTTTGCAATTTTTCCATTATTGAATCCTCTGAACAAGGTTTCATTATTTGCTCTGTCTTGAACAAGGGTTGGTTATTGGCCTGCTGTAAGTATAACAGAGTCCTTGTTATCCCACAGATTGTGTACAGTACCAACTCAATTTTCTGCCCAAATATTTATTGAATGAGTACCTGGTTCATCATTAAGGGGTTTTTTTTTAAGGATGTTGTGATGGCCAATATTTTGGAGCACTCAGGATCAAGTGGGTTCATAACCTGGAAAACCAAACCTGAAGCATTCCCTTTCTCCCACATCCATTCTCCTCTCCTATAACGTTCCTTCTTCAGCCTTTTAACTTTTCCGCCCATCATCTCCCACCCTCTCAGGTCAAACCACTCCCCCCCCCCACCCAACCTTCTTCCCCTTTCTTTCCAGTCCTAATGTAGGGTCTCAGCCCAAAACATTGGCTGTTTATTGCTCATCATAGATGCTGCCTGACCAGCATTTTATGTGTGGTACTCTGAAGCATTGGGTGGAGTGGGGTAGGGAGAGGTCGTTGTTTAATCATACTAGAAGGTGATCAAGAAAACTTTGAATTACGGCTATTTTCTTTTAATCTCATACGATTTACTAATGGAGAGAAAACCTTGGCATGAATACGACTGAACTGTTAGTGATTAACAATTAGTGTTGCTTTTGCCAGCACCATCCAGATCCCAAAAATTAAATATTAAAATAGAGTGAGATTGCCCTTTAAAAAAATTGATTACATCACATACCCAATCCTGACAGCTTTCTGAAAGTGTTGATGAATTTATTGTACAAAGTTTAAAAGCCTGAGTCAAGGCTTGATGCCAAAGGAAGAAAATGGAATTGTATCATTTGAAATTGATTTTTATTAAAGATGATGGATAGGTTTCTTACTTTAGGGGAGAACTACTATCAGTGTATGAAATATTGGAGTTAACAAACTAGAACCAAGGACTAAAACTACCATTCTGCAGAAATCCTATATTGTGTATAATAACTGTATAGACTTTGATGTCAAAAGTTGTTTAATACAACTGATGTCTAGCTTTTATCCTGTATAAAGAAATGTGAGGACAGCAAAAATCAGGCAGATATGCTGGAACATGTCAACATTAAGACGGAAGACATGCTGAAACTTTTAAAGAACATTAGGATAGATAAGTTCCCACAGCCAGGTGGGATATACCACAGCCTACTAGGGGAAACAAGAGAGGAGACTGTGCTGGGAAAATGTAAAGTGATATGCTTTGGAAGGTCAAACCTGAGGGAGTGTACAGGGTTAATGCCAGGATTCGTAGTTGTGTGGAGAAACAGAGGGATCTTGGACTCCATATCCATAGATGACACAAAGTTGATAGGCTGGTTAAGAAGGCATGTGGTGCATTTGTTTTCATTAGCTGATGGACAAATTTCAAGAGCTGAGAGATAATGTTGCAGCTCTATAAAACTCTGATTAGACCACACTGTGTGTAGTGTGTTCACTTCTGGTCACCTAACTATAAGAAGGATGTGGAAGATTTAGAGAGGGTGCAGAGGAGACTTACCAGGATGCTGCCTGGATTAGAGAGCATGATTTATCAGGAAAGGTTGTGCACCCTAAGGCCTTTCTCTTTGGAGAGAAGGAGGATGAGGAGCAACTTAATAGGAGTGTATAAGAGGCTTAGAGTCTTTGATAGAGTGTAAAGCTACCGCCTTTTTCCAGGGTAAAAATGACAAGTACAAGAGGGCATAATTTTAAGGTGATTAGAAGACAGTATTGGGGATGATGTCAGAGGTAGGTTTTTTTCACACAGAGAATGCACAGCCGGGGTGGTGGTAGAAAGGCAGATATATTAGTGACATACTGTATAAGAGACTCTTAGGCACCTGGATGAAAGAAAAATGTGGGAGGAAGGGGTTTCACTGATCTTGGAGTAGGAGCACAACATCATGGTCCAAAGGACCTGTACTGTGCTGTACTGTTCTTTGTTCTTATGGGAATCAGTCTAATTTGATTGTTTTTAACTTCCTCGAAAAACTCTGTAAGATTTGTTAGGAACAACTTACCACACAAAAAGCCATGCTGACCATCACTAATCAGTCCCTGTCTAACAAAATACTTATATATCTGGGCCTTAGAATACCTTCCAGTAACTTTCCCACTACTGATATCAGACTCATCGGCCTATCATTTCCTGGCTTATTTGTAGAGCCTTTCTTAAACAATGGAACAACATTAGCTATCCTGCTCATCTGACTCCTCATTGTGGCTAAGGATGTTTTAAGTATCTCTGCTAGGGCCCCTGCAATTTCTGTACTAGCCTCCCACAGTGTCTGAGGGAACACACTGTCAGACCCTGGGGATTTACCCCCCCCCCCCCTCATTTGCCTCAAGGCAGCAAACACCTCCTTCTCTGTAATCTGTACAGGGTCCATGATCTCACTGCTGCATTGGCTCCATAGTTATAGGCTTTGTCTATGACCCTCGAGTAAATACAGATGCAAAAAATCTATTTAAGACCTCCCCCAGCTCTTTCAACTCCACACTTAGACTATCACACTGACATTCCTGTGGGTCAATTATGCCCCTTGTGATCATTTTGCTCTTATTGTATCTGTAAAAGCCCTTAGGATTCTCGTTCACTCTGTCTGCTAGAGCAACCTCGTGTCTTCTTTTAGCCCTCCTGATTTTCTTCTTGTGTTCTCTTGCATGTTTATTCCTCAAGTACCTTGTGTTTTCCCTGCCTGCTATACATGCCTTCTTTTTCTTAACCAGAGCCTCAATATCTCTTGAAAACCAAGGTTCCCTAAACTTGTTAACCTTGCCTTTTATTGTGAAAGGAACATGCATACTCCGTACTCCTCAGAATTTCATAATTCTGCATGTTGATCCATGCCCTACGCTCATCCATCGTTCCTACAAATACTCCTTGCATTGCTCCGAATATTAGTCCCACCATGCTTGTCTTCTCGATTGCTGACTTAGTAACATATTTTTTCACAACCACTCCATGGTCTGTTCGGACTGTTTTAGTTCCCACCCCCTGAAAATCTAATTTAAATCCCCCCCTAAACCCACTGTTCAGGTGCAAAACATCCCTTCTCTACATCTGCACGTCCCACCTTCCCTGGAAGAGAGCTCAATGGTCCAAAAATCCTGAAGCCATCCCTCCTGCACCAACTCTTTAGCCATGTGATAAACTGTGTGACCTTCCTATTTCTGGCCTCACTAGCACGTGGCACAGGTAGCAATCCTGACATCACAACCCTGGAGTTTGAGCGCTTTAGGTCAGATCAGATGTAGACTTGATAAGCTTAATAAAGAGCAGCATTTCAGCTGTTTCAGCGGTGAACAGAATAAATTTGTGTAACACGCTGTAAGGATTCACTGCTAATGTAATGTTCACTGCTGAAGTAACAGTTTCTCTGTAGAAGTAATGTTTGGGTTATGGCTGGAGATAACAGGACTGTGGATGCATGTTAGCCAATCAGGATTTTGTTGTGATTCTGGAAGCAGTTGGTTTTGTGGGCTTTTGCAAGAGGGAGAGAGAGAGACAAAGAGAGAAGACACGAATGGAGAGGTTTGGTAGACCGCCGGATGGGGTGGACTCGGAGTGGAGGTCTGAAGGTCGGCAACGCTCAGAGGAGACCGAAGGTGGAAGAAGGACTACTGAATGAGCTCCAACTTTGTGCACAGACTGTTTATTATTAAATCTTATGATCTGGGCCCTTTTTCTTTTATATTTTGTTTCTCTAGTAACCATATAGTCAAAGTAAGAGCTACAAAGCTTAATCGTTTAATCGCATATTGTGTACTGCTTGTTATTTCGGGATACTGATTTGTAACAGGGGACACATCGTGCAACATCAACCCAAACTAGATTTCTTAAGTTTGGCCAGGCAGGGGTTATCACCCCCTGTATTAAGCCATTAGGCGAAGCGATTGTTATATTTGTATTCCTGAACTACCACATAAGCAAAGCGAACTTTCTTCAGAAATCTTCCAAGTGGCAAGGAGGGGAACTTACACTGAGGGTGCTGAAGATATAGAGCTTCATAAATTTTTGCACGATAATATGTCTACAAAGACAGCGTCAACTGCATGTGTGTGTGACAGAGAGATCCATGAGATGCCACAGGCACTATAGAGAGAATGAAAGAAATGTGTCACCTGTTACAGGAGCAACAGCACACAATGCAGTAAAATTAGCCCTTGTTTCAACATTTATGCTATTGGAAACATATCAGGGGCTTTTATTTGCATTACGCCATTAATGAGATTACTGTATCCCAGCAATCTCATGCATTCCACTACTTATATTTACTGGATCCCTTTGGTATAGGACATGTTTAACTTACATCTATTCATGCATGTCACTAATTATTTGATGAGGTATTTGGCTATTCAGGCTTAGCAATACACTGCCAGATACGGGGTGAGTTTCAATACAGTTTATCAACAGTGATTATTCACATAACATTAAATAAAAGCAGTAAAACAAGAAAGTAAGTAAATCAACCAGAAGCCCATCATCAAGTAGATTCAGTCTAGACTGATTGATTAGTTATAGTGTCACAAAGAAGTTGACGTTTTTAAAAAATAAGTAAAAGTTATTACGAAGACAACACCTAAAAGATAAACTGAATATCTGCATCAATTTTAATAAAAACCAAGCTGTACTAATAAATAGTTAAACCAACACCACATCTGAAGTCCATAAACAAATCTAAAGCTATCAAGAGCTTCTAAAAGGTCAACATTTGAAACTTGTACAGTGAAAGATGTAAAGTTAGTGATGCCTTGAAAGGTTATGACTAAGCCATTTTCTGGGAACATTTTCTGCCACACCAATAACAATATTAAAGATCACCAACTTGCAATGCATCTGTCCCTAATGGCTTTCTCCAGTTGACAGAATGTGCTGACTTTAAAGTGTTGGCTGTACCCTATGATCGCAGGTTATCTTTGTGTCTAATAGAAACATCAACTACAGTGTTCCTTTTCTGCTGGATGACAATGGCATCTTAACAGCAGCATCCAGGAAAGCTCAGCTCCTTGAAATCACTAAGGTTGGCAAGGGAAGCCTTCCTGCTTAAATCTGGTTGTGGCACTTTATCTTTGGCTGTTGAACAGACTGGTATCTGTCTGACACATGCCCTGTTCCCACATCTCACTGACACACTCTCCCTACACCTTCTGCTTTTATCATATCTGGTGAATACAATGCTATTTGACTAAGTATGTATTCGATCTTTAAACACAAGCTAATAATAAAATTAGATTGCCTAACCCTTTATCTAACTGCTTGATGGGGCACTGTTCTGAAAATTAGTGATTTAGATGCATATCATATTATTACTGAGTTAAGTATTGTATGTAATGAGTTTTTGCTACAACAAGTGTATGGGACATTGGAAAAAAATGTTGAATTTCCCCATGGGGATGAATAAAGTATCTATCTATCTATCTATCTATCTATCTATCTATCTATCTAACCCTCACATCCTGAGACATTCAGATCTCCATCTCAAGTTGCCTTGACAATTGCTTGTTTATGCTGATGTCAGATGCAGTAAACTCAAGCATGTCATCCTAGCTTTCAAACATGATTAATTCTTATACCTTAAGATCTAATAATCCAACTTGATTCTAGAAAATTTGAAAAGAAGAGATGGCAGCTGTATTAAAACCATTCTAGTCCTTTAGAATCATTATTGGGATCACAATTTTACCAGGAATTCAGACATCCCACCTCTCCTGGAAGTTCCGGGAGTCTCCTGCATATTGATGGCAGCTCCCTGATGCCCGCAAGTTATATACAATATCCCGGAAATCGATTTTTTTTTAGAGCAAGCGAGCTGGGGGGGGTGGGGGGGGGGGGGGAGAGCGCGAGAGAGAGCGAGTGACAGACATAGCGAGAGAGTGTCGGTGGGAGCTTCCTGATTGGTCTCTCTTTGTGCTAAGTAGACCTATCAGTTTTCTCTGTGGGTGGGATTTATAGTCGACCTCTCTCTCTCTTTCATTGTCCTTCAGTCAGTTTAGTGTCCTGCAGCACCATGGCAGAGTGTTCCAAAAAATATATAAAACGTACTTCACCCCAGACTACACTAAAGAGTACCCCTGCCTAACAGGGGTCAAAAATAATGACAGTGTTGCTTGCTGCACTGTTTGCAACAGTGACTTTTCTATTGTCCATGGTGGGTTAAATGACTGTAAAAGACATGTTGAGGTGAGTTTAACAGATGTCATTCATTCATTAGCATAGCTAATGTTATTTAAAGAAATAGAAAAGATATTTGCATTAGCATTTAGCTATTAGCATTGAGACTGCCAACAAAATACTCAACAAGGAACATATATGTGTGTGTGTGTGTGTGTAAATAGTTTCAATATGTGATCAAATAAATTGTTGTGTTCTTTCATAATCAAATGTCCTGTATACATACACCCTTGGAGGTCGACGGGGGGGGGGGGGGGGAATACGGGGTTGTGAGGGGTGAGGGTGGTGGTGCTACCTCCCTGAAATGAGTTTTTGCAGGGTGGGATGTCTGAGAAACTGCTAAACCACCATCCCTCATCCTTGAGAATAAAAGTCACACAACAAGATAGGTGTAAAATATCATTAACATTATTTATAATTTTTTGTCTATGTAATGTAATCTGAGATACCTCAGTTAAATAATAAAAACATTGGAACAAAATAATGATTAAGTATATCAATTTATGGGTTGCCTTCAACCTAGCCTTGATAAATTCTTTGAATCCACCCTCCCTGCAGAACAACCTATCCATTGGCCAATGCTGGTGTTTAAATATTTTTTAAAGTACCTGGAATAATAAAACTGAGCTCTATGCCATTTCAAATCCATTTCTTGGCAGAGTTTTATTTTTAAAAACTGTATAAAAACCCAGTGTTTTATTGGCATTGACTTCAAGGTCAGTCTTACTACAAAATATGTCTCAGACCTTGAGATTTTTAGACATGTTCTTGTGAAAATCACTCACAAGGGCAGTATCAGCAATAGAGGCCAATGCAATACAGTAATATAATCGTCTTTCCCTAAATAAAAACCACACCCATCCCAAATGAGTGAACATAGTAAAATGTCCATTATGATGTTAAATTTAATAATGGGGGGAAGCAGGGAGCAAGTTATTCCACTCATGATGGTGATGTGTCTCGTTTTGGCCTTAACGCTCTCTATAAAACTAGTCGGGGTGGAATTTCAGTCAGAGGTAAGAATGATAAAATGGATGTGTACACCTATCCAGCCTAATGCTTTAATAATAAGTCTATGGCTGATGAAGTAAAAGGCTTTGCCTAGATCTAAAAAAACAACTGCAAGGTCCATCTTGTTTTTCTTGATCCATGTCATAAGATCTTTTAATATAGCAGTGTTTTAATTACAAATGAGGATGACTACTACGAATGTTTTTGGCGTATTTCAGGGTGATGGCATCAGCCAATCTTTGCCAGGACTTTTCTGAAACCCTTAATGCTATTGACCTGAATGATAATGAAGCTCCATTTATCAATATTTTCAGGTTTAATTGCATCGGGGGACTGGTGAATGAAGACTGTGCCACTGTTCTTAATATTAGACAGAATGCTGCCATATTTTACCCAAGAGGAATATAAAAACAGACTAAAACATTGAAGTCCACCTTAATAACCTCACCCAAAGACTTCCTGCCTACCATTCATTTTTTCAAAGTTCAACGTTTGAATTTCAATTTATTATCAGAATACATACATGTCACCACATACAGCCCTGAGATTCCATTTCTGCAGGCATACTTAGAAAACCTACAGAACAGTAAACGTAAACTATAAACATCAGGAACTGTTAACTGTAAATAAACTGTGCAAATACAGATATAAATAAATAGCAATAAATAATGAGCATGAGATAACAATATAACAGAGTCCTTAGGACACACACAAAATGCTGGAGGAACTCAGCAGGCCAGGCAACAACTATGGAAAAAATACAGTCGACATTTCAGGCCGAAACCCTTCGGCAGGACTGGAGAAAAAAAGCTGAGGAGTAAATTTAAAGGTGAAGGGAGGAGAGAGAGAAACGCCAGGTGATAGGTGAAACTTGGAGGGGGAGGGATAAAGCAAAGAGCTAGGAAGTTGATTGGTGAAAGAGACAGAAGGCCATGGAAGAAAGAAGGGGGGAGGAGCACCAGAGGGAGGTGATGGGCAGGCAAGGAGATAACATCAGAGAGGGACAAGGGGATGGGAAGTAGTGAAGGGGGCGGGGTGAAGGCATTTTTGGAAGTTTGAGAAATCATGGTTCATGCCATCAGCTTGGAGGTTTCTCTTGTTTGTAACAGAGTCCTAAATGAGTGTAGCTATCCCGTTTTGTTCAAGAGCATGATGTTTGAGGGGTAGAAACTGTTCTTAGACCTAGTGGCGTGAGTCCTGAGGCACCTCTACCTTCTACCTGATGGCAACAGCAAGTAAAGAGCCACACTCAGGTTGGAGGAACAACACCTTATATACCGGCTGGGTAGCCTCCAACCTGATGGCATGAACATTGACTTCTCTAACTTTCATTAATGCCCCTCCTCCCCTTCTTACCCCATCCCTGACATATTTAGTTGTTTGTTTTTTTCTCTCTCTCGCTCGGTCCATCACTCTGCCTGTTCTCCATCTCCCTCTGGTGCTCCCCCCCTCCCCCTTTCTTTCTCCCAAGGCCTCCCATCCCATGATCCTTTCCCTTCTCCAGCTCTGTATCACTTTCGCCAATCACCTCTCCAGCTCTTAGCTTAACCCCACCCCCTCCGGTCTTCTCCTATCATTTCGCATTTCCCCCACCCTCCACTACTTTCAAATCTCTTAGTATCTTTCCCTTCAGTTAGTCCTGACGAAGGGTCTCGGCCCAAAACGTCGACAGTGCTTCTCTTTATAGATGCTGCCTGGCCTGCTGTGTTCCACCAGCATTTTGTGTGTGTTGTTTGAATTTCCATCATCTGCAGATTTCCTCGTGTTTGCTTTGTAGATTCAAAATTGGCTTGTCTATAAAAAGGCAGTTAATGATAATGGATGGGGAATATTCTGCCTGAAGGTCAGTGACCAGTGGTGTTCCATAGGGATATGTTCTGGGACCCCTACTCTTTGTGATTTTTATAAATGACTTGGATGAGGAAAAGGAAAGATAGGTTACTAAGACACAAAGGTTGGTGATGCTGTGGATATTGTAGACGGTTGTTGTAGCGTACAAAAAGACATTGATTGGATACTGTGAAGTGGCAGATGGAGCTCAATCCAGAAAGGACTTTGGAAGGTCAAACATGAAGACAGAATGCAAGGATAATTGCAAGATTCTTACCAGTGTGGAGGAATAGAGAGATGTTGAGGTCCACATTCCTCAAAGTTACAGCCAAGTTGATAAGGTGATTAAGAAGATGTATGATGTGTTAGCTTTCATTAGTCAGGGGATTAAAGTCAAGAGCCTCAGGCTATTGCAGGTCTATAAAACTTAAGTTTGTCAGACATTACTTATGTATAACATTTCTTTGGTTTCCTGTAAATGCCTGCAAGAAAATACCTCAAAGTAGTATATGGTGACAGTCAGCATATGTACTTTAATAATGAAAAAACTCATCAAAAAGGATGGATCTGTCCTTGGCTACAGCCCGGATTCTTTTGAGCTAGTGGTGGAGAGGAGGTCACTAAACAAACTGTTATCCATTATGAACAATCAGGCACATCCTTTCCATGACCTATTGAACAGAGCACCCTTTCGAACACACATGAAGACCATGGAGCGGCTGATAATACAGAATCTGAGGCCACAAACCAGGCACGCCCGGGATCCGCTTCAGTTTGCGTATAAGGAGAAGGTGGGAGTGGAGGATGCTATCACGTATTTGCTGCACAAATCACTCTCTCACCTAGATGGGGTCAGTTGTGCTGTGAGGATTACATTCCTTGACTTCTCTAGTGCCTTTAACACCATCCAGCCCAAGATCTTAAAGCACAAACTAACGGAGATGGGAGTAGACTCTCACATGGTGGATTGGATAGTGGACTACTTGACAGATAGACCTCAGTATGTGCGGTTGGGAGACTGTAGGTCTGACACAGTGGTCAGCAGCACAGGAGCGCCACAGGGAACCGTACTCTCTCCGGTCCTGTTCACCCTGTACACATCTGACTTCCAATATAACTCGGAGTCCTGCCATGTGCAGAAGTTCGCTGATGACACGGCCATAGTGGGGTGTGTCAGGAATGGACAGGAGGAGGAGTATAGGAAACTGATACAGGACTTTGTGATATGGTGCAACTCAAACTACCTGCGTCTCAATGTCACCAAGACCAAGGAGATGGTGGTGGACTTTAGGAGATCTAGGCCTCATATGGAGCCAGTGATCATTAATGGAGAATGTGTGGAGCAGGTTAAGACCTACAAGTATCTGGGAGTACAGTTGGACGAGAAGCTAGACTGGACTGCCAACACAGATGCCTTGTGCAGGAAGGCACAGAGTCGACTGTACTTCCTTAGAAGGTTGGCGTCATTCAATGTCTGCAGTGAGATGCTGATGATGTTCTATAGGTCAGTTGTTGAGAGCGCCCTCTTCTTTGTGGTGGCGTGTTGGGGAGGAAGCATTAAGAAGAAGGACGCCTCACGTCTTAATAAGCTGATAAGGAAGGCGGGCTCTGTCGTGGGCAAAGTACTGGAGAGTTTATCATCGGTAGCTGAGCGAAGGGCGCTGAGTAGGCTACGGTCAATTATGGAAAACCCTGAACATCCTCTACATAGCACCATCCAGAGACAGAGAAGCAGTTTCAGCGACAGGTTACTGTCGATGCAATGCTCCTCAGACAGGATGAAGAGGTCAATACTCCCCAATGCCATTAGGCTTTACAATTCAACTGCCAGGACTTAAGAACTTTTTTTAAAGCTATTATTAATGCTTTTTGAGTTAGTGATTTAGATGCATATCATATTATTACTGAGTTAAGTATTGTATGTAATGAGTTTTTGCTACAACAAGTGTATGGGACATTGGAAAAAAATGTTGAATTTCCCCATGGGGATGAATAAAGTATCTATCTATCTATCTATCTATCTATCTATCTATCACTCATTTAGCTCCATTGCCACCAGGATCATTACAGAAAATCCTTCCTACCAAATGCAATAAACGTATACAACAGTTCATTCTGTGCGACAGGAGAACACACATCATAGTACAGTAGTCTCTGTTTGATTAATTTGTACACTATTACTTTATTGTCACCAAACAATTGATACTAGAGCATACAATCATCATCAATCATCATTATTGCACATTATTGAAAATTATTGTTCATTGGTAAATTATTATTGTGAATATTATTATTCCGTACTTTATTATTAGTTAAGTCTACACACTGAATAAGAGGTTTTTTTTAATGTTGTTGCTGTAACGAAAGAATTTCCCACTCAGGATTCATAAAGTATTTATTATTGTTGTTGTTGTTGCTATTATTATTATTATTATTAGAATTTGACTCTGGCTAGACACAGTTGGGTATTGTGTTCAATTCCAGTCACTTTACTAAAGAAACACTGAAGAAGCTTTGCAGAGGAGATTTACCAGGATGCTGCCTGGATTAGAAAGTACGTTTTATGAGGAGAGATTGAGCAAGCTAGGGCTTTTCCCTTTGGAACAAGGGAAGATGCAAAGTGACTTGACAAAGATGTACAGTATAGGACGATCAGAGGCATATAGTCCACGAGCCAGTAGAGTTGGCTGGTACCATTTGAGGGAAATAATGCTCATAGTGATTTTTGGCAAGGTATACATCTCTAGAGTTAGAAAATATGTGATAGCATTGCACCAGTGGTAGCTTAATGTGTGCTGTCATGCATTTTATTACACCACCATAAAATAAGCATTTCTGAAAAGTGGCCAATATAAAGTACAACATATATATTCAACCTAGTGGTATTTTGTCATCAGTGATCCCTCAACATTGAAATTTGTCACAATGATAGCTGAGTTCAAGCACTTTTCATCAAATGTTGTTATAAAATTCTACATTGAAAAAAAACCATGTCATTGGTGGCACTCACAGTACAGTGCCCAACTTCAGTAGAGTGAATCATTTCATTTTTATAAAAAATATTTGTCTGTTGTTTATTTTGGAAAAGTCAGTAAAAACCCTAGGACACATATAATCACATGGATTTGTAGAGAATTTATTCAGGAATTCAAATAAGTAATCACTTTTTGTATATATTCCATATTAACATCAGTACCGCAGAAAATGTTACCCCACCCCCCAAAAGGTAAAAAATTTCATTTAGAGAGCTTTATCAATGTCATGATATTTTCCACATTGTTGTATCAAATCAAAACAATCTTAAGCTTTTGTCATAGAATATAGAATCACAGTACAATGATTCAAATGTGGGGTTCCACACGGCTATAACCTAGGTGCCATTTGGTTGTAAAATTAATATATTTAATCAAAGACTGCTTTCCATAATTTGTTTTCCACACTTTCATAACCTATTAATAATCATGATAATTTTCCAAGACTTCCACGTCTTCCACATCTTCACCTGAACTTTCCTCACTCTCTGAGGTGGTTGCCTGGTTCTCACAGTCTGCCAGTCTACACATGTCAGTACACCTGAGGCCATTTGCAACACACATACATTTTGGGAGAGAACATTTTTTTAGACAGTTACAGGCCAGTAGATCCAAGACGGCATCGGGTGCTGGCTGGCCTTCCATCCAGTGCACCACCAACTGTTCAGCTTCCTCTTCTCTCTCCATCTTCCATCCTCTGCCAACAGGGCTTGGCACTTGTGGGTCCTTCTCCAAACATCTTCTCCATATACCAGCCTGGTAGTTGGCTCACTGTGCATGTTTTGTTAAGCAGTCCTTGCATGGTGGGAGTTGATGACTTTCGATTTCACCTTTTTTGGCAGAGAAAAATTGATACCTGAGCTCATTGACTTTGGTGGTCGATGCTTTTGGGGCACACAGGAGACATGTAAATGCCTCCAGTTTGTCCATTAGTTCTGGGGAGAGGTCCCATTCCTGACCCAACTCTAAGAATGTGTCCTGAGTTTCCCTTTTGCTGGTCAGAAGTTTTAGAACACTTGTCTTCCCTTTGCCTGCAAAAGCGTTTACAGTGTCACATCCTGTATATACATGCAACCCAATGAAAGCCCTACAAACCGCTATGCCAACAGTGGCAGCAACCTTTCTGAAGTCTACAAGCCTTGTACAGGTTCTAGTGCCACACTTCTGGAACAATGGGGCCTCAATCTTGTCACAAAATGCTAAAGACATGATAAAGACATCTGTGTCTTCTGAGCAGATCACTACAGACTGGAATCCCTCTCTTGTGGCACGGGCAGTAAGGAGAAGTAGGTGGCCATCTGCTTCTAGTCGTTGATACTGAAGAGCTGACACCTCCTCACTGTCTTGAGCTGAGATTCTGTAACATCTGTCATTCACAGTTGCATACAGAATCTTCTCCTGTAGCTTTGCTCTGTACTCCGCCTTCCTCCATTCATGGACTACGAAGCTAATGAGATGATTTTTGTTACTAACTTTGGTCAGGAAGCTCCTTCACTGCCTCACCATCTGTGTGCCTGTGATACCTTGCAATTCATGACCAGTCTCTTCACTCCGTAGTGATCTTTCACTATACTTGATAGAGTTCTCCTTGTATGTGTCGAACACAACATCTATTCTGCTACTCTGACTGTCCTCCCTCAGAGCCATACCCAGAACTGTTGTGGCAACATCTCTGAAAGTAACTTGATCACCTTTCACTCTTTGAACCAAATTCATTCCATCAACCACTGTAGCAGAGTTTCCTGGGAGATGCTCTTCTACTTCTACATTTTTCTGCAAGGTTGTGGCTAAAGTAGCTTTATTTGTCTTTCTCAACAATGCTTCTGGTGTGGACAGGGCCCAGGGCAATGGTCCAAAGGGATGAGAAAGGATATCCTCCATACGTAGACTGCACCCTTGTGCCATCACTATGATGCCTCCAAACAAAGACCTGTCTGCTTTCAAGATGATCGCCCTCCCATTTGATTTCACTTCTCTCTTCTTACACATATCACTGAATGTTTTCAGCTTGTTAGTTTTCATTGGGTCATGGAATTTCTTTGCTGATGGTCTTCCTCTAGTCTCTCATCCTTGAAGGTTGCATAGCTTTGCTCACCAATCTCATATGCCTTCATCAGGTCGGAGGCAATGTCCTTGGGGGCTGCCTTTGCCGTAGAGATGCTAATGAGGTCCCACTTCTCTGCAAATGGGTTGACCCATTCATGTATGAGGCTAACCTCTGCTGAAACTGCTTCCTCATCTTTCTGGATTCTTGGCCACTGTAGCTCCGCATGACGAAGCTCTGATTTGTTGCCTTGCACCATCTCCCTTAACTGTCCCAGGAATGCACTGCGGTGCTCAGCTGTTATGTAGTAATGCTCGATAGCCCCAGCATTCAGGCTGAACCGTGATGTGCCTCCAGGAGTCAGTGTGTCTTTGTTCATTGTGGCTTCAATAGCCTGGTCCACAGGGATCTGCCCAAAGGGGTTGTTACTTGACAGCTGCACTGGGAATTGGCCTGTCTTGAAGGCCTCACACACAGAAGGATTCTTCTCTGGGAGGATCATCATCTGAGCAAAGTAAGGGGACAGGTATGTAGCAAAATTCATCTTATCATAGGCAAAGCACCATGGGATCATGGTTCTTATGGCATGGAGGTTACCATGCAAGTTACCACCGCTGCAATGCTATCACATATTTTCTAGCACTAGGGGTGTGTACCTTGCCAAAAATCACTGTGTCAGTGGCCCAAATTTGGGGTCCTGGTTCACGGACTAATAGATAGTGAGAGCAGTCAGCTCCTTTTTTGTCAGGATAATCATGGCTCATATAAGAGGGCATAATTAAAGGTGATTGAAGGAAAGTATGGGCGGTGGGGGGGGGGGGGGGGGTGCGGATTAGGTGTCAGAAATAGTTTTTTTACACAGGCAGTGGTAAGTTCATGGAACACACTGCCAGCGTGATGGCAAAGGCAGATTTATTAGGGAGATTTAAGAGACTCTTAGATAGGCACATCTCGACCCGAAACGTCGACTGTTTACTCTTTTCCACAGATGCTGCCTGGCCTGCTGAGTTCCTCCAGCATTTTGTGTGTGTTGCTTGGATTTCCAGCATCTGCAGACATTCTTGTGTTTGTGATAGAAATCAGAGATTAGTGACAGGTCTGGCAGCCAGAGTGTTGGACCATTGATCAAACAGCATAAGTTTGAATTTCAACATGGAGGCTAGGGAATTTAAATTCAAATTATTTTTTTAACATCTGGAATTTTGAAAGGAACCTAGCAGTTGCAATTGTTAAGTTGCCAGACTGTTACATAAACCCACTGGGAAAGGGCACCACCTTAGCATAGCGGTCAGCACGATTCTCTTACAGCACGGGGTGTTGGAATTTTTTGTTCAATTCTGGCATCATATGTAAGGAGGTTACATGTTCTCCCCGGGACTGTGTGGGTTTCATTTGGGTGCTCCACTTTCCTCCCACAGTTCAAAGACGTAGCAGGTGGAAGGTTAATTGGTTAATGTCAATTGTCCTGTGATTAGGCTTGGGTTAAATCGGTGGGCTGCAGGGCGGTGCAGCTCATTGGGCCAGAAGGGCCTGTTCCACGCTGTATCTCTAAATAAGACAAAATAAAATCATTTTTACCTGGTCTGAGATATACGTGACTCCAGGCCAACCAGCAGATTGGACAACTGCATCCACAGTTCAGGGGCAATTAAGGATGAATAATAACTGCCCTCAATGTCAATGATGTTGGTATCACGTCAACAAATAAATAAGCTGCATCTCCACCAGTTGTACGCATATTTCCAGCCTTCTCTTGTATTTCAGATTTCCAGAATGTACAGTGGTTCTGCATCACTAATTCACTTCACTTCTGTTCTTATCCATTCCCTTTCATTTGTACTTTCTCCAGCCTGACTGTCATCATCAAACTTTCACCGCCTCTCTGTATTCTCCTGGTCTCTATCCTGTGATGGAAACCCTTCTCCGCAAGTTACCGTGTAGACCCAGCAATTTAAAACTTCCGTGCCAGTTCTGTTGAAATGTCCTTGACCTGAAATGTCAAACCCATTTCTCTCTCCAAAACATTGCCTGACTTGCTGAGCTTTCCCCAGCATTTCTGCTTTTATTTCAATACCTGCAATGCTTTGTTTATTGAATGAAAATAAAATTGTCAGTGGCAGAAGCCTCAGCAGGTGGTTGAAAGGAGAACCAGAACAAAAGTTAGCTGCAGTGAAGTGGTTACAGCAGGCAGAGGATCGGGAAGTGACGGCTGAAATCCAATGGTCCATTATTCTCTATTGGCCACATCACACAGTGACTATTTGCTTTTGCGGTTTGTGTTTTGTTAAAACCTGAACATTTTCCAATAAATTTACTTCCAATATCTAGCAGTCTCCTTGGTGCACAGGGGAAGCATTACACATTGCAATATTTATTAGAAATGAAAGGTCTTTACATGTTTCATTGCCTTGGTGTACTTGTTTAATCTATTTCTGCAATAGAGTTGCCCTTTGTGTTATGTGAACTCCTGCATCAATCGCAAACTACTGCAGATCCTGAAAAGCTGAAATCAAAACAAAATAATAATGTAAGTGCTTAGCAAATCAGGAAGCTGCTGTGGAGACAAAATAGATGAGTTGTTTTTAGAACAATTCTTGTTAACTGTTCTTTGTATGTTCTGCATATTCACTAAGTAAACATTATCTGAGGGAACTGCTCCAGCAAGCGATGGACAGTGTGTGACACGGGCATTTTGCTACTATTATCTGTAACTAATATGTCCAAGCTTACAATCTGTTTTGTTTACAGTGGTTTGCTCATTTCAGACAGCTCCCATAGACCTTAATCTAATCCATATAATAACACAGAAGAGGCATTGAAAAGTAATAACTGATTGCTGTCAGGGATCATCACACATTGCAATCCTTATTTCTGATTTACTACTGGCCTGTTTGAACATTGAATATGGGACATCCATAAATTTCCAAATGCTTCCTTTATTGTTACAAGCACAATTCTCCCAGCACATAGACATAGACATGACAACAATTAGAGCTAAAATTGTGATAAGAGAACTAGGTGAGGATGCTTAGGGCCTAACTGCTGGAGTATCCGTGACTAGAATCGAAACACAATAGAGACTGAAACGAGGACAGGGTTCTGAACTAGATGCTAGATGAGAATCCAAAGTAGAGCCGAGGATTGAGCCCCAAGCCTCAGTTCAAGTGCTCTTTAAATATTAAAATCCTGTTGCCAAAACATGGCTGTCAATTAGTGGGATGGACCTAAATCTTTAAAGGAGCCACACTAGCTGTCCATATTCCAGAGAGTCAGAACATCTAAACCCTGGAAGCTGGCACAGTCAGGTTCATATCATAACAGGATCCCTTCTCCTACAACCAACTCCTGACAGCCCTGGCTGCTCAGAGTGATGATGATGGTAGAATGGCTGCGAACCGGATCCAAGATGTCCCTTTCAGGAACCCAGCACTGTTCCTTGGGTCCAAATCCTTCCCAGTCCGTGACGAACAGCTGAACACCCTAAACAGTTTTGAATCCAGAATTCCTTTTACTGTAAAGACCTGTTCCCCATCGACAAACCTGGGTGGTGTCGAGACTGATGGTGGTGAGGCTAAAGGACTGGTGCTTACAGGATTTAATTTGGAAAGGTGGAAAGTGGAATTGATCTTGAGGGTCTTGGGGAGCTGCAAGGTGTAAGCCATGGGTTTACTTTCCTGAGAACCTTGAAGGGTCCAATGAACTTGGGTGTTAATTTCCTGGACTCCACTTGGAGTGGCAAACTCTGAGTAGACAACCAAACCTGTTGACCAGGCTGCAAAACTGGTCTCTGTCTTCTCTTGTGGTTGGCCTCATTTCACCCTTTTAGCCCTAGTTCATTTTACCTTGCAGCATTGGGCAAGATCATCGGCTGCAGGAAAACGAACCTTGGCCTCCTACTCAGGGGAAGAGTGGCAGAGAATACCCAAATTGGAATTTGAACGGGGGCATCCCATGCACAGAATGCTGTAAAGTGTTGCGGCAACCTCTGCCCGCATCACCTGTCTGGTTTTGCTGAGGCCAGGCATCTTAGGGTTCATTCCATATACTGATTCATCCACTCCATCTGGCCATCGGACTGCAGGAAAAAGCCCAGAGGAAGACTCATTGTAGCCCCGATCAGCATACAGAACACCATCCAAAAACGTAACGTGAATTGTGGATCCCAGTCTGACACAATGTCCACTGGAACTCTGTGGGTCTTGAAAACTTGATGTAGGACAATCTCAGCCATCTACACCACTGACAGTAGCTTGTCCAATGCAATGTATTTGAAAGCTTTTGAAAAATGATCCTCAATTACCATGATGATGGCCTTCCCCTTGGAAGGCGGAAGAGCTGTGACAAAGTCCATGAACGTGTGTGCCCATGGTCTGTCCAGAACAGGTAGATGGTGAGTGAGCCTTTGAAGTTGGGCATGAGGCTGTTTGTTCTGAGCGTACACCTCACATACCTGCACCTATTGTCAGACCTCATAGCCATTCCAGGCCACCAGTATCTTCTCTTAATTAACTCAAAGATTCATTTATTAACAAAGTATACAACCCTGAAATTCTTCTTCTCCAGATAGCCATGAAACCAAGAAAGAAAAGAGAAGCAGCACAGTCTTCAACCCATAAATTCCCTCTCCGTGCACAAAAAGAACAAACAAAAATGGAACAGGTACATCAACCCCCAAATCCGCCTTCCTGCATAATAAAACAAACAAAATGAAATGGAATAGACACATCGACATCCAAGTGTACACCCCCCCCCCCACACACACACAAAAGAATTGAGAAAGATCAAGCGAGAAACAGAGAATGAACAAAAACTATAAGGTTGAGAAAAGTCTATAGTCCAAGTCCACATCCAAAATGCAAAATACCTGGGCAACATTCTCCGGGCACAGCAGCAAGCTCTCCCCTCTCCAGTAGTGTAGCAGGGTGATCCTCAACAATCAAAATGCAGACAGCCGGTGCCTACTTTCCACACCTATCTTGATGCTTCAATCTTCCTCATAGCTTTAACTGGCAAAATAGAGTCAAACATCAGCTTATGCCCCAATCTGCCATGAGGTTTACGTACACTGCCTCTCTCATGGAATCCTTTCAGAATTTGCAAAGCACTGGAACACCCAAACGATCTCCAAACTTCCACCTTTGCCTCGATGTTTCAATCTTCCTCATCGCTTTAATCAGCAAAATAGAGTCGAACATTGGCTCGTGCCCTGCAGCCATCCTGCCTCTGCCTCCTGGAGTTCTCTCGGAGACTGCGGAGTGCTAGAACACCCAAACAATCTCCAGACAGCAAATCACAGACTCCAGCAGTTCCAGAATCACAGTCAAGATGAAAAACAAACATAAGAGACATAAAGAAGTAAAATATACAGTTTCATGATTTATCCTGAAGATGTCAACTGATAGAGCGTTGTATGTAGGAGCCATCTTGACCGGAAGATGTCAAACACTCGAGGGTCCTGGCAACCCCTAGGTGAGCAGTCATTCAGATGTATGTCTGCAATGAAGTACCTCAGACCTGACTGAATTTGGGACGAACTGATGACTCAGAGGTCAGTTCTTGAGAATCGCGCTTGTTCTTGGGACATGGGAATAAGTATGTCGATTCCCCAACAAATGAATGCTATCACTTAAGCTTTGCCCAAAACGGTGGCAGGCTGCTCCTCTCTTTCGGGTTCATCGAACTGATGAGACAAAACAATCGGTTTTTGATTCCTTGATCCCAGTTGACAGCTCAGAACAAAATTGAACTGGTTAAAGAAAAGAGACCACCTGGCCTACCTGGAATTCAGTCTTTTGGCTTCCTGAATATAAGGCAGGTTCTTGTGATCCGTCCATACATTAAAAGTGTTCTTGGCCCCCTCACGTCAGTGATATCATTCTTCCAATGCCAATTTAACCACAAGCAGCTCTCTATTTCCAATTCATCTTTCACCTCTTGCAGGGATAGCTGCTTGGAGAAGAGTACACACACATGCATTTTATTGTCTGAAGGTTGAGACAACACTGCACTTACTCCGATATCTGAAGCATCCACCTCCACAATGAAGGGAAGGAAAAGATTAGCAGAAACCAAAATGGGAGCTCTCGTGAACCATTGTTTGAGTCCTACAAAGCAGCTTCCACTATGGTAATTCACACAAAAGGACCAATGGCTCTCCTAATTAGTGCAGTCAGCAGAGCCGCCACTGTGATGAAGTTCCTGATGAACTTTCTGTAAAAGTTGACAAATCCCAGGAATCATTGGACTTGTTTTGCACTGGATGATTGTGGCCAATCTCTGACTGCCTGTGCCTGAGTAGGGTCCATCTTGAGATTGCCATTAAAGATGATAAAACCCAAAAATGAAACAGTGGTTACATGAAATTCGGATTTCTCCAGCTTGACATAAAGTCCATGATCTAGAAACCTCTTTAAGATATCTCTGATGTGAGCAACTAGGCAGAGACTAGGCTCTAAGGGTCTAAGAGCCTTTCCCTTAGATGGGACTTGCTTAGCTGCAAGGGTTCCAGACTCCTTGGCCATTCCTCAACAGACCTGTTGACTTGTTCCTGAACTAGACACCCTCTCTCTCACTAGTTCCAGCATACCCCTAACTAGACAGGGTCAGGATTCACACTGTCCTGTTGACTGGAGCTGGTCTGTCTGCCCTTGGAGGCAAGACTAGGTCTCCCAAAGGCTCGAGGTTACCCTGAGCAAAAGTCTATCTCAGGATCAGGGGCATGCAGGGTGAATAGATGATATGAAAGCAAATGCTCTCTGCAAGTTCCTCTATCTATCCTCATTCGCAAAACTGTTGCCTTCTGCAGAATCTGCCCGGACCGAAGAGGACGTTCATACAGGGTAGTTACAGGCATGGGCTGGCTTAACCCCTGCAGAGGTATGTTGAGTTGGCGGGCGGAATCCAAGTCCAGGAATTACCAGCTGCCCCAGAGCCCACAAAGGCATTCACCTCTCGTTGGTTCTTGCCCCAGGAGATCACCACCCTCAGTGTGACACCAGAATTAGCGAATTAGTAGGGTTGGGAGCAGAGGCTGCTACCATCATAGTCCTCCCAACATTAGACAATCTTAGTAGTTTCCCTGACTGTTACAGCTTCAGATGTTCAGCCCACAAGTGACCTGCTTCCCTTCAGTAATAGCAGCAACCTCGACTCCAATGCTGGGACCTCTCAACGGCAGAGAGTCTAGTGCTGCCAATTAACATTGGCTCAACAGAATCTGGTGCAGGAAATGGTCTGGCCATTGTCCATGGTTGGGAAGTGGAACTGTGATGCATTGAGGCTGAGCTTGGGCTAACCCTCTCTGAGCTCCTGAGATAATCCCATTTACTCTCCTCCAGGCGATTATCAAGGCAGATGGACTGATCAGTCAGAGCCTCTAAGAGCTCTACTGGCTCTCCCAAGGCAAGAGCATCCTTGAATTCATCTCAAGTCCATGGCAATACAGAGTGGCCAAGGCCTCCCCTTTCCAGCCACTCTCTTTGGCCAAAGTCAGAAACTCATTTGCAAAGTGGGCTGCCAACCGACTACCCTGACACACCTTCATCAGAAGGTCCATGGCTCTGTTTGCTCCAGTGGGATGATGAAACGCCCTCTTCATGGCATTCATGAATTCCTCCGAATCAGAGCAAATCTCCAACCTCCACTCCCAATGTGCAGTGGCCCAGGCCGGTGTTCTCCTGGTCAGGAGAGAGATCATGAAGTCCACCTTTCTGTGCTCCATAGGAACCAGGACAGCTGGAGTTCAAACACCAACAAATAATAGGTGAGGAGGCCATGGCAAGAACCTGAGTCATGATTGAATCGCTTCAGGTCAGAAGATGGACCAACTCTGCAGAGCAACTAACAGACTCACCGGAGCGACTCTGGCTTCCTCCTAATGACATTTGGCACAAAGCAACCTGGAGGTCATGTAGCTCCTGGGATCTGTCTTGAAACTTTCTCACTGTGGCTGCCCACAGCTGGTGAGAGGTTCCAATACCCGGTTGGGTCCATGTAAGCCTCAATCGTACTGCGTTGAAAGACCAAGGAGAAGAT
Organism: Hemitrygon akajei; assembly: GCF_048418815.1. NCBI lineage: Eukaryota > Metazoa > Chordata > Chondrichthyes > Myliobatiformes > Dasyatidae > Hemitrygon > Hemitrygon akajei. The sequence continues at coordinate 51,332,233 of NC_133140.1, forward strand.
GGTGAGAACTCAAGTTCTGGAGTATCCGAGACCAGAATCGAGACACTATATGAGTCTAACAACATGTATTGTAACAAAAACAATAACAGTAAGAAAGATGTTCCAACTCTGAAAAGGATTAGGTTACCAAGAACATATTGGGCTCAGCCATGACTCCCTTCCAAGTCCATGAAGGATTATTAAACTTTGACTGGGATTCTAATGACAAGAAAGGCCAAAAGTTTACCTGACCCCAGTATATTCACAGTATGCATAAATCCTAGTCCTGCCAAATGATACAATTCATGAATGAGGGGACATTCTGAGGGCCTTCAAGCTTACAACCTTTGCCACATACTGACATATTCAAGTCTTCCATACTGGGTCTAATTGGCTAGAGTGGCCTCAACTCACAGCACTTCTTAATTTTCCTTTATTTGTGCAGCTGCTTTGATGCTTAAGCAATGTCATATGGGTAGCAGTCATAAGCGTGTTATGACTGACCGTTCTACTTGCTTTCAAACATTCAACCAAATTACACATTTCAGTGCTGTGCTTCTATGTTACTGTGGAACCATCAATAAAATGGAATACTTAATCAGTTTTGAATGAGAAAATATGGTTTAGGTACAGTAGTTTAATTACAGTCGGGTGTTCTTAAAATTCTTAAAAGCTGATTTCAGGTATGATGTGCCGTATTTATATTTGGCTTTCTATTCTAGGTAATAAGGAACATCAACACATATGCCAGGACAAAGACTATTGCCCAAGGCTTTCTGGACATAGCCTTATTTACTGCAAATGCATCACAAATGAAACATCTCCTGGAACAAGGTCCAGGAATTCGGTTTTACTATTTCCTTTTGGTTCTGTTGGTGCGTATACAAAATGCCTTTTACTTTGTGGTGTTGTTAATGTGGACTTGGTTAGAAAGAATTGGATATAATGATATGAATATTGAAAATAATGCATGATTTTGATTATGCAACCACAACATATAAACTTAACACCACAACACAGAAAGCTGTACTTACTTAGAAGTATGTGCTATATTTGAGTTTTTGTAACCCAGCAGTATAGCTTCAAATTACACCTTTTCTAGCTGATCCAGTAAAATTTGGTCACTTGAGAAACAGGATTTTATTTTTGAAAGTAACCATCAAATGTGCCACATTATTATAAAAGCAAAAACAATCCAGCACAATTCTCAAGGGAAAGGAAATTTCCAATCTTATCATGTGGCCTCTAAAATCCTCATCATCTCTGTGTTGCTAGAACACATCACTCAGTTATAAAATTATAAAGAGTTATTATCACCCATATGCCAAGGACCAATTTCAATAGCATTTAGTTTGGTTCTAATTATGTAAGTCATTTTACAACTAAAAGTCTCTATAGATTTATAACAGATTAATATAGTTTAGGTTCAACCATTCTATATTTGAATAAACTTTTTTTTAAAAACCAGCAGATAAGCAATTCATTTCCTTTTATACTGCTCAGTTATAAGAAATCTACAGACAGAAATCAATTATCTTGAAATACTGAAACCTGATAAAGTTTCAAGAATGTTGCACTAGATGCGAGTGTGCCTCAGTGAGGAACTCTTTTTACATCTAGATTGTTTAGAGAAATATCAAAGTAAACAAGGGGTGCTTTGCAACATCATATATTACATGCTCTGTCCAATGTTAAAATCTCTTGTCTTACAGTGCATCTCCATCATACTTCAGTTGATTGTTGCAGCCCTGTTAATTTATAAAGGATCAAAGAACATAGAATGTGATGATCCTGAGCGCCGGCTCAGTGACAGGTATATTGGTTCTTGCCGTATATACAGAGCTTGCTTCTTGAAGATTTATCTTGTCTTTCACTTTGTACCTCTTATGTTAACATTTAACTTGACACAGTCAAGAATTCCTTGTATCACAAGCAAAGCTGAATAAGAGTGTGAGGATGGAACTGCTTTTGTGCTTGTGGCAACTGAGTTAATTTACCCAAAGTCAGCAATATCAGCATGAAAAATCATGGGTTTTCAATGGCAGGTAAAATCGAGCACAAATCAAATCACCATGATCTTTTGCAATGACATTTTAATGATCTGCAATTTTTTATGTATTAGATAACTTCAGAACACAGGCTACTGTGTCAAACTTTTGTTTTTCTTCTTCCTACCCACCCAATGCAGACATTGAAATAGTAGTAATAACTTTTATTTTTACTACCCCTTTAAGAGTATTAGGGTGAGACTTCCACAGCAGCTCCTACTGAAAATAGCCATCAATAAACAGCAGTTAGATGTCGAGCCAAAAATGTCATACAGTACAAGTACATTGACAGGTAACAGTTTGGAATTGATGCTGCAGTATCACCACAACCAAAAGAACGATTTTTGTTTCCAAATCAGAATCAGAATCAGGTTTATTATCACTAACATATGCTGTGAAATGTGTTCCTTTACTGCACTAGTATTGTACAATACATAAAATATACTACCTATTAGCTCAGTGGACATTTTGTTAAGTACACCTGTTCACCTGCATGGTAATACTAATACTAATCAGCCAATCATGTGGCAGCAACTTAATGCATGAAAGCATGCTGACACGATGAAGAGGCGGAATGGGATGGAAATGTGATCTGACAAAAAACATCCAGCGATTGGCAGTTCTGTGGGCAAAAATACCTTGTTAATGACAGAGGTTTGAGGAAAATGACCACACTGGTTCAAACTAATAGGAAGACAACAGTAACTCAAATAACCACATGTTACAAGAAGAGTGTGAGGAAGAGCATCTCTGAATGCACAACACAACAAACCTTAACTGTATGGGCTTCATTAGCAGAAGACCATGAACATACATTCAGTGGTAACTTTGTGACAATGTTATTTGAGTTTCTGTCAGCTTGAATTAGTCTGGCCATTCTCCTCAGACCTCTCTCATTAACAAGGTGCTTTCACTCACGGACTGCTGTTCAATTGAATTTTTTTTGTTTGTTTTGTCACCATTGTCTGCAAGCTCTAGATACTGTTCTGTGTAAAAATGCCAGATCAGCACTTTCCCAGATACTCTGGCACCAGCAATCATTCCAGAGTCAAAGTCACTTAGATGACATTTCTTCTTCCATTCTGATGTTTGGTCTAAACAACTGAACCTCTTGACAATGTTTAGCTGCTTTTATGCATTGAGTTGGTGCCACATGATTGGCTGATTAGATATTTGTATTAATAAGCAGGTATATGGGTGTATCTAATAAAATGGCCACTGAGTGTCTCTATAACTCTAATGGCAAAGGGGAAGAAGCTGCTCCTAAAACATTGAGTGTATGTCTTCAGGCTCTTGTACCTCCTCTCTGATGGTAGTAATGAGAAGAAGGCATGTCATGGGTGCTGAGGGTCCTTAATGATAGGGCACTGAAAGCCTGTGCCAACCAACTGGAGGAAGTGTTTAAGGATAACTTCAATTTCTCATTGCTGCAGTTGGAGGTTACTATCTGCTTCAAGGGAGCATCGATCATTTAGGTTCCCAAAAAAGAGCAGATTGAGCTGCCTCAACGACTATCACCCATTTGCACTCACATCTATCATGGCAAAGTGCTTTCAGAGGTAGATCATGGCTAGAGTTAACTCCTGTCTAAGCAAGGATCTGGACCTGCTGTGATTTGCCTACCACAATAATAGGTCCACAGCAGATGCACTCTCACTCACTCTACTCCCAGCCTTGGACCACCTAGACAACAGCAATCCTATGTCAAACTGCTATTTATTGATTACAGCTCAATGTTCAATACCAATATCCCTTATATTCACAACCTTTGAGAAATTAACTGTAAAACAATTGTTTAAAACCTGCTCTTCATGTATCTGAAATATTTTATCAGATTTCATAACATTAATCAAAACTTCAGCTTTTAATTCTGACCCTTTTACTTTAATATACAATTTTCTGTCAGAAAGACCTGCCAAGATCATTTTCTGGTTACCTAGGTAATGAGTAAAACCTCAGTGTTTGTACACGAAGTCCATAAGGTTGCAAACACTGGTTAAAAAGAATGGTCAACTTTTTCCCACCACTCTCACCAAAAACACAAATTACCTTTAAAGTCAAAAGGATTAAGTCGGTCATTGACCACAAAAAAAACAGTGAATTAAGTTGAATTCAAAGGCTACTACTTAGCAGGATTGAGGGAGGGAATTATTCTTTGTGAAAGGAAAAGTAAAAAGCTTTTTTTGAGATAGCAGTGGTGCTTTTCTGAAGTGACTGAAAGCTATTGATGGAAGTTCTTAAACATCAGCTGTGGTAGATTGCTATAACAGTAATAGAGTACAGAGCATTAATAAAAACCATAAGTCATTGCCCGAGCAACTCAATACATAGCAAGCCAAATTGCACAAAATGGATTGAACGTTAACAAAAAAACCCCTAAAGCAATTACCTAGATAACTCCAATTTAAATGTATAATATCTAAATTTAAAATGTACTAAAATACTAAATTAAAACTTCATTGAAAAATTAGATCATGTAATGCATTGTATATTGTAGAAGTGCCAAAGCATTGAACCACATTGTGCCATATAGAGAGGTGGGTGGGGAGGGAGAGAGAAGGGGTGGGCAATTTTAAGAAGATTCTCCCAGACGCAAAGAAACAAGCCAAGAATGGCATTTGGCTCAAGTCCATTTTAAAAATGAAGATTAACTTCCACCTTTATCGTTTTTCAGTACTTCATTCATGCATGATTTAAGTTTGGCAATAATGGAAAATGGCATGTACTGTATAATAGCACTGCATAATTATCACCTCATATAATAAATATTCTGTTTTAAGAAGGAGGGGAATTTCAGCTATCAGACAAATTTCAGATATACTTGTATAACATACCTTGGAAAATTCAATATTGGACATGGTGCAAAGAATGCTAAATCGCCCAATCTCAATTATATCAAAAGCAGTCACCACCTTATTTCACACCAGCAAATCCATGGGATCTTATTCAAATAAAATGCATATACATCAGTCTATGCATTCATCCAGAAAGTGATCTGTATTGTGCAGCAGCTGTTTAACTTTGACAAAACATCACTAATCATTTCATATTAATATTTTCACACCATAATAATCTTAATTTCACTGTGATTTTTAGTTAAGGAGAAATCCTGCAATATCACTTAGTGTTTTAATGCCTTGCTTTTGCCATGCAAATGTTTTAACTGTGGTCTCAGAATAAAGCTGCTGTTTTACTCCAGGGTGTTAGTAAAACAATTGCTGTGTTAATGGAGTCCAGAATAAGAAATCTTGCAAGTGGATACACTAGATGTTCTCTGAATTGTACAGAAAATTAAATTATGTATTATATAAAGCTGATTGGGGTTCTGCATTTAAATTAGATGTTTGAGATTAATATTTCTGGTGTTACTTTTAACTGTTCTTGAGACTTTGTGCATAGCCAGTTTATAACATTGCTTAATTACATTTTTTTTATGTAGAGGAGGGGGCACAACTTTGGTTTCACAATTGGCTTCTTCAGTTTAGGTAGTTATATAAGAATGACGATTTCTTCTTTGAGGTCTTCTTACCAAAGACACAATGATTTGTGAGGAATTTTTTCACAAGGTCATAGCTTCTTAAATTTGAAGTTAGCAATACTTAAAAATATTATCATATATCCTTTGAGCACTGAAACAAACATTTCTTAAGTATTCATAGAATAACCGTGGCAAATATCAGACAACTGACTGAGAAGTGTTTTTTTTTCTGCCATCCCTCTCATTCTTTGGTAAATATATGCAACAACCCTCAAAGCAGTCTGGCAGAGTTCCCCATGAATCTTTGAGCTGGCAGTAATTTATTTACAAGTCAAGCTGCTTCTCTTTCTGACATTTCCCATCCTGAATGCAGGAAATTAGATGATAGTCTAGGAGCACCATCTCCAACCATATATACATATATATACTTCTGATTGACTTGCTGTCACTGCTGGCCTCCTTCAGAAAACTCCTGCTAGTCCAGGAGGTAATAACAATTTAACAATTAAAACCCTAAAAAACATAAAAAACATCCGTACAACATAACGTCCAGGGTACATTTGCCCACATTTTGCAATTCTGCCTGGCCACTAGGCATTCCCAGGAACAATATTTTTCACCTACTTTCCTTCAACGATTGTCTTGAATCTTAAGAATTATGTTTGGTGAACATGGGGATTTAGGTTTTCCATATTTCTGACTGGTCCGTGTGAGTGACCCTTTTGACTTAACAGTCATGTTTTTCAATCTGTTGGTTAAAGCCATAGCACAAGCCTGCAGTGATTACATTGAGGTTGTTTAAACACATTGTTCAAAGTTTCTTACACCAATCTTCATTGTTTGTTATTTTTAATTACTAAATGAGCTCCTTGAATATTTAGAATTAACTATTAACAAAATAAGTGAAATGAAATGTAGGGAATATTACAAATTTTCTTGCATTATAATCTGTTTGTCTTTGAGGGTTTTTCCCCAAAATACTTACAATGGTATAACAGGGCCAAAGCATGGCTTGGTCAAATGTGGGAGAATTGAGCAACTTGGCAAAAATGAGGCTGAACTGAGAAGTATTAACCATCCTATTCCAAAAGGATGATTGACAAATACAAACTTGTAGTCATAAAGAAGGCTAGACAGTGGCTATACTTTATTAGGAGTTTGAAGCAATTTGGCATGTCAACAAATACACTCTAAATGTATTTGCAGAGAATTCTGACAGGCTGCATCACTGTCTGGTATGGAGGGGCTACTGCACAGGACAGAAGAAAGCTGCAGAAGGTTGTAAATCTAGTCATTTCCATCTTGGGCACTAGCCTACAAAGTACCCAGGACATCTTTAGGGAGCGGTGTCTCAGAAAGGCAGCGTACATTATTAAGGGCTTCCAGCACTTAGTGCATGTACTTTTCTCACTATTACCAATAGGCAGGAGATACAGAAGCCTGAAGGCACACACTCAGCGATTCAGGAACAGCCTCTTCCCCTCTGCCATCTGATTCCTAAATTGACTTTGAAGCATTGGACACTATTTCACTTTTTTTAATACACATTATTTCTGTTTTTGCACATTTTTAATAATCTATTCAATATATGTAATTGGTTTACTTGTTTATTTATTATTGTTTTATTTTATTTTTTATTATTATTTTATTTTTCTCCCTCTCTGCTAGATTATGCATTGCATTGAACTGCTGCTGCTAAGTTGACAAATTTCACGTCACATGCCGGTGATAATAAACCTGATTCTGATTCAGCAGTGACAAGGGTTCCTGAGGCAAAATGGAAGTGGTCATCTAAAGACGACCTGCACATGATTTGGTGGGGGGAGGTAAAACAACAGGGGGAAGGAGTCTGAAACCAAACCACCAACATTAGTGTACACAACTGTCCAATATTTACGAAATGAATGCTGATCTCAGTAAAAGAATACAGTGGTGGCACCGTTCCATATTGCATACGCTTGCCTGAGACCTGCCGCAAGCTAACGGCCAATAGGAAATCGATGAGAGGATGTCATCTCTGTGTACTTGTTTCCAAATTGTTTTCTCTTCGGTTTCAGAGTACACCTGCTGAATAACATAGTAACTGGGTTGATCCTGGTGATTACAGCCGTCAATGTCTTCATCACCTCATTCTGGTTCAGTCCTCCCCACCCCACGTCAGATGAACTGCACTGAAATCAATTTGGCGCCCATACAAAAAAATGTTGACTGGCCACTACACGCTGAAACTGCTTCTGAAAATAAACTGAATCTGTATAAACAAACGACTCCATCAACTCATTCTTTATTGTGTATTCTCTGATCACTAGATGTCAGTTTCCTTTTGCCACCTCTGTTTGTGATTTGGTTTTCACACAGAACGGAAAACAGACATCACCGCGCCCTTACTAACAAAAAAAAATGTTTTTTAGTACGAATGCCGTCAAGAGTGGAGATCTGGCTGATCATTGCAATTATCTTTTGACTCGCAGATGTGGGAACATAAAAGATGTTCACGTTAAATCACCAGGCTGAACCATTCTCAAAGTTCACCGCTAAAAGGGCACTAATTTACAGCCTACTCGTTTAAAGCTGCATTTTGCGGGATTAATACGCTGCCTTCAGAGAGAATTGTTCTTTAACCATCAAAGCATCGGGGATCGTTTGTTGATAGGGTAGTTTACTGTTTCTTCTGCTACGGATGATATTTGTCAATATATCACCAACTCTCCTGAGTTTAGTCTGGATTCTAAGCCGAGCGCGTGGATGGTGCGCTTCCAAAAAGGAAAAGGCACACTCTAAGCAAAAAAAATTACTGCACATGCGGGAAATTTAATCTTAAAATATGCTGTAAAGTAGGTAGGGTGTCGGGCAATATTGATCTCCACCACCTTTCCAGATCACGACCCTGATAGGCAACACCGCTCTTCCCTCCACAACTGCCGACTAGTCCGCTAACCAGTGCTTTCTGCTGCTTTCATATTAACTGAGTTACATTCATCTGCCTGGTTTGAAATGCAACGCAACAGTCAGAATGTCAGCCGCTGAGTTTCGATATCAATGCAATTGAAAATCCGCAAAATAAAGATTACCCCTCGGGGATTATCAAGACTCTGAACTCGCTGGCACGTAACTATAACATACTATTAGGATTACCGGGCAAGAAAGGGAAACAGATCAGCTTATTTCGTGATGCTTTGTTGTAAAATTCGTATTGCATTAAGAAACCGCATCGCTTCGCAGCGTAACGCTGAGGTCGCGGGGTTCTGACCGCTTCGGGGAGCTCTGACTACCAAGCCGCTGTGTGAAATGCATTCCCCTGAGCTGGAGCGGCGAGGTGCGACGCTGCGCCACGCGTGCACGCGGACCCTTGCCTCGCATAGAAGAATATCGGCGTGTGCGCCCGAATGTGAACAAGGGATTAACGCAAACTAGTAGCAGGATTAAAGGCAACAGGAGCGGTTTCCAATGGAACGCTCTCTTGCTTTTCCATGCAGAAACTTCTCGCTGGCGATAAGAAGATGAAAGTGAAATTTATGAACTTGAATAATAGTAGCCTGCCAGCCACAGTCCTTGATTATTGGATATCCGCTATCGCGCTATGCCAGCGGGGGTTGATATCTATAAGGCAGAAAGTTGGGTTAACACTCGCGCCCTAGAAGTGGCGTCCGACACGAGTGGGGGTGGGGTTCGTGCCGATCGATATTAATAACGGGGCACACGCTTAAATCGTGTGGTATGGGACTTCATCAGACACAGGGTAGGGTATAAAAAGGTACATAACACACAAAGCACTGACAACAAATTGCATGGAACATGCCTTGCAGTAAAATGACAAATAAGATCCCTTAATTGGTAAGATGATTTTATCAGGATGATGCATTTTATGTTTGGCCACACTCAGCCGCACAGCACCGTTCAGAACTCCACCAGGGAGACAATGGACACAATCTTGCGTGTCAATAGAAGGCAGAGGTCCGGCGTTCTCCCCCGTCTCCACACTTTGACTGCGGATTGAAGAGAATTTCGGGTCGTGGGCTATTTTTGTACAGATTAAAATCGCCTTTTAACACAATCTTCAAAGCCAAAAATCTAATTGAAATTCGCCTTCCTAATCCTTAGCAGCTAAAATTCTTCTCCGTTTAAAAGCTCCAGGCAGATCCACCGATCTTATTCATTATTCCCTGGGCTGTCTGATTAGGATTCCCATAGCATCACAAGTCAGGACGCACCTTCACCAACATCTGTGCGCTCATATTCCCCCGTGACGGGCGGATGTGGAGCTGAACCTGCGCGAATGGCGCAGCCGAGGATTTACAACTCGGGATGTTTTGAGCTCCTTTGCCTCTCGATTACGTGAGACGTCAGTTGTGTTCATTGCCCCGATAGGTTCAGGAGGGTGCTGTGGAAGCCGGCCGAGCTTGTGTGTGTGTGTGCGTAAGTGTGCTTTCCTCCCTCGCCCTGCCTGTTGGGTGGGATGTCGGTGCCCCTTGTTTTGTGTTGTGAGCGCAAGGTGCAAACATATTATTACTCTCTGGAAATGCCCGGGAGACTCCGTCGCCTTTCCAGCCGCTAATCTACAAAATCACAAGCGGAGAAAGAAAAGGCAAGGAGGCGCGTGTCTCTTAGAACCCCAAAGGATCGGCGAGGGCTTCCCGGTACCAGAGATTTGATTCACATGGGGATGGGGGTCAGCGTGTCTAATCTGGAATCACTCCCCCGCCACGTCCCTGCAACCAGATCCAGCTTCTTTTATTGGGAAAATTACTTGTGCTTCTAATCATACCTAATTCGAATATAAATTCAAGCAAGACGTGTTTGTGAGTTTGGGAGGCATCGTGGTCAGATACCAGGAGTGCACAGAAGGACGGGCTCCGATCAACTTGTCGATCGCGCTGTCCGTTCTCCGTGACACAACGCCGAGCCGAGTGCTCCACATTTGTAACCTTGGAGAGCGAAGCTGCGATGGGATTGCAGCGCTCCAGAGGGCTCAAGATCTAACACCACTAACGATTGTCCTGGACATTAACAAGTCTCTATGAAATGGAAAATCGAGGGATCACCAGTATTCTCTATTACCTGATGCTAAACGCGCCGCTTTTGCTCTGTGTTAACGGTGAGTTGTGCTTTGCAATTTATGTCAGTGTCTTCGTTTTGTAGAGCTTTGCAAGTCTCGTTGTCTTTAACAATCTATGGCAAATTAGCCACGGATGAGTATGTGCTGGAGACCTCTAATTGCATGCGTGCACTCTATAAGTTATGGAATTATTAATTTCAATATATCGTTACCCACCATTGGATGTAACTTCAAGATATATTAATATTTCTAGTTTTCTTGGTCGCACGATGTCCTATTCAAAACTACCTAATAGCTGATACAGCAAAACATTTCACCTATATGCAATTACTTTAATAACGTTTAAATTTTCTTTTAAATTGCAATGGGAGAAATTGGGTGATTCGGGCAATGTAAGGGCTTGCGCGTTTTTAAAACTGCACAATATTGTGGTTTCTTAAATGCTTGTAAACAGTGGACTTGAGAAATGATAGACCTGCAGTGGTTCGGAGACTATTGTACCTGTTGTAGTCCAAGTTAAATTATGACTTGGGTGAAATCGTAGAAAGAGGAGAAATGCAATCTTGGTGTCTCACTGAAGTCAGGCGAAGCCTCACCAGTGATGTTTGTTAGCCATCGGTCTAAAATTAGTTTTTTTTCTCTTTTCTCCTGGCAGCAAAATTTCTTGAAGTCCCCCAGGATGTGACTGCGAAAGAGGGGGATGATATTGAGATGTCTTGTGCGTTCCGGGCCAGCGGGACCACCTCGTACTCTCTGGAGATCCAGTGGTGGTATCTAAAGGAGGCAGCCAGAGAGCTGGCACATGGGCTAACACTCGGCGCCCAGGCCAGTAACAGGGCCAAGGTGAGGGAATTGGACACGGGCCTCGGGGCGTTGGTGCTGCGCCGGCGGATGTGCCTTAAATCCCGCGTCCGCTTGGTGCAACCTTCAATCACGGGAACCACGATGGGATGGTTGGAGGAAATCAACTACAGCCTGTGCCCTATCCCTCAACAACAATGAGAGGAGATGTGTCCGAGAAAGCTAGTGGTACAATTATTTTAAAAACAACCAAGTCCAGGGCATGGACAACCCAGTGGCGCTGAAATAGGCAAAACCAGTGCCGTCCCAGCCTGTGTCCAGTCTGGGTCGTCATGGAGACCCCTAATGATAATGTATAGCATGGCCCTTGACAAAAACTAGGTTGCATAATTAGTATCTGTGTCAGGTTTCGAGTCCAAGATAATATTGAGGGGAAAGTAATCAATAATTTGGAGCAGTACGTTTGACAATAGCGCAAATTCAATGCAGGGGCGAGTTTTAAGACGAAACTTCCAAAATAAACTTGGACCCAGTTCTAGTTTGAGGCCGGAATGTAAGGTTTTTAGGAAGTCTAGTGCTTAATCTGGGAGAAAACTAGAGGTGAAATCGTTTTTTTTTTTCTCTCGGACAATACCTTGCGTTAAACTGGGGGACTCTAGGACATGGACAGGAGGAGCTGCAATTCCCGGCAGCTGGGGAGCTGGGAAAATCAGGGCAGCAACGCCAGGAAAGGTGTGAATGAACAGGGGGTGTCGGGGGAGGGGGAGGTCGCCTGCGAAGGTGAGAATACACCGAGGAATATCGGGAGAGTCCGATGATGACTATCACCACTTTAAAATATTCGGCCGGTTTTGATTCCGACCACATTCCTACTGAATACATCGACACGACAGTGGCCTGACGCTCTAAGTTGCCAGGAGCAAACCAAGTATGGCCACGGAAATTAGATCTTCCCTGCTTCGGCCCAGATCCGTAAAGAGGAACGGGGATGAATCTTGGGGAAAGGGTGTTGCAATGGAATGCGCGGGATACGGACGGATCTGTGTCACGGCTCCTCGAGCTATTGTGCACTTCTGTGCTATCGGAAGCGAGTCGCATTTATAGTCCCGAAAAGCTGCCGGTCTGTATCACGTCCTTAGCTTTGATATAGTGTTGGATACTAATTTATAATTCTGTGAATACAGTATTACGTGTCAAGCAATTGATGGCGTCAGTTCCTAATTTGAAGGCAGATTAATAAAATTCCAGCTGTGATCTGAATCAGTTGAGTTAATTGCATTATAATTGCTGACGCTATACTAATCTAACTCCAGATGTGGCACTAACGTCGGACAGAACAAAACAACCCCGAAGTTAAATACTTTCATTCATGACACATCGCAATTTACAGTGTAGAACTCGAGACCAAGAAATGACACTACATACACCCCGGCTTCTGAAAGTCTGTTCCCTCGGCTAATGTCTGGCAGGAAGAACTGACACTCATAATAGAAAAATATTCTTTCTCGAAGAAATGTGATGCATATTATTTTCTTGTTTTAGGTTACGTTAAATAAAGATGCCACCAAAATAAGCGTAAGTGTTATTTTCCTCTATGTGTTATTAATAAACGAAAATGTTTTATTGGTCACTCTGAATTAAAAAAAACCCGACCTCTACACGAGGAATAACGTGTTCTGCACTAGAAATAGAGAGTTCCATTGGCAAAGATCACATGTTGCTGTGTACTTCGTGGTCAATATAAAATTGAATAGCTTGATCGACTATTTTGCAGAATTTCGTTTAAAGTGCCGCCCGAGAAAAATAGCTACGATTTATTTTTTAAAACTTTAATTCTAGCTTCTAATTCTTTAATCGCCTTTGTTATTTTCTAAATTAAATACGTTTGGCATATCTTTACTGTCAATATTTCGCCAATCTAAAAGTAAAATACTGCAGATGCTGGAAGACTGAAATAAAAACATAAAATGCTGGAAACACCAAGTGTCCACATTAGTATTATTATATTTTCGCCGATATTGGCTGCTTTTATTAATATCGTTCCATTAATTATTCGATGTTTGTGGAAATAAAACATCACGGCAATGTTTCAATTCGGATTATTAATAGCGTTAGTCTGGTAGTTTTAATTGTTCATTTACTTTATTGACCGCGAGTCTTTCTCATTCTTCCTGCTGACTGGTATAGAAGTCGGTGGCAAATCAATAATTTCCCGGTTAGTGCCTTTGATTTTATTTCAAATATTTGGAGCGCCTTACGTGTTGCGGCCCTTTCTTTGTCTACAGACTGTCCGGGTAATGGGAAATGATATTTCGCATAAACTACGCCTCTCCAGTGTTAAGAAGGAAGACGAGGGGGTTTATGAATGCAGAGTCACCGACTTTATTGACGACGAAACTCAGGAACATAAAGCCCAGGCGACTTTACGGGTGACAGCCCGCTACAGTCCGGAGATGCAAGCGGCCGAAGCGGTCTCTCACATTCAGAGTAATGGGCGCCGCAGGAGCAGCGTACGCTCCACGCCAGCGACCGGCACAGACAAGCGGCGAGTCGCGGAAACTGTCAGCGACGGAGCGGCAACCTCCTCAATCACCCCCGCCTCAGTTACTCCACCCCCGGGCAATGCAGCCATGATTGGACAGCACAACTCCGGTAAGTGGAGTTAGATTGCCATCGTGTGGGGACTTTAATGGGTTGCAAAGAGCAGGTCTAAGCAACGTCGCCTAATACTGATGTTGTTATATGTATACAGTACTGTATAGCCTTTACCTTTCTCGATTACTCCCGACTATAGTCTTTCTACAGTGCCTTGGATTCCCAGGATCGACTAGAATAATGACAGTGCTTTAAAAACAAAGCATGTTATGAAAAATGTGTTAAGGACCCGGGGGGTTCTCCAAAACTTAACAGCCGGCGAAGACCTTTCAAAACATTGTTGTAACGTAATGTAAATTAGCAATCAAATAAGTCATCAACAATGATACTATGACCAGACAGCTTGATGTCGAACTGTTGGAAACGATAGTGCCACTGATCTTAGAGCCACCGGAGGGCAGAGTAAACCGAGGTTTAATACCTCGGGTGCAAAACAGACGGCGGGATGGAAATTTAAAGCACGAGATTCTGCAGATGCGTGAGATTTGCCGTCGATTGAAAAAAAGTTCAAAGTTCAAAGTAAATTTATTTTCAAAGTACATATATATTAGCATATGCAGCCCTGAGATTCGTTTTCTTGCGGGCATTCACAGTAAATGCAAGAAACACGATAGAATCAATGAAAGACCGCACCCAACAGGACGGACAAACAACCAACGTGCAAAAGACAACAAATTGTACAAATACAAAAATAAAGAAAACATAATAAGCAATAAATAACGAAAACATGAGAAGAGTCCTTGAAGTAATAGGTTGTGGGAACAGTTCAGTGATGGGGTGAGTGAAGTTATAACTGTGCCTGAACTTGGTGGTGTGGGTCCTGAACCTTCCTCATGACAGCAGCAATAAGCGAGCATAGCATGGATGGTGGGGGTCCTTGATGATGGACGCTGCTTTCCTGCAACCGCACTCCCATGTAGAGGTGCTCACTGGCGGAGAGGAATTTACCCGTGATGGACTGCGCTGCATCCACTACTTTATGTAGGCTTTTCTGTGCAAGGGAATTTGAGTCTCCGTACCAGGCCTTGATGCAGTTAGTCAATATATTTACAAGATGCTGGAGGAACTCAGCAGGTCAGGCAGCTTCTAAGAAAATGAATAAGCGGATGATGTTTCAGGCTGAGGCCCTTTTTATATACTACACCACACATCTATAGAAGTTTGTCAAAGTTTTAGACAGCATGTTAAATCTTCGCAAACTTCTACGAAAGTAGAGGCACTGCTGTGTTTTCTTCATAATGGCACTTACATACTGGGCCGAGGACAGATCCTCTGAAATGATAACACTGAGGAATTACAAGTTGCTGACCGTCTCCACCTCTGATCCCCTGAAAAGAACTGGCTCATGGACCTCCATTTTTCTCCTTCTGAAATCAATAATCAGCTCCTTGACGTTGCTGACATTGAGCACGAGGTTGTTGTTGTGGCGCCACTCAGCCAGATTTTCAATCTCCCTCCTATACACTGATTCGTCACCACCTTTGATTCGGTTAACACCAATGAAATTAAATATGAACTTAAATTTGGTCAGCAAATGTCAATATGGCATTGGAGCTGTGCTAGCCTCACAGTCATACATATAAAGCAAGTAAAGCAGGGAGCTAAGCACACAACCTTCTGGTGCACTTGTGCTGATGGAGACTGTGGAGGAGATGTTGTTGCTGATCTGAACTGCCTAGGTCTTGAAGCCTATTGGTTAGTTTTGTTTGAGATGATAGTGTTGAATGCCGAGCTGTAGTCAATGAAGAGCATCCTGATGTATGCAGCTTCACTGTCCAGATGTTGCAGGGTTGAGTGAAAGCCAATGCAATGGCACCTGGTTGTGACAGTAGGCAAATTGGAGCAGATCTATGTCGCTTCTCTTACCACATTCTTCTTAGCCACTGGGATAAATGAAGCCTGCTTGAAGTAGGTGGGTGCCTCAGATTGATGACGCAAGGGGTTAAAGGTAACAGTGGATACCCCAACCAATTGATCGGCATTGGTCTTTAGTATTCAGCCAGGTCACCCTTTCTGGGCCAGATGTTTTCCATGGGTTCACCCTCCTGAAGGATTCTCCTGAATGGTCTGAATATGAAGTATTTGTGCTCTTTGTTCATTGGATCACCTTCCAAATCACAGAAATCACTTCAGCCACAATATTCTGACTTGGATAAGAACACCATCTTTGAACTAAACCTGATACCTCACTGCTTGCCACTGATTGTATTAGATTTAGAATTACATTCATAAAATGTATAGCTTCCATTTATAATACACATTTCTCACAATTCCCTGCTGCTCTACAATGGCACTAATTGGAAGGTAAATTAAATGGCATATTTTATGACATATTTAAGAAAACATTGCTTATAACACAGCTCCTCCTGCAGTGTAACAAATTTAGAGAAGTAAGTAATCTCTGCAGCCAGAATATACGATGAATGCAGGAAGAAATAAGAGTTGGAAAAAGAGAGAATTTCTCCATTGTTTTCAGTGCATTGGCAGTGTTTACATGACACAAAAAATCCAGGTGCATGAAATACTTTTGCCGGGTTTTGGCAATTCACACATCGTCCCGGAATACAATCACTCTCTTTGAGTCCATGTTTAATCCACATGTGCGTATTGGCAAAATGTGAAGTGCCTGAGGGCTCATTTGCTTTGCAATTGCTAATGCACTCATGTCAGTTAGTTGAGAGATTTTAAGACTAATTGTGGGTTACTGGTAAGATTGGCATTTACTACATATGCCCAGAAGTTAGTCAACCAATCCACAAAATGAAGACGCCACCATGTGGTTGGTTGTGCTTTGCAGTGGTTAATATCAATGTGTAAGTAACTGGCCAATTCAGAGTTAATGACTGGGAGAGGTCTGAGATCACATAAAAGGCAGTCCAGATAAGGATGGCATTTCCTTACTTAGAGGACATGCTTGAACCAGTTTGCCTGATACAGCAATCTAAAGACAAGTTTCGCTTACAGATTCTTTTGAACTGGATTCATATTTTTCACCTGGTGGTACATTCCTCTGTATTTGATTGGAACATGTTACTGGATCACAGAGCAGAAACAGAGTCACTACCTATTATTATGGTGTTGTTGGGCCTGTCACAGAGAATAGGGAGGAACAGTCAGGCTTAAGCAATGACTTTTTTATTTTACAGCTGATTAATAATTTCTAAAGCTTTTGTGGGGGTCTGGGTAGAATTGTGAACAAAAATACTTGCACTTGCTTGTACAAACACTGGCATGTTCTGATTGCCTATCTTAGAGAGCAGGTGGGTCAAATGATGTGGAAATACCATTGCCCCAGTGTCCTGGAAATGAAGGAGGCAGAAGACAAGCACAGGACAGAGCTGAGAGAGAAAAAAAATCAGGCATCAATTCTAGAAGAGGATACACTACCATCCACTAACCAATGCCCCGGTCTTCACCAATCCTGTCCCTATAGAATATACAGAAAGCCTTGTGAGAGCTTTTCTTGTGGGTCCTGCATAAATAGAGTGCACTTCAGCAAAGAAGGAATGGGGTATTTTTTTTCTGCTTTGTTGGTCTTCCACTGGCACCAAAGGCAAGCACAATTCTTCATCTCCCATGATGCACGAGGCTGCAATGGAGGATCAACATGGCTTCACCAGCCATGGATTTATCAGATCACTGATGCTCTTCACAGGAGAACTGGTCAATTCATCATTCTTGGCAGCTTTAACAAAGCAAGACAGCAGCATGGGAAAGCTTTACGGCTCTGTGTGGACGCCTCTTCAAAATACAGTCTTCTCAGTGGCATCGACATTTATTTGAGAATACCTACGTAACTCCCAGTTATATCAAGAAGACAAGACCTACATGTGACAACAATCAGAAGATCCTATTTTCTGAAGTTTGGTATACAGGAAGTGAGAGGATGTCATTCCATTCCCAACTCAGCCCAGACTGAAGTTACTGAGAGAAACCATTGCTGGTGGAACGCAGCAGGCCAAGCAGCATCGATAGGAAGAAGTACAGTTGGCATTTCGAGCCAAGACACTCCGTCCTGAGAAGCTTTACAGAAAGCACTTCTGGGAGGGCCATCTGAGTACTGAAAAGGTGGATTGTTCAGGCAGCAAAAATCACAAGAGATACCACAATGTACTACATCAGATGTTGAAAGTGTTTATACACCTGAATGGGCTGACTCTAGCATAGATGATGAGAAGGATCTGTTTGGAAATAGAAGTACAATGGAAGAAAACCCACAATGACTATTTGAAACTGCAGCCTAATCTGGTGGGAAGAGAAGTTGCCTTCGTCTACCACCCACCCATATGATAGAATATAAGTTCTTTTAACTCTGCATGCTGTATCAATTATCTGAGTAAAAATTCCTCGTTAATGGAATATATCCGTTCCAGCATTAATGACTTCCATGAATAGCAAAGTACATGCCAATATATAGTCTGTTTGAGGAAAGTGATTAAAACGCACACAATTATCCAAATCTTTCCTACACTGTGCATCACCTGCATTTCTTTCTATACCAATTTTCAGGAAATTCTGGCAGACAACTCAGGGCAGATTCTTAACTTCTCATTTTAAACATTCAATCTTATCTTGTACATACAGATGGGTGTGTCTCTGAACAGTTATCTGGGGTGTAATTTGGTGCTTCCAGCATGTTCCCTGGATATGATTTCATTGGGAAGGAATTTGATGACATCCTACAATGGTAAACTAAGTGGTTCGGCCCACTTTATTTGCTGTATTGTCATCATTCACACCTGACAAATGAAGAAAACCACAGACGGGAATCGGAAACAAAAATAAAAATCCCAATAGAACTCAACTGTTAGACACCATCGCGGCAGGAGAAACCAGTCAACATCTCAGGGCGGCAATCCTTCCTTCGAACTGGGTGAAGGGTTTGCAGCTTTCAAAGAGCGGGGGAAGGAATGAGAAAAATGTTAGGCCGAGACAGATCAGGTGATAAGGAGCAGAATGTTTACACCTTCCTCCTGTGTGATTGCTTGGCGAGGTGGATTTGTAGTAATGAAGAGCAGAGAACAAGAACATATGCACATCACCTTCTTGATAGGTGGAAAGACTTGGAAGGCTGCAGCAATGTGGAACGCAAGAATTAAAGTATAAGTACTCAGTAAAGAGGTACCAGCAAGTGCCATCATCTTTGTCACCTACTGCAATGGGAAATGAATGCTTCTACATGAACTCTTATTTAAGCCAGGTGAAGTATTTAAAAAGAGGATGAGACAGCCACTTCCTTCTGTGCAACCGTCTGGTATTTGATCTTGAAAGAAGATATAGTAAGGGTAAGCTTTGGCTGTTAAGCAGTCTGTGAAAAATTCTGTGGAAGAGTTAGCAGAAAACTATGGCAACATGAGGCCATTAATGTGGAGACTGGGACAAGTACATAAGTACTGCAGTGGGAAATGGGTTTTCAAAGTGCTTTCTAGATGCCGAGTTGCAGCCTTTCTTAATCAAAGAAAGACCTGGGCTGATTGTATGAGGTCTGTTCTGCAGGTATTCTTTTAAGTAGGTTCACGTTGGACAATAATTGGTAATTTATTTATTGTCATGTGGACCAAGATACAGTGAAAAGCTTGTTTTGCATTCCACTCATTGAGATCATTTCATCAAGCTAGTACAAGGGGAAAGCAATAACAGAATGCAGAATATCGCGTGACAGCTACAGAGAAAGTGAGAAAGTGATGGACAATAAGATACAAGGGCCATGATAACGAGAGGTCAAAATTTCTATCTTACCATACAAGAGGTCTGTTTAATGGAAGGACAAAAGCTGTCCTTGAGCCTGGTCCTGCATTTTTTCAAGCTTCTGTATCTTCTGACTTGAAAATACACACCACCAGGCTCATTAAAGGAAGTCTAGTGCCTAACACATTATGTCGCCCACTGTGGCAGCACTGTACAGTCATGAAGTTGAGCAAATTGGCATATAGTTCAAGTGCTTCTGGCTTCTGAATTGATGTATTCTGCACATTGGACAGCATGTGTGAAGAAAGAAACCGTTGTTGTTTCAGGGCAATGACCCATCACTAGCTCTGTTAAAAGTTTAATATTTGCATAAATAGCATAATGAAATTTAAAATAATATGCATATTGCTATAGTACACTTGTTACTTATCAACACATGAAAATTGATTATAAATTGCTTGGTAACATAATTGGTTATCAAATATAAAACCTCATAGAATTTAACGGATTCATGAAAGCTGGAAAAATCTGTCATTGAACAGTTGTTATGTTAGTCTCAGAATGATGGAGTTATAGTCACTTATAATATAAGGGAATTCTTACAGTGCAGGGGTGGCACATACATAAGTATTGTTGGCATGTAGCATGTAGTTCCACCCCTCAATTCTTTAAATCCCACCCATCATAAAAAGATACATAATGATTATTACGACTGCCAAATTATTATTTTCAACCAAGAGCAATGAGTTGTTTTCACAGGAAACATCTCACACCAACTTGGGCACTAGCTAGATAGTTATGAAAACACATAACGTAGAAACATAGAAAACCTACAGTGCAATACAGGCCCTTCGGCCCAGGATGCTGTGCCGAACATGTACTTACTTTAGAAATTACCTAGGGTTACTCATAGCCCTCTATTTTTCTAAGCTCCATGTACCTATCCAGGGTATCTTGAAAGACCCTATCGTATCTGCCTCCACCACTGTCACCAGCAGCCCATTCCATGCACTCACCACTCTGCATAAAAAACTTACTCTTGACATCTCCTCTGTACCTACTTCCAAACACCTTTAAACTTTAAACTTCCAAGTTTAAAGGTACTTCCAAGCACCTTTAAACTTCCAAGCACCCTCTTGTGTTAGCCATTTCAGCCCTGGGAAAAAGCCTCTGACTATCCACACGATCAATGCCTCTCATCATCTTATACACCTCTATCAGGTTACCTCTCATCCTCCATCGCTCCAAGGAGAAAAGGCCGAGTTTACTCAACCTGTTCTCATAAAGTGTGCTCCCCAATCCATAACGCTGGATGATCTGTTTTGAAATCCTCACAGAGCTGCTGTACACATTACTATCTGGATTGTAATGGTTATAATAACACTACTATTTAGAAGTGATGTTATTTTTCAATGATCTTTTTAAAAGATTAATAGTAATAATTTTCAAACAGGTTTTCTAAATTTGCATTTATTTCAATCCGTGTTATGCTTTTATTAATTGTACCACAATGAATTAATGTAAGTAAGCAATAAGACTGATCCTTTTCCCTTGTAAAAGTCCATAATTATTGTTACTAATTCATTAATCAATTCTCAAAATTACCATGGCTTGCAAAAGAATGTTTTAGAAGATTATCAGCAATTTATCATCTACCCTAATATATGGTGTTCATGTAGCAAAATACGGACTTTAAGTATACTCTACTTGTTAAGTTTTGGTCCACAGCCCTGCAGTTATTTTCTAAGTGGTGTTGTCACAACTACTCTCAGTCCTTTATCACCAGATGTACATAGTTACTTCTTTTCTGGCAAATGCTACCAATAGTCCCCCTTAAGAGCATAGATGTATTGAGGTTATGTGATGTGTGGCCTCACGCGGTCGTGGTCGACCATGGGTACTGCGCCTCTGGTAGTCACTGGTTTGTCGAGCAGCATCGACTGTGGCTATTGAGGCTGATCCTGGAACGGCAGACTCTGCCACAGTTGCTGCATGTGTAGGGCGTCGTGGAATTGTTGTCCACTGTCCACTGTGCTCTCCGTTTAGCTCTCCACTCCTCAAACTGACTCAGGATCACTCTTTCACCTTGCTCTAGGTGTTGCTGAAGAGTACCTCACCATTTGTTGCGGTCATCTACTGTATCCTCCCAGCACTTTGTGTTGATTTTAAGGCTTTCATGTCGCGTTTGTAGAGGTCCTTGAAGCAAAACTGGGGTCTACCAACGTTCCTCTTGCCTGTTGCTAGTTCTCCATAGAGGATGTCCTTGGTCCAGCCAGCGCAGTCTGCGTTGTCTTAAGAGTGTGAACATTGTGGGAAGTCCAGCGCAGGAGAGGACCTCAGAATTTGGGACTTTGTCTCTCCAGGTGATGCCGAGGATGCGGAGAAGGCTGCGCAGGAGAAAACTGCAGAGTTTTCTCTCCTGTTTGAAGTAGATGGTCCAAGTCTCGCTACCATACAGGAAGGTGCTGATAACGCATGCATTGTACAAGGCAGTCTTAGTCTTTGTAGTGAGTTTCGGATTCTCCCAGACCCACGAGGATAGTCGAGCAAGGGTCAATGCTACTTTGCCAATACACCTATGGATTTCAGCATCAAGGGGGGGAGTGTCGCTAATGGTCGACCCCAAGTATGTGAACTAGTGGACCACTTTTAGATCGTAATTGTCGATCATAATGACTGGTGTCTCCACTACGTTCTGGGTAAGGACATTTGTTTTCTTTAGGCTGATGGTAAGTCCAAAGTCCTTGCATGCCTTAGAGAAGTGGTCCATGAGAGTTTGTAGTTGCTGTTTGGTGTGCGAGGTTATAGCAGTGTCATCGGCAAAGAGCATGTCACGTATTAAGATCTTTCGCACTTTTGTTCTTGCTCTCAGGCGCACAGGGTTGAACAGCCGCCCGTCAGACCTGGTGTGCATGTAGATGCCTTCTGTCGACATCCCAAACACGTGCTTCAATAGCAGAGAGAAGGAGATGCAGAATAATGTTGGGGCCAACACGCATCCTTGTTTGTCTCCACTACGGATAGCGAAGGGTTCTGATGAACTGCCATCGTACTGAACAGTAGTCCTCATGTCGTCATGGAATGACTTGATGATACTTTGGAATTTCGGGGGATGGCCGATCTTGAGGAGAATCTTGATGCGAGCTATACTATTGTGCTAGTTCAGGCTTGGGACTGGATCTCGGTTGCTTCCAATTTGGAAATATATTTATCAGCGAAGTTAGTGATGCTTTTAGATGCCGGTACATAAAACTCATTCACAAAATTTTATTGATAACTAGAAATTTGGTACATTGATGGAAAAGACTTTTGTTTTATGAAGTTGACCCTAACTACAAGAAACATAATGTGAACTCAGATTCTTTTATATTTGGCTACAGTTAGTCTTGATCATGTTTTAGTTCCTCAACATTTTCCTTTATAGTGTCTCTAACGCCATCCATAGATAAGGATCAGATCTGGTCATGTGAATGCTGCACTAGTGCCAAACAAATCAAGCAAATGTGAATGCAGAACCTTTCACTGAATTGGAAAATGGTTGGGTCTTCTACTGAAGTCTCGTTATGGAGTCAACTTTCAGTTAACTTATTTCAAGGCTATTTTCACTGGAAATTGTGAAGCGATTGCTTTCTGTAGTTGATTTAAAGGTAGTACAATAGGTTAGTGATGGTGCCTTTCATCTGGAACTCAGGTTTGAAACCACTCAATCTGTTGGCATGAAAGTCTTTTCTCCTTGTGTTTCCAATGGTTGCCCACCAAGCTATTCACAATCCAACACAAAAAGTCATTAAACTGGCAATTACATTTAAACATTTCAGAATGTTGGCAAAGAAATATGTTGATGCACTGGAATTTCTGTTTAGGTTTAAATCAGATAATGTCACATGAGCTCTGGGAGTTGATGTTAAATTGTTTCAAGGAAAAGTTTAACTGTATTCTATAGCCATCTAGTTTCAGTATTATTTATTTTCATGATAGGAAAGTTTGCCAAAGGGTGAGGAAGGGCATTCATATTTTTGAAAATTGTACTCCAAGTAGGCAGTATCGAGTACCTAAACCGCAAGAGAAAGAGAAGCAGTGTAACTCTGAAATAGACCGCAAACCCAATTACATTTAACCATTGTCATATATTTGATTTTCATATAGGTGGAAAGCCAACACAGACACTAACATCAGGTAAGGTGAATAATAAAAAACTGACTACTTTTAAAATACAATTGCATGAGATTAAAACTTTGCATCCAGTAAAGCCGAATTCTTTCCATGCTCTTTTTTTGTTTCTTGTTTTAAAATATTTGTTGTATTGATGCGTCTCCAAAAGTTGCTAGCTATAGTTTCAACAAAGCAAGTTTATTGAGCAAATTGTGTTCTTGAGGCCATCAGCATGAAGGCACATTTGCACGTTTGTATTTATATGTTTCTTTCTTGTAATTATGGAGCTTTATTCTTTTTCAGTCACTGGAGGATTTGTTTTACATTTGGAAAATTACATTCACCTTGAGTTATATTCTGTTAATTTTCTCAAATTGTCTGCTTTTCAGGCACTTTTCTACTGTTTTTCCATAGCCACACATTCATCTTCAGGAATGTTGGCTTTTCTATTAGGAAGTGTCTTTCGACATCCAATTTTTTCTAAATAAAATGCCATGCTTGGCATCTACAGGTCCAACTATGAGTTGCCAAAATTCTTCACAATAGGCTCGCCAAAACCAGACAGTTTAGCAATTGTTGAAATCTCAGCAGTGAAATATAAAAACATGATACTGAGAATTAAGGTCAAATTTCTTCCTTCCTATCCCTCCTGATTAACTAGAAAGACATTTTGTAGAGAAATGATATGATATGATTAGGGCTGAAGCTTAATTGTGATTACGTGCCAACATGAGTTTCTCAAGAGCAACCCATGCATTTTCTGTGGAAGTAGAAACAAATGGTCTTGTTCGAAAGGTTAAAAAGTTAATTTATTCATATATTGTAATTGGTGACAGTGATTTATGTCAAAGGTTGTCATATTTCACTTTGTTATGTGGGATAGTGGAATTCTTACCAATTTGTTGGGAATCACATGCCACACTTCCATTACATCTTCACGTGAGAAAATATTTCTTTTATAACAGTTTTCTTGACTTCAGCACATATCGAAGCACTTTACAGCCAACAAAGTACTTTTGATTTTATTTGATTCAACTATAATTCCCTAATTGTCATTAAGAAGATGGCAATGTGTTATCTAATTGAACCATCACATTCGAGTGTTGCTGATTAGGGAGCCAGTGGTGATGATTCGACAGCAATAAATCTTCATGCCTGGAGGGTGCGTAATTTGGAGGGGCATCTGTAGGGAATGGTGTCCCACTATAACTCTCACCCTTGGTGATTTCTGGGTGATAAGGGTCACATGTTTGGGAGATACTGTCAGAATAGCCAAGATGAGCAACCGCAATGCATTTGTAAATGGGACACACTGCAGCCATTGGATCAAACCTTCAATCTAATTGAGATTATTCCATGACATTTGCCTTGAAAATAATTTGGAGTTTCAGGAGGTGAGTCATGCTGTCGAATTTATCTGACTGTTTCCAATAAATTTCTCATCTATGCTAAAGCTTAGGATGTTACTGCTGAGAACATATTAGAGGAAGGTTGCTAAAGATGATCATTGCTAGCACTGTCATAGCACAAATGTCACTTCTTTTGTATCAAGCATGCATGAATGTGTCCAGGTCTTGCAGCATGCAAGCATGGGCTGCCTCAGTTTTTGAGGAGAGAACAGAGGTGGATCCCTTAAAAACCATGGAATGGAACTTGAATTCTCATTGACAGGAGAATGGACCTTGTTTGAATCTGTGTAGAAGAGTTTGTGAACTCTGGAAAAGTATGAAGAGATATATTTTGATCAGAAGAATAAGGAGAGACATTACCTGCTGCATAGTGCAGATAACAAGGAAGCGTAAGGAAGAAGTGGGCTCAGATGATTTATGATGCGAAGGGAATGTAAAAGAATGAGAACAGATTTCGTTGAAACCTACAAAATTCTTGTACATCAGTGCAGACTAGATGCAAATAATAGGAATGGCTTCCTCTGCTAAGTCAACTGAAGCCCATAACCATCCTGCAAATTTCCTCTCAATCTTTGTAGCTACAAGAAGAAAAAAATAAAACTCTTGCAGACACGTTTGCAGCTAAATTCAATACTTTCTGAAACCTTTATAGTTAAAACACCTTCTGAATCCTTTCTAGGAACGTTAGGTTGATACAGAAGTGAGTACAGTTCTCCATTTTGATCCTGCCTTTATATTCAAATCCTCTATTTATGAAGCCTAGGATCCAATGTCTTACTAACTATATTCTCAGCTTGTTTTTTTTCTCAGGTTTAAGCACATACACCTTAGGTTTCTTCCTTTCTGCATATCCTTTATTCTGTGAACTATCATTTAATATAATACCTTTTCCCATTCCGTCTATCATAATGTATCACTTTCAAATTCCCAGTATTAAATTTCATCTGCCATGTCAGCCCAATCTACCTCCAGTTAATAATAGTTGTCCTCACTAATTATAAGGTCTGGGATTTTGGTGTCTCTGGTAAATTTTGAGATTTTGAACCATGTATCTACATTTGAGTCACTATTGATCGAGTCACTATTCATTGAAATAAAGGCCATAAGACATGGGAGCAGAATTAGACCATTTGATCCATTGAGTTTGCTCCACCTTGGCTGATTTATTATCCCCTCAATCCCATTCTCTTACTAATGCTCTTACTAATCAAGAACCTATACCCTGTGACTTGGCCTCCACTGGTGCCTGTGACATTGCATTCCACTGATTCACCACCCTCTGGCAAAAGAAATGCCTCCTCATCATTCTAAATGTATTCTGAGGTCCTCCGGTTCTAGACTCCTCCATTATAGTAAGCCTCCTCTGCACGTCTAGTCTATCTGGGCCTTTCAATATTCAATAGGCTTCAATGAGCTCTCCCATCATTCTACTAAACTCCATTGAGTACATTCCCCGGGCTATTAATGCTCCTCATGCATTAACCATTTCATTCACAGTATCATTCTTGTGAACCTCCTCTGGACCCTCTCCAATGTCAGCACATCTTTTCTTAGATATCGGGCCCAAAACTACTCACAATACTCGACAAGTATGGTCAAACCAATGCCTTATAAAACCTTAGCATTACACCTTGTTTTTATATTCTAGTCCTCTCAAAATAAATGCTAACATTGTATTTCCCTTCCTTACTACCATCTCAACTTGCAAGTTAACTATCAGGGAATCCTGCATGAAGACTCCCAAGTCCCTTTGCACCTCTGACTTCTAAATTTATTGCACATTCAGAAAATAGTCCTCACCTTCTACCAAGACGTGTGGCTGGACACTTCAATGCACTATATTCCATCTGCCACTTATTTGACCATTTTCATAACCTGTCCAAGTCCTTGTGCAGACCTTTCTTTCTCAACATTACTTGTCCCTGCACCTACCTTTGTATTGTCTACAAACGTGGCCACAGAAGTCATAAATTCCAGCATCCAAATTATTGACAATTGATGTGAAAAGAAGCAGTCTCAACACTGACTCCAATGAAACGTCAGTAGTCAATGACAACCAGCCAGAGCAGAGCCCTTTACTTCCAATTTTTGCCTCCTGCTAGTCAGCCAGTTTTTTTATCCATGCTACTATCTTTCCTGCATTAACATGGGATCTTATCCTGTTCAGCAGCCTCATGTGCAGCACGTTGTCAAAGGCCTTCTGAAAATCCAAGTAAACAACATCCACTGACTGATTTAATTTAATCATCTAATTTGAGTGAAAAGGAAACTCATCCAGGGAAGTGCACTGCTGACTAAATCTGTAAATTTTTGGGATTATCACAACAATGCCTTAACAGATTAAGTCAAAGAATTCGGATTCTGTGTATAATGCAAATGTAGGCAAGGAACAATCCATCATAGGAAAAGATTTTCCAACACCAACATGTTTGAAATGATCTCATTAGCATAGCATGAGAAAATCTGTTGTAACGCTATCAAGTGTTGGAACAAGATGAAGTTTAGATTAAGTTACATTGAATAATAATGAAGTTTGCATCGATAAATGCCAAGAACAATCATGGTTATGAGACCATGATCGCCAATGTCGTACGACGCGGCACATAATGATGCTGGTGATGACATCAATAAAATCTAAATTCCACAAGTAAGCTTAATAACTGAATGTAATATCAGAAAAATTGGAATTTAGCATAAAGCTAAAGATGCAGTGCAAATTAAAAACCAATCTGATTAAGGACCAAAATATTACAAATAAGCTGTCAAAACAGAGACCAACAATATAGTTTTATTCTGACATTTTGTATAGAACATTGACAATTACAATTATTACAATTTTATACTAAGTGGACAGCCAGCATAATCTGAGATTTAGCTGCCACTTTATAAATATAATCACTTCCAAATCAGACATTTAATATCATGATTGTTATATACATAATGAACACCAAACTTCTGTTGAACTATCAGAAACATTAGTTGGGCTTCACTATTATACAATTTAATCAAAGCATACAGGGGCATATCTTCTTAATTTTATGCCTTAATTAAAAATAATCTGAAAGAGCTGCTGGGTTTTCTGTGTACATGTTCAGAATTTTATCAAATAATTTTTGAAAGGTTTAATGCTTGACATTAACAATTCTGATTCATGCCACAAGATGTCCTTGCAGGGAAAGAAGGCTGATTGCCTACTTGATATGTGATGTTGTTATTTCATTGTTTCTATTATATTTGTCTTCCTGGAATGTGAGCAGCACTGGAAATGCAGTATCCATTGTCCATCTCTAGCAGCACCAGATTTGAGTGACAGGTTCCTTTCCCTGAAGGAAATGTGAGGGGATAGGTCAGGTTGTTCCATGGACTGGCGCCCAACAGGAATGTCTGTCATTCTTTCTTTCTGGTTGGAAAGTGGCTGGATCAATACAGCGGCGTACTGATTGCTAAGCTAACCACGTTTCGTCTGCCTGCTGGCCAGCAAAGCTGGTCCCTCACCATGCCACTGAGAGGTGGATTCTCCGAGCCATTAAACTGGTGGGCAGACCCTGCCATTTAGTGATTCAGCTCCACTAAATCTTGTGATAGAAACACTCCAACAGCTGAGTGAAACGTTGCTATGAGTCTACAGATCAATCTGAGCCAATTAGATTTGAAATACGAGAAGGGTACACATTTGGGGGAGTTGTGTTTTCTTTGTGGGGTGAGGAGTGAATCTGGTGAATATTGCCCAAATAATTATTTGTCCAAAATACCAGCTTTAAGTAGGCAAGGATATTTGGAGCAAACAACTTAACAAAGACAAAGTTAACTGATTTTTAAATGAAAATTGTGAGAATCAGGATCCAAGTCAAACTTATTATCGCTGACAAATGTTGCGAAAGCTGCTATTTTATGGCAGCAAATCAGTGCAAGATATAGAGATTAATGTAAGTTACAAAATTAAATAAGTAGTGCAAAAGATTAATAATGAGGTAGTGTTCATGGACCGTTCAGAAATTGGATGGCAGAGGAGAAGAAGCTGTCCTTCAAACTTTGAGTGTTGGTCTTCAGTCTCCTGTATCTTCTCCCTAATGTTGGTAGTGAGAAGAAGGCATATCCCAGATGGTGTGGGTCTTTATTGGTGGAGGAGTGTCATTAATGATGGGTGCCGACATCTTGAGGGACTACCTTTTGAAAATGTCCTCCATGGCAGGGAGTGTTGTGCCCGTGATGGAACTGGCAGAGTCTACAATCTTCTGCAGTCTCTTGTGGTCCTGTGTGTTGGAGGCCGCAACCAGTCAGAATGCTTTCTACTGTACCCTTTCCACTATTGACCCTCATAAAGATTGGTGCGTGTTCTCTAGACTTCCCCTTACTGAAGTCCACAGTCAGTTCCTTGGTCTTGCTGATGTTGAGTGTGAGTTGTTGCAACACCAATCAATCATTCATTCTCTCTCGCTCCTTCACACCTCCTTGTCACCATCAATGTCCTGCCAACAACAGTGGTGTCATTGGCAAATTCATAGATCACATTTGAACTGTACCTAGACACAAAGTCATGAGTGAGTAGAGAGAGTGGTGAGGAAAGCACACATCCTTAAGGTATGCTTGTGTGATTGCCAGTGAGGACATGATGTTATTACAAATCGGCACTGACTGTCGTCTCCCAATGAGGAAGCTGAGGATCTCATTGCAAAGAGAGTAACAGAGGCCCAAGGATTGAAACTTGTTGATTAGTATTGAAAGGATCATGGCATTGAATTTTGAGCTGTAATCAATATCAAGCAACTTGATGTGTGTTTTGTTATGTCTAAGTGCTTCAAAGCTGAGTGAAGAGCCATGAGATTGCATCCTCTGTAGACCAGTTGAGATAGGAAGGCAAATTGCAGTGGGTCCAGGTCCCTGCTCAGACAGAAGTTAATTCTAGTCATGGCCAAGCTCCCAAAGCACTTATCAGAGTGCTATTGGGCATTAGTCTTTGAGTCAGCTCACCCTGCTCTTCTTGGACACTGGTATGATTGATGCCCTTTTGAACTCCAGCTGCAGCAATGAGAGGTTGACAACGTCCTTGAACACTCCAGCCAGTTGGTCAGCACAAATTTTCAGGACTCTGCCAGATACACCATCAGAGCCTGACACCTTGCGAGAATCCCCTTGAAGGATGTCCGGATGTTGGCCTCTGAGATCACAGGGTCACCAGAAGTTGTGGGGATTTACAAAAGCGTAGTGCCCTCTTGCATAAAAGGCATTGAGCTCATTGGGGAGTGAAACAACACTACCATTTACAAATGTTTGTAAGTTTTAAGAAGGCTTACAATCTTTCATTTCCTCCCAGACAATTAGCATGGAAATCCTGGTGATGTAATTTACCTGGGAATTGGAGGAAACATTGTTATTGGTGCATACAAGGACTAGTCACATCCCATGTGCTGATGAATGCAGAGTGGTGCCAGGGCTGCAAGCTCAGCTTGTCAAATCCAGTCAAGCACTCGACAGGCTTGGTATGGACAGTGAGCAAAACATGTTGTGGCCCCAAACTATTGGGATGCATGGATAGACGTGCAGGTGGGCTGAATACATTTAGAGAAGACACAATATCGTAGAGAATACACAATAAATGTTGAGGGGGGAACGTCAGGTTGTGAAAGCGTGTGATCATAGATATATGGGAATTAGCAGGACAGGATGGGTAAGCTCGTTTAAACGATATTAGAGATGTTTTACTGATTAAGATAGATAATTTAAGAGGTAACTTGCTGATCAATAATAAGGGCTCAGATAGAGGGCTATGTTCGGTTTCAGACATCCAATGGAACGGCCAGAAGGTTCAGAGCATGCTAATGATGATTTAGAGTTGTTTAATTAGAAAAATAAAATTAATTGACTGGGTTTACTTTCCTTATAGGAGGCAGTTGTGACATTCAGTGGACTGGTGGTGTTGGTAGTGGTGGTGGTGGCATTTTCAGGCATGTACATTTATGCAATGTATGTAAAATAATGGTGAAAATAATCTGTTTTCCTTAACTATGACACTAATAACCAGAAAGCAACATCACAAACCTTCTCGTTAACTGCAACCTTACCAACCCATCCTTCCACTCTCTTCTAAATAATCTCTAAAATCACAAAGAGCAGTGACCTCAGAACAGATCGCTGCCAAGCACCACTGACTTGCAGATAGAATACACCCCTTCTACTGCTCTGTGGGGAAGGTATTTCCGAATCCATGCAACCAAGTTTCCTTGGATCCTATGCTTCCTTACTTTGAGAATGAGCCTACCATGGGGAACCTTGTTGAACGCTTTACTAAAATTCATATACACCACATCCACTGCTCCACCTTCATCAGCTTATTTTGCCATCTGCTCAAATAAGTCAACCAGGCTCATGAGGCAAGTCCTGCCACTCACAAAGCTATGTTGACAATCCCTAATCAGACTATGCTTCTCCAAATGCTCATAAATCCTCTCTCTAAGAATCCTCTTCAAATATTTGCCAACAACTGCAGCAAGACTTACGGGTTTATAACTTCAAGGAATATCCCTGTTATCTTCTTCTGCCATCCTCCAATCTTCTGGTACTTATCCTGTGGCCAGTGAGGATGCAAAGATCGTCACTGTCACAACAATCTTTTCCCTCAATTTTTCTGGTTAACTGGGGTACCTCCCATCTGCTTCCAGGAACTTAACTTTCCTAATATTTTTTCAAAAATTCCAGGACACCCCCTTTCTTAACCTCAATATTTTCCAGCACATTAACCTGTTCTGGTCTGACTTCATTTTTGTCAATGTCCCTCTCACTGGTGGAAACTGAAACAAAGTATTCCCCAGGGACCTCCTTTACCTCCTCTGACTCCGGGCATTTTTCCCCATTTATTTTTCATCAGTTCTACCTTCACTCTAGTCATCCTCCTGTAGTTCACATATGTGTGAACGCCTTGGGAGTTTCCTTATTACTACTCACAAAGGCGTTTTATGTGCCTTCTTTAGCTCTTTCCTGCATACCTTGTAACTCTCAAGAGCCATGTCTGATATTTGCTTAAGCATCTTTCCTTCTTCTTCTTGACTAACATTCCACCTATTCCCCAAACATTTCTGAATAAGATTTTTTTTTAAAATTCTGTTGATTGGTGTGTGAATACAGTACAAAGCATTTTGTAGCCAATGGGGTAATTATCTGTAGTATTTGGATGCCAGTTACTAATGGTGTTCCACAGGAATCAGTATTGCTGTTTGTAATGTTGATTTGAATGTGGTTATAGGAGTAAGTTCAGAGATTCCATGGGAATTAGTGGAATTTTTAATTGCATGGAGGGTAGTCATAGGCTAAAGGGTGATATTGAAGTGTTGGTGAAAGAGGTTGAGAAATGGCACCTGAGCTGATGCATTTGGGAATACGAATGAGGCCAGAGCATGTACTGTACCATGAATGGTTGTGTCCTGAGCAGTAGTGATGAACGGAGGGATATAGGTACACAAGGTGGCAGTGAGATAGCTAGTGTGGTTACAAAGGCATATGGGATGCCGGCCTTCATTAGTGGGAGCACTGAACACAAGAGCGGGGAGGTTATTCGCCTCCGTAAAATATTGGTCACAGCGCAGCTGGAGAAATGTGTGCAGTTCTAGTCATCGCTCTACAGGAAAGATGTGATGGTGTTGGAGATGGTAAAAAAGAACTTCTCCGGACTTTTGCATGGATGCAGGAGAGACTGGAAAGGCCGGGTCTGCTTTCTATATAGTTGAGGAGGATAAAAGGAGATGTGGTTGAGGTATATAAAAATTTAAGGGTACAGAGGTAGGTAAAGCTAGAAGACCTATATATTTAGGAGAAGACATAAGAGATTTCAGGCAGATCTGAGGGGCTGTTTTTCATCCAGAGAGTTGTTAGTAGCTGGAATACACTGTGCAAGGAGCATAGTCATTGACAGCATTTAACAAGCATCTAGATGAGCTACGTGAATCAATAGGCACAGAAAGCTACATGCCAAGTGCTGGGAGATATGATTAATATGAATCAGCATGGACATTGTGGGTAAAATGGCCTGTTGCCATGTATGACTCTTCCATTTGGGCAACAGGGTTAAAACTGACCAAGATAATAGTCCATTCCCATACCACCATTTTATTTCAGAGTCGTCTAGAACAGCAGTTGGCTCGTTCAAAAGTATTGTGGTTAATTTCTCAAAAGTATCATTTGATTTGGAAATTATGTGTTTACTTTAACATTCTCAACAATTAGATTTTTGGAGGAAAAGAGGAAGACATAGAACAAGAAAATTGAAGTCTCTGATGCATGAATGTTTAACTGCGCTCAATTTGCTAATGCAGCTTATAAATGTAAAAAGCAAGTTTGTAATATTTCCTGATTTGATTAGAGAAAAAGGTCATGTACATCAGTCTACATCAAATAATTTCAATATCGTATTTGATGATTTATAAAAGCTTTTTATTAATGAAACGACTATCATGTTTCATTGGAGCTACTGGGAGTTTAAAGAATTGAGCTATTGTAATTACAATTGCCATTGTTTTACAATTAAAATTAACCTGTTATGGATGCACATTGCTGCAATTTTATTGCTGTACAATCAAAATCAGAATTAGAATCAGATTTTTTTTAATTTTTTTATTAGTTTTTCAAAACTGAATCAGATTTATTATTATGGGCATATGTCATGAAATTTGGTGTCTGCGGCAGCAGTACATTGCAATAAATAATAATAGAGAAAATGTGAATTACAGTAAGTATATATACTGAATATTAAATAGTTAAATAAGTAGTGCAAAAATAGAAATGAAAAAGTAGTGAGGTAGTGTTAAGGATTCAATATCACTACCTCACTTGCTATTGAAGAAGGTGGAGCAGTGGAAATTGGATTGCAGAGGAAAAGAAGTCGTTCCTGAATTGTTGAGTGTGTGCCTCCAGGTTTCTGTACCTCCTCCCTGATGGTAGCAATGAGAACAAGGCATGACCTGGGTGATGGATCCTGCCTTTTTGAAACATCGATCCTTGAAGATAGCCTGTTCACCTTCTTTTATCCAAAAATGTTTACTTCACATACATTGACATGTAGCTTATTATTTGAAGTAGTAAATAATAAATGAACAAGTCAAGAGTTTTACTTCTTAAAAACAAATAGCTGATGAAAGAATGAGAAATAAAGAAAATACATAAATGGCCATCCTATCCATCCAGTGAAGCTTGGAGCATTTTGCCATTTACAAGGTTCAGTTTACAGAATATGAAAGCAGCAGTTGCTGTTTCCGCTGTGGCTGCTATTCCAAAAAGGGGTTTGTTTGTGAGAATTTCTTTTGAAGTTTCTGCTATTTGTTTATAACACAGAAAAGAAGTCATTTGTGCCAATGAGTCAGTTGCACCTCTCAGAGCATTTCCATCACTACCATTTCACTGTAACCCGCTTTCTCCTGCATGCCAATTGACTTAGCTGCTTTTCAAATAAATGACTCACAGGACAATTTTTGTGGTTAACTTGTTTTTTGTATAGTAGCAAAAAAACAGCAATAATACATGTAGACCACGTAAATTGTAATTACAATAGCACAATTCTTTACTCTCCCAGTATCACCAATGGAACATGATAGTTACTTCAATAATTAAAAGCTTTTATAAACGATCAACTACCATAGTGAAATTATTTGTTGTAGGTTAGTGTACATGGTCTTTTCTCTAATCAAATCAAGAAATATTATCAACTTGCTTTTTACATTTATAAGATGCATTAGCAATATGAGTGCACTTAAATTTCACCGAGTCATGCACCAGAGTTTAATTTTTTTGTTATATGTCTTCCTACAAAAAATCTA
Organism: Hemitrygon akajei; assembly: GCF_048418815.1. Lineage (NCBI taxonomy): Eukaryota > Metazoa > Chordata > Chondrichthyes > Myliobatiformes > Dasyatidae > Hemitrygon > Hemitrygon akajei. The sequence continues at coordinate 51,367,302 of NC_133140.1, forward strand.
ATCTCGGAGAATGTTAAAGGAAATGCACAATTTTCAAATCAAACAACTATTTGAGAAATAGTTCTGAAGGAGTGGACTCCTGTTCCAAACTAACCTGAAATAAAATGGAGTTTTATCATCCTGGACAATTTTAAATCTGTTGTCTACAATGAATTGAATCACACAGTAGTAACCAAATTGGACTGCACAGTGACAGAGCAGTTAGTAACAGAAACTCAGGTTTGATCCTGATCTGAAGGGCTATTTATGAGGAGTTTTCAATTGTCCCTGTGATTGTGCAGGTTTTAACCCTCATCCCAAAGACATGCTGATTGGTGAATTAATTAGCACATAGTCACTGGGAAAATCATTTGCTCAAACAACCCTCCAGATCAGGACCAAATAGTTTGTTTAATTCTTTAGTGGAAATTTACCTTTTCGTGTAAGTTAACAGCAAAAATAATTAGAAGGTAGTTTCTGAGTGTGTGAGAGAGAATCCATGGGGAAATTAGGAGAGATAGAACAGAACTAAAGAGATTGCATTCTTTGGAGCTGATATGGAACCAATGGATTGAATGGCCTCCTGTACTGGTTTTATAAAGTTGGAGTCGCCACCATAGCTACACAGCAGACTCCAATAGACTGCAAGACATGCAATGTGCTGAATGATAAGTTTTGTCCAGAAAGTAGTACCTGCATTATCTGCTCCTTTTCACAACTGAACTTCGAAATTTATGTGTAGCTCTCATCTGAAGGCAGAAATTGCAATCCACGTCAGAAAAGATCAGAAGTGAGAGTGAGGGTGCCACTGACCAGCTCAAACTGCCACAAACTGTAAATGTTCATAACTCACACACACAAAAATAGTGAGTGCTTCGATTTGAAACAGAGTGCTATGAGAAAATGACGAGTTACCGATGAACAAACAACGATAGTCCCCTCTCCAACAAGTTCATGTCTGGGACAGAGAACAATAAAACTTGTCTGACAACCAAATTGTTGAACTGTACTCTAATTGTCATACTTTCTTTCTGTCTCAACAGAGAAATTATTTAAACCTACTCTGTTAACAAATACACAGACCCATAGAAAATATTCATTCTGTCCTGAGTCCCCTAGATAGCCTTTTTTCATATTAGTGATGGTTGCATTAATCTCAGTTGTTGTCCATTTTAAATGTCAGACAGAATGACATTTATATGTAGGTGAACTTTATGTTGTCTACTCATTTTAATACAATATTTGAGACACAGCAAAACACTTACTGTAATTGGGCAGATATAAATTCAATCGTGTTTGGATTCATTCATTACAGAGAAATATTCTGTCATATTTGGGGCAACATGCAGTCATAGTCGGATTGATGATAATGATTTTATTTGTTCTTAGATCGATATTAATTCAATAAAAAGGAGCCATTGCACAATTTAATTCTACAGAAATCATTTACTGTAATCGCTGCTGCCTACAGCTTTAGTCAATTTATCAAAAGAATGCCACATAAGCTATTAGTTACAATTATAAGCAAACATGCAGGGCACTGTCATAAAACATTATGCCAATAAATATGGAGAAATAGAAATCTTTGCCATTCTGTGGCCATGGAAAAAATGGTTACAAGTGAATTTCAATGTAGATACACAGGTGAGGGATACTGATAACATCATGAACCTTGAGTGCATGACTCGAGCAATTTATGTCACAAATCTGCGATTTTGGTGACTCTTTTGAACCAATTTAGTGCTCTTTTTATTTTACAGAGACATGAACTCAATTATGTTACTTTACCCGGAAGCCTATTATTTGTGATTCAGGGAAAATGATTTGTACTTATTTTATATACATTTCTATTGGAGAGGCTATGAGGCTCTGTTACTTGTAAAAGCAAGTTGCGGTTGCTCTTGTTACTTTCTATATTTATAGCTTTAATTATTTAATGTCAGCATTTGCATGAATTAATCAGATTTTCTTGTCAGTGAGGGTGAGACTTGATTTAAATGTCTGTGGGGGAGTCCTACAAAAGTCTTTGGAAAATCTATAAATTCACTTAGCACAATTGCCAAATGTGTTTTGGAGCAGGAACTTTGCTTTCACTGCATTTCATACCTCCTTCTCTTTATTTTAGTCTTCTATCAAACTCCATCTTCTTCAGCCCTTAACCTCTTCCACCTATCACCTCCTAGCTCCTCACATTCTCACATCATTACCTTTTACTCCTCCCCACCACCTACCTTCCCCCTCACCTACACTCACCTATCACCTGCCAGCTTGAACACTTGCCTCTCACTCCACCATTTTATTCTGTTTTCTGTTCCCTTCCATTACAGACTTGATGAAGGGTCTCGGCTGAAATATCAACTGTGTATTTCCCTCCATAGATGCTGTCCGACCTGCTGAATTCCTCCAGCATTCTGAGAGCATTGCTCTAGGTTTCAAGCATCTGCAGAATCTCTTGTGTCTTTAAAAAAAAAGCTGTAATAATCAAGATAAGTAGGAAAGTGCTGTTTAAATAGATAATTAATCCTGTGGTGATTGCAATCAGAGGCATAATGATGAGTCTATGGAAGATTGAGATATGCAAATAGTAGCAGTAGGAGATGGATGGAGAGAAGTTTGCAGTGTACTTCACGTCTGACTCTGAAATACACCACTGAAGGTTGTGAGTAGTTGAAAGGAAACATTGCTATGGCTAGTGGTTTCCTCAGAATCAGCACTTACGCTACAAAGTATTTGTACCACTAAAGTCCCAGGGAATGATCATCTCCAAAAACAGAGCGCCTATCCAGCTATTCTTGACTTTCAATGACATTACCATCACCACTGACCAGAAAACTCATCTGGACCAATCACAATTACAGCACACCATGTGCTTCCCTGTGGGGTGTGACTCACATCCTGATCTCTAAGAGTATGAGTGTAGTTCCAACAACAATCAAGTAGCTCCACGTCATTCAGGCAAAGCTGCCAACTTGACTGGTACCCAGTTTAGCACCACGAGCAATCATTCTTTCTTGCACAGTAGATGCAGTGTGTATCATTAACAAAGTGCTTGGCTGCTCAACAACTCCTTCTATCATCCTGATTTGGAAATATTTTGCCATTCCTTCATCCTCACTGGATCTAAATCCAGGGATATCTTACCCAACTACAATTTGGGAATAACATTGCAGCAGTTCAAGAAGGCAGCTCACCACGATCTTAAGAATGGGCGATAAATTCTGGCCTTCATTTATTATTAGAGTACATACATGTCACCACATTCAACCCGGAGATTCTTTTAGATGCCTAACTAGAAACGTCAGTCTGAGAAGCATGCAACATAAAAGGGTTTGAGGAGAAGAGCTCCACTGCATTGGATCAACCATCTAAAGTGCATTTGCACACGTGCCATTGTAGTGTTCAGTTGATCCTCTGCCTCAGAGAAATGTTGTGAGAAACATTTTAAAAGTTTCTGGGAGCTAGCATCCAGGTGCAAAATGATCTGGGATGTTGGGCTCCCACAGAATGTAACTGACACAGCAGCAATCTGTGTATATTGAGCACAAAGAAAGACCATAGGTTTGTTCGCCAGCTGCACATTAACTGAGTTGAATCTCTTCAGGCTAACAAATATTTTTTGCCCGTAATTACCACATACGTGGACTCAGCGACAGTTGGCACCTGTGGAAAGCCAGACGCTAATCATTCTGAATGATGGGACTACCAGGCAATGTTGACAAAATTGCTAACTATGGCAAACAAGACAGAGGTCTGTGGTCTTTTAGCTGTTGGCATCCCTGCAAGTACAGTATGTTCAGCACAATGATTCTGAGTTGAAAACAATGGGGATGGTTCTGACTCTTGCAGCCACTGGTGGAGTTAGCCCTGTCTGAGAACAGTGTTCGAACCAGTAGGCTGCCGTCAGCCACCTCCTCTCTATGCTCTGAAGCTTTTTCATATCTAGTATCAGCCATGTTCAATGCTGACGAAACTTAACCTTTGATTCTGGTGTTTGATATGGCCTCCTGTGAAGGGCTGTGCGAGCCAGGCAGTCAGCTTGGTTCTCATCTGAGATCTAATCAAAGACCATCTAGTTGCAGCACATTCAAATTCTGTGAAGTAACTCCTCTTGAAAAGAGCTGCAAGCAAGCAGTCTTCCACAAGCTGACATGAAAGCTGCAGCCAGGAGTTGCAATTGCCTTTTGGCATTGGTCTGAGATCTGTTCAGTCAATACATTTGTTACCTTGCCTTTGTCTGCACACAGAGCAATGCGCTCACAGTATGCCATCAGAATTTCAGATTTATGTACTTTGGTACATATGAATTTCCTATTTCTTCTTCGGTACTTATGAATTTTGGTAAATTTACGTACATGTTTCCTCTTTTCCTGCTGAGTTGGATTAAGTTCTGTGAAACCCAGCAATGATGTATGAAATCTGCAGAATCTGGGAATTCAGATGCAGACAGCAGTACCCTAAGATAGGTAGGTACAGAGGAGATGTCAGGGATAAGTTTTTTACGCAGAGTGTGGTGAGTGTGTGGAATGGGCTGCCGGCAACGGTGGTGGAGGCAGATATGATAGGCTCTTTTAAGAGATTCCTGGATGGCTACATGGAGCTTGGGAATATAGAGGGCTATGGGTAAAGCCTAGGTAGTTCTAAGGTAGGGACATGTTCAGCAGAGCTTTGTGGGCTGAAGGGCCTGTATTGTGCTGTATGTTTTCTATGTTTCTATGTTTCTGTATCCCATTCATCTTGATTCCTAATAATTTGTTATGGGATTTGCTCCTTGTTTTACTAGTTATTCTAATGTGTGGTTGACACCAGATATATGTCAATAGTACAAAGTCGAATAGTTACAGTCCAAACTTATGATATGTGGGAATAGCGCAGGAAGTGATTGCTCCCACGTTAAGCTGTGTATAATGGCTTGCCTACATGATTGGCATGTAGAACAGGAGCACAAGGGTCCCATTGTTGGGCCTAAACATATCCAGAACTTTGCTTCCATCTGAGATAAAAGAAAGTAATGACCAAGTATATTTTTAGAACATTATAAATTTCTTTAGATTTGTCACTCGACTTTTTGAGCTAGTTAGGCCACCAGATGTCCTATGTTTCCACGTTTAATTGCCAGTCTGTGCTGATCTCAGCTGGGAATGTCCTGCAGATTTGGGGATAGGGAATTTGTAAAGGTAACTGTTTAGGATTAGGATCAAACATTCCCTCCTGCACAGGTGAAGGCAGAAAACAGTGTTTTATCCCACATGGTTGAATCTCTTGCTAGCACTCATTTGCCATTGTTTGTAAATACATGCAGGCATTTGGCAAGATGCTGGAGAGCAAGCGGCACCAGTGAGATCGAGGCAGTAAACAGCAGTAGAAAAATTAGCAGTGAGCAATCCAAATTCTGACAGCTGGAAATTGAAGCAGTCATGAAGGAACACCTCAGTTTGTATTCTGAGGCCAACTGAGTGATGATCTCTACTGGTCTGCTCTCTGTGGAGGAAGTGTACTGCTTCAAGGTCTAGATGGGAATAGGGCGGGGGCGATGATCTAATCATGAAGCTCTGATTGCAGTGGAATTAACAATGATTACATTGGCAATTAACCCCACTGTTCACAACCCGTTTGAAGCAATGGAGCCACCATTTAGAAAGAAGACCACATGGTTCCAGAAACATATCACCAGGAACACAAGAGCATCATCACCAACATCTTCACCCAGGTAGCAAATAATTTTCTATATTTTCACTGGCTATAAATCTGTGCCAGGTGCACCAAGATGCAGCTCCTGAGAGACCATGTTAGGGATCTGGAGGTGCAGCTCGATGATCTACAGCTTATTAGGGAGAGTGAACAGGAGATAAAGAGGAGCTACAGAGAGTTAGTCACCCTGAGGCTGTAGGAGTTTGATAAGTGGGTGACTGTCAGGGAAGAGCTCAGATAGTAGAGAGCACCCCTGTGGCCATCCTCTTCAGTAATCATTACCTCATTTTGATGCTGTTGAGGGGGTGACCTGACAGAGGACGACCACAGCGATCGGGTCTCTGGCACTGAGCCTGGTTCTGTGGGGCAGAAGGGAAAGAGGAAGATGAGGAATGCGGTAGTCATAGGGGATTCCATGATGAGGGGAACAAACAGGAGGTTCTATCAGCCCGATAGAGATACCGGCATGGTGTGTTGCCTCCCAGGTGCCAGGGTACGTGATGTCTCAGATCGGGTGCAGAGTATTCTGAAGGGAGGGGGTGAACAGCCAGAAGACTTGGTACACGTCAGTACCAATGACATAGGTAGAAAAAGGGGGGAGGTCCTGAAGGGAGAATTCAAGGAGTTAGGTAGGAAGTTGAAAAGCAGGACTTCCAGGGTAGTAATCTCAGGACTGCTGCCTGTGCCTCGTACTAACGAGCACAAGAATAGCACGATCAGGCATATTAATGTGTGGCTGAGAGACTGGTGTAGGGGGCAGGGCTTCAGATTCACGGATCTTTGGAGCCTCCTGGGTGAGGTACGACCTGTACCAAAAGGATGGGTTACACCTGAACCCAAAGGGGTCCAATATCCTAGCAGCCAGGTTTAATAGAGCTGTTAGGGAGGGTTTAAACTAATTTGGCAAGGGGATGGGAACTGGAGTGATAAGGTTGAGGAAGGGGAAAACAGAAATAAATTAAAGATAGCGTGCAACAGAGATGATAGAAAGAACAGGCAGAAGAGATGAGGCTTAATCACAGCCAATGGGATGAGTTACAGGGCAATTGAGGCATGGTGCAGTTAAAACAGAAAGCAACAAATACTGGACTGAAAGTGTTATATTTGAATGCACCTAGCATAAGAAATAAAATGTATGATCTTGAAATTCAGCTACAGATTGGCAAGTATGACATTGTGGCTATTTCTGAAACTTGGCTAAAGGATGGCTGCCATTGGGAGCTGAACATCCAAGGATATACGGTGCATCAGAAAGATAGGTTAGTAGGTAGAGGGGGTGGTGTGGCTCTGGGTATAAGAAATAATATTAAGTCATTAGAAAGGGAAAACATAGGATTGGAAGGTTTAGAGTCTCTATGGGTTGAGTTAAGAAATGCAAGGATAAAAAGACCCTAATGGCAGTTGTATACAGGCCTCCAAACAGCAGCCAGGATGTAGGAGATAGAAAAGGCGTGTCAGAAAGGCAATGTCATGATCACCATTGGGGATTTTAACATGAAAGTGAATTGGGAAAACCAGGTCAATACTGGACCTCAAGAGGGAGAATTTGTAGAATGTCTAAGGGATGGCACTTTAGAAGAGCTTGTTGTTGAGCCCACTAGTGGATCGGCTGTGCTGGATTGGGTGTTGTGCAATGATCCAGAGGTGATAAGAGAGCTTAAGGTTAAAAACCCTTAGGGAACAGTGACCACAATATGATCGAGTTCACTTTGAAATTTGAGAAGGAGAAACTAAAATACAATATGTCAGTATTTCAGTGGAATAAAGGAAATTACAATGGCATGAGAGGGGAACTGGTCAAAGTTGACTGGAAAGAGACTCTAGCAGGAAGGACAGCAGAGCAGCAATAGCTGGAGTTTCTGTGAAAAATGAGGGAAGTGCAAGACAGATATATTCCAAATAATAAGATATTTTTGAATGTAAGAAGGACACTACCATGGCTGACAAGTGAAATCAGAGCCAAAATAAAAGCAAAAGAGAGGGCATACGAGGAAGCCAAAACTAGTGGGAAGATAGAGGATTGGGAAGCTTTTAAAAGCTTGCAGAAGGAAACTAAGAAGGTCATTAGGAAGGAAACGATGAATTATGAAAGGAAGCTGGCAACGAATAACAAAGAAGATACTAAAAGCTGCTTCAAGAATATAAAGGATAAGAGAGTTGAGGGTAGATATAGGACCAATAGAAAATGATGCTGGCGATATTGTAATGAGAGACGCAGAGGTGACAAAGGAACTGAATGCGTATTTTGCATTAGTCTTCATAGTGGAAGACATCTGCAAGATACTGGACATTCAGGAGTGTCAGGGAAGTGAAGTAGATAGATAGATAGATACTTTATTCATCCCCATGGGGAAATTCAACTGTTTTTTCCAATGTCCCATACACTTGTTGTAGCAAAACTAATTACATACAATACTTAACTCGGTAAAAAATATGATATGCATCTAAATCACTATCTCAAAAAGCATTAATAATAGCTTTTAAAAAGTTCTTAAGTCCTGGCGGTTGAATTGTAAAGCCTAATGGCATTGGGGAGTATTGACCTCTTCATCCTGTCCGAGGAGCATTGCATCGATAGTAACCTGTCGCTGAAACTGCTTCTCTGTCTCTGGATGGTGCTATGTAGAGGATGTTCAGAGTTTTCCATAATTGACCGTAGCCTACTCAGCGCCCTTTGCTCAGCTACCGATGTTAAACTCTCCAGTACTTTGCCCACAACAGAGCCCGCCTTCCTTACCAGCTTATTAAGACGTGAGGCGTCCCTCTTCTTAATGCTTCCTCCCCAACACGCCACCACAAAGAAGAGGGCGCTCTCCACAACTGACCTATAGAACATCTTCAGCATCTCACTACAGACATTGAATGACGCCAACCTTCTAAGGAAGTACAGTCGACTCTGTGCCTTCCTGTACAAGGCATCTGTGTTGGCAGTCCAGTCTAGCTTCTCATCTAACTGTACTCCCAGATACTTATGTTCAGTACATTCTACATACTACAGTATGTTCAGTGAAAATTAAGCCCAGGAAACTTAATGGTCTGGGGGTGGATAAATCTCCTGGACCTGATGGAATGCACCCTCGGGTTCTGAAGGAAGTAACTCGAGAGACAGCAGAGGCATTAACAATGATCTTTCAAGAATCGGTAGATTCTGGCATTGAACCAGATGACTGGAAAACTGCAAATATTATTGCACTATTTAAGAAGGGTGGGAGGCAGCAGAAAGTAAACTATAGACCTGTTAACCTGACATCAGTGGTTGGGAAGTTGTTGGAATCGATTATTAGGGATGAGATTACAGAGTACCTGGAGGCAAATGACAAGATAGGCCAAAGCCAGCATGGTTTCCTGAAAGGAAATTCCTGCCTGACAGACCTAACCTACTGCAATTTTTTGAGGGAATTACAAGCAGGGTAGACAAAGGAGATGTAGTAGATGTGGTGTACTTGGATTTTCAGAAGGCCTTTGTCAACATGCTGCACATGAGGCTGCTTAGCCCATGGAATTACAGAGAAGTTACTAGCTGGTTGGCAGAAAACAGAGAGTGGGAATAAAGGATTCCTATTCTGACTGGCTTCCAGTTACAAGTGGAGTTCCACAGGGATCAGTGTTGGGACCGCTGCTTTTTACGATGTATGTCAATGATTTGGACTATGGTATTAATGGATTTGTGGCTAAATTTCCCAATGATACAAAGATAGGTGGTGGAGCAGGTAGTGTTGAGGAAACAGAGAGCCTACAGAGAGACTTAGATAGTTTAGGGGAATGGGCAAAGAAGTGGCAAATGAAATACAATGTTGGAAAGTGTCTGGTCATGCACTTTGGTGGAAGAAATAAACGGGCAGACTATTATTTAGATGGGGAGAGAATTCAAAATGCAGAGATGCAAAGGGACTTTGGAGTCCTTGTGCAAGATACCCTAAAGGTTAACCTGCAGGTTGGGTCGGTTGTGAAGAAGGCGAGTGCAATGTTGGCAATTATTTCTCGAGGTGTAGAATATAAGAGCAGGGATGTGATGTTGAGGCTCTATAAGGCACTCGTGAGACCACACTTGCAGTATTGTGTGCAGTTTTGAGCTCCTTATTTTAGAAAGGATATACTGAGATTGGAGAGGGTTCGGAGAAGATTCATGAGAATGATTCCAGGAACGAAAGGGTTACTGTATGAGGAACGTCTGGCAGCTCTTGGGCTGTATTCCCTGGAGTTCAGAAGAATGAGGGGGATCTCAGAAACATTCTGGAACCCTCAGGTTCTGTCAGCTGCGTAAGTCTGGGGAAGACAATATCTGGCCCCACCAGACATATGAGATTGAGGTGCTAAACCTCCTGTTTGGGTGGATGCTGCATGATGTGTTCCCCTGTTACAAATCAGTACCACAAAATAACAGAGTACGCCATATGCAATTAAATGATTTAGCTTTATAATTCTTAATTTAACTAAAGGGTTAGTAAAGTAAAACAAAAACCTTTCCCAGGGTGTTACAATTCTGAAAGTTAAAATGCCTGAACAGATTAGATATGGCAAAGTTATTTCCCTTGGTAGGGGAGTCTAGGACAAGAGGGCACAACTTCAGGATTGAAGGACATCCATTTAGAACAGAGATGCGGAGAAATTACTTCAGTTAGAGGGTGGTAAATCTGTGGAATTTGTTACCATGAGCGGCTGTGGAGGCCAAGTCATTGGATATATCTAAAGCAGAGATAGTTTCTTGATTAGCCAGGGCATCAAAGGGTATGGGGAGAAGGCAGGGGAGTGGGGATGACTGGAAGAATTGAGTCAGCCCATGATTGACTGGCAGAGCAGACTCGATGGCCTACTTCTGGTCTTATTGTCTTAACTTGGAATTTCCAGCAACAGTGGCTGTTTCTTCATCAAGATCTTACTTCCACCTTCTCAAGCGCAGTTAAAATTGGACAATGAATGTTTGCCTTGAATTTTAAAACAGCATTTATTTTTCAGTTGGTGAATTTTACAAGCACATCAGACATAACGTGTTTCTCATTGTTGTGGATTTTATGAAACTGGGAATGGAGTACCATGAAGCAATATGTTAAAACCACATTGTTAAGGAATGCATGTTCTATTGCCCGGTGGCATTAACATCAGCCATTATGGAATGCTTTGAGTGGTTGGTCATGGAGCACATTAAAGCTTTTCTCCCGGCTACACTGGACCCTTTCCAGTTTGCTTATCGCTCAAATCAATCCACTCATAATGCAATAGCCTCTGCCCTCCACTCTGTCCTGTCTCACCTGGAAAATGGGGTCTCATATACCAGACTGCTATTTATAGACTTCAGTTCAACTTTCAACACCATCGTACTCCAGAAACTGGTGTGGAAACTGTCCTTGCAGGGTCTCGACACCTCCCTCTGCAACTTGCGTACTGGACTTCTTAGCAGTAAAGCCACGGTCCGTCCACGTGGACAGCAACATCTCTCATCCCATTACGTTGAACACTGGCATTCTCCAGGGCCGTGTGCTCAGCCCGCTGCTGTTCACACTGCTGACGCGTGACTGTGTCACATGATCCAGCTCAGATCATGTCGTCAGGTTTGCGGATGACACGTCGGTTGTTGGTCTTATCAAGAACGATGATGAGACGGAGTATAGAGAGGAAGTGGAGCGGCTGGTGGATTGGTGTGAGAAGAACAACCTAAGCCCGAATGTGGAGAAGACAAAGGAAATCATTGTGGACTTCAAGAAGGTGCGGACAAACCGTCCCCCTCTGCAGGTATATGGTTCCTCTGTAGAAAGAGTTAAGAGCACCAAGCTTCTGGGAGTTCACATCATGAATGATAGTCCCACCTGGTCCCTTAATATCACCTCCCTGAACAAGAAGGTACAGCAGTGCCTCCACTTCCTAAGAAGATTGAGGCAAGTAAGGCTCTCCACCCCCTCCATCTTAACTGCGTTTTACAGAAGCACTATTGAGAGTGTCCTGACAAGTTACATCTCCATCTGATATGGAAGCAGTCAAGCATCGGACTGGAAGTCCCTACAAAGGACTGTGAGAACAGCTGAGAGGATTATAGTGGTCTCCCTACCATCCATAAGGACATTTATCAGGAGCGTTGCATACACAGAGCCCTTAGTATTCCATCCATCCATCCAGCATCCTTTGACATTTCTACCATCAGGCGGGAGACTACAATGCATAAAATCAGAATGGTCAGGATGGGAAACAGTTTCTTCCCCATGGCCATCTGTTCGTACCTTACAATATTTAAAATCAATGCATTTTAGTTATTTATGTGTGATTCATACCTTCATAAGTTTTCATGTATTATCCATACCACTGTGCTTTACACCCTGGTTCATTTCCATATACATTATATGGTTATGTACATTATATACATGTACAGAGTTACATGACAATAAACTTGATTTGATGCATATAATTCTCTGCTTAAATTGTTTAGAAGACAAATTTTTAAAATTCAGTACTTTCACCTACAAAAAATATATCAAAAAATTAAAGAATACTTTGTGAGTACTAAGTCAATCAATATTAGCACAATTCATAATGATTATAAGAAACAAATTAAATCATAATGCATTATGCTGTTGAATATTTACTTAATATTTTCAAGTTTGGAGTCATTGTGCATCGTCACTTCATTTCAACCTTCAGCAACTTTAGTTACTTTTCCTGAAACTTCCACCATATTCATCTTTCTTACTTTTTCATCATGATTGTTTTATTTACTTATCATGAGAGAATGGCAAGACCAATATCTATTGCCCTTTCTTAATTGTTCGATCTGCGTGGTTCTCTGTTCATTTTACAGGATAGGGATAAGATAACTACAAGTGAAGTACTGAAATTTATAAAACAAATAAATATTGGTCCCAGAATTTGCACAGCACATATGATGACCTACAAAAAGTGTTTTGCCCAGTGCCCTAGCAGGAACTTTCAGAGAAGCTGACTTATGCACCAGGCCATGTGACTAAAGGCCTTTACGTGGATTGTTGAAAGGTCTAGAGAGGGAACATGCCTTGCCACAAAATAGCTCAAAGTAGCTGAGAGACTTTTACAGTTATACAAACACAGAAAACCTACAGCACAATACAGGCCCTTCAGCCCACAGAGCTGTGCCGAACATGTCCTTACCTTCGAAATTACCTAGGGTTACCCATAACCCTCTATTTTTCTGAGCTCCATGTACCTGTCCAGGAGTCTCTTAAAAGGCCCTATCGTATCTGCCTTCACCATCGTTGCTGGCAGCCCATTCCACGCACTCACCACTCTCTGCATAAAAAACTTATCCCTGACATCTCCTCTGTACCTACTTCCAAGCACTTTAAAACCGTACCCTCTTGTTCTAGCCATTTCTAGCCCTGGGAAAAAGCCTCTGACTATCCACATGATTAATGTCTCTCATCATTTTATACACATCTATCAGGTGACTTCTCATCCTCTGTTGCTCCAAGGAAAAAAGGCCGAGTTCATTCAACCTATTCTCATAAGGCATGCTCCCTCATCCAGACAACACCCTTGTAAATCTCCTCTGCACCCTTTCTGTGGTTTCTATATCTTTCCTATAGTGAGGAGACCAGAACTGAGCATAGTACTCCAAGTGGGGTCTGACCAGGGTGCTATATAGCTACAAGATTACCTCTCAACTCCTAAACTCAATCCCACGATTGATGAAGGCCAAAGCACCATACGCTTTCTTAACTGAAGAGTCAACCTGCGCAGCTGGTTTGAGCGTCCTATGGACTCGGACCCCAAGATCCCTCTGATCCTCCACACTGCCAACAGTCTTACAATTAATACTATATTCTGCCATCATATTTGGCCTACCAAAAGGAACCACCTCACACTTATCTGGGTTGAACTCCATCTGCCACTTCTCAGCCCAGTTTTATATCCTATCAATGTCCCACTGCAACCTCTGACAGTTCTCCACACTATCCACAACACCCCCAACCTTTGTGTTATCAGCAAATTTACTAACCCATCCCTCCACTTCCTCATCCAGGCCAGTTATAAAAATCATGAAGATTAGGGGTCTCAGAACAGATCCCTGAGGCACACCACTGGTGACCGACATCCACGCAGAATATGACCTGTCTACAACCAATCTTTGCCTTCTGTGGGCAAGCCAGTTCTGGATCCACAAAGCAACGTCCTCTTGGATCCCATGCTTCCTTACTTTCTCAATAAGCCTTACATGGGGTACCTTATCAAATGCCTTGCTGAAATCCATATATGCTACATCTACTACTTTACCTTCCTCAATATGTTTAGTCACATCCTCAAAAAATTCAGTCAGGTTCGTAAGGCACAACCTGCCTTTCACAAAGCCATGCTGACTGTTCCTGATCATATTATGCCTCTCCAAATGTTCATAAATCATGCTTCTCAGGATCTTCTCCATCAACTTACCAACCACTGAGGTAAGACTCACTGGTCTATAACTTCCTGGGCTTTGTCTACTCCCTTTCTTGAATAAAGGAACAAATCTGCAACCCTCCAATCCTCCAGAACCTCTCCCGTCTCCATTGATGATGCAAAGATCCTCACCAGAGGCTCAACAATCTCCTCCCTCACCTCCCACAGTAGCCTGAGGTACATTTCATCTGGTCCCAGTGACTTATCCAGCTTGATTCTTTCTCAAAGCTCCAGGACATCCACTTTCTTAATATCTACATGCTCAAGCTTTTCAGCCTGCTGTAAGTCATCCCTACAATCACCAAGTTCCTTTTCCGTAGTGAATACTGAAGCAAAGTATTCATGAAGTACCTCTGCTATCTCCTCCGGTTCCATACACACTTTCCCACTGTCACACTCGATTGGTCCTATTCTCTCATGTCTTATCCTCTTGCTCATCACATACCTGTAGAATATCTTGGGGTTTTCCTTAATCCTGTCCACCAAGGCCCTCTCATGACCCCTTCTCGCTCTCCTAATTTCTTCCTTAATTCTTTCCTGCTAGCCTTATAACCTTCTAGATCTCTAACATTACCTAATTTTTGAACCTTTCGTAAGCTCTTCTTTTCTTCATGACTAGATTTACAACAGCCTTACACCATGGTTCCTGTACCCTACCATCCTTTCCCTATCTCATTGGAACATACCTATGCAGAACTCCACGCATATATCCCCTGAACATTTGCCCTATTTCTTCTGTACATTTCTCTGAGAACATCTGTTCCCAGTTTGTGCTTCCAAGCTCCTGCCTGATAGCCTCATATTTCCCCTTTCTCCAATTAAACACTTTCCTAACTTGTCTGTTCCTATCCCTCTCCAATGCTATGGTAAAGGAGATAGAATTGTGATCACTATCTCCAAAATGCTCTCCCACCTAGAGATCCGACACCTGACCAGGTTCATTTTCCAATACCAGATCATGTACAGCCTCTCCTCTTGTAGGCTTATCTACATGTTGAGTCAAGAAACCTTCCTGAACACACTTAACAAACTCCACCCCATCTAAACCCCTCGCTCTAGGGAGATGCCAATCAATATTTGGGAAATTAAAATCTCCCACCACGACAACCCTGCTATTATTATACCTTTAAAGAATCTGTCTCCCTATCTGCTCCTTGATAGACAATAGACAATAGGTGCAGAAGTAGACCATTCGGCCCTTCGAGCCTGCACCGCCATTTTGAGATCATGGCTGATCAACTACTATCAATACCCGGTTCCTGCCTTGTCCCCATATCCCTTGATTCCCCTATCCATAAGATACCTATCTAGCTCCTTCTTGAAAGCATCCAGAGAATTGGCCTCCACTACCTTCCGAGGCAGTGCATCCAGACCCCCACAACTCTCTGGGAGAAGAAGTTTTTCCTTAACTCTGTCCCTTATTCTCAAACCATGCTCTCTGGTACTGGACTCTCCCAGCATCTGGAACATATTTCCTGCCTTTATCTTGTCCAATCCCTTAATAATCTTATATGTTTCAATCAGATCCCCTTTCAATCTCCTTAATTCCAGCGTGTACAAGCCCAGTCTCTTTAACCTCTCTGCGTAAGACAGTCCAGACATCCCAGGAATTAACCTCGTGAATCTACGCTGCACTTCCTCTACAGCCAGGATGTCCTTCCTTAACCCTGGAGACCAAAACTGTACACAATACTCCAGGTGTGGTCTCACCAGGGCTCTGTACAAATGCAAGAGGATCTCCTTGCTCTTGTCCCTGTTACTATTGGGTGGTCTATATAAAAAAAAGTAGAGTTATTGACCCTTTCCTGTTCCTAACTTCCACCCACAGAGACTCTGTAGACAACCCCTCCATGACTTCCTCCTTTTCTGCAGCCGTGACACTATCTCTGATCAGCAATGCCACGTCCCCACCTTTTTTGCCTCCCTCACTGAAACATCTGAAGCCTGGCACTCGAAGTAACCATTCCTGCCCCTGAGGTAGCCAAATCTTTGTAACAACCATAACATCATAGCTCCAAGAAATGATTCACACTCTAAGCTCATCTCCTTTGTTCATGATGCTCCTCGCATTAAAATAGACACATCTCAAACCATTAGTCTGAGCGCATCCCTTCTCTATCACCTGCCTATCCTCGCTCTCGCATGTTCTCCAAGCTTTCTCTATTTGTGAGCCAACTGTCTCTTCCTCCGTCTCTTCAGTTTGGTTCCAACCCCCACAGCAATCCTAGTGTAAACTCTCCCCAAAAGCCTCAGCAAACCTCCCCGCCAGGATATTGGGTCCCTGGGATTCAAGTGCAAATAGTCCTTTTTGTACAGGTCACTCCTGCCCGAAAAGAAGTCCCAATGATCCAGAAATCTGAATTCCTGCCCCTGCTCCAATCCCTCAGTCATACATTTATCCTCCACCTCACTCTATTCCTATACTCACTGTTACGTGGCACAGGCAGTAATCCCAAGATGACTACCTTTGTGGTCCTGCTTCTCAGCTTCCTTCCTAACTTCCTGTAGTCTGCTTCGAGGACCTCCTCCCTTTTTCATTCTATGTCATTGGTACCAATATGTACCACGACCTCTGGATGTTCTCCTTCCCACTTCAGGATATCGTGGACATGATCAGAAACATCCTGGACCCTGGCACCTGGGAGGCAAACTACCACCCGCGTTTCTTTCCTGCGTCCACAGAATCATCTGTCTGAACCCCCAACTATAGATTCCCCTATCACTACTGCCAGCCTCTTCCTTTCCCTGCCCTTCTAAGCCACAGGGCCAGACTCTGTGCCAGAGGCGCGGCCACTGTTGCTTCCCCCAGGTACGCTGTCCCCCTCTACAGTACTCAAACAGGAGTACTTATTGTCAAGGGAGACAGCCGCACGGTTTTCTCTAGCCTCTGACTCCTGCCCTTCCCTCTCTTGATAGTTACCCACCTATCTGTCTCCCGAGGCCCTGGTGTGACTACCTGCCTATAGCTCCTCTCTACCACCTCCTCGCTCTCCCTGACCAGACGAAGGTCATGGAGCTGCATCCCCAGTTCCCCAACGCGGTCCCTAAGGAGCTGCAGCTCAACACACCTGGCGCAGGTGTGGCCGTCTGGGAGCATGATTGGCCTTCAGGACTGTAAAAGCCTCATCTTTTAAGCGACTCTATTAAGTCTATTAAAATAAACCTATTAATGCTATTAAATGTCTTTTAGCAATATTCAAAGATTATCCTTTACTTGCAAAGGATTGAAGTAAAATTCCTGAATTTCGGTAATTTAGTCTCTTCAAGTTGTTCTCCATTGCAACAGATTGATTACTTAGAAATAATCTGTAGGCCGGACAGCATGTGTGGAGAGAAAAAACAGGGTCATTGTTTCATGTTTATGGTCTTTCTTATGTTCTGCAACTTTTCACTGTTGAAATTCGTTACAAAGTTGTTTTTAACTGTAATGAACTCATCACATTCCAAATAACTTACATCCCTAATTGGCTCATTAGCAAGTTACTTACTGCCCGTTGAAGGGAGATGGGAGCACAAGCATGTTGAGAGGATGTTCAGCCTCTCAGCTTACTTTTGCCAAGTGGTATCAAGTCCAGATGTTTTTTTCTGTGCATTAATGTGGATCTTACCATCACTCAGGTCACCTGGCGATGGAGTCTGAGACACTGGGCTGTCAAATAAGGTGTTTGGCATCTGAACCAGTATCTATGGCAGTTGTAGCATGATAGTGGCCTTACTAACAATAGCAGGCCCATGCTAGGAACACTTATTTATTAAGATTATTTGTAGTTCTTGTAACTGCTTGAAAATGTCATCATAGTAAACACACTTTGCCTCTTTACTGTTGCCCATTTTCTCTCCCTATGTCCTGTCCTAATCACGTTGATTTCCAGTTCTCTAGTGCTGGGGCGCTCTCCAATATTTTGCCCAACCATTCATTGGTGAGCTGTAGGACTGGTGCAATCAAACATAGAGCACTGGAGTCTGTGATTTCCTTCATGCTAAAGCACTTCAAACTGTCAGCCTGTTAATACAAATCTGGCTTTATCCATGACAGAAAATAATTCAAAACAATTCTTTGATCAAATCCCTACTGAAGTATTTTTCAGTCTGAGAATAAAATGGGATTAGTGTAAATAGACATCTCATGATTGACATGGACTTGGTGGGCCAAAGAACTTGTTATTATGCAGTATGATTCTCTTCCTAGAAGAAGGAAAACAACTTCTCTCATTTGCTTTGATTTCAGTGTGGAACTTTAATAAGGATGCTACATTAACTCACATTCTTTTTAAAATATGGAAAAATGTTTAAGATGGTGAGATGCTGCTTAGTGTGCAGAAGCATTTTGGATGCCTCTTATATGAAACACAAGATGCAGAGATATAACACACAAATACAGCAAACAACTGAAAGGCAAGTAAACACAAAGTACACTGCAGATGCTGTGGTCAAATCAACACGTACAAACAAGCTGGATGAACTCAGCAGGTCGGGCAGCATCCGTTGGAATGAGCAGTCAACGTTTCGGGCCGAGACCCTTCGTCAGGACTGAAGAAGGAGGTGGCAGGGGCCCTATAAAGAAGGTGGGGGGAGGGGGAAGGTGCAGATGAAAAACCAATCAGAGGAAAGATCGAGGGGTAGGGGAGGGGAAGCAGGGAGGGGATAGGCCGAAGAGGTGAAGGAGGAATGTAAGGGGAAAGCACTATGGGTAGTAGAAGAAGGCAGAATCATGAGAGAGGTGATAGGCAGCTAGAAGAGGAGGCAGAGTGAAAGTGTGATAGGGGAAGGGAGAGGGAGGGAATTACCGGAAGTTGGAGAGTTCAATGTTCATACCAAGGGGCTGGAGACTACTCAGACGGTATATGAGATGTTGCTCCTCCAACCTGAGTTTGGCCTCATCATGGCAGTAGAGGACGAAGGGTCTCGGTCCAAAACGTTGACTGCTCATTTCAACAGATGCTGCCTGACCTGCTGAGTTCATCCAGCTTGTTTGTACGAACTGAAAGGTAAGTACGTTTGGCATCATTGGAAGAGGGTTAGAAAGTACTAGAAGGGAGCATTGTTGCAGTAAAGTGGGGCTTTCATGAGGCCAGCTCTGAAAGAGGTAATCATGACATTGTATTCTGGTTGATCTGCCCAAAATGTAGGGGGAGGGGTGGTGGAGCTGTGTGGGGAGGGTTGCAGAGAGGCAGTTGGCACTCTATCAGGCAGAGTTAGCCAATCAGGAGTGCGTGAGATGAGATTTTGTTTCACCTCATTGATTTGAAATTTTGGAATTCATTAACCCAATAGGATGTGAATATATCAGAAAGGATATTTATCACTGGGATAATTAATTCTTAGATATCAAGGTGATCAGGAAAATGGAACAGATGGGATGGTCAAGTTCAAGAGGGTTGAGGAGGCTTATTGAAAGCTGCAGCAGACTTGAAACATGTCTTATTCCTGCTCTTAAAACTTATTGTCTGTTCACTCTGCTACTCTACATCATTACTTCACAAATATGTCATTATCTGCAATCAGCATTGCAAAGTCCCTGATTTCTTAAGGAACACCATGTTAATACAGATTTTTTTTCTTTTTTCTCCATTTTCCATTCAATCATGGGCTTCAAAATCATAATATTAGATAATGCTACTTCACGGAGGTCATGCGGCATCTATAATTTTTTTTAAGTATTATAATTAACATCTTATTCACACTAAAATAAATGGTGTCAGTTAACTCAGTGTAATTCTATTATTTACTAGTTGCTTGCGTATTATCAGTATCAATTATGTCATTGTTAATCCCATTTAAACCAGATACCCTGAATCTGAAATGGATAATTTTGGTTCACAAATCCTGTGGATAAAAATCTTAGGCTGAATTTCAAGCAACACACACAAAATGCTGGTGGAACGCAGCAGTCCAGGCAGCATCTATAGGAAGAAGTACAGTCGATGTTTCAGGCCGAGACCCTTCATCAGGACTAGATGAAGGCTCTCGGCCCGAAACATCGACTGTACTTCTTCCTATAGATGCTGCCTGGTTTGCTGTGTTCCACCAGCATTTTGTGTGTGTTGCTTGAATTTCCAGCACCTGCAGATCTCCCCGTATTTGCGGCCATATTTCAAGTACTTTTTATGGCTTGGAATGGGCTACGTCAGTTAGTAGGAAACCTTATGTTTGTGATTCCATTACAATGATCAGGAAATGTCTATAATGAGAGTTCAATGTGAAATAACTAAATACTTTTTCATTCTGCCGACAGGTTTTGAACCCCTTTCCCCCCTGGCCCCCTTCCTCCTTATCCCTTTTCTGATCTTACAAAAGCTCTGCACATATTAGTAACCCTTTGACTGACTACAAAGTAACCTTTCTGCAGCAAACAGAGAAAATGTGCAGTGAAGACATAAAAGTCTATGGAGAGCGAAGAATTTAAAAACTAGTGACATCAAACTGCCTTTCAAAATATCAAAGGAAGCTTTTGAAGGCAAGGGAAGGAAAAAATATTCATTCGAGGAGAACCTTCAAAAATTTTCAGCAGTCTAATGTTGCACATTCTAAATGTTCACAATGTGGTAAATTAATTTTACAATAAACATGATGTAAAGCCTTGCTGGATTTAGCATGGCAATTATAAGATTATTTTCTTTGTGACAATTTCTGCCTGCTTGTTTACTACTTAAATTGTTCCACAGCCACTATCAGTTAAAGTGAGAATGCAGGGTCAGTAAATCTAATGAAATGTGAATATTTTTAATTGATGCATTTAGTTACTTCCTTTGTTTTCTTTAGTGGCATTTGGATTTGATTCCCTTACAAATTTTATGTAGATACAGCTCATTCCACCATAAATACTACGTAGCATCAACAATATTTATTTTTAATAATGATGGGAATTAGGTAAGACATTCATTTATAAACTGTATTGATATATTGCTGAAAATAAGTTGGAATAAAGAGTTTTCAAATAATGTCTTCAATCACTGAATTGTTGTGCATCTCAATGTTGGACCTAATCTAAAGTGTATATTCATTCGGTTCTTCTTAACAGACATTGAAAGAAGGTGTTTGAAATTCATATGCCTCACCACCTGGAGCACATAACAGGAAAGCCAGACTCACATTATTAACTCTGTATGAATACACACCATGAGAGAAACTGCAGTAAATGTTCTTAATTTCCGTGAACCTACTACAGAAGTGATAGATTATCAGGATCCATGCTGGGCAGGATAGAAAGCATCACTGATTTTAGTTTCAAAGGTTCTATTCAAAGTACACCTTTTAAGTATAGGTGGATTTACGGAATTCCTGTTAAAAAACTGCTTAGTTTGGATTTCTCTGACACAAATATACTTAGGTTGAAATATCTTCTAAGTATATAATTTACCATCTCCTGGGGATGGAAAGGTTAATTTGTTGAATAGATGCAAGGATGCTCATGTGTCAGCTGCAACTAAATTTAAGATGTCAGCCTATACATTGGATAACAGTATGCTTCACTTGTTTGTCCTTAATAAGAGGATATTTGCAGAAACCCAAGCAATACCTCTAGTCTTACAGATGAACACCAGCAAAAAATCCTTTAGAGCAGAGAGTTTTACATTAGAAAAAGAAAAATTGAAAGCTTACAGACTCCCAGATCTATCTTGACAACACTTCCTGCCACCTTTGTTCTTTTAAGGACTCATTTCTGTTCTCCCAAGTTCTCTGTCATATCCACTCCGATGTCAAGTCTTTTTACACCTATGTCTATAATGTGTTTTCCTTCATCACAGCCAGGGCTTCCTCTCTGAAAAATATTCAGAGATTTTGACAGCGGGTTAAACCAGGACCAATGGCTGTCAACTCTTTATCTAGGCTTATCCTGCTCCTCAAAATGCAGTGTCTTAAGTTGAGGAAGGACAGTTAATGCATAGACCCTCCCTGTTTTTTTTTCCCCAGAGTTGTCATTGGAGATCTGCACAATATAAGATCTTTCTTTAGAAATCAATGCTGAATGTAGAGGCTTACTGTTGACTGCAACTTCTAGTTGAATATATGAGCAGCACTTAATCAGAAGAAGCTTCAAGTGCAGCATTTCTACAGTTTTAGTTAAACTTCTTTCCAGCTTTCATTTTGAGTTAGAGATGATTTAAAAGCCGGCTTGCTACCAAATTGGAACTCATGCAGACATTTACAGGAATGTGTCCATTATTAAATGTAGAGTTGGCTCTCTTTCCATTATCATGATTTTACTACCGTAGGTTCTATTTATGCTCCACAGTTATGTTTGTAATTCTTTATCTCTCAACAAAGCTTCTTCAGTGCAACAGAAATAAAAATATAAACACAAGAGACGCTGCAGATGTTGGAAATCCGGAGCAACACACACAAAATGCGGGAGGGACTCAGCAGAACTTGGCAAGTCCTGGTGAAGAGTCTCAGGCCAAAAGGTCGTACATCTCCATTGATGCTGCCTGACCTGTTGAGTTTCTCCAGCATTTTGTGTGTTTTGCTGTGCAAGTAAAATTACGTAGCAGGAAAACCTGGTTAACTCCAGAAAGAATTGTGTTTGTCACTAATTGTGACAGCCTGAACACCAACAATGCTGGAACGGTGTGGTTTGCAATTAATCTAGGTCTAAGAGTCACTACTTGAGCTACAAACATAAAATCTATTCACTCAGAAACTCATTAAATCATGAGGAAACTCATACAAAGTTCCACAGCTGTCAGGGGTACAGCAACACCTACGCAATGGATTTTGATTTCAACATATGTATTAGAAGCCGGAATAGACCAATCACCCCCCTCTCTCCCACCCCACCATTTACAGTATAGGATCATGGCTGAGTTGATTATAACCTCAATTCTACATAGTAACCTTTCACACTTTTCACAAGAATTTATATAATTTAGCCTCAATAATATTTAAAAGCTCTGTTTTCACTGACTTTTGAAGAAGAGAGTTTCAAAGTTTCACAAATGTCAGAACAGAAGTTACTTTCTGTGTTAGAAGTGCACAATGTTTTACTTTTCTACAAACGTCTGGTTAAAGATTCTACTGTAAGTGGAAATATCCTCTTCACATTCACCCATTCAGAACCATCAGAAACTTCAATTTAAGGAAGTCCCTAATCCCTTCTCCAAATTCCAGTGTATACAAGCCTAGCCTGCCAATCTTTCATCATACAGCAACTTACCAGTTCCAGGAATCAGTTAGAGTCACAACGTAATAGAAAAGTACAGCACAGAGACAGGCACTTCTGCCCATCTAGTCTGTGCCAAGCTACTTGAACTGTCTACTCCCATCAACCTGCACTTAGACCAGAGCCCTCCATACCTCTGCCTTCCATGTATCTATCCAAACTTTTCTTAGATGTTGAAATCAAGGCTGCATACACCACTTGCTCTGGCAGCTCATTCCACTTTCTCGTAACCCTCCAAGTGAAGAAGTTTCCACTCATGTTCCCCTTAAAATTTTCACCTTTCACCTTTAACCAATGACCTCTAGCTTTCCTCCCTCCCAACCTCAGTGGAAAAAGCCCACTTGCATTGACCCTATCTATACCCCTCATACCTCTATCAAATCTCTCCTCAGTCTTCTACATTCTAAGGTGTAAAGTCCTAACCTATTCAATCTTTCCTTATAACTCAGGTTGTCTAGTCCCTGCAACATCCTCATAAATTTTCTCTGTACTCTTTCAATCTTATTTACATCTTTCATGTAAGTTGGTGAACAAAACTACACACAATACTCCAAATTAGGCCTCACCAACCTCTTATACAACTTCAATATAACATCCCATCTCCTGTACTCAGTACATTGATTTATGAAGACCAATGTGCCAAAACCTTTCAACACAACCCTATCTACCTGTGCTGCTACTTCCAACTGTTTTCCCAGATCCCTTTTTCTACTGTACTCCTCAGTGCCCTACCGTTCACTGTCTGAGACATACCCTGGTTGGCCCTTCTAAAGTGTAACACCTTGTACGTCTGCATTAAATTCCATCTGCCATTTTTCCAGTTGGTCCAGATCCTGCTGCAAGCTCTGATAGTTTCCCTTGTTGTCCATTACATCCTCAATGCTGGGGTCATCTCAAATTTGCTGATCCAGTTAGCCACATTATCATCCACATGATTGATATAGATGTCAAACAACAAAGGATCTAGCACTGATCACTGAGGCACTCCACTAGTCACAGGCCTCCCATCAGAGAGGAAGTCATCTACTATGAGTCTCCAGCTTCTCCTACAAAGCCAATATCTAATCCAGTTTACTACCTAATCTTGAATGCCAAGCCACTGAACCTTCTTGACCAATCTCTCATGTGGGACCTTGTCAAATGTCTTGGTAAAGTCCATGTAGACAACATCCACTTCCCTGCCTTCATAAAATTTCCTGATAAATTCCTCAATAACTCTATAAGATTAGTTAGACGCAACCTACCACAAACAAAGCCATGATTAGGAATTAGGGATTTGGAACTATCCCTAATCAGTCAATGTCTATCCAATACACATATATCCTGTTCCTTAGAATACCTTTCAATAACTATCCCACTCCTGATGTCAAGCTCATCGGCCTATAATTTCTTGATTTACTTGTAGAGCCTTTCTTAAACAGCGGAACAACATTAGCTATCCTCCAATCTTATGGTACCTCATCTGTCGCTAAGGACGATTTAAGTATCACTGCTAGAGCCTCCCAAAGGGTCTGAGGGAACACCTTCTCAAGCCCATGGAATTTATCCACCCTAATTTGCTTCAAGACAGCAAACACCTCCTCCACTGTAATCTGTATAGGGTCCATGAACTCACTGCTGTTTTGCTTCACTTCTATAAAATCTGTGTCCCAAGTAAATACAGATGCAAAAAATCAATTTAAGATCGCCGCCATCTCTTTTGGCTCCACACATAAATTACCATTCAGATCTTACAGAGGATCAGTTTTGTCACTTGCAATTGTTTTGCTTTTAACATACTTGTAGGATCCCTTAGGATTCTCCTTCACCTTGTTGGCTAGAGCAACCTCATGCCTTTTTTTTATCCTTCATGATTACTTTTCTTAAGTGGTCTCTATAATTACCTTATTTGTTCCTACCTGCCTTCACCTGCTATGCATCACCTTTTATTTTCTTAACCAAGGCCTCAATATCTTCTGAAACCAAAGTTCTCTAAACCTTTTATTGATTGATTGATTGATTGATTGATTGATTGAGATATAGTGCGGTATAGGTCCTGCCTGCCCTTCAAACCACACCACCAAGCAATCCTCCGATTTAACTCTAGCCTCATCATGGGAAAATATACAATCAAAATTTATGATTAATTATGCTACCACAGTGGGAGGAAACCATAGCACCTGGAGGAAACCCACATGGTCATGGGGGGAACATATTAACTCCTTACAAACAGCAGCAGGAGTTGAACCCAGCTCACTGGTACCGCATAACATTGTGCTGATCGTTACATTACCGTACTGTATCTTTTATTCTGCCAGGCACATACAAGCTTTGTACTCTCAAAATTTCACTTTTGAAGGCCTCCCAAGTTCACCTTTGCCAGAGCCTGTCCCAATCTACACTTGCCGATCCCTTCCGATGCCGTCAAAATCCGCCTTTCTCCAATTTAGAATCTCGACCTGTGGACCAGACCTATCTTTTTGCATATTTTCCTTGAAACCAATGGCATTGTGATCACTAGATGCAAAGTGTTTCCCTACATAAACTTCTGTCACCTGCCCTGTCTCATTCCCTAATGGCAGGTCAAGAATCACACACTCTCTAGTTGGAGCTTTTATGTACTGATAAAGGAAATTTTCCTGAACACATTTGACAAACTCTATCCCATCTAGTCCTTTGACAGTATGGGAGTCCCAGTCAATATGTGGTAAGTTAAAATCACCCATTACAACAGCCCTGTGTTTCTTGCAACAGTCTGCGTCTCTTTGCAAGTTTGTTCCTCTAATCCCATGGACTGTTGTGTGGACTACATGGGCCACGACGTCTGACTGCTCACCCTTCCGCTTAAGAATGAATGGGTATTCACTCAACTTTTACCCAAGAATGAAACCTCCTACTTACTTACTTCACAATGTATCCTCATGTCATCGGCAAATTCAGCAACAATACCATAATGCCTTTAGCAGCTTTATCCTCGTCATTTAAAAAAATTGCAAAATCTTGAGGCTTCAGTGCAAATCCCAATGGCACTCCACTTGCTATATTTTGTCAATATAAAAGATAACCACCTATTGATGCCTGTTGTCCATTTTATCCCTGCCAATATGTTACTTCATACTCCAGGAGCTTTTATTTTCCACAGTAATCTTCGAGTGATAACTTATCAAATGCCTTCTAGAAAGTCACTGACAAGTTAAGAGCTGGGAAGTTAAATGCCAATTTTTACTATTTTCAGTATTATCATTTCCAGCTATGTGAATGAAGGAGTATGATAATGCTCAAGGGTCAATTTCAGCTCCATTATTTAAAGGGATACACCACAGACATAAGATGAAGCAGTTGGAATTATTTGGTAAAAGCTATAGTGCAAATGAGTTGAGCCAGTCAAAAGCTCTTTCCCATCTCCTGCCTTCAATGTTACAGTCTGCAAAGGCTGCAGTCTTACTGTAGGTTAGTATATGCAACTTGGAAGAGTTAAAGTGCAAACTCCGAAAGGCATAATTGAATTGTGCACTTCCATGTGAATGGATCAGTTATGCTTTGAGGCAGCTGGACACACAACAGTTGTGTTGTTTATCATGTCACATATTTCTGATATCCCTAAAATGCTTACAGAG
This sequence comes from Hemitrygon akajei, assembly GCF_048418815.1. Lineage (NCBI taxonomy): Eukaryota > Metazoa > Chordata > Chondrichthyes > Myliobatiformes > Dasyatidae > Hemitrygon > Hemitrygon akajei. The sequence continues at coordinate 51,394,122 of NC_133140.1, forward strand.
CATAGATTCATGATGAGAAAATAATGTAGACCTTGAGCAGAGGAGAAATGAAGGAAGTCCACTCTTGTAAAATGTAAAGTGACTACCATTTCCTAAGTCAATGCAGGGAGTCTTTTACATGATCTTCCACCAGTACATCAATGGGCCAGCCATTTCCACATTTTGCAGGTAAGGCTTTCTTCTGGCCTGAGGTGTTTAGGGTCCCAAATATTCCATTCTTGCTCTTGGTGTCCATCTCCACCTGATCCTGTCTCAGTGAAGCAGGGAGCTTTTCCAATGTCTACCCCATGCCAAGATTAATCTTTTAAAAAAGCCAATATCAAGAGTATTAAAATATGTTTTCTGGAAAGAGGTTATTAAGATTTCACTCTAATCCCTGCCAAACTCATGGCATCTTCTTTGTGATTGAGTTCTTGTCTGAATTTTCTCCTTAGTTTCCAGAAATCATGGAAATACAATTCAGGTAGAGAAACCTTGAAAAATCACTTTGATCTATGATTGAATTCAAATTAATAATCCTCCTTCCAAGTATACAAAAATGGGTCAACAAACTATTGAATCCATCACACAGAACCAAGGGATTTTATAATAAATAAATATACCACACCAAGTTGTGAATGGTGGTGGGTACTTAAGCAGCAAATACAAGGGGAAAGCCTAGTATGTACCAGTAGCAAAAGCAAGCATGAGAGTGCCAAGACAAGGCTAAAGCATTTGTTGTTGCACGGAGCGACTGAGGAAAACCACAGGCATGGAGATTGAGTTGGGGATGCTGGTGCAGATGTGAACTTTGAACAGTAAACAGGAGGAACCTTGACACGGAGCTCTGATATGGAGTCTTGACACAGAGACGGGGTTTTCATGGAATATCTTGAAATTGGATCTGAACTTAGAACTAACGGTTCTAAGCCATCAGGAAACAAAATTATTACATGGGAATAGACCAACGAACTGGCAACCAGTGGTTGTGATGTCAGGGTTCTTATACTGCAGTTCTTGATGGAGACCTGGTGTGCTGTCATCAGGCGAATTAGCAGTAAATGGGAAATTAACAATTGGAATCAAGGCATAATCTAAAGAGATTGGAGGCGAGTTAGGGGATTAACAATCGGGACCATGACATTTATAGGTGTCATCCAGTATGGATATGGCCCAAGTGCGGAGTGAGAGACACTGAAGCAGGTCGATAGTTCACGGACTTTAATGAGAACAGTTTTGAAAGGAAAAGAAAACAATAATCACTAGGCAAAACAGGGCCATTAACTAAAACTCTCAAATGGAAAACGAAGCCTACGCTTCAGCTGAAGAGAACAACTAAATATAAAACAAATACTGCTAGACTTCAGAGTCAGTTTACTCGACAGTCCAATTTCCCAGGCAAAGCTGAATGCAAACAAACAGGCAGCAAAGCATTGGTGTGCTGTGTCCAAGTCTCGACAAATACTGTGACGGAATGAATGGAGTTAAATACTATCACAATGAAATAATTAGCTGATGCGTGCATATTCATGAATGTAGTTGCTGAATCTGCTGCGCTGCCAAATCCATGGTTGTGACAATAGGTACATATGTTTAGGAATGTAGGGATATGCAAGTGGATGGCCATCTCTGCTTCCTCCTGAGACCCCAATATCACAAGAGCCAGTTTTCAACTAATTCAGTATTAGGTATAGCAAAGGCTTTGACATCTGAATAAACCATGGCTTTAGCCAAGCTGTTCACTGTGACACCAATGTAAATGAAAATCTGAAAATTAGCCAGATATGCTATGTACAGGACTAATAACAATTGATCATCTACCACCCAACCAGTTTACTCAACACCATCAGTGATGTAATAGAAGCCATCATAAGCAGTTACTTGTAAATATCCTGCTCACTGATGCCCAGTTGATGTTTAGCCAAGATCCACTGAGCGTCAGATCCCTCTACATCCCAATCTAACACGGAGTAAAGACCTGAATTTCAGAGAAGCTGCGAGTCAGACTGCCCTTGAATGAATATCTGATAAAATGAAGGTAAGTGAGCATTGGAATTGCTCAAAAAGGTGGTTATGTTTATCAGAGGTCAATCATCCCACCCCCGGGCATCACTGCAGCATAATGTCCTCAGCACAACCAAAGTGATTCCACAACCTATGGACTCACTTTCAAGGACTCTTCATCCCATGTTCTTGATATTTATTGCTGATTTATTTAATTATTATTATTATTTATTTCTTATTGCATTTGCACAGTTAGTTGTCTTTTGCACACTGGTTGAATGCTCTGTTAGTGTGGTCTTTTATTGATTGTATTGTGGTTATTATTCTGTTATGAATTTATTGAGTATGCCCATAAGAAAATGAATCTCAGGGTCGTATATGGTGACATAGATGAATTTTGATAATTAATTTACTTTGAACTTTTGAACTTTGAACTTCCACCTGCTTCATCAATGAGCATCATTCATCCTAAGGTCAGGTGTGGCGATATTGCCTGATGGTTGCCCAATTTTCAATTCCATAGTGAGGCTCTCTCCTGGTAAATATCCTCTGAGCCCTCTCTAAAGCTATCACATCCTAATGAGGACAACAGAATTGAACACAATTTTTCAAGTGTGGTCTAACCAGAGCTTTAGAAAGCTGCACCATTACCTCACGGCTCTTGAACTCAATCCCCTTCCTAAGGAAGGCCAACCCACCATATGCCTTCTTAGCCACCCTATCAGTTTGTGTAGCAACATTGAGGGATCTATAGATGTGACCCCGAGGTCACTCTGTTCCTCCAAATGGTAAGAAACTTGCCATTAATGTTGTACTATGCCTTCAGGCTTGGATTTCCAAAGTAAATCATTTCATACTTTTCCAGCTCAAGGCTGAGTTTATTTAAATGCATGTGGTATACCTCGAAGCTGAAGTAAAATAAATCAATAAATAAATATTCCTTTAGTTAGTGGAATTTTATCCATTTGTGAGGCATTCTATTTGGCTTTTTACACCAATAGCCTTATTCTTGTCCTTACCAATCATGACCATTAAGCCATGGTGACCAGCTGTTGTGTGGTTTGCTGTCATGTGATTAAAAGATAGCTATTTTTCAGCTTGATAAAGCCGGCCAATCTTACAGGTTTAGCTGAGAGAAGCTGAGCTCTAAAAAGACCAGAATTTGCTCTCTGCCAAAGCTCAAACCTTTGAAAACAGAATGGATTTACCTTTGGCAACCTGGGCAGTGGAGGGGAGTGAAATGAAGTCCGTATAGATCTGTGGAGGCTTCATATGGTAACAAGGCCTTCCGCATCATATTGGTGAGGGTACAGGAAAAAGGTGAAAATGGAGACATGAAAACAGTGATAACTAGGTAAGCCACACTCAAACGTGTAGGGTTATTCGGACAATGTACACCAATTTAGTCAAAATAATCCAGAACAATAAAAATTACTAGAAACCTTCAGAACTATTTAAATCTTACAAAACCTTGTAAAAATAAAAGATAAAAGAAATAGTTGAATGGATAAAGATATTTTAAAAGACTAAAACAATTTTAATTTATCAAGTGCCTTGCAGTCTCACATATCCATTCCCTTCCATGGAAATAAAAGGAAGATGGCTCTGGGCCCTTACACACATGGTGGGAGGTTTCCTTTATCCTGTGGGCATTTATTTGTGAGCATTATCCTGGTGGGCATTTGAGCACAGTGAGTGTGTGTGTGTGTGTGTGTGTGTGTGTGTGTGTGTGTGTGTGTGTGTGTGTGTGTGTGTGTGTGTGTGTGTGTGTGTGTGTGTGTGTGTGTGTGAGAGAGAGAGTGTGTGTGTGTGTGTGAGAGAGAGAGAGTGTGTGTGTATGTGTGTGTGTGTGTGTGAGAGAGAGTGTGTGTGTGTGTGCAAAAGTGCCAAAGTTGCTGGGTGTCCATGGTGATGTACTGACAGCTGTGCTCACAACTCCCTGAAAAATCCAAACCCATGTACTTCAGCCTCAGAGCAAGATTCAGCACCGATGATGGTCTATACTCCTGAGGTGTCTGCTTTGTAGCTGGAGTCCAGCAGAATTAAATCACTTTTTATATTTAAAAAACATTTTTTTTCAATTTTCCTGTTCTGAGATCCATATGAGAAAACGATCACGGTGAGCAGTCACATTGCTCTGAGAGCCTGGTTTACACAAGTGTAGCATAAAAGAAGCAGAGCCACTCTTCTAAACAGCAGGGTGCAGATTGGCAGCTCAACATTTTGTGAGATAATGGCATGAACCCAAGTCTTATCATTTGATGCACAGTTCACAGGTAATCCTTCACACTGAGTAGCATGGATCTAATAAGACTTTCCATTTTTTTCTATCATCACCTCAGATTCAATTAAGTTTGCGATCGTACAAGATGATCAAGATACAGCTAAATGAGCACATTGCTACACTAGCAACCGCTCCTGGAGGTTTTATTTGAAAAATAAATCATTATTCCATCTATTATTGCATTTGCAGGCAACATCGTCCACATCCATCAGATTGCATTACCCCAGTTCAAACAACAATGTTTCTCAGAAATACTTGTGCAATGAAAATTCTCTACTTATCTTTAATTGGAAATAAATGGTATGGCTCAGTTGATCATATCAGTAACATAAACCCTCCAGAAAGACTAACAGTAAAAGTTGGCACTCTATATACTATGGCAATAACTGAAAGCCATTGTAAAATACCTCAAAAGCATGCGTGTCCATAATTCAGGTTTAAAGACCACAGCCTTAATCATTGTGGAGCGTATTTGGTAAAGTGGTATTTTGGTAAAAATAGAGAAACCCACAGGTATAATTATCAATAATTAATTAACTGATCTGTTATAGAATTATTCATCAGGAGTAAGAAAATAAATTAAGCCATTAATGCAGAAGGTGTTGTAATGTGAATATTTACACAGTAAAGTATGAGGTGGAATCTCAAAGCTATTAGGAGTGCAATAATCAACAGCTGCCAGTTTCAAATAGAAACGCACTAAAAATAGGTTAGCCTGTGGGTAAGCTCTGGCTATAATCACCCAGCTGGCTGCAGCAATTGCTTATATGTTTTGGAATTTTCCTATCTTTTCTTAAATTTGTCCATAAGGAATGGTCCTGCTGGTGCAGAACCAATGTTTTTTTAGATAAATAAGTGCTTGTGCTGAAACATCATGCTCCCTCATATCAGTGATCTGAATGGAATTTCCCCTTTGAATTGAGCTCAGTACAGTACAAGCTACCAGTAAAGAGAGGAGAATTAAATAGAGAAGAAGGAACCATAGCAGCCAAATAGTCCTGGGGAATAATACTCATGTCACGCAGGTGAGAAACTGCTAGAAAATTCAGCAGTCTAATGAACAAGGAAGCAATTAAGAGAGATAGAGGACTCTGACTTGGTTTTGTCAACACTTTTAATTGTGACCTTGAGAGAGAGAGTATGGCGCCAGCTGAGACACGAGCTGGGAAGTCACCACGGTAACAGCTCAGAGCGGTTGAGCTAATGGACGGCTGGAATTTCAAATGGTTTATAAAAAAGTTGAGGCTGTTGGTCTGATAACGGCAGAGGAGACGTGACACGGGAGAATTGCGGAAGCTACCCGAGAAACCACTGGTGGAGTTTAAGATCACCACGAGGCTGGAGGCCACGGACCGATTAATTTCGACTCGTGATTACCAGTGTGGGTAAGAGCTTGCCTGTGGGGGTCTGCTGGTGGTGAACCCATGCCGTGGGTTAGTAGACTGTTCCCTAGAAGGGGTTCTGTCCATCTGTGTCTGTGTGGGGTTCACACGAAGTGACTCTAAAGACTTCGGAAGCAAGAATAACTAAAGCTGTCAACGTAAACATCAACTCAATTAACTCTCTCTCTCCATCAATTCAACTCGATGCAACACAAAGTGAACTGAACTGCTTAACCTTACCTGACACTGTAAGACTGATATATATATAATAGTTTATAACCTGTATCGTATTATCCGGTTTTAATGATATTAATTTGTAGTAGTAATAAATAATAAATATAGTCTTAATTTATAGTAAACCAGACTCCAGGTGTGTTCCATTTCTGCTGGCCCTTTTCAACTTGTCACAGGATTTGTGACACATATCTTACTTTTGCAATAACCAAATCTTTATACTGGGGCACCACGATAGCATAGTGGATAACGCAAAAGTTATTGCAGTTCGGGTTGTCAGAGTTCAATCCCGGCATCCTCTTCGGGGAGTTTGGACCTCTTCCACATGGAATGCATGGGTTTTCTCCGGGTGCTCCGGTTTCTCCCACAGTACAAAGACACACCGGTTAGTGGTTTAATCGGTCATTGTAAATCATCCCCATGATTAGGCTAGGGTTAAATCAGAGGTTGCTGGGTAGCACAGCTCGAAGGGCTGGAAGGGCCTAATCTGCGCTGTACCATGTCACTAAATAAATAAATTAAAAATACTTCTCGTCACTTGTGACTGAACTCTCTCAGCCACAGCTGCATCCACAGAATAGGGTAGGGACTATATTATTTTGATTAACAAGGACACGGCATTTGCTCTTTTCAAGCCATTATCTCTGTTTCATTCTAAGATACATAAAGATAGCAGGTAACAAGTTAACAAACAAAATACTTTATTTATAAAATAGCTACATTGACCTTTGTTCCTACGTTAACCCTTGGCATCTTGAGCAGTGGCTCCTGCCTCAAACAGCCCTTACCTTATGGACAGAGGCTATCTCCCCTTCTCTCCCAGTCATACACCATGATCCTGAGTACATTGCCAGAAAATCGGGCCTGACTAACCCTTATGTGTTCAGCCATTGCTCAGTATTTCAGAGCATGGAATAAACCTCAGATAACTCTCTCCGTGTCATGTTGGCATAATGCATCCCCCCTTTAAGAATTCCACACTGCCTGGAGATGTTACAAACTGCTTGTGGTATGACAGCCCCTGCTGACTTGTGCAGCCAAGGAAGGGTGCAGTTCTGGTTGAAGCCTTATGGACAATTGGCGAAAATGAGTAGCCCTGTAAAGCAGCAGGCAGCACTGATCTCACTGAGCTCCCTGCAAAGCAATAAAGAGCCAGACGTTAATCATGCCTGCAATCATTTCCTGCCTCGTCCATTATCCCCAATGAAACTAAAGTAAAGAAGCCAGAAAAAAAGAGAAAATTGAAAGACAGTTTTGAATAACATGTTAGGAAACTTTTGTTTCTTATTTTCATATTGATTAGCTTATAACTTAATTTCCAAATAAGCAGGTTGCCTTTACTGTGTCTCTAAATCTGCAATAACCTTTCATCTCTCAGGGACAAAGTTATTGGTTACATCCAAAAAGCACTGCAGAACTTTGATATATTAACCACTTACAGTTAGTTAAGAAGTTGCTCACCTTCTCTGCCCATTCTGTGATACATATTACACTGCACACAATAGATGCATACACTCTGAGTTCTATAAAGACAGGTATCAGTAATCTGATGACCAATCCTTTTAAATGAAGCGGGGAGCGTGACAGCAAAAAGAGGTTTTATTGACCGCATAACAGTAAACTGTTATAAGCATTTGAGTTTCAATTGATTTGCATATGAAGCTAAATGAGAAACACAGTGGGATAGGGAGTCCGGGTTCTACTGATAACATTGCACATAGGCCACAGCGAAACTGTAGAATGGTCAGTTCAATATCCAAATGCATATCTGTGCATTGTATACAGTTAAAAGAAAAAATATATTTTAAAACCTATGAAAGTTACTATACACCAAAGAGCAAATGAAATAAAAATAGGAGACACTGGTAAAATGAGTGGAAAGTTCATGTAGAGACTAAGAAATATATATAATGTAATTGAAGAGTTTGAATTACAAATGGAGAGAGAAACAAACAGGATAGGTGAGAACACAAGGACTATGGGATCATGTAACATCCCTGAAGACTGAACTCTAGAACAGGCAGCTCCTCTAACCATGTATTCTAGAACGGTTGTGTCAGCTACAGCTGTCTGACCATATAGAAAATTGCCCTGATATGCCCTGTTGACAAAAAGCAGGTCAAATCCAATCTAGCTAATTATCACTCAACTTGTTTCCTCTCAAGCAATGTAAAGAAATGACCGTTTTCTTTCAGATGCACAGATTGGATTTCACCAGGAAGATTTGGCTCTAGACCTCAAAGCGACCCAGTTCAATATGCTGGGTCCTGAAGGTGACATGAAAGTGACCTTAAAATCAAGGCAACATTTGACTGGCTGCAGCATCGTGAAGCCCTGCTAAGTCAAGAGGCATCAAAGCAAATACACTCCAAAGGTTTGGAATCGTGCCATGTACAAAGAAAGCCAAATGTGCTCATTGAAGATCAATTATCCCAACCCCAGGATATCACTACAGGAGCTCTTCAAAGCAGTGTGCTAGCTGTGGCAATCTTCAGTTGCTTCATTAATAACGTTATGGTCAGAGCAGGACCTGTTCACTGCTGACTGCAGTATTCAGCCATGGACTAATAAGTGACAAGTAATATTAAACCACAAAAATTCCTCAGCATTATCATCCTCAATATCAATATTGTGAAGGTCAGCAATATAAATACTGTGGCTGCTAAAGTCAGAGGCATGATATCCTGCAGCAAATGAATCAGCACCTGACATTCAAAGACTTTTCCACCATTCATCTACAAGGCACAGGTCAGTGATCTGATGAAATGCCATCCATTGTTTGGAGGAATGCAGCTCCAACAACATTCAAGAATCTTGGCATCATTCAGGACAAGGCAGACCAGCTGATTAGTATTTTACCTTCCACTCTAAGTGATTATTTCCTGCACTATTTAATAACTACAGTATGTGCACCATCTGCAAAATGAACTGTAGTCACTCTCCCCAGGCTCCTCCGATGAAATCAGCCAACCTTTCCTCCTCTACTACCAAGAAGGGTAAGAGCAGCGTGTGCATGGGATCACCAGTACTTACAACTTCTCCTCCAAGATGCTCACCATCCTGACTCAGAAATAGATTGCTGATCCTTCCTCTTCACTGGGTTAAAATCCTGAAACTCAAAGTTCGAAGCAAAGTGTATTATCAGAGTACATACATACCACCACATACAACCCTGGCATTCTTTTTCTGCCTACATACTTAGCAAATCTATAGAACAGTAACTGTGAACTGTAAACATCAGGAACTGTTATCTGCAAGTAAACTGTGCAATTGCAGATATAAATAAATAGCAATAAAGAATGAGTATAAAATAACAATATATCAGAGTCCTTAAATGAGTGTTGCTATCCCCTTTTGTTCAAGAGGCTGATGGTTGAGGAGTAATAACTGTTCTCGAACCTGGTGGTGTGAGTCCTGAGACACTTGTACCTTCTACCTGATGGCAGCAGTGAGAAACGAGCATGGCCTGGGTGGTGAGGATCACTAATGTTGGATGATGCTTTTCGATAGCAATGTTTCATGTGGATGTGCTCAACGGTTGGGAGGCTTTTACCCATGTTGTACTGGGCTGATTCCACTACCTTTTGTGGATTTTCTGCTCAAGGGCATTGGTGATCCCATCGCAAGCCATAATGCAGCCAGTCAGCACACTTCCCACCACACATCTATAGAAGTTTACCAAGGTTTCCAACGACATGCCGAACCTCCGCAGTCTCCTGAGGAAGTAGAGGCGCTGTTGTGCTTTCTTCACAATAATATTTCTATGATGGGTCCAGGACCAGTCCTCTGAGGTTGTGACACCCAGAAATTTAAAGTTACTGACCCTCTCTACCGCTGATCCTCCGATGATTACTGGCTCATGGACCTCTGGTTTCCCCCTCCTGAAGTCCACAATCAGCTCCTTGGTCTTATTGAGATTGAGCAAGAGGTTGTTGCTATTACACCATTCAACCAAGTTTTCAGTCTCTTCCTGTATGCTGATTCATCACCCCCTTTGATACAGCCCACAATAGTGGTGTTGTCAGCAAACTAGTGTATGATGTTGGAGCTGTACTTAGCCACACAGTCATAGGTGTAAAGTGAGTAGTGCAGAGGGCTAAGTACACATCCCTGCAGTGCTCCTGTGTTGACGGAGATCGTGGAGGAGATGTTTTTGCCAATCAGAACTGACTGAGGCCTACAAGTGAAGAAATCCAGGATCCATTTGCACAAAGGGGTATTGAGGCCCAGGTCTTGGAGTTTACTGATTAGTATTGAGGGGACGATGGAGTTACATGCCAAGCTGTAATCAATGAAGAGCATCCTGATGTATGCATCTTCGCTGTCCAGATGTTCCAGGGTTGTGTGAAGAGCCAATCAGATGGCATCTGCTGCAGACCTGTTGCTTCGGTGGGCAAATTGAAGCGCATCAAAGTCAGCATTCAGACAGAAGCTGATATGCTTCAACACCAGCCTCTCAAAGCACTTCATCACTGTGGATGTAAGTGTCACTGGGCGATAGTCATTTCTACAGGTTATCACACTCTTCTTGGGCGCCTGTTTGAAGCAAATGGGTACCACATGTTGCCGGAGCGAGAGGTTGAGGATATCCATGAATACACCAGGTCTTCAGTATCCAGCCAGGTACTCAAGGCACTGGACCGGATGCCTTCATTGGATTCACTCTCTTGACGGCAGCCCACACATCATCTTTAGACACTGAGACCAAAGGGTCATTGGGAGACATGGGGGTGCGCGATGGTTCCTCTCTGTTCTGGTGATCAAAGTGAGCATAGAAGGCATTGAGCTCATCTGGAAGTGAAGCTCTGCTGTCCCCTAAGTCACAAAACTCGTCTCCACCATTCACAGAGCCAAAGGCTCGGATATTGATAGTGACCATGACCTCGATGTCTTTGACAAAATGAATTAAAGAGCACATATGTGAAATTATATTTGAGATATTAGGGATTGGATCTCAGTAAAAACAAGCTGCAGTTTGAATCTGGCCCGTTCAGGGGAAGTTGGAGAAGTAAAACTTGGTTATTCTTTGAATCAATAGTAACTGTTGTTTTTCAGATCAAAGAGGTTGAATATCTCCGTGCAGGACAAATTCTGCACGTTCTGCTTTGACATTATTTGGGGAGATGTTTACCCTGGAAGAAATATTCAAATAAGAATGAAATCCTGTCAGAAATTAGGAGAGCTCATTTCTTCACGGGTGTTAAAGCATGCAGAACCGTGCACAAAATTATTCAACTCCAGGTCAACCTAATTTTCAACTTCACAGCGTAATTTTCTTTTGGAAATGCGCGAGGAAGATTTCATCCCGTAATTTTGAAAAAAGAATATGTGTTAAAGTGTGATGATAATTGAGAAATGTGACAAGGGTAATTGTACAGCAGGGGTTCCCAACCTTTCTTTCCCATGGATCCTCATCATTATCTGAGGGATCCGTGGACCGCAGTTTGGGAAGCCCTGTCATACAGGATAGATTGTGGCCACTGCATTTTCATTTCTAATGCCTTGATTGGTCTTAATTAAAAAGCAAATCCCACAAATAATTCTGCAGTTTCATCAACTGCTTCCTAACAGTTTTAAAAATTTATGTTCCTTTACCGCTTTCTAAAGCATCTAGTCAAAGATCTGCAATGAACTTAATTATGATGAGTTAATAAAACTTACAGTGAACTTGTGCCTCACATCACTACAGGCTGCAATGGTCTGGAAGTACTTTTAAGGTAAGTGGCCGACTGCATGGGAAATCCTACGGACGATGATATGCAGGAATTACGATATATGATTAATCCACACCCATCGGTAATAAAGAATGCAGTGCTGAACCTGCTTGTGAAACTAACTAGAATAACAATGATGACATGGCACAACATGGAGAAAGCAAAGGTTCACACGTAGTATGATGGAGGTCTACAAGCAGACGAAGGAAAACAGGAGAGATTCCTGGAGGTAAGGATGCTAAAAGGTAGTGGTACAAACATTCAGTCATTTGATTGCTCACCCATCAATAATCCCTATCAATCAGGAAACAGCTTTAATATCATAAAGTCTACTATATCCTCACAATCCAATCACCACCTCAAATCCTCCCTTACATTACATAGCTTGCATGGATCACCAGCTAATCAGTCATAACATTCATGTTACATGAACAGCATTCACTGACAGACTTCCTTCTGTTTTGCAGGATCAGGAAGCGCATAATAAAAAGGAGCAGGAGAGATGTTAAGGCCCATGGCCATCACTGGGAGTCCCACTGTGGGGAAAATCTATCCTGTCACGTGATTGAAAATCAAAAAAGCGCAAATGCTGGAAATCAGAAATAATAGCAGAAAATCCTGGAAATACTCAGCAGGACAGGCAGCAGCTATAGAGAGTGGAACAGAAGTAATATTTCATGGAGTCATACAGCATTAGCCCTTTAAATTAACACCACTCATAGAGCACCATTCATACTAATCCTAAACTGTTTCTATTTTGTCCCAGTTCAGAATAAGCATTTCAACCTAAATATCAGCTGTTAATTTCCCTTCACAAACAAGAGAAAATCTGCAAATGCTGGAAACCTGAGCAACACACAAAATACTGGAGGAACTCAGCAGGCCAGGCAGCATCTAGGAAAAGAGTACAGACAACGTTTCGGGCTGAAACCTTCCGACATTCGCCTTCATAGCTGCTACCTGATCTGATGAGTACCTTTAGCTTTTAGTGTGTTGCCCCAGATTTCAGTGTCCGTAGTTGTCTGTGTCTCTGTATCTCATTTTAGTTCACAGTCATTGGCATCCTGCTACATGAAGAATGCAGCTTGCTCTCTCTATCTGCTGTTCCCTGGCAAGAGTAATGAATTGTAATTATTTTTTAATAGAAACTATTGGGATCTTCAAACAGCAATGAATAATAAATGAATGATATTGCAAATACCTACAGTTACAGTTTGAACGGAACACATTGACATTGTTCTAGTCACTATAAAAGAATTAACAGTATAGTCCTTGCCATTTTCACAAACACGGACTCTGCCACAGGGTCTGCGTGCCCTCACAGGCGGGCTGTGGAACAGTCTCAACAATCACGCTCAGGAAAATGCACATTCCAGTGCATACAATCTATATTCTGACAATTCAATGCAGGGATTATACCAGGACCTGAAGTTACCTAACTGTTGATTTTTTTTGTTTCCTGAGCTCATGACTTAGTGATATAAGTAATTACACAAAATGCTGGAGGAACTCAGCAGGCCAGGCAGCATCTATGGAAAAAAGTACAGTCGATGTTTTGGGATGATACATTAACTGCACTTTTTTCCACAGATGCTCCCTGGCCTGCTGAGTTCCTCCAGCACTTTGTGTGTGTTGATCGGATTTCCAGCATCTGCAGATTTTCTCTTCTTTGTGATATAAGTATTTATATTGCTAATTCTACTCTAGACTCAAGAGAGTAGACGAACCGTCATTTTGCAATGGTCATATGTCTGCCTTCACATATTGATTTTTAATTAAAGAAAATAATCTGTTCTAGTTAAGCAGTTTTCAGACACAGGTGGTTTACTCCTAAGATATTTCAACTCAAAAATTGCCAAGTAGAATATAACTTCATTTGTCTCTGTGGTTTAGCCCATCAATCATGAAGACATTGAGTTGCCTGTCAGTGACCAAAATCAGTCTCCTTTATTCTAGATAATCTGAGTCACCAAATCACACTGCTCTTTCTGTGTGCCTGAAATTATGAAGGTTTTTCACATTTTTATGACTGTAACTAAATATAATGTTATTGCTATGTAAACTATTATATAACTGGCCTTCCTCAGATTATAGTAGAAATATAAGTGAATCAAGGTTTATAGTTTCATTGCCACTCCCTGAATCACTTTTCAAATCTATCATTTTTATGTATGTTCAATATTTCACAATTCCCTCTTGTTGATGATGAGAATCAATCTAAGTGGATTAAACATTCACAATGGGAATGTTTATTTTATTGAAAGATTCAGCTCTCTTTAGTTAATAAGCATTGGCAGATAAAGTACTGTATCCTGTTCCTGCAAGGAGAAGGTGCTACTGCTAGGAACAGCTTAATTTTTAAAGAACACACACAAAATGCTGGAGGAACTCAACAGGTCTGGCAGTATCTATGGAAATTAATTAACAATTGAAGCTTCAGATCGAGACCCTTCTTCAGGGCTGGAAAGGAAGGGAGAAGAAGCAGGAATAAAAAGACGGTGGGAGCAAGATGGTAGTATTATAATTAACTTTTATTAGCATCTTTTTCTCAATAATGAATGAGAAGATTTTAAAAAAGCCAAATTTGGATCAGATTATCGCTTTAAATGTCACTATATGTCTAAAAGAAAGTTAACAACATCACACTTGATTTCAGTAACGGAGCATAGATCTTGGGGAGTTGCTCCAAAATAACCAAGTCAATTTTGAAATTTACAGCAGTTTGTTTAATTAAAATTAGGCAAATTGAGATATATGAGGGGTGATTGATAAGTTTGTGGTCTAAGATAGAAGGAGTCAATTTTAGAAGACCTAGCACATTTATTTTTCAACTTAATCCCCTTCTACATGTACACACTTAGTCCAGCAGTCGCGGAGCATACTGATCTTGGACCTCTAGAAAATGTCCACAGATGGATGATCGATAAGGTAGAAGGAATTGAGTTATACAGCTCTCATTACATGCACATGCAGGTCAACTCTTTGAGTGATTATGCAGAAAGTTTGAGGTTAATAACTCATCGCCTTCAACCTTAGGCCACAAACTTATCAATCACCCCGGATGAATTATTAACTTCAAACTTTCTGCATAATCACTCAAACAGTTGACCTGCACGTGCGTGTAACAAGAGCTGTATAACTCATCTCCTTCTACCTTAGGCCACGAACTTATCAATCACCTCTGCTGTGGACTCTTTCAGGACCAAGATCCGTATGTTCCACAACCGCTGGACTAAGTGTGCAGATGCAGCAGGGGACTATGTTGAAAAATAAATGTGCTAGGTTTTCTAAAATTGACTCCTTCTACCTTAGGCCACAAACTTATCAATCACCCCTCGTACAACACAGCTTCTGTTTAACAAACATGAATGTCAAGTACACAGCACTGAGAATGGATCAGACATTCAGTGTAACATATCAATATGTTTCTGCGGGTTTCTGCATTTCCAGGTCTAATTCCCAAGAAACTTATCATTTTGCTTTGAGCTGTGACCTGTTACTCAAAACCACTACTTTGATGACACTGAGCTCTCAGACTACGTAGTCATCATTGTGGTGTGCGACTATTACTAAACACGGAGAAAATGGAAATTGTAAATCTCCCTGAGATTAAGTGAGATGAAATACTTGTACTTTGGCTGGACTTATCTGAGTTGTCTCTTCAGAGACAGCCATTGACAACACTTCAAGCGAAAACTCTTCCACAAATCTATTTTGCTTTCTGGTTGGAGAAAAGCTTCCAATAAGAAGTATGCACATGATGAATATCATTGAATTAACAAAAGCAGGATGTTTAGTTGCCAGCAATCTATATTCAAACCCACAATAATACACTCACGTACCAATAAAGAGATGTTGAGCTTAATTTCTTCTCATAATTATTGATGAGCAGTGTACTACATTGCCATTGTTTTGAAAGGTAAGCTGGTTGTATATTTTTTAACTATAAAGGAGAATTTTTTTTATTGCTTTATGTCCCTGGAAATTCCATGCTATTAAGGATGAGAAATAGATTGAAGTGGACACATTTGGTATGATGTCTATATAAACATCAGCCAAATGGACCAGACAGCATATTTTGCTTTGTACGGTCACATGTTAACAAACTGAGGACATACTCATTGCTCTTACCATTAACAGTCCACAAATTTCTTGAATTATTCAATAGATAAATGCTGAGTGGGCAGTATTTTATCACTTAACATCTGAAATGTGCTGAAGAGTTTCATATTAGCAATCAAATAAATGTATCCACACTGCCTCAAGTTCTCTTGTGAATGAAGGAGCCATTTGCTGCTGCAATGCACATTTCAGGTATGTTTTCAAGTATGTTGCTTTTGTACCAGTGTTTTGTTTTGCGGCGAACTGGTAATTGTTCTGACAGGCTTCTAATTTGAAAGGGAAGAGGAGGTGGATAAGGAGATCCTGAGAACAAGGTAACTGACTGGAAGGTGAGAAGGTGGGAGGAAGAAGACACTTAGCAGGAAGCCCTGTTATCTTTAGAGTGCAGTTCTGTGAGTGCCTGATGGAGAAGGAAAATAGAGCAAAGACACAGTTTCAGTGTGGAGATTTGGCTGAGACCTGCAACATTGTGCTGATTGCTATGCCACTTGCTGTGGAGTCGCTGGCATGGACTTTCCAGGCTAGTGCTGACAACACAATGTGCCCCCGTGTGCAGCTCACTGCTATAGTAGGGAGGTGGAACATGCGCTTTATCCAGGGAAAATGAGATGAATTCACCTCTTTACAAGTGGGAAATAGTAGGAAGTATTTTTAAGGGAGCTTATAGAAATATAGGTTTCTAGCATATGACTGACTGGCCCTCAAAGCCTTAATAGTGTCCTAAAAGGTAAATGTCATTCTCCAGTCAGCACCAGCCAGTTTCACCTGCCGCCAGCATTTTATAGAATGAGTCCATGTGGATGTATCTTTAGGCAATAAACAGTTTGACACAAACACAAGAAAGTCTGCAGATGCTGGAAATCCAAAGCAACACACACAAAATGCTGGAAGAACTCAGCAGACCAGGCAGCACCTGTGGAAAAAAAGTAAACAGTCGATGTTTCATGCCAAAACCCCTCATCAGTTCTTAGACAATAAACTTGGTGCACAATATTTGTTTTCCTCTTGCATTGGGTCAAATGGACGCAGGTCAGTTGTGCATTCAGATTCCAGTACGTGCTTACCACCACTATCTATTTCCTCCTGATGGGTCTTTAAATAATAATTAAAGATAACAGACAGATAATAATAAAAACGGTGTCTTTTACAACACATGTAACTGGGACCAGCCTGTGCAGAATGACTACTTTGGAAAGGTGGGCATTGTTTCCATCTTGACAGTTGAAGAAAGCTATGAAACAAAAGGGGAAAACACGGGCTCAGTTCTTGGCCTTCAATCATTTACGACTGATATTGATGACCTGGAGGAGAAGGCCAACTATAAGGTGTCCATGTTTGCTGATGACACAGAAATAGATGGAAGGGAAACTGGTGATGAGAATATTGTCATCACAAGATGTAGACAGACTAGGCAAATGGAGTTTAACATGGGAAATAATGAGGTTATTAAAGTTGAAGACTTTATGAAAAGAAACCAAAAAAACAGATAACTATTTAAATGGGATGAGACTGTAAATGGGTAAAAGGAGCTTGGTGTTCTTGTGCACAATCACAAAACGTTAACAGATAGGTGCAGTATTGAGTGAAGAGCAGAAATGTTGGTCTTAATTTCAAAGTGGGTTGAAATGTAAGAATCGGGAAGTTTTATTACAATTGTACAGGATATTGGTACAGTCACAGTGTACTATACAAGGTTCTAATACCTTACCTAAGATAGGATATATGAGCATTTGAGGAAGTCCAATACTGATGATTCAAAGTGAGTGGTCTGATATATTTGCTGAAATTTAGAACAATGAGGGTGACTCATTTAAGATCCTAAGGGGTATGGCAGGGTGAATGTCGAGATATTCACAATAGTCTTAAATGAGGACACATAGTTTCAAGACAAGGGGCCAGTCATTTAAAGCTGAAGTACATGGAGATTTCTTCTTGCCGTGAGCAGTGAATCTCTGGAATTCTTTACCCCGAGAGTTACAGAGCATAGTTCATAAGCTTTTAAAGAGAATGTAGATAACATTTTAAAAGATCAAAGAACTGGGGGCTATTGAGGAGGAGTTTCCAGTAGAAGTGGTAGAGGCAGGTTCGATTTTGTCTTTTAAAAAAAAAATTGGATAGGTATATGGACAGGAAAGGAATGGAGGGTTATGGGCTGAGTGCAGGTCAGCGGGACTAGGTGAGAGTAAGCATTCGGCACAGACTAGAAGGGCCGAGATGGCCTGTTTCCGTGCTGTAATCGTTTTATGGTTATATGGTTGAGGCTGGGGTAGATCAGCTATAATTGTATTGAACGGTGAGGCTGACGGAAGGTCCATGTGGCTTACTCCTGCTCCGATTATCTTGTGCCCTCAGGTTCCCTCCCACATCCCAAAGGTGAGCAGGTTGATAGTCAAAGTCAAAGTCGAGTTGATTGCCCTATACACAAGTACATGTATGCACAGGTGCAATGAAGAAATTACTTGTAGCAGTATCACAGGAACACACTGTAGATAAAAGAAGATAAAACAGGTAGGTTAATTGGCTACTCTATATTTCCCTTTGCAGGCAGAGTGTGTGGTAGAATCCGGTGGTGGTGAACAGGGTGGGGATTTTTGGAGAAAATGCTGCAGAATTAGTATAAAGGAGTGCCGATGCTCAGTGGGCCAAAGGGTCTATTTCTGTGCTGTGTCATTGTCTATCTCTAATTCTATAATACAACACAGTCTGCTGCTCCAAACACTTGTGATCTCGTTTCATTGTTGCCCGCAATAATCGATAACCAGATAGAAATTGTGAAGGCAGAATATTTGGGGATTGTGGGGTTTTTTTCACATATTGCTATCTACTAATTACATTTGATAAACTGAAATGGGAGTTCCAGATTGTCACAGTAAATATATGAGACTCGCAACTCATCCCAGGCCATTCGTAGTAAATGTGCGAAATCATCAGATAAGCATGCTGTACTTTGCTTCTGCAATTCACTCCATTCCATTGACTTCAATTGAATGAATTTCATAGGCATAGTGCCATGGGCTCATCTGACTTCTTAGTGTGCTACCAGCTGGAATGAAATTCAGGCAATGATATGGAAAGGAGGGGAAGGTTGATTGAAGAACTCTTCACACATTCTGATAAAATGCTTAATGACATTAGTTTGTGTTCAATCCAATTTTCTAACTAGTCTATCCTTTGATCCTAAATTGCCATTAGGTCTATTTTGCTTTCAAATGGATTTATAATTGAAGAATGGTAAGTGAAGTGTAACTAATGACCCCATTAAATAAACAATACTCTGCTCTAAAGTTACATTAAGCTCACAGTAAACACCTTTCATCTTTGACTGTGATAAATGCAGGTCATCCATTCCTGTTGAGAAATATTGCTCCGTTTGAAAGACAAATTTCAATTGCTACAAGCAAGCCACCAGATGAAACACCAAGGATTTTTCACCTTGATTATCTTGGTTCGTCTTAAGTACTTTGTGAGTATTATGTTTGCTCTAATATCATCATGTGATAAAACTGAATAATGTTCGTAATAGAATGTGACAATTGAAGTACAGTTAAAAGGAAGCTGAACTCCCAAAAGACTAGAGTTTATATATTTTTCAAGATATTTCAGTTTCATCAGTTACACAGTAAGTTCAAGTTTATTGTGATTCAACAGAACACATCTACACCGCCAAACAAAATGAAATTCCTCCGGACCAAGGTGCACAGCATAGTACTTGTAACTCATTTACAATACATAAAGTAATATTGCCACAAATATATTAACAAATAAGAAAATATATAACAGAAGATTGACATTTATCATAAGGTGCATTAATGTCACAAATATTCCATCTGGATAGCCTCCAACTTGATGGCAAGAATGTTGACTTCCCCTTCTAGTAAAAAAATTCCCTTCCCCTCTTCTCTTCTTCTATTTCCCACTCTGGCCCCTTACCTCCTCTCACCTGCCTATCAACTCCCCATGGGTCCCCTCCTCCTACCCTTGTCTCCTATGTTCCCTTGTTCCCTCCTCTCCCATCGGAGTCCTTCCTGTCCAGTCCTTAACCTTTCCTACCCACCTGGCTTCACCTATCACCTTCTAGCTACCCTCCTTCCCCTCCCCCTGACTTTTTGGTCTGTCCAGTACTGAAGAAGGATTTTGGCCTGAAACATTGACTGTTTATTCATTTCCACAGACGCTGCCTGACTTGCTGAGTTCCTCCGGCATTTTGTGTATAATGCCACTGGCACTTCATACATGATGAGTTCTGGATGGTAGCAGGGAGTTGACGAGTCTCATGGCCTGAGGAAGAAGCTGTTTCCCATCCTAACAGTCCTTGGCCTAATGCCATGGTACCTCCTGCCTGATGGTAGTGGGTCAAGGACATTGTGGGACAGGTGGGAGGGATCCTTGATAATGCTAAGCAACCTGCGTATAGTGCTCCTGATGAATATGTCAGATGGGTTGAACCTATCTGAGATATTTGTCAGGAGGTAAATATTCAACAGGTTTCAAAGTGGATAATTTTCTTTTACAGCAGTGCTGCACGAAGAATACTAGCAGCTATCTGTCACTAATTTTTGATGTCATCTCCAACAACTTCAGTTCAACTCTCAAAGTCAGGGGTCTTTCCATAGTTCCAGAACTCACTAACTAACTTGAAGCAAGCGCCGACAATCCTGAGGGCAGGCCAAACAGTACTCCACCAACTAAAAACAGGAAGTTTTGGTAGGTCAGGCTGAATCATTAGTTCTGTTTCTCTCTCCATATTTGCTCCTGACCTAGCATGTGTTTCCAACATTGCCTATTTCTATTTCAGACTGCCGACACAAGCATTTTTGTTTCACTTATCTTCTGTGTGACAACTTGGGTTGGGAGAAATTAAATCCAGGTCAAGATCTCTGTTGTCCATGAACTTGAAGAAATATGACAACTGGCAAATCGGAAACTGGAGTAAACACACTGACCTCAAATTGCTGTTAGGAATGATCAATATACAAACAGGATGTAGGATCTCAATTTGACTGCTTCCTTGCCCTACTAAAACACCCTGGACTGCCATTGGCTTAGTTTTTCCTGACTTCTGTCATCTTCTCCATTCCCCTGCAGGAGAGGCCTGCTCCTAAACATCGCATTCGGACAAAAAAGAACTCCTCAGGCCCTAGAAGGCAAACTACATTTTCACTGCCTACTGGCATCAAGGCTTTAGGCCGATGATTGGTTGAGAATTCAACACCCATTATGATCTAGATACTTATGCTACTAAGACCTTCTCTTCAAATGACATTATAAAGAAAGCACAGATTTTTATTAAAAATTGATGTTACTGATACTAAAACAATAAAAGATTGACTTAAAGCAAGAATATCTCACCAACAGTTGATAAAGGGACTATGAAGGTAAACTCAAAATTAAAACCACACACTCTCCTTACCAAAATCACTCCAAAATTTGCTTGGATTTATTGGCTTAGAAACACTGTTGACCAGGAGAGAAAAAAGACATTCTTCAGCATTACATCTTTAACAGTTGATCACTTCTAGACTGTATAAAAAGGATAATAGACAATCTTTTTTGACTTAATTAGAAAGCTTTTAACAACACAATGCGGTCTACCAAAGAAGGAAGTTTACAAAACATTTTCTGGCGATCTTTCCACCTTGGTGCATCATCCTCACAGCCCCATCAGTTAGGGTGGCAAGCCTGCTTTATATTCTGGCAGCAACTGTTTTCTGTAAGAAACTTTGAACTTGATTTTTGTTTAAACTCAAGTGATTATGATATTTCTTTTTCTCCTTCTGTGACAACAGCAGGAAGCCTTGCCTAGTGGCTATGCATATTCAAGTTAATAAATGGAAAATCACAGGCACCACTCTTGCAATTTGCTGAGACATACAGCTGGTGGGTAAGGCTCCAAGCTGCCATTTGCATTTGTAAAATCACTGTTTGTATTTTTTTGCCTCTGACTAATGAAGACATATAAAATGAACTACAAAGTAAAATAATAAGGGCAAAAGCAGCATTTAGGAAAATTATTGGAGAACACAGGATCCCACAAATTCAATTGTTCTATCAGTATTTATTTGCATTGTAGAAGTAAGCTGTAATATAAAATTGACTGCAGGATATAAACATATCTAATAGTAAAACACAATTCCCCTGAATGACACAATTCCCATGTTGTCATCTCATTGTCACTGATCATGTCAGTTTTCCCTTCTGCACGAATCATGAAAACCAAAGCCAAGCAAATCATTGTCATATTCCAATCTCTTTATTACATCTAATCACTGGTATGACCAAGCACCCTTATTGACTAAACACCCTTGTGTATCTCCTAGCTGTTCATCTGCCACAGCCATCCAGACCTTGTTTCTGCTGTGTAATGACTCCCCCAATGGCCATGTGAAGCCAATGTATTTTTGTTCTTTGGAACACAGAAAGTTATGGATGGCCATGTAGGATAAACAGAAACAATCAGAGCCAGATAATCTGGCTTCATATTGCACTGTCTTGGCATGAGTGGCAGTAGTCAGAGATAGCTGGCTAGTATTCAACTCTGAGGGTGGTGTCAAGTACCAAAGATGAGAGTAGGGATGCTTATCTCTGTGAGGGAAAACAGCCACTCACCTCCTAAGGAGTTGGATAGTTTTACCATTGTAACAAAAACATTTTTAAAATTCTCTTTGTTCTTTCTTTTGTTCAGCTGCAAGAAGAATTCACAGGCAAAGGAGACACTGTACACATATTCAAAATTATAAGATATTACTTTATTCAAGTAATATGAAGAATAAAATACAGAAAGAAAGAAAAATTGTTAGTCAGGTATTAAAGAAAATATAATAATACTTATCAACCAATCACTGAGCCAAGGTATATAAAGCATAGTCACAGGGAACTGCAAGTGTCCAATGGCCTTTTCTGCTCTTTATCCCTCTCCCTCCCCCTCTCTTTCTCTCACTTTCCCCCTCTCTCTCTCTCCCCCCTCCATCTCTGTCTCTCTCTCCCCTCTCTCCTCCCCCTCCCATTCCCTCTCTCTCTCTCTCTCTCTCTCTCTCTCTCTCGCTCTCTCCCCCTCTTTCTCTCTCTCTCTCCCTGTGGTTCTATGTCCTAATTGTAGGAATAGACTTACTAATTAAACTAATGCTACACACATTGCTCTCAGAACAAATACAAGCCAGATATAAAATACTTGCCACCGTTAGTGCAGTAACAAAAGTCTCACTAAGAGTCAAGTGTGTTTATTTTTCTTGCTTTGATCTTTTATGAATATGCACCAAAGCTTACAATTTCACATTCCCATTTCTTATGTTATATATGAGGTATAATAACAATACTATTTTGAAGTTGTTATTTTTCCAATCGTATTTTTGGAAGACTAATATTAAAAATTTTGGAACAAGTATAATAAAATGCTCCATTTATTTCAATCTGTCCATATTTATTTTAATTAATTAATTAATTAAAGATAATCTCTGCTCAAAATGACCATGAAATGTGAGAGAATTTGTAGAAGATTAGCGTTAACTTGGGCACATGCTCTCAAAATCTGCCCCAGATGGCTTCCTCAGCAACAATTCTCCCAGGGTCTGCAACTTCAGCTTGAATCTCAGGGTGTATAATCATGAAACAAAATGCCACCTCCTGTAAACTGCTCCTCAAACTGCAGGAACACTTCCAGCAGCCAATGGTATTGATGTTCAGCTCCCTCCAATGAAATGATGTAAATTAGCCCACGTTCATTTCAGTTGGAACACTTGTGCTCCAGAAATTTTTCACACTTAATGAGTATTGACTATGAAATACTGTGATTAGTACCTCCAACACCTTTGAGTTCCTTACACTTAGTGTGACATATTGACAGACTAATCCTGGATCACTCTGGACTTCCATTTTAGAGCATGCTTTCCTGTTCAAGACACTTCTCAAATACAACGATCTGTTCTTTCATGGTTTGATGTTATGCCTGGATGCAATGCAGTGAACTAAATCTCCTCACAACTGAGTAAAAAGACTTACTGTGGCCGCTTGCCTTCTGTGCCCAATTTTGTGTGTGTGTGTTTTATAAGAAGTACTCAGAACATTAAACCTTCAACATGACCAATGCTCTAAGAGAGGAGTAAGCTTGCTTTTAATTATTCAATAGGATTGGTTCATTACAATAAGAAAACATAAATATGACTGGAACCATGCATTACTGATTACATTTAAGATGGAAATTGTGCCCATTACCAGAAATCACATTCATCCTACTTTAATTTTAAATAACTGGCATGGCTAAAATTTCATTTTTCACAATGGCTTCTTAAAGCAACTTAATAATAGATCCTTATTATTCTGCAATACTTTTTGTCTTGCATTAATATCAAAAGCCAGATTTACTGTGCTTGGTATGGTGCTTTTCTCTCCTCTGTGCTTCATGGTACAGTGACACAAACAATACCACACCAGCCAGCATTCCAGTCTTTTTGCAAATGGCTATTTACTGTGTCTCGTCTTGCAGCTACTGATCTCTGCAACTGGTTCAAAACTGGTAAATAAACCCCACAGGTCAGTTTAATTGCAGAATTACTTGCAATACCAAGAGGAAGCAATAAAGCTGAAGTCTTATCTTAGAATCAGACAATTGTACAGAAGTGAAACCTAATGCAGTGCAAAGAGCTGAAGGGGACATTCCTTGTAATTGCACCACTGCTTAAAGAGGCTTTAGAAAGGATGAGGGAGGGAAAACCAAGAACTGAAATCAAAAGCAGTATTGAAGTAAACCCAGTGTGCAATCATATCTGCAGGCAAGTGACTGAGTGGACAGCTTACAAGCTCATTTTATTTGTTGCTGTAGAGGAGATGTCATGCATGAGGTACTTGCAAACATAGTAGTCAATTGTGTATTTTAATGGGATATTTCCCATGAATCAACCTAACAGCATGCTCAGAAGGGAGTGAACACAAGCTAGAGTTACAGCTGCTGACAACTGTCACTAGAATTCCCATTACTGCCAACATTTGCTGCAAGTTAATGCCTTGTGCCCTTGTATAGCATGGATCTGCGTCTGCTGTTCTGCAGATTCAGTGTGTTCTCTATAATGCAGACGGATTAGTCTAAAGGCATTTAGATGGATGTGAACAAGTGAAGAGTGCTGATTGCCAATCATACACAGTGGATTTATTTTTCATAGTAATATTTATTCTGTAATTGAATAGCTTGTGGAATCCTCTTTAGGCTAGGTGCCTTTAAGAATCTGTATGCACTATCTCTCTCTAAGTTTGAATTATGCCTTTAGTTTCCATGCAAAAGTACTGGCAGCTGTAAGTGCAAAATGCCTCCAGTACAAAATCTACCCATATCATACAATTAACTTGTTCATGGCCTTCTTCCATCAGAGAAGTTAACCTATTAGTGATATGAAGTACTCAAGAAGAAACAAAAAAGTGTAGAAAAAAGACAAATAAAAGGAAAAATACTGAAGAAATTTCTTCTAAATTTCTGAGTAAATCTTTGTATGGAGATTTTAAACTAACCTATACAGAGTTATGCATCAAGATACATATATATTTTAAGATGTAATGACAAACATTCTTTGACCCCAGTGATGTCAAAATAATGGCTCTTTGGGTCAGTTTCTTATTATTAAACGATCATCTTTGACAGCAGTGAATTTACATCAACAAAATCAAGAACCAGAGGCTTGAACCATTGTTAGGTTCCTACCATAGTGCGGGCAAGAATGTGCTCATACACCACCGCAAGCAGTGTAAAACTGGGAAACTTTCTCATGAGAAACGTTAGCTTCACATTGGTCAATGCATGTCTGAGTAAAACAAAAAAAATTTATTAAACTTTTCAGAGTGAGCTTGTTTAATTTTATTGGAGAGTAGAGTGCTTTTCTATTTATGGATAATGACTTGTACAGTCAAAATGGTCTATAATTAGGAGAAAAAGGCACAGAGCTTCCTCATTATTGATCTTAAGTTCCATTATGTCAGCAGCAGGTAAGGGAGAAATGTTTATTCTCCTCACCCAGATTAGTAGAGAAAATCTCTGCTCCCCCAAGGTCAAAGTTCTATATCGTTATTGGACCATTTCAGTTTCATAGCTCATCTTTGTCTTGTGATAGTGCACACTCTAGTGGAATCTTTTTATGATCTCAACCTTTGGTCCATAATACCTTTGGTTTTGCAGGTTCACAATTCAATTTTCTACATATTATTCACAGAATAAAACCAATGGCATATTATGCTTGTAACTGGGAGCATGTGCTGGCTGCAGCATAAAATAGTTTGGCAATCGTTCTTCCGTTTTATTCAGTTTTGTTCAGTACTGTTACGGAACTCTGGTCTTTGTAAGGATGGATTATTGCCCAGTTTGGATATCACAAAATATATAAAAAATAGAACATAAAGGTTTTGTTAATGAACTGATAGGCCTGGAGTGATGATCTTGAATACAAATTCCAACAAGTTAACTGGGGAATCTAAATGAAAGCTTTGACCAGAAGTGATGATCATGACACTTTTGGATTGTTGTGCTATTCAGCAGTTTCTCTTTAACACCATCTGATTTATTAATGTCCTTGAGGGAAAAGGGAATCTGCTATCCTGCCAATATGAGACTTAGAGTTGATTCTTATTTGCCCTCTGAAATTGCCAGCTGGGAGATCAGTTGTACCAGACCTCTGTGAGAACCATTAATAAGAATAAAACCAGACGGATCAACTGGCTGGATGCCACTTGTGCTGACAAAATGGTCTATAATCAGGAGAAAGAGGCACAGTGCCTCATTATTGACCTTATGCTCCATTATGTCAGTGGCAGGTAAGGAAGAAATGTTTGCTGTCCTCACTCAGCTGACAACGTTGCTGTAGAACACCTCTACATTGAATAGATTCGCAATAATTCTAACCATGAGGTACATGGGGCATATCTAAAAATTATATTACAACTCTATAAGTGAAAACAAAGAATTATGTACATGCTAAAAAGCAAGAGTAGCTTCAGAACTAAACAGTCCCACAACCAAAGGATAAACACAAAGCCCTATAGTCCAGTGTAATGGAGTGGATTCATAAGACTCACAATCCGAGTGTCCAGGCAATGTGGTAATAAGTGCACAACTGACCAAGTAACGTAAGTCTAATTTATTACCATAAAATGAAAAGCACAAATAAATCACACAAAACACTACATAGCAAGGCACAAAGATTTCGGGCTCGTGATTCTTAGTCATCACTTGATTGTTGCAGTTATCGAGGATCTCCAAATTCTGACTCCCTCATGAAACCACCCCGGGTCTCAGGCACTGATCATGATTTCCAGCCCTTGGTTGAAGTCTGACTAAGCTGGGAAAGGCACCCCAATAACCATGAGTTTCACCAGCGCAGAGACACACAGGGACAGACAAACTCTTTGATCTTTTGTCTCAGCACACTCTGTTTTTCCCAAACACTTACTGTGTCCGTTAACACAGTGTTCAGCACACTCTCATAAATCAATTAGACATTGTAATGGCCATTCCTTGTCCATTATTCCACCAATACTTTGGACACAACTTTGCGTTGGTCTTACAGGAGGGTATAAACATTTACATATAAGCATGAATTCAAAAGAATCCATCAAGCCAAATTGACAAACATTCACATTTTAATGGTGCCTGAGATGAAGAAAGAATCCAGGTGCTATCACCAAACATTCTACAGACATTAACAGAGCTACGCTGTTTACCTTGTACAGACACGCTTCATCTTGCAAGCTCAGAAAGAATTAAATTGTCATTTTGATCTTCCAGATATTCATCCAATGTTTTACAAAATCTAATAAAATATAACACATCCAGGCACATCTGATTTTACTGGTGCTGCACAATGAAACAGATATTCGGGAGGTGACTCTGCAGGAACGTCTTCTAATTCAGTGATGGTAAAGTGCAATGTGTGGATATATAGTACATATACTGTATAAAAAAACACTCCAACTTTTACAATAACCTTCTTCCAAAATTGCTGAGTGACCATTTATCCTGACCTCTGTTTGAAGACCCACCATCACAGAGTATAGTTTTCATTCAACCTGATTTACTTTAAATTATATAAATTCTTACTTCTTTACACTGGATATTGTAAAATCTAAAGATCACAATCCTTCTTCATAACTAACTGTGCCTCTAACATTGACAGGTTGGAAATGAAGAGGATGTTTCCAGTAGTTTGAGAGTCCAGGACTAGAGTGCTTGCCTCAGAATAGAGAAGAGGAGGAATTTCTTTAGACAGTGGGTGGTGTATCTGTGGAATTTATTGTCACACATTGTTTTGGAAGCCAAGTAATTGGGTACATTTAAAGAGGAAGTTGATAGTTTCTTGATTTGTGATGGTATCAAAGGTTACAGGGACACAGCAGAATAGGGTTGAGAGAAAATAATTTGTCTGACATAATGAAATTGTGGAATAGATTTGATGGGCCAAATGGCCTCATTCTGCTCCTATGTTTTATGGCCTTACCAAGCTAGCACTGTACAGCTACACCACTGATAAGACCATAAGCTATAAGACATAGGAGCAGAATGAGGCCATTTGACCCATCAAGTCTGCTCCAGTGTTCAATCATGGCTGATCCTTTTTACCCCTCCTCAGCCCCATTCCCCGGCCTTCTCCCCATAACCTTTGATGTCATGTCCAATCAAGAACCTATCAAGCTCTGCCTTCAATACACCCAACGACCTGGCCTCCACAACTGCCTGTAATAATAAGTTCCACAAATTCACCACCCTCTGGCGAAAGAAATTTCTCCGCATCTCTGTTTTAAATGGACGCCCCTCTATCCTGAGGCTGTGCCCTCTTATCCTATACTCCCCCACTATGGGAAACAGCCTTCACACATCTACTCTGTCTAGGCCTTTCAATATTCGAAAGTTTCAATAAGATCCCCCCCTTATCCTTCTAAATTCCAGTGAGTACAGACCCAGAGGTATCAAACGTTCCTCATATGATAATCCTTTCATTCCCAGAATCATTCTTGTGAACCTCCTCTGGACCCTGTGAAATGCCAATACCTCTTTTCTTAGATGAGGAGCCAAAAACTGTTCACAATACTCAAGGTGAGGTCTCACCAGTGCCTTATACAGTCTCAGCATGAGCTCCCTGCTCTTGTATTCTAGATCTCTTGAAATAAATGCTAAGATTGCATTTGCCTTCCTCACCACTGACTCTACTTGTAAGCTAACCTTTAGGGTGTTCTGCACAAGGACTCCCAAGTCCCATTGCATCTCAGATTTTTGGGATTGTCTCTCTGTTTAGAAAATAGTCTGCACATTTATTTCTACTACCAAAGTGCATGACCATGCATTTTCCAACATTGTATTTCATTTGCCACTCTCTTGCCCATTCTCCGAATCTGTCTAAGTCCTTCTTCAGCCTACCTGTTTCCTCAACACTGCTTGCCCCTCAGTCTTCATACTATCTGCAAACTTGGCCACAAAGCCATCTATTCCATCATCTAAATCATTGATATACAGCATAAAAAGAAGCCGTCCCAACACCGGCCCCTGTGGAACACCGCTAGTGACTGGCAAACAACGAGAAAAGGATCATTCTGTTCCCATTCGCCACCTCCTACCAGTCAGCCAATGCTCTAATTTTTGAAAGATCATTACTAATGCCTCCACAATCTCTACAGCTACCTCTTTCCAAACCGTAGAGTGCAGTTCATCTGGCCCGGGTGACTTGTGTACCTTTAGGTCTTTCAGCTTTTTGAGCACCTTCTCCCTTGTAATAGTAACTCCACTCACTTCTCTTCCCTCACACCCTTCAACATCTGGTGCCCTGCTAGTGTCTTCCACAGTGAAGACTGATGCAAAATACTCATTTTCTCTATGCCTCATTTTCTAGTGGTCATATCTTTTATGTTTTACATACTTGAGAAAGCTTTTACTATCCACTTTGATATTGTTTGTCAGCTTGCTTTCATGTCTCATCTTTTCCCTTCTAATGATTCTTTTAGTTGCTCTCTGTAGGGTTTTTAAAGCTTCCCAATCCTCTGTCTTGCCACTAACTTTTGTTTTGTTGTATGTTCTCTCAAACATTAGGTTTGACTTCCCTTGTCAGCCATGGTTGTACTATTTTTCAATTTGAGTATTTCTTCATTTTTGGGATACGTCTATTCTGCATCTTCCTCATTTTCCCCAGAAACCCATGCTATTGCTACTCTGCTGTCACCCTGCTAGCATCCTTCCAGTTTACTTTGGCCAACTCCTCGCTCTTCTACTGTAATTTCCACTAAAATACTGCAAGATCAATCTTTACTTTCTCATTATCAAATTTAAAGTTGAATTCAGTCATATTGTGATCACTGACTCCCAAGGTTTCCTTTTCCTTAAGCTCCCTAATCACCTCCTTGTCACTGTATAATACCCAATCCAGTATAGCTGATCCCCTGATAGGCATTCAACAAACTTACTCTCTTGGGATCTATTTCCACACTGATTTTCCCAATCGACCTGTATGTTGAAATCTCCCATGACTATCATAACATCGCCCTTATGACACGCCTTTTCTATTCCCTGTGGTAATCTGTGGTCCACATGCCAGCTACTTTCAGGAGGCCTTTATATAACTGACATCAGGGTCCTTTTACCATTGCAGTTTCTTAACTCAACCCACAAGGATTCAACATCTTCAATCCTATGTCACAGCTTTCTACTGATCTGATGCCAATCTTTATCAGTAGAGGCATGCCACCCCCTCTGCTGAGCTTCCTATCCCTCCAATATAATGTGTACCTTGGACATTCGGCTCCCAACTACAAACATCCTTCAGGCTCAATTCAGTGATTGTCACAACATCATACCTGGCAATCTGTAATGATGCATCAAGATCATCCACTTTATTTCTTATACTCCGTGCATCGAGATATAACACTTTGAGTACTGCATTTGCTACCCTTTTTTGATTCTGCATCCCGAATGTGCTGACGTTCCTAATGCTGGCTGCAATTAAGTCCTATCATCTGCCTGCCCTTCCTGACAGTCTGAATGTATGCTATCTTTGCTTTTTTACCATTCATCCTACACCCTGCTTTCCACAACCCTGCCAAATTAGTTTAAACCCTCCCCAACAGCTGTAACAACCTTGCCTGTGAGAATATTGGTTCCCCTTGGGTTCAGGTCACTTTTAAACAGGTCATACCTCCCCCAGAAGAGATCCCAATGATAACATGTGATCTGAATGAAAGGAACCAGTGAATATACCATACCAAGATTTCCAAAATGCATTTGGTAATGTGTCAGATTATTGCAAAAATAAAAATTCATAGTACAGGTAAATCTTACATAATTTGGTATATTTAGGACTTCAGTGGTGCCAGGCTGAAAGATTTTCCAGTTTATTAGACATTGTTGTTTTTCATACATCATCAGAATCTTAAATCACTTTGTGTGATGTTTCACTATATTGTAATAAATTTCACTGAGTCTGATAAGTTATTTTAAAGGATATCTTAGAAATGGGTCCTCGGTGAGTTGACTGGAGTATAGAAACCGGGTTCCCAGTGAGTCACGAGGAAGTGTAGGATCTGCAGCTCATCAAGTTGGAAGGCAGTGAGTGAAGTGGAAAACATGGGGCAAACATTACCTGCTGAGTTGGATGCAGAAACATCAGAATTCTTCAATAGTTGAATCGAGGCATGGGTAGAAAATTGGCTGACTCACTAGATACACAAGTTTGGCATAAATAAGAGATTTTTCTGGTTGTTAAGATGGAATGAGCGATGTGCCAATGGTTGAACACTGGAGCAACTTCTGACAATCTATTTCATGACTTGGAGAGAAGCATTGAAGGCATTTGTTGATGCCACAATGGCATGTTCTCAAGGGAGGCTACATAGTCATACTGATATGTTAAATGAGTGTGGAACAGAACTGAAAGACAATCCATGGGGAGGTGTGAAATTGTCTATCTTAGCAAAGAAAAGTATTAAAAACCAATACATTATATAAATAATGAGTGATTTCTAAGTTCTCAGTTGTAGAGGGATCTTGGTTTGATGAGCATGATTCACAAAATAGGAAAGCTAACACAATGTTTATTTCCTGTGGATATCTAATACATAATAAATGATATGGCAATATTAAAATAACAGATTGTTAGGAAGGATTTTAACAGAATCCCTTTACTGGCTTAGCTGATTTGTCTGGCTGGAACTATTGGGGCATCTGTGTTTTACTGCAGGGTGACCTGTTATATCATATCCCAGTGACTGGGCTAATTTTTAACCTACAGTGTTGTTTGTGTGAAGTCTACACATTCTTCCTCTAAATGTGTGACATCCCTGAGAATGCCAGTTTCATATCATGACCCAAAGGTAGATATTGATGGTTCTAAATTGCCCCTGGTAAGGGCACCTATGGGAATCAGGAGTGTTAATGGGGTGTGTGAGAAAATAGGTTAGAGAAATAAATGTGGAAATGGGAATCCCCTGAGTGGTGGAAAAGGTGTGTTGGGTGAAATGGCCTCATTTATTGTTAGAGAATACAAGATATAACACAGCAGTGAGATATTAGCATACATAATTACCCGTATCTCGGTACATGCACTGCAAAGCTATAAACACTCAATATTTAGCATTTTTTAATATTCTTTCCTCTTGACTACAGCAATTCAAAGTAAAGTCAAGTTTTTAGCTTAAACACTTCTCTATTTCCTTAATTAGTTCTTAATTTATTACTCATGCAGATCACTACTAATACAATCCTTAATCTAAAGATGTCGAGTGTGAACATTTTCTAGCTTTGAACACCTCTAAATCATGACACTAAATATATCACACTCTGTTCCATGAGGTCAAGGTAAGTTTGCAATGGCACATTAATACTAATTATTAATAGTACATGTCAGTCAGACCCAGATACACGGGAAGTACACATGAATCATAATTTCCTTGGACATAATGTAATAACAGCGAGCACTTTTTATTTAGCACTTTGTAAAAATGTTTAAACAATTAATTTAAAAATGTCTCTTTCCTTCGTTTTTGCTGCATGTGATTAGCCATTCAGGTGGTGTGAGAATATTACAGCTTTAGGATAACAGATATTGGCATTAGTTTATTATTGTCACATATACCAAGATACATTGAAAAGCATGTCTTGCATATTGTGTATACGGATCAAATCATTACACAGTGCATTGAACTAGAATAAGGTAAATCAAAAACAGTGTAAAGGCTGCTGAAAAGGTGTAGTGTAGGTGAACAATGAAGTGCAAGATCATAATGTGGTAGATTGTAAGGCCAAGAGTCCCATCTTATCATACAAGAGGTCCATTCGAGAGTCTGATAACAGTGGGATAAAAACTGTCTTTGAGTCTTTGAGTAATGCATGCTTTTGTAGGTTTTCGCAAATAGAATGAAGTGAGGTGTTTTATGTTTAATGAAACCCATAACACATTTTATTAAACTCCAAAACCTAAACACAGAAGTGTGCTAGAAATATTTACATAACAAGGTTATCACATCAGACCAGCCTCTTAAAGTGAAACCCCAACTCAATGTCAGCAGTGGTGGATTATGTACACCTCTCCCAATTACATTATGTTACACAGGACCCCTCCCCCAAAATTCACTAAAACCAGCATTGTGAACCTGTCTGGAGATCAGATGAGCTGCCTGGCTTGGGTCCTTTGTTCCAAGGGTGGAGGAACCACAGGTGCCTCTGACTTGTCCAGAGATGCATTAACATGATCATGTTGTGATGCCAGGGGCATGGTAGTGGAATACTCCCAAATCTTCGTGGGCTGGTTTAAGCCAATCTACCAAAATATGTTCAGGTTTACTCCCTCCCCCCCTTAACTATGATAAAAGTCCTTTTCTCTCTGTTCAGAAATGTGGAACGGGCCATCATAAGGGAGCCTAAAGAGATGTTGGTCTGTGTCATAGCGGATGAAAACAAACGAGGCAGAACGTAGGTCAACAGGAACCCATAAGTGCTGCACACCATGATGGGAGGTAGGAATACATGAAAAGGAATTGAATTTACTGAGAAGGGTGAAATACTGTTGAGAGGCCAACCAGGTGGTCATGGCTTCAGGAATGAAACCATCTGGCACTTGTAATAGCTGCCAGTATACCAACTCAGCCACGGATGACTGTTGGTCCTCTTTTGAGCAGTGCTGAGTCCCAGCAGGACCCATGGCACACTCATCGGTCGGGGAAGCCCTCAGAGCACCCTTTAAGGAGCAGTGAAACTGCTCACATAGGCCATTGGACAGCGGGTGATATGCTGTCATGTGATGTAGCCAAAAACCGAGGTTCTGGTCCAGCATAGCCCATAACCCAGAGGTCTGAAATGAATTGGGGACAGCAGTCAGAGGAAATATCAGATGGGGTGCCAAACCGAGCAACCCAGGTGCTGATGAACGCCCAAGTCAGTTTTCAGTGCGAGAGGGACTCCTGGTGGTGTTGTCCACAATGGTAAGAGGGTGTGTGAAGCCGCAGAACAGGAGAATAGGACCAACAAGGTCCACATTGATCTGGTCAAACTGTCACTCAAGGAGCTCAAAAGATGCCAGTGGTGCCTGGATATGATGGTTAATTTTTGCCCGTTGGCACTCCCCACACGCTGCACTCCAAACATGCTTGTCCTTTCTAAGGTCGCGCCACACAACCAGTTCCTGTGAAGTCCTCCAGCCCAGTCTGCAGGCACTATGGGCCGAGGGCAACCAACTGAGACATCACGCAGGAGAGATACTGCAGCTTTCCCAAACTTCATGTCAGCCAACCACAGGCCTTTGACTGTTGTTCAGTAAGCCTGGACCTCTGGGTCCGTAGTTTGGTTGGTTGCTATGCTGGCACCGTCAGCCCCCTATGTGTACGGCCTCAACGGCTAGCCATGAGAGTCGATCAGCCATGCCGTTATTTTTTGCCTTCGATACGTTGCATATCCATTGTGAACTCGGATATGTAGACCAGGTGGTGTTGCTACTGTGCAGACCAAGGGACTAATATTTGGGCCATCCCGTGCCCGAGGGACTTGTGGTCAACGAAGGCTGTGAAATGGTGTCCCTCTAGAAGATGATAATGGCAGATGTCCAGATAAAGACCGAGAAGCTCACGGTCAAACACGCTGCATTTCCTTTTGGTGGGGGTGGGGGGGACAGGGAGCGGCCAGCTGAAGAAGACCAATGGCTGCGACAGGCATCTGGCCAGCTGTTCATGCACAGCACCCCCAGCACAGTCTGTAGCATCAGTAGTAAAGGTGTTAAAAAGAGCTCCTTTGGTATCATCAAATGCCTTGGTCTTGTCCACTGACCAGCCAAGCACCTGATTATGGATATTGACTGTAGGCGCACTCTACATGGGGAACACAAGTTCTGTAGCTCACAGAATGAAGTGGTGATAGAAGTTCACCATGCCTAAAAACTCCTGGATTTTTTTAGTAGTGCAGGACATAATAGTGGCTACTTCTGATGGGAGGAGTTTCACACCTTCTGCAGAGGTGCAATGGCCAAAAAAAGAAAATGGTTGATGACCCAAACTGGCATTTAGCTGAGCTAATAATCAACCCGTATTGGCTTAAGCACTCGAAAAGTGTGTGGAGATGAGATACATGTTCACATTTGGACACACCAGTGGCAAGTGTGTCATCCGGGTACACAAAAAGATAATCTAAGTCTTTTAATACAGAGTCCATCAACTGTTGGACAGTCTGTGCTGCATTTTTCAGTCCAAATGGCATGCGCAAAAACTGAAAAAGATCAAGTGGGTTATCAGAGCCATTTTGGGAATGTCCACTGAGCACATCGGCACCTGATGGTAGCCCCTAACTAAATCAACTTTGGAAAAAATTTACTTACTGGCTAAAAAACCATAAAGTCTTGGTTGTGTGGTGATGTCATTAAGACGTCAGTAATGGCCACGTGGGCAGCAGGAATGAAGCCCGGGGTCTATTTGACCGGCGTACAATGCCGAGTCTCCCATGTTGGCAAACTCAGCCTTTGCAGCTGCCAGCTTTTCTGGGTCCAGTCAACGCGCAAGGGTGTGGACTGGTGTGCCAGGTGTGGGAATGTTGTGTTCAACCCCGTGTTCTGTGACTTTCGGGGAGAATGTGGGCTTGGTGAGGTTGGAAATTTGCCCTGCATTCGAGTAAACTCATATGCAGTGGTGCATGCACTTTTCATACTTCTGCCCGATAGGAGAAAGGTGAAGAGAGAAAAGGTGGGTGGGTTCTTTGATTATGGTGGCTGCTTTACTGAGGAGCGAGAATCAGGATCACAATCAGGTTTAATATCATCGGCATATGTCGTGAAATTTGTTAACTTTACGGCAGCAGTACAATGCAATGATATAGATGAAAAATAAATATAGAGAAAAGGACTGAATTACATATGTATATATATATATTAAATAGAAAAATTAAAATAAGTACCGGTAGTGCAAAAAAACAGAAATAAAAAAGTAGTGAGGCAGTGTTCATGGGTTCAATATTCATTTAGGAATTGGATGGCAGAGGGGAAGAAGAGGTTGCAGAAATGCTGAGCGTGTGCCTTCAGGCTTCTGTACCTCCTTCCTGATGGTAACAGTGAGAAGAGAGCATGTCCTGTGTGGTGGGGGTCCTTAAAGATGGACTCTGTCTTCCTAAGGCACTTTTCCTTGAAGATGTCTGGATTACTACAGTCTAGTGCCCATGATGGAACCGACTAATTTTACAAGTTTCTGCAACTTATTTTGATCTTGTGCAGTAGCCCCCCCCCTCGCCCATACCAGACGGTGATGCAGCCAGTCAGAATGCTCCCCACAATACACTTGTAGAAGTTTTCCAGTGTTTTAGTTGACAAACCAAATGTCCTCAAGCTCCTAATGATATATAGCTGCTGTTTTGCCTTCTTTGTAGCTGCATCAATATGTTGTGTCCAGGTTAGGTCCTCAGAGATATTGACACCCAGGAAGTACAGAAAGAATGGGTGGTCCCTGGGAAGTGCTGAGCAGTGACCGTAACTGTCTGCAGTTTCTTGTGCTCACGTACAGAGCAGTTGCATACAAAGCTGTTATGCATCAAGACATAATGCTTTCTATGGTGCATCAATAAAGATTCATGAGTCGATGAGGACCTACCAACTTTCTTTAGGATCTCTTTGAAGTGAAGCCTGAAAGCTATCAAGGTTGGGAAAGACAATGTTGGTGGCACAGAGGTAGCCAGGTCTTTCAGCAGAGTTTTCCTGGACATGGCAGCAGGCGCAATAGATCACAGGATTCAGAACCTTCAGACAGTTTTATTGGCTGACATAATTTAGGTTTTATTTGTCATTACATCCATTATTTGGCCTACCTGGAGTCAGCATTTCCCGCTTCCCAATCCACTCAAATCAGGTAAATTCGGATATCGCAACCAAGACTGACCCTACAGACCAAGAGATTCTTTGGAGCTGGTACATTTTAGCATTGAAACAAAATGTGTCCTTGAAATCAAAAATGGAAATTTTCAAAACCCAGAAGATTAGGCAGCATTATGGGTAAAAAAAAAGACAGAACTGACATTTCAAGTTGAAGACTCTTTCTCAGAGTGCTAAATATTTCAAACATTTTCTACTATTTTCCCGGATTTGCACTTACTGTTTTTTTTCTCCTTCAAATGCTACTGCTGGTATGACACTTTCAAAAAAGCCTTTGGCTCAAAAGGGTTTGGTAGTTTAATTATCTATAGAATGGGGTTCATGGGGGAGATAGGGTTGAGGAGGGTGCAGAGGTAGTGATGGTCTCCTGCATTAAAGGAAGCTTTCCTATTTGTCCTTAATGCCAAAGAAGAAGTTTGCTGGTTATCGGTACAATAAACCCAGTTCTGTTGCTATGAATGGGAAAAGTCAGAGATATATTAGCATAATAGAGATGAAATTAAGAATAAGTCTCCGGCATCCCTTTTAGAAAGAGCTTCACAGTCAATCCACGCAATTGTAAGGCACTGTGATTTAATCTATTTTCATTTCTTTTCATTTCTGTTTATATTTTGAAATATTTATGTTTAAATAATTGGTGATAAGTGTCACCAAGGGAAGTAGCTGAATAATTATTCAGCCTAAATTGTCTGATGGAGTTGAACTAACATCAGTAAAGATAGTCATTATCGCAATGTGCTTCAATAAGCTTAACAAGTCAGCTGCGCATGTTAATTCAGCCTACGCATGGTTGGTCATGTAATTGCTATTAGCTGAGTTCCAGGTCTGCACATACTGTTCAAAGGGTAAATAACACATCAAGTATGAAGAGAAAAATCTCAGACTGTGGCCAATTGTTATTTTGAGTGCAGTGCAGATCAGCTCCCAAACTGATTAAGGTGATGATGAAGCTACAGCTGTTATAAATCTGGATCTCACTTAAATCACCTCAGTGAATGTGTTTTGCACTACAGGTCAATGACTCCAAGTCAGGCCAGCAGTAGATAGCTCAAACAGAGACAGAATCAAGACTCATCCAGAAAAATCTCACCACCACTACTGATTCCATGAAAACATCAGTGTACTCTTTTACCCTCCATCCCATAACATATCGACTGTGCTTTGACAATATCACACATTTGCAAAGCCAAGAGTCTGACAATAATAAATATCTGAACTTGTCCCATTTAAAAGAAGAAATGGGGGTCTGGCAGTAATTCTTTTAAGTTTGTTTTAAGGCCACCATTGGCCTGCTAGCACTAATTTAACCAGGTCAATGACACACCAATTCAAAATAATTAACTGTGCAGTTAACTTGCTCTACAGCAGTTTCCTAATTGCAGAATTGCTTTACAAGTTCATCCTCAATGCATAAGATTCTGCAGAGGATGGAAATCCAGAGTAACATACACAAAACACTGGAGGAACTCAGCAGGTTAGGCACTGATAAAGGGTCTTGGCCAAAAACATCTGCTCTTTATTCCTCTCCATAGATGCTACCTGACCTGCTGAGTTCCTCCAGCATTTTGTGTATATTAGAACTTCATCAGTATGTTTAACTTTCCCAGGCCTTAGGAATATCTGGAAAGGTACACATACTCCTTTCAATGGGAACAAATGTATCGCATGCACTCTGCCTAATTTTGTCCTCAGGACATCCAATGGAGTATGGGCCTATGTGTTCATACATATGCAGAGCTCACAATGCAAAGCTTCTGTGCAGTCTAGGACATCACACAAAACCTTGACCTGAATTTCAACAGTAATGACATTTTCCTTCCATAAACTGACCAAACCCATTCTCTTGCCAATTGATTTAGCAATGGGCATTTTAAAAAATGGGGAGTTGCATAACTAGGATTCAATGAAAACATGAAACTGAACATGAAAAGTGTGAAGAACTTTACTGCCAGTTTTTGTGAGGTTATTTGTTCAATGCAGATTTGCCTGTCTCCAGTTTCTGTAATTTAGTCATGTCGAAGTAATTTGTGAGCCCTTTTATCCAATGCCACAAGCACTGTAGAGGTTGCCAATCTGCATTTAGCAATTAATAAAGGTGTGATTGAGGCCATCTGTCAGACCTGTCCAGTCCAGAATTGTTAGGATCAGAAGAAAATTAAAAGTATTCTCATGCTGATGTTACAATCAATCACTGTAGATTCATGCTGTGTAAGTGACTTATTCCTATTTCTTTAGGGGAAAAAATCAGCAAATAAGACGTAATCTTTTCAAAAACTTCTTTGAGGAAGATATTTGATATAATGCTGCCTGTACTGCTGAATAACATATTATCATGGTGCTGTCAGATGGTGTTTCTAATGAATGCTTTGACTCCTTTAAGGTGCCTGTGTTTTCAGATGTAATCTCTGAATAATATTTAATAGCTGTAGGATTTTCAAGTGGCACTGGTACTGTTTTACTTTCCTATACTTCCTATATCATAACCAGTACTATAATAAGCATAATCTTCTCATCAGAACTTTGTTGTCAAATGTTAAAGTGACTACACCTGGTCCTAATTTAGATAATCAATTTAATAATTAGTGCAACACATTCAGAATCCAGAAAAACGAGCATAGTAGATACCTAAGCATTGTGTGTCCAATGCCCAAAAAAAAAATGCTGAATTTAAGCCACACTTGTTCTACAGGAATTATGAAGGCTGAGTTATCCAGTATGTTCATGGCTGAGATCGGTATGTGTTTAGATTTAATCAAAAGTAATGGAGACCAAGTCACAAATTGAATTGGGGTTAAAAAAATCAGCCAGAATCTAACTGAATGGGTTTGGCCTATTCTTGTTCCAATAGTTGTTATTTAAAAACATATCAGATTAATTTAGAACTTGTTTGAAAGATGCTGGACTGACTTAAGGGGTCAATAAACCATTTTAGATGGCATTTTGCTCAAAATCTACTGGAAAGAAGTTTATACAATAACTTGATTATATTCATGAAAAAATGGCCAGATATTTCTGCAATACAATGAATTCACTGCCTGGCCGGCAAACTCCATTACTATTTAATCTATCATATATTCCACGTAAAACAGGACACCTCTTGGGTGAGACAAACAAACGCAAGCTAATATCCAAGAAGAAAGTAAGTTTCCAAATATCTATCGGAGCCAAGGACAGATGAGCAAGATTCCAGAGTATTAATCAATGGGAATGTCAGCTAAACTGGTGATGAATGGGCACTGGTGTGGCTAAAGCTCGAGTGATTGGTAGTTAATCAGCCAATGAGAATAGAAGGTTACTGTCAGCTTTCTTGGGACAGGCAGACACACTATTCCATAACCATCAGCTACATTTTACACCTTATCAATTACAAAAGATGGGTCATCGATGCCCATGTTTAATGCAATGAAACCTCAAAGCAGCTATTTACTTACTTTGTTTAGAAGTCATTACAATAAATGTTTAATCTAATTCATGTAACAATTTGTTCCACAAATCTACATTGCAAAATAGGAAAAGAGAAAATTCTCTAATTGTGAATTTAGTTTATTTTGTACTACCCCCCTGAACTTACACAAAGTTTTGCATCTATATTATTTTGTTCTTGTCAGATGAAATACCTGAGGTAATTTTCTTTTTCAACTGAACATAACTGACATAATTTGTGTAACTTCCATTAACTTAAACGAGGCTGTCAGCGTGTTGGTAAGACATCACAAGATGGTGGCACTTGTGGGAACAGCAACCACTCTGGCACTCTGGCTCCAGCCAATGGTGAAGTTACTTGTCCTGTTCGACTTTCTATGACTGAAAAACATTAAGAACACTGAAGTCTGCAGGTCTACTTCACTGGTGAGTAGAATAACGAAGGTGCTGCACAGTTATGACCTAATGTGGGGGAGGGCTCTCACTCCGCACTGCGGTTTAGGCAGCTACTTGGAGAAGTGGCCGTCGGAAGTGGTGCCCTCAAAACCAGAAGCACAATAAGAGTGCCGGTATTAAATGTGGTTTGCTGCAGACCCAGGCTCCTGACAATTCTACTTGCTAATGTCTGATCACTACAAAATAAAGAGGATTACCTACACAAAATGTTGGTGGAATGCAGCAGGCCAGGCAGCATCTATAGGGAGAAGCGCTGTCAACGTTTCGGGCCGAGACCCTTTGTCAGGACGAAGGGTCTCGGCCCAAAACGTCGACAGCACTTCTCCCTATAGATGCTGCTTGGCCTGCTGCGTTCCACCAGCATTTTGTGTGTGTTGCTTGAATTTCCAGCATCTGCAGATTTCCTCAGGATTACCTACATCTGTGTCTGAACCAGTGAGAGATGAGAGATTGCTGCATACTCATCCTGACAGAAACGTGGCTTCTAGACACCATTCCAGACTCAGCCACTCAGCTAGAAGGCCTAATCTCCTTTTGGGCAGCCAATAATGCCGCGAGCTATGGCAAGACCCATGGAGGAGGACTGGGTGTCTTCACCGTTAAGAGCTGGTGTGTGCCTGCCTCAGTAGTAATGGCAGACTGCTGA
This sequence comes from Hemitrygon akajei, assembly GCF_048418815.1. Taxonomy (NCBI): domain Eukaryota; kingdom Metazoa; phylum Chordata; class Chondrichthyes; order Myliobatiformes; family Dasyatidae; genus Hemitrygon; species Hemitrygon akajei. The sequence goes on from NC_133140.1 coordinate 51,435,713, forward strand.
CCGCAGACCGAGTTTTTAATGAAGTGAAGTCCTGTCTACTTAATGAGGGAGTTCACTGCCATTGTGTTTATTGTTGTTTACATTTCCACAACACCCCCCACCACCACCAGCTAGATGAGGTGGATCCTAGCCAAGGTAAACCCAAGCAGAGCTGTGGGGCCAGACAACATACCTGATCAGGTGCTGAAGGACTGTGTGGATCAGCTAACGTAGGTTTCAACAGACATCCTTAACATCTCTTTGAAATAGTACACTCTCTCTGCAGGCTTCAAGGCAGCCACTATCATTCTGGTGGCTGAAAGAGCAATGGTAGCTGGTCTAAATGACTACCACCCATTGGTACTGACTTCAACAATCATGAAGTGCTTTGAGCAGCTGGTAATGGATCATATAAAATGCCACCTTCCAGCTACATTGGCTCCTTTCCAGTTCACCTACCACTCAGCTGGTGCACTGATAATGCCATAACCTCAGCCCTCCGCTCCGTCCTAGAAAGCAATCAGTATTGCTCATCAACTTCAACTTGTAACCTCAAAACATAAAACTAATTGAAAGGCAAATACAGAGCTGAGAATAATATGTCCACTTTGTACTTCATTTAGTAAGGCATGTGCTTATGACGTGGTGGCGTAATGACGTGTGCCATTCGCATACTTTTACATGTAACCCATAATGAATTTTGCGAACAGCCCATAAGAAGGTTGGGCATCATTGAACATCCTTCTTGCAGCTCCTGCAGCCAAGCTGGTGCCAAACGTATTGCTTCATAAGCTTTCCTTTGGACTACACTAGTGAGGTCGAGAGGGGCTCTTGACAACCGAGCATCTCAGGATCTACATACCTTCCACTCATCATCACCCATTTTCCTTCGAGACAGACAGATGCCAACCAACCGAACAGCCATATAGATATCCAAAGCATAGTAAACTTTAAATTATCCCATTCAGGCCTAAAGATTTAATCACTGTGGAGGATTTCTTACACTTGTGGGATAACATCTTTACTGGCAAGGGGGAATCACTGTGCTTGGCAGGAGAGATTTGCGACTGGGAAACAATCTCAGGTTCTGCAGCCTCCTCGATGGTGGTTTTAGGAGCTGACTCTGGGACTGCAAGAAGTGGTTCTGACAGCTCTGACCACCTTTCTTCTGGACTTTTTGGTATCCCAGGCAGTACATAGCAAGCTGCTCAATCATCTAATCTGTCACAAACCACCAGACTAAGCTTTGATCCAACACATTCATTTTGGCCATTCCTACAGATGACTGGCATGTAGCTCTCAGTTTGGATGGTACAACAACCGTCAGTCCTCACGAGGCAACCCCGTCATGGGCTAGTTCATCCTGGCGCTGGTAAAAATGAGGGAATTGGAATTTCTTCTCTGCATTCTGTTGCGTTCTTTATAGGTACCATGGGTTACTCATAAAGAAACATATTCTGGAAGAACATAACTAGAACTTCTATTTAACAGCAAACAGCAACCACGTTTTAACATACAAGTTTCTCAATCATTCTGTCATTTCTGTGCATGCTCCGAACTGTCTAATCACATTCTGACATGTGACATGTGATATCACCACATCTTCCTTTCCTTAAAAAAAACAATTAGCAATATTAATCAAAACAAATGCATAATTTGACATGTCTCTATCAGTCTCTCTGGGGGTTTACGAACACGAGTAGACCTTCTAAATGGTTCACACAGCTCTTGTGTTTCATTGTTATTTTCATGTTTTGTCTGGTCTGCATCAGCTAATGGAAACTCTGGAGTTGGCTCTTTCTTGAGGTCTTTGCGATTTCTTCTTAACTCTGCTCCGTCTTCTGTTTGGATCACGTATGATCTGGGTTGTACTTCTTCAAGTATTGTAGCTTTCTGTGTCCATGTGTTCATTTTGTCTTGTGTCCTCACTTCATCTCCTTGGTGCAGTTCAGGTAATGAACAAGAACATCTGTTGAAGTATGTTTTCTGCTTTGCTTTGTGTTCATCTTTCCATCTTGTTCACCTCCCTCTGTTCTCAGAAGGCTCTCACCTATTGGCAGATTGAATCTCAAACGGCATCCCATCGAGAGCTGAGCAGGTAAGAATCCACATTCGAGTGGAGTACTACGATAGGCTAACAAAGCTTTATAAAAAATGTCTCATGAATTCTGGAAGTTCCAATTCCAATTCCAATTCCAGAAATTCCACCATTGAATTGTGGACCATTGTCTGTGAAAACTTCATCAGTTACACCATGTCTGGAAAAAACTGATTTCATGCATTCTCTGCTGTTGTTCTGCCCAAACCACACAAGGAGCAGTAATCTGTTATTAATAGATGATCTTTGTTGTCAGTTACAAACAGATCAACACCTACCTTCTGATAAGGTCTCCGAGGACTAGGATATGGCTGCTAGGTCCCTCAGCATCATAGAATTTCAACACAGGTTCTTTAATGAGCACTTTCTTGAGATTTTGCACGCCTTCTCCTGTTCATGATTCCAGCTCCATTCGTTTTTCTTTTCTGTTAGCTGCCTCAATGGAACAAGCTGTTCTGAAAGATTGGGTATAAATTTTCCCTTGTAGTTTACCATTCCCATAAACCTTTGAACATCCTTTTTACAATGCAGTCTTGGCATGTTCTCAGTAGCAGAAATCTTCAATGGATCAGGACGCACACCCTCTTTGCTGATGATATCACCCACAGAGGTAAGTTCCGTCACTCCTAGCTGACATTTTCCTTTATTCAATTTCAGGTCTAAGTCTGGTGTCATGCTCTTGTTTGTATGATCCCCAAACAATAATATCGTCCGTGGAAGTATCTATGCCCTCAATGTGCTCATATAACACGTGAATGGTTTTATGGTGCACTTCAGGAGCTGATGTAATTCCAAATGGAAGCCTAAGAAAACAGTATCTGGCAAAAGGAGTGTTAAAGGTGCACAACTTTGAACTCGGTTCATCTAGTTTAAGTTGCCAGAATCCAGAGGGTGCATCTAATTCACTAAAGTACTTTGCATTGGCAAACTGTGACATAATTTCTTCACGAGTAGGCAATTTGAAATATTCTCTTTTAATGGCTCAATTCAAGGCTCTTGGATCTAAGCAAATCCTCAGTTTTCCATTTTTCTTATCAACAATAACAAGCAAATTGACCCATTCAGTCGGTTCATCAATTTTTTGTATGATTCCTAACTGTTCCATTCTGTCAAGCTCTGTTTTGAGTTGATCACATAATGCAAAAGGTACTTTTCTACATGGATGTACTACGGGTGACACTGTGTTGTCAATTTTAATCGTGTGCTCTCCTGGAAGACAACCAAGCCCTTTGAACAAGTCCTCATACTCTTTCATCAAGTCACTGTATTCTGACTCTGTGTCACTGTCCAGGAATGATACTCTTTTCACCAAATTCAGTCTCTCACAGGCAGATAAACCCAATATTGACTGTACATTCTTAGGCACCACCACAAAAGAAAGCATGTGCACCATATTTTTGTTTGATACTTTTGCCACACTTGTTCACTTAATTGGAATGTCTGCACCTGAATACCCAGTCACTTTTATATTTGTCTGATGTAACTTTGGTCTTGGCTTTAATGCATTAAACTCAGATACTTGTGCTCCAGTATCCAGTTTAAACAGAATATTGTTTTGGTTCACTTGCAATGGAATAATCCTGTCATTCTTACTTTGTTTATTTTCACAAAGCACATCAATATAAAACTCCTCACATTCATTTCCAAGCACTGCATTTACATGTTTTATTTCCTTTCTACTTCTGCAACAGTGTGAAAAATTATTATTCTTACTGCAGTGATTTCACATTTTTCCATACGCTGGGCACCTTTTAGGTCAGTGTTGCCCCCCACAGTGATCGCAAAGATTTTTTCTTTCAGATGATGTCTTGCTCTCTGTCGGTTTCGTTGCTGTTTCATTATTTTTTTCTAATAGGATTGTGCTTTACAGCATCTATGCTGCCGTTCTCGATAAAAAGCTCTTTCGCCCATGACATTGCGGTCTCTGAAGCTTTGCAGAGAATCAAAGCTGCTTTCAAATTTACATCTGGTTCTCTGAAGAGTCTTTCTCTCAGAGCATCATCCAGAATGCCGCAAACAATTCTGTCTTTAATGAGAGTCTGTCATCTCTGCAAACTCGCATGTTTTACTGTGGTTTCTCAACTCGGTAACAAACAGATCAATCGTTTGACCAGCTCTCTGCCGACAGGTAAAGAACTTCTACCTCTCATATGTCACATTGCACTTCGGTATACAAAATGCATCAAATTTCCCCATTATCGCTTTTAGATTCAAATTATCTCCATTCTCAAAAGTAAAATGGTTATATGCCTCAATTGCACCATCCCCAATCACGAGGAGTAGAATGGCAGCTTGCATTTTTTCCAATTTATTTTCTGTTCTGATCACCGATAAATAAATTTCAAAATGCTATTTAAATTTTTTCCAATCTTCAGCTACGTTTCCAGTCAGCTGAAGTGTCAATGGGGGTAACAAAACTTCCATTTTTAAAGCTGTTAGCAAACAACAAAAAAGTTTGTGCTCTTTATTTTCGATTATCTTCACTTCTCCTGTGTTTAGCGAACGTATTATTCTTCCAGACCGACTTCTGACAGCATGTTGTGTTCTTGATACATACCATGGGTTACTCATAAAGAAATGTATTCTGGAAGAACATAACTAGAACTTTTATTTAACAGTAAACAGCAACCAGGTTTTAATATACAAGCTTCTCGATCATTCATGCTCCGAACTCGGTCTAATCACGTTCTGACACGTGACTCGTGATATCACCACACATTCCAGCCAATTTGTGTTGCCATGTAGACCTGAGACAGTGTGGGGTCTTTGCTGCTTTTCCTTTGGATCATCTCTACCAAAGCAGGGTGACTTTCTATTTGCATTAAGGAGACTTCTTATTTTCATTAGGGAGAATAGGTCAAGACTGTCCTCTTTTGTAAATTTTTCAGGTATTTCCTTTTCCAATGGTAAATGGGACAATCCATCAATACTTCAATGATTAGCTGTCCTCTTGAATTCGATCTTGTAATTGTGTCCTCTGAGAAACAGAGTCCGCCTCTGCGTTCATGCCACTGCTGTTAGTGGAACACCCTTCAGTGGATTGAAAATGGACACCACTGGTAGACGATCAGTAAGAAGGGTAAACTCGCTTCCATACAAATACTGGTTAAAATGTTTTACGCTCAAAACTAGACTCAAGGCCTCTCTGTCAATCTGTGCAGGATTTTCCTCGGCAGCGTTATGGGAGCATGATGCAAAGGCTTTGAGGCGCTCACTTCTGTCACTCATAACATGTGACAATGCTTGGTTTAAAGGATTCACATTTGGTGTGTCGTGCTCTGAGCCCATAACCTTCTAATTGTTTTAAACAGTGTCTTGAGATTTTGGGGATGTTCTTTGTCATCTTTACTAGCAACGATGATGTCATCCAGGTGCCTTGAAGCACCGGGTCCATAGCTTTCCACCAGAGTGTAGGTGTAGATGCTACTCCAAATCTAAGCCTATTATAGAGATAAAGCCCTTTGTGTTTATGGTGAGAAACACTTTAGACTCTTCTTCCACCTTCATCTGTAGGCAGGCCTCAGCTAAGTCCACTTTGCTGAAGTGTTTCCCTCCAGAATGGTTTGCAAAGATATCCTCTATCCTGGGTAGAGTGTATGATCTACTTCCAGTACTTGGTTGGTCATGACCTTAAAATCACCACAGATCCTGACAAACCCATCCTTCTTGTCTACAGGTACTGGGATCACTGGCATGCCCACGGGTTCCACTCAGCCTTGGAAAGAATTCCTTCAGCCTCTATGTGATCTAGGTTACTGGCTACTTTATCGTGGATGGTATAAGGAATTGGACAGGGTTCATGAAACTTGGGGTTTACCCTTGATAAGGTAAATCTACAGAGATTTATTAGATCTATTGATAAGATGGATCTATAGAGTCTCTTGTTATGATACCAGCCCCCTCCTTTGCGAGAATCGCAAGAGCCCTAGTGAAGGGGGGGGGGGTCAATGACCCAAGAGAGAGGGAGACGTGCTGACTACCACGTCCGGGATGCAGAATAAAGCGACCCTGACCATTGTCTCATGAAGACCACGTGTAAAGCCCTCGGGCAAAGTGGGCTGGTTGAGAGAGAGATTGACACTTGCGATCCCGTGAGGAAGTATAAAGGAGGGTCTGGGGGGGGATGATCCCTTTAGATGCACCAGAAGACACGCTAGAAATCCTGCGACAGCGTTTAATAGCGACAGCCGGTGGTGGGGTTCGTGTGCGTCTTTTCCTTGCCTGGGATTGGCGACCTCACCATGAGAGAACGGCTTAGCTACAGGGGAGGCCACAAGTGAGCGTCCATTCCCCAACGAGACAAAAGACGGAATCGAACCCCTAAAGGTTGGACAAACCCGGCGGGTAACTGTTTCATTCAATCTCTCTCTCTCTCTTTCTAACAAAAGTGCACCAATGCGACACCACCAAAGACGGCAGCTGGTGGAACTGCAGTGACCACAAGAGACTTTCAGATATACAGCGGACAATATATACATTACCCCTAGACAACGATAGAGTTTATTTATTATTGGTTATTACTATACCTGCGCTTTAGATTGAGTAGTGACGACTTATGGTATCTGAATGTTTGTATTAACCTTACTTTTGTGCCCCTTTATAAATAAAAACGTTTGAAAATGGTACCATCAGACTTCAGCAGACCTCTCTATCTTTGCTGGTAAGTGATCCAGTTACAGGATACGTAACACTCTCAAAAGCAGAGGTGGAGGAGTATGCCTCATGATGAACTCTTCTTGGTGCACAAGTATATCAGTGCTGTCCCAACTCTGTTCACCAGACCTCAAATATCTAGCAGTAAAGTGACATCCTTTTTTACCTACCACGTGAGTTCTCTGGGGTCATTCTGGTAGCAGTTTACATTCCACCTCAGGCCAATGTCAAGCAGGCTTTAGATGATCTGAGCAATGGGATCAACATGCATGAAACAGCGCACCCTAACACTTTCACCATCATTTTGGGAGATTTTAACAAGGCCAGGCTAAAAACATCACTAAGCAAATACATCACTTACAATACCAGAGGAAACAACACACTGGACCATTGTTACACCATCAAGAAAGCCTACCGTGCTATTCCACACCCTCACTTCGGGAAGTCTGATCACCTGGCTGTACTTCTACTCCCTGAGTATAGGCAGAGACTGAAGACTGCAGAACCAGTAGTGAGGACCAAGAAGCTGGACAAGGGAAGCACAGGAGTGCCTACAGGGCTGTTTTGAATTGGTGGACTGGACTGTATTCAGGGATTCATCTTCAAACCTGGATGAGTATGCCGCAGTTGTTACCGACTTCATTAAAACCTGTGTGGATGAGTGTGTGCCCACAAAGACTTACTTTACATTCTCAAACCAAAACCCGTGTATGAACCAGGAGGTATGTCGTCTGCTGAAAGCTAGATCTGTGGCATTCAAGTCTGGCAACCCAGGCCTATACCAGAAAACCAGGTATAACCTGTGGAGGGCTATTTCAAAGGCGAAGAGACAATTTTGAAAAAGGTTGGAGGTGATATCAGATGCACAGCAACTCTGGTAGTGTCTGCAAGACATTACTTCCTACAAAGTGAAAGCCAGTAGTATGGATGGCAGCGATGAGTTCATCTGGTAGTGAAGCAGCACCTTCTATACCTGCTTTGAAAGGGAGAACACAACTACAGCTGTGAAGATCCCTGCTGCACCTGATGACCCTGTGATCTCTGTCTCAGAGGCTGATGTTAGGCTGTCTTTAAAGAGAGTGAACCCTCGCAAGGCAGAAGGTTCTAATGGAGTACCTGGTAAGGCTCTGAAAACATGTGCCAGCCAACTAGCGGGAGTATTCAAGGACATTTTCAACTTCTCACTGCTACGGGCAGAAGTTCCCACTTGCTTCAAAAAGGCAACAATTATGCCAGTGCCTAAGAAGAATAATGTGGGCTGCCTTAATGACTATCACCCAGTAGCACTCACATCGACAGTGATGAAATGTTTCAAGAGGTTGATTATGACTAGACTGAACTCCTGCCTCAACAAGGACCCGGACCCATTGTAATTTGCCTATCGCCACAATAGGTCAATGGCAGATGCAATCTCAATGGCTCTCCACATGGCTTTAGACCACCTAGACAACACAAACACCTATGTAAGGATGCTGTTCATTGTCTATAGCTCAGCATTTATTACCATCATTCCCACAATCCTCATTGAGAAGATGCAGAACCTGGGCCTCTGTACCTCGGTCTGCAATTGGATCCTTGACTTCCTACCCGGAAGACCACAATCACCACGGATTGGTGATAACATATTCTCCTTGCTGATGATCAATACTGGCACACCTCAGAGGTGTGTGCTTAGCCCACAGCTCTACTCTCTATAAACACATGACTGTGTGGCTAGTCATAGCTCAGATACCATTTATAAATTTGCTGGAGATACAACCATTCTTGGTAGAATCTCAGGTGGTGACGAGAGGGTGTACAGGAGTGAGATATACCAACTAGTGAAATGGTGCCGCAGCAACAACCTGGCACTCAATGTCAGAAAGATTGTGGACCTCAGGAAGGGTAAGATGAAGGAACACATACCAATCCTCTTAGAGGGATCAGAAGTGGAGAGAGTGAGCAATTTCAAGTTCCTGGGTGTCAAGATCTCTGAGGATCTAACCTGGTCCCAATGTACTGATGTAGTTATAAAGAAAGCATGAAAGCAGCTATCCTTAGGAGTTTGAAGAGATTTGGCATATCAACAAATACACTCAAAAACCTCTATAGTTGTACCGTGGATAGCATTCTGACAGGCTGCATCACTGTCTGGTATGGAGGGTCTACTGCACAGTACCAAAAGGAGCTGGAGAAGGTTGTAAATCTAGTCAGCTCCATCTTGGGCACTAGCCTACTAAGTACCCAGGACATCTTTAGGGAGCGGTGTCTCAGAAAGGCAGTGTCCATTATTAAAGACCTCCAGCACCCAGGGCATGCCCTTTTCTCACTGTTACCATCAGGTAGGAGGTACAGAAGCCTGAAGGCACACACTCAGTGATTCAGGAACAGCTTCTTCCTCTCTGCCATCCGATTCCTAAATGGACATTGAAGCTTTGGACACTACCTCACTTTATTTTAATATACAGTATTTCTGTTTTTGTATGTTTTTAATCCATTCAATATATGTAATTTATTTATTTGTTTATTTATTATTATTATTATGTTTTATTTTATTATTTTTTTCTCTCTGCTAGATTATGTATTGCATTGAACTGCTGCTGCTAAGTTAACAAATTTCATGTCACATGCCGGTGATAATAAACCTGATTCTGATATGCTTGAGTTTTCCGATCTATCCTTGAACACCGCTGTGGCTTCATCCAGTAACTTCCTTAATGTATTGTTTCAGCCAATTACGCATCTGCAATGCTGGGCTTCACATGCAAGCCCAATGTGGTTTGTTGGTTGGTGCATTTCACTGTTACAAATGTCATTCCCACAGGAAGCTATATTTTCTCCAGAATAAGGTCTTAGTTGGATATCTGAAGGCTTCAGTTCAGTCTCTTTGAAACCCGTTCAAAATAATTTTGTGGACAGTCTCTTCATGATCTGATTATTTTTTTCATCAACAGCATGCAGATGAGTGCTCCTTTTGAATCTGAAGCTTGACTTCTTATCATTTTCTTTTCCCTGTGCAGTCCATGTATTTTTGTCTGCCCAACTCATGTCCTACTTGCTGCATTCTCTACTAGTTTCACCTTACATCTGCATTGATCTAGTGAATGTGAGCCCCTGCCACAATGTTAACACAATTTGTTTGACCAGGCCGGTTTCTGTTTAGATGTTGCAATTCTGTTCATGCTCACCTTCATTCCTGAGTGCAACTCAATTTCATCTCTGGTTGATACTGCGATTTCAACTGCTCTTTTAAATGTGAGTTGTGCTCCAGTTAGGAACCGTTACAGAATGCTTTCTTGTAAGATCCCACAAACTAAGCAATCTCTCAGTTCATCATTAAACCCATCACTGAACTAGAAGTACTCAGACAATCTCTTCAATTCAGCCATGTAAGCTGAAAAGGACCACCCTTCCTTTTGATTCTGCTTATGAAACCTAAAGTGTTCTGCAATCAACAATGGTTTTGGTTCTAAATGTTCCAACATTACTTTCATGATATCAGCAAAGCTAATTTCAGCTTTTAAGTTTCTAAGCAATTTTTATGCCTTTCTACCTATTGCACTCAGTAACAATTCACTTAGCATACATCACCCAGTTATCTCTTGTGCAAACAAGGGCATCTACCTTTCCGAGGTAGTCAGCCATTTCTGCTTTTTTCAAAGATTTAAAGTGCTTTTATCATCAAAGCATATCTAAGTCATATACCTTGAGATTTGTTTGCTCACATACAACCACAAAGCAAGAAGCCCAAACGAACCCGATTTTAAAAAAAGAATGACCAACACCCAGTGCGCACAGAAAGAGGAAAAAACACGAATCATGCAAGCAATAGAAGTGAGCAACAACAACAGTATTCTGAACCGAATTGAGTCTTTAGATCTGACTCCCGGAGCAGCCGGTGTAGGCCCCAGCCTCGGTCTCAGTTCATCATATAGCAGAGCAAATCGCCACAAAGCACAGCAGCCAGAGTAGCTCACAGCCGTGGCGCCGTAGAGAGAAGAATGAACATCGCAGCAGAGCGAGTGAAATCGGCCTGACCCTCACCTCTGGTCACAACACACAGGCATTTTAAACTTATTATTATCACCCAGTACACATTGTTTATGAAGCCGTGAATTTCATCTCTTTTCTGCCTTTTTTTAAACTCAACTGTCTCTCTCTTTTTCCCAAGAAATCATGTGCTGTACTTTTCTTTTAACTCGGATGTCTCCCTGTGCTTCCACAGTGAGGTAGTCATCTTGAGATCGTTTTAACACTTTCACTGCCACTGTTATGTGTTGTAACTCCAAAACAAAGTTATTTGAAAGATAAACACAGAGCCGGGAATAATGTGTCTACTTCGTTCTTACTTTAGTAAGGCACACAAATATGATGAGGTGGCATAATGACATGAGCTATTCACGTATTTTTATGTATAACCTTTAATGAATTATGTAAACAAAAATGCTTGAACAAACAATATACTTACAATGTTATTCAAATATTAGAGAAATATTAAATACACAATATCAGCATTTAATGATATTGGTGAGTAAACCACCCTCATTGAGGCTCAGATCCCTGTCTATAACTGAATCTTGGACCTCTCAATGGAATGACCTTAGATAGTCTGACATCTCAAGCTCCGTCACACTAAGCACTGGTGCCCCCCAATGTTGCTGACTCATGATTGCACTGCCGGATCCAGCTCAAATGGTATCATTGAGTTCCCTGATGATACTACAGTTTGTTGGCCTCATCAGCAACAATGGTGAGTTAGCCGAGAGGAAGTTGAGAGTCTTGTCAAATGGCGTGAGAACAACAATCTGAGTCTCAATGTGGACAAGACAAAAGAGATGATTGTGGACTTCAGGAAGGCACAGGCCAACCACTTTGCATTGCATATCAATGGCTCTGCGGTGAAGAGTGTGAAGAGCACAAAGTTCCATGATGTGCACATAATGGTTGATCTAACCAGGACCCACAGCACAGTTCTTCAGTAGTCAAAAACATACAGTAGTGTCTACACTTTCTGAGGAGATTGAGGCATGCAAGGCTCCCCGCCCCCATTCTTACAACTTTCTACAGGAGCACCATTGAGGGTGTCCTCTCTGACTGCATCACCGTGTGGTCTGGAGACAGTCCTACAGAGGATGGTAAAACCACTGAGAGGATCACAAGGATCTCCCTACCCGTTTATCGGGAGCATTGCAGACAAAGCGCCACGATCTCTTTAACCCACTACAGTCAGGAAGGATGTACAGGAGCATCAGGACTGGGGCTGCCAGACTGGCTAATAGCTTCTTCCCTCAGGCCGTGAGACTAATGAATACCCTGCCACCACCGAGGTCTCGTCACTAGGTCAGTGTGCTGGTTACTGTCTACTGTTTATCTGTGCCCCATATATTTTGAATTATATTCTATAAACTTATTTATGGCAATGTTTTTGTGTGTGTGTGTGTGTGTGTGTGTGTGTGTGTGTGTGTGTGTGTGTGTGTGTGTGTGTGTGTGTGTGTGTGTGTGTGTGTGTGTGTGTGTGTGTGTGTGTATATGTGTGTGAGATAAGTTTTGTGGGTCCACTGTGGTCCGGAGGAGCATTGTTTTGTCTGGTTGTATTTATGTACGGTCAGATGACAATGAACTTGAACTTGTTCGTATTTTTCTAATTTACGTTATCCTGAGGAATAATCTGTACCTGTGGCCATATTACATGGCATCCAGGCCTTAAGGCCCATTGATCTAGCAGGACCCAAATGGCAAGATTATCTTGCAAAGAACAGTGTTGGTGGAGGGGTGAAGGATAATGATGACGGAACACAACAGGTCAAGAACTATCCAGTACACATACTGTATGTGCTCAGTAAAACCCAACTGTACCTCACAAAAGCTCCTGTAGACTTCTATATTACCGTGAAATTGTCAGAGCCCTGGCTCTAATATTTAATGAAGAGTAAGTTACTGCCAATAAGTATTGGGAAGACTATGCATTTTCAATCTCCTCTTAACCTCTGTTCCATAGTTTACAGCTACATCCATTTCCTGACATACATCTGAAATTCAGACTGACCGTATTGTATTTAATCCTGAGATAAGTGTTAGTCTACATAAGGCTATCAATGTTCTCTTCTAAAAATAATTCAACTCTACACTTTCTTTAAATCATCTGCTCCTGAAACCTTCAACCATATTCTTACAAATGGACATAACTAATCCATAAGAACGTAAAAATTGGAAGCAGGAGTCGACCATCTGGCACGTTGAACCTGCCCCGCCATTCAGTAAGAGCATGGCTGAACTGGCTGTGGACGTAGTTCCACATGCCTGCCTTTTCTCCATATCTCTTAAACCTCTTGTTATGCAAAAATGTATCTAACTGTGTCTTAAATATATTTAATTTGGAAGCCTCTACTGCTTCCCTGGGCAGAGAATTCCAGATTCACTGCCTCTCTGCGAAAAGTAATTTTTCCTCATCTCCATCATAAATCTATTCTGCTGAATCTTGAGTCTACATCTCCTAGTTCAAGTCTCACTTATCATTACAGACAACTGTTTTGGTCTATCTTACCTATTCCTTACAAAATTTTATATGTTTTTATAAGATCGTCTCTCATTCTGAATTCCAGTGAATATACAGTAGTCCCAGGTGACTCAATCTCTCCTCACAGGCTAAACTCCTCACCTCCAGAATCCACCTGGTAAGCCTCCTCTGCACCGTCTCAGAGCCAGCAAGGAGAGCAGATCTGCATCTCGTACTCTAGATGTGGCTTCCTCATTCCCCTGTACAGTTGCAGCATAACCTTCCTGCTCTTAATTTCAATCCCTCTGGCAGTGAAGGCCAATATTCCATTTGCCTTCTTGATAAACCTGTTGCACCTGCAAACCAATGTTTTGTGATTCATGCACAGGCCCTCCCAAGTCCCTATACATAACAGCGTGCTTCCAAACTGCATGAACTCACGTTTACTAATGTTGTACTCCATCTGCCAGACCCTTGCCCACTCACTTAACCTATCAATATCTCTGCACAGACTCTCCATATCCTCCGCACCATTTGCTTTTCCACTCATTTTAATGTCATCAGCTAATTTAAATATGCTACACTTGGTCCCTTCTTCCAAATTGTTAATGTATATCGTGATCAGCAATAGGACAGCACTAAGGCCTGTGGCATTCCACTCACCACTGACTGCCAACTGAAGAAATACACATTTATCCCAACTCTCTATCCATGATAATACATTACCCCCAACTGCAGCATCTTCATCTTGAAGGTATGCAGCACTTTATTGAACACTTTCTGAAAATCCAAGTGTACAACATGCACCTGCTCCTCTCTATCCACTACACTTATTCTATCCTCAAAGAACTCCAATGTTTATCAAATTCGTAACAAAAGGAGATGAAGCTATATCTCTATAAAGTTTGGTATTCTCTTGCCAAAGCTGTAATTTAAGTATCTTGGTACAGGATAGGGTTTTTATTTCCCTGTGGAATAGTATTGTTTCTGATTTTGATGACCATGGGAGTATCCTCAATAGTACACAAATATTCCTTGCAGTCATATACTGGATCTATTGCACAAGAACATAAGAAGAGGAGCAAGAGTTGGCCACCAGGACCCTAATGGCTGATCAATGCTGCACTTAACCCCTCTTAAGTGCCAGTTCCCTACAAATGACAATTTCTCCAACTTGCAAATATTTATCTTTTCACACCTTAAACATACTTTATGATCTGGTCTCTGCCGCCACAGCGGCAGAGATTTACTACACTTGGAGAAGATATTTTTACACATTTCAGATTTGAATGACCAGCCCCTTATTTTTGTAGCTACAGGTCGGGACTGTCCCACTTGTGAAAACTTCAGCATTTCCTTAAAAATTGAACGGTAATTTAGCAAAAGAGTGTTATCTCCCTGGAAGTTTTACAATACTACTCACTTTCTTCAGGAGGGTGACTGTAGTTGGATCAGGTAGCAGAAAAAGTACCAGGTAGATATTTAAACACTTTACGTTATTCCCTTTCTAGAGAGGAGCAGAGTATCAGAGTTGGGGTTTGACTGGCTTATTTGCGCAATGTTATTCCAGGGTACAACAATGCCAGGAATTAATAGAAAGTGCGAATAAGAAGACGCTTTGATCGGGTTAAAGCAATGTAGTCTTGCTTTGAGACAGCAGATCGATGCCATCACTGTTCCGGCGGCAGTGCCCGTCAGGAACAGCATTTGGAACACTGTCCGTGTGCACGGCGGTTGCCCGGAGGTCCCCATGGTTACAGCGCCGGATCTGCCCCCGGTTCGGTGATCCGGTTGGCGCCCCTCCTGACGTCATTTTAATGCGTCGGGTTGGCCATCATGGCGACCTCCTCTGCGATAAAGGGTAAGTGTTTTCTTTTTGCTATTGCTGCGTGCGTAAATACTGTGCTTCCTTCACCCGCAAGAGTGCAAGGCTCAGGTCACTGCACCAAATTCATAAAGGCATGGCGCGTGGGAATAGGATATTCAGCCCACGCTGTCTGCGGTACCTGCTAGTTATCGGTCCCAGCCTGGTACTGCATGAAATGGAAAATGAAGCTGGTTCTGTCGCTGTCCTTTCCATTATTATTGGCCATACAGGGATCCCACAAATTTCCCAGGTTTATAGGTCCAAATTAAACACGAGCATGTTATTTTTTCTCTATTTCCATCATTATTCATTGCTTTCGTATTGTAAAATGTGTAGGTACGGATACGGCTTCAGTGTGTACAGTGCTGTTACCAGGCTTGCCTCTCAATTCATCGATTTATGTACTTGCCAGTTGCCTATCTGAAAACCTGAGGTGTGTGGGTTGAGAAATCACTCGTTGAGCCTTTTTAACCAGTTTTAAATTTCAATTATAAATTTGACCATGACACTGTTCATCTGTAGAACGTTCTAGATTAGATGAAGTAGTACTTCACTTTCTGAATTTAAGCTACTTTGGTAGCAAAATATTTTGATACATGTGAGCTTTTTTGTGCGCAACTAGTGTGTGATTTGGAGTACACTGGTGAATAGTAGCAGTTTCAATGGTAATTATAAATTTGATACACTTGGAAAAGAGAAATGTGCAAGGAAATGGTGAATGAGAAAAGGGAAAAAGGAATGGCAAAACAACCAGAATCAAATGGATGGAATAGACTACAATATGTGCTGTGTGCTGATATACCTGTAGGAGAGCTTAGCTATTCTCAGTGACCAAGTTAAGGGAACGTTAAGCTTTGTCATCGTATACTTACGATTAATGCTCATCAAGTTCAAATACCCTCTGAGCAAATAGTCACATCTATTGTCTAGTTAGCACAGATTCATAACTACAGGGGAATCTGACTTTTGGGAGTAAAAACAAGTGTAAAATTGGAAGCTGTCCACCACTGGGGATTGTGAAGTTTGGGTGCTGCTATGTGCTTTTTCTGCTCACATTACATTTCGGCAGATATTAGACCATAAGACATGAGAAGATTTACATCTTCTCCTTTATTTCCACTCTTTGCCTCCTGCCAGTCAGCCAATTTTCTGTCCACACTGGTATCTCCTTGCAATACCATGGATTTTTATTCAGCAGCCTCATGTGCTGCACCTTATCAAAGTACACAACCTCCACCAATTCTTTTTTTGTCTTAACTGCTTGTTATTTCTTCAAAGAATTCCAACAGATTTGTCAGGCAAGATTTCTTCTAAAAAGAAATCATGCTGACTTTGGCACCTTATCAAGCACCTTCAAAAACCTGGAAATTTCATCCTTAATAATGGACTCCAACCACTGAAGTCAGGCTAACTGGCCTGTCTCCCTCCTTGTTCTATATATCTCATAAATGTCACATTTTTACTCCCCTCAGTGTAAAGAAACTGCTTTTCAGTTCTCTTAAATCTCTCCCCTCTGATTTTGTATCCAAGCCGTCTAGTTATGGATTCCCAGCCCTGGGGAAAAGGTAATGACTGTCCACCATATCCATACCACTCATGATTTTATGAACTTCTGTGAAGTCACCTCTCATTCTTCTGTGCTGTGAGGAGTAAAGGTCCAGTGTGTGTTACTTCTCCGTATAAACCAGGTCCTCTCATCCAGGCAGGATCATCATTTATCTCTCCTACACCCTCTCCAGCTTGACAATATCTTCTCTCTTACAGGGTGATCATTACTACACAATACTCCAAGTACAGTCTCCCCAGTGGCTTATATAACTGCAATGTAATGTCCCTACTCCAAATCCTGATGCTGTAACTGAAGAAGGCCAGCATGCTAAATGCCTTCTTTTTGTGTTAAAAGATTATAAAAATTTTTGTTTTTGATGTGATGATTAATGCCAAATATGTTGTTGTATAAGTAAGAGGGGTAGGCGTAATAAGCTGTAGCTTCAGCCTACACCCTTTCAGTCTGTTTTAAAGAATATCTATGCTTTTTGCTGTAATTTTGTCCTATGAAATCAACGTTATGAAATCATCATTGTAAATGATGCTTTTTGTTATGTTTGTACCAACCGAAATAAATTAATTTCCTTCTTTCCTTCCTTTTGACTATTTACAGCTGCTTTCAGTGGACTGTGTACTAGTACTCCATGTCCCTCTGTTCCACAGCTTTTATCAGTACCCTGCCGTTCTTTTATACGTCCTACTTGGTTTCTATGTCCAAAATGCATCACCGCACACTTATCTAAATTGAAATGTATTTGCCATTCCTCAGCCCATTTCCTAACTGATCAAGATCTCTTTATAATTCATTGTAACCTGCTTCACTATCAACAAGACCTCTAGTTTACAATCATTAGCAAATTTGCTAGTTGAGCCACATACATTCTAAATAAATAATGAATAACGGCCAACACTGAAGGGGTCCCTAGTAGCCACAGACCATCAGACATTCTTCCTATCATCGAGCCAATTCTGAATACACCTCTCTCACAGCATACAGTGCGTCCGTGGCCAACACAGACTGAGGATTGTGCTGAGGGCAGCCTACTAGTTTACGGTGCCACTATAACATGTGCACAGTTGACTAACTCTTACCTTACTGTACGTCTTTTGGAATGCGAGAGGAAACCCACATTGTCATGGGGAGAATGCTCAAATTCCTTACAGACAGCACTGGGAATTGAACCCCGGTTGATGATTGCTGATGCTGTAAATCAGGGTTTCTCAACTGGGGTTCCGCAAGAGTTCGTGATTTTTTTTTAAAAAAGCATCGTTCTTTTAAACTAAGCGCAATGCTCGTGCTCACAGAGGCTGTCAGTGACCGAGCAGCCCTATTAGCAATCTCGTTAGAGTCTTTCAGCCCAGTATGGCAGTGCGGAGTAGGGCCGTGTTTATTTGCTTGAGTCTATCCTCAGTTTTTGATGCAAGATGGTTGAGGCTGTCGATAATTGCTGAGTGCTGTATTGCACGGAGGGGAGGGATGGTAGGCTGATGAGGAGCATGAAGTGCGTCTTTTGGGCATTGAGTTGACTCGCCCAACTTGGGCTGTGTCGTCAGCTTCCCTCCCAAATTACCTCCCCCAACTTCCCCTTACGTGCCACTGGCTGACTTATTAGAGCAAACAAATTCTACCAGTGTAGTAGAAAATTGGAGGGAAATTTTCATTCTAAAGAAGGAATTTTTGCACTCCTTCACTCAGCTGCTGGCCTGCAGCTTTGCTGTTGTAAACGTTGCAAAAGATGGATTGTGTAGGTTAGAAGTATTGTGAAGTTTTTGTATTTTTTGCAGTTTTTGTTCAGTTATTTATTATGCCGTTGTTCCTATACAGCCTGTCTTTACAATGAAAGCCACTTATCAATGGGTTTGAGGTGGACCGGTGATCCAAGTTGTCCCATTCCATTGTGCCTAGTCTGTGGCAGACAACTTACAAATCCAGGAATGGCTCCTGCAAAATTGAAGCCACTCAACTACTATCACAGCCATATGACATGTGAAAGTGCTGATTGTTCTGAACAACTATTGGAATCTCAAAACAGAGTAAAACTTTTGTTAATAAAGTCACAGTCAGCAAAGAATCAGGAAGCAAGTTATTTAGTAGCAGAACTTACTTCCCAGAAAAGGAAAAGTCACACAGTTACAGTTAGCATGTAAAATTATAGTGGGTAAAATGCTAGGGCAAGATGCAGTTTGAGAAATTGAAAAGATTTCATTCTCAAATGGTACAATAGGTTAACATATTGATGACATGTCACATAATGCTGAAAAGGTTTTGTGTGATAAATTGAAAAACAACAGCTTCTCTATCCAGGTTGACGATTCAACAGATTTCACCAGTAAATGTCCTGTTGTAGCATTTGTAAGATTTGTAAATGATGGGGAGATTCAAGAAAACTTTTTTTTGTTGCAAAGAGCTGCACGAAACAAGCAAAGGCCAAGATATATTTAATGTTTGCTCTTCATATCTGGAAACAAAAGGTCTGTCTTGGAGGAACTGTGTTGGCATCTGTACTGATGGTGCCATGAGAGGTTTGGTTTCTCTTGTTTAAAAAAAGAAAATCCTGATGTTGTCACAACACACTGCTTCAACATTGCAAATAAATTTTCATGTTGTAAATAGCATTAATTAAAATCAATTTACAAAAATTTAAATTAAATCCACCAAACCTACCTCTAGAAAAATTAAATCCCATTTTGGCTTAAGCCAGTTCTTTAAGAAAAATTTATTACGTTTGCCTTATGAGCTTTTAAAATTTTATGAAAGGGAAAGAAAGAGATTAATGTCAAGAAAGGTAAGCTAAGCTTAACTACCTGCTTTTTTCAAGAAAGGTTGGCTAAAAGTCAATTCTCTACTCAAAAGAGCATTGATCATTATTTTTGGATTATTGCTGATCATGCTAACATAAAGTCAGCTGTAGATATAATATTTTTCACATGGGGTTCACTGGGACCTGACAATTATTTCAAAGGTTGTTCCAGGTCAAAACGGTTGAGAAAGGCTCTGTAAAGTGTTAGGCTAATCACTGATTTGTCGTGCTGCCCACTAAATAAAACCCTTTGGTCTATAATAGTCCCTGAAAGGCAGGCACTTGGAAATTAAATTAAAATTTTTGTTTCCCTTTAAGAAAACCTCAGTTAAAATGAACTCCCGTCCCTCCCATTCCCTTATCATTCCCCACTTTAGCTCTTGGTAGATTTCATAATTAGTGTTCAGTGGTTGGTAAGAAAATAACATGGTACAGCACTGGAACAGGCTCCTCAGGGCACAGTATTGTGCAAACTAATTGAGCTAATAGTTAAGTGCCATGCTAAACTACTACATGCTAAACATGTAATCTCTTCTGCCTACGCAATATCTATATACCTCAGTCTCTGCAAATCCTTGTGTTTAAGGGCCTCTTAAACATCTCTATTGTATTCGTATCCACTTCCTGCCCTGACAGCACATCCCAGAACCCACTACCATGTGTGTGTTTTTTTTCTTAACCCCTCTCATCTGAAATGTTGGCCCTCTAGTATGAGATATTTTGACTCTGAGGAGAAAGTATACTGACTGTCTACTCTTTAAACTTCTATCAAGTCTCCCCCCCCAGCCATCAGCACTCCAGAGAAAGTACCGTAGATTCCGGACTACAGAGCGCACCTGATTAAAAGCCGCTGGTTCTAATTTTAGAAAGAAAATCAATTTTTTACGTGTACAGGCCGTACCAGATTTTAGGCCGCACCGGATTTTCGGCCGCAGGTGTCCCACGTTGTAATATGAGATATTTACACAGAAAGATATTACACGTGAGGATTTTTTAACTTTTAATTAAATCCATATGGTAACATAAACAAATACATATTGCAAATGCTTTTTTTCGAACCGTGCCTGTAACGCGGCTACTTTTAAATATAAGTTGCGTATACTTTTTTACTGAACAACATTCCAATATCTCCTAACGACTGGTAAAAAATATATATACTGCAGCCTACCAGGAAAAGTTATTGATCGCCTTTAACTTAAAAGCAGCGTTCGCTCAGATCCAATGCCGCTCGCGTAATGCGCTCCCCCCCTCCTTCCCGTTTATCGCAAACTGGCATTTTTCCCACAAGACGCGGCGAAACCGGGTGTGACGTCATAGCATCCCGCGATGTAGTACAGAAAACAAATATAGTTAAAACACTTCTAACTTTAACTAGAAAATGAATTACTAAGCGAAAATATTATAAACTAAATAACTGCCATAAAGGCAGCTTTTCTTCGAGTGTTTTCCATGTTGATGAGGGTGAGTACAAATGACTGATTTACAATAATTTAATTGTGAAAGTGCGCTTGATTTATCGTACAATTTCATTGGACCTCTGTGAACTACTCATCAATTTTATTGGTCTACTGTTACGAGGCAAAATGTTTTTGGCGGCATGAAAAAAATCATGCATTAGCCGCCCCGTATTAAAGGCCGCAGTGTTCAAAGCTGTTCAAAATGTGGGAAAAAAGTAGCGGCTTATAATCCGACATCTACGGTAACCTAAATTTGTCCCAACTTCTCCTTCCAGGCAGAACCCTGGTAAACTTTTCCTGCACCCTCTCAAAAGTTCCACATCCTTCCTATATTTTTCCACTGAGGGTGTTTCTGGAGAGGGATTGTTGATAAGCTGAAACCTTATTTATAAATATACTCTGAAAGTATGTCCTCAAAAACACGGGTCTGTTTCATAATGAAAATTTTATCCCTGAAGAAAATTAATTAAAATGAGTATACAACAAAAGCTTAGTTCTCCTTGTGTAAAATGCCAGAAAGTGTCTACCAGAATAAACAAGATGTAAAGCATTGCAAATATGAAACAATAACTTCCGGAATGATGATGCAGTTCATTTTAACTGAGGTTTTCTTTCAAAGCATTGTGATCATTTTGATTTCTCCTTTAGTTACTTTGAGGAATATTTATATGTTGTAATGTGAATAATTTCATTCTTTTAATTACATAGTTCTGCCTTTTAATTTGTTCTCATTATCTTCTTGTATTTGGGGATTTGTAAATAGTAGTACCTCAGCCTATGATAGTTTCAATGTGATTAAAAGAAAATGCAATCCTCTGTCTGGGTGATTAGACTAGGCTACTTTGAAACTGAAGTACTTCACATCCTCAGCCATATAGTACATTATATAGTATATATAGTATATAGTACATAGTACTATATAGCCATATAGTAATCATACTGTTATGATTTAGTCTAATAAGTATACCACATAATGATTGTTATTTTTTAAACCTAGCTGCTATAGATCTGGCTGTTCTAGTACAACATAGAAAAATATGAAATGTTTCAAGCTTTAGCTTTTGGAGAATAATGCCAAAAAATTTGCTCATGTAGTAGAAACACATCTGACTGTTCAATAACAATAGTCAGCTTGACCATAGTTAGAGCTTGTCAAAATATATGTTAATGCATCTGGAATTTTTTTATGTGATTGTTGCTTTATAATTAGTTAAAGACAGAGTTAATTGGCAGTAAAATCAGGATTTATGCCCTGATTTTTCAGCTGTGAATTGATTTTCATTTCACTGAACTGCTCTAGCAAAATGTCTAAGGAGTTGTTTGCCTTATCTTTTCAGTCAGTAAATGCAATATGTGTATTCATTTCAGCAAATGACAGAAATGAAAGTTTCAAAAACCTTTCACTCCAAAGAATAGTCATTTGCAGTAACAGCCAATATTATTTGGGATTTATTTAGATGTTTTTAATTTGTTTTGGCAAATGCACATAAAAATTTGGCATTATGTAATTTGCCAGAAATGTTACATTGGGCTTAAAGCTAGACCAAAAGTTATTTTGCTTCTGTTTCCCCCCCCCCCCCCCCCCCTTCCATCCACTAAAGAGGTTTCAGGCTAAACAGGTCCGTTCATAGGTGATAATTTACCTTTCAGTATTTTCCTAGAAATGTAATAAAATCTTTCTGATGATTCAGTTAGTGTAGTGCTTCCTAACCTTTTTAGCCCAAAGCTCTTTCATACTTGCCAACACCCCCCGAAAACACTTTCATACTTGCCAATGCCCTCCCCACTTTCATATTTGCCATCGCCCCCCGAAAGCACGTTCATACTTGCCAACACCCCCCCGAAAGCACTTTCATACTTGCCAACACCCCCGAAAACACTTTCATACTTGCCAATGCCCTCCCCACGTTCATACTTGCCAACACCCCCCGAAAGCACTTTCATACTTGCCAACACCCCCCGAAAACACTTTCATACTTGCCAATGCCCTCCCCACGTTCATACTTGCCAACACCCCCCGAAAGCACTTTCATACTTGCCAACACCCCCCGAAAACACTTTCATACTTGCCAATGCCCTCCCCACTTTCATATTTACCAACACCCCCCAAAAGCACGTTCATACTTGCCAACACCCCCCCGAAAGCACTTTCATACTTGCCAACACCCTCCCCAAAGCACTTTCATACTTGCCAACACCCCCCCGAAAGCACTTTCATACTTGCCAACACCCCCCGAAAACACTTTCATACTTGCCAACGCCCTCCCCAAAGCACTTTCATACTTGCCAACACCCCCCCGAAAGCACTTTCATACTTGCCAACACCCCCCGAAAACACTTTCATACTTGCCAACGCCCTCCCCAAAGCACTTTCATACTTGCCAACACCCCCCAAAAGCACGTTCATACTTGCCAACACCCCCCCCGAAAGCACTTTCATACTTGCCAACACCCCCCGAAAACACTTTCATACTTGCCAATGCCCTCCCCACGTTCATATTTGCCAACGCCCTCCCTAAAGCACTTTCATATTTGCCAACACCCCTCAAAAGCACTTTCATACTTGCCAACACCCTCCCTAAAGCACTTTCATACTTGCCAACGCCCTCCCCAAAGCACTTTCATACTTGCCAACACCCCCCCGAAAACACTTTCATACTTGCCAATGCCCTCCCCACGTTCATATTTGCCAACGCCCTCCCTAAAGCACTTTCATATTTGCCAACACCCCTCAAAAGCACTTTCATACTTGCCAACACCCTCCCTAAAGCACTTTCATACTTGCCAACGCCCTCCCCAAAGCACTTTCATACTTGCCAACACCCCCCCGAAAACACTTTCATACTTGCCAATGCCCTCCCCACGTTCATATTTGCCAACGCCCTCCCTAAAGCACTTTCATATCTGCCAACACCCCTCAAAAGCACTTTCATACTTGCCAACACCCTCCCTAAAGCACTTTCATACTTGCCAACACCCTCCCTAAAGCACTTTCATATTTGCCAATGCTCTCCCTAAAGCACTTTCATATTTGCCAACGCCCCTCGAAAGCACTTTCATACTTGCCAACACCCTCCCTAAAGCACTTTCATATTTGCCAACGCCCCCCCCGAAAGCACTTTCATGCTTGCCAACACCCCCCCGAAAGCACTTCCATATTTGCCAACACCCCCCCCCCCCAAAGCGCTTTCATACTTGCCAATGCCCCTCTTAGGCACAATGTACATTCCAGCACCCCTATAGTGTAAAAACATCTCTACCATATCCTAACATGAGAAAAATGATTCTGCTTTTAATTTTTATTTGTCTTTAAATCTAGCTTACACAATACCTGTGTGCTGTACAGCAGCTTTGATATCAATGTGATCCTTAAGCTTGATGGTTTTTAGCAGGTGTTGAAATATCTGGTTCAAGTCGTGAAAGCAAACTCCTTAAGTCCCTACGTCTAACAAAGTCCAAGTGGTTTCTTTTTTTTGTGAGTTAGTGGTTCACTGCCCTGAAGCGTCTTTCAACCAGATAGGAGGATGGAAATGCAATGAAGAGCAGTTTTTCTCTTCTCCAAAGACCAGTAAACCTTCGTATGACAATGTAGCCGCATACCACAAAAACTGACATTTTTGAAAAGCATTTTTGCTTCATCATTCTGAATCTTAATAATTTCTTCTTGCAAGCTCGCTTCCTGTTCTTCCATCTTGCAAAGAAATGGGTTAATTACCCAGCCAGGAACTTCCAGATCGTTCAAATCCTTGAAATAATTCTGAAAAGCCTTCCTCAGTGTCTGCAGGTGTAAGTAGTTCTCTTGCAAATCACTGTCTGTGAAAGAGAGTGCCATACTTTCCATGAGGGCAACTGAGAGCATTCTTCTCCCAATGTTTTGCTTATATATTTTCAATTTTGTGATAAAAGTGGACACTGTACTTTTTACCTGGATTAAATTGAAATTCTTACCCTGTAGTTTCATATTTAGAATATTCAATTTGTCATACAGATCAGCTAGGTCTGCCACATCTTCACATAGAAGTTCAATCTTGTTTCCCAAGCGCTTGTCGACTTTGAGCAAAAATTCAACCACAGCATCAAAAAGATCAAAGAAACATTTTAAGCAGCAGCCTTTTGACAACCAATACACTTCAGTGTAAAGAAGCAAGTCTTCAGATACTTCCTTGTCTCAGCATAATTGGTGAAATATTCTGGTATTTAATGGATGAGCTTTAATTTGTTAGCAGGTATTACAAGAGTCTTGTTTGAAAAATGTTGCTGGCTGAGGTTTTTGGCTGCGAGATGTTGGTGATGAATTACACAATGGATTGCAAACAGACTTGGAATTTCTTTATTCATAAATGCCACTGAACCAGCATGGCGACCTGTCATATACGGTGTTCCATCTGTTGCAGAAGAAATCATATTCCTAATTGGAATACTTTTATCCTCAATATACATTTTGAGCTCGTCGGAAATGTATTCTCCATTGATATTTGTTTTTAACCTCTTACAAAAGAGAATTCCTTCGTAAACTTGTCTATTTTTGATAAACTGTACATATGCCATTAGCAATGCCTCGTCACATTTAGTTGACTCATCCAGTTGTATCCCAAATTCTGTTTTTATTTGTAGCTCTGTGCATGGTTGATATTCAATGTCTTCACTCGTTTCATCAATATGACGAGCTCAGAGTTATTACTCAGAGGAATTGATTTTAAGATACTGGTATCCATTTTGAGAACAGTGGGTGAGCACTTCTGATACAGCTGCCATTAGAAATCTTTCACCAATTGTATGAGATTTTCCATCCTGCTATCATTTTGGAAGTATTACCAGAAACAATGAGACTGCTATCAAGGTCATTTTTAGCTTTCTTGGCAAATGACTCGAGTGTGCAGCACTTTGCAAACACTTCTTTCATCTTCAGGAACAGAGAGTAATACCATACCTTTTCAGGGTTTCTTTTATGGAAGTGTTCCTGCAATCTTCATGGTTTCATGGCTTTATTAGACAGAATAGTTTTCCAAATAAGACACATGGAGCATCGCTGATCTGATGGGAATGGAATAAAACCATACAGCAGGTGTATAACATTTTATTGATGCACTTACTCTAGTTTCTGGTTCTTCGCAGGATTAGAACCTTCAGATTCACAGAGATCATGTCATGTATTTATCTATCATTAACAGAGCTGAATTAAAATAAAAAATTAACACACGGGGAATGCCTATTGGATGCTGACGATGGCAGTGAGTTGACATGGATGGAATGGTGTTAGCAGCATGTAAAGGAACAGCAAGGTGAAGATGAAGGCGGTCACAACAGTGAAAATTACATTGACAGGAATTTAGATTGGAATCTGAATGATAGTCAGGATAGAACTGGTGTTTGGCAAGTTAACTTTATACTATTCTAGTTGGCACAATTGACCAAACACATAAGGTCTTATAATCCCCAAGGATGGTCCTTGACTGCGCATATGAAGTCGAGGTCACTTTGAACACCTCAAGAGGAATCCTCAGGGTTGGCAGGTTCACTGACTCTATTTCACACTGTATTGTTGCGTGACCTGTTTTCCACAGATCTGTACAGAAAGTTGAAAGGGTGCATTTGACTTGCCAACTATTAAGTTGCATGAACTTGTTCCATGCTGCGAGTCAAGGGGGACTGTTGGGCACTCTGGTTCTAATAACGTCTGTTTGGTTGGTAAGGTCGGATGAGATTGCAGAGGTTCAGACACGTTGTGACAAGTGCTCACTGCCTGCACAGCCATGGTTCTTCCTGTGTTCCAGGACTTCATCCTTTTTCACCCTGGAAGTGTCTGCCCTAACTAATGGTTGGTCAGGTTTCATACCTCAAGTTAAGGTGTTGCTTAACCCCCCCCCCCCCCCGACAACTCCTATTTCTCCTAATGCACCCTTAGGATACGTAACCACTCTTATTAGGAATCACTGATTTGGTGTAGTTACTGTTCATTACATTACTAAATCAAATAGATTAAAAACTTACTTTGTGTAATTGTGCTGCCTGTAATAACTTAGCAGACAACCTCAGGTGAAAATAATAACTATTTATTTCCAACTTTACAGATTTGCCTTGTTCACAAATTTTGTGCAGTTTTAGAGGAATTTTGCACTCTTGTGTCTTTGTAACTCAATAACTACATTAGTGTTTTAGACTACTTGTAGAATTTTGCACTGACATTCAATGTATTCAAACAATAAATTTTGATTTTCCAGTTATATGTAGCTTACATTTTCTATTATTTTCATATTTTTATTTCATAATCAAAATCATATGTTGTGAAATTTATTGTTTTGCGGTAGTACAGTGCAATGCATTAAAAATACTGTAAGTTTCAATAAGAAATATATAAAAATATAAGCAGTGGAAAGCTGAGGTAATAGCCCACTTTTAAAATAATCTGAAGTAACTGTGTATTAAAATAGCAAGCTGTCTCTTTTGTTTATCACTGTCTTGTTACCCAATGTAATTAAGTTCTGTTTTTGCTGTTGAAGGAATTATATACAGCAGAATCCGTGCTGACGCAGTAGACCAGGCAGATGTGAAGGTATGCTACTCAGTGGTCACTGTCGCCCTCTTGTGTTTTTATATTGACAATCCATGAAATCGCACAGTTTATTTAGCAGTGTGTAAGCAACCTGAACTGTTCTGATGCACATTCAGCGATATGCATGATATATTATACACCAAAACTTTATTTCCAAGTACAATAATGTTAATATTTTTTCCATGTATTAGCCATCATGTTTTTTAGCCTCTTTGCTCTGCAGTTTGAGGCTTCACTGTGACTTATATATTGTTTTGCACCATTTTATTTGTAATTATATAGTTAATACAGCAATGATTGTATTTATTGAATTTTAATAGTGAATGAAGTTTATAAAATTATAGAAACTTATGATCTAGAAGGAAGCTATTATATTAGTCCATGCCAGCCAAAAAAAAGAGAGAATCTTGATCCATCAGCATGTAGGAGTGCTCATCTAATTTTTTTTTAATGGTATGAGGGTTTCTACCTCCTCTGCTCTTTCATGCTGTGAGTTCCAGGTTCCCAACATTCTCTAGGTTAGCAACAAAATCCTCAACTTCCAAATATATTTCCTGGTACTTTAAAACAATGATCACTTGTTATTGCCTGTTCTTTTAAAGAAATCCTTCCTATCACTGTGTCTGGTCTCATAATTTTAAACATCTCAATTAAATCTCCCCTCAACAATTCTGTTGTAACAAAATCAACACCAGTCTATCTAGCCATTCTTCATAAATAACTTTCTCCAGCCTCAGTAAGTTTAATGTAAATCTGATCTGTAACTTTGTAGTACAGTATTATTATTTTCTTCCATATGGTGATAAGAACTATGTGCATTATACTGGTTGCAATCCAACTAGGCTGTAATGTAATGCAGCTTTTCATCCCTACTTTTATGTTTTGTGTCTCAGCTAATAATGAAAGCTATCTTACTAGCTTTATTAGCTGTCCTCTCTGCTTGTCCTAGTATGTTCAGAGATCTGCTTTTCTTGAATACTCTACCTCACACTTGCTCTAATTGAATTCTCTCATCCACCTGCATAAGTAATTTATTATTGTAATACTCTCCTGTGTGCAGAACTTTCTTCCTCGTTGTCAACTACCTGTCCAAACTTTATGTTCTCTTAATTATTGTTTCTCCATTTGAGTATAAATTATTGCTATATACCATAGAAACCAAGACACCTTGTAGTGAATTCTGTGGGGCCCCAATACAAGTGGGCCTTTAGTCCAAAACACATTCGTCCTTTCCTTGAGCCAATTTCTGTATTTGACATTCTGTTTTCATTTGGAATCCATGTACTTTTCTGATTGGCCAGAATATGAGTCTTCCATGTAGAGTAGATCTAAGTGCTAATAGCATGAGCCATCCATTTTAGAATATATTTTTTAAAAATGGCTTAATCAGTGCTCTTTCTCTTTAAGAGATTCACATTGAAGCTTCTGCCTAATCTTTAACTTGCTAAATGATAATTTATTCCATGCTTCAGAATTTTTCCTCAGCAATTTGCCTATCATCAATATCAGACAGACTGACAAAGTTAGTCTAAGCATTTCTCTCCCATTTTGAAAGAATGATATCATGTTACTAACTACTGCTTCTGTAAAAGAGAGAATTGAAAAATTCTGGTTAAAGCCTCTGCTATTTGATCCTTTCTTTATAAAGTCATAGAGCACAGAAACAGGTCCTTCATCCCAGGTAGTTCATGCCCAGATTCATTTCTTCCAAATGTGCTTATTTGTCTGATTTTGAAGATGCCAAGTTCTTTAATATTTCTTTCTCCACTGTTTTCAATGTTCCACATCCTTTTTTCCAAACCAGAATATATGTGTTATATCCCTCTTTTGTGAAGGTAGATGCAAAATATAAGAACAAGGGAAGTGGGAGTAAAAATAGACAATAAATCCTTTGAGCCTATTCTGTAGCTGATCTGATTGTTGAGCTCAATTCCACTTCACTGCTAGATTAAAGTAATCCTTAATTCCCTTATGCTCCAAAGTGAATCTACCTTGGTTTTATCAGGTTTCCCCACAGACTGAATACCTTCTGAATCTCTAATAGACTGTGTACTTTCTTTTGTTATAATCTTGCACTTTATTTCTAAATCACCTTTTGGGTTTTACTTCCCAATATTTTTATATCAAGGTTCAATTGTTTAAAATTTTGCCCATATACTTCTTATACTACCCTAGGCAACATCTTTTGCTAATCAAATCGGTTTCTTTTGTTTGGGGGTTGCAATTGTCAATCTTCTATTTTCAAAATTTTCAAATATTCATAAATTCCTTCTGACAGCTTCCAGAAGGCAAACAATCTGCAAAGTTTGTCGCATCCTTTCTCCGATCCAGTTTACCGCAATTAAGCCCTGAGGAAGTTAAGAAATATTTGTATAAAAATGTTACTGTTGTTGGTGTTACAACAAAGTTCAAGAAAAAGAAGAGGAAAGCGAAGTGTTTGTCTGCTAAAGAAAGGCGGGAATTGAGGCTATTTGAGCTCAAACCAGAACAACAAAGGTACGCTTGCCTTGTTTATGTTAAAATATTTGTCTCCATTTGATTTTTATGTAATTTTGTAGATTATTTTAAGAAGCAGAAAAACACTGAAGAAATGGGTATTCTATTTAAAATCTGTATGTGTGTGTGTAGAGCATCAGGTTATTGAGTTCCTATAAATTCCAGCTTCAGCTCTTATTCACTGATTGGAGTTTCATCATCTGGTATCTGGATGACATGTCCAAGATTCCACAAAGATGCACTTCATTCTAAATAGAGTGGATTCCAGTTAATTGGGCCATCAGTTAATCGGGGCAGCCACTTATTTGAAACAAATCTTAAAGAAGGAAAACTAATTGAGAAAATAGCTGGGATTCCCTTTGTTAATTTGGGATACTATGCCGCTTAATTGGGACGGAAACAGTAGTCACCGAAAAGTTTCTAACTAGTATCCGTCACGTGTACTTGTGTGGCCATTAGACACTACACCATTCTTAGACTGATCAGTTTTTAAATAACATCAGTTGTATGTGCTTGTGTTATGTTATCCATTTGGGCTGACAGAAAGCAGTGGTTTTTGATCATTTTGTTTTTCATTTTGACTTATAACAATTTCAGACCCTTGTCAAGAAGCCACAAAAAGATTTGACACTACCCGAAAAAATGACCTCACTGGACCAAGTTAAAAGCCATCTGAACTTGAGCTAGTGACTACACAGGATGCCAGGAAATTTATTGTTGAATTATGACACTACTTCATGCAGGAAGGCAATGAAGGCAGTCCATTGCACCAGACAACAAATTTTTTCAGAAGGGTTGCCGCCTCAGGAATTTTTTTTTGTTTTGCTTATGATAGACTGCTTGAAGCTGAATACAACTATAGTTTTCACACTACTTGTATCATGAGGGAATGTGGAGAAACAAAAAATTAACTTTTATTGAATATAGTGAACAAGAAATTTTATTGAGGAAGAAATTAACTTTTATTGAATTACGTAATGGTGCTGATGCTTTACAATAGTTCAACTAAGCTAAAAGTGTTCTGTTGATTTTTGTTAGTACTCGGTGTCCAACAATAATCAGCCAGCATTGATGGATTCCAGTTGCTTTGATACTGTTTCTCCATGATCGCAATGTCTGGTGAAACCGTATACCATGCTCATCATCGACAATGCCAGAATTCGCAGAGAAGACGTGTATAAATGAGAATACAGAAAATGAATTTTTAGTGATATGTTGCTATCATGGTTTTATATGCTCAAAGCATGGTGTCAACCAGGTACTCATAGTTAGGTGCTCTGTAGTTGTCAAGAAAACTTTCTACAACTTTGAATGCCTTCCATGCAATTCCCACTAGAAGTCCTTTATTAATCTTGGCATCAGTTATTCAGTTATGAATTGAAATAACAGATATAGGCGATTTCAAAAAAAGTGATGCAATATAGGAAAACGTCAAGGTGATTTTCATGATCAACAGCCTAAACTCGATAAGATACACACAAAATTATTCAGGAAGCAAAATCATCATTGTGTAGTGTTATCTGCACTGATTTTGTTCATTTAGTCAATAAAAAGAACGTGGCAGCTTACACTGGATGAATTCCTCTGTAGATAACTATTAGGAAATAATGCAGAGTTTTATAGTACTGTAGTAATATTGGTAACATTCTAATTTGTTCTGTATTTCATTTAATTACATTCTTTGTTACTCAGTTAAATTGTAGTTTGATTTTTTTATACCTTTTTAACTATTTCCATGAAACGTAAGCTCATTGGGGCAGCCACTTAATTGGGCCAAAATGTACTGGTCTCGATGTGTCCCAGTTAACCAGGATCCACTGTGTGCCTTGTGTCCTCTGATAATTAGCTAAGGTAGTGAAGGTGGTGAGCTCCACTTTCTGAACTGCTGTTCTAGGTGAAGATCCTCGAAAGCTGGGAAAAGGATAGAAATTTTTAATGAAAACAATGATATATTTTATATTTATGCACAAATAATTTGTATTCAAATTCTAGTGCGGTCCTTCTCTGACAAGGGAAATAACAAAGTAAACATTCTAAAAATTCTTATTGTGTACTTGATCAAACACCATTTCTGTTTATTTACCACTGTATTGATTTATGGTAGTTCTTCAGCAAATGTTTGGCAAGTTTAGCGCAGTCTCTGCATTAAATAAACATCACTTCAATGTGGAAAGTAATAATGCTTCCATTTTCTGTGGCAATTCAAAATGTCAAGTATTTGCTGAAATACTTGCAGTACATTGCAAACTGAACAGTTTTGTAGGCTTTTCTATGCATTTTCTATTATTTCAAATAGAATTTCCATGAAATTCATTTTCACCCATCAGCTTTATATGAGGCTGTAGGTGTTAAAATACTAATTAGAACCATTTTGCTTTTTTTTTCCAGGTATGAATTGTTTCTCCCTCTGCATGAGCTATGGAAACAGTACATTCGAGATCTATGTAATGGCTTGAAACCTCAAACGTAAGTACTGTCATTGTTTTGCAAAATGCACACATTAGTACACTATATGTGAACTTGAAGGACCTGTGTGATTAACTGCAACAAGACCATATCATTCAGAAATGTAGAACAACACATGAAAAGCTGGTGCCTGTTGAGCTCTACAGATAACAATGTGACCATCTTCTTAACATTAGCATTATTACTGATGAATCACATTTTTCAAGAGCTGAGAATTTTGTGGAGTGTGGGTGTACAAGGCACCATTGGTCAGGAGCATATTCTGACATATGCCACACACCATTCCAACATGGCAATATTTTATTTATCCTTCATCTTTGGTGGGCCAGGTTAGGAACCTTTCAGTCAATACCACTGTGGAAACTCTTTGTCTGAAGGTAAAACTGCAGGGAGATAGTCACCCCTAAGTCTTGCAGGAAGCAGGTACCTGGATGACATTCAGGAGAGGGCAAGGAAATGGGCAGCCAGTATCCCTGTGGCTCTGTTCCTCAATAATAAGTGTACAGCTTTGGATACCTTTGAGGTTGGTAGTGGATCCCAAGAGAGTGAATATGTAGAATGTCAACAAGGTGGCTTTTTAGAGCAGCTTGTATTTGAACCTACTAGGGGATCAGCTAGGTTGGATTGGGTGATATGTCGATTAGGGAGCTGAAGGCAAATGAACCCTTTGGGGACGATGATCATAAAATGATATAATTCACCCTGCAATTTGAGAGGGAGAAGCTAAAGTCTAATGTGTCAGCATTACAGTGGAGTAAAGGGAATTGTAGAGGTATGAGTGAGGAGCTGGCGAGAGTTGATTAGAAGGGGGCAATAACATGGAGGACAGCAGAGCCACGATGGTTGGAGTTTCTGGGGGCAGTTCAGAAGATGCAGGATAGATACACTTCAAAGAATAAGAAGTATTCAAAAGGCAGAATTACACAACCGTGGCTAACAAGGGATGCCAAAGGCAAAATAGAGAGCATATAATAGAGAAAAAATTAGTGGGGATTTAGAGAATTGGGAAACTTTTAAAAATCAACAGATGGCAACTAAAAAGCCAAAATGGAGGAGAAAAAATGAAATATGAAGGTAAACTAGCCAGTTATTATCAAAAAGGATACCAAAAGTTTTTTTTTAAGATATATAAAGAGTTAAAGAAATGTGAGACTGCTCACAATTAAACAAAGGAAGAAGAAGAGAGCAAGCCCCTTCCACGTGCTATTTTATATACCCAGGATATTAGAAACTGGACACCGGGCAGTTATCCAATGTGAAAAGCAGCTGCAGCTTCTAAACTAATCAATCACAAAGGAAGCGACTTTCAACAATCAGAATAAAACACTCCACCTCTCAAAAGTTGTGAGCATGATGATCCATCCCACAGACTATTATGACTCACGAACTCCAAACTAAGTTATACATAAATGACAAGTACAGTACCCAATACTGTCAACCTAATAGTCATCTCCCAGTATGCTATAGTAATCCACCAGCCTCTCTGTGCCCCAAAAGACCACTAGCCCTGCCCCAGTGTGTAATAGCCAATGAGCTGGTCCCGCACTTAATCTTATACTCTGAGATGTGATCGACCAGGTGAGTGATGTTACCCGACCCCTTGGGAATCTTCGTGTAACATTCGTGACCAGTAACAGTATAAGTGCCACCTTTCTTTTCAGCAGGTAATCCAAGGCCATCGAAATCAGTTCCTGGGTCAGTCTAGCTGTACCATGCTGAGAAAGGCAGTCATTCAAAACCTCCATCCTTTGTAATACCCCTCTGATCGACCAGCATGGGCAAGGACACTGGGGTGGCATACATACAGCACTACATATCAAGCACACCATCCTGTGTGAATAATGGGTAGGCTTAGGAATTGCATATCAGTGCCGTTCAGCTTCCATCCAACAAGTGCCCAGCTTCACAATACCATTTAGCATAGACACAGCCGTCCCAGGATACTGCTTCTGCTCACACTTGCCAAGCACTTTGCACCTTGTACCTTTACTCAACTTAGCACTTACACTACACTCCCTGTCAGGTGGAGAAATCACTTTATGAGTCAGGACATTCCAATTATATAAATGCTATGTTTTAAAAAAATACCAGCCCTTAAAGGACTCACTCCACCAGAGCATTTAAGGGCCCAGTCCCTTAAGGCTGTTACCATACCCTAGGTTAAGGTTGACTGGAATGGACTAGTACCTCCCAGCTCCCTCATAACAGAATGCAAGAAGCCAGATAATTTCCCCCAACGGTCTTCATCGTCAAAGAGATTGATGTCAGTGGCATGCCTTCTGAGTTGTAATAAGGAGCTTTCATACAGATTCAGTAATCTGATCCATTGGTCCAGTGTGCAAATTCAAATGCCACCCACAGGAATGTATAAGAGGATCTCACACCACAAACCGCCATTCTGTTATGCAGGGAAATACATATGATTAGTCACTGGATATTTTGAAAATATAAAAAACAACAAAACTACTAGAATTGCTCCCCAAATGCTCAATTCCCTCTGACATGTGGACATCTCATATCCAAAATAAAGTTGCCCAAAAAGGGGCTTGGGAGTCCTTGAACAGGGTTCCCTAAAGATTAATTTGCAAGTTGAGTCAGTGGTGAGGAAGGCAAATGCAATGTTAGCATTTATTTCGAGAGGACTGGAATATAAAAGCAAGGAAGTAATGCAGAGGCTTTATATGGCACTGGTGAGGCCTCACTTGGAGTATTGTGAGCAGTTTTGGGACCCCTTATCTAAGAGAGTATGTGCTGACACTGGAGAGGGTTCAGAGAAGATTCGTGAGAATGATTCCAGGAATGAAAGGGTTATCCATTGAGGAGTGTTTGATGGGTCTGCGCTTATACTCATGGGAATTTAGAAGAATGGGGGAGGGGAACTCATTAACATGAATCAAATGTTGAAAGAGTGGATATGAAGAGAATGTTTTCTATAATGGGAGAGTCTGGGACCAAAGGGAACAGCCTCAGAATAGGAGGATGTAAATTTTGAATGTAAATGAGGAATTTCTTAAGCCAGAGTGGGGTGAATCTTTAGAATTCATTGCCACAGGTGGCTTTTGAGGCCAGGTTATTGGATTAATAGCTTAAGACTGATAGCTTCTTAATTAGTGAAACGCTACATGGCGAAGATAAGAGAATGGGATTGAGAGGGAAATGGATTGGCCATGTTGAAATGGCAGACCAGACTTGATGGATTGAATGGCCTGATTTTGCTCCCATGTCTTATGGTATTCCAGAAGGTGGCTTACTTTCACCTTCACAAGATCATTTGGAAGTAGGCGTTGATTCTGGCCTTGCCAATGATACTAACAGCTCATAAATGAATGGAATAAAAGTACAAGTAGGAATTTATGGAGCCTGTCTGGAAACAAAGGCACCAGTCTATCAGTAGACAAACTCACAAAGCTTTTATTCTTAAATTGATTCAATTCCTTCAAGGACAAGTACATAAAAGAAGTTTAAGTTATCAAGCACTACAGCTTAAGAGATACTGCTTTCAAGTTTACTCAGTTCTGTAAATGTTGCTTGAAAGTATTTATTAAAAAAATTAAGTGGAAGTCAATATATATTTATTGAGATACTGCCCAGCAATTCCCAATTAACCCTAGTATAATTGCGGGATAATTTTACAATGAATAATTAACCTACTAACCAGTATGTCTTTGGACTGTGGGAAGAAACCAGAGCACCTAATGAAAGCCCATGCATTCCATAGGGAAGATGTACTGACTCCTTACAGATTATGTTCAACTTGAGCTCTGAGCTCCAGCACCCAAGCTGTAATTGTGTCACGCTAACCACTACACTACCGTAGCGTCCCCTATATCCAGGTACTTTGGCTATGATACTCGTACTACTGAAACGAAAGAGACAGTGATAGGTATACATTCATTTTGTTATATTCCTTTTCAGGGTCATTGAACAAAGGGACGTTGAATCTTTTTTTTTAATAAGTTTTTTTTTCAAATCCCACAACTTTATATGAATCAGAAATAATTTATTTTCTAACAATGAGCCCAACATGTCCTTTACTTTTGGAAAGTATCTCAGTTATGGAAGTGGTATGAGATAAATTACTATGGTGTAAAGGAGGTTCTAAGTTTTTATTGCTGTGTTTCATCAATGTTGAGATCTTTTTAAATTTATTGATGCACATAGCTAAAATTTTAAAAATTAAAATGTTTTAAGTACTAACAAGGGGGTTTTAAGTAGTAATTTAGTAAAACCTGTTGAATGTCAGCTGACATGTAAATGATATCAGTGCTTTTGTGGTTGTTATACAATATTTCTAAAACATTCATAGGTCAACGAATATGATCCAGACAAAGCTGATGAAGGCAGACTTTCATGGGGCCATTGTGACAGGTACATAGAATTTACTCTGTAATAAGCAAAAGTACAAAAAACTCTTGCCGTGGAAGAGAAACCCTAAGGTGTAGAAAATATAGTGGATTCTGGTCAATTGAGCCTTACATTAATCAGGGCAGCTATTTATTTGGGACGCTGTGCCACTTAATTGGGCAGAAGACTGTTAACCAAACAATTTCTAACTAGCGTCAGTCACATTCGCTTGTTTGAACGTTAGACTCTACACTATGCTTAGAACAAATAGTTTTTAAATGTCATCACGAGGAAATCTGCAGATGCTGGAAATTCAAACAACAACACACACAAAACACACACAAAATGCCGGTGGAACACAGCAGGCCAGGCAGCATCTATAGGGAGAAGCACTGTCGACGTTTCGGCCTATAGATGCTGCCTGCCCTGCTGTGTTCCACCAGCATTTTGTTTGTTTAAATGTCATCAATTGTGTTTGTTTCCAAAAAGCAGTGATTTTTTTGTTACTGATAGTTCATGAGAAATGAGCAATAAGACAATTCAGAACTTTTTTTCTCACAACTCAGGTATATGGGTAAAACAGCTTCATTTTCTTGTGGGTATACTCAGTAAATCCATAATGGAATAATAACTATAATAGAATCAATGAAAGACCACAGCAAATGGGCTTTCGACCCGTGTGCAAGTACAGAAAGAAAATAATAATAATAAATATACATAAGCAATAGTTATCGAGAACATGGGATGAAGATGCCTTGAAAGTGAGTCCATAGGTTGTGGGAATATTTCAGTGATGGCAAGTGAAGATCCCCTTTGATTCAAGAGCCTGATGGTTGAGGGGTAATAACTGTCCCTGAACTTGGGAGTGTGAGTCCAGAGGCTCCTGTACCTTCTTTCTGATGGCGTCAGCAAGAAGAGATGTCCTTGAAGAAGATGGATGCTGCTTCCTTGCGACAACGATTTGTGTAGATGTGCTCAATGGTGGGAAGGGGTTTATCCGTGATAGGCTGAGCCGTATCCACTTATTTTATGTAGAATTTTCTGTTCAAGGGCATCGGTGTTTCCATACAAGACTGTGATACTGCGATGCAACTAATTAATATACTCTCCACCACACATCTATAGAAGTTTGTCAAAGTTTTAGATGTCATACCGAATCTTCTCAAACTCCTAAGGAAATAGAGGTGCTCTCATGCTTTCTTCGTAATTGAACTTGCGTGCTGGGCACAGGATAGGTTCTCTGAAATTTAAAGTTGCTGAACCCTCAGCATCTCTGATCCTCTGATGCAGACCGGCTCATGGACCTCTGGTTTCCTCCTTCTGAAGTCAATGATCAGCTCCTTGGTCTTGCTGACATCGAGTAAGAAGTTGTTGTTGTGGCACCTGTCAGCCAGATTTTCTATCTCCCTCCAATATGCTGATACGTCACCACCTTTGATTCGGCTGATTGAGAGTAGTGTCGTCAGCAAATTTAAATGTGGCATTGGAGCTGTGCTTAACCACACAGTTATAAGGGTAAAGTGAGTAGAGCAGGGGACTAATCACACAGCCTTGTGGTGCACCTGTGCCGATGGAGATCGTGGTGGTGATGTTGACAATCCAAACTGACTGGGGTATACAAGTGAAAAAAATCAAGGACCCAATTGAACATGGAGGTAAAGTGGTCAAGGTCTTGAAGCTTATTGATTAGTTTTGAAGAGATGATGGTATTGAATACTGATTTGCAGTCAATAAAGAACATCCAGATGTATGCATCTTTGCTGTCCAGATGTTTTGAGGTTGAGTGAAGAACCAATGAGTTGGCACCATCTGTGGACCTCTTTCATCACTGATGTCTCAAAATTGTGGATGTAAGTGAGACTGGATGATAGTCATTGAGGCAGTCTTCCTTGTT
The DNA here is from genome assembly GCF_048418815.1 of Hemitrygon akajei. Taxonomy (NCBI): domain Eukaryota; kingdom Metazoa; phylum Chordata; class Chondrichthyes; order Myliobatiformes; family Dasyatidae; genus Hemitrygon; species Hemitrygon akajei. Next base: position 51,474,344 of record NC_133140.1, read on the forward strand.
CTTCTCAAGCACCGGTACAATGATTGAAGTTTGCTTGATCAGGTGGGTACCTCAGATGGCTGAAGTGAGAGGTTAAAGATCTCACTGAACACTCCAGCCAGTAGATCGGCACAGGTCGTTAGTACTTAGCCAGGTACCCCCGTTTGGGCCAGATGCTTTTCATGGATTCACCCTCCTGAAGGCTCCTTGCACATGGGCGTGAACTCACAGGATGATCGGGGGCTGTGGGGGTTCATGATAGTTCCTCCATGTTTTGCCAGTCTAAGTGAACATAAAAGGCATTGAGCTCATCTGGAAGCAAAACCTGGTTGTCACCTGTGTGGCTTGATTTTACTTTATTAGAGGTGATAGCATTCAAGCCCTGCCACAACTGTTAAGCATCCTCTGTTGATTCAAGTTTAGTCTGAAATTGTCACTTCACCTTTGAGATGGCTTTCTGCAGATCATACCTGGACCTCTTGTAACTTTCTTGATCACCAGACTTGATAATCTCTGAACTGGTCTTCAGCATATTGTGGATCTCATGGTTCATCCAAGGCATCTGGTTAGGGAAACGCTGAATGATTTTGTCGAGACACACTCATCTACAACTGTTTCTAGAAAGTCCGTGAAAACCATAGTGTATTCATTCAGAACCACAGATGAGTCCTTGAATGTGGCCCATTCCACCGACTTGAAGCAAACCCATAGATACTTGTCTGCCTCCCACTACCATCTCTTTGTTGTAATCTCTGGAGCCTTGCCTCAGCTTGTATGCAGGCAGGGAAGGACAGCCAGGTGATCGGATTTCCAGAAATGCAGTCGGGGCATGTAATGGTAGGTTTCCCTTATCTTACTGTAACAGTGATCTAGTGGGATGAGACCTCTGGTGCTACAGGTTTTATGCTGGTGGTGATTTGGCAGGGATTTCTTCAAACAAAGCTGGTTGAAGTTCCCGGCCATGATTTGAAATGCACCAGGATGGATTGTTTCTTGTTTGGAGACAGCATCATGCAGTATCTCAAGCACTTGATTATAGTCACCTGCTGGTGGTATCTAAACTCTGGTGAAGATCACAGATGAGAACTCCCGAGGTAAGTAGAATGGATGGTGTTTGATTGTTAGATTTTCAAGGTCAAGGGAACATAAGTTCAACAAAACCGCCACATCAAAGCACCACCGAGTTTATTATGAAACACACACCTTTGCCTTTTCCAAGTCAGCTGTCTGGTAGATTCTGTGAATCGAGAAGCCTTTGGGTCTGATTGCCGCATCTGGCTTACTGAATGTAAGCCACGTCTCAGTTAAGCATAGAACACAACAATCTCCCATTTCCCTTTGAAACAGTAATCTTGCCTTCAGGTCCTCAATTGGTGGTTTAGAGTTTCTTCTGTGTTGTATCACTCCACAAGTGCTGCAATATGACATAAAAGTGGAAGAATTAAAATGGAATTTCCATCAATGATGGAAGAACACTTCAGGAACTTTTTCCATCTAACTAAATATTTTGGCACCTGCAGTGACATTGACTTTTATTTATTTATTGACATATGTCATGGAGTAGACCCTTCCAGCCCTTGGAGCCACACCACCCAGCAATCCCCTGATGTAGTCCTTGCCGAAATACAGGACAATTTACAAAGATCAATTAACCTACCGACCAGTACATCTTTAGTAAGTGGGAGGAAACCCACACGATCATGGGGAGAACATACAAACTGCTTACAGGCAATGGTGAGAATTGAACCTGGTCATCCTTACCGTAAAGCATAGTGCTAACCACTACCGCCCCCCATCTACTAATGATACTTAGGCATAGGTAATTATTGCACTGTCAGTGACGTCTAGATCACCAATAACTTAATTGGTGAGAGAACTCCATAAATTGACTCTTAAACCAAACTCCTATCTTTCTATTCCCTAAGCAGGTTTTGTTGGCAGTCATTTTAACTCATCAGTATAGAAGCATTAAAAAAATTACTTCTTTTGAGATTTGCATTCATGTATTGAATATCTATTTGTATTACAGTGGTCAAGTCCAAATGCCCCTCTTATGTAGGGATTACTGGAATTGTCCTGCAGGAAATGAAACATATATTCAAGATTATCACTGTGGAAAATAAGCTTAAAGGTAATGTTACAAATCCTATGTCTTTACATAAAGGGTTTTGTACTGTCCTCTGAGTGATAGCACAATATTGAGATAAGAATAAGGTGCTTTGGTGAATTACCTACTAAACTACTACATGCTTCCTTTTTTATGTTCCCAACTTTATCCATTTTATGTTTCTGACCAATTCCAAGTTTAAAATGCATTTATTTGCTATGGATACTCTTACAAAACTTGCGGAATTGTAATTTGTTCTGTTCCTTTGAACTTCTTCTTCTTGTATTGTAGTATTTAATCAAACCAGCTAGAAACCCCAATCCCACGGAGTTGTCATAATCAAAATTGTTTTAATGTAGAAAACCTCATTGAAGTGAGAGAACTCCAGACTAGCCACTTTAGCTTTGACATGATTTTCAGCTTCCCCTTGCCTTATGGCTTTAAAAGTGATTTAGGCTTTTTTGATTAAAATTAACTTCAAAGTAACATTTGTACTGTTAGCCTTTGGTAATAAGTCCATTTACATATTACCTTCAAAGTAGCATAAATTCCTGAAGAACATTAGCAGAAAGAGGAAAATAATGCTGAGCCATACAGAGTTATCAATGTAATTGATCATAATTTTGGTCAGAGATGTAGATTTTAAGGAACACCTTAAAAACAGGGAAAAGAGGTAGATGTTGAAGAGATTTAGAGAGGGAAAGAATTTTAGGGACTATTGTGCAGACAGCTGAAGCATAGCTACAAGTGGTGGAGTGGTTTAATTCATGGATGAGTAAGAAATCAGAATTACAGAAGGCAGTTATCTTAGCAAAATACAAGACTGGAACAAGATACAAAAATTAGGAAGAGGACATAGGAGGGATATGGAAACAAGTACAGTCGGCCCTCCTTATCCGCGGATTCCACATGCGAGAATTCAACCAACCGCGATTCGTGAAAACCCGGAAGTGCTCTTCCAGCACTTCTTGTTCCAGCATGTACAGACTTTCTTTTCTTGTCATTATTCCCTAAACAATGCAGTATAACCACCATTTTACATAGCATTTACATTGTATTAGGTATTATAAGTAATCTAGAGATGATTTAAAGTATACGGGAAGATGTGCGTGGGTTATTGTGCATCAGGATCGAAAAAATCGGAAGTTCTCTTACTAAGTAAGTCGGAACAGGTACATCCGGTATTATTTAGCGTCAGTTAGTCAAACGTTTGTCTTAGTATATAATATATATTTTACCTTTCTATGCATATAAAACACTTAAGAACGTATGTTTCAGCGCCGGGCTCGGGAAGTTCCCGTGTTCAATCTAGTGACAGATCGCTATGGAGTGCGCTCTCCACTGTGCCGGGTTGACGTGGAGGATCAAAAACCCAAAACCCAATAATTAAACCACTGCGTTGCTAGGTAATAATTGTAGCTTTCATTGGGGCAGAGCCTTTCTCACTTTATCCTTTAAAATTGTTCCAATCGTTGACCGACGTAGCCTAACACTTTTACAGTGACCGATGGCGTTTCACCTCTTTCCGATCGCTTTATTATTTCCACTTGATTTTCAATCGTGATAGTGATTATTTTCGTGAACAGAAACACTGTGCATTCAGAGCTCTAGCTCTAATGTGGTCCTAATGTCCACGGCACTGAGACAGGTTAAATAAGGTCTGGGCTTCCATTAGGTCCTAAGGTCCACCGGATTGAGACAGGTTGCATAAGGGACTTGAGCATCCGCGAATTTTGGTATCCGCGAGAGGTCCCGTAACCAATCCCCCGCGGATAAGGAGGGCTGACTGTATGAGAAGGTTAAGGTGAAGGTTTGCTGAACCAGGAAACTTGACTATCAGCAAACAGAAAGATGATGGCCGAAATAGGACACTGCAATTTAGGAGATGGCATGAAGTTTTGTATAACATATAATCTATTGGAATTTGAACGAGAAGGCTGCCTAGAAGTGCTTTGAAATAGATAAAGATAAAGTTAATAAAGATATAGAGGAGGATGATCTGGGTAGGACAATGCTGGAAACTGGAAATAATTTGAAAGGTGTGTAGCTTGGGTGGTTGATGGTTGGGTTGAGTTGTTCTCCAATCATGGCAATTTACTTGCAAATGTATTGACACTATGCGAGGAGAGATCGCCAGTGCACTGTTGATTTTGGTGTGTCCTCCAAATGCTTGGCCTTTAGATACTTTTCAATCAGCTGATTGGACATCATTTTAGAAACTCAATTGTGGGGAGGAAATCTCAACACTGAGGCTGTGGGGCAAACTTTGTGCATTGTGATCTGGATTTTTGCCCACATCGGCTTATAAATAGGATTGGGCTCTACATGTTTGTTTTCATGGTTTGTTTCACCTTAAACATTCATGGAGGAAGAAGAGTTGCTCCTGTGTGGAGGCTTGCCTGCAGGCAATATTCTCCCAGCTAAGCATCAGTGAAAGTCATGGCGCAAGCGAACACACGGCATTGAAGAAAATTTCTAGGAGTGAGGTTTTCCATGAACAATTCTGTAAACAAACATATAGACCTGAATTCTATTTATGAACCAATGTGGGCAAAATGCCACACCTGAATAATATTATAAATTTGATTTCACATTATAATGTACTTTCTGTTTTTTATCCTCTCTCCACCCATCCCTCAAACATCTTGCAACCATAGTAATTCCAAAGCAAAATAACATTTTCAGTGTGGAAATCGATGGATTTGTCTCCTATATCTACGGCAATATGTTTCAACTGAGATCAAGTGAACGCTCTGTGAAGAAGTTTAAAGGGAAAGGAAGCATAGACCTTTAAGTCAAAGGAAGAATCACTGGTGCACTTTATCAACTGCAGCATTGACCTCTTGATTCAGCATTGCAAGGAACAGTGGAACCCTGTATGTTTGGCTCAACCAGCATGAACATGACGCAATTGGGATGTTTAAAACCTTGTATAACAATCTGTCAAATCATTGCTTTTAAATACTGGGCAATGAAAGGATTTTCCAGAACGTTAGATAAGCGTGTTCTCATTTGTAATCCTTATAAACTATGAATGAATACACATAATTTTCTTTTAAATCTGTGGTAATTTTATCACAACATTCAACAGCAAAAAATTAATTACAGTAGTTCTATGGGTAATTTGCGTTTAGGTATTTGTGGCAAATATATTTGTCACGGTGCACTTCACAATGAAGAAGAAATGTATCTTGGACCAATAAAGCAATCATTAGGAGTGTGACCATAAACTTGGTTAGAGCTATGTGTTTTAAAGAGGAGGTTTTTAACATGGAAATTGAAATAGCTGTAGAATATGGATGCACTTGAGGATGGCAAGTTTGAAGACAGGGAATCTGTGTGTTCAGAGAGGGATATGACCCAGAGGATAAAGTATAAGGAGGAATTTAAACAGTTTAAAATTGACAGAATGATCTATGAAGAGATTGAACATCAGGGTAGGTAAAATGATAGACAGTGGAACTGGTTCAGGTTAGAATGTGGAAAAAAGCAATTTTTGATAGATTACAGTAATAGAATAGAGACTGCAAGAGGAACAGTAGAGCAAATTTGAAAGTGACACCTGTAGCTGGTTGTCTCAGCATCTGATGGGGAATGTTACAGAGATAAGGTCTTTGTGATAGAGATGATAGAAAATCTGGTTTACTGTGTCAAGGAGAATATTGAGACCGAGAATGGTGGGGTTCAGCCATAAATGTGACTTGAAATCCTACTTAACGGAAAGAAACTCAATGTTTGTCACTGTTGCTGAATACATTGTGATTTATGATTCATTTCAATGATGCAATACTCAGGGGAAATAAATTTACCAAAAAGACAAATTAATTTGACATTTTTCTGCAATAGATACATCATTAGAAAAAGAGTGTTACAATAATGAAAAGTCCTGCTTTCACGGTCTTGCAACAGATTGACTATTTGATGAAAACATTCACCACCTCATAGCAAGGGGAAGTTTCTGAGCTAGTTCATTTGTCATAATTGCACAAGGATTATAATTGTACAAGTCTGAGAGAAGTAGACAGTCAAATTGAGCACTAAAATCATAGTAGTTTATAAAGAAAGACTTTAAAAAGAATTGAAGATAACTTACTATTGAAATTACATGAAATGCTGCTGAGTGAAAATGCATATTTCACGGTAAGGACATTCTAATGTTTGATAATTGATCATATTGCAGATGAGTGAAAGTATGAATCAGAAGCAGGTTTATTATCACTGTCTTGTACGACATGGAATTTGTTGTTTTGCAGCAGCAGTACAGTGGAAATAATTTTTTTTAAAGTATTATAAATTACAAAATAAATATTGTCAAAAAAAAAGGAATAACCCAGCAGATTTCTTGGACTGTTCTGAGATCTGATGACAGAATTCCCTATTACCTAGAATCAGTTCATATATTTATGGTCTGTTAAGCACTTGGATTTTCCCCTGGATTTCACAAGTGAAATCCAAAAGAACTAAACAAGAGTACTGAATAAAAATGTCTTCAAATTGTCATCATTTGACATTCCAGAAAATGAATCTAAAAGTCAGATAATTTCATCATTTAAGGTTGTTCATGTGGAATATAATGTATTTAAAAACTGCCAGCTGATTTTAAGAAAATTTAACCCATTGCCTGGTAATTTTTAAATACCTCTAATCGGGTACTGAAAACATGTTTTTGGCAAATATAAATAATACGTATTTAGGAGCACTGAATAAAGAAGAGGATTTTTTTAATAATGGAAATTGCATTGCCTGGGAGGCCTAAGATGCACTTGTGGGAAATGGACAGAATACTGAGGGGCGGTGGTGTGAAGCAGATCCCCAACCTTGCCAATTACCAACAGGTCTGCCAACTAATACAAGTTGCTTCTATCTCAGCAAAGGATCTTGGAATTGTAAGGTGCTGGTTGTCTCTTTTCCACACGCTGATTCGAATTCTGAGGAGAAAGGAACATAATGAAAGCTGACAAGATCCTTAAGTCCCTTGTTCAGACTTCTGCTTCACATGAATGGTAGTGTGAGCAAAGCAGGTAGAGATAATGTTACAGCATTTGTGTCCTAGCTATGCTCAATCTATATAAATATTTGGCTGAAGGGTCAAAACATCACATTTCCAAGCTTGCTGAGATAATAAACAAAGGGGATAGAATATAATATGCAAAAATATGAGATGATCCATTTAGGTAAATGGGTAGAGCATTGAATAGTATGAAACTAGGTCATGTTCAAAGAGACTTTGGTGATCAATTCACTGATGACCAACATACAAGTACAGCAACAGTTTGGACAAACTTTATGTTATCCATTATAAAGAGCATATGAATACAAGAACTAAAAAGGGCTTATTGTAATTGCAAAAGCTTTGCTGAAACCTCACATGGAGTATTGGGTATAATTTTGGTATGGATTCACTGGAATAGTTCTAGGGATGGCAAGTGTCTCATATAAAGAGAGATTGAATGGACTGTGACTAAATTATCCAGAGTTTAGAGAAATCAGAAGGGGAGCGAGCCATATTAATTTCTTGAAAAGCATGTCAGGCTAAATTCAGGGAGAATATTTGCTGCAACTGACCATTGTGCAGGGTTGACAATAAGATGCAAGCCAATGAGGACTGAGATGAAGCAGTTCTGCACTCGGGAGAAGGTAAGTCCAGAGGGATGTGAGTACATTCTAATCAGAAATCAATCGAAGGATCAGATGGCTAACTTTGTATTCTTACCACTCCAGTACCAGCCCCTCCCCCACACATTCTTTTATGGATATTTGCTGAAGTTATTAGAGGTAATTACAATGGTTGTGGTCACAGAACCTAGGATTAGAGGTTGACATTTGACAAAGATGACGTAACAGTTACTTTGTGGGAATCAAATGCTTTGCTTCCTTATATAATCAGGGTTGGGAGTGCTGTTGAGTGCTGGCAAATGAAGAGTGCTTGACAGCTATTCCAAGCATGCATTCTCACTAGGGTTACCAGCATTGCGTGAAAATTGTGATCCTTTTAAAAATTTACACACTCCCCTTTCAAATTTTTTCTAGCAACGCATAAAAAATGCTGGAGGAATTCCACAGGCCAGGCAGCATTAATGGAAAAAGAGTACAGTTGACGTTTCTGGCCAATGTCCCTCAAGACTGGGGAAAAGATGAGGAGTCAGAGTAAGAAGGTGGGGGAGGGGAGAAAGAACCACAAGGTGATAGGTGAAGCTGGGTGGGGGGGGGGGTGCGAAGTAAAGAGCTGGGAAGTTGGTGAAAGGGATGCTGGGCTGTAGAAGGGGGAATCTGATAGGAGCAGACAGAAGGCCATGGAAGCAAGAAAAGGGGGAGGAACACCAGAGGGAGGTGATAGACCAGTAATGAGATAAGGTGAGAGGGAGAAACGGGAATGGTGAAGGAGGAGGAGGAATGGGCATTACTGAAAGTTTGAGAAATTTATGTTCATGCCATCAGGTTGGAGGCTACCCAGACGGAATATAAAGTGTTGCTCCTCCAACCTGAGTGTGGCCTCATCAACAGTAGAGGAGGCCATGGACTGATATATGAAAAGTGGAATTAAAATAGTTGGCCACTGGGAAATCTCACTTTTCCTGGCGGACAAAGCATAAGTGCTTGGCAAAACGGTCTTCCAATCTAGATTTTCTAGAGTCATTTTGAGGTACAGCACAGAAATAGGTTCTTCAGCTCACAGAGCCCATGCTGATCATCATCTGCCCATTTACAGTGGTCCTACATAAATCCAATCTTCTCCACATTCTCCTCAGCTCTCCCTGATTATACCATTTCCTTGACACAAAGGACAATATACAGTGGCCAATTAACCTACATACCTACACATTTATGACGTTAGATGAATCTGGAGTGCCTAGAGGAAACCCATGTAGTCACTTGGAAAATGTGTGAACTCCGTGCAGACGGGACCCAAGGATCTTTGGCACTGTGAGGCAGTAACTCTACCAACTGCACCACTGTGTCACCCTGAACTGCTCAGCGTTTGCCTCTGAAACTACCCCAACTAATGCATGTTCACTGCCTATTTTTCCTGATGGCATTCCATTTGTCTTCCAACAGCCTTTTTATGGATTGACGTAAAGGAAGTTTATTTCCAGCCTTAACATTAAAGTTTCTATACAACATATCCATAATCTGGCCAAATCTATAGTTTACAGTGATCATTCTGGATTTAATGTTTTTGTAATGAATTGTACTAGTCAATTTTTGATTAGAATTAAAGTGGTTCTTCTTCCTGTATGCAGTAATGTTTCTACATTAAAGACCAATTTTCATGGTATTTGGCAATCTTATTTCTTTTTATTTTTAAATATACGGTAAAATATATCAATTACTGTTCAGTTATATAACATCTCATACATAATCTTGCCATACATAGTTTGAGAACATTGCCCCTTTAATTGTCCCAAGTTTTTTTTGTTTCACTTTCTGTTTTCCAATCGTTGCTGCGACAGTTAAGATGAGATCATATACATTGTTTTTACTTCTGCAAAATGACCTTCAAGTTAAGAGGAAAAATGAATTGTTTGCTGAGTGACCTGATGATATTTTACATTCTCATTCTCTCTTTAGTGGGTAAGTGGATATCTCCAGTTAAATACAGTTAATGAGGAACTGCAAGCAAATTTTACAGCAAAGGACTTGTACATTAGGCTTGGAACCTTCTCCTTAAAGGCTGTCGAATTACACTGCTAAACTTCCTGATTATTTTAATTTGAAAGGAAAAATCTACATTCTTGTATGCTCCGATACCAAATCACCATCGATGTTTGTTCTGTGAGCTGTGCTGAATGTAGACTTTGATTAACTCTTGAGGTGCAGTCAGATTTGTTTCAGTTTTTTGTTAGTCCAAGTCTATACAAAGTTTGGCAATCTGTGGGACCGGATGAGAAGCTTGCAATGTTTTGCTTCAGTTTCTGGTTTTTTATAGGTCCATTCTGGGAGTTTTAGGTACAGCCCGTACTTATCATTGCTGCACCTTCTGCCTGGGTACTCGATTCTTGGTTGCACCTTTACCTTGTGAACTGTCCGAGTTACAAATAATCTGCAGTAACAGGACCCTACCATAACCCGAGAAAAATCTGCATTATGGATTAATGGTTTTTTTTCTATTCTGTTGGTATCACTGGCAAGAAGAGCATTTATTACACATCTCTTATTGTCCCTGAGAAGGTGGTAGTTGTGTTATGATGTGTGTACATAGTAAAGAACTTCAGTTTCCAGTGTGCAATGCAAGTGGTTCGCCCCAGAACCGGAAGTGACATTGATGAGCTGGTGGCACACACTCAGGTCCAGCAGAAGCCATTCTGTAGATAAATATGTGTCTTACCCGTGCTAAGTTTGTCAAGAACAAGCATAACGTGGTATCAGAAGCACGATCCGAACCCATGTCTTAATTATGTCCCAACCACAGAATGACTGTTGTATGAGGATACAGTGCGTATTGATAAGGCTGCAGAAATATGATAAGAAGATGACCTACACAGCAGGAAAATACATGTTTGCTGCTGATGTGCTGTCTTGAGCAGTCAACAAGAAAGAAAAGAGTGACCAAGAGATTAATGCTGATACAGAGGCCTATGTCGACATGACTGTAGTCTCCATTCCATTATCTCCCCATAGAACAGATGAGATTAGGACAGCAGCAGGAACAAAAGAAACAATGAAAGTACTTAAAGAGACAATACAGAAAAGATGGCCAATAAAAATGGCTGTCCAACGTGTATTCAGGATTATTGAACTGTCAGTAATGGAAGATAAGGTCTTCAAAGGGAGCAGGTTTGTGAATCCAGTGTCACTACACACAGAAATGCTCCAAAAGATACATGAAGGGCATCTTGGTGAGGGAAAATGTGAATGCAGAGCTTGTGAAGTGATGTGCTGGCCAAGAATGAACCAAGACATTAGCCAGACCACAGCTTCATGTGAGATATGACTCATCTACAGATCAAAGCAGAAAGCAAAACCATTTACACCACACCCTGTACCAGACAGGCCGTAGTTCGAAGTTGGAGTGGATTTGTTTGAATGTTAGGGGAAGAGTCATACTGTTGTAAGAGACAACTTTTCCAATTACCCAGGGGTTCAACATTTCAATCAACATCCTGTAAAGCAGTTGTCACCTTCCTGAAAGCTGTGTTTGTGAGGCATGGAGTTCCATGTGAAATGGTATCTGACAAGGGTTCACAATTTTCAAGCAGTGAATTTGAATTCTTTGCCAGCAATTGGGAGGTTTGACATATAACTTCAAGCCCACATCACCCAAAATCTAATGGCCGAGTAGAGTGTGGTCAAGGTAGTGAAGGGCCTCATGAAGATTGCGGAAGATGTACAAGAGGACTTCCTCAACAGAAGTGTACCACTTTAGACTGGCCTTTCACCAGCCCAAATACTGATGGTCAACACGTGCACTAACCTTTCAGTGCATGAAAAACTGCCGACACCTAAAGGAGCACACAAGGTCAAACTGGCTAAAGAAAAATAGAAACAGTATGACGACAAGACTGCAAAAAGCCTACCAGTCCTGAAGCCTGCAAATCAAGTGTGAATCTGAGACCACAATTCCAACATGTGGTCCATGCAAGGATCTGTGCAAGAGGAAGTTGTTCCACATTCCTACCAGACCCAGACAGAATAGAAATACTAAGAAGGAACTGTGTAGATCCATGACCGCAAGGTCCAACCCATAGCTGTGACACGTCACATGTTAGAATACCAATGGGCCCATCATATGTGGAAAATAAACTTATTGATCAGAGTTTTCAGAAAGGCACTAATAATAATACAGCAAAGGAAGGCAATACATCTGTGAAAATAAATAGCAGACCAAAAAGGATCACCAGACCACTGCAGAGACTGACTGAAAGGTGTTGAGTGAATAAGAGACTGTATTTGCTCATTACAATTGAGGTAAATGTAAACACCTTTGTGGAAGGCATTAATGTTTCTTGCAGGTTTATGAGGACATAGTATTCTGTTTTTTTTAAAGGGGTAAGATGTGTTGTTATGTGTATACGTAGTACAGAACATCAGTTCTCAGTATGCAAAGTGGGCAGTTCACCCCAGAACCAGAAGTGATGCTGGTGGCATGCACTTGTGTTGAGCAGAAGCTATTCTGTAAATAAAAATGTGTTGGTTTTACCCAAGCTAAGTTTATCTTTTATCAAGAACAAACGTAACAGTACCGTCAAACACGAGGAAATTCGCAGATGCCGGAAATTCAAGAAACACACACAAAATGCTGGTGGAACACAGCAGGCCAGGCAGTTTCTATAAGGAGAAGTCCTGATGAAGGGTCTCGGCCCAAAACGTCGACAGTGCTTCTTATAGATGCTGCCTGGCCTGCTGTGTTCCACCAGCATTTTGTGTGTATAACAGTACCGTGTCAGTTTGTGAAACTGCAGCAGTCCTGGGGAAGGAATGCTATGCGGGTCTTGCTCATAACAGCTGCGTAACATTATTAAACAGTGCACAAAGAAGGAAGCAGCACAATTCTATTATCATAGATTTTGCAATGGGTAGTTTGGCGGAATAACAGGTCCTGAGTCCACTCAGGAATATGAAGCCCACCCTCTGTGGATCCACCAGTCCACTAGAGGCTGGAGACTTGAGAACAGAGATGGCCTGTTGTCGTGTTGGAGGACTGTATGGCTGGGAGAGAGGAATGGGGCATGTTTTGTTGCTTGTTGTGTTTTGTGTTACTCTACCAAACATTTTCAGCTTGCTATGTTGGTACCAGAATTTGTGGCTGCCCCAGCACATCCTTAGATTGTGTTGGCTGTTAACACATGATATATTTCACTGCTGTACATGTGATAAATAAATTTATGTCAATCAACAAATGTGATTTATGTTTCAATTTTTAATAGGAAAAATTTATATTGTGAAGGTCTTTTATATCATTTAGAAAAATATAGCTCTTTGAGGATAAGGCGTAGTGAGAAAGTGGAACTGGAAATGGGCAACCAAATGTACATTTTTTTGAAAGGGAACTAATAAAATAAATTTAACCAAATAAAAGAGGAACTTAACAAAATGATCAATGGCTGCTTTGAAATTATACTGCATGGTAATCATTTAAAATCATTGTAACCCAAAGTTAGCATTTTCAGTTGAATTTGTATCAGTTGGAAATTAAATTAAACACTTCAATTGGGATGTGTAAAATGGCAGCTGATGTTTCCCAGCTGTTCATGGCAATTCATATTTTACACCTTCCTGACATAAAGTGGAGCCCCCGAGACTTGTGGCTCCAATCCATTGCAAACATTTTGTATTTCTTAGCCATGAAGCTGATAGGAATTATATTTCTTTCCTGTAGAATTTTACAAACCAACTATTATTTTTTAACCAATTAATGATTTGTTGTCAATCAAAAAATTACAGATGCTGGTAATCTGAAAAAAGACACAAAATGATGGAAACTCGGGTAGCATCTGTGGGGAGAAAAAGAGTAGACGTTTGTCAAGGCTGATAAACTGACATGTTTTAAAACTTACTTCCTTTTGCATTTTCATCTTTTTAATATAGCTACATTGGATTTGGAAGTCAACCCAACAGTGTTGAATGCCACAATTGGTGAAGAAGTCCTACTAAGTTGCTTATTTTCACACCATACTAAACCTGACTTGAGCTACATTGTGATTGAATGGAACCAGAGAACAGGAGATAATGAAAAGGCTATTTGCCTGTTTGATTTTGGAGAATATGAAAGCTATAGACCTGGATCAAGTCTCTCTTTAAACGAAATAAGCAAAGGAAATGCATCTTTACTCCTAAAAAATGTTACTATTAGTGACATTGGATCATACTCCTGCACAGTTACAATATTTTCTGATAAAAAAGTGGGGAGAGTTACTTTGTCGATTTCAGGTGAGTACAGAGATAATATCTGAAATCTGTCAAAACTGTGTTAGTTTAAAACTGGAAATGTTAATGATAAAAATTACCACACACGTTTGGTGAAAATACACCCACATACCAAAGAGTTTCAGTGCTTATCTGCATAATGGTGGTGATTTGAAATCCATTGTTAATTTTAAATCTGAGACTAATTATTTTATTGAGAGTAGAAATAGTGTTAAGAATAATTGAAGCAAACTCCGAAGAAGCTCAATATCCAAAATATAAACAAGTGTCATAGAGAAGTACATCTGGTCTGTGCCAAACCATTTAAACTGCCCACTCCCATCGACCTGCACCAGGACCATAACCTTCCATACCACGACCATCCATGTACCTATCCAAACTTCTCTTAAACGTTGAAATCAAACTTGCATGCACCGCCTGTGCTGTCCACTCACTCATGACCCTCTGAGTAAAGAAGTTTCCCCTCATGTTCCCCTTAAACTTTTCACCTTTTACACTTAACCCATCTCCTCTGGTTGTAGTCCCACCCAATCTCGGTGGAAAAAGCCTGCTTGCATTTACCCTATCTATACCCTTCATAATTTTGTATACCTCTATCAAATCTCCTCTCGATCTTCTACATTGCAGGGCAGAAATTCCAAACCGATTCAGTCATTCCTTGCTGGAGACATTGAGTAGATCAGATAATATCAGTGGTAAGAGAAAAAAAAGTGAACATTCCAGGGCAATGTCTCTTCATTAGAAAAATTCTAAGGAGGGTGAGCTGGGCAAAGGTGGACAGGTGGCCACTGAACAAACATGATCTTGTTGAACAGCAACACACTCTGGAAAATGGGAGGAGTGGGCAGGGTATTAACTTGCTCCATTGCAAAGCACCATGAACATGTTATATTTGAAGTGATATCAAATGAGAAAGCTTATGAAGGAAATGCAATATACATCCTGCTTCTTTTATTATTGTAGCACCTCCTGCAGTCTGGGTAAACACTGTAAATGTTACAATTGAACCTGGTGAAGAAAAAGCAATTATTTGTGAGATGCGGGACTTTTACCCAGAGAACTGCTCTGTCATTTGGTTAAAAAGTGGCTCAAAAGACAATGGAAACCAGATCGATATCACATCCCAAGCAGTTTTCGGAACACCTCAGCAAAATCAAGATGGGACATTTAATCTGATTTCATTCCTAATCATCAAAGGAAACCAATCAGATGATGGATCTTTTTATATCTGTCAAGTCAATCATGAAGCCTTAAAGTCACCAGTGCGAAGAGTCATTAGTTTGACCACGAAAGGTGAGTTACAATTAATGAGGTTGGTTATGTTCTGTTTATTCTTATTTAGGGAAGCTTTGGTTAGAATTTTGTGTAACTGAGCCACATGACTGTAAGGAACAAACATCATCCAGTCCCTTGCCTAATGGTAAATCAGTTCCTTAAAATTAGTCTGACTTGTTAACACCGTTACATTGTTTGCTGTGTTTCATTTAAAACAAGTTTTTGTCATTTATTTGCAATATGTCTACAAAGTATTTCAATAGAAAAAACTGCCAACCTTTGAACTCACTTTATCAGAAATATATACAGCAATAAAACAGTTTTATAGCTGCATTTCACTGAGACTATTGATATCATATCTGAATCATGCGGTTTCTAAATTATATCTGCTGTTTCATTGTCAAATTATGCAAGACAGTCATTTGACATGAGCATCTGATAGTTTTCAAAATTATACTCCATAAATAATTAAATAAAAAAAATTTAATCAGTTAGCTCTCTGACCTAATGTGAAGGAGCCTCTGAACCAAACTACATGGGAAATATTAATGTAAAGTGGATATAGTCTCCCAGAGAGGGATGCATTTCCCTTATTGTTCGAATGAGGCACTATATTAAAGTGTGGCTTATTTTCCAGGAATACCATTACACTGTTTTAAAGAAGAGCTCAATGTCTCTTGATGACATGGTCAATGTTTGTCCCTCCCCAAGATGTTCCGTCAGTACCAAAACCACTTTTCTGCTCATTGTCATACTCAAAATACAAGAGCAGTGGTTCCCAACCTTTTTTAATGCCGTGGGCCGATGCCATTAAGCAGGGGATCCATGGACCCCAGGTTGGGAACCCCTGTTCTAGTGTAACTCCTCCAGCATTTTGTGTGTTGCTCTGGATTTCCAGCATCTGCAGAATCCTTTGTGCTCATCATCATTTGCTGTTTGAAGGAGCTTACTGTGTTGAAATCGACAGTCTTGCTTCCTGCATCTAAGATTTCAGTTCGAATGTATTTCATTGGCTGCTAAATGCTTTGAAATGTTCTGAAAGTGATGCAAAAATATCATACCAATGAAATTCTTCATTTCTTTTGGAGCGTTTAAGTGAACGTTGCTGGAACCAGACCTAGGGGAAACTCAGATTTGCACGGGGATACTTACTGCTGCAGTCGATACTCATCCACTTGCTCTGCATAAATATGAAACCAATTGAATTCCCAGGTCCCAGAGCTTTATTGCCAAGCCAACATAGCTGAAAAATTATCAACATCATATCTTTGGCATTTGCATTGATCAAATATTGGATCAATATTTGATACTGATAATATGATTTCATTCTGAATCACTTTTCTCTTCAAGTTTCTTCCCTAAGCTTTGTCAATAATAAGACCATAAGACATAGAAGCAGAATTAGGCCGTATGACCCATTGAGTCTATTTCGCCCCTCAGTCACGGCTGATTCTTTTTTTCCCCTCCTCAACTCCATTACCGGCCTTCTCCCCGTAACCTTTGATGCCATATTCAATCAAGAACCTACCAATCTCTGTCTTAAATACACTCAATGACCTGGCCTCCACAGCTCTATGTGGTAAAAAAAATTCCACAAATTCACCACTCTCTGGCTAAAGAAATTTCTCCACATCTCTATTTTAAATGGACTCACCTCTATCCCAAGGCTATGCCCTCTTGTCTAGACTCCCCCACCAAGGGAGACATCCTTTCCACATCTACTCTGTCTAGGCCTGTCAACATTCAAAATGTTTCAATGAGATCCCCCCCCCCCCCCCCAACCTTCTGAATTCCAGCAAGTACAGACCCACAGCCATCAAATGTTCCTTGTATGATAATCCTTTCAATTTGGGAATCATCCTTGTGAACCTCCTCTGAACCCTCTCCAATGCCAGTACATCTTTTCGTAGATGAGGAGCCCAAAGCTGTTCACAATACTAAGGGTAAGTCCTCATCAGTGCCTTATAAAGCCTCAGCATCACATCCTTGCTCTTGTATTCCAGACCTTTTGAAATGAATGCCAACATTATGTTTGCCTTCCTCACCACTGTTTCAGCCTGCAAGTTAACCTTTAGTATGTTCTGCACAAGGACTCACAAGCCCCTTTGCAACTCAGATTTTTGGATTTTCTCCCAGTTTAGAAAATAGTCTGCACATTTATTCCTATTACAAAAGTGCATTTTCCAACATTGTATTTCATTTGCCACTTTCTTGCTCATTCTCCTAATCTCAGTCCTCGTGCAGTTTACCTATTTCCTCAACACTACCTGCCTTTCCACCATTCTTTGTATCATCTGCAACTTGGCAACAAAGCCATCTATTCCATCATCTAAATCATTAATATAGAGCATAAAAAGTGGTCCCAACACCAACCCTTGTGGAACAGTACAAGTCACTGGCAGCCAAACCAGACAAGGATCTTCTTATTTCTACTCGCTGCCTCCTACAAATCAGCCAATGCTCTAACCATGTTAGTAACTTTCCTGTAATACCATGGGCCCTTAACTTGGTAAACATCTTCATCTTGACCTTGTCAAAGGGCTTCTGGGAGTCCAAATTTACGACATCCACTGCATCCCTTTTATCTATCCTTGTAATCTCCTCAAGGAATTCCAACAGGTTTGTCAGGCAAGATTTTCCCTTAAGGAAGTCATGCTGACTTTGTCCTATCTGGTCCTGGGTCACCTGCTACACGTAATGCCTGTGTGTAGGTTTGCAGTGCGTTGAATCAAGCAATAGAAATGTCAAAATAATCGTGAGTAGTTTGCCATTAATCTCCTAGTCAAAACATGAAGCACTACTTCTGGAATAGCTTAAGGAGGAATAATTGCCTTTTTGTGAACAAATGATATTAAATATTGTTTGGAAATGTGAGAGTATAGTTTCCAGCATTGGATACTTTAAGTCTCAGTTTTTTCAACTATTATTAAATTATATTTGGAGTACATTCCTCAGAAAGATCAACTATATTGATATAACACACACATCTCTTTCAAGTCACCCCATAGCACGTTACAGCCAATGACATGTCTTTTAACATACTGCTGTTGTCACATTGGAAATGGTGTTTTGTACTGTGCTGCAACAAAGTTTAAAATTCCGCTCTGTGATTGCAGGTAGCAGTCAGCTCAAAGAAACTATAACAAATAATCAATACGCCTTCTTGGCTTTTTGTCTTCATAGGACCCAAATTAACTAGCAGGTCAAGAGTATTATTCACAGTGGT